>NC_060120.1:874506925-879356925 GCF_021461395.2 Schistocerca americana | reverse complement strand
TTCACAGTGGTTTACATTTCACGATTGATCGTTCTTTACTTTCCCAATACCCCTTGTATTAAACAGCAATTAAATATGAAGAACTGGTTTCTTTATTTGTTTTATTTGGCCACTACAGTTTTTACTCTACTGAACCACACGAATGCATATTTACCAATTGAAAATACAAGCTGTCAATTTTTTCCCCATAAAACATGTATAAGAAATAGTATGATAAGTAAACTTACACATTTATATTATTAAATCACACTAGAACACGAATTTAATACTGAGTGATACAGACAAATGAAAATAGAAGTCTTTACTAAACTCTACAGATTTTTCACTTCAATCTTAAGAAAACTGAAAATCACATTATACAAAGAATGTCATTAGGAACCAAAACAGGTGACGCTGATTGATGGAGGAGATAACCCAAACTCACCGAAGTCTTCAGAGTTCCGATCGTTCGCTGTCGAATTAGCAACACGAAAACAAGATGTGATTTACATCAGTTTCTGACTCAGAATCGCACTCACAAGCAGAGGAATCGTAAATTTTGATTGCATACAGATGTATAGTAAACGAGACATGGTTAAAGCGAAGTTGAATGATGATGGAAATAGTACATCGGGCCAAATATATCCTCATAAACCAAGGCCTTGTGAAATTTGACGTTGAAATGCCGCATAATATCCAACTTTTTTTTTGTTGCGACACATTTCACATCTCTTGTTATTGCTTTTTACCACGGATATAAATTTCATGTAAGTAGTACATATATGACGATTGTAATGTTTACGAACGACGCACAAAATAGAACCTCATGTCTCATAACAACAAATAGAGTAGAGAGTAACAGAACTACTCATGACAGTTTCTAGAACCTCACATCTCACAACAAGAAAACGGTAGAAATTACCAGTAACAGCTTATGACAATTTCTGTAGACATTCCGTCATGCGGTTTTAAAAGCGGTCATTAGACTGCAACATCAACAAGGAAACATCATGTGATCCCAGGAACAGCATCCTCTAGGTACAACTGTAGCCTATTAGAATTTTTCAGAGTGGCAGTCATAAAACAAAACAATCTGTATAAAACGTCCTCGTCAGGTTTAAGATTTAGAGCTTCTGTTCCTCTCTTCCGTCCCATCATATTTCGATTCGCTCTTAGTGCGCCTCCTTTCCTTAACGTTCTTTATAACACTGTTTTCGTCGCTGCTTCAATTCTTCATAAAGTTTATTCTGTCGAACGGTTCTAAGATTTTCATGCGATTGTTCTTTCTATCAATGCTTCTTCACATATACCGGTTCGCCTTCCTCTCTGTACGTATGTCTGATCAGAACTGTTTCATCTACTCCGGGTTTCGAATTTGCTTCGGTCATTCTGTTTACTCCTTTTCCCTGGATAGTTTTTCTTTCGTTTCGTCCATTTCTGTGTCATTTCCAGTTCTTATGTTTAGGTAAACGTTCTCATCCTCTCTCCTACATTTCGTCACTTCCGTATAATAGTTTTTTTTAATTTACCTGTATAATGTGGTATCTATGAAGTGTATTGCAGCCAATGGTTATTCAAAAACTTTAGTTTCTTTCTGTCATGTGGTCTTTGTCCTCTGAGAAATTCAGCATTTCTATAATTAGATCTTCCTTTTCGTTAATTACTGCTACGACGAAAGGGCCGTTGCTAGGTGTTTTGCCGCTCTAGGCGATAACTGAAAACCGACGACCCCTCTTTTTGGCTACCATCGGTCTGCCTGATATCTTCGTCCCCTCCACCACAACATCCAATGCCACAGCAATGCAGGTCTCATATTACACTGTTAATTATTAAACGAAGGTGTCAGAAGTCCTCTTTCTCTGGGGACAGTTCTCAATTTTCATGCTTTGTTCTCAGTTCCTTTAAAACTGATTGAGGACAACAAATGTTGTCAATTTCTTGTTGTTTGTCCTTGGTGTTTAATTTTTCGTCGTTTTCATTTTCTCTCCTCACTTGCCCAATGTTTTCGCCGTTTAAATGTATTTTTCCGCCCTTTCCCCGCGAAAATTTTACTGAACTAGGAAGACGTCTAGTCTTGCCTAATCGTAGAAACGGCTCTGTTTGACGAACATGGTACGCAGAAATGATGAATCGCTATAACTATACAGTACAACCTTCTTAACGTGTTTTCTTTTTCTTGTTTCCCACAGTAAATTGTTAATGTTTGATGCTTAACTAAGTAACAGCTAATTATCACACTTTTGAAGTTGCTTCAGCCAAAAAATCTCATGCACAAACTGTAGGGGATTATAATGTTATTCCAAAATTGAAAACGGTTTCTTGTGACTGGTGTCTCTAGTGTGTTCATGATACATTATCACCACAGCAACATCTACTTCACGCCTGATGAAGCAATGGGAAGGACACATATGAGATTTAAGGCTACCATTATGAAGTTGATTCTCCGAACATGAAGTAGTTCATTTACCTTTTTGTATGAATGAGTTTCACCATAGGTAATACAGTGTATGACCACCAGTAAGATAAAATATTAAGAATGCTCCAGAAACAGTGTTTATTACTGAGGGGGATGGGCTGACCACAAAATAAATGTAGGAGACGTGTGACAGAACGTACACGGTGTTGCGGTAATAAATGTGTAAACACTTGGAGCTGCAGTACGTCGGTCGTGGTCGCAGAAGCGTCACGTAGTTGGAGGTCAGTCTGATAACTCTGAGAGATGTATACAGAGCTGTGTGGACGATACGTAACATTGCTGGGACGAGTCGTCAATGTCACCACTAGTTGTAAGTCGAATGCAATGTTTTTTAATAAGTTAGAATGCTGCAATAACTAGCGTCAATACCCTTTGACTTGTGGAAACAGTCACATAACATAAATGGAGGTGGTACTGGTGATGATGATGATGATATGTTGTTTTCGACTCACGACAGCCAGGTCTTAAGCACCCATGCTAATTTTTCTTATGAAACGAGTGTGGTTAAAACTGGAAAAACTATAAAAATTCAACAAGAATTCCGTAAAAACTACCTGCAAGGAGACCCATAAATGTACCCCACGCGCTCTCGCGCGTACACACACATACACACACACACACACACACACACACACACACACACACACACACACACACGCGCGCGCGCACACACTCCCGCGCACACACAAAATGCAAATACGAATATTGCCGATTCCATATCTTCCCCAACTAAAATATTGGGCAGATCCTCACTTAGAATTGCTTCTGCTCTCGTCTCAAAAAATAAAATTCTCTCAGTTGAAATGTGATGTGTAGTGACCTGTATCTCACAGGCACGAAAGGCTAGTGAGTCTTTTCATCGCAGTTTGAAGTCATGATTTAGTGGCCTTTTTCTGATTTTGAGAGCGGACAGGGTGACTTCAGCCCGTGGAAATGACCGGTATGAGATACATCATGGGCAGATGGTTGATTTCGCTTATTGTCCCTCACTAGCTTGCACTCCAGTCTCACACTGTTGCATGGCTTAGCAGAGAGATGATAGCAGAGAGATGGTAGCCTGCACTGGAATGGCACATTGTGCTATGCTTTCTTTTCTACAGTCTACTTTTTCACTTCCGCAGATCCTCACGAGCACTAGTGCCCAGCAGTTCTTTCCCTGCTGTTAAAGAACTAGCAGTTTGTGAAAAATCGTTTCATGTCACTTTCTTCATTGGGTAAATCTGCTGCAATGCTTGTAGGACTATAACAAAATCACGACTCCATGAGAACCATTTTGCTTGACGATATGTCTGCTCCAGTGTGTTAAGGATCTGATGGATCTATTCACTAAATGCAGCGTACTGATTCGTAAGGCGAGTCTATTTTGTCAGCCACGGAGGCAACAGTATGCAACCAACATCTGATTGTAGCGCACAGTGGAACAAATTATGCGTGTAGTCTGGGCTCTGAAGTCAAACTTGGATCATTTCATCGACTGGCGGAGAAGGATGATAAGACAAGCCTCTCCGGAATTTCAACGAAGTTCGCAATCTGCAGCATTTTCTGAAGGACTAACTGTGGGCGTCTGGTTCTGCGTCGAGTGGAAGGCCTGAACCAGAGATTCTGAAGTTTCTGTGACAGGCTAGGCTGCAGCTTTCTAGATTTGCGCGATAGTTTTGGTGTGCAATTCTCGTCAGATGTTGCTACACGGGTAGTAGGCTGTGTGTAGGACACATACATGTTTTTTTTCTTATATATATATATTTTTTAGATTGGGTGACTCTCCATCCAGTCCCGACAGTAGATGTAGGAGAACTAGATGTATCAGTGTAAACACCGAAAAAAGTGTCACACAGAGGCGGGATTGTTAAAATTCTAGTGATCAATTGAAGAAGCATTCGCAGCAGAGTGCCGGAGTTTGAAGTACCCCTAAAAACCGGTGGAGTTCACATAAAACTAGGCACAAAAAATGCTTAAAACCCGAAGTTGACTGCAGTGATGTATCTGGGTAAAATTTAAGTGGTTATGAGGACTAGTTCATGGGAAACAGAATTGGAGCATTTGTCACATTAGACGAGAAAATAAAATGCGATGAGATAGAAGTTAAAGGTGTATATGAGATTGTTTAGGCGAGACACAGTATCAAGAGTGAGTATTAACTGATAAGTGACTCCCTCTACGGATAAGAAAACTCATCCCTAGACTTAAGCGAAGATGTCATTTTGCTAATACGTATGTTTCCCAATCATACTGACACCATCGAAGAATACTTTTAATATTCATCAGTAAGTTGAAGTAAATCATAGTTCTGTAAATGATAGGGTATGAAGACATCCTACGAAAAAATACAAATTGTATTCTCCGATAGCTATTCAGAACAGATAACACGGAAGTCCATCCTTGACGCAAATATGTTAGATCTAGTTGCAAAAAACCGATATGATCGCTTTGAGGATGTCCATGATGAAGGCATTATCATTTTCAATGAGTCTGTTGTAACTACAGTGTATACTAAAGTTCAGATATTAACTATGACAAGTCGAAGTATTTAGATGTTCAGCAAAGTAGAGGAATAATAGCTCAATGAATACTTCAAACATATGGATCTGGACAGAAGCGTGTGGAACTGTAATTCATATTCAAGCAATATCTGACTATCTACTCAATAAACGTGTACCTAGTAGAACAGTTAATGATGGTAAAAATCTCAATGGTGCACTGCCAATATAAAGAAACTTTTAAGGAAGCAGAGTGCAGAGACTTCTGTGTTATAAGTGTGGAACAAAGAATTGGGATGTAGAGAGGTGCTGAATGTAATGTGTTCGTGACTCCCTCAACGACTACCGTAGCACAGTATTCCAAAAGATCTTTCAGTAAACACAAAGAATTTCTGGTCATATGTAGAATGCGCTATTTGCGTCCAATAAGAAGACAGGAAGTATCAGGGCCATAATTATTAAACATACGCAGCTTGTGTTGAACAATGTTTATTAACCTGCACAGTTTAATATAATAAAGATCATAAATTTAACAATCCTCACAGGAGCACAATAAAAAGTTTTCTTAAACCCTTGTTGAAATATGCATAACAAATGCATGAAACATTAACAAAATTTCTGTTGGTGTAAATACTTAATACAACCAAAATTTGCCAAACTCTGATCCCGCAAGACTATCCTGTACAATGACTTTCCTTTTGCGATATAAATTCATACCAAGGTATAACATTAAGGCATAACATAAGGCACACAAGTAATAATATCAGCAACTTCTAGAACTTCAACACTTGGCGATGAAGACATCGGGAACACTAACTTCTGACTAAGGAATAATCCAGTTGATGCCAGTACAGGGAGGCACTCATTAAAATAACAAACAATTAATAAAAAACAGCGCCTGAGCATCTAAACATTCCCTGAAAACATACGCACATAAAGCCCTCCTTTGTAAAACTTAAACTTCACGACCAGCACACATGGCACAAATATAATAAACACATGGCTGATAAGGGAATAGAGAATTAATAAGGCGGAGCCTCCAGCAATCTGTCCGGCACTAATTACAGGGTGAAACCCAGTTTTACAGGTTTAAATTGATATTTCGAGCGAAAGGTGCATTCGCAAAGCGGCGGAGGAACGAGCTACAAAGCTTAACGACCTGACAGAGCCAGAAACAAAGAGAACAGCAATACTGAACTTAAGGACGAGATCGAGAAAGAAGGCCAGCAACATGGAGCCCCGTCTAACGAAACACAGCTCCACTGGCAACGGCCAAGTCGTCAAGCCCCGGTGCCACGTCCCACCGTACCGGAGGAAACACACTGTGCTCCGCCCAAATGAAACATAAATCAACTACAACATCGACACTTGCGAATGCACATTCATATTACATAAAGAATAAAACGTTATATTACAGCCGGAAAGCTCGCAATTTTTTTTTCAAACTCAACACTTAAGAATTCAAATAAACACTACAACACACGCTTAGATAAGATTGCTCCTTGAAAAGTGATAGTAACAGCTGAGTAGTATTTTAAACGGGCAAGAGCCCACTAGAACTGCACTTTCATGGTCGCCGAGGAGGGACCCTGTGACCGCTGGACCCGTTTCCCTTTGGTGGCCCTTGGCCAGTAGGGAGTGCTTGCATTGCTGGCTCAGCGGCGTAAATCATTAAGGACGCTCTCCCCGTCCGTGATGTAACGGGCCGCACAAAGGTGCGGGGACAGCCCGTGTCCTCCGTGAGCTAAGCTCTGAGATGAGAGAACATAGTATTTTGTTACTCGCAAACTAAGGCGCAAATTTTGGTACTTAATCACCAAGGTTACAAGAACTTTTAGATGTACCATCACTCAATAATGAGCAACTCACCGGGCTTCCTTACGTATAGCTGCAGATCCTCCATCAAGTGGTAGGAAACTAAGGTGGAAAGCGCATGCCCAGTTATAAAGCCACGTGTGACATAACCTTGACATGCCAGACTCGTCACCAAATTCACATTGAAGACAACATTAGTTGACCATTGCCAAATATAGATAAGCACACAATTGCACCTGTTCACACCGAACACGCACCATATGCCCAGTCGAACGGTTAAAGCTAAGCGACGCTCCAACAAGCTCCTCTCAAGATGCTCGGCGTGACAAGGAAAGCCGAACACCACGCCTCGTGCCGGTACCCAAGCCATTCCGCCGCCTCCGGCTGCAGCACTCCAGTAATACCACGCGCAATGAACATGCGCACCAAGTAAGGTCCAATCTTCCGACCCCGTTTTAACCGCAACCAACAGACCACACTGTGAGATCAGGTGCCCCGACGCTGCAGACTTGAAATAGCCGAACCCGCGATGAACAACCGACTCGCGGCCAGCTAAAGTGAAATCGATGGCAAAGATGACACTACAAGAAAGAGGTACTGGCGCCAGCCGCGCGACATATCAATATGTAAAGGCTATTAGTGGCACCAAATATTAGTGTCCAGACATTCATGGACGACACAGGAACTGAAACTGAGGCTAGCAAAAGGAAGGTATTGATGCTGAACTGCCGCGCGGGATTAGCCGAGCGGTTCAGTTGTAAATAAGCTGGAAAACAGTAATGCTTGACAAAGCGGTAGACAAGTTTACTTCCATATCTCCTTAAGCTGGCTTCTCCGACCCTAGGTTCCCTATCTCAAATTGCTCAATGGAGCATTCTCTATGTCCAGTTACATTGTTGCACTCTCTCTCGGAAACACCTTGTATGTAGGTGTAGATTGCAATCAGAAAAATCGAAGTGTATATCTGACGGCATAACACTATCTACCTGCAGTGTAGTGTGTCTCGAAAGTCTTAGTTCATAAGTTTTGTTGTTCATCTCCAGAGGACAGAAATATAAACAAGCGGATAGGCTTAACTCTTTCCTTGAAAATGTCAATAGTACCCTTCCTACTGTCAACCACACACTCAGCGGCGCTGTACTGCAGTACATACATATTTGATGACACATGTGTTACGTCTTTAGACTCAGTCAATAGCGAGTTGGCAGGTGCCTGACAAACAGAGCACGTATAAACCGTCTATTCGTAAGATAATTAGGTACTCCAGCAGTTAAACAGCAGAGTCCTGCGGGAGAACGGTTAGGTGGACATCAAACATTCGCTGCTGAGAAACCAACGATGCTTTGCGGTCGCAGAGAGACGGGCGGCCAATCGCAGAGGAGGGACCCTGTGACCGCTGGACCCGTTTCCCTTTGGTGGTCCTTGGCCAGTAAGGAGTGCTTGCATTGCTGGCTCAGCGGCGTAAATCATTAAGGACGCTCTCCTCGTCCGTGACGTAACGGGTCGCACAAAGGTGCGGGGACAGCCCGTGTCCTCTGCGAGCGAAGCTCTGAGATGAGAGGCGACGCTGCCTAAAGGGCTCTGCTGACGGGTTGTATCCAGAGCCCGTCGATGGACACGGTTACGATGATATGTTTACTACAGCCCAGATCGTGCAAAATAAAAAAAAAGTACATCTGGAGATGTGTATAGTGTACCTAATTTATCTTGAGTACCCCAAATAACTTTTCGTCCAGAAGTAAAATGAATAATGTGTCAAACAATTGTTGTTTACCTATCAAGCAGAATGGTTTCGTTTCTTGTACCTACCATGTGTAGAAGTATGAAACCGGAATTTGGTGGCAATAATTACACGTCTGTTGTTTGAAACTGTTAAACAATGTTTTATACAAGATAATCTCCATTGCTATTTATACATTTCTCCCACTTCTCCGGCGGGTCGGCCGAAGTAGCCGAGCGGTTCTAGGCGCTACAGTCTGGAGCCGAGCGACCGCTAAGGTCGCAGGTTCGAGTCCTGCCTCGGGCTTGGATGTCTGTGATGTCCTTAGGTTAGTTAGGTTTACTTAGTTCTATGTTCTAGGCGACTGATGACCTCAGACATTAAGTAGCATAGTGCTCAGAGCCATTTGAACCATTTTTCTCCGGCGGGCTATGAATGCCACGCCAAGAAAACAGTTCTTCTTTCTTCTTTCGAAGTGAACCAGTGAGCGAGCCATTAATGTACATTTTTCACATGAATTGAAGCGTTTTTCAGCGAGAGGGTGTCCCAGTGATGCAAACAGATGAAAATTGGACGTAGAATAAACCGCATGCCCTAGTATTTCCCTAACGAACGCCTCGATTGTTTCTCTGACCTGTTTTGCTGTGTGTGATGGGGCGTTATCATGAAGCAATATGACTTTCTGTTGCCTTTTTCCATATTACTGTCGTTTTTCACGTATGCTCAATGTAAATCGATCATTAGCTGTTGGTAGCGATCAGTGTTAACGGTTTCAGCAGGTTTTAGCAGCTCATAATAGATGACACCCTTCTGATCCCACTAAACATAGAGCATTGTCTTCTTTCGAAAGCGATTTGGTCTTGCAGTGGATGTCGATGGTTTTCCTGGATTCACCCATGGTTTACGATTCCTAGGATTTTCAAAATACATCCATTTTTCATCATCTGTCACTAATCGATGGAGAAACGACTTTCTTTTTTATCTGGTGGACAACATTTCTTAAGTGGTCTTTGATTTGACTGCTATCTTTCATTCAGTTCATGCGGAACCCATTTTGCCACTTTCTGCACCTTTCCCATAAACCTCAACCGAAGAGAAATGGCTTTCTGCGTCTCATTAAATTGTTCCGCAAGTTCCAGTTGAGTTTGAGTGTCATCTTCATCCAATAACATCTGCAATTCGTTGGTTTCGAACTTTTTCGATGGTTTCTCGCGCTTGTCATTTCTCACGTCAAAATCATCACTTTTGAATTTTTTGAACCACTCGAAACACTGTGTTTTCCCAAAAGCATGTCTGCCGAAAGCTTGGACAAGCTTCCGATGCGATTATGCAGGAATATCCTTCAAATGATAACAGAAAACCAATGCTGTCCGCAAATCGTAGCTCGTAGGCACAAAACTCGACATGTTTACTGTTTTGCAACAGATATCGATGCATGGAACTTGTGTTACTGTGTCTTGAATTTCGTCGTCAGCCGTTACAGGAAGCAGATGGCGCTGCAGAAGCGGTCTCATGGTTCCTACACTGACGGCAAGCACCATATATAGCGATATTCCGGTTTAATACTTCTACGCCTGGTATGTTCGTTATGAAGAAATGAAGAGCAATTAGAATCATCTATTTTTTATTCGTTAATCTATCTTCTCTCTTCAAGACCTGTTCAAAATAGTATATTGTTATAACGAAATATTTAAATTAATAAGAAACAGACAAGGGGATTTTTTGAGGCTTTAAATACAAGGCACAGGAGAAATCTAGAACACACATATAAAGTCTTCAGAGAACGTAGCACTGACAAATGAAGAGGTCAATAACACCACAGTTCAAAAACTAGAAATCTGCTTTAAGAGGATCAAAACTTACTTGGCCAATCTTGCCGCAATAAAAAAATACAATTATTAAAACTTATCAATCAGTAAATGAATATATAATCTTTACTAAAGGAACTGCGGTCAAAAGTGCCGCGACTTTCAAAAGAAAATTATAATTATTTAAACAGAAAAATCCTAAGAGTGCTTTCTTTACAACATATCTTAAAATTCTAAGGTTAGCTCAAATTCTCGACTGACAATAATCAGACTTGGCAGCCTGGTTAAATTCTTTCGGTACAACTTAACTTCATAATATAACCATTGAGAAACAATTTAATTCTCATCGCCCTGAGTGATGGTTACAGAGAAATCAGCCCTGATACAATAATTCAGTCAGAAAATAAACCATTTAAAACGTTAAACTAAACAAACCATGAAATGAAACACCAATCAGTAACATTTGCATGCAACAGGGAAGGTTCAGAAATAGGGCAACAATCTCCATCCTCGTTCATTCTACACTGTTGTCAATCCAAGATGGTAGCTATCCCCTTCCTAACAGATGACAGATGTGGCAATGCCACATTCAAATTGATATCCACATTGATTAAATTGATATGCAAATTAATTACATTAATTACACGAATTAATAACATTAAAATGGACAGGAATTAAAGAACATGTTGGTAACTTGAAATAAAGGTAATAATTCATTAATTGGTGTGAATTTCTAATTTTGGTGCTGTAGTTCACAATGCCACCACCAGAGAGTGCTGCTGGACTCCCCCTCTGCCACTTCCCCCCTCCTCTCCACCACTTTTCCACTTGTGAATTGGCATGAATAAGACTCAGTGCTGAGCTGCTGGAGAGGAAGCTACAGTCCACATTTATTTTGAGGGGAAAAGCTCGGTTGTTGGTGTGGGAGTTGCATGTATTGGTAACTACATATCCTGTGCACCTTCATATTCCCGCCGCAAAACGATGGTTCCATAAAATTTCGGCGGTGCAGCCGCATGAATTTCACCTCTTCTTTTAATATTTCGGCTGCATATCGTCCAGCCATCTTCAGAGTGAGCCGAGGTGACTGATGCTCCATCAGCTCCGTCTTTTTAACCCGCGTACCGCGCTACTGCGCATGTGGCCACGGATACACAAGCCGCCAGAGACGTTGATGGGCAGCAAAGGGGTATAACACTTGCATAAAATTAGATCTGTGCCTGCACGGTCGATCCACACGGTGATAGAGGAAAGGGTAAGGATGGATTAAATACAGAAAAACTTTGAAAATAAGCAGAAGAGGAAGTTCTTTTGTGGGATGGGACAAATAAAGAGAGGATATCAGCCAAGGATGGACATGCTGAAAGATTAGACAGGCAGTTTGATAGATGGAAAGGAAAAAGTGGGCACAACATTTTGAAGCGTTACTGTTAAACAGACACATCGTAAGTGAAGAAAGGAATGGAGGGGCTAGAGAAGAAACTGAAGAAGAACAAGAGGCGGATGGAGATGACGATGCAGTGGACACAGAACAACCACAGAAAGAAGAGCGAAAAGTAATTAAAAAGTAACTTGGGAATAACAAAGCTCCTGGACACGACCTAGTAACGGCGGAAATGATAAAACACGGAGGTGAAATATTAGTACGGAGGATACATAAAATAATTACAATGGCCTGGGAAACAGAGAAGATACCAGAGGACTGGACGTTAGCAACCATCTGCCATATACATAAGAAAGGGTCACGCATGCAGTGTAAGAACTACCTAGGAATATCTCTGCTTAGTATCGTCTATAAAATCCTTTCTACTTCTATTACAAGGAGAGTAAGTAGAAGAGCTGAAAAGATTCTAGGCGAGTACCAGGCAAGTTTTAGAAGGGAGGTCTACAGCTGACCAAATCTTTACAGTACATATGATGCTGGAGAAGACTTACGAATACAATGTAAGATTAGAACATCTCTTTATAGACTTTAAACAGGCCTATGACCGAGTTAAAAAATCAGCACTGTGGGAAAAAGTGCAGACATTCAAATTTCCTAAGAAGCTAATAAAAATAACTAAGATAACGCTGGAAAACAGCAAAAGCCGGGTTAAAATTGAGGGATGTCTGTACAGATCGTTTCCAATGGAAGAAGGACTAAGACAGGGAGACCCACTGTCCCAGTAGTATCCAACCTGGTATTAGAGAATGCAGTAAAATAACCACAAAACCAGGAGTCAATATTTACAACAGACTTCTGCAAATCATAGTCTATGCAGATGATGTAGTAAAAGTGCTAGAAGTACTGAGGCGCTCACATCAGTCTTCAAAGAGTTTGAAGCCGCTGCCAAGAACCTTGATTTAGAAATTAGTGAGACAAAATCTAAGTATGTTGAAACTGAGAGAGATTGAAGAAACACAGATGATCTACAATTAGAAGGGTACATCTTTGAAAGAGTGGATAGCTTTATCTTGGCTCAGTAATAACATCAGAAAGCAAAATGGTGGCAGATAAAATAAATCTAATTAAGGCTGCCGACAGATCATATAGAGCACTATATACTATGCTCAAAAGTAAGAACCTAAGTAGGAAACTAAAGCTGACATTGTACAAAACAGTGATCTAACCAGTTTTTATGTATGGCAGCGAGGCATGAGTACTGACGGAGGCTTTGGAGAAGAAACTAAATATATGGGAAAGGAAAGGGCTGAGAAAGATTTTTGGTCCTGTAAAATAAGGTGAGATATGGAGAATTAGGACTAATGAAGAAATAAGGGCTCTTTACAAAGAACCTGATTTGCTAACCTCAATCAAAACGGGAAGGCTACGATGGTTAGGACACGTACAACGTACGTAAAGGCTCTCGAAGAAGATGGTGATGGGACATCCTGGTGCCAGAAAGAGAGGCCGACAGCGTGTGAGATGGACTGGAAGATATGGAAGCCGACCTGAGAACAATGGGAGTGAGGAGGTGGCTCAGGCGTGCTGAAGACAGAGACGATTGGAAATCTGTGATTGAGGAGGCCAAGATCATCAGAGGACCGTAGTGTCATGGAAACAGTCAGTATATCGTCCAGCCATCTTCAGAGTGAGCCGAGGTGACTGATGCTTAATCACTTGCTCCGTCTTTTTAAACCCGCAGACCGCGCGCTACTGCACATGCAGCCACGCACACACAAGTCGCCAGAGACGTTGATGGGCGGCAAAGGGGTGTAACACTTGTATAAAATTAGATCTGTGGGTGCAATGTCTATATCCACACGGTAATATCGATGTATCACTGCGACTGCACTCACAGAAAGTGCCGGATTCCATGACATTTCCAAGCTGAAGCCTCTATCTCTATTAATTAAATTTGTCTCCGACCGAAATTTCAATTGCTTCTTTCACTACTCAGTCTCAGCAAGATGAAATCGAGGATAAAATTTCGAAGTTACAGTACACCACGAGAGCCCTGTGTCAATATAGTGCGCTGCTGCGTGCGAGTTATTAGGTTGTTAAGACCCAGGTGTACCTGAGATAATCTGTGCATCTCTCATGGGACTGTATGTGTCGTCTGTCCGATGTATGAACTGCCACACTTACAGGGGATCTTGTAAATCACAGGCTTCTGAACCACCACATCATCTTTAAGGGAAGCCATGAGTGCTGCTGTCTTTGATGGAGGGCGAAAAATCACTTTCACTTTGTGTTTGCTGAGATTACGTCCTATTTTTGTCCACAGATTTCCAACGTATGGCAGAAAAGCCACGTATTTAAAACTTTCCGTGTCTTCTTCTGCTTTCCTTATGCCCTCTGTGGCTTTCATTTGTGAAGCCTTATGTATCTGCTGTGGAGAGTACCTGTTGGCTTCAAAAACTCTTCTCAATTGTTGAAGCTCGTCCTCCAGACTGCTCTCATCAGCAATGACGTGTGCTCTGTTTACCAGAGTTCTCAGAATACTCATCGTCTGCGAAGGATGGTGCATCTGTTTGCAAGTAAATATAAATCCATATGGGTTGCTTCCCAATACACTGCATGTCCCAAAGTGCCATCATATTTGCGTCATACCAAAACAGCCACAAATGGAGGGCACCCATCTTTTTCGATTTCCACCGTGAACTGAATTTGTCTATGGAAGGAATTCAGTTTTAAAAATTCTTTTAATTTATCGTCACCATGGGACCACACTACAAAAGTGTTATCAACATACCTCCAAAATACTGTGGGCTTCGAGCTAGCAGATTCCAGCGCCTTCTCCTCGAAATCCTCCATAGAAAAGCTGGCCACCAAGAGCTACCGATGGCGACACGGTCAGCCTGTTCATAAAATTTGTTATTGATTAAAAAAATGTCGTGTCAAAATATGTACAAATAAAGTTGAAATCTTTTTATCATAGGTTTTGACAACGAGAAATAATGTTTCAGGAAGTGGAGCCTTTGTGAACAACGACACTACATGGAAACCAACTAACATATCAGAACTGTTCAGTTTGAGTGATTTTAGTATGCCAGTGTTGTGTGTTCCACTAAGTGTAATTCGTACTGTTCCCCTTCTTTTGTCATCGTACCTTGGTGTAAATCTTCTTTCCCCCGGAACTGAAGATGTTTTAATGTCAGTGTCAGTTCTTTACATAGCACAAAACGACCGGCCGCAGTGAGAAACTGGTATGCACTGCCGTTCGATACTGTCCTGGTATGATCGAAAAATGTTCTGTCTCTCGAAGCACGTGATGATCAGCTCATAAGGATATAGTCCTTGACTTCTGAATGTGTAGATAACATTCTACTCCTAGTAATACGTGGATGTTTCCAGGACAACAAAAATCTGGGTTAGCGAGTTGTAGACCTGGAAGGTCCCATATACTGGGATCAATTATTTTTTCAGGCAAGGTATCAGTTATCTTCGGCAAAACTAAAAATTCGACAAACGGCATACACCGGGTGATCAAAAAGTCAGTATAAATTAGAAAACTGAATAAATCACGGAATAATGTGTATAGAGAGGTACAAATTGACACACACGCTTGGAATGACATGGGGTTTTATTAGAACCAAAAAATACAAAAGTTCAAAAAATTTCCGACAGATGGCGCTTTATCCGACCAGAATAGCAATAATTAGCATAACAAAGTAAGGCAAAGCAAAGATGATGTCCTTTACAGGAAATGCTCAATATGTTCACCATTATTCCTCAACAATAGCTGTAGTCGAGGAATAATGTTGTGAACAGCACTGTCAAGCATGTCCGGAGTTATGGTGAGGCATTGGCGTCAAATGTTGTCTTTCAGTATCCCTAGAGATGTCGGTCGATCACGATACAACTGCGATTTCAGGTAACCCCAAAGCCAATAACCGCACGGACTGAGGTCTGGGGACCTGGGAGACCAAGCATGACGAAAGTGACGGCTGAGCACACGATCATCACGAAACGACGCGCGCAAGAGATCTTTCACGCGCCATCTTTCGGACATTTTTTGAACTTTGTTTTTTTTTTCGTTCTAATAAAACCCCATGTCATTCAAAGCATGTGTCAACTTTTATCGCTCTATCTACATTATTCCGTGGTTTATTAAGTTTTCAAATTTATACTGACTTTTTGATCACTCTGTACTTGCTTACACAGGAGCCACTGGTATAGAGACGCAGTGTTGTGTTTTTGAGTGGCTTGCACCTATTCCTTGAATCTGTACTCTGCTGTGCCACCATTTCAGCCTAAGGCGATGTGCACATGTTTCCAATATGAAGCATGGCCCAGATTCCAACAAATTACTGCAAGTCTGTCATTTTCCATTGATACTTTATAACTTTATTCTCTCTGTCGTGAGGAGTAATCCTTTGCCTGGGCTGATCTTCAATGAACAATAACACGATACACTTGACTGATGTTTGCCATTGTGTTCGTGTTGCATGTCACTTGGACACTACTTCCTTGTTCCATCTTGTGCGCATTGTGACTCTGCGTATAATAGCGTGTGGTGTCGTTTACCGCAGGTATGACAACTAATGGAGTTAGAATCCTGTCTTCATTGTTCAGACAATTGTAGCATAATTTGTGGCGCATAACAACGGCCTTTAGTTCGCTACATGTGGATTGTTCGAATTTGCTGCAGTTGTGCAACGAGAGGCTGGTGGCACATGACACGTGGAGTACTGATAGTGACGTATGTCCGTTTAGAAAGCCCAAACTGCATGTTGTTGGACGGATTCTGATGTTTATTAACAAGTACGTCTTGACCTAGTGGTACTGTAGCCCTGAGATTTCTACATTTATTTTCGAGAAGAGTAACATTTGCTTTGTCAGAAAGCTCTGCAAACTCAGACTAGCTTCAAACTCTGCTCTTCTAGACAGTCGAACCCATTCTATAGGGAGATGTGATGTAATTATGTCTTGTAAAATTTAGCTGTAATGCCATCAGCCATGCACATTACTTGAAACCTGATCCAATAGTGCGTGAGTTGCTGATGGCATTAGCAGTTTCCTTGAATGTGCCGCTGCAATCAGTAGAGGATTCCTGCATCTGTTAAGAACCACATCAAAGGATAGCTTTACGTGAGTGTTCGTCATTGGAAGATGAGCAATTAAATTGTGTGTTTCACCTGTTAATGAACTAAGCAGAGGATGATATGTAGCAATGTCCAGAATTTCCTTGTTATTTACGACGAGCAGCATGAAGAATATCGGAATTGCGATACATCACCGTTATATGATGGCAGTTTTATGGTGGGGAGTTTGATGCTACGTTTTGATGCATTCAAGGTACACCCAGCATCTGACGAAACCTCGTTAGAAGCATCGGCGTGACTCTTTTGAATCACTCTCGTTTTTTTTCTAAGATTTCTCGGTCCCCAGCATAAATCTGTACGTCTTTAAACAATTTGAGCTGTGAGTGCGCATCCTCACACGTCTCCAAGATCTTCGACGACTGTTCCAGCCCGACGGTAATATCAAAAGTGTCAGATTTGCCTGTTACTTCGAATTCGCTTGCAAACATTAACACTTTAAGAACTGCTTGAGGCTTGTTTTCGCCAACGAGAGCGTAGTCATAAATTTCTTTCCTAAGACTTCATCCATCATGGAAAGCTAACGGTGGCAGGAAACAGAAGAAGTAGCAGTTAAATTGAGTATCAATTACAGAAATCAGGATAGCCAGACCACGTACTTAACTTTTAGATGTGTCGTGTCGATGCTGCTGGCTGCGTCTCCGTGTTGTTTCATTGCAACTCATCGCTGCTGTACCATAGACAGATGGCTGCTGCTGCCCGTTAGTTCGTCAAATTTATCGCAAACCGTCTGCTGGCGAAAATGTATAGAGTAAATGTACCTGAGGACCAAGAATTTATCAAGAACGTAAAACTGTTCGGATCCATTCGGACTGTATTGAATGACGAGATTTGAGGTAATCACGAGCAGCATGAAGAATTTCGGAATTGCGATACATCACCGTTATATGATGGCAGTTTTATGGTGGGGAGGTTCATATTTACAAGTCCAATTACACACACTTGCCTTTTATACGGCGCGTGGCCACGAGCTAAGGACAGCCGACGAACTGAGAGTCCATTAAAACATTGTTCTCACCAGCACTGCACAGTTATGTGCCCTTGGAGGGATGGAGGGCGTTATTACCATTGTACCTCCAGGTAGAAATATCTCCAGCGAAAGCAGCACTCTCAAGTGGCTCGGTAGAATATTTCGACAGAACATGATTAAAATACAGATGTTGTCAGAGCATTAGAGGAACGAAATCGATCATTACTCAGGTGATGTGTATAAGCCAAGGGATCAAGATGGTGGCAGAGGAAACAGAGGTTAGTGTTTAGTGGTGCAGGAAACTAAATTGTGAAATGTGAGAAACATTTTCAGCAAGCTCCATGACAAATTAATAGTCCACCACTCAGCTGAGTGATACAACTTGGGTTGGGCGGAGATTATTGCATCACTACTCCAGAATGCAGTACATCTTAACCATTGCGTCACATCCATTCCGGTAGATGTAGGCTACATCCAATCCCATCATTTTCCCTTCCACACTACTACTTACAATTAACAAGCACTGATGTACAATCATTCACACTGGATGGTTACGAGCGTAGTACATTTAACTTTTGTTAAGCTGTTACGTGGCACTTTATTTTGAAACTGTCACACATCCTGTTTGACAATGTAATATGCACATACCGATAGTCAGCATAGTTGTTTCTTTAACGCTTCACGAAATCTGAAGACAATATTCATTGCTGTGAATCATTGCGCAGCTAATTACTTCTTCTTCTCCTTTCATTTTGTAACTATGAGGCGGACCTGCTATTTTCTGCAGCCTTTGGAGCTTTATTTAGCTGATTCATGATAGGGAAGTTAGATTAGAAGGACGTGTCATTAACTTTTTGAGCAATGAAAGCTGCCCCCAGTCAGGTATAGAAGTCACTATGTCCCGTCCCTGCCCGCCAGACTAAGAGGAGGGGGGCCCGTGAGCCGTAACAACTGCAAGAAGCTCGAAGGAATCCTTTCTGGCAAGATAAACATCTGAAACCTAGGTATAGCATTTATAACTTGAGACAGTGAGATCAGCCGTTGTCCATGGGCAGGCCAAGAAAGAATGTTCGTTTTAATCTGAGTAACACGGACTGTGACTGGCGTAATTATTTCGGAAGAAGATGCATTTTCCCCATGTGAGTCTACGTGCAAGTGTATTCGCTTGTGGGAGATGGAGACCTGTAACATAATGGGAGAAGTTTTCTGCCTTCCTGTCCACGCTTCATCGCTGTTGGTCAACCATGACAAAATCCGTGAGAGCAGATATTTGTTAAATATGTTTACATGATTATTTATGGTCAGAAATCACAGGGTATGCTGAAACTGCCCGGCAAGATTCCTACGCTGGCAGAACCAACGAAGATTCGGAGTGGAAAGTCCGAAAACACTAGCGACAGGGAGATAAGAGAAAGAGAGAGCTCGCCGTAGACAGGCAGGAGGGGACATTTGCTTCAGGTGCATCGTAGAGAACGTACTTTACTTTAGCCAGCAGCAGAGACGGTTGCTTTCGACTTGGAACAGAGTATAGAGGTCGAGGTGGCCTCACAACTTCCTACAGTTCCTGTCACAATCTTCCATGCCCACACCACTTAAGAGCGGTAAGCACGAGCCAGTGATGTAATCAAAAATGGTTCAAATGGCTCTAAGCACTATGGGACTTAACATCTGAGGCCATCAGTCCCCTAGACTTAGAACTACTTAAACCTAACTAACCTAAGGACATCACATGCATCCATGCCCGAGGCAGGATTCGAACCTGCGACCGTAGCAGCAGCGCGTTTGCGGCTGAGGCACCTAGAACCGCTCGGCCACAACGGCCGGCAGTGATGTAATCACTGAGTAGAGAGGAGTACGAGGGTAGTTAATTTCTGTCCGTTTTTAACTGCACTATTTCAACGTTCACAGCCAATTAGCTGCTACCTTGAACAGCGTAGGCAAATCTGTTTGTGTTTATCCATTCTTTCATGGTGTTCTTTCTTTAAATCACTAAACATTTTCATAGTCATTGGCTGTATGTGTGGTATAAGCTCATATTATGCTTTCATGTATCCACCTACTTGTACCAAGGCTGTAGTTCATAATTGCACCTGTTATGACCACTTGTCATTCGTTTATATGTTTGGTTCAGTGGGTAAAGAACTTGTTTAATGACTTTTGTCAAAAACCCGAATTGTTCTAGTGATGGTTGGTCTGCTTTTGTAGTCAGATGAACCCCTTCATTGATATATTCTTGTAAGGTGTGGTACGTTCATACTTAACTGGCCCACCCCTAGTAATTTTTTAAAAATAAGACTTTTTCCATTATACGACATTGTTTCAATAAACTTTGCATGATTTTGTTTCAATAAGCATTGCATGATTTTGTACGTCACTGTGCACCAGATTTATTGCATCTTATGGGTATGCTAAACATGCTCAACCGACACCTCATAAAGCACGCTGTACCAAAATGGCCATATGCGAATGAAATGTACGTTGCAAGACTGTGTACGTCATCGTCATACGGCCTGAGGACCTGATGTATAAAGTATGTCGTGTTATTGGGTACGCAACGCGATACTCTCTTATTCCATAGCCCGCACATTTCTGATGTGCTATGGCCACTGGCAGTGTCATATTTTCGTGACGTAATCTTTCAGCAAGATAAAGCAGGACTGCACGTCGCCCGCGTTGTCCTGAAGTACCTACGCACAGAGAGTGTTAGACTGTTTGCTTGGACAGTGCGATTTCTAGATCTCTCAGCCACTAAAACATCTGGTCATTCGTTGCTGAGGGAGTGGGCGAGCACCAGTCGCCAGCCACTACGATACGTGAAGTCTGACACAGAATTGAGGCGTCATGGAATTACACAGCCGCATCTATCATCCGAGCTCAGTTCGAATCCACCCTCGACACCCAGTCACGTCAAATGGTTCAAATGGCTCTGAGCACTATGGGACTCAACTGCTGTGGTCATTAGTCCCCTAGAACTTAGAACTAAATAAACCTAACTAACCTAAGGACATCACAAACATCCATGCCCGAGGCAGGATTCGAACCTGCGACCGTAGCGGTCTTGCGGTTCCAGACTGCAGCGCCTTTAACCACACGGCCTCTTCGACCGGCCCAGTCACGTCAGACCGTTCCAAATTTCATACCCTCTATACCCCCAGATCATATACAGATTCAATCACGTATTGCTCCTAACACGTCTACATGCGAAATAAGTACAATATTATTATCTGCTACTACTCCTGCTGTAAAAATTTTGATTGCTAGTGCAACGTTCAATGTCAACGATACGTCAGAATGAGAATAAGAGCAGCGTGGACTCGTGTGAAGGCTATGTTGAAATACGAGTGTATTTTCGACCCAGAAACCACTTTCAGACAGAGAACTTTTCTCTATATCCTCGTAATCAAAGCAATCTGTAGCCAGAAGACTACGCTCATCTCAGTTCTTGCTGCAGTTTTGTTTTTCAAATAAGTCCAGATCTGGTTTTAGCAAATATTCGTAAAGACATTCAATAATCAGTGCTGATATGCGATATAGGCTTTTTGAGTTGTGTCTCTCTGAGGCACTCCCGAATAGTGTGCGTTGTGGCTGTGCCCTCCTGTAAAGTTTTGTGGTTCCAGGCTGGATGAGTGGAGGGTGGTATGGTAGGTGAGTGGCCGGTTTCCTCTGACTACAACGCAAAACGCGCACTTGATTAAAATAAACTTTATTACAGGAATTACTTAACTTCAATGACATCCAATCTGAAGTTGTGTGGCTAACTGCAATCAAATAATAAGTTTTAATTCATAATTGTCCGTGTGCTAACGTTTTTTCAGAACTAGCAAAGGTGACTAACACTTTTGAGATCCGGTGGTCAAGGAAGGCAGGATTCGATTACGATTGTGGATGGGGCCGTAATCAGTTACTATTGGTTGGCATTTTTTTAATCACACACAATTTATTTAAAATCAACAACAGATAAAATAAGGGCAATAATTTAAGAATTGTTTCACGACTGAAGTCCTTAATGGCAATAAAATAAGAATTGTTTATCTTGTTGCATCTTACAAGTACAGTTATTAAAATATTGAAAACAAATCACCAAGGTCTTAAAGGTTAACTGCTAAAATACAATTGCCACATTAGAATTTTAAGACAAGTAGCGAACTCATGGCTGAAGGCCCTTACCGCCAAGAATGGCAATTATTAAAAAAAATTTAACAAAATACTGTCAAACATCAAGGCAATAGCAAAAGTTAATTTAAAGACAGGCAACTGATCACTAAACAGGTGAGACAAAATGTTAGTAAACTTGGCAGCACAACCGTTTACACTTGTTGTAACGCCAAGAATGGCAATCATATTAAAAAAACTTTAGAAACATACAATAAAGCAGCAAATATAATAACAAGGTTAATTCAGAAGGACAAGCAACTGATCAGTGATCACCAAACAGGTGAGACAAATGATGGTAACTTGGTAATCCTATAGTAAAATAATAACACAATAATAAAGCACAAGGGCTAGTCACAGACGGTGCTCCATGAATCGACCTCTGAGTAGGTCAGGCCAAAACACTTTTGCGAGCGATGAGAAGGGCAGCCAAAAGTTGCAAATGGTTCAAATGGCCCTGAGCACTATGGGACTTAACATCTATGGTCATCAGTCCCCTAGAACCTAGAACTACTTAAACCTAACTAACCTAAGGACATCACACACATTCATGCCCGAGGCAGGATTCGAACCTGCGACCGTAGCACTCGCGCGGCTCCGGACTGAGCGCCTAGAACCGCTAGACCACCGCGGCCGGCCAAAAGTTGCATTCACTTCACAAGATGGTAACTCAGACTAGTGGCAGTCTAACGAATGACTAATGATAATCTGCTGAACCTACCTAACGTCCGATAACCACGATAGAACACCATGTCAAAGCCGGAACTGGAGGTCAGCACTACGTCCTTAGAATGCTGTGTTTAGAGCGTCTGAAAGGAGAAAGAAACCACTACTGTCAGAGTAGAAGAAACACCAACCGACCTAAAAATCAAGGAAACTGTGAAAACTACCCGCTTTACCGGACACCAGCGGCAAGGCGAGGAAACATACACTGACGTTACATACACTAACCTCCAGGGCAGGTCACAGGGGCGTTAGAGGCCACCAGGCAGGAAAAATATCACTGGTTGAACTTAACAAATAGTAACACATAGAATTTAGCAATTAGTAACATGAAGTCGAGGAAAACTAATTAGATCCGCCTTCACCAAGCAGTCGCCTCGCTGCTCTTCGTCTCGGCGACACTGCGAGCAGCAACACGAACCCAAGTCACTGGAAAATCGCAAGATGTCACAGTGGTGGAGGTTTCACTGCTAGGATTACAATCCACTTAACTTAAAGCTTGTTGGATCCGGTTGACGACTAGGTTGTGTACCCTCGCGACCACAGCCCTTCCATCTGGCAGTGCATGCGTGCCGCCAGCGGTCCTGGCGTGTTCTCGCACTGCCCTCTTGGCTCCTCAGGAGTCCCCAACCGAACTGCTCACTCACACGACCTGGAAGAACAACGACGTCACCCCAAAGATAGGGCCACACTACATATCGATAACGCCGCTGCTGCCAGCAGCGGACAGGCAACGCTTGCGAAACCAAGTGGCGCCAGTCAACACAAGAAGAATACAAACAACCGCAGCCATGTCAACTAAACGATACAGTCTGGCCTCCAGCAGAGGGCGGAAACCTACAGCAGCACCAACGCGAGCCGCAGCATGGCTCAACTGTGGAAGAATAGAGCACAGTGCGACGTATTGAGATGCAAAGCGAAATGATTCCCGATGCGACCTCCTGAAGTACTAAATTTGAGAGATTAAGCCAGCTCGGTCTCCGGCGGCGGCCTACATGCACGCTGCCCAGGGGGCGTTATCGGCGCCTAGCCTTGAGGCGTGTCTTTGTCTTTTCTTGTCATAGACGCGCCTAGTTCGGCGCTGCTGTACAATCTTTCCCAGTGCCGACCGGTGTGCTGGCGGCGTCGCACGCCAGCACAGTGTGTTTACCTTTGGTTACCTCCACCCGCTTCCAAACAATGAAAGAGTTTGCGACAGTTAGTTTGGCTCAGGCTTTTGAGTGACACTTGTTCCACGTCGGCGAACGAGGAGCTGCGGCTGTTGAGAGTGAGCCTTGCGCGCTGGCTTCGCTGCCAGAGTAATGCCTCTCTGGTTAGCGATGGTCGCCCGTGATTTAATCTCCCGATTTGAGACGCTGGTCTGAGGGTCTTTGACTGGAAGACTGTTTAAGCCCCCGCGGCGTATCGGTCGCTCTCAAGCTCTGTAAGTTTGGTTCCGCTGTGATGCGAGGATACACTGCGAGCTGGAAGGTCACGTGGCTGCTGGCAGAGTGGGAGAGCGAGTGGACGATGCAGTCAGGGGCGTGTTGTCCGATGTGACTTTGCGGAGCCGGCGTGGTTGCTGAGTACGAGTTCGTCCGAAAGTTAGTGCATACGTAGATGCGAGATGCTTTTAATAGTTTCTACAATGAAACATTGTCTCAAACTATGGTAGAAAACTCAGATTCTGGTCGTATGTAAAGTACACCAGTGGCAAGAAACAGTCAATACCGTCACTGAGCGATAGCTATTGAAATGTTACCGATGATGATGCCACTAAAGCGGAGTTACTACGAGGCGTGTTTTTTAAGTAAGTACCGTTTCGAAATTTAAAAAAAAGATGTGCTAAGATATCTCAGCAATTTTATTTTTACATGAAAGCCTGTACCTTAGTCTACTTTTCTACATAATTTCCGTCAATATTGAGGCATATGTCATAACGTTGTACCAGTTTTTGAATACCCTCCTCATAGAAGTCTGCCGCCTGACTTGTTAACCACTGCATCACCACTGTTTTGACTTCGTCATCGTCTTGAAGACGCTGACCGCCCAGGTGTTTCTTCAAGTGCAGGAACAGAGGGTAGTGACTGGACGCTAGATCGGGGCTGTACGGAGGATGATCTAGTTTCCCATCGAAAAGATGTGATGAGATCTTCGGTCTGATTGGCCACATTCCAACGGTCATTGTCTTGCAGCGAAACGATGCCCTTGCTCAACTTCCATGGGCTGTTGCTTTGATTGTGGTGTGACGTAGGCCACCCATGTTTCATCGCCCTTAACAATTTGGCTTAAGAAATCAGCACCGTCGTTGTGGCACTGCTCAAGGAAAGTCAATGCACTGTCTAAACGTTTGGTTTTGTGCACATCCTTCAACATTTTCGGTACACAACGTGCTCTCAGTTTTCGGTAATTCAAGAGCTCTATCACAGTGCCACACAAAACACTACTAGAAACATTAGGACAGTCACCCCGCAAGAAGGAAATCGTAAAGCATCTGTTTTCTCTTACCTTATTGTCCACTTTCTGCACCAAATTTTCATTAACGACCGAGGGACGCCCACTCCATTGTTCATTATGCACATTTGTGCGGTCATCTTTAAGTGCGGTCACCCACTTTCCTACCATTCCATTACTCATAATGTTTTCTCCGTAAACTGCACAGATCTCACTATGAATATCGATCGCTTTTAGGCCTTTTGCACTAATAACTCTTGTAACAGCCCGTACTTAACAGTTGGCGGGACTCACGATTACCGGAGGCATCTTAAACACTCATTACACAACGTAAACAAGGAAGAATCAGACTGTATTGGCGTCAGTGCGTAGATTAAGGTACAGACTTTCATGTAAAAATAAAATTATTGAGGTATTTTAGCACATCTTTTTTTAATTTCAAAACGGTACTTACTTAAAAAACACGCCTCGTAAATACAGTTTTCCGTAATTCCTTTACGAAAGAAGACGAAGTAAATATTCCAGAATTCGAAACCAGAACAGCTGTTAGCATGAGTGACATAAAATTAGATATCTTAGGTGTTGCAAAACAACTCAAATCACTTAAGAAAAGCAAGTCTTCCCGTCCAGATGGTATACCAATCAGGTTCCTTCCAGAATATGCAGACACAATAGCTTCTTTCTTAGCAATCATATACAACCGCTCACTTGACGAAAGGTCTATTCCTAAAGACTAGGAAGTAGCACAAGTCGCACCAATATCCAAGAAATGAAATAGGAGTAAAACATTGAATTACAGACCCATATCACTGACCTCAATGTCGACAATGGATCTCAGATCGATTCCATATTCCTAGATTTCCAGATGGCGTTTAATACCGTTCCTCAAAAGCGACTATTAATGAAATTGCGCGCGTATGGAGTATCGGCTGAGTTGTGTGACTGGATTCGTGATTTCCTCTCAGACAGGTCGCAGTCGTAGTGATAGACGGTAAATCATTGAGTAGAACAGAAGTGATATCTGGCGTTCCTGAGGGTAGTGTCATACGCCCTCCGCTGTTCCTGATTTACATAAATGATTTAGGTGATAATCTGAGCAGCCCCCTTAGATTGTTTGCAGATGACGCTGTAATTTACCATCTAGTAAAATCATCAGACGATCAATTCCAATTACAAAATGATCTAGAGAGAGAATTTCTGTATGGTGCGAAAAGTGGCAATTGGCACTAAACAAGGAAAAGTGCGAGGTCATCCACATGGTTACTAAAAGAAATCCGATAAATTTATGGTATACGATAAAGCGCGCAAATCTAAGGGCTGTCAATTCGACCAAATACCTAGGAATTACAATTACGAGCAACTTATATTGGAAAGACCACATAGATAATATTGTGGGGAAGGCGAAACAAAGACTGCGCTTTGTTGGCAGAGCACTTAGAAGATGCGACAAACCCACTAAAGAGACAGCTTACATTACACTTGTCCGTCCTCTGCTGGAATATTGCTGCGCGGTATGGGATCCTTACTAGGTAGGACTGACGGTGAACATCGAAAAAGTGCAAAGAATGGCAGCTCGTTTCGTGTTATCACGCAATAGGGGTGAGAGTGTTCAAATAGTTCAAATGGCTCTTAGTACTATGGGACTTAACAGCTGAGTCATCAGTCCCTTAGAACTTAGAACTACTTAAACCTAACTAACCAAAGGACATCACACACAACCATGCCCGAGGCAGGCTCTGAGCACTATGGGACTTAACATCTGTGGTCATCAGTCCCGTAGAACTTAGAACTACTTAAACCTAACTAACCTAAGGACATCACACACATCCATGCCCGAGTTAGGATTCGAACCTGCGACCGTAGCGGTCGCGCGGTTCCAGACTGTAGCGCCTAGAACCTCTCGGCCACATCGGCCGGCGGGGTGAGAGTATCACTGATAGGATACGCGAGTTGGGGTGGCAGGCACTGAAACAAAGGCGGTTTTCTTTGCGGCGGGATCTATTTACGAAATTTCAATCACCAACTTTCTCTTCCGAATGCGAAAATATTTTGTTGACACCCACAAGAGAAATCAGAGCTCGAACGGAAAGATTTAGGTGTTACTTTTTCCCACGCGCCATTCGAGAGTGGAATGGTAGAGAAGTGTGAATTGCAGAGTAACCATGTAGATGTTGATATAGATGTAGAGGATACTGTACTCGATCGGCTGTAGGGGCCAATTCGCAGTGCCGGCCGGAGTGGCCGAGCGGTTCTAGACGCTACAGTCTGGAACCGCGCGACCGCTACGGTGTTCACAGACACCGGTGGTCTGGTCGGTTCAGTGACTAAAAGGCTGTTTAAAGCATTAGTGTGTCCCACAGGCTGTTTACAGTAACAGTACGACTACGGTTCGCTATTACATACTATTCTGTGGCCGCATCGCTCTACTGAGCGCAGCTGGTTGGCGTAAGTGCTTTGATACTAACAATTTGCCCACGTCGTACTACTCAAGCTTCTTTCGCCCGTTAAGAAACATGTTAACTTCTGTGGGCTGCAATTTAGTACGGTGTTCATATTCGAAGAACAGTCAGGTGCTGCTGTTGTTGTTTCACCGCACTTTAGATATTTTGCACCTTAAGGGGAGTTCCTTTCACTCAACCATTATGTAAAGATTATCTGGTTGTATGATCACTGAATTGTTTATAATTCTAGTGCGATTAAGTGGGCTGACCCTGTTGCTTCTCGTGAACCGAGGAGTTGTTTGTGAACTAGCTGTTGACGTCCTGAGTGCGTCTGGAATACGAGTAATTGGCTTAAATTGTTTGCGCTGCTGCTGATCCGAAATTGTTTCAAAGGCTCTAGTCTGCATCGATCAAATAGTTACTTCTTAGATGAAGTGTCTGGAAGTGATTCAAATTGTTGGGTTGTTTATTGGGTATGAGAGGTAGCAATCATCCAGTGGCTTAATTCAAATATGGCTAACTTAAAAGGTGTAAATTAAATGGGTTTCTGTCGTTTAATGCCCAGGGATAATTCTAATACTTGTAATTGCTTTTCATTGAGTATTCTCTCTCTCTCTCTCTCTCTCTCTCTCTCTCTCTCTCTCTGTGTGTGTGTGTGTGTGTGTGTGTGTGTGTGTGTGTGTGGTTACATATGTTTTGTTTGTTGCCGTTATTAAGGATCTTAATTAAGGTATGTGATTTCTCGTCCGCGCCTAGTGCTAACAAGTTTATGTTACATGTATCATAAGTTATTTTAACCAGAAGGGACAAGACGTGAATTATTGTAAAGAGAAAGGCCAACAAGTTCACTTGAGGACCAACCATTTGTAAGACTAATACCAAAATTGTGGCGATTAGCCCCCTCCCCCCCTCTACTAGTGAAGTACTGTTGTTTATCCCTTGGTTGTCAATGGATTTGCAAGCACTGTATCTGTTGTTGAATTGATTGTCTTTAGTGATGTCCTAAGTCAGCCATTTGTGAAATTATGAGTTGTAATTATTTGTTTTAGGGAGGAAAGGTCATAATTGAAGATTCTTGGACTTCTTTGTACTTGTGGTTTATTGTTAATATTATTTTATAGTCAGCAGTCACAATCGTAAAGTTAATAATGTTCTTTAACGCTAGTTATCAGAGTTAGTTTACAGTTTTCTGAACTGACCATCTGTGTTCTAGTGGTTAAGGTTTTGAAGAGGGTAAAAATAAATTTGTTTTAAGGTATGTGTGTAAAGTGGCTTGAAACCCTACCGCTCCCCTTCCGCTCCTACCATTTCACAGGGGTGGTGGCAGAAAACCGGAGATTTATAAAGGATCATTAAAATTTAACGTACCGTCGATATAAACTCATTAGAGGTTTAGCGCAAGCTCGGATCACGAAAGGAAGGGGAAGGAAATCGTTCGCATGCTTTTCATAGGAACCACCCGCCATTTTCCTGCGGCGCGGAAACCTAAATCCGAATGACTGAACGGTGATTTGTATCATCGTACTTCCGAATGGGAGTCCAGCGTGCAAACATCTGCGCCATCTCGCTCGCTTGTAGATTTCGTGATATCGTTTCAGTTGGTTATTGCTAATAAGGAGGGTTTTAAATCAATTCATTCGTGTGATATTCATAACGTACGTCTTACTGTGCCATCATTTTGCGTCACTTACTGCGATGAATTATGGACATGAACCGATATTTTTAGCCCGAGGTATTACAGTGGCTCAAGGTTATTGCGTTTTACACTAGTTGGAAGGCGATTAGTTGGTCGTGTCGTAGCCAGTCAGTCAGAACTATCATGCACTCAATTTTGTCATTTCTCCTGAAGTTTCGACTGTTCTATGCGTTGATGGAAATCGAGTATACAAAACTTGATTTGTGATTGGTAGAATTTCGAGTTGATCTCACGTTTACTGTAAATTCCACATGGCTTGAATTCACTGTTGTTTGATCTGAAGACAGTACATACACATCATGTAACTTTGCTGTTACTTATTTTTGCTTTTTCTACATCATTTACTGTATATTTAATCGAATCTATGGTACATCCATCTCAGGTGTCATCTTGCGTACACCTGTTGCAACCATTCGCTTCTTGTCTATTGGATGGGAACAATTAGTTCAGATAATGAAGTAACTGAGATAATGTACCGCTTTCTGCTGTTAGTAGTAGTAAATATGCCGCTCTTCGAATGCATATATTTCGGGTGTAAAGGTACGTTCTGTTTCTGGTTCCTAAATGCAGAACTGCAGTGGCAGATTTTCTGTACATCGTGTGTATATTCATGTCTCTGTGAAATAATTTGCATAGAGCACGGTACTAGTCTCTTCAGCATTTTGTAATAATTGATACAAATTTAGTCTTATCAGTCACGTCATTATTCAAATCATCGGGTGCAGTGACGTCATGTTAAAGCATTGTGATTATAGTCGAGAATCACAGTACCATTCCCCTGTATACAACAGTAATGGAAACATTTGTATACCATATAATCCATGGTTTATTTTCAAAGTATTTTACGTTAAAGTCAAAATTACAAATGGGTGAGTTATTGCGAAAGGATATTGCTGTGCCCCAAGGCGCCAACAGCACTAAATTATGGGGAGGGGGGGGGGGGTGACTCATTAAGTAAGGTATACATCAGAAGGGGGTCTAAACGGGAGATCCCCTTGAAAAAATTGGCCCATAAAACCACTTTTTGAAGTATTCTGTATGCCTCAGACCACATATTTCAATGACACTTAAGAATCCTACATCTTGCCCATTTATGCCTCGATTAAAACGTATTTCACGGTTACTGAGTATAAAAAAGTCATATAATGTTAAAACTTAATTTTATCTACAGTGTGTGTGCAATTATTATGTATTATGTCCTAAACAACACTGGAAACTATTTCAAATTAAACAGATTTTCAAATTAAATTCCTCTTGATTTTTATCGGAAATGTAAACAATTAGAGTATTAGATACCTGATTTCCTTTAATTTATTTTTCTATCATTAAAAATACATTTAAAAGGACAAAATGAAAAACTAAGAAAAGTAAGAATATCAATGTAAGTAGTTGAAAAACTGTAAATAAATACTACATCAAGAGCATCATGTAAAATAATCTTATAAATTTCGTCCTACACTGATCCCTATACCTTCTCCTTTTATGTGTCAAAATTGGTCATAAGTATTCTAGCAAAATTTTTTAAGTCTATTTGACCCAACAGAAATTTTTATACACTGCCTACTGTTTCGTGATCTTTCTGCTGTATCACTGTCAAATGCAGATAGCTCTTCAGTCGTTGTAGAGCAGTCAAACTGCGTTCTACTTCATACACTACAAAAGCTTCAACATTAGTTAATAATTCTTTTACCCCTTTTTTCATAGAAACCGGACTGTCTTTTGTGTATTTCAGACATTTACGTTGTATCGTAGATGAAAGAGTTCAAGTTCTGTTTGCAAAAACTGGACATCAGTTTCGGGGTATGGAGATACATCAGTCCTGGTTTCTCCAATGACACTTTTTCCAAGGAAACCTTTTATTTTCGTGCAATGTTAGTGAAATATTCGGTATCTAAGGGTTAGGACAGTCATATGAGTGATTTCAAAACATTCCTGGCTGTAAAGTTCTTCAAGCAATAGAAATTCATCTGCATGCGTGCCCAAGGCAACCACTTGGAAAATCATTTTTCCCTTTGGAAATTATCGCATGCCGTTTGATTGTTAGCCTTCTGCCTCCTGGCCACACCTTCAACAAACTCACAGCAAAACCGAGCATATTCGTACTTATCTACCTCGCGCCTTCATCCCCGTAGACGTACCAGCACGATTCATTCAAACATGGAATATTGCCTTTTTAGCAAATAATTTGATTTACTGACATGTTAGTAAATCCTGAAAACCACTAATTCTTGCTGCAGAAGCACTTTTATTATATGTTATTCGTTAAGTTTGGATGTATTCGTTCAGTGATGTCAAAACATTGAAAATGCCGTTAAAAAACATTGGTATGGGCCGACGCTCATGCCTGTGGCCATTCCTTTTCCTATTCTCGAAGTCAGTCTGCATTGATTATTGAGTCATGAGTTTATTTCATTGTAAAAGATAGTTTTATGTAATCAAGGTCTAAGTATACTGTTGAGTATGATAGTTTACTTACTAGAACAGTAGACCACTTACAGAAGCAGCCACCACGATATTCCTACAAGTTATGTCTCTGTTTTGCTAAGTTAGCTCACAGTACACGTAATGTAAATATAGGATCGGCACGTGCGGTGGAAGGATATGTGTTGCGGAAAGCACTTCCCTGTGGGTGTTAGTAAACATGCAGGAAAGCTCACTGTACGGGAGACACACAGTGCAACGCCGGCTAGGGGTTTATCCCTCAGCCGCTCTGTTGCCGGGTTGCCGGTACCACCCGCGCAGCTGCTCAGCCCTGTCCCACTCCCCCTCCGCCTCTCTTGCTGTCCCAGAGCCGGTGGCGCAGTCGGGTCCGGGCACGGTCGCCATTATTGCGCCATTGCCGCGTGCTCCTGCTCCGTACCGCCTCCGGCCGCTCGATATATCGAACTCGCATTCCGCGGTTATTGCGACTGCTACTCGCCGCTGCCGCCGCTACTTGCATGCAAATTGCAGACCGCCAGTGCGCAATAATGCAAAGCTGCACCGCCTGAGGAACTTGAAGCTTCGTGCACTAAAGAGAGCGCGAGGCACACACATATACCACTGTGCGAAAAGTGTCACAGGCGAGTATAAATCCACTCGTGTGCTGGAACGACTCTACTGTGCAGGGGAACTAGGCAGTCCCTTATGGCGCGAAGTGTGGGTCATGTTAAAATATGGGAGGAGATTTAAAAAAAATTTCGCCACTGGGTTCGTAAGCAAAACGCTTGTTTGTCCATCTTTGGAGTGAAATATACTGATTCTCCTCATCAGGGATCTGACAGTTTGTTGGTAGGTGTGTGGCATCAGATATCTACGCAATGGTTATGTAATTCGAGTAAAAAACGAGGCGCTGATTTGGGTAAGGAGTTGGAGAGCTCGGTAGAGGCAGCAGAGCGGTGCGCCTGCAACGGTAAACACAGGTGTGGCCAGCTGTCATGTGGACATCGTTTGGCTGGGGCGGCAGACAGTGTTTCCTTCATACGTCCAGAAGAGACGGTAGCTAGTATCAGGAGAGGAATTGCGGGAGAGAGTTTGCTTTTCGGCAGTTTTAAAGCAGGGCATAAGAGAGTATTGCGCCAGTGAGCGTGCTTGTAACTGCATGCCCGTTGGTGTCAGTATGTGACAAGTACCTGTAGTGTGAAAAAAATGGATCCGTGTTGAACCTATATAAGCACAGCAGCACTTGCATAGTGGAGGTGTGGCGAGGCTGTAAGGTGCTCTGATTGTATTACAATTGTAAATGAATTGAAAAGGGATGGCAAACCTGTCATGTGGTCTAACTGTGTCATAGAGATAAGTTTTGTAATTCTGTAACCCGTTTAAGCTTGATTGTACGTTACCTTGTTGGGTTAATGAGTATTGTGTTGTCTGTCCCCTGTACGCTTAAGGTGTTGATTGAAGCTGGGTGTTGTTCGATTTTCTCATAAGCTAGCGCCACTGTGCAGGGTTGTTTCTACGATTCTTGTAAACCCAGTTGCGGTGCCCGACGCCATATTTCTTGTGAATGATATGTGTATGTGTGTCTTAGGTTAAACGTTATTGTATGTTCTTAATGTCATGTTTGAACCTTGTGTTATACAGGACGAGTCGCGAACCATTGCCACCTAGAATAACTCCGAACGTATGATGGTAGCTGAAATGTTTGTGGGGTAAATGCTGCACGTGGAAACGGGGGCCATAATATAACGTTGGTTTTTTTGTTGCTAGATGGGGTCGCGTCGGAGATATGAAGGTCAACTTTTTTTAAAAATGGATGCTATCATTTGGTACTTATTTTCTGATAACGGCTATCGAGACGAATCCAACGATGTGTAACAGTAAGGTCTTTGACGGTCAACAAAAGTAAAAAAGGTGGCATGGATGTCCATTTACAGAAGGTGTTCGAAGTGATGACCATTGGTATCAATGCAGTGCTGAAATCTTCTTATCATAGATTGAGTGGTATTCCTTATCACTTCGGCACTTATCAAATCATAAGCTCTGACAATTCTCTCTTGTATATCGTGCAAATAGTAAATATTCGCCGAATACGGCGTATCCATCTAACGTGTCATTACATGTAAACACCATTCGACAGTTTCGCAATAAACACTAATAGCAACGACCAGACTAGTATCGTCGTATTAAGCAAATTAGAAAGATATATACCTTCGAAGAAAAAGTCGATATGCTTCTTATTTACGGAGAATGCCAACGAAATTCAGTGAAAGCTAGAGACTTATACACTGAAAGATATCGTCATCGTACTCACCCTACACGTCCTACATACAAATATATATATGATAAATTGTGATCTTTAACGCATCGGAAACATATAAGGCAAAAGAAAGTTACTAACGAGGAAACGGAAATTGGTATTCTTGCCACTGTAGTTCGAGATGCTTGTGTTAGTTCACGTCAAATCGCAAGGGAATCTGGCATGAGCCAGAGTAGTGTTGTTCGTGTTCTGCATCGCCATAAATATCATCCTTACCATATCAGTCTCCACCAAGAATTAACTGGTACGGATTGTAAGTGTCGCATTGAATTCTGCCGATGGGCTCAACGTCAGATTCAGAGGGATGACAGATTTATTAATTTGATTTTATTCACTGACGAGACTACTTTCACGAACCATGGAAATGTTAATTTGCATAACATGCATTGTTGGACAACTGAAAATCCATGTTGGCTGCCCAAGTTGCACACCAAAAGCCGTGGTCGGTGAATGTATAATGTGGGATTCTGGAGGACAGAATTATAGGTCCCAATTTCACCGAAGGAAATCTTAATGGTAGGAAGTACACCACATTCCTGCAAGAAACGTTACGTCTGTTATTGGAAGAAATAGCTTTACGAGCAAGGAACAGAATGTGGTATCAACACGATGTGTGTCCGGCATATTTTTCGCTAATGGTTAGAAATGAGTTGCAGAAACAATTCCCAAATCGTTGGATTGGACGCGGAGGAGATGTGTTATGGCTGGCTCGTTCGCCAGACTTGACGCTTCTGGATCTTTTCTTGTGGTGATTCCTAAAAGACATTGTTTTTAAAGACGTTCCAACTGCACCTGAAGATATGCGAGAGAGAATTGTCAGAGCATGTACTTCGACAAGTGGTAACGAATACCACTCAACCCACGATAAGAAGATTGCAGCACTGCGCTGATGTCGGTGGTTATCACTTCGAACACCTTCTATAAATGGAGGTTCATGCCACATTTGTGACCTTCCATGACCTTCAAAGACCTTACTGTTACACATTATTTGATTATCTCGGAAACGACCCCACCTAGCAACAAAAAACGTACGTCATATTAAGGCCCCCGTTGTCCCATGCAACTTTTGTCCCCCCAAACTTCCAGCTCCTATTATACTTTCGGAGTTATTCTTGATGGTAATAGTTAGTGACTTACCCTGTATACAGGGTGACAATTATTTAATTATATGAAAAAAATAGTAAATTAATTGCAAACTACGCCGTGCACGTACTTTATTCAAAATGTAAACGTGACTACAGATATTCGGATTTCGGCTGTGGCATGTTCGATATGCCTGCCATCATTGACGATGATGTGGTGCAGACGAATAGCAAAATTCTGCATGACCAGCTGAAGTGTCGGAACACCGATGCTGACTATGACCTCCTGAATGACTGTTTTCAGCTCAGCAATGGTTTTGGAGTTGATGCTGCACTCCTTTTCTATAATACAGTTGCACAAAAAGGAGTCGCATGTGTTCAGATCCGGAGGATATGGCGGCCAATCAAGTCCCATGCCAGTGGCCTCTGAGTACCCCGTAGCCAGAATGCGGTCCCCAAAGTGCTCCTCCAGGACATCAAACACTCTCCTGCTTCGATTGTCGAAATCAGGGTCACTTTGGATAACGGGGATGAAATCATCTTCCAAAACCTTCACGTACCGTTTGGTAGTCACACTTCCATCAAGGAATATCGCTCCGATTATTTCCTGACTGGACATTACTCACAACACAGTGACCCGCTGAAGGTGAAGAGACTTCTCCATCGCGAAATACCGATTCTCAGTCCTCCAAATGCGCCACATTTGATCATTGACGAACCCACCCAAATTAAAGTGGGCTTGGTTTCTAAACCAAACCACTCAGCGTATACTATTTCCCATCATGCTCCGTGGCTAACCGTGCAGTTTGAACGTCCTAACGCAAACTGTTCGGAATTAAAGACAATTTCATTTCATATAGCTCAATAATTGTCACCCTATAGTTACTGTGAGGTGAGTATTTGTTTATTTAAATATTGTTTAATTTGAAGTTAGCTGACTTGAACATGAAGTGCAAATGTTTGCGTTAGTTGTTTATGTATGCACGCTGACACTGTAAACTGTTGTTAGTAAAACAAAGCATTTGGTCAGAAGCCCAATCTTTCACAACTCACAGCCAATTGACAATCACACTGAAATCTAGCGCAACAATTACATCGATAGGCTGAAAAAGAAGAAATCCACTGACGTGTGAGAATTTGGTTGAAAAGCAAAAAGTGTTCGACAACATAAAACGCTAAGTCCTGAGAAAAATAGGGATAAAATATAGGGAAAGACGGGAATGTATAGTTTATACAAGAACAAAGAGGGAACAGTACGAGTGGAAGACCAAGAATAAAGTACTCCGAATAAATAGGGTACAAGACAGAGATGTTGTCTTTCTGCCCTACTTTTCAATGTATACGTCGAAGAAGCAACGACGGAAATAAAAGAGTGGGATTGAAATTCAGGGTGAAAGGATCGAAAGTAATGAGAAGTAGCAGAAATGAGAATAGCGAGAAAGTTTGTAACACCGAAAATGCAGGATGCATGGCACTTGCTACCGATGTATAATTTTTTTTAAATGTATGTAAATATTTGTAATTTAAATGCTTTCTTTTCATAAGTAAGGACATTGCTTCACTGTATGTGTACATTTAAGTAGAAGTCTGTTGACGTTTTATTGTATTTATCTGTGTTTTACTGTGAAACTTATAAGCTCTGGGAAAAAGCCTAAGGAATTGTTATTTGCATCGGCTAGCAACATAATAGCAATGCTTGTGCGTTGTAAAATCTTTGGGTAGGGGGTTGCTGCGCAGAGCGCGCGGAGAGAGCGGGAGACGGGTTCCAGCGCTTGTAGCGTGCGGAAGTGTGGTGTTAATGCTCTCGCAGTAGAGAGTACCATTTCGGCGGCATCACGTAACGCGCGCCGGCCACATGACTAGTAGCAGGAGGAAGGACAATGGACGGGCGGGAGAGGCTGTATTAATTACGATTGCCCGTTCCTGTAATTAGCCGTGGCTCCACAAGATGCTACCGTCTTCAACAACAGCAACAGTTCCAGCAACACAGATTCGTCGTCGGCTCCGAGTTCCGTCGCAAGCACAGCACTGAAGTAAGACTGTTCATTGGTAGAAAGTATTAACGGCTAACCCAGCAGCACAACTGAATGTGACTTGATTAATGAACTTTATTTAAATAATAATCAGTTAAATTCAAGGCGATTGTCCTCATTTCCCCCTGACATTGTTACCAAGCAGGGTCCTTGTTCCCCTTTTTCCTTATATGTTAACCGAAGTTTGAGAATCTACCACTGGAAAAAATCCAAATATAAAGAAAATGCACCAAATTAAGAGTGCGGAAATTCTATTTATTTTACATAGAGCTTGGAGCATATGGCTGTCTGGTTTGGTACATATTCTAGTATATAATTCTGTTCAAGTCAGTAAAAAAGGCTCAGTTGTTCACACAATAATATGAAATCCAATTTGAAAATTAAGTAACTGCAAAGTAAAAAGTGCTTGCCTTTCTCTAAATTGCTTTGACGACGTTATGTTGAGGTCTCCGAAAGTCACTGTTCACGTAACGAAGTTCAATACTAACATACAGTTTAAATGGATATTTTCAAATCATTACACGATTGCCTTTTTCAAAATTTAATGACAACCTTAACGTATGGGTGCCTTCTCAGTTTTCTTTATCATTACATACTCACTTAAAATTAGTGTCAAAAAACGTGACAACCTTCAGTTAGCACGTCAATGTTTAGTAATAAATGTTATCTTTTCCCATCATCTTGAACAGGATTTTGAATGTAAATCGCCCTAGTGGGCTGGCGACCGTAATTATTTCCTTTTCGTTCATTAGTGTAACTTTTGAAATCATGATCAGTGGTACCCCTTTTCTGTCCAGTGTTGTTCGTGAGTGAATGCACAAAACAACCTTCATTTATCCAAATTGTAGCCCTGTTCGGTTTAATTACTTTTTTATTTTAGTAGACTTTTCTATCAGAAAGATCGCTTGTACACTTTCCCTCTACTTATCGGTATTGATTCTTCGGTAAAGATGGCCTTATCCAATTAGAAAAATTCCATTAGGTATACATGCGATTCACGGTCACATTTTATATCGCAAGCAGGATAGGCCGATTAGTAAGGGGGAGGTTACAAGTTATCGTAATCGCTTATTGCGAAGTAGATGAAGTTATGGAATTCTGCCACCTAAGCAGCAAAATGACCCATTACGGACGGAGAAAGGAAGTCATAAAAAGCTGACTGGCGCTAGCAGAAAGGGCATTCCTGTCCAAGAGAAATCTACTAGTGTCAAAAATAGGTATTAGTTTCAGGAAGAAATTTCTGAGAATGTATGTTTCATATACACCATTGTATGTTAATGTGGAAAGAACTGTGCCAAAACCGGAACAGAGGCGAATAGAAGCATTTGTGATGTGGCGCTATGGAAGAATGTTGCAGATCAGGTGGTCTGATTAGGTACGGAGTGAGGTGGTTCTTCGTAGAATCAGCGAGGAAAGAATATATGGAAAATAGAAAGGAGAAGGGATAGGATGAGATGATAAGGTGGGCACAGGAGAAACATTAGGGGCTGGCCCCATCTTTTCAGTCAGAAGACTGACGACTCAAAAAAGAAAAAGATCTGACAAGGAGTGAAACTCCTGAGAACTGGGATCTCGGAAATGAGGCTTGTCAATAATTCGTGTGCCACTGCCATGCTTATCTGCGTAAAGCGGTCGAAGGACGGTGAACGCTACAAGATGTTGGAGATGCACACCTCATCACAGAGCCGTCAGATACCAGGCTTGCCCACTTCGTGAAGTAGGATACTTGGCAGTCTGTGACTGATCTGATGGTATATTGCAATGCTGCTGGTGGCAGAAGTGTTTCAGTGCACGTTGTTGAACACGGGGCTACACAGGAGACAACCAAGCGACTCCCACGTATTCCTAAGTCGACCCAACAAAATCATTAATTACGATAGTAGTGCACACAAGATCATCGAGTTTGGGCAGTGAATCAATGCAAATGTGTCGAAACATCAGACGCATCACATTTGTTGTTAGACTGGCTTGTCGTGTCTGGATATATCGTATATATTGTCGTTCAGGAGACTAAACATGCAGACCTGCGGGGACAGTATTATACTATGTGGAACATTCAACTGGGAGTCCATGGATACTGTGATAGTAGTCGAAGGCACCATGATAGCTGTGGAATAAGTGAAAGTATTGCGGAGCACCTTGTGCAGGATGCCTAACAACTAATTCAGTAATACTTTATTGAAAATCTTAAGTTTTCTTTCACATCTGAAGCTGCGATCTGCTACAAGCACGAGCTCACACAGTGCTTACGGACCTGGAAGTTGCGTTGCGTCAATATCATACCACCACTTCCTAAATGTTTTTGTCTAAAGCGGCTACTCACGCTATGTGGAGGAGGCGTGAGAACTGAGACACGTGATTGTTGCTGGCTGCGTCTTCGATGGCAGAGCACTGTAGAGGCTGTCTCTCTTGAGATCCTGCCATCTGTCTCAGTTTGTTCGCTCCATGACTTGCCATCAGCCTTCTCCCCCTTTTCCTATTCCTCTATTCCACGTCATATCTATGAGTGACAGGCGAAGTCTCGATCCTGACGTGGGCGCGTCGCTACGTAACTAGTACTTCAGAATATATTCAAATGTTCAGTGTACGAGTATTTGACTCTATTTTCTTCTGACACTCTCTTACGATGGGAAGAGTGAAGGCCCCTACAGGGAGCAGGGAGGCTCGTATGATGATTGAGAAAGAAGTGGGAGTAGATATGGAAAACATGTGAGATCTAATATCATCCATACAGTCTGGAATACTGCAAGGGCAGATAAATGGGAGACCTATCGAATCATCTTAGTTGATCATATATTGAAGTTGCTCACAAAAATAGTATATAGAAAAATGGAAAAGAAAATTGAGGATCTGTTAGACGACGATTGATTTGGCTTCCGGAAAGGTAAGACACCAGAGAAACATTTCTGACGTTGTGACTGACTCTGGAAACGAAGCTAAAGAAAAATAAAGTACTTGTACATTGATTAAAAAGTGCCAGGGATGCAGCAGTCGTCCTTTACTGCTGAATCTATGTACTGAAGAAGCAATGATTGAAATAAATGAAAGGTTCAAGATCGGGATTAAAATTCACGGTGAAAGGATATCAATGATAAGATTCACTGATGACTTTGCTGTCCTCATTGAAGGTAAGACGAGTTACAGGACGAAATGAAGAAAACGAATCACCACAGTCATGTCATCAAAGTAGTTTATTTCATACGACTAGCTGCGTTGCAGCACCACTGTCAGTGGGTGATAACATGTAGCATATACACTCTTGATGTATGTGATCTCCGACAACTAGTATTACATGGGTACTTCGTGCAAAATTCGGTCGAACAAGTACTTTGTAATCAACTGCTTTCGTGGGTGGATCACATTTCCCTAAGGTTCTCCTAATTAGTCTCACCATGGCATCTGCTTTTCCAACAATTTGTTTTATTTGGTCATCTCACTTCAGGTCGCTCTGGATGGTTACTATATTTTAAGACTGTCACTTTTTCCAGTGAATTGTCAACAACTGCATAATCTAACGGTATGGGAGTCATTTAGCCATGTACACGCTGTTCGTTACGTGTGCTTACGTTCAGCGTCAGTTGCCAGCCCTGCACCAATCGTCGATTTTCTGCCGTTCTTACATAGTTTCACAAGAGTCTTCTGGGGTTGCAACCTTCCTACGGGCAGCAACATCGTTTGCGATAAGTTAATGAGACTAGAAGGTTATTCACTAAATCTATTCTGTACCAAGAATAAACACGCTTCTCCAAAACTACTGGACAAATTTGCGTGAGTTGTCGTAGATAACTGAGCACACCGTATGGGTTTTAATTAATCAAAATCGGATCACGAATAAAAAATAGAAGAAAAAGAAGAAAGATATCATGACTTGAAGGTTTTATCTATTAAATACAAGTGCGACGCACCACACGTCGAGAATTGCTACAGAGTGGCTCTAGGAACACTCTTCTGAGTTTAGACACTGCCGCTGGCGACCAAACTCCGCAGGCATGAACATTATTGATCATATCTGGGATACCTTGCAACGTGCTGTTCAGAAGAGATCTCCACCCCCTCTTACCCTTATGGATTTATGGACAGCCCTGTGTGAGTCATGGTGTCAGTTCCCTCCAGCACTATTTCGACGTTAGTCAAGTCTATGTCAACTCACTATTGAGAGGAATTTCGTTACACATATTGCCAAATGCAATGAGGTTGACGGACATCATTTTGAGCATTTATTGCATTAATGTGGTATTTACAGGTAATCACGCTGTAACAGCGTGCGTTCTCAGAAGTATGTGGGTGTAAAATCTTATGGGACTTAACTGCTAAGGTCATCAGTCCCTAAGCTTACACACTCCTTAACCTAAATTATCCTAAGGACAAACACACACGCCCATGCCCGAGGGAGGACTCGGACCTCCGCCGGGACCAGCCGCACAGTCCAGTTCTCAGAAGTCATAAGTTCACAAAGGTACATGAATCACATTGGAACAACCGAAATAAAATGCTCAAACGTACCTACGTTCTGTATTTTTATTTAAAAAGCCTACCTGGTACCAACTGTATCTCTAAAATTGTGAGCCACATTTTTGTGACCATTACAGCGCCACGTATCACAAAGCGAAAAAAGTGGTTCAACTAAAACATTCATATTTCTTTACGTACTACACGACTATGTAATAAAAAATGGGGGTTCCTATTTTAAAAAACGCAGTTGATATCCGTTTGACCTCTGGCAGTGCCATCTAGGGGGCCAACCACAGCGCCATCTGGTTTCCCCCTTCAAGCTAGACAAGTTTCGTTCTTTGTAGTTTTCTCGTTTGACGCTTATTTCGTGAGATATTTGGCCCTGTCGCAATCAATGGACCACCCTGTACATCAGGTATAAAAGAGGCATCGCAAGGTGAAGATAAGGAGACCCAGGAAGTGTATGAGGATATTCAACGCGTAAGTCAGTACGTAAAGGGAGATGAAAATCAAATACCAATTGGGGATTGGAATAATTTTGTGGGGGAAGAAGTGGAAAAAGGTGTGCCGGGAGAACAAGGATTGTAGAAGAAATGAGAGACACGAAAGACTAAGTTGTGCAATAAATTTCAGCTAACAATAGCGATTACTCTGTTCAAGAATCACAAGAGGAGGAGATAAACTTGGAAAATGCCGAGAGATTCCTGTTAGATTATATCATGTTCTAGCAGAGCTTCAGAAATCATACATAGGATTGTAAGGCGTACCCATAAGTAGATTGTGCAAAAAAAAGGTGGGTTCCCACATGAAATTTTAAAGTTGTTTCACGCCCCACTCCCAGGGGGCTGGGGTAGCGGGCTAATTTTAGCACCAGAAGATGTCCTCCTCGAAAATAATCAACTTTGGATTCTACACATTTTTTCGGTGAAGATTATTTTTCGAGTTATTCTGGTTTGTCAACTTAAAATTTACACCCTGTATATCAATTACAGTGTAACGCTTGTGATGGCAGATATACAGTACAAACAGGTAAAACATTTGATTTCAGATTCAAAGAACAAATGAGAGCCTGGAAGTATGGGACACACCACTCCATATTTGCAGAACACCTAAGAAAACACACTCACAAGCAAACCACTAGAGAAGAAGACATGAAAATAATTAGAATCAACAACAAAAAGCACCTCCTAACCCTGCAAGGAAATTACCACATACAGAAAAACAAAGCAGAAAAGAAAACCTTGTTCAATGATCTAGTATATATATATACCAAGCAAGTCATTGTTTACGCTAATAGATAAAATAATAAAGTAACACTACCATAGAGAACTACTATCGTAATAATAATAATAATAATAGTGATAGTACCTCCCAATCCTCTTTCCACTCACTTGTCTATGAATCTCTTCACAACATATTTCAACAAAAACTCAAATCAAATGCAGAAAAATAAAACAAGCGTGATTACTCTCTCTCTCTCTCTCTCTCTCTCTCTCTCTCTCTCTCTCTCTCTCTCTCACACACACACACACACACACACACACACTCGCTCACTGACACACATATGGATATAAACATAACATAAATGAACAGACGTTAGTTTTAAGCATATTATTCATTAGGTTGGCAATATGTACGTGTACGTAAAGAAACCAAATAGGATGAGGTGCAAAGTGAACTCGAAATAGTTATGTCTATATTAGTGTTATGTCTCTACTAGTCCGCAGCTCGTGGTCGTGCGGTAGCGTTCTCGCTGCTCACGCCCGGGTTCCCGGGTTCGATTCCCGGCGGGGTCAGGGATTTTCTCTGCCTCGTGATGACTGGGTGATGTGTGATGTCCTTAGGTTAGTTGTGTTTAAGTAGTTCTAAGTTCTATGGGACTGATGACCATAGATGTTAAGTCCCATAGTGCTCAGAGCCATTTGAACCATTTGTCTTTACTATAGTTCAATTCTTTTATCTTGGCGGCTCGTGCATGCCCGCCCAGACGCGGGAGATTGCTGCGTTGCCAGTTGCAAACAACGCACGCGCCAATAGAAGCAGCGCCATAGTATAGCATAGTTCGCAAGCTTACGTTTAGGGGGGAGCGCGCAGTTCATGAAGTAAAGCCACCAGGGCCGCATTAACCCTTTCGCTGCTACAGAGCCGTGCTCCCCGCATGTCACTGCACTGCTCGCCTGTGCTGACACATGGTGTTCCGACTGCTTTGACACTCTTATCATTCGATTCCACAAAAACTCTTTGGCCCAAAAATTAGATTTGTACACATCTTCTTGACTGATAAATTCCCCCATAAATATTTTGTTTCGATGTTCAACGCAGTTATTATGCAGCATTAAATATAGTAAACCATTGCACGAAATTTTGAAGAGTTTGCAGAGGTAAAAGTCCATAGCGTATACTTTCCGTATGGTCGATTTTAGTTGCCACAATGTTGAGAATGAAATGTGGACAAGATACCTAAATTTCATATAAAATTTACTCTACAACAATATCTCATTTAAGCACCACATAGGTGTCGTATGTAATATTGAGAAATATTCCGTCTTTCGGGACTGTAACAAAAGTTTTATTTACACTGAGCACGTTGGCTTTATTTTAAATAAAGAGACAAAACACTAGAAATTTCAAAAAATTGCATTTAAACGAATATAATTCGTGAAGTAACGCACTTCGATATTGTTTTTAAATAATGAAAATATTACGCTCCGCACAAGGTTTAAACTCCTAACCTTTCGTGTAGAAGCCCATCACCTTATCCGTTACGCTATCGCAACTCGTCTGACTGCAGAACCCCATGAAGACTCTAACACGTCACGCAAAATACTGACAAACACTGTTGGTATGACTATGAATTACTCACGCTTTGTCGAAGTACAATAGGAAATAAACAATTACCACTGTTCTTTATTGCGAAAAAGCGGTTCGTGTGATTGATACAAACACCTTTCCTTGCTATCGCCTGAATTAGGAGTCTTATTGCTTGTTTGGTTTAATTAATTAATAGAATATGAAGCAATTGGTATAAAGAATGCTTTTTCCAAACTTTCCATAAAAGAAAGTCTGCTATCAAGACATTGCTTTCGTTCTATTACTTTATTTATGACTGAACGTTTCTAAAACTGAAGACACTCGTCCATGCTCTGCACTGCAGTCGAGATCTGACAACGACGTTCTCTGTTCATTGGCTAACTGTGTTTTGTGACGTCAGATGCGCAGAACGAACCTAAACTCGGCCGCCAACATAAATGACGCGCACTTTAGTGACAGAAGACTGAGAATGCATCAAAAAAACAAGTGCAAACAAAATGAGAAGTGTGAAGAAAAATATTCCATACACAGAAAACATGCTTATGTTTAGTAAATAGAGCAGCTGTGCGATCTCCATGTGACCGGAGGAGAGGAAACACGGCTACCAACTAAAAACAGGAAGAACTGTAAATAAACAATTATTTAAAAAAAGCAAGCAGTGAACGGTTTTATAATCTACCAATAATACATGTCAAAACAAAAGTGTATCATAAGTGTATCATTATAGATCCCAGTGATGTTGTCTTAAAGTGAAAAAAGCCGGGACGCATCTGGGAAAACAAAACACAGTGCAACAAGAGAAGGCGTTTTTATTGAAAACGAACAGAAAAGGGAATGGTTATCGGCAGCACTGAATCAGCGTATAGAAAAGTCAAAACAACATTCGGTGAAATTCAAAGCAAGGACAGTAAGATCAATTAAAGCAGAGCTTCTAAAATCAGTGGAGAAAGTGACAACAGAACGAATATTCCCACTGGTGTGTAGAAAGTACGAAACTGGTGATGTATCACAAGCTATCGGAAAAAACATCATCCACACAATTTCGATGACAGCAAGAGCTGACAAGTGCGAGAATTATCGCACAATCAACTTAACTTCTCATACATCCAAGTTGCTTACAAGAGTAATACACAGAATAAAGGAAAAGTAAACTGAGGATCTGTTAGATGACGATCAGTCTGGTTTTAGGAGAGGTAAAGGTATCGGTGAGGCAATTATGACGTTCCAATTGAAAATGGATGCAAGACTGAAGAAAAATCAAGACACATTCGTAGAATTTGTCGATCTGGAAAACGCGTGCGACAATGCAAAAGGTGCAATGTGTCCGAAACTGAGAGAAATAGCGGTGAGATATAGGGAAAGACGGATAATATACAATATGTACAAAAAGCAAGAGGGACCAAGAAGTGCTCGGATTAAAAAGGATGTAAGACAGGAATGTATTCTTTCGTCGCTACTATTCGATCTATAAGTCAAAGAAATACTGATAAAAATGGGAAGGAGAAAGGTTCAAGAATGGGATTGAAATTCAAGATGAAAAGATATCAGTCATCATATAAGTCTCCTTGATATAATGTTCTAAAAACTGTTCAGTCCCCTTGTAGTTGCTATAAGTAGACCCTTAAATGTTTTATAAGATTTTACCACAATTTTTTTTAAAAAGTCTTTTAACTATCAATGATAAGATGACATTGCTATCCGCAGTTAAAGTGAGGATAAATTACAGGACGTGCTGAATGGAATGAAAAGTCTAATGAGTACAGAATTTGGACTGACAGTAAATCGATGAAGGTCGAAAGTAATGAGAAGTACCAGAAATGAGAACAGCGAGAAACTTAACGTCAGTATTGAAGGACGGTGAAGTAGACGAAGTTAAGGAATTCTCATACCTAGGCAGCAAAATGACCGATGATGGTAGGAGTAAGGAGGACATAGAAAGCACACTAGCAATAGCAAAGAGGGCTTTCCTGACCAAGAGAAGTCTAATAGCATAAAACATAGGCATAATTTGAGGAAGAAATTCCTGAGAATGTACTTTTGGAGCAGAGCATTGTAATGTAGTGAAACATGGGCTGTGGGAAACCGGAACAGAACAAAATCGAAGCGTTTGAGATGTGGTGCTACAGAAGAATGTTGAAAATTAGGTCGACTAATAAGGGAAGAAATGAGGAGGTTCTCCGCAAATTCGGAATAGGAATACATGGAGGACACTACCGAAAAAGTGGGACATGATGACAGGACATCTGTTAAGCCACCAGAAAATAACTTCCGTAGTACTACAAGGAGAAGAAGAGAGTAAAAACTGTAAAGGAAGGTAGAGGGTGGACTACAGCCAGAAAATAACTGAGGGCGATGAGAGAAAGCTGTGCATACCTGTACTCTGTCTCTCTAATGTCTTAACGCTTACTCTTAACTACGAATACTCTAACCACGAAGTGGAAGAACTTGCGTACTCTTGTTAAGAAGTTGTTAAAGAGAATAAATTATTTTCTGTTATAAATAATGTGACTACGTCAGACCCCTCTCGGCTACAGCACTAAAGTGTTCCTGACGCCCTCAAACGCGTATTTTATGGATTAGTTCCTTAGTTATCGGCAGGTTTCTGTTTATATGCTATGAGAATATGGACTGATTCTCTATGATTATGTGTCAATATTCAGGACACTGACTCGGATCTTTGCTCAGATCTCTTCTTGCGTCGACGCCTGTCGATTTTGAGACGTCATAATACTTACAGTGTCTACGCATGTTGGTATACAGTATGTATCAGGAGGAACAGTAGATATATTGGTAGGGAGATACGTCTGTTTTTTAATTGATAATTACTAACCTCGATACGTTTGCTTATCGTTCTTGGAAAGAGCGTTATGTATAAGCTTCAGGATCTTTACGAGCTACTTCCAGAGGGATTTGCGGAACCATGTGAAATACATTCCTACTAAGGAGCAAGCACAGTCAGAGGAACGAACATGGCAGTTGCGTTCGTTGATTTTTTTCATAAAAATGTGCTTGTTACTCAACTGTTACACACGTCAGAATATTTTGAAAGAGTATGGAATAGATTAGTCACAAAAATATCTGATATTAACGAGAAGTAACTCCAAATTACTTTTGTAAGTAGGCTACTTAGGTTTTCATGTTGGTAACGCCACGTAGCACTCTGTATGAAACTCACTGACTGTGCTGTGTTCAGTCTGTGGCGGGTTGGCAATGTTGCAATATTGGCTATAGTAGTGCTGGGCAGTTGGATGTGGACAGCGCGTAGCGTTGCGCAGTTGGAGGTGAGCCACCAGCAGTGGTGGATGTGGGGGGAGAGATGGCAGAGATTTGAGAGCGGACGATCTGGATGTGTGTCCGTCAGAAAAAGGAAATTTGTAAGACTGGATGTCATGAACTGATATATATGACTTTTGAACACTATTAAGGTAAATACATTGTTTATTTTCTACCAAAATCTTTCATTTGCTAACTATGCCTATCAGTAGTTAATGCTCTCAGTAGTTAGAATATCTTATTTAGCTGGTAGGATTGGCGCTCGCTGTAGTATTGCAGTAGTTCGAGTAGCGAAGATTTTTGTGAGTTAAGTGATTCATTAAAGGTATAGGTTATTGTTAGTCACAGCCATTCTTTCGTAGGGATTATTGAAAGTCAGACTGCGTTGCGCTAAAAATATTGTGTGTCAGTTTAATGATGATCCGAATAAGTAAAGAGATAAATGTCTGAGTACGTTCAGTTTTGCTCAGCTGTTTGAAAATCAAATAACGTAGAGGTTTTCCAGCACTGTCGTTTATGAAATTTTCTAAGGGGATGTTTCACGTTTCTTCGAGACATTGTGCAGCTATTGGACATAAAGAAGAAAGGTATAGAGAGCGCTGTTTTGCCTCTTTTAGCCTCGCACTAGAAAAATTAATGAGATAGTAAAGTATAAGATTTAACGAGGATGGGACAGACTGTATCTTTCAGGCTGAAAATGTTGAGGTCTGAAGGTAATCAACCTCGTTTTCGCGGCTGATTTGGCATTACAAGCACAAAATAAAGAAGATACTGGCTGATTCTTGCAAGGAAAAAAAATAAAAATATAGCGTTAATGACGCTACCCGTTTACAGAGATAGGGCCGTTACCGGTTTGGAAACGGCCGGTTCAACCTTTGACGCACTTCACTTTTCCACGTCTACATCTACATGACTACTCTGCAATTTACACTCGATTGCCTGGTAGATGGTTCTTCGAATAACCTTCATACTATTCCTCTACCGTTCCGATATCTAATAGCAGGTAGGACATCAACACTTCACTCTTCCAGTAAGAGTTCTGATTTCTCTTATTTCATTACGATGATCACTTCTTCCTACCTGTATGTAGGTTGGCAGCAATATTTTCGCAAGCCGAGGAAAAATATTATGACCAAAATTCCGTAAAAACATCTCACCCCAACGAAAAACACCTTTGTTCTAATGACTGTCACCTGAACTTGCTTATCATCTCCATGACACCCTCTCCCCTACTTAACGATAATATAAAACGAGCTGCGAATTCTTGGACTTTTTTGGATGTCCGACGTCAAATCCACCTGCTAGGGATCCCACAATACAGCAATGCTCCAGCACAGGATGGACGAGTGTAGTCTCTTTAGTATACAAGTTGCATTTTCTAAGTGTTCTGCCAATAAAACACAGTCTTCTGTTTGCCTTCCCCAAGAAATTATCTAAGCGATTGTTCCAATTTACGTTGTTCGTAATTGTAATTACCGGGTATACCAGTTGAAATGGCAGCCTTCGGATTAATATGATTTATCGCGTAACCGAAACAATCTAACGCATTTCCTTTTGTACTCATGTGGATGACCTCAGACTTTTCATTATTCAGAGACAATTACCACTTTTCGCACCATACAGATGACGTGTCTAAAACATTTTGCAGTTGGTTTTGATGTTCTCATGACTTTACTAGGCGGTAAATTACAGCATCGCCTGCTAACAGTCTAAGATGGCTGCTCAGATTTTCTCCTAAACCGTTTGTATAGATTAGGAGCAACAGAGGGCCTATAATACTTCCTTGAGGAACGCCTGATATAACTTACGTTCTAATCGATGAATTTTCATCGGTTACTAGCACTGCGACCTTTGTGACACGAAATCACGCATCCAGTCGAACGAATGAAGCGGTATTCCATTGCAGTGCAGTTTGATTAGATTTGTGAAGAACCGTGTGAAAAGCCTTGTAGAAATATGGAATCAAAATGAGATCGGCTATCGATAGTACTGTTTACTTGGAGATAATAAAAAACTATTGTTTTTCACAAGAACGATGTAATCTCAATCAGTGCTTTGTGTCAGTATCCTGTTACCGTCGAAGTTATTCATAATCATTGAACACAGTATATGTCCAAAAATCCTACTGCAAACGGACTTCTTCGGATTACTCCTGCGTACATTCTTGAGAGTTGATGCAACTTGCACAACTTTCCAATCTTCCGGTACGGATATTGCGTCAAACGAGCGGCTGTATGTGATAGCTACGTATGGGGCTATTCTGTCCGCATACTCTGAAAGGAACCTAGTTGGTATACTATCTGGGCCGGAAGACTTGCCTTTATTAAGTGAGTGAAGTAGCTTTGCTACAGCGAGCATATTTACTTTTCAGTTACTGATGTTGGCAGTTGTTCTTCATTCATTTGCAAGGATCAACTTACGTAAATGTGAAGAGCAGTCTGAAGATAAATCTGTTGGTTCGAAATCATTAATGGCGCTATTTGTGTACATAAATAGCGTTATTAAAAGTTAGGGTAGCTGTTTCCTTCTTTGCAACACCCAACCTTTATTTTGTACACATCCACGGTCTCAAAATATCGGTTTAGGATAAAACAGCAAGCAAACAAGACTTTCAAGAAATGGTTCAATAAACTGGATGTAGAAGTAGAAGGGATAGTACTAAAGATACGTTACAAGATAACGCGTCGTTCAGACCTGAAAAAGAAAAGCCTACGAAACTGATGTTTAAAAAAATCAAGAGAGCAGACAAATTTAAATATATTTGGGAATGGACGAAGCCAACTGAGCTTCGTAAATAAGAAGCAATGGAACAACAGGAATGGATGTAAGGACGCTAACCCAAACCTCGTACAAGAATGTGATTTCCTTCAAAGATAAATAATGTAACATTCGTAAAGACTGATTCACTCTATAGTTCACGCTGAATAAGAAACGAAACTGTATCAAATATAGAAGGAAGAAAGAAAAAGGAACAATTTGAGGGAAATATGGTTAATAGTGGATTATGATGTTCATACAAATAGAGAAAAGAAGACATGACACGCAAGAGAAGACCGATGTACTGTAAACATACACTACTGGCCATTAAAATTGCTACACCACGAAGATGACGTGCTACAGACGCGAAATTTAACCGACAGGAAGAAGATGCTGTGACATGCAAATGATTAGCTTTTAAGAGCATTCACACAACGTTGGCGCCGGTAGCGACACCTACAACGTGCTCACATGAGGAAAGTTTCCAAACGATTTCTCATACACAAACAGTAGTTGAACGGCGTTGCCTGGCGAAACGTTATTGTGATGCCTGGTGTAAGGAGGAGAAATGCGTAACATCACGTTTCCGACTTTGATAAAGGTCGGATTGTAGCTTATCGCGATTGCAGTTTATCGTATCGTGACATTGCTGCTCGCGTTGGTCGAGATCCAATGACTTTTAGTAGAATATGGAATCGGTGGGTTCAGGAGGGTAATACGGTATTCCATGCTGGATCCCAACGGCCTTGTATCACTAGCAGTCGGGATGACAGGCAGCATATCCGCATAGCTGTAGCGGATCATGCAGCCATCTCGATCCCTGAGTCAACAGATGGGGACGTTTGCAAGACAACAACCATCTGCACGAACAGTTCGACGACGTTTGCAGCTGCATGGACTATCAGCTCGGAGACCATGGCTGCGGTTACCCTTGACGCTGCATCACAGGCAGGAGTGCCTGGGATGGTGTACTCAACGACGAACCTGAGTGCACGAATGGGAAAACGTCATTTTTTCTGATGAATCTGTTTACAGCATCATGATGGTCGTGTCCGTGTTTGGCGATATCGCGATGAACGCACATTGGAAGCGCGTATTCTTCATCAGCATACTGGCGTATCACCCGGCGTGATGGTATGGGGTGCCATTGGTTACACGTATCGGTCACCTCTTGTTCGCATTGACGGCACTTTGAACAATGGACATTAGAATTTAGATGTGTTACAACCCATGGCTCTATACTTCATTCGATTCCTGCGAAACCCTACATTTCAGCAGGATAATGCACGACCGCATGTTGCAAGTCTTGCACCGGCCTTTCTGGATACAGAAAATGCTCGACTGCTGCCCTGACCTGCACATTCTCCAGATGTCTCACCAATTGAAAACGATTGGTCAATGGTGGCCGGGCAACTGGCTCGTCGCCGGCCGAAGTGGCCGCGCGGTTCTGGCGCTGCAGTCTGGAACCGCGAGACCGCTACGGTCGCAGGTTCGAATCCTGCCTCGGGTTTAACTAGTTCTAAGTTCTAGGGGAATAATGACTTCAGCAGTTGAGTCCCATAGTGCTCAGACCCATTTGAACCATTTTTTGAACCAACTAGCTCGTCAAAATACGCCAGTCACTACTCTTGATGAACTGTGGTATCGTGTTGAAGCTGCATGGGCAGCTGTACCTGTACACGCCATCCAAGCTGTGTTTGACTCAATGCCCATGCGTATCAAGGCCGTTTTTACAGCCAGGGGTGGTTGTTCTGGGTACTGATTTCTCAGGATCTATGCGCCCAAATTGCGTGAAAATGTAATCACATGTCATTTCTAGTATAATATATTTGTCCAATGAATACCAGTTTATCATCTGCATTTCTTCTTGGAGTAGCATTTTAATGGTCAGTAGCGTATTATAAGAATGAGTCAGGGACGATTAACGAAGAAAATTTTCGCTTTGTAACTTAAAAGAAGTGACCAATTACAAGGGGTTTCAGGTTAGAGCAATTGTTCAGAAGAAAAGAGGAAGACGCCCCCTAAAAGAACGAAGAACGAATTAGAACTGGAGCACCATAGGACTTTGGCTAATTTTGATTGTTTATACGATTAGGTATTAGTACGTAATGAACTTCTGTATTAGTCTAGCTTGTAAAGGTAGCGAGCCTGCGGTTCTAATCATGAGTACATGACATTACACTGGCCACATAAAGAGCTTCCGTTCTGTCAGCCATTTAGTCTCTCTCTCTGTCGTGCGGGCGGCTTTTACTTTGCCCTGCAGCGAGCAGCGAGTGGCCGCACTGTCATACCGGTAAGACACTGTCACGTGATACGTTCCAAGCAGTAACTTTAATAGTGTCGCGATTAATCATGTCCTCAGTGAAAGTTTTTTATCGCCATGCGGCCCACTTTTAAAAACTTTTAACATCCGCTCACTATAAAATATTTTTCTGTTTTCTTTTTAGACGCCGGCATGATTTTGAGGAATGGAGCACATCTTCGTTACCTTTCGCTCGCCACAGTATTGACAACATTCACCGAATAGTAAGTATTGGCTAGGGGTGATGAGTATGCCTATGATCTTGTGACGTTGTGAGTATATGTTAGACTTTCCCTTATTAATTTTAATATCCACAAATTGGGTTGACACTGTATCTTTTTACATTGTAGGTTACATCTAATGATGCGGATTTATGCTGCGCAACCGGTTTGGTTTTAACAAAAAACAATTTTACAGCCGTTAGTGGAATTCTTCCTAACATCAACAACGATGAAATTCTGAGAGCAGAACAAGAAGCAAACGGGAAAAATCGGTTTATACTCTTCGGTTTACTGTAAATCACAACGATGATGAAGAAGAAACAGTCAGGACCGGTGCTGCATGATAAACAGTTTCCTGTAAGGTCTGGGTCTAGTTCAAGGAGGAGATAACTTTTGCCCTCGCAGGGGTTATCTCCCGAGGCTTTCACTCAGTAACATCCAGCGGCATTCCACACTTCAACAGCAGCGCTGTTGCGTAACACAAAAACAGAAGCAAGAGAACAAATATTGTGATGCCGCTTAGAGAAGTGAAAGTGTCGGAAAGGCGAAAAATCGTAAACAAAATATGGTTTATAGCAGCTCGACGCGGCAGACTGGCAGTGTGTGTGTGTGTGTGTGTGTGTGTGTGTGTGTGTGTGTATATGTACGATGTTGGAAATACCTTCTTCATCTCTTGCAGATACAATGCTCGAGAAACGTACTCCTTACAATAAGGCAGAATTGAAGTAATTCTTTTCCTTTTTTGTAGCAAAGAAAATAATAACCCTAATACCTACGATACATACTCTTACACTGATACCTTTGCGTAGAATAAGTTTCCAGCAGAAAGGCTTCAGTTAATATCGGTTGCTCCTTACATCAAAGGACAGTGAAACAGAAGTAAATCAGTACCTAATACCTACTTGAAAAAGTAAGATGTACCAATGCAACAGGAGGAGGACAAAGATGTCATTAGAGACGGAGTAGAAGCTCGGATTAGGGAAGGATGGGGAAGAAAATCGGCCGTGTCGTTTCAAAGGAACCCTCTCAGCATTTGCCTGAAGAGATTTAGGGAAATCACGGAAAACCTAAATCAGGACGGCCGGACGCGGGTTTGAACAATCGTTCTCCCTAATGCAACTCCAGTACGCTAACCACTGCGCCACGTTGCTAGGTTTCCATCAGCGAGTTATTTAATCAGTCCTTCTACAATAAGGATTGATTACATTTGTTTCTCCCTCAGGTACGCTGTTAAGCTGTTTATGCGGGTTTTGTCTGTTATGGTTACATAACACCAACATGCAACGAGGAACTATGTTTAAGGGCTACAGATATAAATCGAATGTTGAACGTAACCTGCCCTTTTCCTAATAGGCGGGCCAAAGATAAACTAGAGTCATATCTCATCACGAAATTATGTGGTGACGCCTGAAAAAAAAAATAGTAACTGGCGAAGGTTTAGAAGCAGTCCGCACCGTCAACAGTTAAGAAATGGATGGTTCGTTTCCAACATTCTCGCACTTCTCTTGACGATGATGCTGGTGAAGAACTACCCTAAAGTGTTACCACAAATGAAAACGTGAAAATGTGCATAGTATGCTATCGTCAGATTGGCTATTAAACATATATAAAATAGCCTGTATCTTACCGAAAATTACATTATACACGAAGAATCATTTGCGAAAACATTTTGCGCGACACGGGTGTCGATATATTTAAATATGGCGAAAAGCATAAACGAAAACGAATTTTTCGACATTTGTCTGGCCTGATTAAAATAGTACGCGACTGATTTAATTCATCCATTTCTTACTACGGTTGAAGTTAGCGGGTGGAAATATGTGACATTGCATCAAAGAAGGGGAAGTTTATTTTATTGCCGGCAAGGTTATCACAAGATACTCTTGGGCTGAAGTAGAAGGATATAACATACGTGGGAAGTGATACAAAATGGTTCAAATGGCTCTGAGCACTATGGGACTCAACATCTTATGTCATAAGTCCTCTAGAACTTAGAACTACTTAAACCTAACTAACCTAAGGACATCACACACACCCATGCCCGAGGCAGGATTCGAACCTGCGATCGTAGCAGCCTCGCGCTTCCGGACTGCAGCGCCAGAACCGCACGGCCACCGCGGCCGGCGGAAGTGATACAAATTGCAAACGAAAGGAAGTTTTTATTCATCAGGAATCCCGCCTCTTTGAATAAAAGTGCTTCAGCATTGGGATAAGCGAGCGATTTCCAGTGAGAAGTATGTTTGGAAGAAGGTTATAATCTATTGAAGTCGTACACAAGTATTTTTCAGGTCTTTCCGAAACACATTGCAGGGTTGGAATCTGCTGATTAGAAAAGGTTGCACCACTAAAAGACGACGAAAATTAAGTCCCTTTTTCTCCCCACAAAAATAATAACGTTCACTACCGCCTGAGAGTTCTCCACTTGGCTTTAATTGAATTAAACGCACTCATACATTTTTCTGAGTAAAAAGTTAGTGGTTTAATAGCATATCAGTCAATAAATTTAAAGAAGGCTTTGCAGACATGGTGTTACAAGACTGCATCATTTTCAATGTCAGTACAGAATTGTGCCGTTTGCAACGGCATTTCAAAATTGCGCATGTTTAGAGAACCGTATCGACATATGACGGTTTTCTTGTGCAGTTACAAACTCTCTAAGTCTTACAAATCAAATGAGCTTCAAGACTTCACCATTAGATCTCGAAGCACACAAACGAGAGTGATACGTGACGATTTTTATCAAAAGTTCCACAGATGGGAAAGCCAGCTAATGTAAGTTAAAAATTTGTAAATTTGTGATAAGATCTCATGGGAGAAAACTGCTTGGGTCAAAGGTCCATAAGCTTACACACTACTTAATCTAGCTTACGCTATGGACAACACACACACCCATGCCCGAGGGAGGACACGAACCTTCAACGGGGTAAGCCGCCCGGACCGTGACAAGACGCCTCAAAAGTGGTTCAAATGGCTCTGAGCACCATGGCACTTATCTGCTGAGATCATCAGTCCCCTAGAACTTAGAACTACTTAAACGTAACTAACCTAAGGAAATCTCACACAAATCCATGCCCGAGGCAGGATACGAACCTGCGATCGTAGCAGTCGCGCGGTTCCAGACTGTAGCGCCTAGAACCCCTCGGCTACTCATGTCGGCCAAGACGCTTCAGACCGCGTGGCTACCTCACGCGGCAATGTAAGTTAATTTCCGTCCAGAAATGAAAATAATAATATTGTGGTTCGCGATCTTTGGATAAGAGTTCGGCTAGCTCTGATTTGGGGGCGAGAGCTATGAGGTATGAGTGGTAGCGAGGCTAGTGAGGCCGCGAGAGCAGTGAGCCGCGGGAGATGAAGGGAGCTTTACGCTGTGAAAGGAGGCCCGTTCCACATTGTCGACGATGCGCTGGGTTGCGAGCGCCGAACCGAGGAAAGACACCAAGCGATAGTCAATTGGTTGCTGCCTTCGAGTTGGCGCTGGAAGGAGTGCTTTTCCATCCTGCACTTCCCGGGATCACCTATGACCAATGCCAGTTTCTGAATCTGGTAAAGCATTTGTATGATCACAGCACGTTTATGTGTAAAGGAGAGAGTCCTGTACTCTTTAAAGCTCTAATAGTGCTTTGGGTCAAGCAAGTAAAGTATTTAATAGTGGCGTAATAAGACATCCCTTGAGACAGGCAATGTTCCGAGACAGTACTATCTCTGTAGCGATCGTGACCGTTAGGCTGCTTCCAGTGCCTGCAGAAGCCTACTGTTCCACTACTGAATTTTGTGATCTTTGTTAATGTTTGGGTGCGAATTTATTGACTGGTTTGTGGTTTAAAAATTGCTAATTTTTACAGGTGCTGTTCGCATGATTTAATAAAGGAACGTAATTGTGATTTCCTTTGGCCTGAATTGGTCACTCAAAGTTGTTGACCCGTGGAATTAACAAATTGTTAATTTATAATCTTAATCTATTGTAGGTGGCAGGGGTAAAATACAGGGAGCGAAAAGCTATTTACAATTTGTACAGAAACCAGATGGCAGTTATAAGAGTCGAGGGACATGAAAGAGAAGCAGTGGCCCCAGAAGAAAAAGTCCAGCGGGGTTAAGTCTGGGCTGCGTGGTGGCCAAGGTATTGGTATACATGAATAGTTCAGATTAATGTCAGGACTTCAACATTTAATTTCAAGACGCTTATTAGTAACTGCAGGCTTTACATTCGCTCAAAACAGGCACTATGTGCATGCATGATTCTTATTGTTGTTCTTTCCTTCCATCTTGATTAACAATCGGCAATCACTGTGTGGCTTCTGTTAACTTAGTTGCTTACCCAAATGTTTTCTGATTAACTTGTTCAATCCAGGTTCATTATTTGACCTCTGCGAAGGTGTTGATACTTTAGTTCAATTGTAATACTTGTTGATATTTATCAATATTACCTATATTTTGTGAATACCAGCACCCGTCTTTCATTTCGTATATTAGGGCCACCTCTGTTTAAATAATTCAGTCCACTAAGTTATACTTCGTGCGTCACTTGTAACTAAATTCAAGTGATTCTGTGAGACGTGATCTACACTCCTGGAAATTGAAATAAGAACACCGTGAATTCATTGTCCCAGGAAGGGGAAACTTTATTGACACATTCCTGGGGTCAGATACATCACATGATCACACTGACAGAACCACAGGCACATAGACACAGGCAACAGAGCATGCACAATGTCGGCACTAGTACAGTGTATATCCACCTTTCGCAGCAATGCAGGCTGCTATTCTCCCATGGAGACGATCGTAGAGATGCTGGATGTAGTCCTGTGGAACGGCTTGCCATGCCATTTCCACCTGGCGCCTCAGTTGGACCAGCGTTCGTGCTGGACGTGCAGACCGCGTGAGACGACGCTTCATCCAGTCCCAAACATGCTCAATGGGGGACAGATCCGGAGATCTTGCTGGCCAGGGTAGTTGACTTACAGCTTCTAGAGCACGTTGTGTGGCACGGGATACATGCGGACGTGCATTGTCCTGTTGGAACAGCAAGTTCCCTTGCCGGTCTAGGAATGGTAGAACGATGGGTTCGATGACGGTTTGGATGTACCGTGCACTATTCAGTGTCCCCTCGACGATCACCAGTGGTGTACGGCCGGTGTAGGAGATCGCTCCCCACACCATGATGCCGGGTGTTGGCCCTGTGTGCCTCGGTCGTATGCAGTCCGGATTGTGGCGCTCACCTGCACGGCGCCAAACACGCATACGACCATCATTGGCACCAAGGCAGAAGCGACTCTCATCGCTGAAGACGACACGTCTCCATTCGTCCCTCCATTCACGCCTGTCGCGACACCACTGGAGGCGGGCTGCACGATGTTGGGGCGTGAGCGGAAGACGGCCTAACGGTGTGCGGGACCGTAGCCCAGCTTCATGGAGACGGTTGCGAATGGTCCTCGCCGATACCCCAGGAGCAACAGTGTCCCTAATTTGCTGGGAAGTGGCGGTGCGGTCCCCCACGGCACTGCGTAGGATCCTACGGTCTTGGCGTGCATCCGTGCGTTGCTGCGGTCCGGTCCCAGGTCGACGGGCACGTGCACCTTCCGCCGACCACTGGCGACAACATTGATGTACTGTGGAGACCTCACGCCCCAAGTTTTGAGCAATTCGGCGGTACGTCCACCCGGCCTCCCGCATGCCCACTATACGCCCTCGCTCAAAGTCCGTCAACTGCACATACGGTTCACGTCCACGATGTCGCGGCATGCTACCAGTGTTAAAGACTGCGATGGAGCTCCGTATGCCACGGCAAACTGGCTGACACTGACGGCGGCGGTGCACAAATGCTGCTCAGCTAGCGCCATTCGACGGCCAACACCGCGGTTCCTGGTGTGTCCGCTGTGCCGTGTGTGTGATCATTGCTTGTACAGCCCTCTCGCAGTGTCCGGAGCAAGTATGGTGGGTCTGACACACCGGTGTCAATGTGTTCTTTTTTTTCCATTTCCAGGAGTGTATGTATCACTGAGGTCACGATGTACAGGTCATTCTGACATCCGCAGGAGTATGTTGATTGCTCGACTGTAACCTCACAAAATCTGATGTTAAACCCTGTCTTGAAATCTACCGCGGTAATTGTTCAAAGACTGACGAAAGGCGAAGATGAGATGATATATGAACGACATGGTACCTGATCAACAGAAGTCGTTCAACGAATATATCGTGCACCAAAATTAATTCAGGTAACTAGGTAGGGCACTGCAATGCCATTACGAAAGATACGATACTGCAATGTCTGTGTTGTTAACAAGTAAGAGGCAATTCTCTGACTTTGTACCGTTCTTCTTAATAACACAGGCACTGCAGTATCGTATTCATCTGCCGATACCCTGACAGTGACTTTCAATTAATGTTCTCCCCTCTGTACGGGAATTACACAATGTGTAGCAGCGCAGGCTGTGAAGCATGAAGAAAGAAATATGGAAGTTTGGGTCTGGCCGTGAGATGTACACGGATAGCCAAAGCGGTTAAAGTGATCGCTCGCGCCTTTTAATCGTTGTATACGCAATTTGGTCTACGTAACAAATGAAGCCAATTGCGTCGTATACCATAGATTCGGATATACGATGACTAAAAAAATTCATCTGAACAGATGCATAACACATAGAACACACAGAAATTGATAACAGATAACACATCAAGGTAACGCGCAAGAGGTATCTTTTATATTATTAATGAAAAAAGAGTAAAGAGCAGTAAAAATGTACTGATTTGCTCTGTAGTGATGCTGTATTTCGAGATTACCTACAGGTGACGCGATGGCTTTCAAAGGTAAATATAAAGCAACCGTGGCGCTTAATAATTGTCTACAATATGGTGCAGTTTATTTATAATTTACTGCGTTTTCTGATGCGAGGATAGAAGAGATACTAGCGCGAAACAGGTTCTTCAGTTTTCTTAGCCTCTTGCACGCAGTTACTTACTCAAGCGAAAGGAATGTGTAAATGGAAACATTTTTGGTGTTCAGCCTCACGACCAATTTAGTGTATTTCTGATGCTTTTCCTGCTAACAGTAGATGCTAGGGATGTTTCCTTGACGGAAACGCATCGTTATGATGGGCGTCAGGCATCGACTATCATGTGTCCAAACCGAGAATTACGATCCGGTAACATTACGCGTGTTATATTGCCAGAAATGACTTATGATTGCCGTCGTTAATTTAAAAACGGAAATATTCATTTTCTTCATTGTACGCAACAAGCCTACAAATATTCGTACATGCCTCCTTCTGATAGACTGAGTCTATGGAAACTATCGTGACACTTATACGTTTGTTTTGTCGTCAGCATTTCGGCCTCTTTCTTCATAAATGTTTGTCTTTTGCTGACAAAAGTCTTTGACATACTTTTCTCTTACCAGTCGTATGTACAACCTTCATAAGTCACACCTCTACTATGTTATGCTCCAAGCGAAAATTTCTGGAACTTCTCATTCTAAGTGTCAGTTCTTTTTGTATTCACAGTAACACTGTCTTAAAAGAGTAGTGACCAAGGTGTTTCCACACTATTAAAGCGTATATGGGATCACAAAGTTGTGAATGTTGAACTTTAATGACTAAATAGAAACAGGAGTTACAGTAACAGAAATACACGTAGTGGATAGTTCACAGCGATTGCACTCCTGAACAGCACAACACTTTCTGATGTTTTGATAGCGTTGCGCGTCTTTTAAAAGACAGACATGGACACTTTTTTTTCCACCTGAGGATTACTGTAATGGATAAAAGTTCGATTGACAGTTATAGAGCTAAGAATCGGTGCAAGAGCGGCCAAGCATCGTACAAAGGAACTTACCTGCTGAAATACGAGCTATTTAAAACAAATGTTGCGTATGGTTTGAAAAGAAGAGAGGTTTCATGAAAAATGAATCTACTACTTTTCGCATTATATCCCAGCGTGAAGCCGCAAAGAAACATTCTTTCATTGATTCTCCTACATAAGAAAACTACTGAGACCGCGAATATTGGATGTTATTAGTTCCCGCGCTAGTGAAATTCACCTACTCTGTTGCTTATTGGATCACACTTTTATTTTTTCTCAGAGGTTTCGGCAGGCAGAGATAATTTGATTACTCATGTTTTGTCATCGTCAGGTAGTTGTAGCGATAAAAGGCGTTACACCACGCTACATATTAATTCCAAGACGCCAGGCGCAGCGTCTGTCCATTTCGCTGTTTCATGGTGATAACGGTTATCTTATCAGTGTCTTTTTAGAGTTGTGCAGTTATATAAACACAGGAGAATCCTTCTGCGTACAGTATTCCAGAGGACTCCTTCTATTAGCTCACACGTAAGTTCAGCTGCTTTACAACCTAAACAATTTTTTAACTATAACAAATAGTATACATCATGTGCTAAAATTTAAAATTTTTGCAATTTGACTTTTATCTGTCAGTGTTCAACGACTAGCGGTAAGGCTCATAAGATAACATGAGAATGAAGTTCAATTACTTCTCTGGCAAAGTACGATAAACCGCGTCTTCCAACAGTGCTACGACCCTTAATTACTGTGCAGTCAGTTCAGGTCACGAAGGTAACAGAAATTTTTGCATTTGGTTGGCGAGGTAAAGTGAGAGAGTGGAGATTAATTTGTGACAACTGCATGCCAACATATTCGACTAAATCTTCGACCTCTCTGCCGTGTCTTATGAAGCACAGTCGTGTGGTATTGAAGTAATCTGTCCGGCGGGGGCTTAAATGTAGTTGACCATCTTGGTACAACTCCAGAGTAATAAACTGTCGGAGAGCAGCGCGTTCAACTCCCTCCTTATAATAGCAACATCAGTCGTGAAAACATTACATTGAGGTGGTGACCATTAAAGACATTTACAAAGTCCATACATCTTAAAGGCTTGATACTACGGTAACAGGTCAAGGGAAGGCAACAACGAACCATCTAAACTATGATCTTGTCAGGACGTTTCCATGTTTTCCGTATATTCCCTGCGGTCAATGTCTAAAGTAGGCCTGACAAAAAGTTTTTTACTCTCTACACGTATTCTACGCATGAGTGATTTCAGAAGCCGTAGTGATAGTGAATAATACACTGATAGAATCGGGGACTGATCTTGCTGCACCTGAAACATATGTTGTGTCAGTTCGTGGAATTGCTGGCTGGAGGATGATACGATGCATACTTCACACCATGTCATCCCAGATTTGTTCTGTAGATAACAAATCAGGAGACTGGGTAGGCAAGTGAAGGATCCGTACAGTTTTCAAGTGTTTGTAATGTGAACTGAAGCGTGGGATCTTGCATTGCCCTGCTGGAATATACCACATGGTACCCACGTCATGAATGATACGACAACAGGGTTATTATTATCGTCACAGAGGGGAGAATACTGCACGTGAAGGATAGTGTACCTAGGAACAAATTATGTTTCCTGGTTGATGTTTCAGTCTAATGATCGAATTTAGAATTACATGAAGGAAAGCGCACTAGAGACCACCATCAGAAGTTTCCGGCGCTTTCTACTGCTTATAACCACCGCCTCGTTACGAAAACTTCATGCAAGCACTGTTAGTATCACAAATATTGCATTTAATATTTAATCTTTCAAGAGAAGGTGTTATATTAGCATTTACCTTCATTCGACTTCAGCGTCTAGGAGATAATTACAGATAAGTCTTAATCGGGCATTTCATTGTAAAAGACACAAGCACCTAGTTGATATTTAACACTTTCGAATTTCTTCTCAAACTCATTGATTACACGAAACTACAATATTTGTCCTCATGAAGAGTCAATTTCGTCATACTTTTTCGATACAAAAGACGTACAATGTTTCTTCGGGACACTCTGCCCGCAAACGAAGTCCAAATATCACCTGCTGCCATCCATCTGTTCATCAGGGCGAGTCGACACAATCCTACGATCTTCTCGTGTATTCCTGGATGCACCCGTGCCTGCCCTTCTTGCCATAGCGTTTTCGGGGGCAGTTTTGTCAGCATTTGTTCTGCAGTCACAGCAGTACAGGCAACTGTCTGTGCGATTTATCGTGCGGTGCTTTCACGTGCCACGACCGTACTCAAAGTGCGAAAGCTGACAATGAGTTGTAAGTGCGCGTAATCGGGGCATGCTTTCTGAAGTTCACCACTGAAGACCTTCAGCAACATTAGACACCAGTAATAGACATGTACTCACACCATTCTTTACCAGTAAGAATGGCTTTTTCTGTAAAACAAATACAAAAAGTAAACTTGTTTGAGGATCAAACTTTGATCAACATACCCTGTCGAAATACTGAAGTACCGGTTTCTTTTTTCGTTCGGTCAAAGTGTTCATGGTGTAACACTTTCTATGGTCGTCAGGAAACTTAGCCGTAAGTTTTGCAAATCGTACCAGAGGAAAATACTTATCATTTCAGAAATTTTTGAAAGTTATGTACCAACGTTGTGATTATATTAACAGTGAAGAGTAAAAATCTGCGATGACAAGCAAAACTGGATGATCGATAGAGATAATTGATAGAAAAATAATTTATCAATTCTAAAACGACAGTAATTTAACTAGATCTGACATTGGCATCGGTGGTCCGTCAGAACCGATGTCTTCTCTACATTTATTCTCGATTTTCGTAACATTTGCAATTAGTTGCACTTATATGTAATGAGTAGCACGTACGAAAATTTTTTTCTAGCAAAACTCAAAAGTAGTGAAATGGGTTTCATAACTCTAAAGAGAAATTAGAAGCTCCGAATAAAAATCATCTCACTGTAGATTCGTGAAATACACATGCACATGTACTAAAATATTGTTTAAGCTTTGCTTACAGCTGCACGAATTGATAAATACCTGTTGTTAATGCTCTGGTAATAACATCTAATTACCCAGAAGGATAAAGCGGAATTAGAGACTGCGCATCTATTAATATTTAAGAGTTGGAGAATATGATGAGAGAAAAGGATGTGAAAGAATGCGAATCGAGTTGCTGTTGATGAAACAATTCAGGCTCTTCCTGAAGTGATGTCTAAGGATACCACGGAAAGCTTGAACCAGGAAGGCCGCCGAATATAAACATCTATCTGAACCAATGCCTCATTCGAAAGAGAGATCCTGTCCAAAATATCAGATATGTCTACATCCGATGATTAAGAATATTTTCTAAAATATTTATTGCCCCACGTGGGACGGTTTATTTTAGGCAGTAGCACATATTTCGCTCCTCTTACTGACTATCCATTTAGATCATTTAGCACACTTCTGCGTCACAAGAACTTTATAAGTTGCTGTATTTAAACGTTTTTCGTTATCTTCATTTACATATTTATATCTGGAGTTAGTTTGATTGAAGATGACTAATGAAGTAAGCAAATTTTCGTGACACGTTATGTTACATCACCAGGCTGCCTCCTTATCTGTGTGCAAGAAACACCGATACAGACATTATTTATTCGATGTATCTCATACTTGGTTTCCAAACTGTTATGACTCTCGAACACAGTGTCAACATTTTTTAAATAAACTGTTTAATTTCACTTGCATTTATTTACTATGGAACGTGGCAGGAAAAAGAAAGTGAGTAGAGGTAACGATGCGATAATATTTTAATGGGCAAAACCCATAAGTTTTCAAGTTAATCAGTTACGTAGCAAAAGTTCTTATACGCAACGTTGTTCAATTTATTTATGAGTTTTCTTGCTATGTTTAGTAAATAGTGTAATACTCTCAAACAGATTAACCGAAATGAAGAAACGAGGATGAATTAATTATAACAGTGGCTAATGGATAAGTGTGATCGGATTGAAAAGGAAGATGTTGCAACGATATTATAGAACTGCATACGACAGCATATCACTGAGCTGAATTTAGTTTTCGTTGTTCCCAAATTAATTGATAGTTTTAACAAAAACACATACATGCCTTTTAAACACTAATATGAAACACTTATCCCTTCTCATTAAGAACCAATAGCGAATAATGTCGACACAAGTACAGAATTGAAACGGTAATATAATGACACGTCACATCCTCCTAGTGGCCGAAACGTTCACCAGTAATAATTTTTTTATAATACAACACGGTACCATACCGAGAATTTTATGTCAACTGATTCTGGCCTTCGAAGTTTAAAAATATAAATTTATTCGTATTTTCGTTTCCTATCCACCTCAATTTTTTTGCAAAAAATGTACCTCGTCATTGATTATTTCAATTATGGCGACTTTGAGGGTCTTCCCGTGGTGACGGTGATGCTCTCAACCCCTACTATGAAGTACGACCACTGAGTTGTAGTGTACGGCTACCACTGTAACTAACTTCATATGATTTGTCAGAATACGAAAGTAGTTAACCGTTCTGGATTCCTGTTTGTAATGTTTACAAATTGTCACATATTATAAAAATATGTGTGTGTGTGTGTATGTGTGTATTTTTCGTATGTCTTCCTACACCACTGGACCGATTTCAACCAGTCTTGGTACACATATACCTTACTGTCAGACGAAGATTACTTTGGTGGATGAGAACTACTTACCTATCAAAGGGGTGGGGGCGAGTGTGAGAAAGACGCGTGAATTCCCAGATTTCGTATGAGAATCGGAGCACTTAACGACTTTTAACAAAAATTAGGTATAATTTGAAACCTTTATGAAATTTTTTCTCGTTGACAACCCCTGCGAAACTATGAAAGAAAAATGTTTATCACTTACTATTTTTCTTCTGCCACGCAGTGAATGTACGGCAAAAGGCAAAACGATATAATTTATTATTTCTTTACTGTTCACTGCTCTCGCGACAAATTTTGCAGATAGTATGCACATTTACCACTGAATGTAACTGCAAAATTATATTATTCGACACACAGTTCAGGAGATATGGCGTTATAAACAGTGAGATGCTTAAACTGCCTCATAGTGCTAGACTTAAGTTATGGCTTTATTGCTAGTAACTCCATTCCCAACACGTTTTTCAGGTAGTATTCACATACGCCGCTGAATGTTCCTACAAAATTATACCATTGTGCGACACATAGTTCAACAGTAACGACATCATTAATATCAAGCACATGGCTAGTCGCTGCTTGTTACGGGCGTGGACGCACATCTACAATCAAATACCTAGGCAATGTCGCGTTTCTAAGTTAGTTGTCTCCATTTTACGGTCGTGAATATGTCATACATTTGTTTCACATATTAAACCGTTACATATATTGAATAAACGTGACAGTCAAGAGCCTCCGTTTTCGTCGTGGGTTCAACATCAGATTTAAAATGATGTTATGATGTATATTCCAATTGTTATTGCATCAATGTTCTGAATGACGCCCGTGTTCCTCTCCACTGGGACTTCATTACCTTGGCACAACATGAGAACGAAAAGTAATATCAAATACGTCATCTCTTTGGGCCTGTAAAATCATGTTATGAATGACGCTTGTCTTCCTCTCCATTGGGACAAGTTCATAACTTTGATACGGCGTGAGAACGAAAATAGCGCGCGTACATTTAAAGCCACATCGCCCTACCTAAAGACAGTCTCGTCCGACGGCACGGCTCTCGATGATATTTGTTAGCTGATAATACTGACGACTTGTTGCTAAATATAATATGAACTCTGTCACTGCGGCAGATAAGGCATATCATCCTGCAAGAGAACAGGCCACTCTTGGTCCTCAGCATGGTACGTCAGTTGTTGTAGTTATGGAAACGTTTCTTCCCGTGGCAATGGCCGTTCGGTACTCACGTGGCTAATCGCCTTGAACAAATATCTCCTTCGCGACGACGTCCGCGCATTATCCAGCGGTGTAGTAACTTAGGATAGCTCGTAATTACAGTTGCACTGGACTAGCACTCGGGATGACGACGATTCTAACCAGTGTCCTGCCATCCTGATTTAGATTTTAAGTGATTTCCCTAACTCTTTTATGCAAATACCGGGATGGTTTCTTCGAAAGTGCATGAGCGTTGTCCTTCTCCGGCCCTGCCTAATCCGAGCTTGTGCTCCGTCGCCAATGACCTCGATGTCTAATGGATATTAAACACTAATCTCTGCCTCGTCCTCCTGCTCCAGTCAAGTCGAGGACCATCTACTTTAGAGTGAATAAAATCGAAACAGGTAACCGTGGTTATAAATCACTCTCTGCGGTTAATGGAAGGATTAACACGAGCATGGCGACAGCTCTCTTTACCTCTGATGGGCGCCTGATGTCAGTGTTACGCGTAGATCATCCGATATATATAGTCTCTGCGCCACTGAAGCGAGGAGTCTAATCCACTAGTGTTCTGTTGGCCTCAGATCACAAACCGTCTCTAATGCTTACAATTGATTTGTATGAAGCCGCTCATTTGCATTCTGTTGTTTAGTGTTAGTGTTCAAGGGTGTACCCAGGATCTGAACTAGGGGGGGGGGGGGGGGCAGGTCATTCATACTAGTCTCAGGAAAAAGGACTCGAGACAACATACAGCACTTCTTATTCAATAAAACAGTAAACTAGTGAAAAACTGCTTTCAATAAACATTTTAAATATAAGAATGCACTTGTTTAAAAATACAACTTTTTAATTCAGTAATAATCTTCTAGGATTTGCCGACAGTAACGTGCCGAAGACGAAAAAATTACTCCTGGATTTGCGCGAGCTATTTCAAATATCTTCTAGCGGGGGCGGGGGGGCGGGGGCAGGCAGCTGCCCCCCCCCCCCCCCTGCCCCTCGCTGGGTACGCCCATGTTAGTGTTGACTGGAATATGCTGTGTGATATTCTGAGCCGGCAGCTGTGGCCGAGCGGTTCTAGGCGCTTCAGTCCGGAACCGCGCTGCTGCTACGGTCGCAGGTTCGAATCGTGCCTCGGGCATGGATGTGTGTGATGTACTTAGGTTAGTTAGGTTTAAGTAGTTCTAAGTCTGATGACCTCCTATGTTAAGTCCCATAGCGTTTAGAGCCATTTGAACCATTTCTGATATTCTCAAGTACCACAGGAATAAAATTCACGGCCCCAAACGACACATGAACAAGACTTCAATTATAAGCATCTGTTAATGAGAATGGGATGCTGTTGATGAGAAAGAAGTGAGATATTGTTGTGACCTATCCTCAAGGTTATTTACTGTAAACATTGAGCAAACCATAAATAAGAAGAAAGAGAAATTTGAGAGGTAATTAACGTTCAGGGAGGAGAAATAAAAACGTAAAGATTTGCCGGTCACACTGTAATTCTCTCAAAGACGACTAAGGGCTTGGAAGATATGTTGAACGGAATACTCAGGACACTGTCCATGTCTCTGGGACAGATATTACTCTGATAAGCCAAAACATTTTTACCAATGCCCACGGCGACGTTGGATGCCGCCTGGTGGTTTTGCGGGCACGTGACGCGGTAACAAAAGTATCTAAGCGAGGCACACATGGAAGGGGGATCACCGTAGCGAAGATATGGAGAATAAATGGGGGAATCCACTGACATAAGTGACTTTAACATAGTGCAGATAATTATTACGCAGAGCCTGTGAACGAGTATCTCGATAACGACGTAGCTGATCGAATGTTCACTTGCTAATGTCGTGAGCATCTACGGAAAGAGGTAGATGGTCAGTTAAACTACCGCTAGATGCTGAATGGTTGGACGTCGACGACTCTTCACAGAGGAGCTCAAAGGCTTGTCTGTTATTTAAATGCCTCGGGCATTGATGTGTGTGATGTCCTTAGGTTAGTTAGGTTTAAGTAGTTCTAAGTTCTAGGGCACTGATGACCACAGATGTTAAGTCCCATAGTGCTCAGAGCCATTTGAACCATTTTTTTTTTGTTATTTAAAGTAGGATAGAATGTGATCTGTGGCAACTCTGTCGAAAGAGCACAATGATGGGGCACGCATTGTTCATCGTACATTGTTGAACATGGAGCTAAGCAGCAGATCACCCTAGGTGTTCACCTATTGACCCAACGACATCGTCACTTACGATTTCAGTGGGCACGGGACCATCGCGATTCGACCGTTGATCAATGTAAACGTGCCGGCTCTTCGCGTGAATCACATTTTAGCTACACGAGGTCCATGGTCGTCCCGACAGAGGCCGTCTTCGAGGCGAACGGCGGCTTGACACGTGCAGCGCGCCACAGAGACAGGCTGGTGGAAGCAATATTGTACTATGGGAGACCTTCCCCTGCCCTTGCGTGGGAACTGTGGTAGTAATGAAAGACACGTTGACAGCTGCGAAGCACCTCCATCCCTTCGTGTTTGACTTCTACCCCGATGGCTATGTTATCTTTCGGCATTATAATCGTCCTTGACTCGGAGCCAAAACCATATTTCAGTAGTTTGAGGAGAAGCATAGCGGACTCACATTGATGTCTCGGCGACCAGATTAGCCTAATGTAAATCCTACAGAACCCATTTGGGTTGCTATCGGACGCCAACACAGCGAAGCAAATCAGCGGCCTGCTATTTATACGAATTACATAACCTGTTCGTAGACATCTGATACCACTTAACTCCACAAAAATACCTCCACAAACCTACCAATAAACTGTAGGATCCCGGATACGCAGAATCAGTGCTGTGTTTCGTTCCAAAGACGGACAAGCAAGGTTAAGCAGGTGGTCATAATGTTTGGGTTCATCCATGAACCGAGCGAGGTGGCGCAGTGGTTAGGACACTGGACTCGCATTCGGGAGGACGAAGGTTCAATCCTGCGTCCAGCCATCCTGATTTAGGTTTCGCTTCAGGCATATGCTGGTATGGTTCCTTTGAAAGGCCGACTTCTTTCCCTAACCCCATGAGACCGATGACCTCGCTGTTTGGCCTCTTTCCTCCCAAATCAACCAACCAAACATTAGAAAAAGTATCTCAAGTCATACAAAATCAGGTGATGTCGATGGTGTTACATTACAAAATAAGACATCAATGGCAGCAGATGAGTTTTGCTATTTGAGCAGGGGTGTAACTGACGACAGACGAAGTAAATGTGGTAAAACTGCAGCATGCAACTGTAACAAGCGTTTCTGAAAATCGGAAATACTGTATCTTGACATCTAATATAAATTTTATTATTAAGGTATTTACTGTAGAGTAATATAATATGGAAGCCAAATGTAGGCGATGAATAAGAGATCTCAAGGAAATAAAAGATCTGGAAATGTGATCGGATAACGAATGAAAAGGCACTTAATCGAATATGTGGGTGAAGGAATTTGGTAATGGAGGCGAGCGGGGAGAGGGATAAAAATTATACAGTGAAACTGGCTTGACTGCAATAAGCAAGTTCAAGAAGACTCAGCATGCAGTAGTTAAAGACCTACAGAAATAAAGTTGTGTGCTTGGGTTAGGCTAGAGTGGAAAGCAGCATCAAACCAGTCGTTGGACTGAAAACAACAATAGTTTCGAATAGTTTTACTGTAGTAACAACTTAATCAGCATTCGTATAATGAACCTTCTGTTCGTTATTGTTTTGTGAGTAAGCAATGCTGTATGTAAGTAGTGCAATTTTTTGTCATGCCGTTACAAGAAAGCTGTAGCCGGCGACTCTGTTACGTTAATGCATAGCCGGCCGTTGTGGCCGAGCGGTTCTAGGTGCTTCAGTCCGGAACCATGCGGATGCTACGGTCGCAGATTCGAATCCTGCCTCGGACATGGATGTGTGTGATCTCCTTAGGTTAGTTAGGTTTAAGTAGTTCTAAGTCTAGGGGACTGATGTTAAGTCCCATAGTGCTTAGAGCCATTTGAACCATTTTTGAACCTTAATGCACAAACAGATCCTGTCATGGTGATTTTGTTTGATTTTTGCAGGATAATCCTGCTAGGTACCATGCCGACCATCACGGTATATGGTAACGACCTGAGCCCACCGGCGCGAGCAGCAAGGATGGTAGCCGAAGCGGTGGGAGTGGACGTAGACCTCAAGAGGACCTACCCCTTGAGAGGGGAGTGCAAGAAACCCGAATATCTCAAGGTAACTCACTTGGCGGAAGGCTGAAGTGCCATTAGTTGGAACTGCCAGCGACAGCGACAGCTAGCAGACGGGTGCTGTTGTCAGACAAAGTAATGGGCCGGTGATCGCTGGTGCTGCTCGGCAGTCAGCCGTCGTGACGTCAGCGGGTGGCACTCGCAACTGAAGCTACCAGCCTGGCGGTCACGTTGAAACTGTCGGCTATGGTAAACATTGTGCGCGCCATATCTTATTTCATTTAAACCGTAGAAGAACAGTTTTGATGGCTAAGACTATGAGCGACTGGCAATGTATGTCTTTCGTCGTGCTGTTGTGAATGACCACAAGGATAAGGATTTCAGAAACTCATTGCAAATATCTATGGAAAAGTATGGAATTCACTACTACAGGCACTTCTAGTTCACATTACCGTAACTTCCTCTTCTTCAAACAAGGACTCTAGAATCGTAGTGGTAACGCAATCTCTCTCCCCAGTCTCACCACCAGTGCACTCACGTAAGGTTTCTAACAGAGGGAGTGCCAGTAATTAATAATCTATCCCTTGGATGAATTTGTTTAGAGCTCTTAATTTTACTTGGAGTTCTCTTTAATTTTCGTTGCAAATCAACACCTTAACAAGCTTCTCCACTCAAATGGAGACAATTCAGAGGGTACAGCTTCTTCCCTCACATGTTAATCAGCATCGTTGTTCTTGACTGAATACGATTTCGGCATATTTATTTAGAACTTAATGACCAGGGGTCGAAATAGAAAAGAATGACAATGTGCTTTTGGAATTGTAGGCGCACATTCTATCTTATTTGATTGTTATACGCTCATTTGTATTGTTTTATGATTTATATATGTTTAGGTGCTGTGTGTGCATGCGTATGTGTGTGTGTGTGTGTGTGTGTGTGTGTGTGTGTGTGTGTGTGATCTGCATAGAAACAGGTGCAGGAGACCCTAGATAATGCATGGGTAGTCACTGGTATTCTTTGAACAGTCTCTAGCTCACATAAAGAGGACTGAAGTAGGGGAGAGTCTGGACTGGGGTTGGCCAGTGTAGCAAATGGATACCCCCACCATTGTCTAGATGGAGGTATCCTTTGTGAGGCGCCATATTTCCACACTCTGGCGCTGGTTCATAATCTGAACGCTTAACTTTGTCTTGTGCTTCAAGTATTTTTCTGCAGACTGAAATGAAGTACTTAATAGTGTGCTTAAAAATAGCCAACCCAGTAATCCAGGACAACAACTGTGACAAACAGATGGGGAGAGGAATTTTGATGCAGTGTTAGACATGTAAATCTGGGAATGTTGGGATCTTTGTTTCAGACCAACGGTTTGTTGGACGTGATTAGGAAATAATGAAACTGCCTGTGTTTAGTGCGCACTGAAATATCATCGTGTTTGAGGTTTTAAGATGAGATTATTTAAGAAAGCCGTGTGAAGACTTTTGATTGGGTGAAGCACTTCCTCAAGGACGAGCAAAATTTATGTACAGCCTTTGTCACAGTGAGTTGTATGGAGAAAGCGGACCAGAAGTACTTGAACTATTCTTAATTTCAGGATTGTGTGTGATATATATATACAGGAAAAATGCGTTTTTAATATTTTTCAATAAATTTATTCTTTAAAATTTTAATGCAATTAATTTAAAGATGTGCTTTGTCTTCACCAGACACGTGTTGGTTTCAACTCGGGCAACCACCCACGCTGTATGTTTACGTGGGAAAATTCGTGTGATTAAGCTAATCTAGATAAGTAAAATCGTGTGAAGCTTTTAAGTTTGTACTCCGTTGGCAAAATAGTGGTGAGTACATTAGCCACATACCCGGCTGTTCCTAAAGGATCGCATTGCACTGGGAAACGCGCAGCGTCGCTCTGGAGATTAAATTTAACTTTGTCAGGAAAAATATAGTGTCTGAAATACTGAGCATGTGGAGCAGTCTCATAAAGCTACATAATGGTGAGTACAAAGAAATGCATAGAGAATAGCACCAGGGGGTACGGTGCAAATATAAGTTGCCAGTATCACTACATAGCTATGGAAGTGACGTGGGTTTTGGGATCAAATTTAATGGTAACAGTACAGATCGATAATTTAATATTTTGATGAGATCCGTAGCAATAAAGTAAATACTTTCTGATAAATTTTTTGTTGAATTAATATGTCTTCCGACGAGATTTGCGTGCAAGATACTGAAGAATAATTTTCTTGCTAGGCAATCGATTACAATGAGATCGTTTCGCAGCATGAGTATGAACGCTGAGAGGGTGTGTTTGAAGTAATAGGTTAATAGAACACGTATTGTAGGGAGGACAACACAAATCAATCGCCAATTATGCGCTGTAGGTATTGATATTATGAGGCCTAGCATAAAGGTTAGTCAGAGTTGAACTGGAATGTTAATGAAGAATTATGCCCGCATGGTACTTGTAAACAATGTACGAAATAGACGGTTTTAGGGATGTGCGAACTGTGGGACTAATAAATGAAAATCGGTGAGGTAAGATCGTGTTGCTTGACAGCTAGTCAGTAGCCATTGTCTTCTTGGCTTATAATCGCCTGTTCTTCGGTCATCCATAAGCTAATAATACGTGGCAGTGATATGAAAACTGTAGTATTACTAAGCTCCAGAGACAAAATGTAGCACTGTTATTTGATTAGAACTGAGTCAATACAGCAGTGACGTCATCAGAGGCGGTGTCTCGATGCTAGTTTGTGACAGTATTGAAACTTACTGGCAGATTGAAACTGTGTGCCGGAGCGAAACGCGAACTCACGACCTTTGCCTCTCGCGGGCAAGTACTCTACCATCTGAGATATCCAAGCACGACTCATGACACGTCCCCACATCTTCAATTCTGCCAGTACCTCGTCACCTACCTTCCAAACATCGCAGAAGCTCTTTTGCGAACCCTGCAAAACTAGAACTCCTTGAAAAATGGATGTTGCGGAGACATGGCTTAGCTACAGCCTTGGGGGTATTTCCAAAATGAGATTTTCAGTCTGCAATGGTGCCGAGTTCGAGTTTCGGTCTGGCACACAGTTTTCATCCGCCAGGAAGTTTCTTATCAGCGCACACTCTCCTGCTGAGTGAAAATCTCATTCTGCTAGTGTTGTTTCCGTTGCGCAAATTAAAAGTAAAGTAACAGACCAGAATTTGTTGGTCATTTCTTATATATTGTTCTTGATGATGCTATGTCCGAGAAATCGTTATATTGCATGACCGCTGGTACTGCGAGTATAAATATAGCTCGCTCGTCAAGTCACATGTGTGGTGATTGTCAGCTAGATGTGCACGAGAGTTAACTAGGTAAACTCTCACTATAATAAAGTTTCCTGAAAAACTGAGGAGTCGAAATCTGCAGGCGGATCTCGGTTACGGCCGTTCAGAGAAATGTGGACATAGTGCGGAAAATGGCGGCAACTAATTAAAAAAACGTATAAAATCCGCATCATTCTCTTCCTCATGAGGGGGCGGGAGGGGCCGGCCGTTGTGGCCGAGCGGTTCTAGGCGTTCCATTCCGAAACAGCACTGCCGCTACGGCCGCAGGTTCGAATCCTGCCTCGGCCATGGATGTGTGTGATGTCCTTAGGTTAGTTAGGTTTAAGTAGTTCTAAGTTCTAGGGGACTTATGACTTCAGCAGTTGAGTCCCATAGTGCTCAGAGCCATTTGAACCATTTGGCATTTCCTCTCTCCCATAGTTGGCAACGTAGACTCGGAAGCTCTCTCTGCTACAGTGACACAGACGCCAAAAATATCCAATGTTGGTCTCCCCGGGTCCTATTCTGTTTGTATTGGGACCGACGATGCATACGAGACGACACCGAAGGGAAGGCACTTCGCTCTTGGCACATGTTATCTTGCAGCTAGTCTAGTTTGCTTGGTCATTTGGAGCCACTGAAAATACGGGTCCCTCAAAGAATTTGTACCTCACGCTATTCGCCTTGCCCCACATACATCGTGAACACTCGGCTACTCCAAGGGACAAGCGGCAGATCAGTATATCAATGAATAAATTCCCGACACTCCTTAACTGTACCATATTTTATGGAGCGTACAGCCGCGGAGTGTTAAATAGTTCTCAAATAATAACTCACTCTCCGCCGGCGAAGATCGCTGCAACTCGTCGGACCTTAGTGTCACTTGCTGTAACGTACGGCCCGAACATTAACACATATCAGCAGAACATCATAACGTCTTCCGCGAACGACGTTGCCATTTTTACTCGGCATGTGCGACTACGTCGCGCTACGGCATGACGCCGACAGTTCCAGACATGCGATTAGAAATCACATCAGCCGACGCCATTTTCAGTCACGATTAGAAATCACTTCAACCGACGCTATTTTCAGTCACGAAGTCGTGGCTTCAGTATTGTCTCTTTAGCTTGACCTGAGATATTAATGCATTTTCTCCCAAGCAAATTATGAGAAATGCCTTTGCTTGAAACACTGATAACTCGCTTGCCACGTCCGTGGTAATATTTTCTTATTTTGCGATAGTACAGAACGAGCCGTCCTATTTGAAATTTTTCGATCTCTTCTGTTAAGGATCCCATACCGTGTAGCAATACTCCATAAGAGATGTACAAGCATAATATAAGAAGTCTCTTTAGTAGATTTGTTTCTCCTAAGAGTTCTACCAATAAAACGCACTCTTTGGTTCGGCCTAACGTCAAAGTTTTCTATGTTATGGTTCCACTTTAAGTCGTTCGTAATAAGAATCCATAAATATTGAGTTGACTGGAAAACATTGAAATTTGTGTGATTTATAGTGTAATCGAAATTAAACGGTCGCAAGTACATACCGGACACACTGTTTCGGTAACTGTTTTGCTATTTAGCGCTTCTCTATAAGCTCAAGCCTCACGTATGAAACGTATGAACCGAACTACGCTTCTTGTTTTCCCAGAAAAAGCGCTTGCCTACTTTACAAAAATATTTCCAGTTCATAATGTACAAGAGATACGTAGACAGATGCACCACCCCATTAACCATGGACCTTGCCGCTGGTGGGGAGGCTTGCGTGACTCAGCGATACAGATAGCCGTACCGTAGATGCAGCCACAACGGAGGAAGGGGGGGGGGGGTATATGTTGAGAAGCCAAACATAAACGTGTGGTTCCTGAAGAGGGGCAGCAGCCTTTCCAGTACTTGCAGGGGAAACAGTCTGGGTGACTGACTGATCTGGCCTTGTAACATTAATCAAAAGGCCTTGCTGTGCTGGAACTACGAACGGCTAAAAGCAAGGGAAACTACAGTAGTAATTTTTCCCGAGGGCGTACAACATTACTGTACGGTTAAATGATGATGGCATCCTCTTGGGTATAACTTTCCGGAGGTAAAATAGTCCCCCATTTGGATCTCCGGGCGTGGACTACTCAGGAGGACCTCGTTGTCAGGAGAAAGAAAACTGGTGTTTTACGGATCGGAGAGTGGAATGTCAGATCCCTTAATCAGGCAGGTAGGTTAGAAAATTTAAAAAGGAAAAAGGATAGGTTAAAGTTAGATGTAGTGGGAATTAGTGAAGTTCTATGGCAGGAGGAGCAAGACAGGTGAATACAGGGTTATAAATACAAAATCAAATAGGGGTAATGCAGTAGTAGCTACAGTAATGAATAAAAAAACAGGAGCGTGGGTAATCTACCACAAACAGCGTAGTGAACGCATTATTGTGGCCAAGACAGACACGAAGCCCACACCCAACACAGTAGTATAAGTTTATACGCCAACTAGTTCCGCAGATGAAGAGACTGAAGAAATGTATGATGAGATAAAAGAAATTATTCAGATAGTTAAGGGAGACGAAAATTTGGTAGTCATGAGGGACTGGAATTCGATAGTAGGAAAAGGAAGAGAAGGAAAAGTAGTAGGCGAATGTGGAATGGGGATAAGGAATGAAAGAGGAAGACGCCTGGTAAATTTTGCACAGAGCATAACGTAATTATAGCTAACATTTGATTTAAAAACCATGTATACGTGGAAGAGGCCTGCGGACACTTGAAGGTTTCAGATAGGTTATATAATGGTAAGACAGAGATTTAGGAGCCAGGTTTTAAATTGTAAGACATTTCCAGGAGCAGATGTGGACTCTGACCACAATCTATTAGTTATGAACTGTAGATTAAAACTGAAGAAATTGCAAAAAGGGTGGAATTTAAGCAGATGGGGTCGGGATAAATTGAAAGGACCAAAGGTTGTAGAGACTTTCAGAGAGAGCAATAGGGAGCGATTGACAAGAACGGAGGAAACAAATACAGTAGAAGAAGAACGGGTAGCTTTGAGAGATGAAATAGTAAAGGCAGCAGAGTATCAAGTAGGTAAAAAGACGAGGGCTAGTAGAAATCCTTGGGTAACACAAGAAATATTGAATTTAATTGATGAAAGGAGAAAATATAAAAATGCAGTAAATGAAATAGGCGAAGAGGAATACAAACGTCTCAAAAATGAGATCGACAGGAAGTGCAAAATAGCTAAGCAGGGACGGCTAGAGGACAAATCTAGGGATGTAGAGGCATATATCACGTGGGGTAAGATAGATACTGCCTACAGAAAAATTAAAGACGCCATGTGTGAAAAGAGAACCACTTGCATGAATATCATTTGCTCAAATAGAAACCAAGTTCTGAGCAAAGAAGGGAAAGCAGAAAGGTGGGAGGAGTATATTGAGGGACTATAGAAGGGCGATGTACTTGAGGACAATATTAAAGAAATGGAAGAGGACGTAGATGAAGATGAAATGGGAGATATGATACTGCGTGAAGAATCTGACAGAGCACTGAAAGACCTATGTCGAAACAAGGCCCCAGGAGTAGAAAACATTCCATTAAAGCTACTGATAGCCTTGGGAGAGGCTGACAAAACTATACCATCTGGTGAGCAAGATGTATGCAACACGCGAAATACCCTCAGACTTCAAAAGAATAATATAATTATTCCAATCCCAAAGAAAGCAGGTGTTGACTGGCGTGAAAATTACGGAAATATCAGTTTAATAAGTCATGGCTGCAAAATACTGACACGAATGCTTTACAGGCGAATGAAAACTGGTAGAAGCGGACCTCGGGGAAGATCAGTTTGGATTCCGTAGAAATGTTGGAACAAGTGAGGCAATACTGACCCTTTGACGTATCTTAGAAGATAGATTAAGGAAAGTCAAACCTACGTTTCTAGCATTTGTAGACTACAGAAAGCTTTTGACAATGTTGACTGGAATAGTCTCTTTCAAATTCTAAATGTGGCAGGGGTAAAATACAGGGAGCGTAAGGCTATTTACAATTTGTACAGAAAACAGATGGAATGGAATTTGATCTAAAACTAAACCAGGTGATGCTGTAAAGTAGTAGATGAGTTTTGCTATTTGCAGAGCAAAATAATTTATGATGATCTAAGTAGAGAGGATATAAAATGTAGACTGGTAATGGCAAGGAAAGCATTTTTGAAGAGGAGAAATTTGTTAACATAGAGTGTAGATTTTAGTGTCAGGAAGTCTTTTATGAAAGTATTTGTGTGGAGTGGAGCAATACATGGAAGTGAAAGATGGACGATAACTAGAAGCTTTCGAAATGTGATGTTACAGAAGAATGTTGAAGATTAGATGGGTAGATCGTGTAACTAATGAGGAAGTACTAAATAAAATTGGGGAGAAGGGATCGGTTGGTGGGACAAATTCTGAGGAATCAAGAGATCACCAGATTAAAACTGTTTGCCGGACCGAGACTCGAACTCGGGACCTTGCTTTTCGCGGGCAAGTGCTCTACCAACTGAGCTACCCAAGCACAACTCACGCCCCGTCCTCACAGCTGTACTTCTGCCAGTACCTCGTCTCCTACATTCTCGGTAGGAGACGTGGATGTTTCATATCAGCGCACACTCCGCTGCAGAGTGAAAATCTCATTCTGAAGAGATCACCAATTTAGTATTCGAGGGGAGCGTGGAGGGTAATAATCGTAGAGGAAGACCAAGAGATAAATACACTAAGCAGATTCAGAAGGATGTATGTTGCCATAGTTACTTGGATATGAGGAAGCTTGCGCAGCATAGAGTAGCTGCATCAAACCAGTCTCTGGACTGAAGTTCACAACACACGTAGACAGCTAGTAAAGCTACGTCGTCAAAGTATCGTCTACATTTGTTAACATCTTAATTTTTAGGGAACAGACTACCTAAGCTTACTCTGTTCTTTGAACTATAATGAAAGAACAACGCAGTATCTTCTCAGGGAAGATCATACACCATCAACATCCTCCGCAGATGGGGAAGAATCGTTAGGTTTTAATGAGAAATCCATTCGACCACCGTGTAATACCCAGAAATATTTTATTAGCTGTAATCATCAACTATTTTCACATATATAAACTGCTTAGACAAAATAATGTGAAAGTCAGTTTCAACACCGTGTATGGAGCTTCAAGGGTTACACTTGTAACTGAATTTACTGTTTAAGGTATAATATGAATTTGGCGTATAAGTGCCAGATTCTTTAATATTGGACTGTTATTTTATGTTTAGGTGTTTTGTGATAGGGGTCGTATTTTGTGGAATTACTGTCACGTAAGTTGTGTTTCGAGAAGAATGCAAAATCTTGCATTACTATGCATCACTGCGCTGTCCGGGGAAAACAGTCTTAAATTATTCCTACTACGAAAATTAATTTAATTTTTGGGAAAAGTGAACCCAAATACATTAGAGTGAAAGTGTTTCTGTGGTAACCACTTAACTGCAGCAATCGGCGACAATCACAACAGTTGTCAAGCCATAGGAACTGACTATCGATTCGAAGCACCAATCGCACAGGTCTAACCTTGCTTTTGCATGACAAAAAAAAGCTTCTCTAAGTGTAGCTGCATAAAATTTATCAATAAATATAATCAAGCAACAAACTGCACAGTGACGCAGAAGCGCATACGCAGTTTTGAAAATCATACAAAGGAAGATTTGGAATATGAATTCTTACCAACTACAGAGTATAAAGTGCTAGAAAAACACAAATATTTTGGATTTTCTAAAGCTCATAAATTTCGAGGAACTAAGGTCACAACTCAATGGTTTTCTGCATGCATCAAAGAATTAACTTTACAGCAAACATGCATTTACATAACGATGTGGTTTTTTGTTCTTTGTTGGTTTTTTTTTTCTTTTTAGTTACCAGTCTTCTGACTAGTTTGATGCGGACCGCCACGAATTCCTCTCCTGTGCCAGCCTCTTCAGCTCAGAGTAGCACTGGCAACCTACATCATCAATTACTTGCTGATGATTCCAATCTCTGTCTTCCTCTACAGAATTTGCCCTATACAGCTTCCTCTAGTACCATGGAATTCATTCCTTGAAGTCTTAACAGATGTCCTTCCATTCTGTCCTTGTTTTTCACATATTTCTTTCCGCTCCGATTCTGCGCAGAAGCTCCTCATGCCTTACTTTATCAGTCCACCTAATTTTCAACAATCGTCTGTAGCACCATATCTCAAATGCTTCGATTCTCTTCTATTCTGATTTTCCAACAGTCCATGTTTCACTACTATACAATGCGGTGCTCCAAACATACGTTCTCAGAAATGTCTTCCTCACATTAAGGTCTATGTTTGGTACTAGTAGACTTCTCTCGGCAAGGAGCGCCCTCTTTGACAATGCTAGTGTGCTTCTGATGTTGTCCTTGCTACGTCTGTCATTGGTTATTTTGCTGCCTAGGTAGTAGAATTCCTTATCTTCATCTACTTACCTATCATCAATTCTGATGTTATGTTTCCCGCTGTTCTCATTTCTGCTGCTTCTTATTACTTACGTCTTTCTTCGGTTTGCCGGCCGCGGTGGTCTCGCGGTCCTAGGCGCGCAGTCCGGAACCGTGCGACTGCTACGGTCGCAGGTTCGAATCCTGCCTCGGGCATGGATGTGTGTGATGTCCTTAGGTTAGTTAGGTTTAAGTAGTTCTAAGTTCTAGGGGACTGATGACCATAGCAGTTGAGTCCCATAGTGCTCAGAGCCATTTGAACCATTTTTTCTTCGGTTTACTCTCAGTCCATACTCTATACTTATTAGACTGTTCATTCCGTTCAGCAGATCAAGTAATTCTTCTTCACTTTCAATCAGGATAGCAATGTCATCAGCGAATCGTATAATTATCCTTTTACCTTGAATTTTGATGCCACCCCTGAAACTTTCTTCTACTTACGTCATGCTCCTTCGATGTACAGACTGAAGAGCAAGCCGTCTTGGCTCTTATGTATATTATATATTACATTCTCTCCCTATAGCTTACCCCTATTTTTCTCAGAGTTTCGAAAATCTTGCACAATTTTACACTGAAGGACGTTTTTTCCCAGTCGACAAATCCCATGTGGTACTATATCTGACAGATGTAAGAAGCTTCGACAAGTTGGAAGACTGTACCCTCCGGCTAGCCTCTTATTAACTGTATCTCACGCATAGCACTTTTAGTTGACATTTAGTTCTTTTCTACGGTTCAGCCTCTGTTATTATGCCGTGGAGCCAAACGCGTCAATCTTCCTTATTTTGACATGCGGTTGACATCTGACGCATAAGAATTGCAATCTTTCACAAACGCCTTGTTATTGGTAAACATACTTTAAAATGACGCAGACGTGTGAAATCGATGTACAAAATATCAATGATGAGTAGTTATCTAATATGCTGCAGTTTAAAGAATTGACATTCCTCTTCGATGTGATCTAATCAGACTGTGCTGATACCAAGTTTCTGACAATACTACAACTGCGCAATTTCTGTTCCAGTCTAGTAATTTCTGTTATTTCTACTTTTTGGAGCCAAATACTCAATCTCATGCTTATTTCATTTACAGATGAACCCAATGCACCAGATTCCAACCATTGATGATGGAGGATACTTTTTGTCTGACAGGTATGTGTACTAAAATGTTGCTCATTCCATGCTGGATTCATTACAAAGTCTAACTGGTTATTTGTAATCTGTGTTGATTGCACTTGTAACTTTGAAAATGAATTTAGATGTTAATTAGGGATGAGATGACGTGCACTAACGCTAGTGCTTGATATGGTTAAATGCTCCAGTGAGATTTAATCAAGTTGCTTAGCGTGACCAATATTTTCTAATTCACTTCTGAAATGGATAGTAGTTACGTCTCCAGAATGAGATTTTCGCTCTGCAGTGGAGTGTACGCTGATATGAAACTTCCTGGAAGATTAAAACTGTCTACTGGACCGGGACTCGAACTCGGTACCTTGCCTTTCGCGGGTAAGTGCTCTACCATCTTTTTTTTTTTTTTTTTTTTTTTTTTTCACAGCTGTACTTCTGCCAGTACCTCGTCTCCTACCTTCCAAACTTTACAGAAGCTCTCCTGCAAACCCTGCTTCCTTTGACGATGTGAGGTAATCATAACGAAAGCATTAAACGATTTTTTTTTTTTTGCTGACCACTTTTTTTTTTTCCGCGCTGACCACTCAGCCACTTTTTTTTTTTTTTTTTTTTTTTAGTGAGGTTTTTTTTTTAAATTTATTTATATGAAGGAAGGTAGGAGAAACAGAAACCTTTATTATTCACAAAATAAACATAGTACGTCCTGTCACATGATAACTGTTCTGGAAGGATCCTTGCTGCCGTCCTACCATGCAGCATGAAATAACAACAAAATCGAAGTGGGGCCACCTCCGGCACCCTAAAGAAAAGTATTTTGGATATGAAAACAAAATTTGAAATACATCCATTTGATAACTGTTCAAGCGTGAGTTTTTCGCAAGTCGCATACTCGCATAGTGTTCTTAGTCGATCACTTTAACTTGGTCGGTTTCACAAGACAGCACCGCCGCTCATCTTTGCGCACCCGGCACACCCCAGGTATATGGCGGGTCCGCAAAAACCGTTACTAGGAAATTGGCATACCTTGTACTTTTGTAGCCGTAATAGTTTTGTGTGTCCATCTTGCAAGTATTGCCAGTAATCCAGGACGTTCAGTAAGTTCGTACGTGTGCCTCTATAGATGTAATGGACCGTCATACCTGTGATCCACGCCACCGCGTTCGTCTTATGACGCGGAAAATACGTTTCCTCTGGAAAAAATACTATGTCAGAAGAGACTGCTGTATAGATAGTGCGCCGCATGAACGCTATTATCTTTCTTGCGAGAGTCCAGACAGCCAATGCCTCGCCGCAGACCAGCCGATGGTCGTCCGTATCCAGCACGCCGCATTGCTGACACAAGGGCGAATCCGCCAAATGTATTGCTTACTTTTTATCATTTGTAGGGTATTTTCGGTTGACGACAAGGTACCATGTTGATCTGACTGATGTAGGTAGGTGGGGGTGGTGGACCGTGCGCCACACCACGTGCCAATTAACAGCTGGATGTTTGCGTTCCACCCTATTCCGGGCGATCTGTCGAAGGAGCAGATGGTACACGTCCTTCGATGTCGACTGTCGGGTCGTCGGTAAACGCTCTCGAACGTAACTGTGTTCCACGATGAACGTGCGCACATACGTTAAAGGGGGCGATATATGGCCGACACTGACTGGAGGAAGATGCGATGTTGGGACGAGTTCTTCGATGATCGTCCCCGTAAGCGAGTGGTTCCTGTTGCGCCACCGTTTGAGCATAGTATTAATAAACATGGCACGCGCCTTCTCGTGCACGTTCACTAAACCAACGCCCCCCTCTCGCTCTGGGAGGGTAAGCGTGTTGTACTGTACCTTAAAGAGTTGTCCCAGGCACACATAGTACCCAAAAGCCGCCTGAATCCTCATAGCCATCGTACGCGTCAAGGGGAGAAGGTGTGTCAGGTGGCACATCATGGGCGCGAGAAAAAGGTGGACGAGTAACACTCGCTGCAGCATATCCATCGACCGTAGGGCGTTTAGTCGTACTGCCGTGCGGACTCTGAGTAACAGTCTTCGGTAGTTGTCCGCAGCCGTTCCCGCTGTCTCTTTATGAAAGGTGATACCCAAACAGCGAAGGGTTTCCACCGCAGGTAAGGGTCCTTCCGTTCCTGGTTCTAGGCCACGCCCCACATGCATGAATTGTGATTTTCGGTAGTTGACCACACTTCCAGCTGCCATCCCATACGTCTGTAGCCAATCCAGTGCTGTTTGAGTCTCCCTCTCATTCCGTACGAGGAACACAATATCATCCGCATATGCTCTGCATTTGAATGATAAATGCCGGAGGGAGATCCCGGTAAGACGGCGGCGAAGGCCTGCGAGGCACGGTTCTAAGGCAATCGCATAAAGGAGGATCGACGAGGGGCAACCCTGTCTCACTGATCTTAAGATCTTAAAATACTCAGTTCTCCCTCCGTTGACCACCATCGCTGATCTGGCGCCGTGCAACAGCCGCATCACAGCATTGGTCAGTAATGGTGAGACACCCATCCTGTTCATCACCGCCGCGAGGTACACATGATCCACGCGATCAAAAGCATGATCGAAATCTACAGCAACCATCGCCCCCCGGAGGCGGCATGCAGCCGCGAGGGCGACGACGTCACGATAGTCTCCCAAGGCTGTGTGGATATTACTGATGCCGCCAAGACAAGACTGATCGGCATGTATTCGATGCTCCAGCGACTTTTTGATACGACTTCCCAGGATGCGCATGAAGATCTTGTAGTCACTATTAAGGAGGGTCAAGGGGCGATAATCACAAGGCCGTTTGCCACCACGGGGCTTCGGTATCGGTATCATGAGTCCTTCCGTGTACTGAATGTGAACCGGTACTTCTTGCCTCAGAAGCTCATTAAACATACATAGCCACATCGGTGTCATAATGGTCACGAAGGCACGGTAAAATTCCAACGGGAATCCATCTGGACCTGGGGACTTGTTGCAAGCACCTCGTGTAATCGCTTCTTCCAGCTCTTCACACGTAATTTCGGATAACACGTCTGCTTCCCCGTTCACAGTCGGCGCGTCAGGGATCTCTTCCAGGACGTTCCCCAGCTCCCTCTGACCCTCCCCGTTGCTCGCATAGAATCTGCTAAAATGATCCGTGAACGCCTGTGCTATGCCCCTTTGTGTTGTATAACGACGTCCATCGCCGAGATCGATCTCATGTATTAAATTCCTGCGTCTTCTTCGTCTTTCCTTTATCACGTAATGCATCGAGGGAACCTCGTTGGGCAGGAAATCCTGCGACCTCGCGCGTATCATCGTACCTGCCATCCTCTGCGTCGCAAGTTGTACCAGCTTCGCCTTAACTCGGTGGACGGCCGTCTGGCGTTCTGGTGTAGGGGGTTGAGCTAACAGTTCCCGGAGAGCCGTAAAGTAAAACTCAGTGGTCGTGCGCTGCCATTGAGAAACCTCCTTCCCATAACCTATTAACGTCCTCCGTAAAGCTGGCTTCGCGCACTCGATCCACCACTGCAGGATAGAACCGAAAGAATTTCGTCGACGGAGGCAGCCATGCCACGCGTCCTCCACCATGCGTCGGCATTCTGCATCTCGCAGGTGGGAGACGTTCATCTTCAAATTACCCCTCCGTCTCCACACCTGCTGTCTATCAAGGTTAACTGTACAAATATATGCCTCGTGGTCTGTAAACGCTGTCGGCCATATTTCTGCATCCACCGTCGACACTGCTAACGCCCCTGAAACGTAGATTCGATCCAAACGGCCCGCGGAGTGGCTAGTAAAAAATGTATATCCTGGTTGGTTGCGATACTTGAGGTCCCATGTATCGACTAGTTCCATCCCGTTGACCAGCTCCCTAAGTTCTTGGCTAGTAGTATAGTTAGGTTGTTGGTCCTTTCTGTCAAGCACACAATTAAAATCTCCGCCGAGTATGCAACCATCGTATCGTCCCTGGAACAACGGTGCAACCTCATGGGCGTAAAAATCTGCTCTGTCCCTTCTCTTATCCGAACCTGACGGTGCGTATATGTTGATCAAACGTATTCCTCCTATGGTCACGGCCGTACCACGGGCAGAAGGAAAATACTCTACTTCGTCTGCACGTATCCCTTCCTTTAATAGTATAGCTGTACCAACGCCTCTCTCGTCACACGGGGAACAGTAAATGTCGTAACCGTAAAAGTCCGAGGGGGGAAGTACCCGAACTTCTTGTAATAGTGCGATGTCTAAATCCGCAGCCTTTATCATGTCACTGAGCATCTTGATTTTCACCGGCGTCCCAATGCTATTGATGTTAACAGACCCTATCCGATAAGCTTGGTGCATGGCGGTCAACGTAGATAGGGTACCGTACGGTCGCTAATTTTGCCGTACATAGGCTGCTGTCGGACTAACGTCCCCCGCCGTCCCCTCATATAGTCTGCCATTATTCCGTGCACCCTGCCGGTCTTACACCGGGAGAGTGCGTGGGAGCAGTTCCTCCGGCATCATCTGTTCCCCAAGGGGGTGGCTCTTCTGACCAGTCCCCTAGTGTCCCATCGTTGTCGTGCGATGCAGGCGCCGTAGCCTCCTCAGTAGCCTGTTGCCGTCTATCGAGCTCCTTCGCTGTGTCTGGAGCATCGTCAGCAGTAGGTCGTGCCGCCGTCCCGCTGGCCACCGTTGCATCCACGCGAGGTAGTTCTTCTGTATCCATGGTCGTCTGTTCTGTACCCGTAAACTTCTCAGAATTATCTACTAGATCAGAGTGATCGTTCTCCACCGTGAGGCGGTGCTTCTTCCGGCGTTTTGGTGAGCGCTGTTTACGTTGCCGGACCTCGGAATCAGAGGTCAGCATGGTCTCCAGTTGTTCGTGGGGGACGTCAGAATCGTGCGCCGTCGTATTTTCGACGTCTCCAAGTGCCTTATCTGAAGGGGCCTCAAGCGGAACCGAAGAGAGGGCGTCCTGTGACTGCTGCAGGCGGTCCAGCGCAACGTCGTCTTTCTGTGGCTCGCCACGATCCGCCGCTGTCTGTGTGTTCTGGTACGCGTCTGTCTCGCGGCCCACGTCATCGCGTAATGCGGCGACGTAAGTCATGGGGAGCACAGTCGGATGCGGCGTGAGGGGTGGATCATCCCGTGGCAGCTGTAATAACCTTCGTTGAGCACACTCAGAACGTACGTGTCCCTCCTTCCCACATCCAGAGCACGTCCTTGGTTGTCCGTCGTAAATGACAATCGCCCTACAACCGGCGATGTACAAGTATGACGGGACGTGTTTTCGGAGTTCAATCCGTATTTGTCTGACGCCATTGAGGACAGGATACGTCTTGAAGCTCGCCCATTTTTCAGCCACGTGGGATAGGACCGTTCCGTAAGGACGCAGGGCGTCTGTCACCAATTCTTCTGGCACTTCGAATGGAAGCTCAAAGACGCGGATCGTTCTGAGTCCCATGCCGGCGTGTTCAACTGTTACCGCTCCAACATTCCCGTCCGAATGACAGAAACGAAGTCCTTGTCTGTGTCGAAGTAGTAGTTCGTCACATGCCGCTTCATTTATAAGCTTGACATAAACCACGCTGCTGACTATAGATAAGTGGATTCCAACTAGAACGTCAGGTTCGATTTTCACCTCGTCCCGTAAATAACGTTCGATCTCGTAAGCCTTCGGTCGAGCATATTCGTTAACAAAACTAAATTTCAGTGTCGATTTGCGGAAGGACAAGGCCATGATTCGTTCTATGTATTACCGCGACACACCGCTACACACGTAACGTAAACACCTCTCGCGCAGACGTGCGGCAGGGACGTAAACACCGTCCGAACCGCTGCGCCGCCGAAGGCTGACTGACCATCTGAGCTACCCAAGCACGACTCACGACCTGTCCTCACAGCTTCAGTTCTGCCAGTACCTCGTCTCCTACCATCCAAACTTCACCGAAGCTGTTCCACGAACCTTGCAGAACTAGCACGCTTGGAAGAAAGGATATTGCAGAGGCATGACTTAGCCACAGCCTAGGGGATGTTTCCAGAATGAGATTTTCACTCTGCAGCTAGAGCACTTGCCCACGAAAGGCAAAGGTCCCGAGTTCGAGTCTCGGTCCGGCACACAGTTTTATTCTGCCAGGAAGTTTCAGCAGTTATGTCTTCTTAATGGGCCTATTCACTAGGATGCTGATTTTTAATAGTATTATAAGATTTTAATAACAAAACTAAGCGGCACAATTAAAGGATCACCTTTTAGAAACCCGGTAACTGTATCCCGCTGGGGCGCATAAGTCTGAAATTTGGGTCAAAGACCGTGCATCCTTCCTTTGCAATGGTGCAATAGCTTGGCGACTTGCAACCTCAGTCTCGGGCTCGGCGACGCTTCAAACAGCGAAGGTGTCGAAACATGTGAAGAAAAAGCCAGAGCTGAGAAGTTCATGTGCGTTGCAAGGTGGGTTCATGATGTCGCACTGGTATCAAATTTCACCGCAATTATGCCTAAAATCCTGCGGATGTGTCACACGATGGGGAGGCCATCACGCCACCCTTAACCACATTTCACTCCATACGTTAACGTCTGTGCAATGTAGACCAGTACTGCGACACTCCGTACTGAAATCACAGGGTGTTTCCTGAAGAGTGGCCGAGGGAAACACTTCAGACACACCGCCACTCGGTTCAAAATGGCTCTGAGCACTATGGGACTCAACTGCTGAGGTCATTAGTCCCCTAGAACTTAGAACCAGTTAAACCTAACTAACCTAAGGACATCACAAACATCCATGCCCGAGGCAGGATTCGAACCTGCGACCGTAGCGGTCTTGCGGTTCCAGACTGCAGCGCCTTTAACCGCACGGCCACTTCGGCCGGCCCGCCACTCGGAATCGGCAAGGGAAGGCCTTGGGAGGGTGACATAAAGGGCACTAATTTCCATACACTTTGCGGCCGGAAACGACAGATGGCATCGGTTGAGCAGCAGGACGGCGTTCTGTACAACCTTAGTACTGTTGACACTCCCCAGCCGATTCAAGCCTTCTACAAGGACGTCGTCGACCAGCAACCTCACTGGACGTGGTTACAGCCATTTACAGTGGAGTGCGACCGCAAGTTCTACTCTGGCATACAGGACGGAACCAGCAAGGACCGTTCCAGTCCATTCAACGAAATATGGACGTGCTGCAAAGGGTTTTTGTGCTTTTACAGCCGTCCCGTTTAACGCGCTCATGAGGCGTGATCACAGGGGTGCGACATTGGCACATGCTTGAATAAACGCCAGAGGGTCCTAAGTCCCCGCTATTCAGCAGTACCCACAGTGCCAACTACCTGTCTTTGTTGAACACTTTAAAAATATATAAGTACATCTGCTGAAGCCATAGGCGCTTGTAGACAGGTAATTCCTTTGACGCACTTCTGATTCCAGACAGTCTACTAGCAAACTTTTCGAAAACTGTTGCAATTTTGTCAAGATAGAATTTATTTCTACCTGAAGCTAGTGCATGTGTTGATTATAGTTGGCACTGTAAATATGGGAATCATTTTCCAAAAATATATTATCCCTTGTCCACTTATTAAATGAAACTTACCTTCTTAACAATGATAGTAAAAGTTGTGTGGTCTTCATTACATTCAACTTGTAATCTGTCTTTCATACAATAGTTCAAAGTGATTTCGTTCTTGTACACTCTACAGTGGTGTTGAAAACATGAAACATTTCCAGAACAGCTATTATTCATCTTATTTTTAATAATTTATATTTCCTTTAGCCAACGAATTTATTCATCACACACTGCACAATGTTCAGACCGTTGAGGTAGATGTGTATTTGGTAATTTTTGTAAAGTAATTTACTCCTACAGTAAATAATGTGTTTAAATCAACCACAGGAACATAATTTCGCTTAGCAGACAGTGAGTACAGAGTAAAGAGTAACTATCCTTAGTAAAAATTATTTTCAAGTTCCATGGTACAGCCTAAATATTTTTTTGCAAAAATAATACGGAAGACGATAAAATCAGCTTTTGACTTGAAACTTATTTAGAATGTACCTTTGATTTTCATTGATGTATCATAGATATGTGTGGTATAACCTTCATTGGGATTTAAGAGCAAAATTAAATGTTCTCTAAAGGAGTGCAATTTCCAGAGAAAATGATTCCTTACATCTTTGGTTATTATTATCTATAAACGTCGAGCTTCAGATGAAAAAAGAGTTTCTCTTCGAAATTCTAAAGTGATTTCGGTTGCGCGAAAGAACGTTTATTATGCTCATTTATAATATTTCAGATTTATTTTATCAGAAGGGTTTGATTTCAGTTTATTTCATGTTTCAGTCATGCAATAGTGACCTATATAGTGGACAAATATGCAAAGAATGATAGCCTGTACCCAAAGGACATCCTGAAACGCTCTATAGTTCATGAGAGGCTGTTTTTCGACGTCGCATTGTATACCAAAGTTTTAAACTTTGTCGTAAGTATTTGTGTCTCATTTTACAAGCAAGACAATTACTTTTGCAAATAAATGAAAAACAGACTTAACTAAATATCATAATTTGACATGTAATGATTTGGTAATGTGTGGTGTCCTCTATACTTACTTATTGAAAAAGTTTGGAGACTGTTGTAAAGTAAACATTGTTGAGAAATCGGCGTATTGAAACAAAGGTAGTCACTTATCTTCAGTTGAACTTGCAGTGCACAGTTAAAATGTGTTCAAGTAAGGGTATTACAAGTGAAATGGTTTTTAAGTACTTTTATTGCTATTGCTTAATGAGATATTGCTAAGAAGCAAATAGGCTAAATCACGAACGATACTGATGGAAACTATTAAGAAGAAAAGAGCTAGTGGAGATAAATGTGAAGAAAATAGGAAACGGAGTATCTGCACCTAGAACTGACTTTGTGACGTTATAGGTAGCTTGAGCGAAATGACGGAGATTTGGTTTACTTTAAGTACACACAGAAAATTGTTTGTAGTACACGGAATGTTACAGGTGTAAAATATAAGTTTGAATTACAATTTAGTGGATGGGAATGGCTTGCTTGAAGCCAAGATTATGGAAACGGCGGAAGATATACAGGTAATCCAGTTATGCAGTTTGAATTTCACAGGGCAGTTAAATATTTAAGTTCAAATAATGCTGGTCACGTTGCTGCGATAATACGTGTGTGTTACTAGATGCTGAATAAATATGCTTTCAAAAATAGGGGAAACAGTCTTTTGGGAAGTCTTTTGGGAAGACTTCATGTTATTTCATACCGAAAGACACTGATGAACACGGAATTATTTGTGAGTAAAGTCAGTTACCTCATAGCGATCGACAGTGTTGCATAAACCAAGCCCTGAACCATTTTCATTAAAACGAAGTAAAAATGCTCCATTGACTACGGTAACCGAGTGATAAGGACTTAGAGGAACGATTCATGGTTCAAAAATAGCTCAAAGTTACATATTAGTAGACTGCCAGTAACATATTATACCTATAAACATGAAATTATATATTTTATCAATCGAAATTGCTGAGGGAAGCCAGTTTTCCAGTGGAAACCATAGATACCGTCAAGTCCCACGTACTAAAAATGCTGAAAACATTATGGGCAGAAGCATATCTGCATACCAGATATGAGTACTAAGACCTGCAGTCTCTTATACCAAAGTCTTACTGGCCTCACAGATATCTAGAGACGGCTATGCATCTCAAATGTTTACGAATGTACGTTGAAAAACAATAAAAAAAAGTCGTAGAAATCACACAGACTGTTGAAGTTCACACAACTGCAGGAAGAGGTGGCATGGAAGCATCAGCTCTGTGACTCACCATGACCTGTCCTTCATAAAACATGGATGGAACATTCTATTAACAAATTATTCTCGAACGAAAATAAATGGAATAATCAAAAACGTCACATCGCCAAATCAGCAAGTGTATCCGTGAAATGACGCATCTGGTCCCTGCGGAAAGTAGACATTCACTATATTTCTGGTACTGTAAACTGTTTTCGTGAGTGTCCTTCCGAATGGGGGAAATTCCGCTACTCTAAACATTATCTACAATTTTAGTTTCCCAATCTCTTATGCCTAAATCATTTCCCGTCAGTGCCGAGATCATTCCGTCGAGATCTCGAACGGCGATTGCTTCTATCATAGGGCTACAAATAAGATGATGTTCAGTTTAGAATGACTTCGTGTCACAGAGATGTTAGACTCAAACATACTAGATTACACTCCCCCGTTCTCCCATTTATCTTTCGACCAATGATAATATCGGAACATTGCTGCTCATTGAAAGCCCTATTCAGCATCAAGCAGACGTCTTGTACATCGTTTGCAAAGGTTAGAAGAAAATAATATGAGAATAGTTCAATTAGCAACTTGGCACAACCGTAATATTGATTGTTTAACATCTCTTTTAGCCTCATCAGATACTATAGTTACGTAAATTTTTAATGAAGATATCACGTGACTCTCTCTAATCCTGATATGATGTTTCCCGCAGATAGCCCCTCTGCTTTTCAAAAAGGAGCCGAGTGACGAATTGAGGGACAGTCTGATAGACGGTCTGGAGACGACGGAGCGGTTCTTGACCACCAACAAATTTATTGCCGGGGACAGCTTAACCATTGCCGACTACTGCTGCTACTGCAGCATCACATTTGTTGACGTAAGTACATTTTGTACGCTACTAGAGTGCCACTGTCTTAAACTTAGGAATTACAGTACGTTACAATTGTGGGGAGGCAGTATAGTTTGCTTTTTATATCTTACAGCTATTCCGTTATGAGCTCTCGTGTACTTTTATTTTTTCATAATACTCAGAGCATTCAAAGAACTTGTAATATATTTCTATTTATTTATTTTCTTTTGCATCTTCTCCTCATCATTTATAATTGTGTCCTGTCTGAGACATGGAGTACGTTTCTGATGGGGAAGTTGCATAATAAATGATGTAGATACCTATGGTAAGGTTTCACATTCAGCTCTTAACCACGTCAGCTCGACATTCTCATTTGTCTTCCTCAACTTCTTTGCTTAGTTAAAAGATTTACCTTATCACGTATCTATAACAATGTTATTTATTCAGCAATATTAATTATTAACCGCAAAAGCTTTTCAGTTCCTGTATTTTCATCTTCAGATGCAATACTGTCCGATTTACGCCTTAGTTTTTCAGGTTGTTTCGGTAAACGCAAAGTGATTTACACGATGCGAATATTTTATTGGACTAAAAAACGTATTTTATATTGTAAGGACTTAGCCACGTTTTGTCAGCATGAGAACGTGTGTGACTATTAATTGAAGGTGAAAACATTTGTTATTTCAGTACAGAACTATATTCTCGACAGTCAGAAACATGGCTTTTATGTTACAGTGTTAGTTTACTAAGTTTCATTGATTCTACGGAGCCGTGAAATTCAGTGTAGCGAAGAATGCAAGAGTTCATCTAGTTTATACAACAAATTCTGGGAGTGTATGTTTTCTGTACTTTCTTAAAAATAATTATGACGAACGTAATGTTTTTTGCTACATGTTAACGTCTTTCTGAGTTCCGATAGATCGTTTTACTAATTATGGTTTCCATATTCACCACTTGAATGTGTAGAAAGCATTCATGGAAACTAAAATGAACGTATTGGACTTTATAGGCGTAGCTGCTGACTGCAAATAGATATATTGGAAGGAGCGGCTGACGAAATATTATCAGCAAGAGATATTACACACCAAGCGACGTGGCGCTGTGGTTAGCACACTGGCCTCGCAGTCGAGAGGAAGACGGTTGATGCATGCATGCAAGCATGCATGTCCCAAGCAATAGGCACTCCAGCCACTACAGCCGTTATGAAGTACATCAAATGAATTCGCAATTGCGAATAAGGACAACATTCACCTGTAGACTGGAATGACGACAATTAAGATTTGTGCCAGCCTGGGAGTCGAACCCGGATCTCCCGCTTACCGCGAGCGCTCGCCTTACCATTTGGCTATCCGAGCACGACTTACTGCCAGACATAAACTTGCATGTGGCGCAACCATGCGTCTGCGATCTGTCCTCGTACATCCATTGTGTACATTCCCGTACAGATCAGACGCTGTACCTGAAAGTCACTTGCCCGGTATCGGCAGATCAATACGATATTATGCGTTACACAAGCAGATGTTGAAATAACAACTGTAATTTTTTCAAATTAATCTAAAAAGTCTTGCAGAAAACGGCATCAGCGGTGCCTACGTTTGTAGATGATCTCGTTCGTACGGCACAGAGTTTTCGCTTCTGTTGCTTTCTCACTAGCCTAACTCAGAAGCACTGACTCAATACATTTGATAATTCTGGCGCGTACCACTTCAGCATTTTGTTATTATTCAGCAGTTTGTAAGTAACCTATGTTTGTGGGGAGAAGCACGAAAATGATGCAGAAGCGCAATTGGGATGCGGAAAGTTAAAGGAAACGATTGAAACAACGCTTATTGTTGGTTGATGATTGGAAAAGGTACCAACACTTAAAAAACGTTAAGCAACGATATGGAGAGTATGAAAATCTAGTAATATGGAGTGGGAGTGGAGTGGATGAAGATCAGTAAGACAAAGTGCGTTTAGTAGCTTTCTTGTACGTGATACGAGGATTACAGTGTGCTATCAAATGAGGCACAGTAGGCAGGAATCACTGATATGTTTCTTTAGTAATGCCATAACAGAAGCCACAGGTATAAAAGAAAATTTCAGTGGAAACAAGTTTAGACGTAGACTACATTAAACTACTTGATTTTTTCTAGACTTTAAATAACTATGAGTAAAGAGGTTATCAGTCAATGTTGATGTGTGCTGTTTATTGGCTAAAGCGGTTGCGACAGTTATGTCCTTCTCATAGCCTCTAGTACGAGGCCTGAATGAATGGACGTTACTGCTATATACTGACGCAACCTTAGGCTAAGAAGTAATATGGGCTTTTGAGGAGGACGTAACTCTTGAAACTGATTTACCCAATAGGCAACATACACTATGTGATCAAAAGTGTCCGGACATCCCCAGGTAGTACATATCAGCGACCACAGTTGTCATTGGACATCGTGAGAGAGCAGGATGGGGTGCTCCGCGGAACTCACGGACCGCGGTCTGGTGATTGGGTGCTACTTGTGTCATAAGCTTGTACGCGAGGTTTCCACACTCCTCAACATCTCTAGGTCTACTGTTTCCAATGTGATAGTGAAGTGGAAACGTGAAGGGGCACGTACAGCACAAAAGCGTACCGACCGACCTCGTCTGTCGACTGACAGAGACCGCCAACAGTTGAAGAGGGTCGTAATGTGTAATAGGTAGACATCTATCCACACCACACACCATTACACAGGAATTCCAAACTGCTTCAGGATCCACTGCAAGTACTATGACAGTTACGTGGGAGGTGAGAAAAACTGGATTTCATGGTGGAGCGGCTGCTCATAGGCTACAAATCAAGCCGGTAAATGCCAAACGACGCCTCGCTTGATGTAAGGAGCGTAAACACTGGACGACTGAACAGCGGGAAAATGTTGTGTGAAGCGACGAATTACGGTACACAATATGGTGGTCCGATGTCAGGGTGTGTGAACGGCGAATGCCCGGTGGACGTCATCTGCCAGCGTGTTTAGTGCCACAGTAAAATTCGGAAGCGGTGTTATGGTGTGGTCGTGTTTTTCATGGAGGGGGCTTGCACCCCTTATTGTTTTGCGTGACACTATCACAGCAAAGGCCTACACTGATGTTTTAAGCACCTTCTTGCTTCCCACTGTTGAAGAGCAATTAGGGGATGGCGTTTGCATCTTGCAACCGATCGAGCACCTGTTCATAATGCACGGCCTGTGGTGGAGTGGTTACACGGCATAACATCCCTGTAATGGACTAGCCTGCACAGAAGCCTGACCTGAATCCTATAGTACACCTTTGGGATGTTTTGGAAGGCCGACTTCGTGCGAAGCCTCACGGACCGACATTGATATCTCCCGTCAGTGCAGCACTCCGTGAAGAATGGGCTGCCATTCCCCAAGAAACCTTCAAGTACCTGATTAACCATATGCCTGCGAGAGTGGAAGCTGTCATCAAGACTAAGGGAGGTCCAACACCATACTGAATTCCAGCAGTACCAATGGAGGGCGCGACGAACTTGTAAGTCATTTTCAGACAGGTGCCCGGATACTTTTGATCACATTAGTGTAGGTGAGCACTGACTGATAACCTATACATTCAAATTCTTATGGTCCTCGAACAACATGTCAAATGTGAAAAATTTAAATAGCCATGAGGGAAAATATCATTCCCAGTTCTTATAAAAATGATCAGTAAACCCAATCTCTTCCTTCATTTCAAGACTGAATGACAGCCAGTAAGTACTCGCCAAGTTACAAGTGAATTGGGAGGTGTGAGTAGCACTATCCGTAAGTTACTGCTTGAACAGGAGAGCTATAACTACATGAATCCAGAGTTTGTTTCAGACTTCGTGTTATGTTTAGTCGAACATTACTACAGCTGTTCGTGAAGCAAAATCAGTTTTAAATCTGGATACTTTCTTCTGATTAAGCCTGTTTCGTTAGTGATACTTCAGTCATGTATGGAGTCGCTTAAATACCCATATCAAATTTGTGCGAAGAGGCCTACAAAATTCCAGTGAATATGTCAGAGGGTGTAATATATAACTACTCAGTGCAGCATAATACTCTTCTACCCCAAATCACTGTATTGTGGGATGAATATACTATGTGAGTTATTAAAATGTGTTATCTAGTTGTTCGGCGACGCTTAGAGCCTTCAGAATTCTGCACGTGATGCTTCAGATTCCTCGCTTAAAGTGCAGTGGAACTGAAAGATGTGACACTTTTCTAGAATGCGGTTCTTATTTAACGCGATTGCTTCTTTACTTTTAACATCATGAAACATTCTTCTTACCACACCCTGGTACTTAGAAAAATGGTACCATAGACATTCAGTAATTTTTCGGGCTTGTACACTTTTCTTGTGGCATCTGCAGAGTGAGCTCTTCATTTTATTCGCTAATTCTTAAATTCCCCATCAATTCTCAAAGTCTAAGACCTTAACACGGAAACACAGACTTAATTCTCTGCCGGCCGAAGTGGCCGTGCGGTTAAAGGCGCTGCAGTCTGGAACCGCAAGACCGCTACGGTCGCAGGTTCGAATCCTGCCTCGGGCATGGATGTTTGTGATGTCCTTAGGTTAGTTAGATTTAACTAGTTCTAAGTTCTAGGGGACTAATGACCTCAGCAGTTGAGTCCCATAGTGCTCAGAGCCATTTGCACCACTTAATTCTCTTGTTGTTGCTTTGACGCTGGGGATTTAATGAGCCTGTAGAATATCTACATGTTTTGTTTCTTTTCTTTTTCAGGTTCCACAAAAGGGTAGAATAGACCTCACAAAGTACAAAAATATCCAGAGGTGGATGGACCTACTCCATAAGACTAGTCCCTTGTTTAAGAAGTATGACGAGATAGCTGAGAATGCGCTGAAAGTATTTTTGCAGGATGGAAAGTATTAAATATCCATTTGTTTTTCTTAATGAGTAAATACTGCACCTGTGGAAATACTGTATTGCCGTGCTAAAAGTGTGAGCAATACTGTAACTAAAGAGGAGACCAAAATAAATTAGTAATATCTTGATATTTCCATTCGTAAAGAATGATTGTAAGTCTCCCAATTTTTCCTCTCATGATAGTGTGAGAATCATCTTTCGTGTTGGTATGGTAGAATTAGCAGCAGAATGGGCTGAGGAGTGTAAGTGACTGGGCGCTCAGGTTGTATGGGGGACCTTTTGTGAAGTCGCTGTGTAAGCGACTTGTGGTAACATGCAACGTCGTCGTGAGCTGATGCCGTTCGAACAGTGTATGATGGTCGGTGCCCGACGAATGGGAATTTCGATTTCGGCAATGGTGCAACAATTCGGCTTCGCACTTTCAACCGTGTCCTTAGTGTATCGTTAAGGGTTGCAGGTGTCGCAGTCCACAAAAGATGAACTAACGGCCGTCCAGCCACCCTCGATAAAGGGCATCAGTGCAACAGACCACGGCTCTATTCATCACAGAATTGAGCGAGACACGTCTCCCAGTGGATAATCCGTAGGAACCCGAGCTGCATGGGGTATGGGAACCGGCGCCGCACGTGGATGCGACTGTTAATCCAACTTCACCTGGCGCAACGGCTTTCATTTGTCGGCAGTCACCAGGGATGGACACTGTAACCATAATTAGTCGACGAATCACACTTCCATGCCGTTGGAAGGCACCGTGTATGGTGCAGACCTCATGAATCGATGGATCCTGCCTGCCAAGGCGATGGTGGCGGTATGTTGAGCTGCTCGGGGACCATATCCACCCATTTTTGGCGTTTCAGCGCCTTTACGATTTTGTGGCAACATGCACGGGATGTCCAAAGACTGAGATGGCAACCCCAGAGCTCAGATTTGAAGCTAATCGAGCATATCTGGGATGTCATGAAACGCAGGCTCCATGCCATGGGTCCTGTTGCACCCACGAACAGATCAGAATTGGCTGCTGCTCTGCAAACGATTTGGTGTTATCTGCTTACAGAGCGATAATATGGACTTTTAGACTCACTTCCACGGCGTCTCACTGCAATCCGCAGGGCCAGAGTGGGCCCCACGAAATCTTAGGTGCCTGTCCCATGACATATGATAAGTCAGCGTAAAGATAAAACTCTTACTATCTACAGTCGGATGCTCATTAAGACAGTTTTCAGGTGAAACGTTTGTCAATAACAAGGTAGCAATGCCAGAAGACAGTATCGAAATGCGGAATGACTCGTGGAGGATCGATGAATGATGCAGGTTCTGGTAGTTTACTCAGAATATAAATACATGTAATATATTGCTCACACACAGGAAAAGAAAGCCACTACTGTATTACTTCACTATCGATGAGAAAATGCTGGAAACAGTATCTACTGTAAAATATTTAGGAATAACTACCTAGAGCACCCTAAAGCGGAGTGACCCCATTGCACAAGTAGTAGGAAAAGCAGATGGCAGACTGAAATTCATAGGTTGAATCTTAAGAAAATGTAACTCATCCACGAAAGAAGTGGATTATGAGGCTTTTGTTCGACCAATCCTTGAGTATTATCAACATGGGATCCATATCAGGTAGGACTAATAGAAGAGATAGAGAAGATCCGACAAAAAGCGGCCACTTCCATCACGAGATTGTTTTAGTTAACGCGAGAGAATTACCGTGATGCTCAATGACCTCCACTGGGGGACGTTTCAAGAGGGGTTTACTATTGAAATTTTGAGAGATCACTTTCCGAAAGAGCCGGTCAACGTGCTACTTCCTCCCACATACATCACGCGTAGTGACCACGACCAGAAAATTTGAGAAATTACTGCCACACAGAGACTTACCGACATCATTCTTCCCATGCGCCCTACGCGAGTGGAACAGCATGGGAGGATCAGTTACTGGTACCAGAAGTACCGTTTGCCACCCGCCGTTGGGTGGCTTGAGACGTGTGTAGTTGTAGATGTACTTATATAACTTTCTTACCAAATACACAATTTATTGATAATATAAACAATACATATAATTCTAAACAAGCGAATGTATTAATAATAAACAAACTAATCATAGAACCTTACAGACAATCTTTCAGTAAAGTAACCTTTTATGATACAAAATTTCGCCTAAGGTTCAAAGAAAAATAAAAGGTTCGCAAACAAAAACGTAATGAATAACATTAATTAAAACTTTTTTAATGAATAGACAATGAATATCACACATTTTATGTGTGGCAGTGAATGTGTATAATATCGCTACAGTAATTAAGTAATGAATCCACTGTGAACAAAACGAAAGCTTGTTAGGGTTCAAAAAATGGTTCAAAAGGCTCTGAGCACTATGGGACGTAACTTCTGAGGTTATCAGTCCCCTAGAACTTAGAACTACTTAAACCTAACCAACCTAAGGACATCACACACATCCATGCCCGAGGCAGGATTCGAACCTGCGACCGTAGCGGTCGCGCTGTTCCAGAATGTAGCGCCTAGAACCGCTCGGCCACTCCGGCCGCCGCGCTTGTTAGGGAAAACTAGTATTAACGATACGAGGAAAAGGTACAATAAATTACACTAGAATCTCGAGTACACAATGATAACCATCAGTATCGTTATTTTTACCTTCCAGACGCAAGTGCATCATACAGTCAGAATGCAAATTGCTTCACTTTACACACGGCAGTTATAAACAGTCTGAAAAGGTTATAACGGCGGTGCAGGATAGGTTGTACTGCGAAATAATTGTTCAGAAAAAAATTCTATATGTTGTGTCGTTTCCGACTTAATTAGCGTTGACGTTAGTCAGTCAAGTTGTTGCACCCGCAAATTGAAGCACGTACACGCGCTAAAACGCGGTAATGCACAGGCATCTGTGGGCTCTGAACTAAACTTGTTCAAATGCTCGTTACCAAATAAAACGCGACTTTCTTTGACTTGATAAATTAAAGCACGTTTGTTCAGTTTGGGCCGGCCGAAGTGGCCGATCGGTTCTAGGCGCTTCAGTCTGAAACCGCGCGACCGCTATGGTCGCAGGTTCGAATCCTGCCTCGGGCATGGATGTGTGTGGTGTCCTTAGGTTAGTTAGGTTTAAGTAGTTCTAAGTTCTAGGGGACTGATGACCTCCGCTGTTAAGTCCCATAGTGCTCAGAACCATTTGAACCAATTGTTTAGTTTGATAAAAACAACTGAGAACACGTTTGGCTGCAATGTCTCTGGCAGGCTGCATAAGTTGGCGCAGGTAAAGATATGACAGGCTAACTTCTATGCTGATTAAATCGGAAACGGCGCAACACGGGGAATGTTTTTTTTCTTAACAAATGTTTCTTAGCGCAGCCTATACCATAGCACCCTTACGAACTTTCCAAACTCTTTCTGACACCCTGTTCTTATGCAAGAAGTGCAGTAAATAATGTTAGCCAGAAGAATAAAAACAAAGAGTTACCAACCATAGTCAAAATCAGTTAAAGGCAGTATAAGAACATGGTTAGCTTTGGACAAAATCTCTGACTATGCACACTATGTAGCACTAGTGCCTGTTCTGTTTCCTGTAAGCACACAGCTCACTCTGGTCTTCGGGAAGCACTGAATTCAAGCCACACACACACACACACACACACACACACAAAGCCCGACTGGCCGCACAAGTTCGTGCTCTCCTGGAACAGCAAGGAATGTACTTCTGTTCGCCATGGCAGCACCGGCGAGCCGGTACTTCTAGCTTTTGCGATTGCTCGTTCGTGTTGTCAGCCGCCAGCCACTACTTGGCACCTCAGGCACCTCTTCAAGGTGGTTCTGCTGTCCGCCACCACACTCGTGGGACCAATCACTCCGGGCCGCTTCCTGTTATCGCTCTCGCTGGTTCGTCGACTCACGGTACCACTGTGGTCGTCACACTAATGCTTCGCTCACTCCCTGCTGCAGCAGTAATACATCACCCGCCTTGGCGCCCACTTCCGAGTGGCGTTACGCTATGACTGTGCCACGTGCCGTTAAATCACCGTACAGGGTACCACTTAAAATTAAGAATTTTAACCGATTAATGTCGTACAGTGATATGAGAACCAGTCGTCGGCTCTAAACAAGAGGGCAAATCCATTTTACATACGTGATATTAGCGACAAACTTTTGTACAGCGTTGTGTTCTCAGGTATTGCTCAGAAACGACCACTGAAGCGCAGATCGATTAGCCCCGTTGCTGGGAGAAGCAGGAAGTCTTTCACAGTTGTTACCTAATAGACAAAAGAAGGAACATAACACGATCTCTAGTAGAGACTGGATAACTACCCGCATGCAGTGACTGTTATACGACAAATACCGAGTTACCTTTAGTTAGTGTGGGAGGGAACCCTGTATATACATAATGAAGACGATGACTGTCAGGAGTAACCTCTACTAATACTCATACACTGATATTAAACAGATGTCAGACTGATAAATTTCGGCAAATCGTTATGTGTCATTATGTTGGAAATAGATAAACGAAGGACAAAGTTTAACAAACTTTGCTTTGTTTTTAGCTGTTTTAGATGCAGTGAATTCTGATGCAAGATATAAGTGAGCTTCCTTTTCTTACACTTTGCCTACATTCTACCGTAACGACTCGTTGTCTGAAGCTGCATATTCTGAAGCACTTCAGCTTTCTGTCACAGTTTCTGAAGGAAATATATTATCACTTAAACTTATGTAATCATCTTTTCTCCTGTAGCGAAAAATTTCGATCGAATCCTACTTTTAAATTCCTCATTTCAATAGATAGCTGATCATTTAACCTACTGAAAGAAGAACAGTAACTTGAAAACTTCTTCATAGAGGATATTCGGAAATTACCGTTACAAACTTCTACGACTTGTACATAATATTTTGAATAGCAACCCATGTTGGGATACGTACGTCCGCAGCTCGTGGTCGTGCGGTAGCGTTCTCGCTTCCCACGCCCGGGTTCCCGGGTTCGATTCCCGGCGGGGTCAGGGATTTTCTCTGCCTCGTGATGACTGGGTGTTGTGTGCTGTCCTTAGGTTAGTTAGGTTTAAGTAGTTCTAAGTTCTAGGGGACTGATGACCATAGATGTTAAGTCCCATAGTGCTCAGAGCCATTTGATACGTACGGTTTCCGTTGTGCGACGGTTTCAAATCAGATCACTCATCCACATCTGCTTGAGGAGTAGAATTAGGCGTGACGCAGTATAATTACTAGGCAACAATTCGAAACGAAAGGTAAAGAAAAATCCATTTATCATTTAAGCATATATTTGTATACCCCACAAACACTATGTTTTTACATTATTCCAAACCTAAAAAGAGCGCAACACACTGAACGCAAGTAACGTAATATTCAAGAGGTAATGCAAACAAATGTGCTTAAGTGATAAACGGCTGTTTCGTTCTGTTTCTTTTAGAACTGCTACCTGACAACTGAACTACGTCACGCCTAACTCAATTCCTCAAACGTAAGTGGATCAGTTGAACATCTGAACTGAAACCGTCGTAGAACGGAAACGGTAATATCCAAAATATTATGTACTCACTCCCCTCTACAAGTCCTAGAAATTCGTAACGGGAATTTATGAAGACTCTGTATAAATTCCAATAACCACTTGTAAACAATCTCTAATGTTGATATTTCGGCGAATTACTATCTACTGTTCTATGTACATAGCCGGAAAAAAATGTAACGACCACAAGGAATGTGTTCAGTGGTACCAGGACATGCTTAGGGACTGTAGTGTTACTGATTCATTTATCACAGGTATAGGTGATAGATGGCTCTCATATGGCCTGTCTGTGCGCTCAATATTTTGTTTCTGCAGGTAGAAACTGTGCTGAGAGTAGAGGTGAACGGTGTTTCTATTCTAGAGATACACATAATTATACATCGCAATGGGACATCTATTTAATATCTCCTACATTAGCAAGACAGAAACTCAAATTTTAGCTTTTCCTCGATACGACCTCGCAACGCCACAACACCACAAAACAGGTAGTCACCGTCTCGAAGCTCTCGAAGTGAGTTATCTCATAGGACCTGAAAATAACAGGATAATGCAGAAGGTAGTTTTTTGTGAGCAGCTTCCACGTGCAGAAATGATTTTTAATTGATGAACTTACTTGGAATAGGTACTATAATATTTAATCTGAGTACTTATACGTAGGCACTGGGCTACACGTCGAACGTGCTCGCTTCTACTAGCCGGCTTGGGTGGCCGAGCGGTTCTAGGTGCTACAGCCTGGAACTGCGAGACCGATACGGTCGCAGGTTCGAATCCTGCCTCTGGAATGGATGTGTGTGATGTCCTTAGGTTAGTTCGATTTAAGTAGTTCTAAGTTCTAGGGGACTTATGACCTTAGAAGTTAAGTCCCATAGTTCTCAGAGCCATCTGAACCCTTCTACTATCTGATAAAATTGATGCTTCTGTTAACAAAATTAATGGAAGGTGCGGATCTGAAATAAGGCTATGAGATTTTCTCTAACATCATAATTACTACTGAACTTCAGACTTTGAAAAATCAGTGCCCAGTTGAACTGCTGCTCTCATCATAGTCATACAAAGATCGAGTCCTAGTCGTAAAGAAGAAGTGCGTATTATCTTGTATTGCTGAGCAGAGAAATTGAGAGGAGTCGTATACACGTATTCTTCTCAAGTCCTCACCACTAGGTCACGAGCTCTCTGTCTCTCTGCGTTTCAGAAGGTAATATTTTAGCGACCTTCATTGCAAAGTCATACCAATGCCACGCCTTCTATCCACAGCACTGCCAAAACAGGATACATCAGAAAACCGACCATCACGTGCAACTAATAGTGGCCATGTCCTGGCGAACATTGTCTACCTACTCAACTCCACAACAAAAAACATTTCAGCTGACTGCTACACTACAGTTGCCTGCTACTCTCCAACTGCCATTTCCTCGTTTAGAATACTAGCTTCTCCAAGTGAGGCTACCACGACCTTGCTATTCATTGGCTCAGTTAAAACTCGGTCGGAAGACCACAGGCGAAAACCTAATTGTAGGTGATGTAGGAGAAAAAATGCGTAAATCGATCAGTGGGTTACCGATACAAAACCATAAGTGCGTCCCATCATGATACGTAAATAAACAGAACATATGAAAGATGACTAAAGCAGACGTCTTTCATCAGATTCCCCTGGAGTAAGAGAGTCGGCTTGGAATGTTTCCTGTAGTGTGATCAGCACAACACATTCAGAGTTGATCGTCAACATTTCCCTCATCAAGAAAATGGATAAGATTTAAAGCATATGAAAATTCATTATGCATAACCGCCACTTTAGGATACATAGCTCAGATAAAATCATTAGAGTATATCAATTCCTTTTAGATAACTATAGGTTGTAAATGACCTCATATGACCTGAATATCTTCACAGTAAAATAAAATATGTAGATAATTCATTATTTTGAAACACTGTGTACGAGATATCATACAGCTATAGTGAATACAGACATACACTTTGGAGATGAAACTATAGTATGGTCTGAATATAAATAAATTAAAGAAAATTGCTCCTGAAAGATTGATTTGATAAGAGTTGCTTGATTCATAGAAGACCATTACACATAATCTTACAAAATGGCCTCACTGTGTCCATGTTATTACAGTACAGTAAATGTCATGCACAAAGGTAGATAAAGTTATGAAACTGAAATGCTAAAAAAAGAATTTAAACTATGCACATGCTCTTGCCATGTGCAGTGTCAACTCCCTCAATCTGAACTACATTACACAAAGTTATACTTTCATTTAATGTATTTACCCAGATATCACATGTAAGAATCACTGAGAGCACTCATGCTGCGAGGATGATTACGATTGCCATCCTGTCTTTTAAACGTTTGGCCAGAATACCACACCAGTCTATCTCCCACTACACTGACTACAGCAATTAATCGGAACCAACTACCACTTCTCTACTAGCCTTTTTTAAAAAAATCTCCGCTCATCCTCATTGTAATTATAGGAACACTGAACTATCAAGAGCTCATAACAATCATATACAGATATTTCCATCTGAAAAATAAGAATATTAGAAAATTAAAGAAGCAAAAGTATAAAAATTTAAAAAGAAGAGATTATACATTCTTAGAATTATCGCATTATTAGCGAGCGTCAATATTTAGAACGTTATCAATCAGCAACTGTAAATATATTCGATGAAAAAATCAGCAACCAGTGCTGCAAACGAAATTTTATTTCCTTACTGGTTTTAGGTACCTAGCGCCCTTCTTCAGAACAGTGTATAGGAAAATGTACCACAAGTAAGTACAAGGCAGATAGGAACATAAGAATAGAAAATTTAAGGAGCAAAATCATTCATCCAGTCAGGGTCGAACCACCAGGTAACATGCTTCCTTCTGTGGAAAACGACAGTAACAACAAAGAGAAAAACTTTATTAAACGATAGACACGGTCTGTTTGCAAAAGTCGGCAGTCTACAAGAATAAACGATTCCTTAACAAAAGCCCATTACAAGTGTATCTGGAAGTAAGTAGTTCTTGAGAAGATATCGTTCCTTGAAGTGAACGTTTATAAAGAGATCCCTAGGTATATAACAGTAGAAAAGCACAGAGGCGTCGCGATGTGTATTATAAGTAACAACTTATTATCACAACTGGAAATCGTCTGCACTGACAAGTGAAACCTCGTAATAAACAGGAAATATGTATAACAATAAGATGACTGCGAAACTCAAGACTTCAAATAAGAAACGTTATAATCCAAACATGATGCCAACGATACAAGAAGAATAAGCACCTTCAAGTCATTCCAAAATCACATACACACACTTACATGCTGGTTCATACGCCGAAAAGATGGATACTTGTGGGAACAAGAAAAAAGTCATCCAAAACTCTTCGAATTAATTCTCACCAATGGTTTACCATAGTTCTAATACCTTAGGTTAAATAGGTTATGTTTATTTTCCACGATACAGTGATGGAAAATAAAAGTTTTAACATTTACTTCATGAATAAAATTATTGAATAAATAAAATAAAAATAAAATAAAAATAAATAAAATTATTGAATTGCCTATCTCCTGACCATTCTCTAATTATTCCTTTCGTGGCTACTGTTGTTCCTTCAGCAGTTCGCTTTAATTACTTTAATTATTATTAAGTCCAATTCATTAAGGTTGGTTGGACAACATCGCTATGTCTCAACTTGATGAATGTCCAAAACAGTACTGATTCTCGAATTTTATCCCATTGGAGATGAATCTATGGGCACATGAATTGGTCCTAGGGAAGTCGAATCATTTGATATTTTCAGTTGGCGGAGTTCTAAATATACAGGGAAAAACATGTATACCAATGAATGTCATTTACTGGAAAATTTACGTGATGTTATCAACACCGTTTGTCCTATGACTATTGATTTTGCTACTCTCCTGCACTTAACGATTTCTCTGCTGTAGCTCACCAGCCCTTCCGATACTCCTTGATGTTAGTTAGACAACATCGCTATGTCTTAACTTGATGAATGTCCAAAACGGTACGACCTCTCGAATTTTATCCCATTGGAGCTGATTCTATGGGCATCTGAATGCTTCGTAGGGAGTTCAAATAATTTGGTATTTCATTAACGAATTCCTCGAATATACGAATCATATAACTTATGGCATGTTTGATAGTAAATTCTGTCAAGTTTTCCTAGTTATTCCATTACATATTAAAACGGGATGATATAGTAATACGTAAACAGTTTTTTGTGACAATTTAAAGCACACTTCCAGATTACTGATCTGAATTTTGGACTATTGTCCAATATCACTTTCTCCAGCTGTCCAAAATTGGTTAAAGCATGTGCTTACAACAGACTGACTAACAGCTCCCCTTAATGGTGTTAGTGACACAAATTTGGAAGTTAATACGATAGGAGGGACAATACAGGAATGCCTTTCATTAGTTCTTGGAAGGGAACTGAACACGTCTGCTGCTGCAAGCCCTTTTAATCTCGATGGAATTATCAGAAACGATGGTGGATGATGAGACCTGTCACTGGTATCATCTTCTGACCAGGTTTGGATGAAAGCAAACCATTAGAAACGCATTTCTCCATATCCGAAAAGTAGCATGTTTGACATATAGTGTGAACACAATCCCTGTCACCAAAGTGCGCATGGCTTAAATGAGTGTACCACATCATTTTATTGACCCATTCATCAATCATTCTGGAAATTACTATCATTACTGCAAATCATCTTCACCTCTCTTCACAAACAATATTTCTAAGAACAATATTGTCGAATGGCAGCATTGTTGTTATCAGTACACTTTATTTTTATCTCCTTCCATGTTGGATCCTTGTGTTGCTCGTTGGCAGTGTACTCAAAGGACGTTCTACTGAAATTCTTAAATGTGACTTTCTCCAGATGTACCGGCCGCTGTAGGACTCTCCATACAGTTGATTGTGGAATTTGCAGCTCTCTGATAGCTCTGCGAGGCGATTTTCCTGGGCTACGAACAAATGCTTGCTGGATGCGTGCTACATTTTCATCACTCGTTCTCGGCTGTCCAGAACTTTTCCCTTTGCACAAACACCCATTCTCTGTAAACTGTTTATACCAACGTTTAATACACCACCTATCAGGAGGTTTAACACCATACTTCGTTCGAAATGCACGCTGAACAACTGTCGTCGATTCACCTCTGCCGTAATCAATAACACAAAAAGCTTTCTGTTGAGCGGTCGCCATCTTAGCATCAACTGACGCTGACGCCTAGTCAACAGCGCCTCAAGCGAACAAATGTACAACTAAATGAAACTTTATAGCTCCCTTAATTCGCCGACAGATAGTGCTTAGCTCTGCCTTTTGTCGTTGCAGAGTTTTAAATTCCTAAAGTTGTGGTATTCTTTTTGAATCACCCTGTATATGTGGAATACATTAAAGATGGCTGATTAAAGCGAACACAGTTCAGCGAACTGACGGATTGGTACACATGTCAGAAGCAATGCATCTCTGGTGTATCACACCTTTCAGCAGTGGTCTATGGAAAATTTCAACTCCCGGAGGCTAGCTTCTCAACTTATATGTAGTACAAGTACAGACAAAGTCAAGTTCGGCGAGTTGTACGAGCAGGCATGGCCGATATAACTTCGTCCAAGGAAGAATTATGGACACTTATTGCACATTCTGTTTTATCAGAGACCGCTGGAAACCACATGCTTGCAGAGGGTCTAAGATCATTTATGGTTCTGGATACAGGGCCACAGTAACAACGCCGCCTCCAAGCACAGTTCCTCTGGTGTCATGAAAGAGGCAACAGCAGAATGGAATTGCACTCTGTTGTCTCCAGTGACTATTGTATTATCTGAAATTATGCTAGTGATGGACGTACACGAGTACTGTGAAGAGCTGGTTGGTTGATTTGAGGGATGGGACCAAACAGCGATGTCACTAGCCCCATCGGATTAGGGAAGGAAGTCGGCTGTGCCCTTTCAGAAGAACTAACCGTCATTTGCCCAAAGTGATTTAGGGAAATACGGAAAACCTAAATCAGGACGGCCGGACGCCGGTTTGAACTGTCGTCCTTCCGAAAGCGCGTCCAGTGTGCTAACCACTGCGCCACCTTACTTGGTAGCGGTCTTTTCTGGAGCGCATTTGCCTACGACTCATACGTTTCATCCCAGGCTTTATGGTGAGGTGAGCCATCACGTAGCTCGGTTACATTTGGTGTTTCTTCAGGGTAAAGTAACCGGTGGCCACAAGACTGCACAGTTTGTTATCCACATAATACTACCATTTCATCGGGACTGTGGACGTCCACGTACGGCTCCTCCAACGCAATTTGCTCATCGTGGTGTGCAACTACTGCCGTGGCCAGCAAGATAGCCAGATCTATTGCTAACTGCACGTATATGGTACATGATGAAGCGGGACTTTACTCATTCTCCGAAGCCTGCAAGAACCTTTGTCGAACGGCAATAAGAGGTAAAGATGCGTCGGAAAAATCTGTAGCAGGACGCCATTTGGTGTCTTTATCATCGTTTGTGTGTAAGACTACACGCCTGCATTGCAGGCTAGGGGTGCTACGCTGTATGTTGATGGGAATGTTTGGGTACCTCCTACTGTGAATTTATTAGCATGTACTCCTACAATTATGAACTACATATCACAATACATGTCCAGTTAAATGACCTCGTACTTGTCGGTGTTGCATTTTTTCCGGCACTGTGTTCATAAAATGTCCTGTATAACGGTACTCGTTCATACAATGACCGTTATTACTGTTTGTCGAATACTGATATTGCAATTGGTTTACATTTTAGTAGCTAGATAACAGCAGAAGTGACCCCTTCCCCAACATGTTTCTCACCATTCTCCTACCATGTTTTTACGCCACAACGTATTGCCAACCTATTGCCTGTATCTCGGCACTAATATGTACTTGCACTGACTCGCAGAATCTCTGACAACACAGTACTTTGTAAACACCATCTATGTTCATGGTTTGAATGGCTTTCTCTAAGACATACCATATTTATATGTAAGTATCTACGAATAGTCTAAACAGCGATGGATGCCAAAACGACGTCTGTTAGTGTGAACGATTACACTGTACTTGAACGTTATGGTATTTGAAAGGAGCATCATCTCTGGACGTACTCAACCTGCACAACTATCTTCCTTGAATGAAACGTATCGTATTCAACTGTACAGTCACTATGCGTCTTACAGCTCAACATACTATGGTGATAATTGTTGACCTTATAGGACAACGTTATTGCATCACCTCCACAACCTTTAAAATTTTTGGCAGCATAAACACACGTTCTCCAATGAAGTTATATTTCAAAACATTGTTCACCCCTTAAAAGAACACACTGATGGTGATGGAAAGCGTAGTTGTTACAGAACTGCTGTCATGCGGTCATGTGACTGCAAGACGTAAGTCTCTTCCAGGGAGGAAAAACTTTTAAGAGCATTTATCATGAAGAAAAGTAGTAGTCTGGTTCAAACACTTTAGAAATGGATTAAAAACTATCTTAATGCGATATAAGATATATTAGCAATGGTTGCCGGCTTCAGCAGAATGTGGCCATCTTCCAACTGCTTACACCGTGATGGTAGGCGATAGCGGTGAACGGGGCAGGTATCGTGACGCCATGAACGTCAGTCGCCCAATAGGAAATAAATATTTTATTGCGATCAAGCCTGTTTTAATACATTTTTAAAGATGTGTATGTACCAGTCGAGTGTGTGGAATCAGCGTAGTAAGATGGGTCGACTGGGAGATGGGACAAAACGGCACAGACGAACGTTCGTGTCGCGAAGTTCTCATGACCAGCCGGCGGACGAAGCGGACCGATTTGCTGGTGCATCAACATAGACAGTTACTCACGTCTACCGTGAATGATCACCATTCGCAGTCATGTAACACAGCGTGAGATTAGTGGCACGGACTGAAGGCGAGTCCGCTTCCTGTCAATGATGCTTTCTTGAAGCCATTATCAAGGTTAGAGGTCGTAATGCGCAGTATAAGCGGATTGTCTCCTAGATATGACTAATTTCTTGTCTAGTAGACTGTCCCAGTAAGAGAGTCGTAATCACGCGTTGGTCAAATAAAGAATATATCTAAGTAAAACAGAAATAGAGCACAGTCTCATTCAGTTTAAACATAATGCTAGTAGCGCTTTAGAATCTTAAAGTTTACCGGAAGTGTGAATTGCTCGGGAACTGGAATTCTATAAAGGTACAGTGGCGTGAATATTTGCCATTTGTGTCTGATAGCTAACTCTCCTGTAAGCAACTGTAAAAGGATTCAGGGTATGAGAAGGAATTTTCGGACATCATTTGTTTACATTGTAAGATGTAAACGTTCAAACGGGCCGCATCAGGTGCTATGGTATGTGGCCACATTGTTCGAATTTAATTGTATTGCATTTCATATTCATACTAACACGTAGCTCACATGCAATGTCACTAAGTTTTTAAACTTTTTTTTCCTTTTCCGGAGGCGTGTGGCACCAAGTGACTTCGCACAAGTCACTCAATTCCCGTAAATAATGGGCAGATGGATTGTGGTCACTGAGCTAGTGCCCGACAAAATTCCAGATGTATTTCATTAGGTCCGGTCAAGCGAATTAAGTGGACAACACGTCAATGTAAGTTCATTATCACGCACCAGAAACCACTGTAGCAAAATTCCAGGATTACGATAAGTACAGTTACCTGCTGGGCGATTCCATCGATAAGAAAAAAAACGTCCAAGCATTAAAGGATTGTAGCGCTCCAAAACACGTTCATGTAGTTCACAGCTGTCAAAAGGCCTTCGATTATTACTACAGTAGAGGGTCACGGCGGGGTCTGGGCTGACTAAACATGCAGTGACGGGCCACTTTATCCGATTTAAGCATCAACATTCCTGGATTTCTAACATCATTGCCTCTGGCCACGTGCATCAAGGTCATGACATCATCGCTCAAGGAATTCTAACATCATCGTGCTCGGTTTTGCATGGAGCCCAAGACGCCCTCACTCCAGGAATTCTGACAACACTTCACCCGCGCTCCCTGTTCCCAGCATCAGGTCCCCCCCCCCCCCCCTCCCCCGTCCCACCGTGCCTCCAGTCAAATTAAATTGCTGCCATTTTACTGCAAAAAAGCTGAGAGCTGGTGAAACCTATAACTGCGACGTCACGCTATTTTGCTTTAATATTTATGATATTTATGAACGCGTAACGGTGGCGCGCAAGTTCTTAACCCCCCGCCCACAAATCCTACGAGCAAACTTTAATTTGATTGTGAGAGTCGTCAAACGCTGTCTATATTTCGAGCATGAAGGGACTCCCATGATATGCCGTCCAGTCTAGATCAGTGTTCAGGTATCACAATATATTCACTTTTGACCCAAATGAATCCAGTCTGACGATGTCACACATGTGATACACCCATACATCACACGGGCGTCATATCGCTGTAATGTCGGCATCTCACACCGGTGCAGCTTCGCACCATTACCCATAGTGCTCGAAAGTTCGTGTGCTGTTGTTCTCCATTGGAGGGCTTTGCTCCGTAGCCAGGGGATTATGTGCTCCATTGAGAAGCCGAGCGACAGAAAAACGGCGAAGTAAGATTCTTTGAAAAGATTCAATAACGACATCAAGTACGGTCTGTAAAAAAGAAATCGATTGATACTCATCATATAGATGCGATGTTAAGTAGGAGACAGCCTCAACAAAAAGACTGCGAAACATGTGAGCTTTCGGCCAAAAGAGCTTCTAGACTAGATAACATACACAGATTCACGGAAGGGTAACTCACACACACGTGGCCACTGTCTGTGCTCACTAAGGCTGTGACCTGAGACAGTGGTCGTATGTTGGTGAGCTGAGCTTGCATGAATATGTGTGTGTGTGTGTGTGTGTGTGTGTGTGTGTGTGTGTGTGTGTGTGTGGGTGGGTGGGTGGGTGTGTGTGTTACATACTCCAGAAGAAGCCCTTTTGGCCGAAATGTCACATGTTTGGCAGTGTTTTTGGTGTTCCTGTCTGCGACTGAACATCTCTTCTGCATAGGGAATAGCAGTCCATACATTTCGTAATTTTATTGTTCTATCCTAGATTTTCTACTGTTTGACATTCTGTAAAATGTTAATCGCGTGGTACAAAATCCGGAAATTGTTAGTACAGGCTGTAAGTAGAAAAATTGGTGGGATACAAAATCTTGAAATTGGTAGTACTTTCTGCATAATTGGTAAATTGGCGGTGTTACGCCTTACATGCACCCCATACACCTCAGTTACACCACAAATACGCTACAATTGCACCAGAATTACGTCACAGTTACGCCACAAATACACAACGTATACACAACGCTTATGGTATACATACACACATAGTCCATACGTATGTTGTATATACGCTCCAATAACATACTTTTACAGTGTAATAGTAATTACGTTATACGGTAATCTGCAAAATGTTAGCTGAGTGGTGCCAAATCTGGAAATTGGTAAAGCTGGTAAAATCTGGAAGTTGGTAAGAATCCCGATAAGATTCACCAAATGAAAATGTACCAGCCAAAACGTAAGAACCTTATGCGAAAGTGGGTGTATCTGCCCCTGCTACGAGTAAACACGTCTTACACTATCTTCTGTTGGTATCCACATTAAACTCGCATTTTTGATAGTCTCAGTGTGTCTCTATACACAGGCATTCCTACTGAGTCGGTGAATGTTGAACGTATTGACTATCGCCACAATACCAACGAGCAATGTTGTTTTGTAGGTCTTAAAAACAAGAACCAGTGTGTCAAATTCAAACTGTTACCTACCTGTCTATAGTTTCAGTTATTTAACGCGGAAACCTTGATATTATTGTATCACTTCTTTTAGTATATGATTCATCTAAGCCAGGGATCCCCAAACTATTTTGAACAAGTGACCCCTTTTCCAAAATGAACTGTTACCTCAGACCCCCATGGCCAAATTACCTACTTTTGAGATCAACCCCCTTATTCATAATGGTCCACTAACTTAAAACAGCTGCTACAGAGTGATTATTTTTCATTCTGAGTTAGGTCAATAGAAGAAGACAGAGTGAGAATTAGCAATGCTTTAAGTTAGCAGACTATTATGAATAAGTTTTAAATAAGAACTTGTGTTAATTTAATAGGGGTCGATTTTTAGTTTTCGTTTATGTCGACTCCTAGGAAACCGATATCGACCCCAAGGGGTCGATGTCGACCACTTTGGGAATTCCTGATCTAAGCACTTCGATTAATGACTACAGTATTTACACACATGAAGAGGAAGATATTGTTCAACTACGCTACAGGGGCACCGGAACTGACATTAGAATGTCCAGTTGTCGGCCTCATCAAGTATGGTCAGCTGTCAAAAGTGTTGAAATAGATCAAAATTCAAGAGTAAAGAAATTGGTAGAGTTAGATGTCTGATATTAAGATAAATTATCTCTTTTTGAGTAATTGCATGACTGCCTTTACCAGATTAGGGACACTGCCTCCACTATAAAGCAAGACAAGTTTTTATCACCCAACAAAGAGCTTCTGAACTGTCTGCAAGCGCTACAAAGCAAGACCACTTCCCGTCTTTTACATCCTCACGCAGAAAATAAAAAGTCAGTTCCACACATTCGAATTCACTTAGCTCCAGCAGAATGTAACGTCTCGAGTGTAAAATACAACAGTGCAACTCTCCCAACTTATGATTAATGGTAAGTTAAACTCCTACGGAATTTGCGGCTACGACAAGCCTACAGCCAATATAGTTTAGATGTTCCTGTCACTCAGGAACAGTATATGGCTCGTCCGGAACGTGGACTATGTTGCAACAAGCATTTTACTCTACTGACATGATCAGATCAGCGTGTCGGTGCACAAAAAGGTGTTCAATATTTCGGATCGATAGTCAACGGAAATTCTCGTCAGAGCTGTAAATGTGCGATTTTACTGGTTAATACAGTGCAGTCAATTCAGGTCACTGATTTATAAAACTACTAGGGAAGTAGGCGAGAGAGTTATTGCAACATATTCCAATGAAGATGGCATGCACACCCCACAATGATGACACTGCACTTCTGGATTCAGTCAGCTGGGTGCAGCGTAACGTATTCTTGATGTATTGAGAGACCTCGCGGCAGTTTCCTTTTTCACGGTATGTGAATGTTAATACAGGAAATCTAACCACAGGATCAGGCAGTACCCTTCATATGTACACGTGAGGCCCTGTGTTTAATACAAACCTATTTTCTCACCGTCTCCTATATCAATCAAGCCTATGCGTACATTTCCGTGACAGTTGCTGGGTGGATTTGGGGTCCGCGTTGTTGATTAATGGTTGACGGTTTAAATTCCTTCCTTTTCCTTTACGCCAATGACTTCTGCAATCTCGCTCCCAGTGCTCCACTTTTCCACATTTCTTACACTATTTCACAGCACTCTCTTTGTATGTGACCTGAAAGTCCACAACGATAACGCTTCACGTCAACCAAGCAGATATATCTTTTATTACTGACTACTGTTATCGCATCTATTCCTCCAGAGCCGTGACTAGGCCAAGAACATCAGTCAGGGTTCTGAAATGCTGTGCGCACCTTTCTTGGCACATCGGCTGGCAGTCCCCTTTTCGAAAGCGTCTAATGCCCTGTCTTCTGCTTTCTGTACGAAAATTCTGTTTTATGCGCTATTATCCGATTAGTTGATATGTATTAACGCTGATCTTGTGTATCCTATCCAAAAAATTCTCGACTAACTCATTTTGCTTTTGCGACATGACATTAAATTGTTCGCCATACAATCTGTAGCTATTTTCTCTTCCGTAACGTTGTACCACAACTGAAGTTTTCACTGTCTTTGTAACTTGGGACACAGGACGTGTCAGGAGGAGCGGTATGTGTTGTAGGAGAGCTATGTCTGTTGTCACTGATATTTGTATATTTTGTCATAAACGTAGATCAACATTGCCACTTTTGCCTAATAATATGGCAGAGAGTTAGACATGAGATATATCCAGGATCTTTTCGACCTACTTCAAGAGGAATTTGGGTAAACCCTGTGTAATGCGGAAACACTAGGGGAATAATCAGTGCATTTTGTGAGCAAGAGTAGGCTGAGGAATAAACACCGGAGTGGTGTTCGTTCATTTTGACGGTTCCGTACATCAACAGGTAGAAACGGAACCCTTATAGGATCAGCTTGTTCTCCGTATGTCTGCCATATACTAGGGTGTAAATTTTCTTACCGGTTTAAAAAACTCAAGCTTCTCAATCATTCCGGTCGTAAGATACGGCTAGTTACTCCGATCATTTTGATACTCGAAAATTCACGCATCAAAACCCGCAGTGTACTTACCGCTGGTCTGGAATCACGACATTTGGTAAAGAAAAAGGCGCCACAGTGCAAACAAAGGGAAAAATCCGAAATCTTAAATTCGCAATTTTATAACACAAAAAATGTCATTTCTTATCTGATTGACTGTCCATCCGTCTGTTAAGATGCCTTTTCCTCAGGAATGGGTTGACGTATCGACGTGAAATCTTTTTGTCAGACACTATAAGGTCTACGGTCTCTTGGTGGTGCAAAAAGTATTCACGCTAAAAGTTTTTGTCGGTGAGTTTACGAGTATCAAAATATGTGACATAAATGGCTGTACCTTTTGATTGCAATGATTTAGAAAACCAATGCAATCAAAAGCTTCGTCCATTTACGTCACAAATTGCCGCTAATTGTCTCATAAAAACCACCAGGTACTCCCATTGGGCTACAAACATGAAATCTGGTAATAAGTAGGGTTTCAAAGCACAACTAAAGGGAAAAAAATTCTAAAATTGTTAATTTCTATTAATATCACACGAAAAACATCTGTCTGTCCATCCATATGTTAGGAACCCTTTTTCTCAAAATCGGATAGACATATCACGTCGAAACTTGCGTCACATAATTTGGTCTATGGTCCCTTGACAGAGTAAAAGGTTAAGGCTCGTAAGTAAATGAAATCAAAAGATACGATCATATGTTACATATTTTGATACTCGCAAACTCATTCATCAGCACCGATAGTGTACTTCCCGTTGGCTTGGAATCATGACATTTGTCAAGAAGAAAGGCTTCGCATTACAAGTAAAGGGAAAAAACCGAAGCTGTTAATCAGGATTCCGAACCTCAATGGGTGAAAACGTATCCTTTATAAGATCATTTTGTTTTCCTTCTGTCTGTCTGTTCGACTATTGAGAAACTTTTTCCTCAATAACGGATGAAGCTGAAATTCATGTCACGTACTAACGACTGTGGTACCTTGGCCGTGTAATAAATGTAAGCTTCTAAATCAATGCAGCCACTCACTCAATGAAACTATTGGGGTACTTCCCACTGAAGTACAATCACGAAATTTAGCGGGAAGAAACATTTGAAAACTAAACTCCAAAGATAAGGTACTCAGGGAGATTTCGATACCGCTGAATATACCGACAGGATTTGTAAATGGCGATAATTTTTCAATAGTTTTGTCCAGTTTCATCCGACAAAAAATAATGACAAAGTGGAAGATTGTAGTTAACGATGAATGAGCAGATGGTATTTGACCAGGATCAAGTAGCAAGACATAAAGATACAATGACTAGTCTTCGTGGCATTGCAAGCACAAAGTAAGAAAGGCTCTCAGAACATGACTGGAAAACTACACTGAATTGTAGAATAGCCAGTCTTCAGTCACTGTTGTGAGGAGACATGGTACATTAAATACGGACTGGAAAAACAAAAGCTTCTGGAAATGATGTTTGAATAAATCAATAGAGCCCATAGAGTTAAATATCTTTGGAATGGATACGTCTGACTGTTTTTTATGAATAACTAAATATAGGAAGAGCTACGAAGAAGTAACTGGGATATAAACTAACGTAAACCCAATACAAGAAGGCTATTTGCTACATAGCAAAGATAAAGACTGTGATGCAGTAAAAGAAAAAAAAATGCACTCTCTTGCTCAGGCTGAACGGGGGAAAGAAACCGAAGAAACGAAGAGAAATTTTCAGCTAAGTGACCAACAAAACTGTTCATGACAGCAGTACGTAGCTGATTTTGTTCGCCCATTCCTTACTTTATGTTAGCAACGAAAAACTTTGGTCGGATGACAATAGGACTCGCGTCCTCAGGGTTGCCGTACAAACTTAATTATGCATACAGTCAGTTTATATACCCCGGGGAGGAGTTTTATGTGTTGTGACATTGATACTGCCAAAGATGTAGGTCCCGCTAATTCCAAGACTTTCGGGAATGTTTTATTTCAAATTTGATTTCGAATAACAAAGGGGAAAATAATTCTTTTTCCGTTATACATAATTACAAATTAGCAGTTTTATGATTTCTTTCATTTCCTGTATTATGTACAAATTTCATGACTTTAGACCAGTGGAGAGTACCCTTCAGGTTTTAATGAATGAGTTTGCGAATATCAAAGTATGTGGCACAAATGTCTGTATTCTTTGATTACATTGACGTTGGAGCTTACATTAATTACACCGCCAGGGAACCATAGACCTTGGTAAGTGACAAATATGAACTTGGTATGTCTACCCGTTGTCGAGGAATATGGTTTTTAACAGTCGAACAGACAGACGGATAACAAAGTCTCCTGTAAGGTTTCCATTTACACCGTTTGACGTATGGAGCCCCAAAAAGAAATCAACGCAGACGAACGAATCGGTGGCACTAAAGGCAAAAGGTTATTTCATCTGCCGAAAAGATTAACATTAGTTGTTTGAGGAATGAAAAATGAACTCTTTTCTTTGCACTTCGCGAATACCACATTAGTCGTCTTAACAAAGTGGATAGGATGTAAGAGTACACTAGAAATTGTATTGACTGCAAAAAAAAAAAAAAAAAAATGCATAGGACATCTATCCTCCTTATAAGATTACATGGCCTTATACCTATTCTAAAATCGAAAGGAATTTGTGGATGAAAGAAGGCTGAAGCCTGATGAAGAGGGTATAGGCAGCCGTAGATGTGTGTTTCGTAAAGTTCCCGGAATCGCAATTTAAGGTTGAAATCTATTAGACCGGACCCCTAAACTGGGCCTACGCTTTAAAGTAAGTGCTTTTGCACTTAAAAAGAACAATATATTTCACTGGCAAGATGCAGACTCTTCACTAGTGACTGCATCACAACTATAGACATAAAGCTTTTGCTATGCCAGTGCCAAATTTTACATGGTAAGTGAACTCTACGCACGATACCAAATACGAAATACGAGTACATACCGTCGCGAATACTTTAAGGCTACAAGGCAAACAGGCCTTGACGAGTCTGTTACCCTATCACGGATCTATCAAATGAAATGTGGTATTAAACCCTTTCTTCAAGGGCAGCCAGTTCGTTAAATTACCGACAAGCAATGAATGTCATGTAATTACAAGGAAAGCTGGGCGTGTTAAATGTTGTTTCTGTACAACAGAGTTCGCTCTGCATCTAGATTACGTATCTAAACACAATTTCAATGTAAGCTACTAATTTAGGCAGTGAAGGTCAAACATGAACGTCGCACCCAGACAGTCTTTTCGGTCATATTAACAAACACACTTTCTACATGAGGAGCTTGTTTGTGAGCTTTGACGAAAAACGTTGTTCCTCTGAATCGAGCATCTGAGTTGTCACTGTCTGTTCTATTTATGAGCTAAGTGCTAAGTCTTTATCTTCCTATCTCAGAAACGAATTGTTTCCATTTTTCGTTACAAATTTGGCAAGACGAGAAAGTATCATCATGACAGAGACATCAAAAGTTCATGATCTGCGTTTCCACAGATCTGTTTTAGAATGATTTTTTATTAGAAAAGGTGGTAAATGCCTGATCATTATACAATCTGCATTTTACGCAGGAGAATGTGTGAAGCCAGAACCTCCTTGCATAACATTCGCTCGGACAAGCAATTCACATTTTCACATAGGCAATTAACATTTTGTCACAACAAAATGATGCGATACATGTACCACATTCGATAATATATTACTTTATTTTCCACTGTCGTTTGTTTATATATATTACGCAGACAGAATCATGTCATACAGTGGTACGTATAACGACTTTCGAAGGGTTGATGTCAGTAGATGTAGAGGATATAAATCGTAATGTCGTATCATGGTAATGGATTACAACTACGTTTTAGACTGCTAAGGCAAAATAAGAAAGAGTAGTTAGAATACAGTAATGTGTTGTGAGGTGACATTATTAGTGCTATAGTCTTCGGTACGAAGACTGGTTTGATGCAGCTCTCCATGCGAGTTTATCTTGAGCAACTCTTTTCATCTGTCTTACTGCTGGAACCCCCATCCACTTGAGCCCCTTTACTGCAGTCAAACCTTGGTGTGGCCCTCAAATCTATCTCCCCCCCGCTCCTTACCACCAACAATTAACTTTGCCTTAGAATGTGCTCTAACAACCTATTCCTTCCGTGAGTCGTGTTCGGTTCAGTAAGTCCTCATTAATTATACGACATGTCCTCCAAGTCTTCAGAATTCGTTTGTTGCACAATATTTCAAAAGTTTCTCTTTTATTGCCTGAACTGTTTACTGTCCGCGTTTCACGTCAGTACGGCGCTATACCCCAGACGAATATCAGAAATACTTGCTTATTCGAGGTACGCTACCGTAGAAGGGTTCGCAGCTGTTCAGTACTGAGTAAACTGAATAACTTTTTATTTGGTCCATCTCAGTTGCATTGGTACAGAATTCTGCTGCAGTGGTTACACGTTTCGGACTGACGCGCCCATTCTCAAACCACACACCTAAAAATCACAAAGTGTGGGTCTTAAAATAATTTGGGCATACAATACGTATGACCATATCACAGATACTCATATGCTCATATCTTGCTATTAACCATAATTATTCATACAAATGGGCCAAAAGTCACGAACAGTTTCTGTACAGCAAGAATTATTGCGGGCAACAAATACTGTCATTGATCTTAACCTATGTGCTTGTTGCAAGTGAATGACACAACCAAACTGACAAATATTACCTACAGTAATGATAAAGATATCTTGGTAAGTTTTTGTTGTTGTAGAGGGGTTTTGTGGGCGCACGACAGCAAGGTCTTCAGCGCCCGTTCAGTATCATAGTGAGACGGGTGTCAAGGAAAAAAAAAAAAGCTCAGAATATTTACATAAAACGGAACATAAAACACGGGAAACAATCATCGGAAAAGATGTGCTCACCCACACCGAAGCGTGGGATGAAGCAGGGCGTCAGCAGTAAAACATGGACAACACAGGAAGAAAACGAGAGAGGGGGCTAAAACAATGTAGCAGATGGAAGTGGCTGGCTGACCGCAAGGAAAAAAGGGAGGAGTCAGCCACTCTGCAATACACTAAAACCTCCAGCCTAAAAGTTTAGGCCAGAGTCCAGACACATCACAAAACTTAAAAACCCTAGACGCACACGTCTCATCATTAGCTAAAACACAGGGCAGATCACCATCAACTTGTGCTTCTGCCCTTGCATCACGGTATAAAATGCAGTCTGTTAAAATGTGGCGGACAGAGATGTGCACGCCACAAGCATCACAAAACGGAGGATCCTCCCGCCGTAATAAATAGCTATGCGTCAGAGGACAGTGCCCGATCCGAAGACGTGTGAGGGCCACCTCTTCCCGCCTGAGCAACCGACAGGAGGAACGCCACGGCCGAGTGGTTGACTTTACCGACCGCAGTTTATTGGCCGTCACCGCCAGCCATTCGTCCTCCCACAACTCCATGCACTTCCTGTGGAGTGCAGCGATGACTGACTGCAAGGGGATAGGACACTGGACCACATCCTGCTCTCTGCAGGCCTCCTTGGCAGCCCGATCAGCCTGTTCATTGCCCCAGATGCCGACATGACCAGGCACCCAGCAGAAGGATACCTCTTTACCCCGTGTTGGTAAGCGTCGCCCTCATGTGATCAAAAGTGTCCGGACACCTGGCTGAAAAAGACTTACAATTTCGTGGCGCTCTCCAACAGTGATGCTGGAATTCAATATGGTGTTGTCCTACCATTAACCTTGATGACAGCCTCCACTCTCGCAGGCATACCTTTAATCAGGTGCTCGAAATTTTCTTGGGGAATGGCAGCCCCGGAGTGCTGCACTGAGCAGAGTTATCGATATCGGTCGGTGCGGCTTGGTTCCAAAACATCCCAAAAGTATTCTATAGTATTCAGATCAGTTCTCTGTGCAGGCCAGTCCATTACAGGGATGTTATTGTCATATAACCACTCCGCTACAGGCCATGTATTATGAATAGGTGCTCGATCGTGTTGAAAGATGCAATCGCCATCCCCGAATTGCTCTTCAGCGGTGGGAAGCAAGAAGGTGCTTAAAACATCAATGTAGGCCTGTGCTGTGATAGTGCCACGCAAGCCAGTAAGGGGTGCAAGCCCCCTTCCAAGAAAAACACGAACACACCATAACACCACTGCCTCAAAATATTTCTGTTGGCGCTACACACGCTGGCACATGATGTTCACCGGCATTTGTCATAACCACCCCTGACATCGGATCGCCACGTTCTGTATCGTGTTCCTTCACACCACACAACATTTTCACACCGTTCAATCGTCCAAGGCTTACGCTTCTTACACCAAGTGAGGCGTCGTTTGGCATTTACCCGCGTGATGTGTGGCTTATGAGTTGCCTCTCCACCATGAAATCCAAATTTTCTCGCCTCCCTCCTGTCATAGTACTTGCATTGGATCCTGATGCAGTTTGGAATTCCTGTGTGATGGTGTAGATAGATGTCTGCTTATTACACATTACAACTCTCTTCAATTGTCGGCGGTCTCTGTCAGTTAACAGGCGAAGTCGGCCTGTACGCTGTTGTGCTGTACATGCCCCTTGACGTTTCCACTTCGCTATCACATCGGAAACAGTGGACCTAGGAGTGTTTAGGAGTGTGGAAATCTCACGTACAGACGTAAGACACAAGTGACAACCAATCACCTGGCCTCGTTCGAAGACCGTGAGTTCCGTGGAGCGCCACATTATGCTCTCTCACGATGTCTAATGACTACTAAGGTCGCTGATAGGGAGTACCTGGCATAACTATGAAAAACGTATGTTTTTGTGGATGTCCGGACAGTTTTGATCACATAATGTATATACGCGCATGCGCATATGGCTACCTAGTAATTTTCTGTGGTGCTGTCACAACCATTGTAATTTATTGCTAAGATTTTTAAAACGTGAATAAATAGCAATTTTACATTACAGGACTTGTTGACAATTTTGTTTTACAAAATAACGTAACATCCAAATGAAAATGTCAATTTTGCATAACAGGAAATGTTAACAATTCTGTTTTACAAAATAACTAGCTTCCAAATGGAATATACAAAGCCAGGAGGTGACAACATAGCGCGCCCTCCTGAATACAACCCTTCTTTTTTGTAACAAGGAAGAGCACCAAACAGACGGCCGGTGTGGCCGAGCAGTTCTAGGCGCTACTGTCTGGAGCCGCGCGACCGCTACGGCCGCAGGTACGAATCCTGCCTCGGGCATGGATGTGTGTTATGTCCTTAGGTTAGTTAGGTTTAAATAGTTCTAAGTTCTAGGGGACTGATGACGTCAGAAGTTAAGTCCCATAGGGCTCAGAGCCATTTGAGCCAGTACCAAACATTACTACTTCACATACAGGGAGTCAATGCTAAAACCTAAAACATGCTTTTCATTACTGTATTATCCAAATAGGCTAAAAACGAAATATGGCGAAAGACATAATATAATTACATCTTTACAGAATACATTATTGGTATAACCTTTGGTAACAAACTCACAGTAACGCATTAAGTAAACATCACGCAGCACCATACCAAGCATCATCCAACGCAATCTTAATTCATGGCGTGAAGGTCGCATGCATGTACACGTAACAATAGTAGGTAAAACTATTATGCAACATTTTGGTAATATATCACTACATAGGGCTGCATTAAATAAGCGTGTTGCAAATAATATGTGCCGTCAGGAGGTGTGTTGATTTTAGTCATACAGATTTGGACAAGTCTCAAACGATTACGTATGTGCACATCCTATTTACGCTAGTAATGTAACAACATATGCCTTTCGCTCAAAGTGGGAATAACGATAAGCACCGCAGACACAAACAGCACAGCACAATTCTCTATGATCAACGCGTAGCATATCATACAAAGCCTGGGTTGTGGAACTGAAGCCCTTATCACCTTCCGTATCATGTTCGAAAAATTTCTTATTAAAACAAAATCTCCTGCTCCTTACATAATGTCATAAACAAACTATGAACGTATTATAAAAATGTAGTGTATGTATTTATGCAATTGCGGCAGCAATGTCATCATGACGCGTTCCTAAATTTCAATACATAAAAAGTTATTATATGCTAATTTCTTTGGGTAGTACTTGTGACATGGGTCGTACATTATAGGATCTTGAAATGCATTAGTCCAGTTATTCCTAGTGCAATACAGTCTTCTGTGTGGCGGAGCTGTGTCCTAACACCCATGACAGGTTTTAGACTCGCTATTTGCTATGGCCGTATCCATTACTTTATCCTAAAGCATTGCTGATGGAGTTTGAACATCAACTACTAAACATATAATAATAACGATACATACATGTAAAACATTAACAACTACTCATTATCTGTGTACTACACATCTTTACTGTTATACATGTTCATAGTCACGCGCATGTACTTGCTACCTCTAAGGGTACTAATATCTTGTAATGTCAAGCTCAAGGGTGAGCAGTAACCATCACATTTTACATAATAATACATACCCTTACTACAGTATCTGAAACATATACTCCATACATTATAAAGTTTTGTAAAAAATTTAAATATCTGCTATACTTAAAATCTGCCTACACATTTAGCATTTTATCAGGCTCTTTGACTTTCGTTATGTATACAGGGTTGGCACAAAGTCTTGCCCTGATTACAACAATTTATTACAGAATAACCGTTTGACATAATAATTTACATTTGATGCCATTGCATAGGTTAATGTTACTAGTTTCTTTCAAGATCACTTGACGATAGTAAACCTTAACGTGTGCTCCTTTGGTAAGTCGGGGCGATATTCCAGTTCCCGCCAGGTATTTCGTAACATGTGTTCTGTCACAGTGCCCACAGCAGCTTGTATCTTAGCTCGTCGACGTCAGCAGCTGGTGTGACGAAGATTCTGTCCTTGATATAGCCGCAGAAAAAAAAGTCAAGGGGCGTAATGTCTTGAGAACGGGGTGGCCGGGGTTCCGGACCTCTCCTTCCAATCCACCGATCCGGAAATTATTCATCTAGGAAATCACGCACAATAAAAGCCAAGTGTGTGTTCAAATGGTTCAAATGGCTCTGAGCACTATAGGACTTAACATCTATAGTCATCAGTCCCCTAGAACTTAGAACTACTTAAACCTAACTAACCTAAGGACATCACACAACACCCAGTCATCACGAGGCAGAGAAAATCCCTGACCCCGCCGGGAATCGAACCCGGGCGCGGGAAGCGAGAACGCTACCGCACGACCACGAGCTACGGACTGCCAAATGTGTGTATGTGTTGCGGTGAGGGGGGGGGGGGGGGTGCTACATCTTGCTGGAAAATTATCCAGGCTTCTTCATATTATTCTATCTGTGGGGCAATGAACTGTTGCAAAGCGGTAGTGGATTTTTCCACTAATTAAAACGGTCCAAACACCTTGTTATGCATGAGGCCTCACCAACATTCACTTTTTCGCTGTCTCGCTGTAACTGTACAGCATATACGGACATTATGCCTATTTACCAATCCCCTGACATGAAAGATGGATTCATCGGTAAAGCATATGCGATTTAAGTAATCGTTAGCGCGATAAGTCCTGTTGAGAATCTCAGTTGCAAATTCAGCACGTGTCAGCAAATCATTCGGTTGCAATCCCTGTACGATTTGTACTTTGTAAGCATGCAACCTAAGCCTTTCATGAAGAATCTTCATCACACTTGCTTGCGGTATTTGAAGTTCACGTGATGCTTGACCAGTTGATTTAGACGGACTCTGTTGAAACGATTGCCGAACACAATCAACAGGTGCATCACTCGCACGAGGCTTGCACTTCGAGAACGATCTTCAACGCTGCCTGTTTCTTTAAAATTTGCATGCCATCGCTTTATTGATTTAACGTCAGAAGGGCTGAGTCCATAAGAAGACCGAAATTAAACGCTGAACACTGATGGGCGATTTCGTTTCGCGAAACCAGAGTACACATTTCGATTTCTCCTGCTTCGACGCCATTTCGCGAACAACTAACGTGACCTAACAGACCGCGTCGGTGTTGTGGAGCACTAGCGCCATTTATTGGTCAGAAAAACTAGTAACACTAACCTATGTAACAGCATCAAATGTAAATTATTGTGTGAAACGATTATTCTGTTGTAAATTTTTATATTCAGGAAAATTCTTTGTGCTCACCCTGTACTTCTAACCCTTCAAGGATATCCAATCTGGCCCCTTCTTTTGCCCAATGTAAATATTTATCGTATTCTTTATGGTACCTGGATCTTGCCTATTAGTTCTCACATGTTGTCCATAACCCGTTCGGTTCGACGGGCTGATGTCCTCTTTATATCATGTCCTGAAAGTGTTGCCTGTGTGGCTGATGTCACACGTACATTCCCGAATTCATTATATTTTTTGCCCTCTGCTGGTTTACCTAGAGTATGTCTTAGTCTATTCTTTAATAGACCCTACGTGCTGGCCACTGTGGCCGAGCGGTTCTAGGCGCTTCAGTCCGCAACCGCGCTGCAGTTACGGTCGCAGGTTCGAATCCTGCCTCGGGCATTAACATGTGTGATGTCCTTAGGTTAGTTAGGTTTAAGTAGTTCTAAATCTAGTGGACTGATGACCTCAGATGTTAAGGCCCATAGTGCTTAGAGCCATTTGAATCATTTGAAGACCCGACTTCCTGTATGAAATTTTGCATCTCTTTGGCAGTGCAGGTACCAATTTGTTGGTGACGTCCCTGAAATGGTGTGCTGTAACATACTTAGTCTCTTTACTAAGCACAGGCTTATCTTGTTGAAGCTTACAATACATATTATTTTCAATTTCAGCCCTGTAACCATTGGCAGCAGTTACCTGCTTGAGCACTCTGAGTTTCGTCCGTATCTCCCTCTCATCCAATTTAAGTTAGCATACGCGTGTCAGCATTTCGTTAAAGACTGCCATCTTATGCTTCTGAAAACAGCCTTCACGCCTTGCAAGTTGATTGCATAGGACGATGATCAGTATGGTGCTGTTTAACGTTTGTTTAATGCATTATTGTGGGTTTGTTACTAAGTTTACACCAATAATGTAATTTACATAGATGCAAACTGTTTTATTTTAACTTTATACAGTATGTGGTTAACATATAATAATGAACAGCATAGTTTAGGTTTTAGCATTACTCCCTGGGTGCAAGGTAGTATGCTCGGTATTGTACGCTTCTTCAAATTAAAGGGTTGTATGCAGGGGGGCGCGCTATGTCGTCACCACCCAGCTTTTTATGCTGCTAATATTTGTCCGTTTGGTTGAGAAAGTCAATTGCAACAGACACATAGGCTAAGAATAATGAGTGTACTTGTTGCCCGCTGCGTATTTTGCTGTACAGAAGCTATTCGTGGCTTTTGGCAGCATATTGTATGAATATTTATGGTTTATAGGAAGGTATGTCTATAAGCATATGAATACTTGTAATACGGACATACACTCCTGGAAATTGAAAAAAGAACACATTGACACCGGTGTGTCAGACCCACCATACTTGCTCCGGACACTGCGAGAGGGCTGTACAAGCAATGATCACACGCACGGCACAGCGGACACACCAGGAACCGCGGTGTTGGCCGTCGAATGGCGCTAGCTGCGCAGCATTTGTCACCGCCGCCGTCAGTGTCAGCCAGTTTGCCGTGGCATACGGAGCTCCATCGCAGTCTTTAACACTGGTAGCATGCCGCGACAGCGTGGACGTGAACCGTATGTGCAGTTGACGGACTTTGAGCGAGGGCGTATAGTGGGCATGCGGGAGGCCGGGTGGACGTACCGCCGAATTGCTCAACACGTGGGGCGTGAGGTCTCCACAGTATATCGATGTTGTCGCCAGTGGTCGGCGGAAGGTGCATGTGCCCGTCGACCTGGGACCGGACCGCAGCGACGCACGGATGCACGCCAAGACCGTAGGATCCTACGCAGTGCCGTAGGGGACCGCACCGCCACTTCCCAGCAAATTAGGGACACTGTTGCTCCTGGGGTATCGGCGAGGACCATTCGCAACCGTCTCCATGAAGCTGGGCTACGGTCCCGCACACCGTTAGGCCGTCTTCCGCACACGCCCCAACATCGTGCAGCCCGCCTCCAGTGGTGTCGCGACAGGCGTGAATGGAGGGACGAATGGAGACGTGTCGTCTTCAGCGATGAGAGTCGCTTCTGCCTTGGTGCCAATGATGGTCGTATGCGTGTTTGGCGCCGTGCAGGTGAGCGCCACAATCAGGACTGCATACGACCGAGGCACACAGGGCCAACACCCGGCATCATGGTGTGGGGAGCGATCTCCTACACTGGCCGTACACCACTGGTGATCGTCGAGGGGACACTGAATAGTGCACGGTACATCCAAACCATCATCGAACCCATCGTTCTACCATTCCTAGACCGGCAAGGGAACTTGCTGTTCCAACAGGACAATGCACGTCCGCATGTATCCCGTGCCACCCAACGTGCTCTAGAAGGTGTAAGTCAACTACCCTGGCCAGCAAGATCTCCGGATCTGTCCCCCATTGAGCATGTTTGGGACTGGATGAAGCGTCGTCTCACGCGGTCTGCACGTCCAGCACGAACGCTGGTCCAACTGAGGAGCCAGGTGGAAATGGCATGGCAAGCCGTTCCACAGGACTACATCCAGCATCTCTACGATCGTCTCCATGGGAGAATAGCAGCCTGCATTGCTGCGAAAGGTGGATATACACTGTACTAGTGCCGACATTGTGCATGCTCTGTTGCCTGTGTCTATGTGCCTGTGGTTCTGTCAGTGTGATCATGTGATGTATCTGACCCCAGGAATGTGTCAATAAAGTTTCCCCTTCCTGGGACAATGAATTCACGGTGTTCTTATTTCAATTTCCAGGAGTGTATATATGGTCGTACACATTGTCGTAAGGCATGTACTTTGTAATTTTTAGGTTTGTGGTTTGAGAATGGGCGTGTCAGCCCTAAATCGGTAACATCTGATGCAGAATTTGGTATTACTAGAACGGAAGAAATAAAACATTATCTAGTTTCTTCAGAAATATTGCCTAACATTAGAATGTGATGTCAATGTTAAGACATTTCTGGTTTTCAGAAATGCTTTTCCTTCTATTGGCAGTCTGCATTATATATCTAGTTCACTTCAACTAATCTGATGCCCTCAGTATCGCTTGGTGTAATGCAACGATATTCCATTACCCTTCATTTACTATCGTGGGTGTTTATCTATCCATTCCAAACAACTGATCTTCCAAGTCCACTGATGTGTCTGACAAAACTGCAAAGTATTCGGCAAATATCAATGTTTTAGGATCTTCTCCGCGGACTATATTTCCCTTTCCTTCACAGCTTACTCAATGTGTAGTTTCATTTAAATGGGGCTACAAGCCTATCTCAATCCGTTCTCAGTTAATGCTTTCCCTTCATGTCATTCGACTCTTTTAACTACAGTCTCAATTCTGCATAAGTTGTAAATAACTTGCGCTGGGTGAATTTTATTCCTGTTACGTTCAGAATTGCAAAGAGTATACTCCATTCGCTAAATCTATAAATGCTATAAACGTAACTTAGTTTTTATTTAACCTTCCTCCTAAGATAAGTAGTGGATCACTTTTGCCTCGTGTGTACCCTATATTTCTCTGGGACCCAAATAGAACTTTTTCCTTGATGAATAAATCCGCTCCAGTTGTATTTGATATATTTCTTATTTCTATAAACTAGTGCACACGATACGGGTTCCGAGATGAAAACCCCTTCTTCAGGTGCTACATAAAACAAGGAAATCTAAGAGGCATTCTAAATAAAATTAATTAACATTAAAAGGGTCCATACAAATATCAATATCAATTCATATCTTGATTGCTTACGAGGGAGTCGCAAGAGTCAAGTAAAAAGTCCAGCAAATTTCCCGCGCTGGTGAGGCATGAAAAAGTCCTTTGAGTTAGCTAGCACTTCATCGGGCAAATGGGGCATAACCGAAAAAAAACATGGATGTGACAGGAAATAAACAAACACTGCGTGTCGAATGTAACCTATGAACCAACAGCGAACGACTAGACATGTGACATTGACTTCAGAAATTAAAATGAAGGTATAAAAGCTGTAGAATCCCAATCTGTGAACCTCAACATTAGCTTACCATAAAAGCATGCAGCCCGCCGCACGTCACAGCGAGAGCGGTCGACTGTCTCGTGAACCAGCAATGAGGTTCAAATGGCTCTGAGCAGTATAGGAGTTAACTTCTGAGGTCATCAGTCCCCTAGAACTTAGAACTACTTGAAGCTAACTAACCTAAGGACAGCACAGACATCCATGCCCGAGGCAGGATTCGAACCTGCGACGTAGCGGTCGCGCTGTTCCAGACCGAAGCGCCTAGAACCGTTCGGCCACTACGGCCGGCAGCAATGAGGTGACTGTGTGTACATATACATCAGAGAGTGGCTACCAAGGAAACTAAAACCTAGGGTGGGAGAGGCCACAGAAGAAGTCATAGCTAACAATACGACGGCAACCTCACGTTTTATCTCAAACCTCAACCGCTACTAACAGCGCAAAAATCAGCTTACTTTACATCTTACGGTTTTTATGCCTTCATTTCAATTTCTCAAGCCCATGCCTCATATCTGGTCGTTCGCACTTGGTTCATAGGTTATATTAGACTGACAGTGTGTGCTTATTTGCTGTTATATTTACGTTTTTTTCAGTTACACCGGGTTTACCCTATGTAAACATTTTCATGCTTCACCCGCACGGGATCTCGCAAGCTACTTGATACATTTTCTGGATTTTTTTTCATGATTGGTACGACTTTCTCCCACAAAATCACGGTATCATATGATATTCACATTTGTATCCGTCCTTTCGATGTTAATTAATTTTATGGAGAATCCCCTGTAGTTTTCCTTTTTTTTTTTGCAGGGCCTAAAGATGGGATTTACATCCAGAAACCCCGGTAGAGTGTACGCATTTCTCAAATACAGCTGGACCGGATTTATTCACTAAGAAAAAAGTCTTAGCAACAGTTGTGGATAACCGGCAAAGAGTGTATTACCGAAACATGCCTCCTTCCATGTCGACTCATATCAGTATTTCCATTCTACTTTAAATCATTCAACCATGACTTGTAATAGTCGTAGTGTGGTGATATTGACACCTGTCAGCACTTACGTTTTTATACAGATGTTATTAAATTCTTCTTGAAATATGAAGGTATTTAAGTTGTATCTTAGATCTTGCACATCATGAGGAATAGTTAAGTCATGGCTGTCTCTCCAAAAGATTTCAACTTAGCTCTTTCAGAGTTTTGCCAGATTTTTCTTTTGCTCTCATACGGCGCAGCTAATGTGCATATACTTCCTCTGTTCTTTCTATAATATCATCAAGTTAAATTCCCTTCTACAGCCCTTGCAAAGAGTTATTGTGGTATTATTTTCTAGTTATAGGATGGCTTTTAAAACGTAAAGCTTGTAAGCAATGTGTAGATATGACACTATGACCTGCGATAACAGCTGATGATCTGTTGAGTAAGCTCTTGATCGGAATGGACATTTACATCATAAAAAGTGCACATTTATTTTATAAGTTATTGCTTACTCTGATACGGGTATAGATGTGATGTCAGAATGTTGATGATGTTTTAGTTTACTTCCTTTAATAAGGTTCTGACGAAAAGAAAGTGTCCTTCGTATGTTGAGGGGCACGTAGAAGTCAAATGGATGGAGACGTGTCAGCGATGAAAGTGAATCCGTCATATAGACGTAGGTTATCCACTACCACATGCACAAAGAGTAAACCAAAATTCGCTAACATTACGGATTTTACGAATTAGTGCCAGAAGGAACAACTGATTGATATTCTTTACGGAAATTTGAAAAAATCCTTTCTGTTGATGGTACACAACGGTCGTATAAATATTCATGTCTCATCAATTTTTATATAACATCTCGTTTCAGATGGTGCTCTTTGTTCTTCGGCTTTCCCACGTCCATGTTTCACGTTCATATCATTTCCTTCTTCAGGTGATAGTTTGCAGAACTTCTTTCTCTGTTGAATGTGTCTCTCTCCGTATTTTTTTCCGAACTACAGGGTGTTATAACAGCAACGACCAAGGTGCTCCTACACTCATAGTGCTTTTCTGGATGTGACTGTAACCTTTCATGTGAGAACAGGAGAAATAGTGGTTAGTAAAACCATACCATCACAAAACACGTAGAGGATTGTTCACAAAGTGGTATTCCTGCACAGGACAAAGTTAGTATATAAACATCTGTGCCTAGCGATTCAATAGTGTTCCGTGCCCTTTACGACAGTGGGACAGAATGTCACCGTGTACCTCAATTTTAGAACCCACCCCTCCGAACTATATTGTACCGGTCAAAACTTCGATTACTATGAATAAGCCAAAGAAGGGGAGGAAACGTGTCTAGGCAGCACGAATAATATCTATTTATTTGCTGGACAAAAGCACTTGTAAAATAAAAGATTACGCATTTCCCTTGAGAAGGAGCGAGAGTTCGTAGAAAATTAAAATTATATCATGCCATTACGGCTTATTACGAAGACACAGAAAAATATTTATAGTCATTCGTAGATTGATTCTCGTACATTAAAAACTTTATTCAGAACAAAGATAGTGGATGTTATTAACTCCTGCACTGGTAAAACTCACGTAAGGTGCTGGTTAATTGGTTAGGGCTTTATTTTCGCTGCAGTTCTTTCAGTAGGCGGAGGTATTTTGCTTACTGCTTCTTGGTCATGGTCAAGAAGTGATGAAAGGCGTTGTTTTTACTTTATGTTCTTGCAAGTCACCAAGTACATCGTCTTTCCGTTTGGTTGTTTCATGCTGACAGCAGCTATCTTATCTCTGAGCTACCTTATCTCTGACTCTCTGAACTTGTGAAACTATATAAGCGAATGAGACTCCCTTTGCGTACAGTTTTACAATGTATTTATTGCATTAGACAACACGTAAGTACATCTGCATATGAAACTATTTTTTTAATTGTAATGAAAACAACTCATCGTCATCACTTTCTTCAGTGCATGTGGATATAAGAGGCATATGTAAAATTTTTGCCAAGTTTCAGGAACAAATATGTCTGAGCATATTCAAAATATCTACGATGTGATCATTATCTCACAGCGTTCATCAATACGCGGTAGAGATAAGTTACTACGAGACACTGAAGTAGAAAGTCGACTTATTTTGTATGAGCGCTATTCGGAAAGTCGCTTAATTGAAACCACTGTGAAAATAAAAAATGTTTTATTTACAACAGTTAGCTACACCTTCTAGCTATTTCTCCAAGTAGTCGCCTCTCCGACTTAGGAAACGGTACCAAATTTCCGATATCCTCGTCGTAGAAGGCAGCCGCCTGTGATTTCTGCCAGTTCTCTACAGCTCGTTGTCTGTGCCAAATTTTTCCTTCGTAGCTAGCGGTTCTTGCGAGCAGAGATGGATATGAGAGGAAGATAAGCCCATCCCATCGAAAACACTGCAGGACCTTCATTACCCCCGCCTTGTGCGGCCGAGACCTGTCATGAAGAAGGAAATCCATGATAGTTACGTTATGTGGATTGCATGACATGTGACGAAATCTGTCGCCAGCTCATCATACTTGGCGTGTGATATTATTGTTCCAGGTACCTTTACGTGCTCACCGTTCTCCCAGAACTGAAAAGAAAGACGTGACGCGATCGACGGACATAATAGAGACACTGCCCATCAAATCTGCGCAAAGCTTCATCGGATTTTCAATGTGGTTTCCATTTCGCTCCCAATCGGATCTTACTTTCTGAGCAGCCCTCGTATATTAGTTGGCTATGTAGGATAACCCTCGTCCATAATGGAGGTAACAAACATACAGTAATGTTACGAGCCTTGACCCGTAGGTAATCATTTCGAGACCTGGAGTTTGGCGACCTGAAATGAGAAACAGAGCACAGTTAGTAACCACCAACTACATCCCACCATATTAAATTTAATTAAATTTTAACCCCCCCTCCACCCCCACCCCCCAGCTCCAATGTCCTTTGCGTACTGGCATGTAATACCGTTAATAATTATCTGTCAAATGCGGTGACCTCCTGGCTTTACGGTACAGGAATATGGTATTCCCAAGCACTTTCTCCCTCCTTCAGTTCCGATATCATCCGTATAAGTGCGAACAATACAGTGCACAAACACTCATCAGTGTTTCATAAACCAGTGTACGCGATATAATTCACAACAGATCGAGGAAAGGCAGCAGCAAACCACCTGCATAGGACACCGTTTAGCACCACGTTGCGGCGTTTCTGTATTTCACAACTGCAGCTCCGGAATTTCAAATTATTCAATGGAGAGCTTAAAATAGGCATACGATAATGTACATTCTGCTCATATTCTTGCTGTGGCTAATTCATAAAGGCACTGTGAAAACAAATAATATTTCGGGTTAAGTTTACGAATCGCGCAGGAAAGAATACCTACATCACCAAAGAAATGTCTCAACGTTATTCACGAAAGACATACTTACTTTACGAGTCAGGGTAAGAGTAATCTGTTGACAAGCAACAATCGATTAAATGATCGGAACGATGGACAGACTGACAGGAAAGGAAGTTACGAATTCGAAAATGACAATAGTCTAATTACACATGACATTAGCGACTTTGGTCTGTCAGAAGCGATGTATTCTCTAGAGCTCTTATTTTCGTAAGTATATAATGGGCTGACGTGTGCAGGATGTATGAGAACTTTACCAAAAAGCAGAAGTACTGAAATCATTATGTTTAAATCAGTTTATTGGTTTCTAAAAGAAATAAAGCACAGGGAAGAAGAATGAAGTCACTGTAGACTCCTGAAACACAAGTTCGTTCGGATGCAAATATTATTTCAGCTCTTCGTCTAACTGCTACGGTACTCCTCTTAAAGTATTTTCACATTGTCGTTATCGAATTGTTGATAATTTGCTTCACGAACTGTTGATAACCTTTTAATAACGATTAGCTGGGTCGAAGTATGAAGCGAAACTAGACAGCGAGAGTCATTTAACGGGACAGAATTTAGAACAGAGAACGTATATAGAAGTGTGAAGAAGAAAACCCATCGAGTTTCTGTTGATGGAATCACCCAAGCACTCGCCTGAAGTGTTTCTTAGGGAAACCACGGTTAGCTTGATACAGGGTTGATCCTGAAAACAAGCCTCTTATCTGAACCAATACCTTACTCTGTTATAAACGAGAAGCTGAAAATTAAGGTAAAAATCTAAAGTTTGATACAGCGAGAGTATCAGAAATGTTTACATTACATTTTTAAGATTCTCTTCTGAGTTGGTTACTGCCCCACGACGGTCTGCTTACTTTAATCTACAAAAAACATTACGATTCTCTTACTGCTCATCCGTTTAGATAATTGATTGTACGTCCACGTACGACGTTGTCACATTAGACGAATCTTTTGTTATTTGAAATGTTTTCGTTATCCGTTTTCACATATTTCTCTCTGCAGTTAGTTTGCGTGAAGATAACTTGTTAAGTAATCGAACTTTGTTGATTCGTTCTCTTATGTCATGACGCCGTCGCGTTATCCGTGTCCAAGAACGGCTGATACGGACTTATCATTTATTCGAGGTATCTTAGACTTGGCGTTCGAATTATTATGATTCTTGAATAGTCTCAGCATTTAAAAATATTTGCTTAATTGCACTTACATGTATTAACAATGGAACATAACAGGTATAACTAAGACAACAAAGGAATGGATGCCCAAATATTTTGATGGGCAAAGTTTGTAAGTAAACCGAAATTCACTCTTGCAATGTTGTAGGACTTAGAAAGCCAAGAATCTTTTCATGGTAATCTGTGAAGTTCTTTTATACAACATTCTTAAAATATCTGCCAGGACGTTTCATTCTTGAAATAATTTACTTGTATTCTTACTATGTTTAGTAAATGAGAAAGTCGTTAACCATTTCGGTCTCGTTTTAGAGTCGTGAACAGTTTCGAATGTATATCCGCTTCCAGTACACAGATCATGAGACGAACGAATATTTTAAGCAGAGTAAATTAAATTCGATCTCCAGAATACTGAGCCAAAACCAGTACTCGAAGTAAAAAACGAGATTTTCTGTTGTAATAAGAGAGAAAGTTAAGTCCAGGATTTCACTAGATCGAAGTTATTTAGTTTTCACAACTGCAATGACGGCTTTGTAGTGTGATAAGCTGCAATCTGTACATACCGGATAAAAATATATAACGCCATTCTTTGACAATATTTTGTTGCACTCCGCGTTACCAGCTGGGAGGCTAGAGTTACTAAATAGAAACGAAAAAATGAATGTCTACACAAAATCATCCACCTAGTACACTATCTCGCTGTTGTAATCATGCGGGAAAAATATTGCACCAACTGCGACAGTGTGAATACTCCTTTGTAACAGTTTTTCAGTTTAACTACTCGGTGGGCAGATGTCGTACTGCTCTGCTTTCTGAAAATAAAGATATACCCCGTCCCACGTGTGCGCAATGGGGTCCGATTCACAATAGATTTCATACGTCATCAGCAAAACCCTCACATACTGATTTTTTTAAACTAAAAGCTGTAAGTCAATTGTTACGAAAGAGCAGACAGTCTGAAATGTGATTAGTGAAAGCAAAGAGCTGTTTGCCTACATTTTATTTTAACATTCCAGTTCTTAAAGGCTCAGTGCTCTTTCCTCCTCCTGGAAATCTGACAAACTCTACTGCATGTCCATAATCTAACAGATACATTTAACTCTCATTCCAGAATTCAACAGCACGTTTCCTTTCTCCTTCAAAAAAGGAAGAAAATTAAAAACAATAATTAACTAATACATCACCTTATCGAACAATGTGTCATTTTCATTTCTGCATCGCTGCCGCTCATTAAAAAAAAAAAAAAAAAAAAAAAAAAACTCGCTGGCGCTGTTTAGATTTTCTCACTCGATCGCCGGTGTCACGCTGGTCGACAGTTCATGTTCTCTCCATCGAGTCCTGCTTAATCCCAGCAGACGCCAATACTTTCGTCCGTCACAGATTCACAGATGGTCTCTCTTTCTCCCTCTCTCTCTCTCTCTCTCTCTCTCTCTCTCTCTCTGCATCGTTCGCGCCATGAAAGATTAGCACATCCTCGAAACAAACCTAATTTACAACATTTTAGTTTAAGTATGTTTCAGTTATGTGCTGCATTTCATGGTGTACTAGAAAACGCTGCCTGTTAACGAGATTCGTTTGAAAGTATACACGTGAATCGCCTAAAAGTAGCACCGCAGATATTGAGGAAATGAAAAGAACTAATGATGCGCGGTTTTCACAGAATAGGTTCGTAGTCAGGGGCTCTTGTTGTTAGCCAATAAACAAATTGTAATAATACCAGAAAGTGTAATTTTTGTGCAAACGTCATTTACGAGAGTTTGAATTTTGAAAAGCTTCCACACCGACACTTGTTTGTGCCATCCAACATGCGTCGCTGCTAGGGACGATGTTATGTTTACTTCTATGTAATTGTGTGTTCCTTGTATACATTGTAACTTACTAGTTAGTGTGTGACTGTCCAAATAGTAGGTCGTGAGCAGACGATGGAATTTACCAATGCAGAGAAAGCCAAATGCTCACTGTGTATGGAGAGTGTAGAAAGAATGTAGCTCTTTCTTGTGCGGCAAGATATCACAATAGACATCAACTATCTCGACAATTATTTATCAACCGCTCCAAACAGTAACTTGAAAGTGGTAGTGTAACACCTATTCAACGTAACAAAAGGCAAAAATTAACGTGACGGCAGAAGAGGCGGAAATTAATGTTCTTACGACTGTTGTAGCTGATCCGCATGTTAGTTCACGCGCAGTCGCTCGAGGAAGTGGCATGAGTCAGGGAAGTGTCGTACGCATTCTCCATCGACGTAAGAGTCCATCACTATCACATCTCTCTCCATCAAGAGCTGCACGGAAACGATTATAACAGTCGTATTAGCTTTTGTACATGGTCATTAATGCAGGATAGTAAAGACGTATCATGTATCTTATTTATTGCTGATCACTATCACATCTTTCTCCATCAAGAGCTGAATGGAAACGATTATAACAGTCGTATTAACTTGTACATGGTCATTAATGCAGGATACTACAAATGTATCATATATCTTATTTAGTGCTGAGCCGCGCGGGATTAGCCGAGCGGTCTTAGGCGCTGCAGTCACGGACTGTGCGGCTGGTCCCACCTTAGGATAATTTAGGTTAAGTTGTGTGTAAGCTTATGGACTGATGGCCTTAGCAGTTAAGTCCCATAAGATTTTTTTTTTAATAATACAAGAATTAATAGTTAGTTACACGGATACATCTACGTCTAACTGCCTTCATCTGGCAACGCCATTCATAGGTCACCCGTTAAATGAAGTCTCGTCGTCATTCAAGCAAGGAGGCACACCACCCAGGTCGGCCGTAGTGGCCGAGAGGTTCTAGGCGCTTCAGTATGGAACCACGCGACCGCTACGGTCGCAGGTTCGAGTCCTGCATCGGGCACGGATGTGTGTGATGTCCTTAGGTTAGTTAGGTTTAAGTAGTTTTAAGTTCTAGGGGACTGGTGACCTCAAACGTTAAGTCTCGTAGTGCTCAGAGCCATTTGAACCATTTGCTCACCGCCCAACGTTCTGTTGATCTCAAAGCACCAACCGCCTCTCATGCAATTCTTTGTATGGACACATAAGAGGATTATACGCCGTTCATTTGCATACTATAGCTTAGTGTCAGTGTTGACTGGAAAACACTGTTGGGAATTCTGAAGTAGAGCAGGAATAAAATCTTTCTTTCTTTCGCTTACGCCATAGTTCCGCAGCGATCTTAGAGTCGGCGTGGCTACAACGGATTTGGCAATGTTAGTGTTAGGGATGGCCAGATGCCCTTCCTGCCACCATGCTGCACCTCCGATCCGGGGCCGGCGAGCCTACCCGAGTCCAGGAAGCAGCGCGTTAGCGCTCTCGTCTACCCTGGAATCAATGTACCACAACTGTTTGCGTCGAGTGTAAATCGTGAAATAGTGCGGACGTGTTTCAAATGTCTGCGAGGCGTGTAACTGAGGCGGAACGTGGGGACCAGCCCGGTATTCACCTAGCAGGGTGTGCAAAACCGCCTAAAAACGACACCCAGGCTGGCTGGCACAGCGGCCCTCGTTTTTAATCCGCTGGGCGGATTCGATCCGGGGCCGGCGCGCCTTTTCCAATTTTTTTTTTACCTCTGCTATCCGAAATATTTTATTTGAAGCATTTAACCGTTAATTATGATTTTCAGCATATTTTCAAATATCCTCCTGTAGTCACAATGTTGGCTCATTTTAAAGTATTCAGTTTCTATGTAAGAATAATAGTCGAGGAAAGTAGAATGCCTATTCTGCATAATAAACGATGCTGTGTGGCCCATGATCCACGTTGCAGCGTTGTTTTTTGCTCGTGGATATCTCAGTTTTTGTGGCTGAATGATCTCTAAAAGGTCTACACCACAGGGCGTCGTACGGTCTATCACCGACAATCGTTGACGAAGAAATGTAGTAATTTCTTCTGCATGTCCGCACGTGAACCTATGAATAAGCGTATCGACTCTTCCGCATGCGTCACAGTTGGGCGTTGGATGAAGGCCTATTTTATGTAGCTTTTCATTCGTTGCTACTTTATCGTTGACTGTTAGATACCAGTCGGCTATGACGCGTGACGGTAACACGTCGCTGTGCACATTCCGCCATACTATACTCCAATGTGTATGTGGATGTTTTTCTTCGAGACGATTCCTGTGGTTCGTTGTCATAAGAAGGCCATAAAGCTTCCTGTTCGTCAGGCTTCCGTCATCGACGATGTTGTGTCGAATGTAGCTCATTTCCATGTAGTACAGTCGCATATTTCGGTAAGAAAGTGGAGTGCCGGCGATATTAACGGGTGGGTCAAGGCTATGAGGCTTCCACTGCTGAATGAGGTTTGTGATGATACTGGTCCTCCGGGTACGAAACTCCTCCCTGATGCGATTTAGGAGCAGGGTGACACATTTTTTGTGTACTTTAATGAGGTTAAGGCCACCTTTGAACGAAGGTAAGGTTAAGGCATCGAATTGAACTTTGAAAATGTGCCCCCTAAAAAGAAACCAACATAACGCTTGTTGTATACTCTTCGCTAGATGGTCGGAGATTGGAAGAATTTGCGCCAAATAATTCATCTTTCTCGTAATGTCGATCTCGATGGTCTTAACTTTCTGTAGTACAAGTCACAGTCGGAGTGAAGTATCAAAGCAGCACGTAATTTATTAAGCATGTGTGATCAGTTCTTCGTCAGGAATTTGTCTGGTTTGGCCTCAAAGGTAACACCGAGGGTTGTGTGATAATCCTTGACCTTGCACCAGGTAACATGGGATATGTCTCCGATACCGCCACCGATCTGCAAAGCTGTGGTTTTAGTTCTATTTAGTATTGCTCCCGAAAGAAATGTGGATGTTTTTAAAAGAGTTTCCGCTGACAGAAGTTGTTGCGATGATGAGACAGTTACGCATATATCGTCAGCATACGCAATGCATGGGATAGTGACAGACTCGACGCTAATCCCGATCCCGCTATGCGCTAAGTTGTTCAGTAGCGGCTCTACTGCAATGGCGTACAAAATCATTGACAGAGGACATCCTCGGCGGATGGATTGCTCAATGGAAATTTCTTTTGTAAAATGGCCATTAATGAGAATCCGTGAAGAGGCGTTTGTAGTAAGTTTGCGAATTATTTCTATGAGATGAGGTCCAAATCCTAGTTTCTTCACGCTTTTAAAGAGGAAGTCATGACGTACACGGTCATAAGCCTTCTCAAAATCTAGAAAGATCAGAGCGCCATGTCCTTTGGTTTCAGCATATGAACAGATGATGTCCCTCAAATCGCAGGCAGCTGAGATTGCACTTCTGACTTGCACTGCACTGTACTGGTAACTGCCTAAAACCTTGTACTCGTACATAACGGCTTGCATCCTTAGCTTAATCGATCTGGTGATGATTTTGAAATCGGCATTCAGGAGTGTGATGGGTCGCATGTTTTTGACCTTCCTGCTGTTCCCTTTTTTCGGTAAGGGCAGGATGATACCTTCCGTAAATGCTTTGGGTATAACTTCCAGGTGCCAGAGTTCATTCGTTATCTCGAGGAGTGTTGGAACGAGGAGGTTCCAGTAACGCTGGTAAAACTCAGCGCTGGGACCGTCGGGCCCCGGTGACTGCCCTTTCTTTGCACTGTGGACCGCCAGTCGGATTTCGTCCTCTGTGAAGAGACATTTCAGATTTGCATCATCCTGTTGTGACAAGCGACAGCTCAAGGTCCTAAGAAAATCGTCGCACGAGTGTTCATCAACGGACTGCTTCTTGTAAAGTTGACTATAATAGTCGCAGACATGCGAGATGATGTCACGTTGCTTCGTGATGGCATTCTCAGCGTCATCAACGACGGCTTCAATCAACATGGCTCTGCACCGTTTCGTGGTTCTCAGGATGTGGTACAGAGAGGCCCGTTCTTCGGTGGCAATGTCCTTGGGGTGGGCTCGCACGATGATGCCTTGCATTCGTTGGCGTTGTATCGCAGTGATTTTCGCTTTATATCGTTTGATCTTTACGTCGATATCGCGAGAAGGATTGTTAGTGCTACTGTACAGGTCTCTCAAACAGCGATAATAAAACTTAATAGTCTGTTTCTGCCAAAAGCTTTTTGCCGGGCGTAGCTCATGAGGGTGAGGCGTAATTTAGGCTTAGCACACTGAATCCACCACTGGAGAACGCTATCGTAACGACGTCGTTGCCGCTGGAGCTGTTGCCACGTTATGTTCACCTCCTCTTCAAGTTGGGCATCCTGCAGAAGGCTGACATTCAATTTCCAGTAGCCTTTCCCGCGGTATATTTGCTGGCGTTGTAGGTTAAGGTAACACTGATATGCACAATGGTCGGAGATGTTGACAGGAGCTATGTCACAGTTCACAGTGTGTGGCTGGAGGGCATCGGACACATAGATCCTATCCAGCCGACTGGCAGAATGACTGGTTACGAAGGTGTACGCTATCCGTTCACCGTGCAGTTGTTGCCATGAATTAAATGTTCAAGTTCGATACATCTGTTCGTGTTAGGAGTTCGGTCTCTGTCGTTAAGCACACAATTGAAGTCACCACCGAGGATGAGATGTGCACGATAAGCGCTAAGAAGAATGGGAAACTCGTTTTTATAAAATTTTGAACGATCTCTCTTATGAGTGCTACCTGAGGGGGCGTACACGTTAACAATCTGCACACCATTCACTCGAAGAGAAATGCCACGACCACTAGGCAGCCGCTGCACGTCCGTAAATGGAATACCTTCGCGCAGAAGTATGGCAGTGCCTACAGCATCCTGGAGATTGATGATATCAGTGAGAACGTAACCGGGCACTTCTAAGACTGTGACTACCTCCTGTAAGAGTGCAATGTCAACGCTGGTACCATACAAGAAATCAGTTAGCGAACGGAGTTTCGCCACACTTTGAATTCTATTGACGTTAAGTGTGGTAACGTTGTAGGTTTGGCTATCGCACATGATGGTTCAGAGGACAATGAGCTCTGATTGTTGGATCGTCCTTCTCGACGGCTTTGAACCAAACTCGTTGGGAACGTCTGGAGTACGAAAAGAAATGTGAAAACCAATAACGGGTCAGGGAATGGAAATGTCGCAGCGCGATGGACATGCGCGAGAGCAGCTACTGCTGCATCTCCTCGTTCTGCTGCCACCACGGCTCATTGCTGTCGGGGTGCTTCGCGGTGCGCGCGCCGCCCTGCCCGCCACCGCCGGCTGAGTCTGTCAACGTGGTCGCATCAGCCTGGCCACCACGCGGGGCTGCGACTGACGTCATCGAGTTCCTGCGGGAGCGCTGCTGCAGCTGCTCGCTACTCTGTTCGCTCTTCCTCTTAGCCGTTACGGTGCTCTGTTCCCTCTCAGCGCTCAGTAGTGCCTTCAGATGTTTGGTTTGTTCACGAATGCGTTCTTGCCTCGCGGTGTCCTCGCAGTGCACGGAACAAGAAGATTGAGGTTCAGTCTAGCTGCCACTTTCTGACATGTGTACGGGTCTCAAATCATCCGACTTTTCCTCTTTGCTACTATTCCATTTGCTTCTCCTTCGGCGGCCTTTCTTCGTTTCTGCTGCAGTCTCTACCGACAGGGGTGGTTCAGGCAAACTGATCTGCACCCGCTCCTGTATCTCACACGGCTTAGTTTCAGAGGTGGCTGGCGCATCGTTCCTATCCAGCGGTAATTGCCCCGGTGAGGATGGCGGTGCCGAATCGACGTCCGTCCTACAGCGAATGTCTTTGGCACTGCATTCCACATGAACTGGCATCTCCGCCTCGCTAACATGTTCCGGCTGCCGGGGTGGTGGTACAGTCCCCGCGACTACCTCACTCAATAGCGGAACAAGCTTTTCACTACCGTCTGCAGGACGTTCCCGTGGAAGTTGAAATGGACGTCGACGTGTACAGTTCATCCGCAGATGTTCTGTTGAATGGCAGATCGAACAGGTAGGGGGTTGTCCAATGAAAGTTACCTGTACACGACAGCCGCCAATGGCAACATACGACGGTATATTGCTTTTTTAAGTCTACACGTACACTTCGCACCACGCTGTTAACTTGGTAGCGATATGCACTCGACCATTTTTCATTTGAAACTGACAAAACAGCGCCGTATAGTGAGAGAGAACGTGCAATCAGGTCATTACGGCACTCCGGTGGCACATTAAATACCCTGACGGTTCTCACTCCGTATCCCGAAGGCACGATTTGGACATTACTAATACTGCCATCATTATGACGAAATGGTCTCACACCAGCATTCTCCTCAACGAATTTCTCATAAGTGTCACTCGAAATAAATTTGATAAATAATGAGTACTGCACAAAGTCCAACTGGAACGTGTCGACTATATCTTCAGGCAATTTCAGATCCTCAAAGATCCACTCATGAATTTCAAAAGCCGGTCGGTCGCAAGGCAGCGCGATCGAAAACACACTGAACGCTGTTCGCTCTGTTAATTGTCGACATCTTACTTACAACAGTTATACAGAAACAAACGTTAACAGCGCTCGCACACGCTGCTCAGCTCTCCACCTCAGCACTGCTCGCGACGTAAACACCGGCCCGCGCTACCGCCCGTCACCGCGCGATGTGCACTGGCCGAGTGCCTGAACACGACTGCTCTCGGCTACCCTGGCGGGTCTAATGCAGGAATAAAATAGAGGGTGTCAAAAATACATGAGGAGGTCTGTAGTTATAAGTGTCAACTGGCGCGAAAGTCTGGAAGTAATAGAGTAGGAAGTGAGATAGTGTTTTAGCCTATCCTGAATCTAGGCACAGTTCAATCGATACTTTGAGCAAATGGTAACTAAAACATAAAAGAATTTTCGAAGGAAATTGAAGTCCATGGAGATGACATAAAAAATATATGGTTCGCCTGTGACATTTGTAATTCTCTCAGAAACGGCAAAGCATTTGGACGATCCATTCAACGGTATATGCAAGACACTACCTGTGTGTATGGAAAAAGAGAATGGAAGTTAAATATCAACTGAAGTAACGCCATGGTAATGGAAAGTCCATTGACGTCAAAGGCTGGAAGTAATAGATTAGGAAGTGAGATAGGGTTGTAGCCTACCCTGAATGGCTCTGAGCACTACGGGACTTAACATCTGAGGTCATCAGTCCCCTAGAACTTAGAACTACTTAAACCTAACTAACCTAAGGACATCACACACATCCATGCCCGAGGCATGATTCGAATCTACGACCGTAGCAGTAGCGTGGTTCCAGACTGAAGCGCCTAGAACCGTTCGGCCACCCCGACCGCCTGTAGGCACAGTTCAATCTATACATTGAGCAAGCAATAAGGTGGGCTTCAAAAAAATATTTTCACTTTCGGAGGAGGAAATTGGAGATCGAAATTTCATGAAAAGATCTCGACACATCAAAAAACGTCTTTTTTTTCATAACTCCCACCCCAATTAGCGTATCATATCCCCTATTTAACGATAGTACAAAACGAGCTGCCCTTTTTTGAACTTTTACGCTGGCCTCTGTCAATCATATCTGGTTAGGATCCGATAACGCACCACATACTCTAACAGAGTACACTCAAGCGTAGAGTAAGCAGTCTTTTTAGTCGATCTGTTGTATTTTCTATGTGTTCTGCGAATCCACTGCCTTTGGCTCGCTTTCCGCAAACATTATCTACGCCATTGTTCGTATTGAGGAGGATCATCCCATATTTCACGTCCATAGTAAGAGCTTAACTGTAAACGTTCTGGAAGAGTTCTAGAGTTTCAAATAGATTTAGCCGAGACTGCTCCTAAGGAGTAAGTTAGGCTCAAGCACAAAAATCTCGTGAAAAACGTTGTACAATGTTTTTAGTAGTCGGTTTCGAAGGTAGCTTACTGTATTCTCTGCTCCTATTTCATGGCCCTGCCACGGCCCCTTAATCTGCTTTTTGTATCTCTTTTATTGCAGATAGCCAATTACCGTAAAAACGTATTTTCGTTTTTTAAACTTTTCAAACGTCTTAAAATTTTTAATTTCTTTTAATCTCAAGAATGTTTTGCCTTTTAATTTCACTGGTTTACAATCTGTCATTTTTTTATGTTGAGACTTTTCTGCTATTAACTGGAAATTTGTTTTTTTAATGTATTTCGGTCTCTGGATCATCTTTTTACTTCTGTTAGCATTAGTTTGTTATGCTTCCCATTCACGGTGTTTACAATGCATACGGCCCGGCAGCGTTACTGCTCACTCCGCAGCAGCCGCAAGGTTCACACAGGCGCGCTTATCAGCGTTCGATTAGTGGTGGTCTCGTACGTAAGCGTTTTCTTGTGGTTCATCATATCAGGACGACTGCTTTGCGTTCTCTGCAGCGCAGGGGTCAAACTTAATTTAACATTGGCCTATAGCGTGGCTTTTACCTGGTGTCCTATGGTGGTTTTATTTTTATAGATTGCATGCATTCCCATGGCAATTTTAAGGCAAAAAGCAGTTTCCCAGACTGCTTTTGAAAGTTGGGGTTCTTTGTACCCACAATTTCGATGTTATTTGATGGTCCACCTAAGATAGATGTTTGCCTACTAGTTAGTTGGGCATGGACATGATGTCCTACAACGCTAGGTAGGATATTGTTTTAATATTTCCATCTGATTGTTCAGTTTCTAATGTTAGATCCTTCATTATTTAAAATTTCTTAATTGTTTAAAGGAGTAGGCTGCAACTGTGGTCTTACTTCAGATTTAAGATACACCTGATTATGGGGCTAAAACCCCGAAACCGTTGTAGCGGATCTGGCGTGACAGACTTGGGTCAATAAAAGTATATTACGACTGTGAAAGTTTTGCTTGCCGTGAACGTGTCGCCGAACAGTCGCAGATGTCCGGAAAACAAAAATTAATCTTGTTCGTAATTGTTGTCCTTTAACTGAACTATCGATTTGTGGAATTTATTGTTTTGCCGAAATCTGGCGTATTCCTTTTAGGACTCATGTGAATGATTTCGCACTTTTTATTATTTAGAGTCAGTTGCAACTTTCTGAAGCACTTCGTCTGCGTCAGGACGAAATGATTTGTCAAAACTGCTGCTGTGGTGGTGTGGATAATTTTGTCCCGAAACAAGTTGTGACAATACTTACACGATTGACAACTGGGCTGAAAATCTTCAATATTGCTTGAATAACAGTTGTATGGTGAGTTCACATCAGATATTCGCGACAGATTTTGATGGGCCGATAATTACGTAATGCTGTTGCAGATAACTGATGTAAAGTCATCATACAACTGTTATTCAAGCAATATGGAAGATATTCAGCCCAGTTGTCAATCGTATAATTGTTGCCAAAATATGTTTCGGGAAACGATTATCGCATTCTCAAGCAGTAAAAATTTTATTTATCCCCTTAGGCCTCGTCAGAAAAACGAGCTGACAATGTGATAATGTTGTTTCGAAACATGTTGTGGCAATAATGACACGATTGACAACTGGGCTGAATATCCTCAATACTACTGTCGCAGATGTCGTCAACGTCTGCGCTGGTAGTGCCACTGTTCCCTCCGTAGCGTAAACGGTGCGACGAGTATCTCTTCCCCTTTTTTGCATCGAGAGCTCGGTTCCACACACCGTAAAGAGTCAGTCGCAGTCACGGTTGAATATGATCTCACACTTTCTTATTTCTACAGCCTCTTTTATAACAGAATTCCAATATGTAGGAGCCGGGGACAAAAATTTTATTTCGTCAAACGGTGTTTGTGAAGCTGTATTGCATATTCCCCCAGAAATATGTATAAGATCTATTTTACAACTTCCTAAGAAGATAAAGGAAATGCTAATTCCTGTTAAGGACAGTGTCCCCCTCAGGATCCTTGGGATTTAAAACACTTCTTGCAAATGCTGAAGAAATTACATGGTCAGTCCATCCGCAACGTTTCCGACCGCTGTGAAGAATATCAAAGGTATAATAAAAATCTAGAACTGGAGAAATCCGCAGTTGCTGGACAACACAAATAAACACAAAATACTGCTTGACGAAACAAATGTTTTGTCCTAGGCTCCTAAACACTGAGATTATGTTCTTAAAGAGAATACAGAAATAAGAATGTGTGAGAAGATCTTCAAACGTGACAGCGGGTATAATTCTAGGTTTAGAGAAGAGACAGAGATATTCGTCGCAATGCTGACGCTACGACGGCAGCGACAGCATTAGGTAATTACCGACCAATCAGAAGCCGTCTATGAGATATAAAGGGTGGTCCATTGATAGCGACCGGGCCAAATATCTCACGAAATAAGCATCAAACGAAAGAAACCACAAAGAACAAAACTCGTCTCGCTTGAAGGGGGAAACCAGATGGCTCTATGGTTGGCCCGCTATATAGCGCTGCCATAGGTCAAACGGATATCAACTGCGTTTTTTTTAAAGAGGAACCCCCATTTTTTATTACATATTCGTGTAGTACGTAAAGAAATATGAACGTTTTAGTTGGACTACTTTTTCCGCTTTGTGATAGATGACGCTGTAATCGCCACAAACGTATAAGTACGTGGTATCACGTAACATTCCGCCAGTGCGGACGGTATTTGCTTCGTGATACATTACCCCTGTTAAAATGGACCGTTTATCAATTGCGGGAAAGGTCGATGTCGTGTTGATGTATGGCTATTGTGATCAAAATGCCCAACGGGCATGTGCTATGTATGCTGCTCGGTATCCTGGACATTATCCAAGTGTCCGGACCGTTCGCCGGATAGTTACGTTATTTAAGGAAACAAGAAGTGTTCAGCCACATGTGAAACGTCAACCACATTCCGCAACAAATGATTATGCCCAAGTACGTGTTTTAGCTGCTGTCGCGGCTAATCCGCTCATTAGTAGCAGAGAAATTGTGCGAGAATCGGGAATCTCAAAAACGTCGGTGTTGAGAATGCTACATCAACATCGATTGCACCCGTACCATATTTCTATGCACCAGGAATTGCATGGCGACGACTTTGAACGTCGTGTACAGTTCTTCCACTGGGTACAATAGAAATTACGGGACAATGACAGCTTTCTTGCACGTGCTCTATTTAGTGACGAAGCGTCATTCACCAACAGCGGTATCGTAAACCGGCATAATAATGTATGATGCGGCATTATGGGAGGAAGGATAATTGGCCCCCATTTTAGCGATGTCAATCTAAATGGTGCAATGTATGCTGATTTCCTACGTAATGTTCTACCGACGATACTTCAAGATGTTTTACTGCTTGGCAGAATGGCGATGTACTTCCAACATGATGGATGTCCGGCACATAGCTCGCGTGCGGTTGAAGCGGTATTGAATAGCATATTTCATGAAAGGTGGATTGGTCGTCGATACACCATACCACGGCCCGCACGTTCACAGGATCTGACGTCCTCGGATTCCTTTCTGTGGGGAAATTTGAAGCATATTTGCTATCGTGATCCACCGACAACGCCTGACAACATGCGTCAGCGCATTGTCAATGCATGTGCGAACATTACGGAAGGCGAACTACTCGCTGTTGAGAGGAATGTCGTTACACGTATTGCCAAATGCACTGAGGTTGACGGACATCATTTTGAGCATTTATTGCATTAATGTGGTATTTACAGATAATCACGCTCTAACAGCATGTGTTCTCAGCAATGTTAAGTTCGCAAAGGTACATGTATCACATTGGAACAACGGAAATAAAATGTTCAAACGTACCTACGTTTGTATTTTAATTTAAAAAACCAATTTAAAAAACCTACCTGTTACTAACTGTTCGTCTAAAATTGTGAGCCGTATGTTTGTGGCTATTACAGCGCCATCTATCACAAAGCGGAAAAAGTGGTCCAACTAAAACGTTCAAATTTCTTTACGTACTACACGAAATGTGATAAAAAATGGGGGTTCCTATTTTAAAAATCGCAGTTGATATCCGTTTGACCTATGGCAGCGCCATCTAGCGGGCCAAACATAGCGCCATCTGGTTCCCCAATTCAAGCTAGACAAGTTTCGTTCTTTATAGTTTTTCCGTTTGACGCTTATTTCGTGAGGTATTTGGCGCAGTCACGATCACTGGACCACCCTGTATACCTGATAAGTCAAAACACTGTGACCACTGCCGCGAGGCTGGATGCCGCCTGGTGGCGTTGCTGTCACGTGACGCGCTATGAAAAATGTGTGAGGGCAGCAGAGACGGGCGGAGACCGCCCAGCGATGATATGGGCTGAAATGGGGAACTCACTGAGATAAGGACTTTGTCAAAGGACATATTGTTAGTGCGCAAAGCCTCTGAACCGGTATCTCAAAAACGACGGAGCTGTTCCAATGTTCACGTGCTACTGTCAAGAGAAGAAAAAAGAGGTAGAAGGATAGTGAAACTACCGATAGGAGCTAAACGGTTGGATGTCCACGACTATTCACAGAACGTGGGGTTCTGAGTCTTTTCCGCTCTGTGAAGTAGGGCAGATGTTAATCTGCGGCATCTCTGCCGAAAGAGCACAATACTGGTGCACGCACAATAGTTTCGAGCCACTTGTTTATCGTACACTGTCAAGCCTGGACCTTCGCAGCAGATCATCTCTATGTGTTCAAATGTTGATGCAACGACATAATCAGTTACATTTCAATGGGCACGGGATCATCGGGATTGGATCGTCGATCAATCGAAACGTGAATCACGTTTTCGCTGCACCAGGTCGCTGGTCGTCTCCACAAACGCCGTCATAGACATGAACGGTGGCTCGAAACACGCAGTGCGGCATGGTCGTAAGCTGATGGGAACAATATTATGCTATAGAAGACATTCTCCTTCGCTTGCGTGGGACCTGTGGTAGTAATCGAAGACACACAACAATTGCGTACCACCTGCATCCTTTCATACTTGAAGTCTTCCCCGACGGCGATGTCATCATTCAGCGGTATAATTGTCCATGCCTCGGAGTCAGAATCGTGCTACAGTGGTTTGAGAAGCACTATAGTGAACTCACGTTGATGCTTGGCCATCAATTTCACCCGATTTAAGGCCTGCGGAACCCATCTGTATCGCTATCCGATGCCATACCGAGTAAGCAAATCACCGGCCTGTTTTTTACGCGAATTACATGACCTGTGAGTAGACATCTAGTGCCACATAACTCCACAAACCTACTAAAAAACTGTAGGATCCGTGATACGCAGAATCAGTGATGTTTTTTGTTACAAGCTATTGAGCAGGTGGTTATAACGTCTTGGCTCATGAGTGTAAGACCGCCACAGCGGTAGTTTCCACAGGTAGTTGCTCCTGACGAAAACGATGGAGACAAATGTCGAAAGCTTGCGGTTTTGTCCTGAACTGACGCGGCAAGAAGTCCGAAAATGTTTGATAGAACCTGCCGTCGCGAAAAACTTTGTTCTCGGACTGTACTCCCATTGTTAGTGGTTGTGAATAATCAATACCGTGCCTAAGCAGTGTAAATTCTTTTACCTTTCCATCATTCAAAATGATATCCAGGTAATCTCTGTTACCAGAACGACAAAAGCTTTGCATGATTTCGTTTCGTTTTGTAGGAGATTCCAGCGAGACACCATGCCGACCATAACGGTCTATGGGAACGACCTGAGCCCACCAGCGCGAGCGGCCAGGATGGTAGCCGAGGCGGTGGGACTGGACGTGGATCTCAAGAGGACCTACCCCTTGAGAGGAGAGTGCAAGAAACCCGAATACATCAAGGTAATTCATTCGGTGGAGAGCAAAGGTACCTTAAAGCCACAACCACCCACCGCAGTGGCTGTTGTCAGACAAAGCCACTGACCATTGGTAGCTGCTCTCGGTCACCGGAAAGTCTCAAACCCACAAAATTAAACATCAATATTCTTAATGTCGGTTTGCTGCAGAATTCCAGAATATAATCGTAGTCCGAATACGAGAGACCTTCGTAAATAGTGCACAGGTTAGTATTACTGTAGACTGTTTGATGCAACAACGATGAAAATTACATCAGATGTAGTTGGGAACTTGAGGAAGAAGCAAGTGTTATTGTTATCTCGCTGTGTAACATAAATTTGGCGAGATGTAGAAATGGACCACTCCAGGGACTGTTGAAGACTAGAGGTCGTACATCAGAATCGAAACTTGTGGGGTAAAACCCCGACAGAAATTCACATTGCGTTAAGTGAAGTTCGTGATGAGTTTAAAGTGGGCTGTAGAACAGCTTCACGTTAGGTTAATCATATTCGTGGTGATCGTATGAACATAGAGCTTAATCCAAGACCAGGAAGGCCAGAAACGTCGACAGGTGAACGAAGCGTGAGACTTGTTGCAGATGCTCTTGAAAAAGATCGCAGTGAAACTTATGAGGAACTCTCTGAAGCCATGGGCATTGCCTCAACATTAGTGTTTCGTTGTCTGACAAACGATTTGAAGAAACAAATTCCTGCGAGATAGAGCTCAGACTGTTTGACTGCTGATGAGAAGCAGAAACGCCTGGACATTGCAACCTCGCTCTAACAACGAGTCGACTGCGAAGGTCAAGCAGTCTTATATTGTATTGTCGCTATTGATGAAGTGTGGATTGGAGACTGAACCGGAGTTGAAATTAAAATCTAATGAGTTGAGAGCGTCAGGTTTTCCATGTCCAAAAAAATTTCAACCTCTCAATCAAAGGTCAATCAAATGATGATTCTTACTTATTATCACTAGAGAATCATCTTGAAAGATAGAGCTCTATGGGGAACAAGTGTCACAGCAGTGTATTATCGTAAATTCATGGAAAACCCAACCTCAGTTGCTCGAGGCTTGGCCACTCATTCTCCACGAAAATTCTCGAACGTATATCGGCAATGTTGTAGCTCAAAAACTGTGAGAATACGGATGAGGAATGTTGGCTACATTGAACATGAGTCCACCAGTCTTCGAATTTTCAATTTCAATAAACTGCACCAACGGCCGCATACTTAAAGATATTTTATATTGTTCTGAAAGCAACCAGTTTCGGCAATTCATTTTGTCATCTTCAGGTTCCATACGATTTTACACAAATAAACGAACTTATCGGATCGTATAGCGCCGTAAAACACTGGATATTGTGAATTCGAATTGCTCCTGAAGTTGAAAAAAACCTACGCAAGGACGTCGCTATGTTTCTCTCGAAGAGCTCTCTATCACCGTTACACGATCCATTCGACAGACGAACAGAAGTCTGACTTAGATGGAATAATAGTTTCCGATACGTTGGGTTTACATCATAGAGAAGCAGGGAAACTACTGACGGAAGGTAGAGAGAATCTGAAATAAACAAGTAAATGTGGAAGTAAAAGAAGAATTGTATGCGTTATTTATGGACTGTTCCTCGCATAATACATTTCCTTGAAAGGGAAAGAGTCTTTCCACAAATCAACACAGATTTGCAAATCCTCTCACGGTATGTTACGAATCATGGATGGATGGCAGCAGGTAGATATCAGGTAAGCATTTGACACGGTGCCCCACGGCAGATTATTGACGAAGGCCTAAGCTTACCCTCTATGTTCCCAGATATGTGAGTGGCTCGAAGGCTTTTTAATAGAACTCAGTTTTTCTGGACGGCGAGCGCTTTTCATACATAAATTGTAACGGCGGATGTGCTTCAGGGAAGTATAATAGGACCACTGTTGTTAAGTACATACGTAAACTATCTGACGGACTGGGGAGCAGCAAACTGCGATGTTTTAGTGATGATGCTCCAGTGTACGGGCAAGCGTCGTGTGTTAGACGACTTTAATACAATTTCTGTTTGGTGCAGTAAATGACAGGTTGCTGGACATGAAAGTAGTACGTAAGGTTTCTTGTAGAGAAGGTGAAAGGTCTAGTTAAGTTTATGGGGTGAGTTCTGGAAAATGTAGCTCATATACGAGGGTGAGTCAAATGAAAACCTTAAATATTTGTTTAAATATTATTTATTGTGCAGAAGTGATACAAAGCTGTATAACTTTTCAACATAATCTCCCCCACGCTCAGTGCAAGTCCTCCAGCGCTTGCAAAGTGCATAAATTCCTTCAGATAAAAATTCTTTTGGTTGTCCGCGTAACCGCTCATGCACCGCTCATCAGAACGGAACTTCTTTCGTCCTAATGCATCTTTGAGTACTCCAAACATATGGTAATCACTTGGAACAAGGTCTGGTGAGTATGGTGGATGAGGAAGATACTCAAAATGCAGGTCTGTGATTGTTGAAACTGTTGTACGGGCAGTGTGAGGCCTTGCATTGTCATGTTGCAAAAGGACACCTGCTGACAGCAATCCACGTCGCTTTGATTTGAATTCAGACCGCAGATGACTTTTTAGGAGATCTGTGTATGATGCACTGGTAACAGTGGTCCCTCTTGGTACGTAATTCTCCAAAATGACGCCGTTTTAGTCCCTAAAGAGAGTCAACATAACCTTCCCTACTGATGGTTCTGTTCGAAACTTGAAATTTAAAGGGCACTAATGCTGTTTCAGTATACGTTTTATAGAATTCTTTAAGTCTGTTTGTGAGGTAACGGGCGGATTGTGACGCCCTGAAAATATTATAAGTTCAGAGTGGGCGTGGCCGCACGGGCAGCTCGGCCAGCCGGGGCCCGGCAGCAAACCCGTGGTGCCGAACGTTAGCCGGACGAGGGGGGGTAGTCCCAGCACATGGTCCAGCCGCATGGCTCGGAATTCCATTGTGACGCTGTGTCGATGGAGGAGACACGTTGGAAGTGCCAAAGATGGCGGACTTTGTGAAACCTTAATGGCAGACATTTCACTGTTCGTAGAGAAATTAATGGTAGCCAGATGAATCGTGCTACCTCAAAAAGAAACATGTGCATTACCATTATTTGCGAGACGATTCTGATGGTGAAATTAGATTTTCAATATATTTATTACTTTATAGGTTAGGATCTGACGGTAAATTACACACGTAACACCCAGCAACGAGTTTCCAAAATCTAAACGTTTCATCCGATTTCGTCGATCTACGTGTCCTTAGAAAGCTATTAGCGTAAATGTAAATTGGTTCGAATTACAGGCATGTAACGTAAATAGTATATGAGTTATTGGAGGTCAAAGTGGCCGATTATTATCGATCGCGTCAGGCCATAAGTACTCCACAGTTGCGCGAAGAAACGGTAGCAGCATGCTTATAAATATATTTATTCATCTATGTCTTTGTTTATTTCTGATATATACTATTCATGAAGAATTTTTTAAAAATATTCACTGTGTTTTAGAAAGTACAGACACATTATGCTACTGGCCTACCTTTTGTTGCTATTCCTTTGATATTTATTTATTTGATTTGTTTATCTATATAGTAATGTGTGTGTAAGAGCGTGTTTATGATCCAGCCATAGGAATATTTATTTAATTTCAAGTTTTTCGTACGTGTTTCAATATGTTTGAGAGTGCACATTGGCTTGGAGACATGGAGGGAGCGCTCTAGCCAATCACAGTGCTCGTTACTAAGACAGGCGTATGGAGGATGTGGGGGAGCATCGTTCTCGGAGAGGACACGGGGGAGTTCTGGAGGGTATATCAGAGCACGGGCATTGCTGGACGTGACGGCGCGATGGACGGGCAGTCGGCGGAAAGACTTGTACAGTGGAGCAGTTTGCGCATGGTCACGGAGGATAGAAATATTTCAGAGTGCCGACCTGTGCTCTTGTGCGATTTCCGTGGCTTATGCAGTGAAAATGTAGTATGCATTCAGAAGTTAATATTTCGCGAGCTATGTTGTTGTTCATAACTAATTACGTGAAGTAGGAATCTATTGCTTCCCTGTTACTCAACTCATATTTTATTTAATTGCTGGACCATCGACACCAATAAGTGTTTTGCAGAAATATACCGCATTCTCAAAAGTACTTCTACTGTCGTACTCATCATTTAAAGTTGTTAAGATAGTACCTGCACATTTTAATCTTTTTATAAATTTATATGTTACATTCATAATTCGCAGTTGCCGAGTGATAGAAACCTTCGGCCATTCCATTCAAGTGTGGTTTCTTATCATTTACTGGAGACTCAGCAGTATTTGGCCTATAATGCGGCAACTACGTATACCAGTCCCTAGACAACGAAACCAGCCAAAACTTTTGATATTGCAGCTCTGAGTCAGAGGGTACTTAGTAGAGGGCCACCTCATTTCGTTCATCACACCACACCATTTCATCATTTTATTTGAACCATTCTTGGGTACTGCTGGAATGTTTGGTTATCCCCCACTAGGTGACTCATGGAATCAATTCAGAGTATTGCTGATAGATTTGTTAGTGCTAAGTTCGAGCGGGTGTTACAGAAAAACTACGTGAACTCAAGTGGGAATCATTGGAGAAAAGACGTTATGTGGTAAAAAGTACTCTCCACAATGCATCGTATATTGGTTTGCGGAGTATGTATGTAGATAAAGATATAGAACTGCTTGCCAGTCGTGACATCATCGACTGCTCAATATACTGCTGCAGCTCGGCCACTGCGGGAGCATACTAGCGGCCACGTTGTGACTGCAGGCTGTTGTAAATACTGTGCGCACCATATTTTACTGCAGTTATCATGTAGATAAAAAGTTTTGATGACAAGGACGGTGGACAACTAGTAGAGTATGTGTGTAGTTTTCCTTTTCTATAGGACCACAGGTGTAAGGATATCAGAAATGTGCTTACAAAGATAAATCTATTGAAAATTTTGATACATGCTATAACATCTATATCTAGATAGCATAACCATAACTTTATCATCATTTCTTCCTCTTTCAGCAAAGAGAATGATATTACAGTCCCTTTTACGTACTAGCGTGCTTTGTTCTCTAATACGTTCTAATAACAAAGTGAAACGTATCGCAGTTTAATCAAAATACACTGCAATAACGTGCGGCAGTAATGGCTACCGTTCAAAGTCACAGCAGCGGGACACTGCAGCGACATAGTTGTACAACTCACAAGTTGCGAAGGGTCTTCAACACAATCGAAAAATTGGTGGCACCCACGACCGCTCAACCGCAGCCACAAACAAGGAGATGGATCTGGGGTCCGAACATCTCATTTGAGGATCAGATTTTCATCAATAGGAATTGAAATGAATCGATCTAAGAGGTCACAAAATCATCCTATTGTCCGTGGAGTGTTATAATGCCATAAATTTTGACGCAAAGCAGGCACCTGTAACCTTAACCATGGTTGGTTGACCTATACTCTCTGTCCACATCTTCATCATTACTGTGCAATTCACATTTAAGTGAATGACATAAGGCTCGTTGAACCATTTCAGGTTACTGCTTCAACGTTCCGCCACCTAATAGCACGTGGAAAAACAGAGACCAAAATATTTACGTTTGAGCTTTGTTTTCCAACGAACGTACACTGATCAGACAGAACATTATGACCACCTACCTGACAGCGGGTATATCCACTTCTGGCACGAATAACAGCGGCTATAACCCTACCACTACTACTGTAATTTAGTATGGTTTTACCTAAATAACAGAAAACCCAGTCTCTGTTTTGCCATGAAAAAATAGTCCTGTTACGGAAAAAGCCACTTGTAACCGTCTTATTAAATTTAGTTTAGTTTCCAAATAAAGTACTCTATGGGAAAGTAGTCCTATTAATAGGAAAAGCTCGTCAATAGAGTTACCCTTTTTACAGGATTTGACCGTATGTTGTGTCTAATGGATAAGTAAATCAGATTACTCACTTCTTTTCCCAAGATCTTACCCAGTGGTTAGACCGAAATGCAATATGAATAATATTATACAGAAGCTAGGACAACTCAGTTCCAAGCTCATTTAGTGGTTTAATACATGTACTAATGGTCGCTAGCCTACCCAGGCAATGAAACAGTGAAGTATTGGAAAAGCAGAAATATTAATTTTTCTTACTTTCTTGAAACTGTTTAAGTGTCTTCTGCAAATAAATATTACTCCACTTAAATAATGTTGGCCTAGACCCTTATAGATTACGTTTTTAAAAGAGAAAAAGTCCAGTAGATAACTTCAAGGAAGCTAAATAAATTTGGCCAGGGTGGACCTTTAGAAAAGAAGTTTCCATAATCAAAAAATTTAAATACTAAAATACGCAGATACTAAAGTGCACACTTTTTATAGTAAATATTTCACCTCACGAAAACCCCTTTCTCATTGGAATTAACTTTCAACAGCTACTATTCTTTGAACTATGTATAGTCATTTAACAGATTCTAGTAAATTGGTTACACTCTGCTTGAATTTTATATGAGCAAACCTTTACTATAACACTTTGCAGTAGTTAATAAAACACAAATCACCAATTTAAATGAAGCCTCTTTATATGAACTTGGCACTTTATAAGTATGTAAAATAGGATACTCGGATTTATCAAATACCAGGAAGGAACCCTATATAGGTGTACGATTAGAATGAAATAACAAGGAGAACCAGTTTCATTAATGTTCAAGAATGATTGTTAAAACACAGTTTAAATTAATGGTTCATGCTGTTAAAAGTAAAAATACAAAAAGAATCTTATCTGGTGGCTGTAGGCTTGGGTGTGGCGAACAACTATGAGCGCTATACTACCCACAGTACAGCCTGCAATCATCTTGCTGTATGGGCTTGGTTTCTCTTCTTAGCGTCGTTTTACATACAGTAGCCAAACAACTCGCAACTGTGCCGTGAGCCATTTTCAGTCTTCATCCGAGGCATTTTTGTGCATATTTGCGGTCAAAACTTCTCCTGCTCCACAAAGGTGTTGCCTCAATCACTGCTGCCTACAGATTGTTCGACTTACTTCCCGCGCTTGCTCTGGCTAGCGCGCCAATTCGCCCTTGCCAGCTTTTCCACTACCCAGAGCCACTTTCGTTTCAAACAAAAGCATACTGGCTTTTGCATAACAACTATTTCTTACATTGTTCCTAAGCGTGACCATTTCTTAAATCGTCAAATTTATATCTTCATGAACAATCACAAAATTATTTAACGTAATAAACGATTTACATCGTATTTTACATACATTGCTCACATACAATGCAAAGACTTAGAAGTCCAGTACAGCACAATTTGCTTTGCATCTTCAGAAAATATAATACCAATACGCGAAAATTTTACAACAAATATGCACATCGTAGTTTTGCCATTGGAAGTTATTATGAAAATAAAAGATCTGTGATTTCTACACAACGAGCTTTTCGACGTCAGTTCAACATTCCACGCAACAACGCCCTTCCTAGTGCAAACACAGTTCGGTCTTGGGTTCGGCAGTTGGAGTCAACTGGCAGCACACTAAGAATAGATGCACATGGACGACGCAGATTCATCAGAACGCCAGAAAATGTGCAGCGGGTGAGAACAGCAGTTCAACAATCGCTGCAACGTTCTGCTCGACGGCATTCTGTTGCATTGGGGATTTCAGACCGCAGTTTGAGAAGGATTCTGCAATGCGTTTCGAAGTCCCATCCTTTAAAAATAATGATTGCTCAAGAATTACGCCCAGCAGACTACGTCAACCGTCAAAATCTGTTGAGCAAATGCTTGCTCAGATCCCTCCGAATGCAGCTTTCTTCAATAGTGACGAGGCACATTTTCATCTTAGTGGGTACGTGAATAAGCAAAACTTTCACTACTGGGCTGAAAATAACCCCCGAATTATCAAAATATCCACGGGTGTACTGCCGGTCTACAGTGTCCAATGGGCACAATATTTCGGCGATCATGCATGTCGCCATCATCAGGTATAAACTGACGGACTGAGCTCCTGTGAACGTGCCGGCACGGAGATTCGTACGCTATGGCTGCTCAGAGGGAACTGGGTTCGGTCGCGGCGGCGACCGATTTAAATACCCTCCGCCCGCGGCGCGCTCCTTCCGCCGTCCGCGCCCCGCGCCACGGTCGCGCGGTGGAACAGATTGCGACGGCGTCTGAGATGACGTCGGTGTGATGGCTCTGTCCACCGTGGTCGTCACAACTAGCCCTGCTAAGATTATAGCCACAGTCATGGTTTATGAGGTCGTCATTGGTGCGAATTTCGATGGCCTCTCTAACAACGCTGCCCCTGTATATCGACGTCTGTACCAGAATCCTCGTGCGTTCATACTCCATAGCGTGATTTTCCGACAAACAATGTTTAGCGACCGCCGACTTGCTCGGATAAATCAGTCGAGTGTGCCTCTGGTGTTCACGGCATCGATCCTCGACGGTACGCATCGTCTGACCAATATACGACTTGCCACATTGACACGGAATCTGGTACACGCCGGCCTTCCTCAAACCGAGGTCATCTTTGGCGCTTCCCACCAGTGCACGAGTTTTATTCGGAGGACAAAACACAGTTCCGACCCGGTGTTTCTTCAAAATGCGGGCGATTTTCCCCGAGGGTGCGCCTGTATATGGAATAAACGCAGTACCTACCTCCTGCCTCGTGATTTCATCCATCTCCACAGGTTGTGCTGTAGTGGTTGGATGGAGAGCACGTTGAATCTGCCACTCTGAGTACCCATTTTTTCGAAATACAGTTCTCAGATGTTCCAGTTCCTGGGGTAGACTCTCTGCGTTAGAGACAGTTCGCGCCCTATGTACTAGTGTTTTAAGTACCCCATTCCTCTGTGAAGGGTGGTGGCAGCTGTCTGCGTGCAAGTGTGCGTTGTCTTCCGATACACCCCATGACCTAGGGTGCCGTCAGCCCTTCCCTTGACCAAGACGTCAAGGAAAGGTAATTTACCCTCCGTTTCAGTCTCCATAGTGAATTTGATGTTGGGGTGTATGGAGTTTAGATGTGTAAGGAAGTCAAGGAGTTTATCCGTACCATGTGGCTAGATGACGAACGTGTCGTCCACGTAACGGAAAAAGCAATCAGGTTTCCATTCGGATGACGACAAGGCTTTCTCCTCGAAGTTCTCCATGTACAAATTCGCTACCACCGGTGAGAGTGGGCTAACCATGGCGACTCCCTCCGTTTGTTCTCCATTAAAAAGAAAATATGTAGAAGTCAAGACATGCCTAAATAGTTCAGTGGTCTTCTAATCAAACTTCTGACTAATCAGTTCTAGTGACTCGCAGGGGTACCCTCGTAAACAAGGAAACGACGTCAAAACTCACCATCACACCGACGTCATCTCAGACGCCGTCGCAATCTGTTCCACCGCGCGGCCGTGGCGCTGGGCGCGGACGGCGGAAGGAGCGCGCCGCGGGCGGAGGGTATTTTAATCGGCCGCCGCCGCGACCGAAGCCAGTTCTCTCTGAGTAACCATAGCGTACGGATCTCCGTGCCGGCCCGTTCACAGGAGCTCAGTCCGTCAGTTTACCTGATGATGGCGACATATATGATCGCCGAAATATTGTGCCCGTTGGACACTGTAGACCGGCAGTACACCCGTGGATATTTTGATTATCAAATACGCCGGGAGAAACTCAAGAATCACAGCCCCCGAATTATTCGTGAAAGACCGCATCATTCTCCTATAGTGACAGTATGGTGTGCCAATCACAATTTGGCGTGGTAGGCCCTTACTTTTTTGAGGAGGAATGAGTGACCATGACAGTGAATTCCACACGTTATGCTTCAATGTTGCAAAATTTTCTGCAACCCAGAATGGACGAAATTGTTGAACATGGATTGGGGGACTTGTGGTTCCAACAAGATGGAGCTACTGCTCACACAGTTCGAAATTCACTTGATGCTTTGAGAGAAGTCTTCCAGGAACGCCGCATCTCTTTGAGGGGTGATGTCGGGTGAACTTCGCGGTCACCAGATTTGAGCATTTGGGACTACTTTCTTTGGGGATAGCTGAAGGAAAAGGTTTTCAAAAGCCGCCCTCACACCCTTTTAGAGTTAAAAGAACGGATTATTTACGAAGTGAATCCCATGTCCCGCGATATGTGTGCAAGAGCTGCTGGAAACTTCAGGGATCGTCTACATCAATGTTTTGATGCCAACGGCCGCCATATTGAGGACGTTATTTTCAAAACTAAATGAATGTAAAATGGTATATTGTACAAATTTAGAAAATAAAAACATTTTTTCTCTATACGTCCAGATTTACTTTTTATTGCTCCTTAAAACAGCTTTGTCGGTTCTGCCACACCCATTATATGCCTCTGTATCAATTATGTGTCGATACAGGTAAGCCTGATTGAAATACCCAAAAACAATAGGTTACATTACAGCATTGTCCTCCTGAACAAACACATATACTTAAGTCTGTTGCGAGCTATATCATAAAAATACTAATTAAACATAAACTTTTTAACATTAATAATACTAAATTACTACACTTTAATAGAAAAAGTTGCTGCCCCAAGTGTGGGTATTACGGCAGTCCTTCAAAAATGGTTCAAATGGTTCTGAGCACTATGAGACTTAACATATGTGGTCATCAGTCCCCTAGGACTTAGAACTACTTAAACCTAACTAACCTAAGGACATCACACACATCCATGCCCGAGGCAGGATTCGAACCTGCGACCGTAGCACGGCAGTCCTTCTTGGCTCCTCTGAACCAATAGCATACTCTTTTCTTTTCGCTGCCTCTTTACGTTATCAAAAGCAGTCCATTTTACATTTTCTTTAAGAACACTGTGTGCATTCTTCCTTGTAGGCTGCCCCTTTTATTTTGACATAATTTTTAGCAGTCCTTTTTCGTCAAAAGCCTTGGGTTTGTTGTGCCTCTAAGGCTGCATTATTTCACTTAACTGTCCTGTAAGTAACACACTTGTTTCAATTTTCCATCATTGCACATTTATACAAAAGTATCTCAGAATCTGAAACTGGACAGATATTGATATGGTTCCAATAAAATTTATGCATAATACAGGTTTAACAAGTACCAGTTCAACAATGTTAAATTTGGAAAATATTAACTTTTCATCGTGCCATTTGGCTCGTGCTTCTGCTTTTCGTCTATTTAGTTCTCTCACCATTTCCTTTTTCTTTACGAAATCCATTTCTTTACTGGGTGGGTATTCTAACACTTCTTCTATCAGACTTTTAGTTTTATGGCCTAACATAGTTTCTGCAGGTGTGAAACCAGTAGTTTCATGTTGTAATGAATTCATGACTACTTAAAATTTTGGAAAAAATTTGCCCCAAGCACTATGGTTTTGGTGACAGTATGTCCTGCATAGCCGTCCTAATTCTCAGATATAGCGTGCTATGGGATTACTAGATGGATGGCAGGGTGAAATGTGTGTTACTTCTATTCCTTTTTGCTCCATTTCCTCCAACCATATTTTTGCGAAAAACTGCGGATCATTGTCAGATAGTTCTCTCCTTGGTATTCCAATTTCGTTAAAGTATTCCGATATTTTACGGAAAACCGCTGTAGCCGTGGCTTTCTGGTTGGATACTGCTTAATAAACTTTGAAAATACATCTAAAATAACTAGAGTGTAGGTAAAATTCCCAGCAGTTTTAGGCACATGCCCATAACGGTCCACAGACAGTAGCTCTAAGTTATCTAGAACATTGAGAGTCTGCATAGCACCTCTGTTAGTATTGTTGGCCACTTTAGCCCTCTGACAAACATCGCATGACTTTAAACATTCTGTGACCTTTTGCAATTGATTACTCCCAATTTTGACAATACTTGCAATTTCTCATGGCACTTTCTTGCCCCACAATATCCATACGCCAAATGAAAGTAATCAGTTAATTCTATTTCAACCTGTGATTGCCAACAGGCTTTCCATTCTTCACTATTTTTCCCTTTTCGAATAAACAGTACTCCTTTAAATATTTTGTAAAATTTGTTTATCTGTGGACAATCATTACTGTCAAATTTGACCTTCAGTTATTTCCACACTTCATCTTCGTTTTGGAATCTCTTAACATTATTATATATATTGGCTATTCTTGCACTACCAACTACATCTTTGAAGTATAACTTTTTAAAAGTTCCATTCTCATTGTTTTCTAAATCGATTTGCTCATTACCTTCAGGTAGCCTTGACAGTGCATCAGCAATTTGGTTTTCTGCTCCTTTCACGTACAACATGTCTTTGTCTACCATTACTTCTTGTCATGAAATGGTATTCACTTCTTTACTTTCTAAGCCGGGTGGTTCTTTCTTCTTTTCGATCGCAAAGTCCATCGCGATGCTTAGTTGTTGCCGTTTACTAATCATTTCCTCTTGTGGTTTCTTTTTTTTAGGATCCGTTATATCTTCCGGATCCTGTGTTGATTTTACTGCTTCTCAGGCCTCGTCATTCACAGATTTTATTTTCTCTTGACTAATTTCTTTTTCCTGTTTAGTGTCCAGTTTCAGCAACTTTTCCACGAAATATTCTCATTCTCTGATATTCTCGTTTGTATCAGACATAGTTTTTCAGTAACCTTCTTTTCCTCCGATACTGAATCACTAGACTGATTGATTTCTTAATTTTCATTTAAGTTGGCATCTTCGCTATCACTGTCAGCTTCTAACATGAAGCCTTTCTCAGTTTGTTTCAGAACTCTAGATCGTCACTTGTCTCGTAATTCACGCATTTCTGCATTTGTTCTATAGTGACGAGTTCCTGTTGTTTATCTTTTGTAGCAGGCAGGCGGTTTTCTTCTGTTGGAAGTTCGTCTTCATTAGAACTGTCTTCCTCATCTTCCCTGCCGTCATCAGATTACACTTAATAAACATTATAATCTTTTTGGATTTCTATCCATCACACAAATTCGTTTTCCTTCAAACGAGACTTATAAATGACAGAAACGTTACCCGCAGATTCGTTGTCACAGAATGATTCTTCAGCAACGTGTAAATCTGCATCTCTTACTTCACGTCTGCTTACGACCTCTTCATTTTCCCTAGCATTAGCGTCACGCGCCCTCTGCATAGTGCTTCTTGATTTAATTGTATTGGCAGATCGCGTACTCTGCGTGGTTCCAGACAATAAACATTTCTGCTTTACCTCCTTTACGGTTGTAGTACCGCTATCTTCCTTTTCATTACATTGCTTTATACCGTCATATAGATTACTCACCTGTATACCTGAATTGGTTACAGCAGGCGATGCCACATCTACTGGCTTACTTGCAGTCTCAGCTGATTGCCCTGTGATGTTACTCTTCGTCTGCTATAGAAATAGTTTTCGCTACAGCGTTCTGCTGCAGTGGCTTGTTAAATTACGAAATACGTCCGTTACTAGCCAACTGTGATTCACCTGCAGTACCATCTGTCACGGCAAGCCTAGTGTCCAGCATCTCATCTGCACCGTACTGCAACGAATCAAAGCTTCTCTGTCCATGTCGAGAATAGTTCTTGCGTTTGGGCATCCTCTACCTTATTCCCTCATCAATCCGACCTTCAACGTTCGAGTTATTTAGTTCAACTCCTCTCTATGGAAGCTATTTTGCGGCCTATGTCCTCTTCCGAAATGTTTGGAGGACAATCTTCCTATGCCTCTTCCTCTCTGAACAGTATTAACACGATACTGATTATGATTCTGCTCATCATTGCTGTTATTCCTATCCTTTCTTTCATCCAAGAGGTTATTATTCTGACCGAAGTTGTCTTCCCGCCAGTGGTCTTGGTCAATCATTTAATCTAAAGATGCAGAAAAAGTACGGTGGTTACTGCCCACATATCTTTTGGAGTCTTCTGCTAATTTTTTCCGGAGTTCCCATATGATTTCAAAAATCACTCCTTCGATTCCACAAATGAGCCAGTCTTCTATACTATGAGTCACAAAATTCTTTCATGTTAATTCAGCCTTTACCTTCGAACATTCTCATCATTATAAACTCACGCCAGAGGCTTTTTCTATCTGCACGGACCAATATTCGTCCAAGAACTTCTGTCTAAATTCACTGAAGGTCATTGCTTCAGTACTTAATTCCCCATCGTTTAGCATCTCCAGCTAAACAAATAATTACTATATTTACTTTTTCCTGACCTGTGATATTTTCAGGAAATAGCCCTTCGCCGTTCTCAATAAAGTCCACAGGGGATAATCCACTATGTTTTCAGTAAAAGTCAAATTTTTATTAGCCCTCTAGTACCTTGTAAATTGGAGTTCTGTCTACCACCTAAGGGCCATTACTCGAAATCTCTCTTTATAGGTCACTAACTTTATCTTGTATTATTGCAACACTTCTCTTCGCAATGCTCTACTTTCATTTCTAGGTTTTTCTCAGTCTCCTAAACAGTCATCCTCAGGTGAGAAATCTGTTCATTTGCTTTCGCTATTGCTGTCTTAATATGGGAAAATTTTTCCTCAACCTTTAACTCTACCATAGGCTCGACCTGTTCCTGTATTTTCTCTACTTCAGTTTCAAATCTGTCATTAATGCTCAAAATTTCTGCGTGTATATTACCAACAGTTTCACCTAAATCTTTCACATCTTTGTTATGTTACTAAGTTCCTTAGTCAGAAAGCCTATTTTATTATTAACTTTTTCTAACTTTTGGTTATTCCTTTCCATTTGTTCACTCTGTTTCTTGAGGTTTACCTTTACGCTGGCAGTGTTTTTAGACAGTGATTCCATTTCTTCAGATAGCCTTTTAGTAACCTTAACCCGTCCCTTACTAATTTTATTCCGACTTTCAAGTTTTTTATTTTGTGCTTGCATTTGTTTGCTTAGAACTGAAGTGTTCCTGTTTGGTGCTAACAGCTGTGTATGCAAACTGTGCAGTAATACATACAAATCAATCGGTTGTTGTTCATTGTGTTTCATCATTGTTTACCCTCTTGTCTTCCTCCTCTGAATCTACTTCCATCTTAATCTGAGATGGCATTAACAGCACAGAAGTCTCATTCCCCAAATCAGTATTTTCTTCCTCCTTTTTCATCAATGAAATCGATTCCTCTCTGTCCTGCGCCCGTTCACGGTTGATAGAAGTGTCATCACTCTTATCCTCCTGCTTTACTTCTCTATACTGCATATACTCGTACTTATCTTTGTCCATTTTTAATAATTGCTTAAATCAAATGTATAATTAGTTATACTGCTATAACTTTCTCTTAACTATTTTAACAAATTCGTGTCCCTTATGAGACGTTTATACGTCTTCCAAGCGAATCCTACCTATCTGTAAAATGTATAACTGTGCTTAACTACTTAATGGACTCCTGACTGCTGTAAAAGGTCCTGTCACCAGACGCCATATATAACCCTACAACCACTATTGTAATTTAGTATATCTTTACCTAAATAACAGAAAACCCTGTCTCGGTGTTGTCACATATACTATACCTGAATGGAACAAATAGTCCTGTTACGGGAAAAGCCACGTATAACCCTCTTACTAAAATTTAGTTTAATTTCCAAATAATGTACACTATGGGAGAATAGTCCTGTTAATAGTAAAAGCTAATCGACAGAGTTACCCTTTTTACAGGATTTGACCGTGTGTTGTGTCTAATGGCTAAGTAAATCAGAATATTAACTTCTTTTCGAAGATCTTACCCAGCGGTTAGATAGAAATGCAGTATAAATGATATGATGTTGAAGCTAGGACAACTCAGTTGATTTCTTGGTTTAAAACATGTACTAATAGTCGCCAGCCTATCGAGGCAATGAGACAGTGATATATTGGAAAAGCAAAAGTATGAATTTTTCTTCCTTTCCTGCTACTGTTTAAGTTGCTTCTTCAAAAGTATTACTCCACTTAAACAATGTTGGGCTACACCCTTAAACATTAAGTTTTTAAAAGAGAAAAAGTCCAGTAGACAGCTTCAAGGAAGCTAAAAAAATTTGGCCGTTCAGAAAATTTGAACATTCAGAAATACACTTTCCATAATCAACAAACTTAAATACTAAAATACGTAGATACTAAAGTGCACACTTTTTATATTGAGGGTTTCACGAAAACCTCTTTCTTATTGGGATTTATTTTCAACAGCTACTATTCTTTGAACCAACTCTGTATAGTCATTTATCAGATTCTAGTTACTTGGTTACACTCTGTTTGAACATTATGTAAGCAAACTTTTACTATAACACTTTGCAGTTGTTAATAAAACATAAAAAAACAATTTAAATGGTGCCTCTTTATATAGAATTGGCACCGAAAGTCTGTAAAATAGGATACTCGGATTAATCAAATACCAGAAAGGAACCCTATGTGTATGATTAGGATGAAATAAGAGGGTGAACCAGTTTCTTTAAAGTTTATGAACCATTATTAAAACCCAGTTTAAATCAATGGTTCACTCTGTACAAAAGTAAATATACGAAATAATCTTATCTGGTGGCTGTAGGCTTGGATGTGGCGAACAATTATGACAGCTACACTACCACAGTAAGTCCTGCAATCATCTCGCTGTGTCAGATGCAGTGACCGAGCGGTTCTAGGCGCTTCAGTCTGAACCGCGCGACCACTGCGGTGGCAGGTTCGAATCCCGCCTCGGGCATAGATGTGTGTGATGTCCTTAGGTTAGGTAGGTTTAAGTAGTTCTAAGTTCTAGGGGACTGATGACCTCAGATGTTAAGTCCCATTGTGTTCAGAACCATTTGAACAATTTTTTCATCTCGCTGTATCGGCTTAATTTCTCTTCTTGGCGGCGTTCAATTTTACATACAGTAGCCAAACAACTCGCAGCTATGCGGTAAGCCGTTTGCAGTCTTCATCCGAGGCATTTATGTGCAAATTTGCAAGCAAAGCTTCTGCTACTCCACATAGGTGTTGCGTCAGTCCCTGCTTCCAACAGACTGAGTGGCTTACTTCCCGCGCTTGTCCTAGGCAGCGCGCAAATTCACCCTTGTCACTTTTTCCACTCCCCATAGCCACTTTCGTTCCAAACAAAAGCATACTGGGTTTTACGTGACACCTATTTCTTACATTGTTCCTAAGCGTGACCATTTCTTAAATTGTCAGATTTTCATCAGCAGGAACAATTTGTACACACACATATTTTTAAACACAAAAATGTCATCAGAACTCAACATTGAGCTCCTCGAATCAACCCGTGACACTCCTGGCCTTGTGACATGGCGCATTATCTTGTTGAAAAATGCCACTGCCGTCGTGAAACGTGATCGTCGTCATGAAGGAGTGTACATGGTCTGCAACCAGTGTACCATACACCCTGGCTGTCACGGTGCCTTTCACGAGCTCCATTGGAGTCATGAATGCCCACGGGTATGCTCCCAAGAGCATACTGGAGCCGCTGCCGTTTGTTTCCACCCCGCAGTACAGGTGCTCCCCTGGAAGATGAGGGATTCCCGCCCTCCCACCGGCATGTTGAAGAAGATATCGGAAACCATCAGTCCATGCAACTCTCTGCCACTGCGGCAACGCCCAGTGCAAATGGTCACGGGTCGATGTCATGGTGTTAACACTGGCACATGCACGGGTCGTCGGCTGCGGAGGTTGATCATTAGGAGTATTCGGTGCACTGTATGTTCAGAGACACCGTTACTACACCCACTATTAAAGTCTGATGTTGGTTCCGCCACAGTATGCCGCCTACCCTGTTTTACCAGTCTGCGCAGCCTATGACGTGTAACATTTGTAATGTGGGGTGGCCGCCCAACCCCACGGCCTCTGGACGTGGTTTCACCTTGGTTTCGCCACATGTTGAAGACACTCATCGCAGCACACTGTTCGACCAACCGACAAGTCGTGCAGCTCCCAAAATGCTCATGCCGAACTTCCGCGACATCACAATCTGCCCTCTGTCAATCTCAGACAGATTGCACGCCTTCCCCACACGGAGAGAACATACACTGATACTACGTGCCCCGTGCTTGTGTCTGACTAGCAGCCATTCCTCTCCAGGTGACGCTGCAATCGCCTGGGCGGGTTAATATCGATAGTAGGTCAGTGGTCATAATGTTATGGCTGATCAGCGTTGTGCAAAACCGAATATGTATAATTATCAGCTAATATAGTGAGCAAACTAATTTTTTTTATTAATGGCTCCAGATGATGTGTATTATGTTTCTCATTTTTTCTATTAATATGCAGAGAATGCTAACAACAATACATGTTACGGCGCGTGCATTGCTTATTGTTATTCCTGCCATTGCAAAACTTCTACTACTCAGGATTACTTCTAAGACCCTCAGTTCGTCTTCCGAAGTTGTTTTAGTTCGACTACTACATAACTTCCTCCAAGTTTTGCGCAACTTTTGGAATATAAACAGTTCAGGCAAGAAGGGCATAGAAACTTCTGTAATTTCGTGGTACGGAAGAAAGTTAACCATTAGCTCGTTAGATGGTTTTACCAATAAGGAAGTTCTGAATCGAATTACGGAAAAAAATTATGGCACATCTTACCTAAAAGAAGCGGTAGATTGATAGCAGACATCTTGAGGCATAAAGGAATCGTATGGATATGTTAGTAGAGAAAAGTATGTTTGTTTGTTCGTTTGTTTGTGTGTGTGTGTATGTGTGTGTGTGTGTGTGTGTGTGTGTGGGTGTGGGTGGGTGGGTGGATGGTGGGGTTGGGGGTAGATCGTAGAGTAAGATCAAGACATGAATACGACAAGGGGGTTCAAGAAGGTTGCAACAGTTATACGGGGTTGACGAGACTTGAACAGCATGGAGAGCTGCATCGAGCCATTTTTGGGACTGAAGACCAGCAATTACAACAATATAAACAGCCTGAAAAATCTGTTTCACAACAGTACACGAATTTTCCAAAATTAGCCTCGTATTTGAGCCTTTGCGCGAAATAGTAATTAGACATCGATTACGTTTCTTAATTTTATAAGAAATGTCGATCCATACCTTTACTAACAGACAGTGTACCTGAATATGGTATGATGATGTGACGAGTTGAAGGACATGACTCACACGTAGCGCTGTTGACTGGCACTTGGTCCTTAATACCGGAACGACTTCTGTTATTCTGCCGTAAAGGCTGAAGTATCAGTCCGTACTTTAACAAGCAGTTATCATCGGGAGCAGAAGAGTTGCTCGTTTTCATACACACTTCATTATTCTTAATCCTAGCTCAAACATAACACAGGCGTGTGAAAAGGCACACAAAGCAGAATAATTCACAGCGTATGCTGTGGTCTGATTCACTTGACAGTCATTTCCAGTGGCACATGAAGATGCTGTGTAAGATTCTGAGAAAACTTACGGTGTGTAGTGCCTTACTAATTGTGTTTCTCTCTAATAATTATTGTTCCTCTCTAATAATTACTATTAATTCTAGCCCTCAGTACTTTCTACCTAAATGCTCATTCTCATTTTGGTTTCATTTGCAGATGAACCCAATGCACCAGATTCCAACCATCAACGATGGCGGATTCTTTTTGTCTGAGAGGTATGTTCACTTACATCTTATTAATCCCATATTGGATTGGTTATAAAGCATAACTCGTTTAATTGTACTTTTTGTTGAATTGATTTTTAATATTAGTAACGAATTCATATGTGGATGATGTGACTTGTGCTAGTATTTGACATTAGTTAAGTTCTCCTATCAGCGTTATTGTAATTACGTATCGTAAGCGGCATTTTCTATTTGTGATGAGTGCATTAGTTACCTGGACCTATTTCAGAATGTGTTAGTACGTTTGATGTATGAAGCTAGTATAAATTTTGATAGCTACAGTCTCCTAATATTTTCTTGAAAACTGTAGTAAGTATATGAAGCTTGAAAGATCTTTTATCCATGGTTATTTTGTTTGTGTTGAGTAGCATTGCCACTGTACACGTGGTAAAAAATTTTAAAAACCATTTATCTGGTTATAAAATAAATATTGCTGATAAAGAGATATATAGGTGCCTAATAAAACTCCCTAAAGGACTAAGTTGAAGGATTAAACTTTGGAGGGGGGGGGGGAGGCAGAACTTCATTCACCTTTTATTGAGACAAAGTTTTATTCCTGTAAACAATTAATTCAAAGATTTTGCCAAATGAATGATTACCAGATATCTAAATAAGTTTGCCATTTAGACATTAATTGTGATACAGATACAGTCAGTAAAGGGAAGGAACTAGGATTAAATAACAGTTCTCTGAAAGTGTATCGTTACAGTGATTACTAGTTACATATGAGACCACAGTAGCCGATTGACACTAATGCAACCTTCACGGGATTATTGAACCATGAATAACAGTAGAATGATAGGATCAATCATTATAGATAAAACGGCAGAAGGCAATTGACGTCTATACAGATTTTTGAAATTATAGTAATGCGATTACAATAAAATGCTTTCGATGTTAAGTGTCTCGAAGAAAAACTGAACAGTGACAAAATCGACCAACAGGCATTAAATGACACACTTGTCGGCCGGCCCAATACTTCGAGCTATACAAGTCTCAGACCGACACTGTCTCACATACACTCCCTCAAACTGTACTAACTTTAAAACAGGTAACTGGTACTGAGTGTACCTGGAGCATAAACGGAACGTTGAAGTCCACTAAATAAGAAAGACGCACAAGGGCCCGAAGGCGTAAGTCAAACTCACAACACTGGCTCAGAAATACAACAAATCGTAAGAAATTGTTATCCAATAAATTGCGCGTCACACTACAATAACGAATACGCTACAACTTAAACTCCTTAAATAAATAGTCCTACCCTAATGAACCCAAGCCAGTGCACTTAGAACAATAAAAACATCAAACTAGCACCAAAACACGTTAAACAAATTGTCACTGCCTGCAAACAGTAATCGAATCACACTCAAACCCGAGGTATTTAAAACCAGCAATTCAAATCACACTAACATAAGATCACGTCAAGGAAAGGCATAAAATGATATATTAGCCTTACAATACTTACACGTCCTTGATGGACCCAAACATTCATGAGCACAGAAAGATCTGGTGCAAAGACCGTACGTTGGTGCATCGATCTGCTCAGTGATACACCGTGCTTTCTCAAACAGACTAAACACTAAGATTAAGAAATAATACACAGTGAGCCCCAAGATTTAAATGATAAACCAGATTATCGACGCCATCTGACGCTAACACAAATTACTACAATCAGATGTTTCGTAGAGGCGAACCACAAGAGAAATTGTACACAGGGTTCCGTGACTGAAAAATCAACCAGCAACCTGTATTAGGTTTATCACACTTGCTACACGAAGGGGAGACAATGCCTCACCAATGACGTGAATACAATGATATCATCTTGTTACGTCAGTTGAAGTCCTTGTCCAGCAGCATCGGAAAGGTAGGTCACGAGTCAGGAACTTCAGCATTATGCATCGGCTAACGACCACCAAACTTCTTCGCTACACAGTCCATCCAAAACGCGCTCAATACAGGCAGCGCCGACCCGAATGGACGTCTTCATCTCGACAGTATTCGCCGCCAAGGTAGCCGCACGTTCGTTCGGCCGATCCTCTCTCGTGCTCGCAACCTTACGACTACATCACGAGCACCGAAAGGGTACGATCTCTGGAGGAGAATCGATAGGACGAAAGCCTGCACCGCACACTTGCCTTATAGAGAGTAAGGTTAAAATCTTATATAATGTGTTACTTTTCTGTTCGGTCTTTCGTACAATACTTTGCACTGCTTTACCTCTCATAATTCATTCTACATTAATACTGAAAGTATCCAACATTTACACACTTTTGATTATTGATTTTATTTTCAATAATTTACATTTTCCTTCAGTTGGTGCATTTATTTTCAGTCTGTTGAGTGAGTAATATATTTCAACGTTTCCGTAGAGAAATTTACTCTCACAGTATATAATTTAGTAAGTAAGTAATAGGAGTACGATTTCGCACAGCAGACAGTGAAGACAAAGGAAGGAGTAGTGAACCTTATTAAAATCGTTGTCAGGTTCTATAGCACAGCCATAAATGATCATAGGTAAAACTAATACGAGAGATGCCAAAATAAATTTTTGAGTGAATGTTCATTAAAAAAAAAAGTACTTTTGGTTTTCAAGGATCTGTAAGGTTTAACCACTGGTGGGAAATAAGAGCAAAATGAAATGCGCTCCAAAGTACTGAAATATGCAGAGGAAATTACTCCTCGCATCATTTGCTTGTTATAAACGTACATAAAGACGGCAAGGGATCATTTGAAAAAAAGAAAAAATCCTCGAAATTCTAAAATATTTGCAGTTACACAAAACAGGACCTTAGAAACATTTATAATATTTAAGACTTATTTTATCAAGCAATCGTATCTGATTTTGTGTATTTCATGTTTCAGTCATGCAATAGTGACCTATTTAGCGGACAAATATGCGAAGAATGAAAACCTATATCCGAAGGACATCCTGAAACGCTCGATAGTTCACGAGAGGCTGTTTTTCGACGTCGCGTTTTATAGTAAACTTATAACGTTTGTGGTAAGCATTTATGTCTCATTTTTCAAGTAAGTCATTCCCTTTACCAAATAGAGAAAACATAGACCAAGCAGATATTGTTGTTTGAGATGTGATGGTTTGGTAGTGTAAGGTGTTGTATATACAGGGTGACAATTATTGAACTATAAGGAAAAAAAACGTAAATTGGTTACAAACCGGGCGTACACACATTTATTCAACATGTAAATATCCATACAGATATTCGGGTTTATGTTATGTTCGATATGCCTGACATCATTGGTGGTGATGATGTGGCCAGACGAATAGCTAAATTCTGCACGACCCGCTGAAGTGTCGTAACGTCGATGCTGTCTATGACCTTTTGAATGGCTATTTTCAGCTCAGCAAAGGTTTTGGTTTTGGGGTTATTACTACACATCTTATCTTTAATATAGCCCCACAAAAAGGGGTCGTATGTGTTCAGATCCGGAGAATATGACGGCCATTAGCGGCTCATGCTAGTCCCCTCTGGGTACTCCAGAGCCAGAATGTTGTCCCCAAAGTGCTCTCCTACTTCGATGCGGACGAGCTTTGTCTTGCAGGAACCACATCTTGTCGAAATCAAAGTCATTTTGGATAATGGGTATTAAATCATTTTCCAAACCTTTCACGTATAGTTCGGTAGTCACCCATCCATCAAAGAAAATCGCACCGATTATTCCATGACTGGAAACTGCACGCCGCACACTCACCCGTTCTCGATCGCGAGATGCGGATTCTCAGTCCACCAAATGCGCCAATTTTGCAAACTAATGAACCCAACCAAATGAAAGAAGGCTTTGTCGCTAAAACAAACCAAACAGTGCATACTATTCCCAATCACACACCGCGGCCAACCGTGCGGTTTGAACTTCATAACACAAACCGTTCACAAGTTTGACGATTTTATTTCATATAGTTCAACAATTACCACCCTGCATTTTCTTACTGAAATGTTTGCAAGACTAACTTCAGGTGACCTTCGAACTAGCAACGCGCAGTTAAAAATGTATATAAGTAAGAGGACTAGAAATAAAATACATTGCTTCGATGCAATTTTATTGATGATGCTTAGTGAAATATTGCTAAGTAGCAAATAGAATAAGTCATTTACAAACGATATCACGGAGATCATAAAGAGGAAACAAGATCAGTTGAGGTGAATGTGAAGAGAATAGAAAAGAAGGTAGCTTAATCGGTAAAAAATTTGTTTCTGGCAAGCCTAACAGTTATCCAGTGGAGCCAGTTTGGCACGGGGAACCACAGCTGCCTTTAGGTCCCTTGAGTTGCAGATGCTGAAACCGTCACGTGCTGCATTGTATCTACATCCCATATGTCAATCCTAGCGAATGCTGCCGCTCCTGCCACTGTTTCCCTAACCTCACATGCATTTAGACATATTACCTGGCAACTCACTCAGATTTTTAAGGAAAGGAAAATGCAAGAGGAATCACACCGAGTTTTGAACGGCCGACAACTGCAGCGAAAGGTGAGTGTAGGAGCCAACTATCTCACCCTCCTTGCTCTGTCCGTAACTAAAAATGGGTAACACGGGCTATCTTCGATGCTCAGAGTTATACTAATGTACAGTTTACGCTACATGTGGTCTGTGATGAATAATCAAAAGCATCATCTAGCCAAATCGACAACCATATTCGTGTGTCGGTATATCTGGTCATTTTCTTAGTAGAGTGATAGCTGGTCGCATAAACATATTTTTGTAAGTGGACGTCAGTTTCGACTGAGGAAACGCTCGCTACCCCAAACATAATCTATAGGTTTAGTTTCTTCCTCCTACAACAATCCGTGTCAATGTCAAAATCACTCCATCGAGAGGTCGTGTGTCGATTGTTTTTCTCATAGGTCAGGAAAATAAGCTAACGATCAATTCAGAATCACTGCACAGTCGAAGAGATACACTATGTGATCAAGAGTATTCGGGGACCTGGCTGAAAATGACTTACAAGTTCGTGGCGCCCTCCATCGGTAATGCTGGAATTCAATATGGTGTTGGCCCACCCTTAGCAATGATGACAACTTCTACTGCCGCAGGTATACTTTCAGTCAGGTGCTGGAAGGTTTCTTGGGGATTGGCAGCCCACTCTTGACGGAGTGCTGCGCTGAGGAGAGGTATCGATGTCGGTCGGTGAGGCCTGGCACGAAGTCGGCGTTCCAAAACATCCCAAAGGTGTTCTGTAGGATTCAGGTCACAAGTCTGTGCAGGCCATTCCATTACAGGGATGTTATTGTCGTGTAACCACTCCGCCACAGGCCGTGCATTATGAACAGGTGCTCGATCGTGTTGAAAGATGCAATCACCATCACCGAATTGATCTTCAACAGTGTGAATCAAGAAGGTGCATAAAACACCAACGTAGGCCTGTGCTGTGATAGTGTCACGCAAAACAACAAGAAATGCAAGCCCCCTCCATGAAAACCACGAAAACACCATAACACCACCGCTTCTGAAAGTTAGTGTGTCACTACACACGCTGGCAGATGATGTCCACCGGGCATTCGCCGTACCCACACACCGACATCGGACCACCATATTGTGTACCGTGATTCGTCCCTCCACACTACGTTCTTTCACTGTTCAATCGTCCAATGTTTACGCTCCGTACACAAAGTGAGGTGACGTTTGGCGTTTAGCGGCGTCATGTGTGGCTTATGAGCAGCCACACGGCCACGAAATCCAAGTTTTCTCACCTCCCGCCTAACTGTCATATTACTTGCAGTGGATCCAGATGCACTTTGGAATTCCTGGGTGATGGTGTGGATAGATGTCTGTCTATTACACTCTACGGAACCTCTTCAACTGTCGGCGGTCTCTGACAGTCAGACGAGGTCGGCCTGTACGCTTTTGCGCTGTGAGTGCCCATTGTCGTTTCCACTTCAATATCACATCGGAAACAGTGGGCCTAGGGATGTTTTTAGAAGTGCGGAATCTCGCGTACAGACGTATGACACAAGCGACACCCAATCACGTGACCATGTTCGAAGTCCGTGAGTTCCAAGGAGCACCCCATCCTGCTCTCTCACGATGTCTAATGACTACTGAGGTCGTTGCTGTAGAGCACCTGGCAGTAGGTGTCAGCGCAATGCACCTAATATGAGAAATGTATGTTTTTGGAGGTGTCCGGATACTTTTGTAGCGTATTTAACCTTTATCGTTCCTTCCTTCCATCTCTTGATGAAGCACCTGAACCTCGTGAGAGATTAGCTACACGTCGGCACCAGGTTTCATCCCCTCTCGTCTTCGCATTTATCTTCATGCCAATGATAATACTAGAACATTGCTACACATTAGAAGCCCTAATCACTATCAAGCTGACGAGTTATACATATCTTTTTCTACTGGTTAAACAGTTTCTTATTCTTTTAGTTAATTTTATTATTCAATGTCTGGTGGCACTTGCCGAGGATACAAGAAAATAATCTCACAAGGAGCCTTATGGACTGTGCAGTGTCCCCCTAACGACACACGGAAGTCACAATCGAAATCAGTTGTAGTTGCCACACACTTCTTTATTACAAACATATTGCTCATAATACAGTAATCATAATTACATCAAAGCTTGTCTTTAAACAAAAATCTTCTATATATCGTTTTGCTTTCAACCATTTACATTAATTTAAACCATGTCCACGGACCCATAATTAATTCAATATGACTGACACATAAATCACACCTACTTCATGACTTACATGGAAACTCTTTTATCCATATTTTCATCACATCCAAGTTCGGAATTGAGACAGACAGTAATTTTTTAAGGCTTCTTCGGCCAATTTTTCGTAAATTAAAAACAATATTCATAAAAGTATCTTTCGTAAAATATGACTGACTTTACTAGCTCAGATAAGAGATCTGAGTTCGACAAACACCAATATTTTCAAGGTTTACTTGGGCAACTTTTCATTGACTAATGCAATGTTCATAAAATCTTGATTCAAAAAGTATGACTAACATAACTCACATCAAAGTTCTGAGTTCAACAAGCCACAAAATTTTTAAAGTTTACTCGGCCAACTTCTTGCATATACCAGGTTCGTATGATTTAATTACCAGTCCGCAGCTCGTGGTCGTGCGGTAGCGTTCTCGCTTACCGCGCCCGGGTTCCCGGGTTCGATTCCCAGTGGGGTCAGGGATTTTCTCTGCCTCGTGATGACTGGGTGTTGTGCGATGTCCTTAGGTTAGTTAGGTTTAAGTAGTTTTAAGTTCTAGGGGGCTGATGACCATAGCTGTTAAGTCCCATAGTGCTCAGAGACATTTGAACCATTTGATTTCATTACCTGGCTATAACGAGAAGATCTTCCCAAGAAGATCTTTCACTCTACATGAGAATTAGTGATGGACGAGAGCACACCAAAAGATTTTAACCAATACAATAAATACACGGGACAGGAAATGAAATGAAAAGGTACTCATCTTTGCACTGCGATTGAGCTTCAGAAACCATAACTCTCCAGCCTGAGACATGGTGAGGTGGGGGGGAGGGGGTGGCAGGGGTTTAAATATCACTCTGTCACCGTTGAAGTCCTATCCCAGTTTGCTCACGTCAACCACTGCCAGTTATCTTCATCATAAAACACATCAGTGGCAGACAATATTCTGAGGCATGAGATACGCAATACTAAATGCACAACTAGTTATCAATATCTTTCAATTATATACGCCACAAATGAAACCAACAAAATAAACCTCCGTGACTTACTTGGGCAGTCATGGCTCTTAAAATTTGGTTATCCAATCCCTTAAAATCCTCACTAAAATAATGGTAGGATAACCTCGGCGCACATTTAAAGGCCAGATTAAAACAACGACATAACGGGTGGAATTGGAAAAATACTTCAGCGCAGCTTGGAACGCCAGACACAGACTTACGCACTACTTCTAGCTACGTGTCTGCTTGGTGCCGTCGTTACACTTCCTTAACTGCCATCAAGGTATCAAGTGAAGACACGAAATTCAGTGATAAGCAACTGGAACAATTCCATATATTTTACAGTACACTTAAATATTTAGTTAATACGAACACAACCCACCGAATCAACTCGACGACTCCAATTCAGTCGGCCTGTGTAACTTGTAACCAAGACGACGGAACTTGGCCTTCCAACCTTGAGGAAATCCCCATCACCACTGACAGAAGATTTGCATTGTAACGGCTAAACTCGCAATAGCGTCTGGGCACTCTCCTTCGTCATGCCGACTCGGCATCTCGCCGTGCTGCATACAAACACAGTCCCACGTCACTCCACCTCACACTGCGGATACCCGCACACCGGCCAACAGCAAACCGCGCGCACTGCAGTTAAAATCCCCCGCCGCCAAAGATGTGAAGAAGACAAATAAGCATCGAAGTCGACTCAACGATGAAAAGACAATCGATGGGAACTGGCGCCAGAAACGCACCAGCTCCGATTGGTTCTGTTAGATATTCTTCTTATTTACGGCACTTGAATCTCAGTCTGCGGAAATCAGTTTCTTAAAGAAGCAGGATCCAATTTCAAAAACACTTGAAACAATCGACTTTGACGTTTTTCGAGATCTGTTATGTGCAAAACATCACAAATAACGTAATTAAATCGCTCGTAGCTGGTGCTAATAACATCGCAACAGCATAAGTTGAGAGAAACGGTAAACCTACAAGAAAAGATACATCGAATATTTAGATAAGACAATGAAGTTATTTGCATCTGAATATACGTTATGCAGAATGAGATTTTCACTCTGCAGCGGAGTGTGCGCTGATATGAAACTTCCTGGCAGATTAAAACTGTGTGCCCGACCGAGACTCGAACTCGGGACCTTTGCCTTTCGCGGGCAAGTGCTCTACCATCTGAGCTACCGAAGCACGACTCACGCCCGGTACTCACAGCTTTACTTCTGCCAGTACCTCGTCTCCTACCTTCCAAACTTTACAGAAGCTCTCCTGCGAACCTTGCAGAACTAGCACTCCTGAAAGAAAGGATATTGCGGAGACATGGCTTAGCCACAGCCTGGGGGATGTTTCCAGAATGAGATTTTCACTCTGCAGCGGAGTGTGCGCTGATATGAAACTTCCTGGCAGATTAAAACTGTGTGCCCGACCGAGACTCGAACTCGGGACCTTTGCCTTTCGCGGGCAAGTGCTCTACCATCTGAGCTACCGAAGCACGACTCACGCCCGGTACTCACAGCTTTACTTCTGCCAGTACCTCGTCTCCCACCTTCCAAACTTTACAGAAGCTCTCCTGCGAACCTTGCAGAACTAGCACTCCTGAAAGAAAGGTTGTTTCCCCTTTCACTCATTTATTGCATAGCCTGAGCCTTATCTGAGACTCTAATTACATTAACTTTTAATGAAGATATCAAGTCAGTTTTTGCAGAATACATCTCTGTCTTCAGAAAAAGGAGCCGAGCGACGAATTGAGGGACAACTTAGTAGACGGCCTGGAGACTCTGGAACGCTTCCTGACCACCAACAAGTTTCTTGCCGGGGACAACTTAACCATTGCTGACTACTGTTGCTATTGTACAATCACATTCCTTGACGTAAGTAATTTCCCTCGCCACTAGAACGCCATGTTCTCTATCAGTATGCAATTGTGGGGAGACAGTACCGTTTGTTTTACTCCTTACAGCTACTCCATTCTAAACTATCCTATAGTTTTCATGTTCAGAATATTCTATGAAAGTTTAATTTTTTTTTTACATTTTCCCAAATTCTTTATAATTGCGCCCTTTCTCAGACATGCAATACGTTTCTGACCGCAAATTCGTGTAATAAATTATGCAGATTTTGAAGATAAGGTCTCAAATATCCCATCAACTAGGTATTCACATTTGTCTTCTGTGACTCGTCTGCTTAGATGAAAGATTTTCCTTAATTTTATGTATTAGCATATATCCATAACTGTATCAACTGTATCTATTTAACAAGATTTATTTTAACCACAATGGCTTTTCAGGTCCTGTATTCTCAATTATAGGTGCAGTCACTTCCAATTTAGACCTCAGTTTTGCAGGTTTCTCCAGTAAATATGAAATGATTTACACGAAACAAGCGATCTGTCCTACTAGAAAAACAACCACATGTTTTAAGCGCAAACCACATTACATCAACTAGGAACGGTGTTTGGGTACTAGTTGAAGCAGTAAATCTTGTTTGTTTCAGTGTAGAATTGGTTAAAAAATATATATATACAAACTTAGGACTTACAATGAATCTTACACAGTGCTGCAGATAGCCGCACGGTACATCAAACTTAATATCACGTTCCTTTTTTATAACTGAAGACTTTTCTCGTATACGATGAATATTTATAGACAAAAACTTACATTGATTGAGGTGCTGCACGTTGAAGACTGATTCAGTCTGTTACCTAAATATCTTAGGTATTTAAACTTCATTTTGGTCTTCTTGCAAAACGACTACACGTTCGAAAGTAAGAAACATCTCTTTCACTTGCAATGTTGCTTTATCAAATTTCTGTGATCTACGTAGTCTTGAAAGCCATTGTCGATTATTTAGGGAAGACGGTATATGTTCCTTTAGTTAAAGTAGTAAACTCTTGGAGTGCGGTTTTAGATTATTACAAATAATCACCACAAGGCTAATAATCTGTGCAGCATGCATTATAGACGTAATTTTGGATACAAATGGATGTTTTGTGAAGTCTGGCTAACCATATAATTTCAGCAATAGATACTTCAGAGACCGAGTATTGAACTGTGTATATGTGTATTAAGTTTTGCGTGACTATTTTTGTCATCTTATTATAGTGGTTAGGTCCTTAATCTCGTGTTACATCACCAAATCTCCAAACACACTGTGTAACATTTGGTAAACTTATAATACCTCAGATGCTGGCTTAGCGTTCATGGTAATATGGTATGAGAGTGACAGCTTTATTGCGTATTTTCCATGAAAATTTGTTAGCCCTCCACGTGGCACAAACATATATGGAAACACAAGCTGTAATTTTTGTAAGTGAAGATGAAAAATCTTCCTGAAATGTGATCCAGTAGACGGAGGTTTGCAGATTTTCGTCGCCGATGTGGGAAAGAGTTTTCTGCTCTCCTCGGACATAAATTCTCAAAATTTGATAGCTGCAGCAGATGCTTATCTTTACGCATTAAATCAGTAATTTCTTTTTGTTCAGCAGTTAGTGAAGGAAATGTAAGGCTTTTAAGTGGAAGCAGAAGGAACTCATTATGCAGAATCGCTGAAGTATCAAAATCATCTAAGGAGCTTTAACCGGGAAACGACACAATCGACGATTATATAGTGCTGTTTGAAAATTACTTTGCGAACTCAGGCGCATTGCTACCGTGGACGGAAGGTTACGCCTTGAGCCAACTTCAGTTAAGGCATCGTGTTACATGTAGTCGGACATTGCTGCCATTTGTGAACCAACCTCAGTTTCGCATTTGTTTACTGATTAACCTGCTTCTTTAGTGATGGGATGCTATAGAGTCATCTAGTGACTCGTGTAAATCCCTGTATCATATTTGTTAGTAGTGGCCCAGAAAATGTTGGGTGAACAGGTCGGAGGTTCTGGTAGATAATTATTCAGTGAACCAGAATATCCTTTCTTCATTGTGTTGTTTGAGGAGTACACTACGTTAGTTATAAAAATACGATGTCTAGTCGCCCGTTGACGCCTTGGCCTTCAGTACCATGTAGCCGCCTGCCATGGGCGCTGGTGAATAAATTCAAATTTTTCGTTAAGAGTACAGAGGAAGGGAATACCTATCATTTGTCAAAAAGAAATTATTATCTAACGCGACTGGACCTGTACTTATACCATCACGAAACGTTTCTTTCCTAGACTCTGGTACTGGAGAGAATGGTGCTACGGACTTTCATCAATTTTCGGGATCATTCCTTTTCCTGTTGGCATTTGCAGACCAAGCTCTTTATTCGTTAATCTTTCGAGTTTTCTTCAGCTGTGAAATTTTTACACTATGTGACGAACACATTCTGTACTTTCTATTCTATTGTTTTTTGGGCGCAACGAATCATTTTAATATCAACATTTTTTGTTTATTTTTCTATTTCAGTTTCCAAAAAAGGGTAGAGTAGACCTCTCGAAGTACAAAAATATCAAGAGGTGGATGGAACTACTACAGAAGACTAGTCCCTTGTTTAAGAAGTACGACCAGATCCGCGAGAGGGCGATACAAATATACTTGGAAGATGGAAAGTATTAGATAGCCCTTTGATTTTCTTAACAAATAAACCCTGGATCGTTGGAAATATTGTACTACTGTGCTGAAAAGTTTGAGCAATGCAACTGTAAATAAAAAGAATACAATAAAACTGTAAATATCTTCATATCATCATTAGTAAAGAATAATTACAGGTGTTTCAATTGTTTGTATGATGTTGTCAGTGAGAGTTTTAGAGTGGCGCCTGAAGTTGGTGGTACTGACGCAGTAAAAAGACAAAGTGATATAAGAACTATTTCGTTGACCCTAGACAAGACAGCGAAAGCATTCGACACGTGTAAAATTATAAGCAATTTTATGCACGAGGTCAGGTTTTCAGTAACTTTTCAGCGACTACCACTGAACCACGGATTGATTAGCTTCCCCAGGGCATGTGTTCGTTGTTAGCTGAAGTACGAAGTTATCCACAATTGTTAACTGGTAGACATAAGGACGAAAATAACTGGTTCTCTAGTGTGCATCATATAAACATCTGTAAAACCTGTCCGCTCTTTGACAATCATCGAATAAACGTTACTTAGAATGTACATACAGAGACCCTTATACACAATAAAGACGATAACCATCAAGAACAAACTCATAACAGCTATGATGGACGATTGACACAGGTATGAAATAATGGTCAGATTGTACAATTTCGGTCACCCGCTATCAGCTATTATGTTTGCAGACAAAGAGAGAAAACACTTTTGAAGAAGATAAAAGGGATATATGTTACATACGTGGCTTGGTTTTTTAACTGACAATACGTGAAATCATTTCTTACCATGTGCATCCAAGAGTTTCCTTTGTCTTTGTGTAGAAAAAGTCAATAACTGAAAAGAATTTCTGATACACGTTTTACAGTCCATTCGTAATCAATCTCCAATGTGGGTACTGGAGCGAAATAATATTTTCTGCTCTGCTAATTTATACACTGTGGCCCTATGAAAATACTTGTACTTAGTATCTTCGAAAATGCATATTCTGCTGTACTTTAGCTTCAAGTGTCAAATTGTGAAGACGTTAATCATGTTTCCTTCCTTTAAGATAAATGTAGATCGATTCCTAAGTCTGAATGTCTGTTTTCAACAGGTAGCTTATCAATTTTCCTATTAACCCCTTTACTGTCTAATATATTTCTCCATAGTCGACCCTATATTTACTATTTAAATTTACGAAAATCAGCACCTGTCGTTTTATACACTTTTCTCAACTTTATATATTTTTTATAGGAACTTTTTATAAATCTATCCTTACTATGTATTTTGGTGATGAGTATTGAAGATAATACGGTTTTAGACGATTTTGTTGGTTTGGTGAACCTGAAAAAGTACAGACATGTTCAACATCACTACACATTTGACACAGTCATGTCGTGTATCACTTTTCTTCCTTGCCCTGCAAACTGTACAACTCCTGGAGGGTGTTTTCTTGACGGGATTGGCAGAGATTTATTTAAAAAAATCCAGAAAACGACTGCTTATAGCTTCCAAAATATAGAAAGAAATAGAGTATGTTATAAACAACTATACAGATTGATTTCTCAGCTCTCCAGTGGTCCAGCTATTATCGGTCTATTAGCCTTACAGCCGGCAACGTAATAACGAACTTGAATACTGCGGGTGAGCCGGCTGTATAAGCCAGTGGGTTAGAAAAGTCAATAATTGAAAAGAATTCCTGATACACGTTTCACAGTCCATTCACAATCAATCTCAAATATGGATATTTAATGTCCTGTTAATTTATACAACGTTGGCCTATGAAAATACTTGTACTTAGTAGGAGGAAGAGGAGATAACTTGGTCATTAGAGACGGGGCACAAGCTCGGATTAGAGAAGGATGAAGACGGAAAGAGTCCGTGTCCTTTAGAAGGAACAATCCCGGCATTACATTTAGCGGTTTAGGAAAACCACGGAAAACCTAAACCAGGATGACCAACGGAGGGGTTGAACAGTCGTCTTCTCGAATGCGAGTCCAGTGTGCTAACTACTGCGCGATTTCGCTCGGTCTAAAATGTGTATACAGAAAATACATCAAATTTATGTAGCGTGGCAAATAACACATGGGTCAAATAACACATTGGCCTTTTAATCTTAAGTGACAAAGGAAAACGTTAATGACACCTAAACCTGCAGGGATTACATAGCAGTAGTGTAGGTAAAGACAAATTCTTCTAGATGAGATTAGTTACTGAGTACAGTTCTGGACCAGGTAAACACTGGATGGTGAATCACTTCTGGAGGTAGTATACAATGCTGCAACTGATAAGCAGTAGTTAAGTAGTGAGCGTATGAGACGACATCGACGTTTGACCATTCAACCTTGATAATATTTAACTTTAAAATGAATTCCAGAGTCACGTTGCACAACACTTCCCCCAGGCCTATCTATAAACCTGATAAGGACTTCCAATGTCGGGCTACACTTGAACATAAGAGAAGCGTCATGAGGCATATTTAAAGTCACCTCCACCCTTAACCATACACCTGAGGCAGCTGGCCAAACGACGTCACCTTGACCTTGAGTATCAGCTTTCTCACTCTGTCCATGCATTCCTTTCCATTCCCCCCCCCCCTCCCAAACCCTCTCCAGCAGGCCTCCCCACACACCGTCCACACCGTCATTTCAAATCAATCTTCACCCGATTCTCAGATTTCATGTTCTGCCCACGTACATTTCCTCCGTCAATTTTGAGCTGGAGTCCAATCCCCCCCCCCCCCTTATCCACCCCCTTAACCTTTTTTATTGCTGGAGAAGTTGTGTGGGATGCTCCATTCGAGGTTTGGGCACCAAAGGTCGAGAACCATCAGGTTTGCCTTATGAATAATTTTTGTTATTATAATTATGTGAGTTTCGATACTAAGGTGAAGGGCAGCGACCTACTAATGGGTATTTGTGTATAACAAATTAAATTTAATCAAAATCTAGACAGAAATGTAAGCACTCTCATTTTCCATGTTTTCCACATTTTACATCTTCTCCATGGTTTCCATTTTTGTCATAGTTTCACTTTTTGCCTATATTTCCACATTTTTACCATGTTCCATATTTTCCCATATTTTCCAAACCTTAATCGGTTGTTAAGTATTATTATTGTTCAATATTATCCATGATCTATAAGTAAAGATACATGGATATATATTGCAAACCCTTATTTAACGAAAAATAAGCTGTAAAAAGACTTTAAATAATACACAGGTAACACACTGCAATAGGTAAACACAATTAACGATAGTTACGCATTCCCTACATTACTATAGTGGTTGTGATATCATAGTGTGTACAGTCTCATATTCGTAAAAATAAACACGTCATGGTTAAGTCTCGGTAAACATAAACTAAATTTATGATATCACAGGAAAAATTCTGAGTTTTTTCGATTTCTAAGACAAACGTACAGGAACATAAGATATGCTTAACAAACACTACACTACTACAAATACATACAAAGATTACGAGTAGCACAGTGCAGCCATGCAGGTCGAACACCATGAGTCAGTTATTCACTTCAAATGCTGATGCTTAAAGTCTGGCCACGACTGACCAGAAACACAGTGCACTAGCCCGTCTCCCCCAGAGCTTTGCAATATTTTAGCAAAGTATGTGTAGTCATCCACGATGCGACCGATCTGGTTGATGGTGTGGAAGACGTATGGAAGAATGAACTCGGGGAGGGCCATCCCACCCACCTACAGATGAAATAATAGGTCGTGACACAACGGCGGAAACATGTTCGTCGTCGTACATATAAGAGCCTCGTACTCCATCAGATGCCCAACATCAGCACAGGATGCTGTGAAACAGTACTCCCATCATCAGACTATCCACTACACCCGGCCTCCAGGTCGCTGGATTACAGGAGCACGCCACCACTCCCAGCCGCCAGTGTAATCCATTCTACCGATACTTTACCTACAATCTGTGATGTCAACGAACTATTTTTATTCCATACTCACAGCTTACTCGCCGATTTATCACGAAAATTAATGTGTATAGTGTACTTATTTATTTCTTACTTTACGTTTCGACGAGAAAGTACACTGCCGAATATGAGACGAACTGTTGTTACCTTGTGGATCTACGTTGCAGTTTCAATCACGAATGCAATTCCTTCCATCACTTAGAGAAAGAAAAAACCACTTTGGTAACCAATGGTACCGTCTCTAGCCGTCAGATGTACCCTCTCTTGGTAGTGGTGCGAAGAAAATATTGCACCCGATAATGTCAACACATTATGTTATTCTTAAATGCAGTTATTTTACATTGAATCAGGAAATTCATCCTTTAGAAACACATCTAGTATGCTCATTGAGTACTATTTTATTTTGTCGAAAATGTGGAATCATGTAAAGTAAGTATTCAAATCTGCATGTGTCATTATTATATTTATAACGAATGCCGAAAATTTTTCATTTACATTGAAAGGTGGCTACACTGAGCTACTGCGCCAGAGATTGCGCCAAAGAGTATTATTAAGCCGCCTCCACAGTGCCTGTTAAGAGCTCGTACTAGTCACTGCCTGTTAAGAACTCGTAGCAGTCAGTGCTTGTTGAGAGCTCGTAGTAGTCAGTGCCTGTCGAGGACTCGGGGTAGTCTGTGCTGAGATGATGTAGCAGAGAGTGTTTGTTGAGATGTGCTTGTAGGCAGTGCTTGACGAGATGTGATATTGGAGAGTTCTGGTTGAGATGTGATAGTAGAGAGTCGGTGTGAGATATAATGTAAGGATTAGAGTGATTTTCATCAATATAAATGAGGTAACTAACTCCGTTTCTTTTTATTTCAGTGTCCTAAATATTGCGTCATTACAAGTTCAGTCAACAAAGCATCTGGGGGTGTGTTCTTGTATTAGAGTTTAATTCTGCTTTCCTTACGCAATTATAGTATTTGTAATTTTCTTTTATCACGTCAGTAAAATTGGTATTTAAAAATTCTTGTCTTGTTGAAAAAGAACCGTGCCAGATGTGCGTTGAGTCATACTTCCACATACAGAACAGTAATACTTATGCTTTGTTTTCGTAGGTTTCATAGTTGCTGGGGACTTAATTAATTAATTGTGTTAACGAAAATTTTCATTTCATTCTTTGTTGTTGTTCTTTTCAGTCAGATTGCGTAATAATTCTAGTCAGGGCCAACCGTTTACGAAACAGCGTAATCGGACTTATAGCTACTAAAAACTAAAAGAGTATTTTCAATCATATTTAATTAAGCCCCCATGCAAATGGCGACCGCTGCTTCGGATCGTCCCTTGGATTCTTCTGATTGTAAAAAATAGTAGACGGTAGTATTGTTGTAGTAATTTGTAGTTAGTAATTGTAGTCTATTTTGCAAGTGTAGATTTGGTAATTGTCATTCTTCTAATGGTATTTTTTCTAAGAATTTGATTTGTTGTCTTGTGTACACGTTTGACAATCTAGTGCAATTATGTCAATTGTTTGTTAATCGTGTTTGAGGGAAACATTTCATGTAAATGGTATTGTTGGAGATAAAGAGTCATTGTGTGTAATTTTCGTACAGTGACGAATTTTTTGTATGTTTTGTAAATGATTATGCGGTCGATGAAAAAGGCGAAAATGGTGAATAGTGAGAATGACGAAATTGTTGACATGGCGAACTCGCCAACACAGGACAACAGTATGATGGATAATGAAGTGGAAAATAATTTAATTAGTCGGGAAAATAGTCCGGAACCATTTCAAAATTTTTCTCAATCAGAAAACTCACAGAATCCGAGATTAACGACAGAAGATTCTGGAATAGTATCGAACACAGATAGCCTTATGGCTACGCAGAAGGAAGTTAGTTTTGCGGGAAATGTTACTGGCGAAAAGAATTCTGAACCATTTAATATGGAGCAGTTGATGAGTGCTATATTAAATTTGGGATCACAAATAGGAACAATGGAAACACGGATGGGAACAATGGAAACTCGGTTAGGATCTGAATTTAAAACAGAGATGGGAACTTTACGATCTGAATTTATAACAGAGATGGGAACTTTGGAAACACGGTTAGACTCACGAATAGGGACATGTTTCAAAAATATGAAAGATGAATTAAAGAAATAAATCAGAGAAGAAGTACAACCAATTTTGAATGCTCACAATAATAGATTAATTGCAGTAGAAATCAGACAAAGGGAACAGGATAGAGAACAGGAAGAAAGAGATCGCGTGATAGTACAGAAATTTTCGGAGTTAAATTTACAACGTGCAAAAGATAAGGAAGAAATATTTGAGAGAATCGAGGAATCCGTACCAAATGACAGATTAAATAATCTAACACAACAATATGAACAGTTAGCTACCAAATGTGTTAATACTGAAACCCGAGTCGCGACACTTACGGAAGACATAAATAAACAGAAAGAACAAATAGGTGATTTGTCGGAAAGAGTTGAGGAGTTTTCAGATAAACTGACAAGTCTTAGTTTAAGTGGGGACAGAGATTTAGATGATACAGCACCATTGCCATTTGCAGAAACCGAAGAGTATCAGAACATAAATAAACATGTTGAAAATCAGGGAAAATTTAATGAACGCGTTAAAAGGGAAGTTGAGGCTCTACGAAAGCAAGTCAAACAAATCGAAGGCGAAATTGTAGGAAAAGACAGTAGAAGAAATTTAGAATCACAGATAGCAGAGGGGTTTTAAGAAAATAATTTGTTTCATTTACGGGATGCAACAAGAGAGCGCCAGGCGCGCGAACTTGACGATAATCGACATTGGGACTGGGACAGACGGGGTAGGTCTTTGTCGCCACGAGGCGAAAACTTTGACTATAAACACTTTTTGACTGTTCGGAAATTTAAGATCTTCCGCAATTCTAAGAATGACATTCATCCATGTTCATGGTTAGATCAATTTATGTACGCACTCCCACCACATTGGCCACTAAGTCACAAACTGGAATTTATGTGTGGATATTTAGAAAACGAACCGACGACGCGGATGCGCGCACTCATTAGAGATTGTAATAATCTGAATGATTTTTATCATGCATTTCTATCGGCATATTGGTCCGAAAACACGCAAGACAGAGCAAACACAGTCTTATTATGCAGCGTAATTTCAAACAGTCTGAGTTCCGCACGCCAGCGGAATATTTTGAAGACATGATTCGAAAGAATCAGTTCCTTTCCAACCATTATAGCCCGACTGAATTAATCCGCATTTGTTTAACTAAGCTGCCACAATCCATAAGACAAATTGCTTTAGCTGGAACATGTAAAGACGACATTGAGACTTTTAAGACTTTGCTACAAGAACTCGAGTATGACAACGACGATGGGACTTCTTGTAATTTTTTCAGTAACAGTAATTACAATAGATTTTCAGAGAAAAGGGATAATGATCGGAACGGGCGTTATATGGGTAACTTTGAGAATGACAGACGTAACAGACAGGACAACAGATACCTGCCTTATGACAATAACAGACGTTCTAACAGAAATTACACAGACAATAGCGGTAATTCGTACCGGAATGATCAATCATACGGAAACAATAATCGGTATCATCAAGACAGAAATTATTCAAACAGTAATAGAAATTCTTACTACAGAAATAATCAGGGTAGTAGATACAACAATAATTTCAGAAGTGACAGTCGAAATTATACAAGAAGTAGTTATGCAGACAGACAGGAAAATAGAAATTTTAATAACAGACACAACCCAGAATTTGCATCTAACAGACAGGAGGGACCTAATTGGCATCCTCCACGTGACAGAACTTCAGAGAGACAAGTGCAAATAGTAGAAATTGATCCGCGAAATGACGCGAATAATCAAAGACGTGACGCAAACAATCGACAATGACTTGCAGCTTCGGCTTCTGGCAGCAATATAGACGGTTCAGAAAGTAATGACACTACGAGTTTACACTACGTACGCCTGGAAGACATGAGAGACATTTTGTTAGACGAAAAGGAAAATATTGTAGACGCGTTTTTACATCCTGTTATTGAAGTATGTGTGGGTAAGAATAAGTTCACTGCAGTTTTAGATTCTGGGAGCCCACTGAATGTCATTAGTGAATCAGTTTTTCGTATATGTGAAAGAACTATTGCCTGTCCTGTGTTACCTATTTCTAAAACTACAATTCGAGGTGCTATTTCTGGAAAAAGTGTGGAAGTCAAACAACAGACCAACTTAAATTTCATTTGTCAAGGATACGAATTTTCTACTAATTTTATTATTGTTCCATTACTCAGTACACAAATTATATTAGGTATGGAGTTTCTGAACGCACATAAGGCAATTTTGAACTTTAAAGAAGGAAGTGTGAATTTGACTGTTGCCGGAATGCCGAAAAGTTTGAAATTTTTCGAGTGTTTAACAAGATCTGAGTCAGATACAAAATGTTTAAGGTTTCTTACTTCTGATGTTTTCGTTGAGCATTATGACGACAGTGTGTTTATTCATGACAATGACAATAGATACAGAGACGCGATGGATGATATAATTAATAGCGAAGAATTAATTAATGAAAAGGTTAAGAAAGCTGAAGTGCCAGATGACATTGCAAGAGAAGAGCTGCACCACATTTTGACTTCACATGCTACAGAATTTAGTCATCATACAGGAACTATACAAGGCTTACAATATTTATTTAAAGTAAAAGAACACACACCATTTCGAGGAAAAACGTACGCTATTCCTCTGGCTTACAGAGACAAGGTTAAGAATGAACTTCAATACATGTTAGATCAGGGCATTATTGAGCCTGCAGTCAGTCCTTATACCAGCCCATTACACGTTGTTCTTAAAAAGGATGGGTCAATTCGTTTGGTTCTGGATTCCAGACAGATAAATAATATCATCATTCCTGAAACTGACCGTCCACAAAATTTAGATGAACTTCTTCAACATTTTCATGGAATTAAAGTTTTATCCACGATTGATATGCACGCAAGTTTTTGGCAAATAGAACTCCACCCTGATTGTAGAAAATACACTGCCTTTTTAGCCTTTGGTAACTGTTACCAGTTTCGGAAATTACCGTTTGGACTTACTGTATCTTCTGCAGCATTCATTCGTAGCTTAAATGAAATTTTACTTGTTTATCTTCGTGACAATATTACTTCATATGTTGACGATATTCTTATTGCTAAACATTCTTGGAGTGAGCACAACAAAATTTTGGATTCATTATTACGTATTTTTGCTAGATTTGGCATTACAGTGAACTTGGAAAAATCTGAATTTGGTCGTTCTCAGGTGAAATTTCTCGGTCACATTATTTCTACAGAAGGTATTCTTCCTGATCCAGAAAAATTAGACGCTATTCGTAACTATGCTGTTCCTACCACAAAACGTGATGTTCGTAGTTTCCTTGGTGTCTGTAATTTTCTTAGACGCTTTGTTAAATTGGACGATTTGGCCACACCTCGTTTATGTGAACTATCTGGAAAGAAATATAATTGGTGTTGGGATGAGGAAGCTCAGTCAGAATTTGAACAACTTCGTGATGCTTTAGTTGCTGCTCCACTTCTTTCACATCCGGATTTATCTAAAGATTTTTGTTTAGCGACGGACTCATCATACAAAGGCCTAGGGGCACATTTATTTCAAGAGATAGAAGAAGACGACGCTGTAGTACAGAAAACTATTGCATTTGGAAGTCGTGTTCTCTCTAAATCAGAAAAGAATTATTCGATTACGGAACTTGAAGCTTTGGCTGTTGTTTGGGCTTTCACAAAATTTCGCACATTTTTGTTTGGCAGACATACTAAGGTTTACACCGATCATCGAGCTCTGGAATTTCTTATGTCAACAAAATTAACTCATGGCAGATTGTCACGATGGGCGTTGTATCTACAGGAATTTGATTTTAGTATTGTTTACATACAGGGTTCTTCAAATATTGTTGCTGATGCTTTATCACGTGCACCTATGGGTTTGAAACAAAGCGCTGAAGAGGATTGCATAGAAAACAATTATTGTTTGATGTATATTCAAGGTGTTGCGTTTGAGAACATTATTTCGTCTTCGCTCGAGGACATCGCTAAGGAGCAAAATAAGGATCCAATCTGGAAGGACATTAAGGAGAAGTGGAGGAGAAAGGAAAGCGTAGCGATTAGACAGCATTATTTAGTTCGCAATGACATTCTTTTTAAACGAAAATCGGTCGACAACTCTGTTTGGTTAGTTTGTATTCCTGATGAGTGGGTCAATAAATTGATTTGGTATACGCATTTCAGTTATGCACACTTTGGTCCCAGAAAATGCTTTCATAAATTACGAGAAAATTGCTACTTCAGTAATATGGAAAAACGTATTCGATCTGTTCTTGCCAAATGCAAATTATGTCAAAAGGCTAAGCCGCCAACAGTTTCTCACAGAGCACCGTTGTTTCCTATCATTCCAGCGAAATTAAAGGAGATGGCTGCAGTCGATTTGTTCGGTCCAGTGGTTCGTTCTACTAATGGTTTTGCATACATTTTCGTAGCGGTGGAGTTAACATCAAAATATGTGTGTTTTACACCTTTACGCAAAGCAACAGCTCGTTCAGTATGTAACGCTTTCATCAAACATTTTCTTAAAGAAGTTGGTCATGTTGATAAGGTTATATCAGATAATGAATCACAGTTTCGTTCTAAAATTTGGCTTCGTACTCTACAGCGTCGTAAAATTAAACCAATTTTCATTTCACTTTTTCACCCTCAATCTAACGCTTCAGAGAGATGGATGAAGGAAATCAATAAATTGTGTCGTCTTTATTGTCATCAGAATCACAGAACTTGGGATCAGTATCTTCATATTTTTCAAAACATTCTGAATGAACTCCCTAATGATTCAACTTCTATACCGCCTATACTGATATTAAAAAACAAAGCACCGGAAAATCGCATATCTGAAATCGTTCCTTTTCCGCCTACACGGAAACTACGGCATTCTGAAGTTGTGAACATGGCTCTGCAAAATATTGCATCTGCGGCTGCTAGAAGAGAGAAATCAGCTAAGCGTCCTGGTCGTTCAAAAATCTTGTCAGTTGGTCAGAAGGTGTTAATTAAGTCCCACCGTTTGTCTGACAAAGGAAAAGGCTTGTGTCGCAAATTTTTTCTGCTTTATAACGGTCCATATAGAATTCGTAAAATTATTCATGATAACACTGTTGAAGTAGAAACTCTTAAATCTCGACGCTCTAAAGGAATACATCATATATCTAACGTAAAAATTTTTGTGGAATGACATACTTTAGAGAAACTCACAGCTACATGTAAACATGCGGAGAGTACAGGGATACCGCGCTGTGTTTTGGCGGCGGCACATACTCAAAGCAACAGTCAAGTCTGCGCGCCGCACAAGGCAGTCGTTGACCGCAAACAATTGCTTCCTACGTCACGCGCCTACAGCTGATCGAGTGCTCAGTGCGAATGCACTGACAGCCTTAAACAAATACACAGTTTAATTTCTCCGACTAAATTCAGTATAAAGCTATAGTGACTTGATGAATTATGTTATTAACATTCAGTATTTTTCAGGATACGGTTGTATAAAATATTTAAGAACTTCAGGTAAATTCTGTGTGCCTCCGACGTTAAGAGGACTTGCTATCGAGAAATTTTCAGGAAGAATGTAATTTCGAAGAAGAAACTATTAAACTAAAAAGGTAACTATTAATTGAGTTTATTTTTCAGGTAACATATTTCCACTTAGGTACGTACTTTAGACGTAATTTGCTGCTCGCGATTACGTGATTCATACTTTGTGCTAATTTCATGTTCTATGAATTTACTTGTGAAGCGACGTGCTTGCGTACGTTAACTGATTTTGACAATGATTATTAATGAACTGGGTTTGAACTGGGTTGTAACTTGTGTATATTATGCATCGCTTGGCTGCACTGCTTTTTCACTGATGTCATATTTTTTTTAATTATGTGTCTGCTGTGCTTATTTATTTAAATTATAATTGTCACCTGATTTATTGTGCTGATGTGGTTAGGTATGTAGGTTACACTTTGTCATTTATCTGCTTGCGCCTTCATGTTTACTTATTAAGATGACATATGAACATTTATTTGCTTATGCTGATATGATGCTAATGACCTGTTTATTATGTTAGATAACATATGTTTGCTGCTATGCGTATGGATTGCATATTTATACATTTCTGTTTGTCGTCACAACTACTCTTTAATTTGGTCTATAGCAATGCTGATGTACAGTGTACGAACATAGAGTTTAGGTCACACTATTGGATTAATTATAGATTGTTCGCTTGGCAGAGCCTCGTTGTAAGAATTGTGCTGCATCCACTTGTTGACATTCTGTTCTCTACTGGTATATTTACTCACTATTGCTTGTTTTACTTACGCTCAGTGCCTTATATTTTTAAGATAAGAAAATGAACTGCTATAATTCGACGAACGACATTGGTACAAAGAACTTCATAGAAGTCACATGAGCTGAGGTTTTATGGAAGCTGTATAACTTTATGCTAATAGGAAGGACGCTAACGACATAACATACCATTACTAGGTTTAGACCATTGACAGTTAATACACTGCATTTTTCGTGAGCAATTGAAATAGGAAGTGACACTTGACACAAGAAATACTCCACATGTTTGCTTCTGTTTGCCATAATTCTTGAAGTGGTGTACACACTGTGAAATATTATGATCATTCACATTCCGTAATCGTACTTAATTACTGAGAGTTATTTGAACTAAGTCTGTTAAAGGTCATGTATGCATTTTTTTGTTAATAATTCATAATGAGTAGAAGATTTGGGTCAGATGGATTACACAGAGGTTGTGTGTTGACAGTGTGTCTTCGGATTGTATGGGATGATGAAATTTGCACTAGGATTTTATCTGTACTTGTTCGAGGAGACTGACTAGAGGAAAGAGTTGTTATGTAAGTGAAGTGATATTGGTAATAAGGTTTATATGTATCGATGTATTGAAGAGGTATTGAGATTATATGAAGTTGATGATTATTGGAGTTTTTGTGGACAAGAGGTAAGGTAAATGCTATTAATGATAAGGTTTATATGTATCGACGTAAGAGGTATTATTGAAGTATTGAGATTATGTGATGCTGATGATTATTGGAGTTTTGGTGTATAAGAAGTAAAGTAAGTGAGGAGCATATTTTTTTGTTGGTCTTATGGAACAAGGAGGATGAAGATAGCAGACTAGAACACTAAAGTAGAAGGAAGATAGTCTATACACACTTTGTTAAATCAATAAGCAGTATATACTTTTTTTTGAAGAGAGGAAGTATTTGCATATCTTGGCTCACTGACAGTTGTTCAACAACAGTACATTTGATCTGGCTTGGCAAACATTGGTCTTGACATGATGACTATGACATTGACTTAACTATTATTGACTGTTATACATTGCTGCCACTACTACTTGATACACATGATGAACATCAGATTTTGACAGAATTGCATTTACACAACTAACACTATTCAGTTACACAGTAGTACTTAATGTGGATGAAAGATGAGTGAGTGTGTTTTGTGTGTTTTCCTTTCCTAATCCTACCCACCTATCTCCTAAATATTATTTTATTTGTTTGTTGTGGCTTGCACTGACACCCATAAATATTATAGGTTTACTGATATTTGAGTATTTGTAATAGTTAATACGACAATTATCTGACATCATTTGTGTGTTTGTTATGATTTGTATGTTTAGTGTAAAAGCATTTGTATGTGCATTCAAACTATTGTTCATGCCTGAACTGTGTGATCAGTGATAGTGAATATTATGGACTGTTACTTGTACTTTTTCTACATGATTGGTGCCACTAGGACATGTTTAATTTCTGCTGATGAACTGTGTAATCAGTGATAGTGAATATTATGGACTGCTCTCTGGACCTGCTCATCATTGCTAGGTGCAACTGATGGACTACTTGTATGGAAATGAAGTCACTTGCTGGTGTCTGCACCTGCTCAACATTACTGGGTGCACAGATGAAGCTACTTCTATGGAAATGATGTCACTTCCCGGTGTCTGCACCTACTCAGCATTGCTGGGTGCCACTAATGGAACTGCTTCTACTGAAATGAAGTCACTTGTTGGTGTCTGCACCTGCTCAACATTACTGGGTGCACAGATGAAGCTACTTCTATGGAAATGAAGTCACTTGTTGGTGTCTGCACCTGCTCAACATTACTGGGTGCACAGATGAAGCTACTTCTATGGAAATGATGTCCCTTGCCGATGTCTGAACCTACTCGACATTGCTGGGTGCCACTGTTAGAACTGTTTCTACTGAAATGATGTTACTTCTTGCTGTCTGCACCTACTCAACATTGCTGGGTGCCACTGAAGGATTGTTTCTACTGAACTAATGTGACTTGTTGCTGTGTGTACCTCTTCAACTTTACTGGGTGCCACAGATGGAACTGCTTCTACTGAAATGATGTCACTTGTTGGTGTCTGCACCTGCTCAACATTGCTGGGTGCAACTGATGGACTGCTTCTACTGAAATGATGTCACTTGTTGGTGTCTGCACCTGCTCTCAACATTTCTGGGTGCAACTGATGGACTGTTTCTGCTGAAATGATGTCACTTGTTGGTGTTTGCACCTGTTGACCATTGCTGGGCTGGAATTATCAACTATTTGTTTTTTATTGCACAATTAAAAGTATTTTATGTGAACATTTGTATAAACTGATTTTTTGTGTATTGTGCAAACTAATATGTAAAGCCACATGTATGAAAAGAATTTGTATTGCCTACTGTATTTTATATATTAGGTTATTGAAAGGTCAGTGCAAAGCCAAAATTTTAACTAATTATGTGATATTTTGGTATTAATATTATCTTTTATTTTTGTCTGTATTTTTGTGGACGAATTTGGTGGTATTTTCACAACCAATGCTGCAAAAATACCATCAAATTCTGGCCTGTGGAGGAGGGGCATATGAAAGGTGGCTACACTGAGCCCCTGCGCCAGAGATTGCGCCAAAGAGTATTATTAAGCCGCCTCCACAGTGCCTGCTAAGAGCTCGTACTAGTCAGTGCCTGTTAAGAACTCGTAGCAGTCAGTGCTGTCGAGAGCTCGTAGTAGTCAGTGCCTGTCGAGCACTCGGGGTAGTCTGTGCTGAGATGTTGTAGCAGAGAGTGTTTGTTGAGATGTGCTAGTAGGCAGTGCTTGCCGAGATGTGATATTGGAGAGTTCTGGTTGAGATGTGATAGTAGAGAGTCGGTGTGAGATATAATGTAAGGATTAGAGTGATTTTCATCAATATAAATGAGGTAACTAACTCCGTTTCTTTTTATTTCAGTGTCCTAAATATTGCGTCATTACAAGTTCAGTCAACAAAGCATCTGGGGGTGTGTTCTTGTATTAGAGTTTAATTCTGCTTTCCTTACGCAATTATAGTATTTGTAATTTTCTTTTATCACGTCAGTAAAATTGGTATTTAAAAATTCTTGTCTTGTTGAAAAAGAACCGTGCCAGATGTGCGTTGAGTCATACTTCCACATACAGAACAGTAATACTTATGCTTTGGTTTCGTAGGTTTCATAGTTGCTGGGGACTTAATTAATTAATTGTGTTAACGAAAATTTTCATTTCATTCTTTGTTGTTGTTCTTTGCAGTCAGATTGCGTAATAATTCTAGTCAGGGCCAACCGTTTACGAAACAGCGTAATCGGACTTATAGCTACTAAAAACTAAAAAAGTATTTTCAATCATATTTCATTAAGCCCCCATGTAACATCTGCTGTGTGCCACATTTTCTAATATAATTTCGATTACAGGCTGAGCAACGATAATTTCTTACACTCACGTCGTGGTTTATGTCTACCATTCGTAATCTCCCTCGTTCTCTCTGCTTTCAACTGTGAAACAGAGATGTCTCCAACGCTACACAGCGCATGTTTAAATCTTAGCACTTCAAGGAGAGTGACGTGCCTCGTCAGTGGTCTCCATGTTCTTGATGCGGATGACAAGACGTCAAGCACGGCCTGTTATTCACAAATGATCTCTTACTTTGAGAAACAATCACTCCTGAAGCTTTTCTAATTTGTGCCTTTATGCTGACCACTTGCGTGCAAGATACACACATGACCAATACTTGGAAATAAATTCCGACAGACATATATACTGAGAGATGACAGTTTTAAAAGTGTGTCAAATGTAGCCTTCCTTATTTTTTGAAGTCACTAGTGAAGCAGCTCATCTCAGTTAGCAATTACAAATACATTTCACGGGAAAATACGTAGTCCAGTGTTGCGGTATGTGTCTGAATTTTGTAATGGATGATTGCGGAATTCGAAGAAAGGGTGACACTCTCTAGCAAATAATGTGTGCGTAATTGTTGATCTAGGAAGAAATCGTAGGAATATGAGCGAATACCGAAAGTAAGAGCAAGTGAGACTAAAAAGAGTTGGGTGTAGGTCTGGTCGTATCAGACAGGCTGCTACACAGTTCCCACTCCCTGACGCTATCCCGCTGCTAACCGCCACGGGGACTTTCGGCTGCTCAGTTTCCTGCCTGGCTCGGTGCACCCCTCCTTAGCTAACCTAGTCGCCCAAGACTCCTCTTAAGCGACCATATTGATGGCGATCTCAGTGCGGACGCCAGATCAACACAGGATGCCGCGAAACAGTACTCCCATCCTCAGACTATCCACTAGACATGCCCTCCAGGTCTCTGGATTACGGGAGCACGCCACCACTCCCAGCCGCCAGTGTAATCCATTCTACCGCTACTTTACCTACAATCTGCGATGTCAACGATCTATATTTTTCCCATACTCACAGCTTACTCGCCGATTTATCACGAAAACTAATGTGTATAGTGTACTTATTTAATTCTTACTTTACGTTTCGACGAGAAAGTACACTGCCGAATATGAGACGAACTGTTGTTACCTTGTGGATCCACGTTGCAGTTTCAATCACGAATGCAGTTGCTTCCATCACTTAGAGAAAGAGAAAACCACTTTAGTAACTAATGGTACCGTCTCTAGCCGTCAGATGTAGCCTCTCTTGGTAGAGGTGGGACAAAAATATTGCACTCGATAATGTCAACACCTTATTCTATTCATTAATGCAGTTATTTTACATTGAATAATGAAATTCATCCTTTAGAAACACATCGAGTATGCTCATTGAGTACCATTTTATATTGTCGGAAATGTGGAATCATATAAAGTAAGTATTGAAATCTGCATGTGTCACTATTATATTTATAACCTACAATCTGCGATGTCAACGAACTATATTTTCCCCATACTCACAGCTTACTCGCCGATTTATCACGAAAACTAATGTGTATAGTGTACTTATTTAATTCTTACTTTACGTTTCGACGAGAAAGTACACTGTACCTTGTGGATCCACGTTGCAGTTTCAATCACGAATGCAATTGCTTCCATCACTTAGAGAAAGAGAAAACCACTTTGGTAACTAATGGTACCGTCTCTAGCCGTCAGATGTACCCTCTCTTGGTAGTGGTGGGACAAAAATATTGCACTCGATAATGTCAACACCTTATTCTATTCATTAATGCAGTTATTTTACGTTGAATAATGAAATTCATCCTTTAGAAACACATCGAGTATGCCCATTGAGTACCATTTTATATTGTCGGAAATGTGAAATCATGTAAAGTAAGTATTCAAATCTGCATGTGTCACTATTATATTTATAACGAATGCCGAAAATTTTTCATTTACATCTCCTGTGTGCCACATTTTCTAACATAATTTCGATTACAGGCTGAGCAACGATAATTTCTTACACTCACGTCGTGGTTTATGTCTACCATTCGTAATCTCCCTCGCTCTCTCTGCCTTCAACTGTGAAACAGAGATGTCTCGAACGCTACACAGCACAAGTTTAAATCTTAGCACTTCAAGGAGAGTGACGTGCCTCGTCAGTAGTCTCCATGTTCTTGATGCGGATGACAGGACGTCAAGCACCGCCTGTGAGTCACGAATGATCTCTTACGTTGAGAAGCAATCCCACCAGAAGGTTTTCTCCTCTGTGCCTTAATGCTGACCACTTGCGTGCAAGAAACACACATGTCCAATACCTGTAAATAAATTTCGAAAGACATATATAATGAGAGATTACAGTTTTAAAAGTGTGTCAAATGTAGCCTTCCTTATTTTTTGAAGTCACTAGTGAAGCAGCTCATCTCAGTTAGCAATTGCAAATACAATTCATGGAAAAAAATGTAGTCCAGTCTTGAGGTATGTGTCTGAATTTTGTAATGGCTGAATGCGGAATTCAAAGAAAGGGTGACACTCTCTAGGAAATAATTTGTGCGTAATTGTTTGATCTAGGAAGAAATCGTAGGAATATGAGCGAATACCGAAAGTAAGAGCAAGTGAGACTAAAAAGAGTTGGATGTAGGTCTGGTCGTATCGGACAGGCTGCTACACAGTTCCCACTCTCTGACGCTATCCCTCTGCCAACCGCCGCGGGGACTTTTGGCTGCTCAGTTTCCTGCCTGGCCCGGTGCACCCCTCCTTAGCTAACCTGGTCGCCCAAGACTCTTCTTAAGCGACCATATTGATGGCGATCTCAGTGCGGACGCCAGATCAACACAGGATGCCGCGAAACAGTACTCCCATCCTCAGACTATCCACTACACACAGCCTCCAGGTCGCTGGATTACAGGAGCACGTCACCACTCCCAGCCGCCAGAGTAATCCATTCTACCGCTACTTCACGTTTAATCTGCGATGTCACCTAACTATATTTTATCCATACTCACAGATTACTCGCCGGTATTTCACGAAAACTAATGTGTATAGTGTACTTATTTATTTCTTACTTTACGTTTCGACGAGAAAGTACACTGCCGAATATGAGACGAACTGATGTTACCTTGTGGATCCACGTTGCAGTTTCAATTACGAATGCAATTCCTTCCATCACTTACAGAAAGAAAAAACCACTTTGGCAACTAATGGTAACGTCTCTAGCAGTCAGATGTACCATCTCTTGGTAGAGGTGCGAAGAAAATAATGCACTCGATAACGTCAACACATTATTCTATTTTTTAATGCAGTTATTTTACTTTGAATAAGGAAATTCATCCTTTAGAAACACATCTAGTATGCTCATTGAGTACCATTTTATTTTGTCGAAAATGTGGAATCATGTAAAGTAAGTATTCAAATCTGCATGTGTCATTATTATATTTATGACGAATGCCGAAAATTATTCATTTACATCTCCTATGTGCCACATTTTCTAACATAATTCGATTACAGGCTGCGCAACGATAATCTCTTTCACTCACGTCGTGGTTTATGTCTACCATTCGTAATCTCCCTCGTCCTCTTTGCCTTCAACTGTGAAACAGAGATGTCTCCAACGCTACACAGCGCATGTTTAAATCTTAGCCCTTCAAGGAGAGTGACGTGACTCGTCAGTATTGTTCATGTTCATGATGGGGATGACAGGACGTCAAGCACCGCCTGTGAGTCACGAATTATCTCTTACTTTGAGAAGCAATCACTCCAGAACGTTTTCTCCTTTGTGCCTTTATACTGACCACTTGCGTGCAAGAAACACACATGTCCAACACTTGGAAATAAATTTCGACAGACATATATACTGAGAGATGACAGTTTTAAAGTGTGTCAAATCTAGCCTTCCTTATTTTTTGAAGTCACTAGTGAAGCAGTTCATCGCAGTTAGCAAGTGCAAATACAATTCATGGAAAAACAGGTAGTCCAGTCATGAGGTATGTGTCTGAACTTCGAAATGGCTGAATCCGGATTTCGAAGAAAGGATGACACTCTCTAGCAAATAATGTGTGCGTAATTGTTTGATCTAGGAAGAAATCGTAGGAATATGAGCGAATACCGAAAGTAAGAGCAAGTGAGACTAAAAAGAGTTTGGTGTAGGTATGGTCATATCGGACAGGCTGCTACACAGCTCCCTCTTTCTGACGCTATCCCTCTGCTAATCGCCACGGGGACTTTTGGCTGCTCAGTTTCCTGCCTGGCCCGGTGCACCCCTCCTTAGCTAACCTGGTCGCCAAAGACTCCTCTTAAGCGACCATATTGTTGGCGATCTCAGTGCGGACGCCAGATCAACACAGGACGCTGCGAAACAGTACTCCCATCCTCAGACTATCCACCACACCCGGCCTCCAGGTCGCTGGATTACAGGAGCACGCCACCACTCCCAGCCGCCAGTGTAATCCATTCTACCGCCACTTTACCTACAATCTGCGATGTCAGCGAACTATTTTTTTTCTATACTCACAGCTTACTCACCGACTTATCACGAAAACTAATGTGTATAGTGTACTTATTTATTTCTTACTTCACGTTTCGACGAGAAAGTACACTGCCGAATATGAGACGAACTGTTGTTACCTTGTGGATCCACGTTGCAGTTTCAACTACGAATGCAATTCCTTCCATTACTTAGAGAAGGAAAAAACAATTTTGGTAACTAATGGTAACGTCTCTAGCAGTCAGATGTACCCTCTCTTGGTAGAGGTGCGAAGAAAATAATGCACTCGATAACGTCAACACATTATTCTATTCTTTAATGCAGTTATTTTACATCGAATAAGGAAATTCATCCTTTAGAAACACATCTAGTATGCTCATTGAGTACCATTTTATTTTGTCGAAAATGTGGAATCATGTAAAGTAAGTATTCAAATCTGCATGTGTCATTATTATATTTATAACGAATGCCGAAAATTTTTCATTTACATCTCCTGTGTGCCACATTTTCCAACAAAATTTGATTACAGGCTGCGCAACGATAATTTCTTTCACTCACGTCGTGGTTTATGTCTACCATTCGTAATCTCCCTCGTCCTCTCTGCCTTCAACTGTGAAACAGAGATGTCTCCAACGCTACATAGCGCATGTTTAAATCTTAGCCCTTCAAGGAGAGTGACGTGCATCGTCAGTATTCTCCATGTTCTTGATGGGGATGACAGGACGTCAAGCACCGCCTGTGAGTCACGAATTATCTCTTACTTTGAGAAGCAATCACTCCAGAAGGTTTTCTCCTTTGTGCCTTTATACTGACCACTTGCGTGCAAGAAACACACATGTCCAATACTTGGAAATAAATTTCGACAGACATATATACTGAGAGATGACAGTTTTAAAGTGTGTCAAATCTAGCCTTCCTTATTTTTTGAAGTCAGTAGTGAAGCAGTTCATCTCCGTTAGCAAGTGCAAATACAATTCATGGAAAAACAGGTAGTCCAGTCATGAGGTATGTGTCTGAACTTTGTAAAGGACGAATGCGGAATTCGAAGAAAGGATGACACTCTCTAGCAAATAATGTGTGCCTAATTGTTTGATCTAGGAAGAAATCGTAGGAATATGAGCGAATACCGAAAGTAAGAGCAAGTGAGACTAAAAAGAGTTGGGTGTAGGTCTGGTCGTATCGGACAGGCTGCTACACAGTTCCCACTCTCTGACGCTATCCCTCTGCTAACCGCCACAGCGACTTTTGGCTGCTCAGTTTCCTGCCTGGCCCTGTGCACTCCTCCTCAGCTAACCTGGTCGCCCAAGACTCCTCTTAAGCGACCATACTGATGGCGATCTCAGGGCGGACGCCAGATCAACACAGGATGCTGCGAAACAGTACTCCCATCCTCAGACTATCCACTACACCCGGCCTCCAGGTCGCTGGATTACAGGAGCACGCCACCACTCCCAGCCGCCAGTGTAATCCATTCTACCGCTACTTTACCTACAATCCGCGATGTCAGCGAACTATTTTTTTTCCATACTCAAAGCTTACTCGCCGATTTATCACGAAACCTAATGTGTATAGTGTACTTATTTATTTCTTACTTTCCGTTTCGACGAGAAAGTACACTGCCGAATATGAGAGGAACTGTTGTTACCTTGTGGATCCACGTTGCAGTTTCAATCACGAATGCAATTCCTTCCATCACTTAGAGAAATAAAAAAATACTTTGGTAACTAATGGTAACGTCTCTTGCAGTCAGATGTACCCTAACTTGGTAGAGGTGCGAAGAAAATAATGCACTCGATAACGTCAACACATTATTCTATTCTTTAATGCAGTTATTTTACATTGAATAAGGAAATTCATCCTTTAGAAACACATCTAGTATGCTCATTGAGTACCATTTTATTTTGTCGAAAATGTGGAATCATGTAAAGTAAGTATTCAAATCTGCATGTGTCATTATTATATTTATAACGACTGCCGAAAATTTTTCATTTACATCTCCTGTGTGCCACATTTTCTAACATAATTCGATTACAGACTGAGCAACAATAATTTCTTACACTCACGTCGTGGTTTATGTCTACCATTCGTAATCTCCCTCGTCCTCTCTGCCTTCAACTGTGAAACAGAGATGTCTCCAACGCTACACAGCGCATGTTTAAATCTTAGCCCTGCAAGGAGAGTGACGTGCCTCGTCAGTATTGTCCATGTTCTTGATGCGGATGACAGGACGTCAAGCACCGCCTGTGAGTGACGAATTATCTTTTACTTTGAGAAGCATTCACTTCAGAATGTTTTCTCCTTTGTGCCTTTACACTGAGCACTTGCGTGCAAGAAACACACATGTCCAATACTTGGATATGGATTTCGACAGACTTATATACTGAGAGATGACAGTTTTAAAGTGTGTCAAATCTAGCCTTCCTTATTTTTTGAAGTCAGTAGTGAAGCAGTTCATCTCCGTTAGCAAGTGCAAATACAATTCATGGAAAAACAGGTAGTCCAGTCATGAGGTATGTGTCTGAACTTTGTAAAGGACGAATGCGGAATTCGAAGAAAGGATGACACTCTCTAGCAAATAATGTGTGCGTAATTGTTTGATCTAGGAAGAAATCGTAGGAATATGAGCGAATACCGAAAGTAAGAGCAAGTGAGACTAAAAAGAGTTGGGTGTAGGTCTGGTCGTATCGGACAGGCTGCTACACAGTTCCCACTCTCTGACGCTATCCCTCTGCTAACCGCCACAGGGACTTTCGGCTGCTCAGTTTCCTGCCTGGCCCTGTGCACCCCTCCTCAGCTAACCTGGTCGCCCAAGACTCCTCTTAAGCGACCATACTGATGGGGATCTCAGGGCGGACGCCAGATCAACACAGGATGCTGCGAAACAGTACTCCCATCCTCAGACTATCCACCACACCCGGCCTCCAGGTCGCTGGATTACAGGAGCACGCCACCACTCCCAGCCGCCAGTGTAATCCATTCTACCGCTACTTTACCTACAATCTGCGATGTCAGCGAACTATTTTTTTTCCATACTCACAGCTTACTCGCCGATTTATCACGAAAACTAAAGTGTATAGTGTACTTATTTAATTCTTACTTTCCGTTTCGACGAGAAAGTACACTGCCGAATATGAGAAGAACTGTTGTTACCTTGTGGGTCCATGTTGCAGTTTCAATCACGAATGCAATTCCTTCCATCACTTAGAGAAAGAAAAAACCACTTTGGTAACTAATGGTAACGTCTTTGGCAGTCAGATGTACCCTCTCTTGGTAGAGGTGCGAAGAAACTAATGCAGTCGATAACGTCAATACATTATTCTATTCTTTAATGCAGTTATTTTACATTGAATAAGGAAATTCATCCTTTAGAAACACATCTAGTATGCTCATTGAGTACTATTTCATTTTGTCGAAAATGTGGAATCATGTAAAGTAAGTATTCAAATCTGCATGTGTCATTATTATATTTATAACGAATGCCGAAAATTTTGCATTTACATCTCCTGTGTGCCACATTTTCTAACATAATTTCGATTACAGGCTGCGCAACTATGATTTCTTACGCTCACGTCGTGGTTTATGTCTACCATTCGTAATCTCCCTCGTCCTCTTTGCCTTCAACTGTGAAACAGAGATGTCTCAAACGCTACACAGCGCATGTTTAAATCTTAGCCCTTCAAGGAGAGTGACGTGCCTCGTCAGTATTATCCATGTTCTTGATGCGGATGACAGGACGTCAAGCACCGCCTGTGAGTGACGAATTATCTCTTACTTTGAGAAGCAATCACTTCAGAATGTTTTCTCCTTTGTGCCTTTACACTGACCACTTGCGTGCAAGAAACACACACGTCCAATACTTGGAAATAAATTTCGACAGACATATATACTGAGAGATGACAGTTTTAAAGTGTGTCAAATCTAGCCTTCCTTATTTTTTGAAGTCACTAGTGAAGCAGTTCATCTCAGTTGGCAAGTGCAAATACAATTAATGGAAAAACAGGTAGTTCAGTCATGAGGTATGTGTCTGAACTTTGTAAAGGACGAATGCGGAATTCGAAGAAAGGATGACACTCTCTAGCAAATAATGTGTGCGTAATTGTTTGATCTAGGAAGAAATCGTAGGAATATGAGCGAATACCGAAAGCAAGAGCAAGTGAGACTAAAAAGAGTTGGGTGTAGGTCTGGTCGTATCGGACAGGCTGCTACACAGTTCCCACTCTCTGACGCTATCGCTCTGCTAACCGCCACGGGGACTTTTGGCTGCTCAGTTTCCTGCCTGGCCCGGTGCACCCCTCCTCAGCTAAACTGGTCGCCCAAGACTCTTCTTAAGCGACCATATTGATAGCGATCTCAGTGCGAACGCCAGATCAACACAGGACGCTGCGAAACAGTACTCCCATCCTCAGACTATCCACTACACCCGCCCTCCAGGTCGATGGATTACAGGAGCACGCCACCACTCCCAGCCGCCAGTGTAATCCATTCTACCGCTACTTTACCTACAATCCGCGATGTCAGCGAACTATTTTTTTTCCATACTCAAAGCTTACTCGCCGATTTATCACGAAACCTAATGTGTATAGTGTACTTATTTATTTCTTACTTTCCGTTTCGACGAGAAAGTACACTGCCGAATATGAGACGAACTGTTGTTACCTTGTGGATCCACGTTGCAGTTTCAATCACGAATGCAATTCCTTCCATCACTTAGAGAAATAAAAAACCACTTTGGTAACTAATGGTAACGTCTCTTGCAGTCAGATGTACCCTCTCTTGGTAGAGGTGCGAAGAAAATAATGCACTCGATAACGTCAACACATTATTCTATTCTTTAATGCAGTTATTTTACATTGAATAAGGAAATTCATCCTTTAGAAACACATCTAGTATGCTCATTGAGTACCATTTTATTTTGTCGAAAATGTGGAATCATGTAAAGTAAGTATTCAAATCTGCATGTGTCATTATTATATTTATAACGACTGCCGAAAATTTTTCATTTACATCTGCTGTGTGCCACATTTTCTAACATAATTCGATTACACTCTGAGCAACAATAATTTCTTACACTCACGTCGTGGTTTATGTCTACCATTCGTAATCTCCCTCGTCCTCTCTGCCTGCAACTGTGAAACAGAGATGTCTCAAACGCTACACAGCGCATGTTTAAATCTTAGCCCTTCAAGGAGAGTGACGTGCCTCGTCAGTATTCTCCATGTTCTTGATGCGGATGACAGGACGTCAAGCACCGCCTGTGAGTCACGAAATATCTCTTACTTCGATAAGCAATCACTCCAGAAGGTTTTCTCCTTTGTGCCTTTATACTGACCACTTGCGTGCAAGAAACACACATGTCCAATACTCGGAAATAAATTTCGACAGACATATATACTGAGAGATGACAGTTTTGAAGTGTGTCAAATCTAGCCTTCCTTATTTTTTGAAGTCACTAGTGAAGCAGTTCATCTCAGTTGGCAAGTGCAAATACAATTAATGGAAAAACAGGTAGTTCAGTCATGAGGTATGTGTCTGAACTTTGTAAAGGACGAATGCGGAATTCGAAGAAAGGATGACACTCTCTAGCAAATAATGTGTGCGTAATTGTTTGATCTAGGAAGAAATCGTAGGAATATGAGCGAATACCGAAAGCAAGAGCAAGTGAGACTAAAAAGAGTTGGGTGTAGGTCTGGTCGTATCGGACAGGCTGCTACACAGTTCCCACTCTCTGACGCTATCGCTCTGCTAACCGCCACGGGGACTTTTGGCTGCTCAGTTTCCTGCCTGGCCCGGTGCACCCCTCCTCAGCTAAACTGGTCGCCCAAGACTCTTCTTAAGCGACCATATTGATAGCGATCTCAGTGCGAACGCCAGATCAACACAGGACGCTGCGAAACAGTACTCCCATCCTCAGACTATCCACTACACCCGCCCTCCAGGTCGATGGATTACAGGAGCACGCCACCACTCCCAGCCGCCAGTGTAATCCATTCTACCGCTACTTTACCTACAATCCGCGATGTCAGCGAACTATTTTTTTTCCATACTCAAAGCTTACTCGCCGATTTATCACGAAACCTAATGTGTATAGTGTACTTATTTATTTCTTACTTTCCGTTTCGACGAGAAAGTACACTGCCGAATATGAGACGAACTGTTGTTACCTTGTGGATCCACGTTGCAGTTTCAATCACGAATGCAATTCCTTCCATCACTTAGAGAAATAAAAAACCACTTTGGTAACTAATGGTAACGTCTCTTGCAGTCAGATGTACCCTCTCTTGGTAGAGGTGCGAAGAAAATAATGCACTCGATAACGTCAACACATTATTCTATTCTTTAATGCAGTTATTTTACATTGAATAAGGAAATTCATCCTTTAGAAACACATCTAGTATGCTCATTGAGTACCATTTTATTTTGTCGAAAATGTGGAATCATGTAAAGTAAGTATTCAAATCTGCATGTGTCATTATTATATTTATAACGACTGCCGAAAATTTTTCATTTACATCTGCTGTGTGCCACATTTTCTAACATAATTCGATTACACTCTGAGCAACAATAATTTCTTACACTCACGTCGTGGTTTATGTCTACCATTCGTAATCTCCCTCGTCCTCTCTGCCTTCAACTGTGAAACAGAGATGTCTCCAACGCTACACAGCGCATGTTTAAATCTTAGCCCTTCAAGGAGAGTGACGTGCCTCTTCAGTATTATCCATGTTCTTGATGCGGATGACAGGACGTCAAGCACCGCCTGTGAGTCACGAATTATCTCTTACTTTGAGAAGCAATCACTCGAGAAGGTTTTCTCCTTTGTGCCTTTATACTGACCACTTGCGTGCAAGAAACACACATGTCCAATACTTGGAAATAAATTTCGACAGACATATATACTGAGAGATGACAGTTTTAAAGTGTGTCAAATCTAGTCTTCCTTATTTTTTGAAGTCACTAGTGAAGCAGTTCATCTCAGTTAGCAAGTGCAAATACAATTCATGGAAAAACAGGTAGTCCAGTCATGAGGTATGTGTCTGAACTTTGTAAAGGACGAATGCGGAATTCGAAAAAAGGATGACACTCTCTAGCAAATAATGTGTGCGTAATTGTTTGATCTAGGAAGAAATCGTAGGAATATGAGCGAATACCGAAAGTAAGAGCAAGTGAGACTAAAAAGAGTTGGGTGTAGGTCTGGTCTTATCCGACAGGCTGCTACACAGTTCCCACTCTCTGACGCTATCCCTATGCTAACCGCCACGGGGACTTTTGGCTGCTCAGTTTCCTGCCTGGCCCGGTGCACCCCTCCTTAGCTAACCTGGTCGCCCAATACTCCTCTTAAGCGACCATATTGATGGCGATCTCAGTGCGGACGCCAGATCAACGCAGGACGCTGCGAAACAGTACTCCCATCCTCAGACTATCCACTACACCCGGCCTCCAGGTCGCTGGATTACAGGAGCACGCCACCACTCCCAGCCGCCAGTGTAATCCATTCTACCGCTACTTTACCTACAATCCGCGATGTCAGCGAACTATTTTTTTTCCATACTCACAGCTTACTCGCCGATTTATCACGAAAATAATAGAATAATGGAACATGTTTTGTGTTCTCGTATTATGACGTTCTTAGATAATACAAATCTCCTTCATCATAACCAACATGGATTCCGCAAACAGAGATCATGTGAAACTCAGCTCGCCCTATTTGCCCAAGAAATTCACATTGCCGTAGACACTGGCGAGCAGATTGATGCCGTATTCCTGGACTTCAGGAAGGCATTTGATACGGTTCCGCACTTACGTTTAGTGAAAAAAATACGAGCTTACGGAATATCGGACCAGGTTTGTGATTGGATTCAGGATTTCCTAGAAGAAAGAACACATTGTGTCATTCTTAACGGTTCAAAATCTGCAGATGTAGAGGTAATTTCGGGAGTACCGCAGGGAAGCGTAATAGGACCTTTATTGTTTACAATATACATAAATGACTTAGTTGACAACATCGGTAGCTCCGTGAGGCTATTTGCAGATGACACGGTTGTCTACAAGAAAGTAGCAACATCAGAAGACTCGTACGTACTCCAGGAGGACCTGCAGAGGTTTAATGAATGGTGCGACAGCTGGCAGCTTTCCCTAAACGTAGATAAATGTAATATAATGTGCATACATAGGGGCAGAAATCCATTCCAGTACGATTATGCCATAGGTGGTAAATCATTGGAAGCGGTAACGACCGTAAAATACTTAGGAGTTACTATCCGGAGCGATCTGAAGTGTAATGATCACATAAAACAAATAGTGGGAAAAGCAGGCGCCAGGTTGAGATTCATAGGAAGAATTCTAAGAAAATGTGACTCATCGACGAAAGAAGTAGCTTACAAAACGATTGTTCGTCCGATTCTTGAGTATTGCTCATCAGTATGGGACCATTACCAGGTTGGATTAATAGAAGAGATAGACATGATCCAGCGAAAAGCAGCGCGATTCGTCATGGGGACATTTAGTCAGCGCGAGAGCGTTTCGGAGATGCTGAACAAGCTAAAGTGGCGGACACTTCAAGAAAGGCGTTACGCAATACGGAGAGGTTTATTATCGATATTACGGGAAGAGATGGGCAACATATTACTACCGCCCACATATATCTCGCGTAATGATCACAACGAAAAGATCCGAGAAATTAGAGCAAATACGGAGACTTACAAGCAGTCGTTCTTCCCACGCACAATTCGTGAATGGAACAGGGAAGGGGGGATCAGATAGTGGTACAATAAGTACCCTCCGCCACACACCGTAGGGTGGCTCGCGGAGTATAGATGTAGGTGTAGATGTAGAAAACTTATGTGTATAGTGTACTTATTTATTTCTTACTTTCCGTTTCGACGAGAAAGTACACTGCCGAATATGAGACGAACTGTTGTTACCTTGTGGATCCACGTTGCAGTTTCAATCACGAATGCAATTCCTTCCATCACTTAGAGAAAGAAAAAACCACTTTGGTAACTAATGGAAACGTCTCTAGCAGTCAGATGTACCCTCTCTTGGTAGAGGTGCGAAGAAAATAATGCACTCGATAACGTCGACACATTATTCTATTCTTTAATGCAGTTATTTTACGTTGAATAAGGAAATTCATCCTTTAGAAACATATCTAGTATGCTCATTGAGTTCCATTTTATTTCGTCGAAAATGTGGAATCATGTAAAGTAAGTATTCAACTCTGCATGTGTCATTATTATATTTATAACGAATGCCGAAAATTTTGCATTTACATCTCCTGTGTGCCACATTTTCTAACATAATTTCGATTACAGGCTGCGCAACGATAATTTCTTACACTCACGTCGTGGTTTATGTCTACCATTCGTAATCTCCCTCGTCCTCTCTGCCTTCAACTGTGAAACAGAGATGTCTCAAACGCTACACAGCGCATGTTTAAATCTTAGCCCTTCAACGAGAGTGACGTGCCTCGTCAGTATTCTCCATGTTCTTGATGCGGATGACAGGACGTCAAGCACCGCCTGTGAGTCACGAATTATCTCTTACTTTGAGAAGCAATCACTCCAGAAGATTTTCTCCTTTGTGCCTTTATACTGACCACTTGCGTGCAAGAAACACACATGTCCAATACTTGGAAATAAATTTCGACAGACATATATACTGAGAGATGACAGTTTTAAAGTGTGTCAAATCTAGCCTTCCTTATTTTTTGAAGTCAGTAGTGAAGCAGTTCATCTCCGTTAGCAAGTGCAAATACAATTCATGGAAAAACAGGTAGTCCAGTCATGAGGTATGTGTCTGAACTTTGTAAAGGACGAATGCGGAATTCGAAGAAAGGATGACACTCTCTAGCAAATAATGTGTGCGTAATTGTTTGATCTAGGAAGAAATCGTAGGAATATGAGCGAATACCGAAAGTAAGAGCAAGTGAGACTAAAAAGAGTTGGGTGTAGGTCTGGTCGTATCGGACAGGCTGCTACACAGTTCCCACTCTCTGACGCTATCCCTCTGCTAACCGCCACGGGGACTTTTGGCTGCTCAGTTTCCTGCCTGGCCCGGTGCACCCCTCCTTAGCTAACCTGGTCGCCCAAGACTCCTCTTAAGCGACCATATTGATGGCGATCTCAGTGCGGACGCCAGATCAACACAGGATGCTGTGAAACAGTACTCCCATCCTCAGACTATCCACTACACCCTGCCTCCAGGTCGCTGGATTACAGGAGCACGCCACCACTCCCAGCCGCCCGTGTAATCCATTCTACCGCTACTTTACCTACAATCTGCGATGTCAGCGAACTATTTTTTTTTCCATACTCTTAGCTTACTCGCCGATTTTAAACGAAATCTGATGTGTATAGTGTACTTATTTATTTCTTACTTTCCGTTTCGACGAGAAAGTACACTGCCGAATATGAGACGAACTGTTGTTACCTTGTGGATCCACGTTGCAGTTCCAATCACGAATGCAATTCCTTCCATCACTTAGAGAAAGAAAAAACCACTTTGGTAACTAATGGTAACGTCTCTAGCAGTCAGATGTACCCTCTCTTGGTAGAGGTGCGAAGAAAATAATGCACTCGATAACGTCAACACATTATTCTATTCTTTAATGCAGTTATTTTACATTGAATAAGGAAATTCATCCTTTAGAAACACATCTAGTATGCTCATTGAGTACCATTTTATTTTGTCGAAAATGTGGAATCATGTAAAGTAAGTATTCAAATCTGCAGTTGTCATTATTATATTTATAACGAATGCCGAAAATTTTGCATTTACATCTCCTGTGTGCCACATTTTCTAACATAATTTCGATTACAGGCTGCGCAACGATAATTTCTTACACTCACGTCGTGGTTTATGTCTACCATTCGTAATCTCCCTCGTCCTCTCTGCCTTCAACCGTGAAACAGAGATGTCTCAAACGCTACACAGCGCATGTTTAAATCTTAGCCCTTCAACGAAAGTGACGTGCCTCGTCAGTATTATCCATGTTCTTGATGCGGATGACAGGACGTCAAGCACCGCCTGTGAGTCACGAATTATCTCTTACTTTGAGAAGCAATCACTCGAGAAGGTTTTCTCCTTTGTGCCTTTATACTGACCACTTGCGTGCAAGAAACACACATGTCCAATACTTGGAAATAAATTTCGACAGACATATACACTGAGAGATGACAGTTTTAAATTGTGTCAAATCTAGCCTTCCTTATTTTTTGAAGTCACTAGTGAAGCAGTTCATCTCAGTTAGCAAGTGCAAATACAATTCATGGAAAAACAGGTAGTCCAGTCATGAGGTATGTGTCTGAACTTTGTAAAGGACGAACGCGGAATTCGAAGAAAGGATGACACTCTCTAGCAAATAATGTGTGCGTAATTGTTTGATCTAGGAAGAAATCGTAGGAATATGAGCGAATACCGAAAGTAAGAGCAAGTGAGACTAAAAAGAGTTGGGTGTAGGTCTGGTCGTATCGGACAGGCTGCTACACAGTTCCCACTCTCTGACGCTATCCCTCTGCTAACCGCCACGGGGACTTTTGGCTGCTCAGTTTCCTGCCTGGCCCGGTGCACCCCTCCTTAGCTAACCTGGTCGCCCAAGACTCCTCTTAAGCGACCATATTGATGGCGATCTCAGTGCGGACGCCAGATCAACACAGGATGCTGTGAAACAGTACTCCCATCCTCAGACTATCCACCACACCCGGCCTCCAGGTCGCTGGATTACAGGAGCACGCCACCACTCCCAGCCGCCAGTGTAATCCATTCTACCGCTACTTTACCTACAATCTGCAATGTCAGCGAACTATTTTTTTTCCATGCTCACAGCTTACTCGCCGATTTAACACGAAAACTAATGTGTATAGTGTACTTATTTATTTCTTACTTTCCGTTTCGACGAGAAAGTACACTGCCGAATATGAGACGAACTGTTGTTACGTTGTGGATCCACGTTGCAGTTTCAATGACGAATGCAATTCCTTCCATCACTTAGAGAAAGAAAAAACCACTTTGGTAACTAATGGTAACGTCTCTAGCAGTCAGATGTACCCTCTCTTGGTAGAGGTGCGAAGAAAATAATGCACTCGATAACGTCAACACATTATTCTATTCTTTAATGCAGTTATTTTACATTGAATAAGGAAATTCATCCTTTAGAAACACATCTAGTATGCTCATTGAGTACCATTTTATTTTGTCGAAAATGTGGAATCATGTAAAGTAAGTATTCAAATCTGCATGTGTCATTATTATATTTATAACGAATGCCGAAAATTTTGCATTTACATCTCCTGTGTGCCACATTTTCTAACATAATTTCGATTACAGGCTGCGCAACGATAATTTCTTACACTCACGTCGTGGTTTATGTCTACCATTCGTAATCTCCCTCGTCCTCTCTGCCTGCAACTGTGAAACAGAGATGTCTCAAACGCTACACAGCGCATGTTTAAATCATAGCCCTTCAAGGAGAGTGACGTGCCTCGTCAGTATTATCCATGTTCTTGATGCGGATGACAGGACGTGAAGCACCGCCTGTGAGTCACGAATTATCTCTTACTTAGAGAAGCAATCACTCCAGAAGGTTTTCTCCTTTGTGCCTTTATACTGACCACTTGCGTGCAAGAAACACACATGTCCAATACTTGGAAATAAATTTCGACAGACATATACACTGAGAGATGACAGTTTTAAAGTGTGTCAAATCTAGCCTTCCTTATTTTTTGAAGTCACTAGTGAAGCAGTTCATCTCAGTTAGCAAGTGCAAATACAATTCATGGAAAAACAGGTAGTCCAGTCATGAGGTATGTGTCTGAACTTTGCAAAGGACGAACGCGGAATTCGAAGAAAGGATGACACTCTCTAGCAAATAATGTGTGCGTAATTGTTTGATCTAGGAAGAAATCGTAGGAATATGAGCGAATACCGAAAGTAAGAGCAAGTGAGACTAAAAAGAGTTGGGTGTAGGTCTGGTCGTATCGGACAGGCTGCTACACAGTTCCCACTCTCTGACGCTATCCCTCTGCTAACCGCCACGGGGACTTTTGGCTGCTCAGTTTCCTGCCTGGCCCGGTGCACCCCTCCTTAGCTAACCTGGTCGCCCAAGACTCTTCTTAAGCGACCATTTTGATGGCGATCTCAGTGCGGACGCCAGATCAACCCAGGATGCTGCGAAACAGTACTCCCATCCTCAGACTATCCACTACACCCTGCCTCCAGGTCGCTGGATTACAGGAGCACGCCACCACTCCCAGCCGCCAGTGTAATCCATTCTACCGCTACTTTACCTACAATCTGCAATGTCAGCGAACTATTTTTTTTCCATGCTCACAGCTTACTCGCCGATTTAACACGAAAACTAATGTGTATAGTGTACTTATTTATTTCTTACTTTCCGTTTCGACGAGAAAGTACACTGCCGAATATGAGACGAACTGTTGTTACCTTGTGGATCCACGTTGCAGTTTCAATCACGAATGCAATTCCTTCCATCACTTAGAGAAAGAAAAAACCACTTTGGTAACTAATGGTAACGTCTCTAGCAGTCAGATGTACCCTCTCTTGGTAGAGGTGCGAAGAAAATAATGCACTCGATAACGTCAACACATTATTCTATTCTTTAATGCAGTTATTTTACATTGAATAAGGAAATTCATCCTTTAGAAACACATCTAGTATGCTCATTGAGTACCATTTTATTTTGTCGAAAATGTGGAATCATGTAAAGTAAGTATTCAAATCTGCATGTGTCATTATTATATTTATAACGAATGCCGAAAATTTTGCATTTACATCTCCTGTGTGCCACATTTTCTAACATAATTTCGATTACAGGCTGCGCAACGATAATTTCTTACACTCACGTCGTGGTTTATGTCTACCATTCGTAATCTCCCTCGTCCTCTCTGCCTTCAACCGTGAAACAGAGATGTCTCAAACGCTACACAGCGCATGTTTAAATCTTAGCCCTTCAACGAGAGTGACGTGCCTCGTCAGTATTCTCCATGTTCTTGATGCGTATGACAGGACGTCAAGCACCGCCTGTGAGTCACGAATTATCTCTTACTTTGAGAAGCAATCACTCGAGAAGGTTTTCTCCTTTGTGCCTTTATACTGACCACTTGCGTGCAAGAAACACACATGTCCAATACTTGGAAATAAATTTCGACAGACATATACACTGAGAGATGACAGTTTTAAATTGTGTCAAATCTAGCCTTCCTTATTTTTTGAAGTCACTAGTGAAGCAGTTCATCTCAGTTAGCAAGTGCAAATACAGTTCATGGAAAAACAGGTAGTCCAGTCATGAGGTATGTGTCTGAACTTTGTAAAGGACGAACGCGGAATTCGAAGAAAGGATGACACTCTCTAGCAAATAATGTGTGCGTAATTGTTTGATCTAGGAAGAAATCGTAGGAATATGAGCGAATACCGAAAGTAAGAGCAAGTGAGACTAAAAAGAGTTGGGTGTAGGTCTGGTCGTATCGGACAGGCTGCTACACAGTTCCCACTCTCTGACGCTATCCCTCTGCTAACCGCCACGGGGACTTTTGGCTGCTCAGTTTCCTGCCTGGCCCGGTGCACCCCTCCTTAGCTAACCTGGTCGCCCAAGACTCCTCTTAAGCGACCATATTGATGGCGATCTCAGTGCGGACGCCAGATCAACACAGGATGCTGTGAAACAGTACTCCCATCCTCAGACTATCCACCACACCCGGCCTCCAGGTCGCTGGATTACAGGAGCACGCCACCACTCCCAGCCGCCAGTGTAATCCATTCTACCGCTACTTTACCTACAATCTGCAATGTCAGCGAACTATTTTTTTTCCATGCTCACAGCTTACTCGCCGATTTAACACGAAAACTAATGTGTATAGTGTACTTATTTATTTCTTACTTTCCGTTTCGACGAGAAAGTACACTGCCGAATATGAGACGAACTGTTGTTACGTTGTGGATCCACGTTGCAGTTTCAATGACGAATGCAATTCCTTCCATCACTTAGAGAAAGAAAAAACCACTTTGGTAACTAATGGTAACGTCTCTAGCAGTCAGATGTACCCTCTCTTGGTAGAGGTGCGAAGAAAATAATGCACTCGATAACGTCAACACATTATTCTATTCTTTAATGCAGTTATTTTACATTGAATAAGGAAATTCATCCTTTAGAAACACATCTAGTATGCTCATTGAGTACCATTTTATTTTGTCGAAAATGTGGAATCATGTAAAGTAAGTATTCAAATCTGCATGTGTCATTATTATATTTATAACGAATGCCGAAAATTTTGCATTTACATCTCCTGTGTGCCACATTTTCTAACATAATTTCGATTACAGGCTGCGCAACGATAATTTCTTACACTCACGTCGTGGTTTATGTCTACCATTCGTAATCTCCCTCGTCCTCTCTGCCTGCAACTGTGAAACAGAGATGTCTCAAACGCTACACAGCGCATGTTTAAATCATAGCCCTTCAAGGAGAGTGACGTGCCTCGTCAGTATTATCCATGTTCTTGATGCGGATGACAGGACGTGAAGCACCGCCTGTGAGTCACGAATTATCTCTTACTTAGAGAAGCAATCACTCCAGAAGGTTTTCTCCTTTGTGCCTTTGTACTGACCACTTGCGTGCAAGAAACACACATGTCCAATACTTGGAAATAAATTTCGACAGACATATACACTGAGAGATGACAGTTTTAAAGTGTGTCAAATCTAGCCTTCCTTATTTTTTGAAGTCACTAGTGAAGCAGTTCATCTCAGTTAGCAAGTGCAAATACAATTCATGGAAAAACAGGTAGTCCAGTCATGAGGTATGTGTCTGAACTTTGTAAAGGACGAACGCGGAATTCGAAGAAAGGATGACACTCTCTAGCAAATAATGTGTGCGTAATTGTTTGATCTAGGAAGAAATCGTAGGAATATGAGCGAATACCGAAAGTAAGAGCAAGTGAGACTAAAAAGAGTTGGGTGTAGGTCTGGTCGTATCGGACAGGCTGCTACACAGTTCCCACTCTCTGACGCTATCCCTCTGCTAACCGCCACGGGGACTTTTGGCTGCTCAGTTTCCTGCCTGGCCCGGTGCACCCCTCCTTAGCTAACCTGGTCGCCCAAGACTCCTCTTAAGCGACCATATTGATGGCGATCTCAGTGCGGACGCCAGATCAACACAGGATGCTGTGAAACAGTACTCCCATCCTCAGACTATCCACCACACCCGGCCTCCAGGTCGCTGGATTACAGGAGCACGCCACCACTCCCAGCCGCCAGTGTAATCCATTCTACCGCTACTTTACCTACAATCTGCAATGTCAGCGAACTATTTTTTTTCCATGCTCACAGCTTACTCGCCGATTTAACACGAAAACTAATGTGTATAGTGTACTTATTTATTTCTTACTTTCCGTTTCGACGAGAAAGTACACTGCCGAATATGAGACGAACTGTTGTTACGTTGTGGATCCACGTTGCAGTTTCAATGACGAATGCAATTCCTTCCATCACTTAGAGAAAGAAAAAACCACTTTGGTAACTAATGGTAACGTCTCTAGCAGTCAGATGTACCCTCTCTTGGTAGAGGTGCGAAGAAAATAATGCACTCGATAACGTCAACACATTATTCTATTCTTTAATGCAGTTATTTTACATTGAATAAGGAAATTCATCCTTTAGAAACACATCTAGTATGCTCATTGAGTACCATTTTATTTTGTCGAAAATGTGGAATCATGTAAAGTAAGTATTCAAATCTGCATGTGTCATTATTATATTTATAACGAATGCCGAAAATTTTGCATTTACATCTCCTGTGTGCCACATTTTCTAACATAATTTCGATTACAGGCTGCGCAACGATAATTTCTTACACTCACGTCGTGGTTTATGTCTACCATTCGTAATCTCCCTCGTCCTCTCTGCCTGCAACTGTGAAACAGAGATGTCTCAAACGCTACACAGCGCATGTTTAAATCATAGCCCTTCAAGGAGAGTGACGTGCCTCGTCAGTATTATCCATGTTCTTGATGCGGATGACAGGACGTGAAGCACCGCCTGTGAGTCACGAATTATCTCTTACTTAGAGAAGCAATCACTCCAGAAGGTTTTCTCCTTTGTGCCTTTGTACTGACCACTTGCGTGCAAGAAACACACATGTCCAATACTTGGAAATAAATTTCGACAGACATATACACTGAGAGATGACAGTTTTAAAGTGTGTCAAATCTAGCCTTCCTTATTTTTTGAAGTCACTAGTGAAGCAGTTCATCTCAGTTAGCAAGTGCAAATACAATTCATGGAAAAACAGGTAGTCCAGTCATGAGGTATGTGTCTGAACTTTGTAAAGGACGAACGCGGAATTCGAAGAAAGGATGACACTCTCTAGCAAATAATGTGTGCGTAATTGTTTGATCTAGGAAGAAATCGTAGGAATATGAGCGAATACCGAAAGTAAGAGCAAGTGAGACTAAAAAGAGTTGGGTGTAGGTCTGGTCGTATCGGATAGGCTGCTACACAGTTCCCACTCTCTGACGCTATCCCTCTGCTAACCGCCACGGGGACTTTTGGCTGCTCAGTTTCCTGCCTGGCCCGGTGCACCCCTCCTTAGCTAACCTGGTCGCCCAAGACTCTTCTTAAGCGACCATTTTGATGGCGATCTCAGTGCGGACGCCAGATCAACCCAGGATGCTGCGAAACAGTACTCCCATCCTCAGACTATCCACTACACCCTGCCTCCAGGTCGCTGGATTACAGGAGCACGCCACCACTCCCAGCCGCCAGTGTAATCCATTCTACCGCTACTTTACCTACAATCTGCAATGTCAGCGAACTGTTTTTTTTTTCCATGCTCTCAGCTTACTCGCCGATTTAACACGAAAACTAATGTGTATAGTGTACTTATTTATTTCTTACTTTCCGTTTCGACGAGAAAGTACACTGCCGAATATGAGACGAACTGTTGTTACCTTGTGGATCCACGTTGCAGTTTCAATCACGAATGCAATTCCTTCCATCACTTAGAGAAAGAAAAAACCACTTTGGTAACTAATGGTAACGTCTCTAGCAGTCAGATGTACCCTCTCTTGGTAGAGGTGCGAAGAAAATAATGCACTCGATAACGTCAACACATTATTCTATTCTTTAATGCAGTTATTTTACATTGAATAAGGAAATTCATCCTTTAGAAACACATCTAGTATGCTCATTGAGTACCATTTTATTTTGTCGAAAATGTGGAATCATGTAAAGTAAGTATTCAAATCTGCATGTGTCATTATTATATTTATAACGAATGCCGAAAATTTTGCATTTACATCTCCTGTGTGCCACATTTTCTAACATAATTTCGATTACAGGCTGCGCAACGATAATTTCTTACACTCACGTCGTGGTTTATGTCTACCATTCGTAATCTCCCTCGTCCTCTCTGCCTTCAACCGTGAAACAGAGATGTCTCAAACGCTACACAGCGCATGTTTAAATCTTAGCCCTTCAACGAGAGTGACGTGCCTCGTCAGTATTCTCCATGTTCTTGATGCGTATGACAGGACGTCAAGCACCGCCTGTGAGTCACGAATTATCTCTTACTTTGAGAAGCAATCACTCGAGAAGGTTTTCTCCTTTGTGCCTTTATACTGACCACTTGCGTGCAAGAAACACACATGTCCAATACTTGGAAATAAATTTCGACAGACATATACACTGAGAGATGACAGTTTTAAATTGTGTCAAATCTAGCCTTCCTTATTTTTTGAAGTCACTAGTGAAGCAGTTCATCTCAGTTAGCAAGTGCAAATACAATTCATGGAAAAACAGGTAGTCCAGTCATGAGGTATGTGTCTGAACTTTGTAAAGGACGAACGCGGAATTCGAAGAAAGGATGACACTCTCTAGCAAATAATGTGTGCGTAATTGTTTGATCTAGGAAGAAATCGTAGGAATATGAGCGAATACCGAAAGTAAGAGCAAGTGAGACTAAAAAGAGTTGGGTGTAGGTCTGGTCGTATCGGACAGGCTGCTACACAGTTCCCACTCTCTGACGCTATCCCTCTGCTAACCGCCACGGGGACTTTTGGCTGCTCAGTTTCCTGCCTGGACCGGTGCACCCCTCCTTAGCTAACCTGGTCGCCCAAGACTCTTCTTAATGACCATTTTGATAGCGATCTCAGTGCGGACGCCAGATCAACCCAGGATGCTGCGAAACAGTACTCCCATCCTCAGACTATCCACTACACCCTGCCTCCAGGTCGCTGGATTACAGGAGCACGCCACCACTCCCAGCCGCCAGTGTAATCCATTCTACCGCTACTTTACCTACAATCTGCAATGTCAGCGAACTGTTTTTTTTTTCCATGCTCTCAGCTTACTCGCCGATTTAACACGAAAACTAATGTGTATAGTGTACTTATTTATTTCTTACTTTCCGTTTCGACGAGAAAGTACACTGCCGAATATGAGACGAACTGTTGTTACCTTGTGGATCCACGTTGCAGTTTCAATCACGAATGCAATTCCTTCCATCACTTAGAGAAAGAAAAAACCACTTTGGTAACTAATGGTAACGTCTCTAGCAGTCAGATGTACCCTCTCTTGGTAGAGGTGCGAAGAAAATAATGCACTCGATAACGTCAACACATTATTCTATTCTTTAATGCAGTTATTTTACATTGAATAAGGAAATTCATCCTTTAGAAACACATCTAGTATGCTCATTGAGTACCATTTTATTTTGTCGAAAATGTGGAATCATGTAAAGTAAGTATTCAAATCTGCATGTGTCATTATTATATTTATAACGAATGCCCAAAATTTTGCATTTACATCTCCTGTGTGCCACATTTTCTAACATAATTTCGATTACAGGCTGCGCAACGATAATATCTTACACTCACGTCGTGGTTTATGTCTACCATTCGTAATCTCCCTCGTCCTCTCTGCCTTCAACCGTGAAACAGAGATGTCTCAAACGCTACACAGCGCATGTTTAAATCTTAGCCCTTCAACGAGAGTGACGTGCCTCGTCAGTATTCTCCATGTTCTTGATGCGGATGACAGGACGTGAAGCACCGCCTGTGAGTCACGAATTATCTCTTACTTTGAGAAGCAATCACTCCAGAAGGTTTTCTCCTTTGTGCCTTTATACTGACCACTTGCGTGCAAGAAACACACATGTCCAATTCTTGGAAATAATTTTCGACAGACATATACACTGAGAGATGACAGTTTTAAATTGTGTCAAATCTAGCCTTCCTTATTTTTTGAAGTCACTAGTGAAGCAGTTCATCTCAGTTAGCAAGTGCAAATACAATTCATGGAAAAACAGGTAGTCCAGTCATGAGGTATGTGTCTGAACTTTGTAAAGGACGAACGCGGAATTCGAAGAAAGGATGACACTCTCTAGCAAATAATGTGTGCGTAATTGTTTGATCTAGGAAGAAATCGTAGGAATATGAGCGAATACCGAAAGTAAGAGCAAGTGAGACTAAAAAGAGTTGGGTGTAGGTCTGGTCGTATCGGACAGGCTGCTACACAGTTCCCACTCTCTGACGCTATCCCTCTGCTAACCGCCACGGGGACTTTTGGCTGCTCAGTTTCCTGCCTGGCCCGGTGCACCCCTCCTTAGCTAACCTGGTCGCCCAAGACTCTTCTTAAGCGACCATTTTGATGGCGATCTCAGTGCGGACGCCAGATCATTCCAGGATGCTACGAAACAGTACTCCTATCCTCAGACTATCCACTACACCCTGCCTCCAGGTCGCTGGATTACAGGAGCACGCCACCACTCCCAGCCGCCAGTGTAATCCATTCTACCGCTACTTTACCTACAATCTGCAATGTCAGCGAACTATTTTTTTTCCATGCTCACAGCTTACTCGCCGATTTAACACGAAAACTAATGTGTATAGTGTACTTATTTATTTCTTACTTTCCGTTTCGACGAGAAAGTACACTGCCGAATATGAGACGAACTGTTGTTACGTTGAGGATCCACGTTGCAGTTTCAATGACGAATGCAATTCCTTCCATCACTTAGAGAAAGAAAAAACCACTTTGGTAACTAATGGTAACGTCTCTAGCAGTCAGATGTACCCTCTCTTGGTAGAGGTGCGAAGAAAATAATGCACTCGATAACGTCAACACATTATTCTATTCTTTAATGCAGTTATTTTACATTGAATAAGGAAATTCATCCTTTAGAAACACATCTAGTATGCTCATTGAGTACCATTTTATTTTGTCGAAAATGTGGAATCATGTAAAGTAAGTATTCAAATCTGCATGTGTCATTATTATATTTATAACGAATGCCGAAAATTTTGCATTTACATCTCCTGTGTGCCACATTTTCTAACATAATTTCGATTACAGGCTGCGCAACGATAATTTCTTACACTCACGTCGTGGTTTATGTCTACCATTCGTAATCTCCCTCGTCCTCTCTGCCTGCAACTGTGAAACAGAGATGTCTCAAACGCTACACAGCGCATGTTTAAATCATAGCCCTTCAACGAGAGTGACGTGCCTCGTCAGTATTATCCATGTTCTTGATGCGGATGACAGGACGTGAAGCACCGCCTGTGTGTCACGAATTATCTCTTACTTTGAGAAGCAATCACTCCAGAAGGTTTTCTCCTTTGTGCCTTTATACTGACCACTTGCGTGCAAGAAACACACATGTCCAATACTTGGAAATAAATTTCGACAGACATATATACTGAGAGATGACAGTTTTAAAGTGTGTCAAATCTAGCCTTCCTTATTTTTTGAAGTCACTAGTGAAGCAGTTCATCTCAGTTAGCAAGTGCAAATACAATTCATGGAAAAACAGGTAGTCCAGTCATGAGGTATGTGTCTGAACTTCGTAAAGGACGAACGCGGAATTCGAAGAAAGGATGACACTCTCTAGCAAATAATGTGTGCGTAATTGTTTGATCTAGGAAGAAATCGTAGGAATATGAGCGAATACCGAAAGTAAGAGCAAGTGAGACTAAAAAGAGTTGGGTGTAGGTCTGGTCGTATCGGACAGGCTGCTACACAGTTCCCACTCTCTGACGCTATCCCTCTGCTAACCGCCACGGGGACTTTTGGCTGCTCAGTTTCCTGCCTGGCCCGGTGCACCCCCCCTTAGCTAACCTGGTCGCCCAAGACTCTTCTTAAGCGACCATTTTGATGGCGATCGCAGTGCGGACGCCAGATCAACCCAGGATGCTGCGAAACAGTACTCCCATCCTCAGACTATCCACTACACCCGGCCTCCAGGTCGCTGGATTACAGGAGCACGCCACCACTCCCAGCCGCCAGTGTAATCCATTCTACCGCTACTTTACCTACAATCTGCAATGTCAGCGAACTGTTTTTTTTCCATGCTCTCAGCTTACTCGCCGATTTAACACGAAATCTAATGTGTATAGTGTACTTATTTATTTCTTACTTTCCGTTTCGACGAGAAAGTACACTGCCGAATATGAGACGAACTGTAGTTACCTTGTGGATCCACGTTGCAGTTTCAATCACGAATGCAATTCCTTCCATCACTTAGAGATAGAAAAAACCACTTTGGTAACTAATGGTAACGTCTCTAGCAGTCAGATGTACCCTCTCTTGGTAGAGGTGCGAAGAAAATAATGCACTCGATAACGTCAACACACTATTCTATTCTTTAATGCAGTTATTTTACATTGAATAAGGAAATTCATCCTTTAGAAACACATCTAGTATGCTCATCGAGTACCATTTTATTTTGTCGAAAATGTGGAATCATGTAAAGTAAGTATTCAAATCTGCATGTGTCATTATTATATTTATAACGAATGCCGAAAATTTTGCATTTACATCTCCTGTGTGCCACATTTTCTAACATAATTTCGATTACAGGCTGCGCAACGATAATATCTTACACTCACGTCGTGGTTTATGTCTACCATTCGTAATCTCCCTCGTCCTCTCTGCCTTCAACCGTGAAACAGAGATGTCTCAAACGCTACACAGCGCATGTTTAAATCTTAGCCCTTCAACGAGAGTGACGTGCCTCGTCAGTATTCTCCATGTTCTTGATGCGGATGACAGGACGTGAAGCACCGCCTGTGAGTCACGAATTATCTCTTACTTTGAGAAGCAATCACTCCAGAAGGTTTTCTCCTTTGTGCCTTTATACTGACCACTTGCGTGCAAGAAACACACATGTCCAATTCTTGGAAATAATTTTCGACAGACATATACACTGAGAGATGACAGTTTTAAATTGTGTCAAATCTAGCCTTCCTTATTTTTTGAAGTCACTAGTGAAGCAGTTCATCTCAGTTAGCAAGTGCAAATACAATTCATGGAAAAACAGGTAGTCCAGTCATGAGGTATGTGTCTGAACTTTGTAAAGGACGAACGCGGAATTCGAAGAAAGGATGACACTCTCTAGCAAATAATGTGTGCGTAATTGTTTGATCTAGGAAGAAATCGTAGGAATATGAGCGAATACCGAAAGTAAGAGCAAGTGAGACTAAAAAGAGTTGGGTGTAGGTCTGGTCGTATCGGACAGGCTGCCACACAGTTCCCACTCTCTGACGCTATCCCTCTGCTAACCGCCACGGGGACTTTTGGCTGCTCAGTTTCCTGCCTGGCCCGGTGCACCCCTCCTTAGCTAACCTGGTCGCCCAAGACTCTTCTTAAGCGACCATTTTGATGGCGATCTCAGTGCGGACGCCAGATCATTCCAGGATGCTGCGAAACAGTACTCCTATCCTCAGACTATCCACTACACCCTGCCTCCAGGTCGCTGGATTACAGGAGCACGCCACCACTCCCAGCCGCCAGTGTAATCCATTCTACCGCTACTTTACCTACAATCTGCAATGTCAGCGAACTATTTTTTTTCCATGCTCACAGCTTACTCGCCGATTTAACACGAAAACTAATGTGTATAGTGTACTTATTTATTTCTTACTTTCCGTTTCGACGAGAAAGTACACTGCCGAATATGAGACGAACTGTTGTTACGTTGAGGATCCACGTTGCAGTTTCAATGACGAATGCAATTCCTTCCATCACTTAGAGAAAGAAAAAACCACTTTGGTAACTAATGGTAACGTCTCTAGCAGTCAGATGTACCCTCTCTTGGTAGAGGTGCGAAGAAAATAATGCACTCGATAACGTCAACACATTATTCTATTCTTTAATGCAGTTATTTTACATTGAATAAGGAAATTCATCCTTTAGAAACACATCTAGTATGCTCATTGAGTACCATTTTATTTTGTCGAAAATGTGGAATCATGTAAAGTAAGTATTCAAATCTGCATGTGTCATTATTATATTTATAACGAATGCCGAAAATTTTGCATTTACATCTCCTGTGTGCCACATTTTCTAACATAATTTCGATTACAGGCTGCGCAACGATAATTTCTTACACTCACGTCGTGGTTTATGTCTACCATTCGTAATCTCCCTCGTCCTCTCTGCCTGCAACTGTGAAACAGAGATGTCTCAAACGCTACACAGCGCATGTTTAAATCATAGCCCTTCAACGAGAGTGACGTGCCTCGTCAGTATTATCCATGTTCTTGATGCGGATGACAGGACGTGAAGCACCGCCTGTGTGTCACGAATTATCTCTTACTTTGAGAAGCAATCACTCCAGAAGGTTTTCTCCTTTGTGCCTTTATACTGACCACTTGCGTGCAAGAAACACACATGTCCAATACTTGGAAATAAATTTCGACAGACATATATACTGAGAGATGACAGTTTTAAAGTGTGTCAAATCTAGCCTTCCTTATTTTTTGAAGTCACTAGTGAAGCAGTTCATCTCAGTTAGCAAGTGCAAATACAATTCATGGAAAAACAGGTAGTCCAGTCATGAGGTATGTGTCTGAACTTCGTAAAGGACGAACGCGGAATTCGAAGAAAGGATGACACTCTCTAGCAAATAATGTGTGCGTAATTGTTTGATCTAGGAAGAAATCGTAGGAATATGAGCGAATACCGAAAGTAAGAGCAAGTGAGACTAAAAAGAGTTGGGTGTAGGTCTGGTCGTATCGGACAGGCTGCTACACAGTTCCCACTCTCTGACGCTATCCCTCTGCTAACCGCCACGGGGACTTTTGGCTGCTCAGTTTCCTGCCTGGCCCGGTGCACCCCCCCTTAGCTAACCTGGTCGCCCAAGACTCTTCTTAAGCGACCATTTTGATGGCGATCGCAGTGCGGACGCCAGATCAACCCAGGATGCTGCGAAACAGTACTCCCATCCTCAGACTATCCACTACACCCGGCCTCCAGGTCGCTGGATTACAGGAGCACGCCACCACTCCCAGCCGCCAGTGTAATCCATTCTACCGCTACTTTACCTACAATCTGCAATGTCAGCGAACTGTTTTTTTTCCATGCTCTCAGCTTACTCGCCGATTTAACACGAAATCTAATGTGTATAGTGTACTTATTTATTTCTTACTTTCCGTTTCGACGAGAAAGTACACTGCCGAATATGAGACGAACTGTAGTTACCTTGTGGATCCACGTTGCAGTTTCAATCACGAATGCAATTCCTTCCATCACTTAGAGATAGAAAAAACCACTTTGGTAACTAATGGTAACGTCTCTAGCAGTCAGATGTACCCTCTCTTGGTAGAGGTGCGAAGAAAATAATGCACTCGATAACGTCAACACACTATTCTATTCTTTAATGCAGTTATTTTACATTGAATAAGGAAATTCATCCTTTAGAAACACATCTAGTATGCTCATCGAGTACCATTTTATTTTGTCGAAAATGTGGAATCATGTAAAGTAAGTATTCAAATCTGCATGTGTCATTATTATATTTATAACGAATGCCGAAAATTTTGCATTTACATCTCCTGTGTGCCACATTTTCTAACATAATTTCGATTACAGGCTGCGCAACGATAATTTCTTACACTCACGCCGTGGTTTATGTCTACCATTCGTAATCTCCCTCGTCCTCTCTGCCTGCAACTGTGAAACAGAGATATCTCAAACGCTACACAGCGCATGTTTAAATCTTAGCCTTTCAAGGAGAGTGACGTGCCTCGTCAGTATTATCCATGTTCTTGATGCGGATGACAGGACGTCAAGCACCGCCTGTGAGTCACGAATTATCTCTTACTTTGAGAAGCAATCACTCGAGAAGGTTTTCTCCTTTGTGCCTTTATACTGACCACTTGCGTGCAAGAAACACACATGTCCAATACTTGGAAATAAATTTCGACAGACATATATACTGAGAGATGACAGTTTTAAAGTGTGTCAAATCTAGCCTTCCTTATTTTTTGAAGTCAGTAGTGCAGCAGTTCATCTCAGTTAGCAAGTGCAAATACAATTCATGGAAAAACAGGTAGTCCAGTCATGAGGTATGTGTCTGAACTTTGTAAAGGACGAACGCGGAATTCGAAGAAAGGATGACACTCTCTAGCAAATAATGTGTGCGTAATTGTTTGATCTAGGAAGAAATCGTAGGAATATGAGCGAATACCGAAAGTAAGAGCAAGTGAGACTAAAAAGAGTTGGGTGTAGGTCTGGTCGTATCGGACAGGCTGCTACACAGTTCCCACTCTCTGACGCTATCCCTCTGCTAACCGCCACGGGGACTTTTGGCTGCTCAGTTTCCTGCCTGGCCCGGTGCACCCCCCCTTAGCTAACCTGGTCGCCCAAGACTCTTCTTAAGCGACCATTTTGATGGCGATCTCAGTGCGGACGCCAGATCAACCCAGGATGCTGCGAAACAGTACTCCCATCCTCAGACTATCCACTACACCCTGCCTCCAGGTCGCTGGATTACAGGAGCACGCCACCACTCCCAGCCGCCAGTGTAATCCATTCTACCGCTACTTTACCTACAATCTGCAATGTCAGCGAACTGTTTTTTTTCCATGCTCTCAGCTTACTCGCCGATTTAACACGAAAACTAATGTGTATAGTGTACTTATTTATTTCTTACTTTCCGTTTCGACGAGAAAGTACACTGCCGAATATGAGACGAACTGTTGTTACCTTGTGGATCCACGTTGCAGTTTCAATCACGAATGCAATTCCTTCCATCACTTAGAGATAGAAAAAACCACTTTAGTAACTAATGGTAACGTCTCTAGCAGTCAGATGTACCCTCTCTTGGTAGAGGTGCGAAGAAAATAATGCACTCGATAACGTCAACACACTATTCTATTCTTTAATGCAGTTATTTTACATTGAATAAGGAAATTCATCCTTTAGAAACACATCTAGTATGCTCATCGAGTACCATTTTATTTTGTCGAAAATGTGGAATCATGTAAAGTAAGTAATCAAATCTGCATGTGTCATTATTATATTTATAACGAATGCCGAAAATTTTGCATTTACATCTCCTGTGTGCCACATTTTCTAACATAATTTCGATTACAGGCTGCGCAACGATAATTTCTTACACTCACGCCGTGGTTTATGTCTACCATTCGTAATCTCCCTCGTCCTCTCTGCCTGCAACTGTGAAACAGAGATGTCTCAAACGCTACACAGCGCATGTTTAAATCTTAGCCCTTCAAGGAGAGTGACGTGCCTCGTCAGTATTATCCATGTTCTTGATGCGGATGACAGGACGTCAAGCACCGCCTGTGAGTCACGAATTATCTCTTACTTTGAGAAGCAATCACTCCAGAAGGTTTTCTCCTTTGTGCCTTTATACTGACCACTTGCGTGCAAGAAACACACATGTCCAATACTTGGAAATAAATTTCGACAGACATATATACTGAGAGATGACAGTTTTAAAGTGTGTCAAATCTAGCCTTCCTTATTTTTTGAAGTCAGTAGTGCAGCAGTTCATCTCAGTTAGCAAGTGCAAATACAATTCATGGAAAAACAGGTAGTCCAGTCATGAGGTATGTGTCTGAACTTTGTAAAGGACGAACGCGGAATTCGAAGAAAGGATGACACTCTCTAGCAAATAATGTGTGCGTAATTGTTTGATCTAGGAAGAAATCGTAGGAATATGAGCGAATACCGAAAGTAAGAGCAAGTGAGACTAAAAAGAGTAGGGTGTAGGTCTGGTCGTATCGGACAGGCTGCTACACAGTTCCCACTCTCTGACGCTATCCCTCTGCTAACCGCCACGGGGACTTTTGGCTGCTCAGTTTCCTGCCTGGCCCGGTGCACCCCTCCTTAGCTAACCTTGTCGCCCAAGACTCCTCTTAAGCGACCATATTGATGGCGATCTCAGTGCGGACGCCAGATCAACACAGGATGCTGCGAAACAGTACTCCCATCCTCAGACTACCCACTACACCCGGCCTCCAGATCGCTGGATTACAGGAGCACGCCACCACTCCCAGCCTCCAGTGTAATCCATTCTACCGCTACTTTACCTACAATCTGCGATGTCAGCGAACTATTTTTTTTCCATACTCACAGCTTACTCACCGATTTAACACGAAAACTAATGTGTATAGTGTACTTATTTATTTCTTACTTTCCGTTTCGTCGAGAAAGGACACTGCCGAATATGAGACGAACTGTTGTTACCTTGTGGATCCACGTTGCAGATTCAATCACGAATGCAATTCCTTCCATCACTTAGAGAAAGAAAAAACCACTTTGGTAACTAATGGTAACGTCTCTAGCAGTCAGATGTACCCTCTCTTGGTAGAGGTGCGAGGAAAATAATGCACTCGATAACGTCAACACATTATTCTATTCTTTAATGCAGTTATTTTACATTGAATAAGGAAATTCATCCTTTAGAAACACATTTAGTATGCTCATTGAGTACCATTTTATTCTGTCGAAAATGTGGAATCATGTAAAGTAAGTATTCAAATCTGCATGTGTCATTATTATATTTATAACGAATGCCGAAAATTTTGCATTTACATCTCCTGTGTGCCACATTTTCTAACATAATTTCGATTACAGGCTGCGCAACGATAATTTCTTACACTCACGTCGTGGTTTATGTCTACCATTCGTAATCTCCCTCGTCCTCTCTGCCTGCAACTGTGAAACAGAGATGTCTCAAACGCTACACAGCGCATGTTTAAATCTTAGCCCTTCAAGGAGAGTGACGTGCCTCGTCAGTATTCTCCATGTTCTTGATGCGGATGACAGGACGTCAAGCACCGCCTGTGAGTCACGAATTATCTCTTACTTTGAGAAGCAATCACTCGAGAAGGTTTTCTCCTTTGTGCCTTTATACTGACCACTTGCGTGCAAGAAACACACATGTCCAATACTTGGAAATAAATTTCGACAGACATATACACTGAGAGATGACAGTTTTAAATTGTGTCAAATCTAACCTTCCTTATTTTTTGAAGTCACTAGTGAAGCAGTTCATCTCAGTTAGCAAGTGCAAATACAATTCATGGAAAAACAGGTAGTCCAGTCATGAGGTATGTGTCTGAACTTTGTAAAGGACGAACGCGGAATTCGAAGAAAGGATGACACTCTCTAGCAAATAATGTGTGCGTAATTGTTTGATCTAGGAAGAAATCGTAGGAATATGAGCGAATACCGGAAGTAAGAGCAAGTGAGACTAAAAAGAGTTGGGTATAGGTCTGGTCGTATCGGACAGGCTGCTACACAGTTCCCACTCTCTGACGCTATCCCTCTGCTAACCGCCACGGGGACTTTTGGCTGCTCAGTTTCCAGCCTGGCCCGGTGCACCCCTCCTTAGCTAACCTGGTCGCCCAAGGCTCCTCTTAAGCGACCATATTGATGGCGATCTCAGTGCGGACGCCAGATCAACACAGGATGCTGCGAAACAGTACTCCCATCCTCAGACTATCCACTACACCCGGCCTCCAGGTCGCTGGATTACAGGAGCACGCCACCACTCCCAGCCGCCAGTGTAATCCATTCTACCGCTACTTTACCTACAATCTGCGATGTCAGCGAACTATTTTTTTTCCATACTCACAGCTTACTCGCCGATTTAACACGAAAACTAATGTGTATAGTGTACTTATTTATTTCTTACTTTCCGTTTCGTCGAGAAAGGACACTGCCGAATATGAGACGAACTGTTGTTACCTTGTGGATCCACGTTGCAGATTCAATCACGAATGCAATTCCTTCCATCACTTAGAGAAAGAAAAAACCACTTTGGTAACTAATGGTAACGTCTCTAGCAGTCAGATGTACCCTCTCTTGGTAGAGGTGCGAGGAAAATAATGCACTCGATAACGTCAACACATTATTCTATTCTTTAATGCAGTTATTTTACATTGAATAAGGAAATTCATCCTTTAGAAACACATTTAGTATGCTCATTGAGTACCATTTTATTCTGTCGAAAATGTGGAATCATGTAAAGTAAGTATTCAAATCTGCATGTGTCATTATTATATTTATAACGAATGCCGAAAATTTTGCATTTACATCTCCTGTGTGCCACATTTTCTAACATAATTTCGATTACAGGCTGCGCAACGATAATTTCTTACACTCACGTCGTGGTTTATGTCTACCATTCGTAATCTCCCTCGTCCTCTCTGCCTGCAACTGTGAAACAGAGATGTCTCAAACGCTACACAGCGCATGTTTAAATCTTAGCCCTTCAAGGAGAGTGACGTGCCTCGTCAGTATTCTCCATGTTCTTGATGCGGATGACAGGACGTCAAGCACCGCCTGTGAGTCACGAATTATCTCTTACTTTGAGAAGCAATCACTCGAGAAGGTTTTCTCCTTTGTGCCTTTATACTGACCACTTGCGTGCAAGAAACACACATGTCCAATACTTGGAAATAAATTTCGACAGACATATACACTGAGAGATGACAGTTTTAAATTGTGTCAAATCTAACCTTCCTTATTTTTTGAAGTCAGTAGTGAAGCAGTTCATCTCAGTTAGCAAGTGCAAATACAATTCATGGAAAAACAGGTAGTCCAGTCATGAGGTATGTGTCTGAACTTTGTAAAGGACGAACGCGGAATTCGAAGAAAGGATGACACTCTCTAGCAAATAATGTGTGCGTAATTGTTTGATCTAGGAAGAAATCGTAGGAATATGAGCGAATACCGGAAGTAAGAGCAAGTGAGACTAAAAAGAGTTGGGTGTAGGTCTGGTCGTATCGGACAGGCTGCTACACAGTTCCCACTCTCTGACGCTATCCCTCTGCTAACCGCCACGGGGACTTTTGGCTGCTCAGTTTCCTGCCTGGCCCGGTGCACCCCTCCTTAGCTAACCTTGTCGCCCAAGACTCCTCTTAAGCGACCATATTGATGGCGATCTCAGTGCAGACGCCAGATCAACACAGGATGCTGCGAAACAGTACTCCCATCCTCAGACTATCCACTACACCCGGCCTCCAGGTCGCTGGATTACAGGAGCACGCCACCACTCCCAGCCGCCAGTGTAATCCATTCTACCGCTACTTTACCTACAATCTGCGATGTCAGCGAACTATTTTTTTTCCATACTCACAGCTTACTCGCCGATTTAACACGAAAACTAATGTGTATAGTGTACTTATTTATTTCTTACTTTCCGTTTCGACGAGAAAGTACACTGCCGAATATGAGACGAACTGTTGTTACCTTGTGGATCCACGTTGCAGTTTCAATCACGAATGCAATTCCTTCCATCACTTAGAGAAAGAAAAAACCACTTTGGTAACTAATGGTAACGTCTCTAGCAGTCAGATGTACCCTCTCTTGGTAGAGGTGCGAAGAAAATAATGCACTCGATAACGTCAACACATTATTCGATTCTTTAATGCAGTTATTTTACATTGAATAAGGAAATTCATCCTTTAGAAACACATTTAGTATGCTTATTGAGTACCATTTTATTCTGTCGAAAATGTGGAATCATGTAAAGTAAGTATTCAAATCTGCATGTGTCATTATTATATTTATAACGAATGCCGAAAATTTTGCATTTACATCTCCTGTGTGCCACTTTTTCTAACATAATTTCGATTACAGGCTGCGCAACGATAATTTCTTACACTCACGTCGTGGTTTATGTCTACCATTCGTAATCTCCCTCGTCCTCTCTGCCTTCAACTGTGAAACAGAGATGTCTCAAACGCTACACAGCGCATGTTTAAATCTTAGCCCTTCAAGGAGAGTGACGTGCCTCGTCAGTATTATCCATGTTCTTGATGCGGATGACAGGACGTCAAGCACCGCCTGTGAGTCACGAATTATCTCTTACTTTGAGAAGCAATCACTCGAGAAGGTTTTCTCCTTTGTGCCTTTATACTGACCACTTGCGTGCAAGAAACACACATGTCCAATACTTGGAAATAAATTTCGACAGACATATATACTGAGAGATGACAGTTTTAAAGTGTGTCAAATCTAGCCTTCTTTATTTTTTGAAGTCAGTAGTGAAGCAGTTCATCTCAGTTAGCAAGTGCAAATACAATTCATGGAAAAACAGGTAGTCCAGTCATGAGGTATGTGTCTGAACTTTGTAAAGGACGAACGCGGAATTCGAAGAAAGGATGACACTCTCTAGCAAATAATGCGTGCGTAATTGTTTGATCTAGGAAGAAATCGTAGGAATATGAGCGAATACCGAAAGTAAGAGCAAGTGAGACTAAAAAGAGTTGAGTATAGGTCTGGTCGTATCGGACAGGCTGCTACACAGTTCCCACTCTCTGACGCTATCCCTCTGCTAACCGCCACGGGGACTTTTGGCTGCTCAGTTTCCTGCCTGGCCCGGTGCACCCCCCCTTAGCTAACCTGGTCGCCAAAGACTCCTCTTAAGCGACCATATTGATGGCGATCTCAGTGCGGACGCCAGATCAACACAGGATGCTGCGAAACAGTACTCCCATCCTCAGACCATCCACTACACCCGGCCTCCAGGTCGATGGATTACAGGAGCACGCCACCACTCCCAGCCGCCAGTGTAATCCATTCTACCGCTACTTTACCTACAATCTGCGATGTCAGCGAACTATTTTTTTTCCACACTCACAGCTTACTCGCCGATTTAACACGAAAACTAATGTGTATAGTGTACTTATTTATTTCTTACTTTCCGTTTCGACGAGAAAGTACACTGCCGAATATGAGACGAACTGTTGTTACCTTGTGGATCCACGTTGCAGTTTCAATCACGAATGCAATTCCTTCCATCACTTAGAGAAAGAAAAAACCACTTTGGAAACTAATGGTAACGTCTCTAGCAGTCAGATGTACCCTCTCTTGGTAGAGGTGCGAAGAAAATAATGCACTCGATAACGTCAACACATTATTCTATTCTTTAATGCAGTTATTTTACATTGAATAAGGAAATTCATCCTTTAGAAACACATCTAGTATGCTCATTGAGTACCATTTTATTTCGTCGAAAATGTGGAATCATGTAAAGTAAGTATTCAAATCTGCATGTGTCATTATTATATTTATAACGAATGCCGAAAACTTTGCATTTACATCTCCTGTGTGCCACATTTTCTAACATAATTTCGATTACAGGCTGCGCAACGATAATTTCTTACACTCACGTCGTGGTTTATGTCTACCATTCGTAATCTCCCTCGTCCTCTCTGCCTGCAACTGTGAAACAGAGATGTCTCAAACGCTACACAGCGCATGTTTAAATCTTAGCCCTTCAAGGAGAGTGACGTGCCTCGTCAGTATTATCCATGTTCTTGATGCGGATGACAGGACGTCAAGCACCGCCTGTGAGTCACGAATTATCTCTTACTTTGAGAAGCAATCACTCCAGAAGGTTTTCTCCTTTGTGCCTTTATACTGACCACTTGCGTGCAAGAAACACACATGTCCAATACTTGGAAATAAATTTCGACAGACATATATACTGAGAGATGACAGTTTTAAAGTGTGTCAAATCTAGCCTTCCTTATTTTTTGAAGTCAGTAGTGCAGCAGTTCATCTCAGTTAGCAAGTGCAAATACAATTCATGGAAAAACAGGTAGTCCAGTCATGAGGTATGTGTCTGAACTTTGTAAAGGACGAACGCGGAATTCGAAGAAAGGATGACACTCTCTAGCAAATAATGTGTGCGTAATTGTTTGATCTAGGAAGAAATCGTAGGAATATGAGCGAATACCGAAAGTAAGAGCAAGTGAGACTAAAAAGAGTAGGGTGTAGGTCTGGTCGTATCGGACAGGCTGCTACACAGTTCCCACTCTCTGACGCTATCCCTCTGCTAACCGCCACGGGGACTTTTGGCTGCTCAGTTTCCTGCCTGGCCCGGTGCACCCCTCCTTAGCTAACCTTGTCGCCCAAGACTCCTCTTAAGCGACCATATTGATGGCGATCTCAGTGCGGACGCCAGATCAACACAGGATGCTGCGAAACAGTACTCCCATCCTCAGACTACCCACTACACCCGGCCTCCAGATCGCTGGATTACAGGAGCACGCCACCACTCCCAGCCGCCAGTGTAATCCATTCTACCGCTACTTTACCTACAATCTGCGATGTCAGCGAACTAATTTTTTTCCATACTCACAGCTTACTCACCGATTTAACACGAAAACTAATGTGTATAGTGTACTTATTTATTTCTTACTTTCCGTTTCGTCGAGAAAGGACACTGCCGAATATGAGACGAACTGTTGTTACCTTGTGGATCCACGTTGCAGATTCAATCACGAATGCAATTCCTTCCATCACTTAGAGAAAGAAAAAACCACTTTGGTAACTAATGGTAACGTCTCTAGCAGTCAGATGTACCCTCTCTTGGTAGAGGTGCGAGGAAAATAATGCACTCGATAACGTCAACACATTATTCTATTCTTTAATGCAGTTATTTTACATTGAATAAGGAAATTCATCCTTTAGAAACACATTTAGTATGCTCATTGAGTACCATTTTATTCTGTCGAAAATGTGGAATCATGTAAAGTAAGTATTCAAATCTGCATGTGTCATTATTATATTTATAACGAATGCCGAAAATTTTGCATTTACATCTCCTGTGTGCCACATTTTCTAACATAATTTCGATTACAGGCTGCGCAACGATAATTTCTTACACTCACGTCGTGGTTTAAGTCTACCATTCGTAATCTCCCTCGTCCTCTCTGCCTGCAACTGTGAAACAGAGATGTCTCAAACGCTACACAGCGCATGTTTAAATCTTAGCCCTTCAAGGAGAGTGACGTGCCTCGTCAGTATTCTCCATGTTCTTGATGCGGATGACAGGACGTCAAGCACCGCCTGTGAGTCACGAATTATCTCTTACTTTGAGAAGCAATCACTCGAGAAGGTTTTCTCCTTTGTGCCTTTATACTGACCACTTGCGTGCAAGAAACACACATGTCCAATACTTGGAAATAAATTTCGACAGACATATACACTGAGAGATGACAGTTTTAAATTGTGTCAAATCTAACCTTCCTTATTTTTTGAAGTCAGTAGTGAAGCAGTTCATCTCAGTTAGCAAGTGCAAATACAATTCATGGAAAAACAGGTAGTCCAGTCATGAGGTATGTGTCTGAACTTTGTAAAGGACGAACGCGGAATTCGAAGAAAGGATGACACTCTCTAGCAAATAATGTGTGCGTAATTGTTTGATCTAGGAAGAAATCGTAGGAATATGAGCGAATACCGGAAGTAAGAGCAAGTGAGACTAAAAAGAGTTGGGTGTAGGTCTGGTCGTATCGGACAGGCTGCTACACAGTTCCCACTCTCTGACGCTATCCCTCTGCTAACCGCCACGGGGACTTTTGGCTGCTCAGTTTCCTGCCTGGCCCGGTGCACCCCTCCTTAGCTAACCTGGTCGCCCAAGACTCCTCTTAAGCGACCATATTGATGGCGATCTCAGTGCGGACGCCAGATCAACACAGGATGCTGCGAAACAGTACTCCCATCCTCAGACTATCCACTACACCCGGCCTCCAGGTCGCTGGATTACAGGAGCACGCCACCACTCCCAGCCGCCAGTGTAATCCATTCTACCGCTACTTTACCTACAATCTGCGATGTCAGCGAACTATTTTTTTTCCATACTCACAGCTTACTCGCCGATTTAACACGAAAACTAATGTGTATAGTGTACTTATTTATTTCTTACTTTCCGTTTCGACGAGAAAGTACACTGCCGAATATGAGACGAACTGTTGTTACCTTGTGGATCCACGTTGCAGTTTCAATCACGAATGCAATTCCTTCCATCACTTAGAGAAAGAAAAAACCACTTTGGTAACTAATGGTAACGTCTCTAGCAGTCAGATGTACCCTCTCTTGGTAGAGGTGCGAAGAAAATAATGCACTCGATAACGTCAACACATTATTCTATTCTTTAATGCAGTTATTTTACATTGAATAAGGAAATTCATCCTTTAGAAACACATTTAGTATGCTTATTGAGTACCATTTTATTTCGTCGAAAATGTGGAATCATGTAAAGTAAGTATTCAAATCTGCATGTGTCATTATTATATTTATAACGAATGCCGAAAATTTTGCATTTACATCTCCTGTGTGCCACTTTTTCTAACATAATTTCGATTACAGGCTGCGCAACGATAATTTCTTACACTCACGTCGTGGTTTATGTCTACCATTCGTAATCTCCCTCGTCCTCTCTGCCTTCAACTGTGAAACAGAGATGTCTCAAACGCTACACAGCGCATGTTTAAATCTTAGCCCTTCAAGGAGAGTGACGTGCCTCGTCAGTATTATCCATGTTCTTGATGCGGATGACAGGACGTCAAGCACCGCCTGTGAGTCACGAATTATCTCTTACTTTGAGAAGCAATCACTCGAGAAGGTTTTCTCCTTTGTGCCTTTATACTGACCACTTGCGTGCAAGAAACACACATGTCCAATACTTGGAAATAAATTTCGACAGACATATATACTGAGAGATGACAGTTTTAAAGTGTGTCAAATCTAGCGATCTTTATTTTTTGAAGTCAGTAGTGAAGCAGTTCATCTCAGTTAGCAAGTGCAAATACAATTCATGGAAAAACAGGTAGTCCAGTCATGAGGTATGTGTCTGAACTTTGTAAAGGACGAACGCGGAATTCGAAGAAAGGATGACACTCTCTAGCAAATAATGCGTGCGTAATTGTTTGATCTAGGAAGAAATCGTAGGAATATGAGCGAATACCGAAAGTAAGAGCAAGTGAGACTAAAAAGAGTTGGGTATAGGTCTGGTCGTATCGGACAGGCTGCTACACAGTTCCCACTCTCTGACGCTATCCCTCTGCTAACCGCCACGGGGACTTTTGGCTGCTCAGTTTCCTGCCTGGCCCGGTGCACCCCTCCTTAGCTAACCTGGTCGCCCAAGACTCCTCTTAAGCGACCATATTGATGGCGATCTCAGTGCGGACGCCAGATCAACACAGGATGCTGCGAAACAGTACTCCCATCCTCAGACTATCCACTACACCCGGCCTCCAGGTCGCTGGATTACAGGAGCACGCCACCACTCCCAGCCGCCAGTGTAATCCATTCTACCGCTACTTTACCTACAATCTGCGATGTCAGCGAACTATTTTTTTTCCATACTCACAGCTTACTCGCCGATTTAACACGAAAACTAATGTGTATAGTGTACTTATTTATTTCTTACTTTCCGTTTCGACGAGAAAGTACACTGCCGAATATGAGACGAACTGTTGTTACCTTGTGGATCCACGTTGCAGTTTCAATCACGAATGCAATTCCTTCCATCACTTAGAGAAAGAAAAAACCACTTTGGTAACTAATGGTAACGTCTCTAGCAGTCAGATGTACCCTCTCTTGGTAGAGGTGCGAAGAAAATAATGCACTCGATAACGTCAACACATTATTCTATTCTTTAATGCAGTTATTTTACATTGAATAAGGAAATTCATCCTTTAGAAACACATTTAGTATGCTTATTGAGTACCATTTTATTTCGTCGAAAATGTGGAATCATGTAAAGTAAGTATTCAAATCTGCATGTGTCATTATTATATTTATAACGAATGCCGAAAATTTTGCATTTACATCTCCTGTGTGCCACTTTTTCTAACATAATTTCGATTACAGGCTGCGCAACGATAATTTCTTACACTCACGTCGTGGTTTATGTCTACCATTCGTAATCTCCCTCGTCCTCTCTGCCTTCAACTGTGAAACAGAGATGTCTCAAACGCTACACAGCGCATGTTTAAATCTTAGCCCTTCAAGGAGAGTGACGTGCCTCGTCAGTATTATCCATGTTCTTGATGCGGATGACAGGACGTCAAGCACCGCCTGTGAGTCACGAATTATCTCTTACTTTGAGAAGCAATCACTCGAGAAGGTTTTCTCCTTTGTGCCTTTATACTGACCACTTGCGTGCAAGAAACACACATGTCCAATACTTGGAAATAAATTTCGACAGACATATATACTGAGAGATGACAGTTTTAAAGTGTGTCAAATCTAGCGATCTTTATTTTTTGAAGTCAGTAGTGAAGCAGTTCATCTCAGTTAGCAAGTGCAAATACAATTCATGGAAAAACAGGTAGTCCAGTCATGAGGTATGTGTCTGAACTTTGTAAAGGACGAACGCGGAATTCGAAGAAAGGATGACACTCTCTAGCAAATAATGCGTGCGTAATTGTTTGATCTAGGAAGAAATCGTAGGAATATGAGCGAATACCGAAAGTAAGAGCAAGTGAGACTAAAAAGAGTTGGGTATAGGTCTGGTCGTATCGGACAGGCTGCTACACAGTTCCCACTCTCTGACGCTATCCCTCTGCTAACCGCCACGGGGACTTTTGGCTGCTCAGTTTCCTGCCTGGCCCGGTGCACCCCTCCTTAGCTAACCTGGTCGCCCAAGACTCCTCTTAAGCGACCATATTGATGGCGATCTCAGTGCGGACGCCAGATCAACACAGGATGCTGCGAAACAGTACTCCCATCCTCAGACTATCCACTACACCCGGCCTCCAGGTCGCTGGATTACAGGAGCACGCCACCACTCCCAGCCGCCAGTGTAATCCATTCTACCGCTACTTTACCTACAATCTGCGATGTCAGCGAACTATTTTTTTTCCATACTCACAGCTTACTCGCCGATTTAACACGAAAACTAATGTGTATAGTGTACTTATTTATTTCTTACTTTCCGTTTCGACGAGAAAGTACACTGCCGAATATGAGACGAACTGTTGTTACCTTGTGGATCCACGTTGCAGTTTCAATCACGAATGCAATTCCTTCCATCACTTAGAGAAAGAAAAAACCACTTTGGTAACTAATGGTAACGTCTCTAGCAGTCAGATGTACCCTCTCTTGGTAGAGGTGCGAAGAAAATAATGCACTCGATAACGTCAACACATTATTCTATTCTTTAATGCAGTTATTTTACATTGAATAAGGAAATTCATCCTTTAGAAACACATTTAGTATGCTTATTGAGTACCATTTTATTTCGTCGAAAATGTGGAATCATGTAAAGTAAGTATTCAAATCTGCATGTGTCATTATTATATTTATAACGAATGCCGAAAATTTTGCATTTACATCTCCTGTGTGCCACTTTTTCTAACATAATTTCGATTACAGGCTGCGCAACGATAATTTCTTACACTCACGTCGTGGTTTATGTCTACCATTCGTAATCTCCCTCGTCCTCTCTGCCTTCAACTGTGAAACAGAGATGTCTCAAACGCTACACAGCGCATGTTTAAATCTTAGCCCTTCAAGGAGAGTGACGTGCCTCGTCAGTATTATCCATGTTCTTGATGCGGATGACAGGACGTCAAGCACCGCCTGTGAGTCACGAATTATCTCTTACTTTGAGAAGCAATCACTCGAGAAGGTTTTCTCCTTTGTGCCTTTATACTGACCACTTGCGTGCAAGAAACACACATGTCCAATACTTGGAAATAAATTTCGACAGACATATATACTGAGAGATGACAGTTTTAAAGTGTGTCAAATCTAGCGATCTTTATTTTTTGAAGTCAGTAGTGAAGCAGTTCATCTCAGTTAGCAAGTGCAAATACAATTCATGGAAAAACAGGTAGTCCAGTCATGAGGTATGTGTCTGAACTTTGTAAAGGACGAACGCGGAATTCGAAGAAAGGATGACACTCTCTAGCAAATAATGCGTGCGTAATTGTTTGATCTAGGAAGAAATCGTAGGAATATGAGCGAATACCGAAAGTAAGAGCAAGTGAGACTAAAAAGAGTTGGGTATAGGTCTGGTCGTATCGGACAGGCTGCTACACAGTTCCCACTCTCTGACGCTATCCCTCTGCTAACCGCCACGGGGACTTTTGGCTGCTCAGTTTCCTGCCTGGCCCGGTGCACCCCTCCTTAGCTAACCTGGTCGCCCAAGACTCCTCTTAAGCGACCATATTGATGGCGATCTCAGTGCGGACGCCAGATCAACACAGGATGCTGCGAAACAGTACTCCCATCCTCAGAATATCCGCTACACCCGGCCTCCAGGTCGCTGGATTACAGGAGCACGCCACCACTCCCAGCCGCCAGTGTAATCCATTCTACCGCTACTTTACCTAAAATCTGCGATGTCAGCGAACTATTTTTTTTCCATACTCACAGCTCACTCGCCGATTTAACACGAAAACTAATGTGTATAGTGTACTTATTTATTTCTTACTTTCCGTTTCGACGAGAAAGTACACTGCCGAATATGAGACGAACTGTTGTTACCTTGTGGATCCACGTTGCAGTTTCAATCACGAATGCAATTCCTTCCATCACTTAGAGAAAGAAAAAACCACTTTGGTAACTAATGGTAACGTCTCTAGCAGTCAGATGTACCCTCTCTTGGTAGAGGTGCGAAGAAAATAATGCACTCGATAACGTCAACACATTATTCTATTCTTTAATGCAGTTATTTTACATTGAATAAGGAAATTCATCCTTTAGAAACACATCTAGTATGCTCATTGAGTACCATTTTATTTCGTCGAAAATGTGGAATCATGTAAAGTAAGTATTCAAATCTGCATGTGTCATTATTATATTTATAACGAATGCCGAAAACTTTGCATTTACATCTCCTGTGTGCCACATTTTCTAACATAATTTCGATTACAGGCTGCGCAACGATAATTTCTTACACTCACGTCGTGGTTTATGTCTACCATTCGTAATCTCCCTCGTCCACTCTGCCTTCAACTGTGAAACAGAGATGTCTCAAGCGCTACACAGCGCATGTTTAAATCTTAGTCCTTCAAGGAGAGTGACGTGCCTCGTCAGTATTATCCATGTTCTTGATGCGATTGACAGGACGTCAAGCACCGCCTGTGAGTCACGAATTATCTCTTACTTTGAGAAAAAAATCACTCCAGAAGGTTTTCTCCTTTGTGCCTTTATACTGACCACTTGCGTGCAAGAAACACACATGTCCAATACTTGGAAATAAATTTCGACAGACATATACACTGAGAGATGACAGTTTTAAATTGTGTCAAATCTAACCTTCCTTATTTTTTGAAGTCACTAGTGAAGCAGTTCATCTCAGTTAGCAAGTGCAAATACAATTCATGGAAAAACAGGTAGTCCAGTCATGAGGTATGTGTCTGAACTTTGTAAAGGACGAACGCGGAATTCGAAGAAAGGATGCACTCTCTAGCAAATAATGTGTGCGCAATTGTTTGATCTAGGAAGAAATCGTAGGAATATGAGCGAATACCGGAAGTAAGAGCAAGTGAGACTAAAAAGAGTTGGGTGTAGGTCTGGTCGTATCGGACAGGCTGCTACACAGTTCCCACTCTCTGACGCTATCCCTCTGCTAACCGCCACGGGGACTTTTGGCTGCTCAGTTTCCTGCCTGGCCCGGTGCACCCCTCCTTAGCTAACCTGGTCGCCCAAGACTCCTCTTAAGCGACCATATTGATGGCGATCTCAGTGCGGACGCCAGATCAACACAGGATGCTGCGAAACAGTACTCCCATCCTCAGACTATCCACTACACCCGGCCTCCAGGTCGCTGGATTACAGGAGCACGCCACCACTCCCAGCTGCCAGTGCAATCCATTCTACCGCTACTTTACCTACAATCTGCGATGTCAGCGAACAATTTTTTTCCATACTCACAGCTCACTCGCCGATTTAACACGAAAACTAATGTGTATAGTGTACTTATTTATTTCTTACTTTCCGTTTCGACGAGAAAGTACACTGCCGAATATGAGACGAACTGTTGTTACCTTGTGGATCCACGTTGCAGTTTCAATCACGAATGCAATTCCTTCCATCACTTAGAGAAAGAAAAAACCACTTTGGTAACTAATGGTAACGTCTCTAGCAGTCAGATGTACCCTCTCTTGGTAGAGGTGCGAAGAAAATAATGCACTCGATAACGTCAACACATTATTCGATTCTTTAATGCAGTTATTTTACATTGAATAAGGAAATTCATCCTTTAGAAACACATTTAGTATGCTCATTGAGTACCATTTTATTCTGTCGAAAATGTGGAATCATGTAAAGTAAGTATTCAAATCTGCATGTGTCATTATTATATTTATAACGAATGCCGAAAATTTTGCATTTACATCTCCTGTGTGCCACTTTTTCTAACATAATTTCGATTACAGGCTGCGCAACGATAATTTCTTACACTCACGTCGTGGTTTATGTCTACCATTCGTAATCTCCCTCGTCCTCTCTGCCTTCAACTGTGAAACAGAGATGTCTCAAACGCTACACAGCGCATGTTTAAATCTTAGCCCTTCAAGGAGAGTGACGTGCCTCGTCAGTATTATCCATGTTCTTGATGCGATTGACAGGACGTCAAGCACCGCCTGTGAGTCACGAATTATCTCTTACTTTGAGAAGCAATCACTCCAGAAGGTTTTCTCCTTTGTGCCTTTATACTGACCACTTGCGTGCAAGAAACACACATGTCCAATACTTGGAAATAAATTTCGACAGACATATATACTGAGAGATGACAGTTTTAAAGTGTGTCAAATCTAGTCCTCCTTATTTTTTGAAGTCAGTAGTGAAGCAGTTCATCTCAGTTAGCAAGTGCAAATACAATTCATGGAAAAACAGGTAGTCCAGTCATGAGGTATGTGTCTGAACTTTGTAAAGGACGAACGCGGAACTCGAAGAAAGGATGACACTCTCTAGCAAATAATGTGTGCGTAATTGTTTGATCTAGGAAGAAATCGTAGGAATATGAGCGAATACCGAAAGTAAGAGCAAGTGAGACTAAAAAGAGTTGGGTGTAGGTCTGGTCGTATCAGACAGGCTGCTACACAGTTCCCACTCTCTGACGCTATCCCTCTGCTAACCGCCACGGGGACTTTTGGCTGCTCAGTTTCCTGCCTGGCCCGGTGCACCCCTCTTTAGCTAACCTGGTCGCCCAAGACTCTTCTTAAGCGACCATATTGATGGCGATCTCAGTGCGGGCGCCAGATCAACACAGGATGCTGCGAAACAGTACTCCCATCCTCAGACTATCCACTACACCCGGCCTCCAGGTCGCTGGATTACAGGAGCACGCCACCACTCCCAGCCGCCAGTGTAATCCATTCTACCGCTACTTTACCTACAATCTGCGATGTCAGCGAACTATTTTTTTTCCATACTCACAGCTTACTCGCCGATTTAACACGAAAACTAATGTGTATAGTGTACTTATTTATTTCTTACTTTCCGTTTCGACGAGAAAGTACACTGCCGAATATGAGACGAACTGTTGTTACCTTGTGGATCCACGTTGCAGTTTCAATCACGAATGCAATTCCTTCCATCACTTAGAGAAAGAAAAAACCACTTTGGTAACTAATGGTAACGTCTCTAGCAGTCAGATGTACCCTCTCTTGGTAGAGGTGCGAAGAAAATAATGCACTCGATAACGTCAACACATTATTCTATTCTTTAATGCAGTTATTTTACATTGAATAAGGAAATTCATCCTTTAGAAACACATCTAGTATGCTCATTGAGTACCATTTTATTTCGTCGAAAATGTGGAATCATGTAAAGTAAGTATTCAAATCTGCATGTGTCATTATTATATTTATAACGAATGCCGAAAACTTTGCATTTACATCTCCTGTGTGCCACATTTTCTAACATAATTTCGATTACAGGCTGCGCAACGATAATTTCTTACACTCACGTCGTGGTTTATGTCTACCATTCGTAATCTCCCTCGTCCACTCTGCCTTCAACTGTGAAACAGAGATGTCTCAAGCGCTACACAGCGCATGTTTAAATCTTAGTCCTTCAAGGAGAGTGACGTGCCTCGTCAGTATTATCCATGTTCTTGATGCGATTGACAGGACGTCAAGCACCGCCTGTGAGTCACGAATTATCTCTTACTTTGAGAAAAAAATCACTCCAGAAGGTTTTCTCCTTTGTGCCTTTATACTGACCACTTGCGTGCAAGAAACACACATGTCCAATACTTGGAAATAAATTTCGACAGACATATACACTGAGAGATGACAGTTTTAAATTGTGTCAAATCTAACCTTCCTTATTTTTTGAAGTCACTAGTGAAGCAGTTCATCTCAGTTAGCAAGTGCAAATACAATTCATGGAAAAACAGGTAGTCCAGTCATGAGGTATGTGTCTGAACTTTGTAAAGGACGAACGCGGAATTCGAAGAAAGGATGCACTCTCTAGCAAATAATGTGTGCGCAATTGTTTGATCTAGGAAGAAATCGTAGGAATATGAGCGAATACCGGAAGTAAGAGCAAGTGAGACTAAAAAGAGTTGGGTGTAGGTCTGGTCGTATCGGACAGGCTGCTACACAGTTCCCACTCTCTGACGCTATCCCTCTGCTAACCGCCACGGGGACTTTTGGCTGCTCAGTTTCCTGCCTGGCCCGGTGCACCCCTCCTTAGCTAACCTGGTCGCCCAAGACTCGTCTTAAGCGACCATATTGATGGCGATCTCAGTGCGGACGCCAGATCAACACAGGATGCTGCGAAACAGTACTCCCATCCTCAGACTATCCACTACACCCGGCCTCCAGGTCGCTGGATTACAGGAGCACGCCACCACTCCCAGCTGCCAGTGCAATCCATTCTACCGCTACTTTACCTACAATCTGCGATGTCAGCGAACAATTTTTTTCCATACTCACAGCTCACTCGCCGATTTAACACGAAAACTAATGTGTATAGTGTACTTATTTATTTCTTACTTTCCGTTTCGACGAGAAAGTACACTGCCGAATATGAGACGAACTGTTGTTACCTTGTGGATCCACGTTGCAGTTTCAATCACGAATGCAATTCCTTCCATCACTTAGAGAAAGAAAAAACCACTTTGGTAACTAATGGTAACGTCTCTAGCAGTCAGATGTACCCTCTCTTGGTAGAGGTGCGAAGAAAATAATGCACTCGATAACGTCAACACATTATTCGATTCTTTAATGCAGTTATTTTACATTGAATAAGGAAATTCATCCTTTAGAAACACATTTAGTATGCTCATTGAGTACCATTTTATTCTGTCGAAAATGTGGAATCATGTAAAGTAAGTATTCAAATCTGCATGTGTCATTATTATATTTATAACGAATGCCGAAAATTTTGCATTTACATCTCCTGTGTGCCACTTTTTCTAACATAATTTCGATTACAGGCTGCGCAACGATAATTTCTTACACTCACGTCGTGGTTTATGTCTACCATTCGTAATCTCCCTCGTCCTCTCTGCCTTCAACTGTGAAACAGAGATGTCTCAAACGCTACACAGCGCATGTTTAAATCTTAGCCCTTCAAGGAGAGTGACGTGCCTCGTCAGTATTATCCATGTTCTTGATGCGATTGACAGGACGTCAAGCACCGCCTGTGAGTCACGAATTATCTCTTACTTTGAGAAGCAATCACTCCAGAAGGTTTTCTCCTTTGTGCCTTTATACTGACCACTTGCGTGCAAGAAACACACATGTCCAATACTTGGAAATAAATTTCGACAGACATATATACTGAGAGATGACAGTTTTAAAGTGTGTCAAATCTAGTCCTCCTTATTTTTTGAAGTCAGTAGTGAAGCAGTTCATCTCAGTTAGCAAGTGCAAATACAATTCATGGAAAAACAGGTAGTCCAGTCATGAGGTATGTGTCTGAACTTTGTAAAGGACGAACGCGGAACTCGAAGAAAGGATGACACTCTCTAGCAAATAATGTGTGCGTAATTGTTTGATCTAGGAAGAAATCGTAGGAATATGAGCGAATACCGAAAGTAAGAGCAAGTGAGACTAAAAAGAGTTGGGTGTAGGTCTGGTCGTATCAGACAGGCTGCTACACAGTTCCCACTCTCTGACGCTATCCCTCTGCTAACCGCCACGGGGACTTTTGGCTGCTCAGTTTCCTGCCTGGCCCGGTGCACCCCTCTTTAGCTAACCTGGTCGCCCAAGACTCTTCTTAAGCGACCATATTGATGGCGATCTCAGTGCGGGCGCCAGATCAACACAGGATGCTGCGAAACAGTACTCCCATCCTCAGACTATCCACTACACCCGGCCTCCAGGTCGCTGGATTACAGGAGCACGCCACCACTCCCAGCCGCCAGTGTAATCCATTCTACCGCTACTTTACCTACAATCTGCGATGTCAGCGAACTATTTTTTTTCCATACTCACAGCTTACTCGCCGATTTAACACGAAAACTAATGTGTATAGTGTACTTATTTATTTCTTACTTTCCGTTTCGACGAGAAAGTACACTGCCGAATATGAGACGAACTGTTGTTACCTTGTGGATCCACGTTGCAGTTTCAATCACGAATGCAATTCCTTCCATCACTTAGAGAAAGAAAAAACCACTTTGGTAACTAATGGTAACGTCTCTAGCAGTCAGATGTACCCTCTCTTGGTAGAGGTGCGAAGAAAATAATGCACTCGATAACGTCAACACATTTTTTTTTTTTTTTTTTATTTTTTTGCCCACTCGGTCAGAACCTCCCTATGTTTTAAACCTATTTTGAAGGAAATTCATTTGCTCAGCTTGTAATAGCTAGTTGATAATCATGGGATTCTTAGCCTTCGTAGGATAATGATATTTCTCCGAATTATCGTAAAATTGCTTGCTCTTACAGGCATTACTCGTTTAATGTGCTATATAGGTCACATCGTCGCACCAATATTCAGCCGTTTCATAGACGTCTCGTTTTTAACACAAACGTAGAAACTAAATCCGTGAGCCTATCGCTGATACTTCCTCGGCGAGAAACGCTTATTACAGAAAATTTAGACTAAACGAAGGTTCCACCGAGATTCGAACTCGGATCGCTGGATTCAGAGTCCAGAGTGCTAACCGTTACACCATTTTTTTTTTTTTTTAATTATCAAGATCAATGTTATTTTTTTTTTTTTTTTTTTTTTTTTTTAGGGAATTATGTTACAAGTTCCATTAGATTGATACCTTTAGCAGATCGCAGAATTGCGTTTTAAAAAATATAGCAGGGAATGTATTGGAACTCGCGACATCTTATCTACCGTGCACGATACTTACCATTACGCTTTTTTTTTTGTTTAAAAAAAAAAAATAATCTGTTGCCACCGCCACTTTCACCCTAACTTAACCTACTTTTTTATTTATTTTTTCATTATTTTTTTTAAATAATATATAAAGGAACTGAATACATCTTCTTGCCGTGACAATCTGTCCAATACCCGTGAAACAGAAGAACACGAAATCAATCAAGCACTTCTGATGTGTTTTATGTTACGGCTTCTGGCAAAATTAGTTTTCCTGAGGCACTTTCACCTGCTGTACTATAAAAATAAATAAATAAATGCCAACTTAATTATAATGAAGCACAAGTAGTATCAACTCGCTGTAGTGTTGTGCACCAACCCAATAAAAAAAAAAAAAAAAAAATTACCGCTTCATTATGGCAAAGTGTGAAGTAAGAAATTTTGAAACAAAGCTTTGTATTTCCGACTCGTTTTAAGGTTGTGGTGCTCTTCCATTATATACTGTATGTACTCGTCTATACTCGCATGTGTATTCGTAACTGCAAAATATGCAAACTGGCCGATAATCCAAACATAGCTATTGTGCTTTGTTGCAGGAAAGAAATGCCAGTCTGGTTGAAGTACATCTTTAAGTGTTATAGCAGAGTCTGTGGTTCTAGTAATTATTGCGAGTTTTTTTCTAGTCCAGTTCCATATGTGGTATTGGTCGCGGCAGATGAGAATGTGTGCCAAGGTATCTACAGTATGGCAATGATCGCAGTACGGACTCTGCTTCATTTTGATATTGTGCAACTTTTCACCTGTGGGGACCTTCTCGTTCACAATGTCATACCACGTGGACACTACTTTGGAGTGGAGGATGGGATTGTTAATGTTTTTCCAGACGTTACTCCAGTTGACCGCTGGATATTTCGCTTCAATTGGGTTTTGCCTATGGTGTCTCGTGAGGTGGTAATAGGTCCTTCTGGTGTTAAGCAACTGTGAAGTGTCTTGAATATAGCTCATTTCCAGGTAATAAGTCCGGACGTGATCGAGTTGAGCGCTGATGCGACCAACATCGACTGGGGCCTTTTTGCTCGTTGGGGCTAACCTGTTGAATAACGTTTTCGTAATTGTCGGATGGGGTGACTGCAGTATTTTGCGGATTCGGTCCATATATACGGCAGTGCATTGGTTCTTGATGTCTTTGACGGCCAAACCACCAGCGGCGCGGGTTAACACTATGGTTGACATAGCGACTTTAAAGATGTTTCCGCTCCATATGAACCAATACGCTGCAGCTAAAAGCTTTTGCGCCGTATCCTTGGGTACTGGTAACACTGCTGCGATGTGATATATTTTGCTTAGCGCATAGCTGTTAATCAATAGAGCTCTCTGTATCCGATTGAGCGTTCTAGTTTTGTGTTCACGGAGAGTAGCCCTGAATATATGCAGTTTATGGTCCCAGTTGGCTACTGTCATCTCTCTTGGGTTGGCCATTAGAATCATACCTAAGTGGTTCGTCTTCTCTGTTCTTTGTAGCCATGTTCTTGGAATGGTCTCCATATGGGGTCCGACAGGTAAAATTTTCGATTTTTGTTCATTGAGTTTGGCTCCGGAAGAAGTGGCGTAAGCGTGGATTATTTGTTGAACGACTTCCATTTCTGAGTGCGTGTTAACTACTACACTGACGTCATCAGCATAAGCGTGACACACGGTTTTTGTACCCAACACCTGTAGACCTTGTAACCTGTGATGCAGGTTTAACAGTAACGGTTCTACGGCGATTGCGTATAGTGCCATAGAAAGGGGGCAGCCTTGTCTCACTGATTGCTTGATCGGGACTGGTGAACTTAGCTGACCATTAATTTTGATTCGAGAGGAAGTGCCGACTATACATTTGCGTATGATCTGAATAAAATGAGCACTGAATCCCATCCGTTGCATTACAGTTAGTAGAAAGTGGTGGTTGATGCGGTCAAAAGCCTTATCGAAGTCTAAAAACATGAGACCAACATTGCATTTGCATAGCCACGACAAATATATTATGTCTCTATATTCACATAATGCATTCGACATTGATCTCCCTGGGACAGCACTCATTTGATAAGGGCCAAGTACTTTCGGCAGTACCGTCTTCAGTCTACAGTTTATGAGTCGGGTGAAGATTTTATAGTCGGAATTGAGGAGTGTTAGTGGTCGAAAATCCTTCAGCGTAGCGCTACGTGGTTTTTTGGGGATCAGTACAATCATTCCTTCGGTAAACTGAGATGGCATCTGCACGTCTCCCAATAATTCATTGCATATTTTGGTGAATTCCGGTCCTATGATGTGCCAAAAACAAGCATAAAATTCTATGGGTAGGCCATCTAAACCAGCAGATTTCTTTGTAGGCGAGTCTTTGATTATGGCACATACTTCTTCCTCAGTTATGTGGGCTACAAGGTCGGCGTTGTCAGTCGGATGGACCGTGGATCGAATGTTGGATAAAAGCGGCTCACTTGCCGTCGCGTCAGTCGCCGATGCGGAGTAAAAATCTGTATAATGTTGCACCACGTAGTTTTTAACTGTGACTTGTTGATCGTATTCGTTCCCCTGTTCATCACTGAGAGTGTGGATTAACTTTTGTATACCTCTCTTGGCTTCCCGTATCACGTGATATACGGACGTATTCTCCTGCGTCAGTTCAATCGGAGGACGCGATCGAACTTTTTTCCCCTCTAGAGATTGTCGTACCAACGCCGTTATTCTTGCTTTGGTGCGTTTTATTCTAGAGCTGTTTGCTACTAATCCCATGGGGTCATCATATGGTTCGCGGAGGCAAAGAAAGTGATACTCCAAGGTGCGTTTTCGCCAGTACGCTTTCATGCGACCATATCGTGCGATGCATTTTTTTATCTGCGGTTTCGCAGACTGTAGCCACCACATGATGCGTGTAGGATATCTGGATTGCATCCGAAGACAACGCTGCCACGTAGCATGGACCTCCTGTTTCAGTACTGCGTCCTCCAAAAGTGACACGTTTAGCTGCCATACGCCCCTTCCCAGGAATGTTTTTTGTTTAGTATGCTTCGCGGTTATATGAAATGCGCAGTGATCCGAGAAGTTAAGAGGCCAAATTTCACAGTCAGTTACATTATGGATAAAACCTTTCGTTACATACAGCCTGTCTAGTCTGCTTGCCGAAGTACTGGATACGTACGTGTATCCTCGGGTGTGCGGGCGAAGGTGGCACCAAGCATCTATCATATCGAGCCCGTTAATTAACAGCAACAGCTCCTCACAAAAGTTGAAGTTCGGGATTTGATCTTCTGGACGCAATACGCAGTTAAAATCTCCACCCAAAATTATGTGCAGTCGAGGATCCGTTATTAATGGGACAATTTCGTCCCGGAACAGGTTGCCCCTTGCTCGTTTTCCGCTGGATCCAGAGGGAGCATATATATTAACAAGAAGCAGATCATATATTTGTGCAGTTATGCCTCGTCCAGATTCAAGTATTGCTTTTGCTGTACATGGTATGCCGTGTTTGAACAGTATTCCTGTTCCACATTCATTGCCTATGTTTAAGATCGCCTCATATCCGTACACATCCGCTATTTTGGTTGTAACTACCTCTTGTAACATCGCTATGTCAATGTCGGCGGCATATAAGTAGTCCTTCACAGATTGTAACTTTACGTCCGAAACTATTCTGTTTACATTGAGCGTGGCGATTTTATACGCCTGCGTCATTCGGTAGTCCAACTAAGCGCATTCAGTGTCGTCAGACCATGCTGTCCCCGTATCAGTTCCGCAGCGGTCAACAGTGTCCATTGGTTCTTCAATTGGAGGGGCGAGGTTCATCTGTACGTCCTCATTCGGGTTGGGGATGTCTGGTTTTCCGATGTCTGCCACGCCTTGCTTTCCGCTTCGATCTGTTTTAAGAATTTTTTTGGTACGGGAGAGTTTTTTCTCCAGTTCTTGAATCTCTTCAGGGCTCTGTGTTCGTGTTTGCCGTTTAGGTTTCACCGGCTGCTGTCTGATGTTGTCTTCCTCAGCATTCTTCAAATCTTCTAAGCGGGTGGTGTTTCGAGCTAAATTGTCGACCGTGCTCTTGGTGGATGATGGTGTCAATAGAGAAATCGGTTCACTATGAGGTTGCTCATTCCGGGATGGTTCTTGCATGTCATTCTCAACAGCGGAGGAATCGGATAATTTACTGTGGCTCCCAATATCTTTCGGTGGCTGTTGTGTTGAAACCGTTACAGCTGTCACGATTTCCTTAGGTTCGGGTGGTCTAGCTTCTGTTGTGTCAGTGGTGGCAATCTGGGCTTCTATTCGGGTGGGATGGTTCTCCGAATTCACATCAGGGCTTGGGGTCAAGACTTGGCCGCGGGCAGCCGTAGCGTAAGTCGCCGGCAGCGCAGTCATAGCCGGCGGTCGCGGCGCCTCGCCAGCCGGCAGCTGCGCCACTCGCCGCTGTAAACACTCAGCGCGGACGTGGCCGGGAGAGTTGCACGCCGCGCACGTCCTCGGCTGGCCGTCGTATATAACGATACCTCGGTATCCACAGACGCTGATGTATGACGGTACATGTTTGTGCAAATCGACCTTTAATTGCCTCACTCCGTTGAGACCTTGGAATTAGCGCGCGTGGACCACCGTTCGGCAACATTGCTGAGAAATTTACCGTACGGCGCTATCACTGCGTTTATTTGTTCCGCCGGTACTTCGAATGGTAGTTCGAATATCCTGATAGTTCGTATTCCAAACCCTGCATGCGTTACGGTGACTTCGCCTACGTTTCCATCACAATGTTTAAATTTCATAACTCCTCCGCAAGACTCAACTATTTTGTCACATAAGTTAGCATTCCTCAGTTTCACAAATACAACGCTGCTCACTATCGAAAGATGCATTCCAATGACATCCTCTGAATCAACTTTCACTTCGTATTCCAACCAATCTTCGATTTCGTGTAGTTTAGGTCGGGCGTAATTACGATCAAACGAGAATTTCAAAGTATCTTGTCTGTTCAAGTGGGCCATCACGGATTCATATTTCAAATTTCAATATGCGTAGAAGTTCTGCAACGATGCAAGACGCACTGCGACTTACCACGCCGAAGCACAGCAGACCGCGGCGCACGAAACTCAGCACACGTCCGCACAGCACGGCTGACGCTGCGAGACTGACATTATTCTATTCTTTAATGCAGTTATTTTACATTGAATAAGGAAATTCATCCTTTAGAAACACATCTAGTATGCTCATTGAGTACCATTTTATTTTGTCGAAAATGTGGAATCATGTAAACTGAGTATTCAAATCTGCATGTGTCATTATTATATTTATAACGAATGCCGAAAATTTTGCATTTACATCTCCTGTGTGCCACATTTTCCAACATAATTTCGATTACAGGCTGCGCAAAGATAATTTCTTGCACTCACGTCGTGGTTTATGTCTACCATTCGTAATCTCCCTCGTCCTCTCTGCCTGCAACTGTGAAACAGAGATGTCTCAAACGCTACACAGCGCATGTTTAAATCTTAGCCCTTCAAGGAGAGTGACGTGCCTCGTCAGTATTCTCCATGTTCTTGATGCGGATGACTGGACGTCTAGCACCGCCTGTGAGTCACGAAATATCTCTTACTTCGATAAGCAATCACTCCAGAAGGTTTTCTCCTTTGTGCCTTTATACTGACCACTTGCGTGCAAGAAACACACATGTCCAATACTCGGAAATAAATTTCGACAGACATATATACTGAGAGATGACAGTTTTAAAGTGTGTCAAATCTAGCCTTCCTTATTTTTTGAAGTCACTAGTGAAGCAGTTCATCTCAGTTAGCAAGTGCAAATACAATTCATGGAAAAACAGGTAGTCCAGTAATGAGGTATGTGTCTGAACTTTGTAAAGGACGAACGCGGAATTCGAAGAAAGGATGACACTCTCTAGCAAATAATGTGTGCGTAATTGTTTGATCTAGGAAGAAATCGTAGGAATATGAGCGAATACCGAAAGTAAGAGCAAGTGAGACCAAAAAGAGTTGGGTGTAGGTCTGGTCGTATCGGACAGGCTGCTACACAGTTCCCACTCTCTGACGCTATCCCTCTGCTAACCGCCACGGGGACTTTTGGCTGCTCAGTTTCCTGCCTGGCCCGGTGCACCCCTCCTTAGCTAACCTGGTCGCCCAAGACTCCTCTTAAGCGACCGTATTGATGGCGATCTCAGTGCGGACGCCAGATCAACACAGGATGCTGCGAAACAGTACTCCCATCCTCAGACTATCCACTACACCCGGCCTCCAGGTCGCTGGATTACAGGAGCACGTCACCACTCCCAGCCGCCAGTGTAATCCATTCTACCGCTACTTTACCTACAATCTACGATGTCAGCGAACTATTTTTTTTCCATACTCACAGCTTACTCGCCGATTTAACACGAAAACTATTGTGTGTAGTGTACTTATTTATTTTTTACTTTCCGTTTCGACGAGAAAGTACACTGCCGAATATGAGACGAACTGTTGTTACCTTGTGGATCCACGTTGCAGTTTCAATCACGAATGCAATTCCTTCCATCACTTAGAGAAAGAAAAAACCACTTTGGTAACTAATGGTAACGTCTCTAGCAGTCAGATGTACCCTCTCTTGGTAGAGGTGCGAAGAAAATAATGCACTCGATAACGTCAACACATTATTCTATTCTTTAATGCAGTTATTTTACATTGAATAAGGAAATTCATCCTTTAGAAACACATCTAGTATGCTCATTGAGTACCATTTTATTTTGTCGAAAATGTGGAATCATGTAAAGTAAGTATTCAAATCTGCATGTGTCATTATTATATTTATAACGAATGCCGAAAATTTTGCATTTACATCTCCTGTGTGCCACATTTTCTAACATAATTTCGATTACAGGCTGCGCAACGATAATTTCTTACACTCAGGTCGTGATTTATGTCTACCATTCGTAATCTCCCTCGTCCTCTCTGCCTGCAACTGTGAAACAGAGATGTCTCAAACGCTACACAGCGCATGTTTAAATCTTAGCCCTTCAAGGAGAGTGACGTGCCTCGTCAGTATTCTCCATGTTCTTGATGCGGATGACAGGACGTCAAGCACCGCCTGTGAGTCACGAATTATCTCTTACTTTGAGAAGCAATGACTCCAGAAGGCTTTCTCCTTTGTGCCTTTATACTGACCACTTGCGTGCAAGAAACACACATGTCCAATACTTGGAAATAAATTTCGACAGACATATATACTGAGAGATGACAGTTTTAAAGTGTGTCAAATCTAGCCTTCCTTATTTTTTGAAGTCAGTAGTGAAGCAGTTCACCTCAGTTAGCAAGTGCAAATACAATTCATGGAAAAACAGGTAGTCCAGTCATGAGGTATGTGTCTGAACTTTGTAAAGGACGAACGCGGAATTCGAAGAAAGGATGACACTCTCTGGCAAATAATGTGTGCGTAATTGTTTGATCTAGGAAGAAATCGTAGGAATATGAGCGAATACCGAAAGTAAGAGCAAGTGAGACTAAAAAGAGTTGGGTGTAGGTCTGGTCGTATCGGACAGGCTGCTACACAGTTCCCACTCTCTGACGCTATCCCTCTGCTAACCGCCACGGGGACTTTTGGCTGCTCAGTTTCCTGCCTGGCCCGGTGCACCCCTCCTTAGCTAACCTGGTCGCCCAAGACTCCTCTTAAGCGACCGTATTGATGGCGATCTCAGTGCGGACGCCAGATCAACACAGGATGCTGCGAAACAGTACTCCCATCCTCAGACTATCCACTACACCCGGCCTCCAGGTCGCTGAATTACAGGAGCACGCCACCACTCCCAGCCGCCAGTGTAATCCATTCTACCGCTACTTTACCTACAATCTACGATGTCAGCGAAATATTTTTTTTCCATACTCACAGCTTACTCGCCGATTTAACACGAAAACTATTGTGTACAGTGTACTTATTTATCTCTTACTTTCCGTTTCGACGAGAAAGTACACTGCCGAATATGAGACGAACTGTTGTTACCTTGTGGATCCACGTTGCAGTTTCAATCACGAATGCAATTCCTTCCATCACTTAGAGAAAGAAAAAACCACTTTGGTAACTAATGGTAACGTCTCTAGCAGTCAGATGTACCCTCTCTTGGTAGAGGTGCGAAGAAAATAATGCACTCGATAACGTCAACACATTATTCTATTCTTTAATGCAGTTATTTTACATTGAATAAGGAAATTCATCCTTTAGAAACACATCTAGTATGCTCATTGAGTACCATTTTATTTTGTCGAAAATGTGGAATCATGTAAAGTAAGTATTCAAATCTGCATGTGTCATTATTATATTTATAACGAATGCCGAAAATTTTGCATTTACATCTCCTGTGTGCCACATTTTCTAACATAATTTCGATTACAGGCTGCGCAACGATAATTTCTTACACTCACGTCGTGGTTTATGTCTACCATTCGTAATCTCCCTCGTCCTCTCTGCCTTCAACTGTGAAACAGAGATGTCTCAAACGCTACACAGCGCATGTTTAAATCTTAGCCCTTCAAGGAGAGTGACGTGCCTCGTCAGTATTCTCCATGTTCTTGATGCGGATGACAGGACGTCAAGCACCGCCTGTGAGTCACGAATTATCTCTTACTTCGAGAAGCAATCACTCCAGAAGGTTTTCTCCTTTGTGCCTTTATACTGACCACTTGCGTGCAAGAAACACACATGTCCAATACTCGGAAATAAGTTTCGACAGACATATATACTGAGAGATGACAGTTTTAAAGTGTGTCAAATCTAGCCTTCCTTATTTTTTGAAGTCAGTAGTGAAGCAGTTCATCTCAGTTAGCAAGTGCAAATACAATTCATGGAAAAACAGGTAGTCCAGTCATGAGGTATGTGTCTGAACTTTGTAAAGGACGAACGCGGAATTCGAAGAAAGGATGACACTCTCTAGCAAATAATGTGTGCGTAATTGTTTGATCTAGGAAGAAATCGTAGGAATATGAGCGAATACCGAAAGTAAGAGCAAGTGAGACTAAAAAGAGTTGGGTGTAGGTCTGGTCGTATCGGACAGGCTGCTACACAGTTCCCACTCTCTGACGCTATCCCTCTGCTAACCGCCACGGGGACTTTTGGCTGCTCAGTTTCCTGCCTGGCCCGGTGCACCCCTCCTTAGCTAACCTGGTCGCCCAAGACTCCTCTTAAGCGACCATATTGATGGCGATCTCAGTGCGGACGCCAGATCAACACAGGATGCTGCGAAACAGTACTCCCGTCCTCAGACTATCCACTACACCCGGCCTCCAGGTCGCTGGATTACAGGAGCACGCCACCACTCCCAGCCGCCAGTGTAATCCATTCTACCGCTACTTTACCTACAATCTGCGATGTCAGCGAACTATTTTTTTTTCCATACTCACAGCTTACTCGCCGATTTAACACGAAGACTAATGTGTATAGTGTACTGATTTATTTCTTACTTTCCGTTTCGACGAGAAAGTACACTGCCGAATATGAGACGAACTGTTGTTACCTTGTGGATCCACGTTGCAGTTTCAATCACGAATACAATTCCTTCCATCACTTAGAGAAAGAAAAAACCACATTGGTAACTAATGGTAACGTCTCTAGCAGTCAGATGTACCCTCTCTTGGTAGAGGTGCGAAGAAAATAATGCACTCGATAACGTCAACACATTATTCTATTCTTTAATGCAGTAATTTTACATTGAATAAGGAAATTCATCCTTTAGAAACACATCTAGTATGCTCACTGAGTACCATTTTATTTTGTCGAAAATGTGGAATCATGTAAAGTAAGTATTCAAATCTGCATGTGTCATTATTATATTTATAACGAATGCCGAAAATTTTGCATTTACATCTCCTGTGTGCCACATTTTCTAACATAATTTCGATTACAGGCTGCGCAACGATAATTTCTTTCACTCACGTCGTGGTTTATGTCTACCATTCGTAATCTCAGTCGTCCTCTCGGCCTTCAACTGTGAAACAGAGATGTCTCAAACGCTACACAGCCCATGTTTAAATCTTAGCCCTTCAACGAGAGTGACGTGCCTCGTCAGTGTTATCCATGTTCTTGATGCGGATGACAGGACGTCAAGCACCGCCTGTGAGTCACGAATTATCTCTTACTTTGAGAAGCAATCACTCGAGAAGGTTTTCTCCTTTGTGCCTTTATACTGACCACTTGCGTGCAAGAAACACACATGTCCAATACTTGGAAATAAATTTCGACAGACATATATACTGAGAGATGACAGTTTTAAAGTGTGTCAAATCTAGTCTTCCTTATTTTTTGAAGTCACTAGTGAAGCAGTTCATCTCAGTTAGCAAGTGCAAATACAATTCATGGAAAAACAGGTAGTCCAGTCATGAGGTATGTGTCTGAACTTTGTAAAGGACGAATGCGGAATTCGAAAAAAGGATGACACTCTCTAGCAAATAATGTGTGCGTAATTGTTTGATCTAGGAAGAAATCGTAGGAATATGAGCGAATACCGAAAGTAAGAGCAAGTGAGACTAAAAAGAGTTGGGTGTAGGTCTGCTACACAGTTCCCACTCTCTGACGCTATCCCTCTGCTAACCGCCACGGGGACTTTTGGCTGCTCAGTTTCCTGCCTGCCCCGGTGCACCCATCCTTAGCTAACCTGGTCGCCCAAGACTCCTCTTAAGCGACCATATTGATGGCGATCTCAGTGCGGACGCCAGATCAACACAGGATGCTGCGAAACAGTACTCCCATCCTCAGACTATCCACTACACCCGGCCTCCAGGTCGCTGGATTACAGGAGCACGCCACCACTCCCAGCCGCCAGTGTAATCCATTCTACCGCTACTTTACCTACAATCTACGATGTCAGCGAAATATTTTTTTTCCATACTCACAGCTTACTCGCCGATTTAACACGAAAACTATTGTGTATAGTGTACTTATTTATCTCTTACTTTCCGTTTCGACGAGAAAGTACACTGCCGAATATGAGACGAACTGTTGTTACCTTGTAGATCCACGTTGCAGTTTCAATCACGAATGCAATTCCTTCCATCACTTAGAGAAAGAAAAAACCACTTTGGTAACTAATGGTAACGTCTCTAGCAGTCAGATGTACCCTCTCTTGGTAGAGGTGCGAAGAAAATAATGCACTCGATAACGTCAACACATTATTCTATTCTTTAATGCAGTTATTTTACATTGAATAAGGAAATTCATCCTTTAGAAACACATCTAGTATGCTCATTGAGTACCATTTTATTTTGTCGAAAATGTGGAATCATGTAAAGTAAGTATTCAAATCTGCATGTGTCATTATTATATTTATAACGAATGCCGAAAATTTTGCATTTACATCTCCTGTGTGCCACATTTTCTAACATAATTTCGATTACAGGCTGCGCAACGATAATTTCTTACACTCACGTCGTGGTTTATGTCTACCATTCGTAATCTCCCTCGTCCTCTCTGCCTTCAACTGTGAAACAGAGATGTCTCAAACGCTACACAGCGCATGTTTAAATCTTAGCCCTTCAAGGAGAGTGACGTGCCTCGTCAGTATTCTCCATGTTCTTGATGCGGATGACAGGACGTCAAGCACCGCCTGTGAGTCACGAATTATCTCTTACTTCGAGAAGCAATCACTCCAGAAGGTTTTCTCCTTTGTGCCTTTATACTGACCACTTGCGTGCAAGAAACACACATGTCCAATACTCGGAAATAAGTTTCGACAGACATATATACTGAGAGATGACAGTTTTAAAGTGTGTCAAATCTAGCCTTCCTTATTTTTTGAAGTCAGTAGTGAAGCAGTTCATCTCAGTTAGCAAGTGCAAATACAATTCATGGAAAAACAGGTAGTCCAGTCATGAGGTATGTGTCTGAACTTTGTAAAGGACGAACGCGGAATTCGAAGAAAGGATGACACTCTCTAGCAAATAATGTGTGCGTAATTGTTTGATCTAGGAAGAAATCGTAGGAATATGAGCGAATACCGAAAGTAAGAGCAAGTGAGACTAAAAAGAGTTGGGTGTAGGTCTGGTCGTATCGGACAGGCAGCTACACAGTTCCCACTCTCTGACGCTATCCCTCTGCTAACCGCCACGGGGACTTTTGGCTGCTCAGTTTCCTGCCTGCCCCGGTGCACCCCTCCTTAGCCAACCTGGTCGCCCAAGACTCCTCTTAAGCGTCCAAATTGATGGCAATCTCAGTGCGGACGCCAGATCAACACAGGATGCTGCGAAACAGTACTCCCATCCTCAGAGTATCCACTACACCCGGCCTCCAGGTCGCTGGATTACAGGAGCACGCCACCACTCCCAGCCGGCAGTGTAATCCATTCTACCGCTACTTTACCTACAATCTGCGATGTCAGCGAACTATTTTTTTTCCATACTCACAGCCTACTCGCCGATTTAACACGAAAACTAATGTGTATAGTGAACGTATTTATTTCTTACTTTCCGTTTCGACGAGAAAGTACACTGCCGAATATGAGACGAACTGTTGTTACCTTGTGGATCCACGTTGCAGTTTCAATCACGAATACAATTCCTTCCATCACTTAGAGAAAGAAAAAACCACTTTGGTAACTAATGGTAACGTCTCTAGCAGTCAGATGTACCCTCTCTTGGTAGAGGTGCGAAGAAAATAATGCACTCGATAACGTCAACACATTATTCTATTCTTTAATGCAGTTATTTTACATTGAATAAGGAAATTCATCCTTTAGAAACACATCTAGTATGCTCACTGAGTACCATTTTATTTTGTCGAAAATGTGGAATCATGTAAAGTAAGTATTCAAATCTGCATGTGTCATTATAATATTTATAACGAATGCCGAAAATTTTGCATTTACATCTCCTGTGTGCCACATTTTCTAACATAATTTCGATTACAGGCTGCGCAACGATAATTTCTTTCACTCACGTCGTGGTTTATGTCTACCATTCGTAATCTCCCTCGTCCTCTCGGCCTTCAACTGTGAAACAGAGATGTCTCAAACGCTACACAGCGCATGTTTAAATCTTAGCCCTTCAACGAGAGTGACGTGCCTCGTCAGTATTATCGATGTTCTTGATGCGGATGACAGGACGTCAAGCACCGCCTGTGAGTCACGAATTATCTCTTACTTTGAGAAGCAATCACTCCAGAAGGTTTTCTCCTTTGTGCCTTTATACTGACCACTTGCGTGCAAGAAACACACATGTCCAATACTTGGAAATAAATTTCGACAGACATATATACTGAGAGATGACAGTTTTAAAGTGTGTCAAATCTAGCCTTCCTTATTTTTTGAAGTCACTAGTGAAGCAGTTCATCTCAGTTAGCAAGTGCAAATACAATTCATGGAAAAACAGGTAGACCAGTCATGAGGTATGTGTCTGAACTTTGTAAAGGACGAATGCGGAATTCGAAGAAAGGATGACACTCTCTAGCAAATAATGTGTGCGCAATTGTTTGATCTAGGAAGAAATCGTAGGAATATGAGCGAATACCGAAAGTAAGAGCAAGTGAGACTAAAAAGAGTTGGGTGTAGGTCTGGTCGTATCGGACAGGCTGCTACACAGTTCCCACTCTCTGACGCTATCCCTCTGCTAACCGCCACTCGGACTTTTGGCTGCTCAGTTTCCTGCCTGTCCCGGTGCACCCCTCCTTAGCTAACCTGGTCGCCCAAGACTCCTCTTAAGCGACCATATTGATGGCGATCTCAGTGCGGACGCCAGATCAACACAGGATGCTGCGAAACAGTACTCCCATCCTCAGACTATCCACTACACCCGGCCTCCAGGTCGCTGGATTACAGGAGCACGCCACCACTCCCAGCCGGCAGTGTAATCCATTCTACCGCTACTTTACCTACAATCTGCGATGTCAGCGAACTATTTCTTTTCCACACTCACAGCTTACTCGCCGATTTAACACGAAAACTAATGTGTATAGTGTACTTATTTATTTCTTACTTTCCGTTTCGACGAGAAAGTACACTGCCGAATATAAGACGAACTGTTGTTACCTTGTGGATCCACGTTGCAGTTTCAATCACGAATGCAATTCCTTCCGTCACTTAGAGAAAGAAAAAACCACTTTGGTAACTAATGGTAACGTCTCTAGCAGTCAGATGTACCCTCTTGGTAGAGGTGCGAAGAAAATAATACACTCGATAACGTCAACACATTATTCTATTCTTTAATGCAGTTATTTTACATTGAATAAGGAAATTCATCCTTTAGAAACACATCTAGTATGCTCACTGAGTACCATTTTATTTTGTCGAAAATGTGGAATCATGTAAAGTAAGTATTCAAATCTGCATGTGTCATTATTATATTTATAACGAATGCCGAAAATTTTGCATTTACATCTCCTGTGTGCCACATTTTCTAACATAATTTCGATTACAGGCTGCGCAACGATAATTTCTTACACTCACGTCGTGGTTTATGTCTACCATTCGTAATCTCCCTCGTCCTCTCTGCCTTCAACTGTGAAACAGAGATGTCTCAAACGCTACACAGCGCATGTTTAAATCTTAGCCCTTCAACGAGAGTGACGTGCCTCGTCAGTATTATCCATGTTCTTGATGCGGATGACAGGACGTCAAGCACCGCCTGTGAGTCACGAATTATCTCTTACTTTGAGAAGCAATCACTCCAGAAGGTTTTCTCCTTTGTGCCTTTATACTGACCACTTGCGTGCAAGAAACACACATGTCCAATACTTGGAAATAAATTTCGACAGACATATATACTGAGAGATGACAGTTTTAAAAGATGTCAAATCTAGCCTTCCTTATTTTTTGAAGTCACTAGTGAAGCAGTTCATCTCAGTTAGCAAGTGCAAATACAATTTATGGAAAAACAGGTAGTCCAGTCATGAGGTATGTGTCTGAACTTTGTAAAGGACGAACGCGGAATTCGAAGAAAGGGTGACACTCTCTAGCAAATAATGTGTGCGTAATTGTTTGATCTAGGAAGAAATCGTAGAAATATGAGCGAATACCGAAAGTAAGAGCAAGTGAGACTAAAAAGAGTTGGGTGTAGGTCTGGTCGTATCGGACAGGCTGCTACACAGTTCCCACTCTCTGACGCTATCCCTCTGCTAACCGCCACTCGGACTTTTGGCTGCTCAGTTTCCTGCCTGTCCCGGTGCACCCCTCCTTAGCTAACCTGGTCACCCAAGACTCCTCTTAAGCGACCATATTGATGGCGATCTCAGTGCGGACGCCAGATCAACACAGGATGCTGCGAAACAGTACTCCCATCCTCAGACTATCCACTACACCCGGCCTCCAGGTCGCTGGATTACAGGAGCACGCCACCACTCCCAGCCGCCAGTGTAATCCATTCTACCGCTACTTTACCTACAATCTGCGATGTCAGCGAACTATTTTTTTTCCATACTCACAGCTTACTCGCCGATTTAACACGAAAACTAATGTGTATAGTGTACTTATTTATTTCTTACTTTCCGTTTCGACGAGAAAGTACACTGCCGAATATGAGACGAACTGTTGTTACCTTGTGGATCAACGTTGCAGTTTCAATCACGAATGCAATTCCTTCCATCACTTAGAGAAAGAAAAAACCACTTTGGTAACTAATGGTAACGTCTCTAGCAGTCAGATGTACCCTCTCTTGGTAGAGGTGCGAAGAAAATAATGCACTCGATAACGTCAACACATTATTCTATTCTTTAATGCAGTTATTTTACATTGAATAAGGAAATTCATCCTTTAGAAACACATCTAGTATGCTCATTGAGTACCATTTTATTTTGTCGAAAATGTGGAATCATGTAAAGTAAGTATTCAAATCTGCATGTGTCATTATTATATTTATATCGAATGCCGAAAACTTTGCATTTACATCTCCTGTGTGCCACATTTTCTAACATAATTTCGATTACAGGCTGCGCAACGATAATTTCTTACACTCACGTCGTGGTTTATGTCTACCATTCGTAATCTCCCTCGTCCTCTCTGCCTTCAACTGTGAAACAGAGAAGTCTCAAACGCTACACAGCGCATGTTTAAATCTTAGCCCTTCAAGGAGAGTGACGTGCCTCGTCAGTATTATCCATGTTCTTGATGCGGATGACAGGACGTCAAGCACCGCCTGTGAGTCACGAATTATCTCTTACTTTGAGAAGCAATCACTCGAGAAGGTTTTCTCCTTTGTGCCTTTATACTGACCACTTGCGTGCAAGAAACACACATGTCCAATACTTGGAAATAAATTTCGACAGACATATATACTGAGAGATGACAGTTTTAAAGTGTGTCAAATCTAGCCTTCCTTATTTTTTGAAGTCACTAGTGAAGCAGTTCATCTCAGTTAGCAAGTGCAAATACAATTCATGGAAAAACAGGTAGTCCAGTCATGAGGTATGTGTCTGAACTTTGTAAGGGACGAACGCGGAATTCGAAGAAAGGATGACACTCTCTAGCAAATAATGTGTGCGTAATTGTTTGATCTAGGAAGAAATCGTAGGAATATGAGCGAATACCGAAAGTAAGAGCAAGTGAGACTGAAAAGAGTTGGGTGTAGGTCTGGTCGTATCGGACAGGCAGCTACACAGTTCCCACTCTCTGACGCTATCCCTCTGCTAACCGCCACGGGGACTTTTGGCTGCTCAGTTTCCTGCCTGGCCCGGTGCACCCCTCCTTAGCTAACCTGGTCGCCCAAGACTCCTCTTAAGCGACCATATTGATGGCGATCTCAGTGCGGACGCCAGATCAACACAGGATGCTGCGAAACAGTACTCCCATCCTCAGACTATCCACTGCACCCGACCTCCAGGTCGCTGGATTACAGGAGCACGCCACCAATCCCAGCCGCCAGTGTAATCCATTCTACCGCTACTTTACCTACAATCTGCGATGTCAGCGAACTATTTCTTTTCCATACTCACAGCTTACTCGCCGATTTAACACGAAAACTAATGTGTATAGTGTACTTATTTATTTCTTACTTTCCGTTTGACGACAAAGTACACTGCCGAATATGAGACGAACTGTTGTTACCTTGTGGATCCACGTTGCAGTTTCAATCACGAATGCAATTCCTTCCATCACTTAGAGAAAGAAAAAACCACTTTGGTAACTAATGGTAACGTCTCTAGCAGTCAGATGTACCCTCTCTTGGTAGAGGTGCGAAGAAAATAATGCACTCGATAACGTCAACACATTATTCTAATCTTTAATGCAGTTATTTTACATTGAATAAGGAAATTCATCCTTTAGAAACACATCTAGTATGCTCATTGAGTACCATTTTATTTGGTCGAAAATGTGGAATCATGTAAAGTAAGTATTCAAATCTGCATGTGTCATTATTATATTTATAACGAATGCCGAAAATTCTGCGTTTACATCTCCTGTGTGCCACATTTTCTAACATAATTTCGATTACAGGCTGCGCAACGATAATTTCTTTCACTCACGTCGTGGTTTATGTCTACCATTCGTAATCTCCCTCGTCCTCTCTGCCTTCAACTGTGAAACAGAGATGTCTCAAACGCTACACAGCGCATGTTTAAATCTTAGCCCTTCAAGGAGAGTGACGTGCCTCGTCAGTATTAACCATGTTCTTGATGCGGATGACAGGACGTCAAGCACCGCCTGTGAGTCACGAATTATCTCTTACTTTGAGAAGCAATCACTCGAGAAGGTTTTCTCCTTTGTGCCTTTATACTGACCACTTGCGTGCAAGAAACACACATGTCCAATACTTGGAAATAAATTTCGACAGACATATATACTGAGAGATGACAGTTTTAAAGTGTGTCAAATCTAGTCCTCCTTATTTTTTGAAGTCACTAGTGAAGCAGTTCATCTCAGTTAGCAAGTGCAAATACAATTCATGGAAAAACAAGTAGTCCAGTCATGAGGTATGTGTCTGAACTTTGTAAGGGACGAACGCGGAATTCGAAGAAAGGATGACACTCTCTAGCAAATAATGTGTGCGTAATTGTTTGATCTAGGAAGAAATCGTAGGAATATGAGCGAATACCGAAAGTAAGAGCAAGTGAGACTGAAAAGAGTTGGGTGTAGGTCTGGTCGTATCGGACAGGCAGCTACACAGTTCCCACTCTCTGACGCTATCCCTCTGCTAACCGCCACGGGGACTTTTGGCTGCTCAGTTTCCTGCCTGGCCCGGTGCACCCCTCCTTAGCTAACCTGGTCGCCCAAGACTCCTCTTAAGCGACCATATTGATGGCGATCTCAGTGCGGACGCCAGATCAACACAGGATGCTGCGAAACAGTACTCCCATCCTCAGACTATCCACTGCACCCGACCTCCAGGTCGCTGGATTACAGGAGCACGCCACCAATCCCAGCCGCCAGTGTAATCCATTCTACCGCTACTTTACCTACAATCTGCGATGTCAGCGAACTATTTCTTTTCCATACTCACAGCTTACTCGCCGATTTAACACGAAAACTAATGTGTATAGTGTACTTATTTATTTCTTACTTTCCGTTTGACGACAAAGTACACTGCCGAATATGAGACGAACTGTTGTTACCTTGTGGATCCACGTTGCAGTTTCAATCACGAATGCAATTCCTTCCATCACTTAGAGAAAGAAAAAACCACTTTGGTAACTAATGGTAACGTCTCTAGCAGTCAGATGTACCCTCTCTTGGTAGAGGTGCGAAGAAAATAATGCACTCGATAACGTCAACACATTATTCTAATATTTAATGCAGTTATTTTACATTGAATAAGGAAATTCATCCTTTAGAAACACATCTAGTATGCTCATTGAGTACCATTTTATTTGGTCGAAAATGTGGAATCATGTAAAGTAAGTATTCAAATCTGCATGTGTCATTATTATATTTATAACGAATGCCGAAAATTCTGCGTTTACATCTCCTGTGTGCCACATTTTCTAACATAATTTCGATTACAGGCTGCGCAACGATAATTTCTTTCACTCACGTCGTGGTTTATGTCTACCATTCGTAATCTCCCTCGTCCTCTCTGCCTTCAACTGTGAAACAGAGATGTCTCAAACGCTACACAGCGCATGTTTAAATCTTAGCCCTTCAAGGAGAGTGACGTGCCTCGTCAGTATTAACCATGTTCTTGATGCGGATGACAGGACGTCAAGCACCGCCTGTGAGTCACGAATTATCTCTTACTTTGAGAAGCAATCACTCGAGAAGGTTTTCTCCTTTGTGCCTTTATACTGACCACTTGCGTGCAAGAAACACACATGTCCAATACTTGGAAATAAATTTCGACAGACGTATATACTGAGAGATGATAGTTTTAAAGTGTGTCAAATCTAGTCCTCCTTATTTTTTGAAGTCACTAGTGAAGCAGTTCATCTCAGTTAGCAAGTGCAAATACAATTCATGGAAAAACAGGTAGTCCAGTCATGAGGTATCTGTCTGAGCTTTGTAAAGGACGAACGCGGAATTCGAAGAAAGGATGACACTCTCTAGCAAATAATGTGTGCGTAATTGTTTGATCTAGGAAGAAATCGTAGGAATATGAGCGAATACCGAAAGTAAGAGCAAGTGAGACTAAAAAGAGTTGGGTGTAGGTCTGGTCGTATCGGACAGGCTGCTACACAGTTCCCACTCTCTGACGCTATCCCTCTTCTAACCGCCACGTGGACTTTTGGCTGCTCAGTTTCCTGCCTGGCCAGGTGCACCCCTCCTTAGCTAACCTGGTCGCCCAAGACTCCTCTTAAGCGACCATATTTATGGCGATCTCAGTGCGGACGCCAGATCAACACAGGATGCTGCGAAACAGTACTCCCATCCTCAGACTATCCACTACACCCGGCCTCCAGGTCGCTGGATTACAGGAGCACGCCACCACTCCCAGCCGCCAGTGTAATCCATTCTACCGCTACTTTACCTACAATCTGCGATGTCAGCGAACTATTTTTTTTCCATACTCACAGCTTACTCGCCGATTTAACACGAAAACTAATGTGTATAGTGTACTTATTTATTTCTTACTTTCCGTTTCGACGAGAAAGTACACTGCCGAATATGAGACGAACTGTTGTTACCTTGTGGATCCACGTTGCAGTTTCAATCACGAATGCAATTCCTTCCATCACTTAGAGAAAGAAAAAACCACTTTGGTAACTAATGGTAACGTCTCTAGCAGTCAGATGTACCCTCTCTTGGTAGAGGTGCGAAGAAAATAATGCACTCGATAACGTCAACACATTATTCTATTCTTTAATGCAGTTATTTTACATTGAATAAGGAAATTCATCCTTTAGAAACACATCTAGTATGCTCATTGAGTACCATTTTATTTTGTCGAAAATGTTGAATCATGTAAAGTAAGTATTCAAATCTGCATGTGTCATTATTATATTTATAACGAATGCCGAAAATTTTGCATTTACATCTCCTGTGTGCCACATTTTCTAACATAATTTCGATTACAGGCTGCGCAACGATAATTTCTTACACTCACGTCGTGGTTTATGTCTACCATTCGTAATCTCCCTCGTCCTCTCTGACTGCAACTGTGAAACAGAGATGTCTCAAACGCTACACAGCGCATGTTTGAATCTTAGCCCTTCAAGGAGTGTGACGTGCCTCGTCAGTATTATCCATGTTCTTGATGCGGATGACAGGACGTCAAGCACCGCCTGTGAGTCACGAATTATCTCTTACTTTTGGAAGCAATCACTCCAGAAGGTTTTCTCCTTTGTGCCTTTATACTGACCTCTTGCATGCAAGAAACACACATGTCCAATACTTGGAAATAAATTTCGACAGACATATATACTGAGAGATGACAGTTTTAAAGTGTGTCAAATCTAGCCTTTTTTTTTTTTGAAGTCAGTAGTGAAGCAGTTCATCTCAGTTAGCAAGTGCAAATACAATTCATGGAAAAACAGGTAGTCCAGTCATGAGGTATGTGTCTGAACTTTGTAAGGGACGAACGCGGAATTCGAAGAAAGGGTGACACTCTCTAGCAAATAATGTGTGCGTAATTGTTTGATCTAGGAAGAAATCGTAGGAATATGAGCGAATACCGAAAGTAAGAGCAAGTGAGACTAAAAAGAGTTGGGTGTAGGTCTGGTCGTATCGGACAGGCTGCTACACAGTTCCCACTCTCTGACGCTATCCCTCTGCTAACCGCCACGGGGACTTTTGGCTGCTCAGTTTCCTGCCTGGCCCGGTGCACCCCTCCTTAGCTAACCTGGTCGCCCAAGACTCCTCTTAAGCGACCATATTGATGGCGATCTCAGTGCGGACGCCAGATCAACACAGGATGCTGCGAAGCAGTACTCCCATCCTCAGACTATCCACTACACCCGGCCTCCAGGTCGCTGGATTACAGGAGCATGCCACCACTCACAGCCACCAGTGTAATCCATTCTACCGCTACTTTACCTACAATCTGCGATGTCAGCGAACTATTTTTTTTCCATACTCACAGCTTACTCGCCGATTTAACACGAAAAATAATGTGTATAGTGTACTTATTTATTTCTTACTTTCCGTTTCGACGAGAAAGTACACTGCCGAATATGAGACGAACTGTTGTTACCTTGTGGATCCACGTTGCAGTTTCAATCACGAATGCAATTCCTTCCATCACTTAGAGAAAGAAAAATCCACTTTGGTAACTAATGGTAACGTCTCTAGCAGTCAGATGTACCCTCTCTTGGTAGAGGTGCGAAGAAAATAATGCACTCGATAACGTCAACACATTATTCTATTCTTTAATGCAGTTATTTTACATTGAATAAGGAAATTCATCCTTTAGAAACACATCTAGTATGCTCATACAGTACCATTTTATTTTGTCGAAAATGTGGAATCATGTAAAGTAAGTATTCAAATCTGCATGTGTCATTATTATATTTATATCGAATGCCGAAAACTTTGCATTTACATCTCCTGTGTGCCACATTTTCTAACATAATTTCGATTACAGGCTGCGCAACGATAATTTCTTACACTCACGTCGTGGTTTATGTCTACCAATCGTAATCTCCCTCGTCCTCTCTGACTGCAACTGTGAAACAGAGATGTCTCAAACGCTACACAGCGCATGTTTAAATCTTAGCCCTTCAAGGAGAGTGACGTGCCTCGTCAGTATTATCCATGTTCTTGATGCGGATGACAGGACTTCAAGCACCGCCTGTGAGTCACGAATTATATCTTACTTTGAGAAGCAATCACTCCAGAAGGTTTTCTCCTTTGTGCCTTTATACTGACCACTTGCGTGCAAGAAACACACATGTCCAATACTTGGAAATAAATTTCGACAGACATATATACTGAGAGATGACAGTTTTAAAAGATGTCAAATCTAGCCTTCCTTATTTTTTGAAGTCAGTAGTGAAGCAGTTCATCTCAGTTAGCAAGTGCAAATACAATTCATGGAAAAACAGGTAGTCCAGTCATGAGGTATGTGTCTGAACTTTGTAAAGGACGAACGCGGAATTCGAAGAAAGGGTGACACTCTCTAGCAAATAATGTGTGCGTAATTGTTTGATCTAGGAAGAAATCGTAGAAATATGAGCGAATACCGAAAGTAAGAGCAAGTGAGACTAAAAAGAGTTGGGTGTAGGTCTGGTCGTATCGGACAGGCTGCTACACAGTTCCCACTCTCTGACGCTATCCCTCTGCTAACCGCCACGGGGACTTTGGGCTGCTCAGTTTCCTGCCTGGCCCGGTGCACCCCTCCTTAGCTAACCTGGTCGCCCAAGACTCCTCTTAAGCGACCATATTTATGGCGATCTCAGTGCGGACGCCAGATCAACACAGGATGCTGCGAAACAGTACTCCCATCCTCAGACTATCCACTACACCCGGCCTCCAGGTCGCTGGATTACAGGAGCACGCCACCACTCCCAGCCGCCAGTGTAATCCATTCTACCGCTACTTTACCTACAATCTGCGATGTCAGCGAACTATTTTTTTCCATACTCACAGCTTACTCGCCGATTTAACACGAAAACTAATGTGTATAGTGTACTTATTTATTTCTTACTTTCCGTTTCGACGAGAAAGTACACTGCCGAATATGAGACGAACTGTTCTTACCTTGTGGATCAACGTTGCAGTTTCAATCACGAATGCAATTCCTTCCATCACTTAGAGAAAGAAAAAACCACTTTGGTAACTAATGGTAACGTCTCTAGCAGTCAGATGTACCCTCTCTTGGTAGAGGTGCGAAGAAAATAATGCACTCGATAACGTCAACACATTATTCTATTCTTTAATGCAGTTATTTTACATTGAATAAGGAAATTCATCCTTTAGAAACACATCTAGTATGCTCATTGAGTACCATTTTATTTTGTCGAAAATGTGGAATCATGTAAAGTAAGTATTCAAATCTGCTTGTGTCATTATTATATTTATATCGAATGCCGAAAACTTTGCATTTACATCTCCTGTGTGCCACATTTTCTAACATAATTTCGATTACAGGCTGCGCAACGATAATTTCTTACACTCACGTCGTGGTTTATGTCTACCATTCGTAATCTCCCTCGTCCTCTCTGCCTTCAACTGTGAAACAGAGAAGTCTCAAACGCTACACAGCGCATGTTTAAATCTTAGCCCTTCAAGGAGAGTGACGTGCCTCGTCAGTATTATCCATGTTCTTGATGCGGATGACAGGACGTCAAGCACCGCCTGTGAGTCACGAATTATCTCTTACTTTGAGAAGCAATCACTCCAGAAGGTTTTCTCCTTTGTGCCTTTATACTGACCACTTGCGTGCAAGAAACACACATGTCCAATACTTGGAAATAAATTTCGACAGACATATACACTGAGAGATGACAGTTTTAAAGTGTGTCAAATCTAGCCTTTTTTTTTTTTTTGAAGTCAGTAGTGAAGCAGTTCATCTCAGTTAGCAAGTGCAAATACAATTCATGGAAAAACAGGTAGTCCAGTCATGAGGTATGTGTCTGAGCTTTGTAAAGGACGAACGCGGAATTCGAAGAAAGGATGACACTCTCTAGCAAATAATGTGTGCGTAATTGTTTGATCTAGGAAGAAATCGTAGGAATATGAGCGAATACCGAAAGTAAGAGCAAGTGAGACTAAAAAGTGTTGGGTGTAGGTCTGGTCGTATCGGACAGGCTGCTACACAGTTCCCACTCTCTGACGCTATCCCTCTTCTAACCGCCACGTGGACTTTCGGCTGCTCAGTTTCCTGCCTGGCCAGGTGCACCCCTCCTTAGCTAACCTGGTCGCCCAAGACTCCTCTTAAGCGACCATATTTATGGCGATCTCAGTGCGGACGCCAGATCAACACAGAATGCTGCGAAACAGTACTCCCATCCTCAGACTATCCACTACACCCGGCCTGCAGGTCGCTGGATTACAGGAGCACGCCACCACTCCCAGCCGCCAGTGTAATCCATTCTACCGCTACTTTACCTACAATCTGCGATGTCAGCGAACTATTTTTTTTCCATACTCACAGCTTACTCGCCGATTTAACACGAAAACTAATGTGTATAGTGTACTTATTTATTTCTTACTTTCCGTTTCGACGAGAAAGTACACTGCCGAATATGAGACGAACTGTTGTTACCTTGTGGATCCACGTTGCAGTTTCAATCACGAATGCAATTCCTTCCATCACTTAGAGAAAGAAAAAACCACTTTGGTAACTAATGGTAACGTCTCTAGCAGTCAGATGTACCCTCTCTTGGTAGAGGTGCGAAGAAAATAATGCACTCGATAACGTCAACACATTATTCTATTCTTTAATGCAGTTATTTTACATTGAATAAGGAAATTCATCCTTTAGAAACACATCCAGTATGCTCATTGAGTACCATTTTATTTTGTCGAAAAAGTTGAATCATGTAAAGTAAGTATTCAAATCTGCATGTGTCATTATTATATTTATAACGAATGCCGAAAATTTTGCATTTACATCTCCTGTGTGCCACATTTTCTAACATAATTTCGATTACAGGCTGCGCAACGATAATTTCTTACACTCACGTCGTGGTTTATGTCTACCATTCGTAATCTCCCTCGTCCTCTCTGCCTTCAACTGTGAAACAGAGATGTCTCAAACGCTACACAGCGCATGTTTGAATCTTAGCCCTTCAAGGAGTGTGACGTGCCTCGTCAGTATTATCCATGTTCTTGATGCGGATGACAGGACGTCAAGCACCGCCTGTGAGTCACGAATTATCTCTTACTTTTGGAAGCAATCACTCCAGAAGGTTTTCTCCTTTGTGCCTTTATACTGACCTCTTGCATGCAAGAAACACACATGTCCAATACTTGGAAATAAATTTCGACAGACATATACACTGAGAGATGACAGTTTTAAAGTGTGTCAAATCTAGCCTTTTTTTTTTTTGAAGTCAGTAGTGAAGCAGTTCATCTCAGTTAGCAAGTGCAAATACAATTCATGGAAAAACAGGTAGTCCAGTCATGAGGTATGTGTCTGAGCTTTGTAAAGGACGAACGCGGAATTCGAAGAAAGGATGACACTCTCTAGCAAATAATGTGTGCGTAATTGTTTGATCTAGGAAGAAATCGTAGGAATATGAGCGAATACCGAAAGTAAGAGCAAGTGAGACTAAAAAGAGTTGGGTGTAGGTCTGGTCGTATCGGACAGGCTGCTACACAGTTCCCACTCTCTGACGCTATCCCTCTTCTAACCGCCAAGTGGACTTTTGGCTGCTCAGTTTCCTGCCTGGCCAGGTGCACCCCTCCTTAGCTAACCTGGTCGCCCAAGACTCCTCTTAAGCGACCATATTTATGGCGATCTCAGTGCGGACGCCAGATCAACACAGGATGCTGCGAAACAGTACTCCCATCCTCAGACTATCCACTACACCCGGCCTCCAGGTCGCTGGATTACAGGAGCACGCCACCACTCCCAGCCGCCAGTGTAATCCATTCTACCGCTACTTTACCTACAATCTGCGATGTCAGCGAACTATTTTTTTTCCATACTCACAGCTTACTCGCCGATTTAACACGAAAACTAATGTGTATAGTGTACTTATTTATTTCTTACTTTCCGTTTCGACGAGAAAGTACACTGCCGAATATGAGACGAACTGTTGTTACCTTGTGGATCCACGTTGCAGTTTCAATCACGAATGCAATTCCTTCCATCACTTAGAGAAAGAAAAAACCACTTTGGTAACTAATGGTAACGTCTCTAGCAGTCAGATGTACCCTCTCTTGGTAGAGGTGCGAAGAAAATAATGCACTCGATAACGTCAACACATTATTCTATTCTTTAATGCAGTTATTTTACATCGAATAAGGAAATTCATCCTTTAGAAACACATCTAGTATGCACATTGAGTACCATTTTATTTTGTCGAAAATGTTGAATCATGTAAAGTAAGTATTCAAATCTGCATGTGTCATTATTATATTTATAACGAATGCCGAAAATTTTGCATTTACATCTCCTGTGTGCCACATTTTCTAACATAATTTCGATTACAGGCTGCGCAACGATAATTTCTTACACTCACGTCGTGGTTTATGTCTACCATTCGTAATCTCCCTCGTCCTCTCTGCCTTCAACTGTGAAACAGAGATGTCTCAAACGCTACACAGCGCATGTTTAAATCTTAGCCCTTCAAGGAGAGTGACGTGCCTCGTCAGTATTATCCATGTTCTTGATGCGGATGACAGGACGTCAAGCACCGCCTGTGAGTCACGAATTATCTCTTACTTTGAGAAGCAATCACTCCAGAAGGTTTTCTCCTTTGTGCCTTTATACTGACCACTTGCGTGCAAGAAACACACATGTCCAATACTTGGAAATAAATTTCGACAGACATATATACTGAGAGATGACAATTTTAAAGTGTGGCAAATCTAGCCTTCCTTATTTTTTGAAGTCAGTAGTGAAGCAGTTCATCTCAGTTAGGAAGTGCAAATACAATTCATGGAAAAACAGGTAGTCCAGTCATGAGGTATGTGTCTGAACTTTGTAAAGGACGAATGCGGAATTCGAAGAAAGGATGACACTCTCTAGCAAATAATGTGTGCGTAATTGTTTGATCTAGGAAGAAATCGTAGGAATATGAGCGAATACCGGAAGTAAGAGCAAGTGAGACTAAAAAGAGTTGGGTGTAGGTCTGTTCGTATCGGACAGGCTGCTACACAGTTCCCACTCTCTGACGCTAACTCTCTGCTAACCGCCACGGGGACTTTTGGCTGCTCAGTTTCCTGCCTGGCCCGGTGCACCCCTCCTTAGCTAACCTGGTCGCCCAAGACTCCTCTTAAGCGACCATATTGATGGCGATCTCAGTGCGGACGCCAGATCAACACAGGATGGTGCGAAACAGTACTCCCATCCTCAGACTATCCACTACACACAGCCTCCAGGTCGCTGAATTACAGGAGCACGCCACCACTCCCAGCCGCCAGTATAAGCCGTTCTACCGCTACTTTACCTACAATCTGCGATGTCAGCGAACTATTTTTTTTCCATACTCACAGCTTACTCGCCGATTTAACACGAAAACTAATGTGTATAGTGTACTTATTTATTTCTTACTTTCCGTTTCGACGAGAAAGTACACTGCCGAATATGAGACGAACTGTTGTTACCTTGTGGATCCACGTTGCAGTTTCAATCACGAATGCAATTCCTTCCATCACTTAGAGAAAGAAAAAACCACTTTGGTAACTAATGGTAACGTCTCTAGCAGTCAGATGTACCCTCTCTTGGTAGAGGTGCGAAGAAAATAATGCACTCGATAACGTCAACACATTATTCTATTCTTTAATGCAGTTATTTTACATCGAATAAGGAAATTCATCCTTTAGAAACACATCTAGTATGCTCATTGAGTACCATTTTATTTTGTCGAAAATGTGGAATCATGTAAAGTAAGTATTCAAATCTGCATGTGTCATTATTATATTTATAACGAATGCCGAAAATTTTGCATTTACATCTCCTGTGTGCCACATTTTCTAACATAATTTCGATTACAGGCTGCGCAACGATAATTTCTTACACTCACGTCGTGGTTTATGTCTACCATTCGTAATCTCCCTCGTCCTCTCTGCCTTCAACTGTGAAACAGAGATGTCTCAAACGCTACACAGCGCATGTTTAAATCTTAGCCCTTCAAGGAGAGTAAAGTGCCTCGTCAGTATTATCCATGTTCTTGATGCGAATGACAGGACGTGAAGCACCGCCTGTGAGTCACGAATTATCTCTTACTTTGAGAAGCAATCACTCCAGAAGGTTTTCTCCTTTGTGCCTTTATACTGACCACTTGCGTGCAAGAAACACACATGTCCAATACTTTGAAATAAATTTCGACAGACATATATACTGAGAGATGACAGTTTTAAATTGTGTCAAATCTAGCCTTCCTTATTTTTTGAAGTCACTAGTGAAGCAGTTCATCTCAGTTAGGAAGTGCAAATACAATTCATGGAAAAACAGGTAGTCCAGTCATGAGGTATGTGTCTGAACTTTGTAAAGGACGAATGCGGAATTCGAAGAAAGGATGACACTCTCTAGCAAATAATGTGTGCGTAATTGTTTGATCTAGGAAGAAATCGTAGGAATATGAGCGAATACCGGAAGTAAGAGCAAGTGAGACTAAAAAGAGTTGGGTGTAGGTCTGTTCGTATCGGACAGGCTGCTACACAGTTCCCACTCTCTGACGCTAACTCTCTGCTAACCGCCACGGGGACTTTTGGCTGCTCAGTTTCCTGCCTGGCCCGGTGCACCCCTCCTTAGCTAACCTGGTCGCCCAAGACTCCTCTTAAGCGACCATATTGATGGCGATCTCAGTGCGGACGCCAGATCAACACAGGATGCTGCGAAACAGTACTCCCATCCTCAGACTATCCACTATACCCAGCCTCCAGGTCGCTGAATTACAGGAGCACGCCACCACTCCCAGCCGCCAGTATAAGCCGTTCTACCGCTACTTTACCTACAATCTGCGATGTCAGCGAACTATTTTTTTTCCATACTCACAGCTTACTCGCCGATTTAACACGAAAACTAATGTGTATAGTGTACTTATTTATTTCTTACTTTCCGTTTCGACGAGAAAGTACACTGCCGAATATGAGACGAACTGTTGTTACCTTGTGGATCCACGTTGCAGTTTCAATCACGAATGCAATTCCTTCCATCACTTAGAGAAAGAAAAAACCACATTGGTAACTAATGGTAACGTCTCTAGCAGTCAGATGTACCCTCTCTTGGTAGAGGTGCGAAGAAAATAATGCACTCGATAACGTCAACACATTATTCTATTCTTTAATGCAGTTATTTTACATCGAATAAGGAAATTCATCCTTTAGAAACACATCTAGTATGCTCATTGAGTACCATTTTATTTTGTCGAAAATGTGGAATCATGTAAAGTAAGTATTCAAATCTGCATGTGTCATTATTATATTTATAACGAATGCCGAAAATTTTGCATTTACATCTCCTGTGTGCCACATTTTCTAACATAATTTCGATTACAGGCTGCGCAACGATAATTTCTTACACTCACGTCGTGGTTTATGTCTACCATTCGTAATCTCCCTCGTCCTCTCTGCCTTCAACTGTGAAACAGAGATGTCTCAAACGCTACACAGCGCATGTTTAAATCTTAGCCCTTCAAGGAGAGTAAAGTGCCTCGTCAGTATTATCCATGTTCTTGATGCGAATGACAGGACGTGAAGCACCGCCTGTGAGTCACGAATTATCTCTTACTTTGAGAAGCAATCACTCCAGAAGGTTTTCTCCTTTGTGCCTTTATACTGACCACTTGCGTGCAAGAAACACACATGTCCAATACTTTGAAATAAATTTCGACAGACATATATACTGAGAGATGACAGTTTTAAATTGTGTCAAATCTAGCCTTCCTTATTTTTTGAAGTCACTAGTGAAGCAGTTCATCTCAGTTAGCAAGTGCAAATACAATTCATGGAAAAGCAGGTAGTCCAGTCATGAGGTATGTGTCTGAACTTTGTAAAGGACGAACGCGGAATTCGAAGAAAGGATGACACTCTCTAGCAAATAATGTGTGCGTAATTGTTTGATCTAGGAAGAAATCGTAGGAATATGAGCGAATACCGAAAGTAAGAGCAAGTGAGACTAAAAAGAGTTGGGTGTAGGTCTGGTCGTATCGGACAGGCTGCTACACAGTTCCCACTCTCTGACGCTATCCCTCTGCTAACCGCCACGGGGACTTTTGGCTGCTCAGTTTCCTGCCTGGCCAGGTGCACCCCTCCTTAGCTAACCTGGTCGCCCAAGACTCCACTTAAGCGACCATATTGATTGCGATCTCAGTGCGGACGCCAGATCAACACAGGATGCTGCGAAACAGTACTCCCATCCTCAGACTATCCACTACACCCGGCCTCCAGGTCGCTGGATTGCAGGAGCACGCCACCACTCCCAGCCACCAGTGTAATCCATTCTACCGCTACTTTACCTACAATCTGCGATGTCAGCGAACTATTTTTTTTCCATACTCACAGCTTACTCGCCGATTTAACACGAAAACTAATGTGTATAGTGTACTTATTTATTTCTTACTTTCCGTTTCGACCAGAAAGTACACTGCCGAATATGAGACGAACTGTTGTTACCTTGTGGATCCACGTTGCAGTTTCAATCACGAATGCAATTCCTTCCATCACTTAGAGAAAGAAAAAACCACTTTGGTAACTAATGGTAACGTCTCTAGCAGTCAGATGTACCCTCTCTTGGTAGAGGTGGGAAGAAAATAATGCACTCGATAACGTCAACACATTATTCTATTCTTTAATGCAGTTATTTTACATCGAATAAGGAAATTCATCCTTTAGAAACACATCTAGTATGCACATTGAGTACCATTTTATTTTGTCGAAAATGTTGAATCATGTAAAGTAAGTATTCAAATCTGCATGTGTCATTATTATATTTATAACGAATGCCGAAAATTTTGCATTTACATCTCCTGTGTGCCACATTTTCTAACATAATTTCGATTACAGGCTGCGCAACGATAATTTCTTACACTCACGTCGTGGTTTATGTCTACCATTCGTAATCTCCCTCGTCCTCTCTGCCTTCAACTGTGAAACAGAGATGTCTCAAACGCTACACAGCGCATGTTTAAATCTTAGCCCTTCAAGGAGAGTGACGTGCCTCGTCAGTATTATCCATGTTCTTGATGCGGATGACAGGACGTGAAGCACCGCCTGTGAGTCACGAATTATCTCTTACTTTGAGAAGCAATCACTCCAGAAGGTTTTCTCCTTTGTGCCTTTATACTGACCACTTGCGTGCAAGAAACACACATGTCCAATACTTTGAAATAAATTTCGACAGACATATATACTGAGAGATGACAGTTTTAAATTGTGTCAAATCTAGCCTTCCTTATTTTTTGAAGTCACTAGTGAAGCAGTTCATCTCAGTTAGCAAGTGCAAATACAATTCATGGATAAGCAGGTAGTCCAGTCGTGAGGTATGTGTCTGAACTTTGTAAAGGACGAACGCGGAATTCGAAGAAAGGATGACACTCTCTAGCAAATAATGTGTGCGTAATTGTTTGATCTAGGAAGAAATCGTAGGAATATGAGCGAATACCGAAAGTAAGAGCAAGTGAGACTAAAAAGAGTTGGGTGTAGGTCTGGTCGTATCGGACAGGCTGCTACACAGTTCCCACTCTCTGACGCTATCCCTCTGCTAACCGCCACGGGGACTTTTGGCTGCTCAGTTTCCTGCCTGGCCCGGTGCACCCCTCCTTAGCTAACCTGGTCGCCCAAGACTCCTCTTAAGCGACCATATTGATGGCGATCTCAGTGCGGACGCCAGATCAACACAGGATGCTGCGAAACAGTACTCCCATCCTCAGACTATCCACTACACCCGGCCTCCAGGTCGCTGGATTGCAGGAGCACGCCACCACTCCCAGCCACCAGTGTAATCCATTCTACCGCTACTTTACCTACAATCTGCGATGTCAGCGAACTATTTTTTTTCCATACTCACAGCTTACTCGCCGATTTAACACGAAAACTAATGTGTATAGTGTACTTATTTATTTCTTACTTTCCGTTTCGACCAGAAAGTACACTGCCGAATATGAGACGAACTGTTGTTACCTTGTGGATCCACGTCGCAGTTTCAATCACGAATGCAATTCCTTCCATCACTTAGAGAAAGAAAAAACCACTTTGGTAACTAATGGTAACGTCTCTAGCAGTCAGATGTACCCTCTCTTGGTAGAGGTGCGAAGAAAATAATGCACTCGATAACGTCAACACATGATTCTATTCTTTAATGCAGTTATTTTACATCGAATAAGGAAATTCATCCTTTAGAAACACATCTAGTATGCACATTGAGTACCATTTTATTTTGTCGAAAATGTTGAATCATGTAAAGTAAGTATTCAAATCTGCATGTGTCATTATTATATTTATAACGAATGCCGAAAATTTTGCATTTACATCTCCTGTGTGCCACATTTTCTAACATAATTTCGATTACAGGCTGCGCAACGATAATTTCTTACACTCACGTCGTGGTTTATGTCTACCATTCGTAATCTCCCTCGTCCTCTCTGCCTTCAACTGTGAAACAGAGATGTCTCAAACGCTACACAGCGCATGTTTAAATCTTAGCCCTTCAAGGAGAGTGACGTGCCTCGTCAGTATTATCCATGTTCTTGATGCGGATGACAGGACGTCAAGCACCGCCTGTGAGTCACGAATTATCTCTTACTTTGAGAAGCAATCACTCCAGAAGGTTTTCTCCTTTGTGCCTTTATACTGACCACTTGTGTGCAAGAAACACACATGTCCAATACTTTGAAATAAATTTCGACAGACATATATACTGAGAGATGACAATTTTAAAGTGTGTCAAATCTAGCCTTCCTTATTTTTTGAAGTCAGTAGTGAAGCAGTTCATCTCAGTTAGCAAGTGCAAATACAATTCATGGAAAAACAGGTAGTCCAGTCATGAGGTATGTGTCTGAACTTTGTAAAGGACGAACGCGGAATTCGAAGAAAGGATGACACTCTCTAGCAAATAATGTGTGCGTAATTGTTTGATCTAGGAAGAAATCGTAGGAATATGAGCGAATACCGAAAGTAAGAGCAAGTGAGACTAAAAAGAGTTGGGTGTAGGTCTGGTCGTATCGGACAGGCTGCTACACAGTTCCCACTCTCTGACGCTATCCCTCTGCTAACCGCCACGGGGACTTTTGGCTGCTCAGTTTCCTGCCTGGCCAGGTGCACCCCTCCTTAGCTAACCTGGTCGCCCAAGACTCCACTTAAGCGACCATATTGATGGCGATCTCAGTGCGGACGCCAGATCAACACAGGATGCTGCGAAACAGTACTCCCATCCTCAGACTATCCACTACACCCGGCCTCCAGGTCGCTGGATTGCAGGAGCACGCCACCACTCCCAGCCACCAGTGTAATCCATTCTACCGCTACTTTACCTACAATCTGCGATGTCAGCGAACTATTTTTTTTCCATACTCACAGCTTACTCGCCGATTTAACACGAAAACTAATGTGTATAGTGTACTTATTTATTTCTTACTTTCCGTTTCGACGAGAAAGTACACTGCCGAATATGAGACGAACTGTTGTTACCTTGTGGATCCACGTTGCAGTTTCAATCACGAATGCAATTCCTTCCATCACTTAGAGAAAGAAAAAACCACTTTGGTAACTAATGGTAACGTCTCTAGCAGTCAGATGTACCCTCTCTTGGTAGAGGTGCGAAGAAAATAATGCACTCGATAACGTCAACACATTATTCTATTCTTTAATGCAGTTATTTTACATCGAATAAGGAAATTCATCCTTTAGAAACACATCTAGTATGCACATTGAGTACCATTTTATTTTGTCGAAAATGTTGAATCATGTAAAGTAAGTATTCAAATCTGCATGTGTCATTATTATATTTATAACGAATGCCGAAAATTTTGCATTTACATCTCCTGTGTGCCACATTTTCTAACATAATTTCGATTACAGGCTGCGCAACGATAATTTCTTACACTCACGTCGTGGTTTATGTCTACCATTCGTAATCTCCCTCGTCCTCTCTGCCTTCAACTGTGAAACAGAGATGTCTCAAACGCTACACAGCGCATGTTTAAATCTTAGCCCTTCAAGGAGAGTGACGTGCCTCGTCAGTATTATCCATGTTCTTGATGCGGATGACAGGACGTCAAGCACCGCCTGTGAGTCACGAATTATCTCTTACTTTGAGAAGCAATCACTCCAGAAGGTTTTCTCCTTTGTGCCTTTATACTGACCACTTGTGTGCAAGAAACACACATGTCCAATACTTTGAAATAAATTTCGACAGACATATATACTGAGAGATGACAATTTTAAAGTGTGTCAAATCTAGCCTTCCTTATTTTTTGAAGTCAGTAGTGAAGCAGTTCATCTCAGTTAGCAAGTGCAAATACAATTCATGGAAAAACAGGTAGTCCAGTCATGAGGTATGTGTCTGAACTTTGTAAAGGACGAATGCGGAATTCGAAGAAAGGATGACACTCTCTAGCAAATAATGTGTGCGTAATTGTTTGATCTAGGAAGAAATCGTAGGAATATGAGCGAATACCGAAAGTAAGAGCAAGCGAGACTAAAAAGAGTTGGGTGTAGGTCTGGTCGTATCGGACAGGCTGCTACACAGTTCCCACTCTCTGACGCTATCCCTCTGCTAACCGCCACGGGGACTTTTGGCTGCTCAGTTTCCTGCCTGGCCCGGTGCACCCCTCCTTAGCTAACCTAGTCGCCCAAGACTCCTCTTAAGCGACCATATTGATGGCGATCTCAGTGCGGACGCCAGATCAACACAGGATGCTGCGAAACAGTACTCATATCCTCAGACTATCCACTACATCCGGCCTCCAGGTCGCTGGATTACAGGAGCACGCCACCACTCCCAGCCGCCAGTGTAATCCATTCTACCGCTACTTTACCTACAATCTGCGATGTCAGCGAACTATTTTTTTTCCATACTCACAGCTTACTCGCCGATTTAACACGAAAACTAATGTGTATAGTGTACTTATTTATTTCTTACTTTCCGTTTCGACGAGAAAGTACACTGCCGAATATGAGACGAACTGTTGTTACCTTGTGGATCCACGTTGCAGTTTCAATCACGAATGCAATTCCTTCCATCACTTAGAGAAAGAAAAAACCACTTTGGTAACTAATGGTAACGTCTCTAGCAGTCAGATGTACCCTCTCTTGGTAGAGGTGCGAAGAAAATAATGCACTCGATAACGTCAACACATTATTCTATTCTTTAATGCAGTTATTTTACATCGAATAAGGAAATTCATCCTTTAGAAACACATCTAGTATGCACATTGAGTACCATTTTATTTTGCCGAAAATGTTGAATCATGTAAAGTAAGTATTCAAATCTGCATGTGTCATTATTATATTTATAACGAATGCCGAAAATTTTGCATTTACATCTCCTGTGTGCCACATTTTCTAACATAATTTCGATTACAGGCTGCGCAACGATAATTTCTTACACTCACGTCGTGGTTTATGTCTACCATTCGTAATCTCCCTCGTCCTCTCTGCCTTCAACTGTGAAACAGAGATGTCTCAAACGCCACACAGCGCATGTTTAAATCTTAGCCCTTCAAGGAGAGTGACGTGCCTCGTCAGTATTATCCATGTTCTTGATGCGGATGACAGGACGTCAAGCACCGCCTGTGAGTCACGAATTATCTCTTACTTTGAGAAGCAATCACTCCAGAAGGTTTTCTCCTTTGTGCCTTTATACTGACCACTTGCGTGCAAGAAACACACATGTCCAATACTTGGAAATAAATTTCGACAGACATATATACTGAGAGATGACAATTTTAAAGTGTGTCAAATCTAGCCTTCCTTATTTTTTGAAGTCAGTAGTGAAGCAGTTCATCTCAGTTAGGTAGTGCAAATACAATTCATGGAAAAACAGGTAGTCCAGTCATGAGGTATGTGTCTGAACTTTGTAAAGGACGAATGCGGAATTCGAAGAAAGGATGACACTCTCTAGCAAATAATGTGTGCGTAATTGTTTGATCTAGGAAGAAATCGTAGGAATATGAGCGAATACCGGAAGTAAGAGCAAGTGAGACTAAAAAGAGTTGGGTGTAGGTCTGTTCGTATCGGACAGGCTGCTACACAGTTCCCACTCTCTGACGCTATCCCTCTGCTAACCGCCACGGGGACTTTTGGCTGCTCAGTTTCCTGCCTGGCCCGGTGCACCCCTCCTTAGCTAACCTGGTCGCCCAAGACTCCTCTTAAGCGACCATATTGATGGCGATCTCAGTGCGGACGCCAGATCAAAACAGGATGCTGCGAAACAGTACTCCCATCCTCAGACTATCCACTACACCCGGCCTCCAGGTCGCTGGATTACAGGAGCACGCCACCACTCCCAGCCGCCAGTATAAGCCATTCTACCGCTACTTTACCTACAATCTGCGATGTCAGCGAACTATTTTTTTTCCATACTCACAGCTTACTCGCCGATTTAACACGAAAACTAATGTGTATAGTGTACTTATTTATTTCTTACTTTCCGTTTCGACGAGAAAGTACACTGCCGAATATGAGACGAACTGTTGTTACCTTGTGGATCCACGTTGCAGTTTCAATCACGAATGCAATTCCTTCCATCACTTAGAGAAAGAAAAAACCACTTTGGTAACTAATGGTAACGTCTCTAGCAGTCAGATGTACCCTCTCTTGGTAGAGGTGCGAAGAAAATAATGCACTCGATAACGTCAACACATTATTCTATTCTTTAATGCAGTTATTTTACATCGAATAAGGAAATTCATCCTTTAGAAACACATCTAGTATGCACATTGAGTACCATTTTATTTTGCCGAAAATGTTGAATCATGTAAAGTAAGTATTCAAATCTGCATGTGTCATTATTATATTTATAACGAATGCCGAAAATTTTGCATTTACATCTCCTGTGTGCCACATTTTCTAACATAATTTCGATTACAGGCTGCGCAACGATAATTTCTTACACTCACGTCGTGGTTTATGTCTACCATTCGTAATCTCCCTCGTCCTCTCTGCCTTCAACTGTGAAACAGAGATGTCTCAAACGCTACACAGCGCATGTTTAAATCTTAGCCCTTCAAGGAGAGTGACGTGCCTCGTCAGTATTATCCATGTTCTTGATGCGGATGACAGGACGTCAAGCACCGCCTGTGAGTCACGAATTATCTCTTACTTTGAGAAGCAATCACTCCAGAAGGTTTTCTCCTTTGTGCCTTTATACTGACCACTTGCGTGCAAGAAACACACATGTCCAATACTTGGAAATAAATTTCGACAGACATATATACTGAGAGATGACAATTTTAAAGTGTGTCAAATCTAGCCTTCCTTATTTCTTGAAGTCAGTAGTGAAGCAGTTCATCTCAGTTAGGAAGTGCAAATACAATTCATGGAAAAACAGGTAGTCCAGTCATGAGGTATGTGTCTGAACTTTGTAAAGGACGAATGCGGAATTCGAAGAAAGGATGACACTCTCTAGCAAATAATGTGTGCGTAATTGTTTGATCTAGGAAGAAATCGTAGGAATATGAGCGAATACCGGTAGTAAGAGCAAGTGAGACTAAAAAGAGTTGGGTGTAGGTCTGTTCGTATCGGACAGGCTGCTACACAGTTCCCACTCTCTGACGCTATCCCTCTGCTAACCGCCACGGGGACTTTTGGCTGCTCAGTTTCCTGCCTGGCCCGGTGCACCCCTCCTTAGCTAACCTGGTCGCCCAAGACTCCTCTTAAGCGACCATATTGATGGCGATCTCAGTGCGGACGCCAGATCAACACAGGATGCTGCGAAACAGTACTCCCATCCTCAGACTATCCACTACACCCAGCCTCCAGGTCGCTGAATTACAGGAGCACGCCACCACTCCCAGCCGCCAGTATAAGCCATTCTACCGCTACTTTACCTACAATCTGCGATGTCAGCGAACTATTTTTTTTCCATACTCACAGCTTACTCGCCGATTTAACACGAAAACTAATGTGTATAGTGTACTTATTTATTTCTTACTTTCCGTTTCGACGAGAAAGTACACTGCCGAATATGAGACGAACTGTTGTTACCTTGTGGATCCACGTTGCAGTTTCAATCACGAATGCAATTCCTTCCATCACTTAGAGAAAGAAAAAACCACATTGGTAACTAATGGTAACGTCTCTAGCAGTCAGATGTACCCTCTCTTGGTAGAGGTGCGAAGAAAATAATGCACTCGATAACGTCAACACATTATTCTATTCTTTAATGCAGTTATTTTACATCGAATAAGGAAATTCATCCTTTAGAAACACATCTAGTATGCACATTGAGTACCATTTTATTTTGCCGAAAATGTTGAATCATGTAAAGTAAGTATTCAAATCTGCATGTGTCATTATTATATTTATAACGAATGCCGAAAATTTTGCATTTACATCTCCTGTGTGCCACATTTTCTAACATAATTTCGATTACAGGCTGCGCAACGATAATTTCTTACACTCACGTCGTGGTTTATGTCTACCATTCGTAATCTCCCTCGTCCTCTCTGCCTTCAACTGTGAAACAGAGATGTCTCAAACGCTACACAGCGCATGTTTAAATCTTAGCCCTTCAAGGAGAGTGACGTGCCTCGTCAGTATTATCCATGTTCTTGATGCGGATGACAGGACGTCAAGCACCGCCTGTGAGTCACGAATTATCTCTTACTTTGAGAAGCAATCACTCCAGAAGGTTTTCTCCTTTGTGCCTTTATACTGACCACTTGCGTGCAAGAAACACACATGTCCAATACTTGGAAATAAATTTCGACAGACATATATACTGAGAGATGACAATTTTAAAGTGTGTCAAATCTAGCCTTCCTTATTTCTTGAAGTCAGTAGTGAAGCAGTTCATCTCAGTTAGGAAGTGCAAATACAATTCATGGAAAAACAGGTAGTCCAGTCATGAGGTATGTGTCTGAACTTTGTAAAGGACGAATGCGGAATTCGAAGAAAGGATGACACTCTCTAGCAAATAATGTGTGCGTAATTGTTTGATCTAGGAAGAAATCGTAGGAATATGAGCGAATACCGGTAGTAAGAGCAAGTGAGACTAAAAAGAGTTGGGTGTAGGTCTGTTCGTATCGGACAGGCTGCTACACAGTTCCCACTCTCTGACGCTATCCCTCTGCTAACCGCCACGGGGACTTTTGGCTGCTCAGTTTCCTGCCTGGCCCGGTGCACCCCTCCTTAGCTAACCTGGTCGCCCAAGACTCCTCTTAAGCGACCATATTGATGGCGATCTCAGTGCGGACGCCAGATCAACACAGGATGCTGCGAAACAGTACTCCCATCCTCAGACTATCCACTACACCCAGCCTCCAGGTCGCTGAATTACAGGAGCACGCCACCACTCCCAGCCGCCAGTATAAGCCATTCTACCGCTACTTTACCTACAATCTGCGATGTCAGCGAACTATTTTTTTTCCATACTCACAGCTTACTCGCCGATTTAACACGAAAACTAATGTGTATAGTGTACTTATTTATTTCTTACTTTCCGTTTCGACGAGAAAGTACACTGCCGAATATGAGACGAACTGTTGTTACCTTGTGGATCCACGTTGCAGTTTCAATCACGAATGCAATTCCTTCCATCACTTAGAGAAAGAAAAAACCACATTGGTAACTAATGGTAACGTCTCTAGCAGTCAGATGTACCCTCTCTTGGTAGAGGTGCGAAGAAAATAATGCACTCGATAACGTCAACACATTATTCTATTCTTTAATGCAGTTATTTTACATCGAATAAGGAAATTCATCCTTTAGAAACACATCTAGTATGCTCATTGAGTACCATTTTATTTTGTCGAAAATGTGGAATCATGTAAAGTAAGTATTCAAATCTGCATGTGTCATTATTATATTTATAACGAATGCCGAAAATTTTGCATTTACATCTCCTGTGTGCCACATTTTCTAACATAATTTCGATTACAGGCTGCGCAACGATAATTTCTTACACTCACGTCGTGGTTTATGTCTACCATTCGTAATCTCCCTCGTCCTCTCTGCCTTCAACTGTGAAACAGAGATGTCTCAAACGCTACACAGCGCATGTTTAAATCTTAGCCCTTCAAGGAGAGTAAAGTGCCTCGTCAGTATTATCCATGTTCTTGATGCGGATGACAGGACGTCAAGCACCGCCTGTGAGTCACGAATTATCTCTTACTTTGAGAAGCAATCACTCCAGAAGGTTTTCTCCTTTGTGCCTTTATACTGACCACTTGCGTGCAAGAAACACACATGTCCAATACTTGGAAATAAATTTCGACAGACATATATACTGAGAGATGACAGTTTTAAATTGTGTCAAATCTAGCCTTCCTTATATTTTGAAGTCACTAGTGAAGCAGTTCATCTCAGTTAGCAAGTGCAAATACAATTCATGGAAAAGCAGGTAGTCCAGTCATGAGGTATGTGTCTGAACTTTGTAAAGGACGAACGCGGAATTCGAAGAAAGGATGACACTCTCTAGCAAATAATGTGTGCGTAATTGTTTGATCTAGGAAGAAATCGTAGGAATATGAGCGAATACCGGTAGTAAGAGCAAGTGAGACTAAAAAGAGTTGGGTGTAGGTCTGGTCGTATCGGACAGGCTGCTACACAGTTCCCACTCTCCGACGCTATCCCTCTGCTAACCGCCACGGGGACTTTTGGCTGCTCAGTTTCCTGCCTGGCCACGTGCACCCCTCCTTAGCTAACCTGGTCGCCCAAGACTCCACTTAAGCGACCATATTGATGGCGATCTCAGTGCGGACGCCAGATCAACACAGGATGCTGCGAAACAGTACTCCCATCCTCAGACTATCCACTACACCCGGCCTCCAGGTCGCTGGATTGCAGGAGCACGCCACCACTCCCAGCCACCAGTGTAATCCATTCTACCGCTACTTTACCTACAATCTGCGATGTCAGCGAACTATTTTTTTTCCATACTCACAGCTTACTCGCCGATTTAACACGAAAACTAATGTGTATAGTGTACTTATTTATTTCTTACTTTCCGTTTCGACCAGAAAGTACACTGCCGAATATGAGACGAACTGTTGTTACCTTGTGGATCCACGTTGCAGTTTCAATCACGAATGCAATTCCTTCCATCACTTAGAGAAAGAAAAAACCACTTTGGTAACTAATGGTAACGTCTCTAGCAGTCAGATGTACCCTCTCTTGGTAGAGGTGGGAAGAAAATAATGCACTCGATAACGTCAACACATTATTCTATTCTTTAATGCAGTTATTTTACATCGAATAAGGAAATTCATCCTTTAGAAACACATCTAGTATGCACATTGAGTACCATTTTATTTTGTCGAAAATGTTGAATCATGTAAAGTAAGTATTCAAATCTGCATGTGTCATTATTATATTTATAACGAATGCCGAAAATTTTGCATTTACATCTCCTGTGTGCCACATTTTCTAACATAATTTCGATTACAGGCTGCGCAACGATAATTTCTTACACTCACGTCGTGGTTTATGTCTACCATTCGTAATCTCCCTCGTCCTCTCTGCCTTCAACTGTGAAACAGAGATGTCTCAAACGCTACACAGCGCATGTTTAAATCTTAGCCCTTCAAGGAGAGTGACGTGCCTCGTCAGTATTATCCATGTTCTTGATGCGGATGACAGGACGTCAAGCACCGCCTGTGAGTCACGAATTATCTCTTACTTTGAGAAGCAATCACTCCAGAAGGTTTTCTCCTTTGTGCCTTTATACTGACCACTTGTGTGCAAGAAACACACATGTCCAATACTTTGAAATAAATTTCGACAGACATATATACTGAGAGATGACAATTTTAAAGTGTGTCAAATCTAGCCTTCCTTATTTTTTGAAGTCAGTAGTGAAGCGGTTCATCTCAGTTAGCAAGTGCAAATACAATTCATGGAAAAACAGGTAGTCCAGTCATGAGGTATGTGTCTGAACTTTGTAAAGGACGAATGCGGAATTCGAAGAAAGGATGACACTCTCTAGCAAATAATGTGTGCGTAATTGTTTGATCTAGGAAGAAATCGTAGGAATATGAGCGAATACCGGAAGTAAGAGCAAGTGAGACTAAAAAGAGTTGGGGGTAGGTCTGGTCGTATCGGACAGGCTGCTACACAGTTCCCACTGTCTGACGCTATCCCTCTGCTAACCGCCACGGGGACTTTTGGCTGCTCAGTTTCCTGCCTGGCCAGGTGCACCCCTCCTTAGCTAACCTGGTCGCCCAAGACTCCTCTTAAGCGACCATATTGATGGCGATCTCAGTGCGGACGCCAGATCAACACAGGATGCTGCGAAACAGTACTCCCATCCTCACACTATCCACTACACCCGGCCTCCAGGTCGCTGGATTACAGGAGCACGCCACCACTCCCAGCCGCCAGTGTAATCCATTCTACCGCTACTTTACCTACAATCTGCGATGTCAGCGGACTATTTTTTTTCCATACTCACAGCTTACTCGCCGATTTAACACGAAAACTAATGTGTATAGTGTACTTATTTATTTCTTACTTTCCGTTTCGACGAGAAAGTACACTGCCGAATATGAGACGAACTGTTGTTACCTTGTGGATCCACGTTGCAGTTTCAATCACGAATGCAATTCCTTCCATCACTTAGAGAAAGAAAAAACCACTTTGGTAACTAATGGTAACGTCTCTAGCAGTCAGATGTACCCTCTCTTGGTAGAGGTGCGAAGAAAATAATGCACTCGATAACGTCAACACATTATTCTATTCTTTAATGCAGTTATTTTACATCGAATAAGGAAATTCATCCTTTAGAAACACATCTAGTATGCACATTGAGTACCATTTTATTTTGTCGAAAATGTTGAATCATGTAAAGTAAGTATTCAAATCTGCATGTGTCATTATTATGTTTATAACGAATGCCGAAAATTTTGCATTTACATCTCCTGTGTGCCACATTTTCTAACATAATTTCGATTACAGGCTGCGCAACGATAATTTCTTACTCTCACGTCGTGGTTTATGTCTACCATTCGTAATCTCCCTCGTCCTCTCTGCCTTCAACTGTGAAACAGAGATGTCTCAAACGCTACACAGCGCATGTTTAAATCTTAGCCCTTCAAGGAGAGTGACGTGCCTCGTCAGTATTATCCATGTTCTTGATGCGGATGACAGGACGTCAAGCACCGCCTGTGAGTCACGAATTATCTCTTACTTTGAGAAGCAATCACTCCAGAAGGTTTTCTCCTTTGTGCCTTTATACTGACCACTTGTGTGCAAGAAACACACATGTCCAATACTTTGAAATAAATTTCGACAGACAAATATACTGAGAGATGACAATTTTAAAGTGTGTCAAATCTAGCCTTCCTTATTTTTTGAAGTCACTAGTGAAGCAGTTCATCTCAGTTAGCAAGTGCAAATACAATTCATGGAAAAACAGGTAGTCCAGTCATGAGGTATGTGTCTGAACTTTGTAAAGGACGAATGCGGAATTCGAAGAAAGGATGACACTCTCTAGCAAATAATGTGTGCGTAATTGTTTGATCTAGGAAGAAATCTTACGAATATGAGCGAATACCGAAAGTAAGAGCAAGTGAGACTAAAAAGAGTTGGGTGTAGATCTGGTCGTATCGGACAGGCTGCTACACAGTTCCCACTCTCTGACGCTATCCCTCTGCTAACCGCCACGGGGACTTTTGGCTGCTCAGTTTCCTGCCTGGCCCGGTGCACCCCTCCTTAGCTAACCTGGTCGCCCAAGACTCCTCTTAAGCGACCATATTGATGGCGATCTCAGTGCGGATGCCAGATCAACACAGGATGCTGCGAAACAGTACTCCCATCCTCAGACTATCCACTACACCCGGCCTCCAGGTCGCTGGAATACAGGAGCACGCCACCACTCCCAGCCGCCAGTGTAATCCATTCTACCGCTACTTTACCTACAATCTGCGATGTCAGCGAACTATTTTTTTTCCATACTCACAGCTTACTCGCCGATTTAACACGAAAACTAATGTGTATAGTGTACTTATTTATTTCTTACTTTCCGTTTCGACGAGAAAGTACACTGCCGAATATGAGACGAACTGTAGTTGCCTTGTGGATCCACGTTGCAGTTTCAATCACGAATGCAATTCCTTCCATCTCTTAGAGAAAGAAAAGACCACTTTGGTAACTAATGGTAACGTCTCTAGCAGTCAGATGTACCCTCTCTTGGTAGAGGTGCGAAGAAAATAATGCACTCGATAACGTCAACACATTACTCTATTCTTTAATGCAGTTATTTTACATTGAATAAGGAAATTCATCCTTTAGAAACACATCTAGTATGCTCATTGAGTACCATTTTATTTTGTCGAAAATGTGGAATCATGTAAAGTAAGTATTCAAATCTGCATGTGTCATTATTATATTTATAACGAATGCCGTAAATTTTGCATTTACATCTCCTGTGTGCCACATTTTCTAACATAATTTCGATTACAGGCTGCGCAACGATAATTTCTTACACTCACGTCGTGGTTTATGTCTACCATTCGTAATCTCCCTCGTCCTCTCTGCCTTCAACTGTGAAACAGAGATGTCTCAAACGCTACACAGCGCATGTTTAAATCTTAGCCCTTCAAGGAGAGTGACGTGCCTCGTCAGTATTATCTATGTTCTTGATGCGGATGACAGGACGTCAAGCACCGCCTGTGAGTCACGAATTATCTCTTACTTTGAGAAGCAATCACTCCAGAAGGTTTTCTCCTTTGTGCCTTTATACTGACCACTTGCGTGCAAGAAACACACATGTCCAATACTTGGAAATAAATTTCGACAGACATATATACTGAGAGATGACAGTTTTAAAGTGTGTCAAATCTAGCCTTCCTTATTTTTTGAAGTCACTAGTGAAGCAGTTCATCTCAGTTAGCAAGTGCAAATACAATTCATGGAAAAACAGGTAGTCCAGTCATGAGGTATGTGTCTGAACTTTGTAAAGGACGAATGCGGAATTCGAAGAAAGGATGACACTCTCTAGCAAATAATGTGTGCGTAATTGTTTGATCCAGGAAGAAATCGTAGGAATATGAGCGAATACCGAAAGTAAGAGCAAGCGAGACTAAAAAGAGTTGGGTGTAAGTCTGGTCGTATCGGACAGGCTGCTACACAGTTCCCACTCTCTGACGCTATCCCTCTGCTAACCGCCACGGGGACTTTTGGCTGCTCAGTTTCCTGCCTGGCCCGGTGCACCCCTCATTAGCTAACCTAGTCGCCCAAGACTCCTCTTAAGCGACCATATTGATGGCGATCTCAGTGCGGACGCCAGATCAACACAGGATGCTGCGAAACAGTACTCCCATCCTCAGACTACCCACTACACCCGGCCTCCAGGTCGCTGGATTACAGGAGCACGCCACCACTCCCAGCCGCCAGTGTAATCCATTCTACCGCTACTTTACCTACAATCTGCGATGTCAGCGAACTATTTTTTTTCCATACTCACAGCTTACTCGCCGATTTAACACGAAAACTAATGTGTATAGTGTACTTATTTATTTCTTACTTTCCGTTTCGACGAGAAAGTACACTGCCGAATATGAGACGAACTGTAGTTACCTTGTGGATCCACGTTGCAGTTTCAATCACGAATGCAATTCCTTCCATCTCTTAGAGAAAGAAAAAACAACTTTGGTAACTAATGGTAACGTCTCTAGCAGTCAGATGTACCCTCTCTTGGTAGAGGTGCGAAGAAAATAATGCACTCGATAACGTCAACACATTATTCTATTCTTTAATGCAGTTATTTTACATTGAATAAGGAAATTCATCCTTTAGAAACACATCTAGTATGCTCATTGAGTACCATTTTATTTTGTCGAAAATGTGGAATCAAGTAAAGTAAGTATTCAAATCTGCATGTGTCATTATTATATTTATAACGAATGCCGAAAATTTTGCATTTACATCTCCTGTGTGCCACATTTTCTAACATAATTTCGATTACAGGCTGCGCAACGATAATTTCTTACACTCACGTCGTGGTTTATGTCTACCATTCGTAATCTCCCTCGTCCTCTCTGCCTTCAACTGTGAAACAGAGATGTCTCAAACGCTACACAGCGCATGTTTAAATCTTAGCCCTTCAAGGAGAGTGACGTGCCTCGTCAGTATTATCCATGTTCTTGATGCGGATGACAGGACGTCAAGCACCGCCTGTGAGTCACGAATTATCTCTTACTTTGAGAAGCAATCACTCCAGAAGGTTTTCTCCTTTGTGCCTTTATACTGACCACTTGCGTGCAAGAAACACACATGTCCAATACTTATAAATAAATTTCGACAGACATATATACTGAGAGATGACAGTTTTAAAGTGTGTCAAATCTAGCCTTCCTTATTTCTTGAAGTCACTAGTGAAGCAGTTCATCTCAGTTAGCAAGTGCAAATACAATTCATGGAAAAACAGGCAGTCCAGTCATGAGGTATGTGTCTGAACTTTGTAAAGGACGAACGCGGAATTCGAAGAAAGGATGACACTCTCTAGCAAATAATGTGTGCGTAATTGTTTGATCTAGGAAGAAATCGTAGGAATATGAGCGAATACCGAAAGTAAGAGCAAGTGAGACTAAAAAGAGTTGGGTGTAGGTCTGGTCGTATCGGACAGGCTGCTACACAGTTCCCACTCTCTGACGCTATCCCTCTGCTAACCGCCACGGGGACTTTTGGCTGCTCAGTTCCCTGCCTGGCCAGGTGCACCCCTCCTTAGCTAACCTGCTCGCCCAAGACTCCTCTTAAGCGACCACATTGATGGCGATCTCAGTGCGGACGCCAGATCAACACAGGATGCTGCGAAACAGTACTCCCATCCTCAGACTATCCACTACACCCGGCCTCCAGGTCGCTGGATTAGAGGAGCACGCCACCACTCCCAGCCGCCAGTGTAATCCATTCTACCGCTACTTTACCTACAATCTGCGATGTCAGCGAACTATTTTTTTTCCATACTCACAGCTTACTCGCCGATTTAACACGAAAACTAATGTGTATAGTGTACTTATTTATTTCTTACTTTCCGTTTCGACGAGAAAGTACACTGCCGAATATGAGACGAACTGTAGTTCCACGTTGCAGTTTCAATCACGAATGCAATTCCTTCCATCTCTTAGAGAAAGAAAAAACAACTTTGGTAACTAATGGTAACGTCTCTAGCAGTCAGATGTACCCTCTCTTGGTAGAGGTGCGAAGAAAATAATGCACTCGATAACGTCAACACATTATTCTATTCTTTAATGCAGTTATTTTACATTGAATAAGGAAATTCATCCTTTAGAAACACATCTAGTATGCTCATTGAGTACCATTTTATTTTGTCGAAAATGTGGAATCAAGTAAAGTAAGTATTCAAATCTGCATGTGTCATTATTATATTTATAACGAATGACGAAAATTTTGCATTTACATCTCCTGTGTTCCACATTTTCTAACATAATTTCGATTACAGGCTGCGCAACGATAATTTCTTACACTCACGTCGTGGTTTATGTCTACCATTCGTAATCTCCCTCGTCCTCTCTGCCTTCAACTGTGAAACAGAGATGTCTCAAACGCTACACAGCGCATGTTTAAATCTTAGCCCTTCAAGGAGAGTGACGTGCCTCGTCAGTATTATCCATGTTCTTGATGCGGGTGACAGGACGTCAAGCACCGCCTGTGAGTCACGAATTATCTCTTACTTTGAGAAGCAATCACTCCAGAAGGTTTTCTCCTTTGTGCCTTTATACTGACCACTTGCGTGCAAGAAACACACATGTCCAATACTTGGAAATAAATTTCTACAGACATATACACTGAGAGATGACAGTTTTAAAGTGTGTCAAATCTAGCCTTTTTTTGTTTTTTGAAGTCAGTAGTGAAGCAGTTCATCTCAGTTAGCAAGTGCAAATACAATTCATGGAAAAACAGGTAGTCCAGTCATGAGGTATGTGTCTTAACTTTGTAAAGGACGAATGCGGAATTCGAAGAAATGATGACACTCTCTAGCAAATAATGTGTGCGTAATTGTTTGATCTAGGAAGAAATCGTAGGAATATGAGCGAATACCGAAAGTAAGAGCAAGTGAGACTAAAAAGAGTTGGGTGTAGGTCTGGTCGTATCGGACAGTATGCTACACAGTTCCCACTGTCTGACGCTATCCCTCTGCTAACCGCCACGGGGACTTTTGGCTGCTCAGTTTCCTGCCTGGCCCGGTGCACCCCTCCTTAGCTAACCTGGTCGCCCAAGACTCCTCTTAAGCGACCATATTGATGGCGATCTCAGTGCGGACGCCAGATCAACACAGGATGCTGTGAAACAGTACTCCCATCCTCGGACTATCCAATACACCCGACCTCCAGGTCGCTGGATTACAGGAGCACGCCACCACTCCCAGCCGCCAGTGTAATCCATTCTACCGCTACTTTACCTACAATCTGCGATGTCAGCGAACTATTTTTTTTCCATACTCACAGCTTACTCGCCGATTTAACACGAAAACTAATGTGTATAGTGTACTTATTTATTTCTTACTTTCCGTTTCGACGAGAAAGTATACTGCCGAATATGAGACGAACTGTTGTTACCTTGTGGATCCACGTTGCAGTTTCAATCACGAATGCAATTCCTTCCATCACTTAGAGAAAGAAAAAACCACTTTGGTAACTAATGGTAACGTCTCTAGCAGTCAGATGTACCCTCTTGGTAGAGGTGCGAAGAAAATAATGCACTCGATAACGTCAACACATTATTCTATTCTTTAATGCAGTTATTTTACATTGAATAAATAAATTCATCCTTTAGAAACACATCTAGTATGCTCATTGAGTACCATTTTATTTTGTCGAAAATGTGGAATCATGTAAAGTAAGTATTCAAATCTGCAGTTGTCATTATTATATTTATAACGAATGCCGAAAATTTTGCATTTACATCTCCTGTGTGCCACATTTTCTAACATAATTTCGATTACAGGCTGCGCAACGATAATTTCTTACACTCACGTCGTGGTTTATGTCTACCATTCGTAATCTCCCTCGTCCTCTCTGCCTTCAACTGTGAAACAGAGATGTCTCAAACGCTACACAGCGCATGTTTGAATCTTAGCCCTTCAACGAGAGTGACGTGCCTCGTCAGGATTCTCCATGTTCTTGATGCGGATGACAGGACGTCAAGCACCGCCTGTGAGTCACGAATTATCTCTTACTTCGATAAGCAATGACTCCAGAACGTTTTCTCCTTTGTGCCTTTATACTGACCACTTGCGTGCAAGAAACACACATGTCCAATACTTGGAAATAAATTTCGACAGACATATATACTGAGAGATGACAGTTTTAAAGTGTGTCAAATCTAGCCTTCCTTATTTTTTGAAGTCACTAGTGAAGCAGTTCATCTCAGTTAGCAAGTGCAAATACAATTCATGGAAAAACAGGTAGTCCAGTCATGAGGTATGTGTCTGAACTTTGTAAAGGACGAATGCGGAATTCGAAGAAAGGATGACACTCTCTAGCAAATAATGTGTGCGTAATTGTTTGATCCAGGAAGAAATCGTAGGAATATGAGCGAATACCGAAAGTAAGAGCAAGCGAGACTAAAAAGAGTTGGGTGTAAGTCTGGTCGTATCGGACAGGCTGCTACACAGTTCCCACTCTCTGACGCTATCCCTCTGCTAACCGCCACGGGGACTTTTGGCTGCTCAGTTTCCTGCCTGGCCCGGTGCACCCCTCCTTAGCTAACCTAGTCGCCCAAGACTCCTCTTAAGCGACCATATTGATGGCGATCTCAGTGCGGACGCCAGATCAACACAGGATGCTGCGAAACAGTACTCCCATCCTCAGACTACCCACTACACCCGGCCTCCAGGTCGCTGGATTACAGGAGCACGCCACCACTCCCAGCCGCCAGTGTAATCCATTCTACCGCTACTTTACCTACAATCTGCGATGTCAGCGAACTATTTTTTTTCCATACTCACAGCTTACTCGCCGATTTAACACGAAAACTAATGTGTATAGTGTACTTATTTATTTCTTACTTTCCGTTTCGACGAGAAAGTACACTGCCGAATATGAGACGAACTGTAGTTACCTTGTGGATCCACGTTGCAGTTTCAATCACGAATGCAATTCCTTCCATCTCTTAGAGAAAGAAAAAACAACTTTGGTAACTAATGGTAACGTCTCTAGCAGTCAGATGTACCCTCTCTTGGTAGAGGTGCGAAGAAAATAATGCACTCGATAACGTCAACACATTATTCTATTCTTTAATGCAGTTATTTTACATTGAATAAGGAAATTCATCCTTTAGAAACACATCTAGTATGCTCATTGAGTACCATTTTATTTTGTCGAAAATGTGGAATCAAGTAAAGTAAGTATTCAAATCTGCATGTGTCATTATTATATTTATAACGAATGCCGAAAATTTTGCATTTACATCTCCTGTGTGCCACATTTTCTAACATAATTTCGATTACAGGCTGCGCAACGATAATTTCTTACACTCACGTCGTGGTTTATGTCTACCATTCGTAATCTCCCTCGTCCTCTCTGCCTTCAACTGTGAAACAGAGATGTCTCAAACGCTACACAGCGCGTGTTTAAATCTTAGCCCTTCAAGGAGAGTGACGTGCCTCGTCAGTATTATCCATGTTCTTGATGCGGATGACAGGACGTCAAGCACCGCCTGTGAGTCACGAATTATCTCTTACTTTGAGAAGCAATCACTCCAGAAGGTTTTCTCCTTTGTGCCTTTATACTGACCACTTGCGTGATAGAAACACACATGTCCAATACTTGGAAATAAATTTCGACAGACATATATACTGAGAGATGACAGTTTTAAAGTGTGTCAAATCTAGCCTTCCTTATTTCTTGAAGTCACTAGTGAAGCAGTTCATCTCAGTTAGCAAGTGCAAATACAATTCATGGAAAAACAGGTAGTCCAGTCATGAGGTATGTGTCTGAACTTTGTAAAGGACGAACGCGGAATTCGAAGAAAGGATGACACTCTCTAGCAAATAATGTGTGCGTAATTGTTTGATCTAGGAAGAAATCGTAGGAATATGAGCGAATACCGAAAGTAAGAGCAAGTGAGACTAAAAAGAGTTGGGTGTAGGTCTGGTCGTATCGGACAGGCTGCTACACAGTTCCCACTCTCTGACGCTATCCCTCTGCTAACCGCCACGGGGACTTTTGGCTGCTCAGTTCCCTGCCTGGCCAGGTGCACCCCTCCTTAGCTAACCTGCTCGCCCAAGACTCCTCTTAAGCGACCATATTGATGGCGATCTCAGTGCGGACGCCAGATCAACACAGGATGCTGCGAAACAGTACTCCCATCCTCAGACTATCCACTACACCCGGCCTCCAGGTCGCTGGATTAGAGGAGCACGCCACCACTCCCAGCCGCCAGTGTAATCCATTCTACCGCTACTTTACCTACAATCTGCGATGTCAGCGAACTATTTTTTTTCCATACTCACAGCTTACTCGCCGATTTAACACGAAAACTAATGTGTATAGTGTACTTATTTATTTCTTACTTTCCGTTTCGACGAGAAAGTACACTGCCGAATATGAGACGAACTGTAGTTACCTTGTGGATCCACGTTGCAGTTTCAATCACGAATGCAATTCCTTCCATCTCTTAGAGAAAGAAAAAACAACTTTGGTAACTAATGGTAACGTCTCTAGCAGTCAGATGTACCCTCTCTTGGTAGAGGTGCGAAGAAAATAATGCACTCGATAACGTCAACACATTATTCTATTCTTTAATGCAGTTATTTTACATTGAATAAGGAAATTCATCCTTTAGAAACACATCTAGTATGCTCATTGAGTACCATTTTATTTTGTCGAAAATGTGGAATCAAGTAAAGTAAGTATTCAAATCTGCATGTGTCATTATTATATTTATAACGAATGCCGAAAATTTTGCATTTACATCTCCTGTGTGCCACATTTTCTAACATAATTTCGATTACAGGCTGCGCAACGATAATTTCTTACACTCACGTCGTGGTTTATGTCTACCATTCGTAATCTCCCTCGTCCTCTCTGCCTTCAACTGTGAAACAGAGATGTCTCAAACGCTACACAGCGCATGTTTAAATCTTAGCCCTTCAAGGAGAGTGACGTGCCTCGTCAGTATTATCCATGTTCTTGATGCGGGTGACAGGACGTCAAGCACCGCCTGTGAGTCACGAATTATCTCTTACTTTGAGAAGCAATCACTCCAGAAGGTTTTCTCCTTTGTGCCTTTATACTGACCACTTGCGTGCAAGAAACACACATGTCCAATACTTGGAAATAAATTTCTACAGACATATACACTGAGAGATGACAGTTTTAAAGTGTGTCAAATCTAGCCTTTTTTTTTTTTTGAAGTCAGTAGTGAAGCAGTTCATCTCAGTTAGCAAGTGCAAATACAATTCATGGAAAAACAGGTAGTCCAGTCATGAGGTATGTGTCTTAACTTTGTAAAGGACGAATGCGGAATTCGAAGAAATGATGACACTCTCTAGCAAATAATGTGTGCGTAATTGTTTGATCTAGGAAGAAATCGTAGGAATATGAGCGAATACCGAAAGTAAGAGCAAGTGAGACTAAAAAGAGTTGGGTGTAGGTCTGGTCGTATCGGACAGTATGCTACACAGTTCCCACTGTCTGACGCTATCCCTCTGCTAACCGCCACGGGGACTTTTGGCTGCTCAGTTTCCTGCCTGGCCCGGTGCACCCCTCCTTAGCTAACCTGGTCGCCCAAGACTCCTCTTAAGCGACCATATTGATGGCGATCTCAGTGCGGACGCCAGATCAACACAGGATGCTGCGAAACAGTACTCCCATCCTCAGACTATCCACTACACCCGGCCTCCAGGTCGCTGGATTAGAGGAGCACGCCACCACTCCCAGCCGCCAGTGTAATCCATTCTACCGCTACTTTACCTACAATCTGCGATGTCAGCGAACTATTTTTTTTCCATACTCACAGCTTACTCGCCGATTTAACACGAAAACTAATGTGTATAGTGTACTTATTTATTTCTTACTTTCCGTTTCGACGAGAAAGTACACTGCCGAATATGAGACGAACTGTAGTTACCTTGTGGATCCACGTTGCAGTTTCAATCACGAATGCAATTCCTTCCATCTCTTAGAGAAAGAAAAAACAACTTTGGTAACTAATGGTAACGTCTCTAGCAGTCAGATGTACCCTCTCTTGGTAGAGGTGCGAAGAAAATAATGCACTCGATAACGTCAACACATTATTCTATTCTTTAATGCAGTTATTTTACATTGAATAAGGAAATTCATCCTTTAGAAACACATCTAGTATGCTCATTGAGTACCATTTTATTTTGTCGAAAATGTGGAATCAAGTAAAGTAAGTATTCAAATCTGCATGTGTCATTATTATATTTATAACGAATGCCGAAAATTTTGCATTTACATCTCCTGTGTGCCACATTTTCTAACATAATTTCGATTACAGGCTGCGCAACGATAATTTCTTACACTCACGTCGTGGTTTATGTCTACCATTCGTAATCTCCCTCGTCCTCTCTGCCTTCAACTGTGAAACAGAGATGTCTCAAACGCTACACAGCGCATGTTTAAATCTTAGCCCTTCAAGGAGAGTGACGTGCCTCGTCAGTATTATCCATGTTCTTGATGCGGGTGACAGGACGTCAAGCACCGCCTGTGAGTCACGAATTATCTCTTACTTTGAGAAGCAATCACTCCAGAAGGTTTTCTCCTTTGTGCCTTTATACTGACCACTTGCGTGCAAGAAACACACATGTCCAATACTTGGAAATAAATTTCTACAGACATATACACTGAGAGATGACAGTTTTAAAGTGTGTCAAATCTAGCCTTTTTTTTTTTTTGAAGTCAGTAGTGAAGCAGTTCATCTCAGTTAGCAAGTGCAAATACAATTCATGGAAAAACAGGTAGTCCAGTCATGAGGTATGTGTCTTAACTTTGTAAAGGACGAATGCGGAATTCGAAGAAATGATGACACTCTCTAGCAAATAATGTGTGCGTAATTGTTTGATCTAGGAAGAAATCGTAGGAATATGAGCGAATACCGAAAGTAAGAGCAAGTGAGACTAAAAAGAGTTGGGTGTAGGTCTGGTCGTATCGGACAGTATGCTACACAGTTCCCACTGTCTGACGCTATCCCTCTGCTAACCGCCACGGGGACTTTTGGCTGCTCAGTTTCCTGCCTGGCCCGGTGCACCCCTCCTTAGCTAACCTGGTCGCCCAAGACTCCTCTTAAGCGACCATATTGATGGCGATCTCAGTGCGGACGCCAGATCAACACAGGATGCTGCGAAACAGTACTCCCATCCTCGGACTATCCAATACACCCGACCTCCAGGTCGCTGGATTACAGGAGCACGACACCACTCCCAGCCGCCAGTGTAATCCATTCTACCGCTACTTTACCTACAATCTGCGATGTCAGCGAACTATTTTTTTTCCATACTCACAGCTTACTCGCCGATTTAACACGAAAACTAATGTGTATAGTGTACTTATTTATTTCTTACTTTCCGTTTCGACGAGAAAGTATACTGCCGAATATGAGACGAACTGTTGTTACCTTGTGGATCCACGTTGCAGTTTCAATCACGAATGCAATTCCTTCCATCACTTAGAGAAAGAAAAAACCACTTTGGTAACTAATGGTAACGTCTCTAGCAGTCAGATGTACCCTCTTGGTAGAGGTGCGAAGAAAATAATGCACTCGATAACGTCAACACATTATTCTATTCTATAATGCAGTTATTTTACATTGAATAAGGAAATTCATCCTTTAGAAACACATCTAGTATGCTCATTGAGTACCATTTTATTTTGTCGAAAATGTGGAATCATGTAAAGTAAGTATTCAAATCTGCATGTGTCATTATTATATTTATAACGAATGCCGAAAATTTTGCATTTACATCTCCTGTGTGCCACATTTTCTAACATAATTTCGATTACAGGCTGCGCAACGATAATTTCTTACACTCACGTCGTGGTTTATGTCTACCATTCGTAATCTCCCTCGTCCTCTCTGCCTTCAACTGTGAAACAGAGATGTCTCAAACGCTACACAGCGCATGTTTGAATCTTAGCCCTTCAACGAGAGTGACGTGCCTCGTCAGTATTCTCCATGTTCTTGATGCGGATGACAGGACGTCAAGCACCGCCTGTGAGTCACGAATTATCTCTTACTTTGAGAAGCAATGACTCCAGAACGTTTTCTCCTTTGTGCCTTTATACTGACCACTTGCGTGCAAGAAACACACATGTCCAATACTCGGAAATAAATTTCGACAGACATATATACTGAGAGATGACAATTTTAAAGTGTGTCAAATCTAGCCTTCCTTATTTTTTGAAGTCACTAGTGAAGCAGTTCATCTCAGTTAGCAAGTGCAAATACAATTCATGGAAAAACAGGTAGTCCAGTCATGAGGTATGTGTCTGAGCTTTGTAAAGGACGAATTTGGAATTCGAAGAAATAATGACACTCTCTAGCAAATAATGTGTGCGTAATTGTTTGATCTAGGAAGAAATCGTAGGAATATGAGCGAATACCGAAAGTAAGAGCAAGTGAGACTAAAAAGAGTTGAGTGTAGGTCTGGTCGTATCGGACAGGCTGCTACACAGTTCCCACTCTCTGACGCTATCGCTCTGCTAACCGCCACGGGGACTTTTGGCTGCTCAGTTTCCTGCCTGGCCCGGTGCACCCCTCCTTAGCTAACCTGGTCGCCCAAGACTCCTCTTAAGCGACCATATTGATGGCGATCTCAGTGCGGACGCCAGATCAACACAGGATGCTGCGAAAGAGTACTCCCATCCTCAGACTATCCACTACACCCGGCCTCCAGGTCGCTGGATTACAGGAGCACGCCACCACTCCCAGCCGCCAGTGTAATCCATTCTACCGCTACTTTACCTACAATCAGCGATGTCAGCGAACTATTTTTTTTCCATACTCACAGCTTACTCGCCGATTTAACACGAAAACTAATGTGTATAGTGTACTTATTTATTTCTTACTTTCCGTTTCGACGAGAAAGTACACTGCCGAATATGAGACGAACTGTAGTTACCTTGTGGATCCACGTTGCAGTTTCAATCACGAATGCAATTCCTTCCATCTCTTAGAGAAAGAAAAAACCACTTTGGTAACTAATGGTAACGTCTCTAGCAGTCAGATGTACCCTCTCTTGGTAGAGGTGCGAAGAAAATAATGCACTCGAAAACGTCAACACATTATTCTATTCTTTAATGCAGTTATTTTACATTGAATAAGGAAATTCATCCTTTAGAAACACATCTAGTATGCTCATTGAGTACCATTTTATTTTGTCGAAAATGTGGAATCATGTAAAGTAAGTATTCAAATCTGCATGTGTCATTATTATATTTATAACGAATGCCGAAAATTTTGCATTTACATCTCCTGTGTGCCACATTTTCTAACATAATTTCGATTACAGGCTGCGCAACGATAATTTCTTACACTCACGTCGTGGTTTATGTCTACCATTCGTAATCTCCCTCGTCCTCTCTGCCTTCAACTGTGAAACAGAGATGTCTCAAACGCTACACAGCGCATGTTTAAATCTTAGCCCTTCAAGGAGAGTGACGTGCCTCGTCAGTATTATCCATGTTCTTGATGCGGATGACAGGACGTCAAGCACCGCCTGTGAGTCACGAATTATCTCTTACTTTGAGAAGCAATCACTCCAGAAGGTTTTCTCCTTTGTGCCTTTATACTGACCACTTGCGTGCAAGAAACACACATGTCCAATACTTGGAAATAAATTTCGACAGACATATACACTTAGAGATGACAGTTTTAAATTGTGTCAAATCTAGCCTTCCTTATTTTTTGAAGTCACTAGTGAAGCAGTTCATCTCAGTTAGCAAGTGCAAATACAATTCACGGAAAAACAGGTAGTCCAGTCATGAGGTATGTGTCTGAACTTTGTAAAGGACGAACGCGGAATTCGAAGAAAGGATGACACTCTCTAGCAAATAATGTGTGCGTAATTGTTTGATCTAGGAAGAAATCGTAGGAATATGAGCGAATACCGAAAGTAAGAGTAAGTGAGACCAAAAAGAGTTGGGTGTAGGTCTGGTCGTATCGGACAGGCTGCTACACAGTTCCCACTGTCTGACGCTATCCCTCTGCTAACCGCCACGGGGACTTTTGGCTGCTCAGTTTCCTGCCTGGCCCGGTGCACCCCTCCTTAGCTAACCTGGTCGCCCAAGACTCCTCTTAAGCGACCATATTGATGGCGATCTCAGTGCGGACGCCAGATCAACACAGGATGCTGCGAAACAGTACTCCCATCCTCAGACTATCCACTACACCCGGCCTCCAGGTCGCTGGATTACAGGAGCACGCCACCACTCCCAGCCGCCAGTGTAATCCATTCTACCGCTACTTTACCTACAATCTGCGATGTCAGCGAACTATTTTTTTTCCATACTCACAGCTTACTCGCCGAATTAACACGAAAACTAATGTGTATAGTGTACTTATTTATTTCTTACTTTCCGTTTCGACGAGAAAGTACACTGCCGAATATGAGACGAACTGTTGTTACCTTGTGGATCCACGTTGCAGTTTCAATTACGAATGCAATTCCTTCCATCACTTAGAGAAAGAAAAAACCACTTTGGTAACTAATGGTAACGTCTCTAGCAGTCAGATGTACCCTCTCTTGGTAGAGGTGCGAAGAAAATAATGCACTCGATAACGTCAACACATTATTCTATTCTTTAATGCAGTTATTTTACATTGAATAAGGAAATTCATCCTTTAGAAACACATCTAGTATGCTCATTGAGTACCATTTTATTTTGTCGAAAATGTGGAATCATGTAAAGTAAGTATTCAAATCTGCATGTGTCATTATTATATTTATATCGAATGCCGAAAACTTTGCATTTACATCTCCTGTGTGCCACATTTTCTAACATAATTTCGATTACAGGCTGCGCAACGATAATTTCTTACACTCACGTCGTGGTTTATGTCTACCATTCGTAATCTCCCTCGTCCTCTCTGCCTTCAACTGTGAAACAGAGAAGTCTCAAACGCTACACAGCGCATGTTTAAATCTTAGCCCTTCAAGGAGAGTGACGTGCCTCGTCAGTATTATCCATGTTCTTGATGCGGATGACAGGACGTCAAGCACCGCCTGTGAGTCACGAATTATCTCTTACTTTGAGAAGCAATCACTCCAGAAGGTTTTCTCCTTTGTGCCTTTATACTGACCACTTGCGTGCAAGAAACACACATGTCCAATACTTCGAAATAAATTTCGACAGACATATACACTGAGAGATGACAGTTTTAAATTGTGTCAAATCTAGCCTTCCTTATTTTTTGAAGTCACTAGTGAAGCAAGTGCAAATACAATTCATGGAAAAACAGGTAGTCCAGTCATGAGGTATGTGTCTGAACTTTGTAAAGGACAAACGCGGAATTCGAAGAAAGGATGACACTCTCTAGCAAATAATGTGTGCGTAATTGTTTGATCTAGGAAGAAATCGTAGGAATATGAGCGAATACCGAAAGTAAGAGCAAGTGAGACTAAAAAGAGTTGGGTGTAGGTCTGGTCGTATCGGACAGGCTGCTACACAGTTCCCACTCTCTGACGCTATCCCTCTGCTAACCGCCACGGGGACTTTTGGCTGCTCAGTTTCCTGCCTGGCCCGATGCACCCCTCCTTAGCTAACCTGGTCTCCCAAGACTCCTCTTAAGCGACCATTTTGATGGCGATCTCAGTGCGGACGCCAGATCAACCCAGGATGCTGCGAAACAGTACTCACATCCTCAGACTATCCACTACACCCTGCCTCCAGGTCGCTGGATTACAGGAGCACGCCACCACTCCCAGCCGCCAGTGTAATCCATTCTACCGCTACTTTACCTACAATCTGCAATGTCAGCGAACTATTTTTTTTCCATGCTCACAGCTTACTCGCCGATTTAACACGAAAACTAATGTGTATAGTGTACTTATTTATTTCTTACTTTCCGTTTCGACGAGAAAGTACACTGCCGAATATGAGACGAACTGTTGTTACCTTGTGGATCCACGTTGCAGTTTCAATAACGAATGCAATTCCTTCCATCACTTAGAGAAAGAAAAAACCACTTTGGTAACTAATGGTAACGTCTCTAGCAGTCAGATGTACCCTCTCTTGGTAGAGGTGCGAAGAAAATAATGCACTCGATAACGTCAACACATTATTCTATTCTTTAATGCAGTTATTTTACATTGAATAAGGAAATTCATCCTTTAGAAACACATCTAGTATGCTCATTGAGTACCATTTTATTTTGTCGAAAATGTGGAATCATGTAAAGTAAGTATTCAAATCTGCATGTGTCATTATTATATTTATAACGAATGCCGAAAATTTTGCATTTACATCTCCTGTGTGCCACATTTTCTAACATAATTTCGATTACAGGCTGCGCAACGATAATTTCTTACACTCACGTCGTGGTTTATGTCTACCATTCGTAATCTCCCTCGTCCTCTCTGCCTTCAACTGTGAAACAGAGATGTCTCAAACGCTACACAGCGCATGTTTAAATCTTAGCCCTTCAAGGAGTGTGACGTGCCTCGTCAGTATTATCCATGTTCTTGATGCGGATGACAGGACGTCAAGCACCGCCTGTGAGTCACGAATTATCTCTTACTTTGAGAAGCAATCACTCCAGAAGGTTTTCTCCTTTGTGCCTTTATACTGACCACTTGCATGCAAGAAACACACATGTCCAATACTTGGAAATAAATTTCTACAGACATATACACTGAGAGATGACAGTTTTAAAGTGTGTCAAATCTAGCCTCTTTTTTTTTTTTTTGAAGTCAGTAGTGAAGCAGTTCATCTCAGTTAGCAAGTGCAAATACAATTCATGGAAAAACAGGTAGTCCAGTCATGAGGTATGTGTCTGAGCTTTGTAAAGGACGAATGTGGAATTCGAAGAAATGATGACACTCTCTAGCAAATAATGTGTGCGTAATTGTTTGATCTAGGAAGAAATCGTAGGAATATGAGCGAATACCGAAAGTAAGAGCAAGTGAGACTAAAAAGAGTTGGGTGTAGGTCTGGTCGTATCGGACAGGCTGCTACACAGTTCCCACTGTCTGACGCTATCCCTCTGCTAACCGCCACGGAGACTTTTGGCTGCTCAGTTTCCTGCCTGGCCCGGTGCACCCCTCCTTAGCTAACCTGGTCGCCCAAGACTCCTCTTAAGCGACCATATTGATGGCGATCTCAGTGCGGACGCCAGATCAACACAGGATGCTGCGAAACAGTACTCCCATCCTCAGACTATCCACTACACCCGGCCTCCAGGTCGCTGGATTACAGGAGCACGCCACCACTCCCAGCCGCCAGTGTAATCCATTCTACCGCTACTTTACCTACAATCTGCGATGTCAGCGAACTATTTTTTTTCCATACTCACAGCTTACTCGCCGATTTAACACGAAAACTAATGTGTATAGTGTACTTATTTATTTCTCACTTTCCGTTTCGACGAGAAGGTACGCTGCCGAATATGAGACGAACTGTTGTTACCTTGTGGATCCACGTTGCAGTTTCAATCACGAATGCAATTCCTTCCATCACTTAGAGAAAGATAAAACCACTTTGGTAACTAATGGTAACGTCTCTGGCAGTCAGATGTACCCTCTCTTGGTAGAGGTGCGAAGAAAATAATGCACTCGATAACGTCAACACATTATTCTATTCTTTAATGCAGTTATTTTACATTGAATAAGGAAATTCATCCTTTAGAAACACATCTAGTATGCTCATTGAGTACCATTTTATTTTGTCGAAAATGTGGAATCATGTAAAGTAAGTATTCAAATCTGCATGTGTCATTATTATATTTATATCGAATGCCGAAAACTTTGCATTTACATCTCCTGTGTGCCACATTTTCTAACATAATTTCGATTACAGGCTGCGCAACGATAATTTCTTACACTCACGTCGTGGTTTATGTCTACCATTCGTAATCTCCCTCGTCCTCTCTGCCTTCAACTGTGAAACAGAGATGTCTCAAACGCTACACAGCGCATGTTTAAATCTTAGCCCATCAAGGAGAGTGACGTGCCTCGTCAGTATTATCCATGTTCTTGATGCGGATGACAGGACGTCAAGCACCGCCTGTGAGTCACGAATTATCTCTTACTTTGAGAAGCAATCACTCCAGAAGGTTTTCTCCTTTGTGCCTTTATACTGACCACTTGCGTGCAAGAAACACAAATGTCCAATACTTGGAAATAAATTTCGACAGACATATACACTGAGAGATGACAGTTTTAAATTGTGTCAAATCTAGCCTTCCTTATTTTTTGAAGTCACTAGTGAAGCAGTTCATCTCAGTTAGCAAGTGCAAATACAATTCATGGAAAAACAGGTAGTCCAGTCATGAGGTATGTGTCTGAACTTTGTAAAGGACGAACGCGGAATTCGAAGAAAGGATGACACTCTCTAGCAAATAATGTGTGCGTAATTGTTTGATCTAGGAAGAAATCGTAGGAATATGAGCGAATACCGAAAGTAAGAGCAAGTGAGACTAAAAAGAGTTGGGTGTAGGTCTGGTCGTATCGGACAGGCTGCTACACAGTTCCAACTCTCTGACGCTATCCCTCTGCTAACCGCCACGGGGACTTTGGGCTGCTCAGTTTCCTGCCTGGCCCGGTGCACCCCTCCTTAGCTAACCTGGTCGCCCAAGACTCCTCTTAAGCGACCATATTTATGGCGATCTCAGAGCGGACGCCAGATCAACACAGGATGCTGCGAAACAGTACTCCCATCCTCAGACTATCCACTACACCCGGCCTCCAGGTCGCTGGATTACAGGAGCACGCCACCACTCCCAGCCGCCAGTGTAATCCATTCTACCGCTACTTTACCTACAATCTGCGATGTCAGCGAACTATTTTTTTTCCATACTCACAGCTTACTCGCCGAATTAACACGAAAATTAATGTGTATAGTGTACTTATTTATTTCTTACTTTCCGTTTCGACGAGGAAGTACACTGCCGAATATGAGACTAACTGTTGTTACCTTGTGGATCCACGTTGCAGTTTCAATCACGAATGCAATTCCTTCCATCACTTAGAGAAAGAAAAAACCACTTTGGTAACTAATGGTAACGTCTCTAGCAGTCAGATGTACCCTCTCTTGGTAGAGGTGCGAAGAAAATAATGCACTCGATAACGTCAACACATTATTCTATTCTTTAATGCAGTTATTTTACATTGAATAAGGAAATTCATCCTTTAGAAACACATCTAGTATGCTCATTGAGTACCATTTTATTTTGTCGAAAATGTGGAATCATGTAAAGTAAGTATTCAAATCTGCATGTGTCATTATTATATTTATATCGAATGCCGAAAACTTTGCATTTACATCTCCTGTGTGCCACATTTTCTAACATAATTTCGATTACAGGCTGCGCAACGATAATTTCTTACACTCACGTCGTGGTTTATGTCTACCATTCGTAATCTCCCTCGTCCTCTCTGCCTTCAACTGTGAAACAGAGAAGTCTCAAACGCTACACAGCGCATGTTTAAATCTTAGCCCTTCAAGGAGAGTGACGTGCCTCGTCAGTATTATCCATGTTCTTGATGCGGATGACAGGACGTCAAGCACCGCCTGTGAGTCACGAATTATCTCTTACTTTGAGAAGCAATCACTCCAGAAGGTTTTCTCCTTTGTGCCTTTATACTGACCACTTGAGTGCAAGAAACACACATGTCCAATACTTGGAATTAAATTTCGACAGACATATATACTGAGAGATGACCATTTTAAAGTGTGTCAAATCTAGCCTTCCTTATTTTTTGAAGTCAGTAGTGAAGCGGTTCATCTCAGTTAGCAAGTGCAAATACAATTCATGGAAAAACAGGTAGTCCAGTCATGAGGTATGTGTCTGAACTTTGTAAAGGACGAATGCGGAATTCGAAGAAAGGATGACACTCTCTAGCAAATAATGTGTGCGTAATTGTTTGATCTAGGAAGAAATCGTAGGAATATGAGCGAATACCGGAAGTAAGAGCAAGTGAGACTAAAAAGAGTTGGGTGTAGGTCTGGTCGTATCGGACAGGCTGCTACACAGTTCCCACTCTCTGACGCTATCCCTCTGCTAACCGCCACGGGGACTTTTGGCTGCTCAGTTTCCTGCCTGGCCAGGTGCACCCCTCCTTAGCTAACCTGGTCGCCCAAGACACCTCTTAAGCGACCATATTGATGGCGATCTCAGTGCGGACGCCAGATCAACACAGGATGCTGCGAAACAGTACTCCCATCCTCAGACTATCCACTACACCCGGCCTCCAGGTCGCTGGATTACAGGAGCACGCCACCACTCCCAGCCGCCAGTGTAATCCATTCTACCGCTACTTTACCTACAATCTGCGATGTCAGCGAACTATTTTTTTTCCATACTCACAGCTTACTCGCCGATTTAACACGAAAACTAATGTGTATAGTGTACTTATTTATTTCTTACTTTCCGTTTCGACGAGAAAGTACACTGCCGAATATGAGACGAACTGTTGTTACCTTGTGGATCCACGTTGCAGTTTCAATCACGAATGCAATTCCTTCCATCACTTAGAGAAAGAAAAAACCACTTTGGTAACTAATGGTAACGTCTCTAGCAGTCAGATGTACCCTCTCTTGGTAGAGGTGCGAAGAAAATAATGCACTCGATAACGTCAACACATTATTCTATTCTTTAATGCAGTTATTTTACATTGAATAAGGAAATTCATCCTTTAGAAACACATCTAGTATGCTCATTGAGTACCATTTTATTTTGTCGAAAATGTGGAATCATGTAAAGTAAGTATTCAAATCTGCATGTGTCATTATTATATTTATAACGAATGCCGAAAATTTTGCATTTACATCTCCTGTGTGCCACATTTTCTAACATAATTTCGATTACAGGCAGCGCAACGATAATTTCTTACACTCACGTCGTGGTTTATGTCTACCATTCGTAATCTCCCTCGTCTTCTCTGCCTTCAACTGTGAAACAGAGATGTCTCAAACGCTACACAGCGCATGTTTAAATCTTAGCCCTTCAAGGAGAGTGACGTGCCTCGTCAGTATTATCCATGTTCTTGATGCGGATGACAGGACGTCAAGCACCGCCTGTGAGTCACGAATTATCTCTTACTTTGAGAAGCAATCACTCCAGAAGGTTTTCTCCTTTGTGCCTTTATACTGACCACTTGCGTGCAAGAAACACACATGTCCAATACTTGGAAATAAATTTCGACAGACATATATACTGAGAGATGACAATTTTAAAATGTGTCAAATCTAGCCTTCCTTATTTTTTGAAGTCAGTAGTGAAGCAGTTCATCTCAGTTAGCAAGTGCAAATACAATTCATGGAAAAACAGGTAGTCCAGTCATGAGGTATGTGTCTGAACTTTGTAAAGGACGAATGCGGAATTCGAAGAAAGGATGACACTCTCTAGCAAATAATGTGTGCGTAATTGTTTGATCTAGGAAGAAATCGTAGGAATATGAGCGAATACCGGAAGTAAGAGCAAGTGAGACTAAAAAGAGTTGGGTGTAGGTCTGGTCGTATCGGACAGGCTGCTACACAGTTCCCACTGTCTGACGCTATCCCTCTGCTAACCGCCACGGGGACTTTTGGCTGCTCAGTTTCCTGTCTGGCCAGGTGCACCCCTCCTTAGCTAACCTGGTCGCCCAAGACTCCTCTTAAGCGACCATATTGATGGCGATCTCAGTGCGGACGCCAGATCAACACAGGATGCTGCGAAACAGTACTCCCATCCTCAGACTATCCACTACACCCGGCCTCCAGGTCGCTGGATTACAGGAGCACGCCACCACTCCCAGCCGCCAGTGTAATCCATTCTACCGCTACTTTACCTACAATCTGCGATGTCAGCGAACTATTTTTTTTCCATACTCACAGCTTACTCGCCGATTTAACACGAAAACTAATGTGTATAGTGTACTTATTTATTTCTTACTTTCCGTTTCGACGAGTAAGTACACTGCCGAATATGAGACGAACTGTTGTTACCTTGTGGATCCACGTTGCAGTTTCAATCACGAATGCAATTCCTTCCATCACTTAGAGAAAGAAAAAACCACTTTGGTAACTAATGGTAACGTCTCTAGCAGTCAGATGTACCCTCTCAGGTAGAGGTGCGAAGAAAATAATGCACTCGATAACGTCAACACATTATTCTATTCTTTAATGCAGTTATTTTACATTGAATAAGGAAATTCATCCTTTAGAAACACATCTAGTATGCTCATTGAGTACCATTTTATTTTGTCGAAAATGTGGAATCATGTAAAGTAAGTATTCAAATCTGCATGTGTCATTATTATATTTATAACGAATGCCGAAAATTTTGCATTTACATCTCCTGTGTGCCACATTTTCTAACATAATTTCGATTACAGGCTGCGCAACGATAATTTCTTACACTCACGTCGTGGTTTATGTCTACCATTCGTAATCTCCCTCGTCCTCTCTGCCTTCAACTGTGAAACAGAGATGTCTCAAACGCTACACAGCGCATGTTTAAATCTTAGCCCTTCAAGGAGTGTGACGTGCCTCGTCAGTATTATCCATGTTCTTGATGCGGATGACAGGACGTCAAGCACCGCCTGTGAGTCACGAATTATCTCTTACTTTGAGAAGCAATCACTCCAGAAGGTTTTCTCCTTTGTGCCTTTATACTGACCACTTGCGTGCAAGAAACACACATGTCCAATACTTGGAAATAAATTTCGACAGACATATACACTGAGAGATGACAGTTTTAAATTGTGTCAAATCTAGCCTTCCTTATTTTTTGAAGTCACTAGTGAAGCAGTTCATCTCAGTTAGCAAGTGCAAATACAATTCATGGAAAAACAGGTAGTCCAGTCATGAGGTATGTGTCTGAACTTTGTAAAGGACGAACGCGGAATTCGTAGAAAGGGTGACACTCTCTAGCAAATAATGTGTGCGTAATTGTTTGATCTAGGAAGAAATCGTAGAAATATGAGCGAATACTGAAAGTAAGAGCAAGTGAGACTAAAAAGAGTTGGGTGTAGGTCTGGTCGTATCGGACAGGCTGCTACACAGTTCCCACTCTCTGACGCTATCCCTCTGCTAACCGCCACGGGGACTTTTGGCTGCTCAGTTTCCTGCCGGTCCCGGCGCACACTTCCTTAGCTAACCTGGTCGCCCAAGACTCCTCTTAAGCGACCATATTGATGGCGATCTCAGTGCGGACGCCAGATCAACACAGGATGCTGCGAAACAGTACTCCCATCCTCAGACTATCCACTACACCCAGCCTCCAGGTCGCTGGATTACAGGAGCACGCCACCACTCCCAGCCGCCAGTGTAATTCATTCTACCGCTACTTTACGTACAATCTGCGATGTCAGCGAACTATTTTTTTTCCATACTCACAGCTTACTCGCCGATTTAACACGAAAACTAATGTGTATAGTGTACTTATTTATTTCTTACTTTCCGTTTCGACGAGAAAGTACACTGCCGAATATGAGACGAACTGTTGTTACCTTGTGGATCCACGTTGCAGTTTCAATCACGAATGCAATTCCTTCCATCACTTAGAGAAAGAAAAAACCACTTTGGTAACTAATGGTAACGTCTCTAGCAGTCAGATGTACCCTCTCTTGGTAGAGGTGCGAAGAAAATAATGCACTCGATAACGTCAACACATTATTCTATTCTTTAATGCAGTTATTTTACATTGAATAAGGAAATTCATCCTTTAGAAACACATCTAGTATGCTCATTGAGTACCATTTTATTTTGTCGAAAATGTGGAATCATGTAAAGTAAGTATTCAAATCTGCATGTGTCATTATTATATTTATATCGAATGCCGAAAACTTTGCATTTACATCTCCTGTGTGCCACATTTTCTAACATAATTTCGATTACAGGCTGCGCAACGATAATTTCTTACACTCACGTCGTGGTTTATGTCTACCATTCGTAATCTCCCTCGTCCTCTCTGCCTTCAACTGTGAAACAGAGAAGTCTCAAACGCTACACAGCGCATGTTTAAATCTTAGCCCTTCAAGGAGAGTGACGTGCCTCGTCAGTATTATCCATGTTCTTGATGCGGATGACAGGACGTCAAGCACCGCCTGTGAGTCACGAATTATCTCTTACTTTGAGAAGCAATCACTCCAGAAGGTTTTCTCCTTTGTGCCTTTATACTGACCACTTGCGTGCAAGAAACACACATGTCCAATACTTGGAAATAAATTTCGACAGACATATACACTGAGAGATGACAGTTTTAAATTGTGTCAAATCTAGCCTTCCTTATTTTTTGAAGTCACTAGTGAAGCAGTTCATCTCAGTTAGCAAGTGCAAATACAATTCATGGAAAAACAGGTAGTCCAGTCATGAGGTATGTGTCTGAACTTTGTAAAGGACGAACGCGGAATTCGAAGAAAGGATGACACTCTCTAGCAAATAATGTGTGCGTAATTGTTTGATCTAGGAAGAAATCGTAGGAATATGAGCGAATACCGAAAGTAAGATCAAGTGAGATTAAAAAGAGTTGGGTGTAGGTCTGGTCGTATCGGACAGGCTGCTACACAGTTCCCACTCTCTGACGCTATCCCTCTGCTAACCGCCACGGGGACTTTTGGCTGCTCAGTTTCCTGCCTGGCCCGGTGCACCCCTCCTTAGCTAACCTGGTCGCCCAAGACTCCTCTTAAGCGACCATTTTGATGGCGATCTCAGTGCGGACGCCAGATCAACCCAGGATGCTGCGAAACAGTACTCCCATCCTCAGACTATCCACTACACCCTGCCTCCAGGTCGCTGGATTACAGGAGCACGCCACCACTCCCAGCCGCCAGTGTAATCCATTCTACCGCTACTTTACCTACAATCTGCAATGTCAGCGAACTATTTTTTTTCCATGCTCACAGCTTACTCGCCGATTTAACACGAAAACTAATGTGTATAGTGTACTTATTTATTTCTTACTTTCCGTTTCGACGAGAAAGTACACTGCCGAATATGAGACGAACTGTTGTTACCTTGTGGATCCACGTTGCAGTTTCAATCACGAATGCAATTCCTTCCATCACTTAGAGAAAGAAAAAACCACTTTGGTAACTAATGGTAACGTCTCTAGCAGTCAGATGTACCCTCTCTTGGTAGAGGTGCGAAGAAAATAATGCACTCGATAACGTCAACACATTATTCTATTCTTTAATGCAGTTATTTTACATTGAATAAGGAAATTCATCCTTTAGAAACACATCTAGTATGCTCATTGAGTACCATTTTATTTTGTCGAAAATGTGGAATCATGTAAAGTAAATATTCAAATCTGCATGTGTCATTATTATATTTATAACGAATGCCGAAAATTTTGCATTTACATCTCCTGTGTGCCTTATTTTCTAACATAATTTCGATTACAGGCTGCGCAACGATAATTTCTTACACTCACGTCGTGGTTTATGTCTACCATTCGTAATCTCCCTCGTCCTCTCTGCCTTCAACTGTGAAACAGAGATGTCTCAAACGCTACACAGCGCATGTTTAAATCTTAGCCCTTCAAGGAGTGTGACGTGCCTCGTCAGTATTATCCATGTTCTTGATGCGGATGACAGGACGTCAAGCACCGCCTGTGAGTCACGAATTATCTCTTACTTTGAGAAGCAATCACTCCAGAAGGTTTTATCCTTTGTGCCTTTATACTGACCACTTGCGTGCAAGAAACACGCATGTCCAATACTTGGAAATAAATTTCTACAGACATATACACTGAGAGATGACAGTTTTAAAGTGTGTCAAATCTAGCCTTTTTTTTTTTTTGAAGTCAGTAGTGAAGCAGTTCATCTCAGTTAGCAAGTGCAAATACAATTCATGGAAAAACAGGTAGTCCAGTCATGAGGTATGTGTCTGAGCTTTGTAAAGGACGAACGCGGAATTCGAAGAAAGGATGACACTCTCTAGCAAATAATGCGTGCGTAATTGTTTGATCTAGGAAGAAATCGTAGGAATATAAGCGAATACCGGAAGTAAGAGCAAGTGAGACTAAAAAGAGTTGGGTGTAGGTCTGGTCGTATCGGACAGGCTGCTACACAGTTCCCACTGTCTGACGCTATCCCTCTGCTAACCGCCACGGGGACGTTTGGCTGCTCAGTTTCCTGCCTGGCCCGGTGCACCCCTCCTTAGCTAACCTGGTCGCCCAAGACTCCTCTTAAGCGACCATATTGATGGCGATCTCAGTGCGGACGCCAGATCAACCCAGGATGCTGCGAAACAGTACTGCCATCCTCAGACTATCCACTACACCCGGCCTCCAGGTCGCTGGATTACAGGAGCACGCCACCACTCCCAGCCGCCAGTGTAATCCATTCTACCGCTACTTTACCTACAATCTGCAATGTCAGCGAACTATTTTTTTTCCATGCTCACAGCTTACTCGCCGATTTAACACGAAAACTAATGTGTATAGTGTACTTATTTATTTCTTACTTTCCGTTTCGACGAGAAAGTACACTGCCGAATATGAGACGAACTGTTGTTACCTTGTGGATCCACGTTGCAGTTTCAATCACGAATGCAATTCCTTCCATCACTTAGAGAAAGAAAAAACCACTTTGGTAACTAATGGTAACGTCTCTAGCAGTCAGATGTACCCTCTCTTGGTAGAGGTGCGAAGAAAATAATGCACTCGATAACGTCAACACATTATTCTATTCTTTAATGCAGTTATTTTACATTGAATAAGGAAATTCATCCTTTAGAAACACATCTAGTATGCTCATTGAGTACCATTTTATTTTGTCGAAAATGTGGAATCATGTAAAGTAAGTATTCAAATCTGCATGTGTCATTATTAAATTTATAACGAATGCCGAAAATTTTGCATTTACATCTCCTGTGTGCCACATTTTCTAACATAATTTCGATTACAGGCTGCGCAACGATAATTTCTTACACTCACGTCGTGGTTTATGTCTACCATTCGTAATCTCCCTCGTCCTCTCTGCCTTCAACTGTGAAACAGAGATGTCTCAAACGCTACACAGCGCATGTTTAAATCTTAGCCCTTCAAGGAGTGTGACGTGCCTCGTCAGTATTATCCATGTTCTTGATGCGGATGACAGGACGTCAAGCACCGCCTGTGAGTCACGAATTATCTCTTACCTTGAGAAGCAATCACTCCAGAAGGTTTTATCCTTTGTGCCTTTATACTGACCACTTGCGTGCAAGAAACTCACATGTCCAATACTTGGAAATAAATTTCTACAGACATATACACTGAGAGATGACAGTTTTAAAGTGTGTCAAATCTAGCCTTCCTTATTTTTTGAAGTCACTAGTGAAGCAGTTCATCTCAGTTAGCAAGTGCAAATACAATTCATGGAAAAACAGGTAGTCCAGTCATGAGGTATGTGTCTGAACTTTGTAAAGGACGAATGCGGAATTCGAAGAAAGGATGACACTCTCTAGCAAATAATGTGTGCGTAATTGTTTGATCTAGGAAGAAATCGTAGGAATATGAGCGAATACCGAAAGTAAGAGCAAGTGAGACTAAAAAGAGTTGGGTGTAGGTCTGGTCGTATCGGACAGGCTGCTACACAGTTCCCACTCTCTGACGCTATCCCTCTGCTAACCGCCACGGGGACTTTTGGCTGCTGAGTTTCCTGCCTGGCCCGGTGCACCCCTCCTTAGCTAACCTGGTTGCCCAAGACTCCTCTTAAGCGACCATATTGATGGCGATCTCAGTGCGGACGCCAGATCAACACAGCATGCTGTGACTATCCACTACACCCGGCCTCCAGGTCGCTGGATTACAGGAGCACGCCACCACTCCCAGCCGCCAGTGTAATCCATTCTACCGCTACTTTACCTACAATCTGCGATGTCAGCGAACTATTTTTTTTCCATACTCACAGCTTACTCGCCGATTTAACACGAAAACTAAAGTGTATAGTGTACTTATTTATTTCTTACTTTCCGTTTCGACGAGAAAGTACACTGCCGAATATGAGACGAACTGTTGTTACCTTGTGGATTCACGTTGCAGTTTCAATCACGAATGCAATTCCTTCCATCACTTAGAGAAAGAAAAAACCACTTTGGTAACTAATGGTAACGTCTCTAGCAGTCAGATGTACCCTCTCTTGGTAGAGGTGCGAAGAAAATAATGCACTCGATAACGTCAACACATTATTCTATTCTTTAATGCAGTTATTTTACATTGAATAAGGAAATTCATCCTTTAGAAACACATCTAGTATGCTCATTGAGTACCATTTTATTCTGTCGAAAATGTGGAATCATGTAAAGTAAGTATTCAAATCTGGATGTGTCATTATTATATTTATAACGAATGCCGAAAATTTTGCATTTACATCTCCTGTGTGCCACATTTTTTAACATAATTTCGATTACAGGCTGCGCAACGATAATTTCTTACACTCACGTCGTGGTTTATGTCTACCATTCGTAATCTCCCTCGTCCTCTCTGCCTTCAACAGTGAAACAGAGATGTCTCAAACGCTACACAGCGCATTTTTAAATCTTAGCCCTTCAAGGAGAGTGACGTGCCTCGTCAGTATTATCCATGTTCTTGATGCGGATGACAGGACGTCAAGCACCGCCTGTGAGTCACGAATTATCTCTTACTTTGAGAAGCAATCACTCCAGAAGGTTTTCTCCTTTGTGCCTTTATACTGACCACTTGCGTGCAAGAAACCCACATGTCCAATACTTTGAAATAAATTTCGACAGACATATATACTGAGAGATGACAATTTTAAAGTGTGTCAAATCTAGCCTTCCTTATTTTTTGAAGTCACTAGTGAAGCAGTTCATCTCAGTTAGCAAGTGCAAATACAATTCATGGAAAAACAGGTAGTACAGTCATGAGGTATGTGTCTGAACTTTGTAAAGGACGAATGCGGAATTCGAAGAAAGGATGACACTCTCTAGCAAATAATGTGTGCGTAATTGTTTGATCTAGGAAGAAATCGTAGGAATATGAGCGAATACCGAAAGTAAGAGCAAGTGAGACTAAAAAGAGTTGGGTGTAGGTCTGGTCGTATCGGACAGGCTGCTACACAGTTCCCACTCTCTGACGCTATCCCTCTGCTAACCGCCACGGGGACTTTTGGCTGCTCAGTTTCCTGCCTGGCCCGGTGCACCCCTCCTTAGCTAACCTGGTCGCCCAAGACTCCTCTTAAGCGACCATATTGATGGCGATCTCAGTGCGGACGCCAGATCAACACAGGATGCTGCGAAACAGTACTCCCATCCTCAGACTATCCACTACACCCGGCCTCCAGGTCGCTGGATTACAGGAGCACGCCACCACTCCCAGCCGCCAGTGCAATCCATTCTACCGCTACTTTACCTACAATCTGCGATGTCAGCGAACTATTTTTTTTCCATACTCACAGCTTACTCGCCGATTTAACACGAAAACTAATGTGTATAGTGTACTTATTTATTTCTTACTTTCCGTTTCGACGAGAAAGTACACTGCCGAATATGAGACGAACTGTTGTTACCTTGTGGATCCACGTTGCAGTTTCAATCACGAATGCAATTCCTTCCATCACTTAGAGAAAGAAAAAACCACTTTGGTAACTAATGGTAACGTCTCTAGCAGTCAGATGTACCCTCTCTTGGTAGAGGTGCGAAGAAAATAATGCACTCGATAACGTCAACACATTTTTTTTTTTTTTTTTTTATTTTTTTGCCCACTCGGTCAGAACCTCCCTATGTTTTAAACCTATTTTGAAGGAAATTCATTTGCTCAGCTTGTAATAGCTAGTTGATAATCATGGGATTCTTAGCCTTCGTAGGATAATGATATTTCTCCGAATTATCGTAAAATTGCTTGCTCTTACAGGCATTACTCGTTTAATGTGCTATATAGGTCACATCGTCGCACCAATATTCAGCCGTTTCATAGACGTCTCGTTTTTAACACAAACGTAGAAACTAAATCCGTGAGCCTATCGCTGATACTTCCTCGGCGAGAAACGCTTATTACAGAAAATTTAGACTAAACGAAGGTTCCACCGAGATTCGAACTCGGATCGCTGGATTCAGAGTCCAGAGTGCTAACCGTTACACCATTTTTTTTTTTAATTATGAAGATCAATGTTATTTTTTTTTTTTTTTTTTTTTAGGGAATTATGTTACAAGTTCCATTAGATTGATACCTTTAGCAGATAGCAGAATTGCGTTTTAAAAAATATAGCAGGGAATGTATTGGAACTCGCGACATCTTATCTACCGTGCACGATACTTACCATTACGCTTTTTTTTTTTGTTAAAAAAAAAAAAATCTGTTGCCACCGCCACTTTCACCCTAACTTAACCTACTTTTTTATTTATTTTTTCATTATTTTTTTTAAATAATATATAAAGGAACTGAATACATCTTCTTGCCGTGACAATCTGTCCAATACCCGTGAAACAGAAGAACACGAAATCAATCAAGCACTTCTGATGTGTTTTATGTTACGGCTTCTGGCAAAATTAGTTTTCCTGAGGCACTTTCACCTGCTGTACTATAAAAATAAATAAATAAATGCCAACTTAATTATAATGAAGCACAAGTAGTATCAACTCGCTGTAGTGTTGTGCACCAACCCAATAAAAAAAAAAAAAAAAATTACCGCTTCTTTATGGCAAAGTGTGAAGTAAGAAATTTTGAAACAAAGCTTTGTATTTCCGACTCGTTTTAAGGTTGTGGTGCTCTTCCATTATATACTGTATGTACTCGTCTATACTCGCATGTGTATTCGTAACTGCAAAATATGCAAACTGGCCGATAATCCAAACATAGCTATTGTGCTTTGTTGCAGGAAAGAAATGCCAGTCTGGTTGAAGTACATCTTTAAGTGTTATAGCAGAGTCTGTGGTTCTAGTAATTATTGCGAGTTTTTTTCTAGTCCAGTTCCATATGTGGTATTGGTCGCGGCAGATGAGAATGTGTGCCAAGGTATCTACAGTATGGCAATGATCGCAGTACGGACTCTGCTTCATTTTGATATTGTGCAACTTTTCACCTGTGGGGACCTTCTCGTTCACAATGTCATACCACGTGGACACTACTTTGGAGTGGAGGATGGGATTGTTAATGTTTTTCCAGACGTTACTCCAGTTGACCGCTGGATATTTCGCTTCAATTGGGTTTTGCCTATGGTGTCTCGTGAGGTGGTAATAGGTCCTTCTGGTGTTAAGCAACTGTGAAGTGTCTTGAATATAGCTCATTTCCAGGTAATAAGTCCGGACGTGATCGAGTTGAGCGCTGATGCGACCAACATCGACTGGGGCCTTTTTGCTCGTTGGGGCTAACCTGTTGAATAACGTTTTCGTAATTGTCGAATGGGGTGACTGCAGTATTTTGCGGATTCGGTCCATATATACGGCAGTGCATTGGTTCTTGATGTCTTTGACGCCCAAACCACCAGCGGCGCGGGTTAACACTATGGTTGGCATAGCGACTTTAAAGATGTTTCCGCTCCATATGAACCAATACGCTGCAGCTAAAAGCTTTTGCGCTGTATCCTTGGGTACTGGTAACACTGCTGCGATGTGATATATTTTGCTTAGCGCATAGCTGTTAATCAATAGAGCTCTCTGTATCCGATTGAGCGTTCTAGTTTTGTGTTCACGGAGAGTAGCCCTGAATATATGCAGTTTATGGTCCCAGTTGGCTACTGTCATCTCTCTTGGGTTGGCCATTAGAATCATACCTAAGTGGTTCGTCTTCTCTGTTCTTTGTAGCCATGTTCTTGGAATGGTCTCCATATGGGGTCCGACAGGTAAAATTTTCGATTTTTGTTCATTGAGTTTGGCTCCGGAAGAAGTGGCGTAAGCGTGGATTATTTGTTGAACGACTTCCATTTCTGAGTGCGTGTTAACTACTACACTGACGTCATCAGCATAAGCGTGACACACGGTTTTTGTACCCAACACCTGTAGACCTTGTAACCTGTGATGCAGGTTTAACAGTAACGGTTCTACGGCGATTGCGTATAGTGCCATAGAAAGGGGGCAGCCTTGTCTCACTGATTGCTTGATCGGGACTGGTGAACTTAGCTGACCATTAATTTTGATTCGAGAGGAAGTGCCGACTATACATTTGCGTATGATCTGAATAAAATGAGCACTGAATCCCATCCGTTGCATTACAGTTAGTAGAAAGTGGTGGTTGATGCGGTCAAAAGCCTTATCGAAGTCTAAAAACATGAGACCAACATTGCATTTGCATAGCCACGACAAATATATTATGTCTCTATATTCACATAATGCATTCGACATTGATCTCCCTGGGACAGCACTCATTTGATAAGGGCCAAGTACTTTCGGCAGTACCGTCTTCAGTCTACAGTTTATGAGTCGGGTGAAGATTTTATAGTCGGAATTGAGGAGTGTTAGTGGTCGAAAATCCTTCAGCGTAGCGCTACGTGGTTTTTTGGGGATCAGTACAATCATTCCTTCGGTAAACTGAGATGGCATCTGCACGTCTCCCAATAATTCATTGCATATTTTGGTGAATTCCGGTCCTATGATGTGCCAAAAACAAGCATAAAATTCTATGGGTAGGCCATCTAAACCAGCAGATTTCTTTGTAGGCGAGTCTTTGATTATGGCACATACTTCTTCCTCAGTTATGTGGGCTACAAGGTCGGCGTTGTCAGTCGGATGGACCGTGGATCGAATGTTGGATAAAAGCGGCTCACTTGCCGTCGCGTCAGTCGCCGATGCGGAGTAAAAATCTGTATAATGTTGCACCACGTAGTTTTTAACTGTGACTTGTTGATCGTATTCGTTCCCCTGTTCATCACTGAGAGTGTGGATTAACTTTTGTATACCTCTCTTGGCTTCCCGTATCACGTGATATACGGACGTATTCTCCTGCGTCAGTTCAATCGGAGGACGCGATCGAACTTTTTTCCCCTCTAGTGATTGTCGTACCAACGCCGTTATTCTTGCTTTGGTGCGTTTTATTCTAGAGCTGTTTGCTACTAATCCCATGGGGTCATCATATAGTTCGCGGAGGCAAAGAAAGTGATACTCCAAGGTGCGTTTTCGCCAGTACGCTTTCATGCGACCATATCGTGCGATGCATTTTTTTATCTGCGGTTTCGCAGACTGTAGCCACCACATGATACGTGTAGGATATCTGGAGTGCATCAGAAGACAACGCTGCCATGTAGCATGGACCTCCTGTTTCAGTACTGCGTCCTCCAAAAGTGACACGTTTAGCTGCCATACGCCCCTTCCCAGGAATGTGTTTTGTTTAGTATGCTTCGCGGTTATATGAAATGCGCAGTGATCCGAGAAGTTAAGAGGCCAAATTTCACAGTCAGTTACATTATGGATAAAACCTTTCGTTACATACAGCCTTTCTAGTCTGCTTGCCGAAGTACTGGATACGTACGTGTATCCTCGGGTGTGCGGGCGAAGGTGGCACCAAGCATCTATCATATCGAGCCCGTTAATTAACAGCAACAGCTCCTCACAAAAGTTGAAGTTCGGGATTTGATCTTCTGGACGCAATACGCAGTTAAAATCTCCACCCAAAATTATGTGCAGTCGAGGATCCGTTATTAATGGGACAATTTCGTCCCGGAACAGGTTGCCCCTTGCTCGTTTTCCGCTGGATCCAGAGGGAGCATATATATTAACAAGAAGCAGATCATATATTTGTGCAGTTATGCCTCGTCCAGATTCAAGTATTGCTTTTGCTGTACATGGTATGCCGTGTTTGAACAGTATTCCTGTTCCACATTCATTGCCTATGTTTAAGATCGCCTCATATCCGTACACATCCGCTATTTTGGTTGTAACTACCTCTTGTAACATCGCTATGTCAATGTCGGCGGCATATAAGTAGTCCTTCACAGATTGTAACTTTACGTCCGAAACTATTCTGTTTACATTGAGCGTGGCGATTTTATACGCCTGCGTCATTCGGTAGTCCAACTAAGCGCATTCAGTGTCGTCAGACCATGCTGTCCCCGTATCAGTTCCGCAGCGGTCAACAGTGCCCATTGGTTCTTCAATTGGAGGGGCGAGGTTCATCTGTACGTCCTCATTCGGGTTGGGGATGTCTGGTTTTCCGATGTCTGCCACGCCTTGCTTTCCGCTTCGATCTGTTTTAAGAATTTTTTTGGTACGGGAGAGTTTTTTCTCCAGTTCTTGAATCTCTTCAGGGCTCTGTTTTCGTGTTTGCCGTTTAGGTTTCACCGGCTGCTGTCTGATGTTGTCTTCCTCAGCATTCTTCAAATCTTCTAAGCGGGTGGTGTTTCGAGCTAAATTGTCGACTGTGCTCTTGGTGGATGATGGTGTCAATAGAGAAATCGGTTCACTATGAGGTTGCTCATTCCGGGATGGTTCTTGCATGTCATTCTCAACAGCGGAGGAATCGGATAATTTGCTGTGGCTCCCAATATCTTTCGGTGGCTGTTGTGTTGAAACCGTTACAGCTGTCACGATTTTCTTAGGTTCGGGTGGTCTAGCTTCTGTTGTGTCAGTGGTGGCAATCTGGGCTTCTTCTCGGGTTGGATGGTTCTCCGAATTCACATCAGGGCTTGGGGTCAGGACTTGGCCGCGGGCAGCCGTAGCTAAGTCGCTGGCAGCGCAGTCATAGCCGGCGGTCGCGGCGCCTCGCCAGCCGGCAGCTGCGCCACTCGCCGCTGTAAACACTCCGCGCGGACGTGGCCGGGAGAGTTGCACGGCGCGCACGTCCTCGGCTGGCCACCGTATATAACGATACCTCGGTGTCCACAGACGCTGATGTATGACGGTACATGTTTGTGCAAATCGACCTTTAATTGCCTCACTCCGTTGAGAACTTGGAATTTGCGCGCGATGGACCACCGTTCGGCAACATTGCTGAGAACTTTACCGTACGGCGCTATCACTGCGTTAATTTTTTCCGCCGGTACATCGAACGGCAGTTCGAATATCCTGATAGTTCGTATTCCAAACCCTGCATGCGTTACGGTGACTTCGCCTACGTTTCCATCACAATGTTTAAATTTCATAATTCCTCCGCAAGACTCAACTATTTTGTCACATAAGTTAGCATTCCTCAGTTTCACAAATACAACGCTGCTCACTATCGAAAGATGCATTCCAATGACATCCTCTGAATCAACTTTCACTTCGTATTCCAACCAATCTTCGATTTCGTGTAGTTTAGGTCGGGCGTAATTACGATCAAACGAGAATTTCAAAGTATCTTGTCTGTTCAAGTGGGCCATCACGGATTCATATTTCAAATTTCAATATGCGTAGAAGTTCTGCAACGATGCAACACGCACTGCGACTTACCACGCCGAAGCACAGCAGACCGCGGCGCACGAAACTCAGCACACGTCCGCACAGCACGGCTGACGCGGCGAGACTGACATTATTCTATTCTTTAATGCAGTTATTTTACATTGAATAAGGAAATTCATCCTTTAGAAACACATCTAGTATGCTCATTGAGTACCATTTTATTTTGTCGAAAATGTGGAATCATGTAAAGTAAGTATTCAAATCTGCATGTGTCATTATTATATTTATAACGAATGCCGAAAATTTTGCATTTACATCTCCTGTGTGCCACATTTTCTAACATAATTTCGATTACAGGCTGGGCAACGATAATTTCTTACACTCACGTCGTGGTTTATGTCTACCATTCGTAATCTCCCTCGTCCTCTCTGCCTTCAACCGTGAAACAGAGATGTCTCAAACGCTACACAGCGCATGTTTAAATCTTAGCCCTTCAAGGAGAGTGACGTGCCTCGTCAGTATTATCCATGTTCTTGATGCGGATGACAGGACGTCAAGCACCGCCTGTGAGTCACGAATTATCTCTTACTTTGAGAAGCAATCACTCCAGAAGGTTTTCTCCTTTGTGCCTTTATACTGACCACTAGCGTGCAAGAAACACACATGTCCAATACTTGGAAATAAATTTCGACAGACATATACACTGAGAGATGACAGTTTTAAATTGTGTCAAATCTAGCCTTCCTTATTTTTTGAAGTCAGTAGTGAAGCAGTTCATCTCAGTTAGCAAGTGCAAATACAATTCATGGAAAAACAGGTAGTCCAGTCATGAGGTATGTGTCTGAACTTTGTAAAGGACGAACGCGGAATTCGAAGAAAGGATGACACTCTCTAGCAAATAATGTGTGCGTAATTGTTTGAACTAGGAAGAAATCGTAGGAATATGAGCGAATACCGGAAGTAAGAGCAAGTGAGACTAAAAAGAGTTGGGTGTAGGTCTGGTCGTATCGGACAGGCTGCTACACAGTTCCCACTCTCTGACGCTATCCCTCTGCTAACCGCCACGGGGACTTTTGGCTGCTCAGTTTCCTGCCTGGCCCGGTGCACCCCTCCTTAGCTAACCTGGTCGCCCAAGACTCCTCTTAAGCGACCATATTGATGGCGATCTCAGTGCGGACGCCAGATCAACACAGGATGATGCGAAACAGTACTCCCATCCTCAGACTATCCACTACACCCGGCCCCCAGGTCGCTGGATTACAGGAGCACGCCACCACTCCCAGCCGCCAGTGCAATCCATTCTACCGCTACTTTACCTACAATCTGCGATGTCAGCGAACTATTTTTTTTCCATACTCACAGCTTACTCGCCGATTTAACACGAAAACTAATGTGTATAGTGTACTTATTTATTTCTTACTTTCCGTTTCGACGAGAAAGTACACTGCCGAATATGAGACGAACTGTTGTTACCTTGTGGATCCACGTTGCAGTTTCAATCACGAATGCAATTCCTTCCATCACTTAGAGAAAGAAAAAAACCACTTTGGTAACTAATGGTAACGTCTCTAGCAGTCAGATGTACCCTCTCTTGGTAGAGGTGCGAAGAAAATAATGCACTCGATAACGTCAACACATTATTCTATTCTTTAATGCAGTTATTTTACATTGAATAAGGAAATTCATCCTTTAGAAACACATCTAGTATGCTCATTGAGTACCATTTTATTTTGTCGAAAATGTGGAATCATGTAAAGTAAGTATTCAAATCTGCATGTGTCATTATTATATTTGTAACGAATGCCGACAATTTTGCATTTACATCTCCTGTGTGCCACATTTTCTAACATAATTTCGATTACAGGCTGCGCAACGATAATTTCTTACACTCACGTCGTGGTTTATGTCTACCATTCGTAATCTCCCTCGTCCTCTCTGCCTTCAACTGTGAAACAGAGATGTCTCAAACGCTACACAGCGCATGTTTAAATCTTAGCCCTTCAAGGAGAGTGACGTGCCTCGTCAGTATTCTCCATGTTCTTGATGCGGATGACTGGACGTCAAGCACCGCCTGTGAGTAACGAAATATCTCTTACTTCGAGAAGCAATCACTCGAGAAGGTTTTCTCCTTTGTGCCTTTATACTGACCACTTGCGTGCAAGAAACACACATGTCCAATACTTGGAAATAAATTTCGACAGACATATATACTGAGAGATGACAGTTTTAAAGTGTGTCAAATCTAGCCTTCCTTATTTTTTGAAGTCAGTAGTGAAGCAGTTCATCTCAGTTAGCAAGTGCAAATACAATTCATGGAAAAACAGGTAGTCCAGTCATGAGGTATGTGTCTGAACTTTGTAAAGGACGAACGCGGAATTCGAAGAAAGGATGACACTCTCTAGCAAATAATGTGTGCGTAATTGTTTGATCTAGGAAGAAATCGTAGGAATATGAGCGAGTACCGGAAGTAAGAGCAAGTGAGACTAAAAAGAGTTGGGTGTAGGTCAGGTCGTATCGGACAGGCTGCTACACAGTTCCCACTCTCTGAAGCTATCCCTCTGCTAACCGCCACGGGGACTTTTGGCTGCTCAGTTTCCTGCCTGGCCCGGTGCACCCCTCCTTAGCTAACCTGGTCGCCCAAGACTCATCTTAAGCGACCATCTTGATAGCGATCTCAGTGCGGACGCCAGATCAACACAGGATGCTGCGAAACAGTACTCCCATCCTCAGAGTATCCACTACACCCGGCCTCCAGGTCGCTGGATTACAGGAGCACGCCACCACTCCCAGCCGCAAGTGTAATCCATTCTACCGCTACTTTACCTACAATCTGCGATGTCAGCGAACTATTTTTTTTCCATACTCACAGCATACTCGCCGATTTAACACGAAAACTAATGTGTATAGTGTACTTATTTATTTCTTACTTTCCGTTTCAACGAGAAAGTACACTGCCGAATATGAGACGAACTGTTGTTACCTTGTGGATCCACGTTGCAGTTCCAATCACGAATGCAATTCCTTCCATAACTTAGAGAAAGAAAAAACCACTTTGGTAACTAATGGTAACGTCTCTAGCAGTCAGATGTACCCTCTCTTGGTAGAGGTGCGAAGAAAATAATGCACTCGATAACGTCAACACATTATTCTATTCTTTAATGCAGTTATTTTACATTGAATAAGGAAATTCATCCTTTAGAAACACATCTAGTATGCTCATTGAGTACCATTTTATTTTGTCGAAAATGTGGAATCATGTAAAGTAAGTATTCAAATCTGCATGTGTCATTATTATATTTATAACGAATGCCGAAAATTTTGCTTTTACATCTCCTGTGTGCCACATTTTCTAACATAATTTCGATTACAGGCTGCGCAACGATAATTTCTTACACTCACGTCGTGGTTTATGTCTACCATTCGTAATCTCCCTCGTCCTCTCTGCCTTCAACTGTGAAACAGAGATGTCTCAAACGCTACACAGCGCATGTTTAAATCTTAGCCCTTCAAGGAGAGTGACGTGCCTCGTCAGTATTATCCATGTTCTTGATGCGGGTGACAGGACGTCAAGCACCGCCTGTGAGTCACGAATTATCTCTTACTTTGAGAAGCAATCACTCCAGAAGGTTTTCTCCTTTGTGCCTTTATACTGACCACTTGCGTGCAAGAAACACACATGTCCAATACTTGGAAATAAATTTCTACAGACATATACACTGAGAGATGACAGTTTTAAAGTGTGTCAAATCTAGCCTTTTTTTTTTTTTGAAGTCAGTAGTGAAGCAGTTCATCTCAGTTAGCAAGTGCAAATACAATTCATGGAAAAACAGGTAGTCCAGTCATGAGGTATGTGTCTTAACTTTGTAAAGGACGAATGCGGAATTCGAAGAAATGATGACACTCTCTAGCAAATAATGTGTGCGTAATTGTTTGATCTAGGAAGAAATCGTAGGAATATGAGCGAATACCGAAAGTAAGAGCAAGTGAGACTAAAAAGAGTTGGGTGTAGGTCTGGTCGTATCGGACAGTATGCTACACAGTTCCCACTGTCTGACGCTATCCCTCTGCTAACCGCCACGGGGACTTTTGGCTGCTCAGTTTCCTGCCTGGCCCGGTGCACCCCTCCTTAGCTAACCTGGTCGCCCAAGACTCCTCTTAAGCGACCATATTGATGGCGATCTCAGTGCGGACGCCAGATCAACACAGGATGCTGCGAAACAGTACTCCCATCCTCAGAGTATCCACTACACCCGGCCTCCAGGTCGCTGGATTACAGGAGCACGCCACCACTCCCAGCCGCAAGTGTAATCCATTCTACCGCTACTTTACCTACAATCTGCGATGTCAGCGAACTATTTTTTTTCCATACTCACAGCATACTCGCCGATTTAACACGAAAACTAATGTGTATAGTGTACTTATTTATTTCTTACTTTCCGTTTCAACGAGAAAGTACACTGCCGAATATGAGACGAACTGTTGTTACCTTGTGGATCCACGTTGCAGTTCCAATCACGAATGCAATTCCTTCCATAACTTAGAGAAAGAAAAAACCACTTTGGTAACTAATGGTAACGTCTCTAGCAGTCAGATGTACCCTCTCTTGGTAGAGGTGCGAAGAAAATAATGCACTCGATAACGTCAACACATTATTCTATTCTTTAATGCAGTTATTTTACATTGAATAAGGAAATTCATCCTTTAGAAACACATCTAGTATGCTCATTGAGTACCATTTTATTTTGTCGAAAATGTGGAATCATGTAAAGTAAGTATTCAAATCTGCATGTGTCATTATTATATTTATAACGAATGCCGAAAATTTTGCTTTTACATCTCCTGTGTGCCACATTTTCTAACATAATTTCGATTACAGGCTGCGCAACGATAATTTCTTACACTCACGTCGTGGTTTATGTCTACCATTCGTAATCTCCCTCGTCCTCTCTGCCTTCAACTGTGAAACAGAGATGTCTCAAACGCTACACAGCGCATGTTTAAATCTTAGCCCTTCAAGGAGAGTGACGTGCCTCGTCAGTATTCTCCACGTTCTTGATGCGGATGACAGGACGTCAAGCACCGCCTGTGAGTCACGAATTATCTCTTACTTCGAGAAGCAATCACTCCAGATGGTTTTCTCCTTTGTGCCTTTACTCTGACCACTTGCGTGCAAGAAACACACATGTCCAATACTCGGAAATAAGTTTCGACAGACATATATACAGAGAGATGACAGTTTTAAAGTGTGTCAAATCTAGCCTTCCTTATTTTTTGAAGTCAGTAGTGAAGCAGTTCATCTCAGTTAGCAAGTGCAAATACAATTCATGGAAAAACAGGTAGTCCAGTCATGAGGTATGTGTCTGAACTTTGTAAAGGACGAACGCGGAATTCGAAGAAAGGATGACACTCTCTAGCAAATAATGTGTGCGTAATTGTTTGATCTAGGAAGAAATCGTAGGAATATGAGCGAATACCGAAAGTAAGAGCAAGTGAGACTAAAAAGAGTTGGGTGTAGGTCTGGTCGGATCGGACAGGCTGCTACACAGTTCCCACTCTCTGACGCTATCCCTCTGCTAACCGCCACGGGGACTTTCGGCTGCTCAGTTTAATGCCTGGCCCGGTGCACCCCTCATTAGCTAACCTGGTCGCCCAAGACTCCTCTTAAGCGACCGTATTGATGGCGATCTCAGTGCGGACGCCAGATTAACACAGGATGCTGCGAAACAGTACTCCCATCCTCAGACTATCCACTACACCCGGCCTCCAGGTCGCTGGATTACAGGAGCACGCCACCACTCCCAGCCGCCAGTGTAATCCATTCTACCGCTACTTTACCTACAATCTGCGATGTCAGCGAACTATTTTTTTTCCATACTCACAGCTTACTCGCCGATTTAACACGAAAACTAATGTGTATAGTGTACTGATTTATTTCTTACTTTCCGTTTCGACGAGAAAGTACACTGCCGAATATGAGACGAACTGTTGTTACCTTGTGGATCCACGTTGCAGTTTCAATCACGAATGCAATTCCTTCCATCACTTAGAGAAAGAAAAAACCACTTTGGTAACTAATGGTAACGTCTCTAGCAGTCAGATGTACCCTCTCTTGGTAGAGGTGCGAAGAAAATAATGCACTCGATAACGTCAACACATTATTCTATTCTTTAATGCAGTTATTTTACATTGAATAAGGAAATTCATCCTTTAGAAACGCATCTAGTATGCTCATTGAGTACCATTTTATTTTGTCGAGAATGTGGAATCATGTAAAGTAAGTATTCAAATCTGCATGTGTCATTATTATATTTATAACGAATGCCGAAAATATTGCATTTACATCTCCTGTGTGCCACATTTTCCAACATAATTTCGATTACAGGCTGCGCAATGATAATTTCCTACACTCACGTCGTGGTTTATGTCTACCATTCGTAATCTCCTCGTCCTCTCTGCCTTCAACTGTGACACAGAGATGTCTCATACGCTACACAGCGCATGTTTAAATCTTAGCCCTTCAACGAGAGTGACGTGCCTCGTCAGTATTATCCATGTTCTTGATGCGGATGACAGGACGTCAAGCACCGCCTGTGAGTCACGAATTATCTCTTACTTTGAGAAGCAATCACTCGAGAAGGTTTTCTCCTTTGTGCCTTTATACTGACCACTTGCGTGCAAGAAACACACATGTCCAATACTTGGAAATAAATTTCGACAGACATATATACTGAGAGATGACAGTTTTAAAGTGTGTCAAATCTAGCCTTCCTTATTTTTTGAAGTCACTAGTGAAGCAGTTCATCTCAGTTAGCAAGTGCAAATACAATTCATGGAAAAACAGGTAGTCCAGTCATGAGGTATGTGTCTGAACTTTGTAAAGGACGAACGCGGAATTCGAAGAAAGGATGACACTCTCTAGCAAATAATGTGTGCGTAATTGTTTGATCTAGGAAGAAATCGTAGGAATATGAGCGAATACCGAAAGTAAGAGCAAGTGAGACTAAAAAGAGTTGGGGGTAGGTCTGGTCGTATCGGACAGGCTGCTACACAGTTCCCACTCTCTGACGCTATCCCTCCGCTAACCGCCACGGGGACTTTTGGCTGCTCAGTTTCCTGCCTGGCCCGGTGCACCCCTCCTTAGCTAACCTGGTTGCCCAAGACTCTTCTTAAGCGACCATATTGATGGCGATCTCAGTGCGGACGCCAGATCAACACAGGATGCTGCGAAACAGTACTCCCATCCTCAGACTATCCACTACACCCGGCCTCCAGGTCGCTGGATTACAGGAGCACGCCACCACTCCCAGCCGCCAGTGTAATCCATTCTACCGCTACTTTACCTACAATCTGCGATGTCAGCGAACTATTTTTTTTCCATACTCACAGCTTACTCGCCGATTTAACACAAAGACTAATGTGTATAGTGTACTTATTTATTTCTTACTTTCCGTTTCGACGAGAAAGTACACTGCCGAATATGAGACGAACTGTTGTTACCTTGTGGATAAACGTTGCAGTTTCAATCACGAATGCAATTCCTTCCATCACTTAGAGAAAGAGAAAACCACTTTGGTAACTAATGGTAACGTCTCTAGCAGTCAGATGTACCCTCTCTTGGTAGAGGTGCGAAGAAAATAATGCACACGATAACGTCAACACATTATCCTATTCTTTAATGCAGTTATTTTACATTGAATAAGGAAATTCATCCATTAGAAACACATTTAGTATGCTCATTGAGTACCATTTTATTTTGTCGAAAATGTGGAATCATGTAAAGTAAGTATTCAAATCTGCATGTGTCATTATTATATTTATAACGAATGCCGAAAAATTTTGCATTTACATCTCCTGTGTGCCACATTCTCTAACATAATTTCGATTACAGGCTGCGCAACGATAATTTCTTACACTCACGTCGTGATTTATGTCTACCATTCGTAATCTCCCTCGTCCTCTCTGCCTTCAACTGTGAAACAGAGATGTCTCGAACGCTACACAGCGCATGTTTAAATCTTAGCCCTTCAAGGAGAGTGACGTGCGTCGTCAGTATTATCCATGATCTTGATGCGGATGACAGGACGTCAAGCACCGCCTGTGAGTCACGAATTATCTCTTACTTTGAGAAGCAATCACTCCAGAAGGTTTTCTCGTTTGTGCCTTTATACTGACCACTTGCGTGCAAGAAACACACATGTCCAATACTTGGAAATAAATTTCGACAGACATATATACTGAGAGATGACAGTTTTAAAGTGTGTCAAATCTAGCCTTCCTTATTTTTTGAAGTCACTAGTGAAGCAGTTCATCTCAGTTAGCAAGTGCAAATACAATTCATGGAAAAACAGGTAGTCCAGTCATGAGGTATGTGTCTGAACTTTGTAAAGGACGAATGCGGAATTCGAAGAAAGGATGACACTCTCTAGCAAATAATGTGTGCGCAATTGTTTGATCTAGGAAGAAATCGTAGGAATATGAGCGAATACCGAAAGTAAGAGCAAGTGAGACTAAAAACAGTTGGGTGTAGGTCTGATACACAGTTCCCACTCTCTGACGCTATCCCTCTGCTAACCGCCACGGGGACTTTTGGCTGCTCAGTTTCCTACCTGGCCCGGTGCACCCCTCCTTAGCTAACCTGGTCGCCCAAGACTCCTCTTAAGCGACCATATTGATGGCGATCTCAGTGCGGACGCCAGATCAACACAGCATGCTGCGAAACAGTACTCCCATCCTCAGACTATCCACTACACCCGGCCTCCAGGTCGCTGGATTACAGGAGCACGCCACCACTCCCAGCCGCCAGTGCAATCCATTCTACCGCTACTTTACCTACAATCTGCGATGTCAGCGAACTATTTTTTTTCCATACTCACAGCTTACTCGCCGATTTAACACGAAGACTAATGTGTATAGTGTACTGATTTATTTCTTACTTTCCGTTTCGACGAGAAAGTACACTGCCGAATATGAGACGAACTGTTGTTACCTTGTGGATAAACGTTGCAGTTTCAATCACGAATGCAATTCCTTCCATCACTTAGAGAAAGAGAAAACCACTTTGGTAACTAATGGTAACGTCTCTAGCAGTCAGATGTACCCTCTCTTGGTAGAGGTGCGAAGAAAATAATGCACACGATAACGTCAACACTTTATTCTATTCTTTAATGCAGTTATTTTACATTGAATAAGGAAATTCATCTATTAGAAACACATTTAGTATGCTCATTGAGTACCATTTTATTTTGTCGAAATTGTGGAATCATGTAAAGTAAGTATTCAAATCTGCATGTGTCATTATTATATTTATAACGAATGCCGAAAAATTTTGCATTTACATCTCCTGTGTGCCACATTCTCTAACATAATTTCGATTACAGGCTGCGCAACGATAATTTCTTACACTCACGTCGTGATTTATGTCTACCATTCGTAGTCTCCCTCGTCCTCTCTACCTTCAACTGTGAAACAGAGATGTCTCGAACGCTACACAGCGCATGTTTAAATCTTAGCCCTTCAACGAGAGTGACGTGCCTCGTCAGTATTATCCATGATCTTGATGCGGATGACAGGACGTCAAGCACCGCCTGTGAGTCACGAATTATCTCTTACTTTGAGAAGCAATCACTCCAGAAGGTTTTCTCCTTTGTGCCTTTATACTGACCACTTGCGTGCAAGAAACACACATGTCCAATACTTGGAAATAAATTTCGACAGACATATATACTGAGAGATGACAGTTTTAAAGTGTGTCAAATCTAGCCTTCCTTATTTTTTGAAGTCACTAGTGAAGCAGTTCATCTCAGTTAGCAAGTGCAAATACAATTCATGGAAAAACAGGTAGTCCAGTCATGAGGTATGTGTCTGAACTTTGTAAAGGACGAATGCGGAATTCGAAGAAAGGATGACACTCTGTAGCAAATAATGTGTGCGCAATTGTTTGATCTAGGAAGAAATCGTAGGAATATGAGCGAATACCGAAAGTAAGAGCAAGTGAGACTAAAAAGAGTTGGGTGTAGGTCTGGTCGTATCGGACAGGCTGCTACACAGTTCCCACTCTCTGACGCTATCCCTCCGCTAACCGCCACGGGGACTTTTGGCTGCTCAGTTTCCTGCCTGGCCCGGTGCACCCCTCCTTAGCTAACCTGGTCGCCCAAGACTCTTCTTAAGCGACCATATTGATGGCGATCTCAGTGCGGACGCCAGATCAACACAGGATGCTGCGAAACAGTACTCCCATCCTCAGACTATCCACTACACCCGGCCTCCAGGTCGCTGGATTACAGGAGCACGCCACCACTCCCAGCCGGCAGTGTAATCCATTCTACCGCTACTTTACCTACAATCTGCGATGTCAGCGAACTATTTTTTTTCCATACTCACAGCTTACTCGCCGATTTAACACGAAAACTAATGTGTATAGTGTACGTATTTATTTCTTACTTTCCGTTTCGACGAGAAAGTACACTGCCGAATATGAGACGAACTGTTGTTACCTTGTGGATCCACGTTGCAGTTTCAATCACGAATACAATTCCTTCCATCACTTAGAGAAAGAAAAAACCACTTTGGTAACTAATGGTAACGTCTCTAGCAGTCAGATGTACCCTCTCTTGGTAGAGGTGCGAAGAAAATAATGCACTCGATAACGTCAACACATTATTCTATTCTTTAATGCAGTTATTTTACATTGAATAAGGAAATTCATCCTTTAGAAACACATCTAGTATGCTCACTGAGTACCATTTTATTTTGTCGAAAATGTGGAATCATGTAAAGTAAGTATTCAAATCTGCATGTGTCATTATTATATTTATAACGAATGACGAAAATTTTGCATTTACATCTCCTGTGTGCCACATTTTCTAACATAATTTCGATTACAGGCTGCGCAACGATAATTTCTTACACTCACGTCGTGGTTTATGTCTACCATTCGTAATCTCCCTCGTCCTCTCTGCCTTCAACTGTGAAACAGAGATGTCTCAAACGCTACACAGCGCATGTTTAAATCTTAGCCCTTCAACGAGAGTGACGTGCCTCGTCAGTATTATCCATGTTCTTGATGCGGATGACAGGACGTCAAGCACCGCCTGTGAGTCACGAATTATCTCTTACTTTGAGAAGCAATCACTCGAGAAGGTTTTCTCCTTTGTGCCTTTATACTGACCACTTGCGTGCAAGAAACACACATGTCCAATACTTGGAAATAAATTTCGACAGACATATATACTGAGAGATGACAGTTTTAAAGTGTGTCAAATCTAGCCTTCCTTATTTTTTGAAGTCACTAGTGAAGCAGTTCATCTCAGTTAGCAAGTGCAAATACAATTCATGGAAAAACAGGTAGTCCAGTCATGAGGTATGTGTCTGAACTTTGTAAAGGACGAACGCGGAATTCGAAGAAAGGATGACACTCTCTAGCAAATAATGTGTGCGTAATTGTTTGATCTAGGAAGAAATCGTAGGAATATGAGCGAATACCGAAAGTAAGAGCAAGTGAGACTAAAAAGAGTTGGGTGTAGGTCTGGTCGTATCGGACAGGCTGCTACACAGTTCCCACTCTCTGACGCTATCCCTCTGCTAACCGCCACGGGGACTTTTGGCTGCTCAGTTTCCTGCCTGGCCCGGTGCACCCCTCCTTAGCTAACCTGGTCGCCCAAGACTCCTCTTAAGCGACCATATTGATTGCGATCTCAGTGCGGACGCCAGATCAACACAGGATGCTGCGAAACAGTACTCCCATCCTCAGACTATCCACTACACCCGGCCTCCAGGTCGCTGGATTACAGGAGCACGCCACCACTCCCAGCCGCCAGTGTAATCCATTCTACCGCTACTTTACCTACAATCTGCGATGTCAGCGAACTATTTTTTTTCCATACTCACAGCTTACTCGCCGATTTAACACGAAGACTAATGTGTATAGTGTACTTATTTATTTCTTACTTTCCGTTTCGACGAGAAAGTACACTGCCGAATATGAGACGAACTGTTGTTACCTTGTGGATAAACGGTGCAGTTTCAATCACGAATGCAATTCCTTCCATCACTTAGAGAAAGAGAAAACCACTTTGGTAACTAATGGTAACGTCTCTAGCAGTCAGATGTACCCTCTCTTGGTAGAGGTGCGAAGAAAATAATGCACACGATAACGTCAACACATTATTCTATTCTTTAATGCAGTTATTTTACATTGAATAAGGAAATTCATCCATTAGAAACACATTTAGTATGCTCATTGAGTACCATTTTATTTTGTCGAAAATGTGGAATCATGTAAAGTAAGTATTCAAATCTGCATGTGTCATTATTATATTTATAACGAATGCCGAAAAATTTTGCATTTACATCTCCTGTGTGCCACATTCTCTAACATAATTTCGATTACAGGCTGCGCAACGATAATTTCTTACACTCACGTCGTGATTTATGTCTACCATTCGTAATCTCCCTCGTCCTCTCTGCCTTCAACTGTGAAACAGAGATGTCTCGAACGCTACACAGCGCATGTTTAAATCTTAGCCCTTCAAGGAGAGTGACGTGCGTCGTCAGTATTATCCATGATCTTGATGCGGATGACAGGACGTCAAGCACCGCCTGTGAGTCACGAATTATCTCTTACTTTGAGAAGCAATCACTCGAGAAGGTTTTCTCCTTTGTGCCTTTATACTGACCACTTGCGTGCAAGAAACACACATGTCCAATACTTGGAAATAAATTTCGACAGACATATATACCGAGAGATGACAGTTTTAAAGTGTGTCAAATCTAGCCTTCCTTATTTTTTGAAGTCACTAGTGAAGCAGTTCATCTCAGTTAGCAAGTGCAAATACAATTCATGGAAAAACAGGTAGTCCAGTCATGAGGTATGTGTCTGAACTTTGTAAAGGACGAACGCGGAATTCGAAGAAAGGATGACACTCTCTAGCAAATAATGTGTGCGTAATTGTTTGATCTAGGAAGAAATCGTAGGAATATGAGCGAATACCGAAAGTAAGAGCAAGTGAGACTAAAAAGAGTTGGGTGTAGGTCTGGTCGTATCGGACAGGCTGCTACACAGTTCCCACTCTCTGACGCTATCCCTCTGCTAACCGCCACGGGGACTTTCGTCTGCTCAGTTTCCTGCCTGGCCCGGTGCACCCCTCCTTAGCTAACCTTGTCGCCCAAGACTCCTCTTAAGCGACCATATTGATGGCGATCTCAGTGCGGACGCCAGATCAACACAGGATGCTGCGAAACAGTACTCCCATCCTCAGACTATCCACTACACCCGACCTCCAGGTCGCTGGATTACAGGAGCACGCCACCACTCCCAGCCGCCAGTGTAATCCATTCTACCGCTACTTTACCTACAATCTGCGATGTCAGCGAACTATTTTTTTTCCATACTCACAGCTTACTCGCCGATTTAACACGAAGACTAATGTGTATAGTGTACTTATTTATTTCTTACTTTCCGTTTCGACGAGAAAGTACACTGCCGAATATGAGACGAACTGTTGTTACCTTGTGGATAAACGTTGCAGTTTCAATCACGAATGCAATTCCTTCCATCACTTAGAGAAAGAGAAAACCACTTTGGTAACTAATGGTAACGTCTCTAGCAGTCAGATGTACCCTCTCTTGGTAGAGGTGCGAAGAAAATAATGCACTCGATAACGTCAACACATTATTCTATTCTTTAATGCAGTTATTTTACATTGAATAAGGAAATTCATCCTTTAGAAACACATCTAGTATGCTCACTGAGTACCATTTTATTTTGTCGAAAATGTGGAATCATGTAAAGTAAGTATTCAAATCTGCATGTGTCATTATTATATTTATAACGAATGACGAAAATTTTGCATTTACATCTCCTGTGTTCCACATTTTCTAACATAATTTCGATTACAGGCTGCGCAACGATAATTTCTTACACTCACGTCGTGGTTTATGTCTACCATTCGTAATCTCCCTCGTCCTCTCTGCCTTCAACTGTGAAACAGAGATGTCTCAAACGCTACACAGCGCATGTTTAAATCTTAGCCCTTCAACGAGAGTGACGTGCCTCGTCAGTATTATCCATGTTCTTGATGCGGATGACAGGACGTCAAGCACCGCCTGTGAGTCACGAATTATCTCTTACTTTGAGAAGCAATCACTCCAGAAGGTTTTCTCCTTTGTGCCTTTATACTGACCACTTGCGTGCAAGAAACACACATGTCCAATACTTGGAAATAAATTTCGACAGACATATATACTGAGAGATGACAGTTTTAAAGTGTGTCAAATCTAGCCTTCCTTATTTTTTGAAGTCACTAGTGAAGCAGTTCATCTCAGTTAGCAAGTGCAAATACAATTCATGGAAAAACAGGTAGTCCAGTCATGAGGTATGTGTCTGAACTTTGTAAAGGACGAATGCGGAATTCGAAGAAAGGATGACACTCTCTAGCAAATAATGTGTGCGCAATTGTTTGATCTAGGAAGAAATCGTAGGAATATGAGCGAATACCGAAAGTAAGAGCAAGTGAGACTAAAAAGAGTTGGGTGTAGGTCTGGTCGTATCGGACAGGCTGCTACACAGTTCCCACTCTCTGACGCTATCCCTCTGCTAACCGCCACGGGGACTTTTGGCTGCTCAGTTTCCTGCCTGGCCCGGTGCACCCCTCCTTAGCTAACCTGGTCGCCCAAGACTCCTCTTAAGCGACCATATTGATGGCGATCTCAGTGCGGACGCCAGATCAACACAGGATGCTGCGAAACAGTACTCCCATCCTCAGACTATCCACTACACCCGGCCTCCAGGTCGCTGGATTACAGGAGCACGCCACCACTCCCAGCCGCCAGTGTAATCCATTCTACCGCTACTTTACCTACAATCTGCGATGTCAGCGAACTATTTTTTTTCCATACTCACAGCTTACTCGCCGATTTAACACGAAAACTAATGTGTATAGTGTACGTATTTATTTCTTACTTTCCGTTTCGACGAGAAAGTACACTGCCGAATATGAGACGAACTGTTGTTACCTTGTGGATCCACGTTGCAGTTTCAATCACGAATACAATTCCTTCCATCACTTAGAGAAAGAAAAAACCACTTTGGTAACTAATGGTAACGTCTCTAGCAGTCAGATGTACCCTCTCTTGGTAGAGGTGCGAAGAAAATAATGCACTCGATAACGTCAACACATTATTCTATTCTTTAATGCAGTTATTTTACATTGAATAAGGAAATTCATCCTTTAGAAACACATCTAGTATGCTCACTGAGTACCATTTTATTTTGTCGAAAATGTGGAATCATGTAAAGTAAGTATTCAAATCTGCATGTGTCATTATTATATTTATAACGAATGACGAAAATTTTGCATTTACATCTCCTGTGTGCCACATTTTCTAACATAATTTCGATTACAGGCTGCGCAACGATAATTTCTTACACTCACGTCGTGGTTTATGTCTACCATTCGTAATCTCCCTCGTCCTCTCTGCCTTCAACTGTGAAACAGAGATGTCTCAAACGCTACACAGCGCATGTTTAAATCTTAGCCCTTCAACGAGAGTGACGTGCCTCGTCAGTATTATCCATGTTCTTGATGCGGATGACAGGACGTCAAGCACCGCCTGTGAGTCACGAATTATCTCTTACTTTGAGAAGCAATCACTCGAGAAGGTTTTCTCCTTTGTGCCTTTATACTGACCACTTGCGTGCAAGAAACACACATGTCCAATACTTGGAAATAAATTTCGACAGACATATATACCGAGAGATGACAGTTTTAAAGTGTGTCAAATCTAGCCTTCCTTATTTTTTGAAGTCACTAGTGAAGCAGTTCATCTCAGTTAGCAAGTGCAAATACAATTCATGGAAAAACAGGTAGTCCAGTCATGAGGTATGTGTCTGAACTTTGTAAAGGACGAACGCGGAATTCGAAGAAAGGATGACACTCTCTAGCAAATAATGTGTGCGTAATTGTTTGATCTAGGAAGAAATCGTAGGAATATGAGCGAATACCGAAAGTAAGAGCAAGTGAGACTAAAAAGAGTTGGGTGTAGGTCTGGTCGTATCGGACAGGCTGCTACACAGTTCCCACTCTCTGACGCTATCCCTCTGCTAACCGCCACGGGGACTTTTGGCTGCTCAGTTTCCTGCCTGGCCCGGTGCACCCCTCCTTAGCTAACCTGGTCGCCCAAGACTCCTCTTAAGCGACCATATTGATGGCGATCTCAGTGCGGACGCCAGATCAACACAGGATGCTGCGAAACAGTACTCCCATCCTCAGACTATCCACTACACCCGACCTACAGGTCGCTGGATTACAGGAGCACGCCACCACTCCCAGCCGCCAGTGTAATCCATTCTACCGCTACTTTACCTACAATCTGCGATGTCAGCGAACTATTTTTTTTCCATACTCACAGCTTACTCGCCGATTTAACACGAAGACTAATGTGTATAGTGTACTGATTTATTTCTTACTTTCCGTTTCGACGAGAAAGTACACTGCCGAATATGAGACGAACTGTTGTTACCTTGTGGATAAACGTTGCAGTTTCAATCACGAATGCAATTCCTTCCATCACTTAGAGAAAGAGAAAACCACTTTGGTAACTAATGGTAACGTCTCTAGCAGTCAGATGTACCCTCTCTTGGTAGAGGTGCGAAGAAAATAATGCACTCGATAACGTCAACACATTATTCTATTCTTTAATGCAGTTATTTTACATTGAATAAGGAAATTCATCCTTTAGAAACACATCTAGTATGCTCACTGAGTACCATTTTATTTTGTCGAAAATGTGGAATCATGTAAAGTAAGTATTCAAATCTGCATGTGTCATTATTATATTTATAACGAATGACGAAAATTTTGCATTTACATCTCCTGTGTGCCACATTTTCTAACATAATTTCGATTACAGGCTGCGCAACGATAATTTCTTACACTCACGTCGTGGTTTATGTCTACCATTCGTAATCTCCCTCGTCCTCTCTGCCTTCAACTGTGAAACAGAGATGTCTCAAACGCTACACAGCGCATGTTTAAATCTTAGCCCTTCAACGAGAGTGACGTGCCTCGTCAGTATTATCCATGTTCTTGATGCGGATGACAGGACGTCAAGCACCGCCTGTGAGTCACGAATTATCTCTTACCTTGAGAAGCAATCACTCCAGAAGGTTTTATCCTTTGTGCCTTTATACTGACCACTTGCGTGCAAGAAACTCACATGTCCAATACTTGGAAATAAATTTCTACAGACATATACACTGAGAGATGACAGTTTTAAAGTGTGTCAAATCTAGCCTTTTTTTTTTTTTGAAGTCAGTAGTGAAGCAGTTCATCTCAGTTAGCAAGTGCAAATACAATTCATGGAAAAACAGGTAGTCCAGTCATGAGGTATGTGTCTGAACTTTGTAAAGGACGAATGCGGAATTCGAAGAAAGGATGACACTCTCTAGCAAATAATGTGTGCGTAATTGTTTGATCTAGGAAGAAATCGTAGGAATATGAGCGAATACCGAAAGTAAGAGCAAGTGAGACTAAAAGGAGTTGGGTGTAGGTCTGGTCGTATCGGACAGGCTGCTACACAGTTCCCACTCTCTGACGCTATCCCTCTGCTAACCGCCACGGGGACTTTGGGCTGCTCAGTTTCCTGCCTGGCCCGGTGCACCCCTCCTTAGCTAACCTGGTCGCCCAAGACTCCTCTTAAGCGACCATATTGATGGCGATCTCAGTGCGGACGCCAGATCAACACAGGATGCTGCGAAACAGTACTCCCATCCTCAGACTATCCACTACACCCGGCCTCCAGGGCGCTGAATTACAGGAGCACGCCACCACTCCCAGCCGCCAGTGTAAGCCATTCTACCGCTACTTTACCTACAATCTGCGATGTCAGCGAACTATTTTTTTTCCATACTCACAGCTTACTCGCCGATTTAACACGAAAACTAAAGTGTATAGTGTACTTATTTATTTCTTACTTTCCGTTTCGACGAGAAAGTACACTGCCGAATATGAGACGAACTGTTGTTACCTTGTGGATTCACGTTGCAGTTTCAATCACGAATGCAATTCCTTCCATCACTTAGAGAAAGAAAAAACCACTTTGGTAACTAATGGTAACGTCTCTAGCAGTCAGATGTACCCTCTCTTGGTAGAGGTGCGAAGAAAATAATGCACTCGATAACGTCAACACATTATTCTATTCTTTAATGCAGTTATTTTACATTGAATAAGGAAATTCATCCTTTAGAAACACATCTAGTATGCTCATTGAGTACCATTTTATTCTGTCGAAAATGTGGAATCATGTAAAGTAAGTATTCAAATCTGGATGTGTCATTATTATATTTATAACGAATGCCGAAAATTTTGCATTTACATCTCCTGTGTGCCACATTTTTTAACATAATTTCGATTACAGGCTGCGCAACGATAATTTCTTACACTCACGTCGTGGTTTATGTCTACCATTCGTAATCTCCCTCGTCCTCTCTGCCTTCAACAGTGAAACAGAGATGTCTCAAACGCTACACAGCGCATTTTTAAATCTTAGCCCTTCAAGGAGAGTGACGTGCCTCGTCAGTATTATCCATGTTCTTGATGCGGATGACAGGACGTCAAGCACCGCCTGTGAGTCACGAATTATCTCTTACTTTGAGAAGCAATCACTCCAGAAGGTTTTCTCCTTTGTGCCTTTATACTGACCACTTGCGTGCAAGAAACCCACATGTCCAATACTTTGAAATAAATTTCGACAGACATATATACTGAGAGATGACAATTTTAAAGTGTGTCAAATCTAGCCTTCCTTATTTTTTGAAGTCACTAGTGTAGCAGTTCATCTCAGTTAGCAAGTGCAAATACAATTCATGGAAAAACAGGTAGTACAGTCATGAGGTATGTGTCTGAACTTTGTAAAGGACGAATGCGGAATTCGAAGAAAGGATGACACTCTCTAGCAAATAATGTGTGCGTAATTGTTTGATCTAGGAAGAAATCGTAGGAATATGAGCGAATACCGAAAGTAAGAGCAAGTGAGACTAAAAAGAGTTGGGTGTAGGTCTGGTCGTATCGGACAGGCTGCTACACAGTTCCCACTCTCTGACGCTATCCCTCTGCTAACCGCCACGGGGACTTTTGGCTGCTCAGTTTCCTGCCTGGCCCGGTGCACCCCTCCTTAGCTAACCTGGTCGCCCAAGACTCCTCTTAAGCGACCATATTGATGGCGATCTCAGTGCGGACGCCAGATCAACACAGGATGCTGCGAAACAGTACTCCCATCCTCAGACTATCCACTACACCCGGCCTCCAGGTCGCTGGATTACAGGAGCACGCCACCACTCCCAGCCGCCAGTGCAATCCATTCTACCGCTACTTTACCTACAATCTGCGATGTCAGCGAACTATTTTTTTTCCATACTCACAGCTTACTCGCCGATTTAACACGAAAACTAATGTGTATAGTGTACTTATTTATTTCTTACTTTCCGTTTCGACGAGAAAGTACACTGCCGAATATGAGACGAACTGTTGTTACCTTGTGGATCCACGTTGCAGTTTCAATCACGAATGCAATTCCTTCCATCACTTAGAGAAAGAAAAAACCACTTTGGTAACTAATGGTAACGTCTCTAGCAGTCAGATGTACCCTCTCTTGGTAGAGGTGCGAAGAAAATAATGCACTCGATAACGTCAACACATTTTTTTTTTTTTTTTTTATTTTTTTGCCCACTCGGTCAGAACCTCCCTATGTTTTAAACCTATTTTGAAGGAAATTCATTTGCTCAGCTTGTAATAGCTAGTTGATAATCATGGGATTCTTAGCCTTCGTAGGATAATGATATTTCTCCGAATTATCGTAAAATTGCTTGCTCTTACAGGCATTACTCGTTTAATGTGCTATATAGGTCACATCGTCGCACCAATATTCAGCCGTTTCATAGACGTCTCGTTTTTAACACAAACGTAGAAACTAAATCCGTGAGCCTATCGCTGATACTTCCTCGGCGAGAAACGCTTATTACAGAAAATTTAGACTAAACGAAGGTTCCACCGAGATTCGAACTCGGATCGCTGGATTCAGAGTCCAGAGTGCTAACCGTTACACCATTTTTTTTTTTAATTATGAAGATCAATGTTATTTTTTTTTTTTTTTTTTTTTAGGGAATTATGTTACAAGTTCCATTAGATTGATACCTTTAGCAGATAGCAGAATTGCGTTTTAAAAAATATAGCAGGGAATGTATTGGAACTCGCGACATCTTATCTACCGTGCACGATACTTACCATTACGCTTTTTTTTTTTGTTAAAAAAAAAAAAAAATCTGTTGCCACCGCCACTTTCACCCTAACTTAACCTACTTTTTTATTTATTTTTTCATTATTTTTTTTAAATAATATATAAAGGAACTGAATACATCTTCTTGCCGTGACAATCTGTCCAATACCCGTGAAACAGAAGAACACGAAATCAATCAAGCACTTCTGATGTGTTTTATGTTACGGCTTCTGGCAAAATTAGTTTTCCTGAGGCACTTTCACCTGCTGTACTATAAAAATAAATAAATAAATGCCAACTTAATTATAATGAAGCACAAGTAGTATCAACTCGCTGTAGTGTTGTGCACCAACCCAATAAAAAAAAAAAAAAAAAAAATTACCGCTTCTTTATGGCAAAGTGTGAAGTAAGAAATTTTGAAACAAAGCTTTGTATTTCCGACTCGTTTTAAGGTTGTGGTGCTCTTCCATTATATACTGTATGTACTCGTCTATACTCGCATGTGTATTCGTAACTGCAAAATATGCAAACTGGCCGATAATCCAAACATAGCTATTGTGCTTTGTTGCAGGAAAGAAATGCCAGTCTGGTTGAAGTACATCTTTAAGTGTTATAGCAGAGTCTGTGGTTCTAGTAATTATTGCGAGTTTTTTTCTAGTCCAGTTCCATATGTGGTATTGGTCGCGGCAGATGAGAATGTGTGCCAAGGTATCTACAGTATGGCAATGATCGCAGTACGGACTCTGCTTCATTTTGATATTGTGCAACTTTTCACCTGTGGGGACCTTCTCGTTCACAATGTCATACCACGTGGACACTACTTTGGAGTGGAGGATGGGATTGTTAATGTTTTTCCAGACGTTACTCCAGTTGACCGCTGGATATTTCGCTTCAATTGGGTTTTGCCTATGGTGTCTCGTGAGGTGGTAATAGGTCCTTCTGGTGTTAAGCAACTGTGAAGTGTCTTGAATATAGCTCATTTCCAGGTAATAAGTCCGGACGTGATCGAGTTGAGCGCTGATGCGACCAACATCGACTGGGGCCTTTTTGCTCGTTGGGGCTAACCTGTTGAATAACGTTTTCGTAATTGTCGAATGGGGTGACTGCAGTATTTTGCGGATTCGGTCCATATATACGGCAGTGCATTGGTTCTTGATGTCTTTGACGCCCAAACCACCAGCGGCGCGGGTTAACACTATGGTTGGCATAGCGACTTTAAAGATGTTTCCGCTCCATATGAACCAATACGCTGCAGCTAAAAGCTTTTGCGCTGTATCCTTGGGTACTGGTAACACTGCTGCGATGTGATATATTTTGCTTAGCGCATAGCTGTTAATCAATAGAGCTCTCTGTATCCGATTGAGCGTTCTAGTTTTGTGTTCACGGAGAGTAGCCCTGAATATATGCAGTTTATGGTCCCAGTTGGCTACTGTCATCTCTCTTGGGTTGGCCATTAGAATCATACCTAAGTGGTTCGTCTTCTCTGTTCTTTGTAGCCATGTTCTTGGAATGGTCTCCATATGGGGTCCGACAGGTAAAATTTTCGATTTTTGTTCATTGAGTATGGCTCCGGAAGAAGTGGCGTAAGCGTGGATTATTTGTTGAACGACTTCCATTTCTGAGTGCGTGTTAACTACTACACTGACGTCATCAGCATAAGCGTGACACACGGTTTTTGTACCCAACACCTGTAGACCTTGTAACCTGTGATGCAGGTTTAACAGTAACGGTTCTACGGCGATTGCGTATAGTGCCATAGAAAGGGGGCAGCCTTGTCTCACTGATTGCTTGATCGGGACTGGTGAACTTAGCTGACCATTAATTTTGATTCGAGAGGAAGTGCCGACTATACATTTGCGTATGATCTGAATAAAATGAGCACTGAATCCCATCCGTTGCATTACAGTTAGTAGAAAGTGGTGGTTGATGCGGTCAAAAGCCTTATCGAAGTCTAAAAACATGAGACCAACATTGCATTTGCATAGCCACGACAAATATATTATGTCTCTATATTCACATAATGCATTCGACATTGATCTCCCTGGGACAGCACTCATTTGATAAGGGCCAAGTACTTTCGGCAGTACCGTCTTCAGTCTACAGTTTATGAGTCGGGTGAAGATTTTATAGTCGGAATTGAGGAGTGTTAGTGGTCGAAAATCCTTCAGCGTAGCGCTACGTGGTTTTTTGGGGATCAGTACAATCATTCCTTCGGTAAACTGAGATGGCATCTGCACGTCTCCCAATAATTCATTGCATATTTTGGTGAATTCCGGTCCTATGATGTGCCAAAAACAAGCATAAAATTCTATGGGTAGGCCATCTAAACCAGCAGATTTCTTTGTAGGCGAGTCTTTGATTATGGCACATACTTCTTCCTCAGTTATGTGGGCTACAAGGTCGGCGTTGTCAGTCGGATGGACCGTGGATCGAATGTTGGATAAAAGCGGCTCACTTGCCGTCGCGTCAGTCGCCGATGCGGAGTAAAAATCTGTATAATGTTGCACCACGTAGTTTTTAACTGTGACTTGTTGATCGTATTCGTTCCCCTGTTCATCACTGAGAGTGTGGATTAACTTTTGTATACCTCTCTTGGCTTCCCGTATCACGTGATATACGGACGTATTCTCCTGCGTCAGTTCAATCGGAGGACGCGATCGAACTTTTTTCCCCTCTAGTGATTGTCGTACCAACGCCGTTATTCTTGCTTTGGTGCGTTTTATTCTAGAGCTGTTTGCTACTAATCCCATGGGGTCATCATATAGTTCGCGGAGGCAAAGAAAGTGATACTCCAAGGTGCGTTTTCGCCAGTACGCTTTCATGCGACCATATCGTGCGATGCATTTTTTTATCTGCGGTTTCGCAGACTGTAGCCACCACATGATACGTGTAGGATATCTGGAGTGCATCAGAAGACAACGCTGCCATGTAGCATGGACCTCCTGTTTCAGTACTGCGTCCTCCAAAAGTGACACGTTTAGCTGCCATACGCCCCTTCCCAGGAATGTGTTTTGTTTAGTATGCTTCGCGGTTATATGAAATGCGCAGTGATCCGAGAAGTTAAGAGGCCAAATTTCACAGTCAGTTACATTATGGATAAAACCTTTCGTTACATACAGCCTTTCTAGTCTGCTTGCCGAAGTACTGGATACGTACGTGTATCCTCGGGTGTGCGGGCGAAGGTGGCACCAAGCATCTATCATATCGAGCCCGTTAATTAACAGCAACAGCTCCTCACAAAAGTTGAAGTTCGGGATTTGATCTTCTGGACGCAATACGCAGTTAAAATCTCCACCCAAAATTATGTGCAGTCGAGGATCCGTTATTAATGGGACAATTTCGTCCCGGAACAGGTTGCCCCTTGCTCGTTTTCCGCTGGATCCAGAGGGAGCATATATATTAACAAGAAGCAGATCATATATTTGTGCAGTTATGCCTCGTCCAGATTCAAGTATTGCTTTTGCTGTACATGGTATGCCGTGTTTGAACAGTATTCCTGTTCCACATTCATTGCCTATGTTTAAGATCGCCTCATATCCGTACACATCCGCTATTTTGGTTGTAACTACCTCTTGTAACATCGCTATGTCAATGTCGGCGGCATATAAGTAGTCCTTCACAGATTGTAACTTTACGTCCGAAACTATTCTGTTTACATTGAGCGTGGCGATTTTATACGCCTGCGTCATTCGGTAGTCCAACTAAGCGCATTCAGTGTCGTCAGACCATGCTGTCCCCGTATCAGTTCCGCAGCGGTCAACAGTGCCCATTGGTTCTTCAATTGGAGGGGCGAGGTTCATCTGTACGTCCTCATTCGGGTTGGGGATGTCTGGTTTTCCGATGTCTGCCACGCCTTGCTTTCCGCTTCGATCTGTTTTAAGAATTTTTTTGGTACGGGAGAGTTTTTTCTCCAGTTCTTGAATCTCTTCAGGGCTCTGTTTTCGTGTTTGCCGTTTAGGTTTCACCGGCTGCTGTCTGATGTTGTCTTCCTCAGCATTCTTCAAATCTTCTAAGCGGGTGGTGTTTCGAGCTAAATTGTCGACTGTGCTCTTGGTGGATGATGGTGTCAATAGAGAAATCGGTTCACTATGAGGTTGCTCATTCCGGGATGGTTCTTGCATGTCATTCTCAACAGCGGAGGAATCGGATAATTTGCTGTGGCTCCCAATATCTTTCGGTGGCTGTTGTGTTGAAACCGTTACAGCTGTCACGATTTTCTTAGGTTCGGGTGGTCTAGCTTCTGTTGTGTCAGTGGTGGCAATCTGGGCTTCTTCTCGGGTTGGATGGTTCTCCGAATTCACATCAGGGCTTGGGGTCAGGACTTGGCCGCGGGCAGCCGTAGCTAAGTCGCTGGCAGCGCAGTCATAGCCGGCGGTCGCGGCGCCTCGCCAGCCGGCAGCTGCGCCACTCGCCGCTGTAAACACTCCGCGCGGACGTGGCCGGGAGAGTTGCACGGCGCGCACGTCCTCGGCTGGCCACCGTATATAACGATACCTCGGTGTCCACAGACGCTGATGTATGACGGTACATGTTTGTGCAAATCGACCTTTAATTGCCTCACTCCGTTGAGAACTTGGAATTTGCGCGCGATGGACCACCGTTCGGCAACATTGCTGAGAACTTTACCGTACGGCGCTATCACTGCGTTAATTTTTTCCGCCGGTACATCGAACGGCAGTTCGAATATCCTGATAGTTCGTATTCCAAACCCTGCATGCGTTACGGTGACTTCGCCTACGTTTCCATCACAATGTTTAAATTTCATAATTCCTCCGCAAGACTCAACTATTTTGTCACATAAGTTAGCATTCCTCAGTTTCACAAATACAACGCTGCTCACTATCGAAAGATGCATTCCAATGACATCCTCTGAATCAACTTTCACTTCGTATTCCAACCAATCTTCGATTTCGTGTAGTTTAGGTCGGGCGTAATTACGATCAAACGAGAATTTCAAAGTATCTTGTCTGTTCAAGTGGGCCATCACGGATTCATATTTCAAATTTCAATATGCGTAGAAGTTCTGCAACGATGCAACACGCACTGCGACTTACCACGCCGAAGCACAGCAGACCGCGGCGCACGAAACTCAGCACACGTCCGCACAGCACGGCTGACGCGGCGAGACTGACATTATTCTATTCTTTAATGCAGTTATTTTACATTGAATAAGGAAATTCATCCTTTAGAAACACATCTAGTATGCTCATTGAGTACCATTTTATTTTGTCGAAAATGTGGAATCATGTAAAGTAAGTATTCAAATCTGCATGTGTCATTATTATATTTATAACGAATGCCGAAAATTTTGCATTTACATCTCCTGTGTGCCACATTTTCTAACATAATTTCGATTACAGGCTGGGCAACGATAATTTCTTACACTCACGTCGTGGTTTATGTCTACCATTCGTAATCTCCCTCGTCCTCTCTGCCTTCAACCGTGAAACAGAGATGTCTCAAACGCTACACAGCGCATGTTTAAATCTTAGCCCTTCAAGGAGAGTGACGTGCCTCGTCAGTATTATCCATGTTCTTGATGCGGATGACAGGACGTCAAGCACCGCCTGTGAGTCACGAATTATCTCTTACTTTGAGAAGCAATCACTCCAGAAGGTTTTCTCCTTTGTGCCTTTATACTGACCACTAGCGTGCAAGAAACACACATGTCCAATACTTGGAAATAAATTTCGACAGACATATACACTGAGAGATGACAGTTTTAAATTGTGTCAAATCTAGCCTTCCTTATTTTTTGAAGTCAGTAGTGAAGCAGTTCATCTCAGTTAGCAAGTGCAAATACAATTCATGGAAAAACAGGTAGTCCAGTCATGAGGTATGTGTCTGAACTTTGTAAAGGACGAACGCGGAATTCGAAGAAAGGATGACACTCTCTAGCAAATAATGTGTGCGTAATTGTTTGAACTAGGAAGAAATCGTAGGAATATGAGCGAATACCGGAAGTAAGAGCAAGTGAGACTAAAAAGAGTTGGGTGTAGGTCTGGTCGTATCGGACAGGCTGCTACACAGTTCCCACTCTCTGACGCTATCCCTCTGCTAACCGCCACGGGGACTTTTGGCTGCTCAGTTTCCTGCCTGGCCCGGTGCACCCCTCCTTAGCTAACCTGGTCGCCCAAGACTCCTCTTAAGCGACCATATTGATGGCGATCTCAGTGCGGACGCCAGATCAACACAGGATGATGCGAAACAGTACTCCCATCCTCAGACTATCCACTACACCCGGCCCCCAGGTCGCTGGATTACAGGAGCACGCCACCACTCCCAGCCGCCAGTGCAATCCATTCTACCGCTACTTTACCTACAATCTGCGATGTCAGCGAACTATTTTTTTTCCATACTCACAGCTTACTCGCCGATTTAACACGAAAACTAATGTGTATAGTGTACTTATTTATTTCTTACTTTCCGTTTCGACGAGAAAGTACACTGCCGAATATGAGACGAACTGTTGTTACCTTGTGGATCCACGTTGCAGTTTCAATCACGAATGCAATTCCTTCCATCACTTAGAGAAAGAAAAAACCACTTTGGTAACTAATGGTAACGTCTCTAGCAGTCAGATGTACCCTCTCTTGGTAGAGGTGCGAAGAAAATAATGCACTCGATAACGTCAACACATTATTCTATTCTTTAATGCAGTTATTTTACATTGAATAAGGAAATTCATCCTTTAGAAACACATCTAGTATGCTCATTGAGTACCATTTTATTTTGTCGAAAATGTGGAATCATGTAAAGTAAGTATTCAAATCTGCATGTGTCATTATTATATTTGTAACGAATGCCGACAATTTTGCATTTACATCTCCTGTGTGCCACATTTTCTAACATAATTTCGATTACAGGCTGCGCAACGATAATTTCTTACACTCACGTCGTGGTTTATGTCTACCTTTCGTAATCTCCCTCGTCCTCTCTGCCTTCAACTGTGAAACAGAGATGTCTCAAACGCTACACAGCGCATGTTTAAATCTTAGCCCTTCAAGGAGAGTGACGTGCCTCGTCAGTATTCTCCATGTTCTTGATGCGGATGACTGGACGTCAAGCACCGCCTGTGAGTAACGAAATATCTCTTACTTCGAGAAGCAATCACTCGAGAAGGTTTTCTCCTTTGTGCCTTTATACTGACCACTTGCGTGCAAGAAACACACATGTCCAATACTTGGAAATAAATTTCGACAGACATATATACTGAGAGATGACAGTTTTAAAGTGTGTCAAATCTAGCCTTCCTTATTTTTTGAAGTCAGTAGTGAAGCAGTTCATCTCAGTTAGCAAGTGCAAATACAATTCATGGAAAAACAGGTAGTCCAGTCATGAGGTATGTGTCTGAACTTTGTAAAGGACGAACGCGGAATTCGAAGAAAGGATGACACTCTCTAGCAAATAATGTGTGCGTAATTGTTTGATCTAGGAAGAAATCGTAGGAATATGAGCGAGTACCGGAAGTAAGAGCAAGTGAGACTAAAAAGAGTTGGGTGTAGGTCAGGTCGTATCGGACAGGCTGCTACACAGTTCCCACTCTCTGAAGCTATCCCTCTGCTAACCGCCACGGGGACTTTTGGCTGCTCAGTTTCCTGCCTGGCCCGGTGCACCCCTCCTTAGCTAACCTGGCGCCCAAGACTCATCTTAAGCGACCATATTGATAGCGATCTCAGTGCGGACGCCAGATCAACACAGGATGCTGCGAAACAGTACACCCATCCTCAGAGTATCCACTACACCCGGCCTCCAGGTCGCTGGATTACAGGAGCACGCCACCACTCCCAGCCGCAAGTGTAATCCATTCTACCGCTACTTTACCTACAATCTGCGATGTCAGCGAACTATTTTTTTTCCATACTCACAGCATACTCGCCGATTTAACACGAAAACTAATGTGTATAGTGTACTTATTTATTTCTTACTTTCCGTTTCAACGAGAAAGTACACTGCCGAATATGAGACGAACTGTTGTTACCTTGTGGATCCACGTTGCAGTTCCAATCACGAATGCAATTCCTTCCATAACTTAGAGAAAGAAAAAACCACTTTGGTAACTAATGGTAACGTCTCTAGCAGTCAGATGTACCCTCTCTTGGTAGAGGTGCGAAGAAAATAATGCACTCGATAACGTCAACACATTATTCTATTCTTTAATGCAGTTATTTTACATTGAATAAGGAAATTCATCCTTTAGAAACACATCTAGTATGCTCATTGAGTACCATTTTATTTTGTCGAAAATGTGGAATCATGTAAAGTAAGTATTCAAATCTGCATGTGTCATTATTATATTTATAACGAATGCCGAAAATTTTGCATTTACATCTCCTGTGTGCCACATTTTCTAACATAATTTCGATTACAGGCTGCGCAACGATAATTTCTTACACTCACGTCGTGGTTTATGTCTACCATTCGTAATCTCCCTCGTCCTCTCTGCCTTCAACTGTGAAACAGAGATGTCTCAAACGCTACACAGCGCATGTTTAAATCTTAGCCCTTCAAGGAGAGTGACGTGCCTCGTCAGTATTCTCCATGTTCTTGATGCGGATGACAGGACGTCAAGCACCGCCTGTGAGTCACGAATTATCTCTTACTTCGAGAAGCAATCACTCGAGAAGGTTTTCTCCTTTGTGCCTTTACTCTGACCACTTGCGTGCAAGAAACACACATGTCCAATACTCGGAAATAAGTTTCGACAGACATATATACAGAGAGATGACAGTTTTAAAGTGTGTCAAATCTAGCCTTCCTTATTTTTTGAAGTCAGTAGTGAAGCAGTTCATCTCAGTTAGCAAGTGCAAATACAATTCATGGAAAAACAGGTAGTCCAGTCATGAGGTATGTGTCTGAACTTTGTAAAGGACGAACGCGGAATTCGAAGAAAGGATGACACTCTCTAGCAAATAATGTGTGCGTAATTGTTTGATCTAGGAAGAAATCGTAGGAATATGAGCGAATACCGAAAGTAAGAGCAAGTGAGACTAAAAAGAGTTGGGTGTAGGTCTGGTCGGATCGGACAGGCTGCTACACAGTTCCCACTCTCTGACGCTATCCCTCTGCTAACCGCCACGGGGACTTTCGGCTGCTCAGTTTAATGCCTGGCCCGGTGCACCCCTCCTTAGCTAACCTGGTTGCCCAAGACTCCTCTTAAGCGACCGTATTGATGGCGATCTCAGTGCGGACGCCAGATTAACACAGGATGCTGCGAAACAGTACTCCCATCCTCAGACTATCCACTACACCCGGCCTCCAGGTCACTGGATTACAGGAGCACGCCACCACTCCCAGCCGCCAGTGTAATCCATTCTACCGCTACTTTACCTACAATCTGCGATGTCAGCGAACTATTTTTTTTCCATACTCACAGCTTACTCGCCGATTTAACACGAAAACTAATGTGTATAGTGTACTGATTTATTTCTTACTTTCCGTTTCGACGAGAAAGTACACTGCCGAATATGAGACGAACTGTTGTTACCTTGTGGATCCACGTTGCAGTTTCAATCACGAATGCAATTCCTTCCATCACTTAGAGAAAGAAAAAACCACTTTGGTAACTAATGGTAACGTCTCTAGCAGTCAGATGTACCCTCTCTTGGTAGAGGTGCGAAGAAAATAATGCACTCGATAACGTCAACACATTATTCTATTCTTTAATGCAGTTATTTTACATTGAATAAGGAAATTCATCCTTTAGAAACACATCTAGTATGCTCATTGAGTACCATTTTATTTTGTCGAGAATGTGGAATCATGTAAAGTAAGTATTCAAATCTGCATGTGTCATTATTATATTTATAACGAATGCCGAAAATTTTGCATTTACATCTCCTGTGTGCCACATTTTCCAACATAATTTCGATTACAGGCTGCGCAATGATAATTTCCTACACTCACGTCGTGGTTTATGTCTACCATTCGTAATCTCCTCGTCCTCTCTGCCTTCAACTGTGACACAGAGATGTCTCATACGCTACACAGCGCATGTTTAAATCTTAGCCCTTCAACGAGAGTGACGTGCCTCGTCAGTATTATCCATGTTCTTGATGCGGATGACAGGACGTCAAGCACCGCCTGTGAGTCACGAATTAGCTCTTACTTTGAGAAGCAATCACTCGAGAAGGTTTTCTCCTTTGTGCCTTTATACTGACCACTTGCGTGCAAGAAACACACATGTCCAATACTTGGAAATAAATTTCGACAGACATATATACTGAGAGATGACAGTTTTAAAGTGTGTCAAATCTAGCCTTCCTTATTTTTTGAAGTCACTAGTGAAGCAGTTCATCTCAGTTAGCAAGTGCAAATACAATTCATGGAAAAACAGGTAGTCCAGTCATGAGGTATGTGTCTGAACTTTGTAAAGGACGAACGCGGAATTCGAAGAAAGGATGACACTCTCTAGCAAATAATGTGTGCGTAATTGTTTGATCTAGGAAGAAATCGTAGGAATATGAGCGAATACCGAAAGTAAGAGCAAGTGAGACTAAAAAGAGTTGGGTGTAGGTCTGGTCGTATCGGACAGGCTGCTACACAGTTCCCACTCTCTGACGCTATCCCTCCGCTAACCGCCACGGGGACTTTTGGCTGCTCAGTTTCCTGCCTGGCCCGGTGCACCCCTCCTTAGCTAACCTGGTCGCCCAAGACTCTTCTTAAGCGACCATATCGATGGCGATCTCAGTGCGGACGCCAGATCAACACAGGATGCTGCGAAACAGTACTCCCATCCTCAGACTATCCACTACACCCGGCCTCCAGGTCGCTGGATTACAGGAGCACGCCACCACTCCCAGCCGGCAGTGTAATCCATTCTACCGCTACTTTACCTACAATCTGCGATGTCAGCGAACTATTTTTTTTCCATACTCACAGCTTGCTCGCCGATTTAACACGAAAACTAATGTGTATAGTGTACGTATTTATTTCTTACTTTCCGTTTCGACGAGAAAGTACACTGCCGAATATGAGACGAACTGTTGTTACCTTGTGGATAAACGGTGCAGTTTCAATCACGAATGCAATACCTTCCATCACTTAGAGAAAGAGAAAACCACTTTGGTAACTAATGGTAACGTCTCTAGCAGTCAGATGTACCCTCTCTTGGTAGAGGTGCGAAGAAAATAATGCACACGATAACGTCAACACATTATTCTATTCTTTAATGCAGTTATTTTACATTGAATAAGGAAATTCATCCATTAGAAACACATTTAGTATGCTCATTGAGTACCATTTTATTTTGTCGAAAATGTGGAATCATGTAAAGTAAGTATTCAAATCTGCATGTGTCATTATTATATTTATAACGAATGCCGAAAAATTTTGCATTTACATCTCCTGTGTGCCACATTCTCTAACATAATTTCGATTACAGGCTGCGCAACGATAATTTCTTACACTCACGTCGTGATTTATGTCTACCATTCGTAATCTCCCTCGTCCTCTCTGCCTTCAACTGTGAAACAGAGATGTCTCGAACGCTACACAGCGCATGTTTAAATCTTAGCCCTTCAAGGAGGGTGACGTGCGTCGTCAGTATTATCCATGATCTTGATGCGGATGACAGGACGTCAAGCACCGCCTGTGAGTCACGAATTATCTCTTACTTTGAGAAGCAATCACTCGAGAAGGTTTTCTCCTTTGTGCCTTTATACTGACCACTTGCGTGCAAGAAACACACATGTCCAATACTTGGAAATAAATTTCGACAGACATATATACCGAGAGATGACAGTTTTAAAGTGTGTCAAATCTAGCCTTCCTTATTTTTTGAAGTCACTAGTGAAGCAGTTCATCTCAGTTAGCAAGTGCAAATACAATTCATGGAAAAACAGGTAGTCCAGTCATGAGGTATGTGTCTGAACTTTGTAAAGGACGAACGCGGAATTCGAAGAAAGGATGACACTCTCTAGCAAATAATGTGTGCGCAATTGTTTGATCTAGGAAGAAATCGTAGGAATATGAGCGAATACCGAAAGTAAGAGCAAGTGAGACTAAAAAGAGTTGGGTGTAGGTCTGGTCGTATCGGACAGGCTGCTACACAGTTCCCACTCTCTGACGCTATCCCTCTGCTAACCGCCACGGGGACTTTTGGCTGCTCAGTTTCCTGCCTGGCCCGGTGCACCCCTCCTTAGCTAACCTGGTCGCCCAAGACTCCTCTTAAGCGACCATATTGATGGCGATCTCAGTGCGGACGCCAGATCAACACAGGATGCTGCGAAACAGTACTCCCATCCTCAGACTATCCACTACACCCGGCCTCCAGGTCGCTGGATTACAGGAGCACGCCACCACTCCCAGCCGCCAGTGTAATCCATTCTACCGCTACTTTACCTACAATCTGCGATGTCAGCGAACTATTTGTTTTCCATACTCACAGCTTACTCACCGATTTAACACGAAAACTAATGTGTATAGTGTACGTATTTATTTCTTACTTCCCGTTTCGACGAGAAAGTACACTGCCGAATATGAGACGAACTGTTGTTACCTTGTGGATCCACGTTGCAGTTTCAATCACGAATACAATTCCTTCCATCACTTAGAGAAAGAAAAAACCACTTTGGTAACTAATGGTAACGTCTCTAGCAGTCAGATGTACCCTCTCTTGGTAGAGGTGCGAAGAAAATAATGCACTCGATAACGTCAACACATTATTCTATTCTTTAATGCAGTTATTTTACATTGAATAAGGAAATTCATCCTTTAGAAACACATCTAGTATGCTCACTGAGTACCATTTTATTTTGTCGAAAATGTGGAATCATGTAAAGTAAGTATTCAAATCTGCATGTGTCATTATTATATTTATAACGAATGACGAAAATTTTGCATTTACATCTCCTGTGTGCCACATTTTCTAACATAATTTCGATTACAGGCTGCGCAACGATAATTTCTTACACTCACGTCGTGGTTTATGTCTACCATTCGTAATCTCCCTCGTCCTCTCTGCCTTCAACTGTGAAACAGAGATGTCTCAAACGCTACACAGCGCATGTTTAAATCTTAGCCCTTCAACGAGAGTGACGTGCCTCGTCAGGATTCTCCATGTTCTTGATGCGGATGACAGGACGTCAAGCACCGCCTGTGAGTCACGAATTATCTCTTACTTTGAGAAGCAATCACTCGAGAAGGTTTTCTCCTTTGTGCCTTTATACTGACCACTTGCGTGCAAGAAACACACATGTCCAATACTTGGAAATAAATTTCGACAGACATATATACCGAGAGATGACAGTTTTAAAGTGTGTCAAATCTAGCCTTCCTTATTTTTTGAAGTCACTAGTGAAGCAGTTCATCTCAGTTAGCAAGTGCAAATACAATTCATGGAAAAACAGGTAGTCCAGTCATAAGGTATGTGTCTGAACTTTGTAAAGGACGAACGCGGAATTCGAAGAAAGGATGACACTCTCTAGCAAATAATGTGTGCGTAATTGTTTGATCTAGGAAGAAATCGTAGGAATATGAGCGAATACCGAAAGTAAGAGCAAGTGAGACTAAAAAGAGTTGGGTGTAGGTCTGGTCGTATCGGACAGGCTGCTACACAGTTCCCACTCTCTGACGCTATCCCTCTGCTAACCGCCACGGGGACTTTTGGCTGCTCAGTTTCCTGCCTGGCCCGGTGCACCCCTCCTTAGCTAACCTGGTCGCCCAAGACTCCTCTTAAGCGACCATATTGATGGCGATCTCAGTGCGGACGCCAGATCAACACAGGATGCTGCGAAACAGTACTCCCATCCTCAGACTATCCACTACACCCGACCTACAGGTCGCTGGATTACAGGAGCACGCCACCACTCCCAGCCGCCAGTGTAATCCATTCTACCGCTACTTTACCTACAATCTGCGATGTCAGCGAACTATTTTTTTTCCATACTCACAGCTTACTCGCCGATTTAACACGAAGACTAATGTGTATAGTGTACTGATTTATTTCTTACTTTCCGTTTCGACGAGAAAGTACACTGCCGAATATGAGACGAACTGTTGTTACCTTGTGGATAAACGTTGCAGTTTCAATCACGAATGCAATTCCTTCCATCACTTAGAGAAAGAGAAAACCACTTTGGTAACTAATGGTAACGTCTCTAGCAGTCAGATGTACCCTCTCTTGGTAGAGGTGCGAAGAAAATAATGCACTCGATAACGTCAACACATTATTCTATTCTTTAATGCAGTTATTTTACATTGAATAAGGAAATTCATCCTTTAGAAACACATCTAGTATGCTCACTGAGTACCATTTTATTTTGTCGAAAATGTGGAATCATGTAAAGTAAGTATTCAAATCTGCATGTGTCATTATTATATTTATAACGAATGACGAAAATTTTGCATTTACATCTCCTGTGTGCCACATTTTCTAACATAATTTCGATTACAGGCTGCGCGACGATAATTTCTTACACTCACGTCGTGGTTTATGTCTACCATTCGTAATCTCCCTCGTCCTCTCTGCCTTCAACTGTGAAACAGAGATGTCTCAAACGCTACACAGCGCATGTTTAAATCTTAGCCCTTCAACGAGAGTGACGTGCCTCGTCAGTATTATCCATGTTCTTGATGCGGATGACAGGACGTCAAGCACCGACTGTGAGTCACGAATTATCTCTTACTTTGAGAAGCAATCACTCCAGAAGGTTTTCTCCTTTGTGCCTTTATACTGACCACTTGCGTGCAAGAAACACACATGTCCAATACTTGGAAATAAATTTCGACAGACATATATACTGAGAGATGACAGTTTTAAAGTGTGTCAAATCTAGCCTTCCTTATTTTTTGAAGTCACTAGTGAAGCAGTTCATCTCAGTTAGCAAGTGCAAATACAATTCATGGAAAAACAGGTAGTCCAGTCATGAGGTATGTGTCTGAACTTTGTAAAGGACGAACGCGGAATTAGAAGAAAGGATGACACTCTCTAGCAAATAATGTGTGCGTAATTGTTTGATCTAGGAAGAAATCGTAGGAATATGAGCGAATACCGAAAGTAAGAGCAAGTGAGACTAAAAAGAGTTGGGTGTAGGTCTGGTCGTATCGGACAGGCTGCTACACAGTTCCCACTCTCTGACGCTATCCCTCTGCTAACCGCCACGGGGACTTTTGGCTGCTCAGTTTCCTGCCTGGCCCGGTGCACCCCTCCTTAGCTAACCTGGTCGCCCAAGACTCCTCTTAAGCGACCATATTGATGGCGATCTCAGTGCGGACGCCAGATCAACACAGGATGCTGCGAAACAGTACTCCCATCCTCAGACTATCCACTACACCCGACCTCCAGGTCGCTGGATTACAGGAGCACGCCACCACTCCCAGCCGCCAGTGTAATCCATTCTACCGCTACTTTACCTACAATCTGCGATGTCAGCGAACTATTTTTTTTCCATACTCACAGCTTACTCGCCGATTTAACACGAAGACTAATGTGTATAGTGTACTTATTTATTTCTTACTTTCCGTTTCGACGAGAAAGTACACTGCCGAATATGAGACGAACTGTTGTTACCTTGTGGATAAACGTTGCAGTTTCAATCACGAATGCAATTCCTTCCATCACTTAGAGAAAGAGAAAACCACTTTGGTAACTAATGGTAACGTCTCTAGCAGTCAGATGTACCCTCTCTTGGTAGAGGTGCGAAGAAAATAATGCACTCGATAACGTCAACACATTATTCTATTCTTTAATGCAGTTATTTTACATTGAATAAGGAAATTCATCCTTTAGAAACACATCTAGTATGCTCACTGAGTACCATTTTATTTTGTCGAAAATGTGGAATCATGTAAAGTAAGTATTCAAATCTGCATGTGTCATTATTATATTTATAACGAATGACGAAAATTTTGCATTTACATCTCCTGTGTGCCACATTTTCTAACATAATTTCGATTACAGGCTGCGCAACGATAATTTCTTACACTCACGTCGTGGTTTATGTCTACCATTCGTAATCTCCCTCGTCCTCTCTGCCTTCAACTGTGAAACAGAGATGTCTCAAACGCTACACAGCGCATGTTTAAATCTTAGCCCTTCAACGAGAGTGACGTGCCTCGTCAGTATTATCCATGTTCTTGATGCGGATGACAGGACGTCAAGCACCGCCTGTGAGTCACGAATTATCTCTTACTTTGAGAAGCAATCACTCCAGAAGGTTTTCTCCTTTGTGCCTTTATACTGACCACTTGCGTGCAAGAAACACACATGTCCAATACTTGGAAATAAATTTCGACAGACATATATACTGAGAGATGACAGTTTTAAAGTGTGTCAAATCTAGCCTTCCTTATTTTTTGAAGTCACTAGTGAAGCAGTTCATCTCAGTTAGCAAGTGCAAATACAATTCATGGAAAAACAGGTAGTCCAGTCATGAGGTATGTGTCTGAACTTTGTAAAGGACGAACGCGGAATTCGAAGAAAGGATGACACTCTCTAGCAAATAATGTGTGCGTAATTGTTTGATCTAGGAAGAAATCGTAGGAATATGAGCGAATACCGAAAGTAAGAGCAAGTGAGACTAAAAAGAGTTGGGTGTAGGTCTGGTCGTATCGGACAGGCTGCTACACAGTTCCCACTCTCTGACGCTATCCCTCTGCTAACCGCCACGGGGACTTTTGGCTGCTCAGGTTTCCTGCCTGGCCCGGTGCACCCCTCCTTAGCTAACCTGGTCGCCCAAGACTCCTCTTAAGCGACCATATTGATGGCGATCTCAGTGCGGACGCCAGATCAACACAGGATGCTGCGAAACAGTACTCCCATCCTTAGACTATCCACTACACCCGGCCTCCAGGTCGCTGGATTACAGGAGCACGCCACCACTCCCAGCCGCCAGTGTAATCCATTCTACCGCTACTTTACCTACAATCTGCGATGTCAGCGAACTATTTTTTTTCCATACTCACAGCTTACTCGCCGATTTAACACGAAGACTAATGTGTATAGTGTACTTATTTATTTCTTACTTTCCGTTTCGACGAGAAAGTACACTGCCGAATATGAGACGAACTGTTGTTACCTTGTGGATAAACGTTGCAGTTTCAATCACGAATGCAATTCCTTCCATCACTTAGAGAAAGAGAAAACCACTTTGGTAACTAATGGTAACGTCTCTAGCAGTCAGATGTACCCTCTCTTGGTAGAGGTGCGAAGAAAATAATGCACACGATAACGTCAACACATTATTCTATTCTTTAATGCAGTTATTTTACATTGAATAAGGAAATTCATCCATTAGAAACACATTTAGTATGCTCATTGAGTACCATTTTATTTTGTCGAAAATGTGGAATCATGTAAAGTAAGTATTCAAATCTGCATGTGTCATTATTATATTTATAACGAATGCCGAAAAATTTTGCATTTACATCTCCTGTGTGCCACATTTTCTAACATAATTTCGATTACAGGCTGCGCAACGATAATTTCTTACACTCACGTCGTGGTTTATGTCTACCATTCGTAATCTCCCTCGTCCTCTCTGCCTTCAACTGTGAAACAGAGATGTCTCAAACGCTACACAGCGCATGTTTAAATCTTAGCCCTTCAACGAGAGTGACGTGCCTCGTCAGTATTATCCATGTTCTTGATGCGGATGACAGGACGTCAAGCACCGCCTGTGAGTCACGAATTATCTCTTACTTTGAGAAGCAATCACTCGAGAAGGTTTTCTCCTTTGTGCCTTTATACTGACCACTTGCGTGCAAGAAACACACATGTCCAATACTTGGAAATAAATTTCGACAGACATATATACTGAGAGATGACAGTTTTAAAGTGTGTCAAATCTAGCCTTCCTTATTTTTTGAAGTCACTAGTGAAGCAGTTCATCTCAGTTAGCAAGTGCAAATACAATTCATGGAAAAACAGGTAGTCCAGTCATGAGGTATGTGTCTGAACTTTGTAAAGGACGAACGCGGAATTCGAAGAAAGGATGACACTCTCTAGCAAATAATGTGTGCGTAATTGTTTGATCTAGGAAGAAATCGTAGGAATATGAGCGAATACCGAAAGTAAGAGCAAGTGAGACTAAAAAGAGTTGGGTGTAGGTCTGGTCGTATCGGACAGGCTGCTACACAGTTCCCACTCTCTGACGCTATCCCTCTGCTAACCGCCACGGGGACTTTTGGCTGCTCAGGTTTCCTGCCTGGCCCGGTGCACCCCTCCTTAGCTAACCTGGTCGCCCAAGACTCCTCTTAAGCGACCATATTGATGGCGATCTCAGTGCGGACGCCAGATCAACACAGGATGCTGCGAAACAGTACTCCCATCCTTAGACTATCCACTACACCCGGCCTCCAGGTCGCTGGATTACAGGAGCACGCCACCACTCCCAGCCGCCAGTGTAATCCATTCTACCGCTACTTTACCTACAATCTGCGATGTCAGCGAACTATTTTTTTTCCATACTCACAGCTTACTCGCCGATTTAACACGAAGACTAATGTGTATAGTGTACTTATTTATTTCTTACTTTCCGTTTCGACGAGAAAGTACACTGCCGAATATGAGACGAACTGTTGTTACCTTGTGGATAAACGTTGCAGTTTCAATCACGAATGCAATTCCTTCCATCACTTAGAGAAAGAGAAAACCACTTTGGTAACTAATGGTAACGTCTCTAGCAGTCAGATGTACCCTCTCTTGGTAGAGGTGCGAAGAAAATAATGCACACGATAACGTCAACACATTATTCTATTCTTTAATGCAGTTATTTTACATTGAATAAGGAAATTCATCCATTAGAAACACATTTAGTATGCTCATTGAGTACCATTTTATTTTGTCGAAAATGTGGAATCATGTAAAGTAAGTATTCAAATCTGCATGTGTCATTATTATATTTATAACGAATGCCGAAAAATTTTGCATTTACATCTCCTGTGTGCCACATTCTCTAACATAATTTCGATTACAGGCTGCGCAACGATAATTTCTTACACTCACGTCGTGATTTATGTCTACCATTCGTAATCTCCCTCGTCCTCTCTGCCTTCAACTGTGAAACAGAGATGTCTCGAACGCTACACAGCGCATGTTTAAATCTTAGCCCTTCAAGGAGAGTGACGTGCGTCGTCAGTATTATCCATGATCTTGATGCGGATGACAGGACGTCAAGCACCGCCTGTGAGTCACGAATTATCTCTTACTTTGAGAAGCAATCACTCCAGAAGGTTTTCTCCTTTGTGCCTTTATACTGACCACTTGCGTGCAAGAAACACACATGTCCAATACTTGGAAATAAATTTCGACAGACATATATACTGAGAGATGACAGTTTTAAAGTGTGTCAAATCTAGCCTTCCTTATTTTTTGAAGTCACTAGTGAAGCAGTTCATCTCAGTTAGCAAGTGCAAATACAATTCATGGAAAAACAGGTAGTCCAGTCATGAGGTATGTGTCTGAACTTTGTAAAGGACGAACGCGGAATTAGAAGAAAGGATGACACTCTCTAGCAAATAATGTGTGCGTAATTGTTTGATCTAGGAAGAAATCGTAGGAATATGAGCGAATACCGAAAGTAAGAGCAAGTGAGACTAAAAAGAGTTGGGTGTAGGTCTGGTCGTATCGGACAGGCTGCTACACAGTTCCCACTCTCTGACGCTATCCCTCTGCTAACCGCCACGGGGACTTTTGGCTGCTCAGTTTCCTGCCTGGCCCGGTGCACCCCTCCTTAGCTAACCTGGTCGCCCAAGACTCCTCTTAAGCGACCATATTGATGGCGATCTCAGTGCGGACGCCAGATCAACACAGGATGCTGCGAAACAGTACTCCCATCCTCAGACTATCCACTACACCCGACCTCCAGGTCGCTGGATTACAGGAGCACGCCACCACTCCCAGCCGCCAGTGTAATCCATTCTACCGCTACTTTACCTACAATCTGCGATGTCAGCGAACTATTTTTTTTCCATACTCACAGCTTACTCGCCGATTTAACACGAAGACTAATGTGTATAGTGTACTTATTTATTTCTTACTTTCCGTTTCGACGAGAAAGTACACTGCCGAATATGAGACGAACTGTTGTTACCTTGTGGATAAACGTTGCAGTTTCAATCACGAATGCAATTCCTTCCATCACTTAGAGAAAGAGAAAACCACTTTGGTAACTAATGGTAACGTCTCTAGCAGTCAGATGTACCCTCTCTTGGTAGAGGTGCGAAGAAAATAATGCACTCGATAACGTCAACACATTATTCTATTCTTTAATGCAGTTATTTTACATTGAATAAGGAAATTCATCCTTTAGAAACACATCTAGTATGCTCACTGAGTACCATTTTATTTTGTCGAAAATGTGGAATCATGTAAAGTAAGTATTCAAATCTGCATGTGTCATTATTATATTTATAACGAATGACGAAAATTTTGCATTTACATCTCCTGTGTGCCACATTTTCTAACATAATTTCGATTACAGGCTGCGCAACGATAATTTCTTACACTCACGTCGTGGTTTATGTCTACCATTCGTAATCTCCCTCGTCCTCTCTGCCTTCAACTGTGAAACAGAGATGTCTCAAACGCTACACAGCGCATGTTTAAATCTTAGCCCTTCAACGAGAGTGACGTGCCTCGTCAGTATTATCCATGTTCTTGATGCGGATGACAGGACGTCAAGCACCGCCTGTGAGTCACGAATTATCTCTTACTTTGAGAAGCAATCACTCGAGAAGGTTTTCTCCTTTGTGCCTTTATACTGACCACTTGCGTGCAAGAAACACACATGTCCAATACTTGGAAATAAATTTCGACAGACATATATACTGAGAGATGACAGTTTTAAAGTGTGTCAAATCTAGCCTTCCTTATTTTTTGAAGTCACTAGTGAAGCAGTTCATCTCAGTTAGCAAGTGCAAATACAATTCATGGAAAAACAGGTAGTCCAGTCATGAGGTATGTGTCTGAACTTTGTAAAGGACGAACGCGGAATTCGAAGAAAGGATGACACTCTCTAGCAAATAATGTGTGCGTAATTGTTTGATCTAGGAAGAAATCGTAGGAATATGAGCGAATACCGAAAGTAAGAGCAAGTGAGACTAAAAAGAGTTGGGTGTAGGTCTGGTCGTATCGGACAGGCTGCTACACAGTTCCCACTCTCTGACGCTATCCTTCTGCTAACCGCCACGGGGACTTTTGGCTGCTCAGGTTTCCTGCCTGGCCCGGTGCACCCCTCCTTAGCTAACCTGGTCGCCCAAGACTCCTCTTAAGCGACCATATTGATGGCGATCTCAGTGCGGACGCCAGATCAACACAGGATGCTGCGAAACAGTACTCCCATCCTTAGACTATCCACTACACCCGGCCTCCAGGTCGCTGGATTACAGGAGCACGCCACCACTCCCAGCCGCCAGTGTAATCCATTCTACCGCTACTTTACCTACAATCTGCGATGTCAGCGAACTATTTTTTTTCCATACTCATAGCTTACTCGCCGATTTAACACGAAGACTAATGTGTATAGTGTACTTATTTATTTCTTACTTTCCGTTTCGACGAGAAAGTACACTGCCGAATATGAGACGAACTGTTGTTACCTTGTGGATAAACGTTGCAGTTTCAATCACGAATGCAATTCCTTCCATCACTTAGAGAAAGAGAAAACCACTTTGGTAACTAATGGTAACGTCTCTAGCAGTCAGATGTACCCTCTCTTGGTAGAGGTGCGAAGAAAATAATGCACACGATAACGTCAACACATTATTCTATTCTTTAATGCAGTTATTTTACATTGAATAAGGAAATTCATCCATTAGAAACACATTTAGTATGCTCATTGAGTACCATTTTATTTTGTCGAAAATGTGGAATCATGTAAAGTAAGTATTCAAATCTGCATGTGTCATTATTATATTTATAACGAATGCCGAAAAATTTTGCATTTACATCTCCTGTGTGCCACATTTTCTAACATAATTTCGATTACAGGCTGCGCAACGATAATTTCTTACACTCACGTCGTGGTTTATGTCTACCATTCGTAATCTCCCTCGTCCTCTCTGCCTTCAACTGTGAAACAGAGATGTCTCAAACGCTACACAGCGCATGTTTAAATCTTAGCCCTTCAACGAGAGTGACGTGCCTCGTCAGTATTATCCATGTTCTTGATGCGGATGACAGGACGTCAAGCACCGCCTGTGAGTCACGAATTATCTCTTACTTTGAGAAGCAATCACTCGAGAAGGTTTTCTCCTTTGTGCCTTTATACTGACCACTTGCGTGCAAGAAACACACATGTCCAATACTTGGAAATAAATTTCGACAGACATATATACTGAGAGATGACAGTTTTAAAGTGTGTCAAATCTAGCCTTCCTTATTTTTTGAAGTCACTAGTGAAGCAGTTCATCTCAGTTAGCAAGTGCAAATACAATTCATGGAAAAACAGGTAGTCCAGTCATGAGGTATGTGTCTGAACTTTGTAAAGGACGAACGCGGAATTCGAAGAAAGGATGACACTCTCTAGCAAATAATGTGTGCGTAATTGTTTGATCTAGGAAGAAATCGTAGGAATATGAGCGAATACCGAAAGTAAGAGCAAGTGAGACTAAAAAGAGTTGGGTGTAGGTCTGGTCGTATCGGACAGGCTGCTACACAGTTCCCACTCTCTGACGCTATCCCTCTGCTAACCGCCACGGGGACTTTTGGCTGCTCAGGTTTCCTGCCTGGCCCGGTGCACCCCTCCTTAGCTAACCTGGTCGCCCAAGACTCCTCTTAAGCGACCATATTGATGGCGATCTCAGTGCGGACGCCAGATCAACACAGGATGCTGCGAAACAGTACTCCCATCCTTAGACTATCCACTACACCCGGCCTCCAGGTCGCTGGATTACAGGAGCACGCCACCACTCCCAGCCGCCAGTGTAATCCATTCTACCGCTACTTTACCTACAATCTGCGATGTCAGCGAACTATTTTTTTTCCATACTCACAGCTTACTCGCCGATTTAACACGAAGACTAATGTGTATAGTGTACTTATTTATTTCTTACTTTCCGTTTCGACGAGAAAGTACACTGCCGAATATGAGACGAACTGTTGTTACCTTGTGGATAAACGTTGCAGTTTCAATCACGAATGCAATTCCTTCCATCACTTAGAGAAAGAGAAAACCACTTTGGTAACTAATGGTAACGTCTCTAGCAGTCAGATGTACCCTCTCTTGGTAGAGGTGCGAAGAAAATAATGCACACGATAACGTCAACACATTATTCTATTCTTTAATGCAGTTATTTTACATTGAATAAGGAAATTCATCCATTAGAAACACATTTAGTATGCTCATTGAGTACCATTTTATTTTGTCGAAAATGTGGAATCATGTAAAGTAAGTATTCAAATCTGCATGTGTCATTATTATATTTATAACGAATGCCGAAAAATTTTGCATTTACATCTCCTGTGTGCCACATTCTCTAACATAATTTCGATTACAGGCTGCGCAACGATAATTTCTTACACTCACGTCGTGATTTATGTCTACCATTCGTAATCTCCCTCGTCCTCTCTGCCTTCAACTGTGAAACAGAGATGTCTCGAACGCTACACAGCGCATGTTTAAATCTTAGCCCTTCAAGGAGAGTGACGTGCGTCGTCAGTATTATCCATGATCTTGATGCGGATGACAGGACGTCAAGCACCGCCTGTGAGTCACGAATTATCTCTTACTTTGAGAAGCAATCACTCCAGAAGGTTTTCTCCTTTGTGCCTTTATACTGACCACTTGCGTGCAAGAAACACACATGTCCAATACTTGGAAATAAATTTCGACAGACATATATACTGAGAGATGACAGTTTTAAAGTGTGTCAAATCTAGCCTTCCTTATTTTTTGAAGTCACTAGTGAAGCAGTTCATCTCAGTTAGCAAGTGCAAATACAATTCATGGAAAAACAGGTAGTCCAGTCATGAGGTATGTGTCTGAACTTTGTAAAGGACGAATGCGGAATTCGAAGAAAGGATGACACTCTCTAGCAAATAATGTGTGCGCAATTGTTTGATCTAGGAAGAAATCGTAGGAATATGAGCGAATACCGAAAGTAAGAGCAAGTGAGACTAAAAAGAGTTGGGTGTAGGTCTGCTACACAGTTCCCACTCTCTGACGCTATCCCTCTGCTAACCGCCACGGGGACTTTTGGCTGCTCAGTTTCCTGCCTGCCACGGTGCACCCCTCCTTAGCTAACCTGGTCGCCCGAGACTCCTCTTAAGCGACCATATTGATGGCGATCTCAGTGCGGACGCCAGATCAACACAGGATGCTGCGAAACAGTACTCCCATCCTCAGACTATCCACTACACCCGGACTCCAGGTCGCTGGATTACAGGAGCACGCCACCACTCCCAGCCGGCAGTGTAATCCATTCTACCGCTACTTTACCTACAATCTGCGATGTCAGCGAACTATTTTTTTTCCATACTCACAGCTTACTCGCCGATTTAACACGAAAACTAATGTGTATAGTGTACGTATTTATTTCTTACTTTCCGTTTCGACGAGAAAGTACACTGCCGAATATGAGACGAACTGTTGTTATCTTGTGGATCCACGTTGCAGTTTCAATCACGAATACAATTCCTTCCATCACTTAGAGAAAGAAAAAACCACTTTGGTGCGTCTTGCATCGTTGCAGAACTTCTACGCATATTGAAATTTGAAATATGAATCCGTGATGGCCCACTTGAACAGACAAGATACTTTGAAATTCTCGTTTGATCGTAATTACGCCCGACCTAAACTACACGAAATCGAAGATTGGTTGGAATACGAAGTGAAAGTTGATTCAGAGGATGTCATTGGAATGCATCTTTCGATAGTGAGCAGCGTTGTATTTGTGAAATTGAGGAATGCTAACTTATGTGACAAAATAGTTGAGTCTTGCGGAGGAAGTATGAAATTCAAGCATTGTGATGGAAACGTAGGCGAAGTCACCGTAACACATGCAGGGTTTGGAATACGAACTATCAGGATATTCGAACTACCATTCGAAGTACCGGCGGAACAAATAAACGCAGTGATAGCGCCGTACGGTAAAGTTCTCAGCAATGTTGCCGAACGGTGGTCCAACGCGCGCAAATTCCAAGTTCTCAACGGAGTGAGGCAATTAAAGGTCGATTTGCACAAAGATGTACCGTCACACATCAGCGTCTGTGGATACCGAGGTATCGTTATATACGACGGCCAGCCGAGGACGTGCGCGGCGTGCAACTCTCCCGGACACGTCCGCGCGGAGTGTTTACAGCGGCGAGTGGCGCAGCTGCCGGCTGGCGAGGCGCCGCGACCGCCGGCTATGACTGCGCTGCCAGCGACTTACGCTACGGCTGCCCGCGGCCAAGTCCTGTCCCCAAGCCCTGATGTGAATTCGGAGAACCATCCCACCCGAGAAGAAGCCCGGATTGCCACCACTGACACAACAGAAGCTAGACCACCCGAACCTAAGAAAATCGTGACAGCTGTAACGGTTTCAACACAACAGACACCGAAAGATATTGGGAGCCACAGCAAATTATCCGATTCCTCCGCTGTTGAGAATGACATGCAAGAACCATTCCGGAATGAGCAACCTCATAGTGAACCGATTTCTCTATTGACACCATCATCCACCAAGAGCACGGTCGACAATTTAGCTCGAAACACCACCCGCTTAGAAGATTTGAAGAATGCTGAGGAAGACAACATCAGACAGCAGCCGGTGAAACCTAAACGGCAAACACGAAAACAGAGCCCTGAAGAGATTCAAGCACTGGAGAAAAAACTCTCCCGTACCAAAAAAATTCTTAAAACAGATCGAAGCGGAAAGCAAGGCGTGGTAGACATCGGAAAACCAGACATCCCCAACCCGAATGAGGACGTACAGATGCACCTCGCCCCACCAATTGAAGAACCAATGGACACTGTTGACCGCTGCGGAACTGATACGGGGACAGCATGGTCTGACGACACTGAATGCGCTTAGTTGGACTACCGAATGACGCAGGCGTATAAAATCGCCACGCTCAATGTAAACAGAATAGTTTCGGACGTAAAGTTACAATCTGTGAAGGACTACTTATATGCCGCCGACATTGACATAGCGATGTTACAAGAGGTAGTTACAACCAAAATAGCGGATGTGTACGGATATGAGGCGATCTTAAACATAGGCAATGAATGTGGAACAGGAATACTGTTCAAACACGGCATACCATGTACAGCAAAAGCAATACTTGAATCTGGACGAGGCATAACTGCACAAATATATGATCTGCTTCTTGTTAATATATATGCTCCCTCTGGATCCAGCGGAAAACGAGCAAGGGGCAACCTGTTCCGGGACGAAATTGTCCCATTAATAACGGATCCTCGACTGCACATAATTTTGGGTGGAGATTTTAACTGCGTATTGCGTCCTGAAGATCAAATCCCGAACTTCAACTTTTGTGAGGAGCTGTTGCTGTTAATTAACGGGCTCGATATGATAGATGCTTGGTGCCACCTTCGCCCGCACACCCGAGGATACACGTACGTATCCAGTACTTCGGCAAGCAGACTAGAAAGGCTGTATGTAACGAAAGGTTTTATCCATAATGTAACTGACTGTGAAATTTGGCCTCTATACTGACCACTTGCGTGCAAGAAACACACATGTCCAATACTTGGAAATAAATTTCGACAGACATATATACTGAGAGATGACAGTTTTAAAGTGTGTCAAATCTAGCCTTCCTTATTTTTTGAAGTCACTAGTGAAGCAGTTCATCTCAGTTAGCAAGTGCAAATACAATTCATGGAAAAACAGGTAGTCCAGTCATGAGGTATGTGTCTGAACTTTGTAAAGGACGAATGCGGAATTCGAAGAAAGGATGACACTCTCTAGCAAATAATGTGTGCGCAATTGTTTGATCTAGCAAGAAATCGTAGGAATATGAGCGAATACCGAAAGTAAGAGCAAGTGAGACTAAAAAGAGTTGGGTGTAGGTCTGCTACACAGTTCCCACTCTCTGACGCTATCCCTCTGCTAACCGCCACGGGGACTTTTGGCTGCTCAGTTTCCTGCCTGCCCCGGTGCACCCCTCCTTAGCTAACCTGGTCGCCCAAGACTCCTCTTAAGCGACCATATTGATGGCGATCTCAGTGCGGACGCCAGATCAACACAGGATGCTGCGAAACAGTACTCCCATCCTCAGACTATCCACTACACCCGGCCTCCAGGTCGCTGGATTACAGGAGCACGCCACCACTCCCAGCCGCCAGTGTATTCCATTCTACCGCTACTTTACCTACAATCTGCGATGTCAGCGAACTATTTTTTTTCCATACTCACAGCTTACTCGCCGATTTAACACGAAGACTAATGTGTATAGTGTACTTATTTATTTCTTACTTTCCGTTTCGACGAGAAAGTACACTGCCGAATATGAGACGAACTGTTGTTACCTTGTGGATAAACGTTGCAGTTTCAATCACGAATGCAATTCCTTCCATCACTTAGAGAAAGAGAAAACCACTTTGGTAACTAATGGTAACGTCTCTAGCAGTCAGATGTACCCTCTCTTGGTAGAGGTGCGAAGAAAATAATGCACACGATAACGTCAACACATTATTCTATTCTTTAATGCAGTTATTTTACATTGAATAAGGAAATTCATCCATTAGAAACACATTTAGTATGCTCATTGAGTACCATTTTATTTTGTCGAAAATGTGGAATCATGTAAAGTAAGTATTCAAATCTGCATGTGTCATTATTATATTTATAACGAATGCCGAAAAATTTTGCATTTACATCTCCTGTGTGCCACATTCTCTAACATAATTTCGATTACAGGCTGCGCAACGATAATTTCTTACACTCACGTCGTGATTTATGTCTACCATTCGTAATCTCCCTCGTCCTCTCTGCCTTCAACTGTGAAACAGAGATGTCTCGAACGCTACACAGCGCATGTTTAAATCTTAGCCCTTCAAGGAGAGTGACGTGCGTCGTCAGTATTATCCATGATCTTGATGCGGATGACAGGACGTCAAGCACCGCCTGTGAGTCACGAATTATCTCTTACTTTGAGAAGCAATCACTCCAGAAGGTTTTCTCCTTTGTGCCTTTATACTGACCACTTGCGTGCAAGAAACACACATGTCCAATACTTGGAAATAAATTTCGACAGACATATATACTGAGAGATGACAGTTTTAAAGTGTGTCAAATCTAGCCTTCCTTATTTTTTGAAGTCACTAGTGAAGCAGTTCATCTCAGTTAGCAAGTGCAAATACAATTCATGGAAAAACAGGTAGTCCAGTCATGAGGTATGTGTCAGAACTTTGTAAAGGACGAATGCGGAATTCGAAAAAAGGATGACACTCTCTAGCAAATAATGTGTGCGTAATTGTTTGATCTAGGAAGAAATCGTAGGAATATGAGCGAATACCGAAAGTAAGAGCAAGTGAGACTAAAAAGAGTTGGGTGTAGGTCTGCTACACAGTTCCCACTCTCTGACGCTATCCCTCTGCTAACCGCCACGGGGACTTTTGGCTGCTCAGTTTCCTGCCTGCCCCGGTGCACCCCTCCTTAGCTAACCTGGTCGCCCAAGACTCCTCTTAAGCGACCATATTGATGGCGATCTCAGTGCGGACGCCAGATCAACACAGGATGCTGCGAAACAGTACTCCCATCCTCAGACTATCCACTACACCCGGACTCCAGGTCGCTGGATTACAGGAGCACGCCACCACTCCCAGCCGGCAGTGCAATCCATTCTACCGCTACTTTACCTACAATCTGCGATGTCAGCGAACTATTTTTTTTCCATACTCACAGCTTACTCGCCGATTTAACACGAAAACTAATGTGTATAGTGTACTTATTTATTTCTTACTATCCGTTTCGACGAGAAAGTACACTGCCGAATATGAGACGAACTGTAGTTACCTTGTGGATCCACGTTGCAGTTCCAATCACGAATGCAATTCCTTCCATCACTTAGAGAAAGAAAAAACCACTTTGGTAACTAATGGTAACGTCTCTAGCAGTCAGATGTACCCTCTCTTGGTAGAGGTGCGAAGAAAATAATGCACTCGATAACGTCAACACATTATTCTATTCTTTAATGCAGTTATTTTACATTGAATAAGGAAATTCATCCTTTAGAAACACATCTAGTATGCTCATTGAGTACCATTTTATTTTGTCGAAAATGTGGAATCATGTAAAGTAAGTATTCAAATCTGCATGTGTCATTATTATATTTATAACGAATGCCGAAAATTTTGCATTTACATCTCCTGTGTGCCACATTTTCTAACATAATTTCGATTACAAGCTGCGCAACGATAATATCTTACACTCACGTCGTGGTTTATGTCTACCATTCGTAATCTCCCTCGTCCTCTCTGCCTTCAACTGTGAAACAGAGATGTCTCAAACGCTACACAGCGCATGTTTAAATCTTAGCCCTTCAACGAGAGTGACGTGCCTCGTCAGTATTATCCATGTTCTTGATGCGGATGACAGGACGTCAAGCACCGCCTGTGAGTCACGAATTATCTCTTACTTTGAGAAGCAATCACTCCAGAAGGTTTTCTCCTTTGTGCCTTTATACTGACCACTTGCGTGCAAGAAACACACATGTCCAATACTTTGAAATAAATTTCGACAGACATATATACTGAGAGATGACAGTTTTAAAGTGTGTCAAATCTAGCCTTCCTTATTTTTTGAAGTCACTAGTGAAGCAGTTCATCTCAGTTAGCAAGTGCAAATACAATTCATGGAAAAACAGGTAGTCCAGTCATGAGGTATGTGTCAGAACTTTGTAAAGGACGAATGCGGAATTCGAAAAAAGGATGACACTCTCTAGCAAATAATGTGTGCGTAATTGTTTGATCTAGGAAGAAATCGTAGGAATATGAGCGAATACCGAAAGTAAGAGCAAGTGAGACTAAAAAGAGTTGGGTGTAGGTCTGGTCGTATCGGACAGGCTGCTACACAGTTCCCACTCTCTGACGCTATCCCTCTGCTAACCGCCACGGGGACTTTTGGCTGCTCAGTTTCCTGCCTGGCCCGGTGCACCCCTCCTTAGCTAACCTGGTCGCCCAAGACTCCTCTTAAGCGACCATATTGATGGCGATCTCAGTGCGGACGCCAGATCAACACAGGATGCTGCGAAACAGTACTCCCATCCTCAGACTATCCACTACACCCGGCCTCCAAGTCGCTGGATTACAGGAGCACGCCACCACTCCCAGCCGCCAGTGTAATCCATTCTACCGCTACTTTACCTACAATCTGCGATGTCAGCGAACTATTGTTTTCCATACTCACAGCTTACTCGCCGATTTAACACGAAGACTAATGTGTATAGTGTACTGATTTATTTCTTACTTTCCGTTTCGACGAGAAAGTACACTGCCGAATATGAGACGAACTGTTGTTACCTTGTGGATAAACGTTGCAGTTTCAATCACGAATGCAATTCCTTCCATCACTTAGAGAAAGAGAAAACCACTTTGGTAACTAATGGTAACGTCTCTAGCAGTCAGATGTACCCTCTCTTGGTAGAGGTGCGAAGAAAATAATGCACACGATAACGTCAACACATTATTCTATTCTTTAATGCAGTTATTTTACATTGAATAAGGAAATTCATCTATTAGAAACACATTTAGTATGCTCATTGAGTACCATTTTATTTTGTCGAAAATGTGGAATCATGTAAAGTAAGTATTCAAATCTGCATGTGTCATTATTATATTTATAACGAATGCCGAAAAATTTTGCATTTTCATCTCCTGTGTGCCACATTCTCTAACATAATTTCGATTACAGGCTGCGCAACGATAATTTCTTACACTCACGTCGTGATTTATGTCTACCATTCGTAATCTAACTCGTCCTCTCTGCCTTCAACTGTGAAACAGAGATGTCTCAAACGCTACACAGCGTATGTTTAAATCTTAGCCCTTCAACGAGAGTGACGTGCCTCGTCAGTATTATCCATGTTCTTGATGCGGATGACAGGACGTCAAGCACCGCCTGTGAGTCACGAATTATCTCTTACTTTGAGAAGCAATCACTCCAGAAGGTTTTCTCCTTTGTGCCTTTATACTGACCACTTGCGTGCAAGAAACACACATGTCCAATACTTGGAAATAAATTTCGACAGACATATATACTGAGAGATGACAGTTTTAAAGTGTGTCAAATCTAGTCTTCCTTATTTTTTGAAGTCACTAGTGAAGCAGTTCATCTCAGTTAGCGAGTGCAAATACAATTCATGGAAAAACAGGTAGTCCAGTCATGAGGTATGTGTCTGAACTTTGTAAAGGACGAATGCGGAATTCGAAGAAAGGATGACACTCTCTAGCAAATAATGTGTGCGCAATTGTTTGATCTAGGAAGAAATCGTAGGAATATGAGCGAATACCGAAAGTAAGAGCAAGTGAGACTAAAAAGAGTTGGGTGTAGGTCTGCTACACAGTTCCCACTCTCTGACGCTATCCCTCTGCTAACCGCCACGGGGCTTTTGGCTGCTCAGTTTCCTGCCTGCCCCGGTGCACCCCTCCTTAGCTAACCTGGTCGCCCAAGACTCCTCTTAAGCGACCATATTTATGGCGATCTCAGTGCGGACGCCAGACCAACACAGGATGCTGCGAAACAGTACTCCCATCCTCAGACTATCCACTACACCCGGCATCCAGGTCGCTGGATTACAGGAGCACGCCACCACTCCCAGCCGCCAGTGTAATCCATTCTACCGGTAGTTTACCTACAATCTGCGATGTCAGCGAACTATTTCTTTTCCATACTCACAGCTTACTCGCCGATTTAACACGAAAACTAATGTGTATAGTGTACTTATTTATTTCTTACTTTCCGTTTCGACGAGAAAGTACACTGCCGAATATGAGACGAACTGTTGTTACCTTGTGGATAAACGTTGCAGTTTCAATCACGAATGCAATTCCTTCCATCACTTAGAGAAAGAGAAAACCACTTTGGTAACTAATGGTAACGTCTCTAGCAGTCAGATGTACCCTCTCTTGGTAGAGGTGCGAAGAAAATAATGCACACGATAACGTCAACACATTATTCTATTCTTTAATGCAGTTATTTTACATTGAATAAGGAAATTCATCCATTAGAAACACATTTAGTATGCTCATTGAGTACCATTTTATTTTGTCGAAAATGTGGAATCATGTAAAGTAAGTATTCAAATCTGCATGTGTCATTATTATATTTATAACGAATGCCGAAAAATTTTGCATTTACATCTCCTGTGTGCCACATTCTCTAACATAATTTCGATTACAGGCTGCGCAACGATAATTTCTTACACTCACGTCGTGATTTATGTCTACCATTCGTAATCTCCCTCGTCCTCTCTGCCTTCAACTGTGAAACAGAGATGTCTCGAACGCTACACAGCGCATGTTTAAATCTTAGCCCTTCAAGGAGAGTGACGTGCGTCGTCAGTATTATCCATGATCTTGATGCGGATGACAGGACGTCAAGCACCGCCTGTGAGTCACGAATTATCTCTTACTTTGAGAAGCAATCACTCCAGAAGGTTTTCTCCTTTGTGCCTTTATACTGACCACTTGCGTGCAAGAAACACACATGTCCAATACTTGGAAATAAATTTCGACAGACATATATACTGAGAGATGACAGTTTTAAAGTGTGTCAAATCTAGCCTTCCTTATTTTTTGAAGTCACTAGTGAAGCAGTTCATCTCAGTTAGCAAGTGCAAATACAATTCATGGAAAAACAGGTAGTCCAGTCATGAGGTATGTGTCAGAACTTTGTAAAGGACGAATGCGGAATTCGAAAAAAGGATGACACTCTCTAGCAAATAATGTGTGCGTAATTGTTTGATCTAGGAAGAAATCGTAGGAATATGAGCGAATACCGAAAGTAAGAGCAAGTGAGACTAAAAAGAGTTGGGTGTAGGTCTGCTACACAGTTCCCACTCTCTGACGCTATCCCTCTGCTAACCGCCACGGGGACTTTTGGCTGTTCAGTTTCCTGCCTGCCCTGGTGCACCCCTCCTTAGCTAACCTGGTCGCCCAAGACTCCTCTTAAGCGACCATATTGATGGCGATCTCAGTGCGGACGCCAGATCAACACAGGATGCTGCGAAACAGTACTCCCATCCTCAGACTATCCACTACACCCGGACTCCAGGTCGCTGGATTACAGGAGCACGCCACCACTCCCAGCCGGCAGTGCAATCCATTCTACCGCTACTTTACCTACAATCTGCGATGTCAGCGAACTATTTTTTTTCCATACTCACAGCTTACTCGCCGATTTAACACGAAAACTAATGTGTATAGTGTACTTATTTATTTCTTACTATCCGTTTCGACGAGAAAGTACACTGCCGAATATGAGACGAACTGTAGTTACCTTGTGGATCCACGTTGCAGTTCCAATCACGAATGCAATTCCTTCCATCACTTAGAGAAAGAAAAAACCACTTTGGTAACTAATGGTAACGTCTCTAGCAGTCAGATGTACCCTCTCTTGGTAGAGGTGCGAAGAAAATAATGCACTCGATAACGTCAACACATTATTCTATTCTTTAATGCAGTTATTTTACATTGAATAAGGAAATTCATCCTTTAGAAACACATCTAGTATGCTCATTGAGTACCATTTTATTTTGTCGAAAATGTGGAATCATGTAAAGTAAGTATTCAAATCTGCATGTGTCATTATTATATTTATAACGAATGCCGAAAATTTTGCATTTACATCTCCTGTGTGCCACATTTTCTAACATAATTTCGATTACAAGCTGCGCAACGATAATTTCTTACACTCACGTCGTGGTTTATGTCTACCATTCGTAATCTCCCTCGTCCTCTCCGCCTTCAACTGTGAAACAGAGATGTCTCAAACGCTACACAGCGCATGTTTAAATCTTAGCCCTTCAACGAGAGTGACGTGCCTCGTCAGTATTATCCATGTTCTTGATGCGGATGACAGGACGTCAAGCACCGCCTGTGAGTCACGAATTATCTCTTACTTTGAGAAGCAATCACTCCAGAAGGTTTTCTCCTTTGTGCCTTTATACTGACCACTTGCGTGCAAGAAACACACATGTCCAATACTTTGAAATAAATTTCGACAGACATATATACTGAGAGATGACAGTTTTAAAGTGTGTCAAATCTAGCCTTCCTTATTTTTTGAAGTCACTAGTGAAGCAGTTCATCTCAGTTAGCAAGTGCAAATACAATTCATGGAAAAACAGGTAGTCCAGTCATGAGGTATGTGTCAGAACTTTGTAAAGGACGAATGCGGAATTCGAAAAAAGGATGACACTCTCTAGCAAATAATGTGTGCGTAATTGTTTGATCTAGGAAGAAATCGTAGGAATATGAGCGAATAAAGAAAGTAAGAGCAAGTGAGACTAAAAAGAGTTGGGTGTAGGTCTGGTCGTATCGGACAGGCTGCTACACAGTTCCCACTCTCTGACGCTATCCCTCTGCTAACCGCCACGGGGACTTTTGGCTGCTCAGTTTCCTGCCTGGCCCGGTGCACCCCTCCTTAGCTAACCTGGTCGCCCAAGACTCCTCTTAAGCGACCATATTGATGGCGATCTCAGTGCGGACGCCAGATCAACACAGGATGCTGCGAAACAGTACTCCCATCCTCAGACTATCCACTACACCCGGCCTCCAAGTCGCTGGATTACAGGAGCACGCCACCACTCCCAGCCGCCAGTGTAATCCATTCTACCGCTACTTTACCTACAATCTGCGATGTCAGCGAACTATTGTTTTCCATACTCACAGCTTACTCGCCGATTTAACACGAAGACTAATGTGTATAGTGTACTGATTTATTTCTTACTTTCCGTTTCGACGAGAAAGTACACTGCCGAATATGAGACGAACTGTTGTTACCTTGTGGATAAACGTTGCAGTTTCAATCACGAATGCAATTCCTTCCATCACTTAGAGAAAGAGAAAACCACTTTGGTAACTAATGGTAACGTCTCTAGCAGTCAGATGTACCCTCTCTTGGTAGAGGTGCGAAGAAAATAATGCACACGATAACGTCAACACATTATTCTATTCTTTAATGCAGTTATTTTACATTGAATAAGGAAATTCATCTATTAGAAACACATTTAGTATGCTCATTGAGTACCATTTTATTTTGTCGAAAATGTGGAATCATGTAAAGTAAGTATTCAAATCTGCATGTGTCATTATTATATTTATAACGAATGCCGAAAAATTTTGCATTTTCATCTCCTGTGTGCCACATTCTCTAACATAATTTCGATTACAGGCTGCGCAACGATAATTTCTTACACTCACGTCGTGATTTATGTCTACCATTCGTAATCTAACTCGTCCTCTCTGCCTTCAACTGTGAAACAGAGATGTCTCAAACGCTACACAGCGTATGTTTAAATCTTAGCCCTTCAACGAGAGTGACGTGCCTCGTCAGTATTATCCATGTTCTTGATGCGGATGACAGGACGTCAAGCACCGCCTGTGAGTCACGAATTATCTCTTACTTTGAGAAGCAATCACTCCAGAAGGTTTTCTCCTTTGTGCCTTTATACTGACCACTTGCGTGCAAGAAACACACATGTCCAATACTTGGAAATAAATTTCGACAGACATATATACTGAGAGATGACAGTTTTAAAGTGTGTCAAATCTAGTCTTCCTTATTTTTTGAAGTCACTAGTGAAGCAGTTCATCTCAGTTAGCGAGTGCAAATACAATTCATGGAAAAACAGGTAGTCCAGTCATGAGGTATGTGTCTGAACTTTGTAAAGGACGAATGCGGAATTCGAAGAAAGGATGACACTCTCTAGCAAATAATGTGTGCGCAATTGTTTGATCTAGGAAGAAATCGTAGGAATATGAGCGAATACCGAAAGTAAGAGCAAGTGAGACTAAAAAGAGTTGGGTGTAGGTCTGCTACACAGTTCCCACTCTCTGACGCTATCCCTCTGCTAACCGCCACGGGGCTTTTGGCTGCTCAGTTTCCTGCCTGCCCCGGTGCACCCCTCCTTAGCTAACCTGGTCGCCCAAGACTCCTCTTAAGCGACCATATTTATGGCGATCTCAGTGCGGACGCCAGACCAACACAGGATGCTGCGAAACAGTACTCCCATCCTCAGACTATCCACTACACCCGGCATCCAGGTCGCTGGATTACAGGAGCACGCCACCACTCCCAGCCGCCAGTGTAATCCATTCTACCGGTAGTTTACCTACAATCTGCGATGTCAGCGAACTATTTCTTTTCCATACTCACAGCTTACTCGCCGATTTAACACGAAAACTAATGTGTATAGTGTACTTATTTATTTCTTACTTTCCGTTTCGACGAGAAAGTACACTGCCGAATATGAGACGAACTGTTGTTACCTTGTGGATCCACGTTGCAGTTCCAATCACGAATGCAATTCCTTCCATCACTTAGAGAAAGAAAAAACCACTTTGGTAACTAATGGTAACGTCTCTAGCAGTCAGATGTACCCTCTCTTGGTAGAGGTGCGAAGAAAATAATGCACTCGATAACGTCAACACATTATGCTATTCTTTAATGCAGTTATTTTACATTGAATAAGGAAATTCATCCTTTAGAAACACATCTAGTATGCTCATTGAGTACCATTTTATTTTGTCGAAAATGTGGAATCATGTAAAGTAAGTATTCAAATCTGCATGTGTCATTATTATATTTATAACGAATGCCGAAAATTTTGCATTTACATCTCCTGTGTGCCACATTTTCTAACATAATTTCGATTACAAGCTGCGCAACGATAATTTCTTACACTCACGTCGTGGTTTATGTCTACCATTCGTAATCTTCCTCGTCCTCTCCGCCTTCAACTGTGAAACAGAGATGTCTCAAACGCTACACAGCGCATGTTTAAATCTTAGCCCTTCAACGAGAGTGACGTGCCTCGTCAGTATTATCCATGTTCTTGATGCGGATGACAGGACGTCAAGCACCGCCTGTGAGTCACGAATTATCTCTTACTTTGAGAAGCAATCACTCCAGAAGGTTTTCTCCTTTGTGCCTTTATACTGACCACTTGCGTGCAAGAAACACACATGTCCAATACTTTGAAATAAATTTCGACAGACATATATACTGAGAGATGACAGTTTTAAAGTGTGTCAAATCTAGCCTTCCTTATTTTTTGAAGTCACTAGTGAAGCAGTTCATCTCAGTTAGCAAGTGCAAATACAATTCATGGAAAAACAGGTAGTCCAGTCATGAGGTATGTGTCTGAACTTTGTAAAGGACGAATGCGGAAATCGAAGAAAGGATGACACTCTCTAGCAAATAATGTGTGCGCAATTGTTTGATCTAGGAAGAAATCGTAGGAATATGAGCGAATACCGAAAGTAAGAGCAAGTGACACTAAAAAGAGTTGGGTGTAGGTCTGCTACACAGTTCCCACTCTCTGACGCTATCTCTCTGCTAACCGCCACGGGGACTTTTGGCTGCTCAGTTTCCTGCCTGCCCCGGTGCACCCCTCCTTAGCTAACCTGGTCGCCCAAGACTCCTCTTAAGCGACCATATTGTGGGCGATCTCAGTGCGGACGCCAGATCAACACAGGATGCTGCGAAACAGTACTCCCATCCTCAGACTATCCACTACACCCGGCCTCCAGGTCGCTGGATTACAGGAGCACGCCACCACTCCCAGCCCGCAGTGCAATCCATTCTACCGCTACTTTACCTACAATCTGCGATGTCAGCGAACTATTTTTTTTCCATACTCACAGCTTACTCGCCGATTTAACACGAAAACTAATGTGTATAGTGTACTTATTTATTTCTTACTTTCCGTTTCGACGAGAAAGTACACTGCCGAATATGAGACGAACTGTTGTTACCTTGTGGATCCACGTTGCAGTTTCAATCACGAATACAATTCCTTCCATCACTTAGAGAAAGAAAAAACCACTTTGGTAACTAATGGTAACGTCTCTAGCAGTCAGATGTACCCTCTCTTGGTAGAAGTGCGAAGAAAATAATGCACTCGATAACGTCAACACATTATTCTATTCTTTAATGCAGTTATTTTACATTGAATAAGGAAATTCATCCTTTAGAAACACATCTAGTATGCTCACTGAGTACCATTTTATTTTGTCGAAAATGTGGAATCATGTAAAGTAAGTATTCAAATCTGCATGTGTCATTATTATATTTATAACGAATGCCGAAAATTTTGCATTTACATCTCCTGTGTGCCACATTTTCTAACATAATTTCGATTACAGGCTGCGCAACGATAATTTCTTTCACTCACGTCGTGGTTTATGTCTACCATTCGTAATCTCCCTCGTCCTCTCGGCCTTCAACTGTGAAACAGAGATGTCTCAAACGATACACAGCGCATGTTTAAATCTTAGCCCTTCAACGAGAGTGACGTGCCTCGTCAGTATTATCCATGTTCTTGATGCGGATGACAGGACGTCAAGCACCGCCTGTGAGTCACGAATTATCTCTTACTTTGAGAAGCAATCACTCCAGAAGGTTTTCTCCTTTGTGCCTTTATACTGACCACTTGCGTGCAAGAAACACACATGTCCAATACTTGGAAATAAATTTCGACAGACATATATACTGAGAGATGACAGTTTTAAAGTGTGTCAAATCTAGCCTTCCTTATTTTTTGAAGTCACTAGTGAAGCAGTGCATCTCAGTTAGCAAGTGCAAATACAATTCATGGAAAAACAGGTAGTCCAGTCATGAGGTATGTGTCTGAACTTTGTAAAGGACGAATGCGGAATTCGAAGAAAGGATGACACTCTCTAGCAAATAATGTGTGCGCAATTGTTTGATCTAGGAAGAAATCGTAGGAATATGAGCGAATACCGAAAGTAAGAGCAAGTGAGACTAAAAAGAGTTGGGTGTAGGTCTGGTCGTATCGGACAGGCTGCTACACAGTTCCCACTCTCTGACGCTATCCCTCTGCTAACCGCCACGGGGACTTTTGGCTGCTCAGTTTTCTGCCTGGCCCGGTGCACCCCTCCTTAGCTAACCTGGTCGCCCAAGACTCCTCTTAAGCGACCATATTGATGGCGATCTCAGTGCGGACGCCAGATCAACACAGGATGCTGCGAAACAGTACTCCCATCCTCAGACTATCAACTGCACCCGGCCTCCAGGTCGCTGGATTACAGGAGCACGCCACCACTCCAGCCGCCAGTGTAATCCATTCTACCGCTATTTTACCTACAATCTGCGATGTCAGCGAACTATTTTTTTCCATACTCACAGCTTACTCGCCGATTTAACACGAAAACTAATGTGTATAGTGTACTTATTTATTTCTTACTTTCCGTTTCGACGAGAAAGTACATTGCCGAATATGAGACGAACTGTTGTTACCTTGTGGATCCACGTTGCAGTTTCAATCACGAATGCAATTCCTTCCATCACTTAGAGAAAGAAAAAACCACTTTGGTAACTAATGGTAACGTCTCTAGCAGTCAGATGTACCCTCTCTTGGTAGAGGTGCGAAGAAAATAATGCACTCGATAACGTCAACACATTATTCTATTCTTTAATGCAGTTATTTTACATTGAATAAGGAAATTCATCCTTTAGAAACACATCTAGTATGCTCATTGAGTACCATTTTATTTTGTCGAAAATGTGGAATCATGTAAAGTAAGTATTCAAATCTGCATGTGTCATTATTATATTTATAACGAATGCCGAAAATTTTGCATTTACATCTCCTGTGTGCCACATTTTCTAACATAATTTCGATTACAGGCTGCGCAACGATAATTTCTTACACTCACGTCGTGGTTTATGTCTACCATTCGTAATCTCCCTCGTCGTCTCTGCCTGCAACTGTGAAACAGAGATGTCTCAAACGCTACACAGCGCATGTTTAAATCTTAGCCCTTTAAGGAGAGTGACGTGCCTCGTAAGTATTATCCATGTTCTTGATGCGGATGACAGGACGTCAAGCACCGCCTGTGAGTCACGAATTATCTCTTACTTTGAGAAGCAATCACTCCAGAAGGTTTTCTCCTTTGTGCCTTTATACTGACCACTTGCGTGCAAGAAACACACATGTCCAATACTTTGAAATAAATTTCGACAGACATATATACTGAGAGATGACAGTTTTAAAGTGTGTCAAATCTAGCCTTCCTTATTTTTTGAAGTCACTAGTGAAGCAGTTCATCTCAGTTAGCAAGTGCAAATACAATTCATGGAAAAACAGGTAGTCCAGTCATGAGATATGTATCTGAACTTTGTAAAGGACGAACGCGGAATTCGAAGCAAGGATGACACTCTCTAGCAAATAATGTGTGCGTAATTGTTTGATCTAGGAAGAAATCGTAGGAATATGAGCGAATACCGAAAGTAAGAGCAAGTGAGACTAAAAAGAGTTGGGTGTAGGTCTGGTTGTATCGGACAGGCTGCTACACAGTTCCCACTGTCTGACGCTATCCCTCTGCTAACCGCCACGGGGACTTTTGGCTGCTCAGTTTCCTGCCTGGCCAGGTGCACCCCTCCTTAGCTAACCTGGTCGCCCAAGACTCCTCTTAAGCGACCATATTGATTGCGATCTCAGTGCGGACGCCAGATCAACACAGGACGCTGCGAAACAGTACTCCCATCCTCAGACTATCCACTACACCCGGCCACCAGGTCGCTGGATTACAGGAGCACGCCACCACTCCCAGCCGCCAGTGTAATCCATTCTACCGCTACTTTACCTACAATCTGCGATGTCAGCGAACTATTTTTTTTCCATACTCACAGCTTACTCGCCGATTTAACACGAAAACTAATGTGTATAGTGTACTTATTTATTTCTTACTTTCCGTTTCGACGAGAAAGTACACTGCCGAATATGAGACGAACTGTTGTTACCTTGTGGATCCACGTTGCAGTTTCAATCACGAATGCAATTCCTTCCATCACTTAGAGAAAGAAAAAACCACTTTGGTAACTAATGGTAACGTCTCTAGCAGTCAGATGTACCCTCTCTTGGTAGAGGTGCGAAGAAAATAATGCACTCGATAACGTCAACTCATTATTCTATTCTTTAATGCAGTTATTTTACATTGAATAAGGAAATTCATCCTTTAGAAACACATCTAGTATGCTCATTGAGTACCATTTTATTTTGTCGAAAATGTGGAATCATGTAAAGTAAGTATTCAAATCTGCATGTGTCATTATTATATTTATAACGAATGCCGAAAATTTTGCATTTACATCTCCTGTGTGCCACATTTTCTAACATAATTTCGATTACAGGCTGCGCAACGATAATTTCTTACACTCACGTCGTGGTTTATGTCTACTATTCGTAATCTCCCTCGTCCTCTCTGCCTTCAACTGTGAAACAGAGATGTCTCAAACGCTACACAGCGCATGTTTAAATCTTAGCCCTTCAACGAGAGTGACGTGCCTCGTCAGTATTATCTATGTTCTTGATGCGGATGACAGGACGTCAAGCACCGCCTGTGAGTCACGAATTATCTCTTACTTTGAGAAGCAATCACTCCAGAAGGTTTTCTCCTTTGTGCCTTTATACTGACCACTTGCGTGCAAGAAACACACATGTCCAATACTTGGAAATAAATTTCGACAGACATATATACTGAGAGATGACAGTTTTAAAGTGTGTCAAATCTAGCCTTCTTTATTTTTTGAAGTCACTAGTGAAGCAGTTCATCTCAGTTAGCAAGTGCAAATACAATTCATGGAAAAACAGGTAGTCCAGTCATGAGGTATGTGTCTGAACTTTGTAAGGGACGAACGCGGAATTCGAAGAAAGGATGACACTCTCTAGCAAATAATGTGTGCGTAATTGTTTGATCTAGGAAGAAATCGTAGGAATATGAGCGAATACCGAAAGTAAGAGCAAGTGAGACTAAAAAGAGTTGGGTGTAGGTCTGGTCGTATCGGACAGGCTGCTACGCAGTTCCCACTCTCTGACGCTATCCCTCTGCTAACCGCCACGGGGACTTTTGGCTGCTCAGTTTCCTGCCTGGCCCGGTGCACCCCTCCTTAGCTAACATGGTCGCCCATGACTCCTCTTAAGCGACCATATTGATGGCGATCTCAGTGCGGACGCCAGATCAACACAGGATGCTGCGAAACAGTACTCCCATCCTCAGACTATCAACTGCACCCGGCCTCCAGGTCGCTGGATTACAGGAGCACGCCACCACTCCCAGCCGCCAGTGTAATCCATTCTACCGCTATTTTACCTACAATCTGCGATGTCAGCGAACTATTTTTATTCCATACTCACAGCTTACTCGCCGATTTAACACGAAAACAAATGTGTATAGTGTACTTATTTATTTCTTACTTTCCGTTTGACGAGAAAGTACATTGCCGAATATGAGACGAACTGTTGTTACCTTGTGGATCCACGTTGCAGTTTCAATCACGAATGCAATTCCTTCCATCACTTAGAGAAAGAAAAAACCACTTTGGTAACTAATGGTAACGTCTCTAGCAGTCAGATGTACCCTCTCTTGGTAGAGGTGCGAAGAAAATAATGCACTCGATAACGTCAACACATTATTCTATTCTTTAATGCAGTTATTTTACATTGAATAAGGAAATTCATCCTTTAGAAACACATCTAGTATGCTCATTGAGTACCATTTTATTTTGTCGAAAATGTGAAATCATGTAAAGTAAGTATTCAAATCTGCATGTGTCATTATTATATTTATATCGAATGCCGAAAACTTTGCATTTACATCTCCTGTGTGCTACATTTTCTAACATAATTTCGATTACAGGCTGCGCAACGATAATATCTTACACTCACGTCGTGGTTTATGTCTACCATTCGTAATCTCCCTCGTCCTCTTTGCCTTCAACTGTGAAACAGAGAAGTCTCAAACGCTACACAGCGCATGTTTAAATCTTAGCCCTTCAAGGAGAGTGACGTGCCTCGTCAGTATTATGCATGTTCTTGATGCGGATGACAGGACGTCAAGCACCGCCTGTGAGTCACGAATTATCTCTTACTTTGAGAAGCAATCACTCCAGAAGGTTTTCTCCTTTGTGCCTTTATACTGACCACTTGCGTGCAAGAAACACACATGTCCAATACTTGGAAATAAATTTCGACAGACATATACACTGAGAGATGACAGTTTTAAAGTGTGTCAAATCTAGCCTTTTTTTTTTTTGAAGTCAGTAGTGAAGCAGTTCATCGCAGTTAGGAAGTGCAAATACAATTCATGGAAAAACAGGTAGTCCAGTCATGAGGTATGTGTCTGAGCTTTGTAAAGGACGAACGCGGAATTCGAAGAAAGGATGACACTCTCTAGCAAATAATGTGTGCGTAATTGTTTGATCTAGGAAGAAATCGTAGGAATATGAGCGAATACCGAAAGTAAGAGCAAGTGAGACTAAAAAGAGTTGGGTGTAGGTCTGGTTGTATCGGACAGGCTGCTACACAGTTCCCACTTTCTGACGCTATCCCTCTGCTAACCGCCACGGGGACTTTTGGCTGCTCAGTTTCCTGCCTGGCCAGGTGCACCCCTCCTTAGCTAACCTGGTCGCCCAAGACTCCTCTTAAGCGACCATATTGATTGCGATCTCAGTGCGGACGCCAGATCAACACAGAATGCTGCGAAACAGTACTCCCATCCTCAGACTATCCACTACACCCGGCCTCCAGGTCGCTGGATTACAGGAGCACGCCACCACTCCCAGCCGCCAGTGTAATCCATTCTACCGCTACTTTACCTACAATCTGCGATGTCAGCGAACTATTTTTTTTCCATACTCACAGCTTACTCGCCGATTTAACACGAAAACTAATGTGTATAGTGTACTTATTTATTTCTTACTTTCCGTTTCGATGAGAAAGTACACTGCCGAATATGAGACGAACTGTTGTTACCTTGTGGATCCACGTTGCAGTTTCAATCACGAATGCAATTCCTTCCATCACTTAGAGAAAGAAAAAACCACTTTGGTAACTAATGGTAACGTCTCTAGCAGTCAGATGTACCCTCTCTTGGTAGAGGTGCGAAGAAAATAATGCACTCGATAACGTCAACACATTATTCTATTCTTTAATGCAGTTATATTTCATTGAATAAGGAAATTCATCCTTTAGAAACACATCTAGTATGCTCATTGAGTACCATTTTATTTTGTCGAAAATGTGGAATCATGTAAAGTAAGTATTCAAATCTGCATGTGTCATTATTATATTTATAACGAATGCCGAAAATTTTGCATTTACATCTCCTGTGTGCCACATTTTCTAACATAATTTCGATTACAGGCTGCGCAACGATAATTTCTTACACTCACGTCGTGGTTTATGTCTACCATTCGTAATCTCCCTCGTCGTCTCTGCCTGCAACTGTGAAACAGAGATGTCTCAAACGCTACACAGCGCATGTTTAAATCTTATCCCTTTAAGGAGAGTGACGTGCCTCGTAAGTATTATCCATGTTCTTGATGCGGATGACAGGACGTCAAGCACCGCCTGTGAGTCACGAATTATCTCTTACTTTGAGAAGCAATCACTCCAGAAGGTTTTCTCCTTTGTGCCTTTATACTGACCACTTGCGTGCAAGAAACACACATGTCCAATACTTTGAAATAAATTTCGACAGACATATATACTGAGAGATGACAGTTTTAAATTGTGTCAAATCTAGCCTTCCTAATTTTTTGAAGTCACTAGTCAAGCAGTTCATCTCAGTTAGGAAGTGCAAATACAATTCATGGAAAAACAGGTAGTCCAGTCATGAGATATGTATCTGAACTTTGTAAAGGACGAACGCGGAATTCGAAGCAAGGATGACACTCTCTAGCAAATAATGTGTGCGTAATTGTTTGATCTAGGAAGAAATCGTAGGAATATGAGCGAATACCGAAAGTAAGAGCAAGTGAGACTAAAAAGAGTTGGGTGTAGGTCTGGTTGTATCGGACAGGCTGCTACACAGTTCCCACTGTCTGACGCTATCCCTCTGCTAACCGCCACGGGGACTTTTGGCTGCTCAGTTTCCTGCCTGGCCAGGTGCACCCCTCCTTAGCTAACCTGGTCGCCCAAGACTCCTCTTAAGCGACCATATTGATTGCGATCTCAGTGCGGACGCCAGATCAACACAGGACGCTGCGAAACAGTACTCCCATCCTCAGACTATCCACTACACCCGGCCACCAGGTCGCTGGATTACAGGAGCACGCCACCACTCCCAGCCGCCAGTGTAATCCATTCTACCGCTACTTTACCTACAATCTGCGATGTCAGCGAACTATTTTTTTTCCATACTCACAGCTTACTCGCCGATTTAACACGAAAACTAATGTGTATAGTGTACTTATTTATTTCTTACTTTCCGTTTCGACGAGAAAGTACACTGCCGAATATGAGACGAACTGTTGTTACCTTGTGGATCCACGTTGCAGTTTCAATCACGAATGCAATTCCTTCCATCACTTAGAGAAAGAAAAAACCACTTTGGTAACTAATGGTAACGTCTCTAGCAGTCAGATGTACCCTCTCTTGGTAGAGGTGCGAAGAAAATAATGCACTCGATAACGTCAACTCATTATTCTATTCTTTAATGCAGTTATTTTACATTGAATAAGGAAATTCATCCTTTAGAAACACATCTAGTATGCTCATTGAGTACCATTTTATTTTGTCGAAAATGTGGAATCATGTAAAGTAAGTATTCAAATCTGCATGTGTCATTATTATATTTATAACGAATGCCGAAAATTTTGCATTTACATCTCCTGTGTGCCACATTTTCTAACATAATTTCGATTACAGGCTGCGCAACGATAATTTCTTACACTCACGTCGTGGTTTATGTCTACTATTCGTAATCTCCCTCGCCCTCTCTGCCTTCAACTGTGAAACAGAGATGTCTCAAACGCTACACAGCGCATGTTTAAATCTTAGCCCTTCAACGAGAGTGACGTGCCTCGTCAGTATTATCTATGTTCTTGATGCGGATGACAGGACGTCAAGCACCGCCTGTGAGTCACGAATTATCTCTTACTTTGAGAAGCAATCACTCCAGAAGGTTTTCTCCTTTGTGCCTTTATACTGACCACTTGCGTGCAAGAAACACACATGTCCAATACTTGGAAATAAATTTCGACAGACATATATACTGAGAGATGACAGTTTTAAAGTGTGTCAAATCTAGCCTTCTTTATTTTTTGAAGTCACTAGTGAAGCAGTTCATCTCAGTTAGCAAGTGCAAATACAATTCATGGAAAAACAGGTAGTCCAGTCATGAGGTATGTGTCTGAACTTTGTAAGGGACGAACGCGGAATTCGAAGAAAGGATGACACTCTCTAGCAAATAATGTGTGCGTAATTGTTTGATCTAGGAAGAAATCGTAGGAATATGAGCGAATACTGAAAGTAAGAGCAAGTGAGACTAAAAAGAGTTGGGTGTAGGTCTGGTCGTATCGGACAGGCTGCTACGCAGTTCCCACTCTCTGACGCTATCCCTCTGCTAACCGCCACGGGGACTTTTGGCTGCTCAGTTTCCTGCCTGGCCCGGTGCACCCCTCCTTAGCTAACATGGTCGCCCATGACTCCTCTTAAGCGACCATATTGATGGCGATCTCAGTGCGGACGCCAGATCAACACAGGATGCTGCGAAACAGTACTCCCATCCTCAGACTATCAACTGCACCCGGCCTCCAGGTCGCTGGATTACAGGAGCACGCCACCACTCCCAGCCGCCAGTGTAATCCATTCTACCGCTATTTTACCTACAATCTGCGATGTCAGCGAACTATTTTTATTCCATACTCACAGCTTACTCGCCGATTTAACACGAAAACAAATGTGTATAGTGTACTTATTTATTTCTTACTTTCCGTTTGACGAGAAAGTACATTGCCGAATATGAGACGAACTGTTGTTACCTTGTGGATCCACGTTGCAGTTTCAATCACGAATGCAATTCCTTCCATCACTTAGAGAAAGAAAAAACCACTTTGGTAACTAATGGTAACGTCTCTAGCAGTCAGATGTACCCTCTCTTGGTAGAGGTGCGAAGAAAATAATGCACTCGATAACGTCAACACATTATTCTATTCTTTAATGCAGTTATTTTACATTGAATAAGGAAATTCATCCTTTAGAAACACATCTAGTATGCTCATTGAGTACCATTTTATTTTGTCGAAAATGTGAAATCATGTAAAGTAAGTATTCAAATCTGCATGTGTCATTATTATATTTATATCGAATGCCGAAAACTTTGCATTTACATCTCCTGTGTGCTACATTTTCTAACATAATTTCGATTACAGGCTGCGCAACGATAATATCTTACACTCACGTCGTGGTTTATGTCTACCATTCGTAATCTCCCTCGTCCTCTTTGCCTTCAACTGTGAAACAGAGAAGTCTCAAACGCTACACAGCGCATGTTTAAATCTTAGCCCTTCAAGGAGAGTGACGTGCCTCGTCAGTATTATGCATGTTCTTGATGCGGATGACAGGACGTCAAGCACCGCCTGTGAGTCACGAATTATCTCTTACTTTGAGAAGCAATCACTCCAGAAGGTTTTCTCCTTTGTGCCTTTATACTGACCACTTGCGTGCAAGAAACACACATGTCCAATACTTGGAAATAAATTTCGACAGACATATACACTGAGAGATGACAGTTTTAAAGTGTGTCAAATCTAGCCTTTTTTTTTTTTGAAGTCAGTAGTGAAGCAGTTCATCTCAGTTAGCAAGTGCAAATACAATTCATGGAAAAACAGGTAGTCCAGTCATGAGGTATGTGTCTGAGCTTTGTAAAGGACGAACGCGGAATTCGAAGAAAGGATGACACTCTCTAGCAAATAATGTGTGCGTAATTGTTTGATCTAGGAAGAAATCGTAGGAATATGAGCGAATACCGAAAGTAAGAGCAAGTGAGACTAAAAAGAGTTGGGTGTAGGTCTGGTTGTATCGGACAGGCTGCTACACAGTTCCCACTTTCTGACGCTATCCCTCTGCTAACCGCCACGGGGACTTTTGGCTGCTCAGTTTCCTGCCTGGCCAGGTGCACCCCTCCTTAGCTAACCTGGTCGCCCAAGACTCCTCTTAAGCGACCATATTGATTGCGATCTCAGTGCGGACGCCAGATCAACACAGAATGCTGCGAAACAGTACTCCCATCCTCAGACTATCCACTACACCCGGCCTCCAGGTCGCTGGATTACAGGAGCACGCCACCACTCCCAGCCGCCAGTGTAATCCATTCTACCGCTACTTTACCTACAATCTGCGATGTCAGCGAACTATTTTTTTTCCATACTCACAGCTTACTCGCCGATTTAACACGAAAACTAATGTGTATAGTGTACTTATTTATTTCTTACTTTCCGTTTCGATGAGAAAGTACACTGCCGAATATGAGACGAACTGTTGTTACCTTGTGGATCCACGTTGCAGTTTCAATCACGAATGCAATTCCTTCCATCACTTAGAGAAAGAAAAAACCACTTTGGTAACTAATGGTAACGTCTCTAGCAGTCAGATGTACCCTCTCTTGGTAGAGGTGCGAAGAAAATAATGCACTCGATAACGTCAACACATTATTCTATTCTTTAATGCAGTTATTTTTCATTGAATAAGGAAATTCATCCTTTAGAAACACATCTAGTATGCTCATTGAGTACCATTTTATTTTGTCGAAAATGTGGAATCATGTAAAGTAAGTATTCAAATCTGCATGTGTCATTATTATATTTATAACGAATGCCGAAAATTTTGCATTTACATCTCCTGTGTGCCACATTTTCTAACATAATTTCGATTACAGGCTGCGCAACGATAATTTCTTACACTCACGTCGTGGTTTATGTCTACCATTCGTAATCTCCCTCGTCGTCTCTGCCTGCAACTGTGAAACAGAGATGTCTCAAACGCTACACAGCGCATGTTTAAATCTTATCCCTTTAAGGAGAGTGACGTGCCTCGTAAGTATTATCCATGTTCTTGATGCGGATGACAGGACGTCAAGCACCGCCTGTGAGTCACGAATTATCTCTTACTTTGAGAAGCAATCACTCCAGAAGGTTTTCTCCTTTGTGCCTTTATACTGACCACTTGCGTGCAAGAAACACACATGTCCAATACTTTGAAATAAATTTCGACAGACATATATACTGAGAGATGACAGTTTTAAATTGTGTCAAATCTAGCCTTCCTAATTTTTTGAAGTCACTAGTCAAGCAGTTCATCTCAGTTAGGAAGTGCAAATACAATTCATGGAAAAACAGGTAGTCCAGTCATGAGGTATGTGTCTGAACTTTGTAAAGGACGAATGCGGAACTCGAAGAAAGGATGACACTCTCTAGCAAATAATGTGTGCGTAATTGTTTGATCTAGGAAGAAATCGTAGGAATATGAGCGAATACCGGAAGTAAGAGCAAGTGAGACTAAAAAGAGTTGGGTGTAGGTCTGGTCGTATCGGACAGGCTGCTACACAGTTCCCACTCTCTGACGCTATCCCTCTGCTAACCGCCACGGGGACTTTTGGCTGCTCAGTTTCCTGCCTGGCCCGGTGCACCCCTCCTTAGCTAACCTGGTCGCCCAAGACTCCTCTTAAGCGACCATATTGATGGCGATCTCAGTGCGGACGCCAGATCAACACAGGATGCTGCGAAACAGTACTCCCATCCTCAGACTATCCACTACACCCAGCCTCCAGGTCGCTGAATTACAGGAGCACGCCACCACTCCCAGCCGCCAGTGTAAGCCATTCTACCGCTACTTTACCTACAATCTGCGATGTCAGCGAACTATTTTTTTTCCATACTCACAGCTTACTCGCCGATTTAACACGAAAACTAATGTGTATAGTGTACTTATTTATTTCTTACTTTCCGTTTCGACGAGAAAGTACACTGCCGAATATGAGACGAACTGTTGTTACCTTGTGGATCCACGTTGCAGTTTCAATCACGAATGCAATTCCTTCCATCACTTAGAGAAAGAAAAAACCACTTTGGTAACTAATGGTAACGTCTCTAGCAGTCAGATGTACCCTCTCTTGGTAGAGGTGCGAAGAAAATAATGCACTCGATAACGTCAACACATTATTCTATTCTTTAATGCAGTTATATTTCATTGAATAAGGAAATTCATCCTTTAGAAACACATCTAGTATGCTCATTGAGTACCATTTTATTTTGTCGAAAATGTGGAATCATGTAAAGTAAGTATTCAAATCTGCATGTGTCATTATTATATTTATAACGAATGCCGAAAATTTTGCATTTACATCTCCTGTGTGCCACATTTTCTAACATAATTTCGATTACAGGCTGCGCAACGATAATTTCTTACACTCACGTTGTGGTTTATGTCTACCATTCGTAATCTCCCTCGTCGTCTCTGCCTGCAACTGTGAAACAGAGATGTCTCAAACGCTACACAGCGCATGCTCAAATCTTAGCCCTTTACGGAGAGTGACGTGCCTCGTAAGTATTATCCATGTTCTTGATGCGGATGACAGGACGTCAAGCACCGCCTGTGAGTCACGAATTATCTCTTACTTTGAGAAGCAATCACTCCAGAAGGTTTTCTCCTTTGTGCCTTTATACTGACCACTTGCGTGCAAGAAACACACATGTCCAATACTTTGAAATAAATTTCGACAGACATATATACTGAGAGATGACAGTTTTAAATTGTGTCAAATCTAGCCTTCCTTATTTTTTGAAGTCACTAGTGAAGCAGTTCATCTCAGTTAGGAAGTGCAAATACAATTCATGGAAAAACAGGTAGTCCAGTCATGAGGTATGTGTCTGAACTTTGTAAAGGACGAATGCGGAATTCGAAGAAAGGATGACACTCTCTAGCAAATAATGTGTGCGTAATTGTTTGATCTAGGAAGAAATCGTAGGAATATGAGCGAATACCGAAAGTGAGAGCAAGTGAGACTAAAAAGAGTTGGGTGTAGGTCTGGTCGTATCGGACAGGCTGCTACACAGTTCCAACTCTCTGACGCTATCCCTCTGCTAACCGCCACGGGGACTTTTGGCTGCTCAGTTTCCTGCCTGGCCCGGTGCACCCCTCCTTAGCTAACCTGGTCGCCCAAGACTCCTCTTAAGCGACCATATTGATGGCGATCTCAGTGCGGACGCCAGATCAACACAGGATGCTGCGAAACAGTACTCCCATCCTCAGACTATCCACTACACCCGGCCTCCAGGGCGCTGAATTACAGGAGCACGCCACCACTCCCAGCCGCCAGTGTAAGCCATTCTACCGCTACTTTACCAACAATCTGCGATGTCAGCGAACTATTTTTTTTCCATACTCACAGCTTACTCGCCGATTTAACACGAAAACTAATGTGTATAGTGTACTTATTTATTTCTTACTTTCCGTTTCGACGAGAAAGTACACTGCCGAATATGAGACGAACTGTTGTTACCTTGTGGATCCACGTTGCAGTTTCAATCACGAATGCAATTCCTTCCATCACTTAGAGAAAGAAAAAACCACTTTGGTAACTAATGGTAACGTCTCTAGCAGTCAGATGTACCCTCTCTTGGTAGAGGTGCGAAGAAAATAATGCACTCGATAACGTCAACACATTATTCTATTCTTTAATGCAGTTATTTTTCATTGAATAAGGAAATTCATCCTTTAGAAACACATCTAGAATGCTCATTGAGTACCATTTTATTTTGTCGAAAATGTGGAATCATGTAAAGTAAGTATTCAAATCTGCATGTGTCATTATTATATTTATAACGAATGCCGAAAATTTTGCATTTACATCTCCTGTGTGCCACATTCTCTAACATAATTTCGATTACAGGCTGCGCAACGATAATTTCTTACACTCACGTCGTGGTTTATGTCTACCATTCGTAATCTCCCTCGTCCTCTCTGCCTTCAACTGTGAAACAGAGATGTCTCAAACGCTACACAGCGCATGTTTAAATCTTAGCCCTTCAAGGAGAGTGACGTGCCTCGTCAGTATTATCCATGTTCTTGATGCGGATGACAGGACGTCAAGCACCGCCTGTGAGTCACGAATTATCTCTTACTTTGAGAAGCAATCACTCCAGAAGGTTTTCTCCTTTGTGCCTTTATACTGACCACTTGCGTGCAAGAAACACACATGTCCAATACTTTGAAATAAATTTCGACAGACATATATACTGAGAGATGACAGTTTTAAATTGTGTCAAATCTAGCCTTCCTTATTTTTTGAAGTCACTAGTGAAGCAGTTCATCTCAGTTAGCAAGTGCAAATACAATTCATGGAAAAGCAGGTTGTCCCGTCATGAGGTATGTGTCTGAACTTTGTAAAGGACGAACGCGGAATTCGAAGAAAGGATGACACTCTCTAGCAAATAATGTGTGCGTAATTGTTTGATCTAGGAAGAAATCGTAGGAATATGAGCGAATACCGGAAGTAAGAGCAAGTGAGACTAAAAAGAGTTGGGTGTAGGTCTGGTCGTATCGGACAGGCTGCTACACAGTTCCAACTCTCTGACGCTATCCCTATGCTAACCGCCACGGGGACTTTTGGCTGCTCAGTTTCCTGCCTGGCCCGGTGCACCCCTCCTTAGCTAACCTGGTCGCCCAAGACTCCTCTTAAGCGACCATATTGATGGCGATCTCAGTGCGGACGCCAGATCAACACAGGATGCTGCGAAACAGTACTCCCATCCTCAGACTATCCACTACACCCAGCCTCCAGGTCGCTGAATTACAGGAGCACGCCACCACTCCCAGCCGCCAGTGTAAGCCATTCTACCGCTACTTTACCTACAATCTGCGATGTCAGCGAACTATTTTTTGTTCCATACTCACAGCTTACTCGCCGAATTATCACGAAAACTAATGTGTATAGTGTACTTATTTATTTCTTACTTTCCGTTTCGACGAGAAAGTACACTGCCGAATATGAGACGAACTGTTGTTACCTTGTGGATCCACGTTGCAGTTTCAATCACGAATGCAATTCCTTCCATCACTTAGAGAAAGAAAAAACCACTTTGGTAACTAATGGTAACGTCTCTAGCAGTCAGATGTACCCTCTCTTGGTAGAGGTGCGAAGAAAATAATGCACTCGATAACGTCAACACATTATTCTATTCTTTAATGCAGTTATATTTCATTGAATAAGGAAATTCATCCTTTAGAAACACATCTAGTATGCTCATTGAGTACCATTTTATTTTGTCGAAAATGTGGAATCATGTAAAGTAAGTATTCAAATCTGCATGTGTCATTATTATATTTATAACGAATGCCGAAAATTTTGCATTTACATCTCCTGTGTGCCACATTTTCTAACATAATTTCGATTACAGGCTGCGCAACGATAATTTCTTACACTTCAGTCGTGGTTTATGTCTACCATTCGTAATCTCCCTCGTCGTCTCTGCCTGCAACTGTGAAACAGAGATGTCTCAAACGCTACACAGCGCATGTTTAAATCTTAGCCCTTTAAGGAGAGTGACGTGCCTCGTAAGTATTATCCATGTTCTTGATGCGGATGACAGGACGTCAAGCACCGCCTGTGAGTCACGAATTATCTCTTACTTTGAGAAGCAATCACTCCAGAAGGTTTTCTCCTTTGTGCCTTTATACTGACCACTTGCGTGCAAGAAACACACATGTCCAATACTTTGAAATAAATTTCGACAGACATATATACTGAGAGATGACAGTTTTAAATTGTGTCAAATCTAGCCTTCCTTATTTTTTGAAGTCACTAGTGAAGCAGTTCATCTCAGTTAGGAAGTGCAAATACAATTCATGGAAAAACAGGTAGTCCAGTCATGAGGTATGTGTCTGAACTTTGTAAAGGACGAATGCGGAATTCGAAGAAAGGATGACACTCTCTAGCAAATAATGTGTGCGTAATTGTTTGATCTAGGAAGAAATCGTAGGAATATGAGCGAATACCGAAAGTAAGAGCAAGTGAGACTAAAAAGAGTTGGGTGTAGGTCTGGTCGTATCGGACAGGCTGCTACACAGTTCCCACTCTCTGACGCTATCCCTCTGCTAACCGCCACGGGGACTTTGGGCTGCTCAGTTTCCTGCCTGGCCCGGTGCACCCCTCCTTAGCTAACCTGGTCGCCCAAGACTCCTCTTAAGCGACCATATTGATGGCGATCTCAGTGCGGACGCCAGATCAACACAGGATGCTGCGAAACAGTACTCCCATCCTCAGACTATCCACTACACCCGGCCTCCAGGGCGCTGAATTACAGGAGCACGCCACCACTCCCAGCCGCCAGTGTAAGCCATTCTACCGCTACTTTACCAACAATCTGCGATGTCAGCGAACTATTTTTTTTCCATACTCACAGCTTACTCGCCGATTTAACACGAAAACTAATGTGTATAGTGTACTTATTTATTTCTTACTTTCCGTTTCGACGAGAAAGTACACTGCCGAATATGAGACGAACTGTTGTTACCTTGTGGATCCACGTTGCAGTTTCAATCACGAATGCAATTCCTTCCATCACTTAGAGAAAGAAAAAACCACTTTGGTAACTAATGGTAACGTCTCTAGCAGTCAGATGTACCCTCTCTTGGTAGAGGTGCGAAGAAAATAATGCACTCGATAACGTCAACACATTATTCTATTCTTTAATGCAGTTATTTTTCATTGAATAAGGAAATTCATCCTTTAGAAACACATCTAGAATGCTCATTGAGTACCATTTTATTTTGTCGAAAATGTGGAATCATGTAAAGTAAGTATTCAAATCTGCATGTGTCATTATTATATTTATAACGAATGCCGAAAATTTTGCATTTACATCTCCTGTGTGCCACATTTTCTAACATAATTTCGATTACAGGCTGCGCAACGATAATTTCTTACACTCACGTCGTGGTTTATGTCTACCATTCGTAATCTCCCTCGTCGTCTCTGCCTGCAACTGTGAAACAGAGATGTCTCAAACGCTACACAGCGCATGTTTAAATCTTAGCCCTTTAAGGAGAGTGACGTGCCTCGTAAGTATTATCCATGTTCTTGATGCGGATGACAGGACGTCAAGCACCGCCTGTGAGTCACGAATTATCTCTTACTTTGAGAAGCAATCACTCCAGAAGGTTTTCTCCTTTGTGCCTTTATACTGACCACTTGCGTGCAAGAAACACACATGTCCAATACTTTGAAATAAATTTCGACAGACATATATACTGAGAGATGACAGTTTTAAATTGTGTCAAATCTAGCCTTCCTTATTTTTTGAAGTCACTAGTGAAGCAGTTCATCTCAGTTAGCAAGTTCAAATACAATTCATGGAAAAGCAGGTTGTCCCGTCATGAGGTATGTGTCTGAACTTTGTAAAGGACGAACGCGGAATTCGAAGAAAGGATGACACTCTCTAGCAAATAATGTGTGCGTAATTGTTTGATCTAGGAAGAAATCGTAGGAATATGAGCGAATACCGAAAGTAAGAGCAAGTGAGACTAAAAAGAGTTGGGTGTAGGTCTGTTCGTATCGGACAGGCTGCTACACAGTTCCCACTCTCTGACGCTATCCCTCTGCTAACCGCCACGGGGACTTTTGGCTGCTCAGTTTCCTGCCTGGCCCGGTGCACCCCTCCTTAGCTAACCTGGTCGCCCAAGACTCCTCTTAAGCGACCATATTGATGGCGATCTCAGTGCGGACGCCAGATCAACACAGGATGCTGCGAAACAGTACTCCCATCCTCAGACTATCCACTACACCCGGCCTCCAGGTCGCTGGATTACAGGAGCACGCCACCACTCCCAGCCGCCAGTGTAATCCATTCTACCGCTACTTTACCTACAATCTGCGATGTCAGCGAACTATTTTTATTCCACACTCACAGCTTACTCGCCGATTTAACACGAAAACTAATGTGTATAGTGTACTTATTTATTTCTTACTTTCCGTTTCGACGAGAAAGTACACTGCCGAATATGAGACGAACTGTTGTTACCTTGTGGATCCACGTTGCAGTTTCAATCACGAATGCAATTCCTTCCATCACTTAGAGAAAGAAAAAACCACTTTGGTAACTAATGGTAACGTCTCTAGCAGTCAGATGTACCCTCTCTTGGTAGAGGTGCGAAGAAAATAATGCACTCGATAACGTCAACACATTATTCTATTCTTTAATGCAGTTATATTTCATTGAATAAGGAAATTCATCCTTTAGAAACACATCTAGTATGCTCATTGAGTACCATTTTATTTTGTCGAAAATGTGGAATCATGTAAAGTAAGTATTCAAATCTGCATGTGTCATTATTATATTTATAACGAATGCCGAAAATTTTGCATTTACATCTCCTGTGTGCCACATTTTCTAACATAATTTCGATTACAGGCTGCGCAACGATAATTTCTTACACTCACGTCGTGGTTTATGTCTACCATTCGTAATCTCCCTCGTCCTCTCTGCCTTCAACTGTGAAACAGAGATGTCTCAAACGCTACACAGCGCATGTTTAAATCTTAGCCCTTCAAGGAGAGTAAAGTGCCTCGTCAGTATTATCCATGTTCTTGATGCGGATGACAGGACGTCAAGCACCGCCTGTGAGTCACGAATTATCTCTTACTTTGAGAAGCAATCACTCCAGAAGGTTTTCTCCTTTGTGCCTTTATACTGACCACTTGCGTGCAAGAAACACACATGTCCCATACATTGAAATAAATTTCGACAGACATATATATTGAGAGATGACAGTTTTAAATTGTGTCAAATCTAGCCTTCCTTATTTTTTGAAGTCACTAGTGAAGCAGTGCATCTCAGTTAGCAAGTGCAAATACAATTCATGGAAAAGCAGGTTGTCCCGTCATGAGGTATGTGTCTGAACTTTGTAAAGGACGAACGCGGAATTCGAAGAAAGGATGACACTCTCTAGCAAATAATGTGTGCGTAATTGTTTGATCTAGGAAGAAATCGTAGGAATATGAGCGAATACCGGAAGTAAGAGCAAGTGAGACTAAAAAGAGTTGGGTGTAGGTCTGGTCGTATCGGACAGGCTGCTACACAGTTCCCACTCTCTGACGCTATCCCTCTGCTAACCGCCACGGGGACTTTTGGCTGCTCAGTTTCCTGCCTGGCCCGGTGCACCCCTCCTTAGCTAACCTGGTCGCCCAAGACTCCTCTTAAGCGACCATATTGATGGCGATCTCAGTGCGGACGCCAGATCAACACAGGATGCTGCGAAACAGTACTCCCATCCTCAGACTATCCACTACACCCAGCCTCCAGGTCGCTGAATTACAGGAGCATGCCACCACTCCCAGCCGCCAGTGTAAGCCATTCTACCGCTACTTTACCTACAATCTGCGATGTCAGCGAACTATTTTTTTTCCATACTCACAGCTTACTCGCCGAATTAACACGAAAACTAATGTGTATAGTGTACTTATTTATTTCTTTTTTTCCGTTTCGACGAGAAAGTACACTGCCGAATATGAGACGAACTGTTGTTACCTTGTGGATCCACGTTGCAGTTTCAATCACGAATGCAATTCCTTCCATCACTTAGAGAAAGAAAAAACCACTTTGGTAACTAATGGTAACGTCTCTAGCAGTCAGATGTACCCTCTCTTGGTAGAGGTGCGAAGAAAATAATGCACTCGATAACGTCAACACATTATTCTATTCTTTAATGCAGTTATATTTCATTGAATAAGGAAATTCATCCTTTAGAAACACATCTAGTATGCTCATTGAGTACCATTTTATTTTGTCGAAAATGTGGAATCATGTAAAGTAAGTATTCAAATCTGCATGTGTCATTATTATATTTATAACGAATGCCGAAAATTTTGCATTTACATCTCCTGTGTGCCACATTTTCTAACATAATTTCGATTACAGGCTGCGCAACGATAATTTCTTACACTCACGTCGTGGTTTATGTCTACCATTCGTAATCTCCCTCGTCGTCTCTGCCTGCAACTGTGAAACAGAGATGTCTCAAACGCTACACAGCGCATGTTTAAATCTTAGCCCTTTAAGGAGAGTGACGTGCCTCGTAAGTATTATCCATGTTCTTGATGCGGATGACAGGACGTCAAGCACCGCCTGTGAGTCACGAATTATCTCTTACTTTGAGAAGCAATCACTCCAGAAGGTTTTCTCCTTTGTGCCTTTATACTGACCACTTGCGTGCAAGAAACACACATGTCCAATACTTTGAAATAAATTTCGACAGACATATATACTGAGAGATGACAGTTTTAAATTGTGTCAAATCTAGCCTTCCTTATTTTTTGAAGTCACTAGTGAAGCAGTTCATCTCAGTTAGGAAGTGCAAATACAATTCATGGAAAAACAGGTAGTCCAGTCATGAGGTATGTGTCTGAACTTTGTAAAGGACGAATGCGGAATTCGAAGAAAGGATGACACTCTCTAGCAAATAATGTGTGCGTAATTGTTTGATCTAGGAAGAAATCGTAGGAATATGAGCGAATACCGAAAGTAAGAGCAAGTGAGACTAAAAAGAGTTGGGTGTAGGTCTGGTCGTATCGGACAGGCTGCTACACAGTTCCCACTCTCTGACGCTATCCCTCTGCTAACCGCCACGGGGACTTTTGGCTGCTCAGTTTCCTGCCTGGCCCGGTGCACCCCTCCTTAGCTAACCTGGTCGCCCAAGACTCCTCTTAAGCGACCATATTGATGGCGATCTCAGTGCGGACGCCAGATCAACACAGGATGCTGCGAAACAGTACTCCCATCCTCAGACTATCCACTACAACCGGCCTCCAGGTCGCTGGATTACAGGAGCACGCCACCACTCCCAGCCGCCAGTGTAATCCATTCTACCGCTACTTTACCTACAATCTGCGATGTCAGCGACCTATTTTTTTTCCATACTCACAGCTTACTCGCCGATTTAACACGAAAACTAATGTGTATAGTGTACTTATTTATTTCTTACTTTCCGTTTCGACGAGAAAGTACACTGCCGAATATGAGACGAACTGTTGTTACCTTGTGGATCCACGTTGCAGTTTCAATCACGAATGCAATTCCTTCCATCACTTAGAGAAAGAAAAAACCACTTTGGTAACTAATGGTAACGTCTCTAGCAGTCAGATGTACCCTCTCTTGGTAGAGGGGCGAAGAAAATAATGCACTCGATAATGTCAACACATTATTCTATTCTTTAATGCAGTTATTTTACATCGAATAAGGAAATTCATCCTTTAGAAACACATCTAGTATGCACATTGAGTACCATTTTATTTTGTCGAAAATGTGGAATCATGTAAAGTAAGTATTCAAATCTGCATGTGTCATTATTATATTTATAACGAATGCCGAAAATTTTGCATTTACATCTCCTGTGTGCCACATTTTCTAACATAATTTCGATTACAGGCTGCGCAACGATAATTTCTTACACTCACGTCGTGGTTTATGTCTACCATTCGTAATCTCCCTCGTCCTCTCTGCCTTCAACTGTGAAACAGAGATGTCTCAAACGCTACACAGCGCATGTTTAAATCTTAGCCCTTCAAGGAGAGTAAAGTGCCTCGTCAGTATTATCCATGTTCTTGATGCGGATGACAGGACGTCAAGCACCGCCTGTGAGTCACGAATTATCTCTTACTTTGAGAAGCAATCACTCCAGAAGGTTTTCTCCTTTGTGCCTTTATACTGACCACTTGCGTGCAAAAAACACACATGTCCAATACTTTGAAATAAATTTCGACAGAAATATATACTGAGAGATGACAATTTTAAAGTGTGTCAAATCTAGCCTTCCTTATTTTTTGAAGTCACTAGTGAAGCAGTTCATCTCAGTTAGCAAGTGCAAATACAATTCATGGAAAAACAGGTAGTCCAGTCATGAGGTATGTGTCTGAACTTTGTAAAGGACGAATGCGGAATTCGAAGAAATGATGACACTCTCTAGCAAATAATGTGTGCGTAATTGTTTGATCTAGGAAGAAATCGTAGGAATATGAGCGAATACCGAAAGTAAGAGCAAGTGAGACTAAAAAGAGTTGGGTGTACGTCTGGTCGTATCGGACAGGCTGCTACACAGTTCCCACTGTCTGACGCTATCCCTCTGCTAACCGCCACGGGGACTTTTGGCTGCTCAGTTTCCTGCCTGGCCCGGTGCACCCCTCCTTAGCTAACCTGGTCGCCCAAGACTCCTCTTAAGCGACCATATTGATGGCGATCTCAGTGCGGACGCCAGATCAACACAGGATGCTGCGAAACAGTACTCCCATCCTCAGACTATCCAATACACCCGACCTCCAGGTCGCTGGATTACAGGAGCACGCCACCACTCCCAGCCGCCAGTGTAATCCATTCTACCGCTACTTTACCTACAATCTGCGATGTCAGCGAACTATTTTTTTCCATACTCACAGCTTACTCGCCGATTTAACACGAAAACTAATGTGTATAGTGTACTTATTTATTTCTTACTTTCCGTTTCGACGAGAAAGTACACTGCCGAATATGAGACGAACTGTTGTTACCTTGTGGATCCACGTTGCAGTTTCAATCACGAATGCAATTAATTCCATCACTTAGAGAAAGAAAAAACCACTTTGGTAACTAATGGTAACGTCTCTAGCAGTCAGATGTACCCTCTCTTGGTAGAGGTGCGAAGAAAATACTGCACTCGATAACGTCAACACATTACTCTATTCTTTAATGCAGTTATTTTACATTGAATAAGGAAATTCATCCTTTAGAAACACATCTAGTATGCTCATTGAGTACCATTTTATTTTGTCGAAAATGTGGAATCATGTAAAGTAAGTATTCAAATCTGCATGTGTCATTATTATATTTATAACGAATGCCGTAAATTTTGCATTTACATCTCCTGTGTGCCACATTTTCTAACATAATTTCGATTACAGGCTGCGCAACGATAATTTCTTACACTCACGTCGTGGTTTATGTCTACCATTCGTAATCTCCCTCGTCCTCTCTGCCTTCAACTGTGAAACAGAGATGTCTCAAACGCCACACAGCGCCTTGTTTGAATCTTAGCCCTTCAACGAGAGTGACGTGCCTCGTCAGTATTATCCATGTTCTTGATGCGGATGACAGGACGTCAAGCACCGCCTGTGAGTCACGAATTATCTCTTACTTTGAGAAGCAATCACTCGAGAAGGTTTTCTCCTTTGTGCCTTTATACTGACCACTTGCGTGCAAGAAACACACATGTCCAATACTTGGAAATAAATTTCGACAGAAATATATACTGAGAGATGACAATTTTAAAGTGTGTCAAATCTAGCCTTCCTTATTTTTTGAAGTCACTAGTGAAGCAGTTCATCTCAGTTAGCAAGTGCAAATACAATTCATGGAAAAACAGGTAGTCCAGTCACGAGGTATGTGTCTGAACTTTGTAAAGGACGAATGCGGAATTCGAAGAAATGATGACACTCTCTAGCAAATAATGTGTGCGTAATTGTTTGATCTAGGAAGAAATCGTAGGAATATGAGCGAATACCGAAAGTAAGAGCAAGTGAGACTAAAAAGAGTTGGGTGTAGGTCTGGTCGTATCGGACAGGCTGCTACACAGTTGCCACTGTCTGACGCTATCCCTCTGCTAACCGCCACGGGGACTTTTGGCTGCTCAGTTTCCTGCCTGGCCCGGTGCACCCCTCCTTAGCTAACCTGGTCGCCCAAGACTCCTCTTAAGCGACCATATTGATGGCGATCTCAGTGCGGACGCCAGATCAACACAGGATGCTGCGAAACAGTACTCCCATCCTCAGACTATCCAATACACCCGGACTCCAGGTCGCTGGATTACAGGAGCACGCCACCACTCCCAGCCGCCAGTGTAACCCATTCTACCGCTACTTTACCTACAATCTGCGATGTCAGCGAACTATTTTTTTTCCATACTCACAGCTTACTCGCCGATTTAACACGAAAACTAATGTGTATAGTGTACTTATTTATTTCTTACTTTCCGTTTCGACGAGAAAGTACACTGCCGAATATGAGACGAACTGTTGTTACCTTGTGGATCCACGTTGCAGTTTCAATCACGAATGCAATTCCTTCCATCACTTAGAGAAAGAAAAAACCACTTTGGTAACTAATGGTAACGTCTCTAGCAGTCAGATGTACCCTCTCTTGGTAGAGGTGCGAAGAAAATAATGCACTCGATAACGTCAACACATTACTCTATTCTTTAATGCAGTTATTTTACATTGAATAAGGAAATTCATCCTTTAGAAACACATCTAGTATGCTCATTGAGTACCATTTTATTTTGTCGAAAATGTGGAATCATGTAAAGTAAGTATTCAAATCTGCATGTGTCATTATTATATTTATAACGAATGCCGTAAATTTTGCTTTTACATCTCCTGTGTGCCACATTTTCTAACATAATTTCGATTACAGGCTGCGCAACGATAATTTCTTACACTCACGTCGTGGTTTATGTCTACCATTCGTAATCTCCCTCGTCCTCTCTGCCTTCAACTGTGAAACAGAGATGTCTCAAACGCTACACAGCGCATGTTTAAATCTTAGCCCTTCAAGGAGAGTGACGTGCCTCGTCAGTATTATCTATGTTCTTGATGCGGATGACAGGACGTCAAGCACCGCCTGTGAGTCACGAATTATCTCTTACTTTGAGAAGCAATCACTCCAGAAGGTTTTCTCCTTTGTGCCTTTATACTGACCACTTGCGTGCAAGAAACACACATGTCCAATACTTGGAAATAAATTTCGACAGACATATATACTGAGAGATGACAGTTTTAAAGTGTGTCAAATCTAGCCTTCCTTATTTTTTGAAGTCAGTAGTGAAGCAGTTCATCTCAGTTAGCAAGTGCAAATACAATTCATGGAAAAACAGGTAGTCCAGTCATGAGGTATGTGTCTGAACTTTGTAAAGGACGAATGCGGAATTCGAAGAAAGGATGACACTCTCTAGCAAATAATGTGTGCGTAATTGTTTGATCTAGGAAGAAATCGTAGGAATATGAGCGAATACCGAAAGTAAGAGCAAGTGAGACTAAAAAGAGTTGGGTGTAAGTCTGGTCGTATCGGACAGGCTGCTACACAGTTCCCACTCTCTGACGCTATCCCTCTGCTATTCGCCACGGGGACTTTTGGCTGCTCAGTTTCCTACCTGGCCCGGTGCACCCTTCCTTAGCTAACCTGGTCGCCCAAGACTCCTCTTAAGCGACCATATTGATGGCGATCTCAGTGCGGACGCCAGATCAACACAGGATGCTGCGAAACAGTACTCCCATCCTCAGACTATCCAATACACCCGGACTCCAGGTCGCTGGATTACAGGAGCACGCCACCACTCCCAGCCGCCAGTGTAACCCATTCTACCGCTACTTTACCTACAATCTGCGATGTCAGCGAACTATTTTTTTTCCATACTCACAGCTTACTCGCCGATTTAACACGAAAACTAATGTGTATAGTGTACTTATTTATTTCTTACTTTCCGTTTCGACGAGAAAGTACACTGCCGAATATGAGACGAACTGTTGTTACCTTGTGGATCCACGTTGCAGTTTCAATCACGAATGCAATTCCTTCCATCACTTAGAGAAAGAAAAAACCACTTTGGTAACTAATGGTAACGTCTCTAGCAGTCAGATGTACCCTCTCTTGGTAGAGGTGCGAAGAAAATAATGCACTCGATAACGTCAACACATTACTCTATTCTTTAATGCAGTTATTTTACATTGAATAAGGAAATTCATCCTTTAGAAACACATCTAGTATGCTCATTGAGTACCATTTTATTTTGTCGAAAATGTGGAATCATGTAAAGTAAGTATTCAAATCTGCATGTGTCATTATTATATTTATAACGAATGCCGTAAATTTTGCTTTTACATCTCCTGTGTGCCACATTTTCTAACATAATTTCGATTACAGGCTGCGCAACGATAATTTCTTACACTCACGTCGTGGTTTATGTCTACCATTCGTAATCTCCCTCGTCCTCTCTGCCTTCAACTGTGAAACAGAGATGTCTCAAACGCTACACAGCGCATGTTTAAATCTTAGCCCTTCAAGGAGAGTGACGTGCCTCGTCAGTATTATCTATGTTCTTGATGCGGATGACAGGACGTCAAGCACCGCCTGTGAGTCACGAATTATCTCTTACTTTGAGAAGCAATCACTCCAGAAGGTTTTCTCCTTTGTGCCTTTATACTGACCACTTGCGTGCAAGAAACACACATGTCCAATACTTGGAAATAAATTTCGACAGACATATATACTGAGAGATGACAGTTTTAAAGTGTGTCAAATCTAGCCTTCCTTATTTTTTGAAGTCAGTAGTGAAGCAGTTCATCTCAGTTAGCAAGTGCAAATACAATTCATGGAAAAACAGGTAGTCCAGTCATGAGGTATGTGTCTGAACTTTGTAAAGGACGAATGCGGAATTCGAAGAAAGGATGACACTCTCTAGCAAATAATGTGTGCGTAATTGTTTGATCTAGGAAGAAATCGTAGGAATATGAGCGAATACCGAAAGTAAGAGCAAGTGAGACTAAAAAGAGTTGGGTGTACGTCTGGTCGTATCGGACAGGCTGCTACACAGTTCCCACTGTCTGACGCTATCCCTCTGCTAACCGCCACGGGGACTTTTGGCTGCTCAGTTTCCTGCCTGGCCCGGTGCACCCCTCCTTAGCTAACCTGGTCGCCCAAGACTCCTCTTAAGCGACCATATTGATGGCGATCTCAGTGCGGACGCCAGATCAACACAGGATGCTGCGAAACAGTACTCCCATCCTCAGACTATCCAATACACCCGACCTCCAGGTCGCTGGATTACAGGAGCACGCCACCACTCCCAGCCGCCAGTGTAATCCATTCTACCGCTACTTTACCTACAATCTGCGATGTCAGCGAACTATTTTTTTCCATACTCACAGCTTACTCGCCGATTTAACACGAAAACTAATGTGTATAGTGTACTTATTTATTTCTTACTTTCCGTTTCGACGAGAAAGTACACTGCCGAATATGAGACGAACTGTTGTTACCTTGTGGATCCACGTTGCAGTTTCAATCACGAATGCAATTAATTCCATCACTTAGAGAAAGAAAAAACCACTTTGGTAACTAATGGTAACGTCTCTAGCAGTCAGATGTACCCTCTCTTGGTAGAGGTGCGAAGAAAATACTGCACTCGATAACGTCAACACATTACTCTATTCTTTAATGCAGTTATTTTACATTGAATAAGGAAATTCATCCTTTAGAAACACATCTAGTATGCTCATTGAGTACCATTTTATTTTGTCGAAAATGTGGAATCATGTAAAGTAAGTATTCAAATCTGCATGTGTCATTATTATATTTATAACGAATGCCGTAAATTTTGCATTTACATCTCCTGTGTGCCACATTTTCTAACATAATTTAGATTACAGGCTGCGCAACGATAATTTCTTACACTCACGTCGTGGTTTATGTCTACCATTCGTAATCTCCCTCGTCCTCTCTGCCTTCAACTGTGAAACAGAGATGTCTCAAACGCCACACAGCGCCTTGTTTGAATCTTAGCCCTTCAACGAGAGTGACGTGCCTCGTCAGTATTATCCATGTTCTTGATGCGGATGACAGGACGTCAAGCACCGCCTGTGAGTCACGAATTATCTCTTACTTTGAGAAGCAATCACTCGAGAAGGTTTTCTCCTTTGTGCCTTTATACTGACCACTTGCGTGCAAGAAACACACATGTCCAATACTTGGAAATAAATTTCGACAGAAATATATACTGAGAGATTACAATTTTAAAGTGTGTCAAATCTAGCCTTCCTTATTTTTTGAAGTCACTAGTGAAGCAGTTCATCTCAGTTAGCAAGTGCAAATACAATTCATGGAAAAACAGGTAGTCCAGTCACGAGGTATGTGTCTGAACTTTGTAAAGGACGAATGCGGAATTCGAAGAAATGATGACACTCTCTAGCAAATAATGCGTGCGTAATTGTTTGATCTAGGAAGAAATCGTAGGAATATGAGCGAATACCGAAAGTAAGAGCAAGTGAGACTAAAAAGATTTGGGTGTAGGTCTGGTCGTATCGGACAGGCTGCTACACAGTTCCCACTGTCTGACGCTATCCCTCTGCTAACCGCCACGGGGACTTTTGGCTGCTCAGTTTCCTGCCTGGCCCGGTGCACCCCTCCTTAGCTAACCTGGTCGCCCAAGACTCCTCTTAAGCGACCATATTGATGGCGATCTCAGTGCGGACGCCAGATCAACACAGGATGCTGCGAAACAGTACTCCCATCCACAGACTATCCAATACACCCGACCTCCAGGTCGCTGGATTACAGGAGCACGCCACCACTCCCAGCCGCCAGTGTAATCCATTCTACCGCTACTTTACCTACAATCTGCGATGTCAGCGAACTATTTTTTTTCCATACTCACAGCTTACTCGCCGATTTAACACGAAAACTAATGTGTATAGTGTACTTATTTATTTCTTACTTTCCGTTTCGACGAGAAAGTACACTGCCGAATATGAGACGAACTGTTGTTACCTTGTGGATCCACGTTGCAGTTTCAATCACGAATGCAATTCCTTCCATCACTTAGAGAAAGAAAAAACCACTTTGGTAACTAATGGTAACGTCTCTAGCAGTCAGATGTACCCTCTCTTGGTAGAGGTGCGAAGAAAATAATGCACTCGATAACGTCAACACATTACTCTATTCTTTAATGCAGTTATTTTACATTGAATAAGGAAATTCATCCTTTAGAAACACATCTAGTATGCTCATTGAGTACCATTTTATTTTGTCGAAAATGTGGAATCATGTAAAGTAAGTATTCAAATCTGCATGTGTCATTATTATATTTATAACGAATGCCGAAAATTTTGCATTTACATCTCCTGTGTGCCACATTTTCTAACATAATTTCGATTACAGGCTGCGCAACGATAATTTCTTACACTCACGTCGTGGTTTATGTCTACCATTCGTAATCTCCCTCGTCCTCTCTGCCTTCAACTGTGAAACAGAGATGTCTCAAACGCCACACAGCGCCTTGTTTGAATCTTAGCCCTTCAACGAGAGTGACGTGCCTCGTCAGTATTATCCATGTTCTTGATGCGGATGACAGGACGTCAAGCACCGCCTGTGAGTCACGAATTATCTCTTACTTTGAGAAGCAATCACTCGAGAAGGTTTTCTCCTTTGTGCCTTTATACTGACCACTTGCGTGCAAGAAACACACATGTCCAATACTTGGAAATAAATTTCGACAGAAATATATACTGAGAGATTACAATTTTAAAGTGTGTCAAATCTAGCCTTCCTTATTTTTTGAAGTCACTAGTGAAGCAGTTCATCTCAGTTAGCAAGTGCAAATACAATTCATGGAAAAACAGGTAGTCCAGTCACGAGGTATGTGTCTGAACTTTGTAAAGGACGAATGCGGAATTCGAAGAAATGATGACACTCTCTAGCAAATAATGTGTGCGTAATTGTTTGATCTAGGAAGAAATCGTAGGAATATGAGCGAATACCGAAAGTAAGAGCAAGTGAGACTAAAAAGAGTTGGGTGTAGGTCTGGTCGTATCGGACAGGCTGCTACACAGTTCCCACTGTCTGACGCTATCCCTCTGCTAACCGCCACGGGGACTTTTGGCTGCTCAGTTTCCTGCCTGGCCCGGTGCACCCCTCCTTAGCTAACCTGGTCGCCCAAGACTCCTCTTAAGCGACCATATTGATGGCGATCTCAGTGCGGACGCCAGATCAACACAGGATGCTGCGAAACAGTACTCCCATCCACAGACTATCCAATACACCCGACCTCCAGGTCGCTGGATTACAGGAGCACGCCACCACTCCCAGCCGCCAGTGTAATCCATTCTACCGCTACTTTACCTACAATCTGCGATGTCAGCGAACTATTTTTTTTCCATACTCACAGCTTACTCGCCGATTTAACACGAAAACTAATGTGTATAGTGTACTTATTTATTTCTTACTTTCCGTTTCGACGAGAAAGTACACTGCCGAATATGAGACGAACTGTTGTTACCTTGTGGATCCACGTTGCAGTTTCAATCACGAATGCAATTCCTTCCATCACTTAGAGAAAGAAAAAACCACTTTGGTAACTAATGGTAACGTCTCTAGCAGTCAGATGTACCCTCTCTTGGTAGAGGTGCGAAGAAAATAATGCACTCGATAACGTCAACACATTACTCTATTCTTTAATGCAGTTATTTTACATTGAATAAGGAAATTCATCCTTTAGAAACACATCTAGTATGCTCATTGAGTACCATTTTATTTTGTCGAAAATGTGGAATCATGTAAAGTAAGTATTCAAATCTGCATGTGTCATTATTATATTTATAACGAATGCCGAAAATTTTGCATTTACATCTCCTGTGTGCCACATTTTCTAACATAATTTCGATTACAGGCTGCGCAACGATAATTTCTTACACTCACGTCGTGGTTTATGTCTACCATTCGTAATCTCCCTCGTCCTCTCTGCCTTCAACTGTGAAACAGAGATGTCTCAAACGCTACACAGCGCATGTTTAAATCTTAGCCCTTCAAGGAGAGTGACGTGCCTCGTCAGTATTATCTATGTTCTTGATGCGGATGACAGGACGTCAAGCACCGCCTGTGAGTCACGAATTATCTCTTACTTTGAGAAGCAATCACTCCAGAAGGTTTTCTCCTTTGTGCCTTTATACTGACCACTTGCGTGCAAGAAACACACATGTCCAATACTTGGAAATAAATTTCGACAGACATATATACTGAGAGATGACAGTTTTAAAGTGTGTCAAATCTAGCCTTCCTTATTTTTTGAAGTCAGTAGTGAAGCAGTTCATCTCAGTTAGCAAGTGCAAATACAATTCATGGAAAAACAGGTAGTCCAGTCATGAGGTATGTGTCTGAACTTTGTAAAGGACGAATGCGGAATTCGAAGAAAGGATGACACTCTCTAGCAAATAATGTGTGCGTAATTGTTTGATCTAGGAAGAAATCGTAGGAATATGAGCGAATACCGAAAGTAAGAGCAAGTGAGACTAAAAAGAGTTGGGTGTAAGTCTAGTCGTATCGGACAGGCTGCTACACAGTTCCCACACTCTGACGCTATCCCTCTGCTATTCGCCACGGGGACTTTTGGCTGCTCAGTTTCCTACCTGGCCCGGTGCACCCTTCCTTAGCTAACCTGGTCGCCCAAGACTCCTCTTAAGCGACCATATTGATGGCGATCTCAGTGCGGACGCCAGATCAACACAGGATGCTGCGAAACAGTACTCCCATCCTCAGACTATCCAATACACCCGGACTCCAGGTCGCTGGATTACAGGAGCACGCCACCACTCCCAGCCGCCAGTGTAACCCATTCTACCGCTACTTTACCTACAATCTGCGATGTCAGCGAACTATTTTTTTTCCATACTCACAGCTTACTCGCCGATTTAACACGAAAACTAATGTGTATAGTGTACTTATTTATTTCTTACTTTCCGTTTCGACGAGAAAGTACACTGCCGAATATGAGACGAACTGTTGTTACCTTGTGGATCCACGTTGCAGTTTCAATCACGAATGCAATTCCTTCCATCACTTAGAGAAAGAAAAAACCACTTTGGTAACTAATGGTAACGTCTCTAGCAGTCAGATGTACCCTCTCTTGGTAGAGGTGCGAAGAAAATAATGCACTCGATAACGTCAACACATTACTCTATTCTTTAATGCAGTTATTTTACATTGAATAAGGAAATTCATCCTTTAGAAACACATCTAGTATGCTCATTGAGTACCATTTTATTTTGTCGAAAATGTGGAATCATGTAAAGTAAGTATTCAAATCTGCATGTGTCATTATTATATTTATAACGAATGCCGTAAATTTTGCTTTTACATCTCCTGTGTGCCACATTTTCTAACATAATTTCGATTACAGGCTGCGCAACGATAATTTCTTACACTCACGTCGTGGTTTATGTCTACCATTCGTAATCTCCCTCGTCCTCTCTGCCTTCAACTGTGAAACAGAGATGTCTCAAACGCTACACAGCGCATGTTTAAATCTTAGCCCTTCAAGGAGAGTGACGTGCCTCGTCAGTATTATCTATGTTCTTGATGCGGATGACAGGACGTCAAGCACCGCCTGTGAGTCACGAATTATCTCTTACTTTGAGAAGCAATCACTCCAGAAGGTTTTCTCCTTTGTGCCTTTATACTGACCACTTGCGTGCAAGAAACACACATGTCCAATACTTGGAAATAAATTTCGACAGACATATATACTGAGAGATGACAGTTTTAAAGTGTGTCAAATCTAGCCTTCCTTATTTTTTGAAGTCAGTAGTGAAGCAGTTCATCTCAGTTAGCAAGTGCAAATACAATTCATGGAAAAACAGGTAGTCCAGTCATGAGGTATGTGTCTGAACTTTGTAAAGGACGAATGCGGAATTCGAAGAAAGGATGACACTCTCTAGCAAATAATGTGTGCGTAATTGTTTGATCTAGGAAGAAATCGTAGGAATATGAGCGAATACCGAAAGTAAGAGCAAGTGAGACTAAAAAGAGTTGGGTGTAAGTCTGGTCGTATCGAACAGGCTGCTACACAGTTCCCACTCTCTGACGCTATCCCTCTGCTAACCGCCACGGGGACTTTTGGCTGCTCAGTTTCCTACCTGGCCCGGTGCACCCCTCCTTAGCTAACCTGGTCGCCCAAGACTCCTCTTAAGCGACCATATTGATGGCGATCTCAGTGCGGACGCCAGATCAACACAGGATGCTGCGAAACAGTACTCCCATCCTCAGACTATCCAATACACCCGGACTCCAGGTCGCTGGATTACAGGAGCACGCCACCACTCCCAGCCGCCAGTGTAACCCATTCTACCGCTACTTTACCTACAATCTGCGATGTCAGCGAACTATTTTTTTTCCATACTCACAGCTTACTCGCCGATTTAACACGAAAACTAATGTGTATAGTGTACTTATTTATTTCTTACTTTCCGTTTCGACGAGAAAGTACACTGCCGAATATGAGACGAACTGTTGTTACCTTGTGGATCCACGTTGCAGTTTCAATCACGAATGCAATTCCTTCCATCACTTAGAGAAAGAAAAAACCACTTTGGTAACTAATGGTAACGTCTCTAGCAGTCAGATGTACCCTCTCTTGGTAGAGGTGCGAAGAAAATAATGCACTCGATAACGTCAACACATTACTCTATTCTTTAATGCAGTTATTTTACATTGAATAAGGAAATTCATCCTTTAGAAACACATCTAGTATGCTCATTGAGTACCATTTTATTTTGTCGAAAATGTGGAATCATGTAAAGTAAGTATTCAAATCTGCATGTGTCATTATTATATTTATAACGAATGCCGTAAATTTTGCTTTTACATCTCCTGTGTGCCACATTTTCTAACATAATTTCGATTACAGGCTGCGCAACGATAATTTCTTACACTCACGTCGTGGTTTATGTCTACCATTCGTAATCTCCCTCGTCCTCTCTGCCTTCAACTGTGAAACAGAGATGTCTCAAACGCTACACAGCGCATGTTTAAATCTTAGCCCTTCAAGGAGAGTGACGTGCCTCGTCAGTATTATCTATGTTCTTGATGCGGATGACAGGACGTCAAGCACCGCCTGTGAGTCACGAATTATCTCTTACTTTGAGAAGCAATCACTCCAGAAGGTTTTCTCCTTTGTGCCTTTATACTGACCACTTGCGTGCAAGAAACACACATGTCCAATACTTGGAAATAAATTTCGACAGACATATATACTGAGAGATGACAGTTTTAAAGTGTGTCAAATCTAGCCTTCCTTATTTTTTGAAGTCAGTAGTGAAGCAGTTCATCTCAGTTAGCAAGTGCAAATACAATTCATGGAAAAACAGGTAGTCCAGTCATGAGGTATGTGTCTGAACTTTGTAAAGGACGAATGCGGAATTCGAAGAAAGGATGACACTCTCTAGCAAATAATGTGTGCGTAATTGTTTGATCTAGGAAGAAATCGTAGGAATATGAGCGAATACCGAAAGTAAGAGCAAGTGAGACTAAAAAGAGTTGGGTGTAGGTGTGGTCGTATCGGACAGGCTGCTACACAGTTCCCACTGTCTGACGCTATCCCTCTGCTAACCGCCACGGGGACTTTTGGCTGCTCAGTTTCCTGCCTGGCCCGGTGCACCCCTCCTTAGCTAACCTGGTCGCCCAAGACTCCTCTTAAGCGACCATATTGATGGCGATCTCAGTGCGGACGCCAGATCAACACAGGATTCTGCGAAACAGTACTCCCATCCTCAGACTATCCAATACACCCGACCTCCAGGTCGCTGGATTACAGGAGCACGCCACCACTCCCAGCCGCCAGTGTAATCCATTCTACCGCTACTTTACCTACAATCTGCGATGTCAGCGAACTATTTTTTTTCCATACTCACAGCTTACTCGCCGATTTAACACGAAAACTAATGTGTATAGTGTACTTATTTATTTCTTACTTTCCGTTTCGACGAGAAAGTACACTGCCGAATATGAGACGAACTGTTGTTACCTTGTGGATCCACGTTGCAGTTTCAATCACGAATGCAATTCCTTCCATCTCTTAGAGAAAGAAAAAACCACTTTGGTAACTAATGGTAACGTCTCTAGCAGTCAGATGTACCCTCTCTTGGTAGAGGTGCGAAGAAAATAATGCACTCGATAACGTCAACACATTATTCTATTCTTTAATGCAGTTATTTTACATTGAATAAGGAAATTCATCCTTTAGAAACACATCTAGTATGCTCATTGTGTACCATTTTATTTTGTCGAAAATGTGGAATCATGTAAAGTAAGTATTCAAATCTGCATGTGTCATTATTATATTTATAACGAATGCCGTAAATTTTGCATTTACATCTCCTGTGTGCCACATTTTCTAACATAATTTCGATTACAGGCTGCGCAACGATAATTTCTTACACTCACGTCGTGGTTTATGTCTACCATTCGTAATCTCCCTCGTCCTCTCTGCCTTCAACTGTGAAACAGAGATGTCTCAAACGCTACACAGCGCATGTTTAAATCTTAGCCCTTCAAGGAGAATGACGTGCCTCGTCAGTATTATCTATGTTCTAGATGCGGATGACAGGACGTCAAGCACCGCCTGTGAGTCACGAATTATCTCTTACTTTGAGAAGCAATCACTCCAGAAGGTTTTATCCTTTGTGCCTTTATACTGACCACTTGCGTGCAAGAAACACACGTGTCCAATACTCGGAAATTAATTTCGACAGACATATATACTGAGAGATGACAGTTTTAAAGTGTGTCAAATCTAGCCTTCCTTATTTTTTGAAGTCACTAGTGATTCAGTTCATCTCAGTTAGCAAGTGCAAATACAATTCATGGAAAAACAGGTAGTCCAGTCATGAGGTATGTGTCTGAACTTTGTAAAGGACGAACGCGGAATTCGAAGAAAGGATGACACTCTCTAGCAAATAATGTGTGCGTAATTGTTTGATCTAGGAAGAAATCGTAGGAATATGAGCGAATACCGAAAGTAAGAGCAAGTGAGACTAAAAAGAGTTAGGTGTAGGTCTGGTCGTATCGGACAGGCTGCTACACAGTTCCCACTGTCTGACGCTATCCCTCTGCTAACCGCCACGGGGACTTTTGGCTGCTCAGTTTCCTGCCTGGCCCGGTGCACCCCTCCTTAGCTAATCTGGTCGCCCAAGACTCCTCTTAAGCGACCATATTGATGGCGATCTCAGTGCGGACGCCAGATCAACACAGGATGCTGCGAAACAGTACTCCCATCCTCAGACTATCCACTACACCCGGCCTCCAGGTCGCTGGATTACAGGAGCACGCCACCACTCCCAGCCGCCAGTGTAATCCATTCTACCGCTACTTTACCTACAATCTGCGATGTCAGCGAACTATTTTTTTTCCATACTCACAGCTTACTCGCCGATTTAACACGAAAACTAATGTGTATAGTGTACTTATTTATTTCTTACTTTCCGTTTCGACGAGAAGGTACACTGCCGAATATGAGACGAACTGTTGTTACCTTGTGGATCCACGTTGCAGTTTCAATCACGAATGCAATTCCTTCCATCACTTAGAGAAAGAAAAAACCACTTTGGTAACTAATGGTAACGTCTCTAGCAGTCAGATGTACCCTCTCTTGGTAGAGGTGCGAAGAAAATAATGCACTCGATAACGTCAACACATTATTCTATTCTTTAATGCAGTTATTTTACATTGAATAAGGAAATTCATCCTTTAGAAACACATCTAGTATGCTCATTGAGTACCATTTTATTTTGTCGAAAATGTGGAATCATGTAAAGTAAGTATTCAAATCTGCATGTGTCATTATTATATTTATATCGAATGCCGAAAACTTTGCATTTACATCTCCTGTGTGCCACATTTTCTAACATAATTTCGATTACAGGCTGCGCAACGATAATTTCTTACACTCACGTCGTGGTTTATGTCTACCATTCGTAATCTCCCTCGTCCTCTCTGCCTTCAACTGTGAAACAGAGATGTCTCAAACGCTACACAGCGCATGTTTAAATCTTAGCCCTTCAAGGAGAATGACGTGCCTCGTCAGTATTATCTATGTTCTAGATGCGGATGACAGGACGTCAAGCACCGCCTGTGAGTCACGAATTATCTCTTACTTTGAGAAGCAATCACTCCAGAAGGTTTTCTCCTTTGTGCCTTTATACTGACCACTTGCGTGCAAGAAACACACATGTCCAATACTCGGAAATTAATTTCGACAGACATATATACTGAGAGATGACAGTTTTAAAGTGTGTCAAATCTAGCCTTCCTTATTTTTTGAAGTCAGTAGTGAAGCAGTTCATCTCAGTTAGCAAGTGCAAATACAATTCATGGAAAAACAGGTAGTCCAGTCATGAGGTATGTGTCTGAACTTTGTAAAGGACGAACGCGGAATTCGAAGAAAGGATGACACTCTCTAGCAAATAATGTGTGCGTAATTGTTTGATCTAGGAAGAAATCGTAGGAATATGAGCGAATACCGAAAGTAAGAGCAAGTGAGACTAAAAAGAGTTGGGTGTAGGTGTGGTCGTATCGGACAGGCTGCTACACAGTTCCCACTGTCTGACGCTATCCCTCTGCTAACCGCCACGGGGACTTTTGGCTGCTCAGTTTCCTGCCTGGCCCGGTGCACCCCTCCTTAGCTAATCTGGTCGCCCAAGACTCCTCTTAAGCGACCATATTGATGGCGATCTCAGTGCGGACGCCAGATCAACACAGGATGCTGCGAAACAGTACTCCCATCCTCAGACTATCCACTACACCCGGCCTCCAGGTCGCTGGATTACAGGAGCACGCCACCACTCCCAGCCGCCAGTGTAATCCATTCTACCGCTACTTTACCTACAATCTGCGATGTCAGCGAACTATTTTTTTTCCATACTCACAGCTTACTCGCCGATTTAACACGAAAACTAATGTGTATAGTGTACTTATTTATTTCTTACTTTCCGTTTCGACGAGAAGGTACACTGCCGAATATGAGACGAACTGTTGTTACCTTGTGGATCCACGTTGCAGTTTCAATCACGAATGCAATTCCTTCCATCACTTAGAGAAAGAAAAAACCACTTTGGTAACTAATGGTAACGTCTCTAGCAGTCAGATGTACCCTCTCTTGGTAGAGGTGCGAAGAAAATAATGCACTCGATAACGTCAACACATTATTCTATTCTTTAATGCAGTTATTTTACATTGAATAAGGAAATTCATCCTTTAGAAACGCATCTAGTATGCTCATTGAGTACCATTTTATTTTGTCGAAAATGTGGAATCATGTAAAGTAAGTATTCAAATCTGCATGTGTCATTATTATATTTATATCGAATGCCGAAAACTTTGCATTTACATCTCCTGTGTGCCACATTTTCTAACATAATTTCGATTACAGGCTGCGCAACGATAATTTCTTACACTCACGTCGTGGTTTATGTCTACCATTCGTAATCTCCCTCGTCCTCTCTGCCTTCAACTGTGAAACAGAGAAGTCTCAAACGCTACACAGCGCATGTTTAAATCTTAGCCCTTCAAGGAGAGTGACGTGCCTCGTCAGTATTATCCATGTTCTTGATGCGGATGACAGGACGTCAAGCACCGCCTGTGAGTCACGAATTATCTCTTACTTTGAGAAGCAATCACTCCAGAAGGTTTTCTCCTTTGTGCCTTTATACTGACCACTTGCGTGCAAGAAACACACATGTCCAATACTTGGAAATAAATTTCGACAGACATATACACTGAGAGATGACAGTTTTAAATTGTGTCAAATCTAGCCTTCCTTATTTTTTGAAGTCACTAGTGAAGCAGTTCATCTCAGTTAGCAAGTGCAAATACAATTCATGGAAAAACAGGTAGTCCAGTCATGAGGTATGTGTCTGAACTTTGTAAAGGACGAACGCGGAATTCGAAGAAAGGGTGACACTCTCTAGCAAATAATGTGTGCGTAATTGTTTGATCTAGGAAGAAATCGTAGAAATATGAGCGAATACCGAAAGTAAGAGCAAGTGAGACTAAAAAGAGTTGGGTGTAGGTCTGGTCGTATCGGACAGGCTGCTACACAGTTCCCACTCTCTGACGCTATCCCTCTGCTAACCGCCACGGGGACTTCTGGCTGCTCAGTTTCCTGCCTGTCCCGGTGCACCCCTCCTTAGCTAACCTGGTCGCCCAAGACTCCTCTTAAGCGACCATATTGATGGCGATCTCAGTGCGGACGCCAGATCAACACAGGATGCTGCGAAACAGTACTCCCATCCTCAGACTATCCACTACACCCGGCCTCCAGGTCGCTGGATTACAGGAGCACGCCACCACTCCCAGCCGCCAGTGTAATCCATTCTACCGCTACTTTACCTACAATCTGCGATGTCAGCGAACTATTTTTTTTCCATACTCACAGCTTACTCGCCGATTTAACACGAAAACTAATGTGTATAGTGTACTTATTTATTTCTTACTTTCCGTTTCGACGAGAAAGTACACTGCCGAATATGAGACGAACTGTTGTTACCTTGTGGATCCACGTTGCAGTTTCAATCACGAATGCAATTCCTTCCATCACTTAGAGAAAGAAAAAACCACTTTGGTAACTAATGGTAACGTCTCTAGCAGTCAAATGTACCCTCTCTTGGTAGAGGTGCGAAGAAAATAATGCACTCGATAACGTCAACACATTATTCTATTCTTTAATGCAGTTATTTTACATTGAATAAGGAAATTCATCCTTTAGAAACACATCTAGTATGCTCATTGAGTACCATTTTATTTTGTCGAAAATGTGGAATCATGTAAAGTAAGTATTCAAATCTGCATGTGTCATTATTATATTTATATCGAATGCCGAAAACTTTGCATTTACATCTCCTGTGTGCCACATTTTCTAACATAATTTCGATTACAGGCTGCGCAACGATAATTTCTTACACTCACGTCGTGGTTTATGTCTACCATTCGTAATCTCCCTCGTCCTCTCTGCCTTCAACTGTGAAACAGAGAAGTCTCAAACGCTACACAGCGCATGTTTAAATCTTAGCCCTTCAAGGAGAGTGACGTGCCTCGTCAGTATTATCCATGTTCTTGATGCGGATGACAGGACGTCAAGCACCGCCTGTGAGTCACGAATTATCTCTTACTTTGAGAAGCAATCACTCCAGAAGGTTTTCTCCTTTGTGCCTTTATACTGACCACTTGCGTGCAAGAAATACACATGTCCAATATTTGGAAATAAATTTCGACAGACATATACACTGAGAGATGACAGTTTTAAATTGTGTCAAATCTAGCCTTCCTTATTTTTTGAAGTCACTAGTGAAGCAGTTCATCTCAGTTAGCAAGTGCAAATACAATTCATGGAAAAACAGGTAGTCCAGTCATGAGGTATGTGTCTGAACTTTGTAAAGGACGAACGCGGAATTCGAAGAAAGGATGACACTCTCTAGCAAATAATGTGTGCGTAATTGTTTGATCTAGGAAGATATCGTAGGAATATGAGCGAATACCTAAAGTAAGAGCAAGTGAGACCAAAAAGAGTTGGGTGTAGGTCTGGTCGTATCGGACAGGCTGCTACACAGTTCCCACTCTCTGACGCTATCCCTCTGCTAACCGCCACGGGGACTTTGGGCTGCTCAGTTTCCTGCCTGGCCCGGTGCACCCTTCCTTAGCTAACCTGGTCGCCCAAGACTCCTCTTAAGCGACCATATTTATGGCGATCTCAGTGCGGACGCCAGATTAACACAGGATGCTGCGAAACAGTACTCCCATCCTCAGACTATCCACTACACCCGGCCTCCAGGTCGCTGGATTACAGGAGCACGCCACCACTCCCAGCCGCCAGTGTAGTCCATTCTACCGCTACTTTACCTACAATCTGCGATGTCAGCGAACTATTTTTTTTCCATACTCACAGCTTACTCGCCGATTTAACACGAAAACTAATGTGTATAGTGTACTTATTTATTTCTTACTTTCCGTTTCGACGAGAAAGTACACTGCCGAATATGAGACGAACTGTTGTTACCTTGTGGATCCACGTTGCAGTTTCAATCACGAATGCAATTCCTTCCATCACTTAGAGAAAGAAAAAACCACTTTGGTAACTAATGGTAACGTCTCTAGCAGTCAGATGTACCCTCTCTTGGTAGAGGTGCGAAGAAAATAATGCACTCGATAACGTCAACACATTATTCTATTCTTTAATGCAGTTATTTTACATTGAATAAGGAAATTCATCCTTTAGAAACACATCTAGTATGCTCATTGAGTACCATTTTATTTTGTCGAAAATGTGGAATCATGTAAAGTAAGTATTCAAATCTGCATGTGTCATTATTATATTTATATCGAATGCCGAAAACTTTGCATTTACATCTCCTGTGTGCCACATTTTCTAACATAATTTCGATTACAGGCTGCGCAACGATAATTTCTTACACTCACGTCGTGGTTTATGTCTACCATTCGTAATCTCCCTCGTCCTCTCTGCCTTCAACTGTGAAACAGAGAAGTCTCAAACGCTACACAGCGCATGTTTAAATCTTAGCCCTTCAACGAGAGTGACGTGCCTCGTCAGTATTATCCATGTTCTTGATGCGGATGACAGGACGTCAAGCACCGCCTGTGAGTCACGAATTATCTCTTACTTTGAGAAGCAATCACTCCAGAAGGTTTTCTCCTTTGTGCCTTTATACTGACCACTTGCGTGCAAGAAACACACATGTCCAATACTTGGATATAAATTTCGACAGACATATACACTGAGAGATGACAGTTTTAAATTGTGTCAAATCTAGCCTTCCTTATTTTTTGAAGTCACTAGTGAAGCAGTTCATCTCAGTTAGCAAGTGCAAATACAATTCATGGAAAAACAGGTAGTCCAGTCATGAGGTATGTGTCTGAACTTTGTAAAGGACGAACGCGGAATTCGAAGAAAGGGTGACACTCTCTAGCAAATAATGTGTGCGTAATTGTTTGATCTAGGAAGAAATCGTAGAAATATGAGCGAATACCGAAAGTAAGAGCAAGTGAGACTAAAAAGAGTTGGGTGTAGGTCTGGTCGTATCGGACAGGCTGCTACACAGTTCCCACTGTCTGACGCTATCCCTCTGCTAACCGCCACGGGGACTTTTGGCTGCTCAGTTTCCTACCTGGCCCGGTGCACCCCTCCTTAGCTAACCTGGTCGCCCAAGACTCCTCTTAAGCGACCATATTTATGGCGATCTCAGTGCGGACGCCAGATCAACACAGGATGCTGCGAAACAGTACTCCCATCCTCAGACTATCCACTACACCCTGCCTCCAGGTCGCTGGATTATAGGAGCACGTCACCACTCCCAGCCGCCAGTGTAATCCATTCTACCGCTACTTTACCTACAATCTGCAATGTCAGCAAACTATTTTTTTTCCATGCTCACAGCTTACTCGCCGATTTAACACGAAAACTAATGTGTATAGTGTACTTATTTATTTCTTACTTTCCGTTTCGACGAGAAAGTACACTGCCGAATATGAGACGAACTGTTGTTACCTTGTGGATCCACGTTGCAGTTTCAATCACGAATGCAATTCCTTCCATCACTTAGAGAAAGAAAAAACCACTTTGGTAACTAATGGTAACGTCTCTAGCAGTCAGATGTACCCTCTCTTGGTAGAGGTGCGAAGAAAATAATGCACTCGATAATGTCAACACATTATTCTATTCTTTAATGCAGTTATTTTACATCAAATAAGGAAATTCATCCTTTAGAAACACATCTAGTATGCTCATTGAGTACCATTTTATTTTGTCGAAAATGTGGAATCATGTAAAGTAAGTATTCAAATCTGCATGTGTCATTATTATATTTATAACGAATGCCGAAAATTTTGCATTTACATCTCCTGTGTGCCACATTTTCTAACATAATTTCGATTACAGGCTGCGCAACGATAATTTCTTACACTCACGTCGTGGTTTATGTCTACCATTCGTAATCTCCCTCGTCCTCTCTGCCTTCAACTGTGAAACAGAGATGTCTCAAACGCTACACAGCGCATGTTTAAATCTTAGCCCTTCAAGGAGAGTAAAGTGCCTCGTCAGTATTATCCATGTTCTTGATGCGGATGACAGGACGTCAAGCACCGCCTGTGAGTCACGAATTATCTCTTACTTTGAGAAGCAATCACTCCAGAAGGTTTTCTCCTTTGTGCCTTTATACTGACCACTTGCGTGCAAGAAACACACATGTCCAATACTTGGAAATAAATTTCGACAGACATATATACTGAGAGATGACAATTTTAAAGTGTGTCAAATCTAGCCTTCCTTATTTTTTGAAGTCACTAGTGAAGCAGTTCATCTCAGTTAGCAAGTGCAAATACAATTCATGGAAAAGCAGGTAGTCCAGTCATGAGGTATGTGTCTGAACTTTGTAAAGGACGAATGCGGAATTCGAAGAAATGATGACACTCTCTAGCAAATAATGTGTGCGTAATTGTTTGATCTAGGAAGAAATCGTAGGAATATGAGCGAATACCGGAAGTAAGAGCAAGTGAGACTAAAAAGAGTTGGGTGTAGGTCTGGTCGTATCGGACAGGCTGCTACACAGTTCCCACTCTCTGACGCTATCCCTCTGCCAACCGCCACGGGAACTTTTGGCTGCTCAGTTTCCTGCCTGGCCAGGTGCACCCCTCCTTAGCTAACCTGGTCGCCCAAGACTCCACTTAAGCGACCATATTGATGGCGGTCTCAGTGCGGACGCCAGATCAACACAGGATGCTGCGAAACAGTACTCCCATCCTCAGACTATCCACTACACCCGGCCTCCAGGTCGCTGGATTACAGGAGCACGCCACCACTCCCAGCCGCCAGTGTAATCCATTCTACCGCTACTTTACCTACAATCTGCGATGTCAGCGAACTATTTTTTTTCCATACTCACAGCTTACTCGCCGATTTAACACGAAAACTAATGTGTATAGTGTACTTATTTATTTCTTGTTTTCCGTTTCGACGAGAAAGTACACTGCCGAATATGAGACGAACTGTTGTTACCTTGTGGATCCACGTTGCAGTTTCAATCACGAATGCAATTCCTTCCATCACTTAGAGAAAGAAAAAACCACTTTGGTAACTAATGGTAACGTCTCTAGCAGTCAGATGTACCCTCTCTTGGTAGAGGTGCGAAGAAAATAATGCACTCGATAACGTCAACACATTACTCTATTCTTTAATGCAGTTATTTTACATTGAATAAGGCAATTCATCCTTTAGAAACACATCTAGTATGCTCATTGAGTACCATTTTATTTTGTCGAAAATGTGGAATCATGTAAAGTAAGTATTCAAATCTGCATGTGTCATTATTATATTTATAACGAATGCCGTAAATTTTGCATTTACATCTCCTGTGTGCCACATTTTCTAACATAATTTCGATTACAGGCTGCGCAACGATAATTTCTTACACTCACGTCGTGGTTTATGTCTACCATTCGTAATCTCCCTCGTCCTCTCTGCCTTCAACTGCGAAACAGAGATGTCTCAAACGCTACACAGCGCATGTTTAAATCTTAGCCCTTCAAGGAGAGTGACGTGCCTCGTCAGTATTATCTATGTTCTTGATGCGGATGACAGGACGTCAAGCACCGCCTGTGAGTCACGAATTATCTCTTACTTTGAGAAGCAATCACTCCAGAAGGTTTTCTCCTTTGTGCCTTTATACTGACCACTTGCGTGCAAGAAACACACATGTCCAATACTTGAAAATAAATTTCGACAGACATATATACTGAGAGATGACAGTTTGAAAGTGTGTCAAATCTAGCCTTCCTGATTTTTTGAAGTCACTAGTGAAGCAGTTCATCTCAGTTAGCGAGTGCAAATACAATTCATGGAAAAACAGGTAGTCCAGTCATGAGGTATGTGTCTGAACTTTGTAAAGGACGAATGCGGAATTCGAAGAAAGGATGACACTCTCTAGCAAATAATGTGTGCGTAATTGTTTGATCTAGGAAGAAATCGTAGGAATATGAGCGAATACCGAAAGTAAGAGCAAGTGAGACTAAAAAGAGTTGGGTGTAAGTCTGGTCGTATCGGACAGGCTGCTACACAGTTCCCACTCTCTGACGCTATCCCTCTGCTAACCGCCACGGGGACTTTTGGCTGCTCAGTTTCCTGCCTGGCCCGGTGCACCCTTCCTTAGCTAACCTGGTCGCCCAAGACTCCTCTTAAGCGACCATATTGATGGCGATCTCAGTGCGGACGCCAGATCAACACAGGATGCTGCGAAACAGTACTCCCATCCTCAGACTATCCAATACACCCGGCCTCCAGGTCGCTGGATTACAGGAGCACGCCACCACTCCCAGCCGCCAGTGTAACCCATTCTACCGCTACTTTACCTACAATCTGCGATGTCAGCGAACTATTTTTTTTCCATACTCACAGCTTACTCGCCGATTTAACACGAAAACTAATGTGTATAGTGTACTTATTTATTTCTTACTTTCCGTTTCGACGAGAAAGTACACTGCCGAATATGAGACGAACTGTTGTTACCTTGTGGATCCACGTTGCAGTTTCAATCACGAATGCAATTCCTTCCATCACTTAGAGAAAGAAAAAACCACTTTGGTAACTAATGGTAACGTCTCTAGCAGTCAGATGTACCCTCTCTTGGTAGAGGTGCGAAGAAAATAATGCACTCGATAACGTCAACACATTACTCTATTCTTTAATGCAGTTATTTTACATTGAATAAGGAAATTCTTCCTTTTGAAACACATCTAGTATGCTCATTGAGTACCATTTTATTTTGTCGAAAATGTGGAATCATGTAAAGTAAGTATTCAAATCTGCATGTGTCATTATTATATTTATAACGAATGCCGTAAATTTTGCATTTACATCTCCTGTGTGCCACATTTTCTAACATAATTTCGATTACAGGCTGCGCAACGATAATTTCTTACACTCACGTCGTGGTTTATGTCTACCATTCGTAATCTCCCTCGTCCTCTCTGCCTTCAACTGTGAAACAGAGATGTCTCAAACGCTACACAGCGCATGTTTAAATCTTAGCCCTTCAAGGAGAGTGACGTGCCTCGTCAGTATTATCCATGTTCTTGATGCGGATGACAGGACGTCAAGCACCGCCTGTGAGTCACGAATTATCTCTTACTTTGAGAATCAATCACTCCAGAAGGTTTTCTCCTTTGTGCCTTTATACTGACCACTTGCGTGCAAGAAACACACATGTCCAATACTTGGAAATAAATTTCGACAGACATATATACTGAGAGATGACAATTTTAAAGTGTGTCAAATCTAGCCTTCCTTATTTTTTGAAGTCACTAGTGAAGCAGTTCATCTCAGTTAGCAAGTGCAAATACAATTATTGGAAAAACAGGTAGTCCAGTCATGAGGTATGTGTCTGAACTTTGTAAAGGACGAATGCGGAATTCGAAGAAATGATGACACTCTCTAGCAAATAATGTGTGCGTAATTGTTTGATCTAGGAAGAAATCGTAGGAATATGAGCGAATACCGGAAGTAAGAGCAAGTGAGACTAAAAAGAGTTGGGTGTATGTCTGGTCGTATCGGACAGGCTGCTACACAGTTCCCACTCTCTGACGCTATCCCTCTGCCAACCGCCACGGGGACTTTTGGCTGCTCAGTTTCCTGCCTGGCCCGGTGCACCCCTCCTTAGCTAACCTGGTCGCCCAAGACTCCACTTAAGCGACCATATTGATGGCGATCTCAGTGCGGACGCCAGATCAACACAGGATGCTGCGAAACAGTACTCCCATCCTCAGACTATCCACTACACCCGGCCTCCAGGTCGCTGGATTACAGGAGCACGCCACCACTCCCAGCCGCCAGTGTAATCCATTCTACCGCTCCTTTACCTACAATCTGCGATGTCAGCGAACTATTTTTTTTCCATACTCACAGCTTACTCGCCGATTTAACACGAAAACTAATGTGTATAGTGTACTTATTTATTTCTTACTTTCCGTTTCGACGAGAAAGTACACTGCCGAATATGAGACGAACTGTAGTTACCTTGTGGATCCACGTTGCAGTTTCAATCACGAATGCAATTCCTTCCATCTCTTAGAGAAAAAAAAAACCTCTTTGGTAACTAATGGTAACGTCTCTAGCAGTCAGATGTACCCTCTCTTGGTAGAGGTGCGAAAAAAATGATGCACTCGATAACGTCAACACATTATTCTATTCTTTAATGCAGTTATTTTACATTGAATAAGGAAATTCATCCTTTAGAAACACATCTGGTATGCTCATTGAGTACCATTTTATTTTGTCGAAAATGTGGAATCATGTAAAGTAAGTATTCAAATCTGCATGTGTCATTATTATATTTATAACGAATGCCGAAAATTTTGCATTTACATCTCCTGTGTGCCACATTTTCTAACATAATTTCGATTACAGGCTGCGCAACGATAATTTCTTACACTCACGTCGTGGTTTATGTCTACCATTCGTAATCTCCCTCGTCCTCTCTGCCTTCAACTGTGAAACAGAGATGTCTCAAACGCTACACAGCGCATGTTTAAATCTTAGCCCTTCAAGGAGAGTGACGTGCCTCGTCAGTATTATCCATGTTCTTGATGCGGATGACAGGACGTCAAGCACCGCCTGTGAGTCACGAATTATCTCTTACTTTGAGAATCAATCACTCCAGAAGGTTTTCTCCTTTGTGCCTTTATACTGACCACTTGCGTGCAAGAAACACACATGTCCAATACTTGGAAATAAATTTCGACAGACATATATACTGAGAGATGACAATTTTAAAGTGTGTCAAATCTAGCCTTCCTTATTTTTTGAAGTCACTAGTGAAGCAGTTCATCTCAGTTAGCAAGTGCAAATACAATTCATGGAAAAACAGGTAGTCCAGTCATGAGGTATTTGTCTGAACTTTGTAAAGGACGAATGCGGAATTAGAAGAAAGGATGACACTCTCTAGCAAATAATGTGTGCGTAATTGTTTGATCTAGGAAGAAATCGTAGGAATATGAGCGAATACCGGAAGTAAGAGCAAGTGAGACTAAAAAGAGTTGGGTGTATGTCTGGTCGTATCGGACAGGCTGCTACACAGTTCCCACTCTCTGACGCTATCCCTCTGCCAACCGCCACGGGGACTTTTGGCTGCTCAGTTTCCTGCCTGGCCAGGTGCACCCCTCCTTAGCTAACCTGGTCGCCCAAGACTCCACTTAAGCGACCATATTGATGGCGATCTCAGTGCGGACGCCAGATCAACACAGGATGCTGCGAAACAGTACTCCCATCCTCAGACTATCCACTACACCCGGCCTCCAGGTCTCTGGATTACAGGAGCACGCCACCACTCCCAGCCGCCAGCGTAATCCATTCTACCGCTACTTTACCTACAATCTGCGATGTCAGCGAACTATTTTTTTTCCATACTCACAGCTTACTCGCCGATTTAACACGAAAACTAATGTGTATAGTGTACTTATTTATTTCTTACTTTCCGTTTCGACGAGAAAGTACACTGCCGAATATGAGACGAACTGTAGTTACCTTGTGGATCCACGTTGCAATTTCAATCACGAATGCAATTCCTTCCATCTCTTAGAGAAAGAAAAAACCTCTTTGGTAACTAATGGTAACGTCTCTAGCAGTCAGATGTACCCTCTCTTGGTAGAGGTGCGAAGAAAATAATTCACTCGATAACGTCAACACATTATTCTATTCTTTAATGCAGTTATTTTACATTGAATAAGGAAATTCATCCTTTAGAAACACATCTAGTATGCTCATTGAGTACCATTTTATTTTGTCGAAAATGTGGAATCATGTAAAGTAAGTATTCAAATCTGCATGTGTCATTATTATATTTATAACGAATGCCGAAAATTTTGCATTTACATCTCCTGTGTGCCACATTTTCTAACATAATTTCGATTACAGGCTGCGCAACGATAATTTCTTACACTCACGTCGTGGTTTATGTCTACCATTCGTAATCTCCCTCGTCCTCTCTGCCTTCAACTGTGAAACAGAGATGTCTCAAACGCTACACAGCGCATGTTTAAATCTTAGCCCTTCAAGGAGAGTGACGTGCCTCGTCAGTATTATCCATGTTCTTGATGCGGATGACAGGACGTCAAGCACCGCCTGTGAGTCACGAATTATCTCTTACTTTGAGAATCAATCACTCCAGAAGGTTTTCTCCTTTGTGCCTTTATACTGACCACTTGCGTGCAAGAAACACACATGTCCAATACTTGAAAATAAATTTCGACAGACATATATACTGAGAGATGACAGTTTGAAAGTGTGTCAAATCTAGCCTTCCTGATTTTTTGAAGTCACTAGTGAAGCAGTTCATCTCAGTTAGCAAGTGCAAATACAATTCATGGAAAAACAGGTAGTCCAGTCATGAGGTATGTGTCTGAACTTTGTAAAGGACGAATGCGGAATTCGAAGAATGGATGACACTCTCTAGCAAGTAATGTGTGCGTAATTGTTTGATCTAGGGAGAAATCGTAGGAATATGAGCGAATACCGAAAGTAAGAGCAAGTGAGACTAAAAAGAGTTGGGTGTAAGTCTGGTCGTATCGGACAGGCTGCTACACAGTTCCCACTCTCTGACGCTATCCCTCTGCTAACCGCCACGGGGACTTTTGGCTGCTCAGTTTCCTGCCTGGCCCGGTGCACCCTTCCTTAGCTAACCTGGTCGCCCAAGACTCCTCTTAAGCGACCATATTGATGGCGATCTCAGTGCGGACGCCAGATCAACACAGGATGCTGCGAAACAGTACTCCCATCCTCAGACTATCCAATACACCCGGCCTCCAGGTCGCTGGATTACAGGAGCACGCCACCACTCCCAGCCGCCAGTGTAACCCATTCTACCGCTACTTTACCTACAATCTGCGATGTCAGCGAACTATTTTTTTTCCATACTCACAGCTTACTCGCCGATTTAACACGAAAACTAATGCGTATAGTGTACTTATTTATTTCTTACTTTCCGTTTCGACGAGAAAGTACACTGCCGAATATGAGACGAACTGTTGTTACCTTGTGGATCCACGTTGCAGTTTCAATCACGAATGCAATTCCTTCCATCACTTAGAGAAAGAAAAAACCACTTTGGTAACTAATGGTAACGTCTCTAGCAGTCAGATGTACCCTCTCTTGGTAGAGGTGCGAAGAAAATAATGCACTCGATAACGTCAACACATTACTCTATTCTTTAATGCAGTTATTTTACATTGAATAAGGAAATTCATCCTTTAGAAACACATCTAGTATGCTCATTGAGTACCATTTTATTTTGTCGAAAATGTGGAATCATGTAAAGTAAGTATTCAAATCTGCATGTGTCATTATTATATTTATAACGAATGCCGTAAATTTTGCATTTACATCTCCTGTGTGCCACATTTTCTAACATAATTTCGATTACAGGCTGCGCAACGATAATTTCTTACACTCACGTCGTGGTTTATGTCTACCATTCGTAATCTCCCTCGTCCTCTCTGCCTTCAGCTGTGAAACAGAGATGTCTCAAACGCTACACAGCGCATGTTTAAATCTTAGCCCTTCAAGGAGAGTGACGTGCCTCGTCAGTATTATCTATGGTCTTGATGCGGATGACAGGACGTCAAGCACCGCCTGTGAGTCACGAATTATCTCTTACTTTGAGAAGCAATCACTCCAGAAGGTTTTCTCCTTTGTGCCTTTATACTGACCACTTGCGTGCAAGAAACACACATGTCCAATACTTGAAAATAAATTTCGACAGACATATATACTGAGAGATGACAGTTTGAAAGTGTGTCAAATCTAGCCTTCCTGATTTTTTGAAGTCACTAGTGAAGCAGTTCATCTCAGTTAGCAAGTGCAAATACAATTCATGGAAAAACAGGTAGTCCAGTCATGAGGTATGTGTCTGAACTTTGTAAAGGACGAATGCGGAATTCGAAGAATGGATGACACTCTCTAGCAAGTAATGTGTGCGTAATTGTTTGATCTAGGAAGAAATCGTAGGAATATGAGCGAATACCGAAAGTAAGAGCAAGTGAGACTAAAAAGAGTTGGGTGTAAGTCTGGTCGTATCGGACAGGCTGCTACACAGTTCCCACTCTCTGACGCTATCCCTCTGCTAACCGCCACGGGGACTTTTGGCTGCTCAGTTTCCTGCCTGGCCCGGTGCACCCCTCCTTAGCTAACCTGGTCGCCCAAGACTCCTCTTAAGCGACCATATTGAGGGCGATCTCAGTGCGGACGCCAGATCAACACAGGATGCTGCGAAACAGTACTCCCATCCTCAGACTATCCAATACACCCGGCCTCCAGGTCGCTGGATTACAGGAGCACGCCACCACTCCCAGCCGCCAGTGTAACCCATTCTACCGCTACTTTACCTACAATCTGCGATGTCAGCGAACTATTTTTTTTCCATACTCACAGCTTACTCGCCGATTTAACACGAAAACTAATGTGTATAGTGTACTTATTTATTTCTTACTTTCCGTTTCGACGAGAAAGTACACTGCCGAATATGAGACGAACTGTTGTTACCTTGTGGATCCACGTTGCAGTTTCAATCACGAATGCAATTCCTTCCATCACTTAGAGAAAGAAAAAACCACTTTGGTAACTAATGGTAACGTCTCTAGCAGTCAGATGTACCCTCTCTTGGTAGAGGTGCGAAGAAAATAATGCACTCGATAACGTCAACACATTACTCTATTCTTTAATGCAGTTATTTTACATTGAATAAGGAAATTCATCCTTTAGAAACACATCTAGTATGCTCATTGAGTACCATTTTATTTTGTCGAAAATGTGGAATCATGTAAAGTAAGTATTCAAATCTGCATGTGTCATTATTATATTTATAACGAATGCCGTAAATTTTGCATTTACATCTCCTGTGTGCCACATTTTCTAACATAATTTCGATTACAGGCTGCGCAACGATAATTTCTTACACTCACGTCGTGGTTTATGTCTACCATTCGTAATCTCCCTCGTCCTCTCTGCCTTCAACTGTGAAACAGAGATGTCTCAAACGCTACACAGCGCATGTTTAAATCTTAGCCCTTCAACGACAGTGACGTGCCTCGTCAGTATTCTCCATGTTCTTGATGCGGATGACAGGACGTCAAGCACCGCCTGTGAGTCTCGAATTATCTCTTACTTCGATAAGCAATGACTCCAGAAGGTTTTCTCCTTTGTGCCTTTATACTGACCACTTGCGTGCAAGAAACACGCATGTCCAATACTCGGAAATAAATTTCGACAGACATATATACTGAGAGATGACAGTTTTAAAGTGTGTCAAATCTAGCCTTCCTTATTTTTTGAAGTCAGTAGTGAAGCAGTTCATCTCAGTTAGCAAGTGCAAATACAATTCATGGAAAAACAGGTAGTCCAGTCATGAGGTATGTGTCTGAACTTTGTAAAGGACGAATGCGGAATTCGAAGAAAGGATGACACCCTCTAGCAAATAATGTGTGCGTAATTGTTTGATCTAGGAAGAAATCGTAGGAATATGAGCGAATACCGGAAGTAAGAGCAAGTGAGACTAAAAAGAGTTGGGTGTAAGTCTGGTCGTATCGGACAAGCTGCTACACAGTTCCCACTCTCTGACGCTATCCCTCTGCTAACCGCCACGGGGACTTTTGGCTGCTCAGTTTCCTGCCTGGCCCGGTGCACCCCTTCTTAGCTAACCTGGTCGCCCAAGACTCCTCTTAAGCGACCATATTGATGGCGATCTCAGTGCGGACGCCAGATCAACACAGGATGCTGCGAAACAGTACTCCCATCCTCAGACTATCCAATACACCCGGCCTCCAGGTCGCTGGATTACAGAAGCACGCCACCACTCCCAGCCGCCAGTGTAATCCATTCTACCGCTACTTTACCTACAATCTGCGATGTCAGCGAACTATTTTTTTTCCATACTCACAGCTTACTCACCGATTTAACACGAAAACTAATGTGTATAGTGTACTTATTTATTTCTTACTTTCCGTTTCAACGAGAAAGTACACTGCCGAATATGAGACGAACTGTTGTTACCTTGTGGATCCACGTTGCAGTTCCAATCACGAATGCAATTCCTTCCATCACTTAGAGAAAGAAAAAACCACTTTGGTAACTAATGGTAACGTCTCTAGCAGTCAGATGTACCCTCTCTTGGTAGAGGTGCGAAGAAAATAATGCACTCGATAACGTCAACACATTATTCTATTCTTTAATGCAGTTATTTTACATCGAATAAGGAAATTCATCCTTTAGAAACACATCTAGTATGGTCATTGAGTACCATTTTATTTTGTCGAAAATGTTGAATCATGTAAAGTAAGTATTCAAATCTGCATGTGTCATTATTATATTTATAACGAATGCCGTAAATTTTGCATTTACATCTCCTGTGTGCCACATTTTCTAACATAATTTCGATTACAGGCTGCGCAACGATAATTTCTTACACTCACGTCGTGGTTTATGTCTACCATTCGTAATCTCCCTCGTCCTCTCTGCCTTCAGCTGTGAAACAGAGATGTCTCAAACGCTACACAGCGCATGTTTAAATCTTAGCCCTTCAAGGAGAGTGACGTGCCTCGTCAGTATTATCTATGGTCTTGATGCGGATGACAGGACGTCAAGCACCGCCTGTGAGTCACGAATTATCTCTTACTTTGAGAAGCAATCACTCCAGAAGGTTTTCTCCTTTGTGCCTTTATACTGACCACTTGCGTGCAAGAAACACACATGTCCAATACTTGAAAATAAATTTCGACAGACATATATACTGAGAGATGACAGTTTGAAAGTGTGTCAAATCTAGCCTTCCTGATTTTTTGAAGTCACTAGTGAAGCAGTTCATCTCAGTTAGCAAGTGCAAATACAATTCATGGAAAAACAGGTAGTCCAGTCATGAGGTATGTGTCTGAACTTTGTAAAGGACGAATGCGGAATTCGAAGAATGGATGACACTCTCTAGCAAGTAATGTGTGCGTAATTGTTTGATCTAGGAAGAAATCGTAGGAATATGAGCGAATACCGAAAGTAAGAGCAAGTGAGACTAAAAAGAGTTGGGTGTAAGTCTGGTCGTATCGGACAGGCTGCTACACAGTTCCCACTCTCTGACGCTATCCCTCTGCTAACCGCCACGGGGACTTTTGGCTGCTCAGTTTCCTGCCTGGCCCGGTGCACCCCTCCTTAGCTAACCTGGTCGCCCAAGACTCCTCTTAAGCGACCATATTGATGGCGATCTCAGTGCGGACGCCAGATCAACACAGGATGCTGCGAAACAGTACTCCCATCCTCAGACTATCCAATACACCCGGCCTCCAGGTCGCTGGATTACAGGAGCACGCCACCACTCCCAGCCGCCAGTGTAACCCATTCTACCGCTACTTTACCTACAATCTGCGATGTCAGCGAACTATTTTTTTTCCATACTCACAGCTTACTCGCCGATTTAACACGAAAACTAATGTGTATAGTGTACTTATTTATTTCTTACTTTCCGTTTCGACGAGAAAGTACACTGCCGAATATGAGACGAACTGTTGTTACCTTGTGGATCCACGTTGCAGTTTCAATCACGAATGCAATTCCTTCCATCACTTAGAGAAAGAAAAAACCACTTTGGTAACTAATGGTAACGTCTCTAGCAGTCAGATGTACCCTCTCTTGGTAGAGGTGCGAAGAAAATAATGCACTCGATAACGTCAACACATTACTCTATTCTTTAATGCAGTTATTTTACATTGAATAAGGAAATTCATCCTTTAGAAACACATCTAGTATGCTCATTGAGTACCATTTTATTTTGTCGAAAATGTGGAATCATGTAAAGTAAGTATTCAAATCTGCATGTGTCATTATTATATTTATAACGAATGCCGTAAATTTTGCATTTACATCTCCTGTGTGCCACATTTTCTAACATAATTTCGATTACAGGCTGCGCAACGATAATTTCTTACACTCACGTCGTGGTTTATGTCTACCATTCGTAATCTCCCTCGTCCTCTCTGCCTTCAACTGTGAAACAGAGATGTCTCAAACGCTACACAGCGCATGTTTAAATCTTAGCCCTTCAACGACAGTGACGTGCCTCGTCAGTATTCTCCATGTTCTTGATGCGGATGACAGGACGTCAAGCACCGCCTGTGAGTCTCGAATTATCTCTTACTTCGATAAGCAATGACTCCAGAAGGTTTTCTCCTTTGTGCCTTTATACTGACCACTTGCGTGCAAGAAACACGCATGTCCAATACTCGGAAATAAATTTCGACAGACATATATACTGAGAGATGACAGTTTTAAAGTGTGTCAAATCTAGCCTTCCTTATTTTTTGAAGTCAGTAGTGAAGCAGTTCATCTCAGTTAGCAAGTGCAAATACAATTCATGGAAAAACAGGTAAACCAGTCATGAGGTATGTGTCTGAACTTTGTAAAGGACGAATGCGGAATTCGAAGAAAGGATGACACCCTCTAGCAAATAATGTGTGCGTAATTGTTTGATCTAGGAAGAAATCGTAGGAATATGAGCGAATACCGGAAGTAAGAGCAAGTGAGACTAAAAAGAGTTGGGTGTAAGTCTGGTCGTATCGGACAAGCTGCTACACAGTTCCCACTCTCTGACGCTATCCCTCTGCTAACCGCCACGGGGACTTTTGGCTGCTCAGTTTCCTGCCTGGCCCGGTGCACCCCTTCTTAGCTAACCTGGTCGCCCAAGACTCCTCTTAAGCGACCATATTGATGGCGATCTCAGTGCGGACGCCAGATCAACACAGGATGCTGCGAAACAGTACTCCCATCCTCAGACTATCCAATACACCCGGCCTCCAGGTCGCTGGATTACAGAAGCACGCCACCACTCCCAGCCGCCAGTGTAATCCATTCTACCGCTACTTTACCTACAATCTGCGATGTCAGCGAACTATTTTTTTTCCATACTCACAGCTTACTCACCGATTTAACACGAAAACTAATGTGTATAGTGTACTTATTTATTTCTTACTTTCCGTTTCAACGAGAAAGTACACTGCCGAATATGAGACGAACTGTTGTTACCTTGTGGATCCACGTTGCAGTTCCAATCACGAATGCAATTCCTTCCATCACTTAGAGAAAGAAAAAACCACTTTGGTAACTAATGGTAACGTCTCTAGCAGTCAGATGTACCCTCTCTTGGTAGAGGTGCGAAGAAAATAATGCACTCGATAACGTCAACACATTATTCTATTCTTTAATGCAGTTATTTTACATCGAATAAGGAAATTCATCCTTTAGAAACACATCTAGTATGGTCATTGAGTACCATTTTATTTTGTCGAAAATGTTGAATCATGTAAAGTAAGTATTCAAATCTGCATGTGTCATTATTATATTTATAACGAATGCCGTAAATTTTGCATTTACATCTCCTGTGTGCCACATTTTCTAACATAATTTCGATTACAGGCTGCGCAACGATAATTTCTTACACTCACGTCGTGGTTTATGTCTACCATTCGTAATCTCCCTCGTCCTCTCTGCCTTCAACTGTGAAACAGAGATGTCTCAAACGCTACACAGCGCATGTTTAAATCTTAGCCCTTCAAGGAGAGTGACGTATCTCGTCAGTATTATCCATGTTCTTGATGCGGATGACAGGACGTCAAGCACCGCCTGTGAGTCACGAATTATCTCTTACTTTGAGAAGCAATCACTCCAGAAGGTTTTCTCCTTTGTGCCTTTATACTGACCACTTGCGTGCAAGAAACCCACATGTCCAATACTTGGAAATAAATTTCGACAGACATATATACTGAGAGATGACAGTTTTAAAGTGTGTCAAATCTAGCCTTCCTTATTTTTTGAAGTCACTAGTGAAGCAGTTCATCTCAGTTAGCAAGTGCAAATACAATTCATGGAAAAACAGGTAGTCCAGTCATGAGGTATGTGTCTGAACTTTGTAAAGGACGAATGCGGAATTCGAAGAAAGGATGACACTCTCTAGCAAATAATGTGTGCGTAATTGTTTGATCTAGGAAGAAATCTTATGAATATGAGCGAATACCGAAAGTAAGAGCAAGTGAGACTAAAAAGAGTTGGGTGTAGGTCTGGTCGTATCGGACAGGCTGCTACATAGTTCCCACTCTCTGACGCTATCCCTCTGCTAACCGCCACGGGGACTTTTGGCTGCTCAGTTTCCTGCCTGGCCCGGTGCACCCCTCCTTAGCTAACCTGGTCGCCCAAGACTCCTCTTAGGCGACCATATTGATGGCGATCTCAGTGCGGACGCCAGATGAACACAGGATGCTGCGAAACAGTACTCCCATCCTCAGACTATCCACTACACCCGGCCTCCAGGTCGCTGGATTACAGGAGCACGCCACCACTCCCAGCCGCCAGTGTAATCCATTCTACCGTACTTTACCTACAATCTGCGATGTCAGCGAACTATTTTTTTTCCATACTCACAGCTTACTCGCCGATTTAACACGAAAACTAATGTGTATAGTGTACTTATTTATTTCTTACTTTCCGTTTCGACGAGAAAGTACACTGCCGAATATGAGACGAACTGTAGTTACCTTGTGGATCCACGTTGCAGTTTCAATCACGAATGCAATTCCTTCCATCTCTTAGAGAAAGAAAAAACCACTTTGGTAACTAATGGTAACGTCTCTAGCAGTCAGATGTACCCTCTCTTGGTAGAGGTGCGAAGAAAATAATGCACTCGATAACGTCAACACATTATTCTATTCTTTAATGCAGTTATTTTACATTGAATAAGGAAATTCATCCTTTAGAAACACATCTTGTATGCTCATTGAGTACCATTTTATTTTGTCGAAAACGTGGAATCATGTAAAGTAAGTATTCAAATCTGCATGTGTCATTATTATATTTATAACGAATGCCGAAAATTTTGCATTTACATCTCCTGTGTGCCACATTTTCTAACATAATTTCGATTACAGGCTGCGCAACGATAATTTCTTACACTCACGTCGTGGTTTATGTCTACCATTCGTAATCTCCCTCGTCCTCTCTGCCTTCAACTGTGAAACAGAGATGTCTCAAACGCTACACAGCGCATGTTTAAATCTTAGCCCTTCAAGGAGAGTGACGTGCCTCGTCAGTATTATCCATGTTCTAGATGCGGATGACAGGACATCAAGCACCGCCTGTGAGTCACGAATTATCTCTTACTTTGAGAAGCAATCGCTCCAGAAGGTTTTCTCCTTTGTGCCTTTATACTGACCACTTGCGTGCAAGAAACACACATGTCCAATACTTTGAAATAAATTTCGACAGACATATATACTGAGAGATGACAATTTTAAAGTGTGTCAAATCTAGCCTTCCTTATTTTTTGAAGTCACTAGTGAAGCAGTTCATCTCAGTTAGCAAGTGCAAATACAATTCATGGAAAAACAGGTAGTCCAGTCATGAGGTATGTGTCTGAACTTTGTAAAGGACGAATGCGGAATTAGAAGAAATGATGACACTCTCTAGCAAATAATGTGTGCGTAATTGTTTGATCTAGGAAGAAATCGTAGGAATATGAGCGAATACCGAAAGTAAGAGCAAGTGAGACTAAAAAGAGTTGGGTGTAGGTCTGGTCGTATCGGACAGGCTGCTACACAGTTCCCACTCTCTGACGCTATCCCTCTGCTAACCGCCACGGGGACTTTTGGCTGCTCAGTTTCCTGCCTGGCCCGGTGCACCCCTCCTTAGCTAACCTGATCGCTCAAGACTCCTCTTAAGCGACCATATTGATGGCGATCTCAGTGCGGACGCCAGATGAACACAGGATGCTGCGAAACAGTACTCCCATCCTCAGACTATCCACTACAACCCGGCCTCCAGGTCGCTGGATTACAGGAGCACGCCACCACTCCCAGCCGCCAGTGTAATCCATTCTACCGCTACTTTACCTACAATCTGCGATGTCAGCGAACTATTTTTTTTCCATACTCACAGCTTACTCGCCGATTTAACACGAAAACTAATGTGTATAGTGTACTTATTTATTTCTTACTTTCCGTTTCGACGAGAAAGTACACTGCCGAATATGAGACGAACTGTTGTTACCTTGTGGATCCACGTTGCAGTTCCAATCACGAATGCAATTCCTTCCATCACTTAGAGAAAGAAAAAACCACTTTGGTAACTAATGGTAACGTCTCTAGCAGTCAGATGTACCCTCTCTTGGTAGAGGTGCGAAGAAAATAATGCACTCGATAACGTCAACACATTATTCTATTCTTTAATGCAGTTATTTTACATTGAATAAGGAAATTCATCCTTTAGAAACACATCTTGTATGCTCATTGAGTACCATTTTATTTTGTCGAAAACGTGGAATCATGTAAAGTAAGTATTCAAATCTGCATGTGTCATCATTATATTTATAACGAATGCCGAAAATTTTGCATTTACATCTCCTGTGTGCCACATTTTCTAACATAATTTCGATTACAGGCTGCGCAACGATAATTTCTTACACTCACGTCGTGGTTTATGTCTACCATTCGTAATCTCCCTCGTCCTCTCTGCCTTCAACTGTGAAACAGAGATGTCTCAAACGCTACACAGCGCATGTTTAAATCTTAGCCCTTCAAGGAGAGTGACGTGCCTCGTCAGTATTATCCATGTTCTAGATGCGGATGACAGGACATCAAGCACCGCCTGTGAGTCACGAATTATCTCTTACTTTGAGAAGCAATCACTCCAGAAGGTTTTCTCATTTGTGCCTTTATACTGACCACTTGCGTGCAAGAAACACACATGTCCAATACTTTGAAATAAATTTCGACAGACATATATACTGAGAGATGACAATTTTAAAGTGTGTCAAATCTAGCCTTCCTCATTTTTTGAAGTCACTAGTGAAGCAGTTCATCTCAGTTAGCAAGTGCAAATACAATTCATGGAAAAACAGGTAGTCCAGTCATGAGGTATGTGTCTGAACTTTGTAAAGGACGAATGCGGAATTCGAAGAAATGATGACACTCTCTAGCAAATAATGTGTGCGTAATTGTTTGATCTAGGAAGAAATCGTAGGAATATGAGCGAATACCGAAAGTAAGAGCAAGTGAGACTAAAAACAGTTGGGTGTAGGTCTGGTCGTATCGGACAGGCTGCTACACAGTTCCCACTCTCTGACGCTATCCCTCTGCTAACCGCCACGGGGACTTTTGGCTGCTCAGTTTCCTGCCTGGCCCGGTGCACCCCTCCTTAGCTAACCTGATCGCTCAAGACTCCTCTTAAGCGACCATATTGATGGCGATCTCAGTGCGGACGCCAGATGAACACAGGATGCTGCGAAACAGTACTCCCATCCTCAGACTATCCACTACAACCCGGCCTCCAGGTCGCTGGATTACAGGAGCACGCCACCACTCCCAGCCGCCAGTGTAATCCATTCTACCGCTACTTTACCTACAATCTGCGATGTCAGCGAACTATTTTTTTTCCATACTCACAGCTTACTCGCCGATTTAACACGAAAACTAATGTGTATAGTGTACTTATTTATTTCTTACTTTCCGTTTCGACGAGAAAGTACACTGCCGAATATGAGACGAACTGTTGTTACCTTGTGGATCCACGTTGCAGTTCCAATCACGAATGCAATTCCTTCCATCACTTAGAGAAAGAAAAAACCACTTTGGTAACTAATGGTAACGTCTCTAGCAGTCAGATGTACCCTCTCTTGGTAGAGGTGCGAAGAAAATAATGCACTCGATAACGTCAACACATTATTCTATTCTTTAATGCAGTTATTTTACATTGAATAAGGAAATCATCCTTTAGAAACACATCTTGTATGCTCATTGAGTACCATTTTATTTTGTCGAAAACGTGGAATCATGTAAAGTAAGTATTCAAATCTGCATGTGTCATTATTATATTTATAACGAATGCCGAAAATTTTGCATTTACATCTCCTGTGTGCCACATTTTCTAACATAATTTCGATTACAGGCTGCGCAACGATAATTTCTTACACTCACGTCGTGGTTTATGTCTACCATTCGTAATATCCCTCGTCCTCTCTGCCTTCAACTGTGAAACAGAGATGTCTCAAACGCTACACAGCGCATGTTTAAATCTTAGCCCTTCAAGGAGAGTGACGTGCCTCGTCAGTATTATCCATGTTCTAGATGCGGATGACAGGACATCAAGCACCGCCTGTGAGTCACGAATTATATCTTACTTTGAGAAGCAATCACTCCAGAAGGTTTTCTCCTTTGTGCCTTTATACTGACCACTTGCGTGCAAGAAACACACATGTCCAATACTTGGAAATAAATTTCGACAGACATATATACTGAGAGATGACAGTTTTAAAGTGTGTCAAATCTAGCCTTCCTTATTTTTTGAAGTCAGTAGTGAAGCAGTTCATCTCAGTTAGCAAGTGCAAATACAATTCATGGAAAAACAGGTAGTCCAGTCATGAGGTATGTGTCTGAACTTTGTAAAGGACGAACGCGGAATTCGAAGAAAGGATGACACTCTCTAGCAAATAATGTGTTTGTAATTGTTTGATCTAGGAAGAAATCGTAGGAATATGAGCGAATACCGAAAGTAAGAGCAAGTGAGACTAAAGAGAGTTGGGTGTAGGTCTGGTCGTATCGGACAGGCTGCTACACATTTCCCACTCTCTGACGCTATCCCTCTGCTAACCGCCACGGGGACTTTTGGCTGCTCAGTTTCCTGCCTGGCCCGGTGCACCCCTCCTTAGCTAACCTGGTCGCCCAAGACTCCTCTTAAGCGACCATATTTATGGCGATCTCAGTGCGGACGCCAGATCAACACAGGATGTTGCGAAACAGTACTCCCATCCTCAGACTATCCACTACACCCGGCCTCCAGGTCGCTGGATTACAGGAGCACGCCACCACTCCCAGCCGCAAGCGTAATCCATTCTACCGCTACTTTACCTACAATCTGCGATGTCAGCGAACTATTTTTTTTCCATACTCACAGCTTACTCGCCGATTTAACACGAAAACTAATGTGTATAGTGTACTTATTTATTTCTTACTTTCCGTTTCGACGAGAAAGTACACTGCCGAATATGAGACGAACTGTTGTTACCTTGTGGATCCACGTTGCAGTTTCAATCACGAATGCAATTCCTTCCATCACTTAGAGAAAGAAAAAACCACTTTGGTAACTAATGGTAACGTCTCTAGCAGTCAGATGTACCCTCTCTTGGTAGAGGTGCGAAGAAAATAATGTACTCGATAACGTCAACACATTACTCTATTCTTTAATGCAGTTATTTTACATTGAATAAGGAAATTCATCCTTTAGAAACACATCTAGTATGCTCATTGAGTACCATTTTATTTTGTCGAAAATGTGGTATCATGTAAAGTAAGTTTTCAAATCTGCGTGTGTCATTATTATATTTATAACGAATGCCGAAAATTTTGCATTTACATCTCCTGTGTGCCACATTTTCTAACATAATTTCGATTACAGGCTGCGCAACGATAATTTCTTACACTCACGTCGTGGTTTATGTCTACCATTCGTAATCTCCCTCGTCCTCTCTGCCTTCAACTGTGAAACAGAGATGTCTCAAACGCTACACAGCGCATGTTTAAATCTTAGCCCTTCAACGAGAGTGACGTGCCTCGTCAGTATTCTCCATGTTCTTGATGCGGATGACAGGACGTCAAGCACCGCCTGTGAGTCACGAATTATCTCTTACTTCGATAAGCAATGACTCCAGAAGGTTTTCTCCTTTGTGACTTTATACTGACCACTTGCGTGCAAGAAACACACATGTCCAATACTCGGAAATAAATTTCGACAGACATATATACTGAGAGATGACAGTTTTAAAGTGTGTCAAATCTAGCCTTCCTTATTTTTTGAAGTCACTAGTGAAGCAGTTCATCTCAGTTAGCAAGTGCAAATACAATTCATGGAAAAACAGGTAGTCCAGTCATGAGGTATGTGTCTGAACTTTGTAAAGGACGAATGCGGAATTCGAAGAAATGATGACACTCTCTAGCAAATAATGTGTGCGTAATTGTTTGATCTAGGAAGAAATCGTAGGAATATGAGCGAATACCGAAAGTAAGAGCAAGTGAGACTAAAGAGAGTTGGGTGTAGGTCTGGTCGTATCGGACAGGCTGCTACACAGTTCCCACTCTCTGACGCTATCCCTCTGCTAACCGCCACGGGGACTTTTGGCTGCTCAGTTTCCTGCCTGGCCCGGTGCACCCCTCCTTAGCTAACCTGGTCGCCCAAGACTCCTCTTTTTTTTTTTTTTTTTTTTTTTTTTTTTAGTGGACCGGTGGGGGCTCGGGGGGCAAAGTGGGCAGGGGTCGAAACCTGAGGCCTGGCCACAGTGTCCCCCGCACCACCACCGAGCCTGTGGTGCTTAGGGAAGTGGGGGAAACAGGAATCAACAGTAGTGGAAGGCGTTGTTATTTATTTATTTGCATGTGTTTTTGTAATATTCACTGATAGCATGAAATTGTGGGAACACATACGCGAAAGATAAAGAAATATAAATTCTAGGTAAAGAAAAAGAAAGGAAAAAGGAAAAGCAAAAGGAAATAAGATCTGCGCAATCTGCGACGCGCTCTCCCATCCGCGGAGGTCAGAAGTAGAATAGATCGTAGGCGGTTGAAACTCTGACACCGCCGGGGGAGGAGGGGAGGGTGCCCTCTGTGCCAGGCACCTCCCAACTCAGTGGAGGTCTAACAAGGACCGCTCGAAGATAGTTAGCAAATAATGTTCGGTAACGCGGCGTGTTTTCGAGAGCTGCATGGGCTGTTCGTAAATAGGTCCAGAAGTCGAGGCGGGATTTAGGTCCCTCATGAAAGAGATAAGCGACCGCCCACCCTTTGACCCACGTAATAGCATGACATTTGGCGGCGGGAAAATGTCGTTCCTCCGGGTATAGAAACATTCGAGGCTCGACTGTGTCTGGTGGCACCCGGAGATAGCAGGCAATGATTTGCTGCACGAAGCGCCATACATCTTGCGATGAGGCGCATGTCAGACGGTGTTCATCAGTGTCCAGTTGCTGGCAGAGGAGACAAAGAGGGGATTCTGACAAGCCAATGTTGTGCAGGCGCTGCTTCGTGGCAAATTTCCTGTTGACTATGTGATACCACAGCGCCCGGACGTTCGTAGGGAGGGAGGGCTGGTGGACGGTAGTCCATACTATGGGCCACTGGATGGAGGGGTGTTTGGTCTCCATCACATTCCGGGGAACACAGCGCAGCAACAGGCTGTAAAAATCCTTAGTCCTAGGTGGGCGTGTATCTGGGAGACTGGTATGTATATAACTGTAGTCGACGAAAAAGGTCGAAAGATGGGACAAATGAGGCACGATATGGCCGACAGACACTGGTGGTGAGGTGGAAGCTGGTAGGAGGACCTCAAGCAAGCTGCGTGTTAGAGATGTACCCTGGCCCATCCACTGTTTTCTCATGGTACTCATGTACAAGGCTGCAGATCGCATACAGACATTGACGAGCCCGACGCCACCATACCGTGTGGGCCGGGTAAGTGTCTCATAACGGACTTTAAACATTGAACCAGCCGTGAGGTAATAGCCAAAAGCCGCCTGAAGGTTGCGCCCAATTGCAGTTGGCAGAGGGAGAACTTGCGCGATGTGAACCAATTTTGATGCCACATAAAGATTAATAAACGCAACCCTTTGAAGTGTGTCCTGGCGGCGCAAGAGGTTCTGGCGGACGTCGTTGCGGATGACGTGTAACAGGCGACGGAAATTCGTTGCCGCCGTGCGTGTGACCGTGGGGGTAAAGGTAATGCCCAGGTACCGGAAAGTCCGCACAAGCGGCAGTGGTGCCACTTCACCCTCCTGGAGGCCTCGTCCAATGTGCATTGCAGAAGATTTGGCGACATTCATGGCACTGCCAGCGGCAGCCCCATAACGGGTAATCAAGTCGAGGACATCCCGAATCTCAGAGCCGGAGCGAATGAGGAGGAGGAGGTCATCAGCATATGCCCGACAGCGAAAAGTGTGTTGGCGTAGGGTGAGGCCAGAAAGCTTGGTCGTCAAGCCCCCAATAAGGGGCTCAAGGGCAATAGCATACAGGAGGGTAGAGAGGGGGCACCCCTGCCGTATCGAACGGCAGATAGGTACCGGCCCTGCTATACGTCCATTGACTTGGACACGTGAAACGGCACTGTCGTAAAGACGCCGGATGACGTCGAGAAACGGAGGGGGGATGCCCATTCGGGCTGCCACCGAAAACAGGAAACGATGACGCACTTTATCGAAGGCGCTGTCGAAGTCTATAGCGACGACCGCTGCCCGGAGCCTGCAGGCCGCCGCTATCGCAATTAAGTCGCGGCATTCCCCTGTGGCAGTCTGTATGTTAATCTGTCCGCCAGGCGTCGTTTGTTCTGGCGAGAGGATATGAGGGAGTGTAGTTCGGAGCCGCATTGCCAGTAAGCGCGCGAAAATCTTGTAATCGGCATTGAGGAGGGTGAGCGGTCTGTAACTCGTGACCATCGAACCACGGGCTGGTTTGTGGACTGGTATAATGATGCCCTCAGCAAAGGCGGGTGGGATTGCTTGGTCAGATGTTATCAGTTCTTGATACATAGTCGTCCACCGTGGGGCCATGAGGTCCCGAAAGGTACGGTAAAACTCAATCGGTAAGCCGTCAATGCCGGGCGATCTGTTGACTGCACCTTTGGCGATTGCGTTGTTGACTTCGTCTAGCGTGACCGCCACTGTCAAAGCATCCGCCTCCGTGTGGGGGAGGGTGCGCGTGACGTAATTCAAAATGGAGTCGTCTGCTGCAGTTTCAGAGTCGTCATCACTATAAGTACGACGGTAGTGCTCGAGGAATGCGCGGACGATGTCATTTTGAGTGGTCACCTGCGTTCCATGAGGCGTTGTCAACGTGCTGATGATCTGCCGACGACGCCTTCGGTTGTCGGACACTATATCATGCATGGATGGAATTTCTAAATCCGCGTGATCGTGGCGCCGCGTCCGTATCACGACCCCTTGCAATTTCCGGCGTGCCAGCGCAATTATCTTCGCCTTAGTTCTTTGCCGTTCCAACTGGTTGTCCGGGGTTGGCGGTTGAGCATCCAGATCTCGGAGAATCGCGTAATAGAAGTCAACAGTGGTGCGATGCCAGTCGGCCATGTCCTTCCCGTATCTCATCAGTGTCCTCCGGATTGCCGGCTTGGCGCAGTCCAACCACCATGTCAATGTCGAGCGGTAGCGGCGAAGGCGTCGTTCGCAGGCTGTCCACGTGTCAGTGACTTGTTGGCGACACGCCTGGTCATGCAAGTGTGAGGTATTGAGTTTCCATGGCGCACGGCTGCGCCATACTGATTGCGGCGGAAGGAGGACCGTACAGATGTAAGCGCAATGGTCGGAAAAGGCCAGCGGCCAGCGTTCGGCGCCCCGTATCGCAGATCTAAGAGTTTGTGAGACATATATCCTGTCTAGTCGGCTCGCGGAATGACTTGTAAGAAAGGTATGGCCAGAAAGGTCGCCGTGTTGTACTTCCCAGGTATCGTGAAGCAGGAGGTCTCGCACCACTATACGTAGCTCCTGGCATGTAGTATAGTGGGGAATCTGATCTTTAGGATGCAGAACGCTGTTAAAGTCACCTCCTAGTAGGCAATGGTCATAACGCCCTAAAAACAGGGGAGCGATTTCCTCGGAATAAAACTGGGCTCTTTCACGCCGTCGTTCGGTGCCTGAGGGAGCGTAGACATTAATGATGCGTGTCCCCATGGCAGTGAGTGCCATGCCCCTAGCTGATGGAAGGAAGGCGACATCGGTCACAGAAATCCCGCGGCCCATAGGATCACTCGCAGAGGCGTGGGCGGTATAGCCATTATTATCCGGGAGACTAGCCAAGTGAACTTCCTGCAGAAGGGCGAAATCAATATCCGAAGCCCAGAACATCTCCTGCATAAGGCGGATTTTCACCCTGGAACGGATGTTGTTGGTGTTGATGGTTGCTATCCGGTAGGCCTGGTGTCGGATTGCTGGTGGCTGGTCCACTCCGCCGTCCGCGCAAGGGTGTGGGCGTCGCAGCGGAACGTTATCCCGCTGGGCCGCAGGGGAGTCTGGGGAGAGTATGATTAGTGGTGCGGCCGTGACGGCGCAGGGTCCCGTAACGGCTCCTGCTCCGTGACCTCCTCCTCGTGCCACGCCGTGGAAGCGGAAACTGGTGTATCGTCCATTTTGTCGTCAGAAGATGTTGTAATTGTGCGTGGTGTCGTGTCGCCTGTGAGACGTTCATGATTTAGTTCAGCGTCAGCACGGGGTGCAGGCACACCGATAGATGTCTCCGCGCTCATGACGTCTTCGTCAGCAGTAGCGGGTTCTGAGGCTTCGTGCTGGTCGACGGGTACGTCCTCCTCGACTTGTAACGTCTCCTCTTGGCCGGAAACGGTGCGAAGTCTTCGCTTGCGACGTTTCGGGGAACGTTGTTTCCTTGTGCGACCCTCCGTGTCCGACGACGGAAGGGAGTCACGTCGTTCTGGCAGAAAGGCCGCTGTAGGAACGATGAGCGAGTCGATCTCCATCGTGTGTCCGAGATCAGGGTCAGCGTCTGGTTGCGTCGACATCTTCGGAGCGGCGTCAATGGCCGGCCGAGGCGGCGGGTCGTCCGAGGCGCTCTCCGTCAGTGTCTGGTCGGGCTCGTTGGTGGCGTCGTTTGTGGTGACCGGGCGACGTTGCAAAGTGGTAGGAGAAGCCAGAGCAGCGGCATAGGTCACCGGTAGCACTGTAGGTTGCGACGTGGGTGGTTTTTCGGCAGCTGGAAGTTGCGTAATACGCCGTTGTAGGCATTCGGATCTAAGGTGGCCTTCTTTGCCGCACCCGGAACAGGTCCGAGGCTGGCCATCGTATATAATTATGGCACGGCATCCGCCGATCTGTAAGTAGGACGGGACGTGGCTTCGGAGATCAATGGTGACCTGTCGGACCCCGTTTAGGACAGGATACGTCCGAAACTGTGTCCACTTCTCCGCAGTGTGGCCGTGGACTGTGCCGTATGGGCGTAGTGCCGCGACGACTTCCTCAGCTGGAAGTTCGAATGGCAATTCGAAAATGCGTATCGTTCGCATACCTAAGCCTGCGTGGTCGACGGTTACCTCTCCCACATTGCCATCAGCGTGACAGAAGCGGAGCCCCTGTTTGGTCTCACGTAGTATGCGTTCGCACGCCGCGTCGTTAATGATTTTCACATAGACCGTGCTGCTCACGATGGACAAATGTATGCCTATAATATCGGTCGCCGGGATCTTCACTTCCTCTCGCAGAAAACGCTCCACCTCAAGTGCTTTGGGTCGGGCATAATCGTTGCAGAAAGTAAATCGGTGTGTTGATTTACGGTAACGGTTCGCCATGGATCGTACAAGGTAAGCCGGCACTTAAGCAACGGCCGTCATAAAGTAAACAAGGCGAGCTCGCGCGCCGCACGAAGTCAACACGTACGCGTCCGCTCTGTTGCCCTGCCGAAGGCAGACTGTAAGCGACCATATTGATGGCGATCTCAGTGCGGACGCCAGATCAACACAGGATGCTGCGAAACAGTACTCCCATCCTCAGACTATCCACTACACCCGGCCTCCAGGTCGCTGGATTACAGGAGCACGCCACCACTCCCAGCAGCCAGTGTAATCCATTCTACCGCTACTTTACCTACAATCTGCGATGTCAGCGAACTATTTTTTTTCCATACTCACAGCTTACTCGCCGATTTAACGCGAAAACTAATGTGTATAGTGTACTTATTTATTTCTTACTTTCCGTTTCAACGAGAAAGTACACTGCCGAATATGAGACGAACTGTTGTTACCTTGTGGATCCACGTTGCAGTTCCAATCACGAATGCAATTCCTTCCATAGCTTAGAGAAAGAAAAAAACACTTTGGTAACTAATGGTAACGTCTCTAGCAGTCAGATGTACCCTCTCTTGGTAGAGGTGCGAAGAAAATAATGCACTCGATAACGTCAACACATTATTCTATTCTTTAATGCAGTTATTTTACATTGAATAAGGAAATTCATCCTTTAGAAACACATTTAGTATACTCATTGAGTACCATTTTATTTTGTCGAAAATGTGGAATCATGTAAAGTAAGTATTCAAATCTGCATGTGTCATTATTATATTTATAACGAATGCCGAAAATTTTGCATTTACATCTCCTGTGTGCCACATTTTCTAACATAATTTCGATTACAGGCTGCGCAACGATAATTTCTTACACTCACGTCGTGGTTTATGTCTACCATTCGTAATCTCCCTCGTCCTCTCTGCCTTCAACTGTGAAACAGAGATGTCTCAAACGCTACACAGCGCATGTTTAAATCTTAGCCCTTCAACGAGAGTGACGTGCCTCGTCAGTATTATCCATGTTCTTGATGCGGATGACAGGACGTCAAGCACCGCCTGTGAGTCACGAATTATCTCTTACTTTGAGAAGCAATCACTCCAGAAGGTTTTCTCCTTTGTGCCTTTATACTGACCACTTGCGTGCAAGAAACACACATGTCCAATACTTGGAAATAAATTTCGACAGACATATATACTGAGAGATGACAGTTTTAAAGTGTGTCAAATCTAGCCTTCCTTATTTTTTGAAGTCACTAGTGAAGCAGTTCATCTCAGTTAGCAAGTGCAAATACAATTCATGGAAAAACAGGTAGTCCAGTCATGAGGTATGTGTCTGAACTTTGTAAAGGACGAACGCGGAATTCGAAGAAAGGATGACACTCTCTAGCAAATAATGTGTGCGTAATTGTTTGATCTAGGAAGAAATCGTAGGAATATGAGCGAATACCGAAAGTAAGAGCAAGTGAGACTAAAATGAGTTGGGTGTAGGTCTGGTCGTATCGGACAGGCTGCTACACAGTTCCCACTCTCTGACGCTATCCCTCTGCTAACCGCCACGGGGACTTTTGGCTGCTCAGTTTCCTGCCTGGCCCGGTGCACCCCTCCTTAGCTAACCTGGTCGCCCAAGACTCCTCTTATGCGACCATATTGATGGCGATCTCAGTGCGAACGCCAGATCAACACAGGATGCAGCGAAACAGTACTCCCGTCCTCAGACTATCCACTACACCCGGCCTCCAGGTCGCTGGATTACAGGAGCACGCCACCACTCCCAGCCGCCAGTGTAATCCATTCTACCGCTACTTTACCTACAATCTGCGATGTCAGCGAACTATTTTTTTTCCATACTCACAGCTTAGTCACCGATTTAACACGAAAACTAATGTGTATAGTGTACTTATTTATTTCTTACTTTCCGTTTCGACGAGAAAGTACACTGCCGAATATGAGACGAACTGTTGTTACCTTGTGGATCCACGTTGCAGTTTCAATCACGAATGCAATTCCTTCCATCACTTAGAGAAAGAAAAAACCACTTTGGTAACTAATGGTAACGTCTCTAGCAGTCAGATGTACCCTCTCTTGGTAGAGACGCGAAGAAAATAATGCACTCGATAACGTCAACACATTATTCTATTCTTTAATGCAGTTATTTTACATTGAATAAGGAAATTCATCCTTTAGAAACACATCTAGTATGCTCATTGAGTACCATTTTATTTTGTCGAAAATGTGGAATCATGTAAAGTAAGTATTCAAATCTGCATGTGTCATTATTATATTTATAACGAATGCCGAAAATTTTGCATTTACATCTCCTGTGTGCCACATTTTCTAACATAATTTCGATTACAGGCTGCGCAACGATAATTTCTTACACTCACGTCGTGGTTTATGTCTACCATTCGCAATCTCCCTCGTCCTCTCTGCCTTCAACTGTGAAACAGAGATGTCTCAAACGCTACACAGCGCATGTTTAAATCTTAGCCCTTCAACGAGAGTGACGTGCCTCGTCAGTATTATCCATGTTCTTGATGCGGATGACAGGACGTCAAGCACCGCCTGTGAGTCACGAATTATCTATTACTTTGAGAAGCAATCACTCCAGAAGGTTTTCTCCTTTGTGCCTTTATACTGACCACTTGCGTGCAAGAAACACACATGTCCAATACTTGGAAATAAATTTCGACAGACATATATACTGAGAGATGACAGTTTTAAAGTGTGTCAAATCCAGCCTTCCTTATTTTTTGAAGTCACTAGTGAAGCAGTTCATCTCAGTTAGCAAGTGCAAATACAATTCATGGAAAAACAGGTAGTCCAGTCATGAGGTATGTGTCTGAACTTTGTAAAGGACGAACGCGGAATTCGAAGAAAGGATGACACTCTCTAGCAAATAATGTGTGCGTAATTGTTTTATCTAGGAAGAAATCGTAGGAATATGAGCGAATACCGAAAGTAAGAGCAAGTGAGACTAAAAAGAGTTGGGTGTAGGTCTGGTCGTATCGGACAGGCTGCTACACAGTTCCCACTCTCTGACGCTATCCCTCTGCTAACCGCCACGGCGACTTTTGGCTGCTCAGTTTCCTGCCTGGCCCGGTGCACCCCTCCTTAGCTAACCTGGTCGCCTAAGACTCCTCTTAAGCGACCATATGGATGGCGATCTCAGTGCGGACGCCAGATGAACACAGGATGCTGCGAAACAGTACTCCCATCCTCAGACTATCCACTACACCCGGCCTCCATGTCGCTGGATTACAGGAGCACGCCACCACTCCCAGCCGCCAGTGTAATCCATTCTACCGCTACTTTACCTACAATCTGCGATGTCAGCGAACTATTTTTTTTCCATACTCACAGCTTACTCGCCGATTTAACACGAAAACTAATGTGTATAGTGTACTTATTTATTTCTTACTTTCCGTTTCAACGAGAAAGTACACTGCCGAATATGAGACGAACTGTTGTTACCTTGTGGATCCACGTTGCAGTTCCAATCACGAATGCAATTCCTTCCATAACTTAGAGAAAGAAAAAACCACTTTGGTAACTAATGGTAACGTGAGATGTACCCTCTCTTGGTAGAGGTGCGAAGAAAATAATGCACTCGATAACGTCAACACATTATTCTATTCTTTAATGCAGTTATTTTACATTGAATAAGGAAATTCATCCTTTAGAAACACATTTAGTATGCTCATTGAGTACCATTTTATTTTGTCGAAAATGTGGAATCATGTAAAGTAAGTATTCAAATCTGCATGTGTCATTATTATATTTATAACGAATGCCGAAAATTTTGCATTTACATCTCCTGTGTGCCACATTTTCTAACATAATTTCGATTACAGGCTGCGCAACGATAATTTCTTACACTCACGTCGTGGTTTATGTCTACCATTCGTAATCTCCCTCGTCCTCTCTGCCTTCAACTGTGAAACAGAGATGTCTCAAACGCTACACAGCGCATGTTTAAATCTTAGCCCTTCAAGGAGAGTGACGTGCCTCGTCAGTATTATCCATGTTCTTGATGCGGATGACAGGACGTCAAGCACCGCCTGTGAGTCACGAATTATCTCTTACTTTGAGAAGCAATCACTCCAGAAGGTTTTCTCCTTTGTGCCTTTATACTGACCACTTGCGTGCAAGAAACACACATGTCCAATACTTGGAAATAAATTTCGACAGACATATATACTGAGAGATGACAGTTTTAAAGTGTGTCAAATCTAGCCTTCCTTGATTTTTGAAGTCACTAGTGAAGCAGTTCATCTCAGTTAGCAAGTGCAAATACAATTCATGGAAAAACAGGTAGTCCAGTCATGAGGTATGTGTCTGAACTTTGTAAAGGACAAACGCGGAATTCGAAGAAAGGATGACAAAACTCTAGCAAATAATGTGTGCGTAATTGTTTGATCTAGGAAGAAATCGTAGGAATATGAGCGAATACCGAAAGTAAGAGCAAGTGAGACTAAAAAGAGTTGGGTGTAGGTCTGGTCGTATCGGACAGGCTGCTACGCAGTTCCCACTCTCTGACGCTATCCCTCTGCTAACCGCCACGGGGGCTTTTGGCTGCTCAGTTTCCTGCCTGGCCCGGTGCACCCCTCCTTAGCTAACCTGGTCGCCCAAGACTCCTCTTATGCGACCATATTGATGGCGATCTCAGTGCGGACGCCAGATCAACACAGGATGCAGCGAAACAGTACTCCCGTCCTCAGACTATCCACTACACCCGGCCTCCAGGTCGCTGGATTACAGGAGCACGCCACCACTCCCAGCCGCCAGTGTAATCCATTCTACCGCTACTTTACCTACAATCTGCGATGTCAGCGAACTATTTTTTTTCCATACTCACAGCTTAGTCACCGATTTAACACGAAAACTAATGTGTATAGTGTACTTATTTATTTCTTACTTTCCGTTTCGACGAGAAAGTACACTGCCGAATATGAGACGAACTGTTGTTACCTTGTGGATCCACGTTGCAGTTTCAATCACGAATGCAATTCCTTCCATCACTTAGAGAAAGAAAAAACCACTTTGGTAACTAATGGTAACGTCTCTAGCAGTCAGATGTACCCTCTCTTGGTAGAGATGCGAAGAAAATAATGCACTCGATAACGTCAAGACATTATTCTATTCTTTAATGCAGTTATTTTACATTGAATAAGGAAATTCGTCCTTTAGAAACACATCTAGTATGCTCATTGAGTACCATTTTATTTTGTCGAAAATGTGGAATCATGTAAAGTAAGTATTCAAATCTGCATGTGTCATTATTATATTTATAACGAATGCCGAAAATTTTGCATTTACATCTCCTGTGTGCCACATTTTCTAACATAATTTCGATTACAGGCTGCGCAACGATAATTTCTTACACTCACGTCGTGGTTTATGTCTACCATTCGTAATCTCCCTCGTCCTCTCTGCCTTCAACTGTGAAACAGAGATGTCTCAAACGCTACACAGCGCATGTTTAAATCTTAGCCCTACAAGGAGAGTGACGTGCCTCGTCAGTATTATCCATGTTCTTGATGCGGATGACAGGACGTCAAGCACCGCCTGTGAGTCACGAATTATCTATTACTTTGAGAAGCAATCACTCCAGAAGGTTTTCTCCTTTGTGCCTTTATACTGACCACTTGCGTGCAAGAAACACACATGTCCAATACTTGGAAATAAATTTCGACAGACATATACACTGAGAGATGACAGTTGTAAAGTGTGTCAAATCTAGCCTTCCTTATTTTTTGAAGTCACTAGTGAAGCAGTTCAGCTCAGTTAGCAAGTGCAAATACAATTCATGGAAAAACAGGTAGTCCAGTCATGAGGTATGTGTCTGAACTTTGTAAAGGACGAATGCGGAATTCGAAGAAAGGATGACACTCTCTAGCAAATAATGTGTGCGTAATTGTTTGATCTAGGAAGAAATCGTAGGAATATGAGCGAATACCGAAAGTAAGAGCAAGTGAGACTAAAAAGAGTTGGGTGTAGGTCTGGTCGTATCGGACAGGCTGCTACACAGTTCCCACTCTCTGACGCTATCCCTCTGCTAACCGCCACGGGGACTTTTGGCTGCTCAGTTTCCTGCCTGGCCCGGTGCACCCCTCCTTAGCTAACCTGGTCGCCCAAGACTACTCTTAAGCGACCATATTGATGGCGATCTCAGTGCGGACGCCAGATCAACACAGGACGCTGCGAAACATTACTCCCATCCTCAGACTATCCACTACACCCGGCCTCCAGGTCGCTGGATTACAGGAGCACGCCACCACTCGCAGCCGCCAGTGTAATCCATTCTACAGCTACTTTACCTACAATCTGCGATGTCAGCGAACTATTTTTTTTCCATACTCACAGCTTACTCGCCGATTTAACACGAAAACTAATGTGTATAGTGTACTTATTTATTTCTTACTTTCCGTTTCGACGAGAAAGTACACTGCCGAATATGAGACGAACTGTTGTTACCTTGTGGATCCACGTTGCAGTTTCAATCACGAATGCAATTCCTTCCATCACTTAGAGAAAGAAAAAACCACTTTGGTAACTAATGGTAACGTCTCTAGCAGTCAGATGTACCCTCTCTTGGTAGAGGTGCGAAGAAAATAATGCACTCGATAACGTCAACACATTATTCTATTCTTTAATGCAGTTATTTTACATTGAATAAGGAAATTCATCCTTTAGAAACACATCTAGTATGCTCATTGAGTACCATTTTATTTTGTCGAAAATGTGGAATCATGTAAAGTAAGTATTCAAATCTGCATGTGTCATTATTATATTTATAACGAATGCCGAAAATTTTGCATTTACATCTCCTGTGTGCCACATTTTCTAACATAATTTCGATTACAGGCTGCGCAACGATAATTTCTTACACTCACGTCGTGGTTTATGTCTACCATTCGTAATCTCCCTCGTCCTCTCTGCCTTCAACTGTGAAACAGAGATGTCTCAAACGCTACACAGCGCATGTTTAAATCTTAGCCCTTCAAGGAGAGTGACGTGCCTCGTCAGTATTATCCATGTTCTTGATGCGGATGACAGGACGTCAAGCACCGCCTGTGAGTCACGAATTATCTCTTACTTTGAGAAGCAATCACTCCAGAAGGTTTTCTCATTTGTGCCTTTATACTGACCACTTGCGTGCAAGAAACACACATGTCCAATACTTGGAAATAAATTTCGACAGACATATACACTGAGAGATGACAGTTGTAAAGTGTGTCAAATCTAGCCTTCCTTATTTTTTGAAGTCACTAGTGAAGCAGTTCAGCTCAGTTAGCAAGTGCAAATACAATTCATGGAAAAACAGGTAGTCCAGTCACGAGGTATGTGTCTGAACTTTGTAAAGGACGAATGCGGAATTCGAAGAAAGGATGACACTCTCTAGCAAATAATGTGTGCGTAATTGTTTGATCTAGGAAGAAATCGTAGGAATATGAGCGAATACCGAAAGTAAGAGCAAGTGAGACTAAAAAGAGTTGGGTGTAGGTCTGGTCGTATCGGACAGGCTGCTACACAGTTCCCACTCTCTGACGCTATCCCTCTGCTAACCGCCACGGGGACTTTTGGCTGCTCAGTTTCCTGCCTGGCCCGGTGCACCCCTCCTTAGCTAACCTGGTCGCCCAAGACTACTCTTAAGCGACCATATTGATGGCGATCTCAGTGCGGACGCCAGATCAACACAGGACGCTGCGAAACATTACTCCCATCCTCAGACTATCCACTACACCCGGCCTCCAGGTCGCTGGATTACAGGAGCACGCCACCACTCGCAGCCGCCAGTGTAATCCATTCTACAGCTACTTTACCTACAATCTGCGATGTCAGCGAACTATTTTTTTTCCATACTCACAGCTTACTCGCCGATTTAACACGAAAACTAATGTGTATAGTGTACTTATTTATTTCTTACTTTCCGTTTCGACGAGAAAGTACACTGCCGAATATGAGACGAACTGTTGTTACCTTGTGGATCCACGTTGCAGTTTCAATCACGAATGCAATTCCTTCCATCACTTAGAGAAAGAAAAAACCACTTTGGTAACTAATGGTAACGTCTCTAGCAGTCAGATGTACCCTCTCTTGGTAGAGGTGCGAAGAAAATAATGCACTCGATAACGTCAACACATTATTCTATTCTTTAATGCAGTTATTTTACATTGAATAAGGAAATTCATCCTTTAGAAACACATCTAGTATGCTCATTGAGTACCATTTTATTTTGTCGAAAATGTGGAATCATGTAAAGTAAGTATTCAAATCTGCATGTGTCATTATTATATTTATAACGAATGCCGAAAATTTTGCATTTACATCTCCTGTGTGCCACATTTTCTAACATAATTTCGATTACAGGCTGCGCAACGATAATTTCTTACACTCACGTCGTGGTTTATGTCTACCATTCGTAATCTCCCTCGTCCTCTCTGCCTTCAACTGTGAAACAGAGATGTCTCAAACGCTACACAGCGCATGTTTAAATCTTAGCCCTTCAAGGAGAGTGACGTGCCTCGTCAGTATTATCCATGTTCTTGATGCGGATGACAGGACGTCAAGCACCGCCTGTGAGTCACGAATTATCTCTTACTTTGAGAAGCAATCACTCCAGAAGGTTTTCTCATTTGTGCCTTTATACTGACCACTTGCGTGCAAGAAACACACATGTCCAATACTTGGAAATAAATTTCGACAGACATATACACTGAGAGATGACAGTTGTAAAGTGTGTCAAATCTAGCCTTCCTTATTTTTTGAAGTCACTAGTGAAGCAGTTCAGCTCAGTTAGCAAGTGCAAATACAATTCATGGAAAAACAGGTAGTCCAGTCATGAGGTATGTGTCTGAACTTTGTAAAGGACGAATGCGGAATTCGAAGAAAGGATGACACTCTCTAGCAAATAATGTGTGCGTAATTGTTTGATCTAGGAAGAAATCGTAGGAATATGAGCGAATACCGAAAGTAAGAGCAAGTGAGACTAAAAAGAGTTGGGTGTAGGTCTGGTCGTATCGGACAGGCTGCTACACAGTTCCCACTCTCTGACGCTATCCCTCTGCTAACCGCCACGGGGACTTTTGGCTGCTCAGTTTCCTGCCTGGCCCGGTGCACCCCTCCTTAGCTAACCTGGTCGCCCAAGACTACTCTTAAGCGACCATATTGATGGCGATCTCAGTGCGGACGCCAGATCAACACAGGACGCTGCGAAACATTACTCCCATCCTCAGACTATCCACTACACCCGGCCTCCAGGTCGCTGGATTACAGGAGCACGCCACCACTCCCAGCCGCCAGTGTAATCCATTCTACAGCTACTTTACCTACAATCTGCGATGTCAGCGAACTATTTTTTTTCCATACTCACAGCTTACTCGCCGATTTTAAACGAAATCTGATGTGTATAGTGTACTTATTTATTTCTTACTTTCCGTTTCGACGAGAAAGTACACTGCCGAATATGAGACGAACTGTTGTTACCTTGTGGATCCACGTTGCAGTTTCAATGACGAATGCAATTCCTTCCATCACTTAGAGAAAGAAAAAACCACTTTGGTAACTAATGGTAACGTCTCTAGCAGTCAGATGTACCCTCTCTTGGTAGAGGTGCGAAGAAAATAATGCACTCGATAACGTCAACACATTACTCTATTCTTTACTGCAGTTATTTTACATTGAATAAGGAAATTAGGCCTTTAGAAACACATCTAGTATGCTCATTGAGTACCATTTTATTTTGTCGAAAATGTGGAATCATCTAAAGTAAGTATTCAAATCTGCATGTGTCATTATTATATTTATAACGAATGCCGAAAATTTTGCATTTACATCTCCTGTGTGCCACATTTTCTAACATAATTTCGATTACAGGCTGCGCAACGATAATTTCTTACACTCACGTCGTGGTTTATGTCTACCATTCGTAATCTCCCTCGTCCTCTCTGCCTTCAACTGTGAAACAGAGATGTCTCAAACGCTACACAGCGCATGTTTAAATCTTAGCCCTTCAAGGAGAGTGACGTGCCTCGTCAGTATTATCCATGTTCTTGATGCGGATGACAGGACGTCAAGCACCGCCTGTGAGTCACGAATTATCTATTACTTTGAGAAGCAATCACTCCAGAAGGTTTTCTCCTTTGTGCCTTTATACTGACCACTTGCGTGCAAGAAACACACATGTCCAATACTTGGAAATAAATTTCGACAGACATATATACTGAGAGATGACAGTTTTAAAGTGTGTCAAATCCAGCCTTCCTTATTTTTTGAAGTCACTAGTGAAGCAGTTCATCTCAGTTAGCAAGTGCAAATACAATTCATGGAAAAACAGGTAGTCCAGTCATGAGGTATGTGTCTGAACTTTGTAAAGGACGAATGCGGAATTCGAAGAGAGGATGACACTCTCTAGCAAATAATGTGTGCGTAATTGTTTGATCTAGGAAGAAATCGTAGGAATATGAGCGAATACCGAAAGTAAGAGCAAGTGAGACTAAAAAGAGTTCGGTGTAGGTCTGGTCGTATTGGACAGGCTGCTACACAGTTCCCACTCTCTGACGCTATCCCTCTGCTAACCGCCACGGGGACTTTTGGCTGCTCAGTTTCCTGCCTGGCCCGGTGCACCCCTCCTTAGCTAACCTGGTCGCCCAAGACTCCTCTTTTTTTTTTTTTTTTAGTGGACCGGTGGGGGCTCGGGGGGCAAAGTGGGCAGGGGTCGAAACCTGAGGCCTGGCCACAGTGTCCCCCGCACCACCACTGAGCCTGTGGTGCTTAGGGAAGTGGGGGAAACAGGAATCAACAGTAGTGGAAGGCGTTGTTATTTATTTATTTGCATGTGTTTTTGTAATATTCACTAATAGCATGAAATTATGGGAACACATATGCGAAAGATAAAGAAATATAAATTCTAGGTAAAGAAAAAGAAAGGAAAAGCAAAAGGAAATAAGATCCGCGCAATCTGCGACGCGCTCTCCCATCCGCGGAGGTCAGAAGTAGAATAGATCGTAGGCGGTTGAAACTCTGACACCGCCGGGGGAGGAGGGGAGGGTGCCCTCTGTGCCAGGCACCTCCCAACTCAGTGGAGGTCTAACAAGGACCGCTCGAAGATAGTTAGCAAATAATGTTCGGTAACGTGGCGTGTTTTCGAGAGCTGCATGGGCTGTTCGTAAATAGGTCCAGAAGTCGAGGCGGGATTTAGGTCCCTCATGAAAGAGATAAGCGACCGCCCACCCTTTGACCCACGTAATAGCATGACATTTGGCGGCGGGAAAATGTCGGTCCTCCGGGTATAGAAACATTCGAGGCTCGACTGTGTCTGGTGGCACCCGGAGATAGCAGGCAATGATTTGCTGCACGAAGCGCCATACATCTTGCGATGAGGCGCATGTCAGACGGTGTTCATCAGTGTCCAGTTGCTGGCAGAGGAGACAAAGAGGGGATTCTGACAAGCCAATGTTGTGCAGGCGCTGCTTCGTGGCAAATTTCCTGTTGACTATGTGATACCACAGCGCCCGGACGTTCGTAGGGAGGGAGGGCTGGTGGACGGTAGTCCATACTATGGGCCACTGGATGGAGGGGTGTTTGGTCTCCATCACATTCCGGGGAACACAGCGCAGCAACAGGCTGTAAAAATCCTTAGTCCTAGGTGGGCGTGTATCTGGGAGACTGGTATGTATATAACTGTAGTCGACGAAAAAGGTCGAAAGATGGGACAAATGAGGCACGATATGGCCGACAGACACTGGTGGTGAGGTGGAAGCTGGTAGGAGGACCTCAAGCAAGCTGCGTGTTAGAGATGTACCCTGGCCCATCCACTGTTTTCTCATGGTACTCATGTACAAGGCTGCAGATCGCATACGGACATTGACGAGCCCAACGCCACCATACCGTGTGGGCAGGGTAAGTGTCTCATAACGGACTTTAAACATTGAACCAGCCGTGAGGTAATAGCCAAAAGCCGCCTGAAGGTTGCGCCCAATTGCAGTTGGCAGAGGGAGAACTTGCGCGATGTGAACCAATTTTGATGCCACATAAAGATTAATAAACGCAACCCTTTGAAGTGTGTCCTGGCGGCGCAAGAGGTTCTGGCGGACGTCGTTGCGGATGACGTGTAACAGGCGACGGAAATTCGTTGCCGCCGTGCGTGTGACCGTGGGGGTAAAGGTAATGCCCAGGTACCGGAAAGTCCGCACAAGCGGCAGTGGTGCCACTTCACCCTCCTGGAGGCCTCGTCCAATGTGCATTGCAGAAGATTTGGCGACATTCATGGCACTGCCAGCGGCAGCCCCATAACGGGTAATCAAGTCGAGGACATCCCGAATCTCAGAGCCGGAGCGAATGAGGAGGAGGAGGTCATCAGCATATGCCCGACAGCGAAAAGTGTGTTGGCGTAGGGTGAGGCCAGAAAGCTTGGTCGTCAAGCCCCCAATAAGGGGCTCAAGGGCAATAGCATACAGGAGGGTAGAGAGGGGGCACCCCTGCCGTATCGAACGGCAGATAGGTACCGGCCCTGCTATACGTCCATTGACTTGGACACGTGAAACGGCACTGTCGTAAAGACGCGGGATGACATCGAGAAACGGAGGGGGGATGCCCATTCGGGCTGCCACCGAAAACAGGAAACGATGACGCACTTTATCGAAGGCGCTGTCGAAGTCTATAGCGACGACCGCTGCCCGGAGCCTGCAGGCCGCCGCTATCGCAATTAAGTCGCGGCATTCCCCTGTGGCAGTCTGTATGTTAATCTGTCCGCCAGGCGTCGTTTGTTCTGGCGAGAGGATATGAGGGAGTGTAGTTCGGAGCCGCATTGCCAGTAAGCGCGCGAAAATCTTGTAATCGGCATTGAGGAGGGTGAGCGGTCTGTAACTCGTGACCATCGAACCACGGGCTGGTTTGTGGACTGGTATAATGATGCCCTCAGCAAAGGCGGGTGGGATTGCTTGGTCAGATGTTATCAGTTCTTGATACATAGTCGTCCACCGTGGGGCCATGAGGTCCCGAAAGGTACGGTAAAACTCAATCGGTAAGCCGTCAATGCCGGTCAATCTGTTGACTGCACCTTTGGCGATTGCGTTGTTGACTTCGTCTAGCGTGACCGCCACTGTCAAAGCATCCGCCTCCGTGTGGGGGAGGGTGAGCGTGACGTAATTCAAAATGGAGTCGTCTGCTGCAGTTTCAGAGTCGTCATCACTATAAGTACGACGGCAGTGCTCGACGAATGCGCGGACGATGTCATTTTGAGTGGTCACCTGCGTTCCATGAGGCGTTGTCAACGTGCTGATGATCTGCCGACGACGCCTTCGGTTGTCGGACACTATATCATGCATGGATGGAATTTCTAAATCCGCGTGATCGTGGCGCCGCGTCCGTATCACGACCCCTTGCAATTTCCGGCGTGCCAGCGCAATTATCTTCGCCTTAGTTCTTTGCCGTTCCAACTGGTTGTCCGGGGTTGGCGGTTGAGCATCCAGATCTCGGAGAATCGCGTAATAGAAGTCAACAGTGGTGCGATGCCAGTCGGCCATGTCCTTCCCGTATCTCATCAGTGTCCTCCGGATTGCCGGCTTGGCGCAGTCCAACCACCATGTCAATGTCGAGCGGTAGCGGCGAAGGCGTCGTTCGCAGGCTGTCCACGTGTCAGTGACTTGTTGGCGACACGCCTGGTCATGCAAGTGTGAGGTATTGAGTTTCCATGGCGCACGGCTGCGCCATACTGATTGCGGCGGAAGGAGGACCGTACAGATGTAAGCGCAATGGTCGGAAAAGGCCAGCGGCCAGCGTTCGGCGCCCCGTATCGCAGATCTAAGAGTTTGTGAGACATATATCCTGTCTAGTCGGCTCGCGGAATGACTTGTAAGAAAGGTATGGCCAGAAAGGTCGCCGTGTTGTACTTCCCAGGTATCGTGAAGCAGGAGGTCTCGCACCACTATACGTAGCTCCTGGCATGTAGTATAGTGGGGAATCTGATCTTTAGGATGCAGAACGCTGTTAAAGTCACCTCCTAGTAGGCAATGGTCATAACGCCCTAAAAACAGGGGAGCGATTTCCTCGGAATAAAACTGGGCTCTTTCACGCCGTCGTTCGGTGCCTGAGGGAGCGTAGACATTAATGATGCGTGTCCCCATGGCAGTGAGTGCCATGCCCCTAGCTGATGGAAGGAAGGCGACATCGGTCACAGAAATCCCGCGGCCCATAGGATCACTCGCAGAGGCGTGGGCGGTATAGCCATTATTATCCGGGAGACTAGCCAAGTGAACTTCCTGCAGAAGGGCGAAATCAATATCCGAAGCCCAGAACATCTCCTGCATAAGGCGGATTTTCACCCTGGAACGGATGTTGTTGGTGTTGATGGTTGCTATCCGGTAGGCCTGGTGTCGGATTGCTGGTGGCTGGTCCACTCCGCCGTCCGCGCAAGGGTGTGGGCGTCGCAGCGGAACGTTATCCCGCTGGGCCGCAGGGGAGTCTGGGGAGAGTATGATTAGTGGTGCGGCCGTGACGGCGCAGGGTCCCGTAACGGCTCCTGCTCCGTGACCTCCTCCTCGTGCCACGCCGTGGAAGCGGAAACTGGTGTATCGTCCATTTTGTCGTCAGAAGATGTTGTAATTGTGCGTGGTGTCGTGTCGCCTGTGAGACGTTCATGATTTAGTTCAGCGTCAGCACGGGGTGCAGGCACACCGATAGATGTCTCCGCGCTCATGACGTCTTCGTCAGCAGTAGCGGGTTCTGAGGCTTCGTGCTGGTCGACGGGTACGTCCTCCTCGACTTGTAACGTCTCCTCTTGGCCGGAAACGGTGCGACGTCTTCGCTTGCGACGTTTCGGGGAACGTTGTTTCCTTGTGCGACCCTCCGTGTCCGACGACGGAAGGGAGTCACGTCGTTCTGGCAGAAAGGCCGCTGTAGGAACGATGAGCGAGTCGATCTCCATCGTGTGTCCGAGATCAGGGTCAGCGTCTGGTTGCGTCGACATCTTCGGAGCGGCGTCAATGGCCGGCCGAGGCGGCGGGTCGTCCGAGGCGCTCTCCGTCAGTGTCTGGTCGGGCTCGTTGGTGGCGTCGTTTGTGGTGACCGGGCGACGTTGCAAAGTGGTAGGAGAAGCCAGAGCAGCGGCATAGGTCACCGGTAGCACTGTAGGTTGCGACGTGGGTGGTTTTTCGGCAGCTGGAAGTTGCGTAATACGCCGTTGTAGGCATTCGGATCTAAGGTGGCCTTCTTTGCCGCACCCGGAACAGGTCCGAGGCTGGCCATCGTATATAATTATGGCACGGCATCCGCCGATCTCTAAGTAGGACGGGACGTGGCTTCGGAGATCAATGGTGACCTGTCGGACCCCGTTTAGGACAGGATACGTCCGAAACTGTGTCCACTTCTCCGCAGTGTGGCCGTGGACTGTGCCGTATGGGCGTAGTGCCGCGACGACTTCCTCAGCTGGAAGTTCGAATGGCAATTCGAAAATGCGTATCGTTCGCATACCTAAGCCTGCGTGGTCGACGGTTACCTCTCCCACATTGCCATCAGCGTGACAGAAGCGGAGCCCCTGTTTGGTCTCACGTAGTATGCGTTCGCACGCCGCGTCGTTAATGATTTTCACATAGACCGTGCTGCTCACGATGGACAAATGTATACCTATAATATCGGTCGCCGGGATCTTCACTTCCTCTCGCAGAAAACGCTCCACCTCAAGTGCTTTGGGTCGGGCATAATCGTTGCAGAAAGTAAATCGGAGTGTTGATTTACGGTAACGGTTCGCCATGGATCGTACAAGGTAAGCCGGCACTTAAGCAACGGCCGTCATAAAGTAAACAAGGCGAGCTCGCGCGCCGCACGAAGTCAACACGTACGCGTCCGCTCTGTTGCCCTGCCGAAGGCAGACTGTAAGCGACCATATTGATGGCGATCTCAGTGATGCTGCGAAACAGTACTCCCATCCTCAGACTATCCACTACACCGGCCTCCAGGTCGCTGGATTACAGGAGCACGACACCACTCCCAGCCGCCAGTGTAATCTATTCTACCGCTACTTTATCTACAATCTGCGATGTCAGCGAACTATTTTTTTTTCCATGCTCACAGCTTACTCGCCGATTTATCACGAAAACTAATGTGTATAGTGTACTTATTTATTTCTTACTTTCCGTTTCCTCGAGAAAGTACACTGCCGAATATGAGACGAACTGTTGTTACCTTGTGGATCCACGTTGCAGTTTCAATCACGAATGCGATTCCTTCCATCACTTAGAGAAAGAAAAAACCAGTTTGGTAACTAATGGTAACGTCTCTAGCAGTCAGATGTACCCTCTCTTGGTAGAGGTGCGAAGAAAATAATGCACTCGATAACGTCAACACATTATTCTATTCTTTAATGCAGTTATTTTACATTGATAAGGAAATTCATCCTTTAGAAACACATCTAGTATGCTCATTGAGTACCATTTTATTTTGTCGAAAATGTGGAATCATGTAAAGTAAGTATTCAAATCTGCATGTGTCATTATTATATTTATAACGAATGCCGAAAATTTTGCATTTACATCTCCTGTGTGCCACATTTTCTAACATAATTTCGATTACAGGCTGCGCAACGATAATTTCTTACACTCACGTCGTGGTTTATGTCTACCATTCGTAATCTCCCTCGTCCTCTCTGCCTTCAACTGTGAAACAGAGATGTCTCAAACGCTACACAGCGCACGTTTAAATCTTAGCCCTTCAAGGAGAGTGACGTGCCTCGTCAGTATTATCCATGTTCTTGATGCGGATGACAGGACGTCAAGCAGCGCCTGTGAGTCACGAATTATCTCTTACTTTGAGAAGCAATCACTCCAGAAGGTTTTCTCCTTTGTGCCTTTATACTGACCACTTGCGTGCAAGAAACACACATGTCCAATACTTGGAAATAAATTTCGACAGACATATATACTGAGAGATGACAGTTTTAAAGTGTGTCAAATCTAGCCTTCCTTATTATTTGAAGTCACTAGTGAAGCAGTTCATCTCAGTTAGCAAGTGCAAATACAATTCATGGAAATACAAGTAGTCCAGTCATGAGGTATGTGTCTGAACTTTGTAAAGGACGAATGCGGAATTCGAAGAAAGGATGACACTCTCTAGCAAATAATGTGTGCGTAATTGTTTGATCTAGGAAGAAATCGTAGGAATATGAGCGAATACCGAAAGTAAGAGCAAGTGAGACTAAAAAGAGTTGGGGTAGGTCCGGTCGTATCGGACAGGCTGCTACACAGTTCCCACTCTCTGACGCTATCCCTCTGCTAACCGCCACGAGGACTTTTGGCTGCTCAGTTTCCTGCCTGGCCCGGTGCACCCCTCCTTAACTAACCTGGTCGCCCAAGACTCCACTTAAGCGACCATATTGATGGCGATCTCAGTGCGGACGCCAGATCAACACAGGATGCTGCGAAACATTACTCCCATCCTCAGACTATCCACTACACCCGGTCTCCAGGTCGCTGGATTACAGGAGCACGCCACCACTCCCAGCCGCCAGTGTAATCCATTCTACCGCTACTTTACCTACAATCTGCGATGTCAGCGAACTATTTTTTTTCCATACTCACAGCTTACTCGCCGATTTAACACGAAAACTAATGTGTATAGTGTACTTATTTATTTCTTACTTTCCGTTTCGACGAGAAAGTACACTGCCGAATATGAGACGAACTGTTGTTACCTTGTGGATCCACGTTGCAGTTTCAATCACGAATGCAATTCCTTCCATCACTTAGAGAAAGAAAAAACCACTTTGGTAACTAATGGTAACGTCTCTAGCAGTCAGATGTACCCTCTCTTGGTAGAGGTGCGAAGAAAATAATGCACTCGATAACGTCAACACATTATTCTATTCTTTAATGCAGTTATTTTACATTGAATAAGGAAATTCATCCTTTAGAAACTCATCTAGTATGCTCATTGAGTACCATTTTATTTTGTCGAAAATGTGGAATCATGTAAAGTAAGTATTCAAATGTGCATGTGTCATTATTATATTTATAACGAATGCCGAAAATTTTGCATTTACATCTCCTGTGTGCCACATTTTCTAACATAATTTCGATTACAGGCTGCGCAACGATAATTTCTTACACTCACGTCGTGGTTTATGTCTACCACTCGTAATCTCCCTCGTCCTCTCTGCCTTCAACTGTGAAACAGAGATGTCTCAAACGCTACACAGCGCACGTTTAAATCTTAGCCCTTCAAGGAGAGTGACGTGCCTCGTCAGTATTATCCATGTTCTTGATGCGGATGACAGGACGTCAAGCAGCGCCTGTGAGTGACGAATTATCTCTTACTTTAAGAAGCAATCACTCCAGAAGGTTTTCTCCTTTGTGCCTTTATACTGACCACTTGCGTGCAAGAAACACACATGTCCAATACTTGGAAATAAATTTCGACAGACATATATACTGAGAGATGACAGTTTTAAAGTGTGTCAAATCTAGCCTTCCTTATTATTTGAAGTCACTAGTGAAGCAGTTCATCTCAGTTAGCAAGTGTAAATACAATTCATGGAAATACAAGTAGTCCAGTCATGAGGTATGTGTCTGAACTTTGTAAAGGACGAATGCGGAATTCGAAGAAAGGATGACACTCTCTAGCAAATAATGTGTGCGTAATTGTTTGATCTAGGAAGAAATCGTAGGAATATGAGCGAATACCGAAAGTAAGAGCAAGTGAGACTAAAATGAGTTGGGTGTAGGTCTGGTCGTATCGGACAGGCTGCTACACAGTTCCCACTCTCTGACGCTATCCCTCTGCTAACCGCCACGGGGACTTTTGGCTGCTCAGTTTCCTGCCTGGCCCGATGCACCCCTCCTTAGCTAACCTGGTCGCCCAAGACTCCCCTTAAGCGACCATATTGGTGGCGATCGCAGTGCGGACGCCAGATCAACACAGGATGCTGCGAAACAGTACTCCCATTCTCAGACTATCCACTACACCCAGCCTCCAGGTCGCTGGATTACAGGAGCACGCCACCACTCCCAGCCGCCAGTGTCATCCATTCTACCGCTACTTTACCTACAATCTGCGATGTCAGCGAACTATTTTTTTTCCATACTCACAGCTTACTCGCCGATTTAACACGAAAACTAATGTGTATAGTGTACTTATTTATTTCGTACTTTCCGTATCGACGAGAAAGTACACTGCCGAATATGAGACGAACTGTTGTTACCTTGTGGATCCACGTTGCAGTTTCAATCACGAATGCAATTCCTTCCATCACTTAGAGAAAGAAAAAACCACTTTGGTAACTAATGGTAACGTCTCTAGCAGTCAGATGTACCCTCTTTTGGTAGAGGTGCGAAGATGATAATGCACTCTGCACTCGATAACGTCAACACATTATTCTATTCTTTAATGCAGTTATTTTACATTGAATAAGGAAATTCATCCTTTAGAAACACATCTAGTATGCTCATTGAGTACCATTTTATTTTGTCGAAAATGTGGAATCATGTAAAGTAAGTATTCAAATCTGCATGTGTCATTATTATATTTATAACGAATGCCGAAAATTTTGCATTTACATCTCCTGTGTGCCACATTTTCTAACATAATTTCGATTACAGGCTGCGCAACGATAATTTCTTACACTCACGTCGTGGTTTATGTCTACCATTCGTAATCTCCCTCGTCCTCTCTGCCTTCAACTGTGAAACAGAGATGTCTCAAACGCTACACAGCGCATGTTTAAATCTTAGCCCTTCAAGGAGAGTGACGTGCCTCGTCAGTATTATCCATGTTCTTGATGCGGATGACAGGACGTCAAGCACCGCCTGTGAGTCACGAATTATCTCTTACTTTGAGAAGCAATCACTCCAGAAGGTTTTCTCATTTGTGCCTTTATACTGACCACTTGCGTGCAAGAAACACACATGTCCAATACTTGGAAATAAATTTCGACAGACATATACACTGAGAGATGACAGTTGTAAAGTGTGTCAAATCTAGCCTTCCTTATTTTTTGAAGTCACTAGTGAAGCAGTTCAGCTCAGTTAGCAAGTGCAAATACAATTCATGGAAAAACAGGTAGTCCAGTCATGAGGTATGTGTCTGAACTTTGTAAAGGACGAATGCGGAATTCGAAGAAAGGATGACACTCTCTAGCAAATAATGTGTGCGTAATTGTTTGATCTAGGAAGAAATCGTAGGAATATGAGCGAATACCGAAAGTAAGAGCAAGTGAGACTAAAAAGAGTTGGGTGTAGGTCTGGTCGTATCGGACAGGCTGCTACACAGTTCCCACTCTCTGACGCTATCCCTCTGCTAACCGCCACGGGGACTTTTGGCTGCTCAGTTTCCTGCCTGGCCCGGTGCACCCCTCCTTAGCTAACCTGGTCGCCCAAGACTACTCTTAAGCGACCATATTGATGGCGATCTCAGTGCGGACGCCAGATCAACACAGGACGCTGCGAAACATTACTCCCATCCTCAGACTATCCACTACACCCGGCCTCCAGGTCGCTGGATTACAGGAGCACGCCACCACTCGCAGCCGCCAGTGTAATCCATTCTACAGCTACTTTACCTACAATCTGCGATGTCAGCGAACTATTTTTTTTCCATACTCACAGCTTACTCGCCGATTTAACACGAAAACTAATGTGTATAGTGTACTTATTTATTTCTTACTTTCCGTTTCGACGAGAAAGTACACTGCCGAATATGAGACGAACTGTTGTTACCTTGTGGATCCACGTTGCAGTTTCAATCACGAATGCAATTCCTTCCATCACTTAGAGAAAGAAAAAACCACTTTGGTAACTAATGGTAACGTCTCTAGCAGTCAGATGTACCCTCTCTTGGTAGAGGTGCGAAGAAAATAATGCACTCGATAACGTCAACACATTATTCTATTCTTTAATGCAGTTATTTTACATTGAATAAGGAAATTCATCCTTTAGAAACACATCTAGTATGCTCATTGAGTACCATTTTATTTTGTCGAAAATGTGGAATCATGTAAAGTAAGTATTCAAATCTGCATGTGTCATTATTATATTTATAACGAATGCCGAAAATTTTGCATTTACATCTCCTGTGTGCCACATTTTCTAACATAATTTCGATTACAGGCTGCGCAACGATAATTTCTTACACTCACGTCGTGGTTTATGTCTACCATTCGTAATCTCCCTCGTCCTCTCTGCCTTCAACTGTGAAACAGAGATGTCTCAAACGCTACACAGCGCATGTTTAAATCTTAGCCCTTCAAGGAGAGTGACGTGCCTCGTCAGTATTATCCATGTTCTTGATGCGGATGACAGGACGTCAAGCACCGCCTGTGAGTCACGAATTATCTCTTACTTTGAGAAGCAATCACTCCAGAAGGTTTTCTCATTTGTGCCTTTATACTGACCACTTGCGTGCAAGAAACACACATGTCCAATACTTGGAAATAAATTTCGACAGACATATACACTGAGAGATGACAGTTGTAAAGTGTGTCAAATCTAGCCTTCCTTATTTTTTGAAGTCACTAGTGAAGCAGTTCAGCTCAGTTAGCAAGTGCAAATACAATTCATGGAAAAACAGGTAGTCCAGTCATGAGGTATGTGTCTGAACTTTGTAAAGGACGAATGCGGAATTCGAAGAAAGGATGACACTCTCTAGCAAATAATGTGTGCGTAATTGTTTGATCTAGGAAGAAATCGTAGGAATATGAGCGAATACCGAAAGTAAGAGCAAGTGAGACTAAAAAGAGTTGGGTGTAGGTCTGGTCGTATCGGACAGGCTGCTACACAGTTCCCACTCTCTGACGCTATCCCTCTGCTAACCGCCACGGGGACTTTTGGCTGCTCAGTTTCCTGCCTGGCCCGGTGCACCCCTCCTTAGCTAACCTGGTCGCCCAAGACTACTCTTAAGCGACCATATTGATGGCGATCTCAGTGCGGACGCCAGATCAACACAGGACGCTGCGAAACATTACTCCCATCCTCAGACTATCCACTACACCCGGCCTCCAGGTCGCTGGATTACAGGAGCACGCCACCACTCCCAGCCGCCAGTGTAATCCATTCTACAGCTACTTTACCTACAATCTGCGATGTCAGCGAACTATTTTTTTTCCATACTCACAGCTTACTCGCCGATTTTAAACGAAATCTGATGTGTATAGTGTACTTATTTATTTCTTACTTTCCGTTTCGACGAGAAAGTACACTGCCGAATATGAGACGAACTGTTGTTACCTTGTGGATCCACGTTGCAGTTTCAATGACGAATGCAATTCCTTCCATCACTTAGAGAAAGAAAAAACCACTTTGGTAACTAATGGTAACGTCTCTAGCAGTCAGATGTACCCTCTCTTGGTAGAGGTGCGAAGAAAATAATGCACTCGATAACGTCAACACATTACTCTATTCTTTACTGCAGTTATTTTACATTGAATAAGGAAATTAGGCCTTTAGAAACACATCTAGTATGCTCATTGAGTACCATTTTATTTTGTCGAAAATGTGGAATCATCTAAAGTAAGTATTCAAATCTGCATGTGTCATTATTATATTTATAACGAATGCCGAAAATTTTGCATTTACATCTCCTGTGTGCCACATTTTCTAACATAATTTCGATTACAGGCTGCGCAACGATAATTTCTTACACTCACGTCGTGGTTTATGTCTACCATTCGTAATCTCCCTCGTCCTCTCTGCCTTCAACTGTGAAACAGAGATGTCTCAAACGCTACACAGCGCATGTTTAAATCTTAGCCCTTCAAGGAGAGTGACGTGCCTCGTCAGTATTATCCATGTTCTTGATGCGGATGACAGGACGTCAAGCACCGCCTGTGAGTCACGAATTATCTATTACTTTGAGAAGCAATCACTCCAGAAGGTTTTCTCCTTTGTGCCTTTATACTGACCACTTGCGTGCAAGAAACACACATGTCCAATACTTGGAAATAAATTTCGACAGACATATATACTGAGAGATGACAGTTTTAAAGTGTGTCAAATCCAGCCTTCCTTATTTTTTGAAGTCACTAGTGAAGCAGTTCATCTCAGTTAGCAAGTGCAAATACAATTCATGGAAAAACAGGTAGTCCAGTCATGAGGTATGTGTCTGAACTTTGTAAAGGACGAATGCGGAATTCGAAGAGAGGATGACACTCTCTAGCAAATAATGTGTGCGTAATTGTTTGATCTAGGAAGAAATCGTAGGAATATGAGCGAATACCGAAAGTAAGAGCAAGTGAGACTAAAAAGAGTTCGGTGTAGGTCTGGTCGTATTGGACAGGCTGCTACACAGTTCCCACTCTCTGACGCTATCCCTCTGCTAACCGCCACGGGGACTTTTGGCTGCTCAGTTTCCTGCCTGGCCCGGTGCACCCCTCCTTAGCTAACCTGGTCGCCCAAGACTCCTCTTTTTTTTTATTTTTTTTTTTTTTTTTTAGTGGACCGGTGGGGGCTCGGGGGGCAAAGTGGGCAGGGGTCGAAACCTGAGGCCTGGCCACAGTGTCCCCCGCACCACCACTGAGCCTGTGGTGCTTAGGGAAGTGGGGGAAACAGGAATCAACAGTAGTGGAAGGCGTTGTTATTTATTTATTTGCATGTGTTTTTGTAATATTCACTAATAGCATGAAATTATGGGAACACATATGCGAAAGATAAAGAAATATAAATTCTAGGTAAAGAAAAAGAAAGGAAAAGCAAAAGGAAATAAGATCCGCGCAATCTGCGACGCGCTCTCCCATCCGCGGAGGTCAGAAGTAGAATAGATCGTAGGCGGTTGAAACTCTGACACCGCCGGGGGAGGAGGGGAGGGTGCCCTCTGTGCCAGGCACCTCCCAACTCAGTGGAGGTCTAACAAGGACCGCTCGAAGATAGTTAGCAAATAATGTTCGGTAACGTGGCGTGTTTTCGAGAGCTGCATGGGCTGTTCGTAAATAGGTCCAGAAGTCGAGGCGGGATTTAGGTCCCTCATGAAAGAGATAAGCGACCGCCCACCCTTTGACCCACGTAATAGCATGACATTTGGCGGCGGGAAAATGTTGGTCCTCCGGGTATAGAAACATTCGAGGCTCGACTGTGTCTGGTGGCACCCGGAGATAGCAGGCAATGATTTGCTGCACGAAGCGCCATACATCTTGCGATGAGGCGCATGTCAGACGGTGTTCATCAGTGTCCAGTTGCTGGCAGAGGAGACAAAGAGGGGATTCTGACAAGCCAATGTTGTGCAGGCGCTGCTTCGTGGCAAATTTCCTGTTGACTATGTGATACCACAGCGCCCGGACGTTCGTAGGGAGGGAGGGCTGGTGGACGGTAGTCCATACTATGGGCCACTGGATGGAGGGGTGTTTGGTCTCCATCACATTCCGGGGAACACAGCGCAGCAACAGGCTGTAAAAATCCTTAGTCCTAGGTGGGCGTGTATCTGGGAGACTGGTATGTATATAACTGTAGTCGACGAAAAAGGTCGAAAGATGGGACAAATGAGGCACGATATGGCCGACAGACACTGGTGGTGAGGTGGAAGCTGGTAGGAGGACCTCAAGCAAGCTGCGTGTTAGAGATGTACCCTGGCCCATCCACTGTTTTCTCATGGTACTCATGTACAAGGCTGCAGATCGCATACGGACATTGACGAGCCCAACGCCACCATACCGTGTGGGCAGGGTAAGTGTCTCATAACGGACTTTAAACATTGAACCAGCCGTGAGGTAATAGCCAAAAGCCGCCTGAAGGTTGCGCCCAATTGCAGTTGGCAGAGGGAGAACTTGCGCGATGTGAACCAATTTTGATGCCACATAAAGATTAATAAACGCAACCCTTTGAAGTGTGTCCTGGCGGCGCAAGAGGTTCTGGCGGACGTCGTTGCGGATGACGTGTAACAGGCGACGGAAATTCGTTGCCGCCGTGCGTGTGACCGTGGGGGTAAAGGTAATGCCCAGGTACCGGAAAGTCCGCACAAGCGGCAGTGGTGCCACTTCACCCTCCTGGAGGCCTCGTCCAATGTGCATTGCAGAAGATTTGGCGACATTCATGGCACTGCCAGCGGCAGCCCCATAACGGGTAATCAAGTCGAGGACATCCCGAATCTCAGAGCCGGAGCGAATGAGGAGGAGGAGGTCATCAGCATATGCCCGACAGCGAAAAGTGTGTTGGCGTAGGGTGAGGCCAGAAAGCTTGGTCGTCAAGCCCCCAATAAGGGGCTCAAGGGCAATAGCATACAGGAGGGTAGAGAGGGGGCACCCCTGCCGTATCGAACGGCAGATAGGTACCGGCCCTGCTATACGTCCATTGACTTGGACACGTGAAACGGCACTGTCGTAAAGACGCGGGATGACATCGAGAAACGGAGGGGGGATGCCCATTCGGGCTGCCACCGAAAACAGGAAACGATGACGCACTTTATCGAAGGCGCTGTCGAAGTCTATAGCGACGACCGCTGCCCGGAGCCTGCAGGCCGCCGCTATCGCAATTAAGTCGCGGCATTCCCCTGTGGCAGTCTGTATGTTAATCTGTCCGCCAGGCGTCGTTTGTTCTGGCGAGAGGATATGAGGGAGTGTAGTTCGGAGCCGCATTGCCAGTAAGCGCGCGAAAATCTTGTAATCGGCATTGAGGAGGGTGAGCGGTCTGTAACTCGTGACCATCGAACCACGGGCTGGTTTGTGGACTGGTATAATGATGCCCTCAGCAAAGGCGGGTGGGATTGCTTGGTCAGATGTTATCAGTTCTTGATACATAGTCGTCCACCGTGGGGCCATGAGGTCCCGAAAGGTACGGTAAAACTCAATCGGTAAGCCGTCAATGCCGGTCAATCTGTTGACTGCACCTTTGGCGATTGCGTTGTTGACTTCGTCTAGCGTGACCGCCACTGTCAAAGCATCCGCCTCCGTGTGGGGGAGGGTGAGCGTGACGTAATTCAAAATGGAGTCGTCTGCTGCAGTTTCAGAGTCGTCATCACTATAAGTACGACGGCAGTGCTCGACGAATGCGCGGACGATGTCATTTTGAGTGGTCACCTGCGTTCCATGAGGCGTTGTCAACGTGCTGATGATCTGCCGACGACGCCTTCGGTTGTCGGACACTATATCATGCATGGATGGAATTTCTAAATCCGCGTGATCGTGGCGCCGCGTCCGTATCACGACCCCTTGCAATTTCCGGCGTGCCAGCGCAATTATCTTCGCCTTAGTTCTTTGCCGTTCCAACTGGTTGTCCGGGGTTGGCGGTTGAGCATCCAGATCTCGGAGAATCGCGTAATAGAAGTCAACAGTGGTGCGATGCCAGTCGGCCATGTCCTTCCCGTATCTCATCAGTGTCCTCCGGATTGCCGGCTTGGCGCAGTCCAACCACCATGTCAATGTCGAGCGGTAGCGGCGAAGGCGTCGTTCGCAGGCTGTCCACGTGTCAGTGACTTGTTGGCGACACGCCTGGTCATGCAAGTGTGAGGTATTGAGTTTCCATGGCGCACGGCTGCGCCATACTGATTGCGGCGGAAGGAGGACCGTACAGATGTAAGCGCAATGGTCGGAAAAGGCCAGCGGCCAGCGTTCGGCGCCCCGTATCGCAGATCTAAGAGTTTGTGAGACATATATCCTGTCTAGTCGGCTCGCGGAATGACTTGTAAGAAAGGTATGGCCAGAAAGGTCGCCGTGTTGTACTTCCCAGGTATCGTGAAGCAGGAGGTCTCGCACCACTATACGTAGCTCCTGGCATGTAGTATAGTGGGGAATCTGATCTTTAGGATGCAGAACGCTGTTAAAGTCACCTCCTAGTAGGCAATGGTCATAACGCCCTAAAAACAGGGGAGCGATTTCCTCGGAATAAAACTGGGCTCTTTCACGCCGTCGTTCGGTGCCTGAGGGAGCGTAGACATTAATGATGCGTGTCCCCATGGCAGTGAGTGCCATGCCCCTAGCTGATGGAAGGAAGGCGACATCGGTCACAGAAATCCCGCGGCCCATAGGATCACTCGCAGAGGCGTGGGCGGTATAGCCATTATTATCCGGGAGACTAGCCAAGTGAACTTCCTGCAGAAGGGCGAAATCAATATCCGAAGCCCAGAACATCTCCTGCATAAGGTGGATTTTCACCCTGGAACGGATGTTGTTGGTGTTGATGGTTGCTATCCGGTAGGCCTGGTGTCGGATTGCTGGTGGCTGGTCCACTCCGCCGTCCGCGCAAGGGTGTGGGCGTCGCAGCGGAACGTTATCCCGCTGGGCCGCAGGGGAGTCTGGGGAGAGTATGATTAGTGGTGCGGCCGTGACGGCGCAGGGTCCCGTAACGGCTCCTGCTCCGTGACCTCCTCCTCGTGCCACGCCGTGGAAGCGGAAACTGGTGTATCGTCCATTTTGTCGTCAGAAGATGTTGTAATTGTGCGTGGTGTCGTGTCGCCTGTGAGACGTTCATGATTTAGTTCAGCGTCAGCACGGGGTGCAGGCACACCGATAGATGTCTCCGCGCTCATGACGTCTTCGTCAGCAGTAGCGGGTTCTGAGGCTTCGTGCTGGTCGACGGGTACGTCCTCCTCGACTTGTAACGTCTCCTCTTGGCCGGAAACGGTGCGACGTCTTCGCTTGCGACGTTTCGGGGAACGTTGTTTCCTTGTGCGACCCTCCGTGTCCGACGATGGAAGGGAGTCACGTCGTTCTGGCAGAAAGGCCGCTGTAGGAACGATGAGCGAGTCGATCTCCATCGTGTGTCCGAGATCAGGGTCAGCGTCTGGTTGCGTCGACATCTTCGGAGCGGCGTCAATGGCCGGCCGAGGCGGCGGGTCGTCCGAGGCGCTCTCCGTCAGTGTCTGGTCGGGCTCGTTGGTGGCGTCGTTTGTGGTGACCGGGCGACGTTGCAAAGTGGTAGGAGAAGCCAGAGCAGCGGCATAGGTCACCGGTAGCACTGTAGGTTGCGACGTGGGTGGTTTTTCGGCAGCTGGAAGTTGCGTAATACGCCGTTGTAGGCATTCGGATCTAAGGTGGCCTTCTTTGCCGCACCCGGAACAGGTCCGAGGCTGGCCATCGTATATAATTATGGCACGGCATCCGCCGATCTGTAAGTAGGACGGGACGTGGCTTCGGAGATCAATGGTGACCTGTCGGACCCCGTTTAGGACAGGATACGTCCGAAACTGTGTCCACTTCTCCGCAGTGTGGCCGTGGACTGTGCCGTATGGGCGTAGTGCCGCGACGACTTCCTCAGCTGGAAGTTCGAATGGCAATTCGAAAATGCGTATCGTTCGCATACCTAAGCCTGCGTGGTCGACGGTTACCTCTCCCACATTGCCATCAGCGTGACAGAAGCGGAGCCCCTGTTTGGTCTCACGTAGTATGCGTTCGCACGCCGCGTCGTTAATGATTTTCACATAGACCGTGCTGCTCACGATGGACAAATGTATACCTATAATATCGGTCGCCGGGATCTTCACTTCCTCTCGCAGAAAACGCTCCACCTCAAGTGCTTTGGGTCGGGCATAATCGTTGCAGAAAGTAAATCGGAGTGTTGATTTACGGTAACGGTTCGCCATGGATCGTACAAGGTAAGCCGGCACTTAAGCAACGGCCGTCATAAAGTAAACAAGGCGAGCTCGCGCGCCGCACGAAGTCAACACGTACGCGTCCGCTCTGTTGCCCTGCCGAAGGCAGACTGTAAGCGACCATATTGATGGCGATCTCAGTGATGCTGCGAAACAGTACTCCCATCCTCAGACTATCCACTACACCCGGCCTCCAGGTCGCTGGATTACAGGAGCACGACACCACTCCCAGCCGCCAGTGTAATCTATTCTACCGCTACTTTATCTACAATCTGCGATGTCAGCGAACTATTTTTTTTTCCATGCTCACAGCTTACTCGCCGATTTATCACGAAAACTAATGTGTATAGTGTACTTATTTATTTCTTACTTTCCGTTTCCTCGAGAAAGTACACTGCCGAATATGAGACGAACTGTTGTTACCTTGTGGATCCACGTTGCAGTTTCAATCACGAATGCGATTCCTTCCATCACTTAGAGAAAGAAAAAACCAGTTTGGTAACTAATGGTAACGTCTCTAGCAGTCAGATGTACCCTCTCTTGGTAGAGGTGCGAAGAAAATAATGCACTCGATAACGTCAACACATTATTCTATTCTTTAATGCAGTTATTTTACATTGATAAGGAAATTCATCCTTTAGAAACACATCTAGTATGCTCATTGAGTACCATTTTATTTTGTCGAAAATGTGGAATCATGTAAAGTAAGTATTCAAATCTGCATGTGTCATTATTATATTTATAACGAATGCCGAAAATTTTGCATTTACATCTCCTGTGTGCCACATTTTCTAACATAATTTCGATTACAGGCTGCGCAACGATAATTTCTTACACTCACGTCGTGGTTTATGTCTACCATTCGTAATCTCCCTCGTCCTCTCTGCCTTCAACTGTGAAACAGAGATGTCTCAAACGCTACACAGCGCACGTTTAAATCTTAGCCCTTCAAGGAGAGTGACGTGCCTCGTCAGTATTATCCATGTTCTTGATGCGGATGACAGGACGTCAAGCAGCGCCTGTGAGTCACGAATTATCTCTTACTTTGAGAAGCAATCACTCCAGAAGGTTTTCTCCTTTGTGCCTTTATACTGACCACTTGCGTGCAAGAAACACACATGTCCAATACTTGGAAATAAATTTCGACAGACATATATACTGAGAGATGACAGTTTTAAAGTGTGTCAAATCTAGCCTTCCTTATTATTTGAAGTCACTAGTGAAGCAGTTCATCTCAGTTAGCAAGTGCAAATACAATTCATGGAAATACAAGTAGTCCAGTCATGAGGTATGTGTCTGAACTTTGTAAAGGACGAATGCGGAATTCGAAGAAAGGATGACACTCTCTAGCAAATAATGTGTGCGTAATTGTTTGATCTAGGAAGAAATCGTAGGAATATGAGCGAATACCGAAAGTAAGAGCAAGTGAGACTAAAAAGAGTTGGGGTAGGTCCGGTCGTATCGGACAGGCTGCTACACAGTTCCCACTCTCTGACGCTATCCCTCTGCTAACCGCCACGAGGACTTTTGGCTGCTCAGTTTCCTGCCTGGCCCGGTGCACCCCTCCTTAACTAACCTGGTCGCCCAAGACTCCACTTAAGCGACCATATTGATGGCGATCTCAGTGCGGACGCCAGATCAACACAGGATGCTGCGAAACATTACTCCCATCCTCAGACTATCCACTACACCCGGTCTCCAGGTCGCTGGATTACAGGAGCACGCCACCACTCCCAGCCGCCAGTGTAATCCATTCTACCGCTACTTTACCTACAATCTGCGATGTCAGCGAACTATTTTTTTTCCATACTCACAGCTTACTCGCCGATTTAACACGAAAACTAATGTGTATAGTGTACTTATTTATTTCTTACTTTCCGTTTCGACGAGAAAGTACACTGCCGAATATGAGACGAACTGTTGTTACCTTGTGGATCCACGTTGCAGTTTCAATCACGAATGCAATTCCTTCCATCACTTAGAGAAAGAAAAAACCACTTTGGTAACTAATGGTAACGTCTCTAGCAGTCAGATGTACCCTCTCTTGGTAGAGGTGCGAAGAAAATAATGCACTCGATAACGTCAACACATTATTCTATTCTTTAATGCAGTTATTTTACATTGAATAAGGAAATTCATCCTTTAGAAACTCATCTAGTATGCTCATTGAGTACCATTTTATTTTGTCGAAAATGTGGAATCATGTAAAGTAAGTATTCAAATGTGCATGTGTCATTATTATATTTATAACGAATGCCGAAAATTTTGCATTTACATCTCCTGTGTGCCACATTTTCTAACATAATTTCGATTACAGGCTGCGCAACGATAATTTCTTACACTCACGTCGTGGTTTATGTCTACCACTCGTAATCTCCCTCGTCCTCTCTGCCTTCAACTGTGAAACAGAGATGTCTCAAACGCTACACAGCGCACGTTTAAATCTTAGCCCTTCAAGGAGAGTGACGTGCCTCGTCAGTATTATCCATGTTCTTGATGCGGATGACAGGACGTCAAGCAGCGCCTGTGAGTGACGAATTATCTCTTACTTTAAGAAGCAATCACTCCAGAAGGTTTTCTCCTTTGTGCCTTTATACTGACCACTTGCGTGCAAGAAACACACATGTCCAATACTTGGAAATAAATTTCGACAGACATATATACTGAGAGATGACAGTTTTAAAGTGTGTCAAATCTAGCCTTCCTTATTATTTGAAGTCACTAGTGAAGCAGTTCATCTCAGTTAGCAAGTGTAAATACAATTCATGGAAATACAAGTAGTCCAGTCATGAGGTATGTGTCTGAACTTTGTAAAGGACGAATGCGGAATTCGAAGAAAGGATGACACTCTCTAGCAAATAATGTGTGCGTAATTGTTTGATCTAGGAAGAAATCGTAGGAATATGAGCGAATACCGAAAGTAAGAGCAAGTGAGACTAAAATGAGTTGGGTGTAGGTCTGGTCGTATCGGACAGGCTGCTACACAGTTCCCACTCTCTGACGCTATCCCTCTGCTAACCGCCACGGGGACTTTTGGCTGCTCAGTTTCCTGCCTGGCCCGATGCACCCCTCCTTAGCTAACCTGGTCGCCCAAGACTCCCCTTAAGCGACCATATTGGTGGCGATCGCAGTGCGGACGCCAGATCAACACAGGATGCTGCGAAACAGTACTCCCATTCTCAGACTATCCACTACACCCAGCCTCCAGGTCGCTGGATTACAGGAGCACGCCACCACTCCCAGCCGCCAGTGTCATCCATTCTACCGCTACTTTACCTACAATCTGCGATGTCAGCGAACTATTTTTTTTCCATACTCACAGCTTACTCGCCGATTTAACACGAAAACTAATGTGTATAGTGTACTTATTTATTTCGTACTTTCCGTATCGACGAGAAAGTACACTGCCGAATATGAGACGAACTGTTGTTACCTTGTGGATCCACGTTGCAGTTTCAATCACGAATGCAATTCCTTCCATCACTTAGAGAAAGAAAAAACCACTTTGGTAACTAATGGTAACGTCTCTAGCAGTCAGATGTACCCTCTTTTGGTAGAGGTGCGAAGATGATAATGCACTCTGCACTCGATAACGTCAACACATTATTCTATTCTTTAATGCAGTTATTTTACATTGAATAAGGAAATTCATCCTTTAGAAACACATCTAGTATGCTCATTGAGTACCATTTTATTTTGTCGAAAATGTGGAATCATGTAAAGTAAGTATTCAAATCTGCATGTGTCATTATTATATTTATAACGAATGCCGAAAATTTTGCATTTACATCTCCTGTGTGCCACATTTTCTAACATAATTTCGATTACAGGCTGCGCAACGATAATTTCTTACACTCACGTCGTGGTTTATGTCTACCACTCGTAATCTCCCTCGTCCTCTCTGCCTTCAACTGTGAAACAGAGATGTCTCAAACGCTACACAGCGCACGTTTAAATCTTAGCCCTTCAAGGAGAGTGACGTGCCTCGTCAGTATTATCCATGTTCTTGATGCGGATGACAGGACGTCAAGCAGCGCCTGTGAGTGACGAATTATCTCTTACTTTAAGAAGCAATCACTCCAGAAGGTTTTCTCCTTTGTGCCTTTATACTGACCACTTGCACGCCACCACTCCCAGCCGCCAGTGTAATCCATTCTACCGCTACTTTACCTACAATCTGCGATGTCAGCGAACTATTTTTTTTCCATACTCACAGCTTACTCGCCGATTTAACACGAAAACTAATGTGTATAGTGTACTTATTTATTTCTTACTTTCCGTATCGACGAGAAAGTACACTGCCGAATATGAGACGAACTGTTGTTACCTTGTGGATCCACGTTGCAGTTTCAATCACGAATGCAATTCCTTCCATCACTTAGAGAAAGAAAAAACCACTTTGGTAATTAATGGTAACGTCTCTAGCAGTCAGATGTACCCTCTTTTGGTAGAGGTGCGAAGATGATAATGCACTCTGCACTCGATAACGTCAACACATTATTCTATTCTTTAATGCAGTTATTTTACATTGAATAAGGAAATTCATCCTTTAGAAACACATCTATTATGCTCATTGAGTACCATTTTATTTTGTCGAAAATGTGGAATCATGTAAAGTAAGTATTCAAATCTGCATGTGTCATTATTATATTTATAACGAATGCCGAAAATTTTGCATTTACATCTCCTGTGTGCCACATTTTCTAACATAATTTCGATTACAGGCTGCGCAACGATAATTTCTTACACTCACGTCGTGGTTTATGTCTACCATTCGTAATCTCCCTCGTCCTCTCTGCCTTCAACTGTGAAACAGAGATGTCTCAAACGCTACACAGCGCACGTTTAAATCTTAGCCCTTCAAGGAGAGTGACGTGCCTCGTCAGTATTATCCATGTTCTTGATGCGGATGACAGGACGTCAAGCAGCGCCTGCGAGTGACGAATTATCTCTTACTTTAAGAAGCAATCACTCCAGAAGGTTTTCTCCTTTGTGCCTTTATACTGACCACTTGCGTGCAAGAAACACACATGTCCAATACTTGGAAATAAATTTCGACAGACATATATACTGAGAGATGACAGTTTTAAAATGTGTCAAATCTAGCCTTCCTTATTATTTGAAGTCACTAGTGAAGCAGTTCATCTCAGTTAGCAAGTGCAAATACAATTCATGGAAATACAAGTAGTCCAGTCATGAGGTATGTGTCTGAACTTTGTAAAGGACGAATGCTGAATTCGAAGAAAGGATGACACTCTCTAGCAAATAATGTGTGCGTAATTGTTAGATCTAGGAAGAAATCGTAGGAATATGAGCGAATACCGAAAGTAAGAGCAAGTGAGACTAAAAAGAGTTGGGTGTAGGTCTGGTCGTATCGGACAGGCTGCTACACAGTTCCCACTCTCTGACGCTATCCCTCTGCTAACCGCCACGGGCACTTTTGGCTGCTCAGTTTCCTGCCTGGCCCGGTGCACCCCTCCTTAGCTAACCTGGTCGCCCAAGACTCCTCTTAAACGACCATATTGGTGGCGATCGCAGTGCGGACGCCAGATCAACACAGGATGCTGCGAAACAGTACTCCCATTCTCAGACTATCCACTACACCCGGCCTCCAGGTCGCTGGATTACAGGAGCACGCCACCACTCCCAGCCGCCAGTGTAATCCATTCTACCGTTACTTTACCTACAATCTGCGATGTCAGCGAACTATCTTTTTTCCATACTCACAGCTTACTCGCCGATTTAACACGAAAACTAATGTGTATAGTGTACTTATTTATTTCTTACTTTCCGTATCGACGAGAAAGTACACTGCCGAATATGAGACGAACTGTTGTTACCTTGTGGATCCACGTTGCAGTTTCAATCACGAATGCAATTCCTTCCATCACTTAGAGAAAGAAAAAACCACTTTGGTAACTAATGGTAACGTCTCTAGCAGTCAGATGTACCCTCTCTTGGTAGAGGTGCGAAGAAAATAATGCACTCGATAACGTCAACACATTACTCTATTCTTTACTGCAGTTATTTTACATTGAATAAGGAAATTCATCCTTTAGAAACACATCTAGTATGCTCATTGAGTACCACTTTATTTTGTCGAAAATGTGGAATCATGTAAAGTAAGTATTCAAATCTGCATGTGTCATTATTATATTTATAACGAATGCCGAAAATTTTGCATTTACATCTCCTGTGTGCCACATTTTCTAACATAATTTCGATTACAGGCTGCGCAACGATAATTTCTTACACTCACGTCGTGGTTTATGTCTACCATTCGTAATCTCCCTCGTCCTCTCTGCCTTCAACTGTGAAACAGAGATGTCTCAAACGCTACACAGTGCATGTTTAAATCTTAGCCCTTCAACGAGAGTGATGTGCCTCGTCAGTATTATCCATGTTCATGATGCGGATGACAGGACGTCAAGCACCGCCTGTGAGTCACGAATTATCTCTTACTTTGAGAAGCAATCACTCCAGAAGGTTTTCTCCTTTGTGCCTTTATACTGACCACTTGCGTGCAAGAAACACACATGTCCAATACTTGGAAATAAATTTCGACAGACATATATACTGAGAGATGACAGTTTTAAAGTGTGTCAAATCTAGCCTTCCTTATTTTTTGAAGTCAGTAGTGAAGCAGTTCATCTCAGTTAGCAAGTGCAAATACAATTCATGGAAAAACAGGTAGTCCAGTCATGAGGTATGTGTCTGAACTTTGTAAAGGACGAATGCGGAATTCGAAGAAAGGATGACACTCTCTAGCAAATTATGTGTGCGGAATTGTTTGATCTAGGAAGAAATCGTAGGAATATGAGCGAATACCGAAAGTAAGAGCAAGTGAGACTAAAATGAGTTGGGTGTAGGTCTGGTCGTATCGGACAGGCTGCTACACAGTTCCCACTCTCTGACGCTATCCCTCTGCTAACCGCCACGGGGACTTTTGGCTGCTCAGTTTCCTGCCTGGCCCGGTGCACCCCTCCTTAGCTGACCTGGTCGCCCAAGACTGCTCTTAAGCGACCATATTGATGGCGATCGCAGTGCGGACGCCAGATCAACACAGGATGCTGCGAAACAGTACTCCCATTCTCAGACTATCCACTACACCCGGCCTCCAGGTCGCTGGATTACAGGAGGACGCCATCACTCCCAGCCGCCAGTGTAATCCATTCTACCGCTACTTCACCTACAATCTGCGATGTCAGCGAACTATTTTTTTTCCATACTCACAGCTATCTCGCCGATTTAACACGAAAACTAATGTGTATAGTGTACTTATTTATTTCTTACTTTCCGTTTCGACGAGAAAGTACACTGCCGAATATGAGACGAACTGTTGTTACCTTGTGGATCCACGTTGAAGTTTCAATCACGAATGCAATTCCTTCCATCACTTACAGAAAGAAAAAACCACTTTGGTAACTAATGGTAACGTCTCTAGCAGTCAGATGTACCCTCTCTTGGTAGAGGTGCAAAGAAAATAATGCACTCGATAACGTCAACACATTATTCTATTCTTTAATGCAGTTATTTTACATTGAGTAAGGAAATTCATCCTTTAGAAACACATCTAGTATGCTCATTGAGTACCATTTTATTTTGTCGAAAATGTGGAATCATGTAGAGTAAGTATTCAAATCTGCATGTGTCATTATTATATTTATAACGAATGCCGAAAATTTTGCATTTACATCTCCTGTGTGCCACATTTTCTAACATAATTTCGATTACAGGCTGCGCAACGATAATTTCTTACATTCACGTCGTGGTTTATGTCTACCATTCGTAATCTCCCTCGTCCTCTCTGCCTTCAACTGTGAAACAGAGATGTCTCAAACGCTACACAGCGCATGTTTAAATCTTAGCACTTCAACGAGAGTGACGTGCCTCGTCAGTATTCTCCATGTTCTTGATGCGGATGACAGGACGTCAAGCACCGCTTGTGAGTCACGAATTACCTCTTACTTTGAGAAGCAATCACTCCAGAAGGTTTTCTCCTTTGTGCCTTTATACTGACCACTTGCGTGCAAGAAACACACATGTCCAATACTTGGAAATAAATTTCGACAGACATATATACTGAGAGATGACAGTTTTAAAGTGTGTCAAATCTAGCCTTCCTTATTTTTTGAAGTCAGTAGTGAAGCAGCTCATCTCAGTTAGCAAGTGCAAATACAATTCATGGAAAAACAGGTAGTCCAGTCATGAGGAATGTGTCTGAACTTTGTAAAGGACTGTGGGGCGGCGGATGCGTTTGTAATAATAATTAAAATCTATCGCTGGATATATGCTTGCGTGTTGAATCAGTTTCTAGCTTTTAGAATGTTGTTATTGCTGTCTTTTGCCGTTCTCAACACTGGCTCTCTATTTACTCCGTGACCCCCAGAAAGTGATTTAATAAAACTTGGAGCCAGTAAATAGATATCCTAGTGCCCACTTTACCTGAGAATGTTCTTATAGCTGCAGCTTATAGCTCTGAGGAATTAGGAGATTGTCCGGGATTTCTAATCAAAAACGGTTTTCCAAAATAGTTGAGTATATTCTGAAATTCACTAATAAACAACACAAGTATCCCTACAACCTAACTAACAGAACAGTTCAGAGTCTAATTCGCTGATGCAACTATAAATGTCCGAATCAAATGTTAAAAAGAATGCTCGCCATAATTTGATGAAAATACTTCATCAAACGCCACGCTAAATTTTTGGTAGAATGTCTGTCCCGCGACGGCACGTGAAAATACGACGGTACGCAAACTGAAGCTAGATAATGAAAATCATCCCCGAATTAACACTTCACATAAAATGTTTTCATGGTTCCGCGTATCTCTAGTAACTTAATACGGCACCCGAGGCTGTTTGTAGCAGATACACTGATGCGACGCGACTACCGACACAGATGGCGTGTCATTCAGCGTCTGGAGAGAACTGGGGCCTTTCTTCCTCGCGCAGTGTTCTTATATATAAAGCCGCGGTGCGGACGGCCAAGGGAACGCCTGATCTTTCCGGCTCTCTCGACTAGCCGCTGGGCTAGTAACGCACCACTTCAAGTTACATAATAATTTATAGCTTCTTTGGCTGATGGCCGAAGAAGTTCTTAATTTAAACGTGCATTCAGCACGCAGGTAAGTATTGATAATAAAATTTTGACGTGGCTAAGTTAAATACTTTAGGCGAGAGAATTAATTTAATTGCCCTGCACGCACTAGATGAGCTCTGAACTGGCCCTGTTGAGATCCGCTATCGCTATAATTTTATAGGTATTAAAAAGAAACTTTACACATCTTCATAATCATAGCGGACCTCCAACCTATTTAAATCTAAACAACCTAGCCTTATTTACTAGCCTACTTAATCTATCTTGCTTCCTTCAGTTTTGAGACGAAAACCAGAAAATCATGAATTTCCACTAAAATCTTAATATGTGAAATCCAAAGTACTGTTTTTATTAAATCATTATGAAAGATGAATCTAAATATAAATTTTGAAGTCTCTAGCTCTTTTCTGTTGCGCCAATGATTTTTCCAGAAAAACGTCCAAATCTCGGAAATGGCTGAAGTTATCGAACTGATATTTAACACACATTAATTTAGTATTATTTCTGACATGCTAGAAAAGTTTTAGTTCATTTGCTTGATTTTTAAGGTATTGCGCAACATTTATGACGTCAGAGCTAGTTACAGCAGACTGGCTGGCACATAATGGAAACTGATGTGAATTTACTACAGCGTGAGTAGGCTGCTTCCCTACAGGACGAATGCGGAATTCGAAGAAAGGATGACACTCTCTAGCAAATAATGTGTGCGTAATTGTTTGATCTAGGAAGAAATCGTAGAAATATGAGCGAATACCGAAAGTAAGAGCAAGTGAGACTAAAAAGAGTTGGGTGTAGGTCTGGTCGTATCGGACAGGCTGCTACACAGTTCCCACTCTCTGACGCTATCCCTCTGCTAACCGCCACGGGGACATTTGGCTGCTCAGTTTCCTGCCTGGCCCGGTGCACCCCTCCTTAGCTAACCTGGTCGCCCAAGACTCCTCTCAAGCGACCATATTGATAGCAATCTCAGAGCGGACGCCAGATCAACACAGGATGCTGCGAAACAGTACTCCCATCCTCAGACTATCCACTACACCCGGCCTCCAGGTCGCTGGATTACAGGAGCACGCCACCACTCCCAGCCGCCAGTGTAATCCATTCTACCGCTACTTTACGTACAATCTGCGATGTCAGCGAACTATTTTTTTTTCCATACTCACAGCTTACTCGCCGATTTAACACGAAAACTAATGTGTATAATGTACTTATTTATTTCTTACTTTAAGTTTCGACGAGAAAGTACACTGCCGAATATGAGACGAACTGTTGTTACCTTGTGGTTCCACGTTGCAGTTTCAATCACGAATGCAATTCCTTCCATCACTTAGAGAAAGAAAAAACCCACTTTGATAACTAATGGTAACGTCTCTAGCAGTCAGATGTACCCTCTCTTGGTAGAGGTGCAAGGAAAATAATGCACTCGATTGCGTCAACACATTATTCTATTCTTTAATGCAGTTATTTTACATTGAATAAGGAAATTCATCCTTTAGAAACACATCTAGTATGCTCATTGAGTACCACTTTATTTTGTCGAAAATGTGGAATCATGTAAAGTAAGTATTCAAATCTGCATGTGTCATTATTACATTTATAACGAATGCCGAAAATTTTGCATTTACATCTCCTGTGTGCCACATTTTCTAACATAATTTCGATTACAGGCTGCGCAACGATAATTTCTTACATTCACGTCGTGGTTTATGTCTACCATTCGTAATCTCCCTCGTCCTCTCTGCCTTCAACTGTGAAACAGAGATGTCTCAAACGCTACACAGCGCATGTTTAAATCTTAGCCCTTCAACGAGAGTGACGTGCCTCGTCAGTATTATCCATGTTCTTGATGCGGATGACAGGACGTCAAGCACCGCCTGTGAGTCACGAATTATCTCTTACTTTGAGAAGCAATCACTCCAGAAGGTTTTCTCCTTTGTGCCTTTATACTGACCACTTGCGTGCAAGAAACACACATGACCAATACTTGAAAATAAATTTCGACAGACATATATACTGAGAGATGACAGTTTGAAAGTGTGTCAAATCTAGCCTTCCTGATTTTTTGAAGTCACTAGTGAAGCAGTTCATCTCAGTTAGCAAGTGCAAATACAATTCATGGAAAAACAGGTAGTCCAGTCATGAGGTATGTGTCTGAACTTTGTAAAGGACGAATGCGGAATTCGAAGAAAGGATGACACTCTCTAGCAAATAATGTGTGCGTAATTGTTTGATCTACTAAGAAATCGTAGGAATATGAGCGAATACCGAAAGTAAGAGCAAGTGAGACTAAAAAGAGTTGGGTGTAGGTCTGGTCGTATCGGACAGGCTGCTACACAGTTCCCACTCTCTGACGCTATCCCTCAGCTTACCGCCACGGGGACATTTGGCTGCTCAGTTTCCTGCCTGGCCCGGTGCACCCCTCCTTAGCTAACCTGGTCGCCCAAGACTCCTCTTAAGCGACCATATTGATGGCGATCTCAGTGCGGACGACAGATCAACACAGGATGCTGCGAAACAGTACTTCCATCCTCAGACTATCCACTACACCCGGCTTCCAGGTCGCTGGATTGCAGGAGCACGCCACCACTCCCAGCCGCCAGTGTAATCTATTCTACCGCTACTTTACCTACAACCTGCGATGTCAGCGATCTATTTTTTTTCCATACTCACAGCTTACTCGCCGATTTAACACGAAAACTAATGTGTATAGTGTACTTATTTATTTCTTACTTTCCGTTTCGACGAGAAAGTACACTGCCGAATATGAGACGAACTGTTGTTACCTTGTGGATCCACGTTGCAGTTTCAATCACGAATGCAATTCCTTCCATATCTTAGAGAAAGAAAAATCCACTTTGGTAACTAATGGTAACGTCTCTAGCAGTCAGTTGTACCCTCTCTCGGTAGAGGTGCGAAGAAAATAATGCACTCGATAACGTCAACACATTATTCTATTCTTTAATGCAGTTATTTTACATTGAGTAAGGAAATTCATCCTTTAGAAACACATCTAGAATGCTCATTGAGTACCATTTTATTTTGTCGAAAATGTGGAATCATGTAAAGTAAGTATTCAAATCTGCATGTGTCATTATTATATTTATAACGAATGCCGAAAATTTTGCATTTACATCTCCTGTGTGCCACATTTTCTAACATAATTTCGATTACAGGCTGCGCAACGATAATTTCTTACACTCACGTCGTGGTTTATGTCTACCATTCGTAATCTCCCTCGTCCTCTCTGCCTTCAACTGTGAAACAGAGATGTCTCAAACGCTACACAGCGCATGTTTAAATCTTAGCACTTCAACGAGAGTGACGTGCCTCGTCAGTATTCTCCATGTTCTTGATGCGGATGACAGGACGTCAAGCACCGCTTGTGAGTCACGAATTACCTCTTACTTTGAGAAGCAATCACTCCAGAAGGTTTTCTCCTTTGTGCCTTTATACTGACCACTTGCGTGCAAGAAACACACATGTCCAATACTTGGAAATAAATTTCGACAGACATATATACTGAGAGATGACAGTTTTAAAGTGTGTCAAATCTAGCCTTCCTTATTTTTTGAAGTCAGTAGTGAAGCAGCTCATCTCAGTTAGCAAGTGCAAATACAATTCATGGAAAAACAGGTAGTCCAGTCATGAGGAATGTGTCTGAACTTTGTAAAGGACTGTGGGGCGGCGGATGCGTTTGTAATAATAATTAAAATCTATCGCTGGATATATGCTTGCGTGTTGAATCAGTTTCTAGCTTTTAGAATGTTGTTATTGCTGTCTTTTGCCGTTCTCAACACTGGCTCTCTATTTACTCCGTGACCCCCAGAAAGTGATTTAATAAAACTTGGAGCCAGTAAATAGATATCCTAGTGCCCACTTTACCTGAGAATGTTCTTATAGCTGCAGCTTATAGCTCTGAGGAATTAGGAGATTGTCCGGGATTTCTAATCAAAAACGGTTTTCCAAAATAGTTGAGTATATTCTGAAATTCACTAATAAACAACACAAGTATCCCTACAACCTAACTAACAGAACAGTTCAGAGTCTAATTCGCTGATGCAACTATAAATGTCCGAATCAAATGTTAAAAAGAATGCTCGCCATAATTTGATGAAAATACTTCATCAAACGCCACGCTAAATTTTTGGTAGAATGTCTGTCCCGCGACGGCACGTGAAAATACGACGGTACGCAAACTGAAGCTAGATAATGAAAATCATCCCCGAATTAACACTTCACATAAAATGTTTTCATGGTTCCGCGTATCTCTAGTAACTTAATACGGCACCCGAGGCTGTTTGTAGCAGATACACTGATGCGACGCGACTACCGACACAGATGGCGTGTCATTCAGCGTCTGGAGAGAACTGGGGCCTTTCTTCCTCGCGCAGTGTTCTTATATATAAAGCCGCGGTGCGGACGGCCAAGGGAACGCCTGATCTTTCCGGCTCTCTCGACTAGCCGCTGGGCTAGTAACGCACCACTTCAAGTTACATAATAATTTATAGCTTCTTTGGCTGATGGCCGAAGAAGTTCTTAATTTAAACGTGCATTCAGCACGCAGGTAAGTATTGATAATAAAATTTTGACGTGGCTAAGTTAAATACTTTAGGCGAGAGAATTAATTTAATTGCCCTGCACGCACTAGATGAGCTCTGAACTGGCCCTGTTGAGATCCGCTATCGCTATAATTTTATAGGTATTAAAAAGAAACTTTACACATCTTCATAATCATAGCGGACCTCCAACCTATTTAAATCTAAACAACCTAGCCTTATTTACTAGCCTACTTAATCTATCTTGCTTCCTTCAGTTTTGAGACGAAAACCAGAAAATCATGAATTTCCACTAAAATCTTAATATGTGAAATCCAAAGTACTGTTTTTATTAAATCATTATGAAAGATGAATCTAAATATAAATTTTGAAGTCTCTAGCTCTTTTCTGTTGCGCCAATGATTTTTCCAGAAAAACGTCCAAATCTCGGAAATGGCTGAAGTTATCGAACTGATATTTAACACACATTAATTTAGTATTATTTCTGACATGCTAGGAAAGTTTTAGTTCATTTGCTTGATTTTTAAGGTATTGCGCAACATTTATGACGTCAGAGCTAGTTACAGCAGACTGGCTGGCACATAATGGAAACTGATGTGAATTTACTACAGCGTGAGTAGGCTGCTTCCCTACAGGACGAATGCGGAATTCGAAGAAAGGATGACACTCTCTAGCAAATAATGTGTGCGTAATTGTTTGATCTAGGAAGAAATCGTAGAAATATGAGCGAATACCGAAAGTAAGAGCAAGTGAGACTAAAAAGAGTTGGGTGTAGGTCTGGTCGTATCGGACAGGCTGCTACACAGTTCCCACTCTCTGACGCTATCCCTCTGCTAACCGCCACGGGGACATTTGGCTGCTCAGTTTCCTGCCTGGCCCGGTGCACCCCTCCTTAGCTAACCTGGTCGCCCAAGACTCCTCTCAAGCGACCATATTGATAGCGATCTCAGAGCGGACGCCAGATCAACACAGGATGCTGCGAAACAGTACTCCCATCCTCAGACTATCCACTACACCCGGCCTCCAGGTCGCTGGATTACAGGAGCACGCCACCACTCCCAGCCGCCAGTGTAATCCATTCTACCGCTACTTTACGTACAATCTGCGATGTCAGCGAACTATTTTTTTTTCCATACTCACAGCTTACTCGCCGATTTAACACGAAAACTAATGTGTATAATGTACTTATTTATTTCTTACTTTAAGTTTCGACGAGAAAGTACACTGCCGAATATGAGACGAACTGTTGTTACCTTGTGGTTCCACGTTGCAGTTTCAATCACGAATGCAATTCCTTCCATCACTTAGAGAAAGAAAAAAACCACTTTGATAACTAATGGTAACGTCTCTAGCAGTCAGATGTACCCTCTCTTGGTTGAGGTGCAAGGAAAATAATGCACTCGATTGCGTCAACACATTATTCTATTCTTTAATGCAGTTATTTTACATTGAATAAGGAAATTCATCCTTTAGAAACACATCTAGTATGCTCATTGAGTACCATTTTATTTTGTCGAAAATGTGGAATCATGTAAAGTAAGTATTCAAATCTGCATGTGTCATTATTACATTTATAACGAATGCCGAAAATTTTGCATTTACATCTCCTGTGTGCCACATTTTCTAACATAATTTCGATTACAGGCTGCGCAACGATAATTTCTTACATTCACGTCGTGGTTTATGTCTACCATTCGTAATCTCCCTCGTCCTCTCTGCCTTCAACTGTGAAACAGAGATGTCTCAAACGCTACACAGCGCATGTTTAAATCTTAGCCCTTCAACGAGAGTGACGTGCCTCGTCAGTATTATCCATGTTCTTGATGCGGATGACAGGACGTCAAGCACCGCCTGTGAGTCACGAATTATCTCTTACTTTGAGAAGCAATCACTCCAGAAGGTTTTCTCCTTTGTGCCTTTATACTGACCACTTGCGTGCAAGAAACACACATGTCCAATACTTGAAAATAAATTTCGACAGACATATATACTGAGAGATGACAGTTTGAAAGTGTGTCAAATCTAGCCTTCCTGATTTTTTGAAGTCACTAGTGAAGCAGTTCATCTCAGTTAGCAAGTGCAAATACAATTCATGGAAAAACAGGTAGTCCAGTCATGAGGTATGTGTCTGAACTTTGTAAAGGACGAATGCGGAATTCGAAGAAAGGATGACACTCTCTAGCAAATAATGTGTGCGTAATTGTTTGATCTACTAAGAAATCGTAGGAATATGAGCGAATACCGAAAGTAAGAGCAAGTGAGACTAAAAAGAGTTGGGTGTAGGTCTGGTCGTATCGGACAGGCTGCTACACAGTTCCCACTCTCTGACGCTGTCCCTCAGCTTACCGCCACGGGGACATTTGGCTGCTCAGTTTCCTGCCTGGCCCGGTGCACCCCTCCTTAGCTAACCTGGTCGCCCAAGACTCCTCTTAAGCGACCATATTGATGGCGATCTCAGTGCGGACGACAGATCAACACAGGATGCTGCGAAACAGTACTTCCATCCTCAGACTATCCACTACACCCGGCTTCCAGGTCGCTGGATTGCAGGAGCACGCCACCACTCCCAGCCGCCAGTGTAATCTATTCTACCGCTACTTTACCTACAACCTGCGATGTCAGCGATCTATTTTTTTTCCATACTCACAGCTTACTCGCCGATTTAACACGAAAACTAATGTGTATAGTGTACTTATTTATTTCTTACTTTCCGTTTCGACGAGAAAGTACACTGCCGAATATGAGACGAACTGTTGTTACCTTGTGGATCCACGTTGCAGTTTCAATCACGAATGCAATTCCTTCCATAACTTAGAGAAAGAAAAAACCACTTTGGTAACTAATGGTAACGTCTCTAGCAGTCAGTTGTACCCTCTCTCGGTAGAGGTGCGAAGAAAATAATGCACTCGATAACGTCAACACATTATTCTATTCTTTAATGCAGTTATTTTACATTGAATAAGGAAATTCATGCTTTAGAAACACATCTAGAATGCTCATTGAGTACCATTTTATTTTATCGAAAATGTGGAATCATGTAAAGTAAGTATTCAAATCTGCATGTGTCATTATTATATTTATAACGAATGCCGAAAATTTTGCATTTACATCTCCTGTGTGCCACATTTTCTAACATAATTTCGATTACAGGCTGCGCAACGATAATTTCTTACACTCACGTCGTGGTTTATGTCTACCATTCGTAATCTCCCTCGTCCTCTCTGCCTTCAACTGTGAAACAGAGATGTCTCAAACGCTACACAGCGCATGTTTAAATCTTAGCCCTTCAAGGAGAGTGACGTGCCTCGTCAGTAATATCCATGTTCTTGATGCGGATGACAGGACGTCAAGCACCGCCTGTGAGTCACGAATTATCTCTTACTTTGAGAAGCAATCACTCCAGAAGGTTTTCTCCTTTGTGCCTTTATACTGACCACTTGCGTGCAAGAAACACACATGTCCAATACTTGGAAATAAATTTCGACAGACATATATACTGAGAGATGACAGTTTTAAAGTGTGTCAAATCTAGCCTTCCTTATTTTTTGAAGTCACTAGTGAAGCAGTTCATCTCAGTTAGCAAGTGCAAATACAATTCATGGAAAAACAGGTAGTCCAGTCATGAGGTATGTGTCTGAACTTTGTAAAGGACGAATGCGGAATTCGAAGAAAGGATGACACTCTCTAGCAAATAATGTGTGCGTAATTGTTTGATCTAGGAAGAAATCGTAGGAATATGAGCGAATACCGAAAGTAAGAGCAAGTGAGACTAAAAAGAGTTGGGTGTAGGTCTGGTCGTATCGGACAGGCTGCAACACAGATCCCACTCTCTGACGCTATACCTCTGCTAACCGCCACGGTGACTTTTCGCTGCTCAGTTTCCTGCCTAGCCCTGTGCACCCCTCCTTAGCTAATCTAGTCGCCCAAGACTCCTCTTAAGCGACCATATTGATGGCGATCTCAGTGCGGACGCCAGATCAACACAGGATGCTGCGAAACAGTACTTCCATCCTCAGACTATCCACTACACCCGGCCTCCAGGTCGCTGGATTGCAGGAGCACGCCACCACTCCCAGCCGCCAGTGTAATCCATTCTACCGCTACTTTACCTACAATCTGCGATGTCAGCGAACTATTTTTTTTCCATACTCACAGCTTACTCGCCGATTTAACACGAAAACTAATGTGTATAGTGTACTTATTTATTTCTTACTTTCCGTTTCGACGAGAAAGTACACTGCCGAATATGAGACGAACTGTTGTTACCTTGTGGATCCACGTTGCAGTTTCAATCACGAATGCAATTCCTTCCATAACTTAGAGAAAGAAAAAACCACTTTGGTAACTAATGGTAACGTCTCCAGCAGTCAGTTGTACCCTCTCTCGGTAGAGGTGCGAAGAAAATAATGCACTCGATAACGTCAACACATTATTTTATTCTTTAATGCAGTTATTTTACATTGAATAAGGAAATTCATCCTTTAGAAACACATCTAGAATGCTCATTGAGTACCATTTTATTTTGTCGAAAATGTGGAATCATGTAAAGTAAGTATTCAAATCTGCATGTGTCATTATTATATTTATAACGAATGCCGAAAATTTTGCATTTACATCTCCTGTGTGCCACATTTTCTAACATAATTTCGATTACAGGCTGCGCAACGATAATTTCTTACACTCACGTCGTGGTTTATGTCTACCATTCGTAATCTCCCTCGTCCTCTCTGCCTTCAACTGTGAAACAGAGATGTCTCAAACGGTAACCAGCGCATGTTTAAATCTTAGCCCTTCAACGAGAGTGACGTGCCTCGTCAGTAATATCCATGTTCTTGATGCGGATGACAGGATGTCAAGCACCGCCTGTGAGTCACGAATTATCTCTTACTGTGAGAAGCAATCACTCCAGAAGGTTTTCTCCTTTGTGCCTTTATACTGACCACTTGCGTGCAAGAAACACACGTGTCCAATACTTGGAAATAAATTTCGACAGACATACATACTGAGAGATGACAGTTTTAAAGTGTGTCAAATCTAGCCTTCCTTATTTTTTGAAGTCTCTAGTGAAGCAGTTCATCTCAGTTAGCAAGTGCAAATACAATTCATGGAAAAACAGGTAGTCCAGTCATGAGGTATGTGTCTGAACTTTGTAAAGGACGAATGCAAAATTCGAAGAAAGGATGACACTCTCTAGCAAATATTGTGTGCGTAATTGTTTGATCTAGGAAGAAATCGTAGGAATATGAGCGAATACCGAAAGTAAGAGCAAGTGAGACTGAAAGGAGTTGGGTGTAGATCTGGTCGTATCGGACAGGCTGCTACACAGTTCCCACTCTCTGACGCTATCCCTCTGCTAACCGCCACGGGGACTTTTGGCTGCTCAGTTTCCTGCCTGGCCCGGTGCACCCCTCCTTAGCTAACCTGGTCGCCCAAGACTCCTCTTAAGCGACCATATTGATGGCGATCTCAGTGCGGACGCCAGATCAACACAGGATGCTGCGAAACAGTACTCCCATCCTCAGACTATCCACTACACCCGACCTCCAGGTCGCTGGATTACAGGAGCACGCCACCACTCCCAGCCGCCAGTGTAATCCATTCTACCGCTACTTTACCTACAATCTGCGATGTCAGCGAACTATTTTTTTTCCATACTCACAGCTTACTCGCCGATTTAACACGAAATCTAATGTGTATAGTGTACTTATTTATTTCTTACTTTCCGTTTCGACGAGAAAGTACACTGCCGAATATGAGACGAAATGTTGTTACCTTGTGGATCCACGTTGCAGTATCAATCACGAATGCAATTCCTTCCATAACTTAGAGAAAGAAAAAACCACTTTGGTAACTAATGGTAACGTCTCTAGCAGTCAGATGTACCCTCTCTCGGTAGAGGTGCGAAGAATATAATGCACTCGATAACGTCAACGCATTATTCTATTCTTTAATGCAGTTATTTTACATTGAATAAGGAAATTCATCCTTTAGAAACACATTTAGAATGCTCATTGAGTACCATTTTATTTTGTCGAAAATGTGGAATCATGTAAAGTAACTATTCAAATCTGCATGTGTTATTATTATATTTATAACGAATGCCGAAAATTTTGCATTTACATCTCCTGTGTGCCACATTTTCTAACAAAATTTCGATTACAGGCTGCGCAACGATAATTTCTTACACTCACGTCGTGGTTTATGTCTACCATTCGTAATCTCCCTCGTCCTCTCTGCCTTCAACTGTGAAACAGAGATGTCTCAAACGCTACACAGCGCATGTTTAAATCTTAGCCCTTCAACGAGAGTGACGTGCCTCGTCAGTAATATCCATGTTCTTGATGCGGATGACAGGACGTCAAGCACCGCCTGTGAGTCACGAATTATCTCTTACTTTGAGAAGCAATCACTCCAGAAGGTTTTCTCCTTTGTGCCTTTATACTGACCACTTGCGTGCAAGAAACACACATGTCCAATACTTGGAAATAAATTTCGACAGACATACATACTGAGAGATGACAGTTTTAAAGTGTGTCAAATCTAGCCTTCCTTATTTTTTGAAGTCTCTAGTGAAGCAATTCATCTCAGTTAGCAAGTGCAAATACAATTGATGGAAAAACAGGTAGTCCAGTCATGAGGTATGTGTCTGAACTTTGTAAAGGACGAATGCGGAATTCGAAGAAAGGATGACACTCTCTAGCAAATAATGTGTGCGTAATTGTTTGATCTAGGAAGAAATCGTAGGAATATGAGCGAATACCGAAAGTAAGAGCAAGTGAGACTAAAAAGAGTTGGGTGTAGGTCTGGTCGTATCGGACAGGCTGCTACACAGTTCCCACTCTCTGACACTATCCATCTGCTAACCGCCACGGGGACTTTTGGCTGCTCAGTTTCCTGCCTGGACGGTGCACCCCTCCTTAGCTAACCTGGTCGCCCAAGACTCCTCTTAAGCGACCATATTGATGGCGATCTCAGTGCGGACGCCAGATCAACACAGGATGCTGCAAAACAGTACTCCCATCCTCAGACTATCCACTACACCCGGCCTCCTGGTCGCTGGATTACAGGAGCACGCCATCACTCCCAGCCGCCAGTGTAATCCATTCTACCGCTACTTTACCTACAATCTGCAATGTCAGCGAACTATTTTTTTTCCATACTCCCAGCTTACTCGCCGATTTAACACGAAAACTAATGTGTATAGTGTACTTATTTATTTCTTACTTTCCGTTTCGACGAGAAAGTACACTGCCGAATATGAGACGAACTGTTGTTACCTTGTGGATCCACGTTGCAGTTTCAATCACGAATGCAATTCCTTCCATAACTTAGAGAAAGAAAAAACCACTTTGGTAACTAATGGTAACGTCTCTAGCAGTCAGATGTACCCTCTCTCGGTAGAGGTGCGAAGAAAATAATGCTCTCGATAACGTCAACACATTATTCTATTCTTTAATGCAGTTATATTACATTGAATAAGGAAATTCATCCTTTAGAAACACACCTAGTATGCTCATTGAGTACCATTTTATTTTGTCGAAAATGTGGAATCATGTAAAGTAAGTATTCAAATCTGCATGTGTCATTATTATATTTATAACGAATGCCAAAGATTTTGCATTTACATCTCCTGTGTGCCACATTTTCTAACATAATTTCGATTACAGGCTGCGCAACGATAATTTCTTACACTCACGTCGTGGTTTATGTCTACCATTCGTAATCTCCCTCGTGCTCTCTGCCTTCAACTGTGAAACAGAGATGTCTCAAACGCTACACAGCGCATGTTTAAATCTTAGCCCTTCAACGAGAGTGACGTGCCTCGTCAGTATTATCCATGTTCGTGATGCGGATGACAGGAAGTCAAGCACCGCCTGTGAGTCACGAATTATCTCTTACTTTGAGAAGCAATCACTCCAGAAGGTTTTCTCCTTTGTGCCTTTGTACTGACCACTTGCGTGCAAGAAACACACATGTCCAATACTTGGAAATAAATTTCGACAGACATATATATTAAGAGATGACAGTTTTAAAGTGTGTCAAATCTAGCCTTCCTTATTTTTTGATGTCACTAGTGAAGCAGTTCATCTCAGTTAGCAAGTGCAAATACAATTCATGGAAAAACAGGTAGTCCAGTCATGAGGTATGTGTCTGAACTTTGTAAAGGACGAATGCGGAATTCGAAGAAAGGATGACACTCTCTAGCAAATAATGTGTGCGTAATTGTTTGATCTAGGAAGAAATCGTAGGAATATGAGCGAATACCGAAAGTAAGAGCAAGTGAGACTAAAAAGAGTTGGGTGTAGGTCTGGTCGTATCGGACAGGCTGCTAAACAGTTCCCACTCTCTGACACTACCCTTCTGCTAACCGCCACGGGGACTTTTGGCTGCTCAGTTTCCTGCCTGGCCCGGTGCACCCCTCCTTAGCTAACCTGGTCGCCCAAGACTCCTCTTAAGCGACCATATTGATGGCGATCTCAGAGCGGACGCCAGATCAACACAGGATGCTGCGAAACAGTACTCCCATCCTCAGACTATCCACTACACCCGGCCTCCAGGTCGCTGGCTTACAGGAGCACGCCACCACTCCCAGCCGCTAGTGTAATCCATTCTACCGCTACTTTACCTACAATCCGCAATGTCAGCGAACTATTTTCTTTCCATACTCCCAGCTTACTCGCCGATTTAACACGAAAACTAATGTGTATAGTGTACTTATTTATTTCTTACTTTCCGTTTCGACGAGAAAGTACACTGCCGAATATGAGACGAACTGTTGTTACCTTGTGGATCCACTTTGCAGTTTCAATCACGAATGCAATTCCTTCCATAACTTAGAGAAAGAAAAAACCACTTTGGTAACTAATGGTAACGTCTCTAGCAGTCAGATGTACCCTCTCTCGGTAGAGGTGCGAAGAAAATAATGCACTCGATAACGTCAACACATTATTCTATTCTTTAATGCAGTTATATTACATTGAATAAGGAAATTCATCCTTTAGAAACACATCTAGTATGCTCATTGAGTACCATTTTATTTTGTCGACAATGTGGAATCATGTAAAGTAAGTATTCAAATCTGCATGTGTCATTATTATATTTATAACGAATGCCGAAAATTTTGCATTTACATCTCCTGTGTGCCACATTTTCTAACATAATTTCGATTACAGGCTGCGCAACGATAATTTCTTACACTCACGTCGTGGTTTATGTCTACCATTCGTAATCTCCCTCGTCCTCTCTGCCTTCAACTGTGAAACAGAGATGTCTCAAACGCTACACAGCGCATGTTTAAATCTTAGCCCTTCAACAAGAGTGACGTGCCTCGTCAGTATTATCCATGTTCTTGATGCGGATGACAGGACGTCAAGCACCGCCTGTGAGTCAAGAATTATCTCTTACTTTGAGAAGCAATCACTCCAGAAGGTTTTCTCCTTTGTGCCTTTATACTGACCACTTGCGTGCAAGAAACACACATGTCCAATACTTGGAAATAAATTTCGACAGACATATATACTGAGAGATGACAGTTTTAAAGTGTGTCAAATCTAGCCTTCCTTATTTTTTGAAGTCTCTAGTGAAGCAATTCATCTCAGTTAGCAAGCGCAAATACAATTCATGGAAAAACAGGTAGTCCAGTCATGAGGTATGTGTCTGAACTTTGTAAAGGACGAATGCGGAATTCGAAGAAAGGATGACACTCTCTAGCAAATAATGTGTGCGTAATTGTTTGATCTAGGAAGAAATCGTAGGAATATGAGCGAATACCGAAAGTAAGAGCAAGTGAGACTAAAAAGAGTTGGGTGTAGGTCTGGTCGTATCGGACAGGCTGCTACACAGTTCCCACTCTCTGACACTATCCATCTGCTAACCGCCACGGGGACTTTTGGCTGCTCAGTTTCCTGCCTGGACGGTGCACCCCTCCTTAGCTAACCTGGTCGCCCAAGACTCCTCTTAAGCGACCATATTGATGGCGATCTCAGTGCGGACGCCAGATCAACACAGGATGCTGCAAAACAGTACTCCCATCCTCAGACTATCCACTACACCCGGCCTCCTGGTCGCTGGATTACAGGAGCACGCCATCACTCCCAGCCGCCAGTGTAATCCATTCTACCGCTACTTTACCTACAATCTGCAATGTCAGCGAACTATTTTTTTTCCATACTCCCAGCTTACTCGCCGATTTAACACGAAAACTAATGTGTATAGTGTACTTATTTATTTCTTACTTTCCGTTTCGACGAGAAAGTACACTGCCGAATATGAGACGAACTGTTGTTACCTTGTGGATCCACGTTGCAGTTTCAATCACGAATGCAATTCCTTCCATAACTTAGAGAAAGAAAAAACCACTTTGGTAACTAATGGTAACGTCTCTAGCAGTCAGATGTACCCTCTCTCGGTAGAGGTGCGAAGAAAATAATGCTCTCGATAACGTCAACACATTATTCTATTCTTTAATGCAGTTATATTACATTGAATAAGGAAATTCATCCTTTAGAAACACACCTAGTATGCTCATTGAGTACCATTTTATTTTGTCGAAAATGTGGAATCATGTAAAGTAAGTATTCAAATCTGCATGTGTCATTATTATATTTATAACGAATGCCAAAGATTTTGCATTTACATCTCCTGTGTGCCACATTTTCTAACATAATTTCGATTACAGGCTGCGCAACGATAATTTCTTACACTCACGTCGTGGTTTATGTCTACCATTCGTAATCTCCCTCGTGCTCTCTGCCTTCAACTGTGAAACAGAGATGTCTCAAACGCTACACAGCGCATGTTTAAATCTTAGCCCTTCAACGAGAGTGACGTGCCTCGTCAGTATTATCCATGTTCGTGATGCGGATGACAGGAAGTCAAGCACCGCCTGTGAGTCACGAATTATCTCTTACTTTGAGAAGCAATCACTCCAGAAGGTTTTCTCCTTTGTGCCTTTGTACTGACCACTTGCGTGCAAGAAACACACATGTCCAATACTTGGAAATAAATTTCGACAGACATATATATTAAGAGATGACAGTTTTAAAGTGTGTCAAATCTAGCCTTCCTTATTTTTTGATGTCACTAGTGAAGCAGTTCATCTCAGTTAGCAAGTGCAAATACAATTCATGGAAAAACAGGTAGTCCAGTCATGAGGTATGTGTCTGAACTTTGTAAAGGACGAATGCGGAATTCGAAGAAAGGATGACACTCTCTAGCAAATAATGTGTGCGTAATTGTTTGATCTAGGAAGAAATCGTAGGAATATGAGCGAATACCGAAAGTAAGAGCAAGTGAGACCAAAAGGAGTTGGGTGTAGGTCTGGTCGTATCGGACAGTCTGCTACACAGTTCCCACTCTCTGACGCTATCCCTCTGCTAACCGCCACGGGGACTTTTGGCTGCTCAGTTTCCTGCCTGGCCCGGTGCACCCCTCCTTAGCTAACCTGGTCGCCCAAGACTCCTCTTCAGCGACCATATTGATGGCGATCTCAGTGCGGACGCCAGATCAACACAGGACGCTGCGAAACAGTACTCCCATCCTCAGACTATCCACTACACCCGGCCTCCAGGTCACTGGATTACAGGAGCACGCCACCACTCCCAGCCGACAGTGTAATCCATTCTACCGCTACTTTACCTACAATCTGCAATGTCAGCGAACTATTTTCTTTCCATACTCCCAGGTTACTCGCCGATTTAACACGAAAACTAATGTGTATAGTGTACTTATTTATTTCTTACTTTCCGTTTTGACGAGAAAGTACACTGCCGAATATGAGACGAACTGTTGTTACCTTGTGGATCCACGTTGCAGTTTCAATCACGAATGCAATTCCTTCCATAACTTAGAGAAAGAAAAAACCACTTTGGTAACTAATGGTAACGTCTCTAGCAGTCAGATGTACCCTCTCTCGGTAGAGGTGCGAAGAAAATAATGCACTCGATAACGTCAACACATTATTCTATTCTTTAATGCAGTTATATTACATTGAATAAGGAAATTCATCCTTTAGAAACACATCTAGTATGCTCATTGAGTACCATTTTATTTTGTCGACAATGTGGAATCATGCAAAGTAAGTATTCAAATCTGCATGTGTCATTATTATATTTATAACGAATGCCGAAAATTTTGCATTTACATCTCCTGTGTGCCACATTTTCTAACATAATTTCGGTTACAGGCTGCGCAACGATAATTTCTTACACTCACGTCGTGGTTTATGTCTACCATTCGTAATCTCCCTCGTCCTCTCTGCCTTCAACTGTGAAACAGAGATGTCTCAAACGCTACACAGCGCATGTTTAAATCTTAGCCCTTCAAGGAGAGTGACGTGCCTCGTCAGTATTATCCATGTTCTTGATGCGGATGACAGGACGTCAAGCACCGCCTGTGAGTCACGAATTATCTCTTACTTATAGAAGCAATCACTCCAGAAGGGCCGGACGAAGTGGCCGTGCGGTTAAAGGCGCTGCAGTCTGGAACCGCAAGACCGCTACGGTCGCAGGTTCGAGTCCTGCCTCGGGCATGGATGTTTGTGATGTCCTTAGGATAGTTAGGTTTAACTAGTTGTAAGCTCTAGGGGACTAATGACCTCAGCAGTTGAGTCCCATAGTGCGCAGAGCCATTTTTTTGAACTCCAGAAGGTTTTCTCCTTTGTGCCTTTGTACTGACCACTTGCGTGCAAGAAACACACATGTCCAATACTTGGAAATAAATTTCGACAGACATATATACTGAGAGATGACAGTTTTAAAGTGTGTCAAATCTATCCTTCCTTATTTTTTGATGTCACTAGTGAAGCAGTTCATCTCAGTTAGCAAGTGCAAATACAATTCATGGAAAAACAGGTAGTCCAGTCATGAGGTATGTGTCTGAACTTTGTAAAGGGCGAATGCGGAATTCGAAGAAAGGATGACACTCTCTAGCAAATAATGTGTGCGTAATTGTTTGATCTAGGAAGAAATCGTAGGAATATGAGCGAATACCGAAAGTAAGAGCAAGTGAGACTAAAAAGAGTTGGGTGTAGGTCTGGTCGTATCGGACAGGCTGCTACACAGTTCCCACTCTCTGACGCTATCCCTCTGCAAACCGCCACGGGGACTTTTGGCTGCTCAGTTTCCTGCCTGGCCCGGTGCACCCCTCCTTAGCTAACCTGGTCGCCCAAGACTCCTCTTAAGCGACCATATTGATGGCGATCTCAGTGCGGACGCCAGATCAACACAGGATGCTGCGAAACAGTACTCCCATCCTCAGACTATCCACTACACCCGGCCTCCAGTTCGCTGGATTACAGGAGCACGCCACCACTCCCAGCCGCTAGTGTAATCCATTCTACCGCTACTTTACCTACAATCCGCAATGTCAGCGAACTATTTTCTTTCCATACTCCCAGCTTACTCGCCGATTTAACACGAAAACTAATGTGTATAGTGTACTTATTTATTTCTTACTTTCCGTTTCGACGAGAAAGTACACTGCCGAATATGAGACGAACTGTTGTTACCTTGTGGATCCACTTTGCAGTTTCAATCACGAATGCAATTCCTTCCATAACTTAGAGAAAGAAAAAGCCACTTTGGTAACTAATGGTAACGTCTCTAGCAGTCAGATGTACCCTCTCTCGGTAGAGGTGCGAAGAAAATAATGCACTCGATAACGTCAACACATTATTCTATTCTTTAATGCAGTTATATTACATTGAATAAGGAAATTCATCCTTTAGAAACACATCTAGTATGCTCATTGAGTACCATTTTATTTTGTCGACAATGTGGAATCATGTAAAGTAAGTATTCAAATCTGCATGTGTCATTATTATATTTATAACGAATGCCGAAAATTTTGCATTTACATCTCCTGTGTGCCACATTTTCTAACATAATTTCGATTACAGGCTGCGCAACGATAATTTCTTACACTCACGTCGTGGTTTATGTCTACCATTCGTAATCTCCCTCGTCCTCTCTGCCTTCAACTGTGAAACAGAGATGTCTCAAACGCTACACAGCGCATGTTTAAATCTTAGCCCTTCAACGAGAGTGACGTGCCTCGTCAGTATTATCCATGTTCTTGATGCGGATGACAGGACGTCAAGCACCGCCTGTGAGTCACGAATTATCTCTTACTTTGAGAAGCAATCACTCCAGAAGGTTTTCTCCTTTGTGCCTTTGTACTGACCACTTGCGTGCAAGAAACACACATGTCCAATACTTGGAAATAAATTTCGACAGACATATATACTGAGAGATGACAGTTTTAAAGTGTGTCAAATCTAGCCTTCCTTATTTTTTGATGTCACTAGTGAAGCAGTTCATCTCAGTTAGCAAGTGCAAATACAATTCATGGAAAAACAGGTAGTCCAGTCATGAGGTATGTGTCTGAACTTTGTAAAGGGCGAATGCGGAATTCGAAGAAAGGATGACACTCTCTAGCAAATAATGTGTGCGTAATTGTTTGATCTAGGAAGAAATCGTAGGAATATGAGCGAATACCGAAAGTAAGAGCAAGTGAGACTAAAAAGAGTTGGGTGTAGGTCTGGTCGTATCGGACAGGCTGCTACACAGTTCCCACTCTCTGACGCTATCCCTCTGCAAACCGCCACGGGGACTTTTGGCTGCTCAGTTTCCTGCCTGGCCCGGTGCACCCCTCCTTAGCTAACCTGGTCGCCCAAGACTCCTCTTAAGCGACCATATTGATGGCGATCTCAGTGCGGACGCCAGATCAACACAGGATGCTGCTAAACAGTACTCCCATCCTCAGACTATCCACTACACCCGGCCTCCAGTTCGCTGGATTACAGGAGCACGCCACCACTCCCAGCCGCTAGTGTAATCCATTCTACCGCTACTTTACCTACAATCCGCAATGTCAGCGAACTATTTTCTTTCCATACTCCCAGCTTACTCGCCGATTTAACACGAAAACTAATGTGTATAGTGTACTTATTTATTTCTTACTTTCCGTTTCGACGAGAAAGTACACTGCCGAATATGAGACGAACTGTTGTTACCTTGTGGATCCACTTTGCAGTTTCAATCACGAATGCAATTCCTTCCATAACTTAGAGAACGAAAAAACCACTTTGGTAACTAATGGTAACGTCTCTAGCAGTCAGATGTACCCTCTCTCGGTAGAGGTGCGAAGAAAATAATGCACTCGATAACGTCAACACATTATTCTATTCTTTAATGCAGTTATATTACATTGAATAAGGAAATTCATCCTTTAGAAACACATCTAGTATGCTCATTGAGTACCATTTTATTTTGTCGACAATGTGGAATCATGTAAAGTAAGTATTCAAATCTGCATGTGTCATTATTATATTTATAACGAATGCCGAAAATTTTGCATTTACATCTGCTGTGTGCCACATTTTCTAACATAATTTCGATTACAGGCTGCGCAACGATAATTTCTTACACTCACGTCGTGGTTTATGTCTACCATTCGTAATCTCCCTCGTCCTCTCTGCCTTCAACTGTGAAACAGAGATGTCTCAAACGCTACACAGCGCATGTTTAAATCTTAGCCCTTCAACGAGAGTGACGTGCCTCGTCAGTATTATCCATGTTCTTGATGCGGATGACAGGACGTCAAGCACCGCCTGTGAGTCACGAATTATCTCTTACTTTGAGAAGCAATCACTCCAGAAGGTTTTCTCCTTTGTGCCTTTGTACTGACCACTTGCGTGCAAGAAACACACATGTCCAATACTTGGAAATAAATTTCGACAGACATATATACTGAGAGATGACAGTTTTAAAGTGTGTCAAATCTAGCCTTCCTTATTTTTTGATGTCACTAGTGAAGCAGTTCATCTCAGTTAGCAAGTGCAAATACAATTCATGGAAAAACAGGTAGTCCAGTCATGAGGTATGTGTCTGAACTTTGTAAAGGGCGAATGCGGAATTCGAAGAAAGGATGACACTCTCTAGCAAATAATGTGTGCGTAATTGCTTGATCTAGGAAGAAATCGTAGGAATATGAGCGAATACCGAAAGTAAGAGCAAGTGAGACTAAAAAGAGTTGGGTGTAGGTCTGGTCGTATCGGACAGGCTGCTACACAGTTCCCACTCTCTGACGCTATCCCTCTGCAAACCGCCACGGGGACTTTTGGCTGCTCAGTTTCCTGCCTGGCCCGGTGCACCCCTCCTTAGCTAACCTGGTCGCCCAAGACTCCTCTTAAGCGACCATATTGATGGCGATCTCAGTGCGGACGCCAGATCAACACAGGATGCTGCTAAACAGTACTCCCATCCTCAGACTATCCACTACACCCGGCCTCCAGTTCGCTGGATTACAGGAGCACGCCACCACTCCCAGCCGCTAGTGTAATCCATTCTACCGCTACTTTATCTACAATCCGCAATGTCAGCGAACTATTTTCTTTCCATACTCCCAGCTTACTCGCCGATTTAACACGAAAACTAATGTGTATAGTGTACTTATTTATTTCTTACTTTCCGTTTCGACGAGAAAGTACACTGCCGAATATGAGACGAACTGTTGTTACCTTGTGGATCCACTTTGCAGTTTCAATCACGAATGCAATTCCTTCCATAACTTAGAGAAAGAAAAAACCACTTTGGTAACTAATGGTAACGTCTCTAGCAGTCAGATGTACCCTCTCTCGGTAGAGGTGCGAAGAAAATAATGCACTCGATAACGTCAACACATTATTCTATTCCTTAATGCAGTTATATTACATTGAATAAGGAAATTCATCCTTTAGAAACACATCTAGTATGCTCATTGAGTACCATTTTATTTTGTCGACAATGTGGAATCATGTAAAGTAAGTATTCAAATCTGCATGTGTCATTATTATATTTATAACGAATGCCGAAAATTTTGCATTTACATCTCCTGTGTGCCACATTTTCTAACATAATTTCGATTACAGGCTGCGCAACGATAATTTCTTACACTCACGTCGTGGTTTATGTCTACCATTCGTAATCTCCCTCGTCCTCTCTGCCTTCAACTGTGAAACAGAGATGTCTCAAACGCTACACAGCGCATGTTTAAATCTTAGCCCTTCAACGAGAGTGACGTGCCTCGTCAGTATTATCCATGTTCTTGATGCGGATGACAGGACGTCAAGCACCGCCTGTGAGTCACGAATTATCTCTTACTTTGAGAAGCAATCACTCCAGAAGGTTTTCTCCTTTGTGCCTTTGTACTGACCACTTGCGTGCAAGAAACACACATGTCCAATACTTGGAAATAAATTTCGACAGACATATATACTGAGAGATGACAGTTTTAAAGTGTGTCAAATCTAGCCTTCCTTATTTTTTGATGTCACTAGTGAAGCAGTTCATCTCAGTTAGCAAGTGCAAATACAATTCATGGAAAAACAGGTAGTCCAGTCATGAGGTATGTGTCTGAACTTTGTAAAGGGCGAATGCGGAATTCGAAGAAAGGATGACACTCTCTAGCAAATAATGTGTGCGTAATTGTTTGATCTAGGAAGAAATCGTAGGAATATGAGCGAATACCGAAAGTAAGAGCAAGTGAGACTAAAAAGAGTTGGGTGTAGGTCTGGTCGTATCGGACAGGCTGCTACACAGTTCCCACTCTCTGACGCTATCCCTCTGCAAACCGCCACGGGGACTTTTGGCTGCTCAGTTTCCTGCCTGGCCCGGTGCACCCCTCCTTAGCTAACCTGGTCGCCCAAGACTCCTCTTAAGCGACCATATTGATGGCGATCTCAGTGCGGACGCCAGATCAACACAGGATGCTGCGAAACAGTACTCCCATCCTCAGACTATCCACTACACCCGGCCTCCAGTTCGCTGGATTACAGGAGCACGCCACCACTCCCAGCCGCTAGTGTAATCCATTCTACCGCTACTTTACCTACAATCCGCAATGTCAGCGAACTATTTTCTTTCCATACTCCCAGCTTACTCGCCGATTTAACACGAAAACTAATGTGTATAGTGTACTTATTTATTTCTTACTTTCCGTTTCGACGAGAAAGTACACTGCCGAATATGAGACGAACTGTTGTTACCTTGTGGATCCACTTTGCAGTTTCAATCACGAATGCAATTCCTTCCATAACTTAGAGAAAGAAAAAACCACTTTGGTAACTAATGGTAACGTCTCTAGCAGTCAGATGTACCCTCTCTCGGTAGAGGTGCGAAGAAAATAATGCACTCGATAACGTCAACACATTATTCTATTCTTTAATGCAGTTATATTACATTGAATAAGGAAATTCATCCTTTAGAAACACATCTAGTATGCTCATTGAGTACCATTTTATTTTGTCGACAATGTGGAATCATGTAAAGTAAGTATTCAAATCTGCATGTGTCATTATTATATTTATAACGAATGCCGAAAATTTTGCATTTACATCTCCTGTGTGCCACATTTTCTAACATAATTTCGATTACAGGCTGCGCAACGATAATTTCTTACACTCACGTCGTGGTTTATGTCTACCATTCGTAATCTCCCTCGTCCTCTCTGCCTTCAACTGTGAAACAGAGATGTCTCAAACGCTACACAGCGCATGTTTAAATCTTAGCCCTTCAACAAGAGTGACGTGCCTCGTCAGTATTATCCATGTTCTTGATGCGGATGACAGGACGTCAAGCACCGCCTGTGAGTCAAGAATTATCTCTTACTTTGAGAAGCAATCACTCCAGAAGGTTTTCTCCTTTGTGACTTTATACTGACCACTTGCGTGCAAGAAACACACATGTCCAATACTTGGAAATAAATTTCGACAGACATATATACTGAGAGATGACAGTTTTAAAGTGTGTCAAATCTAGCCTTCCTTATTTTTTGAAGTCTCTAGTGAAGCAATTCATCTCAGTTAGCAAGTGCAAATACAATTCATGGAAAGACAGGTAGTCCAGTCATGAGGTATGTGTCTGAACTTTGTAAAGGACGAATGCGGAATTCGAAGAAAGGATGACACTCTCTAGCAAATAATGTGTGCGTAATTGTTTGATCTAGGAAGAAATCGTAGGAATATGAGCGAATACCGAAAGTAAGAGCAAGTGAGACTAAAAAGAGTTGGGTGTAGGTCTGGTCGTATCGGACAGGCTGCTACACAGTTCCCACTCTCTGACACTATCCCTCTGCTAACCGCCACGGGGACTTTTGGCTGCTCAGTTTCCTGCCTGGACGGTGCACCCCTCCTTAGCTAACCTGGTCGCCCAAGACTCCTCTTAAGCGACCATATTGATGGCGATCTCAGTGCGGACGCCAGATCAACACAGGATGCAGCAAAACAGTACTCCCATCCTCAGACTATCCACTACACCCGGCCTCCAGGTCGCTGGATTACAGGAGCACGCCATCACTCCCAGCCGCCAGTGTAATCCATTCTACCGCTACTTTACCTACAATCTGCAATGTCAGCGAACTATTTTTTTTCCATACTCCCAGCTTACTCGCCGATTTAACACGAAAACTAATGTGTATAGTGTACTTATTTATTTCTTACTTTCCGTTTCGACGAGAAAGTACACTGCCGAATATGAGACGAATTGTTGTTACCTTGTGGATCCACTTTGCAGTTTCAATCACGAATGCAATTCCTTCCATGACTTAGAGAAAGAAAAAACCACTTTGGTAACTAATGGTAACGTCTCTAGCAGTCAGATGTACCCTCTCTCGGTAGAGGTGCGAAGAAAATAATGCACTCGATAACGTCAACACATTATTCTATTCTTTAATGCAGTTATATTACATTGAATAAGGAAATTCATCCTTTAGAAACACATCTAGTATGCTCATTGAGTACCATTTTATTTTGTCGACAATGTGGAATCATGTAAAGTAAGTATTCAAATCTGCATGTGTCATTATTATATTTATAACGAATGCCGAAAATTTTGCATTTACATCTCCTGTGTGCCACATTTTCTAACATAATTTCGATTACAGGCTGCGCAACGATAATTTCTTACACTCACGTCGTGGTTTATGTCTACCATTCGTAATCTCCCTCGTCCTCTCTGCCTTCAACTGTGAAACAGAGATGTCTCAAACGCTACACAGCGCATGTTTAAATCTTAGCCCTTCAACGAGAGTGACGTGCCTCGTCAGTATTATCCATGTTCTTGATGCGGATGACAGGACGTCAAGCACCGCCTGTGAGTCACGAATTATCTCTTACTTTGAGAAGCAATCACTCCAGAAGGTTTTCTCCTTTGTGCCTTTGTACTGACCACTTGCGTGCAAGAAACACACATGTCCAATACTTGGAAATAAATTTCGACAGACATATATACTGAGAGATGACAGTTTTAAAGTGTGTCAAATCTAGCCTTCCTTATTTTTTGATGTCACTAGTGAAGCAGTTCATCTCAGTTAGCAAGTGCAAATACAATTCATGGAAAAACAGGTAGTCCAGTCATGAGGTATGTGTCTGAACTTTGTAAAGGGCGAATGCGGAATTCGAAGAAAGGATGACACTCTCTAGCAAATAATGTGTGCGTAATTGTTTGATCTAGGAAGAAATCGTAGGAATATGAGCGAATACCGAAAGTAAGAGCAAGTGAGACTAAAAAGAGTTGGGTGTAGGTCTGGTCGTATCGGACAGGCTGCTACACAGTTCCCACTCTCTGACGCTATCCCTCTGCAAACCGCCACGGGGACTTTTGGCTGCTCAGTTTCCTGCCTGGCCCGGTGCACCCCTCCTTAGCTAACCTGGTCGCCCAAGACTCCTCTTAAGCGACCATATTGATGGCGATCTCAGTGCGGACGCCAGATCAACACAGGATGCTGCTAAACAGTACTCCCATCCTCAGACTATCCACTACACCCGGCCTCCAGTTCGCTGGATTACAGGAGCACGCCACCACTCCCAGCCGCTAGTGTAATCCATTCTACCGCTACTTTACCTACAATCCGCAATGTCAGCGAACTATTTTCTTTCCATACTCCCAGCTTACTCGCCGATTTAACACGAAAACTAATGTGTATAGTGTACTTATTTATTTCTTACTTTCCGTTTCGACGAGAAAGTACACTGCCGAATATGAGACGAACTGTTGTTACCTTGTGGATCCACTTTGCAGTTTCAATCACGAATGCAATTCCTTCCATAACTTAGAGAAAGAAAAAACCACTTTGGTAACTAATGGTAACGTCTCTAGCAGTCAGATGTACCCTCTCTCGGTAGAGGTGCGAAGAAAATAATGCACTCGATAACGTCAACACATTATTCTATTCTTTAATGCAGTTATATTACATTGAATAAGGAAATTCATCCTTTAGAAACACATCTAGTATGCTCATTGAGTACCATTTTATTTTGTCGACAATGTGGAATCATGTAAAGTAAGTATTCAAATCTGCATGTGTCATTATTATATTTATAACGAATGCCGAAAATTTTGCATTTACATCTCCTGTGTGCCACATTTTCTAACATAATTTCGATTACAGGCTGCGCAACGATAATTTCTTACACTCACGTCGTGGTTTATGTCTACCATTCGTAATCTCCCTCGTCCTCTCTGCTTTCAACTGTGAAACAGAGATGTCTCAAACGCTACACAGCGCATGTTTAAATCTTAGCCCTTCAACGAGAGTGACGTGCCTCGTCAGTATTATCCATGTTCTTGATGCGGATGACAGGACGTCAAGCACCGCCTGTGAGTCAAGAATTATCTCTTACTTTGAGAAGCAATCACTCCAGAAGGTTTTCTCCTTTGTGACTTTATACTGACCACTTGCGTGCAAGAAACACACATGTCCAATACTTGGAAATAAATTTCGACAGACATATATACTGAGAGATGACAGTTTTAAAGTGTGTCAAATCTAGCCTTCCTTATTTTTTGAAGTCTCTAGTGAAGCAATTCATCTCAGTTAGCAAGTGCAAATACAATTCATGGAAAAACAGGTAGTCCAGTCATGAGGTATGTGTCTGAACTTTGTAAAGGACGAATGCGGAATTCGAAGAAAGGATGACACTCTCTAGCAAATAATGTGTGCGTAATTGTTTGATCTAGGAAGAAATCGTAGGAATATGAGCGAATACCGAAAGTAAGAGCAAGTGAGACTAAAAAGAGTTGGGTGTAGGTCTGGTCGTATCGGACAGGCTGCTACACAGTTCCCACTCTCTGACACTATCCCTCTGCTAACCGCCACGGGGACTTTTGGCTGCTCAGTTTCCTGCCTGGACGGTGCACCCCTCCTTAGCTAACCTGGTCGCCCAAGACTCCTCTTAAGCGACCATATTGATGGCGATCTCAGTGCGGACGCCAGATCAACACAGGATGCAGCGAAACAGTACTCCCATTCTCAGACTATCCACTACACCCGGCCTCCAGGTCGCTGGATTACAGGAGCACGCCATCACTCCCAGCCGCCAGTGTAATCCATTCTACCGCTACTTTACCTACAATCTGCAATGTCAGCGAACTATTTTTTTTCCATACTCCCAGCTTACTCGCCGATTTAACACGAAAACTAATGTGTATAGTGTACTTATTTATTTCTTACTTTCCGTTTCGACGAGAAAGTACACTGCCGAATATGAGACGAACTGTTGTTACCTTGTGGATCCACGTTGCAGTTTCAATCACGAATGCAATTCCTTCCATAACTTAGAGAAAGAAAAAACCACTTTGGTAACTAATGGTAACGTCTCTAGCAGTCAGATGTACCCTCTCTCGGTAGAGGTGCGAAGAAAATAATGCTCTCGATAACGTCAACACATTATTCTATTCTTTAATGCAGTTATATTACATTGAATAAGGAAATTCATCCTTTAGAAACACACCTAGTATGCTCATTGAGTACCATTTTATTTTGTCGAAAATGTGGAATCATGTAAAGTAAGTATTCAAATCTGCATGTGTCATTATTATATTTATAACGAATGCCGAAGATTTTGCATTTACATCTCCTGTGTGCCACATTTTCTAACATAATTTCGATTACAGGCTGCGCAACGATAATTTCTTACACTCACGTCGTGGTTTATGTCTACCATTCGTAATCTCCCTCGTCCTCTCTGCCTTCAACTGTGAAACAGAGATGTCTCAAACGCTACACAGCGCATGTTTAAATCTTAGCCCTTCAACGAGAGTGACGTGCCTCGTCAGTATTATCCATGTTCTTGATGCGGATGACAGGAAGTCAAGCACCGCCTGTGAGTCACGAATTATCTCTTACTTTGAGAAGCAATCACTCCAGAAGGTTTTCTCCTTTGTGCCTTTGTACTGACCACTTGCGTGCAAGAAACACACATGTCCAATACTTGGAAATAAATTTCGACAGACATATATATTGAGAGATGACAGTTTTAAAGTGTGTCAAATCTAGCCTTCCTTATTTTTTGATGTCACTAGTGAAGCAGTTCATCTCAGTTAGCAAGTGCAAATACAATTCATGGAAAAACAGGTAGTCCAGTCATGAGGTATGTGTCTGAACTTTGTAAAGGGCGAATGCGGAATTCGAAGAAAGGATGACACTCTCTAGCAAATAATGTGTGCGTAATTGTTTGATCTAGGAAGAAATCGTAGGAATATGAGCGAATACCGAAAGTAAGAGCAAGTGAGACTAAAAAGAGTTGGGTGTAGGTCTGGTCGTATCGGACAGGCTGCTACACAGTTCCCACTCTCTGACGCTATCCCTCTGCAAACCGCCACGGGGACTTTTGGCTGCTCAGTTTCCTGCCTGGCCCGGTGCACCCCTCCTTAGCTAACCTGGTCGCCCAAGACTCCTCTTAAGCGACCATATTGATGGCGATCTCAGTGCGGACGCCAGATCAACACAGGATGCTGCGAAACAGTACTCCCATCCTCAGACTATCCACTACACCCGGCCTCCAGGTCGCTGGATTACAGGAGCACGCCACCACTCCCAGCCGCTAGTGTAATCCATTCTACCGCTACTTTACCTACAATCCGCAATGTCAGCGAACTATTTTGTTTCCATACTCCCAGCTTACTCGCCGATTTAACACGAAAACTAATGTGTATAGTGTACTTATTTATTTCTTACTTTCCGTTTCGACGAGAAAGTACACTGCCGAATATGAGACGAACTGTTGTTACCTTGTGGATCCACTTTGCAGTTTCAATCACGAATGCAATTCCTTCCATAACTTAGAGAAAGAAAAAACCACTTTGGTAACTAATGGTAACGTCTCTAGCAGTCAGATGTACCCTCTCTCGGTAGAGGTGCGAAGAAAATAATGCACTCGATAACGTCAACACATTATTCTATTCTTTAATGCAGTTATATTACATTGAATAAGGAAATTCATCCTTTAGAAACACATCTAGTATGCTCATTGAGTACCATTTTATTTTGTCGACAATGTGGAATCATGTAAAGTAAGTATTCAAATCTGCATGTGTCATTATTATATTTATAACGAATGCCGAAAATTTTGCATTTACATCTGCTGTGTGCCACATTTTCTAACATAATTTCGATTACAGGCTGCGCAACGATAATTTCTTACACTCACGTCGTGGTTTATGTCTACCATTCGTAATCTCCCTCGTCCTCTCTGCCTTCAACTGTGAAACAGAGATGTCTCAAACGCTACACAGCGCATGTTTAAATCTTAGCCCTTCAACAAGAGTGACGTGCCTCGTCAGTATTATCCATGTTCTTGATGCGGATGACAGGACGTCAAGCACCGCCTGTGAGTCAAGAATTATCTCTTACTTTGAGAAGCAATCACTCCAGAAGGTTTTCTCCTTTGTGCCTTTATACTGACCACTTGCGTGCAAGAAACACACATGTCCAATACTTGGAAATAAATTTCGACAGACATATATACTGAGAGATGACAGTTTTAAAGTGAGTCAAATCTAGCCTTCCTTATTTTTTGAAGTCTCTAGTGAAGCAATTCATCTCAGTTAGCAAGTGCAAATACAATTCATGGAAAAACAGGTAGTCCAGTCATGAGGTATGTGTCTGAACTTTGTAAAGGACGAATGCGGAATTCGAAGAAAGGATGACACTCTCTAGCAAATAATGTGTGCGTAATTGTTTGATCTAGGAAGAAATCGTAGGAATATGAGCGAATACCGAAAGTAAGAGCAAGTGAGACTAAAAAGAGTTGGGTGTAGGTCTGGTCGTATCGGACAGGCTGCTACACAGTTCCCACTCTCTGACACTATCCCTCTGCTAACCGCCACGGGGACTTTTGGCTGCTCAGTTTCCTGCCTGGACGGTGCACCCCTCCTTAGCTAACCTGGTCGCCCAAGACTCCTCTTAAGCGACCATATTGATGGCGATCTCAGTGCGGACGCCAGATCAACACAGGATGCAGCAAAACAGTACTCCCATCCTCAGACTATCCACTACACCAGGCTTCCAGGTCGCTGGATTACAGGAGCATGCCATCACTCCCAGCCGCCAGTGTAATCCATTCTACCGCTACTTTACCTACAATCTGCAATGTCAGCGAACTATTTTTTTCCATACTCCCAGCTTACTCGCCGATTTAACACGAAAACTAATGTGTATAGTGTACTTATTTATTTCTTACTTTCCGTTTCGACGAGAAAGTACACTGCCGAATATGAGACGAACTGTTGTTACCTTGTGGATCCACGTTGCAGTTTCAATCACGAATGCAATTCCTTCCATAACTTAGAGAAAGAAAAAACCACTTTGGTAACTAATGGTAACGTCTCTAGCAGTCAGATGTACCCTCTCTCGGTAGAGGTGCGAAGAAAATAATGCTCTCGATAACGTCAACACATTATTCTATTCTTTAATGCAGTTATATTACATTGAATAAGGAAATTCATCCTTTAGAAACACACCTAGTATGCTCATTGAGTACCATTTTATTTTGTCGAAAATGTGGAATCATGTAAAGTAAGTATTCAAATCTGCATGTGTCATTATTATATTTATAACGAATGCCGAAGATTTTGCATTTACATCTCCTGTGTGCCACATTTTCTAACATAATTTCGATTACAGGCTGCGCAACGATAATTTCTTACACTCACGTCGTGGTTTATGTCTACCATTCGTAATCTCCCTCGTCCTCTCTGCCTTCAACTGTGAAACAGAGATGTCTCAAACGCTACACAGCGCATGTTTAAATCTTAGCCCTTCAACGAGAGTGACGTGCCTCGTCAGTATTATCCATGTTCTTGATGCGGATGACAGGAAGTCAAGCACCGCCTGTGAGTCACGAATTATCTCTTACTTTGAGAAGCAATCACTCCAGAAGGTTTTCTCCTTTGTGCCTTTGTACTGACCACTTGCGTGCAAGAAACACACATGTCCAATACTTGGAAATAAATTTCGACAGACATATATATTGAGAGATGACAGTTTTAAAGTGTGTCAAATCTAGCCTTCCTTATTTTTTGAAGTCTCTAGTGAAGCAATTCATCTCAGTTAGCAAGTGCAAATACAATTCATGGAAAAACAGGTAGTCCAGTCATGAGGTATGTGTCTGAACTTTGTAAAGGACGAATGCGGAATTCGAAGAAAGGATGACACTCTCTAGCAAATAATGTGTGCGTAATTGTTTGATCTAGGAAGAAATCGTAGGAATATGAGCGAATACCGAAAGTAAGAGCAAGTGAGACTAAAAAGAGTTGGGTGTAGGTCTGGTCGTATCGGACAGGCTGCTACACAGTTCCCACTCTCTGACACTATCCCTCTGCTAACCGCCACGGGGACTTTTGGCTGCTCAGTTTCCTGCCTGGACGGTGCACCCCTCCTTAGCTAACCTGGTCGCCCAAGACTCCTCTTAAGCGACCATATTGATGGCGATCTCAGTGCGGACGCCAGATCAACACAGGATGCAGCAAAACAGTACTCCCATCCTCAGACTATCCACTACACCCGGCCTCCAGGTCGCTGGATTACAGGAGCACGCCATCACTCCCAGCCGCCAGTGTAATCCATTCTACCGCTACTTTACCTACAATCTGCAATGTCAGCGAACTATTTTTTTTCCATACTCCCAGCTTACTCGCCGATTTAACACGAAAACTAATGTGTATAGTGTACTTATTTATTTCTTACTTTCCGTTTCGACGAGAAAGTACACTGCCGAATATGAGACGAACTGTTGTTACCTTGTGGATCCACTTTGCAGTTTCAATCACGAATGCAATTCCTTCCATAACTTAGAGAAAGAAAAAACCACTTTGGTAACTAATGGTAACGTCTCTAGCAGTCAGATGTACCCTCTCTCGGTAGAGGTGCGAAGAAAATAATGCACTCGATAACGTCAACTCATTATTCTATTCTTTAATGCAGTTATATTACATTGAATAAGGAAATTCATCCTTTAGAAACACATCTAGTATGCTCATTGAGTACCATTTTATTTTGTCGAAAATGTGGAATCATGTAAAGTAAGTATTCAAATCTGCATGTGTCATTATTATATTTATAACGAATGCCGAAGATTTTGCATTTACATCTCCTGTGTGCCACATTTTCTAACATAATTTCGATTACAGGCTGCGCAACGATAATTTCTTACACTCACGTCGTGGTTTATGTCTACCATTCGTAATCTCCCTCGTCCTCTCTGCCTTCAACTGTGAAACAGAGATGTCTCAAACGCTACACAGCGCATGTTTAAATCTTAGCCCTTCAACGAGAGTGACGTGCCTCGTCAGTATTATCCATGTTCTTGATGCGGATGACAGGAAGTCAAGCACCGCCTGTGAGTCACGAATTATCTCTTACTTTGAGAAGCAATCACTCCAGAAGGTTTTCTCCTTTGTGCCTTTATACTGACCACTTGCGTGCAAGAAACACACATGTCCAATACTTGGAAATAAATTTCGACAGACATATATACTGAGAGATGACAGTTTTAAAGTGTGTCAAATCTAGCCTTCCTTATTTTTTGAAGTCTCTAGTGAAGCAATTCATCTCAGTTAGCAAGTGCAAATACAATTCATGGAAAAACAGGTAGTCCAGTCATGAGGTATGTGTCTGAACTTTGTAAAGGACGAATGCGGAATTCGAAGAAAGGATGACACTCTCTAGCAAATAATGTGTGCGTAATTGTTTGATCTAGGAAGAAATCGTAGGAATATGAGCGAATACCGAAAGTAAGAGCAAGTGAGACTAAAAAGAGTTGGGTGTAGGTCTGGTCGTATCGGAGAGGCTGCTACACAGTTCCCACTCTCTGACGCTATCCCTCTGCTAACCGCCACGGGGACTTTTGGCTGCTCAGTTTCCTGCCTGGCCCGGTGCACCCCTCCTTAGCTAACCTGGTCGCCCAAGACTCCTCTTAAGCGACCATATTGATGGCGATCTCAGTGCGGACGCCAGATCAACACAGGACGCTGCGAAACAGTACTCCCATCCTCAGACTATCCACTACACCCGGCCTCCAGGTTGCTGGATTACAGGAGCACGCCATCACTCCCAGCCGCCAGTGTAATCCATTCTACCGCTACTTTACCTACAATCTGCAATGTCAGCGAACTATTTTTTTTCCATACTCCCAGCTTACTCGCCGATTTAACACGAAAACTAATGTGTATCGTGTACTTATTTATTTCTTACTTTCCGTTTCGACGAGAAAGTACACTGCCGAATATGAGACGAACTGTTGTTACCTTGTGAATCCACGTTGCAGTTTCAATCACGAATGCAATTCCTTCCATAACTTAGAGATAGAAAAAACCACTTTGGTAACTAATGGTAACGTCTCTAGCAGTCAGATGTACCCTCTCTCGGTAGAGGTGCGAAGCAAATAATGCTCTCGATAACGTCAACACATTATTCTATTCTTTAATGCAGTTATATTACATTGAATAAGGAAATTCATCCTTTAGAAACACACCTAGTATGCTCATTGAGTACCATTTTATTTTGTCGAAAATGTGGAATCATGTAAAGTAAGTATTCAAATCTGCATGTGTCATTATTATATTTATAACGAATGCCGAAGATTTTGCATTTACATCTCCTGTGTGCCACATTTTCTAACATAATTTCGATTACAGGCTGCGCAACGATAATTTCTTACACTCACGTCGTGGTTTATGTCTACCATTCGTAATCTCCCTCGTCCTCTCTGCCTTCAACTGTGAAACAGAGATGTCTCAAACGCTACACAGCGCATGTTTAAATCTTAGCCCTTCAAGGAGAGTGACGTGCCTCGTCAGTATTATCCATGTTCTTGATGCGGATGACAGGAAGTCAAGGACCGCCTGTGAGTCAAGAATTATCTCTTACTTTGAGAAGCAATCACTCCAGAAGGTTTTCTCCTTTGTGCCTTTGTACTGACCACTTGCGTGCAAGAAACACACATGTCCAATACTTGGAAATAAATTTCGACAGACATATACACTGAGAGATGACAGTTTTAAAGTGTGTCAAATCTAGCCTTCCTTATTTTTTGAAGTCTCTAGTGAAGCAATTCATCTCAGTTAGCACGTGCAAATACAATTCATGGAAAAACAGGTAGTCCAGTCATGAGGTATGTGTCTGAACTTTGTAAAGGACGAATGCGGAATTCGAAGAAAGGATGACACTCTCTAGCAAATAATGTGTGCGTAATTGTTTGATCTAGGAAGAAATCGTAGGAATATGAGCGAATACCGAAAGTAAGAGCAAGTGAGACTAAAAAGAGTTGGGTGTAGGTCTGGTCGTATCGGACAGGCTGCTACACAGTTCCCACTCTCTGACGCTATCCCTCTGCTAACCGCCACGGGGACTTTTGGCTGCTCAGTTTCCTGCCTGGCCCGGTGCACCCCTCCTTAGCTAACCTGGTCGCCCAAGACTCCTCTTAAGCGACCATATTGATTGCGATCTCAGTGCGGACGCCAGTTCAACTCTTGATGCTGCGAAACAGTTCTCCTATCCTCAGACTATCCACTACAGCCGGCCTCCAGGTCGCTGGATTACAGGAGCACGCCACCACTCCCAGCCGCTAGTGTAATCCATTCTACCGCTACTTTACCTACAATCTGCAACGTCAGCGAACTATTTTCTTTCCATACTCCCAGCTTACTCGCCGATCTAACACGAAAACTAATGTGTATAGTGAACTTATTTATTTCTTACTTTCCGTTTTGACGAGAAAGTACACTGCCGAATATGAGACGAACTGTTGTTACCTTGTGGATCCACGTTGCAGTTTCAATCACGAATGCAATTCCTTCCATAACTTAGAGAACGAAAAAACCACTTTGGTAACTAATGGTAACGTCTCTAGCAGTCAGATGTACCCTCTCTCGGTAGAGGTGCGAAGAAAATAATGCACTCGATAACGTCAACACATTATTCTATTCTTTAATGCAGTTATATTACATTGAATAAGGAAATTCATCCTTTAGAAACACATCTAGTATGCTCATTGAGTACCATTTTATTTTGTCGACAATGTGGAATCATGTAAAGTAAGTATTCAAATCTGCATGTGTCATTATGATATTTATAACGAATGCCGAAAATTTTGCATTTACATCTCCTGTGTGCCACATTTTCTAACATAATTTCGATTACAGGCTGCGCAACGATAATTTCTTACACTCACGTCGTGGTTTATGTCTACCATTCGTAATCTCCCTCGTCCTCTCTGCCTTCAACTGTGAAACAGAGATGTCTCAAACGCTACACAGCGCATGTTTAAATCTTAGCCCTTCAACGAGAGTGACGTGCCTCGTCAGTATTATCCATGTTCTTGATGCGGATGACAGGAAGTCAAGCACCGCCTGTGAGTCACGAATTATCTCTTACTTTGAGAAGCAATCACTCCAGAAGGTTTTCTCCTTTGTGCCTTTATACTGACCACTTGCGTGCAAGAAACACACATGTCCAATACTCGGAAATAAATTTCGACAGACATATATACTGAGAGATGACAGTTTTAAAGTGTGTCAAATCTAGCCTTCCTTATTTTTTGAAGTCTCTAGTGAAGCAATTCATCTCAGTTAGCAAGTGCAAATACAATTCATGGAAAAACAGGTAGTCCAGTCATGAGGTATGTGTCTGAACTTTGTAAAGGACGAATGCGGAATTCGAAGAAAGGATGACACTCTCTAGCAAATAATGTGTGCGTAATTGTTTGATCTAGGAAGAAATCGTAGGAATATGAGCGAATACCGAAAGTAAGAGCAAGTGAGACTAAAAAGAGTTGGGTGTAGGTCTGGTCGTATTGGACAGGCTGCTACACAGTTCCCACTCTCTGACGCTATCCCTCTGCTAACCGCCACGGGGACTTTTGGCTGCTCAGTTTCCTGCCTGGCCCGGTGCACCCCTCCTTAGCTAACCTGGTCGCCCAAGACTCCTCTTAAGCGACCATATTGATGGCGATCTCAGTGCGGACGCCAGATCAACACTTGATGCTGCGAAACAGTTCTCCTATCCTCAGACTATCCACTACAGCCGGCCTCCAGGTCGCTGGATTACAGGAGCACGCCACCACTCCCAGCCGATAGTGTAATCCATTCTACCGCTACTTTACCTACAATCTGCAATGTCAGCGAACTATTTTCTTTCCATACTCCCAGCTTACTCGCCGATTTAACACGAAAACTAATGTGTATAGTGTACTTATTTATTTCTTACTTTCCGTTTTGACGAGAAAGTACACAGCCGAATATGAGACGAACTGTTGTTACCTTGTGGATCCACGTTGCAGTTTCAATCACGAATGCAATTCCTTCCATAACTTAGAGAAAGAAAAAACCACTTTGGTAACTAATGGTAACGTCTCTAGCAGTCAGATGTACCCTCTCTCGGTAGAGGTGCGAAGAAAATAATGCACTCGATAACGTCAACACATTATTCTATTCTTTAATGCGGTTATATTACATTGAATAAGGAAATTCATCCTTTAGAAACACATCTAGTGTGCTCATTGAGTACCATTTTATTTTGTCGACAATGTGGAATCATGTAAAGTAAGTATTCAAATCTGCATGTGTCATTATTATATTTATAACGAATGCCGAAAATTTTGCATTTACATCTCCTGTGTGCCACATTTTCTAACATAATTTCGATTACAGGCTGCGCAACGATAATTTCTTACACTCACGTCGTGGTTTATGTCTACCATTCGTAATCTCCCTCGTCCTCTCTGCCTTCAACTGTGAAACAGAGATGTCTCAAACGCTACACAGCGCATGTTTAAATCTTAGCCCTTCAAGGAGAGTGACGTGCCTCGTCAGTATTATCCATGTTCTTGATGCGGATGACAGGAAGTCAAGCACCGCCTGTGAGTCACGAATTATCTCTTACTTTGAGAAGCAATCACTCCAGAAGGTTTTCTCCTTTGTGCCTTTATACTGACCACTTGCGTGCAAGAAACACACATGTCCAATACTCGGAAATAAATTTCGACAGACATATATACTGAGAGATGACAGTTTTAAAGTGTGTCAAATCTAGCCTTCCTTATTTTTTGAAGTCTCTAGTGAAGCAATTCATCTCAGTTAGCAAGTGCAAATACAATTCATGGAAAAACAGGTAGTCCAGTCATGAGGTATGTGTCTGAACTTTGTAAAGGACGAATGCGGAATTCGAAGAAAGGATGACTCTCTCTAGCAAATAATGTGTGCGTAATTGTTTGATCTAGGAAGAAATCGTAGGAATATGAGCGAATACCGAAAGTAAGAGCAAGTGAGACTAAAAAGAGTTGTGTGTAGGTCTGGTCGTATCGGACAGGCTGCTACACAGTTCCCACTCTCCGACGCTATCCCTCTGCTAACCGCCACGGGGACTTTTGCCTGCTCAGCTTCCTTCCTGGCCCGGTGCACCCCTCCTTAGCTAACCTGGTCGCCCAAGACTCCTCTTAAGCGACCATATTGATGGCGATCTCAGTGCGGACGCCAGATCAACACAGGACGCTGCGAAACAGTACTCCCATCCTCAGACTATCCACTACACCCGGCCTCCAGGTCGCTGGATTACAGGAGCACGCCACCACTCCCAGCCGCTAGTGTAATCCATTCTACCGCTACTTTACCTACAATCTGCAATGTCAGCGTACTATTTTCTTTCCATACTCCCAGCTTACTCGCCGATTTAACACGAAAACTAATGTGTATAGTGTACTTATTTATTTCTTACTTACCGTTTCGACGAGAAAGTACACTGCCGAATATGAGACGAACTGTTGTTACCTTGTGGATCCACGTTGCAGTTTCAATCACGAATGCAATTCCTTCCATAACTTAGAGAAAGAGAAAACCACTTTGGTAACTAATGGTAACGTCGCTAGCAGTCAGATGTACCCTCTCTCGGTAGAGGTACGAAGAAAATAATGCACTCGATAACGTCAACACATTATTCTATTCTTTAATGCAGGTATATTACATTGAATAAGGAAATTCATCCTTTAGAAACACATCTAGTATGCTCATTGAGTACCATTTTATTTCGTCGAAAATGTGGAGATATGTAAAGTAAGTATTCAAATCTGCATGTGTCATTATTATATTTACAACGAATGCCGAAAATTTTGCATTTACATCTCCTGTGTGCCACATTTTCTAACATAATTTCGATTACAGGCTGCGCAACGATAATTTCTTACACTCACGTCGTGGTTTATGTCTACCATTCGTAATCTCCCTCGTCCTCTCTGCCTTCAACTGTGAAACAGAGATGTCTCAAACGCTACACAGCGCATGTTTAAATCTTAGCCCTTCAACGAGAGTGACGTGCCTCGTCAGTATTATACATGTTCTTGATGCGGATGACAGGACGACAAGCACCGCCTGCGAGTCACGAATTATCTCTTACTTTGAGAAGCAATCACTCAAGAAGGTTTTCTCCTTTGTGCCTTTATACTGACCACTTGCGTGCAAGAAACACACATGTCCTATACTTGGAAATAAATTTCGACAGACATATATACTGAGAGATGACAGTTTTAAAGTGTGTCAAATCTAGCCTTCCTTATTTTTTGAAGTCAGTAGTGAAGCAGTTAATCTCAGTTAGCAAGTGCAAATACAATTCATGGAAAAACAGGTAGTCCAGTCATGAGGTATGTGTCTGAACTTTGTAAAGGACGAATGCGGAATTCAAAGAAAGGATGACACTCTCTAGCAAATAATGTGTGCGTAATTGTTTGATCTAGGAAGAAATCGTAGGAATATGAGCGAATACCGAAAGTAAGAGCAAGTGAGACTAAAAAGAGTTGGGTGTAGTTCTGGTCGTATCGGACAGGCTGCTACACAGTTCCCACTCTCTGACGCTATCCCTCTGCTAACCGCCACGGGGACATTTGGCTGCTCTGTTTCCTGCCTGGCCCGGTGCACCCCTCCTTAGCTAACCTGGTCGCCCAAGACTCCTCTTAAGTGACCATATTGATGGCGATCTCAGTGCGAACGCCAGATCAACACAGGATGCTGCGAAACAGTACTCCCATCCTCAGACTATCCACTACACCCGGCCTCCAGGTCGCTGGATTACAGGAGCACGCCACCACTCCCAGCCGCCAGTGTAATCCATTCTACCGCTACTTTACCTACAATCTGCGATGTCAGCGAACTATTTCTTTTCCATACTCACAGCTTACTCGCCGATTTAACACGAAAACTAATGTGTATAGTGTACTTATTTATTTCTTACTTTCCGTTTCGCCGAGAAAGTACACTGCCGAATATGAGACGAACTGTTGTTACCTTGTGGATCCACGTTGCAGTTTCAATCACGAATGCAATTCCTTCCATCACTTAGAGACAGAAAAAACCACTTTGGTAACTAATGGTAACGTCTGTAGCAGTCAGATGTACCCTCTCTTGGTAGAGCTGCGAAGAAAATAATGCACTCGATAACGTCAACACATCATTCTATTCTTTAATGCAGTTATTTAACATTGAATAAGGAAATTCATCCTTTAGAAACACATTTAGAATGCTCATTGAGTGCCATTTTATTTTGTCGAAAATGTGGAATCATGTAAAGTAAGTATTCAAATCTGCAAGTGTCATTATTATATTTATAACGAATGCCGAAAATTTTGCATTTACATCTCCCGTGTGCCACATTTTCTAACATAATTTCGATTACAGGCTGCGCAACGATAATTTCTTACACTCACGTCGTGGTTTATGTCTACCATTCGTAATCTCCCTCGTCCTCTCTGCCTTCAACTGTGAAACAGAGATGTCTCAAACGCTACACAGCGCATGTTAAAATCATAGCCCTTCAACGAGAGTGACGTACCTCATCAGTATTGCCCATGTTCTTGATGCGGATGACAGGACGTCAAGCACCGCCTGTGAGTCACGAATTATCTCTTACTTTGAGAAGCAAACACTCCAGAAGGTTTTCTCCTTTGTGCCTCTATACTGACCACTTGCGTGCAAGAAACACACATGTCCAATACTTGGAAATAAATTTCGACAGACATATATACAGAGAGATGACAGTTTTAAAGTGTGTCAAATCTAGCCTTCCTTATTTTTTGAAGTCACTAGTGAAGCAGTTCATCTCAGTTAGCAAGTGCAAATACAATTCATGGAAAAACAGGTAGTCCAGTCATGAGGTATGTGTCTGAACTTTGTAAAGGACGAATGCGGAATTCGAAGAAACGATGACACTCTCTAGCAAATAATGTGTGCGTAATTGTTTGATCTAGGAAGAAATCGTAGGAATATGAGCGAATACCGAAAGTAAGAGCAAGTGAGACTAAAAAGAGTTGGGTGTAGGTCTGGTCGTATCGGACAGGCTGCTACACAGTTCCCACTCTCTGACGCTATCCCTCTGCTAACCGCCACGGGAACATTTGGCTGCTCAGTTTCCTGCCTGGCCCGGTGCACCCCTCCTTAGCTAACCTGGTCGCCCAAGACTCCTCTTAAGCGACCATATTGATGGCGATCTCAGTGCGGACGCCAGATCAACACAGGATTCTGCGAAACAGTACTCCCATCCTCAGACTATCCACTACACCCGGCCTCCAGGTCGCTGGATTACAGGAGCACGCCACCACTCCCAGCCTCCAGTGTCATCCATTCTACCGCTACTTTACCTACAATCTGCGATGTCAGCGAACTATTTTTTTTCCATACTCACAGCTTACTCGCCGATTTAACGCGAAAACTAATGTGTATAGTGTACTTATTTATTTCTTACTTTCCGTTTCGACGAGAAAGTACACTGCCGAATATGAGACGAACTGTTGTTACCTTGTGGATCCACGTTGCAGTTTCAATCACGAATGCAATTCCTTCCATCACTTAGAGAAAGAAAAAACCACTTTGGTAACTAATGGTAACGTCTCTAGCAGTCAGATGTACCCTCTCTTGGTAGAGGTGCGAAGAAAATAATGCACTCGATAACGTCAACTAATTATTCTATTCTTTAATGCAGTTATTTTACATTGAATAAGGAAATTCATCATTTAGAAACACATCTAGTATGCCCATTGAGTACCATTTTATTTTGTCGAAAATGTGGAATCATGTAAAGTAAGTATTCAAATCTGCATGTGTCATTATTATATTTATAACGAATGCCGAAAATTTTGCATTTACATCTCTTGTGTGCCACATTTTCTAACATAATTTCGATTACAGGCTGCGCAACGATAATTTCTTACACTCACGTCGTGGTTTATGTCTACCATTCGTAATCTCCCTCGTCCTCTCTGCCTTCAACTGTGAAACAGAGATGTCTCAAACGCTACACAGCGCATGTTTAAATCTTAGCCCTTCAACGAGATTGACGTGCTTCGTCAGTATTATCCATGTTCTTGATGCGGATGACAGGACTTCAAGCATCGCCTGTGAGTCACGAATTATCTCTTACTTTGAGAAGCAATCACTCCAGAAGGTTTTCTCCTTTGTGCCTTTATACTGACCACTTGCGTGCAAGAAACACACATGTCCAATGCTTGGAAATAAACTTCGACAGACATATATACTGAGAGATGACAGTTTTAAAGTGTGTCAAATCTAGCCTTCCTTATTTTTTGAAGTCACTAGTGAAGCAGTTCATCTCAGTTAGCAAGTGCAAATACAATTCATGGAAAAACAGGTAGTCCAGTCATGAGGTATGTGTCTGAACTTTGTAAAGGACGAATGCGGAATTCGAAGAAAGGATGACACTCTCTAGCAAATAATGTGTGCGTAATTGTTTGATCTAGGAAGAAATCGTAGGAATATGAGCGAATACCGAAAGTAAGAGCAAGTGAGACTAAAAAGAGTTGGGTGTAGGTCTGGTCGTATCGGACAGGCTGCTACACAGTTCCCACTCTCTGACGCTATCCCTCTGCTAACCGCCACGGGAACATTTGACTGCTCAGTTTCCTGCCTGGCCCGGTGCACCCCTCATTAGCTAACCTGGTCGCCCAAGACTCCTCTTAAGCGACCATATTGATGGCGATCTCAGTGCGGACGCCATATCAACACAGGATTCTGCGAAACAGTACTCCCATCCTCAGACTATCCACTACACCCGGCCTCCAGGTCGCTGGATTACAGGAGCACGCCACCACTCGCAGCCGCCAGTGTAATCCATTCTACCGCTACTTTACCTACAATCTGCGATGTCAGCGAACTATTTTTTTTCCATACTCACAGCTTACTCGCCGATTTAACACGAAAACTAATGTGTATAGTGTACTTATTTATTTCTTACTTTCCGTTTCGACGAGAAAGTACACTGCCGAATATGAGACGAACTGTTGTTACCTTGTGGATCCACGTTGCAGTTTCAATCACGAATGCAATTCCTTCCATCACTTAGAGAAAGAAAAAACCACTTTGGTAACTAATGGTAACGTCTCTAGCAGTCAGATGTACCCTCTCTTGGTAGAGGTGCGAAGAAAATAATGCACTCGATAACGTCAACACATTATTCTATTCTTTAATGCAGTTATTTTACATTGAATAAGGAAATTCATCCTTTAGAAACACATCTAGTATGCTCATTGAGTACCATTTTATTTTGTCGAAAATGTGGAATCATGTAAAGTAAGTATTCAAATCTGCATGTGTCATTATTATATTTATAACGAATGCCGAAAATTTTGCATTTACATCTGCTGTGGGCCACATTTTCTAACATAATTTCGATTACAGGCTGCGCAACGATAATTTCTTACACTCACGTCGTGGTTTATGTCTACCATTCGTAATCTCCCTCGTCCTCTCTGCCTTCAACTGTGAAACAGAGATGTCTCGAACGCTACACAGCGCATGTTTAAATCTTAGCCCTTCAACGAGAGTGACGTGCCTCGTCAGTATTATCCATGTTCTTGATGCGGATGACAGGACGTCAAGCACCGCCTGTGAGTCACGAATTATCTCTTACTTTGAGAAGCAATCACTCCAGAAGGTTTTCTCCTTTGTGCCTTTATACTGACCACTTGCGTGCAAGAAACACACATGTCCAATACTTGGAAATAAATTTCGACAGACATATATACTGAGAGATGACAGTTTTAAAGTGTGTCAAATCTAGCCTTCCTTATTTTTTGAAGTCACTAGTGAAGCGGTTCATCTCAGTTAGCAAGTGCAAATACAATTCATGGAAAAACAGGTAGTCCAGTCATGAGGTATGTGTCTGAACTTTGTAAAGGACGAATGCGGAATTCGAAGAAAGGATGACACTCTCTAGCAAATAATGTGTGCGTAATTGTTTGATCTAGGAAGAAATCGTAGGAATATGAGCGAATACCGAAAGTAAGAGCAAGTGAGACTGAAAAGAGTTGGGTGTAGGTCTGGTCGTATCGGACAGGCTGCTACAAAGTTCCCACTCTCTGACGCTATCCCTCTGCTAACCGCCACGGGGACTTTTGGCTGCTCAGTTTCCTGCCTGGCCCGGTGCACCCCTCCTTAGCTAACCTGGTCGCCCAAGACTCCTCTTAAGCGACCATATTGATGGCGATCTCAGTGCGGACGCCAGATCAACACAGGATACTGCGAAACAGTACTCCCATCCTCAGACTATCCGCTACACCCGGCCTCCAGGTCGCTGGATTACAGGAGCACGCCACCACTCGCAGCCGCCAGTGTAATCCATTCTACCGCTACTTTACCTACAATCTGCGATGTCAGCGAACTATTTTTTTTCCATACTCACAGCTTACTCGCCGATTTAACACGAAAACTAATGTGTATAGTGTACTTATTTATTTCTTACTTTCCGTTTCGACGAGAAAGTACACTGCCGAATATGAGACGAACTGTTGTTACCTTGTGGATCCACGTTGCAGTTTCAATCACGAATGCAATTCCTTCCATCACTTAGAGAAAGAAAAAACCACTTTGGTAACTAATGGTAACGTCTCTAGCAGTCAGATGTACCCTCTCTTGGTAGAGGTGCGAAGAAAATAATGCACTCGATAACGTCAACACATTATTCTATTCTTTAATGCAGTTATTTTACATTGAATAAGGAAATTCATCCTTTAGAAACACATCTAGTATGCTCATTGAGTACCATTTTATTTTGTCGAAAATGTGGAATCATGTAAAGTAAGTATTCAAATCTGCATGTGTCATTATTATATTTATAACGAATGCCGAAAATTTTGCATTTACATCTGCTGTGTGCCACATTTTCTAACATAATTTCGATTACAGGCTGCGCAACGATAATTTCTTACACTCACGTCGTGGTTTATGTCTACCATTCGTAATCTCCCTCGTCCTCTCTGCCTTCAACTGTGAAACAGAGATGTCTCGAACGCTACACAGCGCATGTTTAAATCTTAGCCCTTCAACGAGAGTGACGTGTCTCGTCAGTATTATCCATGTTCTTGATGCGGATGACAGGACGTCAAGCACCGCCTGTGAGTCACGAATTATCTCTTAGTTTGAGAAGCAATCACTCCAGAAGGTTTTCTCCTTTGTGCCTTTATACTGACCACATGCGTGCAAGAAACACACATGTCCAATACTTGGAAATAAATTTCGACAGACATATATACTGAGAGATGACAGTTTTAAAGTGTGTCAAATCTAGCCTTCCTTATTTTTTGAAGTCACTAGTGAAGCGGTTCATCTCAGTTAGCAAGTGCAAATACAATTCATGGAAAAACAGGTAGTCCAGTCATGAGGTATGTGTCTGAACTTTGTAAAGGACGAATGCGGAATTCGAAGAAAGGATGACACTCTCTAGCAAATAATGTGTGCGTAATTGTTTGATCTAGGAAGAAATCGTAGGAATATGAGCGAATACCGAAAGTAAGAGCAAGTGAGACTGAAAAGAGTTGGGTGTAGGTCTGGTCGTATCGGACAGGCTGCTACACAGTTCCCACTCTCTGACGCTATCCCTCTGCTAACCGCCACGGGGACTTTTGGCTGCTCAGTTTCCTGCCTGGCCCGGTGCACCCCTCCTTAGCTAACCTGGTCGCCCAAGACTCCTCTTAAGCGACAATATTGACGGCGATCTCAGTGCGGACGCCAGATCAACACAGGATACTGCGAAACAGTACTCCCATCCTCAGACTATCCGCTACACCCGGCCTCCAGGTCGCTGGATTACAGGAGCACGCCACCACTCGCAGCCGCCAGTGTAATCCATTCTACCGCTACTTTACCTAAAATCTGCGATGTCAGCGAACTATTTTTTTTCCATACTCACAGCTTACTCGCCGATTTAACACGAAAACTAATGTGTATAGTGTACTTATTTATTTCTTACTTTCCGTTTCGACGAGAAAGTACACTGCCGAATATGAGACGAACTGTTGTTACCTTGTGGATCCACGTTGCAGTTTCAATCACGAATGCAATTCCTTCCATCACTTAGAGAAAGAAAAAACCACTTTGGTAACTAATGGTAACGTCTCTAGCAGTCAGATGTACCCTCTCTTGGTAGAGGTGCGAAGAAAATAATGCACTCGATAACGTCAACACATTATTCTATTCTTTAATGCAGTTATTTTACATTGAATAAGGAAATTCATCCTTTAGAAACACATCTAGTATGCTCATTGAGTACCATTTTATTTTGTCGAAAATGTGGAATCATGTAAAGTAAGTATTCAAATCTGCATGTGTCATTATTATATTTATAACGAATGCCGAAAATTTTGCATTTACATCTGCTGTGTGCCACATTTTCTAACATAATTTCGATTACAGGCTGCGCAACGATAATTTCTTACACTCACGTCGTGGTTTATGTCTACCATTCGTAATCTCCCTCGTCCTCTCTGCCTTCAACTGTGAAACAGAGATGTCTCGAACGCTACACAGCGCATGTTTAAATCTTAGCCCTTCAACGAGAGTGACGTGCCTCGTCAGTATTATCCATGTTCTTGATGCGGATGACAGGACGTCAAGCACCGCCTGTGAGTCACGAATTATATCTTACTTTGAGAAGCAATCACTCCAGAAGGTTTTCTCCTTTGTGCCTTTATACTGACCACTTGCGTGCAAGAAGCACACATGTCCAATACTTGGAAATAAATTTCGACAGACATATATACTGAGAGATGACAGTTTTAAAGTGTGTCAAATCTAGCCTTCCTTATTTTTTGAAGTCACTAGTGAAGCGGTTCATCTCAGTTAGCAAGTGCAAATACAATTCATGGAAAAACAGGTAGTCCAGTCATGAGGTATGTGTCTGAACTTTGTAAAGGACGAATGCGGAATTCGAAGAAAGGATGACACTCTCTAGCAAATAATGTGTGCGTAATTGTTTGATCTAGGAAGAAATCGTAGGAATATGAGCGAATACCGAAAGTAAGAGCAAGTGAGACTGAAAAGAGTTGGGTGTAGGTCTGGTCGTATCGGACAGGCTGCTACACAGTTCCCACTCTCTGACGCTATCCCTCTGCTAACCGCCACGGGGACTTTTGGCTGCTCAGTTTCCTGCCTGGCCCGGTGCACCCCTCCTTAGCTAACCTGGTCGCCCAAGACTCCTCTTAAGCGACAATATTGATGGCGATCTCAGTGCGGACGCCAGATCAACACAGGATACTGCGAAACAGTACTCCCATCCTCAGACTATCCGCTACACACGGCTTCCAGGTCGCTGGATTACAGGAGCACGCCACCACTCGCAGCCGCCAGTGTAATCCATTCTACCGCTACTTTACCTACAATCTGCGATGTCAGCGAACTATTTTTTTTCCATACTCACAGCTTACTCGCCGATTTAACACGAAAACTAATGTGTATAGTGTACTTATTTATTTCTTACTTTCCGTTTCGACGAGAAAGTACACTGCCGAATATGAGACGAACTGTTGTTACCTTGTGGATCCACGTTGCAGTTTCAATCACGAATGCAATTCCTTCCATAACTTAGAGAAAGAAAAAACCACTTTGGTAACTAATGGTAACGTCTCTAGCAGTCAGATGTACCCTCTCTTGGTAGAGGTGCGAAGAAAATAATGCACTCGATAACGTCAACACATTATTCTATTCTTTAATGCAGTTATTTTACATTGAATAAGGAAATTCATCCTTTAGAAACACATCTAGTATGCTCATTGAGTACCATTTTATTTTGTCGAAAATGTGGAATCATGTAAAGTAAGTATTCAAATCTGCATGTGTCATTATTATATTTATAACGAATGCCGAAAATTTTGCATTTACATCTGCTGTGTGCCACATTTTCTAACATAATTTCGATTACAGGCTGCGCAACGATAATTTCTTACACTCACGTCGTGGTTTATGTCTACCATTCGTAATCTCCCTCGTCCTCTCTGCCTTCAACTGTGAAACAGAGATGTCTCGAACGCTACACAGCGCATGTTTAAATCTTAGCCCTTCAATGAGAGTGACGTGCCTCGTCAGTATTATCCATGTTCTTGATGCGGATGACAGGACGTCAAGCACCGCCTGTGAGTCACGAATTATCTCTTAGTTTGAGAAGCAATCACTCCAGAAGGTTTTCTCCTTTGTGCCTTTATACTGACCACATGCGTGCAAGAAACACACATGTCCAATACTTGGAAATAAATTTCGACAGACATATATACTGAGAGATGACAGTTTTAAAGTGTGTCAAATCTAGCCTTCCTTATTTTTTGAAGTCACTAGTGAAGCGGTTCATCTCAGTTAGCAAGTGCAAATACAATTCATGGAAAAACAGGTAGTCCAGTCATGAGGTATGTGTCTGAACTTTGTAAAGGACGAATGCGGAATTCGAAGAAAGGATGACACTCTCTAGCAAATAATGTGTGCGTAATTGTTTGATCTAGGAAGAAATCGTAGGAATATGAGCGAATACCGAAAGTAAGAGCAAGTGAGACTGAAAAGAGTTGGTTGTAGGTCTGGTCGTATCGGACAGGCTGCTACACAGTTCCCACTCTCTGACGCTATCCCTCTGCTAACCGCCACGGGGACTTTTGGCTGCTCAGTTTCCTGCCTGGCCCGGTGCACCCCTCCTTAGCTAACCTGGTCGCCCAAGACTCCTCTTAAGCGACAATATTGAGGGCGATCTCAGTGCGGACGCCAGATCAACACAGGATACTGCGAAACAGTACTCCCATCCTCAGACTATCCGCTACACCCGGCCTCCAGGTCGCTGGATTACAGGAGCACGCCACCACTCCCAGCCGCCAGTGTAATCCATTCTACCGCTACTTTACCTACAATCTGCGATGTCAGCGAACTATTTTTTTTCCATACTCACAGCTTACTCGCCGATTTAACACGAAAACTAATGTGTATAGTGTACTTATTTATTTCTTACTTTCCGTTTCGACGAGAAAGTACACTGCCGAATATGAGACGAACTGTTGTTACCTTGTGGATCCACGTTGCAGTTTCAATCACGAATGCAATTCCTTCCATCACTTAGAGAAAGAAAAAACCACTTTGGTAACTAATGGTAACGTCTCTAGCAGTCAGATGTACCCTCTCTTGGTAGAGGTGCGAAGAAAATAATGCACTCGATAACGTCAACACATTATTCTATTCTTTAATGCAGTTATTTTACATTGAATAAGGAAATTCATCCTTTAGAAACACATCTAGTATGCTCATTGAGTACCATTTTATTTTGTCGAAAATGTGGAATCATGTAAAGTAAGTATTCAAATCTGCATGTGTCATTATTATATTTATAACGAATGCCGAAAATTTTGCATTTACATCTGCTGTGTGCCACATTTTCTAACATAATTTCGTTTACAGGCTGCGCAACGATAATTTCTTACACTCACGTCGTGGTTTATGTCTACCATTCGTAATCTCCCTCGTCCTCTCTGCCTTCAACTGTGAAACAGAGATGTCTCGAACGCTACACAGCGCATGTTTAAATCTTAGCCCTTCAACGAGAGTGACGTGCCTCGTCAGTATTATCCATGTTCTTGATGCGGATGACAGGACGTCAAGCACCGCCTGTGAGTCACGAATTACCTCTTACTTTGAGAAGCAATCACTCCAGAAGGTTTTCTCCTTTGTGCCTTTATACTGACCACTTGCGTGCAAGAAACACACATGTCCAATACTTGGAAATAAATTTTGACAGACATATATACTGAGAGATGACAGTTTTAAACTGTGTCAAATCTAGCCTTCCTTATTTTTTGAAGTCACTAGTGAAGCAGTTCATCTCAGTTAGCAAGTGCAAATACAATTCATGGAAAAACAGGTAGTCCAGTCATGAGGTATGTGTCTGAACTTTGTAAAGGACGAATGCGGAATTCGAAGAAAGGATGACACTCTCTAGCAAATAGTGTGTGCGTAATTGTTTGATCTAGGAAGAAATCGTAGGAATATGAGCGAATACCGAAAGTAAGAGCAAGTGAGACTAAAAAGAGTTGGGTGTAGGTCTGGTCGTATCGGACAGGCTGCTACACAGTTCCCACTCTCTGACGCTATTCCTCTGCTAACCGCCACGGGGACTTTTGGCTGCTCAGTTTCCTGCCTGGCACGGTGCACCCCTCCTTAGCTAACCTGGTCGCCCAAGACTCCTCTTAAGCGACAATATTGATGGCGATCTCAGTGCGGACGCCAGATCAACACAGGATACTGCGAAACAGTACTCCCATCCTCAGACTATCCGCTACACCCGGCCTCCAGGTCGCTGGATTACAGGAGCACGCCACCACTCCCAGCCGCCAGTGTAATCTATTCTACCGCTACTTTACCTACAACCTGCGATGTCAGCGATCTATTTTTTTTCCATACTCACAGCTTACTCGCCGATTTAACACGAAAACTAATGTGTATAGTGTACTTATTTATTTCTTACTTTCCGTTTCGACGAGAAAGTACACTGCCGAATATGAGACGAACTGTTGTTACCTTGTGGATCCACGTTGCAGTTTCAATCACGAATGCAATTCCTTCCATCACTTAGAGAAAGAAAAAACCACTTTGGTAACTAATGGTAACGTCTCTAGCAGTCAGATGTACCCTCTCTTGGCAGAGGTGCGAAGAAAATAATGCACTCGATAACGTCAACACATTATTCTATTCTTTAATGCAGTTATTTTACATTGAATAAGGAAATTCATCCTTTAGAAACACATCTAGTACGCTCATTGAGTACCATTTTATTTTGTCGAAAATGTTTAATCATGTAAAGTAAGTATTCAAATCGGCATGTGTCATTATTATATTTATAACGAATGCCGAAAATTTTGCATTTACATCTGCTGTGTGCCACATTTTCTAACATAATTTCGATTACAGGCTGCGCAACGATAATTTCTTACACTCATGTCGTGGTTTATGTCTACCATTCGTAATCTCCCTCGTCCTCTCTGCCTTCAACTGTGAAACAGAGATGTCTCGAACGCTACACAGCGCATGTTTAAATCTTAGCCCTTCAACGAGAGTGACGTGCCTCGTCAGTATTATCCATGTTCTTGATGCGGATGACAGGACGTCAAGCACCGCCTGTGAGTCACGAATTATCTCTTACTTTGAGAAGCAATCACTCCAGAAGGTTTTCTCCTTTGTGCCTTTATACTGACCACTTGCGTGCAAGAAACACACATGTCCAATACTTGGAAATAAATTTTGACAGACATATATACTGAGAGATGACAGTTTTAAAGTGTGTCAAATCTAGCCTTCCTTATATTTTGAAGTCACTAGTGAAGCGGTTCATCTCAGTTAGCAAGTGCAAATACAATTCATGGAAAAACAGGTAGTCCAGTCATGAGGTATGTGTCTGAACTTTGTAAAGGACGAATGCGGAATTCGAAGAAAGGATGACACTCTCTAGCAAATAATGTGTGCGTAATTGTTTGATCTAGGAAGAAATCGTAGGAATATGAGCGAATACCGAAAGTAAGAGCAAGTGAGACTGAAAAGAGTTGGTTGTAGGTCTGGTCGTATCGGACAGGCTGCTACACAGTTCCCACTCTCTGACGCTATCCCTCTGCTAACCGCCACGGGGACTTTTGGCTGCTCAGTTTCCTGCCTGGCCCGGTGCACCCCTCCTTAGCTAACCTGGTCGCCCAAGACTCCTCTTAAGCGACAATATTGAGGGCGATCTCAGTGCGGACGCCAGATCAACACAGGATACTGCGAAACAGTACTCCCATCCTCAGACTATCCGCTACACCCGGCCTCCAGGTCGCTGGATTACAGGAGCACGCCACCACTCCCAGCCGCCAGTGTAATCCATTCTACCGCTACTTTACCTACAATCTGCGATGTCAGCGAACTATTTTTTTTCCATACTCACAGCTTACTCGCCGATTTAACACGAAAACTAATGTGTATAGTGTACTTATTTATTTCTTACTTTCCGTTTCGACGAGAAAGTACACTGCCGAATATGAGACGAACTGTTGTTACCTTGTGGATCCACGTTGCAGTTTCAATCACGAATGCAATTCCTTCCATCACTTAGAGAAAGAAAAAACCACTTTGGTAACTAATGGTAACGTCTCTAGCAGTCAGATGTACCCTCTCTTGGTAGAGGTGCGAAGAAAATAATGCACTCGATAACGTCAACACATTATTCTATTCTTTAATGCAGTTATTTTACATTGAATAAGGAAATTCATCCTTTAGAAACACATCTAGTATGCTCATTGAGTACCATTTTATTTTGTCGAAAATGTGGAATCATGTAAAGTAAGTATTCAAATCTGCATGTGTCATTATTATATTTATAACGAATGCCGAAAATTTTGCATTTACATCTGCTGTGTGCCACATTTTCTAACATAATTTCGATTACAGGCTGCGCAACGATAATTTCTTACACTCACGTCGTGGTTTATGTCTACCATTCGTAATCTCCCTCGTCCTCTCTGCCTTCAACTGTGAAACAGAGATGTCTCGAACGCTACACAGCGCATGTTTAAATCTTAGCCCTTCAATGAGAGTGACGTGCCTCGTCAGTATTATCCATGTTCTTGATGCGGATGACAGGACGTCAAGCACCGCCTGTGAGTCACGAATTATCTCTTAGTTTGAGAAGCAATCACTCCAGAAGGTTTTCTCCTTTGTGCCTTTATACTGACCACATGCGTGCAAGAAACACACATGTCCAATACTTGGAAATAAATTTCGACAGACATATATACTGAGAGATGACAGTTTTAAAGTGTGTCAAATCTAGCCTTCCTTATTTTTTGAAGTCACTAGTGAAGCGGTTCATCTCAGTTAGCAAGTGCAAATACAATTCATGGAAAAACAGGTAGTCCAGTCATGAGGTATGTGTCTGAACTTTGTAAAGGACGAATGCGGAATTCGAAGAAAGGATGACACTCTCTAGCAAATAATGTGTGCGTAATTGTTTGATCTAGGAAGAAATCGTAGGAATATGAGCGAATACCGAAAGTAAGAGCAAGTGAGACTGAAAAGAGTTGGTTGTAGGTCTGGTCGTATCGGACAGGCTGCTACACAGTTCCCACTCTCTGACGCTATCCCTCTGCTAACCGCCACGGGGACTTTTGGCTGCTCAGTTTCCTGCCTGGCCCGGTGCACCCCTCCTTAGCTAACCTGGTCGCCCAAGACTCCTCTTAAGCGACAATATTGAGGGCGATCTCAGTGCGGACGCCAGATCAACACAGGATACTGCGAAACAGTACTCCCATCCTCAGACTATCCGCTACACCCGGCCTCCAGGTCGCTGGATTACAGGAGCACGCCACCACTCCCAGCCGCCAGTGTAATCCATTCTACCGCTACTTTACCTACAATCTGCGATGTCAGCGAACTATTTTTTTTCCATACTCACAGCTTACTCGCCGATTTAACACGAAAACTAATGTGTATAGTGTACTTATTTATTTCTTACTTTCCGTTTCGACGAGAAAGTACACTGCCGAATATGAGACGAACTGTTGTTACCTTGTGGATCCACGTTGCAGTTTCAATCACGAATGCAATTCCTTCCATCACTTAGAGAAAGAAAAAACCACTTTGGTAACTAATGGTAACGTCTCTAGCAGTCAGATGTACCCTCTCTTGGTAGAGGTGCGAAGAAAATAATGCACTCGATAACGTCAACACATTATTCTATTCTTTAATGCAGTTATTTTACATTGAATAAGGAAATTCATCCTTTAGAAACACATCTAGTATGCTCATTGAGTACCATTTTATTTTGTCGAAAATGTGGAATCATGTAAAGTAAGTATTCAAATCTGCATGTGTCATTATTATATTTATAACGAATGCCGAAAATTTTGCATTTACATCTGCTGTGTGCCACATTTTCTAACATAATTTCGATTACAGGCTGCGCAACGATAATTTCTTACACTCACGTCGTGGTTTATGTCTACCATTCGTAATCTCCCTCGTCCTCTCTGCCTTCAACTGTGAAACAGAGATGTCTCGAACGCTACACAGCGCATGTTTAAATCTTAGCCCTTCAATGAGAGTGACGTGCCTCGTCAGTATTATCCATGTTCTTGATGCGGATGACAGGACGTCAAGCACCGCCTGTGAGTCACGAATTATCTCTTAGTTTGAGAAGCAATCACTCCAGAAGGTTTTCTCCTTTGTGCCTTTATACTGACCACATGCGTGCAAGAAACACACATGTCCAATACTTGGAAATAAATTTCGACAGACATATATACTGAGAGATGACAGTTTTAAAGTGTGTCAAATCTAGCCTTCCTTATTTTTTGAAGTCACTAGTGAAGCGGTTCATCTCAGTTAGCAAGTGCAAATACAATTCATGGAAAAACAGGTAGTCCAGTCATGAGGTATGTGTCTGAACTTTGTAAAGGACGAATGCGGAATTCGAAGAAAGGATGACACTCTCTAGCAAATAATGTGTGCGTAATTGTTTGATCTAGGAAGAAATCGTAGGAATATGAGCGAATACCGAAAGTAAGAGCAAGTGAGACTGAAAAGAGTTGGTTGTAGGTCTGGTCGTATCGGACAGGCTGCTACACAGTTCCCACTCTCTGACGCTATCCCTCTGCTAACCGCCACGGGGACTTTTGGCTGCTCAGTTTCCTGCCTGGCCCGGTGCACCCCTCCTTAGCTAACCTGGTCGCCCAAGACTCCTCTTAAGCGACAATATTGAGGGCGATCTCAGTGCGGACGCCAGATCAACACAGGATACTGCGAAACAGTACTCCCATCCTCAGACTATCCGCTACACCCGGCCTCCAGGTCGCTGGATTACAGGAGCACGCCACCACTCCCAGCCGCCAGTGTAATCTATTCTACCGCTACTTTACCTACAATCTGCGATGTCAGCGAACTATTTTTTTTCCATACTCACAGCTTACTCGCCGATTTAACACGAAAACTAATGTGTATAGTGTACTTATTTATTTCTTACTTTCCGTTTCGACGAGAAAGTACACTGCCGAATATGAGACGAACTGTTGTTACCTTGTGGATCCACGTTGCAGTTTCAATCACGAATGCAATTCCTTCCATCACTTAGAGAAAGAAAAAACCACTTTGGTAACTAATGGTAACGTCTCTAGCAGTCAGATGTACCCTCTCTTGGTAGAGGTGCGAAGAAAATAATGCACTCGATAACGTCAACACATTATTCTATTCTTTAATGCAGTTATTTTACATTGAATAAGGAAATTCATCCTTTAGAAACACATCTAGTATGCTCATTGAGTACCATTTTATTTTGTCGAAAATGTGGAATCATGTAAAGTAAGTATTCAAATCTGCATGTGTCATTATTATATTTATAACGAATGCCGAAAATTTTGCATTTACATCTGCTGTGTGCCACATTTTCTAACATAATTTCGTTTACAGGCTGCGCAACGATAATTTCTTACACTCACGTCGTGGTTTATGTCTACCATTCGTAATCTCCCTCGTCCTCTCTGCCTTCAACTGTGAAACAGAGATGTCTCGAACGCTACACAGCGCATGTTTAAATCTTAGCCCTTCAACGAGAGTGACGTGCCTCGTCAGTATTATCCATGTTCTTGATGCGGATGACAGGACGTCAAGCACCGCCTGTGAGTCACGAATTACCTCTTACTTTGAGAAGCAATCACTCCAGAAGGTTTTCTCCTTTGTGCCTTTATACTGACCACTTGCGTGCAAGAAACACACATGTCCAATACTTGGAAATAAATTTTGACAGACATATATACTGAGAGATGACAGTTTTAAACTGTGTCAAATCTAGCCTTCCTTATTTTTTGAAGTCACTAGTGAAGCAGTTCATCTCAGTTAGCAAGTGCAAATACAATTCATGGAAAAACAGGTAGTCCAGTCATGAGGTATGTGTCTGAACTTTGTAAAGGACGAATGCGGAATTCGAAGAAAGGATGACACTCTCTAGCAAATAGTGTGTGCGTAATTGTTTGATCTAGGAAGAAATCGTAGGAATATGAGCGAATACCGAAAGTAAGAGCAAGTGAGACTAAAAAGAGTTGGGTGTAGGTCTGGTCGTATCGGACAGGCTGCTACACAGTTCCCACTCTCTGACGCTATTCCTCTGCTAACCGCCACGGGGACTTTTGGCTGCTCAGTTTCCTGCCTGGCACGGTGCACCCCTCCTTAGCTAACCTGGTCGCCCAAGACTCCTCTTAAGCGACAATATTGATGGCGATCTCAGTGCGGACGCCAGATCAACACAGGATACTGCGAAACAGTACTCCCATCCTCAGACTATCCGCTACACCCGGCCTCCAGGTCGCTGGATTACAGGAGCACGCCACCACTCCCAGCCGCCAGTGTAATCTATTCTACCGCTACTTTACCTACAACCTGCGATGTCAGCGATCTATTTTTTTTCCATACTCACAGCTTACTCGCCGATTTAACACGAAAACTAATGTGTATAGTGTACTTATTTATTTCTTACTTTCCGTTTCGACGAGAAAGTACACTGCCGAATATGAGACGAACTGTTGTTACCTTGTGGATCCACGTTGCAGTTTCAATCACGAATGCAATTCCTTCCATCACTTAGAGAAAGAAAAAACCACTTTGGTAACTAATGGTAACGTCTCTAGCAGTCAGATGTACCCTCTCTTGGCAGAGGTGCGAAGAAAATAATGCACTCGATAACGTCAACACATTATTCTATTCTTTAATGCAGTTATTTTACATTGAATAAGGAAATTCATCCTTTAGAAACACATCTAGTATGCTCATTGAGTACCATTTTATTTTGTCGAAAATGTGGAATCATGTAAAGTAAGTATTCAAATCTGCATGTGTCATTATTATATTTATAACGAATGCCGAAAATTTTGCATTTACATCTGCTGTGTGCCACATTTTCTAACATAATTTCGATTACAGGCTGCGCAACGATAATTTCTTACACTCACGTCGTGGTTTATGTCTACCATTCGTAATCTCCCTCGTCCTCTCTGCCTTCAACTGTGAAACAGAGATGTCTCGAACGCTACACAGCGCATGTTTAAATCTTAGCCCTTCAATGAGAGTGACGTGCCTCGTCAGTATTATCCATGTTCTTGATGCGGATGACAGGACGTCAAGCACCGCCTGTGAGTCACGAATTATCTCTTAGTTTGAGAAGCAATCACTCCAGAAGGTTTTCTCCTTTGTGCCTTTATACTGACCACATGCGTGCAAGAAACACACATGTCCAATACTTGGAAATAAATTTCGACAGACATATATACTGAGAGATGACAGTTTTAAAGTGTGTCAAATCTAGCCTTCCTTATTTTTTGAAGTCACTAGTGAAGCGGTTCATCTCAGTTAGCAAGTGCAAATACAATTCATGGAAAAACAGGTAGTCCAGTCATGAGGTATGTGTCTGAACTTTGTAAAGGACGAATGCGGAATTCGAAGAAAGGATGACACTCTCTAGCAAATAATGTGTGCGTAATTGTTTGATCTAGGAAGAAATCGTAGGAATATGAGCGAATACCGAAAGTAAGAGCAAGTGAGACTGAAAAGAGTTGGTTGTAGGTCTGGTCGTATCGGACAGGCTGCTACACAGTTCCCACTCTCTGACGCTATCCCTCTGCTAACCGCCACGGGGACTTTTGGCTGCTCAGTTTCCTGCCTGGCCCGGTGCACCCCTCCTTAGCTAACCTGGTCGCCCAAGACTCCTCTTAAGCGACAATATTGAGGGCGATCTCAGTGCGGACGCCAGATCAACACAGGATACTGCGAAACAGTACTCCCATCCTCAGACTATCCGCTACACCCGGCCTCCAGGTCGCTGGATTACAGGAGCACGCCACCACTCCCAGCCGCCAGTGTAATCCATTCTACCGCTACTTTACCTACAATCTGCGATGTCAGCGAACTATTTTTTTTCCATACTCACAGCTTACTCGCCGATTTAACACGAAAACTAATGTGTATAGTGTACTTATTTATTTCTTACTTTCCGTTTCGACGAGAAAGTACACTGCCGAATATGAGACGAACTGTTGTTACCTTGTGGATCCACGTTGCAGTTTCAATCACGAATGCAATTCCTTCCATCACTTAGAGAAAGAAAAAACCACTTTGGTAACTAATGGTAACGTCTCTAGCAGTCAGATGTACCCTCTCTTGGTAGAGGTGCGAAGAAAATAATGCACTCGATAACGTCAACACATTATTCTATTCTTTAATGCAGTTATTTTACATTGAATAAGGAAATTCATCCTTTAGAAACACATCTAGTATGCTCATTGAGTACCATTTTATTTTGTCGAAAATGTGGAATCATGTAAAGTAAGTATTCAAATCTGCATGTGTCATTATTATATTTATAACGAATGCCGAAAATTTTGCATTTACATCTGCTGTGTGCCACATTTTCTAACATAATTTCGTTTACAGGCTGCGCAACGATAATTTCTTACACTCACGTCGTGGTTTATGTCTACCATTCGTAATCTCCCTCGTCCTCTCTGCCTTCAACTGTGAAACAGAGATGTCTCGAACGCTACACAGCGCATGTTTAAATCTTAGCCCTTCAACGAGAGTGACGTGCCTCGTCAGTATTATCCATGTTCTTGATGCGGATGACAGGACGTCAAGCACCGCCTGTGAGTCACGAATTACCTCTTACTTTGAGAAGCAATCACTCCAGAAGGTTTTCTCCTTTGTGCCTTTATACTGACCACTTGCGTGCAAGAAACACACATGTCCAATACTTGGAAATAAATTTTGACAGACATATATACTGAGAGATGACAGTTTTAAACTGTGTCAAATCTAGCCTTCCTTATTTTTTGAAGTCACTAGTGAAGCAGTTCATCTCAGTTAGCAAGTGCAAATACAATTCATGGAAAAACAGGTAGTCCAGTCATGAGGTATGTGTCTGAACTTTGTAAAGGACGAATGCGGAATTCGAAGAAAGGATGACACTCTCTAGCAAATAGTGTGTGCGTAATTGTTTGATCTAGGAAGAAATCGTAGGAATATGAGCGAATACCGAAAGTAAGAGCAAGTGAGACTAAAAAGAGTTGGGTGTAGGTCTGGTCGTATCGGACAGGCTGCTACACAGTTCCCACTCTCTGACGCTATTCCTCTGCTAACCGCCACGGGGACTTTTGGCTGCTCAGTTTCCTGCCTGGCACGGTGCACCCCTCCTTAGCTAACCTGGTCGCCCAAGACTCCTCTTAAGCGACAATATTGATGGCGATCTCAGTGCGGACGCCAGATCAACACAGGATACTGCGAAACAGTACTCCCATCCTCAGACTATCCGCTACACCCGGCCTCCAGGTCGCTGGATTACAGGAGCACGCCACCACTCCCAGCCGCCAGTGTAATCTATTCTACCGCTACTTTACCTACAACCTGCGATGTCAGCGATCTATTTTTTTTCCATACTCACAGCTTACTCGCCGATTTAACACGAAAACTAATGTGTATAGTGTACTTATTTATTTCTTACTTTCCGTTTCGACGAGAAAGTACACTGCCGAATATGAGACGAACTGTTGTTACCTTGTGGATCCACGTTGCAGTTTCAATCACGAATGCAATTCCTTCCATCACTTAGAGAAAGAAAAAACCACTTTGGTAACTAATGGTAACGTCTCTAGCAGTCAGATGTACCCTCTCTTGGCAGAGGTGCGAAGAAAATAATGCACTCGATAACGTCAACACATTATTCTATTCTTTAATGCAGTTATTTTACATTGAATAAGGAAATTCATCCTTTAGAAACACATCTAGTACGCTCATTGAGTACCATTTTATTTTGTCGAAAATGTTTAATCATGTAAAGTAAGTATTCAAATCGGCATGTGTCATTATTATATTTATAACGAATGCCGAAAATTTTGCATTTACATCTGCTGTGTGCCACATTTTCTAACATAATTTCGATTACAGGCTGCGCAACGATAATTTCTTACACTCATGTCGTGGTTTATGTCTACCATTCGTAATCTCCCTCGTCCTCTCTGCCTTCAACTGTGAAACAGAGATGTCTCGAACGCTACACAGCGCATGTTTAAATCTTAGCCCTTCAACGAGAGTGACGTGCCTCGTCAGTATTATCCATGTTCTTGATGCGGATGACAGGACGTCAAGCACCGCCTGTGAGTCACGAATTATCTCTTACTTTGAGAAGCAATCACTCCAGAAGGTTTTCTCCTTTGTGCCTTTATACTGACCACTTGCGTGCAAGAAACACACATGTCCAATACTTGGAAATAAATTTTGACAGACATATATACTGAGAGATGACAGTTTTAAAGTGTGTCAAATCTAGCCTTCCTTATATTTTGAAGTCACTAGTGAAGCAGTTCATCTCAGTTAGCAAGTGCAAATACAATTCATGGAAAAACAGGTAGTCCAGTCATGAGGTATGTGTCTGAACTTTGTAAAGGACGAATGCGGAATTCGAAGAAAGGATGACACTCTCTAGCAAATAATGTGTGCGTAATTGTTTGATCTAGGAAGAAATCGTAGGAATATGAGCGAATACCGAAAGTAAGAGCAAGTGAGACTAAAAAGAGTTGGGTGTAGGTCTGGTCGTATCGGACAGGCTGCTACACAGTTCCCACTCTCTGACGCTATCCCTCTGCTAACCGCCACGGGGACTTTTGGCTGCTCAGTTTCCTGCCTGGCCCGGTGCACCCCTCCTTAGCTAACCTGGTCGCCCAAGACTCCTCTTAAGCGACAATATTGATGGCGATCTCAGTGCGGACGCCAGATCAACACAGGATACTGCGAAACAGTACTCCCATCCTCAGACTATTCGCTACACCCGGCCTCCAGGTCGCTGGATTACAGGAGCACGCCACCACTCCCAGCCGCCAGTGTAATCCATTCTACCGCTACTTTACCTACAATCTGCGATGTCAGCGAACTATTTTTTTTCCATACTCACAGCTTACTCGCCGATTTAACACGAAAACTAATGTGTATAGTGTACTTATTTATTTCTTACTTTCCGTTTCGACGAGAAAGTACACTGCCGAATATGAGACGAACTGTTGTTACCTTGTGGATCCACGTTGCAGTTTCAATCACGAATGCAATTCCTTCCATCACTTAGAGAAAGAAAAAACCACTTTGGTAACTAATGGTAACGTCTCTAGCAGTCAGATGTACCCTCTCTTGGTAGAGGTGCGAAGAAAATAATGCACTCGATAACGTCAACACATTATTCTATTCTTTAATGCAGTTATTTTACATTGAATAAGGAAATTCATCCTTTAGAAACACATCTAGTATGCTCATTGAGTACCATTTTATTTTGTCGAAAATGTGGAATCATGTAAAGTAAGTATTCAAATCTGCATGTGTCATTATTATATTTATAACGAATGCCGAAAATTTTGCATTTACATCTGCTGTGTGCCACATTTTCTAACATAATTTCGATTACAGGCTGCGCAACGATAATTTCTTACACTCACGTCGTGGTTTATGTATACCATTCGTAATCTCCCTCGTCCTCTCTGCCTTCAACTGTGAAACAGAGATGTCTCGATCGCTACACAGCGCATGTTTAAATCTTAGCCCTTCAACGAGAGTGACGTGCCTCGTCAGTATTATCCATGTTCTTGATGCGGATGACAGGACGTCAAGCACCGCCTGTGAGTCACGAATTATATCTTACTTTGAGAAGCAATCACTCCAGAAGGTTTTCTCCTTTGTGCCTTTATACTGACCACTTGCGTGCAAGAAACACACATGTCCAATACTTGGAAATAAATTTCGACAGACATATATACTGAGAGATGACAGTTTTAAAGTGTGTCAAATCTAGCCTTCCTTATTTTTTGAAGTCACTAGTGAAGCGGTTCATCTCAGTTAGCAAGTGCAAATACAATTCATGGAAAAACAGGTAGTCCAGTCATGAGGTATGTGTCTGAACTTTGTAAAGGACGAATGCGGAATTCGAAGAAAGGATGACACTCTCTAGCAAATAATGTGTGCGTAATTGTTTGATCTAGGAAGAAATCGTAGGAATATGAGCGAATACCGAAAGTAAGAGCAAGTGAGACTAAAAAGAGTTGGGTGTAGGTCTGGTCGTATCGGACAGGCTGCTACACAGTTCCCACTCTCTGACGCTATCCCTCTGCTAACCGCCACGGGGACTTTTGGCTGCTCAGTTTCCTGCCTGGCCCGGTGCACCCCTCCTTAGCTAACCTGGTCGCCCAAGACTCCTCTTAAGCGACAATATTGATGGCGATCTCAGTGCGGACGCCAGATCAACACAGGATACTGCGAAACAGTACTCCCATCCTCAGACTATTCGCTACACCCGGCCTCCAGGTCGCTGGATTACAGGAGCACGCCACCACTCCCAGCCGCCAGTGTAATCCATTCTACCGCTACTTTACCTACAATCTGCGATGTCAGCGAACTATTTTTTTTCCATACTCACAGCTTACTCGCCGATTTAACACGAAAACTAATGTGTATAGTGTACTTATTTATTTCTTACTTTCCGTTTCGACGAGAAAGTACACTGCCGAATATGAGACGAACTGTTGTTACCTTGTGGATCCACGTTGCAGTTTCAATCACGAATGCAATTCCTTCCATCACTTAGAGAAAGAAAAAACCACTTTGGTAACTAATGGTAACGTCTCTAGCAGTCAGATGTACCCTCTCTTGGTAGAGGTGCGAAGAAAATAATGCACTCGATAACGTCAACACATTATTCTATTCTTTAATGCAGTTATTTTACATTGAATAAGGAAATTCATCCTTTAGAAACACATCTAGTATGCTCATTGAGTACCATTTTATTTTGTCGTAAATGTGGAATCATGTAAAGTAAGTATTCAAATCTGCATGTGTCATTATTATATTTATAACGAATGCCGAAAATTTTGCATTTACATCTGCTGTGTGCCACATTTTCTAACATAATTTCGATTACAGGCTGCGCAACGATAATTTCTTACACTCACGTCGTGGTTTATGTCTACCATTCGTAATCTCCCTCGTCCTCTCTGCCTTCAACTGTGAAACAGAGATGTCTCAAACGCTACACAGCGCATGTTTAAATCTTAGCCCTTCAACGAGAGTGACGTGCCTCGTCAGTATTATCCATGTTCTTGATGCGGATGACAGGACGTCAAGCACCGCCTGTGAGTCTCGAATTATCTCTTACTTTGAGAGGCAATCACTCCAGAAGGTTTTCTCCTTTGTGCCTTTATACTGACCACATGCGTGCAAGAAACACACATGTCCAATACTTGGAAATAAATTTCGACAGACATATATACTGAGAGATGACAGTTTTAAAGTGTGTCAAATCTAGCCTTCCTTATTTTTTGAAGTCACTAGTGAAGCGGTTCATCTCAGTTAGCAAGTGCAAATACAATTCATGGAAAAACAGGTCCAGTCATGAGGTATGTGTCTGAACTTTGTAAAGGACGAATGCGGAATTCGAAGAAAGGATGACACTCTCTAGCAAATAATGTGTGCGTAATTGTTTGATCTAGGAAGAAATCGTAGGAATATGAGCGAATACCGAAAGTAAGAGCAAGTGAGACTAAAAAGAGTTGGGTGTAGGTCTGGTCGTATCGGACAGGCTGCTACACAGTTCCCACTCTCTGACGCTATCCCTCTGCTAACCGCCACGGGGACTTTTTGCTGCTCAGTTTCCTGCCTGGCCCGGTGCACCCCTCCTTAGCTAACCTGGTCGCCCAAGACTCCTCTTAAGCGACAATATTGATGGCGATCTCAGTGCGGACGCCAGATCAACACAGGATACTGCGAAACAGTACTCCCATCCTCAGACTATTCGCTACACCCGGCCTCCAGGTCGCTGGATTACAGGAGCACGCCACCACTCCCAGCCGCCAGTGTAATCCATTCTACCGCTACTTTACCTACAATCTGCGATGTCAGCGAACTATTTTTTTTCCATACTCACAGCTTACTCGCCGATTTAACACGAAAACTAATGTGTATAGTGTACTTATTTATTTCTTACTTTCCGTTTCGACGAGAAAGTACACTGCCGAATATGAGACGAACTGTTGTTACCTTGTGGATCCACGTTGCAGTTTCAATCACGAATGCAATTCCTTCCATCACTTAGAGAAAGAAAAAACCACTTTGGTAACTAATGGTAACGTCTCTAGCAGTCAGATGTACCCTCTCTTGGTAGAGGTGCGAAGAAAATAATGCACTCGATAACGTCAACACATTATTCTATTCTTTAATGCAGTTATTTTACATTGAATAAGGAAATTCATCCTTTAGAAACACATCTAGTATGCTCATTGAGTACCATTTTATTTTGTCGAAAATGTGGAATCATGTAAAGTAAGTATTCAAATCTGCATGTGTCATTATTATATTTATAACGAATGCCGAAAATTTTGCATTTACATCTGCTGTGTGCCACATTTTCTAACATAATTTCGATTACAGGCTGCGCAACGATAATTTCTTACACTCACGTCGTGGTTTATGTCTACCATTCGTAATCTCCCTCGTCCTCTCTGCCTTCAACTGTGAAACAGAGATGTCTCGAACGCTACACAGCGCATGTTTAAATCTTAGCCCTTCAACGAGAGTGACGTGCCTCGTCAGTATTATCCATGTTCTTGATGCGGATGACAGGACGTCAAGCACCGCCTGTGAGTCACGAATTATCTCTTACTTTGAGAAGCAATCACTCCAGAAGGTTTTCTCCTTTGTGCCTTTATACTGACCACTTGCGTGCAAGAAACACACATGTCCAATACTTGGAAATAAATTTTGACAGACATATATACTGAGAGATGACAGTTTTACAGTGTGTCAAATCTAGCCTTCCTTATTTTTTGAAGTCACTAGTGAAGCAGTTCATCTCAGTTAGCAAGTGCAAATACAATTCATGGAAAAACAGGTAGTCCAGTCATGAGGTATGTGTCTGAACTTTGTAAAGGACGAATGCGGAATTCGAAGAAAGGATGACACTCTCTAGCAAATAATGTGTGCGTAATTGTTTGATCTAGGAAGAAATCGTAGGAATATGAGCGAATACCGAAAGTAAGAGCAAGTGAGACTAAAAAGAGTTGGGTGTAGGTCGGTCGTATCGGACAGGCTGCTACACAGTTGCCACTGTCTGACGCTATCCCTCTGCTAACCGCCACGGGGACTTTTGGCTGCTCAGTTTCCTGCCTGGCCCGGTGCACCCCTCCTTAGCTAACCTGGTCGCCCAAGACTCCTCTTAAGCGACAATATTGATGGCGATCTCAGTGCGGACGCCAGATCAACACAGGATACTGCGAAACAGTACTCCCATCCTCAGACTATCCGCTACACCCGGCCTCCAGGTCGCTGGATTACAGGAGCACGCCACCACTCCCAGCCGCCAGTGTAATCCATTCTACCGCTACTTTACCTACAATCTGCGATGTCAGCGAACTATTTTTATTCCATACTCACAGCTTACTCGCCGATTTAACACGAAAACTAATGTGTATAGTGTACTTATTTATTTCTTACTTTCCGTTTCGACGAGAAAGTACACTGCCGAATATGAGACGAACTGTTGTTACCTTGTGGATCCACGTTGCAGTTTCAATCACGAATGCAATTCCTTCCATCACTTAGAGAAAGAAAAAACCACTTTGGTAACTAATGGTAACGTCTCTAGCAGTCAGATGTACCCTCTCTTGGCAGAGGTGCGAAGAAAATAATGCACTCGATAACGTCAACATATTATTCTATTCTTTAATGCAGTTATTTTACATTGAATAAGGAAATTCATCCTTTAGAAACACATCTAGTATGCTCATTGAGTACCATTTTATTTTGTCGAAAATGTGGAATCATGTAAAGTAAGTATTCAAATCGGCATGTGTCATTATTATATTTATAACGAATGCCGAAAATTTTGCATTTACATCTGCTGTGTGCCACATTTTCTAACATAATTTCGATTACAGGCTGCGCAACGATAATTTCTTACACTCACGTCGTGGTTTATGTCTACCATTCGTAATCTCCCTCGTCCTCTCTGCCTTCAACTGTGAAACAGAGATGTCTCGAACGCTACACAGCGCATGTTTAAATCTTAGCCCTTCAACGAGAGTGACGTGCCTCGTCAGTATTATCCATGTTCTTGATGCGGATGACAGGACGTCAAGCACCGCCTGTGAGTCACGAATTATCTCTTACTTTGAGAAGCAATCACTCCAGAAGGTTTTCTCCTTTGTGCCTTTATACTGACCACTTGCGTGCAAGAAACACACATGTCCAATACTTGGAAATAAATTTTAACAGACATATATACTGAGAGATGACAGTTTTAAAGTGTGTCAAATCTAGCCTTCCTTATATTTTGAAGTCACTAGTGAAGCAGTTCATCTCAGTTAGCAAGTGCAAATACAATTCATGGAAAAACAGGTAGTCCAGTCATGAGGTATGTGTCTGAACTTTGTAAAGGACGAATGCGGAATTCGAAGAAAGGATGACACTCTCTAGCAAATAATGTGTGCGTAATTGTTTGATCTAGGAAGAAATCGTAGGAATATGAGCGAATACCGAAAGTAAGAGCAAGTGAGACTAAAAAGAGTTGGGTGTAGGTCTGGTCGTATCGGACAGGCTGCTACACAGTTCCCACTCTCTGACGCTATCCCTCTGCTAACCGCCACGGGGACTTTTGGCTGCTCAGTTTCCTGCCTGGCCCGGTGCACCCCTCCTTAGCTAACCTGGTCGCCCAAGACTCCTCTTAAGCGACAATATTGATGGCGATCTCAGTGCGGACGCCAGATCAACACAGGATACTGCGAAACAGTACTCCCATCCTCAGACTATCCGCTACACCCGGCCTCCAGGTCGCTGGATTACAGGAGCACGCCACCACTCCCAGCCGCCAGTGTAATCCATTCTACCGCTACTTTACCTACAATCTGCGATGTCAGCGAACTATTTTTTTTCCATACTCACAGCTTACTCGCCGATTTAACACGAAAACTAATGTGTATAGTGTACTTATTTATTTCTTACTTTCCGTTTCGACGAGAAAGTACACTGCCGAATATGAGACGAACTGTTGTTACCTTGTGGATCCACGTTGCAGTTTCAATCACGAATGCAATTCCTTCCATCACTTAGAGAAAGAAAAAACCACTTTGGTAACTAATGGTAACGTCTCTAGCAGTCAGATGTACCCTCTCTTGGCAGAGGTGCGAAGAAAATAATGCACTCGATAACGTCAACACATTATTCTATTCTTTAATGCAGTTATTTTACATTGAATAAGGAAATTCATCCTTTAGAAACACATCTAGTATGCTCATTGAGTACCATTTTATTTTGTCGAAAATGTTTAATCATGTAAAGTAAGTATTCAAATCGGCATGTGTCATTATTATATTTATAACGAATGCCGAAAATTTTGCATTTACATCTGCTGTGTGCCACATTTTCTAACATAATTTCGATTACAGGCTGCGCAACGATAATTTCTTACACTCACGTCGTGGTTTATGTCTACCATTCGTAATCTCCCTCGTCCTCTCTGCCTTCAACTGTGAAACAGAGATGTCTCGAACGCTACACAGCGCATGTTTAAATCTTAGCCCTTCAACGAGAGTGACGTGCCTCGTCAGTATTATCCATGTTCTTGATGCGGATGACAGGACGTCAAGCACCGCCTGTGAGTCACGAATTATCTCTTACTTTGAGAGGCAATCACTCCAGAAGGTTTTCTCCTTTGTGCCTTTATACTGACCACATGCGTGCAAGAAACACACATGTCCAATACTTGGAAATAAATTTCGACAGACATATATACTGAGAGATGACAGTTTTAAAGTGTGTCAAATCTAGCCTTCCTTATTTTTTGAAGTCACTAGTGAAGCGGTTCATCTCAGTTAGCAAGTGCAAATACAATTCATGGAAAAACAGGTAGTCCAGTCATGAGGTATGTGTCTGAACTTTGTAAAGGACGAATGCGGAATTCGAAGAAAGGATGACACTCTCTAGCAAATAATGTGTGCGTAATTGTTTGATCTAGGAAGAAATCGTAGGAATATGAGCGAATACCGAAAGTAAGAGCAAGTGAGACTAAAAAGAGTTGGGTGTAGGTCTGGTCGTATCGGACAGGCTGCTACACAGTTCCCACTCTCTGACGCTATCCCTCTGCTAACCGCCACGGGGACTTTTGGCTGCTCAGTTTCCTGCCTGGCCCGGTGCACCCCTCCTTAGCTAACCTGGTCGCCCAAGACTCCTCTTAAGCGACAATATTGATGGCGATCTCAGTGCGGACGCCAGATCAACACAGGATACTGCGAAACAGTACTCCCATCCTCAGACTATCCGCTACACCTGGCCTCCAGGTCGCTGGATTACAGGAGCACGCCACCACTCCCAGCCGCCAGTGTAATCCATTCTACCGCTACTTTACCTACAGTCTGCGATGTCAGCGAACTATTTTTTTTCCATACTCACAGCTTACTCGCCGATTTAACACGAAAACTAATGTGTATAGTGTACTTATTTATTTCTTACTTTCCGTTTCGACGAGAAAGTACACTGCCGAATATGAGAAGAACTGTTGTTACCTTGTGGATCCACGTTGCAGTTTCAATCACGAATGCAATTCCTTCCATCACTTAGAGAAAGAAAAAACCACTTTGGTAACTAATGGTAACGTCTCTAGCAGTCAGATGTACCCTCTCTTGGTAGAGGTGCGAAGAAAATAATGCACTCGATAACGTCAACACATTATTCTATTCTTTAATGCAGTTATTTTACATTGAATAAGGAAATTCATCCTTTAGAAACACATCTAGTATGCTCATTGAGAACCATTTTATTTTGTCGAAAATGTGGAATCATGTAAAGTAAGTATTCAAATCTGCATGTGTCATTATTATATTTATAACGAATGCCGAAAATTTTGCATTTACATCTGCTGTGTGCCACATTTTCTAACATAATTTCGATTACAGGCTGCGCAACGATAATTTCTTACACTCACGTCGTGGTTTATGTCTACCATTCGTAATCTCCCTCGTCCTCTCTGCCTTCAACTGTGAAACAGAGATGTCTCGAACGCTACACAGCGCATGTTTAAATCTTAGCCCTTCAACGAGAGTGACGTGCCTCGTCAGTATTATCCATGTTCTTGATGCGGATGACAGGACGTCAAGCACCGCCTGTGAGTCACGAATTATCTCTTACTTTGAGAAGCAATCACTCCAGAAGGTTTTCTCCTTTGTGCCTTTATACTGACCACTTGCGTGCAAGAAACACACATGTCCAATACTTGGAAATAAATTTTGACAGACATATATACTGAGAGATGACAGTTTTACAGTGTGTCAAATCTAGCCTTCCTTATTTTTTGAAGTCACTAGTGAAGCAGTTCATCTCAGTTAGCAAGTGCAAATACAATTCATGGAAAAACAGGTAGTCCAGTCATGAGGTATGTGTCTGAACTTTGTAAAGGACGAATGCGGAATTCGAAGAAAGGATGACACTCTCTAGCAAATAATGTGTGCGTAATTGTTTGATCTAGGAAGAAATCGTAGGAATATGAGCGAATACCGAAAGTAAGAGCAAGTGAGACTAAAAAGAGTTGGGTGTAGGTCGGTCGTATCGGACAGGCTGCTACACAGTTCCCACTCTCTGACGCTATCCCTCTGCTAACCGCCACGGGGACTTTTGGCTGCTCAGTTTCCTGCCTGGCCCGGTGCACCCCTCCTTAGCTAACCTGGTCGCCCAAGACTCCTCTTAAGCGACAATATTGATGGCGATCTCAGTGCGGACGCCAGATCAACACAGGATACTGCGAAACAGTACTCCCATCCTCAGACTATCCGCTACACCCGGCCTCCAGGTCGCTGGATTACAGGAGCACGCCACCACTCCCAGCCGCCAGTGTAATCCATTCTACCGCTACTTTACCTACAATCTGCGATGTCAGCGAACTATTTTTATTCCATACTCACAGCTTACTCGCCGATTTAACACGAAAACTAATGTGTATAGTGTACTTATTTATTTCTTACTTTCCGTTTCGACGAGAAAGTACACTGCCGAATATGAGACGAACTGTTGTTACCTTGTGGATCCACGTTGCAGTTTCAATCACGAATGCAATTCCTTCCATCACTTAGAGAAAGAAAAAACCACTTTGGTAACTAATGGTAACGTCTCTAGCAGTCAGATGTACCCTCTCTTGGCAGAGGTGCGAAGAAAATAATGCACTCGATAACGTCAACATATTATTCTATTCTTTAATGCAGTTATTTTACATTGAATAAGGAAATTCATCCTTTAGAAACACATCTAGTATGCTCATTGAGTACCATTTTATTTTGTCGAAAATGTGGAATCATGTAAAGTAAGTATTCAAATCGGCATGTGTCATTATTATATTTATAACGAATGCCGAAAATTTTGCATTTACATCTGCTGTGTGCCACATTTTCTAACATAATTTCGATTACAGGCTGCGCAACGATAATTTCTTACACTCACGTCGTGGTTTATGTCTACCATTCGTAATCTCCCTCGTCCTCTCTGCCTTCAACTGTGAAACAGAGATGTCTCGAACGCTACACAGCGCATGTTTAAATCTTAGCCCTTCAACGAGAGTGACGTGCCTCGTCAGTATTATCCATGTTCTTGATGCGGATGACAGGACGTCAAGCACCGCCTGTGAGTCACGAATTATCTCTTACTTTGAGAAGCAATCACTCCAGAAGGTTTTCTCCTTTGTGCCTTTATACTGACCACTTGCGTGCAAGAAACACACATGTCCAATACTTGGAAATAAATTTTAACAGACATATATACTGAGAGATGACAGTTTTAAAGTGTGTCAAATCTAGCCTTCCTTATATTTTGAAGTCACTAGTGAAGCAGTTCATCTCAGTTAGCAAGTGCAAATACAATTCATGGAAAAACAGGTAGTCCAGTCATGAGGTATGTGTCTGAACTTTGTAAAGGACGAATGCGGAATTCGAAGAAAGGATGACACTCTCTAGCAAATAATGTGTGCGTAATTGTTTGATCTAGGAAGAAATCGTAGGAATATGAGCGAATACCGAAAGTAAAAGCAAGTGAGACTAAAAAGAGTTGGGTGTAGGTCTGGTCGTATCGGACAGGCTGCTACACAGTTCCCACTCTCTGACGCTATCCCTCTGCTAACCGCCACGGGGACTTTTGGCTGCTCAGTTTCCTGCCTGGCCCGGTGCACCCCTCCTTAGCTAACCTGGTCGCCCAAGACTCCTCTTAAGCGACAATATTGATGGCGATCTCAGTGCGGACGCCAGATCAACACAGGATACTGCGAAACAGTACTCCCATCCTCAGACTATCCGCTACACCCGGCCTCCAGGTCGCTGGATTACAGGAGCACGCCACCACTCCCAGCCGCCAGTGTACTCCATTCTACCGCTACTTTACCTACAATCTGCGATGTCAGCGAACTATTTTTATTCCATACTCACAGCTTACTCGCCGATTTAACACGAAAACTAATGTGTATAGTGTACTTATTTATTTCTTACTTTCCGTTTCGACGAGAAAGTACACTGCCGAATATGAGACGAACTGTTGTTACCTTGTGGATCCACGTTGCAGTTTCAATCACGAATGCAATTCCTTCCATCACTTAGAGAAAGAAAAAACCACTTTGGTAACTAATGGTAACGTCTCTAGCAGTCAGATGTACCCTCTCTTGGCAGAGGTGCGAAGAAAATAATGCACTCGATAACGTCAACATATTATTCTATTCTTTAATGCAGTTATTTTACATTGAATAAGGAAATTCATCCTTTAGAAACACATCTAGTATGCTCATTGAGTACCATTTTATTTTGTCGAAAATGTGGAATCATGTAAAGTAAGTATTCAAATCGGCATGTGTCATTATTATATTTATAACGAATGCCGAAAATTTTGCATTTACATCTGCTGTGTGCCACATTTTCTAACATAATTTCGATTACAGGCTGCGCAACGATAATTTCTTACACTCACGTCGTGGTTTATGTCTACCATTCGTAATCTCCCTCGTCCTCTCTGCCTTCAACTGTGAAACAGAGATGTCTCGAACGCTACACAGCGCATGTTTAAATCTTAGCCCTTCAACGAGAGTGACGTGCCTCGTCAGTATTATCCATGTTCTTGATGCGGATGACAGGACGTCAAGCACCGCCTGTGAGTCACGAATTATCTCTTACTTTGAGAAGCAATCACTCCAGAAGGTTTTCTCCTTTGTGCCTTTATACTGACCACTTGCGTGCAAGAAACACACATGTCCAATACTTGGAAATAAATTTTGACAGACATATATACTGAGAGATGACAGTTTTACAGTGTGTCAAATCTAGCCTTCCTTATTTTTTGAAGTCACTAGTGAAGCAGTTCATCTCAGTTAGCAAGTGCAAATACAATTCATGGAAAAACAGGTAGTCCAGTCATGAGGTATGTGTCTGAACTTTGTAAAGGACGAATGCGGAATTCGAAGAAAGGATGACACTCTCTAGCAAATAATGTGTGCGTAATTGTTTGATCTAGGAAGAAATCGTAGGAATATGAGCGAATACCGAAAGTAAGAGCAAGTGAGACTAAAAAGAGTTGGGTGTAGGTCGGTCGTATCGGACAGGCTGCTACACAGTTCCCACTCTCTGACGCTATCCCTCTGCTAACCGCCACGGGGACTTTTGGCTGCTCAGTTTCCTGCCTGGCCCGGTGCACCCCTCCTTAGCTAACCTGGTCGCCCAAGACTCCTCTTAAGCGACAATATTGATGGCGATCTCAGTGCGGACGCCAGATCAACACAGGATACTGCGAAACAGTACTCCCATCCTCAGACTATCCGCTACACCCGGCCTCCAGGTCGCTGGATTACAGGAGCACGCCACCACTCCCAGCCGCCAGTGTAATCCATTCTACCGCTACTTTACCTACAATCTGCGATGTCAGCGAACTATTTTTATTCCATACTCACAGCTTACTCGCCGATTTAACACGAAAACTAATGTGTATAGTGTACTTATTTATTTCTTACTTTCCGTTTCGACGAGAAAGTACACTGCCGAATATGAGACGAACTGTTGTTACCTTGTGGATCCACGTTGCAGTTTCAATCACGAATGCAATTCCTTCCATCACTTAGAGAAAGAAAAAACCACTTTGGTAACTAATGGTAACGTCTCTAGCAGTCAGATGTACCCTCTCTTGGCAGAGGTGCGAAGAAAATAGTGCACTCGATAACGTCAACATATTATTCTATTCTTTAATGCAGTTATTTTACATTGAATAAGGAAATTCATCCTTTAGAAACACATCTAGTATGCTCATTGAGTACCATTTTATTTTGTCGAAAATGTGGAATCATGTAAAGTAAGTATTCAAATCGGCATGTGTCTTTATTATATTTATAACGAATGCCGAAAATTTTGCATTTACATCTGCTGTGTGCCACATTTTCTAACATAATTTCGATTACAGGCTGCGCAACGATAATTTCTTACACTCACGTCGTGGTTTATGTCTACCATTCGTAATCTCCCTCGTCCTCTCTGCCTTCAACTGTGAAACAGAGATGTCTCGAACGCTACACAGCGCATGTTTAAATCTTAGCCCTTCAACGAGAGTGACGTGCCTCGTCAGTATTATCCATGTTCTTGATGCGGATGACAGGACGTCAAGCACCGCCTGTGAGTCACGAATTATCTCTTACTTTGAGAAGCAATCACTCCAGAAGGTTTTCTCCTTTGTGCCTTTATACTGACCACTTGCGTGCAAGAAACACACATGTCCAATACTTGGAAATTAATTTTAACAGACATATATACTGAGAGATGACAGTTTTAAAGTGTGTCAAATCTAGCCTTCCTTATATTTTGAAGTCACTAGTGAAGCAGTTCATCTCAGTTAGCAAGTGCAAATACAATTCATGGAAAAACAGGTAGTCCAGTCATGAGGTATGTGTCTGAACTTTGTAAAGGACGAATGCGGAATTCGAAGAAAGGATGACACTCTCTAGCAAATAATGTGTGCGTAATTGTTTGATCTAGGAAGAAATCGTAGGAATATGAGCGAATACCGAAAGTAAGAGCAAGTGAGACTAAAAAGAGTTGGGTGTAGGTCGGTCGTATCGGACAGGCTGCTACACAGTTCCCACTCTCTGACGCTATCCCTCTGCTAACCGCCACGGGGACTTTTGGCTGCTCAGTTTCCTGCCTGGCCCGGTGCACCCCTCCTTAGCTAACCTGGTCGCCCAAGACTCCTCTTAAGCGACAATATTGATGGCGATCTCAGTGCGGACGCCAGATCAACACAGGATACTGCGAAACAGTACTCCCATCCTCAGACTATCCGCTACACCCGGCCTCCAGGTCGCTGGATTACAGGAGCACGCCACCACTCCCAGCCGCCAGTGTAATCCATTCTACCGCTACTTTACCTACAATCTGCGATGTCAGCGAACTATTTTTATTCCATACTCACAGCTTACTCGCCGATTTAACACGAAAACTAATGTGTATAGTGTACTTATTTATTTCTTACTTTCCGTTTCGACGAGAAAGTACACTGCCGAATATGAGACGAACTGTTGTTACCTTGTGGATCCACGTTGCAGTTTCAATCACGAATGCAATTCCTTCCATCACTTAGAGAAAGAAAAAACCACTTCGGTAACTAATGGTAACGTCTCTAGCAGTCAGATGTACCCTCTCTTGGCAGAGGTGCGAAGAAAATAATGCACTCGATAACGTCAACATATTATTCTATTCTTTAATGCAGTTATTTTACATTGAATAAGGAAATTCATCCTTTAGAAACACATCTAGTATGCTCATTGAGTACCATTTTATTTTGTCGAAAATGTGGAATCATGTAAAGTAAGTATTCAAATCGGCATGTGTCATTATTATATTTATAACGAATGCCGAAAATTTTGCATTTACATCTGCTGTGTGCCACATTTTCTAACATAATTTCGATTACAGGCTGCGCAACGATAATTTCTTACACTCACGTCGTGGTTTATGTCTACCATTCGTAATCTCCCTCGTCCTCTCTGCCTTCAACTGTGAAACAGAGATGTCTCGAACGCTACACAGCGCATGTTTAAATCTTAGCCCTTCAACGAGAGTGACGTGCCTCGTCAGTATTATCCATGTTCTTGATGCGGATGACAGGACGTCAAGCACCGCCTGTGAGTCACGAATTATCTCTTACTTTGAGAAGCAATCACCCCAGAAGGTTTTCTCCTTTGTGCCTTTATACTGACCACTTGCGTGCAAGAAACACACATGTCCAATACTTGGAAATAAATTTTAACAGACATATATACTGAGAGATGACAGTTTTAAAGTGTGTCAAATCTAGCCTTCCTTATATTTTGAAGTCACTAGTGAAGCAGTTCATCTCAGTTAGCAAGTGCAAATACAATTCATGGAAAAACAGGTAGTCCAGTCATGAGGTATGTGTCTGAACTTTGTAAAGGACGAATGCGGAATTCGAAGAAAGGATGACACTCTCTAGCAAATAATGTGTGCGTAATTGTTTGATCTAGGAAGAAATCGTAGGAATATGAGCGAATACCGAAAGTAAGAGCAAGTGAGACTAAAAAGAGTTGGGTGTAGGTCTGGTCGTATCGGACAGGCTGCTACACAGTTCCCACTCTCTGACGCTATCCCTCTGCTAACCGCCACGGGGACTTTTGGCTGCTCAGTTTCCTGCCTGGCCCGGTGCACCCCTCCTTAGCTAACCTGGTCGCCCAAGACTCCTCTTAAGCGACAATATTGATGGCGATCTCAGTGCGGACGCCAGATCAACACAGGATACTGCGAAACAGTACTCCCATCCTCAGACTATCCGCTACACCCGGCCTCCAGGTCGCTGGATTACAGGAGCACGCCACCACTCCCAGCCGCCAGTGTAATCCATTCTACCGCTACTTTACCTACAATCTGCGATGTCAGCGAACTATTTTTTTTCCATACTCACAGCTTACTCGCCGATGTAACACGAAAACTAATGTGTATAGTGTACTTATTTATTTCTTACTTTCCGTTTCGACGAGAAAGTACACTGCCGAATATGAGACGAACTGTTGTTACCTTGTGGATCCACGTTGCAGTTTCAATCACGAATGCAATTCCTTCCATCACTTAGAGAAAGAAAAAACCACTTTGGTAACTAATGGTAACGTCTCTAGCAGTCAGATGTACCCTCTCTTGGTAGAGGTGCGAAGAAAATAATGCACTCGATAACGTCAACACATTATTCTATTCTTTAATGCAGTTATTTTACATTGAATAAGGAAATTCATCCTTTAGAAACACATCTAGTATGCTCATTGAGTACCATTTTATTTTGTCGAAAATGTGGAATCATGTAAAGTAAGTATTCAAATCTGCATGTGTCATTATTATATTTATAACGAATGCCGAAAATTTTGCATTTACATCTGCTGTGTGCCACATTTTCTAACATAATTTCGATTACAGGCTGCGCAACGATAATTTCTTACACTCACGTCGTGGTTTATGTCTACCATTCGTAATCTCCCTCGTCCTCTCTGCCTTCAACTGAGAAACAGAGATGTCTCGAACGCTACACAGCGCATGTTTAAATCTTAGCCCTTCAACGAGAGTGACGTGCCTCGTCAGTATTATCCATGTTCTTGATGCGGATGACAGGACGTCAAGCACCGCCTGTGAGTCACGAATTATCTCTTACTTTGAGAAGCAATCACTCCAGAAGGTTTTCTCCTTTGTGCCTTTATACTGACCACTTGCGTGCAAGAAACACACATGTCCAATACTTGGAAATAAATTTTGACAGACATATATACTGAGAGATGACAGTTTTAAAGTGTGTCAAATCTAGCCTTCCTTATTTTTTGAAGTCACTAGTGAAGCAGTTCATCTCAGTTAGCAAGTGCAAATACAATTCATGGAAAAACAGGTAGTCCAGTCATGAGGTATGTGTCTGAACTTTGTAAAGGACGAATGCGGAATTCGAAGAAAGGATGACACTCTCTAGCAAATAATGTGTGCGTAATTGTTTGATCTAGGAAGAAATCGTAGGAATATGAGCGAATACCGAAAGTAAGAGCAAGTGAGACTAAAAAGAGTTGGGTGTAGGTCGGTCGTATCGGACAGGCTGCTACACAGTTCCCACTCTCTGACGCTATCCCTCTGCTAACCGCCACGGGGACTTTTGGCTGCTCAGTTTCCTGCCTGGCCCGGTGCACCCCTCCTTAGCTAACCTGGTCGCCCAAGACTCCTCTTAAGCGACAATATTGATGGCGATCTCAGTGCGGACGCCAGATCAACACAGGATACTGCGAAACAGTACTCCCATCCTCAGACTATCCGCTACACCCGGCCTCCAGGTCGCTGGATTACAGGAGCACGCCACCACTCCCAGCCGCCAGTGTAATCCATTCTACCGCTACTTTACCTACAATCTGCGATGTCAGCGAACTATTTTTTTTCCATACTCACAGCTTACTCGCCGATTTAACACGAAAACTAATGTGTATAGTGTACTTATTTATTTCTTACTTTCCGTTTCGACGAGAAAGTACACTGCCGAATATGAGACGAACTGTTGTTACCTTGTGGTTCCACGTTGCAGTTTCAATCACGAATGCAATTCCTTCCATCACTTAGAGAAAGAAAAAACCACTTTGGTAACTAATGGTAACGTCTCTAGCAGTCAGATGTACCCTCTCTTGGTAGAGGTGCGAAGAAAATAATGCACTCGATAACGTCAACACATTATTCTATTCTTTAATGCAGTTATTTTACATTGAATAAGGAAATTCATCCTTTAGAAACACATCTAGTATGCTCATTGAGTACCATTTTATTTTGTCGAAAATGTGGAATCATGTAAAGTAAGTATTCAAATCTGCATGTGTCATTATTATATTTATAACGAATGCCGAAAATTTTGCATTTACATCTGCTGTGTGCCACATTTTCTAACATAATTTCGATTACAGGCTGCGCAACGATAATTTCTTACACTCAGGTCGTGGTTTATGTCTACCATTCGTAATCTCCCTCGTCCTCTCTGCCTTCAACTGAGAAACAGAGATGTCTCGAACGCTACACAGCGCATGTTTAAATCTTAGCCCTTCAACGAGAGTGACGTGCCTCGTCAGTATTATCCATGTTCTTGATGCGGATGACAGGACGTCAAGCACCGCCTGTGAGTCACGAATTATCTCTTACTTTGAGAAGCAATCACTCCAGAAGGTTTTCTCCTTTGTGCCTTTATACTGACCACTTGCGTGCAAGAAACACACATGTCCAATACTTGGAAATTAATTTTGACAGACATATATACTGAGAGATGACAGTTTTAAAGTGTGTCAAATCTAGCCTTCCTTATTTTTTGAAGTCACTAGTGAAGCAGTTCATCTCAGTTAGCAAGTGCAAATACAATTCATGGAAAAACAGGTAGTCCAGTCATGAGGTATGTGTCTGAACTTTGTAAAGGACGAATGCGGAATTCGAAGAAAGGATGACACTCTCTAGCAAATAATGTGTGCGTAATTGTTTGATCTAGGAAGAAATCGTAGGAATATGAGCGAATACCGAAAGTAAGAGCAAGTGAGACTAAAAAGAGTTGGGTGTAGGTCTGGTCGTATCGGACAGGCTGCTACACAGTTCCCACTCTCTGACGCTATCCCTCTGCTAACCGCCACGGGGACTTTTGGCTGCTCAGTTTCCTGCCTGGCCCGGTGCACCCCTCCTTAGCTAACCTGGTCGCCCAAGACTCCTCTTAAGCGACAATATTGATGGCGATCTCAGTGCGGACGCCAGATCGACACAGGATACTGCGAAACAGTACTCCCATCCTCAGACTATCCGCTACACCCGGCCTCCAGGTCGCTGGATTACAGGAGCACGCCACCACTCCCAGCCGCCAGTGTAATCCATTCTACCGCTACTTTACCTACAATCTGCGATGTCAGCGAACTATTTTTTTTCCATACTCACAGCTTACTCGCCGATTTAACACGAAAACTAATGTGTATAGTGTACTTATTTATTTCTTACTTTCCGTTTCGACGAGAAAGTACACTGCCGAATATGAGACGAACTGTTGTTACCTTGTGGATCCACGTTGCAGTTTCAATCACGAATGCAATTCCTTCCATCACTTAGGGAAAGAAAAAACCACTTTGGTAACTAATGGTAACGTCTCTAGCAGTCAGATGTACCCTCTCTTGGTAGAGGTGCGAAGAAAATAATGCACTCGATAACGTCAACACATTATTCTATTCTTTAATGCAGTTATTTTACATTGAATAAGGAAATTCATCCTTTAGAAACACATCTAGTACGCTCATTGAGTACCATTTTATTTTGTCGAAACTGTGTAATCATGTAAAGTAAGTATTCAAATCTGCATGTGTCATTATTATATTTATAACGAATGCCGAAAATTTTGCATTTACATCTGCTGTGTGCCACATTTTCTAACATAATTTCGATTACAGGCTGCGCAACGATAATTTCTTACACTCACGTCGTGGTTTATGTCTACCATTCGTAATCTCCCTCGTCCTCTCTGCCTTCAAGTGTGAAACAGAGATGTCTCGAACGCTACACAGCGCATGTTTAAATCTTAGCCCTTCAACGAGAGTGACGTGCCTCGTCAGTATTATCCATGTTCTTGATGCGGATGACAGGACGTCAAGCACCGCCTGTGAGTCACGAATTATCTCTTACTTTGAGAAGCAATCACTCCAGAAGGTTTTCTCCTTTGTGCCTTTATACTGACCACTTGCGTGCAAGAAACACACATGTCCAATACTTGGAAATAAATTTCGACAGACATATATACTGAGAGATGACAGTTTTAAAGTGTGTCAAATCTAGCCTTCCTTATTTTTTGAAGTCACTAGTGAAGCAGTTCATCTCAGTTAGCAAGTGCAAATACAATTCATGGAAAAACAGGTAGTCCAGTCATGAGGTATGTGTCTGAACTTTGTATGTAAAGGACGAATGCGGAATTCGAAGAAAGGATGACACTCTCTAGCAAATAATGTGTGCGTAATTGTTTGATCTAGGAAGAAATCGTAGGAATATGAGCGAATACCGAAAGTAAGAGCAAGTGAGATTAAAATAGTTGGGTGTAGGTCTGGTCGTATCGGACAGGCTGCTACACAGTTCCCACTCTCTGACGCCATCCCTCTGCTAACCGCCACGGGGACATTTAGCTGCTCAGTTTCCTGCCTGGCCCGGTGCACCCCTCCTTAGCTAACCTGGTCGCCCAAGACTCCTCTTAAGTGACCATATTGATGGCGATCTCAGTGCGGACGCCAGATCAACACAGGATGCTGCGAAACAGTACTCCCATCCTCAGACTATCCGCTACACCCGGCCTCCAGGTCGCTGGATTACAGGAGCACGCCACCACTCCCAGCCGCCAGTGTAATCCATTCTACCGCTACTTTACCTACAATCTGCGATGTCAGCGAACTATTTTTTTTCCATACTCACAGCTTACTCGCCGATTTAACACGAAAACTAATGTGTATAGTGTACTTATTTATTTCTTACTTTCCGTTTCGACGAGAAAGTACACTGCCGAATATGAGACGAACTGTTGTTACCTTGTGGATCCACGTTGCAGTTTCAATCACGAATGCAATTCCTTCCATCACTTAGAGAAAGAAAAAACCACTTTGGTAACAGATGGTAACGTCTCTAGCAGTCAGATGTACCCTCTCTTGGTAGAGGTGCGAAGAAAATAATGCACTCGATAACGTCAACACATTATTCTATTCTTTAATGCAGTTATTTTACATTGAATAAGGAAATTCATCCTTTAGAAACACATCTAGTATGCTCATTGAGTACCATTTTATTTTGTCGAAAATGTGGAATCATGTAAAGTAAGTATTCAAATCTGCATGTGTCATTATTATATTTATAACGAAGCCGAAAATTTTGCATTTACATCTGCTGTGTGCCACATTTTCTAACATAATTTCGATTACAGGCTGCGCAACGATAATTTCTTACACTCACGTCGTGGTTTATGTCTACCATTCGTAATCTCCCTCGTCCTCTCTGCCTTCAACTGTGAAACAGAGATGTCTCGAACGCTACACAGCGCATGTTTAAATCTTAGCCCTTCAACGAGAGTGACGTGCCTCGTCAGTATTATTCATGTTCTTGATGCGGATGACAGGACGTCAAGCACCGCCTGTGAGTCACGAATTATCTCTTACTTTGAGAAGCAATCACTCCAGAAGGTTTTCTCCTTTGTGCCTTTATACTGACCACTTGCGTGCAAGAAACACACATGTCCAATACTTGGAAATAAATTTCGACAGACATATATACTGAGAGATGACAGTTTTAAAGTGTGTCAAATCTAGCCTTCCTTATTTTTTGAAGTCACTAGTGAAGCAGTTCATCTCAGTTAGCAAGTGCAAATACAATTCATGGAAAAACAGGTAGTCCAGTCATGAGGTATGTGTCTGAACTTTGTAAAGGACGAATGCGGAATTCGAAGAAAGGATGACACTCTCTAGCAAATAATGTGTGCGTAATTGTTTGATCTAGGAAGAAATCGTAGGAATATGAGCGAATACCGAAAGTAAGAGCAAGTGAGATTAAAATAGTTGGGTGTAGGTCTGGTCGTATCGGACAGGCTGCTACACAGTTCCCACTCTCTGACGCTATCCCTCTGCTAACCGCCACGGGGACTTTTGGCTGCTCAGTTTCCTGCCTGGCCCGGTGCACCCCTCCTTAGCTAACCTGGTCGCCCAAGACTCCTCTTAAGCGACCATATTGATGGCGATCTCAGTGCGGACGCCAGATCAACACAGGATGCTGCGAAACAGTACTCCCATCCTCAGACTATCCGCTACACCCGGCCTCCAGGTCGCTGGATTACAGGAGCACGCCACCACTCCCAGCCACTAGTGTAATCCATTCTACCGCTACTTTACCTACAATCTGCGATGTCAGCGAACTATTTTTTTTCCATACTCACAGCTTACTCGCCGATTTAACACGAAAACTAATGTGTATAGTGTACTTATTTATTTCTTACTTTCCGTTTCGACGAGAAAGTACACTGCGGAATATGAGACGAACTGTTGTTACCTTGTGGATCCACGTTGCAGTTTCAATCACGAATGCAATTCCTTCCTCACTTAGAGAAAGAAAAAACCACTTTGGTAACTAATGGTAACGTCTCTAGCAGTCAGATGTACCCTCTCTTGGTAGAGGTGCGAAGAAAATAATGCACTCGATAACGTCATCACATTATTCTATTCTTTAATGCAGTTATTTTACATTGAATAAGGAAATTCATCCTTTAGAAACACATCTAGTATGCTCATTGAGTACCATTTTATTTTGTCGAAAGTGTGGAATCATGTAAAGTAAGTATTCAAATCTGCATGTGTCATTATTATATTTATAACGAATGCCGAAAATTTTGCATTTACATCTGCTGTGTGCCACATTTTCTAACATAATTTCGATTACAGGCTGCGCAACGATAATTACTTACACTCACGTCGTGGTTTATGTCTACCATTCGTAATCTCCCTCGTCCTCTCTGCCTTCAACTGTGAAACAGAGATGTCTCGAACGCTACACAGCGCATGTTTAAATCTTAGCCCTTCAACGAGAGTGACGTGCCTCGTCAGTATTATCCATGTTCTTGATGCGGATGACAGGACGTCAAGCACCGCCTGTGAGTCACGAATTATCTCTTACTTTGAGAAGCAATCACTCCAGAAGGTTTTCTCCTTTGTGCCTTTATACTGACCACTTGCGTGCAAGAAACACACATGTCCAATACTTGGAAATAAATTTCGACAGACATATATACTGAGAGATGACAGTTTTAAAGTGTGTCAAATCTAGCCTTCCTTATTTTTTGAAGTCACTAGTGAAGCAGTTCATCTCAGTTAGCAAGTGCAAATACAATTCATGGAAAAACAGGTAGTCCAGTCATGAGGTATGTGTCTGAACTTTGTAAAGGACGAATGCGGAATTCGAAGAAAGGATGACAATCTCTATCAAATAATGTGTGCGTAATTGTTTGATCTAGGAAGAAATCGTAGGAATATGTGCGAATACCGCAAGTAAGAGCAAGTGAGATTAAAATAGTTGGGTGTAGGTCTGGTCGTATCGGACAGGCTGCTACACAGTTCCCACTCTCTGACGCTATCCCTCTGCTAACCGCCACGGGGACTTTTGGCTGCTCAGTTTCCTGCCTGGCCCGGTGCACCCCTCCTTAGCTAACCTGGTCGCCCAAGACTCCTCTTAAGCGACAATATTGATGGCGATCTCAGTGCGGACGCCAGATCAACACAGGATACTGCGAAACAGTACTCCCATCCTCAGACTATCCGCTACACCCGGCCTCCAGGTCGCTGGATTACAGGAGCACGCCACCACTCCCAGCCGCCAGTGTAATCCATTCTACCGCTACTTTACCTACAATCTGCGATGTCAGCGAACTATTTTTTTTCCATACTCACAGCTTACTGGCCGATTTAACACGAAAACTAATGTGTATAGTGTACTTATTTATTTCTTACTTTCCGTTTCGACGAGAAAGTACACTGCCGAATATGAGACGAACTGTTGTTACCTTGTGGATCCACGTTGCAGTTTCAATCACGAATGCAATTCCTTCCATCACTTAGAGAAAGAAAAAACCACTTTGGCAACTAATGGTAACGTCTCTAGCAGTCAGATGTACCCTCTCTTGGTAGAGGTGCGAAGAAAATAATGCACTCGATAACGTCAACACATTATTCTATTCTTTAATGCAGTTATTTTACATTGAATAAGGAAATTCATCCTTTAGAAACACATCTAGTATGCTCATTGAGTACCATTTTATTTTGTCGAAAATGTGGAATCATGTAAAGTAAGTATTCAAATCTGCATGTGTCATTATTATATTTATAACGAATGCCGAAAATTTTGCATTTACATCTGCTGTGTGCCACATTTTCTAACATAATTACGATTACAGGCTGCGCAACGATAATTTCTTATACTCACGTCGTGGTTTATGTATACCATTCGTAATCTCCTTCGACCTCTCTGCCTTCAACTGTGAAACAGAGATGTCTCGAACGCTACACAGCGCATGTTTAAATCTTAGCCCTTCAACGAGAGTGACGTGCCTCGTCAGTATTATCCATGTTCTTGATGCGGATGACAGGACGTCAAGCACCGCCTGTGAGTCACGAATTATCTCTTACTTTGAGAAGCAATCACTCCAGAAGGTTTTCTCCTTTGTGCCTTTATACTGACCACTTGCGTGCAAGAAACACACATGTCCAATACTTGGAAATAAATTTCGACAGACATATATAGTGAGAGATGACAGTTTTAAAGTGTGTCAAATCTAGCCTAAAAAATTTCGACAGACATATATACTGAGAGATGACAGTTTTAAAGTGTGTCAAATCTAGCCTTCCTTATTTTTAGAAGTCACTAGTGAAGCAGTTCATCTCAGTTAGCAAGTGCAAATACAATTCATGGAAAAACAGGTAGTCCAGTCATGAGGTATGTGTCTGAACTTTGTAAAGGACGAATGCGGAATTCGAAGAAAGGATGACACTCTCTAGCAAATAATGTGTGCGTAATTGTTTGATCTAGGAAGAAATCGTAGGAATATGAGCGAATACCGAAAGTAAGAGCAAGTGAGATTAAAATAGTTGGGCGTAGGTCTGGTCGTATCGGACAAGCTGCTACACAGTTCCACTCTCTGACGCTATCCCTCTGCTAACCGCCACGGGGACTTTTGGCTGCTCAGTTTCCTGCCTGGCCCGGTGCACCCCTCCTTAGCTAACCTGGTCGCCCAAGACTCCTCTTAAGCGACCATATTGATGGCGATCTCAGTGCGGACGCCAGATCAACACAGGATGCTGCGAAACAGTACTCCCATCCTCAGACTATCCGCTACACCCGGCCTCCAGGTCGCTGGATTACAGGAGCACGCCACCACTCCCAGCCGCCAGTGTAATCCATTCTACCGCTACTTTACCTACAATCTGCGATGTCAGCGAACTATTTTTTTTCCATACTCACAGCTTACTCGCCGATGTAACACGAAAACTAATGTGTATAGTGTACTTATTTATTTCTTACTTTCCGTTTCGACGAGAAAGTACACTGCCGAATATGAGACGAACTGTTGTTACCTTGTGGATCCACGTTGCAGTTTCAATCACGAATGCAATTCCTTCCATCACTTAGAGAAAGAAAAAACCACTTTGGTAACTAATGGTAACGTCTCTAGCAGTCAGATGTACCCTCTCTTGGTAGAGGTGCGAAGAAAATAATGCACTCGATAACGTCAACACATTATTCTATTCTTTAATGCAGTTATTTTACATTGAATAAGGAAATTCATCCTTTAGAAACACATCTAGTATGCTCATTGAGTACCATTTTATTTTGTCGAAAATGTGGAATCATGTAAAGTAAGTATTCAAATCTGCATGTGTCATTATTATATTTATAACGAATGCCGAAAATTTTGCATTTACATCTGCTGTGTGCCACATTTTCTAACATAATTTCGATTACAGGCTGCGCAACGATAATTTCTTACACTCACGTCGTGGTTTATGTCTACCATTCGTAATCTCCCTCGTCCTCTCTGCCTTCAACTGTGAAACAGAGATGTCTCGAACGCTACACAGCGCATGTTTAAATCTTAGCCCTTCAACGAGAGTGACGTGCCTCGTCAGTATTATCCATGTTCTTGATGCGGATGACAGGACGTCAAGCACCGCCTGTGAGTCACGAATTATCTCTTACTTTGAGAAGCAATCACTCCAGAAGGTTTTCTCCTTTGTGGCTTTATACTGACCACTTGCGTGCAAGAAACACACATGTCCAATACTTGGAAATAAATTTTGACAGACACATATACTGAGAGATGACAGTATAAAAGTGTGTCAAATGTAGCCTTCCTTATTTTTAGAAGTCACTAGTGAAGCAGTTCATCTCAGTTAGCAAGTGCAAATACAATTCATGGAAAAACAGGTAGTCCAGTCATGAGGTATGTGTCTGAACTTTGTAAAGGACGAATGCGGAATTCGAAGAAAGGATGACACTCTCTAGCAAATAATGTGTGCGTAATTGTTTGATCTAGGAAGAAATCGTAGGAATATGAGCGAATACCGAAAGTAAGAGCAAGTGAGACTAAAAAGAGTTGGGTGTAGGTCTGGTCGTATCGGACAGGCTGCTACACAGTTCCCACTCTCTGACGCTATCCCTCTGCTAACCGCCACGGGGACTTTTGGCTGCTCAGTTTCCTGCCTGGCCCGGTGCACCCCTCCTTAGCTAACCTGGTCGCCCAAGACTCCTCTTAAGCGACCATATTGATGGCGATCTCAGTGCGGACGCCAGATCAACACAGGATGCTGCGAAACAGTACTCCCATCCTCAGAGTATCCGCTACACCCGGCCTCCAGGTCGCTGGATTACAGGAGCACGCCACCACTCCCAGCCGCCAGTGTAATCCATTCTACCGCTACTTTACCTACAATCTGCGATGTCAGCGAACTATTTTTTTTCCATACTCACAGCTTACTCGCCGATGTAACACGAAAACTAATGTGTATAGTGTACTTATTTATTTCTTACTTTCCGTTTCGACGAGAAAGTACACTGCCGAATATGAGACGAACCGTTGTTACCTTGTGGATCCACGTTGCAGTTTCAATCACGAATGCAATTCCTTCCATCACTTAGAGAAAGAAAAAACCACTTTGGTAACTAATGGTAACGTCTCTAGCAGTCAGATGTACCCTCTCTTGGTAGAGGTGCGAAGAAAATAATGCACTCGATAACGTCAACACATTATTCTATTCTTTAATGCAGTTATTTTACATTGAATAAGGAAATTCATCCTTTAGAAACACATCTAGTATGCTCATTGAGTACCATTTTATTTTGTCGAAAATGTGGAATCATGTAAAGTAAGTATTCAAATCTGCATGTGTCATTATTATATTTATAACGAATGCCGAAAATTTTGCATTTACATCTGCTGTGTGCCACATTTTCTAACATAATTTCGATTACAGGCTGCGCAACGATAATTTCTTACACTCACGTCGTGGTTTATGTCTACCATTCGTAATCTCCCTCGTCCTCTCTGCCTTCAACTGTGAAACAGAGATGTCTCGAACGCTACACAGCGCATGTTTAAATCTTAGCCCTTCAACGAGAGTGACGTGCCTCGTCAGTATTATCCATGTTCTTGATGCGGATGACAGGACGTCAAGCACCGCCTGTGAGTCACGAATTATCTCTTACTTTGAGAAGCAATCACTCCAGAAGGTTTTCTCCTTTGTGGCTTTATACTGACCACTTGCGTGCAAGAAACACACATGTCCAATACTTGGAAATAAATTTTGACAGACACATATACTGAGAGATGACAGTATAAAAGTGTGTCAAATGTAGCCTTCCTTATTTTTAGAAGTCACTAGTGAAGCAGTTCATCTCAGTTAGCAAGTGCAAATACAATTCATGGAAAAACAGGTAGTCCAGTCATGAGGTATGTGTCTGAACTTTGTAAAGGACGAATGCGGAATTCGAAGAAAGGATGACACTCTCTAGCAAATAATGTGTGCGTAATTGTTTGATCTAGGAAGAAATCGTAGGAATATGAGCGAATACCGAAAGTAAGAGCAAGTGAGACTAAAAAGAGTTGGGTGTAGGTCTGGTCGTATCGGACAGGCTGCTACACAGTTCCCACTCTCTGACGCTATCCCTCTGCTAACCGCCACGGGGACTTTTGGCTGCTCAGTTTCCTGCCTGGCCCGGTGCACCCCTCCTTAGCTAACCTGGTCGCCCAAGACTCCTCTTAAGCGACCATATTGATGGCGATCTCAGTGCGGACGCCAGATCAACACAGGATGCTGCGAAACAGTACTCCCATCCTCAGAGTATCCGCTACACCCGGCCTCCAGGTCGCTGGATTACAGGAGCACGCCACCACTCCCAGCCGCCAGTGTAATCCATTCTACCGCTACTTTACCTACAATCTGCGATGTCAGCGAACTATTTTTTTTCCATACTCACAGCTTACTCGCCGATGTAACACGAAAACTAATGTGTATAGTGTACTTATTTATTTCTTACTTTCCGTTTCGACGAGAAAGTACACTGCCGAATATGAGACGAACCGTTGTTACCTTGTGGATCCACGTTGCAGTTTCAATCACGAATGCAATTCCTTCCATCACTTAGAGAAAGAAAAAACCACTTTGGTAACTAATGGTAACGTCTCTAGCAGTCAGATGTACCCTCTCTTGGTAGAGGTGCGAAGAAAATAATGCACTCGATAACGTCAACACATTATTCTATTCTTTAATGCAGTTATTTTACATTGAATAAGGAAATTCATCCTTTAGAAACACATCTAGTATGCTCATTGAGTAACATTTTATTTTGTCGAAAATGTGGAATCATGTAAAGTAAGTATTCAAATCTGCATGTGTCATTATTATATTTATAAAGAATGCCGAAAATTTTGCATTTACATCTGCTGTGTGCCACATTTTCCTACATAATTTCGATTACAGGCTGCGCAACGATAATTTCTTACACTCACGTCGTGGTTTATGTCTACCATTCGTAATCTCCCTCGTCCTCTCTGCCTTCAAGTGTGAAACAGAGATGTCTCAAACGCTACACAGCGAATGTTTAAATCTTAGCCCTTCAACGAGAGTGACGTGCCTCGTCAGTATTATCCATGTTCTTGATGCGGATGACAGGACGTCAAGCACCGCCTGTAGGTCACGAATTATCTCTTACTTTGAGAAGCAATCACTCCAGAAGGTTTTCTCCTTTGTGCCTTTATACTGACCACTTGCGCGCAAGAAACACACATGTCCAATACTTGGAAATAAATTTTGACAGACATATATACTGAGAGATGACAGTTTTAAAGTGTGTCAAATCCAGCCTTCCTTATTTTTTGAAGTCAGTAGTGAAGCAGTTCATCTCAGTTAGCAAGTGCAAATACAATTCATGGAAAAACAGGTAGTCCAGTCATGAGGTATGTGTCTGAACTTTGTAAAGGACGAATGCGGAATTCGAAGAAAGGATGACACTCTCTAGCAAATAATGTGTGCGTAATTGTTTGATCTAGGAAGAAATCGTAGGAATATGAGCGAATACCGAAAGTAAGAGCAAGTGAGATTAAAATAGTTGGGTGTAGGTCTGGTCGTATCGGACAGGCTGCTACACAGTTCCCACTCTCTGACGCTATCCCTCTGCTAACCGCCACGGGGACTTTCGACTGCTCAGTTTCCTGCCTGGCCCGGTGCACCCCTCCTTAGCTAACCTGGTCGCCCAAGACTCCTCTTAAGCGACCATATTGATGGCGATCTCAGTGCGGACGCCAGATCAACACAGGATGCTGCGAAACAGTACTCCCATCCTCAGACTATCCACTACACCCGGCCTCCAGGTCGCTGGATTACAGGAGCACGCCACCACTCCCAGCCGCCAGTGTAATCCATTCTACCGCTACTTTACCTACAATCTGAGATGTCAGCGAACTATTTTTTTTCCATACTCACAGCTTACTCGCCGATTTAACACGAAAACTAATGTGTATAGTGTACTTATTTATTTCTTACTTTCCGTTTCGACGAGAAAGTACACTGCCGAATATGAGACGAACTGTTGTTACCTTGTGGATCCACGTTGCAGTTTCAATCACGAATGCAATTCCTTCCATCACTTAGAGAAAGAAAAAACCACTTTGGTAACTAATGGTAACGTCTCTTGCAGTCAGATGTACCCTCTCTTGGTAGAGGTGCGAAGAAAATAATGCACTCGATAACGTCAACACATTATTCTATTCTTTAATGCAGTTATTTTACATTGAATAAGGAAATTCATCCTTTAGAAACACATCTAGTATGCTCATTGAGTACCATTTTATTTTGTCGAAAATGTGGAATCATGTAAAGTAAGTATTCAAATCTGCATGTGTCATTATTATATTTATAACGAATGCCGAAAATTTTGCATTTACATCTGCTGTGTGATACATTTTCTAACATAATTTCGATTACAGGCTGCGCAACGATAGTTTCTTACACTCACGTCATGGTTTATGTCTACCATTCGTAATCTCCCTCGTCCTCTCTGCCTTCAAGTGTGAAACAGAGATGTCTCAAACGCTACACAGCGAATGTTTAAATCTTAGCCCTTCAACGAGAGTGACGTGCCTCGTCAGTATTATCCATTTTCTTGATGCGGATGACAGGACATCAAGCACCGCCTGTAGGTCACGAATTATCTCTTACTTTGAGAAGCAATCACTCCAGAAGGTTTTCTCCTTTGTGGCTTTATACTGACCACTTGCGTGCAAGAAACACACATGTCCAATACTTGGAAATAAATTTTGACAGACATATATACTGAGAGATGACAGTTTTAAAGTGTGTCAAATCCAGCCTTCCTTATTTTTTGAAGTCACTAGTGAAGCAGTTCATCTCAGTTAGCAAGTGCAAATACAATTCATGGAAAAACAGGTAGTCCAGTCATGAGGTATGTGTCTGAACTTTGTAAAGGACGAATGCGGAATTCGAAGAAAGGATGACACTCTCTAGCAAATAATGTGTGCGTAATTGTTTGATCTAGGAAGAAATCGTAGGAATATGAGCGAATACCGATAGTAAGAGCAAGTGAGATTAAAATAGTTGGGTGTAGGTCTGGTCGTATCGGACAGGCTGCAACACAGTTCCCACTCTCTGACGCTATCGCTCTGCTAACCGCCACGGGGACTTTTGGCTGCTCAGTTTCCTGCCTGGCCCGGTGCACCCCTCCTTAGCTAACCTGGTCGCCCAAGACTCCTCTTAAGCGACCATATTGATGGCGATCTCAGTGCGGACGCCAGATCAACACAGCATGCTGCGAAACAGTACTCCCATCCTCAGAGTATCCGCTACACCCGGCCTCCAGGTCGCTGGATTACAGGAGCACGCCACCACTCCCAGCCGCCAGTGTAATCCATTCTACCGCTACTTTACCTACAATCTGCGATGTCAGCGAACTATTTTTTTTCCATACTCACAGCTTACTCGCCGATGTAACACGAAAACTAATGTGTATAGTGTACTTATTTATTTCTTACTTTCCGTTTCGACGAGAAAGTACACTGCCGAATATGAGACGAACCGTTGTTACCTTGTGGATCCACGTTGCAGTTTCAATCACGAATGCAATTCCTTCCATCACTTAGAGAAAGAAAAAACCACTTTGGTAACTAATGGTAACGTCTCTAGCAGTCAGATGTACCCTCTCTTGGTAGAGGTGCGAAGAAAATAATGCACTCGATAACGTCAACACATTATTCTATTCTTTAATGCAGTTATTTTACATTGAATAAGGAAATTCATCCTTTAGAAACACATCTAGTATGCTCATTGAGTAACATTTTATTTTGTCGAAAATGTGGAATCATGTAAAGTAAGTATTCAAATCTGCATGTGTCATTATTATATTTATAAAGAATGCCGAAAATTTTGCATTTACATCTGCTGTGTGCCACATTTTCCTACATAATTTCGATTACAGGCTGCGCAACGATAATTTCTTACACTCACGTCGTGGTTTATGTCTACCATTCGTAATCTCCCTCGTCCTCTCTGCCTTCAAGTGTGAAACAGAGATGTCTCAAACGCTACACAGCGAATGTTTAAATCTTAGCCCTTCAACGAGAGTGACGTGCCTCGTCAGTATTATCCATGTTCTTGATGCGGATGACAGGACGTCAAGCACCGCCTGTAGGTCACGAATTATCTCTTACTTTGAGAAGCAATCACTCCAGAAGGTTTTCTCCTTTGTGCCTTTATACTGACCACTTGCGCGCAAGAAACACACATGTCCAATACTTGGAAATAAATTTTGACAGACATATATACTGAGAGATGACAGTTTTAAAGTGTGTCAAATCCAGCCTTCCTTATTTTTTGAAGTCAGTAGTGAAGCAGTTCATCTCAGTTAGCAAGTGCAAATACAATTCATGGAAAAACAGGTAGTCCAGTCATGAGGTATGTGTCTGAACTTTGTAAAGGACGAATGCGGAATTCGAAGAAAGGATGACACTCTCTAGCAAATAATGTGTGCGTAATTGTTTGATCTAGGAAGAAATCGTAGGAATATGAGCGAATACCGAAAGTAAGAGCAAGTGAGATTAAAATAGTTGGGTGTAGGTCTGGTCGTATCGGACAGGCTGCTACACAGTTCCCACTCTCTGACGCTATCCCTCTGCTAACCGCCACGGGGACTTTCGACTGCTCAGTTTCCTGCCTGGCCCGGTGCACCCCTCCTTAGCTAACCTGGTCGCCCAAGACTCCTCTTAAGCGACCATATTGATGGCGATCTCAGTGCGGACGCCAGATCAACACAGGATGCTGCGAAACAGTACTCCCATCCTCAGACTATCCACTACACCCGGCCTCCAGGTCGCTGGATTACAGGAGCACGCCACCACTCCCAGCCGCCAGTGTAATCCATTCTACCGCTACTTTACCTACAATCTGAGATGTCAGCGAACTATTTTTTTTCCATACTCACAGCTTACTCGCCGATTTAACACGAAAACTAATGTGTATAGTGTACTTATTTATTTCTTACTTTCCGTTTCGACGAGAAAGTACACTGCCGAATATGAGACGAACTGTTGTTACCTTGTGGATCCACGTTGCAGTTTCAATCACGAATGCAATTCCTTCCATCACTTAGAGAAAGAAAAAACCACTTTGGTAACTAATGGTAACGTCTCTTGCAGTCAGATGTACCCTCTCTTGGTAGAGGTGCGAAGAAAATAATGCACTCGATAACGTCAACACATTATTCTATTCTTTAATGCAGTTATTTTACATTGAATAAGGAAATTCATCCTTTAGAAACACATCTAGTATGCTCATTGAGTACCATTTTATTTTGTCGAAAATGTGGAATCATGTAAAGTAAGTATTCAAATCTGCATGTGTCATTATTATATTTATAACGAATGCCGAAAATTTTGCATTTACATCTGCTGTGTGATACATTTTCTAACATAATTTCGATTACAGGCTGCGCAACGATAGTTTCTTACACTCACGTCATGGTTTATGTCTACCATTCGTAATCTCCCTCGTCCTCTCTGCCTTCAAGTGTGAAACAGAGATGTCTCAAACGCTACACAGCGAATGTTTAAATCTTAGCCCTTCAACGAGAGTGACGTGCCTCGTCAGTATTATCCATTTTCTTGATGCGGATGACAGGACATCAAGCACCGCCTGTAGGTCACGAATTATCTCTTACTTTGAGAAGCAATCACTCCAGAAGGTTTTCTCCTTTGTGGCTTTATACTGACCACTTGCGTGCAAGAAACACACATGTCCAATACTTGGAAATAAATTTTGACAGACATATATACTGAGAGATGACAGTTTTAAAGTGTGTCAAATCCAGCCTTCCTTATTTTTTGAAGTCACTAGTGAAGCAGTTCGTCTCAGTTAGCAAGTGCAAATACAATTCATGGAAAAACAGGTAGTCCAGTCATGAGGTATGTGTCTGAACTTTGTAAAGGACGAATGCGGAATTCGAAGAAAGGATGACACTCTCTAGCAAATAATGTGTGCGTAATTGTTTGATCTAGGAAGAAATCGTAGGAATATGAGCGAATACCGAAAGTAAGAGCAAGTGAGATTAAAATAGTTGGGTGTAGGTCTGGTCGTATCGGACAGGCTGCAACACAGTTCCCACTCTCTGACGCTATCGCTCTGCTAACCGCCACGGGGACTTTTGGCTGCTCAGTTTCCTGCCTGGCCCGGTGCACCCCTCCTTAGCTAACCTGGTCGCCCAAGACTCCTCTTAAGCGACCATATTGATGGCGATCTCAGTGCGGACGCCAGATCAACACAGGATGCTGCGAAACAGTACTCCCATCCTCAGACTATCCGCTACACCCAGCCTAAAGGTCGCTGGATTACAGGAGCACGCCACCACTCCCAGCCGCTAGTGTAATCCATTCTACCGCTACTTTACCTACAATCTGCGATGTCAGCGAACTATTTTTTTTCCATACTCACAGCTTACTCGCCGATTTAACACGAAAACTAATGTGTATAGTGTACTTATTTATTTCTTACTTTCCGTTTCGACGAGAAAGTACACTGCCGAATATGAGACGAACCGTTGTTACCTTGTGGATCCACGTTGCAGTTTCAATCACGAATGCAATTCCTTCCATCACTTAGAGAAAGAAAAAACCACTTTGGTAACTAATGGTAACGTCTCTAGCAGTCAGATGTACCCTCTCTTGGTAGAGGTGCGAAGAAAATAATGCACTCGATAACGTCAACACATTATTCTATTCTTTAATGCAGTTATTTTACATTGAATAAGGAAATTCATCCTTTAGAAACACATCTAGTATGCTCATTGAGTACCATTTTATTTTGTCGAAAATGTGGAATCATGTAAAGTAAGTATTCAAATCTGCATGTGTCATTATTATATTTATAACGAATGCCGAAAATTTTGCATTTACATCTGCTGTGTGCCACATTTTCCTACATAATTTCGATTACAGGCTGCGCAACGATAATTTCTTACACTCACGTCGTGGTTTATGTCTACCATTCGTAATCTCCCTCGTCCTCTCTGCCTTCAAGTGTGAAACAGAGATGTCTCAAACGCTACACAGCGGATGTTTAAATCTTAGCCCTTCAACGAGAGTGACGTGCCTCGTCAGTATTATCCATGTTCTTGATGCGGATGTCAGGACGTCAAGCACCGCCTGTAGGTCACGAATTATCTCTTACTTTGAGAAGCAATCACTCCAGAAGGTTTTCTCCTTTGTGCCTTTATACTGACCACTTGCGTGCAAGAAACACACATGTCCAATACTTGGAAATAAATTTTGACAGACATATATACTGAGAGATGACAGTTTTAAAGTGTGTCAAATCCAGCCTTCCTTATTTTTTGAAGTCAGTAGTGAAGCAGTTCATCTCAGTTAGCAAGTGCAAATACAATTCATGGAAAAACAGGTAGTCCAGTCATGAGGTATGTGTCTGAACTTTGTAAAGGACGAATGCTGAATTCGAAGAAAGGATGACACTCTCTAGCAAATAATGTGTGCGTAATTGTTTGATCTAGGAAGAAATCGTAGGAATATGAGCGAATACCGAAAGTAAGAGCAAGTGAGATTAAAATAGTTGGGTGTAGGTCTGGTCGTATCGGACAGGCTGCCACACAGTTCCCACTCTCTGACGCTATCCCTCTGCTAACCGCCACGGGGACTTTTGACTGCTCAGTTTCCTGCCTGGCCCGGTGCACCCCTCCTTAGCTAACCTGGTCGCCCAAGACTCCTCTTAAGCGAACATATTGATGGCGATCTCAGTGCGGACGCCAGATCAACACAGGATGCTGCGAAACAGTACTCCCATCCTCAGACTATCCACTACACCCGGCCTCCAGGTCGCTGGATTACAGGAGCACGCCACCACTCCCAGCCGCCAGTGTAATCCATTCTACCGCTACTTTACCTACAATCTGCGATGTCAGCGAACTATTTTTTTTCCATACTCACAGCTTACTCGCCGATTTAACACGAAAACTAATGTGTATAGTGTACTTATTTATTTCTTACTTTCCGTTTCGACGAGAAAGTACACTGCCGAATATGAGACGAACTGTTGTTACCTTGTGGATCCACGTTGCAGTTTCAATCACGAATGCAATTCCTTCCATCACTTAGAGAAAGAAAAAACCACTTTGGTAACTAATGGTAACGTCTCTAGCAGTCAGATGTACCCTCTCTTGGTAGAGGTGCGAAGAAAATAATGCACTCGATAACGTCAACACATTATTCTATTCTTTAATGCAGTTATTTTACATTGAATAAGGAAATTCATCCTTTAGAAACACATCTAATATGCTCATTGAGTACCATTTTATTTTGTCGAAAATGTGGAATCATGTAAAGTAAGTATTTAAATCTGCATGTGTCATTATTATATTTATAACGAATGCCGAAAATTTTGCATTTACATCTGCTGTGTGCCACATTTTCTAACATAATTTCGATTACAGGCTGCGCAACGATAATTTCTTACACTCACGTCGTGGTTTATGTATACCATTCGAAATCTCCCTCGTCCTCTCTGCCTTCAAGTGTGAAATAGAGATGTCTCGAACGCTACACAGCGCATGTTTAAATCTTAGCCCTTCAACGAGAGTGACGTGCCTCGTCAGTATTATCCATGTTCTTGATGCGGATGACAGGACGTCAAGCACCGCCTGTGAGTCACGAATTATCTCTTTCTTTGAGAAGCAATCACTCCAGAAGGTTTTCTCCTTTGTGCCTTTATACTGACCACTTGCGTGCAAGAAACACACATGTCCAATACTTGGAAATAAATTTCGACAGACATATATACTGAGAGATGACGGTTTTAAAGTGTGTCAAATATAGCCTTCCTTATTTTTTGAAGTCACTAGTGAAGCAGTTCATCTCAGTTAGCAAGTGCAAATACAATTCATGGAAAAACAGGTAGTCCAGTCATGAGGTATGTGTCTGAACTTTGTAAAGGACGAACGCGGAATTCGAAGAAAGGATGACACTCTCTAGCAAATAATGTGTGCGTAATTGTTTGATCTAGGAAGAAATCGTAGGAATATGAGCGAATACCGAAAGTAAGAGCAAGTGAGACTAAAAGGAGTTGGGTGTAGGCCTGGTCGTATCGGACAGGCTGCTACACAGTTCCCACTCTCTGACGCTATCCCTCTGCTAACCGCCACGGGGACTTTTGGCTGCTCAGTTTCCTGCCTGGCGCGGTGCATCCCTCCTTAGCTAACCTGGTCGCCCAAGACTCCTCTTAAGCGACCATATTGATGGCGATCTCAGTGCGGACGCCAGATCAACACAGGATGCTGCGAAACAGTACTCCCATCCTCAGACTATCCGCTACACCCGGCCTCCAGGTCGCTGGATTACAGGAGCACGCCACCACTCCCAGCCGCCAGTGTAATCCATTCTACCGTTACTTTACCTACAATCTGCGATGTCAGCGAACTATTTTTTTTCCATACTCACAGCTTACTCGCCGATTTAACACGAAAACTAATGTGTATAGTGTACTTATTTATTTCTTACTTTCCGTTTCGACGAGAAAGTACACTGCCGAATATGAGACGAACTGTTGTTACCTTGTGGATCCACGTTGCAGTTTCAATCACGAATGCAATTCCTTCCATCACTTAGAGAAAGAAAAAACCACTTTGGTAACTAATGGTAACGTCTCTAGCAGTCAGATGTACCCTCTCTTGGTAGAGGTGCGAAGAAAATAATGCACTCGATAACGTCAACACATTATTCTATTCTTTAATGCAGTTATTTTACATTGAATAAGGAAATTCATCCTTTAGAAACACATCTAATATGCTCATTGAGTACCATTTTATTTTGTCGAAAATGTGGAATCATGTAAAGTAAGTATTTAAATCTGCATGTGTCATTATTATATTTATAACGAATGCCGAAAATTTTGCATTTACATCTGCTGTGTGCCACATTTTCTAACATAATTTCGATTACAGGCTGCGCAACGATAATTTCTTACACTCACGTCGTGGTTTATGTATACCATTCGAAATCTCCCTCGTCCTCTCTGCCTTCAAGTGTGAAATAGAGATGTCTCGAACGCTACACAGCGCATGTTTAAATCTTAGCTCTTCAACGAGAGTGACGTGCCTCGTCAGTATTATCCATGTTCTTGATGCGGATGACAGGACGTCAAGCACCGCCTGTGAGTCACGAATTATCTCTTTCTTTGAGAAGCAATCACTCCAGAAGGTTTTCTCCTTTGTGCCTTTATACTGACCACTTGCGTGCAAGAAACACACATGTCCAATACTTGGAAATAAATTTCGACAGACATATATACTGAGAGATGACGGTTTTAAAGTGTGTCAAATATAGCCTTCCTTATTTTTTGAAGTCACTAGTGAAGCAGTTCATCTCAGTTAGCAAGTGCAAATACAATTCATGGAAAAACAGGTAGTCCAGTCATGAGGTATGTGTCTGAAATTTGTAAAGGACGAACGCGGAATTCGAAGAAAGGATGACACTCTCTAGCAAATAATGTGTGCGTAATTGTTTGATCTAGGAAGAAATCGTAGGAATATGAGCGAATACCGAAAGTAAGAGCAAGTGAGACTAAAAGGAGTTGGGTGTAGGTCTGGTCGTATCGGACAGGCTGCTACACAGTTCCCACTCTCTGACGCTATCCCTCTGCTAACCGCCACGGGGACTTTTGGCTGCTCAGTTTCCTGCCTGGCGCGGTGCATCCCTCCTTAGCTAACCTGGTCGCCCAAGACTCCTCTTAAGCGACCATATTGATGGCGATCTCAGTGCGGACGCCAGATCAACACAGGATGCTGCGAAACAGTACTCCCATCCTCAGACTATCCGCTACACCCGGCCTCCAGGTCGCTGGATTACAGGAGCACGCCACCACTCCCAACCGCCAGTGTAATCCATTCTACCGTTACTTTACCTACAATCTGCGATGTCAGCGAACTATTTTTTTTCCATACTCACAGCTTACTCGCCGATTTAACACGAAAACTAATGTGTATAGTGTACTTATTTATTTCTTACTTTCCGTTTCGACGAGAAAGTACACTGCCGAATATGAGACGAACTGTTGTTACCTTGTGGATCCACGTTGCAGTTTCAATCACGAATGCAATTCCTTCCATCACTTAGAGAAAGAAAAAACCACTTTGGTAACTAATGGTAACGTCTCTAGCAGTCAGATGTACCCTCTCTTGGTAGAGGTGCGAAGAAAATAATGCACTCGATAACGTCAACACATTATTCTATTCTTTAATGCAGTTATTTTACATTGAATAAGGAAATTCATCCTTTAGAAACACATCTAGTATGCTCATTGAGTACCATTTTATTTTGTCGAAAATGTGGAATCATGTAAAGTAAGTATTCAAATCTGCATGTGTCATTATTATATTTATAACGAATGCCGATAATTTTGCATTTACATCTGCTGTGTGCCACATTTTCTGACATAATTTCGATTACAGGCTGCGCAACGATAATTTCTTACACTCACGTCGAGGTTTATGTATACCATTCGTAATCTCCCTCGTCCTCTCTGCCTTCAACTGTGAAACAGAGATGTCTCGAACGCTACACAGCGCATGTTTAAATCTTAGCCCTTCAACGAGAGTGACGTGCCTCGTCAGTATTATCCATGTTCTTGATGCGGATGACAGGACGTCAAGCACCGCCTGTGAGTCACGAATTATCTCTTACTTTGAGAAGCAATCACTCCAGAAGGTTTTCTCCTTTGTGCCTTTATACTGACCACTTGCGTGCAAGAAACACACATGTCCAATACTTGGAAATAAATTTCGACAGACATATATACTGAGAGATGACAGTTTTAAAGTGTGTCAAATCTAGCCTTCCTTATTTTTTGAAGTCACTAGTGAAGCGGTTCATCTCATTTAGCAAGTGCAAATACAATTCATGGAAAAACAGGTAGTCCAGTATTGAGGTATGTGTCTGAACTTTGTAAAGGACGAATGCGGAATTCGAAGAAAGGATGACACTCTCTAGCAAATAATGTGTGCGTAATTGTTTGATCTAGGAAGAAATCGTAGGAATATGAGCGAATACCGAAAGTAAGCGCAAGTGAGACTAAAAAGAGTTGGGTGTAGGTCTGGTCGTATCGGACAGGCTGCTACACAGTTCCCACTCTCTGACGCTACCCCTCTGCTAACCGCCACGGGGACTTTCGGCTGCTCAGTTTCCTGCCTGGCCCGGTGCACCCCTCCTTAGCTAACCTGGTCGCCCAAGACTCCTCTTAAGCGACAATATTGATGGCGATCTCAGTGCGGACGCCAGATCAACACAGGATACTGCAAAACAGTACTCCCATCCTCAGACTATCCGCTACACCCGGCCTCCAGGTCGCTGGATTACAGGAGCACGCCACCACTCCCAGCCGCCAGTGTAATCCATTCTACCGCTACTTTACCTACAATCTGTGATGTCAGCGAACTATTTTTTTCCATACTCACAGCTTACTCGCCGATTTAACACGAAAACTAATGTGTATAGTGTACTTATTTATTTCTTACTTTCCGTTTCGACGAGAAAGTACACTGCCGAATATGAGACGAACTGTTGTTACCTTGTGGATCCACGTTGCAGTTTCAATCACGAATGCAATTCCTTCCATCACTTAGAGAAAGAAAAAACCACTTTGGTAACTAATGGTAACGTCTCTAGCAGTCAGATGTACCCTCTCTTGGTAGAGGTGCGAAGAAAATAATGCACTCGATAACGTCATCACATTATTCTATTCTTTAATGCAGTTATTTTACATTGAATAAGGAAATTCATCCTTTAGAAACACATCTAGTACGCTCATTGAGTACCATTTTATTTTGTCGAAAATGTGGAATCATGTAAAGTAAGTATTCAAATCTGCATGTGTCATTATTATATTTATAACGAATGCCGAAAATTTTGCATTTACATCTGCTGTGTGCCACATTTTCTAACATAATTTCGATTACAGGCTGCGCAACGATAATTTCTTACACTCACGTCGAGGTTTATGTATACCATTCGTAATCTCCCTCGTCCTCTCTGCCTTCAACTGTGAAACAGAGATGTCTCGAACGCTACACAGCGCATGTTTAAATCTTAGCCCTTCAACGAGAGTGACGTGCCTCGTCAGTATTATCCATGTTCTTGATGCGGATGACAGGACGTCAAGCACCGCCCGTGAGTCACGAATTATCTCTTACTTTGAGAAGCAATCACTCCAGAAGGTTTTCTCCTTTGTGCCTTTATACTGACCACTTGCGTGCAAGAAACACACATGTCCAATACTTGGAAATAAATTTCGACAGACATATATACTGAGAGATGACAGTTTTAAAGTGTGTCAAATCTAGCCTTCCTTATTTTTTGAAGTCACTAGTGAAGCAGTTCATCTCATTTAGCAAGTGCAAATACAATTCATGGAAAAACAGGTAGTCCAGTATTGAGGTATGTGTCTGAACTTTGTAAAGGACGAATGCGGAATTCGAAGAAAGGATGACACTCTCTAGGAAATAATGTGTGCGTAATTGTTTGATCTAGGAAGAAATCGTAGGAATATGAGCGAATACCGAAAGTAAGCGCAAGTGAGACTGAAAAGAGTTGGGTGTAGGTCTGGTCGTATCGGACAGGCTGCTACACAGTTCCCACTCTCTGACGCTACCCCTCTGCTAACCGCCACGGGGACTTTTGGCTGCTCAGTTTCCTGCCTGGCCCGGTGCACCCCTCCTTAGCTAACCTGGTCGCCCAAGACTCCTCTTAAGCGACAATATTGATGGCGATCTCAGTGCGGACGCCAGATCAACACAGGATACTGCGAAACAGTACTCCCATCCTCAGACTATCCGCTACACCCGGCCTCCAGGTCGCTGGATTACAGGAGCACGCCACCACTCCCAGCCGCCAGTGTAATCCATTCTACCGCTACTTTACCTACAATCTGCGATGTCAGCGAACTATTTTTTTCCATACTCACAGCTTACTCGCCGATTTAACACGAAAACTAATGTGTATAGTGTACTTATTTATTTCTTACTTTCCGTTTCGACGAGAAAGTACACTGCCGAATATGAGACGAACTGTTGTTACCTTGTGGATCCACGTTGCAGTTTCAATCACGAATGCAATTCCTTCCATCACTTAGAGAAAGAAAAAACCACTTTGGTAACTAATGGTAACGTCTCTAGCAGTCAGATGTACCCTCTCTTGGTAGAGGTGCGAAGAAAATAATGCACTCGATAACGTCAACACATTATTCTATTCTTTAATGCAGTTATTTTACATTGAATAAGGAAATTCATCCTTTAGAAACACATCTAGTACGCTCATTGAGTACCATTTTATTTTGTCGAAAATGTGGAATCATGTAAAGTAAGTATTCAAATCTGCATGTGTCATTATTATATTTATAACGAATGCCGAAAATTTTGCATTTACATCTCCTGTGTGCCACATTTTCTAACATAATTTCGATTACAGGCTGCGCAACGATAATTTCTTACACTCACGTCGAGGTTTATGTATACCATTCGTAATCTCCCTCGTCCTCTCTGCCTTCAACTGTGAAACAGAGATGTCTCGAACGCTACACAGCGCATGTTTAAATCTTAGCCCTTCAACGAGAGTGACGTGCCTCGTCAGTATTATCCATGTTCTTGATGCGGATGACAGGACGTCAAGCACCGCCTGTGAGTCACGAATTATCTCTTACTTTGAGAAGCAATCACTCCAGAAGGTTTTCTCCTTTGTGCCTTTATACTGACCACTTGCGTGCAAGAAACACACATGTCCAATACTTGGAAATAAATTTCGACAGACATATATACTGAGAGATGACAGTTTTAAAGTGTGTCAAATCTAGCCTTCCTTATTTTTTGAAGTCACTAGTGAAGCAGTTCATCTCAGTTAGCAAGTGCAAATACAATTCATGGAAAAACAGGTAGTCCAGTCATGAGGTATGTGTCTGAACTTTGTAAAGGACGAATGCGGAATTCGAAGAAAGGATGACACTCTCTAGCAAATAATGTGTGCGTAATTGTTTGATCTAGGAAGAAATCGTAGGAATATGAGCGAATACCGAAAGTAAGAGCAAGTGAGACTAAAAAGAGTTGGGTGTAGGTCTGGTCGTATCGGACAGGCTGCTACACAGTTCCCACTCTCTGACGCTATCCCTCTGTTAACCGCCACGGGGACTTTTGGCTGCTCAGTTTCCTGCCTGGCCCGGTGCACCCCTCCTTAGCTAACCTGGTCGCCCAAGACTCCTCTTAAGCGACCATATTGATGGCGATCTCAGTGCGGACGCCAGATCAACACAGGATGCTGCGAAACAGTACTCCCATCCTCAGACTATCCGCTACACCCGGCCTCCAGGTCGCTGGATTACAGAAGCACGCCACCACTCCCAGCCGCCAGTGTAATCCATTCTACCGCTACTTTACCTACAATCTGCGATGTCAGCGAACTATTTTTTTCCCATACTCACAGCTTACTCGCCGATTTAACACGAAAACTAATGTGTATAGTGTACTTATTTATTTCTTACTTTCCGTTTCGACGAGAAAGTACACTGCCGAATATGAGACGAACTGTTGTTACCTTGTGGATCCACGTTGCAGTTTCAATCACGAATGCAATTCCTTCCATCACTTAGAGAAAGAAAAAAACCACTTTGGTAACTAATGGTAACGTCTCTAGCAGTCAGATGTACCCTCTCTTGGTAGAGGTGCGAAGAAAATAATGCACTCGATAACGTCAACACACTATTCTATTCTTTAATGCAGTTATTTTACCTTGAATAAGGAAATTCATCCTTTAGAAACACATCTAGTATGCTCATTGAGTACCATTTTATTTTGTCGAAAATGTGGAATCATGTAAAGTAAGTATTCAAATCTGCATGTGTCATTATTATATTTATAACGAATGCCGAAAATTTTGCATTTACATCTGCTGTGTGCCACATTTTCTAACATAATTTCGATTACAGGCTGCGCAACGATAATCTCTTACACTCACGTCGTGGTTTATGTATACCATTCGTAATCTCCCTCGTCCTCTCTGCCTTCAACTGTGAAACAGAGATGTCTCGAACGCTACACAGCGCATGTTTAAATCTTAGCCCTTCAACGAGAGTGACGTGCCTCGTCAGTATTATCCATGTTCTTGATGCGGATGACAGGACGTCAAGCACCGCCTGTGAGTCACGAATTATCTCTTACTTTGAGAAGCAATCACTCCAGAAGGTTATCTCCTTTGTGCCTTTATACTGACCACTTGCGTGCAAGAAACACACATGTCCAATACTTGGAAATAAATTTCGACAGACATATATACTGAGAGATGACAGTTTTAAAGTGTGTCAGATCTAGCCTTCCTTATTTTTTGAAGTCACTAGTGAAGCAGTTCATCTCAGTTAGCAAGTGCAAATACAATTCATGGAAAAACAGGTAGTCCAGTCATGAGGTATGTGTCTGAACTTTGTAAAGGACGAATGCGGAATTCGAAGAAAGGATGACACTCTCTAGCAAATAATGTGTGCGTAATTGTTTGATCTAGGAAGAAATCGTAGGAATATGAGCGAATACCGAAAGTAAGAGCAAGTGAGACTAAAAAGAGTTGGGTGTAGGTCTGGTCGTATCGGACAGGCTGCTACACAGTTCCCACTCTCTGACGCTATCCCTCTGCTAACCGCCACGGGGACTTTTGGCTGCTCAGTTTCCTGCCTGGCCCGGTGCAACCCTCCTTAGCTAACCTGGTCGCCCAAGACTCCTCTTAAGCGACAATATTGATGGCGATCTCAGTGCGGACGCCAGATCAACACAGGATACTGCGAAACAGTACTCCCATCCTCAGACTATCCTCTACACCCGGCCTCCAGGTCGCTGGATTACAGGAGCACGCCACCACTCCCAGCCGCCAGTGTAATCCATTCTACCGCTACTTTACCTACAATCTGCGATGTCAGCGAACTATTTTTTTTCCATACTCACAGCTTACTCGCCGATTTAACACGAAAACTAATGTGTATAGTGTACTTATTTATTTCTTACTTTCCGTTTCGACGAGAAAGTACACTGCCGAATATGAGACGAACTGTTGTTACCTTGTGGATCCACGTTGCAGTTTCAATCACGAATGCAATTCCTTCCATCACTTAGAGAAAGAAAAAAACCACTTTGGTAACTAATGGTAACGTCTCTAGCAGTCAGATGTACCCTCTCTTGGTAGAGGTGCGAAGAAAATAATGCACTCGATAACGTCAACACATTATTCTATTCTTTAATGCAGTTATTTTACATTGAATAAGGAAATTCATCCTTTAGAAACACATCTAGTATGCTCATTGAGTACCATTTTATTTTGTCGAAAATGTGGAATCATGTAAAGTAAGTATTCAAATCTGCATGTGTCATTATTATATTTATAACGAATGCCGAAAATTTTGCATTTACATCTGCTGTGTGCCACATTTTCTAACATAATTTCGATTACAGGCTGCGCAACGATAATTTCTTACACTCACGTCGAGGTTTATGTATACCATTCGTAATCTCCCTCGTCCTCTCTGCCTTCAACTGTGAAACAGAGATGTCTCGAACGCTACACAGCGCATGTTTAAATCTTAGCCCTTCAACGAGAGTGACGTGCCTCGTCAGTATTATCCATGTTCTTGATGCGGATGACAGGACGTCAAGCACCACCTGTGAGTCACGAATTATCTCTTACTTTGAGAAGCAATCACTCCAGAAGGTTTTCTCCTTTGTGCCTTTATACTGACCACTTGCGTGCAAGAAACACACATGTCCAATACTTGGAAATAAATTTTGACAGACATATATACTGAGAGATGACAGTTTTAAAGTGTGTCAAATCTAGCCTTCCTTATTTTTTGAAGTCACTAGTGAAGCAGTTCATCTCATTTAGCAAGTGCAAATACAATTCATGGAAAAACAGGTAGTCCAGTATTGAGGTATGTGTCTGAACTTTGTAAAGGACGAATGCGGAATTCGAAGAAAGGATGACACTCTCTAGGAAATAATGTGTGCGTAATTGTTTGATCTAGGAAGAAATCGTAGGAATATGAGCGAATACCGAAAGTAAGCGCAAGTGGGACTAAAAAGAGTTGGGTGTAGGTCTGGTCGTATCGGACAGGCTGCTATACAGTTCCCACTCTCTGACGCTACCCCTCTGCTAACCGCCACGGGGACTTTTGGCTGCTCAGTTTCCTGCCTGGCCCGGTGCACCCCTCCTTAGCTAACCTGGTCGCCCAAGACTCCTCTTAAGCGACAATATTGATGGCGATCTCAGTGCGGACGCCAGATCAACACAGGATACTGCGAAACAGTACTCCCATCCTCAGACTATCCGCTACACCCGGCCTCCAGGTCGCTGGATTACAGGAGCACGCCACCACTCCCAGCCGCCAGTGTAATCCATTCTACCGCTACTTTACCTACAATCTGCGATGTCAGCGAACTATTTTTTTCCATACTTACAGCTTACTCGCCGATTTAACACGAAAACTAATGTGTATAGTGTACTTATTTATTTCTTACTTTCCGTTTCGACGAGAAAGTACACTGCCGAATATGAGACGAACTGTTGTTACCTTGTGGATCCACGTTGCAGTTTCAATCACGAATGCAATTCCTTCCATCACTTAGAGAAAGAAAAAAACCACTTTGGTAACTAATGGTAACGTCTCTAGCAGTCAGATGTACCCTCTCTTGGTAGAGGTGCGAAGAAAATAATGCACTCGATAACGTCAACACATCATTCTATTCTTTAATGCAGTAATTTTACATTGAATAAGGAAATTCATCCTTTAGAAACACATCTAGTATGCTCATTGAGTACCATTTTACTTTGTCGAAAATGTGGAATCATGTAAAGTAAGTATTCAAATCTGCATGTGTCATTATTATATTTATAACGAATGCCGAAAATTTTGCATTTACATCTGCTGTGTGCCACATTTTCTAACATAATTTCGATTACAGGCTGCGCAACGATAATTTCTTACACTCACGTCGTGGTTTATGTCTACCATTCGTAATCTCCCTCGTCCTCTCTGCCTTCAACTGTGAAACAGAGATGTCTCGAACGCTACACAGCGCATGTTTAAATCTTAGCCCTTCAACGAGAGTGACGTGCCTCGTCAGTATTATCCATGTTCTTGATGCGGATGACAGGACGTCAAGCACCGCCTGTGAGTCACGAATTATCTCTTACTTTGAGAAGCAATCACTCCAGAAGGTTTTCTCCTTTGTGCCTTTATACTGACCACTTGCGTGCAAGAAACACACATGTCCAATACTTGGAAATAAATTTCGACAGACATATATACTGAGAGATGACAGTTTTAAAGTGTGTCAAATCCAGCCTTCCTTATTTTTTGAAGTCACTAGTGAAGCAGTTCATCTCAGTTAGCAAGTGCAAATACAATTCATGGAAAAACAGGTAGTCCAGTCATGAGGTATGTGTCTGAACTTTGTAAAGGACGAATGCGGAATTCGAAGAAAGGATGACACTCTCTAGCAAATAATGTGTGCGTAATTGTTTGATCTAGGAAGAAATCGTAGGAATATGAGCGAATACCGAAAGTAAGAGCAAGTGAGACTAAAAGGAGTTGGTTGTAGGTCTAGTCGTATCGGACAGGCTGCTACACAGTTCCCACTCTCTGACGCTATCCCTCTGCTAACCGCCACGGGGACTTTTGGCTGCTCAGTTTCCTGCCTGGCCCGGTGCACCCCTCCTTAGCTAACCTGGTCGCCCAAGACTCCTCTTAAGCGACCATATTGATGGCGATCTCAGTGCGGACGCCAGATCAACACAGGATGCTGCGAAACAGTACTCCCATCCTCAGACTATCCGCTACACCCGGCCTCCAGGTCGCTGGATTACAGGAGCACGCCACCACTCCCAGCCGCCAGTGTAATCCATTCTACCGCTACTTTACCTACAATCTGCGATGTCAGCGAACTATTTTTTTTCCATACTCACAGCTTACTCGCCGATTTAACACGAAAACTAATGTGTATAGTGTACTTATTTATTTCTTACTTTCCGTTTCGACGAGAAAGTACACTGCCGAATATGAGACGAACTGTTGTTACCTTGTGGATCCACGTTGCAGTTTCAATCACGAATGCAATTCCTTCCATCACTTAGAGAAAGAAAAAACCACTTTGGTAACTAATGGTAACGTCTCTAGCAGTCAGATGTACCCTCTCTTGGTAGAGGTGCGAAGAAAATAATGCACTCGATAACGTCAACACATTATTCTATTCTTTAATGCAGTTATTTTACATTGAATAAGGAAATTCATCCTTTAGAAACACATCTAGTATGCTCATTGAGTACCATTTCATTTTGTCGAAAATGTGGAATCATGTAAAGTAAGTATTCAAATCTGCATGTGTCATTATTATATTTATAACGAATGCCGAAAATTTTGCATTTACATCTGCTGTGTGCCACATTTTCTAACATAATTTCGATTACAGGCTGCGCAACGATAATTTCTTACACTCACGTCGTGGTTTATGTCTACCATTCGTAATCTCCCTTGTCCTCTCTGCCTTCAACTGTGAAACAGAGATGTCTCGAACGCTACACAGCGCATGTTTAAATCTTAGCCCTTCAAGGAGAGTGACGTGCCTCGTCAGTATTATCCATGTTCTTGATGCGGATGACAGGACGTCAAGCACCGCCTGTGAGTCACGAATTATCTCTTACTTTGAGAAGCAATCACTCCAGAAGGTTTTCTCCTTTGTGCCTTTATACTGACCACTTGCGTGCAAGAAACACACATGTAAAATACTTGGAAATAAATTTCGACAGACATATATACTGAGAGATGACAGTTTTAAAGTGTGTCAAATCCAGCCTTCCTTATTTTTTGAAGTCACTAGTGAAGCAGTTCATCTCAGTTAGCAAGTGCAAATACAATTCATGGAAAAACAGGTAGTCCAGTCATGAGGTATGTGTCTGAACTTTGTAAAGGACGAATGCGGAATTCGAAGAAAGGATGACACTCTCTAGGAAATAATGTGTGCGTAATTGTTTGATCTAGGAAGAAATCGTAGGAATATGAGCGAATACCGAAAGTAAGAGCAAGTGAGATTAAAATAGTTGGGTGTAGGTCTGGTCGTATCGGACAGGCTGCTACACAGTTCCCACTCTCTGACGCTATCCCTCTGCTAACCGCCACGGGGACTTTTGGCTGCTCAGTTTCCTGCCTGGCCCGGTGCACCCCTCCTTAGCTAACCTGGTCGCCCAAGACTCCTCTTAAGCGACCATATTGATGGCGATCTCAGTGCGGACGCCAGATCAACACAGGATGCTGCGAAACAGTACTCCCATCCTCAGACTATCCGCTACACCCGGCCTCCAGGTCGCTGGATTACAGGAGCACGCCACCACTCCCAGCCGCCAGTGTAATCCATTCTACCGCTACTTTACCTACAATCTGCGATGTCAGCGAACTATTTTTTTTCCATACTCACAGCTTACTCGCCGATTTAACACGAAAATTAATGTGTATAATGTACTTATTTATTTCTTACTTTCCGTTTCGACGAGAAAGTACACTGCCGAATATGAGACGAACTGTTGTTACCTTGTGGATCCACGTTGCAGTTTCAATCACGAATGCAATTCCTTCCATCACTTAGAGAAAGAAAAAACCACTTTGGTAACTAATGGTAACGTCTCTAGCAGTCAGATGTACCCTCTCTTGGTAGAGGTGCGAAGAAAATAATGCACTCGATAACGTCAACACATTATTCTATTCTTTAATGCAGTTATTTTACATTGAATAAGGAAATTCATCCTTTAGAAACACATCTAGTATGCTCATTGAGTACCATTTTATTTTGTCGAAAATGTGGAATCATGTAAAGTAAGTATTCAAATCTGCATGTGTCATTATTATATTTATAACGAATGCCGAAAATTTTGCATTTACATCTGCTGTGTGCCACATTTTCTAACATAATTTCGATTACAGGCTGCGCAACGATAATTTCTTACACTCACGTCGTGGTTTATGTCTACCATTCGTAATCTCCCTCGTCCTCTCTGCCTTCAACTGTGAAACAGAGATGTCTCGAACGCTACACAGCGCATGTTTAAATCTTAGCCCTTCAACGAGAGTGACGTGCCTCGTCAGTATTATCCATGTTCTTGATGCGGATGACAGGACGTCAAGCACCGCCTGTGAGTCACGAATTATCTCTTACTTTGAGAAGCAATCACTCCAGAAGGTTTTCTCCTTTGTGCCTTTATACTGACCGCTTGCGTGCAAGAAACACACATGTCCAATACTTGGAAATAAATTTCGACAGACATATATACTGAGAGATGACAGTTTTAAAGTGTGTCAAATCTAGCCTTCCTTATTTTTTGAAGTCACTAGTGAAGCAGTTCATCTCAGTTAGCAAGTGCAAATACAATTCATGGAAAAACAGGTAGTCCAGTCATGAGGTATGCGTCTGAACTTTGTAAAGGACGAATGCGGAATTCGGAGAAAGGATGACACTCTCTAGCAAATAATGTGTGCGTAATTGTTTGATCTAGGAAGAAATCGTAGGAATATGAGCGAATACCGAAAGTAAGAGCAAGTGAGACTAAAAGGAGTTGGGTGTAGGTCTAGTCGTATCGGACAGGCTGCTACACAGTTCCCACTCTCTGACGCTATCCCTCTGCTAACCGCCACGGGGACTTTTGGCTGCTCAGTTTCCTGCCTGGCCCGGTGCACCCCTCCTTAGCTAACCTGGTCGCCCAAGACTCCTCTTAAGCGACCATATTGATGGCGATCTCAGTGCGGACGCCAGATCAACACAGGATGCTGCGAAACAGTACTCCCATCCTCAGACTATCCGCTACACCCGGCCTCCAGGTCGCTGGATTACAGGAGCACGCCACCACTCCCAGCCGCCAGTGTAATCCATTCTACCGCTACTTTACCTACAATCTGCGATGTCAGCGAACTATTTTTTTTCCATACTCACAGCTTACTCGCCGATTTAACACGAAAACTTATGTGTATAGTGTACTTATTTATTTCTTACTTTCCGTTTCGACGAGAAAGTACACTGCCGAATATGAGACGAACTGTTGTTACCTTGTGGATCCACGTTGCAGTTTCAATCACGAATGCAATTCCTTCCATCACTTAGAGAAAGAAAAAACCACTTTGGTAACTAATGGTAACGTCTCTAGCAGTCAGATGTACCCTCTCTTGGTAGAGGTGCGAAGAAAATAATGCACTCGATAACGTCAACACATTATTCTATTCTTTAATGCAGTTATTTTACATTGAATAAGTTAATTCATCCTTTCGAAACACATCTAGTATGCTCATTGAGTACCATTTTATTTTGTCGAAAATGTGGAATCATGTAAAGTAAGTATTCAAATCTGCATGTGTCATTATTATATTTATAACGAATGCCGAAAATTTTGCATTTACATCTGCTGTGTGCCACATTTTCTAACATAATTTCGATTACAGGCTGCGCAACGATAATTTCTTACACTCACGTCGTGGTTTATGTCTACCATTCGTAATCTCCCTCGTCCTCTCTGCCTTCAACTATGAAACAGAGATGTCTCGAACGCTACACAGCGCATGTTTAAATCTTAGCCCTTCAAGGAGAGTGACGTGCCTCGTCAGTATTATCCATGTTCTTGATGCGGATGACAGGACGTCAAGCACCGCCTGTGAGTCACGAATTATCTCTTACTTTGAGAAGCAATCACTCCAGAAGGTTTTCTCCTTTGTGCCTTTATACTGACCACTTGCGTGCAAGAAACACACATGTCCAATACTTGGAAATAAATTTCGACAGACATATATACTGAGAGATGACAGTTTTAAAGTGTGTCAAATCTAGCCTTCCTTATTTTTTGAAGTCACTAGTGAAGCAGTTCATCTCAGTTAGCAAGTGCAAATACAATTCATGGAAAAACAGGTAGTCCAGTCATGAGGTATGTGTCTGAACTTTGTAAAGGACGAATGCGGAATTCGAAGAAAGGATGACACTCTCTAGCAAATAATGTGTGCGTAATTGTTTGATCTAGGAAGAAATCGTAGGAATATGAGCGAATACCGAAAGTAAGAGCAAGTGAGACTAAAAGGAGTTGGGTGTAGGTCTAGTCGTATCGGACAGGCTGGTACACAGTTCCCACTCTCTGACGCTATCCCTCTGCCAACCGCCACGGGGACTTTTGGCTGCTCAGTTTCCTGCCTGGCCCGGTGCACCCCTCCTCAGCTAACCTGGTCGCCCAAGACTCCTCTTAAGCGACCATATTGATGGCGATCTCAGTGCGGACGCCAGATCAACACAGGATGCTGCGAAACAGTACTCCCATCCTCAGACTATCCGCTACACCCGGCCTCCAGGTCGCTGGATTACAGGAGCACGCCACCACTCCCAGCCGCCAGTGTAATCCATTCTACCGCTACTTTACCTAAAATCTGCGATGTCAGCGAACTATTTTTTTTCCATACTCACAGCTTACTCGCCGATTTAACACGAAAACTAATGTGTATAGTGTACTTATTTATTTCTTACTTTCCGTTTCGACGAGAAAGTACACTGCCGAATATGAGACGAACTGTTGTTACCTTGTGGATCCACGTTGCAGTTTCAATCACGAATGCAATTCCTTCCATCACTTAGAGAAAGAAAAAACCACTTTGGTAACTAATGGTAACGTCTCTAGCAGTCAGATGTACCCTCTCTTGGTAGAGGTGCGAAGAAAATAATGCACTCGATAACGTCAACACATTATTCTATTCTTTAATGCAGTTATTTTACATTGAATTAGGAAATTCATCCTTTAGAAACACATCTAGTATGCTCATTGAGTACCATTTTATTTTGTCGAAAATGTGGAATCATGTAAAGTAAGTATTCAAATCTGCATGTGTCATTATTATATTTATAACGAATGCCGAAAATTTTGCATTTACATCTGCTGTGTGCCACATTTTCTAACATAATTTCGATTACAGGCTGCGCAACGATAATTTCTTACACTCACGTCGTGGTTTATGTCTACCATTCGTAATCTCCCTCGTCCTCTCTGCCTTCAACTGTGAAACAGAGATGTCTCGAACGCTACACAGCGCATGTTTAAATCTTAGCCCTTCAACGAGAGTGACGTGCCTCGTCAGTATTATCCATGTTCTTGATGCGGATGACAGGACGTCAAGCACCGCCTGTGAGTCACGAATTATCTCTTACTTTGAGAAGCAATCACTCCAGAAGGTTTTCTCCTTTGTGCCTTTATACTGACCACTTGCGTGCAAGAAACACACATGTCCAATACTTGGAAATAAATTTCGACAGACATATATACTGAGAGATGACAGTTTTAAAGTGTGTCAAATCTAGCCTTCCTTATTTTTTGAAGTCACTAGTGAAGCAGTTCATCTCAGTTAGCAAGTGCAATTACAATTCATGGAAAAACAGGTAGTCCAGTCATGAGGTATGTGTCTGAACTTTGTAAAGGACGAATGCGGAATTCGAAGAAAGGATGACACTCTCTAGCAAATAATGTGTGCGTAATTGTTTGATCTAGGAAGAAATCGTAGGAATATGAGCGAATACCGAAAGTAAGAGCAAGTGAGACTAAAAGGAGTTGGGTGTAGGTCTAGTCGTGTCGGACAGGCTGGTACACAGTTCCCACTCTCTGACGCTATCCCTCTGCTAACCGCCACGGGGACTTTTGGCTGCTCAGTTTCCTGCCTGGCCCGGTGCACCCCTCCTTAGCTAACCTGGTCGCCCAAGACTCCTCTTAAGCGACCATATTGATGGCGATCTCAGTGCGGACGCCAGATCAACACAGGATGCTGCGAAACAGTACTCCCATCCTCATACTATCCGCTACACCCGGCCTCCAGGTCGCTGGATTACAGGAGCACGCCACCACTCCCAGCCGCCAGTGTAATCCATTCTACCGCTACTTTACCTACAATCTGCGATGTCAGCGAACTATTTTTTTTCCATACTCACAGCTTACTCGCCGATTTAACACGAAAACTAATGTGTATAGTGTACTTATTTATTTCTTACTTTCCGTTTCGACGAGAAAGTACACTGCCGAATATGAGACGAACTGTTGTTACCTTGTGGATCCACGTTGCAGTTTCAATCACGAATGCAATTCCTTCCATCACTTAGAGAAAGAAAAAACCACTTTGGTAACTAATGGTAACGTCTCTAGCAGTCAGATGTACCCTCTCTTGGTAGAGGTGCGAAGAAAATAATGCACTCGATAACGTCAACACATTATTCTATTCTTTAATGCAGTTATTTTACATTGAATAAGGAAATTCATCCTTTAGAAACACATCTAGTATGCTCATTGAGTACCATTTTATTTTGTCGAAAATGTGGAATCATGTAAAGTAAGTATTCAAATCTGCATGTGTCATTATTATATTTATAACGAATGCCGAAAATTTTGCATTTACATCTGCTGTGTGCCACATTTTCTGACATAATTTCGATTACAGGCTGCGCAACGATAATTTCTTACACTCACGTCGTGGTTTATGTCTACCATTCGTAATCTCCCTCGTCCTCTCTGCCTTCAACTGTGAAACAGAGATGTCTCGAACGCTACACAGCGCATGTTTAAATCTTAGCCCTTCAACGAGAGTGACGTGCCTCGTCAGTATTATCCATGTTCTTGATGCGGATGACAGGACGTCAAGCACCGCCTGTGAGTCACGAATTATCTCTTACTTTGAGAAGCAATCACTCCAGAAGGTTTTCTCCTTTGTGTCTTTATACTGACCACTTGCGTGCAAGAAACACACATGTCCAATACTTGGAAATAAATTTCGACAGACATATATACTGAGAGATGACAGTGTGTCAAATCTAGCCTTCCTTATTTTTTGAAGTCACTAGTGAAGCAGTTCATCTCAGTTAGCAAGTGCAAATACAATTCATGGAAAAACAGGTAGTCCAGTCATGAGGTATGTGTCTGAACTTTGTAAAGGACGAATGCGGAATTCGAAGAAAGGATGACACTCTCTAGCAAATAATGTGTGCGTAATTGTTTGATCTAGGAAGAAATCGTAGGAATATGAGCGAATACCGAAAGTAAGAGCAAGTGAGACTAAAAGGAGTTGGGTGTAGGTCTAGTCGTATCGGACAGGCTGGTACACAGTTCCCACTCTCTGACGCTATCCCTCTGCTAACCGCCACGGGGACTTTTGGCTGCTCAGTTTCCTGCCTGGCCCGGTGCACCCCTCCTTAGCTAACCTGGTCGCCCAAGACTCCTCTCAAGCGACCATATTGATGGCGATCTCAGTGCGGACGCCAGATCAACACAGGATGCTGCGAAACAGTACTCCCATCCTCAGACTATCCGCTACACCCGGCCTCTAGGTCGCTGGATTACAGGAGCACGCCACCACTCCCAGCCGCCAGTGTAATCCATTCTACCGCTACTTTACCTACAATCTGCGATGTCAGCGAACTATTTTTTTTCCATACTCACAGCTTACTCGCCGATTTAACACGAAAACTAATGTGTATAGTGTACTTATTTATTTCTTACTTTCCGTTTCGACGAGAAAGTACACTGCCGAATATGAGACGAACTGTTGTTACCTTGTGGATCCACGTTGCAGTTTCAATCACGAATGCAATTCCTTCCATCACTTAGAGAAAGAAAAAACCACTTTGGTAACTAATGGTAACGTCTCTAGCAGTCAGATGTACCCTCTCTTGGTAGAGGTGCGAAGAAAATAATGCACTCGATAACGTCAACACATTATTCTATTCTTTAATGCAGTTATTTTACATTGAATAAGGAAATTCATCCTTTAGAAACACATCTAGTATGCTCATTGAGTACCATTTTATTTTGTCGAAAAAGTGGAATCATGTAAAGAAAGTATTCAAATCTGCATGTGTCATTAGTATATTTATAACGAATGCCGAAAATTTTGCATTCACATCTGCTGTGTGCCACATTTTCTAACATAATTTCGATTACAGGCTGCGCAACGATAATTTATTACACTCACGTCGTGGTTTATGTCTACCATTCGTAATCTCCCTCGTCCTCTCTGCCTTCAACTATGAAACAGAGATGTCTCGAACGCTACACAGCGCATGTTTAAATCTTAGCCCTTCAAGGAGAGTGACGTGCCTCGTCAGTATTATCCATGTTCTTGATGCGGATGACAGGACGTCAAGCACCGCCTGTGAGTCACGAATTATCTCTTACTTTGAGAAGCAATCACTCCAGAAGGTTTTCTCCTTTGTGCCTTTATACTGACCACTTGCGTGCAAGAAACACACATGTCCAATACTTGGAAATAAATTTCGACAGACATATATACTGAGAGATGACAGTTTTAAAGTGTGTCAAATCTAGCCTTCCTTATTTTTTGAAGTCACTAGTGAAGCAGTTCATCTCAGTTAGCAAGTGCAAATACAATTCATGGAAAAACAGGTAGTCCAGTCATGAGGTATGTGTCTGAACTTTGTAAAGGACGAATGCGGAATTCGAAGAAAGGATGACACTCTCTAGCAAATAATGTGTGCGTAATTGTTTGATCTAGGAAGAAATCGTAGGAATATGAGCGAATACCGAAAGTAAGAGCAAGTGAGACTAAAAGGAGTTGGGTGTAGGTCTAGTCGTATCGGACAGGCTGCTACACAGTTCCCACTCTCTGACGCTATCCCTCTGCTAACCGCCACGGGGACTTTTGGCTGCTCATTTTCCCGCCTGGCTCGGTGCACCCCTCCTTAGCTAACCTGGTCGCCCAAGACTCCTCTTAAGCGACCATATTGATGGCGATCTCAGTGCGGACGCCAGATCAACACAGGATGCTGCGAAACAGTACTCCCATCCTCATACTATCCGCTACACCCGGCCTCCAGGTCGCTGGATTACAGGAGCACGCCACCACTCCCAGCCGCCAGTGTAATCCATTCTACCGCTACTTTACCTACAATCTGCGATGTCAGCGAACTATTTTTTTTCCATACTCACAGCTTACTCGCCGATTTAACACGAAAACTAATGTGTATAGTGTACTTATTTATTTCTTACTTTCCGTTTCGACGAGAAAGTACACTGCCGAATATGAGACGAACTGTTGTTACCTTGTGGATCCACGTTGCAGTTTCAATCACGAATGCAATTCCTTCCATCACTTAGAGAAAGAAAAACCACTTTGGTAACTAATGGTAACGTCTCTAGCAGTCAGATGTACCCTCTCTTGGTAGAGGTGCGAAGAAAATAATGCACTCGATAACGTCAACACATTATTCTATTCTTTAATGCAGTTATTTTACATTGAATAAGGAAATTCATCCTTTAGAAACACATCTAGTATGCTCATTGAGTACCATTTTATTTTGTCGAAAATGTGGAATCATGTAAAGTAAGTATTCAAATCTGCATGTGTCATTATTATATTTATAACGAATGCCGAAAATTTTGCATTTACATCTGCTGTGTGCCACATTTTCTAACATAATTTCGATTACAGGCTGCGCAACGATAATTTCTTACACTCACGTCGTGGTTTATGTCTACCATTCGTAATCTCCCTCGTCCTCTCTGCCTTCAACTGTGAAACAGAGATGTCTCGAACGCTACACAGCGCATGTTTAAATCTTAGCCCTTCAACGAGAGTGACGTGCCTCGTCAGTATTATCCATGTTCTTGATGCGGATGACAGGACGTCAAGCACCGCCTGTGAGTCACGAATTATCTCTTACTTTGAGAAGCAATCACTCCAGAAGGTTTTCTCCTTTGTGCCTTTATACTGACCACTTGCGTGCAAGAAACACACATGTCCAATACTTGGAAATAAATTTCGACAGACATATATACTGAGAGATGACAGTTTTAAAGTGTGTCAAATCTAGCCTTCCTTATTTTTTGAAGTCACTAGTGAAGCAGTTCATCTCAGTTAGCAAGTGCAAATACAATTCATGGAAAAACAGGTAGTCCAGTCATGAGGTATGTGTCTGAACTTTGTAAAGGACGAATGCGGAATTCGAAGAAAGGATGACACTCTCTAGCAAATAATGTGTGCGTAATTGTTTGATCTAGGAAGAAATCGTAGGAATATGAGCGAATACCGAAAGTAAGAGCAAGTGAGACTAAAAGGAGTTGGGTGTAGGTCTAGTCGTGTCGGACAGGCTGGTACACAGTTCCCACTCTCTGACGCTATCCCTCTGCTAACCGCCACGGGGACTTTTGGCTGCTCAGTTTCCTGCCTGGCCCGGTGCACCCCTCCTTAGCTAACCTGGTCGCCCAAGACTCCTCTTAAGCGACCATATTGATGGCGATCTCAGTGCGGACGCCAGATCAACACAGGATGCTGCGAAACAGTACTCCCATCCTCATACTATCCGCTACACCCGGCCTCCAGGTCGCTGGATTACAGGAGCACGCCACCACTCCCAGCCGCCAGTGTAATCCATTCTACCGCTACTTTACCTACAATCTGCGATGTCAGCGAACTATTTTTTTTCCATACTCACAGCTTACTCGCCGATTTAACACGAAAACTAATGTGTATAGTGTACTTATTTATTTCTTACTTTCCGTTTCGACGAGAAAGTACACTGCCGAATATGAGACGAACTGTTGTTACCTTGTGGATCCACGTTGCAGTTTCAATCACGAATGCAATTCCTTCCATCACTTAGAGAAAGAAAAAACCACTTTGGTAACTAATGGTAACGTCTCTAGCAGTCAGATGTACCCTCTCTTGGTAGAGGTGCGAAGAAAATAATGCACTCGATAACGTCAACACATTATTCTATTCTTTAATGCAGTTATTTTACATTGAATAAGGAAATTCATCCTTTAGAAACACATCTAGTATGCTCATTGAGTACCATTTTATTTTGTCGAAAATGTGGAATCATGTAAAGTAAGTATTCAAATCTGCATGTGTCATTATTATATTTATAACGAATGCCGAAAATTTTGCATTTACATCTGCTGTGTGCCACATTTTCTGACATAATTTCGATTACAGGCTGCGCAACGATAATTTCTTACACTCACGTCGTGGTTTATGTCTACCATTCGTAATCTCCCTCGTCCTCTCTGCCTTCAACTGTGAAACAGAGATGTCTCGAACGCTACACAGCGCATGTTTAAATCTTAGCCCTTCAACGAGAGTGACGTGCCTCGTCAGTATTATCCATGTTCTTGATGCGGATGACAGGACGTCAAGCACCGCCTGTGAGTCACGAATTATCTCTTACTTTGAGAAGCAATCACTCCAGAAGGTTTTCTCCTTTGTGTCTTTATACTGACCACTTGCGTGCAAGAAACACACATGTCCAATACTTGGAAATAAATTTCGACAGACATATATACTGAGAGATGACAGTGTGTCAAATCTAGCCTTCCTTATTTTTTGAAGTCACTAGTGAAGCAGTTCATCTCAGTTAGCAAGTGCAAATACAATTCATGGAAAAACAGGTAGTCCAGTCATGAGGTATGTGTCTGAACTTTGTAAAGGACGAATGCGGAATTCGAAGAAAGGATGACACTCTCTAGCAAATAATGTGTGCGTAATTGTTTGATCTAGGAAGAAATCGTAGGAATATGAGCGAATACCGAAAGTAAGAGCAAGTGAGACTAAAAGGAGTTGGGTGTAGGTCTAGTCGTATCGGACAGGCTGGTACACAGTTCCCACTCTCTGACGCTATCCCTCTGCTAACCGCCACGGGGACTTTTGGCTGCTCAGTTTCCTGCCTGGCCCGGTGCACCCCTCCTTAGCTAACCTGGTCGCCCAAGACTCCTCTCAAGCGACCATATTGATGGCGATCTCAGTGCGGACGCCAGATCAACACAGGATGCTGCGAAACAGTACTCCCATCCTCAGACTATCCGCTACACCCGGCCTCTAGGTCGCTGGATTACAGGAGCACGCCACCACTCCCAGCCGCCAGTGTAATCCATTCTACCGCTACTTTACCTACAATCTGCGATGTCAGCGAACTATTTTTTTTCCATACTCACAGCTTACTCGCCGATTTAACACGAAAACTAATGTGTATAGTGTACTTATTTATTTCTTACTTTCCGTTTCGACGAGAAAGTACACTGCCGAATATGAGACGAACTGTTGTTACCTTGTGGATCCACGTTGCAGTTTCAATCACGAATGCAATTCCTTCCATCACTTAGAGAAAGAAAAAACCACTTTGGTAACTAATGGTAACGTCTCTAGCAGTCAGATGTACCCTCTCTTGGTAGAGGTGCGAAGAAAATAATGCACTCGATAACGTCAACACATTATTCTATTCTTTAATGCAGTTATTTTACATTGAATAAGGAAATTCATCCTTTAGAAACACATCTAGTATGCTCATTGAGTACCATTTTATTTTGTCGAAAAAGTGGAATCATGTAAAGAAAGTATTCAAATCTGCATGTGTCATTAGTATATTTATAACGAATGCCGAAAATTTTGCATTCACATCTGCTGTGTGCCACATTTTCTAACATAATTTCGATTACAGGCTGCGCAACGATAATTTATTACACTCACGTCGTGGTTTATGTCTACCATTCGTAATCTCCCTCGTCCTCTCTGCCTTCAACTATGAAACAGAGATGTCTCGAACGCTACACAGCGCATGTTTAAATCTTAGCCCTTCAAGGAGAGTGACGTGCCTCGTCAGTATTATCCATGTTCTTGATGCGGATGACAGGACGTCAAGCACCGCCTGTGAGTCACGAATTATCTCTTACTTTGAGAAGCAATCACTCCAGAAGGTTTTCTCCTTTGTGCCTTTATACTGACCACTTGCGTGCAAGAAACACACATGTCCAATACTTGGAAATAAATTTCGACAGACATATATACTGAGAGATGACAGTTTTAAAGTGTGTCAAATCTAGCCTTCCTTATTTTTTGAAGTCACTAGTGAAGCAGTTCATCTCAGTTAGCAAGTGCAAATACAATTCATGGAAAAACAGGTAGTCCAGTCATGAGGTATGTGTCTGAACTTTGTAAAGGACGAATGCGGAATTCGAAGAAAGGATGACACTCTCTAGCAAATAATGTGTGCGTAATTGTTTGATCTAGGAAGAAATCGTAGGAATATGAGCGAATACCGAAAGTAAGAGCAAGTGAGACTAAAAGGAGTTGGGTGTAGGTCTAGTCGTATCGGACAGGCTGCTACACAGTTCCCACTCTCTGACGCTATCCCTCTGCTAACCGCCACGGGGACTTTTGGCTGCTCATTTTCCCGCCTGGCTCGGTGCACCCCTCCTTAGCTAACCTGGTCGCCCAAGACTCCTCTTAAGCGACCATATTGATGGCGATCTCAGTGCGGACGCCAGATCAACACAGGATGCTGCGAAACAGTACTCCCATCCTCATACTATCCGCTACACCCGGCCTCCAGGTCGCTGGATTACAGGAGCACGCCACCACTCCCAGCCGCCAGTGTAATCCATTCTACCGCTACTTTACCTACAATCTGCGATGTCAGCGAACTATTTTTTTTCCATACTCACAGCTTACTCGCCGATTTAACACGAAAACTAATGTGTATAGTGTACTTATTTATTTCTTACTTTCCGTTTCGACGAGAAAGTACACTGCCGAATATGAGACGAACTGTTGTTACCTTGTGGATCCACGTTGCAGTTTCAATCACGAATGCAATTCCTTCCATCACTTAGAGAAAGAAAAACCACTTTGGTAACTAATGGTAACGTCTCTAGCAGTCAGATGTACCCTCTCTTGGTAGAGGTGCGAAGAAAATAATGCACTCGATAACGTCAACACATTATTCTATTCTTTAATGCAGTTATTTTACATTGAATAAGGAAATTCATCCTTTAGAAACACATCTAGTATGCTCATTGAGTACCATTTTATTTTGTCGAAAATGTGGAATCATGTAAAGTAAGTATTCAAATCTGCATGTGTCATTATTATATTTATAACGAATGCCGAAAATTTTGCATTTACATCTGCTGTGTGCCACATTTTCTAACATAATTTCGATTACAGGCTGCGCAACGATAATTTCTTACACTCACGTCGTGGTTTATGTCTACCATTCGTAATCTCCCTCGTCCTCTCTGCCTTCAACTGTGAAACAGAGATGTCTCGAACGCTACACAGCGCATGTTTAAATCTTAGCCCTTCAACGAGAGTGACGTGCCTCGTCAGTATTATCCATGTTCTTGATGCGGATGACAGGACGTCAAGCACCGCCTGTGAGTCACGAATTATCTCTTACTTTGAGAAGCAATCACTCCAGAAGGTTTTCTCCTTTGTGCCTTTATACTGACCACTTGCGTGCAAGAAACACACATGTCCAATACTTGGAAATAAATTTCGACAGACATATATACTGAGAGATGACAGTTTTAAAGTGTGTCAAATCCAGCCTTCCTTATTTTTTGAAGTCACTAGTGAAGCAGTACATCTCAGTTAGCAAGTGCAAATACAATTAATGGAAAAACAGGTAGTCCAGTCATGAGGTATGTGTCTGAACTTTGTAAAGGACGAATGCGGAATTCGAAGAAAGGATGACACTCTATAGCAAATAATGTGTGCGTAATTGTTTGATCTAGGAAGAAATCGTAGGAATATGAGCGAATACCGAAAGTAAGAGCAAGTGAGACTAAAAGGAGTTGGGTGTAGGTCTAGTCGTATCGGACAGGCTGCTACACAGTTCCCACTCTCTGACGCTATCCCTCTGCTAACCGCCACGGGGACTTTTGGCTGCTCATTTTCCCGCCTGGCTCGGTGCACCCCTCCTTAGCTAACCTGGTCGCCCAAGACTCCTCTTAAGCGACCGTATTGATGGCGATCTCAGTGCGGACGCCAGATCAACACAGGATGCTGCGAAACAGTACTCCCATCCTCAGACTATCCGCTACACCCGGCCTCTAGGTCGCTGGATTACAGGAGCACGCCACCACTCCCAGCCGCCAGTGTAATCCATTCTACCGCTACTTTACCTACAATCTGCGATGTCAGCGAACTATTTTTTTTCCATACTCATAGGTTACTCTCCGATTTAACGCGAAAACTAATGTGTATAGTGTTATGTCTTACTTTCCGTTTCGACGAGAAAGTACACTGCCGAATATGAGACGAACTGTTGTTACCTTGTGGATCCACGTTGCAGTTTCAATCACGAATGCAATTCCTTCCATCACTTAGAGAAAGAAAAAACCACTTTGGTAACTAATGGTAACGTCTCTAGCAGTCAGATGTACCCTCTCTTGGTAGAGGTGCGAAGAAAATAATGCACTCGATAACGTCAACACATTATTCTATTCTTTAATGCAGTTATTTTACATTGAATAAGGAAATTCATCCTTTAGAAACACATCTAGTATGCTCATTGAGTACCATTTTATTTTGTCGAAAAAGTGGAATCATGTAAAGTAAGTATTCAAATCTGCATGTGTCATTATTATATTTATAACGAATGCCGAAAATTTTGCATTTACATCTGCTGTGTGCCACATTCTCTAACATAATTTCGATTACAGGCTGCGCAACGATAATTTCTTACACTCACGTCGTGATTTATGTCTACCATTCGTAATCTCCCTCGTCCTCTCTGCCTTCAACTGTGAAACAGAGATGTCTCGAACGCTACACAGCGCATGTTTAAATCTTAGCCCTTCAACGAGAGTGACGTGCCTCGTCAGTATTATCCATGTTCTTGATGCGGATGACAGGACGTCAAGCACCGCCTGTGAGTCACGAATTGTCTCTTACTTTGAGAAGCAATCACTCCAGAAGGTTTTCTCCTTTGTGCCTTTATACTGACCACTTGCGTGCAAGAAACACACATGTCCAATACTTGGAAATAAATTTCGACAGACATATATACTGAGACATGACAGTGTGTCAAATCTAGCCTTCCTTATTTTTTGAAGTCACTAGTGAAGCAGTTCATCTCAGTTAGCAAGTGCAAATACAATTCATGGAAAAACAGGTAGTCCAGTCATGAGGTATGTGTCTGAACTTTGTAAAGGACGAATGCGGAATTCGAAGAAAGGATGACACTCTCTAGCAAATAATGTGTGCGTAATTGTTTGATCTAGGAAGAAATCGTAGGAATATGAGCGAATACCGAAAGTAAGAGCAAGTGAGACTAAAAGGAGTTGGGTGTAGGTCTAGTCGTATCGGACAGGCTGCTACACAGTTCCCACTCTCTGACGCTATCCCTCTGCTAACCGCCACGGGGACTTTTGGCTGCTCAGTTTCCTGCCTGGCCCGGTGCACCTCTCCTTAGCTAACCTGGTCGCCCAAGACTCCTCTTAAGCGACCATATTGATGGCGATCTCAGTGCGGACGCCAGATCAACACAGGATGCTGCGAAACAGTACTCCCATCCTCAGACTATCCGCTACACCCGGCCTCCAGGTCGCTGGATTACAGGAGCACGCCACCACTCCCAGCCGCCAGTGTAATCCATTCTACCGCTACTTTACCTACAATCTGCGATGTCAGCGAACTATTTTTTTTCCATACTCACAGCTTACTCGCCGATTTAACACGAAAACTAATGTGTATAGTGTACTTATTTATTTCTTACTTTCCGTTTCGACGAGAAAGTACACTGCCGAATATGAGACGAACTGTTGTTACCTTGTGGATCCACGTTGCAGTTTCAATCACGAATGCAATTCCTTCCATCACTTAGAGAAAGAAAAAACCACTTTGGTAACTAATGGTAACGTCTCTAGCAGTCAGATGTACCCTCTCTTGGTAGAGGTGCGAAGAAAATAATGCACTCGATAACGTCAACACATTATTCTATTCTTTAATGCAGTTATTTTACATCGAATAAGGAAATTCATCCTTTAGAAACACATCTAGTATGCTCATTGAGTACCATTTTATTTTGTCGAAAATGTGGAATCATGTAAAGTAAGTATTCAAATCTGCATGTGTCATTATTATATTTATAACGAATGCCGAAAATTTTGCATTTACATCTGCTGTGTGCCACATTTTCTAACATAATTTCGATTACAGGCTGCGCAACGATAATTTCTTACACTCACGTCGTGGTTTATGTCTACCATTCGTAATCTCCCTCGTCCTCTCTGCCTTCAACTGTGAAACAGAGATGTCTCGAACGCTACACAGCGCATGTTTAAATCTTAGCCTTTCAACGAGAGTGACGTGCCTCGTCAGTATTATCCATGTTCTTGATGCGGATGACAGGACGTCAAGCACCGCCTGTGAGTCACGAATTATCTCTTACTTTGAGAAGTAATCACTCCAGAAGGTTTTCTCCTTTGTGCCTTTATACTGACCACTTGCGTGCAAGAAACACACATGTCCAATACTTGGAAATAAATTTCGACAGACATATATACTGAGAGATGACAGTTTTAAAGTGTGTCAAATCTAGCCTTCCTTATTTTTTGAAGTCACTAGTGAAGCAGTTCATCTCAGTTAGCAAGTGCAAATACAATTCATGGAAAAACAGGTAGTCCAGTCATGAGGTATGTGTCTGAACTTTGTAAAGGACGAATGCGGAATTCGAAGAAAGGATGACACTCTCTAGCAAATAATGTGTGCGTAATTGTTTGATCTAGGAAGAAATCGTAGGAATATGAGCGAATACCGAAAGTAAGAGCAGGTGAGATTAAAATAGTTGGGTGTAGGTCTGGTCGTATCGGACAGGCTGCTACACAGTTCCCACTCTCTGACGCTATCCCTCTGCTAACCGCCACGGGGACTTTTGGCTGCTCAGTTTCCTGCCTGGCCCGGTGCACCCCTGCTTAGCTAACCTGGTCGCCCAAGACTCCTCTTAAGCGACCATATTGATGGCGATCTCAGTGCGGACGCCAGATCAACACAGGATGCTGCGAAACAGTACTCCCATCCTCAGACTATCCGCTACACCCGGCCTCCAGGTCGCTGGATTACAGGAGCACGCCACCACTCCCAGCCGCCAGTGTAATCCATTCTACCGCTACTTTACCTACAATCTGCGATGTCAGCGAACTATTTTTTTTCCATACTCACAGCTTACTCGCCGATTTAACACGAAAACTAATGTGTATAGTGTACTTATTTATTTCTTACTTTCCGTTTCGACGAGAAAGTACACTGCCGAATATGAGACGAACTGTTGTTACCTTGTGGATCCACGTTGCAGTTTCAATCACGAATGCAATTCCTTCCATCACTTAGAGAAAGAAAAAACCACTTTGGTAACTAATGGTAACGTCTCTAGCAGTCAGATGTACCCTCTCTTGGTAGAGGTGCGAAGAAAATAATGCACTCGATAACGTCAACACATTATTCTATTCTTTAATGCAGTTATTTTACATTGAATAAGTTAATTCATCCTTTAGAAACACATCTAGTATGCTCATTGAGTACCATTTTATTTTGTCGAAAATGTGGAATCATGTAAAGTAAGTATTCAAATCTGCATGTGTCATTATTATATTTATAACGAATGCCGAAAATTTTGCATTTACATCTGCTGTGTGCCACATTTTCTAACATAATTTCGATTACAGGCTGCGCAACGATAATTTCTTACACTCACGTCGTGGTTTATGTCTACCATTCGTAATCTCCCTCGTCCTCTCTGCCTTCAACTGTGAAACAGAGATGTCTCGAACGCTACACAGCGCATGTTTAAATCTTAGCCCTTCAACGAGAGTGACGTGCCTCGTCAGTATTATCCATGTTCTTGATGCGGATGACAGGACGTCAAGCACCGCCTGTGAGTCACGAATTATCTCTTACTTTGAGAAGCAATCACTCCAGAAGGTTTTCTCCTTTGTGCCTTTATACTGACCACTTGCGTGCAAGAAACACACATGTCCAATACTTGGAAATAAATTTCGACAGACATATATACTGAGAGATGACAGTTTTAAAGTGTGTCAAATCTAGCCTTCCTTATTTTTTGAAGTCACTAGTGAAGCAGTTCATCTCAGTTAGCAAGTGCAAATACAATTCATGGAAAAACAGGTAGTCCAGTCATGAGGTATGTGTCTGAACTTTGTAAAGGACGAATGCGGAATTCGAAGAAAGGATGACACTCTCTAGGAAATAATGTGTGCGTAATTGTTTGATCTAGGAAGAAATCGTAGGAATATGAGCGAATACCGAAAGTAAGAGCAAGTGAGACTAAAAGGAGTTGGGTGTAGGTCTGGTCGTATCGGACAGGCTGCTACACAGTTCCCACTCTCTGACGCTATCCCTCTGCTAACCGCCACGGGGACTTTTGGCTGCTCAGTTTCCTGCCTGGCCCGGTGCACCCCTCCTTAGCTAACCTGGTCGCCCAAGACTCCTCTTAAGCGACAATATAGATGGCGATCTCAGTGCGGACGCCAGATCAACACAGGATACTGCGAAACAGTACTCCCATCCTCAGACTATCCGCTACACCCGGCCTCCAGGTCGCTGGATTACAGGAGCACGCCACCACTCCCAGCCGCCAGTGTAATCCATTCTACCGCTACTTTACCTACAATCTGCGATGTCAGCGAACTATTTTTTTTCCATACTCACAGCTTACTCGCCGATTTAACACGAAAACTAATGTGTATAGTGTACTTATTTATTTCTTACTTTCCGTTTCGACGAGAAAGTACACTGCCGAATATGAGACGAATTGTTGTTACCTTGTGGATCCACGTTGCAGTTTCAATCACGAATGCAATTCCTTCCATCACTTAGAGAAAGAAAAAACCACTTTGGTAACTAATGGTAACGTCTCTAGCAGTCAGATGTACCCTCTCTTGGTAGAGGTGCGAAGAAAATAATGCACTCGATAACGTCAACACATTATTCTATTCTTTAATGCAGTTATTTTACATTGAATAAGGAAATTCATCCTTTAGAAACACATCTAGTATGCTCATTGAGTACCATTTTATTTTGTCGAAAAAGTGGAATCATGTAAAGTAAGTATTCAAATCTGCATGTGTCATTATTATATTTATAACGAATGCCGAAAATTTTGCATTTACATCTGCTGTGTGCCACATTTTCTAACATAATTTCGATTACAGGCTGCGCAACGATAACTTCTTACACTCACGTCGTGGTTTATGTCTACCATTCGTAATCTCCCTTGTCCTCTCTGCCTTCAAGTGTGAAACAGAGATGTCTCAAACGCTACACAGCGCATGTTTAAATCTTAGCCCTTCAACGAGAGTGACGTGCCTCGTCAGTATTATCCATGTTCTTGATTAGGATGACAGGACGTCAAGCACCGCCTGTAGGTCACGAATTATCTCTTACTTTGAGAAGCAATCACTCCAGAAGGTTTTCTCCTTTGTGCCTTTATACTGACCACTTGCGTGCAAGAAACACACATGTCCAATACTTGGAAATAAATTTCGACAGACATATATACTGAGAGATGACAGTTTTAAAGTGTGTCAAATCTAGCCTTCCTTATTTTTTGAAGTCACTAGTGAAGCAGTTCATCTCAGTTAGCAAGTGCAAATACAATTCATGGAAAAACAGGTAGTCCAGTCATGAGGTATGTGTCTGAACTTTGTAAAGGACGAATGCGGAATTCGAAGAAAGGATGACACTCTCTAGCAAATAATGTGTGCGTAATTGTTTGATCTAGGAAGAAATCGTAGGAATATGAGCGAATACCGAAAGTAAGAGCAGGTGAGATTAAAATAGTTGGGTGTAGGTCTGGTCGTATCGGACAGGCTGCTACACAGTTCCCACTCTCTGACGCTATCCCTCTGCTAACCGCCACGGGGACTTTTGGCTGCTCAGTTTCCTGCCTGGCCCGGTGCACCCCTGCTTAGCTAACCTGGTCGCCCAAGACTCCTCTTAAGCGACCATATTGATGGCGATCTCAGTGCGGACGCCAGATCAACACTGGATGCTGCGAAACAGTACTCCCATCCTCAGACTATCCGCTACACCCGGCCTCCAGGTCGCTGGATTACAGGAGCACGCCACCACTCCCAGCCGCCAGTGTAATCCATTCTACCGCTACTTTACCTACAATCTGCGATGTCAGCGAACTATTTTTTTTCCATACTCACAGCTTACTCGCCGATTTAACACGAAAACTAATGTGTATAGTGTACTTATTTATTTCTTACTTTCCGTTTCGACGAGAAAGTACACTGCCGAATATGAGACGAACTGTTGTTACCTTGTGGATCCACGTTGCAGTTTCAATCACGAATGCAATTCCTTCCATCACTTAGAGAAAGAAAAAACCACTTTGGTAACTAATGGTAACGTCTCTAGCAGTCAGATGTACCCTCTCTTGGTAGAGGTGCGAAGAAAATAATGCACTCGATAACGTCAACACATTATTCTATTCTTTAATGCAGTTATTTTACATTGAATAAGTTAATTCATCCTTTAGAAACACATCTAGTATGCTCATTGAGTACCATTTTATTTTGTCGAAAATGTGGAATCATGTAAAGTAAGTATTCAAATCTGCATGTGTCATTATTATATTTATAACGAATGCCGAAAATTTTGCATTTACATCTGCTGTGTGCCACATTTTCTAACATAATTTCGATTACAGGCTGCGCAACGATAATTTCTTACACTCACGTCGTGGTTTATGTCTACCATTCGTAATCTCCCTCGTCCTCTCTGCCTTCAACTGTGAAACAGAGATGTCTCGAACGCTACACAGCGCATGTTTAAATCTTAGCCCTTCAACGAGAGTGACGTGCCTCGTCAGTATTATCCATGTTCTTGATGCGGATGACAGGACGTCAAGCACCGCCTGTGAGTCACGAATTATCTCTTACTTTGAGAAGCAATCACTCCAGAAGGTTTTCTCCTTTGTGCCTTTATACTGACCACTTGCGTGCAAGAAACACACATGTCCAATACTTGGAAATAAATTTCGACAGACATATATACTGAGAGATGACAGTTTTAAAGTGTGTCAAATCTAGCCTTCCTTATTTTTTGAAGTCACTAGTGAAGCAGTTCATCTCAGTTAGCAAGTGCAAATACAATTCATGGAAAAACAGGTAGTCCAGTCATGAGGTATGTGTCTGAACTTTGTAAAGGACGAATGCGGAATTCGAAGAAAGGATGACACTCTCTAGGAAATAATGTGTGCGTAATTGTTTGATCTAGGAAGAAATCGTAGGAATATGAGCGAATACCGAAAGTAAGAGCAAGTGAGACTAAAAGGAGTTGGGTGTAGGTCTGGTCGTATCGGACAGGCTGCTACACAGTTCCCACTCTCTGACGCTATCCCTCTGCTAACCGCCACGGGGACTTTTGGCTGCTCAGTTTCCTGCCTGGCCCGGTGCACCCCTCCTTAGCTAACCTGGTCGCCCAAGACTCCTCTTAAGCGACAATATAGATGGCGATCTCAGTGCGGACGCCAGATCAACACAGGATACTGCGAAACAGTACTCCCATCCTCAGACTATCCGCTACACCCGGCCTCCAGGTCGCTGGATTACAGGAGCACGCCACCACTCCCAGCCGCCAGTGTAATCCATTCTACCGCTACTTTACCTACAATCTGCGATGTCAGCGAACTATTTTTTTTCCATACTCACAGCTTACTCGCCGATTTAACACGAAAACTAATGTGTATAGTGTACTTATTTATTTCTTACTTTCCGTTTCGACGAGAAAGTACACTGCCGAATATGAGACGAATTGTTGTTACCTTGTGGATCCACGTTGCAGTTTCAATCACGAATGCAATTCCTTCCATCACTTAGAGAAAGAAAAAACCACTTTGGTAACTAATGGTAACGTCTCTAGCAGTCAGATGTACCCTCTCTTGGTAGAGGTGCGAAGAAAATAATGCACTCGATAACGTCAACACATTATTCTATTCTTTAATGCAGTTATTTTACATTGAATAAGGAAATTCATCCTTTAGAAACACATCTAGTATGCTCATTGAGTACCATTTTATTTTGTCGAAAAAGTGGAATCATGTAAAGTAAGTATTCAAATCTGCATGTGTCATTATTATATTTATAACGAATGCCGAAAATTTTGCATTTACATCTGCTGTGTGCCACATTTTCTAACATAATTTCGATTACAGGCTGCGCAACGATAACTTCTTACACTCACGTCGTGGTTTATGTCTACCATTCGTAATCTCCCTTGTCCTCTCTGCCTTCAAGTGTGAAACAGAGATGTCTCAAACGCTACACAGCGCATGTTTAAATCTTAGCCCTTCAACGAGAGTGACGTGCCTCGTCAGTATTATCCATGTTCTTGATTAGGATGACAGGACGTCAAGCACCGCCTGTAGGTCACGAATTATCTCTTACTTTGAGAAGCAATCACTCCAGAAGGTTTTCTCCTTTGTGCCTTTATACTGACCACTTGCGTGCAAGAAACACACATGTCCAATACTTGGAAATAAATTTCGACAGACATATATACTGAGAGATGACAGTTTTAAAGTGTGTCAAATCTAGCCTTCCTTATTTTTTGAAGTCACTAGTGAAGCAGTTCATCTCAGTTAGCAAGTGCAAATACAATTCATGGAAAAACAGGTAGTCCAGTCATGAGGTATGTGTCTGAACTTTGTAAAGGACGAATGCGGAATTCGAAGAAAGGATGACACTCTCTAGCAAATAATGTGTGCGTAATTGTTTGATCTAGGAAGAAATCGTAGGAATATGAGCGAATACCGAAAGTAAGAGCAGGTGAGATTAAAATAGTTGGGTGTAGGTCTGGTCGTATCGGACAGGCTGCTACACAGTTCCCACTCTCTGACGCTATCCCTCTGCTAACCGCCACGGGGACTTTTGGCTGCTCAGTTTCCTGCCTGGCCCGGTGCACCCCTGCTTAGCTAACCTGGTCGCCCAAGACTCCTCTTAAGCGACCATATTGATGGCGATCTCAGTGCGGACGCCAGATCAACACTGGATGCTGCGAAACAGTACTCCCATCCTCAGACTATCCGCTACACCCGGCCTCCAGGTCGCTGGATTACAGGAGCACGCCACCACTCCCAGCCGCCAGTGTAATCCATTCTACCGCTACTTTACCTACAATCTGCGATGTCAGCGAACTATTTTTTTTCCATACTCACAGCTTACTCGCCGATTTAACACGAAAACTAATGTGTATAGTGTACTTATTTATTTCTTACTTTCCGTTTCGACGAGAAAGTACACTGCCGAATATGAGACGAACTGTTGTTACCTTGTGGATCCACGTTGCAGTTTCAATCACGAATGCAATTCCTTCCATCACTTAGAGAAAGAAAAAACCACTTTGGTAACTAATGGTAACGTCTCTAGCAGTCAGATGTACCCTCTCTTGGTAGAGGTGCGAAGAAAATAATGCACTCGATAACGTCAACACATTATTCTATTCTTTAATGCAGTTATTTTACATTGAATAAGTTAATTCATCCTTTAGAAACACATCTAGTATGCTCATTGAGTACCATTTTATTTTGTCGAAAATGTGGAATCATGTAAAGTAAGTATTCAAATCTGCATGTGTCATTATTATATTTATAACGAATGCCGAAAATTTTGCATTTACATCTGCTGTGTGCCACATTTTCTAACATAATTTCGATTACAGGCTGCGCAACGATAATTTCTTACACTCACGTCGTGGTTTATGTCTACCATTCGTAATCTCCCTCGTCCTCTCTGCCTTCAACTGTGAAACAGAGATGTCTCGAACGCTACACAGCGCATGTTTAAATCTTAGCCCTTCAACGAGAGTGACGTGCCTCGTCAGTATTATCCATGTTCTTGATGCGGATGACAGGACGTCAAGCACCGCCTGTGAGTCACGAATTATCTCTTACTTTGAGAAGCAATCACTCCAGAAGGTTTTCTCCTTTGTGCCTTTATACTGACCACTTGCGTGCAAGAAACACACATGTCCAATACTTGGAAATAAATTTCGACAGACATATATACTGAGAGATGACAGTTTTAAAGTGTGTCAAATCTAGCCTTCCTTATTTTTTGAAGTCACTAGTGAAGCAGTTCATCTCAGTTAGCAAGTGCAAATACAATTCATGGAAAAACAGGTAGTCCAGTCATGAGGTATGTGTCTGAACTTTGTAAAGGACGAATGCGGAATTCGAAGAAAGGATGACACTCTCTAGCAAATAATGTGTGCGTAATTGTTTGATCTAGGAAGAAATCGTAGGAATATGAGCGAATACCGAAAGTAAGAGCAAGTGAGACTAAAAGGAGTTGGGTGTAGGTCTGGTCGTATCGGACAGGCTGCTACACAGTTCCCACTCTCTGACGCTATCCCTCTGCTAACCGCCACGGGGACCTTTGGCTGCTCAGTTTCCTGCCTGGCCCGGTGCACCCCTCCTTAGCTAACCTGGTCGCCCAAGACTCCTCTTAAGCGACCATATTGATGGCGATCTCAGTGCGGACGCCAGATCAACACAGGATGCTGCGAAACAGTACTCCCATCCTCAGACTATCCGCTACACCCGGCCTCCAGGTCGCTGGATTACAGGAGCACGCCACCACTCCCAGCCGCCAGTGTAATCCATTCTACCGCTACTTTACCTACAATCTGCGATGTCAGCGAACTATTTTTTTTCCATACTCACAGCTTACTCGCCGATTTAACACGAAAACTAATGTGTATAGTGTACTTATTTATTTCTTACTTTCCGTTTCGACGAGAAAGTACACTGCCGAATATGAGACGAATTGTTGTTACCTTGTGGATCCACGTTGCAGTTTCAATCACGAATGCAATTCCTTCCATCACTTAGAGAAAGAAAAAACCACTTTGGTAACTAATGGTAACGTCTCTAGCAGTCAGATGTACCCTCTCTTGGTAGAGGTGCGAAAAAAATAATGCACTCGATAACGTCAACACATTATTCTATTCTTTAATGCAGTTATTTTACATTGAATAAGGAGATTCATCCTTTAGAAACACATCTAGTATGCTCATTGAGTACCATTTTATTTTGTCGAAAAAGTGGAATCATGTAAAGTAAGTATTCAAATCTGCATGTGTCATTATTATATTTATAACGAATGCCGAAAATTTTGCATTTACATCTGCTGTGTGCCACATTTTCTAACATAATTTCGATTACAGGCTGCGCAACGATAACTTCTTACACTCACGTCGTGGTTTATGTCTACCATTCGTAATCTCCCTTGTCCTCTCTGCCTTCAAGTGTGAAACAGAGATGTCTCAAACGCTACACAGCGCATGTTTAAATCTTAGCCCTTCAACGAGAGTGACGTGCCTCGTCAGTATTATCCATGTTCTTGATGCGGATGACAGGACGTCAAGCACCGCCTGTAGGTCACGAATTATCTCTTACTTTGAGAAGCAATCACTCCAGAAGGTTTTCTCCTTTGTGCCTTTATACTGACCACTTGCGTGCAAGAAACACACATGTCCAATACTTGGAAATAAATTTCGACAGACATATATACTGAGAGATGACAGTTTTAAAGTGTGTCAAATCTAGCCTTCCTTATTTTTTGAAGTCACTAGTGAAGCAGTTCATCTCAGTTAGCAAGTGCAAATACAATTCATGGAAAAACAGGTAGTCCAGTCATGAGGTATGTGTCTGAACTTTGTAAAGGACGAATGCGGAATTCGAAGAAAGAATGACACTCTCTAGCAAATAATGTGTGCGTAATTGTTTGATCTAGGAAGAAATCGTAGGAATACGAGCGAATACCGAAAGTAAGAGCAGGTGAGATTAAAATTGTTGGGTGTAGGTCTGGTCGTATCGGACAGGCTGCTACACAGTTCCCACTCTCTGACGCTATCCCTCTGCTAACCGCCACGGGGACTTTTGGCTGCTCAGTTTCCTGCCTGGCCCGGTGCACCCCTGCTTAGCTAACCTGGTCGCCCAAGAGTCCTCTTAAGCGACCAAGTTGATGGCGATCTCAGTGCGGACGCCAGATCAACACAGGATGCTGCGAAACAGTACTCCCATCCTCAGACTATCCGCTACACCCGGCCTCCAGGTCGCTGGATTACAGGAGCACGCCACCACTCCCAGCCGCCAGTGTAATCCATTCTACCGCTACTTTACCTACAATCTGCGATGTCAGCGAACTATTTTTTTTCCATACTCACAGCTTACTCGCCGATTTAACACGAAAACTAATGTGTATAGTGTACTTATTTATTTCTTACTTTCCGTTTCGACGAGAAAGTACACTGCCGAATATGAGACGAACTGTTGTTACCTTGTGGATCCACGTTGCAGTTTCAATCACGAATGCAATTCCTTCCATCACTTAGAGAAAGAAAAAACCACTTTGGTAACTAATGGTAACGTCTCTAGCAGTCAGATGTACCCTCTCTTGGTAGAGGTGCGAAGAAAATAATGCACTCGATAACGTCAACACATTATTCTATTCTTTAATGCAGTTATTTTACATTGAATAAGTTAATTCATCCTTTAGAAACACATCTAGTATGCTCGTTGAGTACCATTCTATTTTGTCGAAAATGTGGAATCATGTAAAGTAAGTATTCAAATCTGCATGTGTCATTATTATATTTATAACGAATGCCGAAAATTTTGCATTTACATCTGCTGTGTGCCACATTTTCTAACATAATTTCGATTACAGGCTGCGCAACGATAATTTCTTACACTCACGTCGTGGTTTATGTCTACCATTCGTAATCTCCCTCGTCCTCTCTGCCTTCAACTGTGAAACAGAGATGTCTCGAACGCTACACAGCGCATGTTTAAATCTTAGCCCTTCAACGAGAGTGACGTGCCTCGTCAGTATTATCCATGTTCTTGATGCGGATGACAGGACGTCAAGCACCGCCTGTGAGTCACGAATTATCTCTTACTTTGAGAAGCAATCACTCCAGAAGGTTTTCTCCTTTGTGCCTTTATACTGACCACTTGCGTGCAAGAAACACACATGTCCAATACTTGGAAATAAATTTCGACAGACATATATACTGAGAGATGACAGTTTTAAAGTGTGTCAAATCCAGCCTTCCTTATTTTTTGAAGTCACTAGTGAAGCAGTTCATCTCAGTTAGCAAGTGCAAATACAATTCATGGAAAAACAGGTAGTCCAGTCATGAGGTATGTGTCTGAACTTTGTAAAGGACGAATGCGGAATTCGAAGAAAGGATGACACTCTCTAGCAAATAATGTGTGCGTAATTGTTTGATCTAGGAAGAAATCGTAGGAATATGAGCGAATACCGAAAGTAAGAGCAAGTGAGACTAAAAGGAGTTGGGTGTAGGTCTAGTCGTATCGGACAGGCTGCTACACAGTTCCCACTCTCTGACGCTATCCCTCTGCTAACCGCCACGGGGACTTTTGGCTGCTCAGTTTCCTGCCTGGCCCGGTTCACCCCTCCTTAGCTAACCTGGTCGCCCAAGACTCCTCTTAAGCGACCATATTGATGGCGATCTCAGTGCGGACGCCAGATCAACACAGGATGCTGCGAAACAGTACTCCCATCCTCAGACTATCCGCTGCACCCGGCCTCCAGGTCGCTGGATTACAGGAGCACGCCACCACTCCCAGCCGCCAGTGTAATCCATTCTACCGCTACTTTACCTACAATCTGCGATGTCAGCGAACTATTTTTTTTCCATACTCACAGCTTACTCGTCGATTTAACACGAAAACTAATGTGTATAGTGTACTTATTTATTTCTTACTTTCCGTTTCGACGAGAAAGTACACTGCCGAATATGAGACGAATTGTTGTTACCTTGTGGATCCACGTTGCAGTTTCAATCACGAATGCAATTCCTTCCATCACTTAGAGAAAGAAAAAACCACTTTGGTAACTAATGGTAACGTCTCTAGCAGTCAGATGTACCCTCTCTTGGTAGAGGTGCGAAGAAAATAATGCACTCGATAACGTCAACACATTATTCTATTCTTTAATGCAGTTATTTTACATTGAATAAGTTAATTCATCCTTTAGAAACACATCTAGTATGCTCATTGAGTACCATTCTATTTTGTCGAAAATGTGGAATCATGTAAAGTAAGTATTCAAATCTGCATGTGTCATTATTATATTTATAACGAATGCCGAAAATTTTGCATTTACATCTGCTGTGTGCCACATTTTCTAACATAATTTCGATTACAGGCTGCGCAACGATAATTTATTACACTCACGTCGTGGTTTATGTCTACCATTCGTAATCTCCCTCGTCCTCTCTGCCTTCAACTATGAAACAGAGATGTCTCGAACGCTACACAGCGCATGTTTAAATCTTAGCCCTTCAAGGAGAGTGACGTGCCTCGTCAGTATTATCCATGTTCTTGATGCGGATGACAGGACGTCAAGCACCGCCTGTGAGTCACGAATTATCTCTTACTTTGAGAAGCAATCACTCCAGAAGGTTTACTCCTTTGTGCCTTTATACTGACCACTTGCGTGCAAGAAACACACATGTCCAATACTTGGAAATAAATTTCGACAGACATATATACTGAGAGATGACAGTTTTAAAGTGTGTCAAATCTAGCCTTCCTTATTTTTTGAAGTCACTAGTGAAGCAGTTCATCTCAGTTAGCAAGTGCAAATACAATTCATGGAAAAACAGGTAGTCCAGTCATGAGGTATGTGTCTGAACTTTGTAAAGGACGAATGCGGAATTCGAAGAAAGGATGACACTCTCTAGCAAACAATGTGTGCGTAATTGTTTGATCTAGGAAGAAATCGTAGGAATGTGAGCGAATACCGAAAGTAAGAGTAAGTGAGATTAAAATAGTTGGGTGTAGGTCTGGTCGTATCGGACAGGCTGCTACACAGTTCCCACTCTCTGACGCTATCCCTCTGCTAACCGCCACGGGGACTTTTGGCTGCTCAGTTTCCTGCCTGGCCCGGTGCACCCCTCCTTAACTAACCTGGTCGCCCAAGACTCCTCTTAAGCGACCATATTGATGGCGATCTCAGTGCGGACGCCAGATCAACACAGGATGCTGCGAAACAGTACTCCCATCCTCAGACTATCCGCTACACCCGGCCTCCAGGTCGCTGGATTACAGGAGCACGCCACCACTCCCAGCCGCCAGTGTAATCCATTCTACCGCTACTTTACCTACAATCTGCGATGTCAGCGAACTATTTTTTTTCCATACTCACAGCTTACTCGCCGATGTAACACGAAAACTAATGTGTATAGTGTACTTATTTATTTCTTACTTTCCGTTTCGACGAGAAAGTACACTGCCGAATATGAGACGAACTGTTGTTACCTTGTGGATCCACGTTGCAGTTTCAATCACGAATGCAACTCCTTCCAACACTTAGAGAAAGAAAAAACCACTTTGGTAACTAATGGTAACGTCTCTAGCAGTCAGATGTACCCTCTCTTGGTAGAGGTGCGAAGAAAATAATGCACTCGATAACGTCAACACATTATTCTATTCTTTAATGCAGTTATTTTACATTGAATAAGGAAATTCATCCTTTAGAAACACATCTAGTATGCTCATTGAATACCAATTTATTTTGTCGAAAATGTGGAATCATGTAAAATAAGTATTCAAATCTGCATGTGTCATTATTATATTTATAACGAATGCCGAAAATTTTGCATTTACATCTCCTGTGTGCCACATTTTCTAACATAATTTCGATTACAGGCTGCGCAACGATAATTTCTTACACTCACGTCGTGGTTTATGTCTACCATTCGTAATCTCCCTCGTCCTCTCTGCCTTCAACTGTGAAAGAGAGATGTCTCAAACGCTACACATCGCATGTTTCATCTTAGCCCTTCAAGGAGAGTGACGTGCCTCGTCAGTATTATCCATGTTCTTGATGCGGATGACAGGACGTCAAGCACCGCCTGTGAGTCACGAATTATCTCTTACTTTGAGAAGCAATCACTCCAGAAGGTTTTCTCCTTTGTGCCTTTATACTGACCACTTGCGTGCAAGAAACACACATGTCCAATACTTGGAAATAAATTTCGACAGAAATATATACTGAGAGATGACAGTTTTAAAGTGTGTCAAATCTAGCCTTCCTTATTGTTTGAAGTCACTAGTGAAGCAGTTCATCTCAGTTAGCAAGTGCAAATACAATTAATGGAAAAACAGGTAGTCCAGTCATGAGGTATGTGTCTGAACTTTGTAAAGGACGAATGCGGAATTCGAAGAAAGGATGACACTCTCTAGCAAATAATGTGTGCGTAATTGTTTGATCTAGGAAGAAATCGTAGGAATATGAGCGAATACCGAAAGTAAGAGCAAGTGAGACTGAAAAGAGTTGGGTGTAGGTCCGGTCGTATCGGACAGGCTGCTACACAGTTCCCACTCTCTGACGCTATCCCTCTGCTAACCGCCACGGGGACTTTTGGCTGCTCAGTTTCCTGCCTGGCCCGGTGCACCCCTCCTTAGCTAACCTGGTCGCCCAAGACTCCTCTTAAGCGACCATATTGATGGCGATCTCAGTGCGGACGCCAGATCAACACAGGATGGTGCGAAACAGTACTCCCATCCTCAGACTATCCGCTACACCCGGCCTCCAGGTCGCTGGATTACAGGAGCACGCCACCACTCCCAGCCGCCAGTGTAATCCATTCTACCGCTACTTTACCTACAATCTGCGATGTCAGCGAACTATTTTATTTCCATACTCACAGCTTACTCGTCGATTTAACACGAAAACTAATGTGTATAGTGTACTTATTTATTTCTTACTTTCCGTTTCGACGAGAAAGTACACTGCCGAATATGAGACGAATTGTTGTTACCTTGTGGATCCACGTTGCAGTTTCAATCACGAATGCAATTCCTTCCATCACTTAGAGAAAGAAAAAACCACTTTGGTAACTAATGGTAACGTCTCTAGCAGTCAGATGTACCCTCTCTTGGTAGAGGTGCGAAGAAAATAATGCACTCGATAACGTCAACACATTATTCTATTCTTTAATGCAGTTATTTTACATTGAATAAGGAAATTCATCCTTTAGAAACACATCTAGTATGCTCATTGAGTACCATTTTATTTTGTCGAAAAAGTGGAGTCATGTAAAGTAAGTATTCAAATCTGCATGTGTCATTATTATATTTATAACGAATGCCGAAAATTTTGCATTTACATCTGCTGTGTGTCACATTTTCTAACATAATTTCGATTACAGGCTGCGCAACGATAATTTCTTACACTCACGTCGTGGTTTATGTCTACCATTCGTAATCTCCCTTGTCCTCTCTGCCTTCAAGTGTGAAACAGAGATGGGTCAAACGCTACACAGCGCATGTTTAAATCTTAGCCCTTCAACGAGAGTGACGTGCCTCGTCAGTATTATCCATGTTCTTGATGCGGATGACAGGACGTCAAGCACCGCCTGTAGGTCACGAATTATCTCTTACTTTGAGAAGCAATCACTCCAGAAGGTTTTCTCCTTTGTGCCTTTATACTGACCACTTGCGTGCAAGAAACACACATGTCCAATACTTGGAAATAAATTTCGACAGACATATATACTGAGAGATGACAGTTTTAAAGTGTGTCAAATCTAGCCTTCCTTATTTTTTGAAGTCACTAGTGAAGCAGTTCATCTCAGTTAGCAAGTGCAAATACAATTCATGGAAAAACAGGTAGTCCAGTCATGAGGTATGTGTCTGAACTTTGTAAAGGACGAATGCGGAATTCGAAGAAAGGATGACACTCTCTAGCAAATAATGTGTGCGTAATTGTTTGATCTAGGAAGAAATCGTAGGAATATGAGCGAATACCGAAAGTAAGAGCAAGTGAGACTAAAAGGAGTTGGGTGTAGGTCTGGTCGTATCGGACAGTGTGCTACACAGTTCCCACTCTCTGACGCTATCCCTCTGCTAACCGCCACGGGGACTTTTGGCTGCTCAGTTTCCTGCCTGGCCCGGTGCACCGCTCCTTAGCTAACCTGGTCGCCCAAGACTCCTCTTAAGCGACCATATTGATGGCGATCTCAGTGCGGACGCCAGATCAACACAGGATGCTGCGAAACAGTACTCCCATCCTCAGACTATCCGCTACACCCGGCCTCCAGGTCGCTGGATTACAGGAGCACGCCACCACTCCCAGCCGCCAGTGTAATCCATTCTACCGCTACTTTACCTACAATCTGCGATGTCAGCGAACTATTTTTTTTCCATACTCACAGCTTACTCGCCGATTTAACACGAAAACTAATGTGTATAGTGTACTTATTTATTTCTTACTTTCCGTTTCGACGAGAAAGTACACTGCCGAATATGAGACGAACTGTTGTTACCTTGTGGATCCACGTTGCAGTTTCAATCACGAATGCAATTCCTTCCATCACTTAGAGAAAGAAAAAACCACTTTGGTAACTAATGGTAACGTCTCTAGCAGTCAGATGTACCCTCTCTTGGTAGAGGTGCGAAGAAAATAATGCACTCGATAACGTCAACACATCATTCTATTCTTTAATGCAGTTATTTTACATTGAATAAGGAAATTCATCCTTTAGAAACACATCTAGTATGCTCATTGAATACCATTTTATTTTGTCGAAAATGTGGAATCATGTAAAGTAAGTATTCAAATCTGCATGTGTCATTATTATATTTATAACGAATGCCGAAAATTTTGCATTTACATCTGCTGTGTGCCACATTTTCTAACATAATTTCGATTACAGGCTGCGCAACGATAATTTCTTACACTCACGTCGTGGTTTATGTCTACCATTCGTAATCTCCCTCGTCCTCTCTGCCTTCAAGTGTGAAACAGAGATGTCTCGAACGCTACACAGCGCATGTTTAAATCTTAGCCCTTCAACGAGAGTGACGTGCCTCGTCAGTATTATCCATGTTCTTGATGCGGATGACAGGACGTCAAGCACCGCCTGTAGGTCACGAATTATCTCTTACTTTGAGAAGCAATCACTCCAGAAGGTTTTCTCCTTTGTGCCTTTATACTGACCACTTGCGTGCAAGAAACACACATGTCCAATACTTGGAAATAAATTTCGACAGACATATATACTGAGAGATGACAGTTTTAAAGTGTGTCAAATCTAGCCTTCCTTATTTTTTGAAGTCACTAGTGAAGCAGTTCATCTCAGTTAGCAAGTGCAAATACAATTCATGGAAAAACAGGTAGTCCAGTCATGAGGTATGTGTCTGAACTTTGTAAAGGACGAATGCGGAATTCGAAGAAAGGATGACAATCTCTAGCAAATAATGTGTGCGTAATTGTTTGATCTAGGAAGAAATCGTAGGAATATGAGCGAATACCGAAAGTAAGAGCAAGTGAGACTAAAAGGAGTTGGGTGTAGGTCTGGTCGTATCGGACAGTCTGCTACACAGTTCCCACTCTCTGACGCTATCCCTCTGCTAACCGCCACGGGGACTTTTGGCTGCTCAGTTTCCTGCCTGGCCCGGTGCACCGCTCCTTAGCTAACCTGGTCGCCCAAGACTCCTCTTAAGCGACCATATTGATGGCGATCTCAGTGCGGACGCCAGATCAACACAGGATGCTGCGAAACAGTACTCCCATCCTCAGACTATCCGCTACACCCGGCCTCCAGGTCGCTGGATTACAGGAGCACGCCACCACTCCCAGCCGCCAGTGTAATCCATTCTACCGCTACTTTACCTACAATCTGCGATGTCAGCGAACTATTTTTTTTCCATACTCACAGCTTACTCGCCGATATAACACGAAAACTAATGTGTATAGTGTACTTATTTATTTCTTACTTTCCGTTTCGACGAGAAAGTACACTGCCGAATATGAGACGAACTGTTGTTACCTTGTGGATCCACGTTGCAGTTTCAATCACGAATGCAACTCCTTCCAACACTTAGAGAAAGAAAAAACCACTTTGGTAACTAATGGTAACGTCTCTAGCAGTCAGATGTACCCTCTCTTGGTAGAGGTGCGAAGAAAATAATGCAGTCGATAACGTCAACACATTATTCTATTCTTTAATGCAGTTATTTTACATTGAATAAGGAAATTCATCCTTTAGAAACACATCTAGTATGCTCATTGAATACCAATTTATTTTGTCGAAAATGTGGAATCATGTAAAATAAGTATTCAAATCTGCATGTGTCATTATTATATTTATAACGAATGCCGAAAATTTTGCATTTACATCTGCTGTGTGCCACATTTTCTAACATAATTTCGATTACAGGCTGCGCAACGATAATTTCTTACACTCACGTCGTGGTTTATGTCTACCATTCGTAATCTCCCTCGTCCTCTCTGCCTTCAACTGTGAAAGAGAGATGTCTCAAACGCTACACATCGCATGTTTCATCTTAGCCCTTCAAGGAGAGTGACGTGCCTCGTCAGTATTATCCATGTTCTTGATGCGGATGACAGGACGTCAAGCACCGCCTGTGAGTCACGAATTATCTCTTACTTTGAGAAGCAATCACTCCAGAAGGTTTTCTCCTTTGTGCCTTTATACTGACCACTTGCGTGCAAGAAACACACATGTCCAATACTTGGAAATAAATTTCGACAGAAATATATACTGAGAGATGACAGTTTTGAAGTGTGTCAAATCTAGCCTTCCTTATTTTTTGAAGTCACTAGTGAAGCAGTTCATCTCAGTTAGCAAGTGCAAATACAATTAATGGAAAAACAGGTAGTCCAGTCATGAGGTATGTGTCTGAACTTTGTAAAGGACGAATGCGGAATTCGAAGAAAGGATGACACTCTCTAGCAAATAATGTGTGCGTAATTGTTTGATCTAGGAAGAAATCGTAGGAATATGAGCGAATACCGAAAGTAAGAGCAAGTGAGACTGAAAAGAGTTGGGTGTAGGTCCGGTCGTATCGGACAGGCTGCTACACAGTTCCCACTCTCTGACGCTATCCCTCTGCTAACCGCCACGGGGACTTTTGGCTGCTCAGTTTCCTGCCTGGCCCGGTGCACCCCTCCTTAGCTAACCTGGTCGCCCAAGACTCCTCTTAAGCGACCATATTGATGGCGATCTCAGTGCGGACGCCAGATCAACACAGGATGCTGCGAAACAGTACTCCCATCCTCAGACTATCCGCTACACCCGGCCTCCAGGTCGCTGGATTACAGGAGCACGCCACCACTCCCAGCCGCCAGTGTAATCCATTCTACCGCTACTTTACCTACAATCTGCGATGTCAGCGAACTATTTTTTTTCCATACTCACAGCTTACTCGCCGATTTAACACGAAAACTAATGTGTATAGTGTACTTATTTATTTCTTACTTTCCGTTTCGTCGAGAAAGTACACTGCCGAATATGAGACGAACTGTTGTTACCTTGTGGATCCACGTTGCAGTTTCAATCACGAATGCAATTCCTTCCATCACTTAGAGAAAGAAAAAACCACTTTGGTAACTAATGGTAACGTCTCTAGCAGTCAGATGTACCCTCTCTTGGTAGAGGTGCGAAGAAAATAATGCACTCGATAACGTCAACACATTATTCTATTCTTTAATGCAGTTATTTTACATTGAATAAGGAAATTCATCCTTTAGAAACACATCTAGTATGCTCATTGAGTACCATTTTATTTTGTCGAAAATGTGGAATCATGTAAAGTAAGTATTCAAATCTGCATGTTTCATTATTATATTTATAACGAATGCCGAAAATTTTGCATTTACATCTGCTGTGTGCCACATTTTCTAACATAATTTCGATTACAGGCTGCGCAACGATAATTTCTTACACTCACGTCGTGGTTTATGTCTACCATTCGTAATCTCCCTCGTCCTCTCTGCCTTCAACTGTGAAACAGAGATGTCTCGAACGCTACACAGCGCATGTTTAAATCTTAGCCCTTCAACGAGAGTGACGTGCCTCGTCAGTATTATCCATGTTCTTGATGCGGATGACAGGACGTCAAGCACCGCCTGTGAGTCACGAATTATCTCTTACTTTGAGAAGCAATCACTCCAGAAGGTTTTCTCCTTTGTGCCTTTATACTGACCACTTGCGTGCAAGAAACACACATGTCCAATACTTGGAAATAAATTTCGACAGACATATATACTGAGAGATGACAGTTTTAAAGTGTGTCAAATCTAGCCTTCCTTATTTTTTGAAGTCACTAGTGAAGCAGTTCATCTCAGTTAGCAAGTGCAAATACAATTCATGGAAAAACAGGTAGTCCAGTCATGAGGTATGTGTCTGAACTTTGTAAAGGACGAATGCGGAATTCGAAGAAAGGATGACAATCTCTAGCAAATAATGTGTGCGTAATTGTTTGATCTAGGAAGAAATCGTAGGAATATGAGCGAATACCGAAAGTAAGAGCAAGTGAGACTAAAAGGAGTTGGGTGTAGGTCTGGTCGTATCGGACAGTCTGCTACACAGTTCCCACTCTCTGACGCTATCCCTCTGCTAACCGCCACGGGGACTTTTGGCTGCTCAGTTTCCTGCCTGGCCCGGTGCACCGCTCCTTAGCTAACCTGGTCGCCCAAGACTCCTCTTAAGCGACCATATTGATGGCGATCTCAGTGCGGACGCCAGATCAACACAGGATGCTGCGAAACAGTACTCCCATCCTCAGACTATCCGCTACACCCGGCCTCCAGGTCGCTGGATTACAGGAGCACGCCACCACTCCCAGCCGCCAGTGTAATCCATTCTACCGCTACTTTACCTACAATCTGCGATGTCAGCGAACTATTTTTTTTCCATACTCACAGCTTACTCGCCGATGTAACACGAAAACTAATGTGTATAGTGTACTTATTTATTTCTTACTTTCCGTTTCGACGAGAAAGTACACTGCCGAATATGAGACGAACTGTTGTTACCTTGTGGATCCACGTTGCAGTTTCAATCACGAATGCAACTCCTTCCAACACTTAGAGAAAGAAAAAACCACTTTGGTAACTAATGGTAACGTCTCTAGCAGTCAGATGTACCCTCTCTTGGTAGAGGTGCGAAGAAAATAATGCAGTCGATAACGTCAACACATTATTCTATTCTTTAATTCAGTTATTTTACATTGAATAAGGAAATTCATCCTTTAGAAACACATCTAGTATGCTCATTGAATACCAATTTATTTTGTCGAAAATGTGGAATCATGTAAAATAAGTATTCAAATCTGCATGTGTCATTATTATATTTATAACGAATGCCGAAAATTTTGCATTTACATCTGCTGTGTGCCACATTTTCTAACATAATTTCGATTACAGGCTGCGCAACGATAATTTCTTACACTCACGTCGTGGTTTATGTCTACCATTCGTAATCTCCCTCGTCCTCTCTGCCTTCAACTGTGAAAGAGAGATGTCTCAAACGCTACACATCGCATGTTTCATCTTAGCCCTTCAAGGAGAGTGACGTGCCTCGTCAGTATTATCCATGTTCTTGATGCGGATGACAGGACGTCAAGCACCGCCTGTGAGTCACGAATTATCTCTTACTTTGAGAAGCAATCACTCCAGAAGGTTTTCTCCTTTGTGCCTTTATACTGACCACTTGCGTGCAAGAAACACACATGTCCAATACTTGGAAATAAATTTCGACAGAAATATATACTGAGAGATGACAGTTTTGAAGTGTGTCAAATCTAGCCTTCCTTATTTTTTGAAGTCACTAGTGAAGCAGTTCATCTCAGTTAGCAAGTGCAAATACAATTAATGGAAAAACAGGTAGTCCAGTCATGAGGTATGTGTCTGAACTTTGTAAAGGACGAATGCGGAATTCGAAGAAAGGATGACACTCTCTAGCAAATAATGTGTGCGTAATTGTTTGATCTAGGAAGAAATCGTAGGAATATGAGCGAATACCGAAAGTAAGAGCAAGTGAGACTGAAAAGAGTTGGGTGTAGGTCCGGTCGTATCGGACAGGCTGCTACACAGTTCCCACTCTCTGACGCTATCCCTCTGCTAACCGCCACGGGGACTTTTGGCTGCTCAGTTTCCTGCCTGGCCCGGTGCACCCCTCCTTAGCTAACCTGGTCGCCCAAGACTCCTCTTAAGCGACCATATTGATGGCGATCTCAGTGCGGACGCCAGATCAACACAGGATGCTGCGAAACAGTACTCCCATCCTCAGACTATCCGCTACACCCGGCCTCCAGGTCGCTGGATTACAGGAGCACGCCACCACTCCCAGCCGCCAGTGTAATCCATTCTACCGCTACTTTACCTACAATCTGCGATGTCAGCGAACTATTTTTTTTCCATACTCACAGCTTACTCGCCGATTTAACACGAAAACTAATGTGTATAGTGTACTTATTTATTTCTTACTTTCCGTTTCGTCGAGAAAGTACACTGCCGAATATGAGACGAACTGTTGTTACCTTGTGGATCCACGTTGCAGTTTCAATCACGAATGCAATTCCTTCCATCACTTAGAGAAAGAAAAAACCACTTTGGTAACTAATGGTAACGTCTCTAGCAGTCAGATGTACCCTCTCTTGGTAGAGGTGCGAAGAAAATAATGCACTCGATAACGTCAACACATTATTCTATTCTTTAATGCAGTTATTTTACATTGAATAAGGAAATTCATCCTTTAGAAACACATCTAGTATGCTCATTGAGTACCATTTTATTTTGTCGAAAATGTGGAATCATGTAAAGTAAGTATTCAAATCTGCATGTTTCATTATTATATTTATAACGAATGCCGAAAATATTGCATTTACATCTGCTGTGTGCCACATTTTCTAACATAATTTCGATTACAGGCTGCGCAACGATAATTTCTTACACTCACGTCGTGGTTTATGTCTACCATTCGTAATCTCCCTCGTCCTCTCTGCCTTCAACTGTGAAACAGAGATGTCTCGAACGCTACACAGCGCATGTTTAAATCTTAGCCCTTCAACGAGAGTGACGTGCCTCGTCAGTATTATCCATGTTCTTGATGCGGATGACAGGACGTCAAGCACCGCCTGTGAGTCACGAATTATCTCTTACTTTGAGAAGCAATCACTCCAGAAGGTTTTCTCCTTTGTGCCTTTATACTGACCACTTGCGTGCAAGAAACACACATGTCCAATACTTGGAAATAAATTTCGACAGACATATATACTGAGAGATGACAGTTTTAAAGTGTGTCAAATCTAGCCTTCCTTATTTTTTGAAGTCACTAGTGAAGCAGTTCATCTCAGTTAGCAAGTGCAAATACAATTCATGGAAAAACAGGTAGTCCAGTCATGAGGTATGTGTCTGAACTTTGTAAAGGACGAATGCGGAATTCGAAGAAAGGATGACACTCTCTAGCAAATAATGTGTGCGTAATTGTTTGATCTAGGAAGAAATCGTAGGAATATGAGCGAATACCGAAAGTAAGAGCAAGTGAGATTAAAATAGTTGGGTGTAGGTCTGGTCGTATCGGACAGGCTGCTACACAGTTCCCACTCTCTGACGCTATCCCTCTGCTAACCGCCACGGGGACTTTTGGCTGCTCAGTTTCCTGCCTGGCCCGGTGCACCCCTCCTTAGCTAACCTGCTCGCCCAAGACTCCTCTTAAGCGACCATATTGATGGCGATCTCAGTGCGGACGCCAGATCAACACAGTATGCTGCGAAACAGTACTCCCATCCTCAGACTATCCGCTACACCCGGCCTCCAGGTCGCTGGATTACAGGAGCACGCCACCACTCCCAGCCGCCAGTGTAATCCATTCTACCGCTACTTTACCTACAATCTGCGATGTCAGCGAACTATTTTTTTTCCATACTCACAGCTTACTCGCCGATTTAACACGAAAACTAATGTGTATAGTGTACTTATTTATTTCTTACTTTCCGTTTCGACGAGAAAGTACACTGCCGAATATGAGACGAACTGTTGTTACCTTGTGGATCCACGTTGCAGTTTCAATCACGAATGCAATTCCTTCCATCACTTAGAGAAAGAAAAAACCACTTTGGTAACTAATGGTAACGTCTCTAGCAGTCAGATGTACCCTCTCTTGGTAGAGGTGCGAAGAAAATAATGCACTCGATAACGTCAACACATTATTCTATTCTTTAATGCAGTTATTTTACATTGAATAAGGAAATTCATCCTTTAGAAACACATCTAGTATGCTCATTGAGTACCATTTTATTTTGTCGAAAGTGTGGAATCATGTAAAGTAAGTATTCAAATCTGCATGTGTCATTATTATATTTATAACGAATGCCGAAAATTTTGCATTTACATCTGCTGTGTGCCACATTTTCTAACATAATTTCGATTACAGGCTGCGCAACGATAATTTCTTACACTCACGTCGTGGTTTATGTCTACCATTCGTAATCTCCCTCGTCCTGTCTGCCTTCAACTGTGAAACAGAGATGTCTCGAACGCTACACAGCGCATGTTTAAATCTTAGCCCTTCAACGAGAGTGACGTGCCTCGTCAGTATTATCCATGTTCTTGATGCGGATGACAGGACGTCAAGCACCGCCTGTGAGTCACGAATTATCTCTTACTTTGAGAAGCAATCACTCCAGAAGGTTTTCTCCTTTGTGCCTTTATACTGACCACTTGCGTGCAAGAAACACACATGTCCAATACTTGGAAATAAATTTCGACAGACATATATACTGAGAGATGACAGTTTTAAAGTGTGTCAAATCTAGCCTTCCTTATTTTTTGAAGTCACTAGTGAAGCAGTTCATCTCAGTTAGCAAGTGCAAATACAATTCATGGAAAAACAGGTAGTCCAGTTATGAGGTATGTGTCTGAACTTTGTAAAGGACGAATGCGGAATTCGAAGAAAGGATGACACTCTCTAGCAAATAATGTGTGCGTAATTGTTTGATCTAGGAAGAAATCGTAGGAATATGAGCGAATACCGAAAGTAAGAGCAAGTGAGACTAAAAGGAGTTGGGTGTAGGTCTGGTCGTATCGGACAGGCTGCTACACAGTTCCCACTCTCTGACGCTATCCCTCTGCTAACCGCCACGGGGACTTTTGGCTGCTCAGTTTCCTGCCTGGCCCGGTGCACCCCTGCTTAGCTAACCTGGTCGCCCAAGACTCCTCTTAAGCGACCATATTGATGGCGATCTCAGTGCGGACGCCAGATCAACACAGGATGCTGCGAAACAGTACTCCCATCCTCAGACTATCCGCTACACCCGGCCTCCAGGTCGCTGGATTACAGGAGCACGCCACCACTCCCAGCCGCCAGTGTAATCCATTCTACCGCTACTTTACCTACAATCTGCGATGTCAGCGAACTATTTTTTTTCCATACTCACAGCTTACTCGCCGATTTAACACGAAAACTAATGTGTATAGTGTACTTATTTATTTCTTACTTTCCGTTTCGACGAGAAAGTACACTGCCGAATATGAGACGAACTGTTGTTACCTTGTGGATCCACGTTGCAGTTTCAATCACGAATGCAATTCCTTCCATCACTTAGAGAAAGAAAAAACCACTTTGGTAACTAATGGTAACGTCTCTAGCAGTCAGATGTACCCTCTCTTGGTAGAGGTGCGAAGAAAATAATGCACTCGATAACGTCAACACATTATTCTATTCTTTAATGCAGTTATTTTACATTGAATAAGGAAATTCATCCTTTAGAAACACATCTAGTATGCTCATTGAGTACCATTTTATTTTGTCGAAAGTGTGGAATCATGTAAAGTAAGTATTCAAATCTGCATGTGTCATTATTATATTTATAACGAATGCCGAAAATTTTGCATTTACATCTGCTGTGTGCCACATTTTCTAACATAATTTCGATTACAGGCTGCGCAACGATAATTTCTTACACTCACGTCGTCGTTTATGTCTACCATTCGTAATCTCCCTCGTCCTCTCTGCCTTCAACTGTGAAACAGAGATGTCTCGAACGCTACACAGCGCATGTTTAAATCTTAGCCCTTCAACGAGAGTGACGTGCCTCGTCAGTATTATCCATGTTCTTGATGCGGATGACAGGACGTCAAGCACCGCCTGTGAGTCACGAATTATCTCTTACTTTGAGAAGCAATCACTCCAGAAGGTTTTCTCCTTTGTGCCTTTATACTGACCACTTGCGTGCAAGAAACACACATGTCCAATACTTGGAAATAAATTTCGACAGACATATATACTGAGAGATGACAGTTTTAAAGTGTGTCAAATCTAGCCTTCCTTATTTTTTGAAGTCACTAGTGAAGCAGTTCATCTCAGTTAGCAAGTGCAAATACAATTCATGGAAAAACAGGTAGTCCAGTCATGAGGTATGTGTCTGAACTTTGTAAAGGACGAATGCGGAATTCGAAGAAAGGATGACACTCTCTAGCAAACAATGTGTGCGTAATTGTTTGATCTAGGAAGAAATCGTAGGAATATGAGCGAATACCGAAAGTAAGAGCAAGTGAGATTAAAATAGTTGGGTGTAGGTCTGGTCGTATCGGACAGGCTGCTACACAGTTCCCACTCTCTGACGCTATCCCTCTGCTAACCGCCACGGGGACTTTTGGCTGCTCAGTTTCCTGCCTGGCCCGGTGCACCCCTCCTTAACTAACCTGGTCGCCCAAGACTCCTCTTAAGCGACCATATTGATGGCGATCTCAGTGCGGACGCCAGATCAACACAGGATGCTGCGAAACAGTACTCCCATCCTCAGACTATCCGCTACACCCGGCCTCCAGGTCGCTGGATTACAGGAGCACGCCACCACTCCCAGCCGCCAGTGTAATCCATTCTACCGCTACTTTACCTACAATCTGCGATGTCAGCGAACTATTTTTTTCCATACTCACAGCTTACTCGCCGATTTAACACGAAAACTAATGTGTATAGTGTACTTATTTATTTCTTACTTTCCGTTTCGACGAGAAAGTACACTGCCGAATATGAGACGAACTGTTGTTACCTTGTGGATCCACGTTGCAGTTTCAATCACGAATGCAATTCCTTCCATCACTTAGAGAAAGAAAAAACCACTTTGGTAACTAATGGTAACGTCTCTAGCAGTCAGATGTACCCTCTCTTGGTAGAGGTGCGAAGAAAATAATGCACTCGATAACGTCAACACATTATTCTATTCTTTAATGCAGTTATTTTACATTGAATAAGGAAATTCATCCTTTAGAAACACATCTAGTATGCTCATTGAGTACCATTTTATTTTGTCGAAAGTGTGGAATCATGTAAAGTAAGTATTCAAATCTGCATGTGTCATTATTATATTTATAACGAATGCCGAAAATTTTGCATTTACATCTGCTGTGTGCCACATTTTCTAACATAATTTCGATTACAGGCTGCGCAACGATAATTTCTTACACTCACGTCGTGGTTTATATCTACCATACGTAATCTCCCTCGTCCTCTCTGCCTTCAACTGTGAAACAGAGATGTCTCGAACGCTACACAGCGCATGTTTAAATCTTAGCCCTTCAACGAGAGTGACGTGCCTCGTCAGTATTATCCATGTTCTTGATGCGGATGACAGGACGTCAAGCACCGCCTGTGAGTCACGAATTATCTCTTACTTTGAGAAGCAATCACTCCAGAAGGTTTTCTCCTTTGTGCCTTTATACTGACCACTTGCGTGCAAGAAACACACATGTCCAATACTTGGAAATAAATTTCGACAGACATATATACTGAGAGATGACAGTTTTAAAGTGTGTCAAATCTAGCCTTCCTTATTTTTTGAAGTCACTAGTGAAGCAGTGCATCTCAGTTAGCAAGTGCAAATACAATTCATGGAAAAACAGGTAGTCCAGTTATGAGGTATGTGTCTGAACTTTGTAAAGGACGAATGCGGAATTCGAAGAAAGGATGACACTCTCTAGCAAATAATGTGTGCGTAATTGTTTGATCTAGGAAGAAATCGTAGGAATATGAGCGAATACCGAAAGTAAGAGCAAGTGAGACTAAAAGGAGTTGGGTGTAGGTCTGGTCGTATCGGACAGGCTGCTACACAGTTCCCACTCTCTGACGCTATCCCTCTGCTAACCGCCACGGGGACTTTTGGCTGCTCAGTTTCCTGCCTGGCCCGGTGCACCCCTGCTTAGCTAACCTGGTCGCCCAAGACTCCTCTTAAGCGACCATATTGATGGCGATCTCAGTGCGGACGCCAGATCAACACAGTATGCTGCGAAACAGTACTCCCATCCTCAGACTATCCGCTACACCCGGCCTCCAGGTCGCTGGATTACAGGAGCACGCCACCACTCCCAGCCGCCAGTGTAATCCATTCTACCGCTACTTTACCTACAATCTGCGATGTCAGCGAACTATTTTTTTTCCATACTCACAGCTTACTCGCCGATTTAACACGAAAACTAATGTGTATAGTGTACTTATTTATTTCTTACTTTCCGTTTCGACGAGAAAGTACACTGCCGAATATGAGACGAATTGTTGTTACCTTGTGGATCCACGTTGCAGTTTCAATCACGAATGCAATTCCTTCCATCACTTAGAGAAAGAAAAAACCACTTTGGTAACTAATGGTAACGTCTCTAGCAGTCAGATGTACCCTCTCTTGGTAGAGGTGCGAAGAAAATAATGCACTCGATAACGTCAACACATTATTCTATTCTTTAATGCAGTTATTTTACATTGAATAAGGAAATTCATCCTTTAGAAACACATCTAGTATGCTCATTGAGTACCATTTTATTTTGTCGAAAAAGTGGAGTCATGAAAATTAAGTATTCAAATCTGCATGTGTCATTATTATATTTATAACGAATGCCGAAAATTTTGCATTTATATCTGCTGTGTGTCACATTTTCTAACATAATTTCGATTACAGGCTGCGCAATGATAATTTCTTACACTCACGTCGTGGTTTATGTCTACCATTCGTAATCTCCCTTGTCCTCTCTGCCTTCAAGTGTGAAACAGAGATGTCTCAAACGCTACACAGCGCATGTTTAAATCTTAGCCCTTCAAGGAGAGTGACGTGCCTCGTCAGTATTATCCATGTTCTTGATGCGGATGACAGGACGTCAAGCACCGCCTGTGAGTCACGAATTATCTCTTACTTTGAGAAGCAATCACTCCAGAAGGTTTTCTCCTTTGTGCCTTTATACTGACCACTTGCGTGCAAGAAACACACATGTCCAATACTTGGAAATAAATTTCGACAGACATATATACTGAGAGATGACAGTTTTAAAGTGTGTCAAATCCAGCCTTCCTTATTTTTTGAAGTCACTAGTGAAGCAGTTCATCTCAGTTAGCAAGTGCAAATACAATTCATGGAAAAACAGGTAGTCCAGTCATGAGGTATGTGTCTGAACTTTGTAAAGGACGAATGCGGAATTCGAAGAAAGGATGACACTCTCTAGCAAATAATGTGTGCATAATTGTTTGATCTAGGAAGAAATCGTAGGAATATGAGCGAATACCGAAAGTAAGAGCAAGTGAGATTAAAATAGTTGGGTGTAGGTCTGGTCGTATCGGACAGGCTGCTACACAGTTCCCACTCTCTGACGCTATCCCTCTGCTAACCGCCACGGGGACTTTTGGCTGCTCAGTTTCCTGCCTGGCCCGGTGCACCCCTGCTTAGCTAACCTGGTCGCCCAAGACTCCTCTTAAGCGACCATATTGATGGCGATCTCAGTGCGGACGCCAGATCAACACAGGATGCTGCGAAACAGTACTCCCATCCTCAGACTATCCGCTGCACCCGGCCTCCAGGTCGCTGGATTACAGGAGCACGCCACCACTCCCAGCCGCCAGTGTAATCCATTCTACCGCTACTTTACCTACAATCTGCGATGTCAGCGAACTATTTTTTTCCATACTCACAGCTTACTCGCCGATTTAACACGAAAACTAATGTGTATAGTGTACTTATTTATTTCTTACTTTCCGTTTCGACGAGAAAGTACACTGCCGAATATGAGACGAACTGTTGTTACCTTGTGGATCCACGTTGCAGTTTCAATCACGAATGCAATTCCTTCCATCACTTAGAGAAAGAAAAAACCACTTTGGTAACTAATGGTAACGTCTCTAGCAGTCAGATGTACCCTCTCTTGGTAGAGGTGCGAAGAAAATAATGCACTCGATAACGTCAACACATTATTCTATTCTTTAATGCAGTTATTTTACATTGAATAAGGAAATTCATCCTTTAGAAACACATCTAGTATGCTCATTGAGTACCATTTTATTTTGTCGAAAGTGTGGAATCATGTAAAGTAAGTATTCAAATCTGCATGTGTCATTATTATATTTATAACGAATGCCGAAAATTTTGCATTTACATCTGCTGTGTGCCACATTTTCTAACATAATTTCGATTATAGGCTGCGCAACGATAATTTCTTACACTCACGTCGTGGTTTATGTCTACCATTCGTAATCTCCCTCGTCCTCTCTGCCTTCAACTGTGAAACAGAGATGTCTCGAACGCTACACAGCGCATGTTTAAATCTTAGCCCTTCAACGAGAGTGACGTGCCTCGTCAGTATTATCCATGTTCTTGATGCGGATGACAGGACGTCAAGCACCGCCTGTGAGTCACGAATTATCTCTTACTTTGAGAAGCAATCACTCCAGAAGGTTTTCTCCTTTGTGCCTTTATACTGACCACTTGCGTGCAAGAAACACACATGTCCAATACTTGGAAATAAATTTCGACAGACATATATACTGAGAGATGACAGTTTTAAAGTGTGTCAAATCTAGCCTTCCTTATTTTTTGAAGTCACTAGTGAAGCAGTTCATCTCAGTTAGCAAGTGCAAATACAATTCATGGAAAAACAGGTAGTCCAGTTATGAGGTATGTGTCTGAACTTTGTAAAGGACGAATGCGGAATTCGAAGAAAGGATGACACTCTCTAGCAAATAATGTGTGCGTAATTGTTTGATCTAGGAAGAAATCGTAGGAATATGAGCGAATACCGAAAGTAAGAGCAAGTGAGACTAAAAGGAGTTGGGTGTAGGTCTGGTCGTATCGGACAGGCTGCTACACAGTTCCCACTCTCTGACGCTATCCCTCTGCTAACCGCCACGGGGACTTTTGGCTGCTCAGTTTCCTGCCTGGCCCGGTGCACCCCTGCTTAGCTAACCTGGTCGCCCAAGACTCCTCTTAAGCGACCATATTGATGGCGATCTCAGTGCGGACGCCAGATCAACACAGTATGCTGCGAAACAGTACTCCCATCCTCAGACTATCCGCTACACCCGGCCTCCAGGTCGCTGGATTACAGGAGCACGCCACCACTCCCAGCCGCCAGTGTAATCCATTCTACCGCTACTTTACCTACAATCTGCGATGTCAGCGAACTATTTTTTTTCCATACTCACAGCTTACTCGCCGATTTAACACGAAAACTAATGTGTATAGTGTACTTATTTATTTCTTACTTTCCGTTTCGACGAGAAAGTACACTGCCGAATATGAGACGAACTGTTGTTACCTTGTGGATCCACGTTGCAGTTTCAATCACGAATGCAATTCCTTCCATCACTTAGAGAAAGAAAAAACCACTTTGGTAACTAATGGTAACGTCTCTAGCAGTCAGATGTACCCTCTCTTGGTAGAGGTGCGAAGAAAATAATGCACTCGATAACGTCAACACATTATTCTATTCTTTAATGCAGTTATTTTACATTGAATAAGGAAATTCATCCTTTAGAAACACATCTAGTATGCTCATTGAGTACCATTTTATTTTGTCGAAAGTGTGGAATCATGTAAAGTAAGTATTCAAATCTGCATGTGTCATTATTATATTTATAACGAATGCCGAAAATTTTGCATTTACATCTGCTGTGTGCCACATTTTCTAACATAATTTCGATTATAGGCTGCGCAACGATAATTTCTTACACTCACGTCGTGGTTTATGTCTACCATTCGTAATCTCCCTCGTCCTCTCTGCCTTCAACTGTGAAACAGAGATGTCTCGAACGCTACACAGCGCATGTTTAAATCTTAGCCCTTCAACGAGAGTGACGTGCCTCGTCAGTATTATCCATGTTCTTGATGCGGATGACAGGACGTCAAGCACCGCCTGTGAGTCACGAATTATCTCTTACTTTGAGAAGCAATCACTCCAGAAGGTTTTCTCCTTTGTGCCTTTATACTGACCACTTGCGTGCAAGAAACACACATGTCCAATACTTGGAAATAAATTTCGACAGACATATATACTGAGAGATGACAGTTTTAAAGTGTGTCAAATCTAGCCTTCCTTATTTTTTGAAGTCACTAGTGAAGCAGTTCATCTCAGTTAGCAAGTGCAAATACAATTCATGGAAAAACAGGTAGTCCAGTTATGAGGTATGTGTCTGAACTTTGTAAAGGACGAATGCGGAATTCGAAGAAAGGATGACACTCTCTAGCAAATAATGTGTGCGTAATTGTTTGATCTAGGAAGAAATCGTAGGAATATGAGCGAATACCGAAAGTAAGAGCAAGTGAGACTAAAAGGAGTTGGGTGTAGGTCTGGTCGTATCGGACAGTCTGCTACACAGTTCCCACTCTCTGACGCTATCCCTCTGCTAACCGCCACGGGGACTTTTGGCTGCTCAGTTTCCTGCCTGGCCCGGTGCACCCCTGCTTAGCTAACCTGGTCGCCCAAGACTCCTCTTAAGCGACCATATTGATGGCGATCTCAGTGCGGACGCCAGATCAACACAGTATGCTGCGAAACAGTACTCCCATCCTCAGACTATCCGCTACACCCGGCCTCCAGGTCGCTGGATTACAGGAGCACGCCACCACTCCCAGCCGCCAGTGTAATCCATTCTACCGCTACTTTACCTACAATCTGCGATGTCAGCGAACTATTTTTTTTCCATACTCACAGCTTACTCGCCGATTTAACACGAAAACTAATGTGTATAGTGTACTTATTTATTTCTTACTTTCCGTTTCGACGAGAAAGTACACTGCCGAATATGAGACGAATTGTTGTTACCTTGTGGATCCACGTTGCAGTTTCAATCACGAATGCAATTCCTTCCATCACTTAGAGAAAGAAAAAACCACTTTGGTAACTAATGGTAACGTCTCTAGCAGTCAGATGTACCCTCTCTTGGTAGAGGTGCGAAGAAAATAATGCACTCGATAACGTCAACACATTATTCTATTCTTTAATGCAGTTATTTTACATTGAATAAGGAAATTCATCCTTTAGAAACACATCTAGTATGCTCATTGAGTACCATTTTATTTTGTCGAAAAAGTGGAGTCATGTAAAGTAAGTATTCAAATCTGCATGTGTCATTATTATATTTATAACGAATGCCGAAAATTTTGCATTTACATCTGCTGTGTGTCACATTTTCTAACATAATTTCGATTACAGGCTGCGCAATGATAATTTCTTACACTCACGTCGTGGTTTATGTCTACCATTCGTAATCTCCCTTGTCCTCTCTGCCTTCAAGTGTGAAACAGAGATGTCTCAAACGCTACACAGCGCATGTTTAAATCTTAGCCCTTCAAGGAGAGTGACGTGCCTCGTCAGTATTATCCATGTTCTTGATGCGGATGACAGGACGTCAAGCACCGCCTGTGAGTCACGAATTATCTCTTACTTTGAGAAGCAATCACTCCAGAAGGTTTTCTCCTTTGTGCCTTTATACTGACCACTTGCGTGCAAGAAACACACATGTCCAATACTTGGAAATAAATTTCGACAGACATATATACTGAGAGATGACAGTTTTAAAGTGTGTCAAATCCAGCCTTCCTTATTTTTTGAAGTCACTAGTGAAGCAGTTCATCTCAGTTAGCAAGTGCAAATACAATTCATGGAAAAACAGGTAGTCCAGTCATGAGGTATGTGTCTGAACTTTGTAAAGGACGAATGCGGAATTCGAAGAAAGGATGACACTCTCTAGCAAATAATGTGTGCATAATTGTTTGATCTAGGAAGAAATCGTAGGAATATGAGCGAATACCGAAAGTAAGAGCAAGTGAGACTAAAAGGAGTTGGGTGTAGGTCTGGTCGTATCGGACAGTCTGCTACACAGTTCCCACTCTCTGACGCTATCCCTCTGCTAACCGCCACGGGGACTTTTGGCTGCTCAGTTTCCTGCCTGGCCCGGTGCACCCCTGCTTAGCTAACCTGGTCGCCCAAGACTCCTCTTAAGCGACCATATTGATGGCGATCTCAGTGCGGACGCCAGATCAACACAGGATGCTGCGAAACAGTACTCCCATCCTCAGACTATCCGCTACACCCGGCCTCCAGGTCGCTGGATTACAGGAGCACGCCACCACTCCCAGCCGCCAGTGTAATCCATTCTACCGCTACTTTACGTACAATCTGCGATGTCAGCGAACTATTTTTTTTCCATACTCACAGCTTACTCGCCGATTTAACACGAAAACTAATGTGTATAGTGTACTTATTTATTTCTTACTTTCCGTTTCGACGAGAAAGTACACTGCCGAATATGAGACGAATTGTTGTTACCTTGTGGATCCACGTTGCAGTTTCAATCACGAATGCAATTCCTTCCATCACTTAGAGAAAGAAAAAACCACTGTGGTAACTAATGGTAACGTCTCTAGCAGTCAGATGTACCCTCTCTTGGTAGAGGTGCGAAGAAAATAATGCACTCGATAACGTCAACACATTATTCTATTCTTTAATGCAGTTATTTTACATTGAATAAGGAAATTCATCCTTTAGAAACACATCTAGTATGCTCATTGAGTACCATTTTATTTTGTCGAAAAAGTGGAATCATGTAAAGTAAGTATTCAAATCTGCATGTGTCATTATTATATTTACAACGAATGCCGAAAATTTTGCATTTACATCTGCTGTGTGTCACATTTTCTAACATAATTTCGATTACAGGCTGCGCAACGATAATTTCTTACACTCACGTCGTGGTTTATGTCTACCATTCGTAATCTCCCTTGTCCTCTCTGCCTTCAAGTGTGAAACAGAGATGTCTCAAACGCTACACAGCGCATGTTTAAATCTTAGCCCTTCAACGAGAGTGACGTGCCTCGTCAGTATTATCCATGTTCTTGATGCGGATGACAGGACGTCAAGCACCGCCTGTAGGTCACGAATTATCTCTTACTTTGAGAAGCAATCACTCCAGAAGGTTTTCTCCTTTGTGCCTTTATACTGACCACTTGCGTGCAAGAAACACACATGTCCAATACTTGGAAATAAATTTCGACAGACATATATACTGAGAGATGACAGTTTTAAAGTGTGTCAAATCCAGCCTTCCTTATTTTTTGAAGTCACTAGTGAAGCAGTTCATCTCAGTTAGCAAGTGCAAATACAATTCACGGAAAAACAGGTAGTCCAGTCATGAGGTATGTGTCCGAACTTTGTAAAGGACGAATGCGGAATTCGAAGAAAGGATGACACTCTCTAGCAAATAATGTGTGCGTAATTGTTTGATCTAGGAAGAAATCGTAGGAATATGAGCGAATACCGAAAGTAAGAGCAAGTGAGACTAAAAGGAGTTGGGTGTAGGTCTGGTCGTATCGGACAGTGTGCTACACAGTTCCCACTCTCTGACGCTACCCCTCTGCTAACCGCCACGGGGACTTTTGGCTGCTCAGTTTCCTGCCTGGCCCGGTGCACCCCTCCTTAGCTAACCTGGTCGCCCAAGACTCCTCTTAAGCGACCATATTGATGGCGATCTCAGTGCGGACGCCAGATCAACACAGGATGCTGCGAAACAGTACTCCCATCCTCAGACTATCCGCTACACCCGGCCTCCAGGTCGCTGGATTACAGGAGCACGCCACCACTCCCAGCCGCCAGTGTAATCCATTCTACCGCTACTTTACCTACAATCTGCGATGTCAGCGAACTATTTTTTTTCCATACTCACAGCTTACTCGCCGATTTAACACGAAAACTAATGTGTATAGTGTACTTATTTATTTCTTACTTTCCGTTTCGACGAGAAAGTACACTGCCGAATATGAGACGAACTGTTGTTACCTTGTGGATCCACGTTGCAGTTTCAATCACGAATGCAATTCCTTCCATCACTTAGAGAAAGAAAAAACCACTTTGGTAACTAATGGTAACGTCTCTAGCAGTCAGATGTACCCTCTCTTGGTAGAGGTGCGAAGAAAATAATGCACTCGATAACGTCAACACATTATTCTATTCTTTAATGCAGTTATTTTACATTGAATAAGGAAATTCATCGTTTAGAAACACATCTAGTATGCTCATTGAGTACCATTTTATTTTGTCGAAAGTGTGGAATCATGTAAAGTAAGTATTCAAATCTGCATGTGTCATTATTATATTTATAACGAATGCCGAAAATTTTGCATTTACATCTGCTGTGTGCCACATTTTCTAACATAATTTCGATTACAGGCTGCGCAACGATAATTTCTTACACTCACGTCGTGGTTTATGTCTACCATTCGTAATCTCCCTCGTCCTCTCTGCCTTCAACTGTGAAACAGAGATGTCTCGAACGCTACACAGCGCATGTTTAAATCTTAGCCCTTCAACGAGAGTGACGTGCCTCGTCAGTATTATCCATGTTCTTGATGCGGATGACAGGACGTCAAGCACCGCCTGTAGGTCACGAATTATCTCTTACTTTGAGAAGCAATCACTCCAGAAGGTTTTCTCCTTTGTGCCTTTATACTGACCACTTGCGTGCAAGAAACACACATGTCCAATACTTGGAAATAAATTTCGACAGACATATATACTGAGAGATGACAGTTTTAAAGTGTGTCAAATCTAGCCTTCCTTATTTTTTGAAGTCACTAGTGAAGCAGTTCATCTCAGTTAGCAAGTGCAAATACAATTCATGGAAAAACAGGTAGTCCAGTCGTGAGGTATGTGTCTGAACTTTGTAAAGGACGAATGCGGAATTCGAAGAAAGGATGACACTCTCTAGCAAATAATGTGTGCGTAATTGTTTGATCTAGGAAGAAATCGTAGGAATATGAGCGAATACCGAAAGTAAGAGCAAGTGAGACTAAAAGGAGTTGGGTGTAGGTCTGGTCGTATCGGACAGTGTGCTACACAGTTCCCACTCTCTGACGCTATCCCTCTGCTAACCGCCACGGGGACTTTTGGCTGCTCAGTTTCCTGCCTGGCCCGGTGCACCCCTCCTTAGCTAACCTGGTCGCCCAAGACTCCTCTTAAGCGACCATATTGATGGCGATCTCAGTGCGGACGCCAGATCAACACAGGATGCTGCGAAACAGTACTCCCATCCTCAGACTATCCGCTACACCCGGCCTCCAGGTCGCTGGATTACAGGAGCACGCCACCACTCCCAGCCGCCAGTGTAATCCATTCTACCGCTACTTTACCTACAATCTGCGATGTCAGCGAACTATTTTTTTTCCATACTCACAGCTTACTCGCCGATTTAACACGAAAACTAATGTGTATAGTGTACTTATTTATTTCTTACTTTCCGTTTCGACGAGAAAGTACACTGCCGAATATGAGACGAACTGTTGTTACCTTGTGGATCCACGTTGCAGTTTCAATCACGAATGCAATTCCTTCCATCACTTAGAGAAAGAAAAAACCACTTTGGTAACTAATGGTAACGTCTCTAGCAGTCAGATGTACCCTCTCTTGGTAGAGGTGCGAAGAAAATAATGCACTCGATAACGTCAACACATTATTCTATTCTTTAATGCAGTTATTTTACATTGAATAAGGAAATTCATCCTTTAGAAACACATCTAGTATGCTCATTGAGTACCATTTTATTTTGTCGAAAGTGTGGAATCATGTAAAGTAAGTATTCAAATCTGCATGTGTCATTATTATATTTATAACGAATGCCGAAAATTTTGCATTTACATCTGCTGTGTGCCACATTTTCTAACATAATTTCGATTTCAGGCTGCGCAACGATAATTTCTTACACTCACGTCGTGGTTTATGTCTACCATTCGTAATCTCCCTCGTCCTCTCTGCCTTCAACTGTGAAACAGAGATGTCTCAAACGCTACACAGCGCATGTTTCATCTTAGCCCTTCAAGGACAGTGACGTGCCTCGTCAGTATTATCCATGTTCTTGATGCGGATGACAGGACGTCAAGCACCGCCTGTGAGTCACGAATTATCTCTTACTTTGAGAAGCAATCACTTCAGAAGGTTTTCTCCTTTGTGCCTTTATACTGACCACTTGCGTGCAAGAAACACACATGTCCAATACTTGGAAATAAATTTCGACAGACATATATACTGAGAGATGACAGTTTTAAAGTGTGTCAAATCCAGCCTTCCTTATTTTTTGAAGTCACTAGTGAAGCAGTTCATCTCAGTTAGCAAGTGCAAATACAATTCATGGAAAAACAGGTAGTCCAGTCATGAGGTATGTGTCTGAACTTTGTAAAGGACGAATGCGGAATTCGAAGAAAGGATGACACTCTCTAGCAAATAATGTGTGCATAATTGTTTGATCTAGGAAGAAATCGTAGGAATATGAGCGAATACCGAAAGTAAGAGCAAGTGAGACTAAAAGGAGTTGGGTGTAGGTCTGGTCGTATCGGACAGTCTGCTACACAGTTCCCACTCTCTGACGCTATCCCTCTGCTAACCGCCACGGGGACTTTTGGCTGCTCAGTTTCCTGCCTGGCCCGGTGCACCCCTGCTTAGCTAACCTGGTCGCCCAAGACTCCTCTTAAGCGACCATATTGATGGCGATCTCAGTGCGGACGCCAGATCAACACAGGATGCTGCGAAACAGTACTCCCATCCTCAGACTATCCGCTACACCCGGCCTCCAGGTCGCTGGATTACAGGAGCACGCCACCACTCCCAGCCGCCAGTGTAATCCATTCTACCGCTACTTTACGTACAATCTGCGATGTCAGCGAACTATTTTTTTTCCATACTCACAGCTTACTCGCCGATTTAACACGAAAACTAATGTGTATAGTGTACTTATTTATTTCTTACTTTCCGTTTCGACGAGAAAGTACACTGCCGAATATGAGACGAATTGTTGTTACCTTGTGGATCCACGTTGCAGTTTCAATCACGAATGCAATTCCTTCCATCACTTAGAGAAAGAAAAAACCACTGTGGTAACTAATGGTAACGTCTCTAGCAGTCAGATGTACCCTCTCTTGGTAGAGGTGCGAAGAAAATAATGCACTCGATAACGTCAACACATTATTCTATTCTTTAATGCAGTTATTTTACATTGAATAAGGAAATTCATCCTTTAGAAACACATCTAGTATGCTCATTGAGTACCATTTTATTTTGTCGAAAAAGTGGAATCATGTAAAGTAAGTATTCAAATCTGCATGTGTCATTATTATATTTACAACGAATGCCGAAAATTTTGCATTTACATCTGCTGTGTGTCACATTTTCTAACATAATTTCGATTACAGGCTGCGCAACGATAATTTCTTACACTCACGTCGTGGTTTATGTCTACCATTCGTAATCTCCCTTGTCCTCTCTGCCTTCAAGTGTGAAACAGAGATGTCTCAAACGCTACACAGCGCATGTTTAAATCTTAGCCCTTCAACGAGAGTGACGTGCCTCGTCAGTATTATCCATGTTCTTGATGCGGATGACAGGACGTCAAGCACCGAGTGTAGGTCACGAATTATCTCTTACTTTGAGAAGCAATCACTCCAGAAGGTTTTCTCCTTTGTGCCTTTATACTGACCACTTGCGTGCAAGAAACACACATGTCCAATACTTGGAAATAAATTTCGACAGACATATATACTGAGAGATGACAGTTTTAAAGTGTGTCAAATCCAGCCTTCCTTATTTTTTGAAGTCACTAGTGAAGCAGTTCATCTCAGTTAGCAAGTGCAAATACAATTCACGGAAAAACAGGTAGTCCAGTCATGAGGTATGTGTCTGAACTTTGTAAAGGACGAATGCGGAATTCGAAGAAAGGATGACACTCTCTAGCAAATAATGTGTGCGTAATTGTTTGATCTAGGAAGAAATCGTAGGAATATGAGCGAATACCGAAAGTAAGAGCAAGTGAGACTAAAAGGAGTTGGGTGTAGGTCTGGTCGTATCGGACAGTGTGCTACACAGTTCCCACTCTCTGACGCTACCCCTCTGCTAACCGCCACGGGGACTTTTGGCTGCTCAGTTTCCTGCCTGGCCCGGTGCACCCCTCCTTAGCTAACCTGGTCGCCCAAGACTCCTCTTAAGCGACCATATTGATGGCGATCTCAGTGCGGACGCCAGATCAACACAGGATGCTGCGAAACAGTACTCCCATCCTCAGACTATCCGCTACACCCGGCCTCCAGGTCGCTGGATTACAGGAGCACGCCACCACTCCCAGCCGCCAGTGTAATCCATTCTACCGCTACTTTACCTACAATCTGCGATGTCAGCGAACTATTTTTTTTCCATACTCACAGCTTACTCGCCGATTTAACACGAAAACTAATGTGTATAGTGTACTTATTTATTTCTTACTTTCCGTTTCGACGAGAAAGTACACTGCCGAATATGAGACGAACTGTTGTTACCTTGTGGATCCACGTTGCAGTTTCAATCACGAATGCAATTCCTTCCATCACTTAGAGAAAGAAAAAACCACTTTGGTAACTAATGGTAACGTCTCTAGCAGTCAGATGTACCCTCTCTTGGTAGAGGTGCGAAGAAAATAATGCACTCGATAACGTCAACACATTATTCTATTCTTTAATGCAGTTATTTTACATTGAATAAGGAAATTCATCCTTTAGAAACACATCTAGTATGCTCATTGAGTACCATTTTATTTTGTCGAAAGTGTGGAATCATGTAAAGTAAGTATTCAAATCTGCATGTGTCATTATTATATTTATAACGAATGCCGAAAATTTTGCATTTACATCTGCTGTGTGCCACATTTTCTAACATAATTTCGATTTCAGGCTGCGCAACGATAATTTCTTACACTCACGTCGTGGTTTATGTCTACCATTCGTAATCTCCCTCGTCCTCTCTGCCTTCAACTGTGAAACAGAGATGTCTCAAACGCTACACAGCGCATGTTTCATCTTAGCCCTTCAAGGACAGTGACGTGCCTCGTCAGTATTATCCATGTTCTTGATGCGGATGACAGGACGTCAAGCACCGCCTGTGAGTCACGAATTATCTCTTACTTTGAGAAGCAATCACTCCAGAAGGTTTTCTCCTTTGTGCCTTTATACTGACCACTTGCGTGCAAGAAACACACATGTCCAATACTTGGAAATAAATTTCGACAGACATATATACTGAGAGATGACAGTTTTAAAGTGTGTCAAATCCAGCCTTCCTTATTTTTTGAAGTCACTAGTGAAGCAGTTCATCTCAGTTAGCAAGTGCAAATACAATTCATGGAAAAACAGGTAGTCCAGTCATGAGGTATGTGTCTGAACTTTGTAAAGGACGAATGCGGAATTCGAAGAAAGGATGACACTCTCTAGCAAATAATGTGTGCATAATTGTTTGATCTAGGAAGAAATCGTAGGAATATGAGCGAATACCGAAAGTAAGAGCAAGTGAGACTAAAAGGAGTTGGGTGTAGGTCTGGTCGTATCGGACAGTCTGCTACACAGTTCCCACTCTCTGACGCTATCCCTCTGCTAACCGCCACGGGGACTTTTGGCTGCTCAGTTTCCTGCCTGGCCCGGTGCACCCCTGCTTAGCTAACCTGGTCGCCCAAGACTCCTCTTAAGCGACCATATTGATGGCGATCTCAGTGCGGACGCCAGATCAACACAGGATGCTGCGAAACAGTACTCCCATCCTCAGACTATCCGCTACACCCGGCCTCCAGGTCGCTGGATTACAGGAGCACGCCACCACTCCCAGCCGCCAGTGTAATCCATTCTACCGCTACTTTACGTACAATCTGCGATGTCAGCGAACTATTTTTTTTCCATACTCACAGCTTACTCGCCGATTTAACACGAAAACTAATGTGTATAGTGTACTTATTTATTTCTTACTTTCCGTTTCGACGAGAAAGTACACTGCCGAATATGAGACGAATTGTTGTTACCTTGTGGATCCACGTTGCAGTTTCAATCACGAATGCAATTCCTTCCATCACTTAGAGAAAGAAAAAACCACTGTGGTAACTAATGGTAACGTCTCTAGCAGTCAGATGTACCCTCTCTTGGTAGAGGTGCGAAGAAAATAATGCACTCGATAACGTCAACACATTATTCTATTCTTTAATGCAGTTATTTTACATTGAATAAGGAAATTCATCCTTTAGAAACACATCTAGTATGCTCATTGAGTACCATTTTATTTTGTCGAAAAAGTGGAATCATGTAAAGTAAGTATTCAAATCTGCATGTGTCATTATTATATTTACAACGAATGCCGAAAATTTTGCATTTACATCTGCTGTGTGTCACATTTTCTAACATAATTTCGATTACAGGCTGCGCAACGATAATTTCTTACACTCACGTCGTGGTTTATGTCTACCATTCGTAATCTCCCTTGTCCTCTCTGCCTTCAAGTGTGAAACAGAGATGTCTCAAACGCTACACAGCGCATGTTTAAATCTTAGCCCTTCAACGAGAGTGACGTGCCTCGTCAGTATTATCCATGTTCTTGATGCGGATGACAGGACGTCAAGCACCGAGTGTAGGTCACGAATTATCTCTTACTTTGAGAAGCAATCACTCCAGAAGGTTTTCTCCTTTGTGCCTTTATACTGACCACTTGCGTGCAAGAAACACACATGTCCAATACTTGGAAATAAATTTCGACAGACATATATACTGAGAGATGACAGTTTTAAAGTGTGTCAAATCCAGCCTTCCTTATTTTTTGAAGTCACTAGTGAAGCAGTTCATCTCAGTTAGCAAGTGCAAATACAATTCACGGAAAAACAGGTAGTCCAGTCATGAGGTATGTGTCTGAACTTTGTAAAGGACGAATGCGGAATTCGAAGAAAGGATGACACTCTCTAGCAAATAATGTGTGCGTAATTGTTTGATCTAGGAAGAAATCGTAGGAATATGAGCGAATACCGAAAGTAAGAGCAAGTGAGACTAAAAGGAGTTGGGTGTAGGTCTGGTCGTATCGGACAGTGTGCTACACAGTTCCCACTCTCTGACGCTACCCCTCTGCTAACCGCCACGGGGACTTTTGGCTGCTCAGTTTCCTGCCTGGCCCGGTGCACCCCTCCTTAGCTAACCTGGTCGCCCAAGACTCCTCTTAAGCGACCATATTGATGGCGATCTCAGTGCGGACGCCAGATCAACACAGGATGCTGCGAAACAGTACTCCCATCCTCAGACTATCCGCTACACCCGGCCTCCAGGTCGCTGGATTACAGGAGCACGCCACCACTCCCAGCCGCCAGTGTAATCCATTCTACCGCTACTTTACCTACAATCTGCGATGTCAGCGAACTATTTTTTTTCCATACTCACAGCTTACTCGCCGATTTAACACGAAAACTAATGTGTATAGTGTACTTATTTATTTCTTACTTTCCGTTTCGACGAGAAAGTACACTGCCGAATATGAGACGAACTGTTGTTACCTTGTGGATCCACGTTGCAGTTTCAATCACGAATGCAATTCCTTCCATCACTTAGAGAAAGAAAAAACCACTTTGGTAACTAATGGTAACGTCTCTAGCAGTCAGATGTACCCTCTCTTGGTAGAGGTGCGAAGAAAATAATGCACTCGATAACGTCAACACATTATTCTATTCTTTAATGCAGTTATTTTACATTGAATAAGGAAATTCATCCTTTAGAAACACATCTAGAATGCTCATTGAGTACCATTTTATTTTGTCGAAAGTGTGGAATCATGTAAAGTAAGTATTCAAATCTGCATGTGTCATTATTATATTTATAACGAATGCCGAAAATTTTGCATTTACATCTGCTGTGTGCCACATTTTCTAACATAATTTCGATTACAGGCTGCGCAACGATAATTTCTTACACTCACGTCGTGGTTTATGTCTACCATTCGTAATCTCCCTCGTCCTCTCTGCCTTCAACTGTGAAACAGAGATGTCTCGAACGCTACACAGCGCATGTTTAAATCTTAGCCCTTCAACGAGAGTGACGTGCCTCGTCAGTATTATCCATGTTCTTGATGCGGATGACAGGACGTCAAGCACCGCCTGTAGGTCACGAATTATCTCTTACTTTGAGAAGCAATCACTCCAGAAGGTTTTCTCCTTTGTGCCTTTATACTGACCACTTGCGTGCAAGAAACACACATGTCCAATACTTGGAAATAAATTTCGACAGACATATATACTGAGAGATGACAGTTTTAAAGTGTGTCAAATCTAGCCTTCCTTATTTTTTGAAGTCACTAGTGAAGCAGTTCATCTCAGTTAGCAAGTGCAAATACAATTCATGGAAAAACAGGTAGTCCAGTCGTGAGGTATGTGTCTGAACTTTGTAAAGGACGAATGCGGAATTCGAAGAAAGGATGACACTCTCTAGCAAATAATGTGTGCGTAATTGTTTGATCTAGGAAGAAATCGTAGGAATATGAGCGAATACCGAAAGTAAGAGCAAGTGAGACTAAAAGGAGTTGGGTGTAGGTCTGGTCGTATCGGACAGTGTGCTACACAGTTCCCACTCTCTGACGCTATCCCTCTGCTAACCGCCACGGGGACTTTTGGCTGCTCAGTTTCCTGCCTGGCCCGGTGCACCCCTCCTTAGCTAACCTGGTCGCCCAAGACTCCTCTTAAGCGACCATATTGATGGCGATCTTAGTGCGGACGCCAGATCAACACAGGATGCTGCGAAACAGTACTCCCATCCTCAGACTATCCGCTACACCCGGCCTCCAGGTCGCTGGATTACAGGAGCACGCCACCACTCCCAGCCGCCAGTGTAATCCATTCTACCGCTACTTTACCTACAATCTGCGATGTCAGCGAACTATTTTTTTTCCATACTCACAGCTTACTCGCCGATTTAACACGAAAACTAATGTGTATAGTGTACTTATTTATTTCTTACTTTCCGTTTCGACGAGAAAGTACACTGCCGAATATGAGACGAACTGTTGTTACCTTGTGGATCCACGTTGCAGTTTCAATCACGAATGCAATTCCTTCCATCACTTAGAGAAAGAAAAAACCACTTTGGTAACTAATGGTAACGTCTCTAGCAGTCAGATGTACCCTCTCTTGGTAGAGGTGCGAAGAAAATAATGCACTCGATAACGTCAACACATTATTCTATTCTTTAATGCAGTTATTTTACATTGAATAAGGAAATTCATCCTTTAGAAACACATCTAGTATGCTCATTGAGTACCATTTTATTTTGTCGAAAGTGTGGAATCATGTAAAGTAAGTATTCAAATCTGCATGTGTCATTATTATATTTATAACGAATGCCGAAAATTTTGCATTTACATCTGCTGTGTGCCACATTTTCTAACATAATTTCGATTACAGGCTGCGCAACGATAATTTCTTACACTCACGTCGTGGTTTATGTCTACCATTCGTAATCTCCCTCGTCCTCTCTGCCTTCAAGTGTGAAACAGAGATGTCTCGAACGCTACACAGCGCATGTTTAAATCTTAGCCCTTCAACGAGAGTGACGTGCCTCGTCAGTATTATCCATGTTCTTGATGCGGATGACAGGACGTCAAGCACCGCCTGTAGGTCACGAATTATCTCTTACTTTGAGAAGCAATCACTCCAGAAGGTTTTCTCCTTTGTGCCTTTATACTGACCACTTGCGTGCAAGAAACACACATGTCCAATACTTGGAAATAAATTTCGACAGACATATATACTGAGAGATGACAGTTTTAAAGTGTGTCAAATCTAGCCTTCCTTATTTTTTGAAGTCACTAGTGAAGCAGTTCATCTCAGTTAGCAAGTGCAAATACAATTCATGGAAAAACAGGTAGTCCAGTCATGAGGTATGTGTCTGAACTTTGTAAAGGACGAATGCGGAATTCGAAGAAAGGATGACACTCTCTAGCAAATAATGTGTGCGTAATTGTTTGATCTAGGAAGAAATCGTAGGAATATGGGCGAATACCGAAAGTAAGAGCAAGTGAGACTAAAAGGAGTTGGGTGTAGGTCTGGTCGTATCGGACAGTCTGCTACACAGTTCCCACTCTCTGACGCTATCCCTCTGCTAACCGCCACGGGGACTTTTGGCTGCTCAGTTTCCTGCCTGGCCCGGTGCACCCCTCCTTAGCTAACCTGGTCGCCCAAGACTCCTCTTAAGCGACCATATTGATGGCGATCTCAGTGCGGACGCCAGATCAACACAGGATGCTGCGAAACAGTACTCCCATCCTCAGACTATCCGCTACACCCGGCCTCCAGGTCGCTGGATTACAGGAGCACGCCACCACTCCCAGCCGCCAGTGTAATCCATTCTACCGCTACTTTACCTACAATCTGCGATGTCAGCGAACTATTTTTTTTCCATACTCACAGCTTACTCGCCGATGTAACACGAAAACTAATGTGTATAGTGTACTTATTTATTTCTTACTTTCCGTTTCGACGAGAAAGTACACTGCCGAATATGAGACGAACTGTTGTTACCTTGTGGATCCACGTTGCAGTTTCAATCACGAATGCAACGCCTTCCATCACTTAGAGAAAGAAAAAACCATTTTGGTAACTAATGGTAACGTCTCTAGCAGTCAGATGTACCCTCTCTTGGTAGAGGTGCGAAGAAAATAATGCACTCGATAACGTCAACACATTATTCTATTCTTTAATTCAGTTATTTTACATTGAATAAGGAAATTCATCCTTTAGAAACACATCTAGTATGCTCATTGAATACCATTTTATTTTGTCGAAAATGTGGAATCATGTAAAGTAAGTATTCAAATCTGCATGTGTCATTATTATATTTATAACGAATGCCGAAAATTTTGCATTTACATCTGCTGTGTGCCACATTTTCTAACATAATTTCGATTACAGGCTGCGCAAAGATAATTTCTTACACTCACGTCGTGGTTTATGTCTATCATTCGTAATCTCCCTTGTCCTCTCTGCCTTCAAGTGTGAAACAGAGATGTCTCAAACGCTACACAGCGCATGTTTAAATCTTAGCCCTTCAACGAGAGTGACGTGCCTCGTCAGTATTATCCATGTTCTTGATGCGGATGACAGGACGTCAAGCACCGCCTGTAGGTCACGAATTATCTCTTACTTTGAGAAGCAATCACTCCAGAAGGTTTTCTCCTTTGTGCCTTTGTACTGACCACTTGCGTGCAAGAAACACACATGTCCAATACTTGGAAATAAATTTCGACAGACATATATACTGAGAGATGACAGTTTTAAAGTGTGTCAAATCTAGCCTTCCTTATTTTTTGAAGTCACTAGTGAAGCAGTTCATCTCAGTTAGCAAGTGCAAATACAATTAATGGAAAAACAGGTAGTCCAGTCATGAGGTATGTGTCTGAACTTTGTAAAGGACGAATGCGGAATTCGAAGAAAGGATGACACTCTCTAGCAAATAATGTGTGCGTAATTGTTTGATCTAGGAAGAAATCGTAGGAATATGAGCGAATACCGAAAGTAAGAGCAAGTGAGACTAAAAGGAGTTGGGTGTAGGTCTGGTCGTATCGGACAGTCTGCTACACAGTTCCCACTCTCTGACGCTATCCCTCTGCTAACCGCCACGGGGACTTTTGGCTGCTCAGTTTCCTGCCTGGCCCGGTGCACCCCTCCTTAGCTAACCTGGTCGCCCAAGACTCCTCTTAAGGGACCATATTGATGGCGATCTCAGTGCGGACGCCAGATCAACACAGGACGCTGCGAAACAGTACTCCCATCCTCAGACTATCCGCTACACCCGGCCTCCAGGTCGCTGGATTACAGGAGCACGCCACCACTCCCAGCCGCCAGTGTAATCAATTCTACCGCTACTTTACCTACAATCTGCGATGTCAGCGAACTATTTTTTTTCCATACTCACAGCTTACTCGCCGATTTAACACGAAAACTAATGTGTATAGTGTACTTATTTATTTCTTACTTTCCGTTTCGACGAGAAAGTACACTGCCGAATATGAGACGAACTGTTGTTACCTTGTGGATCCACGTTGCAGTTTCAATCACGAATGCAATTCCTTCCATCACTTAGAGAAAGAAAAAACCACTTTGGTAACTAATGGTAACGTCTCTAGCAGTCAGATGTACCCTCTCTTGGTAGAGGTGCGAAGAAAATAATGCGCTCGATAACGTCAACACATCATTCTATTCTTTAATGCAGTTATTTTACATTGAATAAGGAAATTCATCCTTTAGAAACACATCTAGTATGCTCATTGAGTACCATTTTATTTTGTCGAAAATGTGGAATCATGTAAAGTAAGTATTCAAATCTGCATGTGTCATTATTATATTTATAACGAATGCCGAAAATTTTGCATTTACATCTGCTGTGTGCCACATTTTCTAACATAATTTCGATTACAGGCTGCGCAACGATAATTTCTTACACTCACGTCGTGGTTTATGTCTACCATTCGTAATCTCCCTCGTCCTCTCTGCCTTCAAGTGTGAAACAGAGATGTCTCGAACGCTACACAGCGCATGTTTAAATCTTAGCCCTACAACGAGAGTGACGTGCCTCGTCAGTATTATCCATGTTCTCGATGCGGATGACAGGACGTCAAGCACCGCCTGTAGGTCACGAATTATCTCTTACTTTGAGAAGCAATCACTCCAGAAGGTTTTCTCCTTTGTGCCTTTATACTGACCACTTGCGTGCAAGAAACACACATGTAAAATACTTGGAAATAAATTTCGACAGACATATATACTGAGAGATGACAGTTTTAAAGTGTGTCAAATCTAGCCTTCCTTATTTTTTGAAGTCACTAGTGAAGCAGTTCATCTCAGTTAGCAAGTGCAAATACAATTCATGGAAAAACAGGTAGTCCAGTCATGAGGTATGTGTCTGAACTTTGTAAAGGACGAATGCGGAATTCGAAGAAAGGATGACACTCTCTAGCAAATAATGTGTGCGTAATTGTTTGATCTAGGAAGAAATCGTAGGAATATGAGCGAATACCGAAAGTAAGAGCAAGTGAGACTAAAAGGAGTTGGGTGTAGGTCTGGTCGTATCGGACAGGCTGCTACACAGTTCCCACTCTCTGACGCTATCCCTCTGCTAACCGCCACGGGGACTTTTGGCTGCTCAGTTTCCTGCCTGGCCCGGTGCACCCCTCCTTAGCTAACCTGGTCGCCCAAGACTCCTCTTAAGCGACCATATTGATGGCGATCTCAGTGCGGACGCCAGATCAACACAGGATGCTGCGAAACAGTACTCCCATCCTCAGACTATCCGCTACACCCGGCCTCCAGGTCGCTGGATTACAGGAGCACGCCACCACTCCCAGCCGCCAGTGTAATCCATTCTACCGCTACTTTACCTACAATCTGCGATGTCAGCGAACTATTTTTTTTCCATACTCACAGCTTACTCGCCGATTTAACACGAAAACTAATGTGTATAGTGTACTTATTTATTTCTTACTTTCCGTTTCGACGAGAAAGTACACTGCCGAATATGAGACGAACTGTTGTTACCTTGTGGATCCACGTTGCAGTTTCAATCACGAATGCAATTCCTTCCATCACTTAGAGAAGGAAAAAACCACTTTGGTAACTAATGGTAACGTCTCTAGCAGTTAGATGTACCCTCTCTTGGTAGAGGTGTGAAGAAAATAATGCACTCGATAACGTCAACACATTATTCTATTCTTTAATGCAGTTATTTTACATTGAATAAGGAAATTCATCCTTTAGAAACACATCTAGTATGCTCATTGAATACCATTTTATTTTGTCGAAAATGTGGAATCATGTAAAGTAAGTATTCAAATCTGCATGTGTCATTATTATATTTATAACGAATGCCGAAAATTTTGCATTTACATCTCCTGTGTGCCACATTTTCTAACATAATTTCGATTACAGGCTGCGCAACGATAATTTCTTACACTCACGTCGTGGTTTATGTCTACCATTCGTAATCTCCCTCGTCCTCTCTGCCTTCAACTGTGAAAGAGAGATGTCTCAAACGCTACACAGCGCATGTTTAAATCTTAGCCCTTCAACGAGAGTGACGTGCCTCGTCAGTATTATCCATGTTCTTGATGCGGATGACAGGACGTCAAGCACCGCCTGTGAGTCACGAATTATCTCTTACTTTGAGAAGCAATCACTCCAGTAGGTTTTCTCCTTTGTGCCTTTATACTGACCACTTGCGTGCAAGAAACACACATGTCCAATACTTGGAAATAAATTTCGACAGACATATATACTGAGAGATGACAGTTTTAAAGTGTGTCAAATCTAGCCTTCCTTATTTTTTGAAGTCACTAGTGAAGCAGTTCATCTCAGTTAGCAAGTGCAAATACAATTCATGGAAAAACAGGTAGTCCAGTCATGAGGTATGTGTCTGAACTTTGTAAAGGACGAATGCGGAATTCGAAGAAAGGATGACACTCTCTAGCAAATAATGTGTGCGTAATTGTTTGATCTAGGAAGAAATCGTAGGAATATGAGCGAATACCGAAAGTAAGAGCAAGTGAGACCAAAAGGAGTTGGGTGTAGGTCTGGTCGTATCGGACAGTCTGCTACACAGTTCCCACTCTCTGACGCTATCCCTCTGCTAACCGCCACGGGGACTTTTGGCTGCTCAGTTTCCTGCCTGGCCCGGTGCACCCCTCCTTAGCTAACCTGGTCGCCCAAGACTCCTCTTAAGCGACCATATTGATGGCGATCTCAGTGCGGACGCCAGATCAACACAGGATGCTGCGAAACAGTACTCCCATCCTCAGACTATCCGCTACACCCGGCCTCCAGGTCGCTGGATTACAGGAGCACGCCACCACTCCCAGCCGCCAGTGTAATCCATTCTATCGCTACTTTACCTACAATCTGCGATGTCAGCGAACTATTTTTTTTCCATACTCACAGCTTACTCGCCGATGTAACACGAAAACTAATGTGTATAGTGTACTTATTTATTTCTTACTTTCCGTTTCGACGAGAAAGTACACTGCCGAATATGAGACGAACTGTTGTTACCTTGTGCATCCACGTTGCAGTTTCAATCACGAATGCAACTCCTTCCATCACTTAGAGAAAGAAAAAACCACTTTGGTAACTAATGGTAACGTCTCTAGCAGTCAGATGTACCCTCTCTTGGTAGAGGTGCGAAGAAAATAATGCACTCGATAACGTCAACACATTATTCTATTCTTTAATGCAGTTATTTTACATTGAATAAGGAAATTCATCCTTTAGAAACACATCTAGTACGCTCATTGAGAACCATTTTATTTTGTCGAAAATGTGGAATCATGTAAAGTAAGTATTCAAATCTGCATGTGTCATTATTATATTTATAACGAATGCCGAAAATTTTGCATTTACATCTCCTGTGTGCCACATTTTCTAACATAATTTCGATTACAGGCTGCGCAACGATAATTTCTTACACTCACGTCGTGGTTTATGTCTACCATTCGTAATCTCCCTCGTCCTCTCTGCCTTCAACTGTGAAAGAGAGATGTCTCAAACGCTACACAGCGCATGTTTAAATCTTAGCCCTTCAACGAGAGTGACGTGCCTCGTCAGTATTATCCATGTTCTTGATGCGGATGACAGGACGTCAAGCACCGCCTGTGAGTCACGAATTATCTCTTACTTTGAGAAGCAATCACTCCAGAAGGTTTTCTCCTTTGTGCCTTTATACTGACCACTTGCGTGCAAGAAACACACATGTCCAATACTTGGAAATAAATTTCGACAGACATATATACTGAGAGATGACAGTTTTAAAGTGTGTCAAATCTAGCCTTCCTTATTGTTTGAAGTCAGTAGTGAAGCAGTTCATCTCAGTTAGCAAGTGCAAATACAATTCATGGAAAAACAGGTAGTCCAGTCATGAGGTATGTGTCTGAACTTTGTAAAGGACGAATGCGGAATTCGAAGAAAGGATGACACTCTCTAGCAAATAATGTGTGCGTAATTGTTTGATCTAGGAAGAAATCGTAGGAATATGAGCGAATACCGAAAGTAAGAGCAAGTGAGACTAAAAGGAGTTGGGTGTAGGTCTGGTCGTATCGGACAGTCTGCTACACAGTTCCCACTCTCTGACGCTATCCCTCTGCTAACCGCCACGGGGACTTTTGGCTGCTCAGTTTCCTGCCTGGCCCGGTGCACCCCTCCTTAGCTAACCTGGTCGCCCAAGACTCCTCTTAAGCGACCATATTGATGGCGATCTCAGTGCGGACGGCAGATCAACACAGGATGCTGCGAAACAGTACTCCCATCCTCAGACTATCCGCTACACCCGGCCTCCAGGTCGCTGGATTACAGGAGCACGCCACCACTCTCAGCCGCCAGTGTAATCCATTCTATCGCTACTTTACCTACAATCTGCGATGTCAGCGAACTACTTTTTTTCCATACTCACAGCTTACTCGCCGATGTAACACGAAAATTAATGTGTATAGTGTACTTATTTATTTCTTACTTTCCGTTTCGACGAGAAAGTACACTGCCGAATATGAGACGAACTGTTGTTACCTTGTGGATCCACGTTGCAGTTTCAATCACGAATGCAACTCCTTCCATCACTTAGAGAAAGAAAAAACCACTTTGGTAACTAATGGTAACGTCTCTAGCAGTCAGATGTACCCTCTCTTGGTAGAGGTGTGAAGAAAATAATGCACTCGACAACGTCAACACATTATTCTATTCTTTAATGCAGTTATTTTACATTGAATAAGGAAATTCATCCTTTAGAAACACATCTAGTATGCTCATTGCATACCATTTTATTTTGTCGAAAATGTGGAATCATGTAAAGTAAGTATTCAAATCTGCATGTGTCATTATTATATTTATAACGAATGCCGAAAATTTTGCATTTACATCTGCTGTGTGCCACATTTTCTAACATAATTTCGATTACAGGCTGCGCAACGATAATTTCTTACACTCACGTCGTGGTTTATGTCTACCATTCGTAATCTCCCTCGTCCTCTCTGCCTTCAACTGTGAAAGAGAGATGTCTCAAACGCTACACAGCGCATGTTTCATCTTAGCCCTTCAAGGAGAGTGACGTGCCTCGTCAGTATTATCCATGTTCTTGATGCGGATGACAGGACGTCAAGCACCGCCTGTGAATCACGAATTATCTCTTACTTTGAGAAGCAATCACTCCAGAAGGTTTTCTCCTTTGTGCCTTTATACTGACCACTTGCGTGCAAGAAACACACATGTCCAATACTTGGAAATAAATTTCGACAGACATATATACTGAGAGATGACAGTTTTAAAGTGTGTCAAATCTAGCCTTCCTTATTTTTTGAAGTCACTAGTGAAGCAGTTCATCTCAGTTAGCAAGTGCAAATACAATTCATGGAAAAACAGGTAGTCCAGTCATGAGGTATGTGTCTGAACTTTGTAAAGGACGAATGCGGAATTCGAAGAAAGGATGACACTCTCTAGCAAATAATGTGTGCGTAATTGTTTGATCTAGGAAGAAATCGCAGGAATATGAGCGAATACCGAAAGTAAGAGCAAGTGAGACTAAAAGGAGTTGGGTGTAGGTCTGGTCGTATCGGACAGTCTGCTACACAGTTCCCACTCTCTGACGCTATCCCTCTGCTAACCGCCACGGGGACTTTTGGCTGCTCAGTTTCCTGCCTGGCCCGGTGCACCCCTCCTTAGCTAACCTGGTCGCCCAAGACTCCTCTTAAGCGACCATATTGATGGCGATCTCAGTGCGGACGCCAGATCAACACAGGATGCTGCGAAACAGTACTCCCATCCTCAGACTATCCGCTACACCCGGCCTCCAGGTCGCTGGATTACAGGAGCACGCCACCACTCCCAGCCGCCAGTGTAATCCATTCTACCGCTACTTTACCTACAATCTGCGATGTCAGCGAACTATTTTTTTTTCCATACTCACAGCTTACTCGCCGATTTAACACGAAAACTAATGTGTATAGTGTACTTATTTATTTCTTACTTTCCGTTTCGACGAGAAAGTACACAGCCGAATATGAGACGAACTGTTGTTACCTTGTGGATCCACGTTGCAGTTTCAATCACGAATGCAATTCCTTCCATCACTTAGAGAAAGAAAAAACCACTTTGGTAACTAATGGTAACGTCTCTAGCAGTCAGGTGTACCCTCTCTTGGTAGAGGTGTGAAGAAAATAATGCACTCGATAACGTCAACACATTATTCTATTCTTTAATGCAGTTATTTTACATTGAATAAGGAAATTCATCCTTTAGAAACACATCTAGTATGCTCATTGAATACCATTTTATTTTGTCGAAAATGTGGAATCATGTAAAGTAAGTATTCAAATCTGCATGTGTCATTATTATATTTATAACGAATGCCGAAAATTTTGCATTTACATCTGCTGTGTGCCACATTTTCTAACATAATTTCGATTACAGGCTGCGCAACGATAATTTCTTACACTCACGTCGTGGTTTATGTCTACCATTCGTAATCTCCCTCGTCCTCTCTGCCTTCAACTGTGAAAGAGAGATGTCTCAAACGCTACACAGCGCATGTTTAAATCTTAGCCCTTCAACGAGAGTGACGTGCCTCGTCAGTATTATCCATGTTCTTGATGCGGATGACAGGACGTCAAGCACCGCCTGTGAGTCACGAATTATCTCTTACTTTGAGAAGCAATCACTCCAGAAGGTTTTCTCCTTTGTGCCTTTATACTGACCACTTGCGTGCAAGAAACACACATGTCCAATACTTGGAAATAAATTTCGACAGACATATATACTGAGAGATGACAGTTTTAAAGTGTGTCAAATCTAGCCTTCCTTATTGTTTGAAGTCAGTAGTGAAGCAGTTCATCTCAGTTAGCAAGTGCAAATACAATTCATGGAAAAACAGGTAGTCCAGTCATGAGGTATGTGTCTGAACTTTGTAAAGGACGAATGCGGAATTCGAAGAAAGGATGACACTCTCTAGCAAATAATGTGTGCGTAATTGTTTGATCTAGGAAGAAATGGTAGGAATATGAGCGAATACCGAAAGTAAGAGCAAGTGAGACCAAAAGGAGTTGGGTGTAGGTCTGGTCGTATCGGACAGTCTGCTACACAGTTCCCACTCTCTGACGCTATCCCTCTGCTAACCGCCACGGGGACTTTTGGCTGCTCAGTTTCCTGCCTGGCCCGGTGCACCCCTCCTTAGCTAACCTGGTCGCCCAAGACTCCTCTTAAGCGACCATATTGATGGCGATCTCAGTGCGGACGCCAGATCAACACAGGATGCTGCGAAACAGTACTCCCATCCTCAGACTATCCGCTACACCCGGCCTCCAGGTCGCTGGATTACAGGAGCACGCCACCACTCCCAGCCGCCAGTGTAATCCATTCTACCGCTACTTTACCTACAATCTGCGATGTCAGCGAACTATTTTTTTTCCATACTCACAGCTTACTCGCCGATGTAACACGAAAACTAATGTGTATAGTGTACTTATTTATTTCTTACTTTCCGTTTCGACGAGAAAGTACACTGCCGAATATGAGACGAACTGTTGTTACCTTGTGCATCCACGTTGCAGTTTCAATCACGAATGCAACTCCTTCCATCACTTAGAGAAAGAAAAAACCACTTTGGTAACTAATGGTAACGTCTCTAGCAGTCAGATGTACCCTCTCTTGGTAGAGGTGCGAAGAAAATAATGCACTCGATAACGTCAACACATTATTCTATTCTTTAATGCAGTTATTTTACATTGAATAAGGAAATTCATCCTTTAGAAACACATCTAGTACGCTCATTGAGAACCATTTTATTTTGTCGAAAATGTGGAATCATGTAAAGTAAGTATTCAAATCTGCATGTGTCATTATTATATTTATAACGAATGCCGAAAATTTTGCATTTACATCTCCTGTGTGCCACATTTTCTAACATAATTTCGATTACAGGCTGCGCAACGATAATTTCTTACACTCACGTCGTGGTTTATGTCTACCATTCGTAATCTCCCTCGTCCTCTCTGCCTTCAACTGTGAAAGAGAGATGTCTCAAACGCTACACAGCGCATGTTTAAATCTTAGCCCTTCAACGAGAGTGACGTGCCTCGTCAGTATTATCCATGTTCTTGATGCGGATGACAGGACGTCAAGCACCGCCTGTGAGTCACGAATTATCTCTTACTTTGAGAAGCAATCACTCCAGAAGGTTTTCTCCTTTGTGCCTTTATACTGACCACTTGCGTGCAAGAAACACACATGTCCAATACTTGGAAATAAATTTCGACAGACATATATACTGAGAGATGACAGTTTTAAAGTGTGTCAAATCTAGCCTTCCTTATTGTTTGAAGTCAGTAGTGAAGCAGTTCATCTCAGTTAGCAAGTGCAAATACAATTCATGGAAAAACAGGTAGTCCAGTCATGAGGTATGTGTCTGAACTTTGTAAAGGACGAATGCGGAATTCGAAGAAAGGATGACACTCTCTAGCAAATAATGTGTGCGTAATTGTTTGATCTAGGAAGAAATCGTAGGAATATGAGCGAATACCGAAAGTAAGAGCAAGTGAGACTAAAAGGAGTTGGGTGTAGGTCTGGTCGTATCGGACAGTCTGCTACACAGTTCCCACTCTCTGACGCTATCCCTCTGCTAACCGCCACGGGGACTTTTGGCTGCTCAGTTTCCTGGCTGGCCCGGTGCACCCCTCCTTAGCTAACCTGGTCGCCCAAGACTCCTCTTAAGCGACCATATTGATGGCGATCTCAGTGCGGACGCCAGATCAACACAGGATGCTGCGAAACAGTACTCCCATCCTCAGACTATCCGCTACACCCGGCCTCCAGGTCGCTGGATTACAGGAGCACGCCACCACTCTCAGCCGCCAGTGTAATCCATTCTATCGCTACTTTACCTACAATCTGCGATGTCAGCGAACTACTTTTTTTCCATACTCACAGCTTACTCGCCGATGTAACACGAAAACTAATGTGTATAGTGTACTTATTTATTTCTTACTTTCCGTTTCGACGAGAAAGTACACTGCCGAATATGAGACGAACTGTTGTTACCTTGTGGATCCACGTTGCAGTTTCAATCACGAATGCAACTCCTTCCATCACTTAGAGAAAGAAAAAACCACTTTGGTAACTAATGGTAACGTCTCTAGCAGTCAGATGTACCCTCTCTTGGTAGAGGTGTGAAGAAAATAATGCACTCGACAACGTCAACACATTATTCTATTCTTTAATGCAGTTATTTTACATTGAATAAGGAAATTCATCCTTTAGAAACACATCTAGTATGCTCATTGCATACCATTTTATTTTGTCGAAAATGTGGAATCATGTAAAGTAAGTATTCAAATCTGCATGTGTCATTATTATATTTATAACGAATGCCGAAAATTTTGCATTTACATCTGCTGTGTGCCACATTTTCTAACATAATTTCGATTACAGGCTGCGCAACGATAATTTCTTACACTCACGTCGTGGTTTATGTCTACCATTCGTAATCTCCCTCGTCCTCTCTGCCTTCAACTGTGAAAGAGAGATGTCTCAAACGCTACACAGCGCATGTTTCATCTTAGCCCTTCAAGGAGAGTGACGTGCCTCGTCAGTATTATCCATGTTCTTGATGCGGATGACAGGACGTCAAGCACCGCCTGTGAATCACGAATTATCTCTTACTTTGAGAAGCAATCACTCCAGAAGGTTTTCTCCTTTGTGCCTTTATACTGACCACTTGCGTGCAAGAAACACACATGTCCAATACTTGGAAATAAATTTCGACAGACATATATACTGAGAGATGACAGTTTTAAAGTGTGTCAAATCTAGCCTTCCTTATTTTTTGAAGTCACTAGTGAAGCAGTTCATCTCAGTTAGCAAGTGCAAATACAATTCATGGAAAAACAGGTAGTCCAGTCATGAGGTATGTGTCTGAACTTTGTAAAGGACGAATGCGGAATTCGAAGAAAGGATGACACTCTCTAGCAAATAATGTGTGCGTAATTGTTTGATCTAGGAAGAAATCGCAGGAATATGAGCGAATACCGAAAGTAAGAGCAAGTGAGACTAAAAGGAGTTGGGTGTAGGTCTGGTCGTATCGGACAGTCTGCTACACAGTTCCCACTCTCTGACGCTATCCCTCTGCTAACCGCCACGGGGACTTTTGGCTGCTCAGTTTCCTGCCTGGCCCGGTGCACCCCTCCTTAGCTAACCTGGTCGCCCAAGACTCCTCTTAAGCGACCATATTGATGGCGATCTCAGTGCGGACGCCAGATCAACACAGGATGCTGCGAAACAGTACTCCCATCCTCAGACTATCCGCTACACCCGGCCTCCAGGTCGCTGGATTACAGGAGCACGCCACCACTCCCAGCCGCCAGTGTAATCCATTCTACCGCTACTTTACCTACAATCTGCGATGTCAGCGAACTATTTTTTTTTCCATACTCACAGCTTACTCGCCGATTTAACACGAAAACTAATGTGTATAGTGTACTTATTTATTTCTTACTTTCCGTTTCGACGAGAAAGTACACAGCCGAATATGAGACGAACTGTTGTTACCTTGTGGATCCACGTTGCAGTTTCAATCACGAATGCAATTCCTTCCATCACTTAGAGAAAGAAAAAACCACTTTGGTAACTAATGGTAACGTCTCTAGCAGTCAGGTGTACCCTCTCTTGGTAGAGGTGTGAAGAAAATAATGCACTCGATAACGTCAACACATTATTCTATTCTTTAATGCAGTTATTTTACATTGAATAAGGAAATTCATCCTTTAGAAACACATCTAGTATGCTCATTGAATACCATTTTATTTTGTCGAAAATGTGGAATCATGTAAAGTAAGTATTCAAATCTGCATGTGTCATTATTATATTTATAACGAATGCCGAAAATTTTGCATTTACATCTGCTGTGTGCCACATTTTCTAACATAATTTCGATTACAGGCTGCGCAACGATAATTTCTTACACTCACGTCGTGGTTTATGTCTACCATTCGTAATCTCCCTCGTCCTCTCTGCCTTCAACTGTGAAAGAGAGATGTCTCAAACGCTACACAGCGCATGTTTAAATCTTAGCCCTTCAACGAGAGTGACGTGCCTCGTCAGTATTATCCATGTTCTTGATGCGGATGACAGGACGTCAAGCACCGCCTGTGAGTCACGAATTATCTCTTACTTTGAGAAGCAATCACTCCAGAAGGTTTTCTCCTTTGTGCCTTTATACTGACCACTTGCGTGCAAGAAACACACATGTCCAATACTTGGAAATAAATTTCGACAGACATATATACTGAGAGATGACAGTTTTAAAGTGTGTCAAATCTAGCCTTCCTTATTGTTTGAAGTCAGTAGTGAAGCAGTTCATCTCAGTTAGCAAGTGCAAATACAATTCATGGAAAAACAGGTAGTCCAGTCATGAGGTATGTGTCTGAACTTTGTAAAGGACGAATGCGGAATTCGAAGAAAGGATGACACTCTCTAGCAAATAATGTGTGCGTAATTGTTTGATCTAGGAAGAAATCGTAGGAATATGAGCGAATACCGAAAGTAAGAGCAAGTGAGACTAAAAGGAGTTGGGTGTAGGTCTGGTCGTATCGGACAGGCTGCTACACAGTTCCCACTCTCTGACGCTATCCCTCTGCTAACCGCCACGGGGACTTTTGGCTGCTCAGTTTCCTGCCTGGCCCGGTGCACCCCTCCTTAGCTAACCTGGTCGCCCAAGACTCCTCTTAAGCGACCATATTGATGGCGATCTCAGTGCGGACGCCAGATCAACACAGGATGCTGCGAAACAGTACTCCCATCCTCAGACTATCCGCTACACCCGGCCTCCAGGTCGCTGGATTACAGGAGCACGCCACCACTCCCAGCCGCCAGTGTAATCCATTCTACCGCTACTTTACCTACAATCTGCGATGTCAGCGAACTATTTTTTTTTCCATACTCACAGCTTACTCGCCGATTTAACACGAAAACTAATGTGTATAGTGTACTTATTTATTTCTTACTTTCCGTTTCGACGAGAAAGTACACAGCCGTATATGAGACGAACTGTTGTTACCTTGTGGATCCACGTTGCAGTTTCAATCACGAATGCAATTCCTTCCATCACTTAGAGAAAGAAAAAACCACTTTGGTAACTAATGGTAACGTCTCTAGCAGTCAGGTGTACCCTCTCTTGGTAGAGGTGTGAAGAAAATAATGCACTCGATAACGTCAACACATTATTCTATTCTTTAATGCAGTTATTTTACATTGAATAAGGAAATTCATCCTTTAGAAACACATCTAGTATGCTCATTGAATACCATTTTATTTTGTCGAAAATGTGGAATCATGTAAAGTAAGTATTCAAATCTGCATGTGTCATTATTATATTTATAACGAATGCCGAAAATTTTGCATTTACATCTGCTGTGTGCCACATTTTCTAACATAATTTCGATTACAGGCTGCGCAACGATAATTTCTTACACTCACGTCGTGGTTTATGTCTACCATTCGTAATCTCCCTCGTCCTCTCTGCCTTCAACTGTGAAAGAGAGATGTCTCAAACGCTACACAGCGCATGTTTAAATCTTAGCCCTTCAACGAGAGTGACGTGCCTCGTCAGTATTATCCATGTTCTTGATGCGGATGACAGGACGTCAAGCACCGCCTGTGAGTCACGAATTATCTCTTACTTTGAGAAGCAATCACTCCAGAAGGTTTTCTCCTTTGTGCCTTTATACTGACCACTTGCGTGCAAGAAACACACATGTCCAATACTTGGAAATAAATTTCGACAGACATATATACTGAGAGATGACAGTTTTAAAGTGTGTCAAATCTAGCCTTCCTTATTGTTTGAAGTCAGTAGTGAAGCAGTTCATCTCAGTTAGCAAGTGCAAATACAATTCATGGAAAAACAGGTAGTCCAGTCATGAGGTATGTGTCTGAACTTTGTAAAGGACGAATGCGGAATTCGAAGAAAGGATGACACTCTCTAGCAAATAATGTGTGCGTAATTGTTTGATCTAGGAAGAAATCGTAGGAATATGAGCGAATACCGAAAGTAAGAGCAAGTGAGACTAAAAGGAGTTGGGTGTAGGTCTGGTCGTATCGGACAGGCTGCTACACAGTTCCCACTCTCTGACGCTATCCCTCTGCTAACCGCCACGGGGACTTTTGGCTGCTCAGTTTCCTGCCTGGCCCGGTGCACCCCTCCTTAGCTAACCTGGTCGCCCAAGACTCCTCTTAAGCGACCATATTGATGGCGATCTCAGTGCGGACGCCAGATCAACACAGGATGCTGCGAAACAGTACTCCCATCCTCAGACTATCCGCTACACCCGGCCTCCAGGTCGCTGGATTACAGGAGCACGCCACCACTCTCAGCCGCCAGTGTAATCCATTCTATCGCTACTTTACCTACAATCTGCGATGTCAGCGAACTATTTTTTTCCATACTCACAGCTTACTCGCCGATGTAACACGAAAACTAATGTGTATAGTGTACTTATTTATTTCTTACTTTCCGTTTCGACGAGAAAGTACACTGCCGAATATGAGACGAACTGTTGTTACCTTGTGGATCCACGTTGCAGTTTCAATCACGAATGCAACTCCTTCCATCACTTAGAGAAAGAAAAAACCACTTTGGTAACTAATGGTAACGTCTCTAGCAGTCAGATGTACCCTCTCTTGGTAGAGGTGTGAAGAAAATAATGCACTCGACAACGTCAACACATTATTCTATTCTTTAATGCAGTTATTTTACATTGAATAAGGAAATTCATCCTTTAGAAACACATCTAGTATGCTCATTGCATACCATTTTATTTTGTCGAAAATGTGGAATCATGTAAAGTAAGTATTCAAATCTGCATGTGTCATTATTATATTTATAACGAATGCCGAAAATTTTGCATTTACATCTGCTGTGTGCCACATTTTCTAACATAATTTCGATTACAGGCTGCGCAACGATAATTTCTTACACTCACGTCGTGGTTTATGTCTACCATTCGTAATCTCCCTCGTCCTCTCTGCCTTCAACTGTGAAAGAGAGATGTCTCAAACGCTACACAGCGCATCTTTCATCTTAGCCCTTCAAGGAGAGTGACGTGCCTCGTCAGTATTATCCATGTTCTTGATGCGGATGACAGGACGTCAAGCGACGCCTGTGAATCACGAATTATCTCTTACTTTGAGAAGCAATCACTCCAGAAGGTTTTCTCCTTTGTGCCTTTATACTGACCACTTGCGTGCAAGAAACACACATGTCCAATACTTGGAAATAAATTTCGACAGACATATATACTGAGAGATGACAGTTTTAAAGTGTGTCAAATCTAGCCTTCCTTATTTTTTGAAGTCACTAGTGAAGCAGTTCATCTCAGTTAGCAAGTGCAAATACAATTCATGGAAAAACAGGTAGTCCAGTCATGAGGTATGTGTCTGAACTTTGTAAAGGACGAATGCGGAATTCGAAGAAAGGATGACACTCTCTAGCAAATAATGTGTGCGTAATTGTTTGATCTAGGAAGAAATCGTAGGAATATGAGCGAATACCGAAAGTAAGAGCAAGTGAGACTAAAAGGAGTTGGGTGTAGGTCTGGTCGTATCGGACAGTCTGCTACACAGTTCCCACTCTCTGACGCTATCCCTCTGCTAACCGCCACGGGGACTTTCGGCTGCTCAGTTTCCTGCCTGGCCCGGTGCACCCCTCCTTAGCTAACCTGGTCGCCCAAGACTCCTCTTAAGCGACCATATTGATGGCGATCTCAGTGCGGACGCCAGATCAACACAGGATGCTGCGAAACAGTACTCCCATCCTCAGACTATCCGCTACACCCGGCCTCCAGGTCGCTGGATTACAGGAGCACGCCACCACTCCCAGCCGCCAGTGTAATCCATTCTACCGCTACTTTACCTACAATCTGCGATGTCAGCGAACTATTTTTTTTTCCATACTCACAGCTTACTCGCCGATTTAACACGAAAACTAATGTGTATAGTGTACTTATTTATTTCTTACTTTCCGTTTCGACGAGAAAGTACACAGCCGAATATGAGACGAACTGTTGTTACCTTGTGGATCCACGTTGCAGTTTCAATCACGAATGCAATTCCTTCCATCACTTAGAGAAAGAAAAAACCACTTTGGTAACTAATGGTAACGTCTCTAGCAGTCAGATGTACCCTCTCTTGGTAGAGGTGTGAAGAAAATAATGCACTCGATAACGTCAACACATTATTCTATTCTTTAATGCAGTTATTTTACATTGAATAAGGAAATTCATCCTTTAGAAACACATCTAGTATGCTCATTGAATACCATTTTATTTTGTCGAAAATGTGGAATCATGTAAAGTAAGTATTCAAATCTGCATGTGTCATTATTATATTTATAACGAATGCGGAAAATTTTGCATTTACATCTGCTGTGTGCCACATTTTCTAACATAATTTCGATTACAGGCTGCGCAACGATAATTTCTTACACTCACGTCGTGGTTTATGTCTACCATTCGTAATCTCCCTCGTCCTCTCTGCCTTCAACTGTGAAAGAGAGATGTCTCAAACGCTACACAGCGCATGTTTCATCTTAGCCCTTCAAGGAGAGTGACGTGCCTCGTCAGTATTATCCATGTTCTTGATGCGGATGACAGGACGTCAAGCACCGCCTGTGAATCACGAATTATCTCTTACTTTGAGAAGCAATCACTCCAGAAGGTTTTCTCCTTTGTGCCTTTATACTGACCACTTGCGTGCAAGAAACACACATGTCCAATACTTGGAAATAAATTTCGACAGACATATATACTGAGAGATGACAGTTTTAAAGTGTGTCAAATCTAGCCTTCCTTATTTTTTGAAGTCACTAGTGAAGCAGTTCATCTCAGTTAGCAAGTGCAAATACAATTCATGGAAAAACAGGTAGTCCAGTCATGAGGTATGTGTCTGAACTTTGTAAAGGACGAATGCGGAATTCGAAGAAAGGATGACACTCTCTAGCAAATAATGTGTGCGTAATTGTTTGATCTAGGAAGAAATCGTAGGAATATGAGCGAATACCGAAAGTAAGAGCAAGTGAGACTAAAAGGAGTTGGGTGTAGGTCTGGTCGTATCGGACAGTCTGCTACACAGTTCCCACTCTCTGACGCTATCCCTCTGCTAACCGCCACGGGGACTTTCGGCTGCTCAGTTTCCTGCCTGGCCCGGTGCACCCCTCCTTAGCTAACCTGGTCGCCCAAGACTCCTCTTAAGCGACCATATTGATGGCGATCTCAGTGCGGACGCCAGATCAACACAGGATGCTGCGAAACAGTACTCCCATCCTCAGACTATCCGCTACACCCGGCCTCCAGGTCGCTGGATTACAGGAGCACGCCACCACTCCCAGCCGCCAGTGTAATCCATTCTACCGCTACTTTACCTACAATCTGCGATGTCAGCGAACTATTTTTTTTTCCATACTCACAGCTTACTCGCCGATTTAACACGAAAACTAATGTGTATAGTGTACTTATTTATTTCTTACTTTCCGTTTCGACGAGAAAGTACACAGCCGAATATGAGACGAACTGTTGTTACCTTGTGGATCCACGTTGCAGTTTCAATCACGAATGCAATTCCTTCCATCACTTAGAGAAAGAAAAAACCACTTTGGTAACTAATGGTAACGTCTCTAGCAGTCAGATGTACCCTCTCTTGGTAGAGGTGTGAAGAAAATAATGCACTCGATAACGTCAACACATTATTCTATTCTTTAATGCAGTTATTTTACATTGAATAAGGAAATTCATCCTTTAGAAACACATCTAGTATGCTCATTGAATACCATTTTATTTTGTCGAAAATGTGGAATCATGTAAAGTAAGTATTCAAATCTGCATGTGTCATTATTATATTTATAACGAATGCGGAAAATTTTGCATTTACATCTGCTGTGTGCCACATTTTCTAACATAATTTCGATTACAGGCTGCGCAACGATAATTTCTTACACTCACGTCGTGGTTTATGTCTACCATTCGTAATCTCCCTCGTCCTCTCTGCCTTCAACTGTGAAAGAGAGATGTCTCAAACGCTACACAGCGCATGTTTCATCTTAGCCCTTCAAGGAGAGTGACGTGCCTCGTCAGTATTATCCATGTTCTTGATGCGGATGACAGGACGTCAAGCACCGCCTGTGAATCACGAATTATCTCTTACTTTGAGAAGCAATCACTCCAGAAGGTTTTCTCCTTTGTGCCTTTATACTGACCACTTGCGTGCAAGAAACACACATGTCCAATACTTGGAAATAAATTTCGACAGACATATATACTGAGAGATGACAGTTTTAAAGTGTGTCAAATCTAGCCTTCCTTATTTTTTGAAGTCACTAGTGAAGCAGTTCATCTCAGTTAGCAAGTGCAAATACAATTCATGGAAAAACAGGTAGTCCAGTCATGAGGTATGTGTCTGAACTTTGTAAAGGACGAATGCGGAATTCGAAGAAAGGATGACACTCTCTAGCAAATAATGTGTGCGTAATTGTTTGATCTAGGAAGAAATCGTAGGAATATGAGCGAATACCGAAAGTAAGAGCAAGTGAGACTAAAAGGAGTTGGGTGTAGGTCTGGTCGTATCGGACAGTCTGCTACACAGTTCCCACTCTCTGACGCTATCCCTCTGCTAACCGCCACGGGGACTTTTGGCTGCTCAGTTTCCTGCCTGGCCCGGTGCACCCCTCCTTAGCTAACCTGGTCGCCCAATACTCGTCTTAAGCGACCATATTGATGGCGATCTCACTGCGGACGCCAGATCAACACAGGATGCTGCGAAACAGTACTCCCATCCTCAGACTATCCGCTACACCCGGCCTCCAGTTCGCTGGATTACAGGAGCACGCCACCACTCCCAGCCGCCAGTGTAATCCATTCTACCGCTACTTTACCTACAATCTGCGATGTCAGCGAACTATTTTTTTTCCATACTCACAGCTTACTCGCCGATTTAACACGAAAACTAATGTGTATAGTGTACTTATTTATTTCTTACTTTCCGTTTCGACGAGAAAGTACACAGCCGAATATGAGACGAACTGTTGTTACCTTGTGGATCCACGTTGCAGTTTCAATCACGAATGCAATTCCTTCCATCACTTAGAGAAAGAAAAAACCACTTTGGTAACTAATGGTAACGTCTCTAGCAGTCAGATGTACCCTCTCTTGGTACAGGTGTGAAGAAAATAATGCACTCGATAACGTCAACACATTATTCTATTCTTTAATGCAGTTATTTTACATTGAATAAGGAAATTCATCCTTTAGAAACACATCTAGTATGCTCATTGAATACCATTTTATTTTGTCGAAAATGTGGAATCATGTAAAGTAAGTATTCAAATCTGCATGTGTCATTATTATATTTATAACGAATGCCGAAAATTTTGCATTTACATCTCCTGTGTGCCACATTTTCTAACATAATTTCGATTACAGGCTGCGCAACGATAATTTCTTACACTCACGTCGTGGTTTATGTCTTCCATTCGTAATCTCCCTCGTCCTCTCAGCCTTCAACTGTGAAAGAGAGATGTCTCAAACGCTACACAGCGCATGTTTCATCTTAGCCCTTCAACGAGAGTGACGTGCCTCGTCAGTATTATCCATGTTCTTGATGCGGATGACAGGACGTCAAGCACCGCCTGTGAGTCACGAATTATCTCTTACTTTGAGAAGCAATCACTCCAGAAGGTTTTCTCCTTTGTGCCTTTATACTGACCACTTGCGTGCAAGAAACACACATGTCCAATACTTGGAAATAAATTTCGACAGACATATATACTGAGAGATGACAGTTTTAAAGTGTGTCAAATCTAGCCTTCCTTATTTTTTGAAGTCACTAGTGAAGCAGTTCATCTCAGTTAGCAAGTGCAAATACAATTAATGGAAAAACAGGTAGTCCAGTCATGAGGTATGTGTCTGAACTTTGTAAAGGACGAATGCGAAATTCGAAGAAAGGATGACACTCTCTAGCAAATAATGTGTGCGTAATTGTTTGATCTAGGAAGAAATCGTAGGAATATGAGCGAATACCGAAAGTAAGAGCAAGTGAGACTAAAAGGAGTTGGGTGTAGGTCTGGTCGTATCGGACAGGCTGCTACACAGTTCCCACTCTCTGACGCTATCCCTCTGCTAACCGCCACGGGGACTTTTGGCTGCTCAGTTTCCTGCCTGGCCCGGTGCACCCCTCCTTAGCTAACCTGGTCGCCCAAGATTCCTCTTAAGCGACCATATTGATGGCGATCTCAGTGCGGACGCCAGATCAACACAGGATGCTGCGAAACAGTACTCCCATCCTCAGACTATCCGCTACACCCGGCCTCCAGGTCGCTGGATTACAGGAGCACGCCACCACTCCGAGCCGCCAGTGTAATCCTTCTACCGCTACTTTACCTACAATCTGCGATGTCAGCGAACTATTTTTTTTCCATACTCACAGCTTACTCGCCGATTTAACACGAAAACTAATGTGTATAGTGTACTTATTTATTTCTTACTTTCCGTTTCGACGAGAAAGTACACTGCCGAATATGAGACGAACTGTTGTTACCTTGTGGATCCACGTTGCAGTTTCAATCACGAATGCAATTCCTTCCATCACTTAGAGAAAGAAAAAACCACTTTGGTAACTAATGGTAACGTCTCTAGCAGTCAGATGTACCCTCTCTTGGTAGAGGTGTGAAGAAAATAATGCACTCGATAACGTCAACACATTATTCTATTCTTTAATGCAGTTATTTTACATTGAATAAGGAAATTCATCCTTTAGAAACACATCTAGTATGCTCATTGAATACCATTTTATTTTGTCGAAAATGTGGAATTATGTAAAGTAAGTATTCAAATCTGCATGTGTCGTTATTATATTTATAACGAATGCCGAAAATTTTGCATTTACATCTCCTGTGTGCCACATTTTCTAACATAATTTCGATTACAGGCTGCGCAACGATAATTTCTTACACTCACGTCGTGGTTTATGTCTACCATTCGTAATCTCCCTCGTCCTCTCAGCCTTCAACTGTGAAAGAGAGATGTCTCAAACGCTACACAGCGCATGTTTCATCTTAGCCCTTCAACGAGAGTGACGTGCCTCGTCAGTATTATCCATGTTCTTGATGCGGATGACAGGACGTCAAGCACCGCCTGTGAGTCACGAATTATCTCTTACTTTGAGAAGCAATCACTCCAGAAGGTTTTCTCCTTTGTGCCTTTATACTGACCACTTGCGTGCAAGAAACACACATGTCCAATACTTGGAAACAAATTTCGACAGACATATATACTGAGAGATGACAGTTTTAAAGTGTGTCAAATCTAGCCTTCCTTATTTTTTGAAGTCACTAGTGAAGCAGTTCATCTCAGTTAGCAAGTGCGAATACAATTCATGGAAAAACAGGTAGTCCAGTCATGAGGTATGTGTCTGAACTTTGTAAAGGACGAATGCGGAATTCGAAGAAAGGATGACACTCTCTAGCAAATAATGTGTGCGTAATTGTTTGATCTAGGAAGAAATCGTAGGAATATGAGCGAATACCGAAAGTAAGAGCAAGTGAGACTAAAAGGAGTTGGGTGTAGGTCTGGTCGTATCGGACAGGCACCTACACAGTTCCCACTCTCTGACGCTATCCCTCTGCTAACCGCCACGGGGACTTTTGGCTGCTCAGTTTCCTGCCTGGCCCGGTGCACCCCTCCTTAGCTAACCTGGTCGCCCAAGACTCCTCTTAAGCGAACATTGTGATGGCGATCTCAGTGCGGACGCCAGATCAACACAGGATGCTGCGAAACAGTACTCCCATCCTCAGACTATCCACTACACCCGGCCTCCAGGTCGCTGGATTACAGGAGCACGCCACCACTCCCAGCCGCCAGTGTAATCCATTCTACCGCTACTTTACCTACAATCTGCGATGTCAGCGAACTATTTTTTTTCCATACTCACAGCTTACTCGCCGATTTAACACGAAAACTAATGTGTATAGTGTACTTATTTATTTCTTACTTTCCGTTTCGACGAGAAAGTACACAGCCGAATATGAGACGAACTGTTGTTACCTTGTGGATCCACGTTGCAGTTTCAATCACGAATGCAATTCCTTCCATCACTTAGAGAAAGAAAAAACCACTTTGGTAACTAATGGTAACGTCTCTAGCAGTCAGATGTACCCTCTCTTGGTAGAGGTGTGAAGAAAATAATGCACTCGATAACGTCAACACATTATTCTATTCTTTAATGCAGTTATTTTACACTGAATAAGGAAATTCATCCTTTAGAAACACATCTAGTATGCTCATTGAATACCATTTTATTTTGTCGAAAATGTGGAATCATGTAAAGTAAGTATTCAAATCTGCATGTGTCATTATTATATTTATAACGAATGCCGAAAATTTTGCATTTACATCTCCTGTGTGCCACATTTTCTAACATAATTTCGATTACAGGCTGCGCAACGATAATTTCTTACACTCACGTCGTGGTTTATGTCTACCATTCGTAATCTCCCTCGTCCTCTCTGCCTTCAACTGTGAAAGAGAGATGTCTCAAACGCTACACAGCGCATGTTTCATCTTAGCCCTTCAAGGACAGTGACGTGCCTCGTCAGTATTATCCATGTTCTTGATGCGGATGACAGGACGTCAAGCACCGCCTGTGAGTCACGAATTATCTCTTACTTTGAGAAGCAATCACTCCAGAAGGTTTTCTCCTTTGTGCCTTTATACTGACCACTTGCGTGCAAGAAACACACATGTCCAATACTTGGAAATAAATTTCGACAGACATATATACTGAGAGATGACAGTTTTAAAGTGTGTCAAATCTAGCCTTCCTTATTTTTTGAAGTCACTAGTGAAGCAGTTCATCTCAGTTAGCAAGTGCAAATACAATTCATGGAAAAACAGGTAGTCCAGTCATGAGGTATGTGTCTGAACTTTGTAACGGACGAATGCGAAATTCGAAGAAAGGATGACACTCTCTAGCAAATAATGTGTGCGTAATTGTTTGATCTAGGAAGAAATCGTAGGAATATGAGCGAATACCGAAAGTAAGAGCAAGTGAGACTAAAAGGAGTTGGGTGTAGGTCTGGTCGTATCGGACAGGCTGCTACACAGTTCCCACTCTCTGACGCTATCCCTCTGCTAACCGCAACGGGGACTTTTGGCTGCTCAGTTTCCTGCCTGGCCCGGTGAACCCCTCCTTAGCTAACCTGGTCGCCCAAGACTCCTCTTAAGCGACCATATTGATGGCGATCTCAGTGCGGACGCCAGATCAACACAGGATGCTGCGAAACAATACTCCCATCCTCAGACTATCCGCTACACCCGGCCTCCAGGTCGCTGGATTACAGGAGCACGCCACCACTCCCAGCCGCCAGTGTAATCCATTCTACCGCTATTTTACCTACAATCTGCGATGTCAGCGAACTATTTTTTTTCCATACTCACAGCTTACTCGCCGATTTAACACGAAAACTAATGTGTATAGTGTACTTATTTATTTCTTACTTTCCGTTTCGACGAGAAAGTACACAGCCGAATATGAGACGAACTGTTGTTACCTTGTGGATCCACGTTGCAGTTTCAATCACGAATGCAATTCCTTCCATCACTTAGAGAAAGAAAAAACCACTTTGGTAACTAATGGTAACGTCTCTAGCAGTCAGATGTACCCTCTCATGGTAGAGGTGTGAAGAAAATAATGCACTCGATAACGTCAACACATTATTCTATTCTTTAATGCAGTTATTTTACACTGAATAAGGAAATTCATCCTTTAGAAATACATCTAGTATGCTCATTGAATACCATTTTATTTTGTCGAAAATGTGGAATCATGTAAAGTAAGTATTCAAATCTGCATGTGTCATTATTATATTTATAACGAATGCCGAAAATTTTGCATTTACATCTGCTGTGTGCCACATTTTCTAACATAATTTCGATTACAGGCTGCGCAACGATAATTTCTTACACTCACGTCGTGGTTTATGTCTATCATTCGTAATCTCCCTCGTCCTCTCTGCCTTCAACTGTGAAAGAGAGATGTCTCAAACGCTACACAGCGCATGTTTCATCTTAGCCCTTCAAGGAGAGTGACGTGCCTCGTCAGTATTATCCATGTTCTTGATGCGGATGACAGGACGTCAAGCACCGCCTGTGAGTCACGAATTATCTCTTACTTTGAGAAGCAATCACTCCAGAAGGTTTTCTCCTTTGTGCCTTTATACTGACCACTTGCGTGCAAGAAACACACATGTCCAATACTTGGAAACAAATTTCGACAGACATATATACTGAGAGATGACAGTTTTAAAGTGTATCAAATCTAGCCTTCCTTATTTTTTGAAGTCACTAGTGAAGCAGTTCATCTCAGTTAGCAAGTGCAAATACAATTCATGGAAAAACAGGTAGTCCAGTCATGAGGTATGTGTCTGAACTTTGTAAAGGACGAATGCGGAATTCGAAGAAAGGATGACACTCTCTAGCAAATAATGTGTGCGTAATTGTTTGATCTAGGAAGAAATCGTAGGAATATGAGCGAATACCGAAAGTAAGAGCAAGTGAGATTAAAATAGTTGGGTGTAGGTCTGGTCGTATCGGACAGGCTGCTACACAGTTCCTACTCTGTGACGCTATCCCTTTGCTAACCGCCACGGGGACATTTTGGCTGCTCAGTTTCCTGCCTGGCCCGGTGCACCCCTCCTTAGCAAACCTGGTCGCCCAAGACTCCTCTTCAGCGACCATATTGATGGCGATCTCAGTGCGGACGCCAGATCAACACAGGATGCTGCGAAACAGTACTCCCATCCTCAGACTATCCACTACACCCGGCCTCCAGGTCGCTGGATTACAGGAGCACGCCACCACTCCCAGCCGCCAGTGTAATCCATTCTACCGCTACTTTACCTACAATCTGCGATGTCAGCAAACTATTTTTTTTCCATACTCACAGCTTACTCGCCGTTTTAACACGAAAACTAATGTGTACAGTGTACTTATTTATTTCTTACTTTCCGTTTCGACAAGAAAGTACACTGACGAATATGAGACGAACTGTTGTTACCTTGTGGATCCACGTTGCAGTTTCAATCACGAATGCAACTCCTTCCATCACTTAGAGAAAGAAAAAACCACTTTGGTAACTAATGGTAACGTCTCTAGCAGTCAGATGTACCCTCTCTTGGTAGAGGTGCGAAGAAAATAATGCACTCGATAACGTCAACACATTATTCTATTCTTTAATGCAGTTATTTTACATTGAATAAGGAAATTCATCCTTTAGAAACACATCTAGTACGCTCATTGAGTACCATTTTATTTTGTCGAAAATGTGGAATCATGTAAAGTAAGTATTCAAATCTGCATGTGTCATTATTATATTTATAACGAATGCCGAAAATTTTGCATTTACATCTCCTGTGTGCCACATTTTCTAACATAATTTCGATTACAGGCTGCGCAACGATAATTTCTTACACTCACGTCGTGGTTTATGTCTACCATTCGTAATCTCCCTCGTCCTCTCTGCCTTCAACTGTGAAAGAGAGATGTCTCAAACGCTACACAGCGCATGTTTAAATCTTAGCCCTTCAAGGAGAGTGACGTGCCTCGTCAGTATTATCCATGTTCTTGATGCGGATGACGGGACGTCAAGCACCGCCTGTGAGTCACGAATTATCTCTTACTTTGAGAAGCAATCACTCCAGAAGGTTTTCTCCTTTGTGCCTTTATACTGACCACTTGCGTGCAAGAAACACACATGTCTAATACTTGGAAATAAATTTCGACAGACATATATACTGAGAGATGACAGTTTTAAAGTGTGTCAGATCTAGCCTTCCTTATTGTTTGAAGTCAGTAGTGAAGCAGTTCATCTCAGTTAGCAAGTGCAAATACAATTCATGGAAAAACAGGTAGTCCAGTCATGAGGCATGTGTCTGAACTTTGTAAAGGACGAATGCGGAATTCGAAGAAAGGATGACACTCTCTAGCAAATAATGTGTGCGTAATTGTTTGATCTACGAAGAAATCGTAGGAATATGAGCGAATACCGAAAGTAAGAGCAAGTGAGATTAAAATAGTTGGGTGTAGGTCTGGTCGTATCGGACAGGCTGCTACACAGTTCCTACTCTCTGTCGCTATCCCTTTGCTAACCGCCACGGGGACTTTTGGCTGCTCAGTTTCCTGCCTGGCCCGGTGCACCCCTCCTTAGCAAACCTGGTCGCCCAAGACTCCTCTTAAGCGACCATTGTGATGGCGATCTCAGTGCGGACGCCAGATCAACACAGGATGCTGCGAAACAGTACTCCCACCCTCAGACTATCCGCTACACCCGGCCTCCAGGTCGCTGGATTACAGGAGCACGCCACCACTCCCAGCCGCCAGTGTAATCCATTCTACCGCTACTTTACCTACAATCTGCGATGTCAGCGAACTATTTTTTTTCCATACTCACAGCTTACTCGCCGATTTAACACGAAAACTAATGTGTATAGTGTACTTATTTATTTCTTACTTTCCGTTTCGACGAGAAAGTACACTGACGAATATGAGACGAACTGTTGTTACTTTGTGGATACAAGTTGCAGTTTCAATCACGAATGCAATTCCTTCCATCACTTAGAGAAAGAAAAAACCACTTTGGTAACTAATGGTAACGTCTCTAGCAGTCAGATGTACCCTCTCTTGGTAGAGGTGCGAAGAAAATAATGCACTCGATAACGTCAACACATTATTCTATTCTTTAATGCAGTTATTTTACATTGAATAAGGAAATTCATCCATTAGAAACACATCTAGTATGCTCATTGAGTACCATTTTATTTTGTCGAAAATGTGGAATCATGTAAAGTAAGTATTCAAATCTGCATGTGTCATTATTATATTTATAACGAATGCCGAAAATTTTGCATTTACATCTCCTGTGTGCCACATTTTCTAACATAATTTCGATTACAGGCTGCGCAACGATAATTTCTTACACTCACGTCGTGGGTTATGTCTACCATTCGTAATCTCCCTCGTCCTCTCTGCCTTCAAGTGTGAAACAGAGATGTTTCAAACGCTACACAGCGCATGTTTAAATCTTAGCCCTTCAAGGAGAGTGACGTGCCTCGTCAGTATTATCCATGTTCTTGATGCGGATGACAGGACGTCAAGCACCGCCTGTGAGTCACGAATTATCTCTTACTTTGAGAAGCAATCACTCCAGAAGGTTTTCTCCTTTGTGCCTTTATACTGACCACTTGCGTGCAAGAAACACACATGTCCAATACTTGGAAATAAATTTCGACAGACATATATACTGAGAGATGACAGTTTTAAAGTGTGTCAAATCTAGCCTTCCTTATTTTTTGAAGTCACTAGTGAAGCAGTTCATCTCAGTTAGCAAGTGCAAATACAATTCATGGAAAAACAGGTAGTCCAGTCATGAGGTATGTGTCTGAACTTTGTAAAGGACGAATGCGGAATTCGAAGAAAGGATGACACTCTCTAGCAAATAATGTGTGCGTAATTGTTTGATCTAGGAAGAAATTGTAGGAATATGAGCGAATACCGAAAGTAAGAGCAAGTGAGACTAAAATGAGTTGGGTGTAGGTCTGGTCGTATCGGACAGGCTGCTACACAGTTCCCACTCTCTGACGCTATCCCTCTGCTAACCGCCACGGGGACTTTTGGCTGCTCAGTTTCCTGCCTGGCCCGGTGCACCCCTCCTTAGCTAACCTGGTCGCCCAAGACTCCTCTTAAGCGACCATATTGATGTCGATCTCAGTGCGGACGCCAGATCAACACAGGATGCTGCGAAACAGTACTCCCATCCTCAGACTATCCACTACACCCGGCCTCCAGGTCGCTGGATTACAGGAGCACGCCACCACTCCCAGCCGCCAGTGTAATCCATTCTACCGCTACTTTACCTACAATCTGCGATGTCAGCAAACTATTTTTTTTCCATACTCACAGCTTACTCGCCGATTTAACACGAAAACTAATGTGTATAGTGTACTTATTTATTTCTTACTTTCCGTTTCGACGAGAAAGTACACTGCCGAATATGAGACGAACTGTTGTTACCTTGTGGATCCACGTTGCAGTTTCAGTCACGAATGCAATTCCTTCCATCACTTAGAGAAAGAAAAAACCACTTTGGTAACTAATGGTAACGTCTCTAGAAGTCAGATGTACCCTCTCTTGGTAGAGGTGCGAAGAAAATAATGCACTCGATAACGTCAACACATTATTCTATTCTTTAATGCAGTTATTTTACATTGAATGAGGAAATTCATCCTTTAGAAACACATCTAGTATGCTCATTGAGTACCATTTTATTTTATCGAAAATGTGGAATCATGTAAAGTAAGTATTCAAATCTGCATGTGTCATTATTATATTTATAACGAATGCCGAAAATTTTGCATTTACATCTCCTGTGTGCCACATTTTCTAACATAATTTCCATTACAGGCTGCGCAACGATAATTTCTTACACTCACGTCGTGGTTTATGTCTACTATTCGTAATCTCCGTCGTCCTCTCTGCCTTCAACTGTGAAACAGAGATGTCTCAAACGCTACACAGCGCATGTTTAAATCTTAGCCCTTCAAGGAGAGTGACGTGCCTCGTCAGTATTATCCATGTTCTTGATGCGGATGACGGGACGTCAAGCACCGCCTGTGAGTCACGAATTATCTCTTACTTTGAGAAGCAATCACTCCAGAAGGTTTTCTCCTTTGTGCCTTTATACTGACCACTTGCGTGCAAGAAACACACATGTCCAATACTTGGAAATAAATTTCGACAGACATATATACTGAGAGATGACAGTTTTAAAGTGTGTCAAATCTAGCCTTCCTTATTTTTTGAAGTCACTAGTGAAGCAGTTCATCTCAGTTAGCAAGTGCAAATACAATTCATGGAAAAACAGGTAGTCCAGTCATGAGGTATGTGTCTGAACTTTGTAAAGGACGAACGCGGAATTCGAAGAAAGGATGACACTCTCTAGCAAATAATGTGTGCGTAATTGTTTGATCTGGGAAGAAATTGTAGGAATATGAGCGAATACCGAAAGTAAGAGCAAGTGAGACTAAAAAGAGTTGGGTGTAGGTCTGGTCGTATCGGACAGGCTGCTACACAGTTCCCACTCTCTGACGCTATCCCTCTGCTAACCGCCACGGGGACTTTTGGCTGCTCAGTTTCCTGCCTGGCCCGGTGCACCCCTCCTTAGCTAACCTGGTCGCCCAAGACTCCTCTTGAGCGACCATATTGATGGCGATCTCAGTGCGGACGCCAGATCAACACAGGATGCTGCAAAACAGTACTCCCATCCTCAGACTATCCACTACACCCGGCCTCCAGGTCGCTGGATTACAGGAGCACGCCACCACTCCCAGCCGCCAGTGTAATCCATTCTACCGCTACTTTACCTACAATCTGCGATGTCAGCAAACTATTTTTTTTCCATACTCACAGCTTACTCGCCGATTTAACACGAAAACTAATGTGTATAGTGTACTTATTTATTTCTTACTTTCCGTTTCGACGAGAAAGTACACTGCCGAATATGAGACGAACTGTTGTTACCTTGTGGATGCACGTTGCAGTTTCAATCACGAATGCAATTCCTTCCATCACTTAGAGAAAGAAAAAACCACTTTGGTAACTAATGGTAACGTCTCTAGAAGTCAGATGTACCCTCTCTTGGTAGAGGTGCGAAGAAAATAATGCACTCGATAACGTCAACACATTATTCTATTCTTTAATGCAGTTATTTTACATTGAATGAGGAAATTCATCCTTTAGAAACACATCTAGTATGCTCATTGAGTACCATTTTATTTTATCGAAAATGTGGAATCATGTAAAGTAAGTATTCAAATCTGCATGTGTCATTATTATATTTATAACGAATGCCGTAAATTTTGCATTTACATCTCCTGTGTGCCACATTTTCTAACATAATTTCGATTACAGGCTGCGCAACGATAATTTCTTACACTCACGTCGTGGTTTATGTCTACCATTCGTAATCTCCCTCGTCCTCTCTGCCTTCAACTGTGAAACAGAGATGTCTCAAACGCTACACAGCGCATGTTTAAATCTTAGCCCTTCAAGGAGAGTGACGTGCCTCGTCAGTATTATCCATGTTCTTGATGCGGATGACGGGACGTCAAGCACCGCCTGTGAGTCACGAATTATCTCTTACTTTGAGAAGCAATCACTCCAGTAGGTTTTCTCCTTTGTGCCTTTATACTGACCACTTGCGTGCAAGAAACACACATGTCCAATACTTGGAAATAAATTTCGACAGACATATATACTGAGAGATGACAGTTTTAAAGTGTGTCAAATATAGCCTTCCTTATTTTTTGAAGTCACTAGTGAAACAGTTCATCTCAGTTAGCAAGTGCAAATACAATTCATGGAAAAACAGGTAGTCCAGTCATGAGGTATGTGTCTGAACTTTGTAAAGGACGAATGCGGAATTCGAAGAAAGGATGACACTCTCTAGCAAATAATGTGTGCGTAATTGTTTGATCTGGGAAGAAATTGTAGGAATATGAGCGAATACCGAAAGTAAGAGCAAGTGAGACTAAAAAGAGTTGGGTGTAGGTCTGGTCGTATCGGACAGGCTGCTACACAGTTCCCACTCTCTGACGCTATCCCTCTGCTAACCGCCACGGGGACTTTTGGCTGCTCAGTTTCCTGCCTGGCCCGGTGCACCCGTCCTTAGCTAACCTGGTCGCCCAAGACTCCTCTTAAGCGACCATATTGATGGCGATCTCAGTGCGGACGCCAGATCAACACAGGATGCTGCGAAACAGTACACCCACCCTCAGACTATCCGCTACACCCGGCCTCCAGGTTGCTGGATTACAGGAGCACGCCACCACTCCCAGCCGCCAGTGTAATCCATTCTACCGCTACTTTACCTACAATCTGCGATGTCAGCGAACTATTTTTTTCCATACTCACAGCTTACTCGCCGATTTAACACGAAAACTAATGTGTATAGTGTACTTATTTATTTCTTACTTTCCGTTTCGACGAGAAAGTACACTGCCGAATATGAGACGAACTGTTGTTACCTTGTGGATCCACGTTGCAGTTTCAATCACGAATGCAACTCCTTCCATCACTTAGAGAAAGAAAAAACCACTTTGGTAACTAATGGTAACGTCTCTAGCAGTCAGATGTACCCTCTCTTGGTAGAGGTGTGAAGAAAATAATGCACTCGATAACGTCAACACATTATTCTATTCTTTAATGCAGTTATTTTACATTGAATAAGGAAATTCATCCTTTAGAAACACATCTAGTACGCTCATTGAGTACCATTTTATTTTGTCGAAAATATGGAATCATGTAAAGTAAGTATTCAAATCTGCATGTGTCATTATTATATTTATAACGAATGCCGAAAATTTTGCATTTACATCTCCTGTGTGCCACATTTTCTAACATGATTTCGATTACAGGCTGCGCAACGATAATTTCTTACACTCACGTCGTGGTTTATGTCTACCATTCGTAATCTCCCTCGTCCTCTCTGCCTTCAACTGTGAAACAGAGATGTATCAAACGCTACACAGCGCATGTTTACATCTTAGCCCTTCAAGGAGAGTGACGTGCCTCGTCAGTATTATCCATGTTCTTGATGCGGATGACAGGACGTCAAGCACCGCCTGTGAGTCACGAATTATCTCTTACTTTGAGAAGCAATCACTCCAGAAGGTTTTCTCCTTTGTGCCTTTATACTGACCACTTGCGTGCAAGAAACACACATGTCCAATACTTGGAAATAAATTTCGACAGACATATATACTGAGAGATGACAGTTTTAAAGTGTGTCAAATCTAGCCTTCCTTATTTTTTGAAGTCACTAGTGAAGCAGTTCATCTCAGTTAGCAAGTGCAAATACAATTCATGGAAAAACAGGTAGTCCAGTCATGAGGTATGTGTCTGAACTTTGTAAAGGACGAATGCGGAATTCGAAGAAAGGATGACACTCTCTAGCAAATAATGTGTGCGTAATTGTTTGATCTAGGAAGAAATTGTAGGAATATGAGCGAATACCGAAAGTAAGAGCAAGTGAGACTAAAATGAGTTGGGTGTAGGTCTGGTCGTATCGGACAGGCTGCTACACAGTTCCCACTCTCTGACGCTATCCCTCTGCTAACCGCCACGGGGACTTTTGGCTGCTCAGTTTCCTGCCTGGCCCGGTGCACCCCTCCTTAGCTAACCTGGTCGCCCAAGACTCCTCTTAAGCGACCATATTGATGGCGATCTCAGTGCGGACGCCAGATCAACACAGGATGCTGCGAAACAGTACTCCCATCCTCAGACTATCCACTACACCCGGCCTCCAGGTCGCTGGATTACAGGAGCACGCCACCACTCCCAGCCGGCAGTGTAATCCATTCTACCGCTACTTTACCTACAATCTGCGATGTCAGCAAACTATTTTTTTTCCATACTCACAGCTTACTCGCCGTTTTAACACGAAAACTAATGTGTACAGTGTACTTATTTATTTCTTACTTTCCGTTTCGACAAGAAAGTACACTGACGAATATGAGACGAACTGTTGTTACCTTGTGGATCCACGTTGCAGTTTCAATCACGAATGCAACTCCTTCCATCACTTAGAGAAAGAAAAAACCACTTTGGTAACTAATGGTAACGTCTCTAGCAGTCAGATGTACCCTCTCTTGGTAGAGGTGCGAAGAAAATAATGCACTCGATAACGTCAACACATTATTCTATTCTTTAATGCAGTTATTTTACATTGAATAAGGAAATTCATCCTTTAGAAACACATCTAGTACGCTCATTGAGTACCATTTTATTTTGTCGAAAATGTGGAATCATGTAAAGTAAGTATTCAAATCTGCATGTGTCATTATTATATTTATAACGAATGCCGAAAATTTTGCATTTACATCTCCTGTGTGCCACATTTTCTAACATAATTTCGATTACAGGCTGCGCAACGATAATTTCTTACACTCACGTCGTGGTTTATGTCTACCATTCGTAATCTCCCTCGTCCTCTCTGCCTTCAACTGTGAAAGAGAGATGTCTCAAACGCTACACAGCGCATGTTTAAATCTTAGCCCTTCAAGGACAGTGACGTGCCTCGTCAGTATTATCCATGTTCTTGATGCGGATGACGGGACGTCAAGCACCGCCTGTGAGTCACGAATTATCTCTTACTTTGAGAAGCAATCACTCCAGAAGGTTTTCTCCTTTGTGCCTTTATACTGGCCACTTGCGTGCAAGAAACACACATGTCTAATACTTGGAAATAAATTTCGACAGACATATATACTGAGAGATGACAGTTTTAAAGTGTGTCAGATCTAGCCTTCCTTATTGTTTGAAGTCAGTAGTGAAGCAGTTCATCTCAGTTAGCAAGTGCAAATACAATTCATGGAAAAACAGGTAGTCCAGTCATGAGGCATGTGTCTGAACTTTGTAAAGGACGAATGCGGAATTCGAAGAAAGGATGACACTCTCTAGCAAATAATGTGTGCGTAATTGTTTGATCTACGAAGAAATCGTAGGAATATGAGCGAATACCGAAAGTAAGAGCAAGTGAGATTAAAATAGTTGGGTGTAGGTCTGGTCGTATCGGACAGGCTGCTACACAGTTCCTACTCTCTGTCGCTATCCCTTTGCTAACCGCCACGGGGACTTTTGGCTGCTCAGTTTCCTGCCTGGCCCGGTGCACCCCTCCTTAGCAAACCTGGTCGCCCAAGACTCCTCTTAAGCGACCATTGTGATGGCGATCTCAGTGCGGACGCCAGATCAACACAGGATGCTGCGAAACAGTACTCCCACCCTCAGACTATCCGCTACACCCGGCCTCCAGGTCGCTGGATTACAGGAGCACGCCACCACTCCCAGCCGCCAGTGTAATCCATTCTACCGCTACTTTACCTACAATCTGCGATGTCAGCGAACTATTTTTTTTCCATACTCACAGCTTACTCGCCGATTTAACACGAAAACTAATGTGTATAGTGTACTTATTTATTTCTTACTTTCCGTTTCGACGAGAAAGTACACTGCCGAATATGAGACGAACTGTTGTTACTTTGTGGATACAAGTTGCAGTTTCAATCACGAATGCAATTCCTTCCATCACTTAGAGAAAGAAAAAACCACTTTGGTAACTAATGGTAACGTCTCTAGCAGTCAGATGTACCCTCTCTTGGTAGAGGTGCGAAGAAAATAATGCACTCGATAACGTCAACACATTATTCTATTCTTTAATGCAGTTATTTTACATTGAATAAGGAAATTCATCCATTAGAAACACATCTAGTATGCTCATTGAGTACCATTTTATTTTGTCGAAAATGTGGAATCATGTAAAGTAAGTATTCAAATCTGCATGTGTCATTATTATATTTATAACGAATGCCGAAAATTTTGCATTTACATCTCCTGTGTGCCACATTTTCTAACATAATTTCGATTACAGGCTGCGCAACGATAATTTCTTACACTCACGTCGTGGGTTATGTCTACCATTCGTAATCTCCCTCGTCCTCTCTGCCTTCAAGTGTGAAACAGAGATGTTTCAAACGCTACACAGCGCATGTTTAAATCTTAGCCCTTCAAGGAGAGTGACGTGCCTCGTCAGTATTATCCATGTTCTTGATGCGGATGACAGGACGTCAAGCACCGCCTGTGAGTCACGAATTATCTCTTACTTTGAGAAGCAATCACTCCAGAAGGTTTTCTCCTTTGTGCCTTTATACTGACCACTTGCGTGCAAGAAACACACATGTCCAATACTTGGAAATAAATTTCGACAGACATATATACTGAGAGATGACAGTTTTAAAGTGTGTCAAATCTAGCCTTCCTTATTTTTTGAAGTCACTAGTGAAGCAGTTCATCTCAGTTAGCAAGTGCAAATACAATTCATGGAAAAACAGGTAGTCCAGTCATGAGGTATGTGTCTGAACTTTGTAAAGGACGAATGCGGAATTCGAAGAAAGGATGACACTCTCTAGCAAATAATGTGTGCGTAATTGTTTGATCTAGGAAGAAATTGTAGGAATATGAGCGAATACCGAAAGTAAGAGCAAGTGAGACTAAAATGAGTTGGGTGTAGGTCTGGTCGTATCGGACAGGCTGCTACACAGTTCCCACTCTCTGACGCTATCCCTCTGCTAACCGCCACGGGGACTTTTGGCTGCTCAGTTTCCTGCCTGGCCCGGTGCACCCCTCCTTAGCTAACCTGGTCGCCCAAGACTCCTCTTAAGCGACCATATTGATGTCGATCTCAGTGCGGACGCCAGATCAACACAGGATGCTGCGAAACAGTACTCCCATCCTCAGACTATCCACTACACCCGGCCTCCAGGTCGCTGGATTACAGGAGCACGCCACCACTCCCAGCCGCCAGTGTAATCCATTCTACCGCTACTTTACCTACAATCTGCGATGTCAGCAAACTATTTTTTTTCCATACTCACAGCTTACTCGCCGATTTAACACGAAAACTAATGTGTATAGTGTACTTATTTATTTCTTACTTTCCGTTTCGACGAGAAAGTACACTGCCGAATATGAGACGAACTGTTGTTACCTTGTGGATCCACGTTGCAGTTTCAGTCACGAATGCAATTCCTTCCATCACTTAGAGAAAGAAAAAACCACTTTGGTAACTAATGGTAACGTCTCTAGAAGTCAGATGTACCCTCTCTTGGTAGAGGTGCGAAGAAAATAATGCACTCGATAACGTCAACACATTATTCTATTCTTTAATGCAGTTATTTTACATTGAATGAGGAAATTCATCCTTTAGAAACACATCTAGTATGCTCATTGAGTACCATTTTATTTTATCGAAAATGTGGAATCATGTAAAGTAAGTATTCAAATCTGCATGTGTCATTATTATATTTATAACGAATGCCGAAAATTTTGCATTTACATCTCCTGTGTGCCACATTTTCTAACATAATTTCCATTACAGGCTGCGCAACGATAATTTCTTACACTCACGTCGTGGTTTATGTCTACTATTCGTAATCTCCGTCGTCCTCTCTGCCTTCAACTGTGAAACAGAGATGTCTCAAACGCTACACAGCGCATGTTTAAATCTTAGCCCTTCAAGGAGAGTGACGTGCCTCGTCAGTATTATCCATGTTCTTGATGCGGATGACGGGACGTCAAGCACCGCCTGTGAGTCACGAATTATCTCTTACTTTGAGAAGCAATCACTCCAGAAGGTTTTCTCCTTTGTGCCTTTATACTGACCACTTGCGTGCAAGAAACACACATGTCCAATACTTGGAAATAAATTTCGACAGACATATATACTGAGAGATGACAGTTTTAAAGTGTGTCAAATCTAGCCTTCCTTATTTTTTGAAGTCACTAGTGAAGCAGTTCATCTCAGTTAGCAAGTGCAAATACAATTCATGGAAAAACAGGTAGTCCAGTCATGAGGTATGTGTCTGAACTTTGTAAAGGACGAACGCGGAATTCGAAGAAAGGATGACACTCTCTAGCAAATAATGTGTGCGTAATTGTTTGATCTGGGAAGAAATTGTAGGAATATGAGCGAATACCGAAAGTAAGAGCAAGTGAGACTAAAAAGAGTTGGGTGTAGGTCTGGTCGTATCGGACAGGCTGCTACACAGTTCCCACTCTCTGACGCTATCCCTCTGCTAACCGCCACGGGGACTTTTGGCTGCTCAGTTTCCTGCCTGGCCCGGTGCACCCCTCCTTAGCTAACCTGGTCGCCCAAGACTCCTCTTGAGCGACCATATTGATGGCGATCTCAGTGCGGACGCCAGATCAACACAGGATGCTGCAAAACAGTACTCCCATCCTCAGACTATCCACTACACCCGGCCTCCAGGTCGCTGGATTACAGGAGCACGCCACCACTCCCAGCCGCCAGTGTAATCCATTCTACCGCTACTTTACCTACAATCTGCGATGTCAGCAAACTATTTTTTTTCCATACTCACAGCTTACTCGCCGATTTAACACGAAAACTAATGTGTATAGTGTACTTATTTATTTCTTACTTTCCGTTTCGACGAGAAAGTACACTGCCGAATATGAGACGAACTGTTGTTACCTTGTGGATCCACGTTGCAGTTTCAATCACGAATGCAATTCCTTCCATCACTTAGAGAAAGAAAAAACCACTTTGGTAAGTAATGGTAACGTCTCTAGCAGTCAGATGTACCCTCTTTTGGTAGAGGTGTGAAGAAAATAATGCACTCGATAACATCAACACATTATTCTAATCTTTAATGCAGTTATTTTACATTGAATAAGGAAATTCATCCTTTAGAAACACATCTAGTACGCTCATTGAGTACCATTTTATTTTGTCGAAAATATGGAATCATGTAAAGTAAGTATTCAAATCTGCATGTGTCATTATTATATTTATAACGAATGCCGAAAATTTTGCATTTACATCTCCTGTGTGCCACATTTTCTAATATAATTTCGATTACAGGCTGCGCAACGATAATTTCTTACACTCACGTCGTGGTTTATGTCTACCATTCGTAATCTCCCTCGTCCTCTCTGCCTTCAACTGTGAAACAGAGATGTATCAAACGCTACACAGCGCATGTTTACATCTTAGCCCTTCAAGGAGAGTGACGTGCCTCGTCAGTATTATCCATGTTCTTGATGCGGATGACAGGACGTCAAGCACCGCCTGTGAGTCACGAATTATCTCTTACTTTGAGAAGCAATCACTCCAGAAGGTTTTCTCCTTTGTGCCTTTATACTGACCACTTGCGTGCAAGAAACACACATGTCCAATACTTGGAAATAAATTTCGACAGACATATATACTGAGAGATGACAGTTTTAAAGTGTGTCAAATATAGCCTTCCTTATTTTTTGAAGTCACTAGTGAAGCAGTTCATCTCAGTTAGCAAGTGCAAATACAATTCATGGAAAAACAGGTAGTCCAGTCATGAGGTATGTGTCTGAACTTTGTAAAGGACGAATGCGGAATTCGAAGAAAGGATGACACTCTCTAGCAAATAATGTGTGCGTAATTGTTTGATCTAGGAAGAAATCGTAGGAATATGAGCGAATACCGAAAGTAAGAGCAAGTGAGACTAAAAGGAGTTGGGTGTAGGTCTGGTCGTATCGGACAGTCTGCTAGACAGTTCCCACTCTCTGACGCTATCCCTCTGCTAACCGCCACGGGGACTTTTGGCTGCTCAGTTTCCTGCCTGGCCCGGTGCACCCCTCCTTAGCTAACCTGGTCGCCCAAGACTCCTCTTAAGCGACCATATTGATGGCGATCTCAGTGCGGACGCCAGATCAACACAGAATGCTGCGAAACAGTACTCCCATCCTCAGACTATCCGCTACACCCGGCCTCCAGGTCGCTGGATTACAGGAGCACGCCACCACTCCCAGCCGCCAGTGTAATCCATTCTACCGCTACTTTACCTACAATCTGCGATGTCAGCGAACTATTTTCTTTCCATACTCACAGCTTACTCGCCGATTTAACACGAAAACTAATGTGTATAGTGTACTTATTTATTTCTTACTTTCCGTTTCGACGAGAAAGTACACTGCCGAATATGAGACGAACTGTTGTTACCTTGTGGATCCACGTTGCAGTTTCAATCACGAATGCAATTCCTTCCATCACTTAGAGAAAGAAAAAACCACTTTGGTAACTAATGGTAACGTCTCTAGCAGTCAGATGTACCCTCTCTTGGTAGAGGTGTGAAGAAAATAATGCACTCGATAACGTCAACACATTATTCTAATCTTTAATGCAGTTATTTTACATTGAATAAGGAAATTCATCCTTTAGAAACACATCGAGTATGCTCATTGAATACCATTTTATTTTGTCGAAAATGTGGAATCATGTAAAGTAAGTATTCAAATCTGCATGTGTCATTATTATATTTATAACGAATGCCGAAAATTTTGCATTTACATCTCCTGTGTGCCACATTTTCTGACATAATTTCGATTACAGGCTGCGCAACGATAATTTCTTACACTCACGTCGTGGTTTATGTCTACCATTCGTAATCTCCCTCGTCCTCTCTGCCTTCAACTGTGAAACAGAGATGTCTCAAACGCTACACAGCGCATGTTTAAATCTTAGCCCTTCAAGGAGAGTGACGTGCCTCGTCAGTATTATCCATGTTCTTGATGCGGATGACAGGACGTCAAGCACCGCCTGTGAGTCACGAATTATCTCTTACTTTGAGAAGCAATCACTCCAGAAGGTTTTCTCCTTTGTGCCTTTATACTGACCACTTGCGTGCAAGAAACACACATGCCAATACTTGGAAATAAATTTCGACAGACATATATACTGAGAGATGACAGTTTTAAAGTGTGTCAAATCTAGCCTTCCTTATTTTTTGAAGTCACTAGTGAAGCAGTTCATCTCAGTTAGCAAGTGCAAATACAATTCATGGAAAAACAGGTAGTCCAGTCATGAGGTATGTGTCTGAACTTTGTAAAGGACGAATGCGGAATTCGAAGAAAGGATGACACTCTCTAGCAAATAATGTGTGCGTAATTGTTTGATCTAGGAAGAAATCGTAGGAATATGAGCGAATACCGAAAGTAAGAGCAAGTGAGACTAAAAGGAGTTGGGTGTAGGTCTGGTCGTATCGGACAGTCTGCTACACAGTTCCCACTCTCTGGCGCTATCCCTCTGCTAACCGCCACGGGGACTTTTGGCTGGTCAGTTTCCTGCCTGGCCCGGTGCACCCCTCCTTAGCTAACCTGGTCGCCCAAGACTCCTCTTAAGCGACCATGTTGATGGCGATCTCAGTGCGGACGCCAGATCAACACAGAATGCTGCGAAACAGTACTCCCATCCTCAGACTATCCGCTACACCCGGCCTCCAGGTCGCTGGATTACAGGAGCACGCCACCACTCCCAGCCGCCAGTGTAATCCATTCTACCGCTACTTTACCTACAATCTGCGATGTCAGCGAACTATTTTTTTTCCATACTCACAGCTTACTCGCCGATTTAACACGAAAACTAATGTGTATAGTGTACTTATTTATTTCTTACTTTCCGTTTCGACGAGAAAGTACACTGCCGAATATGAGACGAACTGTTGTTACCTTGTGGATCCACGTTGCAGTTTCAATCACGAATGCAATTCCTTCCATCACTTAGAGAAAGAAAAAACCACTTTGGTAACTAATGGTAACGTCTCTAGCAGTCAGATGTACCCTCTCTTGGTAGAGGTGTGAAGAAAATAATGCACTCGATAACGTCAACACATTATTCTAATCTTTAATGCAGTTATTTTACATTGAATAAGGAAATTCATCCTTTAGAAACACATCGAGTATGCTCATTGAATACCATTTTATTTTGTCGAAAATGTGGAATCATGTAAAGTAAGTATTCAAATCTGCATGTGTCATTATTATATTTATAACGAATGCCGAAAATTTTGCATTTACATCTCCTGTGTGCCACATTTTCTGACATAATTTCGATTACAGGCTGCGCAACGATAATTTCTTACACTCACGTCGTGGTTTATGTCTACCATTCGTAATCTCCCTCGTCCTCTCTGCCTTCAACTGTGAAACAGAGATGTCTCAAACGCTACACAGCGCATGTTTAAATCTTAGCCCTTCAAGGAGAGTGACGTGCCTCGTCAGTATTATCCATGTTCTTGATGCGGATGACAGGACGTCAAGCACCGCCTGTGAGTCACGAATTATCTCTTACTTTGAGAAGCAATCACTCCAGAAGGTTTTCTCCTTTGTGCCTTTATACTGACCACTTGCGTGCAAGACACACACATGCCAATACTTGGAAATAAATTTCGACAGACATATATACTGAGAGATGACAGTTTTAAAGTGTGTCAAATCTAGCCTTCCTTATTTTTTGAAGTCACTAGTGAAGCAGTTCATCTCAGTTAGCAAGTGCAAATACAATTCATGGAAAAACAGGTAGTCCAGTCATGAGGTATGTGTCTGAACTTTGTAAAGGACGAATGCGGAATTCGAAGAAAGGATGACACTCTCTAGCAAATAATGTGTGCGTAATTGTTTGATCTAGGAAGAAATCGTAGGAATATGAGCGAATACCGAAAGTAAGAGCAAGTGAGACTAAAAGGAGTTGGGTGTAGGTCTGGTCGTATCGGACAGTCTGCTACACAGTTCCCACTCTCTGACGCTATCCCTCTGCTAACCGCCACGGGGACTTTTGGCTGCTCAGTTTCCTGCCTGGCCCGGTGCACCCCTCCTTAGCTAACCTGGTCGCCCAAGACTCCTCTTAAGCGACCATATTGATGGCGATCTCAGTGCGGACGCCAGATCAACACAGGATGCTGCGAAACAGTACTCCCATCCTCAGACTATCCGCTACACCCGGCCTCCAGGTCGCTGGATTACAGGAGCACGCCACCACTCCCAGCCGCCAATGTAATCCATTCTACCGATACTTTACCTACAATCTGCGATGTCAGCGAACTATTTTTTTTCCATACTCACAGCTTACTCGCCGATTTAACACGAAAACTAATGTGTATAGTGTACTTATTTATTTCTTACTTTCCGTTTCGACGAGAAAGTACACTGCCGAATATGAGACGAACTGTTGTTACCTTGTGGATCCACGTTGCAGTTTCAATCACGAATGCAATTCCTTCCATCACTTAGAGAAAGAAAAAACCACTTTGGTAACTAATGGTAACGTCTCTAGCAGTCAGATGTACCCTCTCTTGGTAGAGGTGTGAAGAAAATAATGCACTCGATAACGTCAACACATTATTCTAATCTTTAATGCAGTTATTTTACATTGAATAAGGAAATTCATCCTTTAGAAACACATCTAGTATGCTCATTGAATACCATTTTATTTTGTCGAAAATGTGGAATCATGTAAAGTAAGTATTCAAATCTGCATGTGTCATTATTATATTTATAACGAATGCCGAAAATTTTGCATTTACATCTCCTGTGTGCCACATTTTCTGACATAATTTCGATTACAGGCTGCGCAACGATAATTTCTTACACTCACGTCGTGGTTTATGTCTACCATTCGTAATCTCCCTCGTCCTCTCTGCCTTCAACTGTGAAACAGAGATGTCTCAAACGCTACACAGCGCATGTTTAAATCTTAGCCCTTCAAGGAGAGTGACGTGCCTCGTCAGTATTATCCATGTTCTTGATGCGGATGACAGGACGTCAAGCACCGCCTGTGAGTCACGAATTATCTCTTACTTTGAGAAGCAATCACTCCAGAAGGTTTTCTCCTTTGTGCCTTTATACTGACCACTTGCGTGCAAGAAACACACATGCCAATACTTGGAAATAAATTTCGACAGACATATATACTGAGAGATGACAGTTTTAAAGTGTGTCAAATATAGCCTTCCTTATTTTTTGAAGTCACTAGTGAAGCAGTTCATCTCAGTTAGCAAGTGCAAATACAATTCATGGAAAAACAGGTAGTCCAGTCATGAGGTATGTGTCTGAACTTTGTAAAGGACGAATGCGGAATTCGAAGAAAGGATGACACTCTCTAGCAAATAATGTGTGCGTAATTGTTTGATCTAGAAAGAAATCGTAGGAATATGAGCGAATACCGAAAGTAAGAGCAAGTGAGATTAAAATAGCTGGGTGTAGGTCTGGTCGTATCGGACAGGCTGCTCCACAGTTCCCACTCTCTGACGCTATCCCTCTGCTAACCGCCACGGGGACCTTTTGCTGCTCAGTTTCCTGCCTGGCCCGGTGCACCCCTCCTTAGCTAACCTGGTCGCCCAAGACTCCTCTTAAGCGACCATATTGATGGCGATCTCAGTGCGGACGCCAGATCAACACAGGATGCTGCGAAACAGTACTCCCACCCTCAGACTATCCGCTACACCCGGCCTCCAGGTTGCTGGATTACAGGAGCACGCCACCACTCCCAGCCGCCAGTGTAATCCATTCTACCGCTACTTTACCTACAATCTGCGATGTCAGCGAACTATTTTTTTTCCATACTCACAGCTTACTCGCCGATTTAACACGAAAACTAATGTGTATAGTGTACTTATTTATTTCTTACTTTCCGTTTCGACGAGAAAGTACACTGCCGAATATGAGACGAACTGTTGTTACCTTGTGGATCCACGTTGCAGTTTCAATCACGAATGCAATTCCTTCCATCACTTAGAGAAAGAAAAAACCACTTTGGTAACTAATGGTAACGTCTCTAGCAGTCAGATGTACCCTCTCTTGGTAGAGGTGCGAAGAAAATAATGCACTCGATAACGTCAACACATTATTCTATTCTTTAATGCAGCTATTTTACATTGAATAAGGAAATTCATCCTTTAGAAACACATCTAGTATGCTCATTGAGTACCATTTTATTTTGTCGAAAATGTGGAATCATGTAAAGTAAGTATTCAAATCTGCATGTGTCATTATTATATTTATAACGAATGCCGAAAATTTTGCATTTACATCTCCTGTGTGCCACATTTTCTAACATAATTTCGATTACAGGCTGCGCAACGATAATTTCTTACACTCACGTCGTGGTTTATGTCTACCATTCGTAATCTCCCTCGTCCTCTCTGCCTTCAAGTGTGAAACAGAGATGTCTCAAACGCTACACAGCGCATGTTTAAATCTTAGCCCTTCAACGAGAGTGACGTGCCTCGTCAGTATTATCCATGTTCTTGATGCGGATGACGGGACGTCAAGCACCGCCTGTGAGTCACGAATTATCTCTTACTTTGAGAAGCAATCACTCCAGAAGGTTTTCTCCTTTGTGCCTTTATACTGACCACTTGCGTGCAAGAAACACACATGTCCAATACTTGGAAATAAATTTCGACAGACATATATACTGAGAGATGACAGTTTTAAAGTGTGTCAAATCTAGCCTTCCTTATTTTTTGAAGTCACTAGTGAAGCAGTTCATCTCAGTTAGCAAGTGCAAGTACAATTCATGGAAAAACAGGTAGTCCAGTCATGAGGTATGTGTCTGAACTTTGTAAAGGACGAATGCGGAATTCGAAGAAAGGATGACACTCTCTAGCAAATAATGTGTGCGTAATTGTTTGATCTAGGAAGAAATCGTAGGAATATGGGCGAATACCGAAAGTAAGAGCAAGTGAGACTAAAAAGAGTTGGGTGTAGGTCTGGTCGTATCGGACAGGCTGCTACACAGTTCCCACTCTCTGACGCTATCCCTCTGCTAACCGCCACGGGGACTTTTGGCTGCTCAGTTTCCTGCCTGGCCCGGTGCACCCCTCCTTAGCTAACCTGGTCGCCCAAGACTCCTCTTAAGCGACCATATTGATGGCGATCTCAGTGCGGACGCCAGATCAACACAGGATGCTGCGAAACAGTACTCCCATCCTCAGACTATCCACTACACCCGGCCTCCAGGTCGCTGGATTACAGGAGCACGCCACCACTCCCAGCCGCCAGTGTAATCCATTCTACCGCTACTTTACCTACAATCTGCGATGTCAGCGAACTATTTTTTTCCATACTCACAGCTTACTCGCCGATTTAACACGAAAACTAATGTGTATAGTGTACTTATTTATTTCTTACTTTCCGTTTCGACGAGAAAGTACACTGCCGAATATGAGACGAACTGTTGTTACCTTGTGGATCCACGTTGCAGTTTCAATCACGAATGCAATTCCTTCCATCACTTAGAGAAAGAAAAAACCACTTTGGTAACTAATGGTAACGTCTCTAGCAGTCAGATGTACCCTCTCTTGGTAGAGGTGCGAAGAAAATAATGCACTCGATAACGTCAACACATTATTCTATTCTTTAATGCAGTTATTTTACATTGAATAAGGAAATTCATCCTTTAGAAACACATCTAGTATGCTCATTGAGTACCATTTTATTTTGTCGAAAATGTGGAATCATGTAAAGTAAGTATTCAAATCTGCATGTGTCATTATTATATTTATAACGAATGCCGAAAATTTTGCATTTACATCTCCTGTGTGCCACATTTTCTAACATAATTTCGATTACAGGCTGCGCAACGATAATTTCTTACACTCACGTCGTGGTTTATGTCTACCATTCGTAATCTCCCTCGTCCTCTCTGCCTTCAACTGTGAAACAGAGATGTCTCAAACGCTACACAGCGCATGTTTAAATTTTAGCCCTTCAAGGAGAGTGACGTGCCTCGTCAGTATTATCCATGTTCTTGATGCGGATGACGGGAAGTCAAGCACCGCCTGTGAGTCACGAATTATCTCTTACTTTGAGAAGCAATCATTCCAGAAGGTTTTCTCTATTGTGCCTTTATACTGACCACTTGCGTGCAAGAAACACACATGTCCAATACTTGGAAATAAATTTCGACAGACATATATACTGAGAGATGACAGTTTTAAACTGTGTCAAATCTAGCCTTCCTTATTTTTTGAAGTCAGTAGTGAAGCAATTCAACTCAGTTAGCAAGTGCAAGTACAATTCATGGAAAAACAGGTAGTCCAGTCATGAGGTATGTGTCTGAACTTTGTAAAGGACGAATGCGGAATTCGAAGAAAGGATGACACTCTCTAGCAAATAATGTGTGCGTAATTGTTTGATCTAGGAAGAAATCGTAGGAATATGAGCGAATACCGAAAGTAAGAGCAAGTGAGACTAAAAAGAGTTGGGTGTAGGTCTGGTCGTATCGGACAGGCTGCTACACAGTTCCCACTCTCTGACGCTATCCCTCTGCTAATCGCCACGGGGACTTTTGGCTGCTCAGTTTCCTGCCTGGCCCGGTGCACCCCTCCTTAGCTAACCTGGTCGCCCAAGACCCCTCTTAAGCGACCATATTGATGGCGATCTCAGTGCGGACGCCAGATCAACACAGGATGCTGCGAAACAGTACTCCCATCCTCAGACTATCCACTACACCCGGCCTCCAGGTCGCAGGATTACAGGAGCACGCGACCACTCCCAGCCGCCAGTGTAACCCATTCTACCGCTACTTTACCTACAATCTGCGATGTCAGCGAACTATTTTTTTTCCATACTCACAGCTTACTCGCCGATTTAACACGAAAACTAATGTGTATAGTGTACTTATTTATTTCTTACTTTCCGTTTCGACGAGAAAGTACACTGCCGAATATGAGACGAACTGTTGTTACCTTGTGGATCCACGTTGCAGTTTCAATCACGAATGCAATTCCTTCCATCACTTAGAGAAAGAAAAAACCACTTTGGTAACTAATGGTAACGTCTCTAGCAGTCAGATGTACCCTCTCTTGGTAGAGGTGCGAAGAAAATAATGCACTCGATAACGTCAACACATTATTCTATTCTTTAATGCAGTTATTTTACATTGAATAAGGAAATTCATCCTTTAGAAACACATCTAGTATGCTCATTGAGTACCATTTTATTTTGTCGAAAATGTGGAATCATGTAAAGTAAGTATTCAAATCTGCATGTGTCATTATTATATTTATAACGAATGCCGAAAATTTTGCATTTACATCTCCTGTGTGCCACATTTTCTAACATAATTTCGATTACAGGCTGCGCAACGATAATTTCTTACACTCACGTCGTGGTTTATGTCTACCATTCGTAATCTCCCTCGTCCTCTCTGCCTTCAAGTGTGAAACAGAGATGTCTCAAACGCTACACAGCGCATGTTTAAATCTTAGCCCTTCAACGAGAGTGACGTGCCTCGTCAGTATTATCCATGTTCTTGATGCGGATGACGGGACGTCAAGCACCGCCTGTGAGTCACGAATTATCTCTTACTTTGAGAAGCAATCACTCCAGAAGGTTTTCTCCTTTGTGCCTTTATACTGACCACTTGCGTGCAAGAAACACACATGTCCAATACTTGGAAATAAATTTCGACAGACATATATACTGAGAGATGACAGTTTTAAAGTGTGTCGAACCTAGCCTTCCTTATTTTTTGAAGTCACTAGTGAAGCAGTTCATCTCAGTTAGCAAGTGCAAGTACAATTCATGGAAAAACAGGTAGTCCAGTGATGAGGTATGTGTCTGAACTTTGTAAAGGACGAATGCGGAATTCGATGAAAGGATGACACTCTCTAGCAAATAATGTGTGCGTAATTGTTTGATCTAGGAAGAAATCGTAGGAATATGAGCGAATACCGAAAGTAAGAGCAAGTGAGACTAAAAAGAGTTGGGTGTAGGTCTGGTCGTATCGGACAGGCTGCTACACAGTTCCCACTCTCTGACGCTATCCCTCTGCTAACCGCCACGGGGACTTTTGGCTGCTCAGTTTCCCGCCTGGCCCGGTGCACCCCTCCTTAGCTAACCTGGTCGCCCAAGACTCCTCTTAAGCGACCATATTGATGGCGATCTCAGTGCGGACGCCAGATCAACACAGGATGCTTCGAAACAGTACTCCCATCCTCAGACTACCCACTACACCCGGCCTCCAGGTCGCTGGATTACAGGAGCACGCCACCACTCCCAGCCGCCAGTGTAATCCATTCTACCGCTACTTTACCTACAATCTGCGATGTCAGCGAACTATTTTTATTCCATACTCACAGCTTACTCGCCGATTTAACACGAAAACTAATGTGTATAGTGTACTTATTTATTTCTTACTTCCCGTTTCGACGTGAAAGTACACTGCCGAATGTGAGACGAACTGTTGTTACCTTGTGGATCCACGTCGCAGTTTCAATCACGAATGCAATTCCTTCCATAACTTAGAGAAAGAAAAAACCACTTTGGTAACTAATGGTAACGTCTCTAGCAGTCAGATGTACCCTCTCTTGGTAGAGGTGCGAAGAAAATAATGCACTCGATAACGTCAACACATTATTCTATTCTTTAATGCAGTTATTTTACATTGAATAAGAAAATTAATCCTTTAGAAACACATCTGGTATGCTCATTGGGTACCATTTTATTTTGTCGAAAATGTGGAATCATGTAAAGTAAGTATTCAAATCTGCATGTGTCATTATTATATTTATAACGAATGCCGAAAATTTTGCATTTACATCTCCTGTGTGCCACATTTTCTAACATAATTTCGATTACAGGCTGCGCAACGATAATTTCTTACACTCACTTCGTGGTTTATGTCTACCATTCGTAATCTCCCTCGTCCTCTCTGCCTTCAAGTGTGAAACAGAGATGTCTCAAACGCTACACAGCGCATGTTTAAATCTTAGCCCTTCAACGAGAGTGACGTGCCTCGTCAGTATTATCCATGTTCTTGATGCGGATGACGGGACGTCAAGCACCGCCTGTGAGTCACGAATTATCTCTTACTTTGAGAAGCAATCACTCCAGAAGGTTTTCTCCTTTGTGCCTTTATACTGACCACTTGCGTGCAAGAAACACACATGTCCAATACTTGGAAATAAATTTCGACAGACATATATACTGAGAGATGACAGTTTTAAAGTGTGTCAAATCTAGCCTTCCTTATTTTTTGAAGTCACTAGTGAAGCGGTTCATCTCAGTTAGCAAGTGCAAATACAATTCATGGAAAAACAGGTAGTCCAGTCATGAGGTATGTGTCTGAACATTGTAAAGGACGAATGCGGAATTCGAAGAAAGGATGACACTCTCTAGCAAATAATGTGTGCGTAATTGTTTGATCTAGGAAGAAATCGTAGGAATATGAGCGAATACCGAAAGTAAGAGCAAGTGAGACTAAAAAGAGTTGGGTGTAGGTCTGGTCGTATCGGACAGGCTGCTACACAGTTCCCACTCTCTGACGCTATCCCTCTGCTAACCGCCACGGGGACTTTTGGCTGCTCAGTTTCCCGCCTGGCCCGGTGCACCCCTCCTTAGCTAACCTGGTCGCCCAAGACTCCTCTTAAGCGACCATATTGATGGCGATCTCAGTGCGGACGCCAGATCAACACAGGATGCTTCGAAACAGTACTCCCATCCTCAGACTACCCACTACACCCGACCTCCAGGTCGCTGGATTACAGGAGCACGCCACCACTCCCAGCCGCCAGTGTAATCCATTCTACCGCTACTTTACCTACAATCTGCGATGTCAGCGAACTATTTTTATTCCATACTCACAGCTTACTCGCCGATTTAACACGAAAACTAATGTGTATAGTGTACTTATTTATTTCTTACTTCCCGTTTCGACGTGAAAGTACACTGCCGAATATGAGACGAACTGTTGTTACCTTGTGGATCCACGTCGCAGTTTCAATCACGAATGCAATTCCTTCCATAACTTAGAGAAAGAAAAAACCACTTTGGTAACTAATGGTAACGTCTCTAGCAGTCAGATGTACCCTCTCTTGGTAGAGGTGCGAAGAAAATAATGCACTCGATAACGTCAACACATTATTCTATTCTTTAATGCAGTTATTTTACATTGAATAAGAAAATTAATCCTTTAGAAACACATCTGGTATGCTCATTGGGTACCATTTTATTTTGTCGAAAATGTGGAATCATGTAAAGTAAGTATTCAAATCTGCATGTGCCATTATTATATTTATAACGAATGCGGAAAATTTTGCATTTACATCTCCTGTGTGCCACATTTTCTAACATAATTTCGATTACAGGCTGCGCAACGATAATTTCTTACACTCACGTCGTGGTTTATGTCTACCATTCGTAATCTCCCTCGTCCACTCTGCCTTCAACTGTGAAACAGAGATGTCTCAAACGCTACACAGCGCATGTTTAAATCTTAGCCCTTCAACGAGAGTGACGTGCCTCGTCAGTATTATCCATGTTCTTGATGCGGATGACAGGACGTCAAGCACCGCCTGTGAGTCACGAACTATCTCTTACTTTGAAAAGCAATCACTCCAGAAGGTTTTCTCCTTTGTGCCTTTATACTGACCACTTGCGTGCAAGAAACACACATGTCCAATACTTGGAAATAAATTTCGACAGACATATATACTGAGAGATGACAGTTTTAAAGTGTGTCAAATCTAGCCTTCCTTATTTTTTGAAGTCACTAGTGAAGCAGTTCATCTCAGTTAGCAAGTGCAAATACAATTCATGGAAAAACAGGTAGTCCAGTCATGAGGTATGTGTCTGAACTTTGTAAAGGACGAATGCGGAATTCGAAGAAAGGATGACACTCTCTAGCAAATAATGTGTGCGTAATTGTTTGATCTAGGAAGAAATCGTAGGAATATGAGCGAATACCGAAAGTAAGAGCACGTGAGACTAAAAAGAGTTGGGTGTAGTTCTGGTCGTATCGGACAGGCTGCTACACAGTTCCCACTCTCTGACGCTATCCCTCTGCTAACCGCCACGGGGACTTTTGGCTGCTCAGTTCCCTGCCTAGCCCTGTGCACCCCTCCTTAGCTAACCTAGTCGCCCAAGACTCCTCTTAAGCGACCATATTGATGGTGATCTCAGTGCGGACGCCAGATCAACACAGGATGCTGCGAAACAGTACTCCCATCCTCAGACTACCCACTACACCCGGCCTCCAGGTCGCTGGATTACAGGAGCACGCCACCACTCCCAGCCGCCAGTGTAATCCATTCTACCGCTACTTTACCTACAATCTGCGATGTCAGCGAACTATTTTTTTTCCATACTCACAGCTTACTCGCCGATTTAACACGAAAACTAATGTGTACAGTGTACTTATTTATTTCTTACTTTCCGTTTCGACGAGAAAGTACACTGCCGAATATGAGACGAACTGTTGTTACCTTGTGGATCCACGTTGCAGTTTCAATCACGAATGCAATTCCTTCCATCACTTAGAGAAAGAAAAAACCACTTTGGTAACTAATGGTAACGTCTCTAGCAATCAGATGTACCCTCTCTTGGTAGAGGTGCGAAGAAAATAATGCACTCGATAACGTCAACACATTATTCTATTCTTTAATGCAGTTATTTTACATTGAATAAGGAAATTCATCCTTTAGAAACACATCTAGTATGCTCATTGAGTACCATTTTATTTTGTCGAAAATGTGGAATCATGTAAAGTAAGTATTCAAATCTGCATGTGTCATTATTATATTTATAACGAATGCGGAAAATTTTGCATTTACATCTCCTGTGTGCCACATTTTCTAACATAATTTCGATTACAGGCTGCGCAACGATAATTTCTTACACTCACGTCGTGGTTTATGTCTACCATTCGTAATCTCCCTCGTCCTCTCTGCCTTCAACTGTGAAACAGAGATGTCTCAAACGCTACACAGCGCATGTTTAAATCTTAGCCCTTCAACGAGAGTGACGTGCCTCGTCAGTATTATCCATGTTCTTGATGCGGATGACGGGACGTCAAGCACCGCCTGTGAGTCACGAATTATCTCTTACTTTGAGAAGCAATCACTCCAGAAGGTTTTCTCCTTTGTGCCTTTATACTGACCACTTGCGTGCAAGAAACACACATGTCCAATACTTGGAAATAAATTTCGACAGACATATATACTGAGAGATGACAGTTTTAAAGTGTGTCAAATCTAGCCTTCCTTATTTTTTGAAGTCACTAGTGAAGCAGTTCATCTCAGTTAGCAAGTGCAAATACAATTCATGGAAAAACAGGTAGTCCAGTCATGAGGTATGTGTCTGAACTTTGTAAAGGACGAATGCGGAATTCGAAGAAAGGATGACACTCTCTAGCAAATAATGTGTGCGTAATTGTTTGATCTAGGAAGAAATCGTAGGAATATGAGCGAATACCGAAAGTAAGAGCAAGTGAGACTAAAAAGAGTTGGGTGTAGTTCTGGTCGTATCGGACAGGCTGCTACACAGTTCCCACTCTCTGACGCTATCCCTCTGCTAACCGCCACGGGGACTTTTGGCTGCTCAGTTTCCTGCCTTTCCCGGTGCACCCCTCCTTAGCTAACCTGGTCACACAAGACTCCTCTTAAGCGACCATATTGATGGCGATTTCAGTGCGGACGCCAGATCAACACAGGATGCTGCGAAACAGTACTCCCATTCTCAGACTATCCACTACACCCGGCCTCCAGGTCGCTGAATTACAGGAGCACGCCACCACTGCCAGCCGCCAGTGTAACCCATTCTACCGCTACTTTACCTACAATCTGCGATGTCAGCGAACTATTTTTTTCCATACTCACAGCTTACTCGCCGATTTAACACGAAAACTAATGTGTATAGTGTACTTATTTATTTCTTACTTTCCGTTTCGATGAGAAAGTACACTGCCGAATATGAGACGAACTGTTGTTACCTTGTGGATCCACGTTGCAGTTTCAATCACGAATGCAATTCCTTCCATCACTTAGAGAAAGAAAAAACCACTTTGGTAACTAATGGTAACGTCTCTAGCAGTCAGATGTACCCTCTCTTGGTAGAGGTGTGAAGAAAATAATACACTCGATAACGTCAACACATAATTCTATTCTTTAATGCAGTTATTTTACATTGAATAAAGAAATTCATCCTTTAGAAACACATCTAGTATGCTCATTGAGTACCATTTTATTTTGTCGAAAATGTGGAATCATGTAAAGTAAGTATTCAAATCTGCATGTGTCATTATTATATTTATAACGAATGCGGAAAATTTTGCATTTACATCTCCTGTGTGCCACATTTTCTAACATAATTTCGATTACAGGCTGCGCAACGATAATTTCTTACACTCACGTCGTGGTTTATGTCTACCATTCGTAATCTCCCTCGTCCTCTCTGCCTTCAACTGTGAAACAGAGATGTCTCAAACGCTACACAGCGCATGTTTAAATCTTAGCCCTTCAACGAGAGTGACGTGCCTCGTCAGTATTATCCATGTTCTTGATGCGGATGACAGGACGTCAAGCACCGCCTGTGAGTCACGAATTATCTCTTACTTTGAGAAGCAATCACTCCAGAAGGTTTTCTCCTTTGTGCCTTTATACTGACCACTTGCGTGCAAGAAACACACATGTCCAATACTTGGAAATAAATTTCGACAGACATATATACTGAGAGATGACAGTTTTAAAGTGTGTCAAATCTAGCCTTCCTTATTTTTTGAAGTCAGTAGTGAAGCAGTTCATCTCAGTTAGCAAGTGCAAATACAATTCATGGAAAAACAGGTAGTCCAGTCATGATGTATGTGTCTGAACTTTGTAAAGGACGAATGCGGAATTCGAAGAAAGGATGACACTCTCTAGCAAATAATGTGTGCGTAATTGTTTGATCTAGGAAGTAATCGTAGGAATATGAGCGAATACCGAAAGGAAGAGCAAGTGAGACTAAAAAGAGTTGGGTGTAGGTCTGGTCGTATCGGACAGGCTGCTACACAGTTCCCACTCTCTGACGCTATCCCTCTGCTAACCGCCACGGGGACTTTTGGCTGCTCAGTTTCCTGCCTGGCCCGGTGCACCCCTCCTTAGCTAACCTGGTCGCCCAAGACTCCTCTTAAGCGACCATATTGATGGCGATCTCAGTGCGGACGCCAGAACAACACAGGACGCTGCGAAACAGTACTCCCATCCTCAGACTATCCACTACACCCGGCCTCCATGGCGCTGGATTACAGGAGCACGCCACCACTCCCAGCCGCCAGTGTAATCCATTCTACCGCTACTTTACCTGCAATCTGCGATGTCAGCGAACTATTTTTTTCCATACTCACAGCTTACTCGCCGATTTAACACGAAAACTAATGTGTATAGTGTACTTATTTATTTCTTACTTTCCGTTTCGACGAAAAAGTACACTGCCGAATATGAGACGAACTGTTGTTACCTTGTGGATCCACGTTGCAGTTTCAATCACGAATGCAATTCCTTCCATCACTTAGAGAAAGAAAAAACCACTTTGGTAACTAACGGTAACGTCTCTAGCAGTCAGATGTACCCTCTCTTGGTACATCTAGATCTACATCTATACTCCGCGAGCCACCTTACGGTGTGTGGCGGAGGGTACTTATTGTACCACTATCTGATCCCCCCTTCCCTGTTCCATTCACGAATTGTGCGTGGGAAGAACGACTGCTTGTAAGTCTCCGTATTTGCTCCACTTTCTCGGATCTTTTCGTTGTGATCATTACGCGAGATATATGTGGGCGGTAGTAATATGTTGCCCATCTCTTCCCGGAATGTGCTCTCTCGTAATTTCGATAATAAACCTCTCCGTATTGAGTAACGCCTTTCTTGAAGTGTCCGCCACTGGAGCTTGTTCAGCATCTCCGTAACGCTCTCGCGCTGACTAAATGTCCCCATGACGAATCGCGCTGCTTTTCGCTGGATCATGTCTATCTCTTCTATTAATCCAACTTGGTAAGGGTCCCATACTGATGAGCAATACTCAAGAATCGGACGAACAAGCGTTTTGTAAGCTACTTCTTTCGTCGTTGAGTCACATTTTCTTAGAATTCTTCCTATGAATCTCAACCTGGCGCCTGCTTTTCCCACTATTTGTTTTATGTGATCATTCCACTTCAGATCGTTCCGGATAGTAACTCCTAAGTATTTTACGGTCGTTACCGATTCCAATGATTTACCACCTATGGCATAATCGTACTGGAATGGATTTCTGCCCCTATGTATGCGCATTATATTACATTTATCTACGTTTAGGGAAAGCTGCCAGCTGTCGCACCATGCATTAATCCTCTGCAGGTCCTCCTGGAGTACGTACGAGTCTTCTGATGTTGCTACTTTCTTGTAGACAACCGTGTCATCTGCAAATAGCCTCACGGAGCTACCGATGTTGTCAACTAAGAGGTGCGAAGAAAATAATGCACTCGATAACGTCAACACATTATTCTATTCTTTAATGCAGTTATTTTACATTGAATAAGGAAATTCATCCTTTAGAAACACATTTAGAATGCTCATTGAGTACCATTTTATTTTGTCGAAAATGTGGAGTCATGTAAAGTAAGTATTCAAATCTGCATGTGTCAGTATTATATTTATAACGAATGCCGAAAATTTTGCATTTACATCTCCTGTGTGCCACATTTTCTAACATAATTTCGATTACAGGCTGCGTAACGATAATTTCTTACACTCACGTCGTGGTTTATGTCTACCATTCGTAATCTCCCTCGTCCTCTCTGCCTTCAACTGTGAAACAGAGATGTCTCAAACGCTACACAGCGCATATTTAAATCTTAGCCCTTCAACGAGAGTGACGTGCCTCGTCAGTATTATCCATGTTCTTGATGCGGATGACAGGACGTCAAGCACCGCCTGTGAGTCACGAATTATCTCTTACTTTGAGAAGCAATCACTCCAGAAGGTTTTCTCCTTTGTGCCTTTATACTGACCACTTGCGTGCAAGAAACACACATGTCCAATACTTGGAAATAAATTTCGACAGACATATATACTGAGAGATGACAGTTTTAAAGTGTGTCAAATCTAGCCTTCCTAATTTTTTGAAGTCACTAGTGAAGCAGTTCATCTCAGTTAGCAAGTGCAAATACAATTCATGGAAAAACAGGTAGTCCAGTCATGAGGTATGTGTCTGAACTTTGTAAAGGACGAATGCGGAATTCGAAGAAAGGATGACACTCTCTAGCAAATAATGTGTGCGTAATTGTTTGATCTAGGAAGAAATCGTAGGAATATGAGCGAATACCGAAAGTAAGAGCAAGTGAGACCAAAAAGAGTTGGGTGTAAGTCTGGTCGTATCGGACAGGCTGCTACACAGTTCCCACTCTCTGACGCTATCCCTCTGCTACCCGCCACGGGGACATTTGGCTGCTCAGTTTCCCGCCTGGCCCGGTGCACCCCTCCTTAGCTAACCTGGTCGCCCAAGACTCCTCTTAAGCGACGATATTGATGGCGATCTCAGTGCGGACGCCAGATCAACACAGGGTGCTTCGAAACAGTACTCCCATCCTCAGACTATCCACTACACCCGGCCTCCAGGTCGTTGGATTACAGGAGCACGCCATCACTCCCAGCCGCCAGTGTAATCCATTCTACCGCTACTTTACCTACAATCTGCGATGTCAGCGAACTATTTTTTTTCCATACTCACAGCTTACTCGCCGATTTAACACGAAAACTAATGTGTATAGTGTAATTATTTATTTCTTACTTTCCGTTTCGACGAGAAAGTACACTGCCGAATATGAGACGAACTGTTGTTACCTTGTGGATCCACGTTGCAGTTTCAATCACGAATGCAATTCCTTCCATCACTTAGAGAAAGAAAAAACCACTTTGGTAAGTAATGGTAACGTCTCTAGCAGTCAGAGGTACCCTCTCTTGGTAGAGGTGTGAAGAAAATAATGCACTCGATAACGTCAACACATTATTCTATTCTTTAATGCAGTTATTTTATATTGAATAAGGAAATTCATCCTTTAGAAACACATCTAGTATGCTCATTGAGTACCATTTTATTTTGTCGAAAAATGTGGAATCATGTAAAGTAAGTATTCAAATCTGCATGTGTCATTATTATATTTATAACGAATGCCGAAAATTTTGCATTTACATCTCCTGTGTGCCACATTTTCTAACATAATTTCGATTACAGGCTGCGCAACGATAATTTCTTACATTCACGTCGTGGTGTATGTCTACCATTCGTAATCTCCCTCGTCCTCTCTGCCTTCAACTGTGAAACAGAGATGTCTCAAACGCTACACAGCGCATGTTTAAATCTTAGCCCTTCAACGAGAGTGACGTGCCTCGTCAGTATTATCCATGTTCTTGATGCGGATAACAGGACGTCAAGCACCGCCTGTGAGTCACGAATTATCTCTTACTTTGAGAAGCAATCACTCCAGAAGGTTTTCTCCTTTGTGCCTTTATACTGACCACTTGCGTGCAAGAAACACACATGTCCAATACTTGGAAATAAATTTCGACAGACATATATACTGAGAGATGACAGTTTTAAAGTGTGTCAAATCTAGCCTTCCTTATTTTTTGAAGTCAGTAGTGAAGCAGTTCATCTCAGTTAGCAAGTGCAAATACAATTCATGGAAAAACAGGTAGTCCAGTCATGAGGTATGTGTCTGAACTTTGTAAAGGACGAATGCGGAATTCGAAGAAAGGATGACACTCTCTAGCAAATAATGTGTGCGTAATTGTTTGATCTAGGAAGTAATCGTAGGAAGATGAGCGAATACCGAAAGGAAGAGCAAGTGAGACTAAAAAGAGTTGGGTGTAGGTCTGGTCGTATCGGACAGGCTGCTACACAGTTCCCACTCTCTGACGCTATCCCTCTGCTAACCGCCTCGGGGACTTTTGGCTGCTCAGTTTCCTGCCTGGCCCGGTGCACCCCTCCTTAGCTAACCTGGTCGCCCAAGACTCCTCTTAAGCGACCATATTGATGGCGATCTCAGTGCGGACGCCAGAACAACACAGGACGCTGCGAAACAGTACTCCCATCCTCAGACTATCCACTACACCCGGCCTCCATGGCGCTGGATTACAGGAGCACGCCACCACTCCCAGCCGCCAGTGTAATCCATTCTACCGCTACTTTACCTGCAATCTGCGATGTCAGCGAACTATTTTTTTCCATACTCACAGCTTACTCGCCGATTTAACACGAAAACTAATGTGTATAGTGTACTTATTTATTTCTTACTTTCCGTTTCGACGAAAAAGTACACTGCCGAATATGAGACGAACTGTTGTTACCTTGTGGATCCACGTTGCAGTTTCAATCACGAATGCAATTCCTTCCATCACTTAGAGAAAGAAAAAACCACTTTGGTAACTAACGGTAACGTCTCTAGCAGTCAGATGTACCCTCTCTTGGTACATCTAGATCTACATCTATACTCCGCGAGCCACCTTACGGTGTGTGGCGGAGGGTACTTATTGTACCACTATCTGATCCCCCCTTCCCTGTTCCATTCACGAATTGTGCGTGGGAAGAACGACTGCTTGTAAGTCTCCGTATTTGCTCCACTTTCTCGGATCTTTTCGTTGTGATCATTACGCGAGATATATGTGGGCGGTAGTAATATGTTGCCCATCTCTTCCCGGAATGTGCTCTCTCGTAATTTCGATAATAAACCTCTCCGTATTGAGTAACGCCTTTCTTGAAGTGTCCGCCACTGGAGCTTGTTCAGCATCTCCATAACGCTCTCGCGCTGACTAAATGTCCCCATGACGAATCGCGCTGCTTTTCGCTGGATCATGTCTATCTCTTCTATTAATCCAACTTGGTAAGGGTCCCATACTGATGAGCAATACTCAAGAATCGGACGAACAAGCGTTTTGTAAGCTACTTCTTTCGTCGTTGAGTCACATTTTCTTAGAATTCTTCCTATGAATCTCAACCTGGCGCCTGCTTTTCCCACTATTTGTTTTATGTGATCATTCCACTTCAGATCGTTCCGGATAGTAACTCCTAAGTATTTTACGGTCGTTACCGATTCCAATGATTTACCACCTATGGCATAATCGTACTGGAATGGATTTCTGCCCCTATGTATGCGCATTATATTACATTTATCTACGTTTAGGGAAAGCTGCCAGCTGTCGCACCATGCATTAATCCTCTGCAGGTCCTCCTGGAGTACGTACGAGACTTCTGATGTTGCTACTTTCTTGTAGACAACCGTGTCATCTGCAAATAGCCTCACGGAGCTACCGATGTTGTCAACTAAGAGGTGCGAAGAAAATAATGCACTCGATAACGTCAACACATTATTCTATTCTTTAATGCAGTTATTTTACATTGAATAAGGAAATTCATCCTTTAGAAACACATTTAGAATGCTCATTGAGTACCATTTTATTTTGTCGAAAATGTGGAGTCATGTAAAGTAAGTATTCAAATCTGCATGTGTCAGTATTATATTTATAACGAATGCCGAAAATTTTGCATTTACATCTCCTGTGTGCCACATTTTCTAACATAATTTCGATTACAGGCTGCGTAACGATAATTTCTTACACTCACGTCGTGGTTTATGTCTACCATTCGTAATCTCCCTCGTCCTCTCTGCCTTCAACTGTGAAACAGAGATGTCTCAAACGCTACACAGCGCATATTTAAATCTTAGCCCTTCAACGAGAGTGACGTGCCTCGTCAGTATTATCCATGTTCTTGATGCGGATGACAGGACGTCAAGCACCGCCTGTGAGTCACGAATTATCTCTTACTTTGAGAAGCAATCACTCCAGAAGGTTTTCTCCTTTGTGCCTTTATACTGACCACTTGCGTGCAAGAAACACACATGTCCAATACTTGGAAATAAATTTCGACAGACATATATACTGAGAGATGACAGTTTTAAAGTGTCTCAAATCTAGCCTTCCTAATTTTTTGAAGTCACTAGTGAAGCAGTTCATCTCAGTTAGCAAGTGCAAATACAATTCATGGAAAAACAGGTAGTCCAGTCATGAGGTATGTGTCTGAACTTTGTAAAGGACGAATGCGGAATTCGAAGAAAGGATGACACTCTCTAGCAAATAATGTGTGCGTAATTGTTTGATCTAGGAAGAAATCGTAGGAATATGAGCGAATACCGAAAGTAAGAGCAAGTGAGACCAAAAAGAGTTGGGTGTAAGTCTGGTCGTATCGGACAGGCTGCTACACAGTTCCCACTCTCTGACGCTATCCCTCTGCTACCCGCCACGGGGACATTTGGCTGCTCAGTTTCCCGCCTGGCCCGGTGCACCCCTCCTTAGCTAACCTGGTCGCCCAAGACTCCTCTTAAGCGACGATATTGATGGCGATCTCAGTGCGGACGCCAGATCAACACAGGGTGCTTCGAAACAGTACTCCCATCCTCAGACTATCCACTACACCCGGCCTCCAGGTTGTTGGATTACAGGAGCACGCCATCACTCCCAGCCGCCAGTGTAATCCATTCTACCGCTACTTTACCTACAATCTGCGATGTCAGCGAACTATTTTTTTTCCATACTCACAGCTTACTCGCCGATTTAACACGAAAACTAATGTGTATAGTGTAATTATTTATTTCTTACTTTCCGTTTCGACGAGAAAGTACACTGCCGAATATGAGACGAACTGTTGTTACCTTGTGGATCCACGTTGCAGTTTCAATCACGAATGCAATTCCTTCCATCACTTAGAGAAAGAAAAAACCACTTTGGTAACTAATGGTAACGTCTCTAGCAGTCAGAGGTACCCTCTCTTGGTAGAGGTGTGAAGAAAATAATGCACTCGATAACGTCAACACATTATTCTATTCTTTAATGCAGTTATTTTATATTGAATAAGGAAATTCATCCTTTAGAAACACATCTAGTATGCTCATTGAGTACCATTTTATTTTGTCGAAAAATGTGGAATCATGTAAAGTAAGTATTCAAATCTGCATGTGTCATTATTATATTTATAACGAATGCCGAAAATTTTGCATTTACATCTCCTGTGTGCCACATTTTCTAACATAATTTCGATTACAGGCTGCGCAACGATAATTTCTTACATTCACGTCGTGGTGTATGTCTACCATTCGTAATCTCCCTCGTCCTCTCTGCCTTCAACTGTGAAACAGAGATGTCTCAAACGCTACACAGCGCATGTTTAAATCTTAGCCCTTCAACGAGAGTGACGTGCCTCGTCAGTATTATCCATGTTCTTGATGCGGATAACAGGACGTCAAGCACCGCCTGTGAGTCACGAATTATCTCTTACTTTGAGAAGCAATCACTCCAGAAGGTTTTCTCCTTTGTGCCTTTATACTGACCACTTGCGTGCAAGAAACACACATGTCCAATACTTGAAAATAAATTTCGACAGACATATATACTGAGAGATGACAGTTTTAAAGTGTGTCAAATCTAGCCTTCCTTATTTTTTGAAGTCAGTAGTGAAGCAGTTCATCTCAGTTAGCAAGTGCAAAAACAATTCATGGAGAAACAGGTAGTCCAGTCATGAGGTTTGTGTCTGAACTTTGTAAAGGACGAATGCGGCATTCGAAGAAAGGATGACACTCTCTAGCAAATAATGTGTGCGTAATTGTTTGATCTAGGAAGAAATCGTAGAAATATGAGCGAATACCGAAAGTAAGAGCAAGTGAGATTAAAATAGTTGGGTGTAGGTCTGGTCGTATCGGACAGGCTGCTACACAGTTCCCACTCTCTGACGCTATCCCTCTGCTAACCGCCACGGGGACATTTGGCTGCTCAGTTTCCTGCCTGGCCCGGTGCACCCCTCCTTAGCTAACCTGGTCGCCCAAGACTACTCTTAAGCGACCATATTGATGGCGATCTCAGTGGGGACGCCAGATCAACACAGGGTGCTGCGAAACCGTACTCCCATCCTCAGACTATCCACTACACCCGGCCTCCAGGTCGCTGGATTACAGGAGCACGCCATCACTCCCAGCCGCCAGTGTAATCCATTCTACCGCTACTTTACCTACAATCTGCGATGTCAGCGAACTATTTTTTTTCCATACTCACAGCTTACTCGCCGATTTAACGCGAAAACTAATGTGTATAATGTACTTATTTATTTCTTACTTTCCGTTTCGACGAGAAAGTACACTGCCGAATATGAGACGAACTGTTGTTACCTTGTGGATCCACGTTGCAGTTTCAATCACGAATGCAATTCATTCCATCACTTAGAGAAAGAAAAAACCACTTTGGTAACTAATGGTAACGTCTCTAGCAGTCAGATGTACCCTCTCTTGGTAGAGGTGCGAAGAAAATAATGCACTCGATAACGTCAACACATTATTCTATTCTTTAATGCAGTTATTTTACATTGAATAAGGAAATTCATCCTTTAGAAACACATCTAGTATGCTCATTGAGTACCATTTTATTTTGTCGAAAATGTGGAATCATGTAAAGTAAGTATTCAAATCTGCATGTGTCATTATTATATTTATAACGAATGCGGAAAATTTTGCATTTACATCTGCTGTGTGCCACATTTTCTAACATAATTTCGATTACAGGCTGCGCAACGATAATTTCTTACACTCACGTCGTGGTTTATGTCTACCATTCGTAATCTCCCTCGTCCTCTCTGCCTTCAACTGTGAAACAGAGATGTCTCAAACGCAACACAGCGCATGTTTAAATCATAGCCCTTCAACGAGAGTGACGTGCCTCGTCAGTATTATCCATGTTCTTGATGCGGATGACAGGACGTCAAGCACCGCCAGTGAGTCACGAATTATCTCTTACTTTGAGAAGCAATCACTCCAGAAGGTTTTCTCCTTTGTGCCTTTATACTGACCACTTGCGTGCAAGAAACACACATGTCCAATACTTGGAAATAAATTTCGACAGACATATATACTGAGAGATGACAGTTTTAAAGTGTGTCAAATCTAGCCTTCCTTGTTTTTTGAAGTCACTAGTGAAGCAGTTCATCTCAGTTAGCAAGTGCAAATACAATTCATGGAAAAACAGGTAGTCCAGTCATGAGGTATGTGTCTGAACTTTGTAAAGGACGAATGCGGAATTAGAAGAAAGGATGACACGCTCTAGCAAATAATGAGTGCGTAATTGTTTGATCTAGGAAGAAATCGTAGGAATATGAGCGAATACCGAAAGGAAGAGCAAGTGAGACTAAAAAGAGTTGGGTGTAGGTCTGGTCGTATCGGACAGGCTGCTACACAGTTCCCACTCTCTGACGCTATCCCTCTGCTAACCGCCACGGGGACTTTTGGCTGCTCAGTTTCCTGCCTGGCCCGGTGCACCCCTCCTTAGCTAACCTGGTCGCCCAAGACTACTCTTAAGCGACCATATTGATGGCGATCTCAGTGGGGACGCCAGATCAACACAGGGTGCTGCGAAACCGTACTCCCATCCTCAGACTATCCACTACACCCGACCTCCAGGTCGCTGGATTACAGGAGCACGCCACCACTCCCAGCCGCCAGTGTAATCCATTCTACCGCTACTTTACCTACAATCTGCGATGTCAGCGAACTATTTTTTTTCCATACTCATAGGTTACTCGCCGATTTAACGCGAAAACTAATGTGTATAGTGTTATTTCTTACTTTCCGTTTCGATGAGAAAGTACACTGCCGAATATGAGACGAACTGTTGTTACCTTGTGGATCCACGTTGCAGTTTCAATCACGAATGCAATTCCTTCCATCACTTAGAGAAAGAAAAAACCACTTTGGTAACTAATGGTAACGTCTCTAGCAGTCAGATGTACCCTCTCTTGGTAGAGGTGCGAAGAAAATAATGCACTCGATAACGTCAACACATTATTCTATTCTTTAATGCAGTTATTTTACATTGAATAAGGAAATTCATCCTTTAGAAACACATTTAGAATGCTCATTGAGTACCATTTTATTTTGTCGAAAATGTGGAATCATGTAAAGTATGTATTCAAATCTGCATGTGTCATTATTATATTTACAACGAATGCCGAAAATTTTGCATTTACATCTCCTGTGTGCCACATTTTCTAACATAATTTCGATTACAGGCTGCGCAACGATAATTTCTTACACTCACGTCGTGGTTTATGTCAACCATTCGTAATCTCCCTCGTCCTCTCTGCCTTCAACTGTGAAACAGAGATGTCTCAAACACTACACAGCGCATGTTTAAATCATAGCCCTTCAACGAGAGTGACGTGCCTCGTCAGTATTATCCATGTTCTTGATGCGGATGACAGGACGTCAAGCACCGCCAGTGAGTCACGAATTATCTCTTACTTTGAGAAGCAATCACTCCAGAAGGTTTTCTCCTTTGTGCCTTTATACTGACCACTTGCGTGCAAGAAACACACATGTCCAATACTTGGAAATAAATTTCGACAGACATATATACTGAGAGATGACAGTTTTAAAGTGTGTCAAATCTAGCCTTCCTTGTTTTTTGAAGTCACTAGTGAAGCAGTTCATCTCAGTTAGCAAGTGCAAATACAATTCATGGAAAAACAGGTAGTCCAGTCATGAGGTATGTGTCTGAACTTTGTAAAGGACGAATGCGGAATTAGAAGAAAGGATGACACGCTCTAGCAAATAATGAGTGCGTAATTGTTTGATCTAGGAAGAAATCGTAGGAATATGAGCGAATACCGAAAGGAAGAGCAAGTGAGACTAAAAAGAGTTGGGTGTAGGTCTGGTCGTATCGGACAGGCTGCTACACAGTTCCCACTCTCTGACGCTATCCCTCTGCTAACCGCCACGGGGACTTTTGGCTGCTCAGTTTCCTGCCTGGCCCGGTGCACCCCTCCTTAGCTAACCTGGTCGCCCAAGACTCCTCGCATGCGACCATATTGATGGCGATCTCAGTGCGGACGCCAGATCAACACAGGATGCTGCGAAACAGTACTCCCATCCTCAGACTATCCACTACACCCGGCCTCCAGGTCGCTGGATTACAGGAGCACGCCACCACTCCCAGCCGCCAGTGTAATCCATTCTACCGCTACTTTACCTACAATCTGCGATGTCAGCGAACTATTTTTTTTCCATACTCATAGGTTACTCGCCGATTTAACGCGAAAACTAATGTGTATAGTGTTATTTCTTACTTTCCGTTTCGACGAGAAAGTACACTGCCGAATATGAGACGAACTGTTGTTACCTTGTGGATCCACGTTGCAGTTTCAATCACGAATGCAATTCCTTCCATCACTTAGAGAAAGAAAAAACCACTTTGGTAACTAATGGTAACGTCTCTAGCAGTCAGATGTACCCTCTCTTGGTAGAGGTGCGAAGAAAGTAATGCACTCGATAACGTCAACACATTATTCTATTCTTTAATGCAGTTAATTTACATTGAATAAAGAAATTCATCCTTTAGAAACACATTTAGAATGCTCACTGAGTACCATTTTATTTTGTCGAAAATGTGGAATCATGTAAAGTAAGTATTCAAATCTGCATGTGTCATTATTATATTTATAACGAATGCCGAAAATTTTGCATTTACATCTCCTGTGTGCCACATTTTCTAACATAATTTCGATTACAGGCTGCGCAACGATAATTTCTTACACTCACGTCGTGGTTTTATGTCTACCATTCGTAATCTCCCTCGTCCTCTCTGCCTTCAACTGTGAAACAGAGATGTCTCAAACGCTACACAGCGCATGTTTAAATCATAGCCCTTCAACGAGAGTGACGTGCCTCGTCAGTATTATCCATGTTCTTGATGCGGATTACAGGACGTCAAGCGCCGCCTGTGAGTCACGAATTATCTCTTACTTTGAGAAGCAATCACTCCAGAAGGTTTTCTCCTTTGTGCCTTTATACTGACCACTTGCGTGCAAGAAAATCACATGTCCAATACTTGGAAATAAATTTCGACAGACATATATACTGAGAGATGACAGTTTTAAAGTGTGTCAAATCTAGCCTTCCTTGTTTTTTGAAGTCACTAGTGAAGCAGTTCATCTCAGTTAGCAAGTGCAAATACAATTCATGGAAAAACAGGTAGTCCAGTCATGAGGTATGTGTCTGAACTTTGTAAAGGACGAATGCGGAATTCGAAGAAAGGATGACACTCTCTAGCAAATAATGTGTGCGTAATTGTTTGATCTAGGAAGAAATCGTAGGAATATGAGCGAATACCGAAAGTAGACAGGTCAGACGTGCACTACACACCGGAAGCTGCTACTAGGGTAGCAGAGTACGTGTGGCGTGCACACGGGGGTCTTTTAGGTTAGAGGGACCCCCCCTTGGGCGAAACGATAAAATACCTGACGGCTTACCAGAGAGGACATTATCATCGTTGATAAAGAACGTCCGTCCTCAGAGACCAAAAACAGGAAAAGTCAACGTAATATTGGTAAACTGCATGAGTATCCAGGGCAAGGTTCCTGAATTAGTATCTCTTATTGAAGGAAATAGTGCGCATATAGTATTAGGAACGGAAAGTTGGTTAAAACCGGAAGTGAACAGTAACGAAATCCTAGACACAGAATGGAATATATGCCGCAAGGATAGGATAAACGCCAATGGTGGAGGAGTATTTATAGCAGTAAAGAATTCAATAATATCCAGTGAAGTTATTAGTGAATGCGAATGTGAAATAATCTGGGTTAAGTTAAGTATCAAAGGTGGGTCAGATATGATAGTCGGATGCTTCTATAGACCACCTGCATCAGCAACCGTAGTAGTTGAGCGCCTCAGAGAGAACCTGCAGAACGTCGTGAAGAAGTTTCGTGATCATACTATTGTAATAGGGGGAGACTTCAATCTACCAGGTATAGAATGGGATAGTCACACAATCAGACCTGGTGCCAGGGACAGAGACTCTTGTGACATTATCCTGACTGCCTTGTCCGAGAATTACTTCGAGCAGATAGTTAGAGAACCAACTCGTGAAGCTAACGTTTTAGACCTCATAGCAACAAATAGACCGGAACTTTTCGACTCCGTGAATGTAGAAGAGTGTATCAGTGATCAGAAGTCAGTGGTTGCATCAATGACTACAAGTGTAATAAGAAATGCCAAGAAAGGAAGGAAAATATATTTGCTTAACAAGAGTGATAGGGCACAAATCGCAGAATATCTGAGTGACCACCATCAAACGTTCATTTCTGAGGAAGAGGATGTGGAACAAAAATGGAAAAAATTCAGAAACATCGTCCAGTACGCCTTAGATAAGTTCGTACCGACTAAAGTCCAAAGCGAGGGGAAAGATCCACCGTGGTATAACAATCATGTACGAAAGGTACTACGGAAACAAAGAAAGCTTCATCATAGGTTTAAGAGTAGTCGAATCATAGCTGATAAGGAAAAGCTGAACGAAGCGAAAAAGAGCGTAAAGAGAGCAATGAGAGAAGCATTCAACGAATTCGAACATAAAACATTGGCAAACAATCTAAACAAGAACCCTAAAAAGTTTTGGTCATATGTAAAATCGGTAAGCGGATCTAAATCCCCTATTCAGTCACTCGTTGACCACGATGGCACCGAAACAGAGGACGACCGAAGAAAGGCAGAAATACTGAATTCAGTGTTCCGAAACTGTTTCACTGCGGAAAATCGTAACACGGTCCCTGACTTCAGCCGTCGCACGGACGCCAAAATGGAAAATATTGAAATAAACGATATCGGAATTGAAAAACAACTGCTATCACTTAGTAGCGGAAAAGCATCCGGACCAGACGAGATACCCTTAAGATTCTACAGTGATTATGCTAAAGAACTTGCCCCCTTTCTATCAGCAATTTATCGTAGATCGCTGGAAGAACGTAAAGTACCTAGCGACTGGAAGAAAGCGCAGGTCGTTCCCATTTTGAAGAAGGGTCATAAATCAGATGCGAATAATTATAGGCCTATTTCGCTTACGTCAATCTGTTGTAGAATAATGGAACATGTTTTGTGTTCTCGTATTAAGACGTTCTTAGATAATACAAATCTCCTTCATCATAACCAACATGGATTCCGCAAACAGAGATCATGTGAAACTCAGCTCGCCCTATTTGCCCAAGAAATTCACAGTGCCGTAGACACTGGCGAGCAGATTGATGCCGTATTCCTGGACTTCAGGAAGGCATTTGATACGGTTCCGCACTTACGTTTAGTGAAAAAAATACGAGCTTACGGAATATCGGACCAGGTTTGTGATTGGATTCAGGATTTCCTAGAAGAAAGAACACAACGTGTCATTCTTAACGGTTCAAAATCTGCAGATGTAGAGGTAATTTCGGGAGTACCGCAGGGAAGCGTGATAGGACCTTTATTGTTTACAATATACATAAATGACTTAGTTGACAACATCGGTAGCTCCGTGAGGCTATTTGCAGATGACACGGTTGTCTACAAGAAAGTAGCAACATCAGAAGACTCGTACGTACTCCAGGAGGACCTGCAGAGGATTAATGCATGGTGCGACAGCTGGCAGCTTTCCCTAAACGTAGATAAATGTAATATAATGCGCATACATAGGGGCAGAAATCCATTCCAGTACGATTATGCCATAGGTGGTAAATCATTGGAAGCGGTAACGACCGTAAAATACTTAGGAGTTACTATCCGGAGCGATCTGAAGTGGAATGATCACATAAAACAAATAGTGGGAAAAGCAGGCGCCAGGTTGAGATTCATAGGAAGAATTCTAAGAAAATGTGACTCATCGACGAAAGAAGTAGCCTACAAAACGCTTGTTCGTCCGATTCTTGAGTATTGCTCATCAGTATGGGACCCTTACCAGGTTGGATTAATAGAAGAGATAGACATGATCCAGCGAAAAGCAGCGCGATTCGTCATGGGGACATTTAGTCAGCGCGAGAGCGTTACGGAGTTGCTGAACAAGCTCCAGTGGCGGACACTTCAAGAAAGGCGTTACGCAATACGGAGAGGTTTATTATCGAAATTACGAGAGAGCACATTCCGGGAAGAGATGGGCAACATATTACTACCGCCCACATATATCTCGCGTAATGATCACAACGAAAAGATCCGAGAAAGTGGAGCAAATACGGAGACTTACAAGCAGTCGCTCTTCCCACGCACAATTCGTGAATGGAACAGGGAAGGGGGGATCAGATAGTGGTACAATAAGTACCCTCCGCCACACACCGTAAGGTGACTCGCGGAGTATAGATGTAGATGTAGATGTAGATGTAAGAGCAAGTGAGACTAAAAAGAGTTGGGTGTAGGTCTGGTCGTATCGGACATGCTGCTACACAGTCCCAACTCTCTGACGCCATCCCTCTGCTAACCGCCACGGGGACTTTTGGCTGCTCAGTTTCCTGCCTGGACCGGTGCACCCCTCCTTAGCTAACCTTGTCGCCCAAGACTCCTCTTAAACGACCATATTGATGGCGATCTCAGTGCGGACGCCAGATCAACACAGGATGCTGCGAAACAGTATTCCCATCCTCAGACTATCCACTACACCCGGCCTCCAGGTCGCTGGATTACAGGAGCACGCCACCACTCCCAGCCGCCAGTGTAATCCATTCTACCGCTACTTTACCTACAATCTGCGATGTCAGCGAACTATTTTTTTCCATACTCACAGCTTACTCGCCGATTTAACGCGAAAACTAATGTGTATAGTGTACTTATTTATTTCTTACTTTCCGTTTCGACGAGAAAGTACACTGCCGAATATGAGACGAACTGTTGTTACCTTGTGGATCCACGTTGCAGTTTCAATCACGAATGCAATTCCTTCCATCACTTAGAGAAAGAAAAAACCACTTTGGTAACTAATGGTAAGGTCTCTAGCAGTCAGATGTACCCTCTCTTGGTAGAGGTGCGAAGAAAGTAATGCACTCGATAACGTCAACACATTATTCTATTCTTTAATGCAGTTAATTTACATTGAATAAGGAAATTCATCCTTTAGAAACACATTTAGAATGCTCACTGAGTACCATTTTATTTTGTCGAAAATGTGGAATCATGTAAAGTAAGTATTCAAATCTGCATGTGTCATTATTATATTTATAACGAATGCCGAAAATTTTGCATTTACATCTCCTGTGTGCCACATTTTCTAACATAATTTCAATTACAGGCCGCGCAACGATAATTTCTTACACTCACGTCGTGGTTTTATGTCTACCATTCGTAATCTCCCTCGTCCTCTCTGCCTTCAACTGTGAAACAGAGATGTCTCAAACGCTACACAGCGCATGTTTAAATCATAGCCCTTCAACGAGAGTGACGTGCCTCGTCAGTATTATCCATGTTCTTGATGCGGATGACAGGACGTCAAGCACCGCCTGTGAGTCACGAATTATTCCTTACTTTGAGAAGCAATCACTCCAGAAAGTTTTCTCCTTTGTGCCTTTATACTGACCACTTGCGTGCAAAAAACACACACGTCCAATACTTGGAAATAAATTTCGACAGACATATATACTGAGAGATGACAGTTTTAAAGTGTGTCAAATCTAGCCTTCCTTATTTTTGGAAGTCACTAGTGAAGCAGTTCATCTCAGTTAGCAAGTACAAATACAATTCATGGAAAAACAGGTAGTCCAGTCATGAGGTATGTGTCTGAACTTTGTAAAGGACGAATGCGGAATTCGAAGAAAGGATGACACTCTCTAGCAAATAATGTGTGCGTAATTGTTTGATCTAGGAAGAAATCGTAGGAATATGAGCGAATACCGAAAGTAAGAGCAAGTGAGATTAAAATAGTTGGGTGTAGGTCTGGTCGTATCGGACAGGCTGCTACACAGTTCCTACTCTCTGACGCTATCCCTTTGCTAACCGCCACGGGGACTTTTGGCTGCTCAGTTTCCTGCCTGGCCCGGTGCAACCCTCCTTAGCTGACCTGGTCGCCCAAGACTCCTCTCAAGCGACCATATTGATGGCGATCTCAGTGCGGACGCCAGATCAACACAGGATGCTGCGAAACAGTACTCCCATCCTCAGACTATCCACTACACCCGGCCTCCAGGTCGCTGGATTACAGGAGCACGCCACCACTCCCAGCCGACAGTGTAATCCATTCTACCGCTACTTTACCTACAATCTGCGATGTCAGCGAACTATTTTTCTTCCATACTCACAGCTTATACGCCGATTTAACACGAAAACTAATGTGTATAGTGTACTTATTTATTTCTTACTTTCCGTTTCGACGAGAAAGTACACTGCCGAATATGAGACGAACTGTTGTTACCTTGTGGATACACGTTGCAGTTTCAATCACGAATGCAATTCCTTCCATCACTTAGAGAAAGAAAAAACCACTTTGGTAACTAATGGTAACGTCTCTAGCAGTCAGATGTACCCTCTCTTGGTAGAGGTGCGAAGAAAATAATGCACTCGATAACGTCAACACATTATTCTATTCTTTAATGCAGTTATTTTACATTGAATAAGGAAATTCATCCTTTAGAAACACAATTAGTATGCTCATTGAGTACCATTTGATTTTGTCGAAAATGTGGAATCATGTAAAGTAAGTATTCAAATCTGCATGTGTCATTATTGTATTTATAACGAATGCCGAAAATTTTGCATTTACATCTCATGTGTGCCACATTTCTAACATAATTTCGATTACAGGCTGCGCAGCGATAATTTCTTACACTCACGTCGTGGTTTATGTCTACCATTCGTAATTTCCCTCGTCCTCTCTGCCTTCAACTCTGAAACAGAGATGTCTCAAACGCTACATAGCGCATGTTTAAATCTTAGCCCTTCAAGGAGAGTGACGTGCCTCGTCAGTATTATCCATGTTCTTGATGCCGATGACAGGACGTCAAGCACCGCCTGTGAGTCACGAATTATCTCTTACTTTGAGAAGCAATCACTCCAGAAGGTTTTCTCCTTTGTACCCTTATACTTACCACTTGCGTGCAAGAAACACACATGTCCAATACTTGGAAATAATTTTCGGCAGACATATATACTGAGAGATGACAGTTTTAAAGTGTGTCAAATCTAGCCTTCCTTATTTTTTGAAGTCAGTAGTGAAGCAGTTCATCTCAGTTAGCAAGTGCAAATACAATTCATGGAAAAACAGGTAGTCCAGTCATGAGGTATGTGTCTGAACTTTGTAAAGGACGAATGCGGAATTCGAAGAAAGGATGACACTCTCTAGCAAATAATGTGTGCGTAATTGTTTGATCTAGGAAGAAATCGTAGGAATATGAGCGAATACCGAAAGTAGACAGGTCAGGCGTGCACTACACACCGGAAGCTGCTACTAGGGTAGCAGAGTACGTGTGGCGTGCACACGGGGGTCTTTTAGGTTAGAGGGACCCCCCCTTGGGCGAAACGATAAAATACCTGACGGCTTACCAGAGAGGACATTATCATCGTTGATAAAGAACGTCCGTCCTCAGAGACCAAAAACAGGAAAAGTCAACGTAATATTGGTAAACTGCATGAGTATCCAGGGCAAGGTTCCTGAATTAGTATCTCTTATTGAAGGAAATAGTGCGCATATAGTATTAGGAACGGAAAGTTGGTTAAAACCGGAAGTGAACAGTAACGAAATCTTAGACACAGAATGGAATATATGCCGCAAGGATAGGATAAACGCCAATGGTGGAGGAGTATTTATAGCAGTAAAGAATTCAATAATATCCAGTGAAGTTATTAGTGAATGCGAATGTGAAATAATCTGGGTTAAGTTAAGTATCAAAGGTGGGTCAGATATGATAGTCGGATGCTTCTATAGACCACCTGCATCAGCAACCGTAGTAGTTGAGCGCCTCAGAGAGAACCTGCAGAACGTCGTGAAGAAGTTTCGTGATCATACTATTGTAATAGGGGGAGACTTCAATCTACCAGGTATAGAATGGGATAGTCACACAATCAGAACTGGAGCCAGGGACAGAGACTCTTGTGACATTATCCTGACTGCCTTGTCCGAGAATTACTTCGAGCAGATAGTTAGAGAACCAACTCGTGAAGCTAACGTTTTAGACCTCATAGCAACAAATAGACCGGAACTTTTCGACTCCGTGAATGTAGAAGAGTGTATCAGTGATCAGAAGTCAGTGGTTGCATCAATGACTACAAGTGTAATAAGAAATGCCAAGAAAGGAAGGAAAATATATTTGCTTAACAAGAGTGATAGGGCACAAATCGCAGAATATCTGAGTGACCACCATCAAACGTTCATTTCTGAGGAAGAGGATGTGGAACAAAAATGGAAAAAATTCAGAAACATCGTCCAGTACGCCTTAGATAAGTTCGTACCGACTAAAGTCCAAAGCGAGGGGAAAGATCCACCGTGGTATAACAATCATGTACGAAAGGTACTACGGAAACAAAGAAAGCTTCATCATAGGTTTAAGAGTAGTCGAATCATAGCTGATAAGGAAAAGCTGAACGAAGCGAAAAAGAGCGTAAAGAGAGCAATGAGAGAAGCATTCAACGAATTCGAACATAAAACATTGGCAAACAATCTAAACAAGAACCCTAAAAAGTTTTGGTCATATGTAAAATCGGTAAGCGGATCTAAATCCCCTATTCAGTCACTCGTTGACCACGATGGCACCGAAACAGAGGACGACCGAAGAAAGGCAGAAATACTGAATTCAGTGTTCCGAAACTGTTTCACTGCGGAAAATCGTAACACGGTCCCTGACTTCAGCCGTCGCACGGACGCCAAAATGGAAAATATTGAAATAAACGATATCGGAATTGAAAAACAACTGCTATCACTTAGTAGCGGAAAAGCATCCGGACCAGACGAGATACCCTTAAGATTCTACAGTGATTATGCTAAAGAACTTGCCCCCTTTCTATCAGCAATTTATCGTAGATCGCTGGAAGAACGTAAAGTACCTAGCGACTGGAAGAAAGCGCAGGTCGTTCCCATTTTCAAGAAGGGTCATAAATCAGATGCGAATAATTATAGGCCTATTTCGCTTACGTCAATCTGTTGTAGAATAATGGAACATGTTTTGTGTTCTCGTATTATGACGTTCTTAGATAATACAAATCTCCTTCATCATAACCAACATGGATTCCGCAAACAGAGATCATGTGAAACTCAGCTCGCCCTATTTGCCCAAGAAATTCACAGTGCCGTAGACACTGGCGAGCAGATTGACGCCGTATTCCTGGACTTCAGGAAGGCATTTGATACGGTTCCGCACTTACGTTTAGTGAAAAAAATACGAGCTTACGGAATATCGGACCAGGTTTGTGATTGGATTCAGGATTTCCTAGAAGAAAGAACACAACGTGTCATTCTTAACGGTTCAAAATCTGCAGATGTAGAGGTAATTTCGGGAGTACCGCAGGGAAGCGTGATAGGACCTTTATTGTTTACAATATACATAAATGACTTAGTTGACAACATCGGTAGCTCCGTGAGGCTATTTGCAGATGACACGGTTGTCTACAAGAAAGTAGCAACATCAGAAGACTCGTACGTACTCCAGGAGGACCTGCAGAGGATTAATGCATGGTGCGACAGCTGGCAGCTTTCCCTAAACGTAGATAAATGTAATATAATGCGCATACATAGGGGCAGAAATCCATTCCAGTACGATTATGCCATAGGTGGTAAATCATTGGAAGCGGTAACGACCGTAAAATACTTAGGAGTTACTATCCGGAGCGATCTGAAGTGGAATGATCACATAAAACAAATAGTGGGAAAAGCAGGCGCCAGGTTGAGATTCATAGGAAGAATTCTAAGAAAATGTGACTCATCGACGAAAGAAGTAGCTTACAAAACGCTTGTTCGTCCGATTCTTGAGTATTGCTCATCAGTATGGGACCCTTACCAGGTTGGATTAATAGAAGAGATAGACATGATCCAGCGAAAAGCAGCGCGATTCGTCATGGGGACATTTAGTCAGCGCGAGAGCGTTACGGAGTTGCTGAACAAGCTCCAGTGGCGGACACTTCAAGAAAGGCGTTACGCAATACGGAGAGGTTAATTATCGAAATTACGAGAGAGCACATTCCGGGAAGAGATGGGCAACATATTACTACCGCCCACATATATCTCGCGTAATGATCACAACGAAAAGATACGAGAAATTAGAGCAAATACGGAGACTTACAAGAAGTCGCTCTTCCCACGCACAATTCGTGAATGGAACAGGGAAGGGGGGATCAGATAGTGGTACAATAAGTACCCTCCGCCACACACCGTAAGGTGACTCGCGGAGTATAGATGTAGATGTAGATGTAGATGTAAGAGCAAGTGAGACTAAAAAGAGTTGGGTGTAGGTCTGGTCGTATCGGACATGCTGCTACACAGTTCACACTCTCTGACGCTATCCCTCTGCTAACCGCCACGGGGACTTTCGGCTGCTCAGTTTCCTGCCTGGCCCGGTGCACCCCTCCTTAGCTAACCTGGTCGCCCAAAAACCCTCTTAAGCGACCATATTGATGGCGATCTCAGTGCGGACGCCAGATCAACACAAGATCCTGCGAAACAGCACTCCCATCCTCAGACTATCCACTACACCCGTCCTCCAGGTCGCTGGATTACAGGAGCACGCCACCACTCCCAGCCGCCAGTGTAATCCATTCTACCGCTACTGCGATGTCAGCGAACAATTTTTTTTCCATACTCACAGGTTACTCGCCGATTTATCACGAAAACTAATGTGTGTAGTGTACTTATTTTTTTCTTATTTTCCGTTTCGACGTGAAAGTACACTGCCGAATATGAGACGAACTGTTGTTACCTTGTGGATCCACGTTGCAGTTTCAATCACGAATGCAATTACTTCCATCACTTAGAGAAAGAAAAAACCACTTTGGTAACTAATGGTAACGTCTCTAGCAGTCAGATGTACCCTCTCTTGGTAGAGGTGCGAAGAAAGTAATGCACTCGATAACGTCAACACATTATTCTATTCTTTATTGCAGTTATTTTACATAGAATAAGGAAATTCATCCTTTAGAAACACATCTAGTATGCTCATTGAGTACCATTTTATTTTGTCGAAAATGTGGAATCATGTAAAGTAAGTATTCAAATCTGCATGTGTCATTATTATATTTATAACGAATGCCGAAAATTTTCCATTTACATCTCCTGTGTGCCACATTTCTAACATAATTTCGATTACAGGCTGCGCAACGATAATTTCTTACACTCACGTCGTGGTTTATGTCTACCATTCGTAATCTCCCTCGTCCTCTCTGCCTTCAACTGTGAAACAGAGATGTCTCAAACGCTACACAGCGCATGTTTAAATCTTAGCCCTTCAACGAGAGTGACGTGCCTCGTCAGTATTATCCATGTTCTCGATGCGGATTACAGGACGTCAAGCACCGCCTGTGAGTCACGAATTATCTCTTACTTTGAGAAGCAATCACTCCAGAAGGTTTTCTCCTTTGTACCATTATACTGACCACTTGCGTGCAAGAAACACACATGTCCAATACTTGGAAATAAATTTCGACAGACATATATACTGAGAGATGACAGATTGAAAGTGTGTCATATCTAGCCTTCCTTATTTTTTGAAGTCACTAGTGAAGCAGTTCATTTCAGTTAGCAAGTGCAAATACAATTCATGAAAACACAGGTAGTCCAGTCATGAGGTATGTGTCTGAACTTTGTAAAGGACGAATGCGGAATTCGAAGAAAGGATGACACTCTCTAGCAAATAATGTGTGCGTAATTGTTTGATCTAGGAAGAAATCGTAGGAATATGAGCGAATACCGAAAGTAAGAGCAAGTGAGGCTAAAAAGAATTGGGTGTAGGTCTGGTCGTATCGGACATGTGTTACACAGTCCCAACTCTCTGACGCCATCCCTCTGCTAACCGCCACGGGGACTTTTGGCTGCTCAGTTTCCTGCCTGGCCCGGTGCACCCCTCCATAGCTAACCTGGTCGCCCAAGACTCCTCTTAAACGACCATATTGATGGCGATCTCAGTGCGGACGCCAGATCAACACAGGATGCAGCGAAACAGTACTCCCGTCCTCAGACTATCCACTACACCCGGCCTCCAGGTCGCTGGATTACAGGAGCACGCCACCACTCCCAGCCGCCAGTGTAATCCATTCTACCGCTACTTTACCTACAATCTGCGATGTCAGCGAACTATTTTTTTTCCATACTCACAGGTTACTCGCCGATTTATCACGAAAACTAATTGTATAGTGTACTTACTTATTTCTTACTTTCCGATCCGACGAGAAAGTACACTGCCGAATATGAGACGAACTGTTGTTACCTTGTGGATCCACGTTGCAGTTTCAATCACGAATTCCTTCCATCACTTAGAGAAAGAAAAAACCACTTTGGTAACTAATGGTAACGTCTCTAGCAGTCAGATGTACCCTCTCTTGGTAGAGGAGCGAAGAAAATAATGCACTCGATAACGTCAACACATTATTCTATTCTTTAATGCAGTTATTTTACATTGAATAAGGAAATTCATCCTTTAGAAACACATCTAGTATGCTCATTGAGTACCATGTGGAATCATGTAAAGTAAGTATTCAAATCTGCATGCGTCAGTATTATATTTATAACGAATGCCGAAAATTTTGCATTTACATCACCTGTGTGCCACATTTTATAACATAATTTCGATTACAGGCTGCGCAACGATGATGTCTTACACTCACGTCGTGGTTTATGTCTACCATTCGTAATCTCCCTCGTCCTGTCTGCCTTCAACTGTGAAACAGAGATGTCTCAAACGCTACACAGCGCATGTTTAAATCTTAGCCCTTCAACGAGAGTGACGTGCCTCGTCAGTATTGTCCATGTTCTTGATGCGGATGACGGTACGTCAAGCACCGCCTGTGAGTGACGAATTATCTCTTACTTTGAGAAGCAATCACTCCAGAAGGTTTTCTCCTTTGTGCTTTTATACTGACCACTTGCGTGCAAGAACCACACATGTCCAATACTTGGAAATAAATTTCGACAGACATATATACTGAGAGATGACAGTTTTAAAGTGTGTCAAATCTAGCCTTCCTTATTTTTTGAGGTCACTAGTGAAGCAGTTCATCTCAGTTAGCAAGTGCAAATACAATTCATGGAAAAACAGGTAGTCCAGTCATGAGGTATTTGTCTGAACTTTGTAAAGGACGAATGCGGAATTCGAAGAAAGGATGACACTCTCTAGCAAATAATGTGTGCGTAATTGTTTGATCTAGGAAGAAATCGTAGGAATATGAGCGAATACCGAAAGTAAGAGCAAGTGAGACTAAAAAGAGTTGGGTGTAGGTCTGGTCGTATCAGACAGGCTGCTACACAGTTCCCACTCTCTGACGCTATCCCTCTGCTAACCGCCACGGGGACTTTTGGCTGCTCAGTTTCCTGCCTGGCCCGGTGCACCCCTCCTTAGCTAACCTGGTCGCCCAAGACTCCTCTTAAGCGACCATATTGATGGCGATCTCAGTGCGGACGCCAGATCAACACAGGATGCTGCGAAACAGTACTCCCATCCTCAGACTATCCACTACACCCGACCTCCAGGTTGCTGGAATACAGGAGCACGCCACCACTCCCAGCCGCCAGTGTAATCCATTCTCCTTAGCTAACCTGGTCGCCCAAGACTCCTCTTAAGCGACCATATTGGTGGCGATCTCAGTGCGGACGCCAGATCAACACAGGATGCTGCGAAACAGTACTCCCATCCTCAGACTATATATTACACCCGACCTCCAGGTCGCTGGATTACAGGAGCACGCCACCACTCCCAGCCGCCAGTGTAATCCATTCTACCGCTACTTTACGTACAATCTGCGATGTCAGCGAACTATTTTTTCTCCATACTCACAGGTTACTCGCCGATTTATCACGAAAACTAATGTGTGTAGTGTACTTATTTATTTCTTACTTTCCGTTTCGACGGGAAAGTACACTGCCGAATATGAGACGAACTGTTGTTACCTTGTGGATCCACGTTGCAGTTTCAATCACGAATGCAATACCTTACATCACTTAGAGAAAGAAAAAACCACTTTGGTAACTAATGGTAACGTCTCTAGCAGTCAGATGTACCCTCTCTTGGTAGAGGTGCAAAGAAAATAATGCACTCGATAACGTCAACACATTATTCTATTCTTTAATGCCGTTATTTTACATTGAATAAGGAAATTCATCCTTTAGAAACACATCTAGTATGCTCATTGAGTACCATGTGGAATCATGTAAAGTAAGTATTCAAATCTGCATGCGTCATTATTATATTTATAACGAATGCCGAAAATTTTGCATTTACATCACCTGTGTGCCACATTTTATAACATAATTTCGATTACAGGCTGCGCAACGATGATGTCTTACACTCACGTCGTGGTTTATGTCTACCATTCGTAATCTCCCTCGTCCTGTCTGCCTTCAACTGTGAAACAGAGATGTCTCAAACGCTACACAGCGCATGTTTAAATCTTAGCCCTTCAACGAGAGTGACGTGCCTCGTCAGTATTGTCCATGTTCTTGATGCGGATGACGGTACGTCAAGCACCGCCTGTGAGTGACGAATTATCTCTTACTTTGAGAAGCAATCACTCCAGAAGGTTTTCTCCTTTGTGCTTTTATACTGACCACTTGCGTGCAAGAACCACACATGTCCAATACTTGGAAATAAATTTCGACAGACATATATACTGAGAGATGACAGTTTTAAAGTGTGTCAAATCTAGCCTTCCTTATTTTTTGAGGTCACTAGTGAAGCAGTTCATCTCAGTTAGCAAGTGCAAATACAATTCATGGAAAAACAGGTAGTCCAGTCATGAGGTATTTGTCTGAACTTTGTAAAGGACGAATGCGGAATTCGAAGAAAGGATGACACTCTTTAGCAAATAATGTGTGCGTAATTGTTTGATCTAGGAAGAAATCGTAGGAATATGAGCGAATACCGAAAGTAAGAGCAAGTGAGACTAAAAAGAGTTGGGTGTAGGTCTGGTCGTATCAGACAGGCTGCTACACAGTTCCCACTCTCTGACGCTATCCCTCTGCTAACCGCCACGGGGACTTTTGGCTGCTCAGTTTCCTGCCTGGCCCGGTGCACCCCTCATAAGCTAACCTGGTCGCCCAAGACTCCTCTTAAGCGACCATATTGATGGCGATCTCAGTGCGGACGCCAGATCAACACAGGATGCTGCGAAACAGTACTCCCATCCTCAGACTATCCACTACACCCGACCTCCAGGTTGCTGGAATACAGGAGCACGCCACCACTCCCAGCCGCCAGTGTAATCCATTCTCCTTAGCTAACCTGGTCGCCCAAGACTCCTCTTAAGCGACCATATTGGTGGCGATCTCAGTGCGGACGCCAGATCAACACAGGATGCTGCGAAACAGTACTCCCATCCTCAGACTATCCACTACACCCGGCCTCCAGGTCGCTGGATTACAGGAGCACGCCACCACTCCCAGCCGCCAGTGTAATCCATTCTACCGCTACTTTACCTACAATCTGCGATGTCAGCGAACTATTTTTTTTCCATACTCACAGGTTACTCGCCGATTTATCACGAAAACTAATGTGTGTAGTGTACTTATTTATTTCTTACTTTCCGTTTCGACGGGAAAGTACACTGCCGAATATGAGACGAACTGTTGTTACCTTGTGGATCCACGTTGCAGTTTCAATCACGAATGCAATACCTTACATCACTTAGAGAAAGAAAAAACCACTTTGGTAACTAATGGTAACGTCTCTAGCAGTCAGATGTACCCTCTCTTGGTAGAGGTGCAAAGAAAATAATGCACTCGATAACGTCAACACATTATTCTATTCTTTAATGCCGTTATTTTACATTGAATATGGAAATTCATCCTTTAGAAACACATCTAGTATGCTCATTGAGTACCATGTGGAATCATGTAAAGTAAGTATTCAAATCTGCATGCGTCATTATTATATTTATAACGAATGCCGAAAATTTTGCATTTACATCACCTGTGTGCCACATTTTATAACATAATTTCGATTACAGGCTGCGCAACGATGATGTCTTACACTCACGTCGTGGTTTATGTCTACCATTCGTAATCTCCCTCGTCCTGTCTGCCTTCAACTGTGAAACAGAGATGTCTCAAACGCTACACAGCGCATGTTTAAATCTTAGCCCTTCAACGAGAGTGACGTGCCTCGTCAGTATTGTCCATGTTCTTGATGCGGATGACAGGACGTCAAGCACCGCCTGTGAGTCACGAATTATCTCTTACTTTGAGAAGCAATCACTCCAGAAGGTTTTCTCCATTGTGCCTTTATACTGACCACTTGCGTGCAAGAAACACACATGTCCAATACTTGGAAATAAATTTCGACAGACATATATACTGAGAGATGACAGTTTTAAAGTGTGTCAAATCTAGCCTTCCTTATTTTTTGAAGTCACTAGTGAAGCAGTTCATCTCAGTTAGCAAGTGCAAATACAATTCATGAAAAAACAGGTAGTCCAGTCATGAGGTATGTGTCTGAACTTTGTAAAGGACGAAAGCGGAATTCGAAGAAAGGATGACACTCTCTAGCAAATAATGTGTGCGTAATTGTTTGATCTAGGAAGAAATCGTAGGAATATGAGCGAATACCGAAAGTAAGAGCAAGTGAGACTAAAAAGAGTTGGGTGTAGGTCTGGTCGTATCAGACAGGCTGCTACACAGTTCCCACTCTCTGACGCTATCCCTCTGCTAACCGCCACGGGGACTTTTGGCTGCTCAGTTTCCTGCCTGGTCCGGTGCACCCCTCCTTAGCTAACCTGGTCGCCCAAGACTCCTCTTAAGCGACCATATTGATGGCGATCTCAGTGCGGACGCCAGATCAACACAGGATGCTGCGAAACAGTACTCCCATCCTCAGACTATCCACTACACCCGGCCTCCATGTCGCTGGATTACAGGAGCACGCCACCACTCCCAGCCGCCATTGTAATCCATTCTACCGCTACTTTACCTACAATCTGCGATGTCAGCGAACTATTTTTTTTCCATACTCACAGGTTACTCGCCGATTTATCACGAAAACTAATGTGTATAGTGTACTTATTTATTTCTTACCTTCCGTTTCGACGAGAAAGTACACTGCCGAATATGAGACGAACTGTTGTTACCTTGTGGATCCACGTTGCAGTTTCAATCACGAATGCAATTCCTTCCATCACTTAGAGAAAGAAAAAACCTCTTTGGTATCTAATGGTAACGTCTCTAACAGTCAGATGTACCCTCTCTTGGTAGAGGTGCGAAGAAAATAATGCACTCGATAACGTCAACACATTATTCTATTGTTTAATGCAGTTATTTTACATTGAATAAGGAAATTCATCCTTTAGAAACACATCTAGTATGCTCATTGAGTACCATTTTATTTTGTCGAAAATGTGGAATCATGTAAAGTAAGTATTCAAATCTGCATGTGTCATTATTATATTTATAACGAATGCCGAAGATTTTGCATTTACATCTCCTGTGTGCCACATTTTCTAACATAATTTCGATTACAGGCTGCTCAACGATAATTTCTTACACTCACGTCGTGGTTTCCGTCTACCATTCGTAATCTCCCTCGTCCTCTCTGCCTTCAACTGTGAAACAGAGATGTCTCAAACGCTACACAGCGCATGTTTAAATCTTAGCCCTTCAACGAGAGTGACGTGCCTCGTCAGTATTATCCATGTTCTTGATGCGGATGACAGGACGTCAAGCACCGCCTGTGAGTCACGAATTATCTCTTGCTTTGAGAAGCAATCACTCCAGAAGTTTTTCTCCACTGTGCCTTTATACCGACCACTTGCGTGCAAGAAACACACATGTCCAATACTTGGAAATAAATTTCGACAGACATATATACTGAGAGATGACAGTTTTAAAGTGTGTCAAATCTAGCCTTCCTTATTTTTTGAAGTCACTAGTGAAGCAGTTCATCTCAGTTAGCAAGTGCAAATACAATACATGAAAAAACAGGTAGTCCAGTCATGAGGTATGTGTCTGAACTTTGTAAAGGACGAAAGCGGAATTCGAAGAAAGGATGACACTCTCTAGCAAATAATGTGTGCGTAATTGTTTGATCTAGGAAGAAATCGTAGGAATATGAGCGAATACCGAAAGTAAGAGCAAGTGACACTAAAAAGAGTTGGGTGTAGGTCTGGTCGTATCAGACAGGCTGCTACACAGTTCCCACTCTCTGACGCTATCCCTCTGCTAACCGCCACGGGGACTTTTGGCTTCTCAGTTTCCTGCCTGGCCCGGTGCACCCCTCCTTAGCTAACCTGGTCGCCCAAGACTCCTCTTAAGCGACCATATTGATGGCGATCTCAGTGCGGACGCCAGATCAACACAGGATGCTGCGAAACAGTACTCCCATCCTCAGACTATCCACTACACCAGGCCTCCAGGTCGCTGGATTACAGGAGCACGCCACCACTCCCAGCCGCCAGTGTAATCCATTCTACCGCTACTTTACCTACAATCTGCGATGTCAGCGAACTATTTTTTTTCCATACTCACAGGTTACTCGCCGATTTATCACGAAAACTAATGTGTATAGTGTACTTATTTATTTCTTACCTTCCGTTTCGACGAGAAAGTACACTGCCGAAAATGAGACGAACTGTTGTTACCTTGTGGATCCACGTTGCAGTTTCAATCACGAATGCAATTCCTTCCATCACTTAGAGAAAGAAAAAACCTCTTTGGTATCTAATGGTAACGTCTCTAACAGTCAGATGTACCCTCTCTTGGTAGATGTGCGAAGAAAATAATGCACTCGATAACGTCAACACATTATTCTATTGTTTAATGCAGTTATTTTACATTGAATAAGGAAATTCATCCTTTAGAAACACATCTAGTATGCTCATTGAGTACCATTTTATTTTGTCGAAAATGTGGAATCATGTAAAGTAAGTATTCAAATCTGCATGTGTCATTATTATATTTATAACGAATGCCGAAAATTTTGCATTTACATCTCCTGTGTGCCACATTTTCTAACATAATTTCGATTACAGGCTGCTCAACGATAATTTCTTACACTCACGTCGTGGTTTATGTCTACCATTCGTAGTCTCCCTCGTCCTCTCTGCCTTCAACTGTGAAACAGAGATGTCTCAAACGCTACACAGCGCATGTTTAAATCTTAGCCCTTCAACGAGAGTGACGTGCCTCGTCAGTATTATCCATGTTCTTGATGCGGATGACAGGACGTCAAGCACCGCCTGTGAGTCACGAATTATCTCTTACTTTGAGAAGCAATCACTCCAGAAGGTTTTCTCCACTGTGCCTTTATACCGACCACTTGCGTGCAAGAAACACACATGTCCAATACTTGGAAATAAATTTCGACAGACATATATACTGAGAGATGACAGTTTTAAAGTGTGTCAAATCTAGCCTTCCTTATTTTTTGAAGTCACTAGTGAAGCAGTTCATCTCAGTTAGCAAGTGCAAATACAATTCATGGAAAAACAGGTAGTCCAGTCATGAGGTATGTGTCTGAACTTTGTAAAGGACGAAAGCGGAATTCGAAGAAAGGATGACACTCTCTAGCAAATAATGTGTGCGTAATTGTTTGATCTAGGAAGAAATCGTAGGAATATGAGCGAATACCGAAAGTAAGAGCAAGTGAGACTAAAAAGAGTTGAGTGTAGGTCTGGTCGCATCAGACAGGCTGCTACACAGTTCCCACTCTCTGACGCTATCCCTCTGCTAACCGCCACGGGGACTTTTGGCTGCTCAGTTTCCTGCCTGGCCCGGTGCACCCCTCCTTAGCTAACCTGGTCGCCCAAGACTCCTCTTAAGCGACCATATAGATGGCGATCTCAGTGCGGACGCCAGATCAACACATGATGCTGCGAAACAGTACTCCCATCCTCAGACTATCCACTACACCCGGCCTCCAGGTCGCTGGATTACAGGAGCACGCCACCACTCCCAGCCGCCAGTGTAATCCATTCTACCGCTACTTTACCTACAATCTGCGATGTCAGCGAACTATTTTTTTTCCATACTCACAGGTTACTCGCCGATTTATCACGAAAACTAATGTGTATAGTGTACTTATTTATTTCTTACCTTCCGTTTCGACGAGAAAGTACACTGCCGAAAATGAGACGAACTGTTGTTACCTTGTGGATCCACGTTGCAGTTTCAATCACGAATGCAATTCCTTCCATCACTTAGAGAAAGAAAAAACCTCTTTGGTATCTAATGGTAACGTCTCTAACAGTCAGATGTACCCTCTCTTGGTAGAGGTGCGAAGAAAATAATGCACTCGATAACGTCAACACATTATTCTATTGTTTAATGCAGTTATTTTACATTGAATAAGGAAATTCATCCTTTAGAAACACATCTAGTATGCTTATTGAGTACCATTTTATTTTGTCGAAAATGTGGAATCATGTAAAGTAAGTATTCAAATCTGCATGTGTCATTATTATATTTATAACGAATGCCGAAAATTTTGCATTTACATCTCCTGTGTGCCACATTTTCTAACATAATTTCGATTACAGGCTGCTCAACGATAATTTCTTACACTCACGTCGTGGTTTATGTCTACCATTCGTAATCTCCCTCGTCCTCTCTGCCTTCAACTGTGAAACAGAGATGTCTCAAACGCTACACAGCGCATGTTTAAATCTTAGCCCTTCAACGAGAGTGACGTGCCTCGTCAGTATTATCCATGTTCTTGATGCGGATGACAGGACGTCAAGCACCGCCTGTGAGTCACGAATTATCTCTTACTTTGAGAAGCAATCACTGCAGAAGGTTTTCTCCACTGTGCCTTTATACCGACCACTTTCGTGCAAGAAACACACATGTCCAATACTTGGAAATAAATTTCGACAGACATATATACTGAGAGATGACAGTTTTAAAGTGTGTCAAATCTAGCCTTCCTTATTTTTTGAAGTCACTAGTGAAGCAGTTCATCTCAGTTAGCAAGTGCAAATACAATTCATGGAAAAACAGGTAGTCCAGTCATGAGGTATGTGTCTGAACTTTGTAAAGGACGAAAACGGAATTCGAAGAAAGGATGACACTCTCTAGCAAATAATGTGTGCGTAATTGTTTGATCTAGGAAGAAATCGTAGGAATATGAGCGAATACCGAAAGTAAGAGCAAGTGAGACTAAAAAGAGTTGAGTGTAGGTCTGGTCGCATCAGACAGGCTGCTACACAGTTCCCACTCTCTGACGCTATCCCTCTGCTGACCGCCACGGGGACTTTTGGCTGCTCAGTTTCCTGCCTGGCCCGGTGCACCCCTCCTTAGCTAACCTGGTCGCCCAAGACTCCTCTTAAGCGACCATATTGATGGCGATCTCAGTGCGGACGCCAGATCAACACAGGATGCTGCGAAACAGTACTCCCATCCTCAGACTATCCACTACACCCGGCCTCCAGGTCGCTGGATTACAGGAGCACGCCACCACTCCCAGCCGCCAGTGTAATCCATTCTACCGCTACTTTACCTACAATCTGCGTTGTCAGCGAACTATTTTTTTTCCATACTCACAGCTTACTCGCCGATTTAACGCGAAAACCAATGTGTATAGTGTACTTATTTATTTCTTACTTTCCGTTTCGACGAGAAAGTACACTGCCGAATATGAGACGAACTGTTGTTACCTTGTGGATCCACGTTGCAGTTTCAATCACGAATGCATTTCCTTCCATCACTTAGAGAAAGAAAATACCACTTTGGTAACTAATGGTAACGTCTCTAGCAGTCAGATGTACCCTCTCTTGGTAGAGGTGCGACGAAAATAATGCACTCGATAACGTCAACACATTATTCTATTCTTTAATGCAGTTATTTTACATTGAATAAGGAAATTCATCCTTTAGAAACACATCTAGTATGCTCATTGAGTACCATTTTATTTTGTCGAAAATGTGGAATCGTGTAAAGTAAGTATTCAAATCTGCATGTGTCATTATTAAATTTATAACGAATGCCGAAAATTTTTCATTTACATCTCCTGTGTGCCACATTTTCTAACATAATTTTGATTACAGGCTGCGCAACGATAATTTCTTACACTCACGTCGTGGTTTATGTCTACCATTCGTAATCTCCCTCGTCCTCTCTGCCTTCAACTGTAAAACAGAGATGTCTCCAACGCTACACAGCGCATGTTTAAATCTTAGCCCTTCAAGGAGAGTGACGTGTCTCGTCAGTATTCTCCATGTTCTTGTTGCGGATGACAGGACGTCAAGCACCGCCTGTGAGTCACGAATTATCTCTTACTTTGAGAAGCAATCACTCCAGAAGGTTTTCTCCTTTGTGCCTTTATACTGACCACTTGCGTGCAAGAAACACACATGTCCAATACTTGGAAATAAATTTCGACAGACATATATACTGAGAGATGACAGTTTTAAAGTGTGTCAAATCTAGCCTTCCTTATTTTTTGAAGTCACTAGTGAAGCAGTTCATCTCAGTTAGCAAGTGCAAATACAATTCATGGAAAAACAGGTAGTCCAGTCATGAGGTATGTGTCTGAACTTTGTAAAGGACGAAAGCGGAATTCGAAGAAAGGATGACACTCTCTAGCACATAATGTGTGCGTAATTGTTTGATCTAGGAAGAAATCGTAGGAATATGAGCGAATACCGAAAGTAAGAGCAAGTGAGACTAAAAAGAGTTGAGTGTAGGTCTGGTCGCATCAGACAGGCTGCTACACAGTTCCCACTCTCTGACGCTATCCCTCTGCTGACCGCCACGGGGACTTTTGGCTGCTCAGTTTCCTGCCTGGCCCGGTGCACCCCTCCTTAGCTAACCTGGTCGCCCAAGACTCCTCTTAAGCGACCATATTGATGGCGATCTCAGTGCGGACGCCAGATCAACACAGGATGCTGCGAAACAGTACTCCCATCCTCAGACTATCCACTACACCCGGCCTCCAGGTCGCTGGATTACAGGAGCACGCCACCACTCCCAGCCGCCAGTGTAATCCATTCTACCGCTACTTTACCTACAATCTGCGTTGTCAGCGAACTATTTTTTTTCCATACTCACAGCTTACTCGCCGATTTAACGCGAAAACCAATGTGTATAGTGTACTTATTTATTTCTTACTTTCCGTTTCGACGAGAAAGTACACTGCCGAATATGAGACGAACTGTTGTTACCTTGTGGATCCACGTTGCAGTTTCAATCACGAATGCATTTCCTTCCATCACTTAGAGAAAGAAAATACCACTTTGGTAACTAATGGTAACGTCTCTAGCAGTCAGATGTACCCTCTCTTGGTAGAGGTGCGAAGAAAATAATGCACTCGATAACGTCAACACATTATTCTATTCTTTAATGCAGTTATTTTACATTGAATAAGGAAATTCATCCTTTAGAAACACATCTAGTATGCTCATTGAGTACCATTTTATTTTGTCGAAAATGTGGAATCGTGTAAAGTAAGTATTCAAATCTGCATGTGTCATTATTATATTTATAACGAATGCCGAAAATTTTTCATTTACATCTCCTGTGTGCCACATTTTCTAACATAATTTTGATTACAGGCTGCGCAACGATAATTTCTTACACTCACGTCGTGGTTTATGTCTACCATTCGTAATCTCCCTCGTCCTCTCTGCCTTCAACTGTAAAACAGAGATGTCTCCAACGCTACACAGCGCATGTTTAAATCTTAGCCCTTCAAGGAGAGTGACGTGTCTCGTCAGTATTCTCCATGTTCTTGTTGCGGATGACAGGACGTCAAGCACCGCCTGTGAGTCACGAATTATCTCTTACTTTGAGAAGCAATCACTCCAGAAGGTTTTCTCCTTTGTGCCTTTATACTGACCACTTGCGTGCAAGAAACACACATGTCCAATACTTGGAAATAAATTTCGACAGACATATATACTGAGAGATGACAGTTTTAAAGTGTGTCAAATCTAGCCTTCCTTATTTTTTGAAGTCACTAGTGAAGCAGTTCATCTCAGTTAGCAAGTGCAAATACAATTCATGGAAAAGCAGGTAATCCAGTCATGAGGGATGTGTCTGAACTTTGTAAAGGACGAATGCGGAATTCGAAGAAAGGATGACACTCTCTAGCAAATAATGTGTGCGTAATTGTTTGATCTAGGAAGAAATCGTAGGAATATGAGCGAATACCGAAAGTAAGAGCAAGTGAGACTAAAAAGAGTTGGGTGTAGGTCTGGTCGTATCGGACAGGCTGCTACACGGTTCCCACTCTCTGACGCTATCCCTCTGCTGACCGCCACGAGGACTTTTGGCTGCTCAGTTTCCTGCCTTGCCCGGTGCACCCCTTCTTAGCTAACCTGGTCGCCCAAGACTCCTCTTATGCGACCATATTGATGGGGATCTCAGTGCGGACGCCAGATCAACACAGGATGTTGCGAAACAGTACTCCCATCCTCATACTATCCACTACACCCGGCCTCCAGGTCGCTGGATTACAGGAGCACGCCACCACTCCCAGCCGCCAGTGTAATCCATTCTACCGCTACTTTACCTACAATCTGCGATGTCAGCGAACTATTTTTTTTCCATACTCACAGCTTACTCGCCGATTTAACGCGAAAACCAATGTGTATAGTGTACTTATTTATTTCTTACTTTCCGTTTCGACGAGAAAGTACACTGCCGAATATGAGACGAACTGTTGTTACCTTGTGGATCCACGTTGCAGTTTCAATCACGAATGCAATTCCTTCCATCACTTAGAGAAAGAAAATACCACTTTGGTAACTAATGGTAACGTCTCTAGCAGTCAGATGTACCCTCTCTTGGTAGAGGTGCGAAGAAAATAATGCACTCGATAACGTCAACACATTATTCTATTCTTTATTGCAGTTATTTTACATTGAATAAGGAAATTCATCCTCTAGAAACACATCTAGTATGCTCATTGAGTACCATTTTATTTTGTCGAAAATGTGGAATTGTGTAAAGTAAGTATTCAAATCTGCATGTGTCATTATTATATTTATAACGAATGCCGAAAATTTTTCATTTACATCTCCTGTGTGCCACATTTTCTAACATAATTTTGATTACAGGCTGCGCAACGATAATTTCTTACACTCACGTCGTGGTTTATGTCTACCACTCGTAATCTCCCTCGTCCTCTCTGCCTTCAACTGTAAAACAGAGATGTCTCCAACGCTACACAGCGCATATTTGAATCTTAGCCCCTCAAGGAGAGTGACGTGCGTCGTCAGTATTCTCCATGTTCTTGATGCGGATGACTGGACGTCAAGCACCGCCTGTGAGTCACGAATTATCTCTTACTTTGAGAAGCAATCACTCCGGAAGGTTTTCTCCTTTGTGCCTTTATACTGACCACTTGCGTGCAAGAAACACACATGGCCAATACTTGGAAATAAATTTCGACAGACATATATACTGAGAGATGACAGTTTTAAAGTGTGTCAAATCTAGCTTTCCTTATTTTTTTAGTCACTAGTAAGCAGTTAATCTCAGTTAGCAAGTGCAAATACAATTCATGGAAAAACAGGTAGTCCAGTCATGAGGTATGTGTCTGAACTTTGTAAAGGACGAATGCGGAATTCGAAGAAAGGATGACACTCTCTAGCAAATAATGTGTGCGTAATTGTTTGATCTAGGAAGAAATCGTAGGAATATGAGCGAATACCGAAAGTAAGAACAAGTGAGACTAAAAAGAGTTGGGTGTAGGTCTGGTCGTATCGGACAGGCTGCTACACAGTTCCCACTCTCTGACGCTATCCCTCTGCTTACCGCCACGGGGACTTTCGGCTGCTCAGTTTCCTGCCTGGCCCGGTGCACCCCTCCTTAGCTAACCTGGTCGCCCAAGACTCCTCTTGTGCGACCATATTTATGGCGATCTCAGTGCGGACGCCAGATCAATACAGGATGTTGCGAAACAGTAATCCCATCCTCAGACTATCCACTACACCCGGCCTCCAGGTCGCTGGATTACAGGAGCACGCCACCACTCCCAGCCGCCATTGTAATCCATTCTACCGCTACTTTACCTACAATCTGCGATGTCAGCGAACTATTTTTTTTCCATACTCACAGCTTACTCCCCGATTTAACGCGAAAACCAATGTGTATAGTGTACTTATTTATTTCTTACTTTCCGTTTCGACGAGAAAGTACACTGCCGAATATGAGACGAACTGTTGTTACCTTGTGGATCCACGTTGCAGTTTCAATCACGAATGCATTTCCTTCCATCACTTAGAGAAAGAAAATACCACTTTGGTAACTAATGGTAACGTCTCTAGCAGTCAGATGTACCCTCTCTTGGTAGAGGTGCGAGGAAAATAATGCACTCGATAACGTCAACACATAATTCTATTCTTTAATGCAGTTATTTTACATTGAATAAGGAAATTCATCCTTTAGAAACACATCTAGTATGCTCATTGAGTACAATTTTAGTTTGTCGAAAATGTGGAATCGTGTAAAGTAAGTATTCAAATCTGCATGTGTCATTATTATATTTATAACGAATGCCGAAAATTTTTCATTTACATCTCCTGTGTGCCACATTTTCTAACATAATTTTGATTACAGGCTGCGCAACGATAATTTCTTACACTCACGTCGTGGTTTATGTCTACCATTCGTAATCTCCCTCGTCCTCTCTGCCTTCAACTGTAAAACAGAGATGTCTCCAACGCTACACAGCGCATGTTTAAATCTTAGCCCTTCAAGGAGAGTGACGTGTCTCGTCAGTATTCTCCATGTTCTTGTTGCGGATGACAGGACGTCAAGCACCGCCTGTGAGTCACGAATTATCTCTTACTTTGAGAAGCAATCACTCCAGAAGGTTTTCTCCTTTGTGCCTTTATACTGACCACTTGCGTGCAAGAAACACACATGTCCAATACATGGAAATAAAATTCGACAGACATATATACTGAGAGATGACAGTTTTAAAGTGTGTCAAATCTAGCCTTCCTTATTTTTTGAAGTCACTAGTGAAGCAGTTCATCTCAGTTAGCAACTGCAAATACAATTCATGGAAAAGCAGGTAATCCAGTCATGAGGGATGTGTCTGAACTTTGTAAAGGACGAATGCGGAATTCGAAGAAAGGATGACACTCTCTAGCAAATAATGTGTGCGTAATTGTTTGATCTAGGAATAAATCGTAGGAATATGAGCGAATACCGAAAGTAAGAGCAAGTGAGACTAAACAGAGTTGGGTGTAGGTCTGGTCGTATCGGACATGCTGCTACACGGTTCCCACTCTCTGACGCTATCCCTCTGCTGACCGCCACGGGGACTTTTGGCTGCTCAGTTTCCTGCCTGGCCCGGTGCACCCCTCCTTAGCTAACCTGGTCGCCCAAGACTCCTCTTTAGCGACCATATTGATGGCGATCTCAGTGCGGACGCCAGATCAACACAGGATGTTGCGAAACAGTACTCCCATCCTCAGACTATCCACTACACCCGGCCTCCAGGTCGCTGGATTACAGGAGCACGCCACCACTCCCAGCCGCCAGTGTAATCAATTCTACCGCTACTTTACCTACAATCTGCGATGTCAGCGAACTATTTTTTTTCCATACTCACAGCTTACTCGCTGATTTAACGCGAAAACTAATGTGTATAGTGTACTTATTTATTTCTTACTTTCCGTTTCGACGAGAAAGTACACTGCCGAATATGAGACGAACTGTTGTTACCTTGTGGATCCACGTTGCAGTTTCAATCACGAATGCAATTCCTTCCATCACTTAGAGAAAGAAAAAACCACTTTGGTAACTAATGGTAACGTCTCTAGCAGTCAGATGTACCCTCTCTTGATAGAGGTGCGAAGAAAATAATGCACTCGATAACGTCAACACACTATTCTATTCTTTAATGCAGTTATTTTACATTGAATAAGGAAATTCATCCTCTAGAAACACATCTAGTATGCTCATTGAGTACCATTTTATTTTGTCGAAAATGTGGAATCGTGTAAAGTAAGTATTCAAATCTGCATGTGTCATTATATTATTTATAACGAATGCCGAAAATTTTTCATTTTCATCTCCTGTGTGCCACATTTTCTAACATAATTTTGATTACAGGCTGCGCAACGATAATTTCTTACACTCACGTCGTGGTTTATGTCTACCACTCGTAATCTCCCTCGTCCTCTCTGCCTTCAACTGTAAAACAGAGATGTCTCCAACGCTACACAGCGCATGTTTAAATCTTAGCCCTTCAAAGAGAGTGACGTGCCTCGTCAGTATTCTCCATGTTCTTGTTGCGGATGACAGGACGTCAAGCACCGCCTGTGAGTCACGAATTATCTCTTACTTTGAGAAGCAATCACTCCAGAAGGTTTTCTCCTTTGTGCCTTTATACTGACCACTTGCGTGCAAGAAACACACATGTCCAATACTTGGAAATAAATTTCGACAGACATATATACTGAGAGATGACAGTTTTAAAGTGTGTCAAATCTAGCCTTTCTTATTTTTTGAAGTCACTAGTGAAGCAGTTAATCTCAGTTAGCAAGCGCAAATACAATTCATGGAAAAACAGGTGGTCCAGTCATGAGGTATGTGTCTGAACTTTGTAAAGGACGAATGCGGAATTCGAAGAAAGGATGACACTCTCTAGCAAATAATGTGTGCGTAATTGTTTGATCTAGAAGAAATCGTAGGAATATGAGCGGATACCGAAAGTAAGAGCACGTGAGACGAAAAAGGGTTGGGTGTAGGTCTGGTCGTATCGAGCAGGCTGCTACACAGTTCCCACTCTCTGATGCCATCCCTCTGCTAACCGCCACGGGGACTTTTGGCTGCTCAGTTTCCTGCCTGGCCCGGTGCACCCCTCCTTAGCTAACCTGGTCGCCCAAGACTCCTCTTATGCGACCATATTGATGGGGATCTCAGTGCGGACGCCAGATCAACACAGGATGTTGCGAAACAGTACTCCCATCCTCAGACTATCCACTACACCCGGCCTCCAGGTCGCTGAATTACAGGAGCACGCCACCACTCCCAGCCGCCAGTGTAATCCATTCTACCGCTACTTTACCTACAATCTGCGATGTCAGCGAACTATTTTTTTTCCATACTCACAGCTTACTCGCCGATTTAACGCGAAAACCAATGTGTATAGTGTACTTATTTATTTCTTACTTTCCGTTTCGACGAGAAAGTACACTGCCGAATATGAGACGAACTGTTGTTACCTTGTGGATCCACGTTGCAGTTTCAATCACGAATGCAATTCCTTCCATCACTTAGAGAAAGAAAATACCACTTTGGTAACTAATGGTAACGTCTCTAGCAGTCAGATGTACCCTCTCTTGGTAGAGGTGCGAAGAAAATAATGCACTCGATAACGTCAACACATTATTCTATTCTTTATTGCAGTTATTTTACATTGAATAAGGAAATTCATCCTCTAGAAACACATCTAGTATGCTCATTGAGTACCATTTTATTTTGTCGAAAATGTGGAATTGTGTAAAGTAAGTATTCAAATCTGCATGTGTCATTATTATATTTATAACGAATGCCGAAAATTTTTCATTTACATCTCCTGTGTGCCACATTTTCTAACATAATTTTGATTACAGGCTGCGCAACGATAATTTCTTACACTCACGTCGTGGTTTATGTCTACCATTCGTAATCTCCCTCGTCCTCTCTGCCTTCAACTGTAAAACAGAGATGTCTCCAACGCTACACAGCGCATATTTGAATCTTAGCCCCTCAAGGAGAGTGACGTGCGTCGTCAGTATTATCCATGTTCTTGATGCGGATGACAGGACGTCAAGCACCGCCTGTGAGTCACGAATTATCTCTTACTTTGACAAGCAATCACTCCAGAAGGTTTTCTCCTTTGTGCCTTTACACTGACCACTTGCGTGCAAGAAACACACATGTCCAATACTTGGAAATAAATTTCGACAGACATATACACTCCTGGAAATGGAAAAAAGAACACATTGACACCGGTGTGTCAGACCCACCATACTTGCTCCGGACACTGCGAGAGGGCTGTACAAGCAATGATCACACGCACGGCACAGCGGACACACCAGGAACCGTGGTGTTGGCCGTCGAATGGCGCTAGCTGCGCAGCATTTGTGCACCGCCGCCGTCAGTGTCAGCCAGTTTGCCGTGGCATAGGGAGCTTCATCGCAGTCTTTAACACTGGTAGCATGCCGCGACAGCGTGGACGTGAACCGTATGTGCAGTTGACGGACTTTGAGCGAGGGCGTATAGTGGGCATGCGGGAGGCCGGGTGGACGTACCGCCGAATTGCTCAACACGTGGGGCGTGAGGTCTCCACAGACATCGATGTTGTCGCCAGTGGTCGGCGGAAGGTGCACGTGCCCGTCGACCTGGGACCGGACCGCAGCGACGCACGGATGCACGCCAAGACCGTAGGATCCTACGCAGTGTCGTAGGGGACCGCACCGCCACTTCCCAGCAAATTAGGGACACTGTTGCTCCTGGGGTATCGGCGAGGACCATTCGCAACCGTCTCCATGAAGCTGGGCTACGGTCCCGCACACCGTTAGGCCGTCTTCCGCTCACGCCCCAACATCGTGCAGCCCGCCTCCAGTGGTGTCGCGACAGGCGTGAATGGAGGGACGAATGGAGACGTGTCGTCTTCAGCGATGAGAGTCGCTTCTGCCTTGGTGCCAATGATGGTCGTATGCGTGTTTGGCGCCGTGCAGGTGAGCGCCACAATCAGGACTGCATACGACCGAGGCACACAGGGCCAACACCCGGCATCATGGTGTGAGGAGCGATCTCCTACACTGGCCGTACACCACTGGTGATCGTCGAGGGGACACTGAATAGTGCACGGTACATCCAAACCGTCATCGAACCCATCGTTCTACCATTCCTAGACCGGCAAGGGAACTTGCTGTTCCAACAGGACAATGCACGTCCGCATGTATCCCGTGCCACCCAACGTGCTCTAGAAGGTGTAAGTCAACTACCCTGGCCAGCAAGATCTCCGGATCTGTTCCCCATTGAGCATGTTTGGGACTGGATGAAGCGTGGTCTCACGCGGTCTGCACGTCCAGCAGGAACGCTGGTCCAACTGAGGCGCCAGGTGGAAATGGCATGGCAAGCCGTTCCACAGGACTACATCCAGCATCTCTACGATCGTCTCCATGGGAGAATAGCAGCCTGCATTGCTGCGAAAGGTGGACATACACTGTACTAGTGCCGACATTGTGCATGCTCTGTTGCCTGTGTCTATGTGCCTGTGGTTCTGTCAGTGTGATCATGTGATGTATCTGACCCCAGGAACGTGTCAAAAAAGTTTCCCCTTCCTGGGACAGTGAATTCACGGTGTTCTTATTTCAATTTCCAGGAGTGTATACTGAGAGATGACAGTTTTAAAGTGTGTCAAATCTAGCCTTCCTTATTTTTTGAAGTCACTAGTGAAGCAGTTCATCTCAGTTAGCAAGTGCAAATACAATTCATGGAAAAACAGGTAGTCCAGTCATGAGGTATGTGTCTGAACTTTGTAAAGGACGAATGCGGAATTCGAAGAAAGGATGACACTCTCTAGCAAATAATGTGTGCGTAATTGTTTGATCTAGGAAGAAATCGTAGGAATATGAGCGGATACCGAAAGTAAGAGCACGTGAGACGAAAAAGAGTTGGGTGTAGGTCTGGTCGTATCGGGCAGGCTGCTACACAGTTCCCACTCTCTGATGCCATCCCTCTGCTAACCGCCACGGGGACTTTTGGCTGCTCAGTTTCCTGCCTGGCCCGGTGCAACCCTCCTTAGCTAACCTGGTGGCCCAAGAATCCTCTTTAGCGACCATATTGATGGCGATCTCAGTGCGGACGCCAGATCAACACAGGATGCTGCGAAACAGTACTCCCATCCTCAGACTATCCACTACACCCGGCCACCAGGTCGCTGGATTACAGGAGCACGCCACCACTCCCAGCCGACAGTGTAATCCATTCTACCGCTACTTTACCTACAATCTGCGATGTCAGCGAACTATTTTTTTTCCATACTCACAGCTCACTCACCGATTTATCACGAAAACTAATGTGTATAGTGTACTTATTTATTTCTTACTTTCCGTTTCGACGAGAAAGTACACTGCCGAATATGAGACGAACTGTTGTTACCTTGTGGATCCACGTTGCAGTTTCAATCACGAATGCAATTCCTTCCATCACTTACAGAAAGAAAAAACCACTTTGGTAACTAATGGTAACGTCTCTAGCAGTCAGATGTACCCTCTCTTGGTAGAGGTGCGAAGAAAATAATGCACTCGATAACGTCAACACATTATTCTATTCTTTAATGCAGTTATTTTACATTGAATAAGGAAATTCATCCTTTAGGAACACATCTAGTATGCTCATTGAGTTCTATTTTATTTTGTCGAAAATGTGGAATCATGTAAAGTAAGTATTCTAATCTGCATGTGTCATTATTATATTTATAACAAATGCCGAAAATTTTTTATTTACATCTCCTGTGTGCCACATTTTCTAACATAATTTCGATTACAGGCTGCGCAACGATAATTTCTTACACTCACGTCGTGGTTTATGTCTACCATTCGTAATCTCCCTCGTCCTCTCTGCCTTCAACTGTGAAACAGAGATGTCTCCAACGCTACACAGCGCATGTTTAAATCTTAGCCCTTCAAGGAGAGTGACGTGCCTCGTCAGTATTATCCATGTTCTTGATGCGGATGACATTACGTCAAGCACCGCCTGTGAGTCACGAATTATCTCTTACTTTGAGAAGCAATCACTCCAGAAGGTTTTCTCCTTTGTGCCTTTATACTGACCACTTGCGTGCAAGAAACACACATGTCCAATACTTGGAAATAAATTTCGACAGACATATATACTGAGAGATGACAGTTTGAAATGTGTGTCAAATCCAGCCTTCCTTATTTTTTGAAGTCACTAGTGAAGCAGCTCATCTCAGTTAGCAATTGCAAATACAATTCATGGAAAAATATGTAGTCCAGTCTTGTATGTGTCTGAATTTTGTAGTGGCTGAATGCTGAAATCGAAGGAAGGGTGACACTCTCTAGCAAATAATGTGTGCGTAATGACCCGGGAGGGGGGGGGGGTCTCTGCAGTCATCATGAAACTCTGGCATAAAATGGGGGTGATACGCGATTACAAGAACTCAGCAAGAGAGTTCTCACAGCCTCTGTCACCTCAATTCTCCAACTTCCTACCTACACGTGGTGCCCCTGTAAAGCCGAGCAACTCAGCGGAAGGTTGGGTAACCAACACCAGCGGGAAACTGAGACGGCGAGCAGATAGGAGTTGGAGGACAGTGGAAGGCAACGGGAAACCACCACTGAACTATCCCAAGAAAACCCCATGGCTTCGCTCAGCTCAAAATTTTCCAGAGTTTCAAGTTCCCCGATCGGATCTCCGGGGGGAACCAGGTTGAGAGGAGCTTCACGAAGAGTAAGATGGTGCATTGAGAAACACTGCATAGGAACATGGAATGTAAGATCCATGTATCAAGGGAAACTAGACATAGTGAAAAGAGAAATGGAGAAAATTAACATCGAGATATTGGGAATAAGTGAAATGAGATGGACTGGCATGGGAGAATTTGCTTCGGATGGCCTTATGGTGTATTATTCTGGGCACGATAACAACAGAAGTAATGGAGTATCTTTCATAGTTAGTGATAAAGTGAGAAAAGCTGTGATGGGATGCAAATATAAAAATGATAGAATGATGTCCATCAGACTTCAAGGTCAGCCCCTCAACATCACAGTAATTCAAGTTTGTGCACCAACAACCGATGCTGAAAAGGAAATTATTGACCAGTTCTATGGAGATTTACATGAATTACTACTGTCAACACCAAAAAAGGATATCGTCTTCATAGTTGGAGATTGGAATGCAAAAGTGGGAAATGAAGCTGTAGAAGGTATAATAGGGAAATATGGTCTTGGTACAACAAATGAAGCTGGACAGAGACTCCTAGAATTCTGCCAAGAAAATTCATTGATAATTACTAACACACTGTTTCTACTACCAAAAGGACGCCTATATACCTGGACTTCGCCAGATGGCCAACACCGGAACCAAATTGATTACATACTTTGTAATCAGAGGTGGAAGAGTGTGGTTCAGTCAGCTACAACAAGACCTGGGGCTGACTGCGGATCAGATCATGAGCTCCTGATTGCAAAATTTCGGCTTCAACTTCAGAATGTAGCAAAAAGTATCCCAACTTGCAGATACGACCTTAACTCTATACCCTCCGACTATGCTGCAGAGGTACAAAACAGATTTAATGTATTACAGCTGGAGGACAAAAGCTCGCAAGAGATGTGGACAGAAGTAGCTAATACTGTCAAGGAGGCTGCAGAGAAACACATTCCCAAGAAAAGGAACAGTAAGAAGGCTAGATGGCTATCAGTTGAGGCACTGCAAGTTGCAGAAGAACGAAGGAAAGCAAAAATCAAGGGAGATAGATCAGCTATGTTTGAATTAAATAAAGATTTTCAGAAATTAGCTCGAAGAGATAAAAATATATTCTTTAATGAACAGTGCAAGGAAGTTGAAGATAGTAACGTAATGGAGAAGACAAGAGATCTTTATAAGAAAATTAGAGAAATTAAAGGAAAATTCCAGGCAAAAATTGGAATCATAAAAGATAGACACGGGAAAGATCTGAGTGAAGCAAAGGAAAGATGGGCAGAATATGTAGAAGACCTATACAAGAAAGAACTGCATCATGACAGGGCTCCTACTGCTGATGTTAATGTTAATTTAGAACTAGAGCCAGATATTTTGGAGAGCGAAATCCAGTGGGCCCTTGAAAAAATGGCTGATAATAAAACTAGTGGACATGATGAAATACCAGCAGAATTGTTTGAAGTCACTGGAAAGGATGCAGTGAAAGTGCTGCACTCAATATGTCAAAAAATATGAATCACGCAGCAGTGGCCAGTAGACTGGAAAAGATCAGTATTCATCCCCATTCCAAAGAAGAAAAGTTCTAAAGAATGCTCAGATTACCGAACAATCGCACTTATTTCACATGCTAGCAAAGTTATGTTGAAAATCTTACAAAATAGACTTCGTCAATATCTAGATCGAGAGCTGCCAGAAGAACAAGCTGGATTTAGGAAAGGAAGAGGAACTAGAGATCAAATTGCTAACATTCGGTGGATTATGGAAAAAGCGAGAGAATTCCAGAAAGATATGTACCTCTGCTTTATTGACTACGCCAAAGCCTTTGACTGCGTCGATCACTACAAATTATGGAACGTACTGAAAAACATGGGTGTACCAGATCACCTCATTCATCTGATACGGAGTTTATACCTTGACCAAGAAGCCACGGTGAGAACTATGTATGGAACAACGAAATGGATAAATATTCAAAAGGGGTCCAGCAAGGCTGCATAATGTCACCGTACTTATTCAATCCTTATTCAATCTGTATGCAGAACATGTCATGAGGAATACGAAGCTAGATGAAGGAGAAACAGGAATTAAAATAGCTGGAATAAATGTAAACAACCTCAGGTACGCGGATGATACGATCCTGTTGGCAGAAAGTGAAAAAGAATTGAGAACACTCTTACTGAAGGTGAAAGACGAAAGTGAAAAGGCTGGTCTTATGCTGAATGTGAAGAAAACGAAAATTATGGGAACTACCCCCATCAATTCGTGGGATATAGCAGGAGAAACCATGGAGGTAGTGACCACATTCAGTTATCTCGGTTCCCAGATCTCTGCTGACGGTGACTGCAGGCATGAAATCCGGAGACGCCTGTTGCTCGGTAGACAGGCGATGTGAAACCTTAACAAGGTTATAAGGTCAAGAGACATAACACTAGTAACAAAGATCCGTATTGTGAGGGCTATGGTCTTTCCAGTTTTGATGTATGGATGTGAGACCTGGACCATTAGAAAGGCAGAACGGCGAAGAATTGACTCCTTCGAATTGTGGTGTTGGAGGAAACTTCTTAGAGTTCCATGGACTGCAAAGAGATCCAACAGATCAATATTGGAGCAAATTAAACCAGATTTCTCCCTGGAAGGTCTAATCTTAAAACAAAAGCTGACCTCCTTTGGACACACAATGCGAAGGCATGCCTCGCTGGAAAAAACATTAATGCTGGGGAGGATTGAAGGAACTAGAAGAAGAGGACGTCAGAGGATGAGATGGATCGATGGCATCACAGAAGCAATGTGTTCCAACCTGGAAGGCCGTCAGATGTACCCTCTCTTGGTAGTGGTGCGAAGAAAATATTGCACTTGATAATGTCAACACCTTTTTCTATTCTTTAATGCAGTTATTTTACAATGAATAAGGAAATTCATCCTTTAGAAACACATATAGTGTGCTCATTGAGTACCATTTTATTTTGTCGAAAATGTGGAATCATGTAAAGTAAGTATTCAAATCTGCATGTGTCATTATTATATTTATAACGAATGCCGAAAATTTTGCATTTACATCTCCTGTGTGCCACATTTTCTAACATAATTTCGATTACAGGCTGAGCAACGATAATTTCTTACACTCACGTCGTGGTTAATGTCTACCATTCGTAATCTCCCTCGTCCTCTGCTTTCAAATGTTAAACAGAGATGTCTCGAACGCTACATAGCGCATGTCTAAATCTTAGCACTTCAAGGAGAGTGATGTGCCTTCTCAGTGGTCTCCATGTTCTTAATGCGGATGACAGGACGTCAAGAACCGCTTGTGAGTCACGAATTATCTCTTACTTTGAGAAGCAATCACTCCAGAAGGTTTTCTCCTTTGTGCCTTTATGCTGACCACTTGCGTGCAAGAAACACACAGTATTGCTCTTATGACAATTTAAAAAATTATGGTTTCTTTTTTTTGGGCTACTGCCCCTTCCTCTCCGATTCCAACTGGGCTCCATTCCATGTAGAAACGAGCTGCGAAATTTGTGCTCAAGAGATAAGGGGAAGGGAGGCCCCTGGACCAGAAAAATTTGAAAACCTTGAAAAAACATTAAGTCCGCCCGAGTATTACTATTGCAAGACTGCATGATAAATTTATTGATTGCCTAATGTAGACAGATTGTTCGCCTAGACGTTCTTAACCGAAAGCATTTTTCGCATTGCAATATTCGTGTGACGGGCCAGTGACTACTAGTAGATAAATATGTTGCTCGGTGGCCACAAGGGCAGGTAAAGAGTAACAGGTAGCCCGGCAGGCTCAACGCGAATGGAAGTACGGATTTACGGAACCCAACCTGTTTACTACCCAGCACGACCACTCCATAACACAATCGTCTTTCGCTTTCGAGGGAAGATCGTACCAAGTGAAAAGTCCGTTTACGTAAAATAATTCACATTCGCAAGGGATTACTCGCGTGAAACAAGTGGCCAGTAAAGAGTCGCCTATCAAACCGACATTAATAGATTTCTTTTGGAATTTGTTGGTGTCTGCATCACATTATCTACGCCTCAAAAGCCGGCCACTGCGTCCGAGTGGTTCTAGGAGCTTCAGTCTGGAACCGCGATGCTGCTACGGTCGCAGGTTCGAATCGTGCTTCGCGCATGGATGTGTGTGACGTCCTGAGGTTAGTTAGGTTTAAGTTGTTCTAAGTATAGGGGACTGATGACCCCAGATGATAGTCTCATAGTGCTTAAAGCCATTTGAACCATTTTTTACGCATCAAAGTGCCATACTAACTGTGCAGGAACTGAAGAATTATTTATACAAGGGTGATTCAAATGAAAACTTTAAATTCGTTTTTTAATATTATTAATTTTGCAGAAGTGGTACAAAGCTGTATCACTTTTCAAGATAATTTCCCCCACGCTCAATGCAAGTTCTCCAGTGCTTACAAACTGCATAATTCCTTCAGAAAAAAACATTCTTTTGGTAGTCTGCACAACCACTCATCCACAGCGTAGCGTACCTCTTCATCAGAACGGAACTTCTCTCCTCCCATTGCGTCTTTGAATGGTCCAAACATATGGAAATCACTTGGGGCATGGTCTGGTGAGTATGGTGGATGAGGAAGACACTCAAACTGCAGGTCTGAGATTGTTGCAACTGTTGTACGGACAGTCTGGGGCCTTGCATTGTCATGTTGCAAAAGGACACCTGCTGACAGTAATCCACGTCGCTTTGATTTGATTGCAGGCCGTAGATGATTTTTTAGGAGATCTGTGTATGATGCACTGGTGACCGTGGTCCCTCTAGGCATGTAATGCTCCTAAATGACGCCTTTTTCGTCCCAAAAGAGTCAGCATAACCTTCCCTGCTGATGGTTCTGTTCGAAATTCTTTGGCTTTGGTGTTGAGGAATGGCGCCATTCGCTATTCCTGGCTCGCTCTCTTCGTTTCCGGTTGGTGTAAGTCAACTCAGGTTTCGTCCCCAGTAACGATTCTTGCAAGTAAGTCATCACCTTCTCGTTCAAAGCGCCGAAGAAGTTCTTCACAAGCATCAACACATCGTTTTCTCATTTCAGAAGTCAGCTCCCGTGGCACCCATCTTGCAGACACTTTGTGAAACTGGAGCACATCATGCACAATGTGGTGCAATGTCATACAGTGTCACTCGGCGGTTCTCCTTCACTATGGCTTCAATTGCTCCAATGTTGTGTTGAGTCACAACTCGTGCCTGACCTGGACGAGGAGCATCTACCACTGAAGTCACACCATTTGCGAACTTCCTACGCCATTCGTAGACTTGCTACTGTGACAAACATAGATCACTATACTGAAGCTTCATTCGTCGATGAATTTAAATAGGTTTCACACCTACACTACGAAAAACCAAATAACAGAACGCTGTTCTTCCCCGGTGCAAGTCGCAAGTGGGGCGGCCATCTTTATACTGTTACTGCGACGGTATGTGTGCGTCTGCACTATGCTGCCACCTACAGGACATTCTGCACGCTGTTTGTGGCACGCTTACCAACTTACAGGACGACGTCGCGAAATTTCTCTTTGTTATTACAAATTTAAGGTTTTCATTTGACTCTCCTCGTATAACTCATGACTTCCGGCACAGGAGCTGAGAAACGGCATACTAAAATCAGTAGCTTTGTATCAGCATCAGCGCCAACCACCTCAAGATACTGCAATAGCGGCTTAACTTCATAAGTGAAAAGAAAGAAGACGTGGGCAGGGTTCGTGAATGGAATCAGTGTTCACTTACTTGAGAAAGAGATGTTTTGATATCAGGCAGTGAGGTCGACATTAACAGACGAGAGTGAACGAATACGAAATTTTACAATTACGTTTTACTGTACTTAAAATGTAAGCTTTACACAGATGTATATGAAAATAAAACGAAAGCGAAATCTATTACTAGTTCAATACTGATAATTGTGTTTAAGGTAATATGGTAAAGGTTTCAAAGTCACTCCTCTACGTTTTTCTTTATTAAATGGAAAACCATGGCCTCCTGGAGGCCGGCAAGAATGGTCGCGTGGTTATAGGAGTTTCCGTTCGGATTCATGCGGGTGCTACGGTCGCAGGTTCGAATCCTGCCTTTGGCATCGATGTGTATGATCGTCTTAGGTTGCTTAGGTTTAATTAGCTCTAAGTCTAGAGGACTGGTGACATCAAATCTGAAGTCCCATAGTGCTTACATATATTTATGAACCACGGTCTCTAGCGAAAACGCATTCAGGTATAACATTTAACTACATTAAATATCCTACCAAAATAAGAAAAGAAAAGAAAACACGCCATCACTCCCAGCCACACACGGAGCCCTTTCTGTGCTGCTTTACATAATATCAGCCACGTCTATCATCTATTAGTTCTCAATATTCAAAACTTAATCGCAGTTTTATCACGAAAGAAATGTGGAGAGTGTACTTACATTTGTCTTACTTTACGTTTCGAAGAGACAGAGTACTCTGCCGCTTATGACACAAACGGTTGTTATCCTGTGGATCAACATCGCAAAATGAATCACGAACGTAACTCCTTCGATCACTTACAGAAAGAAAAATCACTTTTGTCATTATGGCACCATTCTTTTCCATATCCCTTTGCTCACGTGGCAGTGGTGCGATGAAAAACTTACACTGTGTAATATCAACACATTCCTTCATACGGCAATGCAGTCATGGTTCATAGCAAGCACTGAATAACGAAATTCGCTCTCTAAAAAACTTATCTAGAAAGCTCATTGAATACCCCTATATTTTGTCGCAGATGGAGAAAGTCATGTAAGGTATGTATTCAATCTGCACTTCTCATTATATTAATAACGAATGCCGAAAATTTTTCAGTTACACCTAACTAATACCGACTTCTCCAACATAAAAACAATTAAAACTGAGCAACGTTAATTTCACAAACTTACGTCGTGGTTGATGTTCGTTGACATCGCTGAGGATGCACGACACCCTCTCTGAGGTGCTAAGATTTACGCACGCAGTTCAAGATTCAGCTGTTTCATAGTTGAAAGCAGAGAGAACGAGGGAGATTATGAATGGTAGACATAAACCACGACGTGAGTGTAAGAAATTATCGTTGCTCAGCCTGTAATCGAAATTATGTTAGAAAATGTGGCACACAGGAGATGTAAATGAAAAATTTTCGGCATTCGTTATAAATATAATAATGACACATGCACATTTGAATACTTACTTTACATGATTCCACATTTTCGACAAAATAAAATGGTACTCAATGAGCATACTAGATGTGTTTCTAAAGGATGAATTTCCTTATTCAATGTAAAATAACTGCATTAAAGAATAGAATAATGTGTTGACGTTATCGAGTGCATTATTTTCTTCGCACCTCTACCAAGAGAGGGTACATCTGACTGCTAGAGACGTTACCATTAGTTACCAAAGTGGTTTTTTCTTTCTGTAAGTGATGGAAGGAATTGCATTCGTGATTGAAACTGCAACGTGGATCCACAAGGTAACAACAGTTCGTCTCATATTCGGCAGTGTACTTTCTCGTCGAAATGGAAAGTAAGAAATAAATAAGTACACTATACACATTAGTTTTCGTGATAAATCGGCGAGTAAGCTGTGAGTATGGAGAAAAAATAGTTCGTTGACATCGCAGATTGTACGTAAAGTAGCAGTAGAAAGGATCACATTGGCGGGTGGGAGTGGTGGCGTGCTCCTGTAATCCAGCGACCTGGAGGCCGGGTGTAGTGGATAGTCTGAGGATGGGAGTACTGTTTCGCAGCATCCTGTGTTGATCTGGCGTCCGCACTGAGATCGCCATCAATATGGTCGCTTAAGAGGAGTCTTGGGCGACCAGGTTAGCTAAGGAGGGGTGCACCGGGCCAGGCAGGAAACTGAGCAGCCAAAAGTCCCCGTGGCGGTTAGCAGAGGGATAGCGTCAGAGAGTGGGAACTGTGTAGCAGCCTGTCCGATACGACCAGACCTACACCCAACTCTTTTTAGTGTGACTTACTCTTACTTATCTTATTCACTCATATTCCTACGACTTCATCCTATTTCAAACAATTATGCACACATTATTTTGTAGGAAGGGTCACCCTCTTTCAAAATCCGCATGCAGCCATAACAAAATGTAGGCACATACCTGAAGATCTAGACTTCACAACGTTTTTTTCCATGAATTGCACCTGCTGTTGGTAACTGAGGTAGGCTGCGTCACTAAAGGCAAAAAAAAAAAAAAAAAAAAAAAAAATATCAGAAAGTCGAATTTTGACCCACTTTTAAAACTATGAAATCTCAGTTTATCCTTCTGTCGAAATTTATTTCCCAGTATGTCTTGCAGCCAAGTGGCCAGTAAAAAATAACGGGGGCAGAGAACCTACTGGTATGATTGCTTCTGAAAGTAGGCCGTGATGTGCGACTATCAGCGGTGCTTGACGTCCTGTCATCCGCATCAAGAACATAGAAACTACTGAGGAGGCACGTCACACTCTCTGAAGTGCTAAGATGTACGCACTCTGTGTGTAGCGTTCATGAGTTCTCTGTTTCACCGCTCAAAGCAGAGAGTAACTAGGAAGATTACGAATGGTAGACGTCAACCACGACGTAAGTGTAGGAAATTATCGTTGCTCAGCCTGTAGTTGAAATTATGTAAGACAAGTTGGTATACGCGAGGGGTAACTGAAAAGTTTTCGGCATTCGTTATTAATATAGTAATGACACATCCAGATTTGTATACATACTTTAAGTGACTCCACATCTTCGACAAAATGCAATGGTACTCAATGACCATTCTAGATATGTTTTTAAATTGCGAATTTCCTTATCAAGTGCTTGCTATGAACCGTAACTGCTGCTGCGCTAGTGTCCTAGTCGAGGGAATGGAAATTTTATCAAAAATCAATGAAGACCTGGTTGGGCGATGAAATCTATGGCCGTTTTCAGTATGTGGTTACAGTTGATAGCCAGCAGGGCAGGCAAGGTAAACATGGTACTGGCGGGAGCGGAGTTGGTTCAAATGGCTCTGAGCACAATGGGACTTAACAGCTAAGGTCATCAGTCCCCTAGAGCTTAGAACTACTTACACCTAACTAACCTAGGGACATAATAGACACCCATACCCGAGGCAGGATTCGAACCTGCGACCGTAGCGGTCGCGCGGTTCCAGAGTGAAGCGCCTAGAACCGCTCGGCCGGAGAGGAGTTGTGACGGCGGTATTGCATGCTCGATCCATTTTGAGTCGTGGAACAACAAGGCAGGATATCACAGCATTGCTTGAAGTTACTTCAGTGTATGACGCGGGGTATTAGGAGGGCGATTTGTAGGTGGCTGACATGTTCGAAATTACGCCTGCCACGGATTCTATATTTCTCTGACACTACGTCAGAGGGGAAAACCAGTATTAGTAGACGGGCAATTTTAGCTAGAGACAGTGTGTGCCAGGTCAATTGAGCGTCGGGACGGACCTATGCTGGTCTACGCTTATAGGGGCCAGTCTGGCAGCAATGTTGTAAGTATTCTGCGTAAATTTGTACTTCGTTTCTGTGTACTTGTTCGGGCTATATTCCGCCTCCTGGGATACAACTCTGGGGCGGGACGGAATGGCAGCCTGGAGATGACATGGTCTGGCTGAAATAGGGCAGTTCCAGCGGTATGCAGTGGATCCAGGAGAGGCTCGGTCCCACTCAAGTCTACGGGCCACCTTCGGTTCCCACATGTCATACTGGGGTCCGGGCGAGGCGTGCGCTACAGGAAATGCGAGTGCGCTGCAGCAGCGACACAGACGATGGCAGGTGTTGCCATCCGGCAAGCACCACTAGCGGCAAGTTGCGCACAGAGTCCAGGAGTACGCGGGTTCGGTCCTGTCCTGGGAGCAGTGGTGGCCTGAGGGCCACGTGTGACCAGTACATTCAACTTCGTCCCATGGTCGAACGGAGCAGGCCAAACGGGGCGGAGGTCGGCGAGGACCAGGTACTGTAACAGTCTCCGGAATCACGGGCAGCTACGCGGCTCAAGACGTGACGGCGGACGGCGATCCGAGGGGAGCGCGGCCGACTTCCAGCTGAGCGGCCTTGATGACAGAGCTGGCTGGAATCGCGGCACAGCTGCAGGCGGCAAACCATCACTACGCTGCAGCCATCGAATACTGTAAGTTAGCCGAATAAGGAAATGCCACCAAATACCGCTGTATCACTCTGCACTGCCTCTTGACGCTCTTGAACTTGATCAGCCTCCCGATGAAATACGGCGTGGTGGGTCCGGCTTCAGCTCTGCCATCTGGAGCTCCGGGTTCGACTACCGACCCCGCAACAGTGGTGTCAGAAGTGGTATCAGTTACAACGCTGGTACCGGATTTCCACTCCCACATTTATTGTCGATCATGTTGCGGTGAAGTGTGCCTGTGTAGAGGCGTAGTTGAGGTCTTTGGTTGCCTTCGCGATGGGTGGTCGTGCACTTCTTGTTACTTCTTGTCGTTCGGGAGGTGTTTGTCCATAGCAGTTTATGGAGGAAAGCAGGACTGTTTACCTGCACATGAGCACGATGTGGAGGGGTGAGTGACGTTTGATTTATGGTTTATGTATCATTCTTTTGTTAATCAGGCTGGATTTTTAAAGGTGTCTTTTGTGAGGCTGGAGAAGCCTATAGATTTATCTAGATTCAGGGGAAATGGGGGACATGACAACATAGCGCCTAAGAGATGTAACTGCTGTAACCTGTCAGGCCAGGGACTACCGTGTACAAAGTGGGTGCCAAAGATTTGATCTCTTACAAATAAAAGAGATTTGGTCTTTTGGCGCGCAATTGTTCAGAATGTAGATGGGCGATGATTCGCCGCAAGAACTTAGTTTAAGGAGTATCAGAGTGAAATTAATGACAACGGAGGAGCTATAAGCAACAATGGTGGAAACACGGCAGTGGTTACAGCAGAAGCTGTAGCAGCTCTAACAGAGCAAATTCGGGTATTGTCAGAGGCGAGGATAAGCGACAAAGAAAAATATGAAGAATTAGCAAGGAGACTTGAGGCATTGTGAGTAGGGGAAGGGACGTCAGGTGAAAGTAAATTACAGGTCATGGAGTGTCACAGACCATTTGACCCGGTAATCGCGGCATTGATTAACACACTTCCGGGTAAAACAGTGGAGGATGTGTCGGTATTCCTTAATAACATTATCAGAATGGCTGAAGGCAATGGTTGGTCGGATGTTGTAATGCTGAGAGTGGCGAAGTTACGCTCGATTGGGGATGCCAAGTCGCGCATATTGTACCATGAAACGTTGAACAATGCGGGGACGTTTTCAGAGCTTGAGGCTGGGTTACGCCAGAGGTACCAAAAAAGAATAGTACCAGGTTTTTTCGTGAAAAATTAAGTGCCTTAGTTATGAGGAGAAATGAGACTGTGGAGGTTTCTCAGACAGGATTCGAAAACTTAATGCGCAAACGTTCGAACTGTCACAAAATGGGGAGACTAATAGAGTGCTGTTACAAGAGGCCCAGAACAGGGCGTTAGATTTTTCTTATTTTTTTATTTTTTATTGTATTTTCTTTTGTTTTTTTGCGAGGAGTACGACCGGTGATGTAACGTCGGGTGAGAATGGAGAATCCCAGCGATCTTGCGGCGGCTCTAAGGATTGCCACATACTTAGAAGTGGTAGATTATGAGACGAAGCAAAGGGTGGAGCATAGAGACCTGGCAGCGGAATTTGTTTTGGTTGTGGCCAGGTATGGCACATTAGGAGGCAATGTCAGCGTCAGTTGCAGTGTTACTCATGTGGGAAAATGGGTCACCAGGCAGTGAACTGCAGGAGTAAAAGTACGGGGGAACCTCGGCGGGAGCAGCCGTTAAACGAGAACGGGGTTGCTTCAACCGTCGCAGAGCAGTCCCAGCGAAATTAGGTAATGCGCTTGTAGGTGCACAGACGGAATGCTGCTTATTAGGCTTGGTGAACGGAATGGGACATAGGTTTCTGGCTGACACGGGGGCACACGTGTCGGTTATTAATCTGGACCTGCTTAGCAGGAGAAGGCTTTAGACACCAAGTAATAGGTTACGTGGCGTGGGAGATAAAAAAAGTGGATTCATTGAGTACAACGGTACTTCAGTTCATGATCGCAGGAACTAAGTTTAGTGAGCAAGTAGAAGTGTTACCATGTGTAGGTGAGCGGTATTCGGTGATTCTCGGACTGGACTTCCTTGACAAACATCGTGCGAAGACAGATCTCTGCCAACATACAGTGGAACTCGGTGCAACTATGTTTCGCATTGGGGAAACGGTTTCTAATGGATGAATGTCGCAAGGCGCACTTAACATGAAGGTGACGCCAGCTAAACTACGAACGGATTCATTAAAGGTCGATCAGCAGGATAACATACCAGCAGGTACAGGGAAGGTAGTTTAGGTTTTGATAAATATGGACTTACCAAAGGAGACGTTGTACATGGTGGAGCCACTCTTGGGTAATGAGGAGTTGGATAATGCGCACTGTTTTGTGCAGAGGAGTTTAGATCATGCATGTTGTGTGGAAGGAGATTATAGAGTTACTGTAAGTATAGACAACTTCGGCAGAGCGGATTTTAACTTGTCGAAAGGGTTGTTATTGGCTACGTTGTGGTTTTCTGATGAAGATGACCTCGGTAGGGAGGATTTAGAGGCGAGCCATAAACAAAACGTCGATGCAGCGCAATTAAGGGGAAAATTACAGAACTTGCAGGGAGACGACAGGGTCGCGTTGACATTTATTCGGAACGGACGTTAGGTTACCAGCAACACCGATTACGAAGCATCACTTACCAACGGAGGAGACTATATAGGATAGCACGTCATATACAACTGTTACTTGAGGAGTTTATAGAACAACAACAACTACGGGATGGAACCATAGAGTATAACGATAGTCCATATTCAAGCAATGTAGTTCTCGTACCTAAGAAGTCGGTGGATGATACAAGGAAATATAGGTTTTGTTGTGTTTATAGGTTTCTGAATATGAAAACCATTTCGGACGCATATCCGATTCCGAATATCACGGACGCAATGGACAATCTGGGAGTATTTTATGACGATGGATTTACGGAGTGGATACCATCAATTGGAAGTAGCGCCAGAGGATAGGGCAAAGACAGCTTTTACTGTTTCTGGGGGGCACTATCAGTATGTACCCGTTCGGGTTGAAGAAAGCACTGGCAACTTTTCAGTGATTATTAGATGGGGTTTTAAGTGGACTGAAACCAAAAACATATATGCTTTACCTGGATGACATAATAGTATTTTCAAAGGATGAACCAGAACATGTTTTGCGTTTAAGCAAAGTCTTTAGAAGATTGCGGTCGGCACGATTAATTTTAGAAAAACGTAATTTTGCGCAGACGGAGGTCAAATATTTAGGTCCTGTAATCAGTGAACAAGGTATTGAAACCGGTCCTCGGTTAATAGAGGCAGTTCAAAATATTCCGACACCACGTACAACGAAGCAGTTACAATCGTATATTGGGTTATACTCATATTAACTTAAATTTGTAAAAGATTTTGCTAAAATAGCCGAACCGTTAAGAAAGCTTTAAATAAAGGGGTTAAATTTCAGTGGATGGAGGAATGTCAGAAAGCTTATGATGAATTAAAGATGAAATTAGTATCTGGTCCATTTTTAGTGTTTCAGAATTTAGAAGAAGACTTCATCTTATGATGTGTCACTTCAAACGGCGCAGTAGGATGTGGTGTGGGACAAAAGGCGAATGGACAGGAGCATCCGGTAACGTATGCTTCTAGAAAGTTAAATAGGGCAGAGCGGAATTATTCCACAATGGAAAATATGTTGGCTGTAATATATGAAGCAAAGTATTTTTGTTGTTACCTTTATGGTGGGAAGTAAGGTCGTGACGGATGATCCAGCATTGAGATGGTTACTGGGACTCGAGGATCATTCTAGTCGATTAACACGGTGTGCTCTAAAAATTAAGAGAGTTTGAAGTAATTCATTAGCCAGGGAAGAAACACGGAGCCGGCCGGGGTTGCCATGAGGTTCTAGGCGCTTCAATCTGGAACTGCGCGACCACTACGGTCGCAGGTTCGAATCCTGCCTCGGGCATGGATGTGTGTGATGTCCTTAGGTTAGTTAGGTTTAAGTAGCTCTACGTTGTAGGGAACTGATGACCATAGCAGTCAAGTCCCATAGTGCTCAGAGTCATTTGAACCATTTTTTGAAGAAACACGGGAATGCAGATGAATTAACTCGCAAATTAGACGCATTAAGAGTAATGGGTAAGAGTATTGCGGAATGGCAAAGGGCACAAGCAGAGGATGAGGAGTGCCAGAGTTTTAGAACTCAACCACATTTCATTGTGGAAAGAAGTTTGTTGTGTAGAGTTACGAGGTGCAGACACAGGTAGTGGTACCAAAGAATTTGAGAGAAGAAGTCTTAAAGCAGGCCCATGATCATGTGCTCTCAGGGCATGGTGGTGGTCGAGCAACGATAAGACGAGTAGCAGAACGATTTTGGTGGCGCACTCGGAGAAAGGATGTGGAACAATACGTCGCTAATAGTGTGCCATGTGCGCAGCGAGCCGATGGGACGTGCGCAAGAATTACATTGCAACTGTAACCAGAGACTTCGAAAACATTCGACTTCATCGGGCTAGATATTTGAGGGCCATAAACACCGGCAGGGAATCGTTACGTTTTAAATACAATTGATCAATTTTCTCGGTTTCTAGCTATAGTCGCAATACCAGACCAACAGGCAAGCTTTAGTCAACAACTGGTTATTGAAGTTTGGGGTGCCTGATATCGTAATTACGGATTCGGGGACGAACTTCATGACCGAATTAACGTCACAGTTGTGTCGTTTACTGAGAATTAAAAAATTACGACCAGTCCATTTACTCCGCAGGCGATTGGGGGAACGGAGCGAGTACATAGGACAATTTGGAAAATACGAAGTTATTAAGTGAATGGAAACTATATAACTAGGATGTTTATCTTCTATACGTGGTACTGAGTTACAACACTAAAATACATTCGGGGGTCGGAATGTCACCATTCAAGGTGGTCTATAGAGGAAGGATGCTATCGCCATTTTACGTTTTATGTCCAAAATCAGTAGCTAAAGGGGATGCAGTGGGGGAATTTGTACGAACAATACGGGAAGTCTGGAAAAAGCTACAGAGGGCCAATACGAAAGTGTTAGAGAGGCAGGAAGAAACGAATAAACGGTTGGGACCTTTACCACAGTACAGGGTAAGTCAATAGGTATTAATTACGAATGCATATACACCTAAAGGAAAGACGAAAATATCGACGAAGTACCACAGACGATACCAGGTCATGGAGACGACTTCGCCTGTGAATGTTAAAGTGCAGCTGCCAACAGAACATCCATTATCCACGTGAGTAGAGTACAGCCTTCTAAGGTAATGGTGGACGGATTATCTCAATTACAAGGAAGTGACCCGATTGCAGAGGCTAGGCAAAGCAAACGGAAGAAGAAGGTCATGGGGGAAGAACAACAGTGGACGTATAATGTTCTGTATGCGTTACGGTCACGGAGGGAGTAAATTATTGTATGAGTAATATTGAATGGCATCTTTACATTTTGTGTTTTTGAGTCAGGGGATAGTTGGAGTTTTGTTTCTGTGTGTGTGTGTGTGTTTTTTTTTCTCTCTTTTTCTAAAGATTTGGTGGGTCCAATAATAGCGGCATTTTTCTTGATTGTTGTTTTAGTTTTGTCATGGGGGGGGGGGGGGATTTCCGTCTCCCAGCATCACGTGTGGGTGAAACAGCTTTAGCTTTGTCACAGGGGACGTTGTTTTATCTGGAAGGGGTTCTAGAGATATTACCAGTGTCGAATCTGACATCTTTGAACTCCACGTTAAACCCAAAGTTTTTGGAAACGTTGCATTCCTTCATTAATGCTCAGGAAAAATGTATCATGGTTAATAAGGTATTGGAACACTTTCGAACGTTACAACAGCATCGGAGCAACAGGACAATGACAGTGAACATTTCAACCGCAGGGTGTGCGTTTCACTATTTCTCTTGAGTATTGATTTGTGGAGAATGTGGAAAAGTACCCCAGTGGAGGAGGTGCCAACATATCAGTTGCCTATGGCATGGTTAACTAGTGTAAACAATTTATAGGTTTAGAGTTAATGTTTTGATGTTCTCGTTAGTATTAGTCTGTAGAATGTAAGTTTTGTGAACAAGGTATGCTTACACAGCCAAGGGCCACGTCTGTTTTATCTCGATTCGAGACAATTCATGCTGAAAAGAGGGAGATGTGCTGCGCTAGTATCAGTCCTAGCCAGTGAAGGCACGGTTGGGCAATGAAATCTGGGACCGCTGGCAAGTTGTGGTAACAGACGACAGACATTCTAGCCCGGCGAGGTAAACATGGCACCCGTAGGCGCAGAGCTATGATGGCGGTACTGCATGCACGATTTGTTTTGAGTGGTGTAACAACGAGGCAGGAAACCGCAAAAAAATGGTTCAAATGGCTCTGAGCACTATGGGACTTAACATCTGAGGTCATCAGTCCCCTAGAACTTAGAACTACTTAAACCTAACTAACCTAAGGACATCACACACATCCATGCCTGAGGCAGGATTCGAACCTGCGAACGTAGTAGTCACGCGGTTCCGAACTGAAGTGCCTAGAACCGCGCGGCCAGCGTGGCCGGCGCAGGAAACCGCAGTGTTGCTTGAAGTTATTGCGATGTATGATGTGTGACACTAGGCCACAACCAGGAGGGTGATTTGTAAGTGGATGACGTGTGGGAATTTATCCCTGGAATAGTTTCTGTCTCTCTCGGACACTTCATAAGAAGCGAGGGGGAAACAAGTACAAACAAACTGGCAATTTTAGCTAGAGACAGAGTGTGCCAGGTCAGTCGAGCATCGGGACAAACCTGTGCTGGTCTGACACCGGGATGGAACGAAACAGCAGCCTGGAGCTTCGAGATCACATGGTCTGCCAGTAAGAGGGCAGTGATAGTAGTCTGCAGCGGGTCCAGGAGGGTCTAGGTTCCACTCCAGTCCACGGGCCACCTTTGCTTCCTACCTCGTGTACCAGAATCTGGGCGAGGCGTGCGCTGCAGGATGCGCGGCAGTGCTGCAGCCGCGCCAGTTACAGCGGCGGGTGTTGTCATATGGCAAGCACCACTAGCGGCAAGTTGCGGCACAACATTCAGGAGGGCGTGGGTTCGACTCTGGTCCTGTCCTGGGAACAGAGGCGGCACGAGGACCAGGTGTGACCAGTACATCCACATTCGTCCCCTGGTGGGACAGAGCAGACCAAACGGGGTGGAGGGTGCAGAGGACCAGAGACTGTAGCAGTCTCCGGAAATGCGGCAGCTACGGGGCGCAACACGCGACGCATCGGCGTCCGCACGACCGGGGAGACCGCAGCCGACTTAAAGCTGAGGGGCCCTCATGACGGAGGAGCGGCGTCGGCATACCAGGAGTCAGCTGAGCCTGCTGGAATCGGAGCACTGCTGCGTGTGGCACGCCGACACTACGCTGCAGCCATTGAATACTGTAAATTAGCCGAATAAAGAAATGCTACCGAATGCAGCTGCATCACTCTGTACTGCCCCATGACACTCTTGAACTTGCTCGGCCCCCTGACGAAATACGGCGAGGTGGGTCCTGGCTTCAGTACTGCATCTGGAGTTCCGGGTTCGACCACCGAACCCGCAACATTGCATAGACGAATGGAGGAATGTGTTGATATTATCGAGTGCAATTTTTTCTTCGCACCACTACCAAGAGAGGGAACACCTGATAGAAAAGACGGTACCGTAAGTGACAAAAAGTGGTTTTTCTTTCTCTAAGTAATCGAAGATATTGCATTCGTGATTAAAATTGCGTTGTGGGTCCACAAGATAACAACAATTCGTGTTATGTGCGGCAGAGTACTCTGTCTCATCGAAACGTAAAGTAAGAAAAGAATAAGTACATTATACACATTTGTTTTCGTGATAGATCGGTGAGTAAGCTGTGAGTGCGGAGAACAAATAGTTCGTTGATATCGCTGATTGTACTTGAAGTAGCGGCAGAAAGGATATTACTGGCGGCTGGGAGTGGCGGCGTGCTCCTGTACTCCAGCGACCTGGAGAATGGGTACAGTGGATAGTGTGAGGATGGGAGTAATGTTTCACAGCATCCTGTGTTGATCTGGCGCCTGCACTGAGATCGCCATCAATATGGTCGCTTCAGAGGAGTCTTGGGCAACCAGGTCATCCAAGACGGGGCGCGTCGGGCCAGGCAGGAAACTGAGCAGCCAAAAGTCCCCGTGGCGGTTAGCAGAGGGATAGCGTCAGAGAGTGGGAACTATGTAGCAACCTGTCTGATAGGGCCAGACCTACACCCCACTCTTTTTAGTCTGACTTGCTCTTATTTTCCGTATTCACTCATATTCCTACGAGTTCATCCTAGTTCAAACGATTATGGTTCAAATTGCTGTGAGCACTATGGGACTTAACATGTGAGGTCATCTGACCCCTAGAACGTAGAACTAGTTAAACCAAACTAACCTAACTACATCACACACATCCATGCCCGAGGGAGGATTCGAAATTGAGACCTTAGCTGTCACGCGGTTCCAGACTGAAGTGCCTAGAACCGCTCGGCCACATGGCCAGCTAAACAATTATGCACACATTATTTGGTAGAAAGTGTTGCCCTCTTTTCGAAATCCGCATTCAACCATTACAAAACGTAGGCACGTACCCGAAGAGCTAGACTTGACAACATTCCTTTCCATTTTCTTTTCTTCAGCCGATGTCCCTATCACCCACACCAGTCCCAAAGTCCTACCTAACCTAAAAATAAAAAGAAATATGGTTTCTACGCCACTTTCACCCTTCCTCAACTTCCGTTCCTTTTTTCTATATTTATATTTTCGAGCCGGGATCTATTTTTACCAGGCTACTGCAGGTAACCATTACGGCATCTTTTTTATTATTTTTTAAATGAAACTAAATAAATCTTCTTTTCGTAACGAACTGTCCAATACCTTCAAAACAGAATTAGACGAATTCGATCACGGACATCTGATTTGTTTTTTGTATAGTTATTTATTTGTCATGTTACCACTTGTGGCAAAATTAATTTTCTCTAGGCACCTATACTTAGCTTGATAAAAAAAAGATAAAAAAATATTGCCAACTTAATTAAAATGATGCAAACTTACTACTGACTTGCTGTTTTGTTCTGCACCAACGAAAAATTACCCCTTCATTATGGCAAAGCGAGAAGTAAGAAATTTTGAAACAGATCTTTGTATTTCCGACTCTTTTTAAGATTGTGGTGCTCTTCCATTAGAAACTGTATGTATTCTTCTGTACCCGCACGTTTATTCGTAAATGCAAAATATGCGAATTGGCCGACAATCCAAGTGCAGCTATAGTTCTTTGTTTCAGGAAATAAATGCCAGTCTGGTTGAAGTTCTTCTTTAAGTGTTATAGCAGAGTCTGTAGTTCTAGTAATTATTGCGTGTTTTTCCTAGTCTAGTTCCATATGTGGTTTGGTCTAGGCAGATGAGGATGTGTGCCAATGTATCTACAGTATGGCAGATGCGGATGTGTGCTAAGTTATCTACAGCATGGCAGTGATCACAGTACGGACTCTGCTTCAGTTTGATATTGTGCAGTTCTTCACCTGTGGGGACCTTCTCGTTTACAATGTCATACCATGTGGACACTACTTTGGAGTGGAGGATGGGATTTTTAATATTTTTTTCTGATATTACTCCAATTGACCGTTGGATATTTCGCTTCCATGGGGTTTTGCCCATTGCCTCTCGTGAGGGTGTAATAGGTGCTTCTAGTGTTAAGCTGCTATGGAGTATCTTGAGTACAGCTCATTTCCAGGTAGTAAGTCCGGACGTAGTCGAATTGAGCGCTGAAGCAACCAATATTGTCTGGAGTTTTTTTTTTGCTCGCTGAGGCTAACCTGTTGAATAATATTTTTGTAATTGTCGGATGGGGTGTCTGCAGTATTTTGCGGATATGATCCATATTTATGGCAGTGCATTGTTTCTTGATGTCTTTGACGCCCAAACCACCAGTGGGGCGAGTTAACACTATAGTTGGCATGGTGACTTTAAAGATGTTTCCGCTCCAGATGAACCAATACGCCGCAGCTGAAAACTTGTGCGCTATATCCTTGGGTACTGGTAACACTGCTGTTATGTGATATATTTTGCTTAGGGCTTAATCAAGAGAGTTCACTGTACCCGATTTACCGTTCTAGTTTTGTGTTCACGCAGAGTAGCCATGAATATATTTAGTTTATGTCCCTAGCTGCCAACTGTCATCTCATTTGGGTTGGACATTTAAGTCACGCCTAACTGGTTCGTCTTCTCTTTGCTTTGTAGCCATGTTATTTGAATGTTCTCCATATGGGGTCCGACAGATAAAATTTTCGATTTGTGTTCATTGAGTTTCGCTCCGGAAGAAGTGGCGTAAGCATGGATTATTTGTTAAGAGATTTCAATTTCTGGGTGCGTGTTAAGTATTACACTGATTTCATCTGCGTAAGCGTGATACACGGTTTTTGTACGCAACACCTGTAGACCTTGTAACGTGTGGTGGAGGTTTAACAGTGACGGTTTAATTGCGACTGCGTACAGTGTCACTGAATGGGGCAGCCTTGTCTCACTGATTGCTTGATCGGGACTAGTGAACTCAGTTGACCATTAATTGTGATTCGAGAGGAAGTTCCGACTATACATTTGCGTATGATCTGAATAAAATGAGCACTGAATCCCATCCATTGCATTACAGTTAATAGAAAGTAGTTGTTGATGCGGTCAAATGCCTTATCAGAGTGTAAAAGCATGAGACCAACATTGCAGTTACGTAGCCACGACAAACATATAATATCCGTATATTCAAATAATGCATTTGACATTGATCTCCCTGGGACAGCTCAATTGATAAGGGCCAGTTGCTTTCGGCAGTATCGTCTTCATTCTACAATTTATGAGTCGGGTGAAGATTTTATAGTCGGAATTGAGCGGAGTTAGTGGTCGAAAATCCTTCAGCGCAGTGCTACGTCTTTTTTGGGGACCAGGACAATTAGTCCTTCCGTAAACTAAGATGGCATCTGCACGTCTCCCAATAATTCACTGCGTATTTTGGTGAACTCTGGTCCTACGACGAGCCAAAAAAAGAAAAATTTCTATGGGTAGGCCATCTAAACCAGCCGATTACTTTGTAGGCGAATATTTGATTATGGTAAATACTCCTTCCTCAGTTACTTTGGCTACAACGTCGGCGTTGTCAGTCGAATGGACCTTGGGTTGAATGTAGGATAAAGGCGGCTCACTTGCCGTCGAATAAGTCATCGACGCGGCGCAAAGATCTGTGTAATGTTGCACCACGTCGTTTTTTACTGTGGCTTGTTGATCGTATTCGTTCCCCTGCTCTTCACTGAAAGTATGGAGTAACTGTTGTTTACCTCTCTTGCTTCCGTATCACGTGATATACGGACGTATTTTCCTGCGTCAGTTCAATCGGAGGAGGCACTCGAACTCTTTTCTACTCTAGAGATTGTCCTACCAACGTTGTTATTCTTGCTTTAGTGCGTTTTGTTCTAGAACTGTTTGCTACTAATCGCACGGGGTCGTCATATAGTTCGCGGAGGCAAAGAATGTGATATTCCAAGATGCGTTTTCGCCTGCACGCTTTCGTGCGACCATATCGTGCGATGCATGTTTTTATCTGCGGTTTTGCAGACTGTAGCCACCAGATGATGCGTGTTGGATATATGGATGGCGTCCGAAGGCATCGATGCCGTGTATCATGGGTCTCCTGTTTCAGTTCTGTTTCCTCCAAAAGTGACACGTTCAATTGCCATACGTCCCCTTCCAGGAATGTTTTTTGTTTAGTGTGATGCGCTGTTACATGAAATGCGCAGTGATCCGAGAAGTTAAGAGGCCAAATTTCGCAGTCAATTACATTATGGATAAAGCCTTCCGTTACATACAGCCTGTCTAATCTGCTTGCTGAATTCCTGGAGACGTACGTGTATCCTCGGGTGTGCGGACGAAGATGGCACCAAGTATCTATCATATCTAGTCCATTAGTTAACTACAGCAGCTACTGGCAAATGTTGAAGTTCGGAACTTGATCTTCTGGATGCAATAAGCTGTTAAAATCTCCACCCAAAATTATGGGCAATCGAGGATCCGTTATTAATGAGACAATTTCGTCCCGGAACAAGTTGCTTCTTGCTCGTTTTCCGCGGGATCCTGAGGGAGCATAAACATTAACAAGAAGTAGATCATATATTCTACATCTACATCTACATCCATACTCCGCAAGCCACCTGACGGTGTGTGGCGGAGGGTACCTTGAGTACCTCTATCGGTTCTCCCTTCTATTCCATTCTCGTATTGTTCGTGGAAAGAAGGATTGTCGGTATGCCTCTGTGTGGGCTCTAATCTCTCTGATTTTATGCTCATGGTCTCTTCGCGAGATATACGTAGGAGGGAGCAATATACTGCTTGACTCTTCGGTGAACGTATGTTCTCGAAACTTTGACAAAAGCCCGTACCGAGCTACTGAGCGTCTCTCCTGCAGAGTCTTCCACTGGAGTTTATCTATCATCTCCGTAACGCTTTCGCGATTACTAAATGATCCTGTAACGAAGCGCGCTGCTCTCCGTTGGATCTTCTCTATATCTTCTATCAACCCTATCTGGTACGGATCCCACACTGCTGAGCAGCATTCAAGCAGTGGGCGAACAAGCGTACTGTAACCTACTTCCTTTGTTTTCGGATTGCATTTCCTTAGGATTCTTCCAATGAATCTCAGTCTGGCATCTGCTTTACCGACGATCAACATTATATGATCATTCCATTTTAAATCACTCCTAATGCGTACTCCCAGATAATTTATGGTATTAACTGCTTCCAGTTGCTGACCTGCTATTTTGTAGCTAAATGATAAAGGATCTATCTTTCTGTGTATTCGCAGCACATTACACTTGTCTACATTGAGATTCAATTGCCATTCCTCTGCACCATTCGTCAATTCACTGCAGATCCTCCTGCATTTCAGTACAATTTTCCATTGTTACAACCTCTCGATACACCACAGCATCATCCGCAAAAAGCCTCAGTGAACTTCCGACGTCATCCACAAGGTCATTTATGTATATTGTGAATAGCAACGGTCCTATGACACTCCCCTGCGGCACACCTGAAATCACTCTTACTTCGGAAGACTTCTATCCATTGAGAATGACATGCTGCGTCCTGTTATCTAGGAACTCCTCAATCCAATCACACAATTGGTCTGATAGTCCATATGCTCTTACTTTGTTCATCAAACGACTGTGGGGAACTGTATCGAACGCCTTGCGGAAGTCAAGAAACACGGCATCTACCTGTGAACCCGTATCTATGGCCCTTTGAGTCTCGTGGACGAATAGCGCGAGCTGGGTTTCAAATGACCGTCTTTTTCGAAACCCATGCTGATTCCTACAGAGTAGATTTCTAGTCTCCAGAAAAGTCATTATACTCGAACACAATACGTGTTCCAAAATTCTACAACTGATCGACGTTAGAGATATAGGTCTATAGTTCTGCACATCTGCTCGACGTCCCTTCTTGAAAACGGGGATGACCTGTGCCCTTTTCCAATCCTTTGGAACGCTACGTTCTTCTAGAGACCTACGGTACACCGCTGCAAGAAGGGGGGCAAGTTCCTTCGCGTACTCTGTGTAAAACTGAACTGGTATCCCATCAGGTCCAGAGGCTTTTCCTCTTTTGAGCGATTTTAATTGTTTCTCTATCCCTCTGTCGCCTATTTCGATATCTACCATTTTGTCATCTGTGCGACAATCTAGAGAAGGAACTACAGTGCAATCTTCCTCAGTGAAACAACTTTGGAAAAAGACATTTAGTATTTCGGCCTTTAGTCTGTCATCCTCTGTTTCAGTACCATTTTGGTCACAGAGTGTCTGGACATTTTGTTTTGATCCACCTACCGCTTTGACATAAGACCAAAATTTCTTAGGATTTTCTGCCGAGTCAGTACATAGAACTTTACTTTCAAATTCATTGAACGCCTCTCGCATAGCCCTCCTCACACTACATTTCGCTTCGCGTAATTTTTGTTTGTCTGCAAGGCTTTGGCTATGTTTATGTTTGCTGTGAAGTTCCCTTCGCTTCCGCAGCAGTTTTCTAACTCGGTTGTTGTACCACGGTGGCTCTTTTCCATCTCTTACGATTTTGCTTGGCACATACTCATCTAACGCATTATGTACGACGGTTTTGAACTTTGTCCACTGATCCTCAACACTATCTGTACTTGAGACAAAACTTTTGTGTTGAGCCAACAGGTACTCTGAAATCTGCTTTTTGTCACTTTTTCTAAACAGAAAAATCTTCCTACCCTTTTTAATATTCCTATTTACGGCTGAAATCATCGATGCCGTAACCGCTTTATGATCGCTGATTCCCTGTTCTGCGTTAACTTTTTCAAATAGTTCGGGTCTGTTTGTCACCAGAAGGTCTAATATGTTATTGCCACGAGTCGGTTCTCTGTTTAACTGCTCAAGGTAGTTTTCAGATAAAGCACTTAAAAAAATTTCACTGGATTCTTTGTCCCTGCCACCCCTTATGAACGTCTGAGTCTCCCAGTCTATATCCGGCAAATTAAAATCTCCACCCAGAACTATAACATGGTGGGGAAATCTACTCGAAATATTTTCAAAATTATCCTTCAGGTGCTCAGCCACAACAGCTGCTGAGCCAGGGGGCCTATAGAGACATCCAATTACCATGTCTGAGCCTGCTTTAACCGTAACCTTCACCCAAATCATTTCACATTTCGGATCTCCGTCAATTTCCTTCGATACTATTGCACTTCTTATCGCTATAAACACGCCTCCCCCTTCACTGTCCAGCCTGTCTCTGCGGTATACATTCCAATCTGAGTTTAGGATTTCATTACTATTTACATCTGGTTTCAGCCAACTTTCTGTCCCTAGTACTATATGGGCGTTGTGACCGTTTATTAATGAGAGCAGTTCTGGGACCTTTCTGTAGACGCTCCTGCAGTTTACTATTAGCACATTAATATTGTTATTCCCTGTTGCATTTTGCCTACTCCTACCTTGCTGCGTCTCAGGAGGCGTCTTGTCTGGCCTAGGGAGGGGATTCTCTAACCTAAAAAACCCCCATGTGCACTCCACACGTACTCCGCTACCCTTGTAGCCGCTTCCGGCGTGTAGTGCACGCCTGACCTATTCAGGGGGACCCTACATTTCTCCACCCGATAGCGGAGGTCGAGAAATTTTCACCCCAGATCTCCGCAGAATCGTCTGAGCCTCTGGTTTAAGCCTTCCACTCGGCTCCAAACCAGAGAACCGCGATCGGTTCTGGGAACGATACTACAAATAGTTAGCTCTGATTTCACCCCGCGAGCGAGGCTTTCCGCCTTCACTAATTCCGCCAACCGCCTGTACGAACTGAGGATGACCTCTGAACCCAGACGGCAGGAGTCATTGGTGCGGACATGAGCAACAATTTGTGCAGTTATGCCTCATCCAGATTCAAGTATAGCTTTTGGTGTACATGGTATGCTGTGTTTGAGCAACATTCCCGTTCCACATTCATTGCCTATGTTTCAGATCGCCTCATATCCGTACAAATCCGCTATTTTGGTCGTAACTACCTCTTGTATCCTCGCTATGTCAATTTCGGCGACATATAAGTAGTTCTTCACTGACTGTAGTTTTACGTCAGAAACTATTCTGTTTACATTGAGCGTGGCAGTTTTTTACGCCTGCGTCATTCGGTACTCCTATTAATCGCATTCAGTGTCGTCAGACCATGCTGTCCGCGTATCAGGCCCTCGGTGGTCAACCGTTTCCATTGGTTCTTCAATTGGAGGGGCGAGGTTCATATGTACGTCATCATTCGGGTTTGGGATGTCTAATTTTACGACGTCTACCACGTCATGCTTTCCGCTTCGATCTGTTCTGAGAATTTTTTTTTGGTATGTGAGAGTTTTTGCTCCAGTTCTTGAATCTCTTCAGGGATCTGTTTTCGGGTTGGCCGTTTAGATTTCACCGGCTGCTGTCTGATGTTGTCTTTCGCAGTATTGTGTTACGAGCCAAATTGTCGCCCGTGGTCTTAGTGAATGATGGTGTCAATAGAGAGGTTGCTCATTCAGGGATGGTTAATGTGATTCTCAACAGCGGAGGAATCGGAGAATTTGCTGTGGCTCCCAATATCTTTCGGTGTCTGCTGTGTAGAAGCCGTTACAGATGTCACGATTTGCGTAGGTTCGGGTGGTCTCGCTTCGGTTGTGTCAGTGGTGGCAGTCTGGGCTCCTGCTCGGGTTGGATGGTTGTCCGTGTTCACACTAGGGCCTTGGGACGGGACTAGGACGCGGGCAGCCGTAGCTAAGTCGCTGGCAGCGCAGTCATAGCCGGCGGTCGCGGCGCCTCACCAGCCGGCAGCTGCGCCACTCGCCGCTGTAAACACTCCGCGCGGACGTGGCCGGGAGAGTTGCACGCCGCGCACGTCCTCGGCTGGCCGTCGTATATAACGATGCCCCGGTATCCACAGATGCTGATTTACGACGGTACATGCTTGTGCAAGTCGACCTTTGATGGTCTCACTCCGTCGAGAACTTGGAATTTTCGGGTGTGGGACCACCGTTCGGCAACATTGCTGAGAACTTTCCCCATAGGGCACTATCACTGCGTTAATCTGTTCCGCTGGTACTTCAAATGGCAGTTCGAATATCCTGATCGTCCGTATTCCAAACCCTACATAAGTTACGATGACTTCGTCTACATTTCCATCACAATGTTTAAACTTCATAATTCCTCCGCAAGACTATTTTGTCGCATTGTAAGTAGGCTGTTTAGGCAATGGTGTATGTGGGGAGAGAAATGGCGGAGTCTTGAGAGCGGTCGTTCTGGACGTGTGCCCATCAGAAAGAGTAAATTTGTAATATTGGATATCAGGAACTGATATATATATATATATATATATATATATATATATATATATATATATATATATATGTTATTGGTGTTTTGCCCTTAAAGAGCGCATTTGGACTAAACTACATGGCCAGTTCCTTTAGCTGCCTTCCTTGCTGCCCAAACTTCCCTCATTCGTTCGCTGTGCTTCTGTTTTCGGTCCTCTGTCCATGCTTTTTGTCGGCTTTGTGTCTTCGGCTTATATTTATATATATATATATATATATATATATATATATTTATATTTATATATATTTATTTATTTATATATATAATGACTTTGGAACATTATTAAGATAAATACATTGTTTGTTCTCTATCAAAATCTTTCATTTGCTAACTATGCCTATCAGTAGTTAGTGCCTTCAATAGTTAGAATCTTTTATTTAGCTGTCAGTAGTGGCGCTCGCTGTATTGCAGTAGTTCGAGTAACGAAGATTTTTGTGTGGTAAGTGATTCATGAAAGTTATAGGTTATTGTTAGTCAGGGCCATTCTTTTGTAGGGATTTTTGAAAGTCAGATTTCGTTACGCTAAAAATATTGTGTGTCAGTTTAGTGTTGATCAGAATAGGTAAAGAGCGAAATGTCTGAGTACGTTCAATTTTGCTTAGCTGTTTGAAAATCAAATAATGTAAGAGGTTTATCAGCACAGTCACTTATAAATTTTTCTAAGGGGACGTTTCAGCATAAGTTAGCATTCTTCAGATTGACAAATACACTGCCGCTCACTATCGAAAGATGCATTCCTATGACATTATCCGAATCGAGATTCACTTCATATTCCAACCAATCTTCGATTTCGTGTATTTTAGGTCGGGCGTAATTACGATCAAACTATAATTTCGAGGTATCTTCTGTTCAAATTGTCCATAACGGTATCATATTTAAAATTTCAATAAGCGTAGAATTTCTGCAACGCTGCAAGAAGCACTGCAACTTACCACGCTGAAGCACGGCAGACCGCGGTGCACGTAACTCTAAACATGCACGCACAGCACGGCTGACGCGGCGAGACTTCATAAACTCTTCCTGCAATTGCTAACTGAGATGGGCTGCGTCACTAAAAGCTTCAAAAAGTAAGAAACGCGCGAATTGACACACATTTAACTATCAACTCTCAGTTTACCCGTCTGTCGAAATTTATGTCCAAGTATTGGACATGCGTATTTCTTGCACGCAAGAGGTCAACAAAAAACCACGGGGGAAGAAAACCTACTAGAGTGATAGCTTCTCAACGTCAGCCGTCATGTGCGGCTATAAGCGGTGCTCGACGTCCTGCCATCCGCATCAAGAACATAGACACTACTGAGGAGGCGTCGTTCTGTACGCACGCTGTGTGTAGCGTTCCTGAATTCTCTGTTTCACAGCTGAAAGCAGAGAGTAACGAGAGAGATTACCAATGGTAGACATGATCCTCGACGTTAATGTAGAAAATTATCGGTGCTCAACCTGTAATCGAAATTGTGATATACACGAAGGTGTAAGTGAAAAATTTTCGGCATTCATTATTAATATAATAATGACACTTGCAGATTTGAATATATACTTTATATGACGCCACATCTTCGAGAAAATACAATGGTACTCAATGAGCATTCTAGATGTGTTTTTAAAAGGTGAATTTCCTTATTCAGTTCTTGCTATGAGCCATAACTGCATTGACGAATAGAAGAATGCGTTGATATTCTCGAGTGCAATTTTTTCTTTGCACCACTTCCAAGAGAGGGTACATCTGATGGTTAAAGCCGGTAATATAAATGACAAAAGAAATTTTTCTTTCTCTAAGTGATCGAAGAAATTGCATTCATGATTCAAATTGCGATTTGGATCCACAAGATAACAACAGTTCGTGTCAAAAGGGGCCGAGTACTCTGTCGCGTCTAAACGTAAAGCAAGAAAAAAAAGTACACTATACACATTTCTTTTGCGATAAATCGGGGAGTAAGCTGTGAATATTGAGAACAAAGAGATCGATGACATCGCTGATTGTACGTCAAGTAGAGGCAGAAAGGGCTTCTCTAGCGGCTGGGCGTGGTGGCGTGCTCCCGTAATTCGACGACCGGGAGGCCGGGTGTGGTGGATAGTCTGTGGATGGCAGTAATGTTTCACAGCATCTTGTGTTGACCTAGCTTCCGCACTGAGGTCGCCATCAATATGGTCGCGTAATAGAAGTTTTGGGCGACCAGGTTAGCTAAGAAGGGGTGCTGCGGGCGAGGCAGGAAACTGAGCAACCAAAGACCCCGTGGCGGAAAGAAAATTGATATCGTCAGAGAGTTGGAGCTGTGTAGCAGCCAGTGCGAAAGGACCAGACCTTCACTACGTCCTTTTAAAGTCTGACTTCTCTTACGTTTCATATTTACTCACATTTGTACGACTTCATTCTAGCCTAACCAATTATACACACAGAGATTTTGCAGAAAGTATCACCTTCTTTTCAAATTACTCCTTTAGCTATTCCAAATTTAGGCACACACCTCAAGAGTTATAGTCCTCAAATGTTTTCTCCGTGTACTATAATGGATGTTGTAGACTTTGGTAGACTGTGTCACTAAATGTTTCAGAAAATATCGATGGCGAGTTTTGATCCACCTTTAAAAGTACTAAGAGGAACTTCGCTTCTCACCTATATCTGCGTTAGTTGTAGAAGATCCCAGGTGATAAACCCTCGAAAATTAAAAACTGATCAAACGTGAAATAAAGAAGATGTATCGAACTGTTGAAAAGGAGCGAATATAGCAAGCTCAATATGTGCAACATTCTGACACTGGGAAGAACTACGGCGTCGTCGGTGTTTGCTCATGTTGTTCAGTTGCAAATCGTGAGATCCATGTTCTAATCTCACTCGTACCTCCCCTATTTTCACAAATTTATATGTTGTCTGTCCGGTCATTGACACGTCTGTTCTCATTCTGTGGTCTTGGCAAGTGTCATACTATACATTGTTTGTGGAACATGAGTAATGTGGTACGAATATATTACCGTTGCAACTAAATGTGATGAATAGAGGGAGGGGGCGAGTTGCCTTCTAGACCTCTCACAGAAATGAAAATAACAAATAAACGTTAGTGAACTATGTTACAACTAAGCATTTCCAGAGTCAAACTTCCAAAGCGGAACGGAAGAGGCAAAACATGCTATACTTGCGCAGAACAATTAGTAGGTAAGTACGTCAGGAGATTCCTTCGTTAAATGTCGCTGTTTTAAACGGACGTTTTTCCACGATACATGTACAAATTTGAGTACAGGGCACAGACAGGTCGGTGACCGAACGGCAAGCTTATAATTTTGTGCTTTAAAACAAAAACGGGTGGGGAATGTGAGAGGTTTGAACCCCGACCTCTCCATTTGCTTCCAACACTGTGACCACTTTACCATGACACCACGGAAATTCAGTCTCATTCAACGTTGCAGAAGTTTGTCCTGGACCGTTAACTGATTCTATTTTGCTTCTTTTTTTTGAAAATTTCAGACATCTTCTTCCTGTTTAATGCTGCATCGGTGTTCAGATTTTGACGGGCTATCCAATGAGCCATCTTTCAGTAAATCTGAGCGGGTGCGATGGGGAGTTTCCCTTATTAGTACTGCCGTGCGAAGCCGGGGTGGATCGCTAGTTTCCAAATAAGAAATAGTCAACGAGTATCTACGTTAGGTTTCGTGAGAGATAAGTAAGTAAGAACGTTTTAGGCTGACGTTCTTTGTTGTAAATTGATAAAGTACCTGATACAAGAAATCTCAGCCTCTCAAAACATTTTTATGTGGCACTATTCGGTCTCCTCATAACGATGCGTCGCTTTGGTAATTCAGGTCCTATTGTAACCAGTATTTATGCCATCTCTACAACACTTACTCTAGTGAAATTTCGATGCTGTTCAGGATCTTCCATAGGGAATTGTGTAATTGTGTTTGTCCAGGTCCAGAAAACTTCACCTTTCTTAATCGACTAACTCATGCTACACTGACGTGTACATCTGTCACTTTTATTGGCAATTAGAAGGAAGAGGAGAACGACTGAATTCTGATGCTGCTCTAAAACTCCCACCGAATTGGCAGTGCCACGTTAATCCTCCCTTCATCTCCATCCATATCGTAAATTTTAGGTCATATGTTTCAATGAGAATTTTAAAAGTAGTAAATTTATTCCGTATCTTACGATTCGAAGAAAGAAGGCTGTGAGTATGAACAGTTAATCACGCGTAAGAAACTTTCTCTTAGTTGCAGTAATCTAAAGTGCACAATATCTGAAAAATGCCTGTGTGCCTCGCCCTTCGCCAGATTATTTCGCACAGAAATACCGACTCCGTCAAGAAACCGGACAAGCATGAATAATACAATAGCAAACATCGTAACCGAAATAGTAATTACCTTGATAAATTCCCATTACAAACACATCCAAGTGTGACGAAGGTGCCATTTGTTACGTTATATATATATATATATATATATATATATATATATATATATATATATATATATATCAGCATGAATTTTTCTTTTATTAGTGCAGGATTCTTTCTCTCAGAGGTATTGCCTTTTTTTATCACTTTTACGTACGTGCATAAGTTAGTATGAAACGGGTTCTTGAAGGGCCGCAGTTATTCATGTACCAACTTTAGATTTTGAACGTGATGACTAAAATATAGTTGCCGTTAACTGAATTGAATGTAATTCTTTCTCTCAGAGGTATTGCCTTTTTTATCACTTTTACGTACGTGCATAAGTTAGTATGAAACGGGTTCTTGAAGGGCCGCAGTTATTCATGTGCCAACTTTAGATTTTGAACGTGATGACTAAAATATAGTTGCCGTTAACTGAATTGAATGTAATTTTGTTAATTTATATTTATTGATTGCAAAGCAAGGTTCGAGAGAATTTCGATTGTTGCCGTGGAGCGGCCAAGATAAAATTTACTAAACTCATGGAATCTGTATTACTTAAAAAAATGAACTACAACGTCAATTAATTATCTGTTGCAATTTAAAAAGGATCTTACGACGAAATCTCTCGCATTTGCAGTTACTGTTAACACTGAAAAATAAATCAATACTTCGGCGCGTAATGGCCGACCAGAGGCTGCATCGCAAGATGAGCTTCTCGCAGGGCAAATTACTGAAAAATTCTTATTAAAAATAATCAGCCACTGCGAGCATTTAAGGTGGCAACTATTACAAAGAAATTCATTTTGTGATAACAATAGCAAGTTTATTATTGAATAATACAGAATAACTTACATAAAATATGTGTAGCCGCTCAATGGCTGCCTTCCGTATAGCGAAACAAAACAGTGTGTGCACCATAAAATACGTCCTTCCTCCTCGGCCGTACAATCGCGTCTCTTTACGATCCTTTTCTATTTTCATAGACATTAAATAAAGATGCTGATCTTAAATTATCACTGCATATAAGTTGTTTCAAGAACATTAACTATATCTTTTACACTAATTGTATTCATAAAATAGTTTAACTGCGGTTTACAACCGATAGAAACGTCAATATTTATGTGACGTACCGCCACACAAGCTCTCGCCCCTTACGAATACTAGCGACCAACTGCGAGAGATTCATATATGACATTCAGGACGAACGACAACGATGAACCACAAAATATTTTTCACTTGCAAAGAACTTTCTTTAAACAAAACGAAACATTACCCAGCGGATGCTGTAAGAAAATCGACTCATTACACGTCGACCACAAGAGTGTCTACAACCCCAAAGTGTAATACATATCCTCACACGCTTTCCTCAAAATTCGTCACATCGATCACCGTACTGAAACCTGAGCATCTCACTGAGAGACAGGCCTCATGTCCGCATCTTACAACGCCGTAACCGCTTCCGCGAAGGGCTCTGGCTCTTGAAATTTACTCGCAGTTACTGTGATACTGATATTATCTGCAAAAGAAGCTCTCCTAGTGCAAGCAATAACGCAAGTCACGTCTGAAAGTGACAGGCTTGCAGCAAGTACAAAACTCTCACGCGTATGACCAGCCTTAAGCTCATGTAGAGCGCATGCACCAGCCGCTGTTACGGGCCACCTCCTGCTTTTTCCTGCCGCCCTAGCCGCGCTTGGCATGCGGACACTTGTTGGACGGGTGACCCAACGCCCACTCGGATCTGTGGTTGCTCATGGGGTGCGAAAGACTGACTGTCTCTAACTGAAACTAATTGCCAAACTAATTGCCAAAGCAATTTCGGGAAGGCGTTTACCCACAAGCTGCAACAACGTCTCCTGGTCGGTGCGCTATGCTTTCCAGTTTTGTGTTAGTAATTGCAGACACTGATTATTGACGACTGCAGGCGCGATGTACGTAAAACACCCTGATGCCACAACTGTACGCAAACACCAGGTAGTTATAATTAGTGCAGTTACACACAGAGTTGGAGTGCGGGCTGTAATTATTATATGGCAGCGAAATTTGATTGATACAATAATGTGTTAGTGCGTAATTGATTTACGATAGTAAAAATTATTTTCGATTTTGGCGAACGAGGTGCAAATCTAGCGCTGAACAACGTATCGTTGACCTCTCTGGTGCTCATATTGAACAAATTGTGAAAGTTGCCGTTGGTAATAAAATCAAAATTATGCCTTTCTCGCTGGTTTGCGATTTTCTGTCCACGTCCCGCTCCTAATCCATCACATATGGAAACATTTCTATACACATTTCTAGCATTCACAGAGCCAGATTTGCAACTGGTGGCCCAAATTGTAACAATTTTTTTTTCTAACCAATTCTGCATCAACGCACTAGAATACCTACCAAGTTTCGCTGCCATACGATAATTACAACACACGCTGGACCTCTGTGAGTAGCTATACATTAATTATAACCACCTGGTACAATTGCGTCGGTTTCCGCGGCCAAAGTGAGTTAACATAAAATTTTTCTGTGTAAGGTACTGCGTGATAATGTAAGAAAACCATACCGGGGAAACTAATGTTTTGGCCACAATTACAGTGGCCTTGTGCTGGGTCTACTGTAGACGTTTCGCCACGGTTACAGTGTGTTCTGAGTGAACGGTAGACCCACAAGAAGGCCACTGCAACCGTGTCCGAAACATTGGTTTCTCCTGTATATATTTTTACGTTATGAGGCGGTACCATACAAAGAAAACTTACCTGTTAACTGCGTTCAAGTTTCTATTTCTCAAGGATTCATCGATTCTATAAACTTTCGCCTTTCCTGGTTCTGCGTTGACAATGACGTAATACGTTCCGGTTTATTAATCGCAGAGTCTAAAATGTTACAAACTGATATATGGGTTCATTTATTTTTGAGGGAAAACGTTAATCGGTCTGTTCTTGTGCCAATGGCACATGCAAACTTTACGTATATGTGTGCGCTGGAATGAAATTTTAAGTCAGCGTTTTCATAAGTTGGTACACATTAAATCCTCTTTAAATTTACCGAAAGTATAGAAACTTTTGGATATGCTTTAACCCTCCTACTACCACGATTTCTTCACTTCACTGCCACTGAGCTCATACAGATCCCAAGTAATTTATATCGGATAAATTGGCAATATGTTAATCAACGAAATATAAACATATGTTACAGCTGTTCAACGCAACAGTAATGATTCCATTTTCATAATTATTTTTTTAAAGAAATAAAAACAAATTTAGACGGGGATCATATTGAAGCCAGTGGTACTCCGTGTAAAAAACAATTAATAAATGGTGATGTATTATAAACAAAAAACGGAACAAAACATCACTTAGTACAATTGACTCAGATAGAAAGGACGTCATATATAGCGAAAAATAGCTTTGAAAACTAGGGATATATGATTTTCCAGTGTGCTTATGGGGCCATCTTGACCCCAGGGATACTTGAAGAAAGGGTACAACAGTTGTTGCAAGAAACCCTTATAATGGGTACAAAATAAGCGCAAAGTATCATTTTATTGCAGCAGGTGTTTTATATAACAGTGGTTCAACAACACGCTCAACGCTGCCAGTGACGCCATGGAAGTAGACGCGCAGTTATCAGCACCAGAGAAGTGTAATACTTATTGAACACTCACGACATGAGAGTGGAAACCTTCCGATCACTTACCTTCGAACTGTAGTCACAAGATTAACCGGTGAAGATGCTTCGTCCTCTGAACAAGTAAGAAATTATTGCGCTTCTTTTAGTGAGATTTTGTTGAAAAGTTTCGTAAAAAACAATGATCAAAAGTAAAATTTGTGAATAAGATGTGAATTTGAAGCAAAACACTCAGATATAGTTGACAAAATTCAGTGAAACCTCCAAGTCTGACTGGTAATATTAGAAATGCACTGACCATTAAAATTACAGTAAGAGGAAGAACAGAAAAATTTGGTACATAGGATTTCCACCTCCAGCAGGAACAACGGCTCTAAGCCGACTAAGTATCGAGTCAAGCTGAGCTTGGACGACAGATAAGGATACGCAGTTCCATGCCATTACTGCTGTGTGCTTGGGTTCATCAGTCGTGGTGGCTCTCGAGTCGTGGCATGGCAGTCTGTCAGCAGTTATGTCCAAAGTCTGTAGTTGAGAAATCTAGGAAACATACTGCTCACAGTCACAGCTGAATATCATTGTGTACTGAGCTAGCTCAGCACAACACAGTGAGTATTAAGGCTTGCATTATCTTGCTGAAAGTTACTGTCACATGCAGCTCGATTACATTGGACAATTATCGGCTTTCCCACCTCAGAAACGTAAGGAGAGCTTTCGATATTGCTGGACGTCCAGTCATGAGGCGATTGTGTCGTGTACCCATATGAGCAAACCATGTGCCGCATAACACTACTGGCTACTATTTAAGTAGTAATATATCGATAATGTTTCCCCTGTGCAAGGGTTTTTGTTTTGAGACTTTGACGGTGTGTAATGGTAAGGTATCAAACTAATTTTGTTTTCCTCAACGTTTCCATTGAAAGGAAGCAGTAGCAAGATAAACTGGAATGGCACTGAAGTTCTGTTAGTAGGAAGGTAAACTGCAATAATATCGAAGGAAACGGTCGCCAGCCTGATTAGGCAATATTGTACCCAGTACTAGTATGGTTCATAAAGTAATTTAGCTATTGGAGTTGACTTCACCGTAGACTACGTTACAGTAGGAAGGTAATGATAATTATAGGTAAAACCTTTCTAGAGGTGGAGCACTACTGACTTCAACAAGAGGTTCTTTAGTCAATTCAGATACAGAAAATTCCTAGTACTGAAATAGTTACAATGTAATTGTAGCTTTTATACTGATTATTACGTATATATTCCTTGTATTACTTAGCTCATGTAGAACATGTGGTATCTGGATCTAGTATAGTCTGAATATTTGCAGCCATTTGCTTTTTCTTTATTATATTATAACATTTAAAATGTGGCTCAGATAGTATCATGGGGGACATGTTGTTTCACGCCAGTCATTTTCAGTCTCCGGTATCTGAAGAAAATAAATTTGGTTTCAGGTTTTCGTACATTCGCCAGAGGGCATAAATGAAGATGAAGAGGATGTGGCTGGACCTTCCAGTGTCTCCACCACGAAAAATCAGAAGAGGCGGCTAGAAGAAAGATATGCAGCAAATTTACGAGATTGGGCCCCAATTATTAACTAAAGTGTTGCAAAAGCAAGAAGATAACAAGAAAGATGAATGTAGCACACATGGACAGTATGTGCCGTCAGTCTTATGGAAATTGCCGGAGTTACAAAGAGCAAAAACGGCGCCTTTCCTTAATGAAGTGTTAACGGAACAGCTTGTAGCATACTTTGAAAGTTAGCAGTCGACAGTGGGTATGTATGTGGCAGGGCCAACAGCAGTAAGTACTAATTCCCCTCCATACTTACGAGTTACGTAGACAGCGATAATAAAGTTGTGTTTGATGAGATCTGTAATGTAATTGACAATAACATTTCGATAAGATGCTTATTTAACGATGTTTTCCATTGACTTACCTTTACATAATCCTTCAGTACTTCCACCAGAGCTCCACGTACTTCAGATACTATTTGAGGCTCTGACATGAATCTCCTGTAACTGCAAGCCTTTGGTTGACTGAAATCGCTTTCCTGAAATTCGTATCTTTCTTGAAACGAATGGTGCTATCATATAATCGGTATATGACATCCGAGTGAAGTTACAGACGCCAGAGCCGTCTTCCATACTCAGCTCAAGTAGCAGGTTCTTCTATAGAATGTTTTCCTCCACCAACCAGGAGGACGCCTTTCATTTTGTTTGTGTAAACCTTCTAGTATTAACAATGCAGCACCACGTATCACTATCGTTTCCTCGATACCAGACGTAACGCAGCAGCAGACGATACGAACACAATAACACAAGGATCACCAAAGTTGGCGTGAACACACAACGAGAAATGTTTTCCGCCAGTGTGGACGAAAACAGAGACAAGAACCCCAGAAAAATTTGCGAAACATTCCAGAAAACAATGTTTCCGACAGAAATATGTTTGCAGCGGCAGTGTGTACACAGCTTTAGGGATAGATCAGGGAGACATCCGTAATAGCTTAAGCAGTATTGGGCGAAAGAAAAGAAATTCGCAAACACATCACAACAACATTCTCTTTACATAAATAAGAATACAAAAATGAGAGACATCGTTTCACATCATTCGCGTGAGAACAAGATTAGTTACATTTTATACATTTCAGAGTGGAGATAACAATGTCTTCACCCATGTGATAATGACACAAATATAAGAGAGGACATGATACGAAAATATAAGGGAGGAAATATGATACAATCTTTAACATAAACAATATTTAAATTTTGTTCAGTATTTACAATTGTTGATTAGAACTTTAAACAGTCTGTATATTTTGCCTTCAAGGCAATACGAGTAGCTACTTTCCAAATTTGTAGCATTTTCAAAAATACTGTTGAAGATTTTACTCTCAGTTTGCATGCATGAAAATAAATTACATAAAAATTATTACTTTCCCCAGAGAAGTGCTTTTAGTTGCGTTAATTTTTCGCAGACCAAGAAAGTAGTACAACGTTATTTACTATAAACATAAGCTTTCTCACTCCACAACTTCAGACATTCCACACCAACATCTTTATTTACAAACCTTGCTTTACCAAGGAGTCGCTTGACTTCCCACTGAGGACTTTTGGCAGTCCACTTGAAACATTCTAAATTAGATAGCCTGTTTCACTGATTGTTAGTCCATTTTATTGACCTAGACCTCATAATGCAGTGAAGCAGTGCAGCCTTCTAGTATGTCATTTTACCTTTTTTGAAACGTTGATTACATTCTACACACACTTACATCGTTAAGAATCCTAAGCTTACAAACATATGTTGACAAAACTATAACAGTAATTCTTCACAACATCGTAACATTGCAACAAAACAAACAAATTGTGGTAAGTTCTGTGGGTCCACTAGGCTTATACACTACTTAATCTAACTTAAACTAACTTATGCTAAGGACAACACACACACCCATGCCCGAGGGTGGACTCGAGCCTCCGACAGGGGAAGCCGAGCGAACCGTGGCAAGGCGACCCAGACGGCAAAGCTACCCCGCGCGGCTGTAACAAAACATATTTGGAAAAAAATATAAAAATATTTGAAAACAGCGCATATTATTCACGACATGTTTTCAAGCAGCTCTTCTTTTTATTCTGTTCTGTGGTCATAAGTTTTCAATCCCACTATATTACTAACTCCTAAAGGCTTCTTTGATTTTTGTGTACAACAGATAACATACGTTAGTTCCTTGCACTTGCAAGGTCCATTGTAAATACTTTTGGAAATAAATTTGTACCACACTGTCTAATCACGGTAGCAGTGTGTTACTGTACAAAAATTTTGTCTTCCTAATCGTACCATAATAAGTCTTAAGGAGATCGAATTTTTTACCAAACGAATATATCTGACGATCTGACGGCTTGTTTGGTTTTGGGATTTGAAATTCTTTCAGACTTGGATCCGTTTTCGATAGTACATAACATCATCCGGGGGTTCTTTCTTTGTTGGTTCTGTGTTTACTTAAGGGTTTTGTTTCAACATTACTTCATCTGGTGGCAGAAAATGACATTTCGTCCAACATTCCTGAATTTCTGTTACTTCAGTGTATTATTCTTCCAATCTGTTTTCTATATCTGATCATTCTGTGTCTGTGCTCGGTTTTAACACAAACGCTTTTCTTAGACATGTTAAATTCGTCATCATATCTTTTGTCGGGTCTTAAATACCCAGGGGCCTTCTAGTGCTATACATCTTTTTCTTCAACAGCAAGCTCTTCGTCTGAACTGTCATTTGCATCGGCTATAAAGACGGCTACCTTTACTTCGTATTTTGTGCAGCCTTCGTGAACTTCAGTAAATCGTAAACAGTCGTCTGTATCTACTTCTTCCGGCCTTCTGGCGACAGTTTGTTCTGCTGGCGAATCGTTAGTCAGGAATGCTTCTTGAGCAACGCTGAGGATTTCATGTTCTTCCATTTTCCTCATTGCGACCGTATTTCTTTTCTCACTATAAATCATAGTGTTATTGGCAGCTCGCGTACTTTGTGCTGGGTCCTTTTCCTCTCTACTTGCCACTTCTTTACTAATTGCTGCTCGCGAACTTTGCGTGGTGCTAAATATTTTCGTTTCCTCCTTGCTATCGGGCTACTCCCTATTCTCGAAGTCCCTTTTTTCCTTTCACTACTATGTAACTTTTTGGTGGCATAATTCCTTTTCAAATCCTCCCACTCGCACTGATTTAGCCCTTGGTATGTATCATCGATCACTCCACCCCAACTAGTATTGCCTGAAAACTCATTTTCGCGTTATCGTTATTCAAACAGTCGTCGGCGCTTTCTTCTTCGCCTGTGAACATGTTCACGTTATCTCTTGCCCTTGTGTCGTTATTTGCCGAAGCAGGTTTTCTACTGTAACGCCCTCATTTTATTCTACAGCTGTAACTATAGCATCCATAGGAACAGCCTTTCGGCCTGATGTATTCTTCACTGGCGGGCTCTCTGTCCGCACCCTAGTATATGTTTCATCACCTGCCTACCGTGAGTCGTTCCTGAGCACATTTGTCGCTTTGCTTGGAGCGACCCGCGTTGTTTCGCTGTCGCTCTCCATAGTGTTCAATTGATTGTGTGTGCCGGTATTGTTTCTTACTTTGACCGTGAAAATTTGGTCGCGTTAGTTTGACCCGCAACATACGCTGTCTTCACTTAACCGCATTGTTGTTGTCAAGGTAATGTCGCGATGCAAATCCTCTTCCGCGAGAGACTGAATTACCTCAACCTCTGCCCCCTAACTCGTTGGACAATATTACCGCGACACCTAACCCCATCATTTTGTTCACTGTCATTGTGATTAATCCTAATGCTGTTGTCATGCCGATACTCACGATTACTTCGCCAGTTGTCTTCATTATCCATGGCGTTCTAAAAACGCATAAAAGCTATTATGATTGCTTCCCACGTAACTCTTAGAATCCCCTGGCACCTTTCTCCACAGGTCTTAATTAATCTCGGATTCGGATGGTGTATTTCTTACGTGCGTCAGTGTTTGGTACCAGTATTCACGAAATATTTCGTAGAGTTTCTGCCCCTGTTGTCATATAATCTGGATATTATGAATTCTTGCTTTTTCTCACCAGTATTCATCTATAAACTTTTGTTCGAATTCGTTAAATGTCATCTTAGCAGTGTTAAAAATTTAGTCCCTATCGTTTAGCAACAACTGTTAATGCACTGATAGCTACGTAAATCTTGTCCTGATCTGCAAATATTCGGGAAGAATCGTGTGACAACTTCTAAAAAAGTTCAATGGGTGCCAGCCAGTACATCTTTTGGCACGATCAAAGCGTTCTTCACCCTCTAATAGTTTGTTATAAGATATCCTGTCTCTGATGCAACTGGACTTATCTCTTATTTTCTTTTCACGGAAGCACATCTTGCCTTGAATATGTGAAGATTTCTGGTTACACTTCTGTTCGCAAATATTTACCTGTTTGCTTACTTCTTTCTCAGAATCAACCACTGTCTCTCTCAAATGTGAGATTTCATTTCTACATTCGTTAGCAATTTCGTTTTTCAGAACGAAAACTTTGTCGTCCACTTTCGTTACTACTAATCTTGGATCTCTATGGTTCCTAAATAGAATCTTTCGTTGTTATCATTGATCTGCCCCTGCATAGTTGCCGCATTTGTATTTACGGTATTTCTTTAAAGTTTCATTGTTTGATTGTGGTACAAAGAAACCTGCTTTCTCGTCTACTTTTTCGATCTGTTTACTGGTCTTTACTCTCTGTATTTTCATTTAATTGTTGAGGTTACTAATACCTCTTCCTGGGTTTCCAATTGTGTTTTTAGTTAGTTATCAAGACCACTAACTTGTGCTCAATTTCTATTGTTAGTACTACTAATTTGGGCTTTACTCTGATCTTTAATTTGTATAGACAAAAGTTTGAATAGGTGGTTCATGCTTAATAGTTTCTCGCTATCCTGTTCTAGTGTATCTTCATGCTCAGATTCTACATCATGTGATGCTATAGCTACTTTGTCCGTTTGTAAAGTATTGAACATATTACTACTACTTACGTAATCATTATCTTCCCCGTAAGCTTCGTCATTCGTTCCGTCCTCTCATTCCTGTTATATTTGTGATGGCTCATCATCTGAATTTTGATAATTTACGTACGCGTGGTACGCAACGTAAGCCAGTTGCCGTTCTGTGTGACGCTACCAGCATACCCATTTCGGTAACTGATATCGGGCTCGATGATGCCGCTCGGTACACCCTTTACTGTCTCGTTCTGTTCGCTTTGGTCTACTACTGTTTCTGCATCCATTTAACACTGAATGTGAATAGCAGTTTACTTTTTATACTCCCGTAACATTTACTATTATTTGTGTTATTGAACGCACTGCAAGTTCGTGATGTTAGACATCCAGTGCTCGAAATACAGTTGTTTCGCGCTTGGTACATACGTTTTGGTCTGAATTTTACTATGTAGGAAGGTAACAAATTCCCCTAACAGAATTACTATTCCTGTCACGGGAAAAGCCACGTATAACGCTACTGGCTACTGTTAAAGTAGTATTAGGCCGATAATGTTACCTCTGTGGAAGGGGTTTATTTTGTGAGAGTAATCGTTTGTAATGGTAAGGTGTGGGACTAATTTGTTTCTCTCAAGGTTTCTACTCGGAGGTAGCTGTTGCAGGATAAATGTGAATCGAACTAAGGTTCTATTAGCAATCAAGTCAACTGTGCTAATGTCAAAGGAAACGAAGGCCTCTTTGATTAGGTAGTGTTGTACTCGGTGCTAATATGTTCCACTAAGAAACTCAACTGTTACTGTTGACTTTACTTGATACTCAACTTCTGCCTTGCTGATAACGTACAAGACGCTAGCACAAATTAGCTAGTAATGTATGAGTGATTTTACCTGAACTACACTAAGGGAGCATTATTACTTTTAGGCAACAACTGGCTGTCAATGACACTTACTATCTGCACATTAAAGTAGGAAGACAATGATAATTTTAGGCAAATGCTTACTAATGGTGGAACATTACTGACTTGCGCAAGAGGTCCCTCTGTCAGATTAACTGTAGGACACTATTACCGCTGACATAGTTATGAAGTAATTGTAACTTTTGTACTGATTATTAATTACGTTCTCAAATAACGTACACTTTGTGATATTACGTAGTTAAAGTGGAACATGTGTTACCTGAAACTAGTACAGCCTGAATCTTTGTAGCCAGTTGCTTATTCTTGATTGCTGTTATTATATATGTATATCAACTATTAGCATGGAGATCCAGGAACTAAACTATCGGTAGATTAAGTTTGAGAAGGAACACTTCAGTCACAACACAATATGGGAAACACTGTTAACTACATAGCACATGAAATTGTAGACGCTATTACTTCAATAATAAAAATTCTTATCTTAGTAATTGCACTTTGACGAAACTTTAACTGCCGTTTTATGACAGCTACGTGGAGTATTTCAAAAATTAGCCTCACTAAATTATGTACTTTACAACACCACAATGTTTATTAACTTTTCTTAAGGAATATAACCACTTCTCAGTTCAGAGAAATAGGATACTCCGATTCATCTTAGCATCTGCCATAGGACCCAGTCTACCTAAATGACTAAGGATAAAATACAGTGATTCAACAAAAAGTTTATTGAGCACCAATTTACTATGGAAAACGAAACCACATAACTGGACCATGCCGTGATACGTACTCAATTGATAATTTGAGCTGAAGTTGGTAGCAGCGTCGACCTGCTGTGGTATTCAAAAGGCGGCAGAAGTATCTGTGCCACTTCCTGTGTAACAAACTCTGAAAATTCTCTTCTTAACGTCGGATTTTCATGATGTAGAGCTAACCAAAGTATGCAACGAATAGTAAACCGAGCTACTTCCGCATCCGAGACTATATTACAGAAAACAGCAGTTTTTCTCACCTCTTTCAGTTCACAAGATGCATACCGTTTGCCTGTAAGCCACTGACTGACTTATGCCGCAAAGTAGCTATGCAGTTAGACCGCCAAATCCATCTTTTCTATTTCCACATAGCTAGTTCCTTTGTGGAGGTTCTTCCCTCCGAGTCTTACATTGTTAGGTACCTATTTTCCCTATGTTGAATCCAGTATTAAATTACATTTTGAACTTTTACATTCTCTTACAGAGTATTTCTTTCTAAATTGCATCCATAGACAAGGGCAGATTAAAGAGGGTGGGCAGAGGTGTGATCGTCTCCCCCCCGCCCCCCCCCCCCCACATACACACACCGAAGACCTGCAACTAAATTAAAATCAAATGGTAATTTTTGTAATCTGGATTAAAGTTAAGCATGCGAATTTAGAGTCTTTGTCAGTGTACTTACAAATTTAATTCAGTATTCCCCAAGCCATCTAACTCCGTGTGCCGAGACAATGTACTACTTGTACTACGACTGACATGTGCTTTCCTCCTGTTCGAATTGTGGCCAAATAGCAGCAGGGCTTCCCGATCTGCCACAGTAATAGGCGCTTCGTGTTTCCCTCAGGACACTGTCTGCTTTGCTCCCATTGTTGTCATTGCTACTATAGTTAGACTGCTTTTCTAGAGTTCAGGAGCATATCCAAATAGTTTTCTGTGTGTTAACGTTTATATAAAAGAAGTTACTCAGGAAGAGATAGTGAATGTTACAAAGTTCAAGAAATTTTATTTTATTTTCTAAAATGAAACATCTTTGCAATTGTTCGATATTTCTAAGTATCAAAACAGCTTAAAACAGTAGTTTTTGAAGGTTTCTTTCCTTAATTTTCAAGGGGAGTACCACCGCATCCTCTTTCTCTTCTAGCCAACCTCCCACACCCACAAAGCTTCATTAATGCGCCCCTGTCCATAGATTAATTACAGTTATAGAAATTATCACAAATAATGAATAAAAGATTTACGTCGATGTTACATCAAAGAGCATGGTCATACAGAAGTCATATTAAATAAAGACTGACAAAGAAGTTGGGTAAGACCATTATAAGTACGATCAATACTAGTGTTACAGCTGGATCTATAAGACGATGGTGAATGTTATCAGGCAACGTTCATTATGCTCAGAGCCTTGTCAGACAGAAACGGAAATCGACTGAGAAGTAGATGTGGTGACACTAAATTCTCTGTTAGGATGGCAAGGTAAGCCACAACAATTGTGCCCATGGTCACGGACCGGGGCACAAAAGAAGTCATCACAATATGCGTGTGGATTTTGGTCTGAGTACAATCAATCCCATTTCTTGACTCAAGATATGTGAAGTGGCTTTATGATCCAGCATGAATGAGCGAACAGTACCTCCATCCTTTTGGTGCTTCATGCCTTTTAAAACGTTCCTGATATTGTTGTTGTTGTTGTAGATTTCAATCCTGAGACTGGTTTGATGCAGCTCTCCATGCTACTCTATCCCGTGCAAGCTTCTTCATCTCCCGGTACTTACTGCAACCTACATCCTTTTGAATCTGCTTAGTGTATTCATCTCTTGGTCTCCCTCTACGATTTTTACCCTCCACGCTGCCCTCCAATCCTAAATTTGAGATCCCTTGATGCCGCAGAACATGTCCTACCAACCAGTCCCTTCTTCTTGTCAAGTTGTGCCACTAACTCCTCTTCTCCCCAATTCTATTCAATACCTCCACATTAGTTATGTGATCTACCCGTCTAATCTTCACCATTCTTCTGTAGCACCACATTTGATTCTTGTCCAAATTATTTATCGTCCATGTTTCACTTCCATACATGGCTACACTCCATGCAAATACTTTCAGAAACGACTTCCTGACACTTAAATCTATACTCGATGTTAACAAGCTTTTCTTCTTCAGAAACGCTTTCCTTGCCATTGCCAGTCTACATTTTATATCCCCAAATAGCAAAACTCCTTTACTACTTTAAGTGTCTCATTTCCTAATCTAATTCCCTCAGCATCACCCGACTTAATTCGACTACATTCCATAATCCTCGTTTTGCTTTTGTTGATGTTCATCTTACATCCTCCTTTCAAGACACTGTCCATTCCGTTCAGCTGCTCTTCCAAGTCCTTGGCTGTCTCTGACAGAAATACAATGTCATCGGCGAACCTCAAAGTTTTTATTTCTTCTCCATGGATTTTAATACCTACTCCGAATTTTTCTTTTGTTTCCTCTACTGCTAGCTCAATATACAGATTGAATAACGTCGGGGATTGGCTGCAACCCTGTCTCACTTCCTTCCCAACCACTGCTACCCTTTCATGTCCCTCGACTCTTATAATTGCCATCTGGTTTCTGTACAAATTGTAAATAGCCTTTCGCTCCCTGTATTTTACCGCTGCCACCTTTAGAAATTGAAAGAGAGTATTCCAGTCAACATTGTGAAAAGCTTTCTCTAAGTCTACAAATGCTAGAAACGTAGGCTTGCCCTTCCTTAATCTTTCTTCTAAGATAAGTCGTAAGGTCAGTATTGCCTCGCGTGTTCCAACATTTCTACGGAAACCGAACTGATCTTTCCCGAGGTCGGCTTCTACCAGTTTTTCCATTCATCTGTAAATAATTCGCGTCAGTATTTTGCAGCTGTGACTTATTAAACTGATAGTTCGGTAATTTTCACATCTGTCAACACTTGCTTTCATTGGGATTGGAATTATTATATTTTTCTTGAAGTCTGAGGGTTTTTCGCCTGTCTCATACATCTTGCTCACCAGATGCTAGAGTTTAGTCATGACTGGCTCTTCCAAGACCGTCAGTAGTTCTAATGGAATGTTGTCTACTCCCGGAGTCTTCTTTCGATTCAGGTCTTTCAGTGCTCTGTCGAACTCTTCACGCAGTATCATATCTCCCATTTCATCTTCATCTACATCCTCTTCCATTTCCATAATATTGTCCTCAAGTACATCGCTCTTGTATAGACCCTCTATATACTCCTTCCACCTTTCTGCTTTCCCTTCTTTGCTTAGAACTGGGTTTCCATATGAGCTTTTGATATTGATACAAGTGGCTCTCTTTTCTCCAAAGGTCTCTTTAATTTTCCTGTAGGCAGTATCTATCTTACCCCTAGTGAGATAAGCCTCTACATCTTTACATTGGTCCTTTAGCCATCGCTGCTTAGCCATTTTGCACTTCCTGTCGATCTCATTTTTGAGGCGTTTGTACTCCTTTTTGCCTGCTTCATTTACTGCATTTTTATATTTTCTCCTTTCATCAGTTAAATTCAATATTTCTTCTGTTACCCAAGGATTTCTACTAGCCCTCGTATTTTTATCTACTTGATCCTCTGCTGCCTTCAGTACTTTATCCCTCAGAGCTACCCGTTCTTCTTCTACTGTATTTCTTTCCCCCATTCCTGTCAATTGTTCCCTTATGCTCTCCCTGAAACTCTCTACAACCTCTGGTTTACTCAGTTTATCCAGGTCCCATCTCCTTAAATTCCCACCTTTTGGCGGTTTCTTCAGTTTTAATCTACAGTTCATAACCAATAGGTTGTGGTCAGAGTCCACATCTGCCCCTGGAAATGTCTTACAATTTAAAACCTGGTTCCTAAATCTCTGTCTTACCATTATATAATCTATCTGATACCTCCAGGATTCTTCCATGTATACAACCTTCTTTTATGATTCTTGAACCAAGTGTTAGCTATGATTAGGTTATGCTCTGTGCAAAATTGTACCAGACGGCTTCCTCTTTCATTTCTTACCCCCAGTCTATATTCACCTACTATGTTTCCTTCTCTCCCTTTTCTTACTCTCGAATTCCAGTCACCCATGACTATTGAATTTTCGTCTTCCTTCACTACCTGAACAATTTCTGTTATCTCATCATACATTTCATCAATTTCTTCATCATCTGCAGAGCTAGTTGGCATATAAACTTGTACTACTGTAGAAGGCGTGGGCTTCGTGTCTATCTTGGCCAAAATAATGCGTTCACTATGGTGTTTGTAGTAGCTTACCCGCAATTCTTCTTTTTTACTCATTATTAAACCTACTCCTGCATTATCCCTATTTGAGTTTGTATTTATAACCCTGTATTCACCTGACCAAAAGTCTTGTTCTTCCTGCCACCGAACTTCCCTAATTCCCACTGTATCGTCATCATAATCATCATCATCATCACTGCTTTCTGAAGCATCTAGACTGGAATACGCATTAGGGTTGTATTCATTGCCTGATGTGCCACTTCGTTATGCTCTTTCCTTTGGACTGAGTGACAGATATGTGAAGAGCTTCTTTAATTTCAGCTTCAGAAAAGCTACAACCATGATAGATATCCGGTATAGTTACCAATCGAATTGTTAGTGCCTACAAACGGATGAGCAAACACTTTTACTCATATCATTGTATGAAATTATTGATTAGTGGATAACGAAAGTGCCAAATAAACCAGGTGAAATGCATAACTGGGAGAAGTAGTGAATTGGCTGCTATTTTGAACAAATGGTAAATACGTAATTATCGTAAAAATTTGGAGTTACAAAGCAAAGTAATTAAGACAAATTAACGCTCTTCTAAAATAATTAAAAGTCATCAATTATAGAACAGACTGTTGAAACACCTAAGAATTGCATATTAAAATAACAGATTGTCAGTTGACCTCTGACGGCTATTCTAGATTAACTGCTTTACTCTTATCTGAATCAGCTTGCATCCCATGTGCTGGAACGGTGTCACCCGAAAATTTAATGCTCTACCTTCCAAACTGTGCCGCCTCCATGCTGATTTTTATACCTGATAGCAGAATGACTTACAATAATTCATACACAGCTCTGTTGTGCCATGTTTCCTCTGCATTTATTATATTATCGAGATAAAAGGTAGCGCTCAGTTTAATTTCGTATGTGAGAACTGTGTGAATACCACGAATAAAACAGGTGTAAGATACTTCGGGGTGAAACGAAGTCCCTTAAAATGATAGCATGCACCACAACATGGGAACGCCTTATATTGCTAGCATTTAGGGTGTAACACGACTTTCCAGTATCTAGTGCACAAATCAGTAGAGGACAGCACCTTTGCTCTCTCCACTTTTTGCGGTATTTCATTCAAACTCTTTGACTTGTCTGTTTTCAATAGAAGCAATACTGTATTAATTTGCGTGGAGTCTGTTTGTTATACAATCTTACTACTGTCTCTGTTATTCCCTTCTTCTCTCAAGCATGGGATTTGCTGAATCATAAAGGACAAGAGCTCATTAAAAATAAAGTGAACCGAATTACTGACTGACACAGGTCCTCAAATAAAAGAAAATAATTTATTTAGTTTTTATGCAAAGGTAGGCACATTCTTATGCATCCTTGATCATAAGAGTACCGCTTGCTTCAAAGAATTAAGGATGAACATGTGGTAGCACACAGCAGAGGAACGCAAAAGGGACGACATTCTTACTCGTGTGCACACAGAATAATACACACAAAAGACTTCTCTTCTATAGCACAGAGTCATGCAAATGCTACGACAAGCATGAGAGAGAAACAGACCTTTGTCGCCATGAGATATACCAAACTTAAGCAAGAGTTAATTAATACAAAATTCAGAAAAAATGTGCTAAATTTACGACACGAACAGATATTAAACAGACTCAGAAAACTGAGTTCTCTTTATTAAGTTACATTACAGTGGGCGACGTATTGTGTGATACACATGTGTCTGGAACAAGCAAGCAAAACTCTATTTCTCTGTGTCATGAAATGCACATAGACACTTGGTCTGAAAAATTGTTTTCCCGCAAAAATCGCAAGAACTCAACCAGAAGCCATATCATATTCACGTCTACAACTAAACATTCTAATAACATTCTAACACTGAGGGATAGGTGTTTAGTGTACTGACTGACTTGCTTAAACCGTATTCTAATACCTTCGTTGCAGCCATTGCAGAGTGGATTGCTATCACGTCTTCCTTACAAAAACTGCATTTGAAGAGTGTCGTACAAAACCATCTACTGTTGCCTTACCCATTTAAAACTGTGTAGGGAGGGGATTAGTACTCTAAAAAGGCTCGCCGCTCCCTCGCCAGCCTAGAGGAACTGCTCTAAGGCAGGACTAGCTGCTACACTGAGCGAGGTGGCGCAGTGGTTAGACACTGGACTCGCATTCGGGAGGACGACGGTTCAATCCTGCGTCCGGCCATCCTGATTTAGGTTTTCCGTGATTTCCCTAAATCGCCCCAGGCAAATGCCGGGATGGTTCCTCTGAAAGGGCACGGCCGACTTCCTTCCCCTTCCTTCCCTAATCCGATGAGACCGATGACCACGCTGTCTGGTCTCCTTCCCCAAACCAACCAACGAACCAACCTAGCTGCTACAGTTAATCCCTCTGTGGCCACGTTAGCATTCCCACAGTCGCGACACGGCACCTCGTTGTTTTTACCCCAGCGATAGCAGCGCCCCGAGCGGCCAGCAAGAGACATTAATGAATACGATCCGGACGTGATTTGTAACAAAGGTTTTATAACAAGGACTGTATGTAGCGCCGTAAAAATCGACAACAACTGAAAAACTACACCACGTTTGTGATTATTTCCTTTTATAAAGACCCTGGACTATACGAAACGGTGGGTGAAAGGATAGCTGATTTAAGATTCTCTTGTAACGTATAGACGTTTACAGAATAACGTCACTTTCCTTCAGTAAAAATTAGCTAGTAAATACCAGAAGTCATGATCTTTTACAAAAGACGTCGTATTTCTATCCATTGAGGCAGGGTGTTATTGCCCTACACTTTCAGCCAGATTAGTGAATGTGGAACGTAGGACACCTACATGGAATGTAATACCTGCATTATTTAACACATCCGCTTCTGAGGCAGAAGTAATTAAACTTACAAAATATTCGCGTATTAGAAAGTCTAACGAGATATAATAAAGGGCAAATCATTGGACTTAAAAAAAAAAAAACAAAAAAAACGTGTTTTTAAGTATCAAGGAAAGTACCTTAAAAAATAACAGCAGACAACAGAAATATATGCTTCTCACCCATGAAATGTGTTTATATTCTCTTGCTTTCATTGACATATGCTGCAAAGAAGGACATTTTCGAATGTATTTCTTCGTGAATGAATGGTAGCTTATGTCAGTGAATCAATGTGATTCCGCTTTTGTTACATGCAATTCACGATAGGTTGTCTCTTGGTAAATTACTTCCACATGGAACGCAGAAATATAGCGACTATTCCGTTTATTAAGTATAAAATAATTAAAACCAAACATTATTCTTACGACGCATGTGACTGCTTTCTCACCGCTTGGAGCGCTAGTGTCGCGCAGCTGTCAAACGGCAATAATTTTCGCACCAGAGTGTGTCGTGACTGTGTTAATTATTCTGTGCTATCCCAAAGTTTGGCAAAACAGTGTTGGCAGACGCCTTCACCCATAAGAAAATATTCTCAACTCAGTTTATTATGCATTCAGAGTCAGGCAAAAGACTTGGATAAAGGGAAGAAATGCTGCTACTCTTTGTAAAGAAGTGAGACAAAGAAACGAAATAAATTTTCCTTCGTTGAGGTCAGGAACCACTACAAGCATGTAGAGAGAGATAGAGAGAACACAACAATAAGATTAACTATCGGCTAGCAGATCCCTTTCTGTGGCGCCACTACGATTCTCCACGGTCTTGAGTGTGGGCCTCACATCATAATCATCGAATTCATATTCGCATGCCGGTTGTGGGACCCTAAGCAATGAGAGCAGTAATATCGCAGACAAACTTCTCTTGCTGGAATCTAGACACATCGGATGATGATCTCGCAGGTTGAAATTGGTCATAAGGTAAAAAAAATGCGATCAAAGTCTGCTTTCAATTAAAAAAATTGAATTCCCTAAATAGCTTAAGCAAATGAAAAGCTTGTTTCCTTAAGTAGCCCACGACCATTTCCTTCCCCAATATGAGCTAGCGTTTCACCTGTAATGAACGCGTTGTTTACGACATTTTGAATTTTTAAGCTTACTTTTAATTTCTATTTGAGAAATTTTGCAACAGGCTAATCGCACTAAACGTAGTCTGCTGCAATCAAACAATTGTGTGCCTCTTGTGATCTTCAGTCAAAAGACTTGATGCAGTGCTCTGTGCTAATCGATGCTGTGCTAGCCTCTTCATCTCTGCGTAACTACTGCATTTGCATCTGCTGACTGTGTTCTCAGTACTTCGCCATTAGTTATTCTATCTACCCATCTAATCTTCGGCATTCTTCTATAGTACCACATTTCAAAAGGTTCTATTCTTTATTTGTATGAAATGCTTGACATCCACATTTCATTTCTGTACAAAGCTACAATCCAGGAAAATAAATTTAGAACACTTAACTCTATATTAGACTGGGGACCTGCCGCAGCTTCGCAATAGTAGCACTAAGTATGTATGGTCGGACGACTTGTGTGATGTTGGGGTAATTTTGTTTACCCGCAACTACGTGGTATTATGTTTAAAACTTAATGACAACTGTGTTAGGTAAGTGAATATTAACTCCAAATTCCACTAGTGATGATATTCGTATACAAAGTCAAACGAAATTTGTTGCATATTTCGTTCAGAAGGAGGCCTTAAAAGCTTGCTGTTTATGCTCTGTGACCCAGTGGATATTTTTCTGTGTGTTTAAATTATATCTTTGTATACTACATCGATGATCCCTTCAGATTTAGGCACAAAAATGAAAATGTAGCGTTTTGATGTCACATATGTAGGGATCAGGTACAAACGACTATCTGAAAAGCTCTGAATCCTCATTTCAATTCCAGCAAAGTCCAGTGTGCTGGCCCTGTTATTCGTTAATTGTCATGCAAAGGCCACTTACTAGGGAACTGGAGTCGTCTGATGTGGGAAGGGAGGTCTGTAAATATCGTCGATGTTCTTGGCATCAAAACAGTTTATTCAGCTCCACAGACAGTATTGTGCACTCGACCAAAATATTTTTCATGTAGGTTTTCGATGTCTTGTTCCGTTGAAACGTCTGGATGCGTTAAATGTCGCAATAAAATAATAGATGCAGCGGCTTTTAGTATTAGTTTATGTGCTGGAGTTCCATGCGGCATCAATGAATTTAAAAATTCAGTATGGTAATTTCCTTCAGTCCAAGGCCGTGTCAAAAGAGTAATAAACTGGTGATGGGGTCTCTGACTTGGACAAAATTGACTTGTTTGCTTGAAGAAGACAATGAAGTCCTTTCCTGAAGCGAATCAAGTGTATTACTCGATTAACATATGAATATCTAAACACATTTTGTCAATTAATTCCAAGACGTTTGGTACCGATATAAAGACATTTTTAATAGATACTAGGTGAACCAGAAGGAAAGGCACATGCTTTGAAGGGTGACAGTACTAGCGCTACTGAGCGAAAACGTCATATTAACGTATTTCTTGTTCTTAACACTTACAATAAAAACCGATGAAAACAATGGGGATCACGACAAATGCAGGTTATAGTAACTGAAACACAGTGATCTACAAATTAGTTTCATTGCGTACATATCCACACAAATGACGTTCCAACCTTTCATCGTCATTTCGCAGCTGTTGCTGATCTAAGATCATTTGTACGGTCCTTTACTTGAACGCACGCATACCTGCGAGAAATTCTTCCTCTGTGTCCAATGTGTGCTTGTAGATTCGTTCTTAAGCCAACCCCAGAAATGGTAATCGAATATAGTAATAACAGCTAACCTCGGTGGCCATGAAATGACTCCATGGCGACCAATTTGAAGCCCAGGATACGTTTCAGTATGGTTCTGTGTTACTGGCCGTATGGAACGTGCAGGATCTCCATTGTGTTGAAAGTATGTACGATGTCGCGTTACCAAAGGAACATCTTCGAAGTATTGTGGTAACACATTTTTAAGGAAATTAAGACACAATGCTCTATTAAAGACGATTACCTAAAACAACTGCTCCAGTGAGTTGGTCATCAACTGTACCGCACAACGCATTCATTGACAAACGTAATTGAAATTTTTTTTCCACAGTAGCGTGCACACTCCACCGGTATCAAGGCAGTTGCCAGCAACATGCCATGGTTATGCGACTGACGCCTGTGATTTTCAGTCAGGTGCATATCGAACACAGTTAAGAAAATATCATACGTTCATCTGAATATTTTTCATAAACACCAATATTATCATTTCTCATAACATGTATCTTTCCTCCTGATTCACCATGTATTTTACAATTTGTTACTTTAAGTTCCCCATTTCCTGTTTTGCACAAGCTATTAACAACCAACATCAGTTAACTTAAACAAATTAAATTACTGTCAAATCCACCTACATCAACAGTATTTCACCATCAAATCCGTTATAAACAAAAATCTATTGTAGCTGTGTAAGGCAAAGTTCCAGAGTTCGAGTCTCGGTCCGGCACACAATTTTAATCTGTCAGGAAGTTTCAAGATGTGTAATGTCTTGTACGGAAGATAGAATTCTTATGTTAGTTTTAAGTTCAAGTTTTATTATAATCGCTATAGATATAATGTTCTCAAAGGTGCGTTCATGCCATCTGCTCACGTCGTTCTTGAGAATACTGGTATGATCTGACGGAGGGGAACAAGCGGTGCCGCCGGCCGTAAGGCTGTTGTCAAATGATTCAACAGATATTTTGTGGTACACCGAGATCTCATCGCAAATAGTCAAAAAGTAAACATGTATCAAATTCCAACATTCTTTTCTTAGAAACAATCTGTTGGTGTCGTCATCATAAAATGAATATTGAATGAAGGATGAGCAGTTGTACCACCTCCTAGAAGTTTGCAGCAATGGCAGACTGTCACACAATGGCAATTTTTCCACCAGATCTGACTTTTGTGAGTATTAGATTAATTAAAAAGACTTTTCAGTGCCTCCAGACGCATGTAAAAGACAATCTCCCTTTCTTTGTTGTTGTTTGACTACATGACCAAGTGGAAAAGTTTTTTTTGGCAAGTATTCAGGTGATAGTAATTCTGAACGGTCTGTAAAAGTCGGCAATCAGCGTAGTTTGATTCTCGCAAATAACCGGTATCGGTTGGTGTATTTATATTGAAATTTGTCCCCCTAAAAAGTCTGAAACGTGTTACAGCTTTGTTTCACAGAAATTCAACCTCTTTACTCAATTCAAGTAAAGCATAATCAAACGTATTTTGGTAGTAATCTAAATCACCTGATGACAGTTCTTGTCGTGTATGATGTATGTCTCGAGTAATGCTTTCACAATTATTTTGCCAATGGAACGTCGGCACATTAACAGCATAAAATGAAATAATGATAGCAAATAAACGTTTGAGTGATTTTGTTGAACACCATCTTGTAGCTTCGGATAGCGTTTTTTATCGGCCAGAATTATCTTCCAGCAGACACACACATTTTGTACGCTTCTTGGAAGGAATCATAAGCCGTCTATCACCGCTAGATGGCAAGGGCATCGTTTCCAACGATTTTGCTAATAAGAGTTTCGTGTTGCTGAAGGTCCTCATGTAAGTCTTTAAACTGGACGCCGTTTCGGTGACTTGCGAAAAGGCGATCTAAAGTTTATGTGGAATGTGATACACATTTCCTTTCTGGCGAATCTCCAGATCACTGAGAGCTGATTTCTAGGTTAAAGAACAGATATGAAAATATATGCTTCGATCGGCATTCCATCCCACGACCTTTCCAATACGATGCACGAACTTTACCTACGACGTCATTGAGAGGGCCATTTAGATACGGTCAGTGATTCCACAACCTTCCGTTTCTCAGGAATGCATTTCACCACGAGACCTGACCTGTTTTACACTCTAGCTTCGCTGATCTCTGGTGTCGTGTCGGCTGTATTGCTGGATGGCAATGCCATCTTTTCTAAGCGGCACAGACTTAATTTTTCACTGTTCAGCCGATTTTCTCGAAACATTCATCAGTTCAATATACACGACCTTGTTCGTGAATCTATGTAGTAGCCTAGACCGTACCGAAATTTCTACAGTGCATCTTAAGATTACCTCTAACAGGAACAGAAGGTAGCAGGGAATATCTATTTACTTATATGGAGTTTACAAATTAAATACACGCGACATTCCTCGTCAGTAAATCTGTTAGCCAAAATCGAATCAATATCCCAACAGTAGTTCTTGAGTCCATTCCGAATGTACAGAAGTAAGCAGGCAGGGATGTTGAGTGTAAAAAGAGATCAGACACGAAGTATATGTTTGAGTAGCGCAACCAGAAGTCGAGTAGAATCAAAGGCTACGTCAACTCTGTGACGAAACGGGTTGTAGATTCCTCGACATACGCTATGGGGTAGAAGGTTGTAGGACGCCCCTCGATAGATCAGGGGTATACTACACACAGGAAGCAGCTACATGGGTAGTAGAGTACTTGTGGCATGCACATGGAGTTTGTTTAGATCAGGTTTCTCCCCACGGAAAACAAACCGTTGGCCTGAAAATTACTGGCTCATGACACTGATGTAGGTGTGCCAACTATAACTATTGTTACTTCCTGGCAGATTAAAACTGTGTGCCGGACCGAGACATGGCTTAGCCACAGCCTGGGGGATGTTTATAGAATGAAATTTTTCACTCTACAGCGGAGTGTGCGCTTGCCTGCGAAACGCAAAGGTCTCGAGTTCGAGTCTCGGTCCGGAACACAGTTTTAATCTGCCAGGAAGTTTCATATCAGCGCACACTCCGCTGTAGAGTGAAAAATTTCATTCTAGAAACATCCACCAGGCTGTGGCAAGCCATGTCTCCGCAAAATCCTTTCTTCCAGGAGTGCTAGTTCTGCAAGGTTCGCAGGAGAGCTTCTGTGAAGTTTGGAAGGTGGGAGACGAAGTACTGGCGGTATTGAAGCTGTGAGGACGGGGCGTGAGTCGTGCTTGGGTAGCTCAGTCGGTAGAGCGCTTGCCCGCGAAAGGCAAAGGTCTCGAGTTCGAATCTCGGTCCGGCACACTGTTTTAATCTGCCAGGAAGTTTCATATCACCGCACACTCCGCTGTAGGGTGAAAAATTTCATTCTATAACTATTGTTAGTTCGCCTGTCATTCCAAAGGATTTAAATATGCTATATCTCATGTTAGTAAATTGTCGAAGTGTCTGTAGCAAGATCCACGAGCTACTCTCCGAAATAAACCGTAGCAATGCCAATATTGTATTAGATACCGAAAGCTGATTGAAACCAGACATAAACAGCAGTGAAATTTTGAACTCGGATTGGACAATGTTTAGGAACGTTAGGACTGATGCTATTGGATACGGTGTGTTCATTGCAGTTAAAAGCTGTTTAAACACAGTTGAGATCGATACTGGGTCGGACTGTGAAATAGTCTGGATAAAGCTGTCAATCAGATAAGGATTGACCATTGTATTAGGATGTTTTTATAGACTACCAGCATCCGCAACGAACATCGCAAAACTTTTCAGGGAAAGTCGTGAGCACATAGGAAACAAATATCCAAATTATCCATTAATTATAGGTGGAGACTTCAATCTGGCATCCATTGGCTGGAGAAATTACACGTTTATCACAGGGGGCAGAAGCAAAGACTCGTGTGAAGTTATTCCAGGAGTGCTCTCAAAATATAACCTTGAGCAATTGGTTAGAAAACCAACTGGAGATGGGAAGATATTAGATATCTTGTCGTAAACAGACGTGATCGTTTTGAGGAAGTTAATCTAGAAGAACATATTAGCGATCATAATGTCGTTGTGGCTTCTATGCCAGTGGAAGTTGCAAAAAGAAATCAAAGAAAAGAGTAGACTTTTCTTGTTTGGAAAAGCAAATAGAAGTGCCATTAAACAATATCTACATAGTCAGCTCCAAGTATTCGTCGCGGGACCCAAAGATATTGACCATCTTTGGTCGGAATTTAAAGGTATTGTCCACCACGTGCTAGAGAAGTATGTGCCTTGCAAAAATATAGTGGAGGGAAAGAATCCACTTTGGTACAACAAACATATTAGGAAGTTGCTGAGAATGCAGAGAATTTTGGCCCGCTGACAAACTGAAATTATGCGAAATGAAAGCAGGTGTCAAAAGATCAATGAGAGATTCTTTTAACGAACTTGAAAGCAATATTTTATCTGCAAATTCTAAAAATAACCCCTAAAAACTTTGTGGTACGTAAAATCTATGAACGCTACAAATAATTCAATACCTTCTCTTGCTGACAGTAAGGTTAATGTAACGCATGAAATTCTGACCTTAGCTTTCACAAACTCGTTTACGGTAGAGGACTGCAGCACAATTCCCCCTTTCAATTATCGAGAAAAACGCAAGGATGGCTGACATAGTGTTTAGTGTATCAGGGATTGTAAAACAGTTAAGATCCTTGGCCGCCAGGAACCCATCTGGCCCAGAGACTCTGCTACAAATATAGCACCAATCTTATCCATAATCTATCAGAGATCATTGGAACAGCGGAAAGTTCCACGGCACTGGAAGCAGGCCCAGGTCATAGCAATCTATAAAAAGGGTAGAAAATCGGATGCACATAATTATCGGCCAATTTCACTGACATCGATTCGTTGTAGAATATTTCAGATTTCGGTGAGGATAAACTAAAAATGATTTCTTATCCGGCTTAAGGAGAATGGTGGTACCGGTTCCGCTTCTGTAGTATTGATTTAGTAGAAAAAGAACGCAACAGTTTGTCTATGCACTCCGCGACGATTGAATACAGGTATAATCACTGGAAAATGATTTTGTGGGCCGAAACGGGTCATGTCAAGTAAAAATCGTGTTTGATAGTAAAACTAAAAATATCCGTCATATTAGGAGGGTGGTTAAAAAAGGAAGTACTTTGCGAGAAGCTTTTATTCAGGAAGTACTCGTATGACAGATGCGCAAACTTAGTGAGCACTAGCATATATTACTTTCTCACACATGTCCCATCGATTAATCAGTCTGTCAAAATCGACATAACAGGTCTAGGTCACGGCCTCTTGGACGATAGATGCGGTTCAGAAATGGCAGCCGCACAGGTCCGATGAAAGAAACATCTCTTGTGACAAAAATCCGGATAGTATGGAGGTTGGACCAATATAGCACACCGGAAAAGCCGAAAAAAATCATGCATAATCGAAGCTGTATTCGGTCGAACATTCTGGTACAGCAACACGACAATTTCGCAATGAATCCCGGTCTTTTGTTACAAATGACCTTCGGCAACCGTAAGAGCTTCCAAAACAACTCGGAGCATTCACGGTCTGTACATGAGTGAGACAACAGAGCAGTGGAAAACCTGGCGCATCTGCGTGTCCCAGAGGACTGTGGCCATCATTTTTATTTATACAGACCGTTGTCAAGAATTTATTGTGGGGGGAGAATAGTGGCGTCCTCATGATACTGGTGCATCATTCGCTTCCAGTGTCACTTGATGCATCCACATTTCGTCCCTTCCAGCGATATGTTGTAGCACTGGAACACCTTCCACCTGATACCTCAACAACTATCGAAGAGAGAACTCCATCCGCTCGTCTTTATTCCCGTCTCCGAAATGCCAAAGTGCTCAGAGATGACTTCCAGTAGTCCTTTGTATTGTGCGCGATATTCACTAGACTGCTAATGGAGATATTGAGTTTGTTAGCAGACTGTCTCACTTAAATGCGACGATGGCCTTGAATCATCCCTTTGACACGACACTCGTTGTCATTTGAAGTGAAAGTGTTTTATCGCCGTGACTTTCAGGCATCTCGCACACCTGTTTTTACCAATTTACTGTAAGCAAAACTAATAACTTGTCCTGTTACATCACACCCGCTCCATGATTTTTTTTTCACTTTTTTGTGAATTTCTGTCGGGGAAGTTTTATTTAAAGGCGAAAAACTTTATTTTTCGCAGTACAATCGCCACCCAATTGCCAGTCATTTTGTAATTGCATTACGAAGCGCATAGTCTCAGCAATCTAGATGTACCGGTGGTGTTTGGAAGCTTTGATTGTCTCCGTTTCTTTTGTTTCTTCCTTTTAACACGCTCCGTTCTCTGCCCCACGGAGCAGATCGGGGTATTTAAGATCCGGCGCATTAAAGGGTAACCAAATATTCCTGCAGGCTGGGAGTGGGAAAAAGGGAATCTCAGTGGGGATAAGCTCGAAATAACTTCTGACCTAAAAGGGTGATTGAAACTATTTTAATTAACTTTCGGGACAATGTTAGCATTTTTCCCAGACAAAAATTAAAAGTAATGTGTGTGTTTTGTGTGTGCCCGCTCGCCCGTGTGCAAAGTGTCTTTTCTATCTAGATGTGGAATTTAATGCTCATGGAATATTTATGCTCCAGTGAGAGTTCTTGTTCGATACTCAGTCACCCAGGTACATTCACACTTCCTTAAACGTAGGACGATTAGAAGTATTGCTCAACGTAGAACCAGTGTCACTGTAAAGAGAAGAGCAACCCTGGTACTTGGATTGTGAGCTGGAGAGAGAGAGAGAGAGAGAGAGAGATGCTACGCAGATACGAACGGCACAACTGCCAGCGGCAGATGGCCTTTGCTGTTCACACAGCCGAAGCTGGCAGCGGTCTGTCGATTTCAGGGAAGGCAGATTATGGAAATTCGATGCACCCTGAAGTTGACAATGCAGATATGACTCGCTGTGTGCGAGACAACTCTGGACACCGTTCACTTGGGTCTGACTACTGCTTCCTGTTAAGTTGGCTAGAAACATAGGCTCCGTCGTAGCATGTTTGATTAGAAACCGATGCTCGCGAGCAAATGATCGCATTTCAGGTTTGATGAAATATTAAACAATGTAACCAGAAATTTGTACTGTGGTTTTACATTTAAGATGTTGCAACAGAGTGAGCCACTACAAAAGACGTCACGCTGTGTTTAACTAGCTTCCTGTTGCGCTACTACTCAGGTACACTTGCCGCAAAAAAAATAAAAAATAAAAAATAAATTAATTCAAATGGTTCTGAGCACTAAGCGACTTAACATCTGAGGTCATCAGTCCCCTGGACTTAGAACTACTTAAACCTAACTAACCTAAGGAAATCTCACACATCTATGCCCGAGGGAGGATTCGAGCCTGCGACCGTAGCAGCAGCGCGGTTCAGGACTGGATCTCCTAGAACCGCTCGGCCAAACGGCCGGCACACTTGCCGTCCAGCACAACAGAAAAACGTGCAGTGATAACAACAGGAGATCTTGTTAATCGCTACACCTGACTTTTCACCTTAGATTCCAGGGTTGTTGACACTCTTAACCGTTTCCTGAATAGAAGTTGTAAGTTAAGTGAAACCATACTACACAATCCTACTCTATTTTAAGGAATGCATGTATATCATTGCCTGAAAGGAAAGGAAACGTAGGTTCGAAATGAACGTATAACTTTACAAGACGCAACGCAGGTTCAAACGACTTACACGGTGACAATCACTGAATTATATGTAACAAAATTGACATAACTTCTGAACGGTTGCCATTAGGACGTTCAAACTGCACTGTTGGCTGCCGGTCATTACGGGAATTAGTATGTGCTGTATCTTTTGGATTAGCGACGAAGCCCACTTTCATCTTGGTGGGGTCGTTAATAAGCAGTATTTGGGGGACTGGGAATCCCCATTCCGCGATCTAGAAGTCTCTTCACCCTCAACGGATGACTGTGTGGTTTGCAATGGAATAATCGGTGCGATATTCCTCGATGGCACGGTGACTACCGAACGTTAGATGAAGGTTTTGGAAGATTAATTCCCGATTATTCAAAGTGACTCTGATTTCGACAAGATGTGGTTAGTGCAAGACGGAGGTCACCCTGTCGAAGCAGGAGAGTGTTTTATGCCCTGGGTGCAATTTGGGCACCGTGTTCTAGATAGCTCTGAGGTACCCAGAGGGCACTGGCATGGTCCTCGATTGACCTTCATATTCTCCGGCTGTGAACGCATGCGACTTCTTCTTTTGGGCTTATATTGAAATCAAGGTGTACAGCAACGAGCCCAGAACCACTGCTGAGCAGAAAACAGCAATTAGGGGGGTCACAGACAACGTCGATGTTCCACCAATTCAGCGGGTGATGCAGAATTTCGCTATTCGTCTGCGCCACATCATCGTCAATGACGGTAGGCGTAACGAACACGTTGATAAGTGTTACCTACTGCAATTAAGGAAAACAGGGAAGGGAGGATCTACCAATACAAATTTCTTTTCACACTACCTGTTTACTTAGCAATATATTAACTGCGTTTTGCAGAAAATCGAAGCATTTAACAATATAATTTTCCCTAACAAGCTGAACAAATTTGCAAAATTCATTTGAACTCAAACCTTAAGTTGAATAATATTTTAAAATTTGCAAAAGAACTCTGAAGTGCCGTATTGCAAAAAAATATGACAATGATTACAAGACGGCTGGACCACCAGTCCGCCCGTTATCGGGTGAAACAGATGTGTTTACTGGCAAGCTGGACACAGTCCGTCTTAGTAAATGCCCTTCTGTACCACATTCAAACTATATAACCGCCACTGATGACAAGAGTGATTCAATTACTCAAAACAAGTGACTTAACTTTTAATCTGAAAGATGTATGTCGAAACGTTCGGGATTAAGACGCGAACCTGTGCTTAAAGGTTATACAGTTAGAGAACAATATGACAATGATAATGGTCACTTCAAAGCAACCATCCTTTTAATTTCAATCGGCAACTAAGGTGCGACTGCATCCCAACCTCTCCCTTCTTACAATTGATTAAAACCCTGGTGACAGTTGGCTGTTAATATTTTGAAGCTTACACTGATGGCCATTTATCAAGACCGCTCTAAAAGGACGTCTTAAAACATCACATGTGAACCCTTATAACAAGAGTACTCACTCGACTGAACCACAAGGTCCAGCTAAAATACACGAATAATGACCGGGTCTTTGAAACAGGAAATGGTTCAAATGGCTCTGAGAATTATGGGACTCAACATCTGAGGTCATCATTCCCCTAGACGTAGAACTACTTAAACCTAACTAATGTAAGGACATTACACACAACCATGCCCGAGGCAGGATTCGAACCTGGACCGTAGCGGTCGCGCGGTTCCATACTGAAGCGCCTACAACCACTCGGCCACACCGGCCGGCAACACGGAAATCAACAGCTTAGTACAACAGGTCGTTCAAATTATAACTAAAGACTTGGAAATGCAATTCCAATCAAAGAACTGAACCGATTAACAGCCAAATCTAACCACAAGGTACCTCTTTTGTTTAACGGCAACCTGTGGCTTAGTATAATTGTTCGTGCTGCATTCACGATCAAAAGCTGATTGATTAGGACATTAATGATCGGGTACAAAGCATAAAGGGAAGGCCATATAACAGCGGGACAAATTTTTAAATGACGGCGACCAAAGTACCAACTAAGTAAAACTCTGAGGTTCGGGTACAAACCAGTAAGTAATAAGGAAGGCAGGTAGACAATGAAACAAATCACCATGAGGATTACAGAATTTTACTCCCCATTAACATCAAGCAGTTCCATGGATCCACTGTGCTTCGCAGCGGTTACTGTGTGGTGCCGATGAGACCCAGGTAGAAGAGGTCCTCTCCCTCACAGAGATTGGCAATGGGGCCGCAAGAGGGATAGTCGATACTACATCCGAGCCAGTAACGCCAGACAGAACAGCCTACTAACTCAATGGCGCCACGGCTCACTTGATGTATCCTAAATCCGAGTATCCGTAGCGACGTTTTCATGTTGAATAAAATGGGTGCACGCCGTAGTTTGTAATTAATTTACGTTTTTTCAAATAGTACAATGAATGTCACCCTGTATGTCAACAAATCAATTGTGACAGGTCCTACTCGAGACTGACAACATCTAACAAATAGCCTCAGCTCAGACTAATATCAAAAGGCAGCACCTTTATAGGCGAACATTTAATTACGAGCAGAAAGCATGAAGAAAACTCTTCAACGAAACATATGAAAACTGATATCTTTTGCTTATAGCGATAAATTCAATCACAGCATGTAAATCGTATCTCTGAGCGTTTAGTCTGAGTTAATCCTCAACGTATACAGGGTATTGTCGATTTAATTTGAAGCAGATTGTTTTTCTCTTAATATTGGTATGAGAAAAAATGTTCTCTGTTTCTTTGTAAAATGTTGAAACTAAGATCGCATGGAAATATTTTCTTTTATTATAAAAAGTCTCTCCCTAATTCCTAACATCTTTGAATTTGTCAGCTGGTCGTAAAGTATCGCAGCGATAGCGCAAACTCTGATTATCTGCCACAGTATCCTACAACTAGGGAAAACAATCACATAAACAAATGTTTGCTTTTTGAACAATACATAGATCAAAAGTAAGAATGATTTCAACTCTTTTTCTTTAACTATTTTCTTTCCTTAGTTAGTTGTTAAGTAAGTAATTATTTTTTCTTCCCAGCAACTATACGACCAACTGGCTTTTCACCAACTAAAGATGTGAATACCCTTCACTTAGCATTAACCACTTGTAGTCAATTACTTTCCTTATAGATTTTCTGCACCGTTAACGAGATTAACTCATCAATAATGGTAACTTCAGCTTTGCTAACCAAAACTGAAATTTGTAAATGTCTTCCTCTCTTAATGAAATTAAGTTTACCTACAACACAGTACCAAAACATTTCGGTCAGAGACCTGAAAAGTTACTACCTACTGAGATGAACAATTAACACCAATTGTTTACTGTAATTTACTCTTTTGCCGCGCACGTCGCCTTCTTTATTTGAAATGTTGATATTTCAGTACGGTTAAACTTAGTTTGTGTGCGAAGGCCAGCAACAAAACAGTAACTCCTCCCACAAAAGGTAAGGAAACACACAGAAGAAAGTCTATGTGCCTTTGCCTCTTTGCTCCCTCAAATGTATACACTTCAATAAAGCTCTGCCTGTGCAGGCGCCCACCCCACTACAGTTCCAACAACGGTATTTGACCACAAATTTTTAGTAGTCAGTGAAGTCTCAGTTTTGTTACGTGAGATTCGTTTGATTGTTCCTCTTTACTGGGTTTTACTTTAAACAACGCTCAAGGGCACGATTACCTCAGAGTCTTGTGGGCAAAATCAGTATTAAGAAGCTAAGTAATTCCGAACTTATATGTTAGCGCCTACACATCCAACGACAGGCGCTCGAGTCAGTACCGCAATCGAGGCACCACGAAATTCTCCATAAAATAAGTGCAACAACCCAATTACCTTTGGGAGTGCTTTCAGACAATTAGCAGGACGACACGGACAAAATTCAGATAATATCCGATACAATCAAAAACAACAATTGAGGCGGAGTGATGTAAAAAAGTTCGCTAGCACTGCATGAAGCAAGCTGCAAATTAACGTACACCTACCTCAGTAACGCGTTCGTTTGCCATCCGTTGCTCTGCATTCGTAGGTACTATGTAGAAGACGTTAAAAGCAGCGTTGAAGACAACCATCGTCCATACTTACGACTGCATAGTCCGCATAAGTCACGTAACAAAATAAACCTGTAAATCTCTAGTAATAATGGACAAAAAGTGGATGCTACCTTCATTCATTGAAAGTGTCCGCTTCCCGATTCTTCTAGTTATGTTGTCAACAAGCCCACATATACGTCGATAGCACATCTGCTACTAGTTCATGCAGATTATATCACATGCAAGACAGCCAGAAATCTACTAAGTCCAACCCGAAATATTACGAGATTAATACAGTCAATACTCTGCTACGAAATGAGTTTCACACTCAGTCCTTTTCAGTGGATTCTCCACAGGAAGATGCCCGCCAAGAAATGTTTTGTGAATGCATACTGAACACGCCACGCAGAATTCTTCACAAAGGCTGATAGCTTCACAATCGGTTTTCTCTACAACAAATACTCCAAAATCTCCCACACTTCACAGAACTGTCGGTAAATGCATGTGCTTGCGCGGCGATATAAACCGAACGCGAAATAACAGTCACCTCTTCATTTTATAAATGACTTTATCGGACACGTCTAACATGACCTTCTAGCCCGGCAGCTACTCCACGACTGTGTGAATGCCGTTGCTTTCGGGGCATACAACTCATTCCAATGTGCAGGAAATAGTTTACTCTGATTGGTTGATCAAAACGAACAGCCAATCTGATAAATCTTTCCAGATCATATTCGCGCTTAAACTGTTTTACTCCAATCAATATTCGCAGATGCATTTCCGTCACTTCTTGGTGCAAATGTTACGAAAATGTTCCACCAAACCAAACCAAACGAAAACTAAGGGAGAACTATGCTTGAAATATACTTGAGAACTGATTATCTTCTTAGGTCTATTATCCTTCTGGCTGCCTCGTTACAAAAGCAAACTCTCGTAGACATACGTCATCCGCCAGTTAGCGGGATTTACAGTTTTCATGACGCCCTGGTGGCGGAACACTTGCTAGTTATGTAAGGTGACATACAATATAGAATTGAAATTTGACGTATGTCCCACATACACACTCACATTCACTCTCATTTTCTATCACCCTAACACAAACATACATATTAACTTTTAAGCTGTTATTTTCCTTACTAAAGAAAATTTTCGAATGTTACTGTTTTCAAATAACAAAAGAAGTATAAACTGTTATTGTTCGTATCTGAATTGACTTTCTTAAGTGTCGGTTAAGTATTTTAATGGGTTTTTTAAATCTCCAAAATTATTATAGGTAGCGGTATCAAATTTTAACACAAACATTGACTGTTTATTGAAAGGTCACGTACCAAATTTGGAGTAAAACATAATATTTAACATAGTTATTTCCTAGGTGAGGTGAATAAGTGATTTTAGTACGTGCCACAGTGAGCATTCTCACGGTCCGCTTTAGCTACAGGTGTGGCTACGACGCATATGGCAGGCCACAAGTCAGCGGCCGCCGAATGCTACTATACTGCAGGCTTCCAAAACAGCTTGCCACAATGTAACTAACTTACTGCAAAAACCTGCAGTCGCGTAATAGCTGCGACGCTACAAAACGAATGCAACGAAAGTGAAGACATGACTGCTACAGTACTTCCACGTTACATGTGAACGTTTAATCACTATTTCCTCCCACACAGTATTACTATTTAGTAATGTTCTCCCTTGCCAGTACTATACAATTCGAAGGCGCTAATACTACCAGTAGAACCCACTCGATCAGGGCCGGCCATTAATCGGTCTTGGGAGGAAAAAATCTCGCAGCCACGACAGTTAACCCTAGTCTCCTCTCAACATTCGACTTAACGACCCAGCATGTCTGCTTGACAGAAAGTCTGCCCCCACTAGACCACAAATCAGACCTAAGCCAAGACGGATTATGGCCTGTCGTCTTTTGATGAACTGACTCCAACGAAGCTCATACGTGCACTGCTTGTCCTGCTGAAGTAAAAGACATTTGTAACCATCATTGCTAAAAAACACATAACGCCACCTCGAGTTCTGCTAATGATTTCATTTCTATCGTCGGCCTTCGGCGAGCTCTAGTGGTGGCTAGCTACTGCGCAGTGTCGTCACTTTGCTGTTTTCTGCGTCGACTCGTGGCTGCCTCGCTGCAACTTCGTTAATCTCCTTTTGATCTCCGACGAAACTTGTATCTATAACATTGTCACAAAAGACATGTAAAACATATAATACACACGTTTTTAGATACACATACTTTGTTCTTAGACCCATATACACTTGGATGCTGAACAAGAATAAAATCAATCTTACACCATGCCCATGACGCAGCACACCTTGGTCTTATATGTGGTTAAAAGCATTCAACTTCGATATCACCACGAGATCGTTGTAGCTAGACTGACCATGGCACATCTAAATCCACCAAAAACAAACGAAAAGTACGTCAGTTAAAAAAAAAAAGAGAGACATAATTCGATTGACGTTTTCCTAAGAGATGCCTCCCATACATTCCAAATTAACTATACACACACATCAACTATTTATTTAGTTTCCTGTCACAGGTACAGGCGTGCTCAAAAGTATCCGAACGACCTGAATTGCATTTCGCCTGTATCGAATGCAACCCACATAGCGCAGCTGTCTAGCAGGTCCATATACACTTGGATGCCGAACAAGAATAAAATCAATCTTACACCATGCCCATGACACAGCACACCTTGGTCTTATATGTGGTTAAAAGCATTCAACTTCGATATCACCACGAGATCGTTGTAGCTAGACTGACCATGGCACATCTAAATCCACCAAAAACAAACGAAAAGTATGTCAGTTAAAAAAAAAGAGACATAATTCGATTGACGTTTTCCTAAGAGATACCTCCCATACATTCCAAATTAACTATACACACACATCAACTATTTATTTAGTTTCCTGTCACAGGTACAGGCGTGCTCAAAAGTATCCGAACGACCTGAATTGCATTTCGCCTGTATCGAATGCAACCCACATAGCACAGCTGTCTAGCAGGCCCTCTAATCGCCCCCCGGTACAGTCGTTTGACTATTGAGAATAGTTCCAACAAGTCACCACTAGAAAACATTGCTCTGTATCGCAATAACTCAAGACGTAAAGTAATATCAAGGTACTACAAATATCAGGGAACATCTTATCACAGATAAGAAGGTTCTTCAGGGTTGTAAATTCACATATATTACAAATAATGACATATATGAAATGTTACGACTCTCGTTATTACGTCAGATAGGTAATTCACGTAGTAAGTTGGTCGTATTCATGATTTTCTCTTCAAATTAACACACCGTACTTATTATTTAACACAAAATGACATTAAAAATTTAAGTTATTCACGAGCAGCTAGTTGAGAATATGTATGAACTTCAAATGACACGACGAACCGTCTCGTTCTGCATATGGATTCAAACCCAGGTCATGCAGATTAAGCAAAGATTTCGTGACTGGCGGAAACTAACAGTCATTCCTGACTAGGCATACACAGAGTGATATATCTCGATTTTAGACAGTATCAGTTAGCAAATATCAACTTTAAATTACATAACGTAAACATTGTAACGGACGCGAATTCCTACCCAGCATCTATTGCCCTTGTTAGCGAACTACGAGAGACGTTAAATATTGCTTCTTCACAAGTAACTTACTTGAAATGCCGTGAGGTAAGGCTTTGTGCTGCACACAGATTCGAACCCAGAACCTAATTGGATTGTCATTGAAGCACAATCAGCTGTGACAAATCGGATTTTCTCTGCAGTAGCTAGATGTTTTAACTGAAATGACGAGACAAAACATTATTTTTTTTCTGTCCCAGGACTCCAACCTGGCACCTATCGCTGTTATATTCTAGAGAAAACGAACGTTAGAAATGGGTTTGTTGCACCAGCAGCGACATGTGAGCATGTTTGAACTAGAAATAATATGACGAAGAGTTCAGTGCTGACTGGGAATAGAGCCCCACACATTGTTGTTGACTACTCACAAAGAGACGTCAGCTAACGAATTTTTCTCCACCAGCAGCTCGGAATAACATCTTGAACTTACAGTGATCACGCAAATAGTTCTGTGTCTCACTGGGAGTCAAAAACGGCAAATATCGTTAGTGTTGACAACGAATGAAAATACATTAAAAATCGAAATTATTATCCACCAGCAGATAGGTATTCTCATGCTAGATCTTGATAATACATAATGAAATCTTTAGTGCCGTGCCAGGATTGGAACCCTTTCACGCGCAGTATGTGGAGATGTTGAGGAATCTGCTGTTTTGAACAAACAAAAAATTGTAGCCGAGCTGTATTGTCACGATGGGATCAAATTCCGCTTTAAGGGAGGTCTGAGTTGCATTCACAGTTCAGAACCAGTTTTATCGACATACAGAAGCTCAGATAAAAGATGAAATAAGTGTCCTGTGATCCTACATAGCGTTTGTTTCGTCGATAGAAATAAATAACCAGTATAAGAAAGGTTACCGGTGATACAGTTTCTACATGTCGCCACTCCACACTTTATTGTGGCTCAGCCTAACGACTACTTGGTAGAGAAGGAATATGATTTTTAATGAGAATTTCAGACCACAATGCCATTACACCTTCTTCACTTGGTGTGGCCAGAAGAGTATGGAATCTGTCCCTCCCTATCTAAAATCACTGTCCCAAGTTGGAACGGAACCCAGACCATAGATATATGAACCTATCATCAGCCCAACAGATTCCCAAATTCCCAAATCCTCTTTTCAGTGGCTCACATTTCTATCATAACTCCGTTGTGCCACACTGGCTGAGAATTTTGACACACAGGCTCCCTTTATGAATTTGCAGCATGTTCAATAATTTCATTTACTTGGTTGAACGAATCACCATTAACTAGCTGCCTCGGCTACCCAGTGTATACTCTCAACTTTATTTTGTAACCACCAAAATAAAATCACGTAACTGCCACCAACACAGAACTGCCAACAGTGCAGGATGCATAAATTTTAACAGGAAGTGTTCCTTTCGACTTGAGCTACTCTATTGCACTATCTGTTTGTTAAAAAAGTCGTGCAGTGCAAAAGAAAAGCTGTAACTGTCTGTCTCTCAGAAGTCTAGATCCGGCCATATGCATTATCTCACAGCACTGTGCAATGAGCAACTTCTGGAGGAATTGTTGTTCAGTTTTGGAGGTGTAGCTATGTGTCAGCTAGTGGCGTAACGGTAAGTGTCGCGCACTGTTGATAAGACGTCGCGAGTCTGGGTACATTCACTGCTACATTTTTTAAAACGCCATACTGCTGTCTGCTGAAAGTATCGTTCTAATGGAACTTCGAACATAATTCCCTTCACTTCTCAACCCAAAATAGTCGCATGTGGAAAAAGGGCTAACTTCCGCGCCCTTTTTTTTCAGGTTTGATAGATGGCCAGGCTGCAGATGTATCTCGAAACTTTTGTATCATGTATGGGGAGAGCGCAACGTGCCAAAATACGTCAGAAAAGTATTTTCTACATTAGCTGTCGTATGGCAGTGGCATTTTATTCTTCATAAAACCTTGTTTGACAGCTTTAACTCAGAACAAGTTTTCTACATGCATGTAATCAATAAACTGCATGTGCATTGTCAGACTGTTATAGATAACATCAGAGAATTCGCATATATCGTTGATGATTAATTTCTCTCTCATGTTAACTAATGTCTTAACACTAGTAACAGAAACCGTACGAAAATTGTGCACTGTATTATAAGAAATGAAATAAAACTACCCACGATAACCTTACGACGAAAGTCTGTTTCAATTAAACTGAGTATCTGTACACAAGAATGCCTCTATCGGCACGAATTAGTAAAATACTGATCACTTAGATTTCGATTGGGTCTGTGTTTGATTGGTATACTGTATCATACTCAAGTGGTATGTAAATGTGCCATTTCATGAATAAAGTTATATATTCCTAGAAACCCAAAATTTGTTTATTAGCAGCGGAAAGAGGCGTTACCTGTTGCGCAGCATTATAAGTTTTTCACCATTGCACTATGAGCCGAAAGTATTTTCTTGCGATTTTCTTATCGATGTGTGATCTGACTGCTTGTAGCTCTTTCACAGAAGGGATAAAAACGTTACAGTCAGTAAGACTGGAACCGCAAACCATAACAGACGCTTTCTCTCAGGTTAGCACGTTTCCACAGAGCTATGGAAGATGCATGTGTCTACGTCTCCTCTTAGGAGAGCAGTAGCGGCTAGAACTCGTATACCGCTATTTAAAGGACGAGATTAGATGCGATTTTCACATGCAACGTCTTCCCTGGGCTGAAAACCATAAATTTACAATCTTTTGTTACAGATCAAGCGTTAATAATAACTCGGATTATTCAATGGAAATGACAGGAAAAATCAAGTGAAATTTGAGGCTTAATTTCGTGCACAGCAGGAAGTAACTCGTCGATCACAGAGTTGCCAAATATACCTTGCCTTGTTGCCAAATCTCAGTTACATTACCAGCAGGAAGAAAACGAACAGATGGGATCCTACAGCGGGCTGGTAAGTGACCATAGCTGACGTCTCAAAGACGCGGCTGCTACGGCCTGGAATACGTAATCCGTCTGATTCACATTTCTGTTACTGGGTTTAGGGCCTGGAGCGTAGTTACTAATAATACTCAGAACAGACTGCAAACTAAGCTTCATAAATCAGTAACTCTCATAGTTGCTTTTATATATCTTTCGTACGTGTACTCAAACCTAAGAAAATCATTGACGAACGTTTTCGTGCCTCGCCGTTAGTCGAGCACAACAAACAAATAAAAATTTAAAAAAAGATTGTGTGCGTGTGTGTGCGTGTGTGTGTGTGTGTGTGTGTGTGTGTGTGTGTGTGTGTGTGTGTGTGAGAGAGAGAGAGAGAGAGAGAGAGAGAGGGAGATATAAGTAAAAAAGAATGAGAGAGAGAGAGAGAGAGAGAGTAAAAACGTTGTTGCAAAGAAACTGAACCACGTTATGTAAAAAAATCTTTCATAAAAATGACATGTTCTACATCATTACGAAATGTCTTATTCATGATCTATGGAACAAGTATTAATCTAATGTAATCTAATCATATCATATTGCTGAGTAGTCATGAAGAGGCACGAATTACAGAAATTTTCGCCAACATCAGTAACTAAATCTAAACTTGAAAAAAAAAAGACGACAGTTTTTGTAATAAACGCGGACTCCTTTAAAGACCCTTTCATCCAAGTTAACTAACCACGAAATATGTGTGATATACCTCCATTCAGAAGGAACAAAGTGTTTATGCATTTAAAGATGAGCCACATGATGTGAAGTTCTGTGACGGAGATACGAACCCAGCACGCAATCGGATTGTTAACTGAGTAAAATCAAATGTTACGTATCGGTTTTTATTACTAGCTGCTAGATGTTTGAATCTAAAATAAGCATACAAATTTTTGTGCCTGAGCGACAATCGAACCGCACACCTACCGTCCTTCTTTATCATCCATGAACATAGCTCAAGTAACACTTGCTTACTCACCAACAGTAAGATGTGTGTGTGTGTTTGACCAGAAATAACGACACCTATTACGATTGTTGGCAACACATGAACAGACATTAAAAATGCACTTTAATTTTCACTAGCAGATTGGTATGCACGTGATAGGGCTTGAAATGAAATTATGAATATTTTTGTACTGGATCAGGATTCGAGCCCACATACTTACCTTTGGAGGAGATCTAGAGAAGATTGCAGTCTTGGGAAAAGGAACGAAATGATTGAACTATACTGTTGCGAGAGATTCAGATCCTCGAAAGATGAGATACGATTCGAATCACAGTCCAGCACGAAATTTTTCAATGCCTCTAGTTCAATCAAATACAAGAAAAATAAGAGCCTTGTTTCTTTAAATGGCTATCGTTTCATCAAATAAAATAAAATTGTCTAATGTAAGTAAGTTTACTGGAGACAGTATTTCTGTTTACCATGACTTCCGCCTATGTCATTTCCCAACGTAAACCGGCTTTGCCCAACTGGTAATGAAGGAACTCCATGTTTAATGCGGATTCTGGATTATAACGTCTTTCTCTTGAGGTTACCAGAGGTAAAGTAAATCTGTTTGTTCCTCTTAAAAGTAAATGCCTGGACCCACGCATTGCACCTATGATAGTTCGTTCCACCAGACCATTGTGGCCACATTTCCCAGCCCCAGGAGTGTGCTGTAACGGATGATGTGCTTGGCTTACAAAATTAGTCATGGTGGAAAAAATGTGAGTCTATTAAATGCTTAAGTAGAAGCAATCTTCCGACGTGGAGATTATGCGATTCTCATGTCAGCAGGATGTAAAGACTCATCTAGGCATCATAACCTCGATGTAAAGCCATTTTGAAATATTCACTAATTCAGCAAATTTCTTAGTTCGAGAAAATCCACTGTGAAGTGTGAAGTTACCGGATAATTCGATTATTACCGTCATTGTTACTATCATTTTCTTCATACCGTTGCTGGAACACATGTGCTTGAAGATCATTTAATGCCTTTTGGTCATTATAGAAGTAGTTGTCCAAGAAGAGGTTCTTTCCCTATCCACGGAGTCCTCTGAACACCGCATGCGTCTGAGTTCTCTGTGATGCGTTTGCTGCCTACCGGCGGGGGCTGAGGCACTGCGCTGCCTTCTGCCGGCGACGTCTGCTCCACTCCTTACTCTCGACAATGTGAAATGCTTTAATGTTGTTGAGTGGTGACCCATAAAATCTGTCTACAATTTGTGTTTCACACTCTACTGCAACGGAGGCACAAAACTGTTTTTATTTTGTGAGTATTTTATTACACTAGTATGCAATGCATCAATATGGCACAGATTTAATTTCATTGTGATCTAGTGCGCTGTAATTAAAATGTCATATCCTGTTCTTATTCCTTTCACAAGAGATTCGTCAAATAATGTATTTTTTTCATGGATTCATATGTGTTAGTCAAGGCACAGAGAGTAAATGCAGTGTAATGTTTGGTTCCTTTCTTTGATTCCCTCTGGTAAATGGATGCTAAACATAGCGTCAATACATTTCAGAACCTGCTACATAGCTACTCAGGCATACTGCTTGTTTTGAGGTCTATACATTAATTAGTGTAGAAGTGAACGCTGTTCAGAAGTGATATTTAAAATATTCAATTGGATTTAAGGCGACAAAGTTGCCCAAATTTGAAGCTACCCAGAGCAAAAGTAAGTCGCTAGAGCCGCTATTAGTAAATGTCTGCTGAGAGTTCCTAACTGCTACTGTGGAAATTTAGAATAGAGGCCCTACAGTAATCAAGAGGTTCATTCCCTTCATACTTACCACCCTGGCATGTGAGTCTTATGTGAAGAACATGATTGAAATTCGTATCGTTGGCGGTCAATTCGAATTTCTTCAGAGACGCTTGTATTGTGAAGCAGCTTGACAGTCATGAAGCCAAGATCTATGACCAGTAACACAACTTACTGGGTAGAGCTACCAAGAGGAAGTGTAAAGGGTTTACTTCCGATTTCGTTGCAGAAATTTTTCTGGAAATTCGTAGCTCCATAAAATAAATCAGAAAAAAAGCTCGCACACGCTGGCTCCTACCACGGTTATAACTGACGATTCATTGAGCCGTTGCGACACGAGTGACGTGCTATACCAAGGGGGCTACGAACACACTGCTGCGAGCACTCCACTCTCAGCGTGGTATTGGTCGCTCAGCCTCATAACACTTATGTGAAGAACAGCATTTCTTTAGCCAAAAAATTGAATTTTCGGTCTCAGTGTCTTAGTTTACATGAGGGTTATATAGCACGAGTCACTCAAATGGAAAGGGAATATCAAGTGAATTTAGCGAGTCAATTCAGTACCATACGTGGAAGTGATTGCACTGTCACAGCGTTGCCAAATGTTTGTGATGGTGTTGCCAACTCTCAGCTGTTCTAGGAACAGCTCTGTAGCGGTATGTGAGGAGAATCCCATGCTCATGTCGTAGCAGGATACGGAGAGGAGGCGTGTGGTTTGGTTAATATGCAGCGTTTTCTCCTACCAGTTGTGTCGAACATTCAGGTGTATAATCTTCCATAACGATTACAGTTTCCCGCAAAATATTGTTTCAGTTTTTTGAAATAAACTCTGCCCACCTGTCACAAAAAATAAGATAACAAACACTATGCACCTCGAAATCGATTGCATCTATGTGCAGTCTTGTGATCATATAGGTAGAATTTCATGAATTGACCGAGAATGTAGAAAAATGTTGGTGCGAATGGAAGCTGTAAGAAACACAGTTAACTATTTATTCTGTGCCATTTAATAATCAATTCATTTGAAAATTCAGAAGAGAAGAAACTAAAAATCATGCCCGTTAAGACAAAAAGTAAAGTGCAGATATGCGCTTTTTCATCTTCCGATCTATACAAATAATGTATACTAACCAGCGTACTCATTGCTTTCGTAATGTTTCCCTCTTGTTTAGTCTTCTAATGATGAACTGGATCCACACGCATGAGTCTGATTTTTTCTTTGTATCCTTCCATCTACTATCTTTGTGTGTTACTGCTCGGTGTTCAAAAAGCAAAATATTATGCCTGCTCCTACGAGGTATTAGAACGAGGTCGCAAGAAGGCTAACGAATTATAATCAAAATAGACCGAGACGCCATTTTGTCTGTCGTCATGGTGTTAAGTCGACAGAAATAGTTGGATATTATTGCCTGTATCACTGGCATCCCGTTGTCGTCTGCTCTTACTGAGATTTTCATATTACCCTGAACATAAGACGCCGAGAGAAATGTGTATATTCTCCGTGACGAAACATCCCACATTCCATTCATCCTGATCCATTCGTAACGTGCATCGGCAGCAGTGAGTAATAGGAAATCTGTTGTGAGGAGACGAATATCAATGACAATGGTAGTAATAAAAAATCAGTACTCAAAGATGTTTACTGCATTACAGGTGATTGTTAGGGATTAACAAAATAACCAAGAAAGACTAAGTGTTTTACTGTCGCACTGCATGGGTCTTCTTACCTCTTTGTTACTGAATTCTGTTCTGGTTGTTTGCAGAGAGTCGCTAGTACAACGAGATACTACCTATCAACTATCGTTGCTTTACATCATGAGACGAACATGGCGTCACCGAGCTGATATTTGAAATACATTTCTGTTTTCTCTCTCTGTCTCTCTCCCTCTCTTTATTTTTCTTTTTATTTTCTGAGGAAAACATCGAGAAGCGCGAGTAATAAGCAAGTAGGCATATAATCTATTTACAGTTATTTTCATCGGGATACATAATGCAAAAATACACATTTTAAGTGTATTACTGCGTAATTCCAATTATTGACAGTCTATTCGTGAGCTTGCTTGCATTCAGTGGGCTGAAACCCGTCACAGAAGCAAGCAAAACACAAATATTTCTTGCACCATGCGCAACACACAAACGAAAGAAAAGACGGCAATGGGATGCCGGTGATGCGGGCAATAACACCCAACTATTTCTACCGACTTAACAGCATGACGACAGACAAATTGGCGTCTCAGTGTATTTTGATTATAATTCGTTAGCCTTCTTGCGACCTCGTTCTAATACCTCGTGGGAGCAGGCATAATATTTTGCTTTTTGAACACCGAGCAGTAACACACAAAGATAGTAGATGGAAGGATACAAAGAAAAAATCAGACTCATGGGTGTGGATCCGGTTCATCATTAGAAGACTAAACAAGAGGGAAACACTATGAAAGCAATGATACGCTGATTTGTATACATTATTTGTATAAAGCTGAAGATGAAAAAGCGCAGATCTGCACAGTCGCCGCATCTGCACTTTAGTTTCTGTCCACACCCATGAGTCTGATTGTTTCTTTGTATCCTCCCATCTACTAAAATTAGTTTTGAGAGCAACGTTAGCTGCAGCGTTCGAAGTATTCATAGTATTGTACACGTGTGTGTAAATGTCGTGCAATGCCCACTCAAGGAAGACAAGGATACACCGTCTACCTTCAGTATTATAAATACGCCTCAGTTTGTGGATGAACTCAGGTTGATCATCATTTTGTATATTTAGAAGTACTGTACCCATTGGTGTTAAACTCGTTTTCAACCAATGATTCCCACAGCTACAGGAACACTACTTGTGACACCTCTTAGACAAAATACTTTTGCAGTGCTACCAGACGAAAAGATCAACCTAACACAAACTGTGGGAAGTTTGTCTCACAATTATCGTACCTGGATAAAGAGATTTTCCTATTTGAGATATCTGTGAATGTTGCTGCATAAGATGATTTAAGAAGAAACTAAATTCCCTCAGCTACGACAATGTTTAAGGAAATCGTCTTAACGGCACTAAATCGTGGTTTGTGAATCGTTTACTGGCCGTACTCAGCCGCATTTCGCTGGTTGGAAGGCAAGAAGCTTACTGACAAATTTCACACAAGGAAAAGGGGGACGAAATGTCTCCCACTAGAAGGTCATGTCGTTTTATTTAAATGATTACAAAATCAGGTAAAATGAACAGTGAGGCTTTCAGTATAAGCACATTACTGTTGTCAGTATGATGTTGCACTGCCCAGGGCCTGAAACGATAAAGGGCCCGTTTAGGTCAGCCATATTGTATACAGAAGTGGAAGAGAGAGCATCACTTAATTCCACAATCCGCATTCATTGCATACACACAGAAATTACTGTTACAGTGTACTATTGGAGCCCAATGAGTGAATTGCATATTTTCGGGTGAAAAAGAGCACTGGCAAACAGTCTTCGCTACATTACGTTACTTAAACTGGTGTCACTCTGAGCTAGAATTTATGGTCAGCGACTAAGTATAACGTCAATGAGTCGGATGCGGGTTTTGCAACTGTGAAATACTTTCCTACATTATAGAAGTGAATATTAAATCTGAAATAATAATGCGAAAATTTTGAACTTGGATAGCTTGCAATGAAAATCTTTCTATTTTGAACTTGGATAGCTTGCAATGAAAATCTTTCTGTTTATTGCAGAGGAAAACAATTGATTTTCTAAAACATTCTCTGCCATACACAACTTGAAACAGGACACGCCGACCAAATCTTGTAGAAGAACTGACAGCGACGTATAACGGAAGGCAGTAAGATCCCTTGGCTATTGGTTTGGCAGTATACGACAGCCATTTCTAGGCGCAAGTAAATGAAGAAAGGCTGAGCGTTTTTTTTAAAGTAACGTCTTCATCACTTACTTTAGTTTTCATGTAAGATGCGAGTAATTGCTGATGTTCGATATTAACATGAAAAGGACTCCGTGGACAGGGAAAGAACCTCTTCTTGGGCAACTACTTCTATAATGACCAAAAGGCATTAAATGATCTTCAAGCACATGTGTTCCAGCAACGGTATGAAGAAAATGATAGTAACAATGACGGTAATAATCGAATTATCCGCTAACTTCACACTTCACAGTGGATTTTCTCGAACTAAGAAATTTGCTGAATTAGTGAATATGTCAAAATGGCTTTACATCGAGGCTATGATGCCTAGATGGGTCTTTACATCCTGCTGACATGAGAATCGCATAATCTCCACGTCAGAAGATTGCTTCTACTTAAGTATTTAATAGACTCACATTTTTTCCACCATGACTAATTTTGTAAGCCAAGCACATCATCCGTTACAGCACATTCCTGGGGCTGGGAAATGTGGCCACAATGGTCTGGTGGAACGAACTATCACAGGTGCAATGCGTGGGTCCAGGCATTTACTTTTAAGAGGAACAAACAGATTTACTTTACCTCTGGTAACCTCAAGAGAAAGACGTTATAATCCAGAATCCGCATTAAACATGGAGTTCCTTCATTACCAGTTGGGCAAAGCCGGTTTACGTTGGGAAATGACATAGGCGGAAGTCATGGTAAACAGAAATACTGTCTCCAGTAAACTTACTTACATTAGACAATTTTATTTTATTTGATGAAACGATAGCCATTTAAAGAAACAGGGCTCTTATTTTTCTTGTACTTGATTGAACTAGAGGCATTGAAAAATTTCGTGCTGGACTGTGATTCGAATCGTATCTCATCTTTCGAGGATCTGAATCTCTCGCAACAGTATAGTTCAATCATTTCGTTCCTTTTCCCAAGACTGCAATCTTCTCTAGATCTCCTCCAAAGGTAAGTATGTGGGCTCGAATCCTGATCCAGTACAAAAATATTCATAATTTCATTTCAAGCCCTATCACGTGCATACCAATCTGCTAGTGAAAATTAAAGTGCATTTTTAATGTCTGTTCATGTGTTGCCAACAACCGTAATAGGTGTCGTTATTTCTGGTCAAACACACACACACATCTTACTGTTGGTGAGTAAGCAAGTGTTACTTGAGCTATGTTCATGGATGATAAAGAAGGACGGTAGGTGTGCGGTTCGATTGTCGCTCAGGCACAAAAATTTGTATGCTTATTTTAGATTCAAACATCTAGCAGCTAGTAATAAAAACCGATACGTAACATTTGATTTTACTTAGTTAACAATCCGATTGCGTGCTGGGTTCGTATCTCCGTCACAGAACTTCACATCATGTGGCTCATCTTTAAATGCATAAACACTTTGTTCCTTCTGAATGGAGGTATATCACACATATTTCGTGGTTAGTTAACACGGATGAAAGGGTCTTTAAAGGAGTCCGCGTTTATTACAAAAACTGTCGTCTTTTTTCTTCAAGTTTAGATTTAGTTACTGATATTGGCGAAAATTTCTGTAATTCGTGCCTCTTCATGACTACTCAGCAATATGATATGATTAGATTTAGATCATGAATACGACATTTCATAATGATGTAGAACATGTCATTTTAATGAAAGATTTTTTTACATAACATGATTCAGTTTCTTTGCTACAACTCTTTTACTCTCTCTCTCTCATTCTTTTTTATTTTTATCTCTCTCCCTCACTCTCTCTCTCTCTCTCTCTTTCACTTTCATACACTCTCACACACCCACCCACACACACACACACACACACACACACACACACACACGCACGCACACACACGCACTCAGTCTTTTTTATTTTTATTTGTTTGTTATGATCGACTATCGGCGAGGCACGAAAACGCTCGTCAATGATTTTCTTAGTTTTGAGTACACTTGCGAAAGATATACAAAAACAACTATGAGAGTTACTGATTTATGAAGCTTAGTTTGCAGTCAGTTCTGAGTATTATTAGTAACTACGCTCCAGGCCTTAAACCCAGTAACAGAAATGTGAATCAGACGGATTACGTATCCCAGGCCGTATCAGCCTCGTCTTTGAGATGTCAGCTATGGTCACCTCCCAGCCCACTGTAGGATCACATCGATTCGTTTTCTTCCTGCTGGTAATGTAACTGAGATTTCGCAACAAGGCAAGGTATATTTGGCAACTCTGTGATCGAAGAGTTACTTCCTGGTGTGCACGGAATTAAGCCTCAAATTTCACTTGATTTTTCCTGTCATTTCAATTGAGTAATCTGAGTTATTATTAACGGTTGAGCTATAACAAAATATTGTACATTTACGGTTTTCAGCCCAGAGAAGTCGTTGCACGTGAAAATCGCATCTAATCTCGTCCTTTAAATAGCGGTTTACGGGTTCTGGCACTACTGGTCTTGTAACAGGTGCCCTAGTCGCATGCCTCTTCCCTAGCGCTGTGGAAGCGTGCTACCCTGAGAGAAAGCGTATGTTATGGTTTTCGGTTCCCGTCTTGCTGACTGTAACGTTTTTATCCCTTCTGTGAAAGAGCTACAAGCAGTCAGATCACACATCGATAAGGAAATCACAAGAAAATACTTTCGGCTCATAGTGCAATAGTGAAAAACTTACAATGCTGCGCAACAGGTAACGCCTCTTTCCGCTGCTGATAAACAAATTTTGGGTTTCTAGGAATATATAACTCTATTCATGAAATACCACATTTGCATACCACTTGAGTATGATACAGTATACCAATCAAACAAAGACGCAATCGAAATCTAATTGTTGTTAAAACATTAGTTAACATGGGAGAGAATCATCAACGATATATGCGAATTCTCTGATGTTATCTATAACAGTCTGACAATGCACATGCAGTTTATTGATTACATGCATGTAGAAAACTTGTTCTGAGTTAAAGCTGTCAAACAAGTTTTTATGAAGAATAAAATGCCACTGCCACACGACAGCTAATGTAGAAAATACTTTTCTGACGTATTTTTGCACAATGCGCTCTCCCCATACATAATACAAAAGTATCGAGATGCATCTGCAGCCTGGCCATTTATCAAAACTGAAAAAAAGGGCGCAGAAGTTAGCCCTTTTTCCACATGCGACTATTTTGGGTTGAGAAGTGAAGGGAATTATGTTCAAAGTTCCATTAGAACGATATTTTCAGCAGATAGCAGTATGGCGTTTTAAAAAAATGTAGCAGTGAATGTACCCAAACTCGCGACGTCTTATCAACAGTGCGCGACGCTTACCGTTACGCTACTAGCTGGTACGTAGATGCATGTCGAAAACTGAACAACAATTCCTCCAGAACTTGCGCATAGCACAGTACTGTGAGATAATGGATATGGCCGGATCTAGACTTCTGAGAGACAGACAGTTACAGCTTTTCATTTGCACTGCACGACTTTTTTAACAAACAGATAGTGCAATATAGCAGCTCAAGTCGAAAGGAACACATCCTGTTTAAATTTATGCATTCTACACTGTTGGAAGTTCTGTGTAGATGTCAGGTACGTGAATTTACTTCGGTGATTACACAATAGAGTCGAATGTATGCACTGGGTAGCCGAGGCAGCTAGCTCATGGCGTTTCGGTCAACCAAGTAAATGAATGTACTGAACGTGCTGTAAACCACTACTGGGAGTCTGTGTGTCAGAATTCTCATCCAGTGTGGCGGAACATTGTTATGATGCAAAAAGGAGTGACAGAGAAGAGAATTTGGTGGTCTATTGGATTGATGCTAGCCTTATATACTTATAGTCTGGGTTCGATTCCAACTTCATCTGATGGTTTTTGATAAGGAGAGATAGATTCTGTTCTCTTCTGGCCACGCCGAGTGAAGACGGTATAATGGCATTGTGGTCTGACGTTCATGTTAAACATGATATTCCCTCTCTACCAAGTAGACGTAAGCTTGAACCACAATAAAGTCAAGAGTCGCGACACGTAGAAACTCTATCAAAGGTAAATTTTCTTATAATAGTTATGTATTTCTAGTGAGGAAACAAACGCTATGTAGCGTCACAGGGCACTTATTCCATCTTTTATCTGTGCTTCTGTATGTCGATAAAATTGGTTCTGATCTGGGAATGCAACTCAGACCGCCCTTAACGCGGAATTTGATCCCATCGTGATAATACAGCTCGACTGCAATTTTTTTGTTTGTTCAAAACTGCAGATTCCTCAACATCTCCACATATTGCGCGTGAAAGGGTTCGAATCCTGACCCGGCACTAAAGCTTTCATTGTGTATTATCAAGCTCTAGCATGAGAACACCTATCTGCTGGTGGGTAATAGTTTTGACATTTAATGTATTTTCATTCGTTGTCAACAATAACGTTATCTGACATTTTTGAGCCCCAGTGAGGCACAGAACTGTTTGAAAAATCATTGTAAATTCAATGATGTTATACCGTGCTGCTGGTGGAGAAACATTCGGTAGCTGACTTCTCTTTGCGTGCAGTCAACAACGATATGTGTGGGGCTCGATTCCCAGTCAGCACTGAACTCTTCGTCATATTATTTCTAGTTCAAACATGCTCACATGTCACTGCTTGTGTAACAAACCCATTTTTAACGTTCGATTTCTCTAGAACATAACAGCGATAGGTGCAGGTTGGAGTCCTGGGAATGAAAAAATTAATGTTTCGTCTCGTCATTTCAGTTAAAACATCTAGCTACTGCCGAGAAAATCCGATTTGTCACAGTTGCGTGTGCTTCGATGACAATCCAGTTAGGTTCTGGGTTCGAATCCGTATCCAGCACAAAGCCTTGCCTCACGGCATTCCAAGTAAGTTACTTGTGAAGAAGCAATATTTAACATCTCTCGTAGTTCGCTAACAAGGACAATAGATGCTGGGTAGGAATTCGCGTCCGTTACAATGTTTACGTTATGTAATTTAAAGTTGATATTTGCTAACTGATACTGTCTAAAATCAAGGTATATCACACTCTGTATGCCTGGTCAGGAATGACTGTTAGTTTCCGTCAGTGACGAAGTCATTGCTTAGTCTGCATGACCTGGGTTTGACTCCATATGCAGAACGAGACGGTTCGTCGTGTCATTTGAAGTTCATACATATTCTCAACTAGCTGCTCGTGAATAACTTTAATTTTTAATGTCATTTTGTGTTAAATAATAAGTACGGTATGTTATTTTGAAGAGGAAATCAAAAATACGACGAACTTACTACGTGAATTACCTATCTGACGTAATAATGAGAGTCGTAACATTTCATATATGTCATTTATTGTAATATATGTGAATTTACAAGCCTGAAGAACCATCTTATCTGTGATAAGATGTTCCATGATATTTGTAGTACCTTGATATTACTTTACATCTCGATTTATGGCGATACAGAGCAATGATTTCTAGTGGTGACTTGTTGGAACCATTTTCTATAGTCAAACGACTGTACCGAGGGGCGATTAGGGGACCTCCTAGATAGCTGCGCTATGTGGGTTGCATTCGATTCAGGCGAAATGCAATTCAGGTCCGTCGGATACTTTTGAGCACGACTGTACATAAATATTTCTTAATTGTGACTGGTTTCGAACGAGTTCGTACATTTTCGAACCATTGCCTGCGTCTTTGACTTTTGACTGTGAAATTAATCCAGTGCAATACACAAAAGTCTTGCCTTCTTTTTGCAGTATAAATTCGAACTGTCTGTCCTTGGAACAACTGACTTCGATACACTGCGTCAATTTATTAAACTTGCTAAGTTTTCATAGTTTTTCGATGTCACTTCTTCCAAGGAAAGACAGTTCAAATGTATTCTGTAAGAATACAACAAAACTTTTAGGTATTACACTGAAGTTACAATCGCGTCACAAAGACGCAGTCAACTCCCTGGCATATTAAAATTGTGAGCCGGACCAGAACTCAAACCTCCGACCTTTGGAAACACAGTCCTCATGTGAAAGAAAGTTTAAGATCCGTTTACACACCTCTGCAGACTGAAAATTCATTACGGACATAGGCAAAGGTTCGAAAATGAGCGGACCCGTTCGAAACTACGAGGGTGTACTGAAAAGTATTGTCTCAGAATTTTTTCCCTGAAAAATCTTAAAGCTTTTAAATTAAACAAACGATTAAAATCCTACATCTTTTTTTCTTCACCTCTACATATTAATTCCTCAACGTAGTCGCCCTGTCGAAGAGCACATTTCTCCCAACGAGACATCTGTTTTTCGATACCGTCACTGTCGGCTGTTTTACTTTGTCGACAGAGCCACGAACCTATCTCTGCGTGCACCGTTTCATCACAATTGAAGTGAAGCTTTGAAGGTTTCGTTTAAATTTTGGAAACGTATGGAAGTCAGATGGGTCCCAGTGGGGACTGTGTATGTTCTATGAAAGTGAGCTGAAGGCGTCGGATTGTTGTCGATGTCGCAGCGATAGTGTGTCGTCTCGCACTGACTCGCCAAAATAGAGGGTGCTCCATGTGAAGACAAAGTTTTATGTGGTTAGAAACTATACTACAGCACCCTTTTCCCATGCACCGACATAGTTACCTTACACAGCGCTATGTCACACCCTATAATTTGAAGCCCTCCGGCACAAAGACTGGCAACTAGCATCTCCGGAGCAGGGAAGTCGATCAACTGATATGAGTGTCATGTAATTCCTAAACCGATATTGACAAGACACTAAGAATTTGGAAGGCATTACTTTTTGCACGCCATCGTAGTCAGTAGTAAGTTACATACGTGAAAGGAAACTGAATACGTAATAAAAGGTAGATGCTGGTCCTTTATGCAAATGCATTGTTGGAATTACACAAATTGTTAACTAATTCGAGGTTTGAAGAACATCTCACACACGACGCTGCCGAAACATACAAGGATAATATACAGGGTGGTCCATTGATAGTGACCGGCCCAATATCTCACGAAATAAGCATCAAACGAAAAAACTACTAAGAACGAAACTCGTCTAGCTTGAATGGGGAAACCACATGGCGCTATGGTTGGCCCACTAGATGGCGCTGCCATAGGTAAAACGGATATCAACTGCGTTTTTTAAATAGGAACCCCCATTTTTTATTACATATTCGTGTAGTACGTAAAGAAATATGAATGTTTTAGTTGGACAACTTTTTTCGCTTTGTGAAAGATGGCGCTGTAATAGTCACAAACGTATAAGTACGTGGTGCCACGTAACATTCCACAAGTGCGGACGGTATTTGCTTCGTGATACATTACCCGTGTTAAAATGGACCGTTTACCAATTGCGGAAATGGTTGATATCGTGTTGATATATGGCTATTGTGATCAAAATGCCCAACGGGCGTGTGCCATGTATGTTGCAGGGTATCCTGGACGACATCATCCAAGTGTCCGGACCGTTCGCCAGATAGTTACGTTATTTAAGGAAACAGGAAGTGTACAACCAAACGCGAATCGCCAACCACGACCTGCAAGAAATGATCATGTCCAAGTAGGTGTTTTAGCTGATGTCGCGGCTAATCTGCATATCAGTAGCAGACAAACTGCGCGAGAATCGGGAATCTCAAAAACGTCGGTGTTGAGAATGCTACATCAACATCGATTGCACCAGGAATTGCATGGCGACGACTTTGAACGTCGTGTACGGTTCTGCCACCGGGCGGAAGAGAAATTACCGGATGATGACAGACTTTTTGCACGCGTTCTATTTAGCGACGAAGCGTCATTCACCAACAGCGGTAACGTAAACCGGCGTAATATGCACTATTGGGCAACGGGAAATCGACGATGGCTGTGACATGTGGAATATCAGCGACCTTGTCGGGTTAATGTATAGTGCTGCATTATGGGAGGAAGGATAATTGGTCCCCATTTTATCGATGGCAATCTAAATGGTGCAATGTATTCTGATTTCCTACGTAATGTTCTACCAGTGATACTAGATGTTTCACCGCATGACAGAATGGTGATGTACTTCCAACATGATGGATGTCCGGCACATAGCTCGCGTGCGGTTGAAGCGGTATTGAATAGCATATTTCATGACAGGTGGATTGGTCGTTCACCGGATTTGACGTCCCCGGATTTCTTTCTGTGGGGAAAGTAGAAGGATATTTGCTATCGTGATCCACCGACAACGCCTGACGACATGCGTCTGCGCATAGTCAATGCATGTGCGAACATTAAGGAAGGCGAACTACTCGCTATTGAGAGGAATGTCGTTACACGTATTGTCGTATGCATTGAGGTTGATGGACATCATTTGGAGCATTTATTGCATTAATGTGGTACTTACAGTTAATCACGCTCTAACAGCATGCGTTCTCAGAAATGATAAGTTCAGAAAGGTACATGTGTCACATTGAAACAACCGAAATAAAATGTTCAAACGTACCTACGTTCTGTATTTTAATTTAAAAAACCTCCCTGCCCGCATCTCGTGGTCGTGCGGTAGCGTTCTCGCTTCCCACGCCCGGGTTCCCGGGTTCGATTCCCGGCGGGGTCAGGGATTTTCTCTGCCTCGTGATGGCTGGGTGTTGTGTGCTGTCCTTAGGTTAGTTAGGTTTAAGTAGTTCTAAGTTCTAGGGGACTGATGACCATAGATGTTAAGTCCCATAGTGCTCAGAGCCATTTTTTTAAAACCTCCCTGTTACCAACTGTTCGTCTAAAATTGTGAGCCATATGTTTGTGACTATTACAGCGCCATCTATCACAAAGCGAAAAAAGTGGTCCAACTAAAACATTCATATTTCTTTACGTACTACACGAATATGTAATAAAAAGTGGGGGTTCCTATTTAATAAAAAAAACGCAGTTGATATCCGTTTGACCTATGGCAGCGCCATCTAGCGGGCCAACCATAGCGCCATCTGGTTTTGCCCCTTCAAGCTAGATAAGTTTGGTTCATGGTAGTTTTTTCGTTTGACGCTTATTTCGTGAGATATTTGGCCCGGTCACGATGAATGGACCACCCTGTTTACACAAGCCAAAGAAAGGTTTGCATCACCCCAGTTCCCAGAACGCCTGAAAATAGACCTTGACTGTGGATATTGAATCACAGACGCAGTCCCTTTGACTGTTCAGAGACGTCACTAAACCCACCCATTGGCATCACATTCTCATCACCGATGAGCGTCGCATATGATTTCAACCAGACAATCGTCGGATACGTGTTTGGAGGCAACCCGGTCAGACTGAACGCCTCAGACAAACTGTACAGCGAGTGCAGCAAGGTGGAAGTTCCCTACTGTTTTGAGGAGGGATTATGTGGTGCCGACGCACGCCGCTGGTGGTCATGGAAGGCGCTGTAATGGCTGTAAGATACGTGAATGCCACTCTCCGACCGATAGTGCAACCACATCGGCATCATACTGGCGAGGCATTCATCTTCATGGACGACAATTCGCGCCCCCATCGTGCACATCTTGTGAATGACTGTCTTCAGGATAACGACATTGCTCGACTAGTGTGACCAGCATGTTTTTCAGACATGAACCCTATCGAACATGCTTCGGACAGATTGAAAAAGGCTGTTTGTGGACGACGTGACCCACTAACCACTCTGAGGAATCTACACCGAATCGCCGTTGAGGAGTGGGACAATCTTGACCAAGAGTGCCTTGATGAACTTGTGGATAATATGCCACGACGAATACAGGCATGCACGAATGCGAGAGGTCGTGCTACTGGGTGTTAGAGGTACCAGTGTGTACAGTAATCCTGGTTACCATCTCCGAAGGTTTCGCTGTATCGTGGTACAAGATGCAATGTGTGGTTTTCATTAGCAATAAAAAGGGCGGGAATCATGTTTATGTTGATCTCAATTCCAATTTTCTGTACAGGTTCCGGAACTCTCGGAACCGAGGTGAATCAAAACTGTTTTTGATGTGTGTGTTTGGTATTACGTCAGTTGGAGGTGATCTGGAAGTCATTATTCCTGAAGAAGGTTGCTAACATCGTTAACAATTGTTTTTATACCTATGGCCGGTTTCGATAGGTACGTGCTGTCATAATTGCAATATTATGTCGCATAGTGTTGTTGAATCAAATAAAATGTGGCACTTAACATCAGCATCTTACACATAAATTAACACACAATTAAATCATACTACATGTGCTGATTTCCCAGCAAATACTAATCGCTTGACACCACAATTGCATGTTGTTTTATTGTTGACACGCTGATGTTCCCTGCCACATTTTGTTTGACGTAGTATCGGTACGTGTCTTACAGTGTTGTAATAAGTATGTACTACTAATAATGTTAAAAGTTCCGATTATGACAGGGTAGATCTGTCGAAACCAATCATAGTAATAAAAAGGATTTTTAGCGATCCTGGCTGACGTGATTAATCGAGAATAATAACGCAAGGATAAGAAGAATCTTAACACTAAAATGAGGATGGGAACACATTCGGATAATTCATATTCAACCGCACACTTTAAGAATCATACGGATGTCCGACCTAGTGACTCTTGTTTTGGAGCTTTGCTAGATTCCAGAAATCCTCTTAGGTGTGGTGTTTCTACAAGTAAACCATCTTGAGATATCTCATCGTAATTGTTAACTAAACATTTTGCAGTCGAGGGAAATTACTTTTATGAGGTTTTAATCAGATCGCTAAGCTCCAAGGCAGCAAAACGATCTGATATACGTTCCATGATTTTGCAACGTCTGTAGGTTTCTTTCAGAAACATGCTAATGCACTCAAACATTTGCCCTGTTCTCAGTTCCCAGCGCCAAGTCGGTGTCTCTAAGCCCATTACCATCACTGTCTTAAGTATTGTGTGAGCATAATTTTGTTTAGACTGTGTTTTAGAGGTAAAATTCGAGTGTGCTTGCAAAACGGTCAGGCACAGTCCATAAGCATTCTAGTTACCCACAAGCTTTCATAAGTGTCGGCTACGAAACGACGAAGAAACAATATTTTTACAATTCTTGCCAAACTACGTGGCAAGTTTGTCCTACGTAGCTGGTACCCAGTTCGGGCCGCATCATCCGCACCATTCTTGTTACGCGACTGGCTGTAATAACGAGAATTTCACACTGTCAGCCTTCTCTGTCTGCTTTTCGTTATAGATTAGGCACACCGGGGTTGGGACCTCTTGTATTTCCTGAACTGCGTATGCTGTATTTTTTAATGTTCAACAACAAAGGATCGACAACCGTAAGGTAAGTTATTATATGTATATTTTATTACTACATGCGTGTGGGGAAGCTAATCACATGTTTGCATTTGCTTTATTTTGTCAACTACCAGGTGATCAAAAAGTCAGACCTCAGTCAGTGCGATTATTGGCTTTGGGGTTACCTGAAGCCGCAAGTGTATCGTGATCGACCGACATCTCTAGGGATGCTGAAAGACAACATCCGACGCCAATGCCTCACGTAACACCGGACATGCTTTACAGTGCTGTTCACAACATTATTCCTCGACTACAGCTATTGTTGAGGAATGATGGTGGACATACTGAGCATTTCCTGTAAAGAACGTCATCTTTGCTTTGTCTTACTTTGTTACGCTAATTATTGCTATTCTGATCAGATGAAGCGCCATCTGTCGGACATTTTTTGAACTTTTGTATTTTTTTGGTTCTAATAAAACCTCATGTCATTCCAAGCACGTGTGTAAATTTTTACCTCTCTATCTATATTATTCCGTGCTTTATTCAGTTTCCAAATTTATACTGACTTTTTGATCACCAGGTACATTCGAGAGCTGGCGATCAGTTGGTAGTAATGATGTCTCATATTGTAGCTATAGCTATAGAACCTGCGGTTACGTTTACCTGTAGTCTACAGCCATTCCGATGACGATTCAGAACTCTTGGTAACTGCATGACAAAAATTTGGGTACGATGCAAGAACCATTAATTAATGGTAATATAGTGAAATCGTTGTCATACAGTCCGAATAATCAAAATGAATCAGCTATTTGGATAAATCTGATTTTAGATAACCTTTCACATACTCGTTGCTTGGGACACTGTGAGTTCAACAAAAACAAATAAAAAAAAGAATCATAAAAAATTCATGAGTCGTGTTACATTACAGAGAAAGGAATGAAACAAAGAAACAGGATGGCTACCGCTACAACACTAGGAGTATTGAAGAACAAAAGCGTAGAGGCACACAGTATCAAGTAAACCGGACTTGATGAGGGAAGAGAGAGGAGGCAAATGAGTGGGAGCGGCGAGTGCTGGTCCGCCGGCGGTGGGATGAGGCAGGTTGGGGTGGGGCTGAGCACTCCGGAGTGCGCCCTGTCCCGCTTTATCTGCCGCCACGGCCGGTAATTGAAGCCGTGCGTCCGTGCCGCGCGGCCACCGCTTGTTATCTGCCGGGATCTGCGCGCAGACCGCAGCTAAGCCAAGCATTTCTCTGCCCCGCCGTGTTAGAGGAGGGGGTGTCTAGTGAGGCAGGGGGGTAGGGGGCTAGTTAAAGGCGTGGCTGGAGGCTGTACGAGAGGCGCTCGCTCGTGGGGGGCTGTGGATTATTCCATGGCTATTCTGCCTCTGAAACACTGCTATGGTCGGCAAGAACTATAGCAGAGAGACGTCTACGATGAAGAAAATTAACGTTATACCACTGCTCAAGTATGTTGGAACAATATTACTCGTCATTACTGCCCAAAACATGATGATGTGGGCTGTTTCTAACAGCCAGACATTTCACGCTAGTGTTGTGGGTGAAAGATTACATATCAGGCACATGCCTCGAATGTTCTTCCTACGCACCTTTACTATAGCATATTTGCGTTTTTTATGCAAAAGTTATGGAATGGTCGTCGATCTACTGGTAGCACTTTCCTTCATTATAATGAGGATCGTTGCAAGTTTCTTATGCTGCCTGCTTGTTCACAATAAATTTTTAAATAATTTCTTAGTATTGGCACGATACTTTTATCGATCGCAAGAACTATGCTTGGGTGCCACACGTAATTACAGGCAAATTAAACATGACGTCACAAACATCTATTTTACGTATGTCTTTCTCCATGCACGATCACACTCAGACTGACGCCAGTCCATTGTCTCAGGCCGTTCTGGAGACTCTACTTTTAAACATGGCCAATATGAGCAAATAAAAAAGCAGTGCTTCCTTATAACGGCTTCCTGTAACTCCCAGCAGGAGACAAAACAAATATTTATGATGCATATATGGAGACTGAAGCGACGAATGAAAATCGTAATCAAGGCTAAGATTCGAGCCCAGATTTCCTGCTCACTATACAGATGCAGTAGCCACTACGTCGCCTTTGTAAAATGGATTTGCGCAACTGTACGAACTACCCTAGCACATTATCCTTCTCAGTTCACATTCCCTTTCGTTCCTTAGCCCATTCGAGATTCCCCTAAAAGCTACAATGTCTAGTTTTCCAGAAAGGATCCCCCATTTCCTTCTGTGCTGAGATGCTATTCCAGTACAGTTTGAGAGCCTCTGCGATACTGTTTAAGGAAAATACCAAGTGGGCTAAGGCGTGCTAAGCAGCCCATACAGTTGTGGAAAGCTACTGTGCCAGACTGGCACATCTGCTTGTTGACCACGTGACCTGGATTCGAATCGCAGGCTTGGCACAAATTTTCATTCGTCCCTTCAGTCTGCATATGTATCTCAGATGAGTTTGAGATTGAATAGACCTCTGAAACCATGTAGTTTGATTTGATTACAAACTTTATTGCTCAATCGTTTCACGTGACCAACCACGCATGCAGGTTGTGATCATGACGCAATACAGTATCTAATTAAAAATATCGAGACAGGCCTACGGAAGGTGGAATAGATATTTAGAGGTCATGACAGGCGGAAGCGCCAGTAGAACAAGTGGTCCACAGTACTGTGTGGTCGGTGATCAAGCAGTAGCAGCAGAATGTTAGGAAGGGTAGTGACTTCCAAATTGGACTGGTCATTGGATGTCATCTGATTAAGAAAACCATCAGGGACATTTCAACCTTTCTAAAAGTGCCCAAGTCGACTGCTGATAATATGATGGTTCACATGGCTCTGAGCACTATGGGACTTAACTTCTGAGGTCATCAGTTCCCTAGAACTTAGAACTACTTAAACGTAACTAACCTAAGGACATCACACACATCCATACTCGAGGAAGGATTCGAACGTGCGACCGTAGCGGTCTCACGGTTCCAGACTGTAGCGCCTAGAACCTTTCGGCCACCCCGGCCGGAAATAATATGATCGTGATGTCGAAATGTAAAGGAGCAACCACACAACCACAGATATACCAACGCCAGAAAGACCTCATTTACTGAAGGGTATGGACAATCGAGCAATGAAATCAGCGGAAGGAATCCTAGTGCGTTCCTAGGTGCTACCAAAATTCCAGCTATACCAGTTACTGTGTGTAAGGAGTTAAAAACAATGGGCTACAGTGATCGAGCACCTCCCCATAAGAGACACATTTGTGAAGTCGATTCTAAGTGACGTCAAATGTGGTGTAAGACGTGATGCCACAGTACAGTGAAACGAAGGGTTTGGAGAGAGAGAAGTCCGCCTATAAGCTGAGGCAATCCGAGGAAAGATTTTGGATTTGATGGTTCTGTTCGTATGATAGTGTTTTTCGTGTTTGGGGTGACCCTCTTAATGCGCTTAAGAAAATACTAAATGTGCAAGTTTATGAACACTTTTTACAGCACTGTGTACTCTGTGCAGTGGAGGAACTATTCGGAGACGATGATTTTGTCACCATGAAAGTATGGTCTGCCATTAGACAGCGTCTATAAGGCAATGACGTTCTTGAGACATACTGTGCCACCTACATTCCCGACCTAAAAGAAATGGAACACCTTTGGGACGAGTCCGAACGTCGACTTCGCTCAAGATTCCACCGTCTGACGTCACTACCTCATCTAGTTTCGGGCCTTTTGGAGACATAGGCTACCATTCCTCCATTGACATTTGCTCCCAGCGCCATTGACTCACAAGACAGGCAGGATGTGCACTTAGCACATGTTGCTTGACTGATGCTGAGGCGGAGAAATTTGCACAAAAAAAGCTAGTCAAAAAATATAACGATGGGCAGTTCCACAGAACACGAAACTTGCTCAGTGTAAGAATGCTTGTAACAGAGGAAATTCCTTGAGAAATATGTGTCTTTTAGGATGGGGAAACGAGGTTTTAGGGAACATCTACGAAAGTTCGTGTTAAATAAATTGACTATGGCATTAAAGAATAGTGTTGATCGGTTAAATAGTCACACGTCCAAGCAATATTGCAGGATGCTTCTGTGAGAGACTGTGATGTGAGACTTCATGAGAGACTTTTTGCTGCTAGGCCTTATGTAAGGCACTTCACTGTTAAGTGGGAGTTCCAGAAAGACTTTGTTTGTGTGCATGGTGCTGGCCACAAGCAAGTCTCACAGCTGCCCCATTCCAACGAGGGATGGAACACTCGGCCGATACCACTGACAGCCCGGTCGGTATGATGGATAAGACTTTTCACCATTTGTTGTCACCTATTATTGGACTGACGAATGATATTCTGCAATGCAGCACACGTCATCTGAGTGCTGCAGCCTTATATATTCCAGTGGAAGACGCCTATTACGTATTTCAGTCTACAGTGGTCTGGCAATAGAATGTTTATGTCCGCAGCTGTTTATGCAGGCAGAAATTGCTGAACCACGTATTCGTGATACTCATGGAACATCTTTGACACGGTGAAATGAGAAAAGCCCTTTCGAATTGACTCTGAGTGGCGTATTCATTGGACACGTTTATTCTGGCCGCGATCACCTGCACTCGTACAACAGGTGTTGCCAATCCTGACTTCGATGATCACGTGACACAGGAATTTATCGAAATAATCTATTCACATGGCTGCAAGATTCGTCTCTCTCTCTCTCTCTCTCTCTCTCTCTCTCTCTCTCTCTCCCTCTCTCTCTCCCTCAATCTCTCTCTTTCTGTCAAAGACCAAACGTTTCACTTAATTCAGTAGGTCATGAGCGTACCTCAGTCGAACTGCCGGTAGAAAATCATTGTAAGAGTTCACACAGTGTTTTAGAATACTCGTACATAACAAGAAAGACACGAACAGCAAGCGCCTTGGAGAAGGTTGCCTATAAGTAAACATGTGAAGTTTGAAGTTATTGTTGACGTTTGTTCACGAAGAAGCTCGCTTTCCGGGATGTTCCTTAAGCGACAACTGGAGGGAAAGTGAAGATTTTATTAGTCGTATGTTCTAGCGTCTCTAGGATAGTTGGAATTCACCGCGGAAATCTGTGTTCGATTTATAACGCTTGTCAAAAAAGAGACAACTTATTGCACCCGTTACCTCTTCCGAGTCATTTCATTTCGAAGTAATGGAATGTTTTTTCAACACTCTCTATACCACTTGACTTGAAATAAAAATGCAGCATATAAATACATACACACACGCGCACATATACAGGGTGAGGCAGCTAAGTCATAACACCCCTTGTTTTTCCCCAACCGTAACAGATACAAGGATGCCGTTTGGACATTGAATTCCAGGGACAGGGGCTAATTTAATACATCACATTTAATGTTTGTGCTATTTTTTATTACAGAGATATGAGGCCACCTTTGTTTTTTTTAATGTAATCCTAAATCAAATTTTAGCGTAACATGATGGGCTTAAAAATACGGTTTCAAATATATGCAATTCATAATATTTAGGCGAATAGATTTTGAGACACAGGTATGTTCTCGTGTCGCGTTCGTCCGAAGCGGCGTTGTCCAGTGTCACCTTTCCTGTAGTGTAGAGTACATGGTAAACACCGCGAGTCCGTCCTTACACGAACACGCCAATTTACCCGACAATAGTAATACATACTGCGATATTTGGTTCAAAAATTAACTGATGATGTCGCGCAAATATTATTCAGTTAATTGACAACTATAATACTAAAATAGTAGACAACATACAGTATTAAAATACTACAAGACGTTAATACATTATAAGTAACAGAAATACAAATTTAAATGATGAGGCCCTTATTGGTCACAATTATTTCGCACGTATTTGTTTGTTATTTTAAAATATTTACTATTGATCACGATACGAAGGAAATACAAACAAAGATGCAAGGTACATACTGTACGTAATAGAAAACATTACTGAAGCATGTGGTCAAAATGCTTCCCCTCTGCTGCACTGCACATTTGTAGTCACCGTTCGAATAATTTGTGAACGGCTGCATGGGTGTTACGCGAGATACCAGCGCACGCTTCGATGATACTTTACTTCATATTGTCTGGCGTAGTTGGTGTTGGAGCATACACTTTGTTTGATTGCTCCCCACAGAAGAAATTCAAAAGAGGGCTGGCCACTTCACTTCAGCACGTCGTCCTATCCAACAATCCGGGAACTTTTCATTTAACAGCTCTGTAGCCACACGGGATGAGTGAACAGGACAGCCATCATGTAGGAACCACATGCAGTGACGCGTAACTAATGGTACCTCTTCCAGCAAAATGGGCATAACGTTTCGCAGGAACTGTGCATAGTTATTGCCATTTCGTATACCCGGAACGACGTACGGCCCCACAATGGCATTTCCGAAGATGCCGCACCACACGTTAACACTCAACGGTTGCTGATGCTGTACCTGTCGAAGCCAATGAGCGTTCTCTATTGACCATTTATGCATATTATGCAAATTCACATTACCGTGGTTGGTGAAAGTCGCTTCATCAGTAGAAAGCAGCCGTTGATAAAACGTTGGATCATCTTGTAGGCGCTGCAGAGCAAACCGGCAAAATTCCTGGCACCATTTGAAATCCACACCGGAGAATGCTTTATGTAATGGGTGGTGAAACGGGTGAAATCTATGCCGGTGCAATATGCGTAGAACACTTCTCTAACATACGAAATTCCGAGACGATACGTCGGGACGAAACAGTAGGGTCATTATGCGCCAACGCTCGAACGCCCTCTTCGTTTACCTCGCCAGTTTCAGTTTTCTGCCTTGTCCTCTGTATGGCGTTCCATGATACCGATTCAAGTAGTTTCTTGCAAATACGTGCAAGAAGCTGGCGCGTAGGACGCTCTCGATCAGTATACAGCTCTCCATATCGCTCTATTGCTCTAAAAGCATTTGTTATGCTTTCACCATTCACTGGAAGCATATCTAACTTTTCTTTGTTGGTGTACATATCTGCTCCAAGAAACTGTGACGGAAATACGATGTCTCATCACCCCAGCAGCACATTTATACCCTTCTCTCCAGCTACCTCGTGCGTCACCTTGCGGCGTTATCGATATGCAGAAAACAACGCTTTCCCCGTGAAGTTCCTCAGTGGTCAACAGGGAACGTCGCATTGGATGACATCGGAAATTCACTGAGGCTTCTTGCAGATGATGCTGTGGTGTATCGTGAGGTTGTAACAATGGAAAATTGTACTGAAATGCAGGAAGATCTGCAGCGAATTGACGCATGGTGCAGGGAATGGCAATTGAATCTCAATGTAGACAAGTGTAATGTGCTGCGAATACATAAAAAGATAGATTCCTTATCATTTAGCTACAAAATAGCAGGTCAGCAACTGGAAGCAGTTAATTCCATATATTATATGGGAGTACGCATTTGGAGTGATTTAAAATGGTATGATCATATAAAGTTGATCGTCGGTAAAGCAGATTCCAGACTGAGACTCATTGGAAGAATCCTAAGGAAATGCAATCCGAAAACAAAGGAAGTAGGTTATAGTTCACTTGTTCGCCCACTCCTTGAATACTGCTCAGCAGTGTGGGATCCGTACCAGATAGGGTTGATAGAAGAGATAGAGAAGATCCAATGGAGAGCAGCGCGCTTCGTTACAGGATCATTTAGTAATCGCGAAAGCGTTACGGAGATGATAGGTAAACTCCAGTGGAAGACTCTGCAGGAGAGACGCTCAGTAGCTCGGTACGGGATTTTGTTAAAGTTTCGAGAACATACCTTCACCGAAGAGTCAAGCAGTATATTGCTCCCTCCTACGTATATCTCGCGAAGAGACCATGAGGATAAAATCAGAGAGATTAGAGCCCACACAGAAGCATACCGACAATCCTTCTTTCCACGAACAATACGAGACTGGAATAGAAGGGAGAACCGATAGAGGTACTCAGGGTACCATCCGCCACACACCGTCAGGTAGCTTGCGAAGTATGGATGTAGATGTAGATGTAGATTGGACAACGCCGCTTCGAAGAATGAACGCGATAGGAGAACATGCCTGTGTCTCAAATATAAATATCATGATATACACATTTACATTTAAAAAAACAAAGATGACCTCATATCTCTGTAGTAAACAATAGCAGAAGCATAAAAGGTGATGTGTTGAAGTAGCCTCTGTCCCTGCTATTCACTGTCCAGACGGCATCTTTGTATCTATTGTGTTTGGGGAGATACAAGGGATGTTATGACTTAGCTGCCTCGAGATGGAATTCCGTGTAAAGTTTCATTAAATCGTAGAGAAAAAGAGTTGTTTCAGCAGTACTGAAAGAAGAAAAGGTTAGGAGGTAATTGGGGGCATAAATTTCGAGAGACAGGACGTTATTGTTTGCGAGGAAATGCGAGTGGATTTTGGAAAATTCTGGAAGACGGTTGTTGCACTATTATGGCGACAATCTGCTAAAATTTCAACAGGAACAGTTTATTCTGCAACCGGCGAAGAGGTGCAAGGGCAATTGGAGAAGGCCTCATCAGAACAAAGAAGAAATTACAAGAAAGTAGATTCACACTGTGCAATCACACTAATGCGACCACAGGTCGAAAGGCTGAGTAGTCGCCATTTGCTGTGCAGACAGCTGTGAGACTCGCAGGAAGAGAGGCAGGAAGAGAGTTAGCGATGTTCTTGAGGGTAGCGACATGGATGTGGCGCCATACCGATGCCAGTGCTCGATGTAGTCTCATAGATTGTTGACTAGGTTTCATCCCACGAGCTTGGTGGTCAAAGAAGTATGGTAAACCCAGCTCTTTGAACTACGCATGTTCATAATTCTACTGGCAGATGCTATCTTGCAGAGGAAAAACAAGCTGCATGAAGGATGGACTTTGTCCCCATGGAAAGGTGCACATTTGTGTGATCCATAGTAGCTTCCACAATGACAATATAATCCAGGAAATGCCAAGAACACATTTTCCATAACGTAGCGCCCCTCCCTCCGGCATGAACGCTTCCGTCGATTGTTGTTGGGTGTTTAGTTTGAGTCCGATGGAATATGAAACTTGATTCATTTGAAAAGGCCACCTGTCGCAGTGGACGTTCAGTTGCGGCATTGCCGTGCTACTTCCAGCCTTCGTTCCGATGAACACCAGTCAGCATGGGTGGATGAATCTGGTGTCCGCTGCAGAAGCCCAAACTCGGCAACGTTCACTGAATGATGGTCGATGAGGTACTGTTGGTAACCCTATATTTCATCTGGGCTGACTGTTGCCCAACGGCTGCAATTCTATTCCCCCGTATACATATTCGCAGCCGTCCTCCACACCTGTCCTCTGTGGCCTGTGGTGCACCACAGTTTCTTCGTCGCCAGTTTTGGGTAGCACCATTTTGCCATGTACGCTATGTGGAATGTGAACTTAGCCATCTAGGAAATGATTCTACCCTTGGCTCGAAAGAAAATGATCGTGCACTTTTGGAATTCAGATGAATCGCTCCATGCCCGCATTACGACAAGGACTCCACTGTTTTCCAAGTCACCTGGCACGCTTCACATATTCAACTCTGCTACTGGTGCCACCTGCAGTCTGTGAGTGGTTACTGCACGTTGACATCTATCGTAGCCGGTGGTCACAGTATTGGGACTCGACTGTGTAGCAAAAGACGCCTGAGAAGAGAAGACACCGAGAAGCCACAGAACAATTCAGAACCTGCATCAGCAGGGACAAAAGAATACTGGTTCATCGTAATTGACACCGATCAGCCAACCAAGCTAATTTTCGTGCTGTACAACACGAGCTAGAGACTATGAATGTGGTTGTTTCGCGTTGTTGATAAGTGGGAAATTGATTGAACATATTCTGCATACCGAACACTAATTCGTACTACACCGTGATTAGAAATGTGAGGGTTAACATTTCGAATATAACTTTTGACTGGAATAATAAACCGATGGTTAGATATCTGAATAAATTACTGAACTGTCGTCTCTATTGTTAAAGCGATGAAATTAAGTGGTTCAAAAATGGCTCTGAGCACTGCTGTGGTCATCAGTCCCCTAGAACTTAGAACTACTTAAACCTAACTAACCTAAGGACATCACACACATCCATGCCCGAGGCAGGATTCGAACCTGCGACCGGAACGGTCACGCGCTTCCAGACTGTAGCGCCTAGAACCGCACGGCCACTTCGGCCGGCTGAAATTAAGTCCCATACCCCGTTGCAAACAGTTAAAGTTTGTTTCTTTTGTATGCATTTGATGGTAAACGACGCGTCTATGTAGCTCAAATGACATATTTAAGGTCTTGTCGATTAATCCGTCCAATTAACAAGGACTTCCAGTGATATTCGAGAACAGCAGACTATCAGCTAAAAAGAAGGCTGCCGTCATCAGGAGGTGGGAGAAATCTGAGGTTACATTTCTGAATTCGGCTAGCAACCATTCGCCACATTTGTGTTACTGTGTCGTACAAAAACAAAACTAATTTTCTAATATCATTTCAGTGCAGACCACATGGGAAGAACAGTATCAAAATTCATTAAGGCAATAAAAAAGGGTACCCCACAGATGACAGTTACATTCCCAGCAATTAAATTTGTTTCGCATTGAAAACTCTACCGTCGGATGACAAAAACGAGCGGTGTTGGTGTAGGGTATTGCGCCTCTGTTCACAATCATTCCGGAAACGTGTTTGAGAAAACTACTCATACAGACACTTTCCAGGTTAAAGTGCACTTAAGGTGTCAGCCACTCATCTGATGCGTGTTGCTGTTGGCAGTTAGTTTCCATTTGTTGCACCCATACAGCTGACAGTGTACAGTGGTCAACGAGAATAGCTGAATCTAATGACATGTTTCAACTAGAGATACGAACAGATCACTTTTTTTGACACGGATATCGCGAGATTCACTATTATTGATCTGACTATTATGGATTATGTGACTGATTGCTAATTTCCGTATATAAGTTAGTATTTTTATTGCATTTGTATCGTAATATGACGTGATTATACTTGGGGTATTATTTCCATTTCCAATATTGTGGTTTAGTTGTGAGTTGGTGTACCCAACGAAAGTGAATTGTGGTGACTGAATGATCTGTACCTTATTTGTTACTCCAATGATCATTTTTAAAACTTTATGTGGTATTTTCGCAACGTCTCGATGCATTAGGTCGTGATTACCGATTAACCTAAGATTTCAGATTCAGTTTACATTTTACGGAATATTCTGTTAATTTATATGACAAAATTCTGAACAATAAGTTCAATTAAGCCACCACGTAACTTCGTACACTCCATATCATGACATTTCTACAATACTATTTTGTCATTGGTACTGGCGTATTGTGTACTCATTCGACACATGATTTATCGTCCAACGTTCTGCGCACAAAAAATTACCAACTGCGGCACGCATCGCAAAAGTCGCGACACCGTCAGTGCACTATTACCAACTTTTCGTGATTTACAGTTAATTACCAACAGTTATTACAACAGCAACTACTATTTTGTCTGTGCGTTGCATTGATCATATCAGTCCGGTGTAAGTAAAAAAAAGCTGGCTGCCAGATCTTGGAATAAAACGATGGGTTCGGATTGTAAGCTTTCGGCATCAAGTTGCATTTGGCAAAATTACAGCGGTACCTCTAGTTATACTTAGTCCGCAAGGAGTTTGGTAGCCACGTTAGAGTTATTGCATTTGTATGATAGCATAGTGTGGTCCTGCTGCTAGTGTGTAAATATACAGCATGCAGGAGGATACTGACTTTGATCATAATTTTTAATCACCGGTGGAGATACTATAGACCATGTCCAGTACTTACAAGCTCTACAAACTTTACAGAACTCTCTTAGCGCATCTGGAAACAGCTGCGGTAGCTAACATGTCGGCAGAAGTAGTCTTTAGGACCATTTTACGTGGTGCACTGTTGTTGCTGCCATATAGTAGCAGCCGCTTAAACCAGTCCGACATTCTTCAGGCAAGAGACTACCGATCAGACGATTGTTTACGCTTATTCGAGCCCAAATGAAATGTATCACGATCGCTTTCGTTGATTGGACCAATTAACAAGTTGTCTACGCTGGACAGAAACAGGAGAGGGCAGTTGAAACCAAAGACTCGGATATTCAATGAATAGCTACAAACTCTACGACAGAAGAATGTCCATCAAGGACAGTCAAACACTATCCTTGTGTATTTTTTCAAATACGCAATATGATCAAAACAAATCAGAGCACAGTAGCGAAATTTCAGATAATAGGAAGGAAAATCAGGGACGTTAAAGCAGGTCAATGTAAATAGGAAAAGCTAGATACAATATAAAACAGCAAAGCAGAATTGAACACTAAAAGGATCGAAAAAAGTCGAAATCGAGCGAAAAGTGACATGCAAGCAGGAACAGCATAAGCTTGAAGCAGAACTGAAGAATGAAACAGAGACTGGCCAAGACAAGATAGGGAAGAATTCGAAAATAGAGTCAACTAGAACAGAAGATAGCAGCAGAGCAAGTGAAGTTAGGAGGAATTTATGCTGAAGCAGAGGTACAACTGAAGGATGAGCTCAAAACGCTACTACGGGAAATTGACAAGAATATCGTGGGTATCAAGGAAAAGACGGAGGGAATAACTGAAAAAAAAGTGGAGACCAGGTTATTAGAACAAGTACAAACAAAGATCGCTGAGCAATTGAAACCGGTAGAAAATAGCGTGCATCAGATTGCTGAAAGGATAGAAACGGTATAGGAACGAATTACAGGTTGTAGAGCAGGGAGTAAGTAAGATATGGCACTCATGTGTGGCACTCCACACGAGGGCAATGAATGGCATTGCGAGAAGGCTAAAACCACTATTTTATACTATTTTAAAATCTGAGAGAAGGTGGTCAGTACATCCATAGGAGTTCTTGGACGAATTGAGCAGGAACGTATTAGTACACTGGAACGAGAATACGAAATTAGATGAGGCATGTAGTTTAATGAAAGATGATGCTCTACACTGGGTGAACAATGTACAAAACGAATGTCAAAATCTTGAGAATTTATTCAAAAAACTACTATAAAGTGGTGGTGACCAGGAATTGAATCTAATGTAGTAAGGGGTTTCTATGGGCTCTGGGGAATAGTGGTGGAAGTATGTAAGCGTACTGTGAGAAAATACTTAGAAGACTATGTTATGTCAAACAGTTTGGTAACGACCAGCTAAAATATGTGGCTTCATGGAAGGTCGTGTATGGCGGTTCTTGGAAGGAACGGACAGTGGATGGAATAGCACTTTAACAATTACACACCACCGGAACAGCTGATGTATTACATGAAAGTATGGACTCGGAACATTAATGATGAACCACGAGGTGGGAGAGGAAAAATCGATTGAGGAAGACGTATCCATGGATGTTCCTATGGAAATAGTGGAAGAAGAGGGAGATTTCGAACACAGAACCATCAAGAAAACTAAACGAACGCGAACGTGGCGATCAGGGCTAACTAATTAGTACAACCCACAAAGAATAGGCGAAAACTGTTGTTTTCCCAGAAACTCAGGTGGAGAGCATACTCTATTATCAGTAGGGTAATGATCCAACGGTGTGGTTGACCGCTGAAAGTTAGGCGTATGTTACAAAAATCATGACAATTGATCTCGGAGTCAGATTCGGAATACACGAATATCTTTAAAGGTGTGTTAAGTTGTCTGTGATTTCTTGCAAAGCTCTTGCGCAGTGTTTTTACTTACACACGAGAGGAAAGTTCTACCAACGTATTTTTATAGTCACTATGATATACCCATTCTTTCTCGACCGCATGGCCTAAATTTTAAAATAATCAACTTTCCTTCTCAGGTTTGCTTATTGAGAAAGACCAAACTTAATTATCTCTTATTTGTAACTCTGTTGTTGCTATAGGTACAGCTGCGATATGTTACGGGTGACGCATTTATCACCTCTATACGATAATTTTTTTTATATTCAGAATGAATTTTGGTGTAGCAAAGTTCATAACACTTTATGTAATAACGCCTCTTTAATGTGCAACCGTCAGCAATATAATGTATTGTTTCACAACAATTAGCCTTTAACCAGACACTTTTATGCTCACGGCATAGCAAATTCTATATTTTATAAAAGTGGCGGTTAAAATATTCTTTTTTTCTCCCTTGGGATCTTTTAGCGTTCTTTAGGACGAATTCCATAGTTTTAAATTAACTGGTGACACTGAAGTTAAGCCGGAGCAAACGGCTGTACATGACTAGGAACTATACGATCCATGGGAGGCAGAGTTGCTACAAATCCAATATTAAATAAAGTGTTGGCGCAGAAATGGTTATGGAAGAAAACGAAAACGAGAAAGGCGACAAGACGAAAGACAAGAACATAAGAACGAAGATGAAGAGCATGACAAGAGGGGGTAGAAGATATTGTAGCCGCAGAAAGTGTCTTGAAGATTCTTATCAATTCATTCCTTAGACATGAGGACAGTGTAGGATGGGAACTTAGCTATTAAGAAGAAAGCGAGGAAGGCAGTGAACATGACAGGCTAACAGGAAGTGGAGACAGCCAACAACAAAAACATTTGATTAGAGACGGGAAAGAGGAGAAGGATGATTATACGACGAAGGAGAAAACAACTTGGGTGAGGTGTAGAAAGAGGAAGCAGTGGAAGAGTGACAAGAAGGGACAGCAGTGAGGAGGCAGAGCGAGATGGTGGGGGAAAAGGTTTTATGTCAAGAGGAGGAGGAGTTCAGTTGGAGAGGGCAGGTAGTTTAAACGAAACAGAGAGAGGAATTTGAAAAAGCGGTGGAATTAATAGAAACCTGTTTTAGTTGGAAACATAGAGAAAACTCAATGTGACGAAAGACGAAGATCTGAAGTTATTCGCTATTCTGTCGGTCGTTTAAGAAAACTTGAATGAAGACGAGGAAAGAAAAGATTGTGAAATTAAAATATTCAAATATGTGTTAATCGCTAAGGGACCAAACTACTGAGGTCATCGGTCCCTTGACTTACACACTTCTTAAACTAGGTTATGCTAAGAAGAACACACACACCGAAGCCCAAGGGAGGACTCGAACCTCCGGCAGGAGGGGCCGCGCAGTCCGTGACATGACGCCCTAAACCACGCGGCCACACCGCGGAGCTATTGTGAGATTAGTCATGCCTGACAAGGCACCGATGGGTGCGCTTGTTCATCGCAGCAGGACAGGCACGTCTGTCTTCGATGAACTGTTTCAGCTTTTTACGAGAAACTATCAAATAGTAACAATATCAGTGACAATCACAAGAAAGTGAATGAAGGGGACCGAGATACTGAGAAACCTTTCGCCTTGTTTGAGGGAGGCGACGGCCTTGCCACAGTGGATACACCGGTTCCCCTTCAGTTGAGGGCTGTCGGGCGTGATAGGTGACCGTGCGGGACGCCACGAGCTGTTGCCGTTTTTCGGGGTGCACTCGGCCTCGTGACGCCCATCGAGGAGCTACTCGACTGAACTGTAGCGGCTCCGGTCAAAGAAAACAATAGTAACGAACTGAAGAGCGCTGTGCTCACCACACGCCCTCCTATCCGCATCGTCAGCTGAGGATGACACGGCGATCGTATGGTCCCGATGGGCCACGTGTGTCTTGAAGACGGAGTCCATTTTTTTTTATTTGAGAGACCATTTGTGTCCAGAAAACTAGTGGAAAATGTGTATGAACTGACAAACCTAATTCAGGTAAGCATTTTGGAAATATGTATGTAACCGAATTGAGGAAATATTACACAATAAGAGATTAAATGAAATGACGATTTATCTACAAGTTTTATTTAAAAAGAGAAGTTTTACTACGTTAGTTAACTTCTATTTGTTTTGTTAATGTCACTATACACGTGCTTCAGTAAGTCAACGCAAGTATGAATATGGTCCTGTGCACTTGGAGGTTGCTCTGCAGTTACAACAGTAAACCTAACGACAGGTTCTGGCCGTTACTATAAGGCGCAAACTCTAGTTTTTGAAGATGAGGTTGTGCATCAGCGCCCTAGAGAGCCAGTAGCCGCAACAGGGAGATGTTCGTAAACATATGGACATGGGGTAGAGAACGGGTTTGAGAGGATCTAACTACTTTTCTGTAAATGAACTTGCATAGACCCTACGTAAATAGGCAACACTAGGAAATTCCAACAATAGAAAGTGATTGTTAGAATTTTCCTGTTTGTATAACACATTTCCCACTAAGTGATATCCCATGGGAATCATTATAGAACTGTTTATATATGCCGTTTCTTTTCTTTCGTTTAAATGTTGTTTAGTCATTTTGTGACCTTATGTGTGTGAATACTCGTATGTGATATAAAATACATACATGTTATAAAAAAGAGAAAGATGTATGCATGTATGTTCCTTTATGTATTTGTCACATCGCCTCCTAAAGCAATGAACCGATTTTAACCAAACGTGGTACACACATCGCTTACTGCCAGGCTACAATCACTGTGAGGATAAGAACCATTTTAAGAGATATGACGTCATAAACAATGTGATACGTGAAAAACTATCGCATTGTTCACAACGTTTAAGGTTTTTACTTCTTTGCTACTAACTCTATTAGCAACATATTTCACAGAGAGTGTCGACGTATGCTGCTGCATGTATCTACAAAATTATATCATTGTGCGACACATATGATAGACCTATGGTCCTGGGGTAGCGCCTTTGATTAGACCAAAAGATCGTCGGTCAATGGTTCGAAACCAAACATTGCTTAAATTTTCATTAATAATCAGCATTTGCGGCCGAAGGTTTCCGGAGTAAGAAGACACCCTCTTTCTGTCAACGGCGTTGTCAAAGATGGCGGAGGAGTGGTCAGAGGTGTTCAGCGCACTCTCTTGTCCTTGGGGTGGGTAACTGTCCCTAAAGGGGAAAGAATCAGCAATGATCAACGGCATGAGGATGCAGAATGCAATGGAAACCACTACATTAAAGACACAAACCTGTATCCACGGGACATGTGGTCTGTAATTGAAAAAGTGTCATGATGATCTCTCCAATGGCAGAAGATTCCGGAATAGTCCCCCATTCGGATTTCCGAGAGGGCATTACCAAGGGGGAGGTGAACATGAGCAAGAGAATGAATAACCAAAGAAAGGATATAGTTCTTCGAGTCGGGTCTTGAACGTGATAGGGAAGATAGAAAATCTGAAACGGAAAATTCAAATGGCTCAGTCTATATATAGTAGGGGTCAGATAAGTGAAATGGAAAGAATACAAGGATTTCTGACCAGATGAGTATAGGGTAATATCAACAGCAGCAGAAAATGGTACAATGTGAGTGGGATTTGTTATCAATACGAAGGTAGGCAGAGAGCGAGTACAGATCAGTGCTAGGGTTGTTCTTATCAGAATCAACAGCAAATCAACAACGGCAACCATATTTCAGCTGTACATGCCGACGTCGCAAGTTGGAGATGAAGAGATAGAGAAAGTATATAAGATATTAAGGAGATGGGACCTGGATAAACTGAAAGAACCAGAGGTTGTACAGAGATTCAGGGAGAGCATAAGGGAGCAATTGACAGGAATGGGGGAAATAAATACAGTAGAAGAAGAATGGGTAACTTTGAGGGATGAAGTAGTGAAGGCAGCAGAGGATCAAGTAGGTAAAAAGACGAGGGCTAGTAGAAATCCTTGGGTAACAGAAGAAATATTGAATTTAATTGATGAAAGGAGAAAATATAAAAATGCAGTAAGTGAAACTGGCAAAAAGGAATACAAACGTCTCAAAAATGAGATCGACAGGAAGTGCAAAATGGCTAAGCAGGGATGGCTAGAGGACAAATGTAAGGATGTAGAGGCCTATCTCACTAGGGGTAAGATAGATACCGCCTACAGGAAAATTAAAGAGACCTTTGGAGATAAGAGAACGACTTGTATGAATATCAAGAGCTCAGATGGAAACCCAGTTCTAACCAAAGAAGGGAAAGCAGAAAGGTGGAAGGAGTATATAGAGGGTCTATACAAGGGCGATGTACTTGAGGACAATATTATGGAAATGGAAGAGGATGTAGATGAAGATGAAATGGGAGATATGATACTGCGTGAAGAGTTTGACAGAGCACTGAAAGACCTGAGTCGAAACAAGGCCCCCGGAGTAGACAATATTCCATTGGAACTACTGACGGCCGTGGGAGAGCCAGTCCTGACAAAACTCTACCATCTGGTGAGCAAGATGTATGAAACAGGCGAAATACCCTCAGACTTCAAGAAGAATATAATAATTCCAATCCCAAAGAATGCAGGTGCTGACAGATGTGAAAATTACCGAACTATCAGCTTAATAAGTCACAGCTGCAAAATAATAACACGAATTCTTTACAGACGAATGGAAAAACTAGTAGAAGCCAACCTCGGGGAAGATCAGTTTGGATTCCGTAGAAACACTGGAACACGTGAGGCAATACTGACCTTACGACTTATCTTAGAAGAAAGATTAAGGAAAGGCAAACCTATGTTTCTAGCATTTGTAGACTTAGAGAAAGCTTTTGACAATGTTGACTGGAATACTCTCTTTCAAATTCTAAAGGTGGCAGGGGTAAAATACAGGGAGCGAAAGGCTATTTACAATTTGTACAGAAACCAGATGGCATTTATAAGAGTCGAGGGACATGAAAGGGAAGCAGTGGTTGGGAAGGGAGTAAGACAGGGTTGTAGCCTCTCCCCGATGTTGTTCAGTCTGTATATTGAGCAAGCAGTAAAGGAAACAAAAGAAAAATTCGGAGTAGGTATTAAAATTCATGGAAAAGAAATAAAAACTTTGAGGTTCGCCGATGACATTGTAATTCTGTCAGAGACAGCAAAGGACTTGGAAGAGCAGTTGAATGGAATGGACAGTGTCTTGAAAGGAGGATATAAGATGAACATCAACAAAAGCAAAACAAGGATTATGGAATGTAGTCTAATTAAGTCGGGTGATGCTGAGGGAATTAGATTAGGAAATGAGGCACTTAAAGTAGTAAAGGAGTTTTGCTATTTGGGGAGCAAAATAACTGATGATGGTCGAAGTAGAGAGGATATAAAATGTAGGCTGGCAATGGCAAGGAAAGCGTTTCTGAAGAAGAGAAATTTGTTAACATCGAGTATAGATTTAAGTGTCAGGAAGTCATTTCTGAAAGTATTTGTATGGAGTGTAGCCACGTATGGAAGTGAAACATGGACGATAAATAGTTTGGACAAGAAGAGAATAGAAGCTTTCGAAATGTGGTGCTACAGAAGAATGCCGAAGATTAGATGGGTAGATCACATAACTAATGAGGAAGTATTGAATAGGATTGGGGAGAAGAGAAGTTTGTGGCACAACTTGACCAGAAGAAGGGATCGGTTGGTAGGACATGTTCTGAGGCATCAAGGGATCACCAATTTAGTATTGGAGGGCAGCGTGGAGGGTAAAAATCGTAGAGGGAGACCAAGAGATGAATACACTAAGCAGATTCAGAAGGATATAGGTTGCAGTAGGTACTGGGAGATGCAGAAGCTTGCACAGGATAGAGTAGCATGGAGAGCTGCATCAAACCAGTCTCAGGACTGAAGACCACAACAACAACATAAGATATTCCAAGGGTAGTACAGTACATAAAAGGAGATGGAAGTCCAATAGTCATGGGGGACTGGAATGCAGTTGTAGGGGAAGGGGCAGAAGAAATGGTGTTGTGGCGTAGCAAGACAGCCACGCCACGGAAGTAGCCGAAAGGCACGCGTTTAGTTCGCGCAGGCAAGAGATAGGTCTGTAACAGGATACGTAATGAATGCTATAAAGAAAAGTACGTAGCTGCTGGAATACTTAACTTTTATCCATCCTTGTGGTACATCGCTCTTGACGAGACAAGTGAGACTCTTTAGATACAAGCTATGTAAGGCTAATGGCACCTTGCTGGGTCGTAGCCCTTGGCTTAGCTGAAGGCTATTGTAACTATCTGCTCTGCAAATGAGCGAGGCTTCGTCAGTGTGCATCGCTAGCGACGTCGTCCGTACAACTGGGCGAGTGCTCGTACGTCTCTCTAGATCTGCCGTGTGGTGGCGCTCGGTCGGCTATCACTGAAAGTGGCGACACGCGGGTCCGACATGTACTAATGGACCGCGGCCAATTTAAAGCTACCACCTAGCAAGTGTGGTGTCTGGCGGTGACACCACAAATGAAAGAGAAGAGTTTGGGTATGGGCCAAGGAATAAGAGAGGAGAAAGAGTAATTGAGTCCTGTAATAAATTTCAGTTAGTAATAGCGAATACTCTCTTAAGAACCACAAGACAAGGAGGTATAATTGGGAAAAGGCCGAGTGATATGAGAAGATTTCAATTAGATTGCATCATGGTCAGACACAGATTCCGAAATCAGATACTGGATTGTATCCGGGAGAAGATATAGGCTAACATCAGAATGAAGAGTAGGCTTAAGTTTAAGAGCTTACTCAGGAAGAATCAAAGCGCAAAGAAGTGGGATACAGAAATACTAAGGAATGACTAGGTACGTTTAAAGTTCTCTAAGGCTACAGACAGAGCAATAGGGAATAGCTCAGTAGGCAGCGCTGAAGAGGAATGGACATCTCTAAAAAGGGCAGTCTCAGAAGTTGGAAAGAGAAACATTGGTACAACGAAGGTACTGCGAAGAAACCGTAGGTAATAGAAGAAATACTCCAGTTTATCGATAAAAGAAGGAAGAATTAAAATGTTCAGGGAAATATAGGGATACATGTCGCTGAGAAATGAAATAAATAGGAAGTGCAGGGAAGTTAAGACGAAATGGCTGCATAAAAAATATGAAGAAATTGAAAAAGGAATGACTCAGCTTATAGGAATGTCAGAACCATCTTCGTTAAAGTTAAAAGCAAGGGTGGTAACATTAAAAATGCAAGGAATTTCCACTTTCAATTGTAGATGAGAGAGCGGATAGATGAACAGAGTACACTGAAGTACTCTATGAGGGGGAAGATTTATCTGATGTGATAGAAGAAGAAACAATAATTTCTAAAATCATTGGGGAAGAGGCAACAAAACGTCTATTCACCTTGGTGTGTAAAATGTATGCGTATGGCGACATTCCATCTGCCGTTCAAGAAAATATCATCCACACAGTTCCGAAGACTGTAAGAGCTGAAAAATGCGAGAATTATCGCACAATCAGCTTAACAGCTCATGAATCCAAGTTGCTGACAAGAACAATATACAGAAGAATGGGAAAGAAAATTGAGGATGCGTTAGATTACAGTCATTTTGGCCTTAGAAAAGTAATGGCACCAGAGGAGCAACGCTGACCATGCAGTTGATAATGAAAGCAAGACTAAATAAAATTCAAGACATCACATAATGTGTCCACCCGAAAAAGCGTTCGACAATGTAAAATGGTGCAAAATAATCGAAATTCTGGGAAAAATAGGGGTAAGCTATAGAGAGTGATACACAATATACACATGAGCCAAAATGGAATAATAAGAATGAGCGACCAAGAACGAAGTGTTCGGATTAAAAGGGTGTAAGACAGGGATACAGACTTCACCACTACTGTTCAATCTGTATACCGAAGAAGCAATAGTGAAATAAAAGAAAAGTTCAGAAGTGGGATTAAAATTCAAAGAGAATGGATATCAATGATACGATCTACTGATGACATTGCAATCCTGAGTGAAAATGAAGAAGAACTGCATAATCAGCAGAATGAAATGAACAGTCTATTGAGTATATAATATGGATTGAGAGTCAATAGAAAAAATACGAAAGTAATGAGAAGTAGCAGAAATGAGAACAGCGGGAAACTTGACATCAGGGTTGATGGTCACAGAGTAGATGAAGTTAAAGAATTCTGATACCTAGGCAGAAAAGTAACTAATAATGGACGGAGCAAGGAGGACATCAAAAGCAGACTAGCACTAGCAAAAAAGACAGGCGAAAAGGGCATTCATGGCCAAGAGAAGCCTACTAGTATCAAACATAGGCCTTAATTTGAGGAAGACATCTCTCAGAAGGTAGGTTTTCAGCACAGCTTTGTATGGTGGTGAAAGATAGACTGTGGGAAAACCGGAACAGAAGAGAATAGAAGAATTTGAGATGTGGTGCTGCAGACGAATGTTGGAATTTAGGTGGTCTTGTAAGGTAAGGAATGAGGAGGTTCTGCGTAGAATCGGAGACGAAATGAAAATATGGAAAACACTGACAAGAAGAAGGGACAGGATGACAGGATACCCCCGAAGACATAAGGAAATGACTTCCATGATTCTAGAGGGGACTGTAGATTGAAAACCTTTAGAGGAAGACTGAAACTGAAATTATCCAGCAAATAACTGAGGAATTTTTTTTGCGAGTGGTATTCTGAGATGAAGAGGCTGTCACAAGAAAATAATTCGTGGCGCGCTGCATGAAACCAGTCAGACGTGTTACACAATGAGATATGTGAAAAACTGTCGCCTCCTTCATGACGATTAAATTTATTGCTTCTTTGCTTCTAACAATTCACAACTTATTTCGGAGACAGTATTCACCTATGCCGGTGGATGTACCTACATAAATATATCATTATATGTGTGAAAAAACGCCGCATCAGGCATGAAGTTTCAATAGATTTGTTCCTTACTACCAGGACACTTGTCCAGTCCAGTTAACGCACGGAAATCCATGACGTCTGGCAGTGCTTTTGACGGTTTCCATATGCGAATTGCAAATGGCTGTAGGTGGGAACAATAGCCGTCTACAGTGCTACATAGTGGCGTTGGCATTGAGACGTTTAGAAAATCGTGTCGTAGGCACACTAACCAGCTGCACCCAGCGAACAGTAACACCGTGTTTCTTGATTTCGATACTGCACCTGTACATTTGTACGCGATGCGTATTAGTTTTTGCAACTGTTTCACAATTTTAAATGTGTTTTCACGTGTACATGGCAATCAAATTTATGCGTATTTCGTTTCTAACAGGAAACTGGCAAAACTAATACCACGCAAGTACCAGGTGTGTGAGCTAGTTGTTATATAAATTAATACTGTTAATTTGAACTGGAATATTAAAGACAACATGCCTGTAAATATTGCCTATGAATTTCTGGAAGCTTCATCCACGTATGATGTATCATATTTGACACATATTTGTGTCAAAGTTTTATGAATGCGATAAAGGCAGTAGATGAGCAGTTAAGTTAAAGGGGAATGGCGGGAGTATTAAGTCGATCAGTCGCGAGTGTGGTAGACCGCGGGAAAATTTTTAGCAGCGTAGACAGAAAAAAAAAATTATGCTGGTAGCCGGAGGATTGCATTATTCGCGAGGAAAAGCGAGTCGAGCTTTGGAACCTTCTAGAGGACGGTTGTTGCACTATTGCGGCTATAATTTGGTAAAACTTTAAGAGGATGAACGTACCCTGGAATCGATTCAGACATAGAAGCACACGTTTAGATCACATCGGGAGAACAAAGAACAACTTACAATACATTTAATAAATACATTATTGAAAAAGGACGTCAGAAAATATTATTTAGGAATAATTTAAACTATGAATCTCCGAAAATAGAAAATGGTAGCACCTCAGCCAAAAACTCACATGACAGCGCACATCAGTTTCATGAAAGATTTATGAGCCTAAGGAATATTACTTCTACAAACAGTAAACTCGTCTTCATAAATAAATGTTTATATCACAACACAGTGACAAAGCTTAACGGCAATATGACTAAAGTCTCTCATACTGACAAACTTGGCATTAGTGATGAACTCATAGCGTAAGATAAGAGTTTCAGCTGTCGAAACATGTCGTCATTTATAAATGTTATTTAATTTGGTCTTGGCTGTAAAAAGATTTTTCAATTAATGTCAAGAACTTAAAGAGCCTTATAGCTTCCACTGATCTTGCACGTGATACTGCAAAATTAAATTCCAGAAAACCAATGATTTAGCCTTAAAAGTCAATAAAATCTGCACAAGACAGCTAAAGAAAAGCAACTCACATAAAAATAGTGACCAAAATATTCTAAATTGTATCCAAATTTTCGAACATTGAAGCTCTAACATTAAAGCTCTAATAGTCAAGTCCGATAAAGGTAACTGTGCAGCCATTATGTATGAAAAAGGGTCGTTGAATTTGATCCTACTTCTAAATTCAAGTCCAAAATTAAGGAAACACTGAACAACTGTAATTTGCTGCTAACTTAATAAGAAATGCGTAACTGCATCTCTATGAGCCCTGTTGTGTCTAGCCTCCAGTCTCAGCCTCAAATCAATAAATCTTTACACTAACATTTATGTCGAGGACATCACCGTTATAATATCATTAAACCACCAATGTCGTCATCGGATCCTAACCCAGAAATAAGGAAACTAAAGATAATACTTTATTTCATCATTATTACAACGCCCCATTTTACAACTTCTTCTAGGAGGCACAAGTACATCCTGTATTAATCAGTTACTCTAACATTGCATAGCTGATCCTCGGTAAAGACCCACAACGTAATTCGAGCAAGATAACGCTGGCTATGAAACGTCTCACTAATGTACCACATCGCTGACGAAGTCTCTACAAGGGCGCCGCTCACGAGGACCGAATAACAATGGTCCATTTTCGATCTCTGCGTCTCTACACAGGCTTCCACAAACTGTTTCTGTAAGCCAATCAAGAGCTGCCACCTCGCTCCATGCTATCTTAGCATTTACTGTCGTACTTCTTTTTTTAATTATCTGGGGGTTTGGAAACGTAATCAAGCTTTCTAGATGTGATGGATATTGATCCTTGCCGCCTATATATATATATATATATATATATATATATATATATATATATATATATATACTGGGAATAATGATTCTTCTTTACAGTTAAGAGAACATACACAGTTCAAATTCCTGGGTGTGGTTCGACCCCTTCTTATCTAGCCCACTACCAGCCATGTGGGCAGCATGAAAGAACGTCCAAGTGACCAATCGGGAATCTGACATCGTTTTGGCATCAGTATTTCGCACTATTGTCTCCTTTTTACTAACACCCCGGCAGACCATCCACACACATATGAATGATTTCATAGCGCTTGGCCTTAAATTCTCTGTCTCTATACCCTCTTGCTCCGTTACATTGCTCTTGCCGCTGCACCACCTCACTCGGTACAACTTGGTATTCTTCATTACTTTCATTAATAGATCATTACTAGATGTGAGAAATGCAATAAGTAACAGAAAGAATCCTGAAAATAATCCCCACTTTATAGAACATTTGACCCATTACGAAAAAATTAAGAGATACGACTGCTATTTGATTTATACACTTCGACGTAGGAAAGGTCTTGATAGCGCAAAGAAAAGTAACCTTCAACATGTATTCAAGTGGAACAACATTACAATCAAGATACTCCAATCCAGTAATACTTGCTTCTTATAGAGAGCATACTTGAGGATGTAGATACTCACCTTGGATGGACTAACACATATTCACACCGAACGTGAAGTACCTGATCATATGCACGATCTACTGATGGTAGCTTACCTGGAAAACGATGCTGTTTAAGGCACACGTGTCTAGAGAGTTATGCTGCATCAGCTACTGTTTTAAGTAATAATAGATGAGCACAAGAGAACATCACAGGAAATGATTCTTCTATCAATATCACTGAAGAGAAATTTAGAGTAATTTGCGTTATTATTCTACAATATAACAAAGTGAGAAATTGGCGTAGCTACGTATATTCGTCTTTTAATAGACGACATAGAGAACCGTTCCACTAAGCATTTGAATTAATACTAAGAGGAATCCCATATAACATTACATTCCTGTAGTAACATGTGGGATAGGAATGTGTACCGTGGGCTACATTTAAGGATGAATAAAAACCGATACTTACCTTTGAACCTGGAGGAAAGCCTCCCGCTTTGAACAGCGGTTCTAACCTTGGTCACAAGACGGTTCATCTATCGAGCTATTCCAATAAAATATCACGACAATGGACGCATGCAAGCCACGGTCTCACCATAAGCTCCAATACTTTGCAACTTAGAAATTGGCCACTGAAATGAAACATCAGACAAAATCACTAAAACTGAGCAGGCAGCGTCTCCACAATGCATCTGGCTTCAACACTACCTGAAACATAAGCGTGCTTTTTCTGGCAGTCCACTCGGGACCATTGATCATCCTCTGCTATGCTGGCACCAGATTGGACAGAAAAGTACCCCTCTAAATCATAGCGTACAGATGAGTCGGCGCTGTGCGGCGCTCTTAACACACGAAGCCTATTCTTAGTGTGCCATTTCACCTCGCCTGCGACTAATATGTCTTTGGAGGTAGATAATTTTAAAGATTTCTAATGGACAGCTTTCAAATATCTGTACTGCAATAGCTGTAAATAAAAAGAAATAGTGTCAACGGAATCAAAATTTTTTCGAGACGTTCTTTCATTCCATCAATGTGTTAATTTAATAAATTATAGTCATTAATTATTCACTTACTTATTTGCCGCCTTAACAAAGGAATGAAAACTGAGAATGATAAAAAAATTAAATATGCGCATATTTAATAAGTTTTCCCACAACTTTAAAAAATGTTCTAATCTTGTCCACTTTAAGTTCTTGTATGTGGGCTTTATAGTACAGTGGAATGTCGTGTTGTATAATAGTATATCCGAGCTTTTGTATTAAATTTCCTTTTTTCTCATTAACAAGAGATTGTTACTATTGACAAACGTGTGTAATGGGTATGGTCTTTCAGGTTTGGTATTAGATTCCGTGTTCAGTCGCAAAATAGTTCCTTTTCCGCTGATAATACGTGCTGTTAACTTGCGGCCAGTGGCACACATTAAATTTCAGTTGTTCTGAATTATGTATTTTCTGAGAATTACATCCGTTTTGACCGAAATCATTCATTTTAATGTTCTGTTCCTTTATTAGAGTCTGACATGATACAAAGCCTTGTAAAATTCCGGTAAAATACGACTAAATTTATTCTTTTACTAAATTTAAGAGTGCTATGAACTGTCTGATCTTCGTTATTACCTCTCTGAGGCACCGAGTGAAACCAGGGTCGAACATTTTATTGATAAGAGACGTCGTGATAGCAAATATTATTCTTTTTACTCGGATCGAACATTCAAGTTGTCAATTAAAATCTGAATTTTTATTGCAGCCGATAAAGACGTATGTCTTTTAAATTTGTGAATTTTATTAGATGGCCTGATGTATTTGGCATAAACACTTAGTACACTTGAATAACTCATAAAGGAATATAAACCAGTTGAATCAATGAAACTACAACATACATATCACCTAGATCGTTTGATTTCATACGTGCAGTCAACAGCTGTGAAAGTGTGTGGGTAGTGACTACTCAACCGCTCTTTCATAAGAAATAGAAAATTTCTGTGCATCCCTGCACACAGTTAGATTTCCCGTGACTAGTTTGCCACGCTACACTTGCGTTTGTCGAAGGTACGTAATCTGATATATGCGAAATGTTCGAAGAAAGCTACAAAAGTACTGAATACGAATTAATACAGGTAAAGAATCATCTCCAGATCAATCTGAGGAATTTCAGATTCAGGTGAAATTCAAATTTTTCCTAGGGTTTAATAAGTGAATTTATAAAGCTGTCCTATGAAAATAAGGTCAATTAATTTCACATATTTTAACATTATTATTCTTCTGTGGGAACACCATCTTTCTTATGGACTTTACATAAATTCATTCGTCATTCTGCTTGACGTTAACTAATGATCACGGTGCGACCTGTGTCAGGGTGGTTGAAAGAACTCACTGGAGTGCCTCCATTCTGACACCAGTGATTTATCAGCAGTACTCGAGCTCGGAAGAGCATTCTGTACCTGTTTCCGTCTATAGACGTTAGAGTGCGGTTTGCAAGAACGCATAATGCACACTACTTTGTGCTGAAGGCTCATTCTTCATTGGGTTACAAACAGTGAGCAAAATGAGCTACATCTGTGACCGAGGGTGGTTTACATTATATGATTGGCTCTTCACTTCTTCATTGAAACATGCTGGCCCACATATTGGTCATACGAAGGCCAAAACTCATAAGAATCATCTACGTTGGTTAACAAGAAGGGCTAAGAACTTCAAAAGCAGAAAAGAACGGGTAGGTTTGCAGAAAACGTTCATTATTTCCAGAAAACTCTGTTAAACTACGTTCTCTGTCTCGAGAACCCAAAGAAATGAATAAATGTGCTGCTGGGAAGTTCATCTTATAAAGAAGCTTACAGGAAGAAAGAATCAACATTAAATTTAAGCAATAGACGAGGATTAAATGTAAATCTTTGATGTGTCCCTGCCGTCTCAGTCCTGTACGAATCCAGAGTTTTCTTACAGAAACAATTATTTTTACTTCCAAAGCTCTGATCAGTAGCTAATTCCTCTCTAATAGCTTAAGCAGCTTTCATTTCATTCAAGCTGGTCGAAGGTGACTGAACTGTATCAGTTTAATAACCTTCAGTAAAATCATTTTATTTATAAATGTGTCCTGATTGAAGTCAAATACATACTTAAGGAGGAACTGTTCATATCATCATTTGGGACGAACCTACGCAAAACGCACAGACATCATCTGTTAAACCAATGAACTTTCGAAACTATTGCATATGATTCTCTATAAGTGATCGCCATTGAAGATCCTTCTCGCATAGTACTAGGTAGTTGAGTATACACTTTACCTGCTCGATTTCAACAAAGTACCATCGTAGACGGCAAAAGGCTACTTTTGGGATGATTACACGAACATCCGAACTCTAACGGAGTTCGTCACACGTTGATAAACTCAAAATCCCGATGCAAAAGTAGTTTGATTTTCTACACCAGATCGACACTTCAGAGCTGTGAGATGTTAAACACAACTCCACAGTAGCAGGTTCATTGGTGATCACTTTGATACATGACATCTCATCATTTATGTCTATATCAACTCACCTCCAGCATGTATAAGCGTGGCATAATGTCGCGTAATGTGACTGAAGTTCACTTAGAACCATCCGTCATATGTAAATATGTATCTCCACCTATAATATTTTCATTGTCAGAAGCACGGTCTGAGGTAGGTACGTCTTCAAGAGTTCTTCCGTAGGTGTACCTTTACGAGTAACATCACACTATTCCCTCAGTAATAACACATATTCAGGTGTAGCTTTCGGTGCCATCATAATCAAGAAAAATTAGCATTCCCTCTTCCCACATGACAAATCGAGATAGTGTACTGGATGGTTTTAATTAAACTGATGATGTTCCTAGTGCTACAGCGCAGCTGTATACACTGCAGGACGCTGAAACATCATACATTTGTTTATTAATACGTGCGCTCGCTGAGTATGTTAAAAAAATAATAGTTCCAGTTTCTGCCATCAGTGAAAATATGGCGCTGTAAGCAGACGTCCTTTTTCAATAATGTATTTATTCAATGTATTGTAAGTTGTTCTTTGTTCTCCCGATGTGATCTAAACTTGTGCTTCTACGTCTGAATCGATTCCAGGGTACATTCATCCTCTTAAGGTTTTACCAAATTATAGCCGCAATAGTGCAACAAACGTCCTCTAGAAGGTTCCAAAGCTCGACTCGCTTTTCCTCGCGAAGAATGCAATCCTCCGGCTCAAAATTTCTGATTCCGACTACCAGCAAAATTTTTTTTTTCTGTCTACGCTGCTAAAAATTTTCCCGCGGTCTACCACACTCGCGACTGATCGACTTAATACTCCCGCCATCCCCCTTTAAATTAACTGCTCATCTACTGCCTCTATCACATTCATAAAACAGAATGTGAAACGTTTCCTGTTTGGACGTCAGTGTGCTATTTATCACTAGGCGACGTGTATTTATTGGTTTTTGTGAAGTGACTGTTGGTGTACAGGATTTGGAAGGTTGATGTCTTCTGCACGAGGATAAATAGCTATTGTGGTTCATTATCGTGGTAAACTGTGTGAGCTCAAGCCATAGCACGAAAAAAAACCAAAAATAACAAAAAAAATGGTTCAAATGGCTCTGAGCACTAAGTGACTTAACTTCTGAGGTCATCAGTCGCCTAGAACTTAGTAATAATTAAACCTAACTAACCTAAGGACTTCACACACATCCATGCCCGAGGCAGGATTCGAACTAGCGACCTTAGCGGTCACTCGGTTCCAGACTGTAGCGCCTAGAACCGCACGGCCACTGCGGCCGGCCAAAAATAACATAGAAGTCCCTGTGGATTGAACTCCACCCTCCAAACACTGTGGATGGAGTGCATCAGTGGGCCACTGATGAATTGCATGTTTCACATCATTTACGAACGGGAAAAATCACAAGTTGTTGGTCAACATTACACTCCTCCACTTAACGACCGTCTGTTTTCTGTGCAGTTTTTCTGTCTCAGTGATGACATTGAGCATTACATGCTGCTGTAAACATTGATTTTCTGAGAGGTCGCCGACTCCAGATGTCCGAATATACGCACTTCCCTTTGCAATGTTAGGTCGGGAAGTGATTGGAAGGGGCCTTTATTCACTGGCACTGAATTCTTCTGTCGAGTTTCAGCCGACTGCCGATGACAAGCTGTGACACTCTTCCCAGGTCTCTATTAATTGGAACCGTGTTTACGACTCCTATCATTACGCCGTTTCATGTGGTTGTGAGTGGCACACTTAGTTCGTACATCAGCAGACATGGTAATTTCATTCATGGCTTCATTAAGGACACATGGTAAGAAGATAATTCTTCTTTGCCATTCTGTCACACCTTCACGTCGGCCCCCGTGTGCTGACTGTTGCGTACTGCCACGTACACAATGGTGAGAAGAGGTGGGCTACACAGTAGTGTAGCAGGTCTCGTCGTAGGAAAGCTGGACAGGAGTTAAAATGATTAGCGACACGTAAGTACAGTTCACAGAAGTGATTAGTGAACACGTAAATACAGTAAACAGAAGTCTTGCTTGAAGTGTAGATTTCTCCAAGCATTGCTAATAAACTTTGCAAAAGAACAAAAAGAAAACTGAAGCACTTAGTGCAGAGTGAGGCTCTCAATATTAATGCACGAACGAAATGTCGAACGCTGACTAAGACTAGCCATGTAGCTGCCGCCGGCCTTTCCATATCGAGGCGGCAGATGGTGCTCGCAGTTCAAGCCACTGATGGCATTGCCCAGCGGGCGCGCATGAATGTATTTGGTGGGTTCCTGTGAGACCGCTATCGGCGTCTGTGAGAAATGTGCGTTGCCAACTGTGAGACGCCAATGAGGGTGCTACCGATCTACGGTAACTCACTGATTATAGACAACCATCAGCGACACAGGTACTACATCACTGTCTCAATTACATCAACGCTGTAGAGTCTCACGATGAACCAAGCCCACACCACCTACGGCGCTTCAAAGCGAGCAGTATATCCCTTTAAAGTGGTTACTAACAATTTGTTCAGTGAGCTTATAAATATTTTGTTATATCAATAGTGTCATGCAAACGACTGCTGAGCCACATAAGAACATCGTGTTAAATAACGCAGCCCTCCGTTAATTTCCTAAGGAAAACCTAGTTTTCGATGCTTCAAATGCAGTTCTTCTGCACATGTGTGAAATATCGGTCAGACAGTTCTGACAGATGGCAAAGCTACAGTGAACCATTACAACTGCAACTACGCAAGACGTTCGTTACAAATATCATGCTGTAATTCAGTTTTAAGTTGCGGAAAGGATAATAGTGAACAGTGAGCAGTGATTCAATTGATAGGAGTACTGTTTGGTGACTGGTAAACGTATTTAAAGCGGTAGGTTGTGCAGGAACTGAGCTCCATATTCGGCCACATTCGTGACGTCCTGTCACAGTTGTTGCTCCCGTCGTGCCGAATAGAGCGAATTCCACTATTTGTGCAGGCTGCCGCATCACCAATCGACAACTGGCTCTGCAGCAACTGGTAAGCTTTGGAAGTGGGTGTTTTGATTCATATTCTTATTGGATTCAAGTTCCACACGTTACGCAAAACCATGTTTCTTCGTATAGGTCCAAACTTGTTTCAGCACCTTTGTGCCCTCGCCGGTGAGTTTTCTTCATTCGAATATGTAACTTGTGAAAATGTTTTAAGTGCTAATTGATTTACGAAAATTAGTCCTAAAACAGTTCTTACTTTTTGCTATTATGCAGGGCCATCATTACATTATGGGGTAGTGGTAGCATGTCCTCTTAAACTAAATAGTGTTAATGTCAACATACCTGCCGAGATAAAACATCATTTTTTTGTGTAAATGTGAGTTCATTCTTCGAAGATATTTCGCGACTATATTTGCGATTACTTGCATAGAGCTTTCGTAAATACTTCATTAGCATTTCCATGACTTTTTGAGAAGTTCATACAAAGACTACACATATTTTACAAACTAAGTTTGTAAAAAAAACTTTTCAGCTTGGCGAAAACACCGCTTAAATTTCGTTGTTGTGTCCATTCTCACTGGCGTTTTGACGTTCACTGCTTAGGGTGAGTTTGGTGGCAGGTCTGAATTTTTACTTTCTCACTTTCTCTAAACCCCCCCCCCCCCACCCTCTCTCTCGCTCTCTCTCTCTCTCTCTCTCTCTCTCTCTCTCTCTCTCTCTCTCTATATATATATATATATATATATATATATATATATATATATATATATATATATAGAGAGAGAGAGAGAGAGAGAGAGAGTTACAAAAAGGTACGGCCAAAGATTCAGGAAACATTCCTCACACACAAATAAAGAAAAGATGTTATGTGGATATGTGTCCGGAAACGCTTAATTTCCATGTTAGAGGTCATTTTAGTTTCGTCCACCTACGCTCAATGGAGCACGTTATCATGATTTCATTCGGGATACTCTACCTGCGCTGCTAGAACATGTGCCTTTACAAGTACGACACAACATGTGGTTCATGCGCGATGGAGCTCCTGCACATTTCAGTGGAAGTGTTCTTACGCTTCTCAACAACAGATTCGGTGACCGATGGATTGGTAGAGGCGGACCAATTCCATGGCCTGCACGCTCTCTTGACCTCAACGCTCTTGACTTTCATTTATGGGGGCATTTGAAACATTTGAAAGCTCTTGTCTACGCAACCCTGGTACCAAATGTAGAGACTCCTCGTGCTCGTATTGTGGACGGCTGTGATACAATACGCCATTCTCCAGGGCTGCATCAGCGCATCAGGGATTCCATGCGACGGAGGGTGGATGCATGTATCCTCGCCAACGGAGGACATTTTGAACATTTCGCCGGCCGCGGTGGTCTCGCGGTTCTAGGCGCGCAGTCTGGAACCGTGCGACTGCTACGGTCGCAGGATCGAATCCTGCCTCGGGCATGGATGTATGTGATGTCCTTAGGTTAGTCAGGTTTAAGTAGTTCTAAGTTCTAGGGGACTGATGACCAAAGCAGTTGAGTCCCATAGTGCTCGGAGCCATTTGAACCATTTTTTTTTTTGAACATTTCCTGTAACAAAGTGTTTGAAGTCACGCTGGTACGTTCTGTTGCTGTGTGTTTCCATTCCATGACTAATGTGATTTGAAGGGAAGTAATAAAATGAGCTCTAACATGGAAAATAAGCGTTTCCGGACACATGTCCACATAACATATTTTCTTTCTTTGTGTGTGAGGAATGTTTCCTGAAAGTTTGGCCGTACCTTTCTGTAACACCCTGTATATATATATATATATATATATATATATATATATATATATATATATATATATATATGTATGTATTAAGATAGGTTATTTTATCATTGTGTATTGTCATGTCCACAATCAATGGAATGAATTCCATTGTAAACACGTTTCTTTCTTGGAATTGCTGTTTTCACAAACAATAATAGTACATTTATCTACAACATTTGGATTTGTCACAGGGAGGGTCATGATCCTCTACAAAGGACAATTTGCCTAAAAATAACACCCAATTCAGCAAAAACAAAATCCCGATATCGTTGGAGAGCCCTCCCCGTACTTCCCCAAACGTTCTCAACTAGGGGTGATATTCTTAATTTGGAGAGAAATCCGGTGACCTTCCTGGCAATGAAAGGATTTGGTAAACAAGAGGACAAGCTGAAGAAACTTCCACCGTTTGCAGGCGGAAATTGCTTTGATGAAATGTAAACCAAGGATGGCTTGCCATAAAGGACAAAAAAAAATGGGTCGTAGAATATCGCTGTGCTGTAAGGGTGCCGGAGATGTCTACCAAAGGGGTGCTACTATGAAAACAAATGGCACCCCCGACCGTCACTCCAGCTTATCGGGCAGTATGGCGGAAAGAAATCAGGTTGGTATCCCACGGCCGTCCGCGCCACATTCGGACACGTTTCTGGCCTGAAATCTCATCGACTGGAGTAGAACTGTCTCCAGTAATGACTCATGCTTCGAAATGAGTCCCTATGATCAGCGAAAACATGTCTGGATGCGCCCTGGACAGCGGTGGCATACGAACCTGTCACCCGCCATATCATCCTACAATAAGGAATGATATTTTGGTGTACCATTTCTCTTCGTAGCAGGGTTCCTTTGGTTGTTATCGGTGGTATCCCTGTAGCTCCAAAAGTAAGGATCTTCAAAAGGGCAAGGAATTCTATTATTTATCTGCTTCCCAGGACTGTAAACCACGGCAATGGAAACTCAAACTGCCGGGCTGAAAAATATGTTCAAATGTGTGTGACATCTTATGGGACTTAACTGCTAAGGTCATCAGTCCCTAAGCTTATACACTACTTAGCCTAAATTATCCTAAGGACAAACACACACACCCATGCCCGAGGGAGGAGTCGAACCTCCGCCGCCATATAACGTCCCAGTGACCAGAGGGCGCTCTCTGACTGGGTAATAATGTCTGTTGCCAATAAAGCATCCGACATCTCAGGTCCAAGAAAGCTGAGAAAAGCAAGTCAGAATGGGAAAGACCGTTCACTAAGAAAATAAATGAGAAATATCGTCCGTTTTCAAGTATAGGGAGAACTGAACGTATCATACTGCATAACCCCCCTCCCCCCCCGCCCCCCGAACGCCGTAGTTGGAAGATATGGGTTTACACACTTATTGCTAAGTGAAATGCTGACAATAGTAGGTGTACTCTTCGCTTTGGTGTTGTGTACTCTACGACGTTGTCAAAGGTGTGAAAATTTGGTGCTATATGGTTGTTGAGTCAGTTTTATGACACAAATATTTCTCAAATACTCCGATGGCTTTTCCTATGATTTCTAAATTCCTTGAAGCCACCCTACAACGATTTAATAAGCACTGATATAGACACATTATTACTGGTTTAATGGTACAATATCAAAGTATTTATATATTTGTTGTTATTATTTTAGTAATGTCCGAGGCAGTTGAAGGCTGGTAAATCTGGATGGGGCATGGGGAGAGGCGTCAAGAACTGTTGACACATCCAGTGAAAGTCGCCTGCACAGTGATCAACAACGTAAACACACTGGAGGTGTAAGCGTCACTCTCACATTGCTCCCACCCTTCCCTTCCCCTCGGCCCCAAAAGAGAAATCCTAAATCAGTATCATACTGTGACATCTGTAGGAATCAAATCCTGCATCCTCTCTTGGGAAAGAGCAACATTGCTGCTGACGTTAAAAAGAAATTTATCATATAAAGAAACATAAAATTTATTAATTTTTTCATTGCTGATGTGTAAAACGATGACCTGTTTGATTTTTCATGCAATCATTAATATATTGCTGGAAGAAAGTAGCACACCGTTCTACAGATTTCCAGTTCACTCAGGATTAATAGTTGAAACACTGCACATGGAGTTCATGAAATAATTACATTTACAGAGCAGTAGAACAGGCGATTATGATGTACCAGGTAGACGACACATGGTGATACATTCGTATTACTAAGTGGAGTAGCCTCCACAGGCGACTGTGCAGGCCCTGGTTGTGGCATCCAGTGGATCGTACGGATGGCGAATACTATCTAGGGATATTCTGTGCATGTCTGCTCGACATTTTCACGTAGTTCTGTTAGAGTTGTTGGTTGACGAGTCACATGAGTCACTTCTCTGCCCATCGTATCCCACACAAGCTCCGTCGGAAACAATTCCGGAGATCGCGCTGGCCAGCGAAGTTGTTGCACGTCTCAAAAGCGAACGGAAGTTGTAGTTTATCACCCTCAGTGTACAAGGGCTGGGACGGTGGACAGTGTGTCACGTCCATGCCGTGCCGTGAATGGAAGACGGGCAAGAGGTGTGAGTACGCGTAGTCCCACTGCTGGTAACCGATTCGCAGTAGTTCATGTTGACACGTTTGGACTCACAAACCTTCTTAACTGTTCTGTGACGGTTGTACGATATGCCACTGCTGCCTTTACAATACGACTATCCTTGCTGACGTCTGTTCTGTGTGGACGTTCAGAACCGTGTCTGCGCATGTGAGAATGTTCACGTGACCACTGATGCCAGCAGCGTTGCGGAACAGAAGCATCACATCAGACTTGTGTTTCAGTTGTCCGAAAGTACCATCCTGTCATTCGTCACTATTTGACCCCTTTAAAATTCACCCAGTTGACGGTAGGAAGCACGACTGCGTCGCTATGGCTTGCTTCACACTTACACCACACGAACACTTCTGGCTGTGAGCGATCGCTGCTAAAGGGTAGACACAGACGGCACTCTAGTACCTGCACCATTAAGCTATCTGTTGTCGGACTACCATGAACAGTACATTACTATCCCCCAGGTGGCACGTTCCGTCATCAGATCGAAATCGATGTCTTTTATTATATAAAATGCATTTTAACGATCAGCTGTTCATTTGTGCCATAAGTCATTTGTCGATTTAGGTTATAAACCATCATCCAGGATGTCTATCAACGCTATTTTGTCTAAAACTGACATGGTGGACCGTGGCTGTGTACAATTAATTTTAGGTTAATTCTTACAAAGAAAAAGACAGCAACCATCCACTATTAATACTGCTATTTATTTAGGTACTGCGAAGGTGTAAGGCAAATCCAACACCTTCCATGAAAACCCTGACATGATAGCAAATGCGGCAGTATGTCACATAGCAAAAAATAAATCCTGACATTAAATTAACCAAAGTAATACGATCAACGAGTGAGCAAATGGAATACCACAGACTAACACAAGAACGTCTAAATGCATGTCATACCCTCCCACCGTGCAACAGACGCAGTTCCGAGGGAAGAAACGAGAACAGAAGCCGAGAGCAGAGTCGTGTAGGCTAGAAGGCCCTACGACATGGGACGGACACCCACATCGCCAGCCGACCGCCAGGACTACCCCCCAGCCCATGTTAAAAGATAGAGCCCTCCAGAAGAACAGTATAGATCTTACGATAACACTAAAAGGACTACACCAGCTGAAAGTTTTAGCGTGAGACTATACGCATCTCTGTTACATTGCAAACGTTAAAAGCACTGCCTCACCACGAAAAGTATAACGTTTCTCATTGGATAGACAGAATTTTTGTAGGCGGAGCTTAAGGTTAACATTAATACCCTGATTGGTCAGTTGAAAACACAGCCAGATTTTTTTAAACCAAATTCGGTAAATTGTACTAAGGATAAGTTAGGAGACAGTTGCTTCTGAGATTGTGAGGTGCGTGGAGCTGTGCCGTCCACCACCCCCTGACGCTGCCTAAACACCGACAAGGTAATGAATGCACGTGGTGTCGCCATAAGGCTTCACTCAGAACTGCAGAAGTCTCATCTGTTACATCCCCTTTTTGCATAATACTAGTGTCGATCGTCAATTAAACTTCGTGGTATTCACATTTGCTACTAGAAGTTAAAATCTGAAATGCGATGATTTTTCTGTTATATAATTATTGAGAAGTCCCATCAGCCACTGTAATTTACGACAAGTTAAATAAGTAAGTAAAGATAATTGGGGGTCACTGTAGACCATTTTGATAGTTTTCTCTTTTATGAAACTTAATTTAAATATAGATTATAGATGTGATATGGCATAAGTCATCCTTCGATCCATTGTAGAACTTGGAAACCCATTCAGGGAATATTCGTTCATATTTTTGTAGAACGCAGTTGGTTTTTATCATCCTGTATTAAAATATTTCCTTTTATCAATAGTGCAATTTATAAACAATGTTTTGTGAGTAGAATAAAAATTCCAATGGTAAACTTAACTACTTTCTCGATGTTATTTTACCAGCTAACTAAAAATAGGAAAGCCTTGAACGCCTTCCACTAAATTTAGTTAGTATTAAGATTGTTTTACAGGGAATGCAGTGGAGCTGACGCTGATATCATTAAGTATTTGATTATATCATCGCTAGTCTCACTGAATTCTTCTGAACTCTACATGTCGTGTAGTTTGGCGTCTCCTTACCAGCAACAGGTCCCAGGTTCAAACTAGTCAAATCCCTAAAAAACACGCTCAGAGCGTCGTTCCGCGAAAGTGGTAGGGAGACACGACTTAGAACAAACAGACACCACACAGAATGTTAGAACCGGTAACTGTCATCTTCTTTGTAAGAATTACCTACATTAATGTCTTTCAACAATCAACACAAAAAAATATGGAGGTACAGCATCATACAAAAATAGCAAAACTCAACAAATATGTGGGTGCAAAATTCCATTTGTATACCTACAGGGTACAAAAGATTAGCTAAATGCATCCTATATTCCTTTGAATCCGAGCAATATCGAAATGATCCAGTGGAATTGTAGAAACAATTTTTTTTAAGAATGCTGACTGTCATGTGTCAAGCAGACATCACAGGAGACACAAGATAAAAACGTACTGGAAGAATCCTTCAGTACTTAAGTTATATCAAAGATAGAACATTTTATACTGCACAAGTAACATAAGAAGGTGCTTTTGTTCTTTTGTTTCAATGGTAAGGTGTGGTTTGACTGAACGTAAACAAAAACAGAGAAACATTTTTAGTATAGTCCATTATGGAGTCGAAGTAGCAGTTGTCGTTCTACTGGTTATCACTGTTAGCATTGAACCGCGATTCTTATACCTATATTTTAACAACGCGTTTCAAGAGACAATGCTCTCATCATCAGGTTGTAAAGTCTATGTTAACGATTTAATATAATCCATTATGGAGTCGAGGTAGCAGTTGTTATACTGGTTAGTACCTTTACAACCTGATGATGAGAGCATTGTCTCTTGAAACGCGTTGTTAAAATATAGGTTTAAGAATCGCGGTTGAATGCTAACAGTGATAACCAGAGAAACATTACTGCTGAAAGTTCCAGTAAAAACAGTCGCAAGATAAAACTGGAACCACACATCAGTGAAACCAGATATGTTTTCAACAACAAGTGTGTACAACTGATTCAGGGTGTAAAACAAACTACGTAATAAAACCAATAATGTTAATCTGAAGTGAAACATCAGTGCTACTTCACCTGTAGCAACACCCTTTATGCAATAACACACGTTAGACAGAAAAATATAGTCTCTTCCATTTAAATAAACGATTTTTTCAAAACAAGCTGTACCTAACGTATTAAATTACAACAAACAGTGGTATATAATTCTGAGTATTGTTACAAGATGATCACTTACATAGCTCCAAGTAGTGTAGTAACATACTTAATCTATGATTATCCAATAACAACCCTAAGATTATCTGTACCTCAAATTGTAAGGGTTACTCTTAAGAGTCCAAATGGTTCAAATGGCTCTGAGCACTATGGGATTTAACATCTGTCATAAGTCCCCTAGAACTTAGAACTGCTTAAACCAAACTAACCTAAGGACATCACACACATCCATGCCCGAGGCAGGATTCGAACCTGCGACCGTAGTTAGCAGCGTGGTTCCGGACTGAAGCGCCTAGTACCGCTCCGCCACAGTGGCCGGCTACTGTTAAGAGTCCAAGGACAACCATCACATGAGTAAATAGAGATTACCGTGGAGACATGTTGAGCAAATGACATAAATCGTTCTTAGGAGGTTATTAACCTAAATACAAGAGGTATTTGTTATATCAACAAAAGTTAAGATCAACAGTGTGTCGCTCGCTGTGGAACAAATGCAGTGCCAAAAACCACATTTTTTTAAAATCTCGTTTTGTTCGCTTTTGTTCGTTGCATCTGCTCGGGGCGGACGTCGTAAGACGTCCATTGAGGTTCGTTGTAGATCGATTAACTCAGATTTTTTTTTTTATTACAGAGGGCACCTAACCCTCTGACCGAATACGCTGAGCTACCGTGCCGGCAATCTCATTTTGTTCGTTGTCGTTCGTTGCATCTGCTCGGGGCGGACGTCACAAGACATCCGTTTCAGTTCGTCGTTGATCCATGAACTCAGTGTTTTTTATTATAGAAGGCAGCTAACCCTCTGACCAAACACGCTGAGTTACCGTGCCGGCTAGCCTAGGCATCAGGTTATACATCACTGCATTAACTGTGATGGATATACAGGATAGCAATGATTCTGCCTTACTATTAACATCCATTTCTAAGATGCCAATGTAGAAACAGCAAAAACAAGCATACAACAGATAATTGAAAAATTGTGAACGTTAAAACAACTAATGTCTAAAAATGATCTAATCGTGATACTTTTACCTGTTTCAAAATAACCGGTTGACAGAGATGAACCCAGTACAAATGGACTGAACAATTTCGATATTGTTCAGCTTCAATGTAACATGGGAGGATTTTAACTAATCTGTTGTGCCCTGTAAGTATGTAAATGGTATTTTGTGCCCACATACTTGTAAATTTTTGCTATTTTTATATGCATTGTACTTTCATAAATTTTTTCCATTGATGTTGATAGACATCCTGGATGATGGATAATGACCGAAACCGCTAGACGACTAATGGGACAAATAAACAGCTGATGGTTACAATGCATTTTATAAAATACCATAAGGCTGTTGAAGCTCACCTTATGGAAATATTGAAAATCGGTGTTCTCTTTCCAGGTCCACTATTTTCTTTTCCCGTAGCGTATTCCCTTACAAAGACTAACTCGTCACGTGTTGTAGAAATACCTACTGACAGTCTTCGCTTGAGCGATCGAAACAGGTCAGAATTTTAGTGTGCTATCACGACAAATAAATGTTATACCTAGATTTCAGATCGCGTGCTCCACATCGTATAAAAAATCTAGGGTACTGTACGCAACAGACAAAGGCCCGTTTTTAACTGCAAGTGTTTTAGAACTTTGAATCTGTGCGGTAACCGGAGGAGACATCAGTCCACAATACACCTCAAGAGAGACGGAGGAGAAGATACGACTTGCGAGTTTATCTCAAAAATTTGGTGCCGGTTGCGGCAACGCAGCCGCGGCGGAACTGCGTCGCACAGACGGCAGCTAATCCATCACCGGCGGCTGACGCCCCGCCGTGCCGGCGCTAATCGCGTCTCACTCGCGCCCGTAACAAGAGCGGCGGCAAGTGCTGCGCCACCGCGGTTCTTGCCGGCCGCCGACGTGCCTTCCGAGCCACGCAAATGGCGTCACAGGCCATTTAGTGTCATCTCTCACGCAAGTATCGACGAACGCTGCGGCGCGGCGCCCAACCACTCCCCTCTCTCCCCACTCTCGCGCGGCTGCACTATCTGCGCCATGTGATAAATAGCGCCCCCGAGACCGGGACCCGCAGCACCACTGCGTAAGGGGATAACTTGCTAGCCAGCTATTACTTCGGAGATAGCGGGATCTGCGTGGGGACCGCTGCTATGTCTTACCGACGGGCGATGGAGACGTTCGCCGAACACCTCGACGACCAGTGCCGTCATGGAGATAAGCTAGCTGCAAAGCGGCACTCGGTTTCAGCTGGGGGCTTTCTCCATGTAACTGTCAGAGAAGTTCGCATCATTTTCGGTATTGGCTACACTTGTTACGAAGCCGGCATTGACTTCCACAGTAACAGAGAATAACGACATATACACCGTAATTCCAATCGGTAATTTATTCCTGCTATGTATTCAGGTAAGAATGTGTTTTTGTTAGTGTATGAATGCATGGTCACATGGCGATATGAATTAATAAAATCTCGGTCTTCCAATCGCGTCAGGTGGTTGGAATCCCACGAATCTTCGACTGAGCTCTCCTCTGCTGTATTCAAGTGGTACAAGTGGTACTGCCGTGTCACCGTGGACTCGTGTTACGTAACCGCTAGCTGTCTGTGACGTCACTGGTGCTATCTTCCTCACCATATGTGGTAATGTTTTCGTGCCACGTCTTTCGTCCTCGCTTCAACCTCATGCCGCTTCAGCCTCATGCCGAGCCGTCCTTCTTCACTGTGTTTTCAAAACTTTTTTCTTTTTACGACGCTATCCCAAAACCCTTTCGTCCTCATAAATGAAAGACGTTTCGTATAACAAAATTCGGTTTCGATTCTCTAAAATGTGTTCTGCTAGGATAGAGTAAGCGTAAATGCCTATCTTGTTCCGTCTGGCCACCCTCCACAGTGCAATCGCTTGGCAGACGTAGTAGTAGCCACACAGCCATGGTATTTTGTATACTCCAGGCGTTGTAATCCCTAGACTGTCCTTCACCGGCCTCGTGAGCTGACATACTTTTTCCTCGATGCTAAACACTGATAAGATGTTGTCTCTTAAGGAGTCGGTTAATCTTTCCCTAGATCGTGACACAGAAAAGCAAACCCGCAAGTTTCTTGTTTCCTTCGTGGTTCACCAGAAACAGCCTCTGACCTGAGGATAATTGCAGTCGTTTTCCTGGAAAACTTTTAGGATGTGGCTTAATTCTAGAAGGACACATTCAGCGTCTGAGACGACTTCAGCAAGGTGGCCGGTTCAGAACACCACGCCGGATGGTTGTGGCTATGAGTGTTCTGATAGCGATCCGTATTTGCACGTTTCCTGTACTAACTGTGGCTGAGGTATCCATTGATTTTCCGGCGATCGAGAGCGTTAACAGAAGGTAATGCACCATCTTTCTCTACTTCCATCGTAAACCTGATGCGGCCGCAACTGCCGCTAAGGTGTTCTAAGAATTCTCCCAGTCTTTCACGTCCTTTGGGCCAGTTGAAAAAAAGTATCGTCGGCTTAACGATAAAAGCAAGTTATCTTAGCCAAAGCGGTGTCTTCAGATTTCCTCATAAAAAGTTTGGCTATGGATGGAGCTAACGATCTTTTCAGCACTACGCCGTCCAACTAGTCGGAAGCCGTATACTTAAACGAGCCAACAATTGTACTATCGTATAACTGAGACAGGAGGTCTATGCAGTCGTTGACTGGAACACGCGTAAATAGGGAGACCACGTCAAAACTGACCATCATATCACATTGTCCAAGACGCAGATGCTTAATTTGGTTGATAAAATCGTCGGTATTCTATGATGTGGTGCACACAGCGATCCACAAGCAGCGTGAGAAGGCTGGCCAGATGTTTTGGCAGTCTATAAGTTTGTGACCCAACAGTGTTCACATTTGGGCTAAGAGAACCCATTCTGAGGCTATTTGGTAGGCCTTTAAGCATAGGTAGTCTCTCATCCTTAGGGAGGAGATTCGTAATAAGGGCCTCTTCCAGAGGTGACAGTTTTTGGGAGCCGTGATACCTTCCTCATCAACCTTCAGATCGGGTACCGTGGCAGTTTCCTGTAGGTATCCTCCTTGAGAATCAACTGAAGTCAGCTTTATTCAGAATGACGGATACACTGCCATTGTCAGCTCGCAGAATTACTACGAGAGGGTCGTTGCTTAATGTGAGGAGTCCGTTGCGTTCAGCCGTAGTGAAGTAAGGTGGTGGTGGTTCCGATTTTGAAGTAATCCGACACATTTCGAGACAAATTTTGTCTGAGTTCTCACTAGGCATCCTGGCGATTGCTTATTCAACCACGTGCTGTTCAGGTAGTAAAATTATCGCATCACGCTGGACGTTTTAATTCATTTTTCCTTTGCTCCTACCTGTGACCGCCACACATTTTTCATACAGTGTCCATATATAGTACTGAATGGACCTGCAAAATTATATGACTGCAGGACACATTGTTCAATAGGTAAAACGTCATAAAGCTTTTGCTTATGACTAAGTGTATACTCATCCAGAGTTTCGTAATGAAAGCCTTTAGTGACGTCCAACAAACTATAAACATAATTTCTAATATTTCCTAAACTTGTTCTCGCCTACATCTTAACGAAAAATATTTGACACATTATCTCATTTTTTGAAGCTGTTTTGCTTAGAGAAACGGGTTTGAGCAGTTTATAGTTCGTATATGCAGCCTTTACTGAACTTGTCGACAAACTACGGTCCCACACGCTACAAGAGATGCGCTGTGTGTCAGAGAGTGGTTTCCTTTGGAAAATCCGACAGCATATGTTCCAAGAAGAAACAGCCGGCATATTACACTCATGTTCAGAAAAATCAGAACACCTCGGTTCCGAGAGTTCCGGAACTTGTACCGAAAATTGGAATACAGATCAACATAAACATCATTTCCCCCCTTGAAAACACACATTTTACATTATACCACCATACAGCGAGACCTTCAGAGGTGGTGGTCCAGATTGCTATACACACCGGTACCTCTAATACCCAGTAGCACGTCCTATTTCATTGATGTATGCCTGTATTCGTCGTGTCATGTAATTCACGAGTTCATCAAGGCACTGTTGTTCCAGATTGTCCCAGTCCTTAACGGCGATTCGGCGAAGACCCCTCAGAGTGGTTGGTGGGTCTCGTCGTCCATCAGGAGTCCTTTTCAAACAATCCCAGGTATGTTCGATGCCGTTATCCTGAAGGAAGTCATTCACAAGATGTGCACGATGGGGGCGCGAATTGCCATCCATGAAGACGAATGCCTCACCAACATGCTGCCGATGTGGTTGCACTAAAGGTCGGAAGATGGCATTCATGTACCGCACAGCGGTTACGGCGCCTTCCATGAGCACCAGCAGCTTTCTTCGGCACCACATAATGCCACCCCAACACAGCAGGGAACCTCCACCTTGCTGCACGCGCTGGACAATGTGTCTAAGGCGTTCAGCGTGACCGGGTTGCCTCTAAACACGTCTCCGATGATTGTCTTTTTGAAGGTATAAGCGACGTTAATCGGTGAAGAGAACGTGATGCCAATCCTGGGCGGTCCATTAAGCGTGTTGTTGGGCCCATCTGTACCGCTCTGCATGGTGCCGTGGTTGCAAAAATGGGACTCGCCATGGACGTCGGGAGTACAGTTGCGTATCATGCAGCCTATTGCGCACAGTTTGAGTCGTAACACGACGTCCTGTGGCTGCACGAAAAGCATTATTCAACATGGTGGCGTCGCTGTCAGGGTTCCTCCGACGCATGATCCATAGGTAGCGGTCGCCCACAGCAGTAGTAGCCCATGGGTGGCCTGAGCGAGGCATGTCATCGTCTGTTTCTGTCTCTCTGTATCTCCTCCGCATCGAAACAACAAGGCTTTGGTTCGTTTTGAGACGCCAGCACACTTCCCTTATTGAGAGCCCTTCCTGGCACAAAGTAACACTGCGGACGCGATCGAACCGCGGTATTGACCGTCTAGGCATGATTGAACTACAGACAACACGAGCAGTGATCCTCCTTCCTGGTGGAATGACTGGAACTGATCGGCTGTCGGACACCCTCTGTCTAAAAGACGCTGCTCATGCATGGTTGTTTACATCTTTGGGTGGGATTAGTGACATCTCTGAAGAGTCAGAGGGACTGTGTCTGTCACACAATATCCATTGTCAACGTATGTCTTCCGGAGTTCTGGGAATCGGAATGATGCAAAACTTTTATTGATGTGTGTATAAACGAATATGACAGAAGCGAGAATCGAACTTAGGCATACTGCATAGCAGTCAGACGTGCTGATCTCTCAGCGAAGGAGGTGGATAACAGAGCATTAGCTTTCAGTCTGAGGCAATCTCCTTGGTTTGATAACTTAGAGTCACAGTCGAGGAGGCAGCATGTTATCCAGTAGTAGGTGGTCGAGTCCTTGCGACGGAATAGTGGAGATCTTTAGTTTGCTGCCTGCAACGGAACTTCTCTCCAGTTCTCGAGCACCAGCCAAAATAGAGGGTGATTCAGGAAGATATGCAAATATTTTAGTATGTTATTCTACAAGTAGAACTAAAGAAAAAAGTTCACATAAACATATGTACGGAACTGTTTAGTTACAGAGTTACGGCTAAAAAAGATTGTGCCGGATATTTAGCAACTTCTCTAATATGAAGCCATCGCAACAATCTATGAGCTTAAAGTAATGTACGATTTTCATTTATTTTGTTGTTATTGGTCTGGTGAATCTAATAAAACATGTCCCAGACGTGTATCTGCAGTAGTTTTCCACAACATCCACTGAAGCAAAGAAGTAATTTCGTAAAAATTTTAATTTATCAACTATTGGGAGAATTTCTTTTTTTTTTTTTTTTTTTTAATGGTACAAATGGCTCTGAGCACTATGGGACTTAACATCTGAAGTCATAAGTCCCCTAGAACTTAGAACTACTTAAACCTAACTAACCTAAGGACATCACACACATCCGAGCTCGAGGGAGGATTCGAACCTGCGACCGTAGCGGTCGCGCGGTTCAAGACTGAAGCGCTTAGAACCACTCAGCCACCCCGGCCGGCTGTTTTCTTTTAATTCTACACAATTCCACAAAGTTTTCAACAGAAGTTGTAGAGAATTGAATTTTGGAAAAACGATGGTAGTAACGTTAACTGAAACAATATGAATGTGTCAGATAAACTGTCTTTATTAATACCATAGTAGACGTGAAATCATGTTAAACCGGGAAAAACAAAGCTCAATGTTAAGGACGTCGTACAGTGTACATCACCAGCTTTACATAACGAGAGCTCGTACTGATTGTGAAACCTAGGTAGAGAATCTGTCTCCCTCAACATTCGGAATCCTCCTAATTGGATAACGTCCGCTATATTCGCTAACTGCAACCGTAGCATTACCATCACATTTGCCATAAATAAACACTATATCGGCGTATTCGTCTGTTGTCAATTTGAAAGGCATCCCTCTTTCATAAATAATCTACAAACTACAACAGCTACTATGTGGTTTCACTTAAATATTCTGTTGTTATTATGTTCTTTCATTGGTCAATGCAGAAAACTAACTAGTTTCAATGTTAGGAAACGACTGAAACAACTCACTATCGGTTCGCACTAAAGACATAAACGTGTCTCCATTCTTAATGGAAAGTAAACAAATTTGCATGTTTTATAATCTTTGCTTCTCTAGATGTTCTGGAAACCTACAGCAGATCCACGTCGGGGATTTGTTTTATTAGATTCACCGCACTAATAGCAACAAAAAATGGAAATCGTGATTTACTTTAATCTCGTTCAGTTTTGCGATGGCTTCACATTCGCGAAGTTGCTAAATTTCAGGCAAAATCTTTTATTAGCTGTAACTCCGAAACTCAACAGTTGCGGACCTATTTTTATGTGAACTTTTTTCTTTAGTTTTACTGTAGAATAACATTTGAAAATATTTGATTATCTTCGTGAATCGTCCTGTAGCTGCCATGTTAACGAACATGTGGATGCCTACTTTTGGCACGTGGCATGCAGATGCCACAGGGGCGTGTTATGGGACCATTGCTTTTCACAATATATGTAAATGACCTAGTAGATAGTGTCGGAAGTTCCATGAGGCTTTTCGCGGATGATGCTGTAGTATACAGAGAAGTTGCAGCATTAGAAAATTGTAGCGAAATGCAGGAAGATCTGCAGTTGATAGACACTTGGTGCAAAGAGTGGAACTGACCCTTAACATAGACAAATGTAATGTATTGCGAATACATAGAAAGAGGGATCCTTTGTTGTATGATTATATGATAGCGGAACAAACACTAGTAGCAGTTACTTCTGTAAAATATCTGGGAGTATACGTGCGGAACGGTTTGAAGTGGAATGATCATATAAAATTAATTGTTGGTAAGGCGGGTACCAGGTTGAGATTCATTGGGAGAGTCCTTAGAAAATGTAGTCCATCAACAAAGGAGGTGGCTTACAAAACACTCGTTCGACCTATACTTGAGTATTGCTCATCAGTGTGGGATCCGTACCAGATCGGGTTGACGGAGGAGATAGAGAAGATCCAAAGAAGAGCGCCGCGTTTCGTCACAGGGTTATTTGGTAATCGTGATAGCGTTACGGAGATATTTAACGAACTCAAGTGGCAGACTCTGCAAGAGAGGCGCTCTGCATCGCGGTGTAGCTTGCTCGCCAGGTCTCGAGAGGGTGCGTTTCTGGATGAGGTATTATATATATTGCTTCCCCATACTTATACCTCCCGAGGAGATCACGAATGTAAAATTAGAGAGATTAGAGCGCGCACGGAGGCTTTCAGACAGTCGTTCTTCCCGCGAACCATACGCGACTGGAACAGGAAAGGGAGGTAATGACAGTGGCGCGTAAAGTTCCCTCCGCCACACACCGTTGGGTGGCTTGCGGAGTATAAATGTAGATGTAGATGTAGATGTAGATGAAGAGGTGTCATTCACCACGATCTCTACCGTTGCCGTATACGCCGCCTGGTGATCTGGCCGGAGAGCTGTTGACACTCTCGGTATGGTCTGACCGCGGAGTTACCTGGTTGTGAAGTTCGACGTCGTCCGCAATGTAGGGCCTGAGCTCGCTGCAATCCGCACAACGAATAAGTTGTGCGTGTTGCGTCAGAGCTTGATGTCTAGGATGTCTAGGAGGCCGCGGCCATCTCAAAGATGAGTCAGCCAGTTAGTCCCGAAGTTTTAATCAAATCTGTCACAGTACTATTAAAAAAATAAATCTGTGGGGTTGTTTCATCAGATATAAGCTAATACGCAATGTAGTTGCTGTTGGAAAAGGTATAAACCAAATTTCTTCTGCTGTGAAGTTGCTTCACGTGGTGTAGTGCACTGGAATACAGCAGAAAACAAGTCACTTAGATAATATTGTAGCAGGATAGTTTACGCCTCTACGTTACTCCATTGACGAGAAATCCTAGTACCTCAGTCGTTTTACAAAACAGATTTCAGAAACAAATTTCTGAATCATTTCTCCTGCTGGAGAATGAGTGCTAAATTTTACTGTGTGAGAATAATTGTTTGCGCATATATTACGGTTTGTATTGCTTTCGAAGTATTGCATATGATTATTAGTTTCTGCATTAACACGCATTATCCTTCACGATCCGTTGGATGAATAATTACTTAATCGTGCCAATTCGAACTCAACTGTACATTTTCCCTGGTTTATTTTTCTGTTTTAGAAAGAAAGACCCACTAGCAAATCACTGATGTTGAGAAAACCAAATTTGACGTCCATATATGCTGCATGATTATGTTCCAGTTCATCTTAGATATCCTATTCTGCTTAAACTCTGCTATATTGATTGTTTAGTCAAACATGTACAGTAAGACTTATAATTTAATAAAATCATACTATGATCACTGTATCTTTACTGTTACCGTTTATAGTACACAGGAAGGAAATTATATTCAAGTTTCAATTTATTATTTGTGACATGCCCTCTGTTTGGTGACCAGCCGGGAGCCTAGCGAGTGAAAACTCATGGGAATAAGTAAATACAAGAGTAGCGTAATGGGATAGACTCTACGTCACTACCGAGGCGACCGGAGTCGGTCACGATGACTTTGCGATATGTTGTTATTCGTAACCCCATCAAACGCTTAGACGAAATGGTGGGCTACGAACTAATTTATTTGGCCCAAAGAGGAAATGCGACTAACAAAACGCTTTGGGGAATATTACTAAATCGGTATGTCGAGTATCGAGAAATATCGTTACTTAGTAACGAACACATGTAATTTGCAACAGTTGTAGATATGGGGTAAGTTTGTGAGACCTATGCTTAAAAGTTTTCCCTACAATATTCCTTCTCATACATTTAGCATTGCCAGCAATTTTACTATGGTACTCCAGTATGCACCTAAAATGTTTTTCTGTTGCATACCTCTACTAACTAACTTGAAGAGCATGCAGGGAGTAAAGCCCGAAAAATGTGTGCGATGTCATTGGCTGTGTTGTTAGAACTTCGCATTCAGTTACAACATCCCACGACAATTCCTGTTGACTTCGCTCTTGGTGAAATATATTGAATACAATGAAGATACATATCTTTAGACATTGTTCCGTTGATTTTCAATTTTGCATGCACGACCTAGGCTTCGGATTATTAGTCCGTTGTCTAGCGATATTAGTCAAATGGTTCAAATGGCTCTGAGCAATATGGGACTTAACATCGGAGGTCATCAGTCCCCTAGAACTTAGAACTACTTAAACCTAACTAACCTAAGGACATCACACACATCGGTGCCCGACGCAGGATTCGAACCTGCAACCATAGCAGTCGCGTGGTTCCGGACTGAAGCGCCTAGAACTCCTCGGCCACCGCGGCCGGCCGATATTAGTCAAGATGTTATTGTGCGTACTGGCACAAGCATGAGAAACCAAAGATATTCATTCACCAAAGAAATTAACTGATAGTACAAAACACAAAACATTGAGAGCCGCAGAATGCGAAAATAAAATACAGCCAAAGTGGAGCCCGGTGCGTACTTGTAACGTTCCATCTCGTCTGTTATGTCAGAGCTTCAACAGCGTCTGGCGATGACATACTAGTAGCCGTGGCCAGAGTCCGCGTATTCTTTGCGTCGTGTGACGCGACGGAGAAATTATGCGACATAGGCCTCAACAGAAACGTGTTTTGGCTGATGGCTGTTTCTGTGCAATGCTTCAGAAATACTATCAACGTACATATAGGTCGCCAGTCAAGTTTTAACCGGTGAGATTGGATTATAATAGTCACTTCTGACACTGAAGTGACGAAGGAACTGCTATAGGTAAATGTATTCAAACACAGAGATATGTAAACAGGCAAAATACAGCACTGCGGTCGGCAACGCTTGTATAAGATAAGAAGTTTCTGACGCTGTTGTTAGATCGATTTCTGCTGCTACGATGGCAGGTTATCACGATTTAACTGAGTTTGAAGATGGTGTTATAGTCGGAACACGAGCGATGTTACACAGCATCTCCGAGGTAGCGATGAAGTGGGGATTTTCCCGTACGACTATCTCACGAGTGTAACGTGAATATCAGGAATACGGTACTGCTGCGGCCGGAGAAAGACCCTGCAAGAACGGGACCAACGATGGCTGAAAAGAATCGGACAACGTGACAAAAGTGGAACCCTACCGCCAATTGATGCAGATTTCAATGCTGGGCCATCGAAAAGTGTCAGCGTGCGAACCATTCAACGAAACATCAACGATATGGGCTTTCGGAGCAGAAGGCCCATTCGTGTACACGTCATCATTCCACGAAATCAAGGCCTTACGCCTAGCCTGGGTTTGTCAACATCGACATTGGATTGTTGATGACTGGAAACGTGTGGCCTGGTCGAATAATTCTCGTTTCATACTGTGTCGAGCTGAAGGACGTGTACGGGTGCGGAGACAACCTCATGAATCCATGGACCCTACGTGTGAGCAGGACACTGTTCGAGTTGGTGAATTCTCTGTAATGGTGTGGAGCGTGTGCAGTTGGAGTGATATAGGAGCTCTTCTAGATACGACTCTGACACGTGACGCGTGCATAAGAATCCTCTCTCATAACCGGCAGCCACTCACGTCCACTGTGCATTCCACGGACTTGGCCAGTTCGAGCAGGACAACGCGACACCCCACACGTCCAGAATTGCTACATGGTTGTTCCAGGAACACTTTTCTGAGTTTAAACACTGCCGCTGGCTACCAAACTTGCCAGACACGAACATTTTCGAGCATATCTGGGATGCCTTGTCAAAGGATATTGCCACCCCTCTCTTACTCTTACGGATTTATGGACAGCCCTGCAGGTTTCATGGTGTCAGTTCCCCGCAACACTACGTCGACATTAGTCGAGTCCATGCCACGTCTTGTTGCGGAACTTTTGCGTGTTTATGGCGTACCTATACGGTATTAGGCAGGTGTACAAATTTCTTTGGCTGTTCAGTGTATATTCCATTAATCAACCGCTGTAGCAGTCCACGAACCATCCAAAGACTGAGATCCGACCACTAAACAGGAACATCGGAAACAAACACTACACCGTACTTTATTCTATGATATCTTCCACAGACAACGCGCGACCGCTGTACAAAGTGAAAAATCTGGCCACGTTCCAGTAGTCCTCGTGCTTTGAGGGTTCCGTACATATTTAATTATACATATCGACAGTTCACCCGTTGCGGGAGTCTAGAATCTCTACCTTTTTTCACTGTTATCGCCATCCATACCGGCAAGATATTAGTCCTAGAGGTAGTGTCAGGGACTTTAAAACTTTCGAGAATGTTTCAATTTCAAGTTTAAAAGCAGATAAGAAATGACAAAGGAAACACTTTTCTTGTGAGACATACTTCAAAATTAACACTTTTCCGATTTTCTCCCTCTACCTGACAGAGAAACCTTGCTTTTTGCTAAACTTCAAGTTCTAGGACAATGAGAAGTATGCTTTAACTTGTAATGACTAAATATCAAAATATGTGACATAAATAGTCGTGTTTTTGATTGCAGTGACCTAGTAGATTACGTTTCCTACGATGCCAAATGATCGTAGGATTTAGTAGATGAAATAAATTTCAGCTTAATACGTCTATCCATTCCAAAAAAAAAAAAAAAGAAAAAAAAAGAAGTGTCTTTACAGACAGGCATTACAATTCTTTTTTCTCCTGTGACATGAGTACAAATAAACACTTTTTACGGGTTTTTTCCGCCACTTGTAAGGCGAAGACTTGCTTCTTGCCAAATGTCATGGTTTTAGGGCTGTGTAAAGTACCATATAAATTTTGATGAGTTTGTGACTATCAAAATGTGTGACATAAATGGCCGTATCTATTTACCGTATTCACTTAGAAGCTTCACTTCTTTTACACCGCCAAGGGGCCTTATATCTTAGTAGTTGACATAAATTTCAACATGACCCGCCTATTCGTTGTTGTGAAAAAAGGCTTTTAACAGTCGGACAGTTCTCTGACGGAAAGCTTAAAAGGATGCGGACACGTACCAGGACTCCACCCATTCCATAGGAACTCCCCCTTTCCATGGGTGTGCAAGAAAATTTATTATTTACTAACAACATTCGTCAAGCATCCGTCCTTTGTTAAGCAACACCTCCAGCTAGCTGACACTGGACCCTCTATTATGCAGCCTCTTCGTAATGAGTGGTCTAATGCTCACTAGACAGGAACATCCTTTTTGAAAACAGGCGAACGGCTAGGCCAGTACTTACACAGTCACACCAGAACAGACTCAGGACACATTTAGAAACGGGGGAACCCTTCGTCGCTCCCACACCATCAACTTCCAAAATACAGTCCGTAGCGCTGCCTCCACCCAGAGGACACTTTTGTATCACACAAGAACTGTTGGCCAACTCCTCGATTTCATGAGCTCCCAAAATGCCCCACAAAATTACTTAAGATCTGGGCTTTTCAGACAACCAGTATCATCAGCACAATCGAGGCATTTTCATAGGCCACTTTCTGCTCCCGCTAATGGATCTTCCGTAAATTGTTGCTTCCTACGGGTCCTGATGAATTTTTTCTGAAAATAATATGGGAAAACACTGGCCATCATGGAAAATCCCAAACCTATTGCAGCATCCATGTAAGCTCTGTCCACAGCCCATTTAGGATGATTAGGAAGAGAATATCCCATAACCTCCAGGCGGGAGAACTTAGCCTTCGCCAGAGACTTGCTGTAGTATTCACAACTGCTATTTACAATCACACAGGCGACGTGGAAACGATATAGTATGTATTGGTCTTACACAGCTATGTATGAGAAGTAGAAATATTACACTCTAGGTTCAGTTGGGGAAGAGGCATAAGTGCCAGCACAAAAGCTACTGAATGAACAAAGAAGTTTCAACTAGATTCCAGTTTTCAACATTCCATAAATGGCTGCAGGAAACCTTGTTTGATTGTATTAACCATCTTCATTATTTAGTACCCTATTATAAATGACTTTGGCATTAGCTGATCTGAATACCTTGTATTAACACTATAATTCTTTGTTTGTAATAAATTCTGTGTTGTTTATGTATGTACTACAACGTATTTGTCAGTAAAGTTACACACTGGAATATTAACCCCGAAACCTATGTTACGCATACGTAAGTAATTAGTGAAACAGTAACGGAAATGCGTTTATTTCTTGTAATCATGTTCCGCGTAGTACCAACAGTGAACTCAACATAAATTACCGGATGGTTCTCTAACTAAGAGAGATGTTTCAACGCTACAGCCAGTATCGTTATACACACTTGTCTGCTTCGATTACCTACCTTCTCGTCAAGCCAATAATTAAGCGCACACAGAAAGAAAACACGATTACTACATTCCGGAGTAGCTCAGAAAAGTGGAAAAAGGGAGAACCATTCTGCCGAGTTCCAGAACGGCATCGTAATTCACAAAAAATTGTCAGCTGATGTACTACCAGAGAATTCCTGTACTGATGAGTTAACATGCAACGTGATATCAGTGGTAATCCATCACTTACTGATGAGCTACTGGATTATACGTCAGTCGACCAATAACGGCAGGAAATGATGGCCAGTAAGATACAGTCAGCGAAATCGACTACTTGGCCAGTGTATACTTCTTCGACACTACGTGTGCAGAAAAAACCCATCCGAATGAGGTACCATACTTGGATGTGAACATGCAAACACACCAAAGTATGCATATAACAATAGAACAAAGTTGTTTCCTCTTGTAATGCTGCCCATATATCCCAAATCCATCACAAGGATCAATTTATTTCATTTTTTTCCGTTTCCACTTATTCTTACCGGTCATAGTGCCAGTAACTACTACTCGCAGGTAAAATGTGGCAGTAATGTGACTCACTCGCTTACTATGACTTGTGGGTGAACTAAGCAGTAACTATGACTAGCGTGTACCATGAAGCAGTGAAAAATCTCTCACGGAAGTAACTATGACTCTCAGGTAACTCGCGGCAGTAGCTATGACTCGAGGGTAACTCGTGGCACAAACTATGGGTGTGGGTAACACTCGGCAGTAACTACGACAGGCAGGTACTCTGTAGCCATAACTATGACTCCTAGTTAATCTGAGGCAGAAACTATGAATCGCAGATAATACCCAGCATTAACTATGACTCACATATAACCAACGGCATTACCTGTAAATTGTGGATAACATGCGGCAACAGCTATGAACCACGCTTAACCCACAGCAGGTAGCTCACAGCAGTAACTGCAGGGCGACAGGTATTGAACTAATGAAAGAAAAGTAAATTAATTACAAAGAACGGCGTGAACACACTTTATTCAACATGTAAACGTCACTACGGATATTCGGATGCAGGTTATAACATGTCCGATATGACTGCTATCATATGCGATGATGTGGCGCAGACGAATTGCGAAATTCTGCATAAAGTGTCGGAATATCGATGCTGTCGATGACCTCATGAATGGCTGTTTTCAGCTCAGAAACTGGGGGTATTGCTGTACATCTTGTCTTTCATATAGCCCCAGAAGAAGGAGTTGCATGTATACAGATCCGGTGAATATGGCGTGCAATCGAGGCCCATGCCAGTGGCCACTGGATACCCGAGTGCCAGAATGTGGTCCCCAAAGTACTCCTCCAGGACATCACTCTCCCTCTTCAATGGGGTTAAGTTCCATCTTGTATGAACTACATCTTATCGAAATCAGGGTCACTTCGGATACTGGGGATCAAATTACCTATCGTTCGGTACGTATCGTTCGGTAGTCACCGTGCCATCAAGGAATATCACACCGATTACTCCGTGACTGGACATTGCACACCACACAGAGACTTCTCGATCGCGAAATGCGGATTGTTAGTCCCCAAAATTAACCAATTTGCTTTTGTTGAACCCATTCAAAGGGAAGTGGGCTTCGTCGCTAAACCAAAATATACAGCGCATTCTAATTCCCATCATGCTCCACGGCCAACCGTGCATTTTCAACGTCCTAAAGTAAACCGTTCAGAAGTTATGACGATTTTATTTCATATAATTCAATAATTATCAACCTGTTGGGTAACATGCCACAGTATCTGATGATCAGCAGGTAAAACTCGGAAGTAGCTATCATGCACAGGTAACCAGCAGCCTTAGTGAGTAGCGGGTAACACTCACCACTAAGTACGGATAGTGGGTAGCCCTTCACAGTCACACTCGGCAGTAAGTGTGACTCTAAGTGAATCGGCGGCAGTAGTTACCACTTTCTATGTGCTGTGTAGAGGAATTGTGACTTTTGTGCACCTCGTGGCTTTAGTTATCTCTCATGGCTAACTCCCTACAGTAACTCTCGGGTATCCCATGGCAATAAGAAGCCCGAAGGTAAATGGCAGCTGTAACTATGGCTTCCACGTAGCCCACAGCAGTCACTACGACTTGCAGGAGTCTCGCGGCAATAACGCGCAAGTAATTTGCAGCAGTAACTGTAACACGTGGGTAACTTATGGCAGTAACTCTCTCTGGTAGCCCGTGGCAGCAACTATGACTGTCGGGTAAACTACTGCTGTAGCCATGACATACGGGAACCTGTAGCAGTGACTATGATACCCGTCGCAGTAGCTATTATTCGTGAGTAATAAGCGAAACGAAATTACTGTAGGAAGGACTGACTCAGTACATAATAAAGTCGAAACAACCTTCGTTAAGATTAAGAGCATGACTTGTGACATAAAGAGTACAACGGGAACTCCGTTGTTAAATGCCGAGGAATGACTGGATAAGTGGAAAGAGTACACTGAAGGTCTCTATGAGTGAGAGGACTTGTATAATGACATGATAGAAAAATAAACAGGAGTCTACAGGGAATGGACAGAGGATCCAGTATCAGAGTCGAAATTTAAAAGTGCTTTGGACAAGATCAAATAAGGCAGAAGCGATAGATAACGTTCATCAGAGTTTCTAAAAGTATTGGAGGAAGCGGGAACGAGACGTCTGTTACGATGGTGTGTAGAATGTACTACCAGACATTCAAAGAAACATCCTCCACACAATTCCGAAGATAGCAAAGGCCGACAAGAGCGAGAATTACAGCACAGTCAGCTTAACAGCTGATGGATCCCAGTTACTGACAAGAATAATATACAGAAGAATGGAACAGAGAATTGAGGATCAGTTTGGTCTTAGGAAAGGTAAAGGCACCAGAGAGGCAATTTTAATGTTACATTTGATAATGGATGCAAAAGGGAAGAAAAATTAAAATAAGTTCAAAGGATTCGTCGACATGGAAAAAGCGTAAGTTTGGGTCTCAGCATTGTATGGAAGCAAAACAGGTATTGTGACAAAACCAGAAGAGAAGAGAATCAAAGCATTTGAGATGTGATGCTGTAAAAGAACGTTGAAAAATTAGGTCTACTCATAAAGATAAGAAATAAGGAGGTTCTCAGCAGAATCGATGAGGAACGGAAAGCATCTAAAACGCTGATAAGAAAAGATAGGATGACAGAACGTCTGTCAAAATATTTTAGAATAACCTTTAATTTAATACAGGGAGCTGTGAAGGGTAAAAACTATAGAGGAAGGCGGAAATTGGAATACCTATATATATGTCTGACGGAGAGTGGAATGGATCAAGCTCCTGGGGCATGTGCTAATTGATGTAGGGCTCTGCATTACACTGTTCATTCCATTTCAACTCTGTAAACCTCGTTTTACCATCTGTCAGTTCATTTTCAGTCTCTAACACAGCACAGTAGTCACTGTGAACTGATGCTTCTATACCAACATTCCAGAGCTTTGAGGTGCTGGCTGTTGCTTTATAGCTTGATCTGAACAGCATTAGACCACTGGGAGAAGCTGGCAGTTCATCATTAACTTCATCTACATCCTGTCCTTGTAATAGTACCGGAAAGTTCTGAGATGGTGCATATGCTAGAGTCCAGTACTTACCTGCATCATGTGGAGTAAGGCCACCAGCACACTACTTTAGAGATTCAGGGATTGTCTGGGTATCTCTGTCACACAAACTGAGTAGGATCGATAACAACAACTCATGGTCCTGCTCTAACATGCTAGCAGGGTGTGCTCCAGCACACCGTTGTGTTGCAGATCCCAACCGGCCTGATTTTGCTGTAGGTTCTGACAAGCAGTTGGCTGGCACTTCTCCTCATCTGGACGTGGCAGAGCTTGCTGCAGGATCGAAGAATAAGGTTGGTGGTGCTGATGGTACAAGCATGTAGGAACCCACTGAACAAAGGAGAAGAAGAAGAAACAATACAGATAAAAACATGGAGTTGAAAAGATTCTACCTACTTATTAGTTTCATGAGATGAATTTGTGGGCGGAGCAAATACAACTTCAAGCACCTTCCACGGCAGTTTTGTGAAGTCGCCCTGTTGGTGTGAGATTTTTGGTGAAGAACACACACACATTCATCTCTTAGACCTACTGACAGGCCATTTCAAAAAAGGTATACAGTTATAGTATAAGCAGCCATCTGCACAGGATGTGAAAAGCATAGTTAACCCATCACGATGCATCACCATTATTTGCTGAAAAGCATTCTTCGTACATTCACCCATTATCTTTCCTTTCCAGTCCTCCTGTAGGGAGCTATGGATCCAGTCCTAAGCTGCATGCGTACATGGAGTACACTTATCAAAATCCTCCCTGCTTGTCATCAGCATCTCTTTAGTTGAACACGTAACGATCAAGATGACAATACTGGAGCAAATGAGCCTCTTGCACTTTGGAAGACTGATTGGACTTTTCATGAAAGGTCTACAGTTCCATCACAAGCATCTATCAGGATGAGTAGAAAATGTAGCTTTAGTCCATCCCACTGCATCTTCATTATTTGATGAAACATATTCATATTCTTATCGATGCTCTTCAGACATCCTGGGAGCTATGGATACATTCCTCAGCTTCATGATTACTACTAATATAACTATTGAACTCTTTCTTGTTCAACACCAACTTCTGCTCTACTGAATACATCACACATATAATAAAGGAAATACTTACAACCACCTGTCCAGCAGCTCAATTCAGATTGAAGCTTACTCACTAGAAGAGGAGGAAACAGGGAATTGGGGAGAGGGATGTGGGGATAGGGAAAAGTGGGTAGGACCAACAGCATCCTCTGGTGGATGTAGTATGAACTAGTTCAGTCAGTCACTGCACACCGAGATGAGTGCACACGTCTCTGAGTTAGATTATTTAAGGTAACCCAATTAAGCTATAAATAAATAAATAAAATACTCTGACTTCCTCCAGCACATAATTACCGTTTCCAGCCAAAAATAAAGAAAGTACACTAACCTACGTTTCCTCTCTGGCAGATGGACAGAGACTCGCTGGTTCCAACCACTTCGTGGGGTAACATCATAGGAGGAAGGAATGGGGAAGTTAGGTTAGTGGAGGTAGCCCAGTTGACCTTTTCCCTCCGAAACTTCCCGTTCCCGCCGTTTCCTGAGATGGAGGGGGTGTGGTGATAAGGGGATGGGGAAAAGCTAGTCGCCATTTTGAATAAATTATCTGTCCCAGAAACAGCTTTGTTCCATTACTTATATCTCTTCATATTCTTAAGGAAAAATATTGTACTTAACCGACCTGAACCAGCTAACAAATATTCTAAGAAATTCTAAGAATTGAATACCAAAGATTAAAAACTGTATGTAGATGGTTGTGTGGGTAGCGACCTAGAAGCCAATAAATAAAAAAAATTCCACAATCTGAAAAGTCATTGTATCCTGGGGTAGCGAAACACCTCCAGATAGGTCAACGCTCGTCAGAGCAAGTGCAAGGGCTAGAATTTGCTGGAAGTTACGCGCCTGTTTACTTTTTGCACAGTTATAAATACGAAGCATGAGCAGAAAGTGAGTGTACTCAGCCTCTGACATTTTTCTCTAAAAGTTGCCAGCAGTGGGGTTAAGGGTAAGGTGCTGGCAGAAGAACGCACCTTTGTTTGTCTCAGTCGTTTGAAAACTGTTGTCGTTGCACCATGTTGAAATGAATGTACGTCTTCAAACACCACCAGATACGGAGAGTAATACGGTTTGTTTTAGCGTTTTCTAACAAAATAAGGGCTGTTTAAGGGTTTGGCATGATGAATCGCTTCGTGTGATAGAGGTGTTGTCGGTCTACAGTTGACAGAACGAATGTTTGCGATGAGATGGTGAACAAGACCGAGTAAATGATTTATGGAAACCGTCGATTGACTTCAGACAATATCAAAATCATTGGACGAAATATAAACGTGATCGGAAAGGGTGCTTTTGCACTTCCAGCCCTTGTGTTTCGCGCCCTTCTATGTTATAACCTTGGAAGGGTGCAACAGTGATATGTGCGTGAATAAAGCGGCAAAGGCTCTCTCTAAAATCCCCAATTCGTAAACACCGTCTGTTACACTCACGCATCCCTTCAACACCCTTTAGATGGGTTGTCTGGCTTGAGACGTTTAAATAGCCACGAGGCACCACTCAGATGAATGAGTGACGAATTTTCTAACAGATACGTTTCTAACATGCTCAGTATAGGTGTGTGGGTGGAAGATAACGTGATTTCTAGACTAAGAGTCGCAGTTCTGACCTCCTAAGCAGAAGAGGGGTGTGACGACCCTTCCATCGTGTGACACACCCACGATCACTTTGGGCGGAAATGTGGTGAAATTTGGTGCCACATGACGTAACTGACTCCCCTTACACCTCGCAAGAACTACTGAGCGGTGGCCTTCTTTCTCACGTGTGTCGACACCTTGCTGTTAGAAGCATCGTCGACCCAGAGAGTTACGTCGCAGATCAGCACTCCTTAGCGCCATTACAGAGGAACGCTGAAGGTACCTTTGAGCCAAATTAGAATCTTACCTTCGCAACGGAAGATAACTGCGGCGTTTCGAAAAACTGTTCCTTTTGCTCGCAATGTATTTGCATAAGTTGTAATGAGTATATTTCTGGGGATTGTGGAACTTAATTTGGACGGAATGAATATTATTTTGTGATATATTCTTCTTTGTTATCATTTTTTAGCTACTGCATGAACATTTGTTCATTTCGGATTGGCAGAAGTTGGTTTTCGGGTTGGAGTGTAGCATAGTACAGCTGAATTATTTTTATCACCGAATGGCACGATCCCGCTGCAATATGTCAAGTAAATTAAAATGCAAAGGAACTAAAAGACACGAAAGTGGATTTGTCAATAAAACTGCAAATCTAAAGGGAATTAAAGAAATTCATGGAACCGTCCAAACCAATTATGAAGTATCATGTGATTTTGGAAGCTTTCTAATAACTGTACAGCTGCTTTCAGAAATTGGTTCAATATCTGGACAGATAGTAAAATAATTAAGTTAAACGCATACTTTAAGTATTTGCAGGACTTTAGAACTGAAAGCATGCCGCTGTATAAAAGAAATTCCCAAAGTGGCAATGAACGCTAAAAGGGTAACCCCTGTAATCATTTATGAATTATATGATATCACAGTGGACGACCAGGATACGGCAACAACTTAACGGGTGGGAGTAAGGTGCAGGCTCAGTTTACAGAAAGACATTTGTTGCTTCGCAATAGTTGGTAATCCTTCATTTAACAAGACATACTTAAAACATCAGTAACATAGACACTGAAGAGCAAAAAAAAAAAAAAAAACTGCTATAGACATGCTTATTCAAACACAGAGATATGTAAACAGGCTGGAGACAGTGCGGCGGTCAGCAACGCCTATATAAGACAATAAGACAATAACTGTCTGGCGCAGTTGTTAGATCGGTTACTGCTGCTACAGTGGCAGGTTATCAAGATTTATGTGACTTTGAACGTGGTGTTATAGTCGGCGCACGAGCGATGGGACACACCATCTCCAAGGTAGCGATTAAGTGGGGATATTCCCGTACGACCATTACACGAGTGTAGCGTGAATATCAGGAATCCGGTAAAACATTAAATCTCCGACGTTGCTGCGGCCGGAAAAATATCCTGTAAGAACGGGACCAACGACGACAGAACTGAATCGTTCAATGTGACAGAAGTGCAACCCTTTCCCAAATTGCTGTAGATTTCAATACTGGGCCATCAACAAGTGTCAGTGTGCGAACCAAACAATGAAACATCATCAATACGGGCTTTCGCAGTCTAAGGCCCACTCGCCTACCCTTGGTGACTGCACGACACAAAGCTATACGCCTCGCCTGAGCCCGTCAATATCGACATTATTGATGACTGGAAACATGTTGCCTGGTCGGACGGGTCTCGTTTCAAATTGTATAGAGCGGATTGACGTGTACGGGTCTGTAGACTATCTCATGAATCCATGGACGCCACATGTAATCAGCGGACTGTTCAAGCTGGTGGAGGCTCTGTAATGATGTGGGGCCTGTGTAGTTGAAGTGAATGGGACTCCTGATGCGTCTAGATACGACTCTGACAGGTGAAACGTACGTAAGCATCCTGTCTGATCACCTGCATCCATTTATGTCTATTATGCATTCCGACGGACTTGGGCAATTCCAGCAGGACAATGTGACACTCCATACGTCCAGAATTGCTACAGAGTGACTCCAGGAACACCCCAGACATGAACATTATTGAGCATATCTGGGATGGCTTGCCACCTGTAGTTCAGAAGAGATCTCCACCCCCCTCTTACTCTTACGGATTTATGGACAGCCCTGCAGGATTCATGTGCCAATTCCCTCCAGGACTACTTTAGATATTAGTCCACGCTATGTTGTGTTTCTGCACTTCTGCGCGCTCGCGAGTGTCCTACACGATCTTAGGCAGGTTCACCAGTTTCTTTGTCTCTTCAGTATATAAATCAATAGTAACTGTTTCAGATTGATCTAAGGACGACAAACCAGAAAGACTAAAATTACAGTAAATATTTTTTTTCTTTTTCGGGCCAAGTAATGCATCTTTAAAACAAAAATTTCAACAGTCATAAAAATATATCTCGAGAGTCCCTTAGGCAGGTGCAAAATTTCAACCGGGAGAATGTGGATCCTCAACAATTACAGAAAGAGCGTTACCATAACAATTTGAGAACGAATCATTAGATAGTAATTTTCAGACAAGGAAGGTGGCCCTTACTTAAAAAAATTCACAACTTAAGGATTAAGATTTGCATAACTTGAGGACGCCAGAAGTTTAGAAACCGAAGGACAGACCCTCCATAAAAAAGAAAAAAATAAATAAATAAATCCCACAGGTTCGGCATATACCAAACTGTAGGAGCTCTTTGACATTAGCAACGTTTCAAACGGGGAGGTAGCAATATTCTAAATTTTTCAAGTTCAGCATTTGACAGTATTTTTAAACTTATAGATCTAGGATTACGATGAAAGATTTGGAAAAAAAATTTGGAAATTTGTGATAAGGTTTCATGGGACCTAAACTGTTGAGGTCATCAGTACCGACAGAAGATTTGATGCGACCTTTGGGCCACTAACAATTCTGGAACAGAAAGGCAGCAACGATTATAAAATTTACAGCAATCAATGATTACAGATTGAAAGCAAACGTTAGGGCAGCAATAACAAGACAAGGCCGGGCTGGCGGAGGCAAGGCTTAGCTAGGATGGCGTAGGGTAACAGACACATCTTCTTAAGCTTAAGTCCGAATTCCATAAAGATTTAGAACTTAGCTTACAGAGAGATGTCGTAGCAAGCGAGGAGGCCGCGCCGCAGCAGTGTCTACCGCAGGACGGGAGGCAGAACACCAAGTCGCAGACACGCTCACAGCCGACGTGGACCAGCCACTACCGGTGAACCTGTAGTTCAGAAGAACGGTTTCAACGCTACGAGCAACTTGAGGAGCCGATGGCAAACAGACAGACATCTAACTCATGTAAGACTGCGCAACAAAATAAGTAAATTCTCAGTGCCGAACACAAGAATACAAAATGCAAACACCACCTCAGACATGGACCAAAATCTGTTACAATGACTTGTATTTAAAACAAAGGTGATTAACTGGTTAATTGTTGAACAGTAATGATCAAACACAACAATTAATGTGAGTAAGCAGCCAACTGTTAACAAGACCCCCCAAAAATGCAAATTGACTTAAGCAAACTTAAAATTTGGTAGAAATGTTTGAGGGCTAACACCTGAGGACGACTTCACAGTGCCGAAAAAATATGCAACAGTAAATAATAAATTCCTTCTGTTAAGAGAAATCCTAGATCTCACCAAGACCTTCCAACGTGAGTACAGAAAACGACCCAACAGTCATCGGTCTGCCAGTGTTTCCTTATAGTTAGAAAGTCCGAAGTTACAATTCATGCACAAGTCGGGAAACAAGAACTTGTCACCTTAAAGGCCAAGCTCGATATTCGACCTCAGAGGTAGAACATATTACAATAAAATTAATGTCGCACTCAAGCACTAATTACATAGGTAACCAAAATGCTGAACAAACTGCAATAAAAAGGGGAACACATTTTAAAGACACTCAAATATATCATCCATTAAGGGACTGCACACAGGGAGGGGGGCGAATTTAATAGCTTGAGTATGGAGTGACGGAGAACAGCGGGCAAACAATCCTAACAGGAGGAAGTCCCGCACAGGAGCACATGTGCAGAAATCCATTAATACAAGTATCCTACCCAAAAATAAGGTATGACGGGCTGTTGGCAGAGGAAATCAACGTGATGACGACGTGCACATCAGCAGATGGTCACTCCCAAATCCAGATAGGCAATCGGGCGCAAAAGCGTAGAGTTCAACACTCCACACCAACACGGCTCCGTACAAGTAGCCGCCCACCTGGACGAGCGACCATCGATCGGGCCCCGTAATGGCGCGCTCACTGTTCGTCACACGTTCCTCTCTCTCTCAATGCCCCACCGTTGGTCAACAGCCTCCCTCCAACCCCCTCTCACCAAAGAGCCAGCTCCAGGCGATACATATAACAGCTCTGGAAACGAAGTGACGTGACTCATGGAACAACGTAATTACAATACACAAGAGAGTGCATATCACATTCTCATAGATCGAAACAAAGTAGAAAGTGGTAAATTCTCGCTTAACACAGTTAAGATATTTCACTGAACTCTGAATACACAAGAATGAATAACTCATAGCTCTGAGTTACAAGGTATATACAAATATCTACAGTGACCTAACAACAGCTGAAGAGCCTAATATTTTTTGTGAAAATTTTGAAGTAGATCGATTCTTAGAGGAACGACTTATCTTCTGAGCTATATTAAGTGTACACCATACAATCTGAAGTTACATGTTATGGAATCTCAAACTGATGTTTGACTCATAGATAAAGCACTGAGACTTCAGGCCACGAGTGGCCTACCGGGACCGTCCGACCGCCGTGTCATCGTCAGTGGAGGATGCGGGTAGGAGGGTCGTGGGGCCAGCACACCGCTCTCCCGGTCGTAAGATGGTATTCTTGACCGAAGCCGTTACTAGTCGGTCGAGTAGCTCCTCAATTGGCATCAAGAGGCTGAGTGCATCCCGAAAAATGGCAATAGCGCATGGCGGCCTGGATGGTCACCTATCCAAGTGCCGACCACGCCCGACAGCGCTTAACTTCGGTGATCTCACGGGAACCGGTGTATCCACTGCGTCAAGGCCGTTGCTTTGACCCACAGATACAAAACTAAATTCCGTCCGAACAGGCGTCGGAAGGCGAAACGGTACCCACCGACCACCGTATTATCCTCAGCCGATAGACGTCACTGGATAGTGATATGGAGCAGCATGTGGTCAGCATACTGCTCTTCCGACCGTTGCCAGTTTTGGTGAAAGAATCCACTACTTCTCAGTCGAGTAGTTCCTCAATTGACCTCGCAAGGGCTGAGTGCTTCTCGCTTTCCAACAGCGCTCGGCAGACACAGACGGTGAAGCATCCAAGTGCCGACCAAGTCCAACAGCGCTTAACTTCGGTGGGATGGCGAAAACCCTCAGTATTATTGCTGCGGCAAGCCGTTGGTGTTTTGAACTGTAAATAACCACTGGTGAAACAGACTAACGCAATAGTGTTACAGTTAAACAAAAGAAACTTGAAGGAAAAATGTAATTATGGGGCAAAAATTTACTATGTACAACATATAAATTGTATGCCAAGATAATCCAAAGACACACTGATGAGTCGGCATAGTATATCTTTAGCGTTATTCAAAAAGACTTCCTTATGGGTAGATCATCCCCCACCTGTCTTCACTATTAGACAATTAATACAAGGGCACAATAAATAATTGTACTACTTTATATTACATTCACTAAATAAGATAAAGATTTTCGGTAGATATCAGCAAAAGGCTATAAGAGGTACATAGTTAATGATTTTTCCTTCGTGGGGCACCCGAATCATGAGATCTTATTCAATGAGATTCCCGCCATTACACTGTAAATTGTTTATTAATTCGACACAGTCATTACTTCTGTTTGCAGATTTTCTCAGGTGCGTGATGAAATGTTACAATATATCATATCTGTCTGTGCAATATCATCGTAGAGAAAAGTATATTTCTGGTCCTACAGAGAAGCCTTCATATTACATAATATGAGTACATACCGAAGATACATAATGTGACTGCCACTGTGCACAGTCAGTAACCGTTACAACATAGTATGGCGTATTTAACAGCCAATTCATTTCCCTGACACACATTCATCACATTCCTGCATCAGTGTATAGAGCTTAGAGTCAGCTCAAGACTTATTAAAAAACGTAATGACAGACCTAATTAATAACGTGAGAAAGTAAAATTAACGAAAGGTGATCTAATATAAGCTCAACGGTCAAATAATTTGTGACATCTGTGTGCATGACAGACGAAGTGTGAAGCTTTATAGATGACGCAGCCATCGAGTCACGTGCTCAATCACAAGCGTACTGCATCTATTTGAGAATAAGGAGGTATAAATCAATGAGACATTTGTGTTTGAAGCAAACATTGCCCTTTTTCTCTTTTTTGGATTCATCAATCTTGTGACTGATTGGATGCGGCCCGAAACCAATTTCTCTCCTGTGCCAAACTCTTCGTATCAGAGTAGCACTTGACTTGCAACCTATGTCCTCAGTTATTTGCTGGATGCATTCCAATCCGTGTCTTCCTTCAGATTTTGCCCTCTACAGCTCCCTCTAGTAAGATGGAAGTCATTCTCTGATGTCTTAACACATGTCGTGTCATCCTGTTCCTTTTCCTTGTCTGTGTTCTCTACATATCGCTTTCCCCTCCCATTCTGCGCAGAACCTCCTCATTCCTTACCTTATCAGTCCACAACAATCGTCTGTAGCACCACATCTCAAATGCATCGATTCTCTTTTGTTCCGGTTTTCCCACAGCCCATGTTTCACTACCATACAGTACTGTGCTCCAAACGTACATTCTCAGAAATGTCTTCCACAAATTGAGGCCTATGTTTGGTACTAGTAGACTTCTCTTGGCCAGGAATGCCCTATTGGCCAGTGCTAGTCTGCCTTTGATGTCATACTTGTTCCGTCCGTAATTGGTTGTTTTGCTGCGTAGGTAGTATGAATTACGTACTTCGCTGCCATCAGTCCCGAAGTTAAGTTTGTCGCTGTTTTCATTTCTGCTACTTCTCATTACTTTCGTTTTTCTTCGATTTACTGGCAAGTCATATTGTGTACTCGTTAGACCATTTCTTCAGCAGAGCCTGTAATTCTTCATTACTTTCACTCAGGATAGCAACGTCATCAGCGAATCCTAGCATTGATATCCTTCTACCTTGAATTTCATTTCCCCTCCAGAAACTTTCTTTTACTTCTATCACAGCTTCTTCGATATACAAATCGAACACTATGGATGAAAGGCAGCATCACCATCTTACACTCTTTTTAATCCGCGTACTTCGTTCTTGGTCGTCCACTCTTGGCACGTGTGTGCTGTATATTATCCGTCTCTCCCTATTTTTCTCAGAATTTTGAACATATTACACCAATTTACATCGTCGAACGCTTTTTCCAACAGATCCTATGAACGTGTCTTGATTTTTATTTAGTCCTACTTCAATTATCAGCCACTATGTCGGAATTGCCTCTCTGCTGCCTTCACCTTTCCTAAAGCCAAACTGCTCGTCATCTGACACATCCTCAATTTTCTTTTCCATTCTTCTGTATATTATCCTAGTCAGCAACTTTGATGAATGAATTATTAAGCTGACTGTGTGATTATTCTCGACTTGTCAGCTCTTGCTGTCTTCGGAATTGTGTGGATAACATTACTTAGAAAGTTAGATGGTATGTCACCAGAGTCATGCGTTCTACATAACAACGTGAATGGTCGTTTTTTGCAACAGTCCCCAATGATCTTAGATTTTCTGATGGAATATTATCTATTCCTTCTGCCTTATTTGATCTTAAGTTCTCCAAAGCTCTCTTAAATTCTGATTCTAATACTGGATCGGATCCTCTATCTCTTCTAAATCGACTCCTGTTTCTTCCCTCCTCATGGAGGACTTTAGTGTATTCTTTCCACATATCCGCTGTTTCCTCTGTATTTTACTTTGGAATTCCCGTTGCACTCTTAATATTATCGCCAATGCTTTTAATTTCACAGAAGATTATTTTCACTTTCCTATATGCTGAGTCAGTCCTTCCGACAAATTTTTCGATTTCTTCACCTTTTTCATGCAGCCATTTCGTCTTAGCTTCCCTGCACTTCCTATTTGTTTGATTCCTCAGTGACTCGGGATTCTGCATTCCTAAATTTCCCTGAAAATTTTTGTATTTGCTTCTTTTATCGATCATCTGAAGTATTTCTTCTGCTACCCATGGTTGTATCGCAGTTACTTGCTTTGTACTTAGGTTTTCCTTTCCAAATTCTGAGACTGCCCTTTTTAGAGATGTCTATTCCTCTTCAATTGTGCTACCTGCTGAGGTTTTCCTTAATGCTGTATCTATAGTCTCAGAGAACTTCAAGCACATCTCGTCATTCCTCTGTCCTTCCGTATCCCACTTACTTAATGATTCTTCCTTGCTTATCTCTTAAACTTCAGCCTACGCTTCAGCACCACTACATTGTGATCTGAGTCTATATCTGCTTCTGTGTACCCCTTACAATTCATTATCTGATTTTGGAATCTATTTCTCACCATGACGTAATATAACTGAAATCTTCCCGTATCACCCTGCCTTCTCCAACTATACTGAGATTCTTGAACAGAGTATCCGCTATTACTACCTGCAATTTAGTACAGAACTCAATCAGTCTTTTTCCTCTCTCATTCCTTAACTTCTGTAACATTTCCTTCTACTGCTTCCCCTACAACTGCATTCCAATGCCCCATGACTATTAGATTTTCAACTTCATTTACGTACTGTATTAGGCATTCAGTATAGACTTATAGTTTCTCTGTCTCTTCATCTTCAGCTTGCGACGTCGGCATGTTTACCTGAACTATCGTTATCGGTGTTGGTTTGCTGTCGAATCTGATGAGAACAGCCCTATCACTGACCTGTTCACAGTAGCACACGCTCTGCCATACGTTACTGTTCATAATGAATCCTGCTCCCACTAAACCATTTTCCGCTGCTGTTTATATTACCCTTTACTCATCTGACCAGAAGTCCTTTTCTTCTTTCCATTTCACTTAACTGACCCCCTACGGTATCTAGAATTAGCCTTTGCATATACCTTTTCAGATTTTCCAGCTTCCCTACCACAGTCAAGCTTCTGACATTGCACACCTCCGATGCGTAGAACTTAATCCTTTCATTCATTGTTCACTCTTTTTCTCACTGTCCCCTCACTCTTGGCTGTCTTGTCCCGAAGAACCGAGTGGGGACTATTCCGGTATCTTTTGCCAGTGGAGAGATCATCATAACACTGTTGTCAATTACAGTCCACATATGATGTGGATACCTCGGGCATGGATGTGTGTGATGTCCTTAGGTTAGTTAGGTTTAAGTAGTTCTATGTTCTAGGGGACTGACGACCTCAGATGTTAAATCCCATAGTGCTAAGAGCCATTTGAACCATTTTTTGATGTGGATACACGATATGTGTCTTTAATGCAGTGGTATCCACTGCCTTCTGCATCGTCATGCTGTTGATCACTGCTGATTCTTCCGCAGTTTCCCAACCCAAGGACAAAAGAGTGTTTCGAATTTCCATCCGATCCTTCGCCCTCTTTGACAAGGCCGTTGGCAGAAAGATGGTGACTTCTTACGCCGCAAGTCTTTGAAAGCCAGTGCTGATTATTAATCAAAATTTAATTGACATTGTACATAAACGCAGCAAATATAAGGACGTGACAGACTGGGGAAGAAGAGAAATCATGGAGTTGTTGGTGTTTCGCGGAGCATAGTTCCACTTGTCTGAGCCGTGTCACGAATCCACGTATCGCGCCAGGCTTTCGTGTGCGCTTATCTTTGGATAGAGGGCGTCCACGGGCGGCTTCTAACAGGTATCTGCGGAGTGTGTTTGCTCGCAGACAGTACGCCTCGAAGGTAGCTTAGGTGGAAAGGTGTGTAGGTGGAAAGGTGCGTAGGAGGAAAGGTCCTTAGGTGGAAAGGTGCGTAGGTGGAAAGCTCGTGGAGCATGCGAGACACTTGTCGAAGTAAGCGGCTGTGCTTTCGACCGCGGACCTGTGGGCCGCGTTCTGGTGTAGCTAGTGGTATTGCAGGAAGATGGCCCTGAGGACTGGTGCTGTAATCAGCAGTCTGTGCCAGAGTTCTACTCTATGTGCTGCCTCAAGACCGCAAGCTGCATGTTTCAGTCTCTCCGTCAATAACCAGCTTCGAGTTTGAAATTGTTGCTTAAATTTAGGAGTGCAGCAGCGCTGTTGTAATTACAGCTACGAAACGTTATACCAGCCGAGTGTCTTGCAAGTTGCGCTAACTTAGGTGGCTGGTTGGACCTCTGAGAGATACCGATACACGCTAATTGTGCTAATTGTCATCTAGCTATGTAAATTATTTGATTTGTTTGATATGGTTTAGCCTCCTGTTTTAAGACTCCATTCTAATTTTATACTTGCTGTTTATTGCTTTGGTCTATTCGTGAGACAAGTGAATAAAGCTTTGATCTTTATTTTTGCCGCTGTGCACATTGTAATGTTTGCTGTAACTTTTAACGCTCCGTGTTCTTGCGGTAGGCCTTCGGCGCTGGCCTAACAGGCGCTCACATAGTATTGATGGAATTGGCTATTTAAGACCAGTAGTGCCGGTCTTGCAACAAAAATAACTTCTGTTTCATGTAAATAAAGAAAAACATGTTAACCTACTGTAGCTCTCTGCTCTCTGCTGCGGGTACCAGGTACCTTTTTTATTTGTTGCCAACCGATATTGCATTTGTTAATTTTATTGTGTGTAGCAACATTCTTCTGTACGTTTAAAAAAAAATTAATTTGGACCACTGGGCAGCGTTCTTGAAGAGTGTCACGGGTTGCAATACCAACAGGTTGCACCCAGTATTTTGTAAAAGTTTCACCTTCAAATTTCTTAATGCTGTTATTGTATAAGCAAAAATTTGATCTTCAGATTCCTAACTACAGTTGTATAAGTAAAAGTTTCAGCTTCAAATTTCTTATTACAGTTTTGTACGTACGGCTTTCACCTTCTGATTTCTTATTACAGTTGTGTACGTAAAAGTTTACCTTCAAATTTCTTATTGGAATTGTTGTGTACATCTTTCCTTATAAGTTCTTTTAATTCATTTAACCATCTCAATGTGTCCAGTTAATATTCAGTTGGGCGTTACTGTAAGTTTGTGCGTATTATTTCACGCACTGCTAAAGGCAGAGTTGTCTGATTTTATTTAAAGCCTATAGCGTTAAGATAATGCAATTTTACTCTCTAATGCTCACTGACGTACAGAATGTACTGTAAGTTCCATAATACCTAAGTCTTTGCCTCGCAGTACTCTTATTTTAGAAACTGTTATCTATGCCCTTTGATTTTATGGGCCATCCTTTTACGTTTGCTTATTTATGTGGAATTTTGTAATCGTAATAAATTATAATTCAAAATATTAAATATGGCTGCGAAACAGCAACTGTGTAAATCTGAAGAGGTTAAAAAATCCACTAACCAGTTGCAAAACAAAGGTTTATTAGCCCTTGACCTAGGTTTCTGATATTTTTAAAAACATCTTCTTCAGAAAGATTGGGCCTTATTACATCACATGATAGTACCTTAGATTAGATGAGGCCGAGCGGCTCTTGTCGTATATAAAACTGACAAAACAAAAATTATCCCAAACCGTGGCTTTAGATAGCAGTCACATTACATATATGGTACTTTATAGTGAATGCTTATGGGTAAATGCCCACATGTAGATTCTCTCGTCAACATAAAATTGTTACCGGAGTCATAGGATAAAATATTTGCAGACGTTACACGTGCATTGTACCAGAGACTAAGGCCTTAGTACGCGTAATGGTTGGCTGATTTTTCAGTCTCTTAAACTGTCGTTTAAATGTGCTTTAACTAATTGTGCTAGGAAATGGAGAAGGACCGAAGACGCGTTTCAAGGGTTGTAGAGAAAAATCGATTCCAGACACGAAAGGAACTGCAGCAGGCATTGAATGAAGGTACATCCTAATCTTTTAGTGAGAGAATGTTGTGTTGGGAAGTGCATGTCATGAACATTTGGAGTCGGTCATCTCGCAAGAGGTCATTGCTCGCACAGTCACATAACGCTCCCCGTTCGCAATGCGCTAAAAATGATCGAACGTTAACCGTAGCTGACTGGCACAACGTAACGTGGTCTGGCGAATCAAGGTTTTGCCTAAATTCAAATGACCCATATCGTCGAGTGCACCGAAGGCCAAATGATGCATTTAGCATTAAATGTGCACAATGTCAAGTTCGACACGGAGGTGGTTCTGTGGTATTTTGGGGGTGTTTTTCTTATCATGAATTGGCCCCGCTCGCTGAGGTGGCCAATACATCAACCAGGCTGCTTATTTAAACATTGTGAATGATTAAGTGTTGCCTCTCAGTCAGTATCTGCATGATGAGTTGCTGTTCATATCCCAATTTTTAAAGACGATAACAGCAAAGTGCGGAAGAATGTGTGACTAGTTTTATGACCACATTACGTACTGACTGACCTGCATAATCACATGAGTTGAATCTCACAGAAAATCCTTAGGATATAATGGAACAGTAGGTGAAACGCTGGCATCAGCATCGCAGCAATATCGTGGAACTGCACGATCAGATGCTTTGCGAGTGGCTTACCCTGGATGCGACGTACAGTCACAAATATTTTGACTCAATTCCTAACCGAACCCAGACGGTTATCAAGTCCAAGGATGCTTTGATGATTCCTCCAGGGTACCCTCTGCATGACAGGATCGACCAGTGAGGCTATGCAGCGCCAGATGCGCTCTTACCGCGGGACGGGAGCCGGTTGTGCGGCTGCAACGCATCGATCTCCTTGGCACAAAGCGTGCAGGACTCCCCATTACCCCTAACCGTCTGGACAGTCTGTCCGGGAGGGACTCGAAAAACATCGTGGGCACGAAGGGAGCGGTCCTAGTAATGTGCCACAAGGCGCTACTGAAGGCTCAGATGGCATGGAAACGCTAAACACAGACGAATCACAACTGCGCTGTCTGGAGGCTGACGCGTGCCTGCGGCGCAGTAGTAAAGCTCGCGGAAGTACACTGACTGCCGCAACTTGGGACTTCGCTATGAGTCGTTCATTAGCCGCCTGTGTGATTTCGAATATGTATGCAATGCGTGAAATGTCCTCCTGTGAAGAATCATCGAGTTTCAACGCCGTTTAGCGGACCACCGGATCTAGTACAAACTGGACCACCAAGTCACAAATCAAGCATCCCGTGTACCAGACCTTTTAGCCTTGATTGATTACACTGACATCGCATTTGTGGGTGAGGCCTGGTAAACCCGAGACTCAAGAGGGTTATAGTCGTACCGGCTACTTATGGGATTGAAGGATCTCGGGACTGGAGGGAACCGCGAAATGTCTCTGGCAACGTAATTAGTGAACGGAACGTAGATTTCCTGAAAGGAAAGCGAGTCAGGGTCACAGAGGGGCCAACTTTCAGAGCAGGATTAATATTTCCATTGAAACCCAACACAAAAATAACGATCAGTCACCAGTGACTTGAAACGCCGTGAAATGCTGTTGTGAGTTGATGAAAGCATGTTCCCTCCTTAGCGTCACTGAAAGGTGGAATCGACAGAACACGGGTGGAGGTGGCAGTGCGAGAGGTGCTGAGCTCTGGTGCAACTGTGCCTCGTGTGCTCTGAGTTTGTCTCCCTAAAACAGGAGCGACTTTTGTAACAAGTCTAACTGGACCTACTGATGGTGCATGAACTGCTGCTGTTGCTTCAGGAGGCGAACCAGTTGAGCGTCCTTTTTCCTCGTCGCCAATGCCATATCCGGGGGTAGCCGGATATCGTTGCGCACCTCAGAGTTCCGGAAGACTGAAGAGTAACCCATACTAACGGCAGGTGACCGTTGTGCAACATACAGGATGCAGACACGGCAACAGATCAGCACGAGGACGCACAGCCTATATGACAGTGAGGCGCTACGCAAAGACGTAGCCACAATAGTGAGGTCAAGAGCAAACGGAGAAACAAATCCAAGACGAGAACTGAGAGACTAACCGGGTGACGAGAAAGGAAGTTATCAAAAGACCCTTGCACAGCCTGTATGCGGGCCCTGTGCGACGCTATGTGGCGCCGTGCACGTACAATGCAGCACGGCCACCTCCTCTGGTGGGCAATCAACCTCCGCAGCACGCGGTACAATATTTTGAAATTTTAGATCTGTTAGTTTCCGAGTCGTTATGAACAGAAAATGAAATATTGCGGAGATTTAGAATCTGAACTATGCAAAATGATGTTTAAAAAGTTGATGTGCTTTACAGAAGATTGTTGCGTTTGTGAAACAAGTGATCTTTGAGTATATGTTATTTTTAAAATTAGTGGCCTATCCTTTTTCAAAGTAATAAGTGTGACTTGATTTTTCCATCCAAGTGAGCTGAAATGTGGACGAGGAAATATAAGTTAGGGGGTCAAGTTTCAGGTTGCGTCTGGATGTTCGACAAATTAGTTTACAAGTTCTTTTTGACGGTGGAAACTTCCGAAAAAAAGTGTACAAAAGAAAAAGAAAGAAGAAAACAAAGGCGTCACCCCACATGTTTTGTACACTGAGTGAAGTGTCTGAGTGTATGTATTGGAATGGTAGCCCTCTCTTACTCAACAGACGAAATCAGAGAGGATAGTGAAGTTGGACACTGAATCTGGACTGAAGTCGCCGTTCTACCTCATCGCAAAGGCGTTAGATTGTCTCAGGTAGAGCTCTGGGCAGCCTACTCCATTTCAGAAATGGTGTTGTCTACATGCCGTTGCCTCAGGGATGCTGTTTCATGGCAGGGTGGATTGTCTTGCTCGTATATAGTATTATCGTCACCGAAATGTTCCTCTTCTTTATGCAGTACAGGACGCTGTGAAATGTTTTCATGTCCATAAGCCTTTAGCGTTTTCTTATGAGCAGTAAGGGTCACATCCCATCCACTGAAAACACCCCAATACCGTGGCACTACTCCCTATGGAACTGGATGTTGAAACTACCCTTGATGTCAGGTACGTTCTCCAGGCATTCACTAAACCCTAACACTTCCCTCGGACTGCCGCAGAATATAGCGTGATCATTGATTACAAACTACTCATATCCAGTCATTCACATTCCATTTGCGTCACTCTTCACGTTATCTCAGGCGTTCCTTAGCACTGGCTACAAAAAATGGTTCAAATGGCTCTGAGCACTATGGGACTTACCTGCTGAGGTCATCAGCCCCTAGAACTTAGAACTACTTAAACCTAACTAACCTAAGGACATCACACACATCCATGCCCGAGGCAGAATTCGAACCTGCGACTTAGCGGTCGCGCGGTTCCAGACTGTAGGGCCTAGAACCGCTCGGCCACCCCAGCAGGCCACTTGCTACAGAAATGGGTCGCGTGTGAGGAGATGCTTCACCATTACAACCCGTTCCTGTAAAATCCCTTCGACTTTCCACTTTAGAAGCTTGTAACCAACAGTCGACTTGGGCAGATTTGGAGAGGCTCAAACGTCTCTGATGGGTCTGTATCTCAGGTGACATCTGACAGTTAGTTCACGTTTGAAGTCACTGAGTTCCTTCTGAGCGACATAGGTTGCTGTTACTGCTTCTCTATGACAACGCAGTACTCCCTCTCCTATTATAATGGCAGCTCCACATATCGTCACATCTAGTGCTCAGTTCCGCATTACGTAGTGTTGTCCCGATATTTTCGACGGCGTTGTGTATTTCCTTGTTTCTTTCTGTATTGCTTGAAAATTTCGTTCACGAAGCTCAATCTGTAATATTCGTAAATGTGTTTTTCTTCCCGGAATGAACACGTACTGTTACTCTCCCTGTTGTGTTTGCAGGAGCTACTCCGCTTTTCTTTTGTGTAACATCTTCGGAGAAATTCCTCTTTGCCCCATGAAGTTCAATATTCCGCCAGATACCTGCGTGTTTCGCTTTCTTTTCTTTTCTGTTTTTTCTCCTTTCTTCAAGTTGTGGCGTAGAAGTGATGGACTTCGTGGGTTTTCAAGAAATTTTTTTATATCTGTTGATAAACCGATAGGAGGAAGTGTTAGGTCGTGTTTCTCACAAAGAAGTTCAATTCTTCTATTTAAATCATGGAAAAGCAATAACGTAAAACTACAGTAGCATTGACGCTATGAAAACTGCTGACTGGACAAAATTGTTCCACAGGCTTTCTACGGACACACAACACATCCTTAACGTATGTTCGAAAGATGGATGGTGCACATACATTACAGACAGTCTCACACACACAAGCGCTCCCTGCCGGATGTCATTATGCAAGGTATTAAGCCTTCATTCAGGCCCACAGCTAATACTAACCTCCTGAAACGTTATGCGCGTGGCAAAACTTCAGACAATAACGGACATTTCGAAAATCCGATCTCGTATGCGTTGCCCGAAAACGTCAGTCTGTGATACAAAGGTTGCCGTTACACCTGTGTTATGTGTGTTCCGTATTTTAATGAAAGCAGTAGAGGTAGCAGTGCATGAGGACGACGGACTCAGTTCAACAAATAGCCTAGTGCAAGAGAGAAAAGGCATAATTTTCATGACTTCAGGTGCCGGTGAGCAGATGCCAAGAAAGAAGATGAATGTGAGGACGTAAAGTGCGAATGTGGTGTTTATTAGGGGCTAACGCAGGGTAAACGTCAGTAAATTAAAATGGAATACTTTCAAGTTTCCGTTTCTCAGATTCCAGTTTATTAGTATTCAGGTGCCCCACTTTTTCTCAGGAACTGAAAGTGTCTACTTCATTTCACAGTGCTCTTCACTAGTATAGGCTACTTACATTTCCATCATTCAGTACTCGGTGTATTAGGAAAAATCCATTTTGTCGACCTATAAATATTTTTGTATATGTTACTATTATTACTGTTATCGTAATTATTAGTGGCAGCAGGTAGTTAGAGTGATGGCAATATTAACACTATTAGCTTTTGGTTAGTCTCTACAGAATTCAAATCATTTTTAATTTTGTTAATAGTACTTTATTACTGCTGCACACATTAAAGTTACTGATATTTCTTAGGTAACTTGACGTAACAGCAATATAGGAATTGTGAGTCCACCTTGATGCAATACATTTTGTTGTTTGTTTACTTTTTTATTCCCTAAACTAGTTTCGGCGGTAAAATATCGCCATCATCAGTGGGTTCTTTAAATCTTACTTATTGTATGTTAGGGTATGTTTTTAAGAATTTTTGTCGCTGTTTGCAGCACATTAACAGTGCTTATGATGTTGCCGTTTTTTCTCAGCGTACATCATTTCGTCTGCAACTGCGTGAGCTGGTTCGTTGGACGAATGTAGCTGGTTCTATACACATTTAAACAGAACTTTTGCGGAATGACATTTTCACTCTGCAGCGGAGTGCACGCTGATATGAAACTTCTTGGCAAATTAAAACTGTGTGCCGGACCGAGACTCGAACTCGGGACCTTTGGTAAGTGACAAGATACTGGCAGATGTAAAGCTGTGAGGACGGGGCGTGAGTTGTGCTTGGGTTGCTCAGATGGTAGAGCACTTGCCCGCGATATGCAAAGATCCCGATTTCGAGTCTCGGTCCGGCACACAGTCTTAATCTGCCACGAAGTTCACAATTTTCTCGCTTTGTTTATGATCCAGAACATTACGTATGGCGTAATATTCTGAATGATATAACAGAGTTACTGCAAGAGTGAAACACTGCTACGATCTAAGAGAGGGCCTGAAGGCCCTAACATGATCATGCGGAATAAAATTCAAATAACAATTTAGTATGATGCAACTGATATCTGTATAAAACATTAGATTCCATGCCAGAATCACATTATGGATTAAGCGTAATAATGACTAGTTCATGAAAACAGTACATTAAAGTTGTCATCTTATGTAGTATAACTATAAGGGGCGGTGTAAGCATTTCCGTTAGAAAGCCGTTACTGTTCACAATCAGTATTCCAATCAGATAAAACCGTTATGAGCTCCTACACACCGGGTTTAAGATACCCGTTTGGTAAGACATCGCTTCCTGTTGCACATACTCGTCCGATAGTAATCGTAGATATTGCAATGCCTTCTTTAAGGAATGGAACGCGTGATAATCTCGTGGGGAGAGATCATGACTATAGACCGAGTGATCGAGTGTCTCCGTCCTTGTGCTGGAGCAACTAATGCATTACGACATTTTCTACATGGGAACGCGTATTCTCATGGAGCTGCAGCACTCCTTGTGATCATTCCACAACGGTGGATTACGACAAACGTGCTATCCCATACACATTCATCGTTCTCCAACGGATGTCTACTGGTGTTTGTCGGTGTTTGTCCCTCGGCATCCAATAAACGAATTACAGCTCATTGGTGCTGTTTGCTGATATTAACGCCACATTAGTTCACGTTTCCGCATTTAACGCACCCACGTCGCAAAGACACGAATGCTGCACTACTCCCTTGCCTACATGTCGGTGCTTCTATACGCGCATCGGAGCCGCGCTACGTTGTATTTACGCTGCAGCAACGCCCTCAAACGGAGAACTTTCGATCACTCCTGAATCTAAATTACTACAGCCAGTTTTATAACCTATAATGCATTTTATCGTCGTTCCAACGGTCAATGTGGTTTTTCCATAATCTTCAATAAATCTGCCGATGAATTCGACCGCGTTAAGGTCTTTTGCACACAGGGAACGAATCACTGGGCATAAGTTACACTTGAGTCGATTTTAAGATATCTGTACTATTTCAAACAAGCCTTCGGAACATGGAAGAATGGTACCAGCAATGGCAACTGTAAATGAAGATAGTCAAGAGCACAATCGTGTACGCAGATTTTGTAATGGCAAAAACTATAAAATCTATAAAATGGTACTTATCTAAAAAGAAAATTACATCCACGTAAGACTAGACATTTCGACCGAGAAAATAGGTACTTCTGAAATGAGAATGCTTCTCCAAGCACAGTGCATTCAGCAACTAAAAAAGCCAGCTACCCAATTTTATGATAATCTCTGTTGCAGATGTATGTCTATCTTGAAGAAAAAATGTAGTAAAATGTGTTTTCCCTGTAATATTATTGTAGGACACAATGCTTTAAATACATACCTGATGGGGAAGATGGATGCCAGTTTAACCTTTCATTTAAACTCATTCAACTCGGATATTTGATTGCAATTGTCACAACATGGTACTCATATACAAATAGACACTGATTAATTAATAATTAATTTGTGCACTCCATGTTTACTCAGCAAACACCAGAACTGAGCGTAGTGTAATTGGCTCCTTAATGTGAAACTAGGTTCCATTAACTGCTAAACCTCTAAACTGAGTTTAGGGCAGTGACTAAACCTGCCTAATCTTTACTGTATGTGGCATCAGTCTTTAGAGTGTGTAGTAATGCAGTCCGTCTAACTTAAGGTTTCATGCGATAGTTTACCAGGGGAACATAATTTAGGAATGCGTAACTCGTTGATGTTGAAGGTAAAATAGTAGCAACCAATTTGCGTATAATTTCACGAGTCATCATTTAACAGAGAATTATGATTCTTAACTGTACTGCAGTGCAGCTTGTCACAGAAAACGTACGGAACTGGCGCTAAATAAATGAAAAGTGTCTAACGTCCTTCCGATATCTAATTTCTGGAATCAGACATCTTAGTCTCGCAGGAGTAGTGTTTCCATGCCTAGATGTGCTCTCTAGTTTTGTTAACCACTGGCTTCTCTTTCTAATCCCGTCTATTGCCGAAATTTCTCGACAGCGTAAACTAATCACAAAAAAGAGAAGACAAACTAGAGAAACAAAATCGTTGTCCTATGTGGAGTTTTATTTGAATCCGTGTAAGAAGTTAGGTAGGTTTGCTCGCTTACAGTTACTGTACCTAGAGATGCGGGCATCTATGCTTTTCAGTATAACACAATACAGAACTGTAGAAGGGTGTCCATTCTTTTCTTTTTAGTTTTCGAGTCATCAATCGTATGACACGGTTTATGTGGACCTCCATGAATTTCTCTCCCGTGCCATACTCTTCATCTCAAGGTAGCACCTGCAACCCACAGCCTCAATTACTGGTTCCACAAATTCCATCCGGCCACAGTGGCCGAGCGGTTCTAGGCACTTCAGTCAGGAACCGTGCGATCACTACGGTCGCAGGTTCGAATCCTGCCTCAGGCATGTATGTGTGTGATGTCCTTAGGTTGGTTAGGTTTAAGTAGTTCTAAGTTCTAGGGGACTAATGACATGAGATGTTAAGTCCCATAGTGCTCAGAGCCATTTGAACCATAAATTCCAGTTGCGTTTTCCTCCACAGCTTCTACCCTCTACAGCTTCTTATAGTACCATGGAAGACATTCATTGATGTCGGAACACATGGCGTATTGTCCTGGGTCTTCTTGTTGTCGTTGTTTCCCATTTGTTCCTTACCTCATCGCTACTGCGGAAAATCATCTAATTCTTCACCGGAATCAGTCCAACTACATTGTTTCCAGTATTCTTTTGTAGCACCACATTTCACATCCTTGGATTATCTTCTGTTACGTTTCTCCCACAGTCCATTACTACACACCATGTTAACGCTGACCTGCAAGCGTACATTGTCAGAAATTTCATAATGTAATTAAGACCTACGAATGATAATAGTAGATTTATCTCAAACGGAATGCCGTTTTGACGTGTGCTAATAAGATTTTATGTCTCTTCTCGTCAGTCAAGGTTTATTTTGCTGCCTAGATAGCGGAATTACTTAACGTCATATACACTATGTGATCAATAGTATCCAGACACCTGGCTGAAAATGACTTACAAGTTCGTGGAATTCAATATGGTGTTGGCCCACCCTTAGCCTTGATGACAGCTTCCACTCTCACAGGCATACGTTCAACCAGGTGCTGGAAGGTTTCTTGGGGAATGGCAGCCCATTCTTCACGGAGTGCTGCACTGAGAGGAGATATCGATGACGGTCGGTGAGGCTTAGGACGAAGGCGGCGTTCCAAAACATCCCAAAGGTGTTCTATAGGATTCAGGTCAGGACTCTGTGCAAGTTAGTCCATTACAGGGATATTGCTGTCCTGTAGCAACTTCGCCTCAGGCCGTGCGTTATGAACAGGTACTCGATTGTGTTAAAAGATGCAAAAGCCAGCCCCGAATTGCTCCTCAACAGCGAGAAGTAAGAAGTTGCTTAAAACATCGATGTAGGCCTGTGCTGTGATAGTGCCATGCAAAACAAAAAGAGGTGCAAGCCCCATCCATGAAAAACACGACCACACCGTAACACCACCGCCTCCCAATCTTACTGTTGGCACTACATACGCTATCAGATGACGTTCAATGAGCATTCGCCATACCCGTACCCTGCCATCGGATCGCCACATTGTGTACCGTGATTCGTCACTCCACACAACGTTTTTCCACTGTTCAATCGTCCAATGTTTACACTCCTTACACCAAGCGGGGCGTCGTTTGGCATTTACCGGCGTGATGTGTGGCGTATGAGCAGCCGCTCAATCATGAAATCCAAGTTTTCTCACCTTCCGCCTAACTGTCATAGTACTAGCAGTAGATCCTAACGCAGTTTGGAATTCTTGTGTGATGTTCTGGATAGACGTCTGCCTGTTACACATTAAGACCCTCTTCAATTGTCGGCGGTCTCTGTCAGTCAACAGACGAGATCGGCCTGTACGCTTTTGTGCTGTACGTGTCCCTTCACGTTTTCACTTCACTATCACATCAAAAACAGTGGACCTAGGGATGTTTAGGAGTGTGGCAATCTCGCGTACAAACGTATGACACAAGTGACACCCAATCACCTGACCACTTTCGAAGTCCGTGAGTTCCGTGGAGCGCCCCATTCTGCTCTCTCACGATGTCTAATGACTAGCCGCGCGGGGTAGCCGCGCTGTTTGAGGCGTCTTCTCACGGTCCGGGCGGCTTCCTCCCCGTCGGAGGTTCGAGTCCTCCCTCGGGCATGGGTGTGTGTCGTCCTTAGCGGAAGTTACTTTAAGTTAGATTAAGTAGTGTGTAAGCTTAAGGACCTATGACCTCAGCGGTTTGGTCCCGTAAGACCCCTTATCACAAATTTCTAAATTTATAAAGGCTACTGAGGTCGCTGATATGGAGTACCTGGCAATAGGTGGCAGCACGGTGCACCTAATATGAAAACGTATGTTTTTGGTGGTGTTCTGATACTTTTCATCACATAGTGCACTTCGTGATCGCCGATCTTGATATTAGGTTTCGTGGGGTTTTAATATCTTCTACTTCCCATCAGTTTTATCTTTCTTCGATGTACTCTCAATCCATATTTTGTAATTATTAGAGTGTTCATTCCGTTCAACAGATCTATAATTCTTCTTCACCTTCACTGAGGATACCAATGTCATCAGCAAACTCTATTACTGACATCCTTTTGCAATGAATTTTAATCCAACTCAAGAAGCTTTCTTTTATTTCCGTTATTGCTACTTCGCTGTATAAATTGAACAGTAGGGGTGAATGACTGCCTACCTTTCTTATACTATTTTTAATCGGAGCTCTTCCTTCTTGGTATTCTAGCCTTATTCTTACATCTTGGTTCTTCTGAATGTTGTGCTCATCCATTACCCCTCTTCTCCTTTAGCCTACTCCCATTTTATTCGAACATATTCCGCCATTTTTCCTGGTTGACAAGTCGTAAAAAACGTGTCATTATTTTTCTTCGGCCTTGGTTCCACCGTCAATCGCAACGTCAGGTCTGATCTCTGGCGCCCTTTCCTTTCCTGAAGACAAACTGATCGTCATGTAACAGAAGATCAGATTTCCTTTCCATTCTTCTGTATACTATTCTTGTAAGCAACTTGGACGTTTGAGCAGATTGTACGATAGTTCTTGCACTTACCAGCTCTTGCTATCTTTGGAATCCGGCGGACGACATTATCCCGAAATTCTGCTGTATGTTGCCAGTCTCGCAGATTCTACACACCAACTTCAATAGTCTTTTGGTTGACACTTACCCCAACGGTTTCAGGAATTCCGATGGAATGCACTCTAAAGCCTCTGTCTTATTTCATCTTATGTCTTACAAAGCTAAGTTCGGATCCTAGTACTGGATCCCATATCCTTCTATATCGATTTCAATTCCTCCTTGTGTCATGAGACAAATCATTCCTAAATAGAGGCCTTTAATGTACTCTTCCCTCCTATACACTCTCTCCTCCGCATTTAGCAGTGGAATTCTCACTGCACTCTTAATGTAACCGCACATTCTTTTAGTGCCAACAAAGGCTATTTTGAATTTTCTTTATGCTGAGTATGACCGTCCGACGATCATTTCTTTGTCTATTGGATTTTTCCTGCATCGTTTCGCCTAGCCTTTCCTGCACTTTCTATTTATTTTATTTCTAAGTTTTCTCTATTGCCGTTTGCTTTTTCTCCCAGAACCCGTTTTTTCCTTCCTTCTTTCGTCGAGCAATTTTCGAGGGTGGGCTACTTGCACATATTTAGGTCTACAAGCTTCCATGGACGTTATCGTCGATTATAAAACTTTTGAGTCGTTAGACCACGTCATATTATATCTGAGAAAATTTAAAGCGGAATACGGTGTGTACTGACGAGTTAGAAGATTCTGTCATGAATACTTGTGCAATCTTTTCATTTTGAGTGAGTTAAGATGGAAAGAATAAAATTTATTCCGAAGGTTAGTACTGCCGAAATTCGAAGGAGGGAACATTCATAGCTTTTAACAGTGACATTTTATTTATTCGTACATAGGTAGCGAAATGGGTTGGCCCTGAGCCTTAGGACTTCAAATAAAGCATGATATGAAGAGGAATTCCACCGAAATCTGTTAAAATTGTTGTTTTGTTGATAACACCTTGATTAATTTCCTAAAGCCGTGTCATAAGATGCAACTTATATGATAAAGAGATCTTGGATTATTGAAATTTGCAAATCCACATTATTGTGTTTCGCATTCTTACCGGTATGACGGCAGGGCGACCCGGTGCTGGGAAGAATAGGAAGACGGACTAGAAGTCTGGCGGAACGGAAATTATCTTGTGGACGGTCCCTTTAAATGACAGTTTAACACTGAATTTCACTAAATGCTAATACTTAATGGTATAAACAATCAAAATGTCGTTTCTCCTAGCGGATTGAAAGGAGAGTTATAACACTTAGACCAGCCGATCAGACAAACTAACTTTCTATTTTTAGTGAAATACCGGAATGGGAGCACTGTCTAAAAAAATAGGCAGATGTTTGAGACCTATGAGCATCGTCACAGAGTGTTTTATTTCTTCGAATATGGTAGTGAGGTGTGAAGAAAACTCTGTAGTAAATAAGCATAATGAAGCGGGTGTAAACAACATTAAACCCAGTGATTCCCTAAAAATATATAGGGCACCCAGTATGTCATTTCGCAACAGCTTTCAAGAACAATTCAACTCGTATAGTCCCCGATTTCCGTTAGCAACGAACTTAGGGGAAGCGGGGAACATTACCACAGACACTTCAGAAAACTTAAAAATACTTCATAAAAAAGAAAAGAGCCGTACTTTGAATTTATTAGCGGGAACAGAAATTTTTTACATATAAGAAAAAGAGAAACAAAGTATTTTTATGACCAGATTGGTTACCACCATGACGCGATTAGTCGGGGCACAATGCAAAGTATTGCGTCATGATTGAATAATCCATTATTATTGAAGCACCATAGAATTCTAGCTAATTTTGATTGTTTATGCTATTAATTATCAGTACGAAATAAAATTCAGTATTAAACTGTCTTGTAAAGCGAGTGCCGCAGCGATCCTAGTTATGACTATACGACAACACACCATCTACAAGATAGTTTCCTCTCCGTTTAATGGCTCATGCCGAGCGCTTCCACTCTTTCCACCACAGGCTTGCCCTGCAGTCACACCGGTAGAAAAGTGCTATCTTGTACCATTCCACGCAGTAATTTGCATCGTGCCTCGACGTTATTAGTGACTATTTTATAATCAATACGTCTCCTAGAAAATGTTTTCTTTTCTTATTTTTTTATTTGTTTATTTTTTGCGTTCTCTCAGTGTAAGATTTCTTTCTCTTTTAGAGGCAAACACATACTAAAAAAGGTTCTATAACTACATGACCCACTCACTAGGAATTTTAACGACGTTAATGGATCACGTATTTATTACCCTTTGTTCGTCAGTGTAAGGTACATAATATTCACTGAATAATATTTATTGATTAGGAGCGATAGCTAAACCTATGACTTTTTACCATTGTGAGTACTTTCTAGATATTACGTTCCTTAATTGTAATAATGTGCAAAGTTGAGACATTGTATGTTAGTCTTTACCATGCAGGTTGCACCTCATGATGCGCCTTAGGCTGCGAAACCACTTTGGTGTCAATGAAACAATAGTCATTCCAGCTGTCAGCAGACTTCTTCATAACGTCATGTCCTTCTGCAGCTGCGTATGCCCAAAATGTATAATACTTCGTGTCAAACTGCGCAGCCAGTCGAATTTTGATAGGACATTTGGTTTGTCAAGATGGAAAATCCGCCGTTGTCAGGCCTGATTTCGTGTTCAAAGCTGCATGTCCTGTTAGAATAAATCACCGACTTGGCAGTTCGCGGGGCCACTTTTCGCAGAATCTGGAGGACGTTTAATTGCACCGCAAAGGATTTAGGTTTGGGATTCTAAAGCGTTCATACGATCATCAAGTGAATTAAACCTGGGGACCGTAGGGTGGCTGCAGCTGTTTCAGAGTGTGGCTCAGGAACAACAGTGACAGTACCCATAGTGTCTTTGCTCTTATGAAAGACGTTTCTCACCTCTGTAGTCTGCAAGTCATGTTACGGTACATTATGGAGGGCATACCATGTACCGATGCATCCGGTCAAAACTTGGTATTTACGTACATTTAGTGCGTTACAGACGTACTTGACATGTTTACGTTCTACGGACAGAGAGCCCATGGTCTCTTTACAAGGAACAAATCCTTACGCTCTACAGCCAGAGAATCCACTAGATTACTTCAAGAAAAGTGAAAATCCGTATAGTTATAATATGTCTCATAGCCAAAAAATAACTCCTCATTTGGGCACTTCCATTCAGTGTAAAAAACGTTTTCTGCCAGTCAGGTCTTACATAAACAAAGAGGTAGACAAAACGGGAAATTTCTAAACTCTGTAATACCCCTTAATAACAACTTACCGAAATGCAGTTAAATTCAGTACCGTCACACTTATGTTAGTCACGTGTAGTGGATATTGTGCCTTATTTCGTTGATAGTATTTGTTGTGAATGCAGTAAATAAATGCTACTGTTTTTGTTGTTCTTGTCTACAGTCCTGAGACTGGTTTGATGCAGCTCTCCATGCAACTCAATCCTGTGCAAGCTGCTGCATCGCCTAGTACCTACTGCAACCTACATCCTTTTGACTCTGCTTAGTGTATTCATCTCTTGGTCTCCCTATATGATTTTTAGCCTCCACGCTGCCCTCCAATACTAAATTGGTGATCCCTTGATGCCTCAGAACATGTCCTGCAAACCGATCCCTTCTTCTAGTCAAGCTGTGCCACAAACTCCTCTTCTCCCTAATTCTATTCAATACCTCCTCATCAGTTATGTGATCTACCCATCTAATCTTCAGCATTCTTCTGTAGCACCACGTTTCGAAAGGTTCTATTCTCTGCTTGTCCAAACTATTTATCGTCCATGTTTCACTTCCATACATGGCTACACTCTATAAAAATACTTTCAGAAATGACTTCCTGGCACTTAAATCTATACTCGATGTTAACAAATTTCTCTTCTTCAGAAACGGTTTCCTTGCCATTGCCAGTCTACATTTTATATCCTCTCTACTTCGACCATCATCAGTTATTTTGCTCCCCACATAACAAAACTCATTTACTACTGTAAGTGTCTCATTTCCTAATCTAATTCCCTCTGCATCACCCGACTTAATTCGACTTCATTCCATTATCCTCGTTTAGCTTTTGTTGATGTTCATCTTATATCCTCCGTTCAAGACACTATCCATTCCTTTCAACTGCTCTTCCGTGTCCTCTGCTATCTCTGACGGAATTACAATGTCATCGGCGAACCTAAAAAGTTTTATTTCTTCTCTATGGATTTTAATACCTACTCCGAAATTTCCTTTTTATTTTCTTTTATTGCTTGCTCAATATAAAGATTGAATAACATCGGGGAGATGCTACAACCCGGTCTCACTCCCTTCTCAGCCACTGTTTCCCTTTCATGTCCCTCGAACCTTATAAGTGCCATCTGGTTTATGTACAAATTGTATATAGCCCTTCGCCCCTGTATTTTACTCCTGCTACCTTCAGAATTTGAGAGAGAGTATTCCATTCAGCATTGTCGAAAGCTTTCTGTAACTCTACAAAAGCTAGAACCGTAGGTTTGCCATTCCTTAATCTATTCTCTAAGATACGTCGTAGGGTCAGAATTGCCTAACGTGTACCAATATTTCTACGGAATTCAAACTGATCTTCCCCGAGGTCGGCTTCTACCAGTTTTTCAAAAATGGGTCAAATGGCTCTGAGCACTATGGGACTTAACATCTATGGTCATCAGTCCCCTAGAACTTAGAACTACTTAAACCTAACTAACCTAAGGACAGCACACAACACCCAGCCATCACGAGGCAGAGAAAATCCCTGACCCCGCCGGGAATCGAACCCGGGAACCCGGGCGTGGAAAGCGAGAACGCTACCGCACGACCACGAGATGCGGGCACTACCAGTTTTTCCATTCGTCTGTAAAGAATTCGCATTAGTATTTTGCAACCGTGACTTATTTAACTGATAGTTCGGTAATTTCACACCTGTCATCACCTGCTTGCTTTGGGACTGGAATTATTATATTCTTCTTGAAGTTTGAGGGTATTTCGCCTGTCTCATACATCTTGCTCACCAGATGGTAGAGTTTTGGCAGGACTGGCTCTCCCAAGGCTGTCAGTAGTTCTAATGGAACGTTGTCTACACGTGGGTCCTTGTTTCGACTTAGGTCTTTCAGTGCTCTGTCAAACTCTTTACGCAGTATCATATCTCCATTTCATCTTCATCTACATCCTCTTCCATTTCCATAATTTTGTCCTCAAGTACGTCGCCCTTGAATAGACCCTCTATATACTCCTTCCACCTTTCTGCTTTCCTTTTTTGCTTAGAATGGGGTTTCCATCTAAGCTCTTGATATTCATGCAAGTTGTTCTCATTTCTCCCCTTGTGAGATAAGCCTCTACTTCCTTACATTTGTCCTCCATCCATCCCGGCTTAGCCATTTTGCATTTCCTGTCGATCACATTTTTGAGACGTTTGTATTCCTTTTCGCCTGCTTCATTTACTGCATATTTGTAGTTTCTCCTTTCATCAATTAAATTCAATATCTCTGCTGTTACTAAAGGATTTCTATTAATCCTCGTCTTTTCAGCTTCTTGATCCTCTGATGCCTTCACTATTTCATTTCTCAAAGCTAATCATTCTTCTTCTATTGTCTTTCTTTCCCCCACTCTTGTCAACTTTTCTCTTATGCTCACCCTGAAACTCTGAACAACCTCTGGTTTAGTCAGTTTATACAGATCCCATCTCCTTAAATTCCCACCTTTTTGCAGTTTCTTCAGTTTTAATCTACAGTTCAAAACAACAGATTTTGGTCAGAGTCCACATCTGCCCCTGGAAATGTCTTACAATTTAAAACCTGGTTCCTAAATCTCTGTATTACCATCATATAATCTTTCTGATGCCTTCTAGTATCTCCAGGCTGCTTCCATGTATACAACCTGCTTTCATGATTCTTGAACCATGATTAGCTATGATTAAGTTATGCTCGGTGCAAAATTCCACCAGACGGCTTCCTCTTTCATTTCTTACCCCCAATCCATGTTCATCTACTACGTTTCCTTCTCTTCCTTTTCCTACTATAGCATTCCAGTCACCCATGACTATCAAATGTTCGTCTCCCTTCACTATCTGAGAAATTTCTTTTATCTCATCACACATTTCATCAATTTCTTCGTCATCTGCATAGCTAGTTGGCATATAAACTTGTACTACTGTAGTAGTCGATGGCTTAGTGTCTATCATGGCCACAATAATGCGTTCGCTTTGCTGTTTGTAGCAGCTTACCCGCACTCTTATTTTTTATTCTAAATTAAATCCACTCCTGCATTATCCCTATTTGATTTTGTATTTGTAGCCCTGTATTCATCTGACCAAAAGTCTTGTTTGTCCTGCCACCGAACTTCGTTAATACCCACTATATCTAACTTTAACCTATCCATTTCCTTTTTAAATTTTTTAACCGACCTGCCCGATTAAGGGATCTGACATCCCACGTTCCGATCTGTAGATCGCCTGTTTTCTTTCTCCCGATAACGACGTCCTCTTGAGTAGTCCCCGCCCGGAGATCCGAATAGGGACCATTTTACCTCCGGAATATTTTACCCAAGAGGACGCCATCATCATTTAACCAAACAGTAAAGCTGCATGCCCTTGGGAAAAATTACGGCTGTAGTTTACCCTAGCTTTCAGCCGTTCGCAGTACCAGCATAGCAAGGCCGTTTTGGTTAGTGTTACAAGGCCAGATCAGTCAATCATTCAGACTGTTGCCCCTGCAACTACTGGAAAGGCTGCTGCCCCTCTTCAAGAACCACACGTGTGCCTGACCTCTCAACAGGTACCCCTACCTTGTGGTTGCACGTAAGGTACGGCTATCTGTATCGCTGAGGCACGTAAGCTTCACCACCAACGGCAAGGTCCATGTTTCGTGGGGTTGGGGGGGGGGGGGGGTCAAATGCTACTATTAATTCATTTGAAGCATCTACAGTAGTAGGGCGGCACTACATCAAAAATGTGGCAACATAGTAAGAAAAACAAGAAATAACAGTTACAAAATGGTGCTTAGCTTTAGTACAGTTCGATGAATGGCACTTGATATCCTAAACCCAGTAAATGATGTCTAAAATACCTTTGCTATCTCTTGTCTGTCTATGATGTCGTCATCACAAATGAATGCAATGTTGTATACACTCCGAGTTGGTTCACGTTTTCTGTGTATAGTGACTGTTAAGTCAGAAGGTTGTCTTCATAGTTCAGTACTGAGCTAACTGCAGGTACTGAAGTGAGCTGTTCACTGCTGATCCATAGCCGTGTATCTTCAGGGGATCGTGTTTTGGTGCCTAGCGGTCGAAGGGTTTTCCTGTTCGCTAGTACAAGGTAAAACGCAAGTAGCTTGTAGTGCACAGCGTTCCCTGTCCACTGTACACGCTATCGGTGGACGTACCTGACGTGCCAGAGGAAGTGGTGTGGAAGCAGGAAGAGGTAAATGTTTGTGAGAGCCATCTGTAGGCTGCTGTTTGGAACTGAGAGACACCAAAGAGGTGGTTTTGCCTGTGTGGCGGTCTCTGCATTATGTGTTTCGTACCTCTTGCTTGGAACATAACAATATCATCAACTGCCATGTTGTACATGTTTCTTTCGGTATGTGCTAGACGTAAAATTAAATATGTAAGAGAATTCAGCGCAGTAAATGACATCTTTGATATCGAAAAAATTAACCCGTTTTTCATTAACCACTAAACAATTTGTATTAATGACTCATTATTTTATATGGTTTACTGAAAATGCAGCAAAAAATTTTGTGTTTGCTTTTGTATTCATTCTATGGGCTGGAATTTATGATTCTGAATAGAAAGTTTAAAACAAAATCCAATCAGAATGTAACTAAAGAGAAAATGCAACTATAGTCCACATAAAATAATAAATTGCGCTTATTTCTGAAGACCACACAAATGGAGTTCGGTTCTAATTAAATTCTTTCCAATAAGCACCTCTGTATCACATTATTTTAAAGCTTAAGTCCAGGGGCATCAACAAATTTGCTGTTGTCTTATGCCTTGCGTGATTGCACGTTGTGACTTAGTTCTGCAGGTGGTTCAACCACCTTTGAGATTGCAATAGGAGTGCCCAAATGCTATTCGTGTCAATTCACAATCTGCACGCCTAGAATAGTTAGTACACAAGCAGCATGTTAATTTGCATACCTAGTCAAGAGACAGCAACACAGTGTAGCGCTTTTCGCAGTAATTTATGAGTGTCTCAGGTATTTTGCAATTTTTCTCGAGATTCTTGAGTGAAACAAACCCCGTTCGCAGTAAGCTGGTGTGTTTCTACTGCTTTCTTTCTTTTTTTATTGATTATCATGTAACTTCCTATTTCAAACGACGCGACAGGTCATGGAATCTACTCTTCCATACAGTGAAAGCCTAGGAGAGCCATCATCATCTATCGTGACTGCCTACAATTGATGGACATTGAACGGTCACAGCTATGTGAAATAGGCGAACATACCGCTGGATGGCTTTCCAGATATGATCGACAAGATTGACTTCCGGCAGACACGTCTGGAGAAACATACGGTGTCTCACACATCCAAACCAAGTTCCTCGAATTATTGTGACACATTTCGTTACTGATGCGTTGGTGAACTGTTCTCCTGAAGTACAGTATAAATAGGGAGGAGTGTTAAAATTTAACGTGCTGTCGACAACTCTAGGTCAGATAGGACCTGGATTTCGAAGAGAAAAGTAGAAAAAAGAAAATCTAGAAGACCAGAGGGAGATTTGAACACAAGTGGTGCAACGGCGAAGTGACTGAGTAGCGATACAATAGGCTTGCATTTGGGAGTGTTGCGGTTCAAATCCTCATCAGGATTTCCGGGCTTAGCTTTCCCTAGATTACACATATCTCTTATGACTAATATCGGAACGGTGGCTAGGAAAGGAACAAGACTGATATCCTTACCCATCCGTCATCAACCTAGTGACTGAGATCCATATTCTGTATCTAACTCTATCATTGTTTAAGGCGTGATAGCTCTGTTTCTTTTTTCAGAATTATGACCATTGCGTCACCTCACTCGGTAGTGAGACAAAGGGCAATGTGGTTTTCCTTAAAAGACAAGAGGGAATCAGTTATTATGTTTTACAGAAAGGCCTGATGAAATAGAAATAATGGACGTTCAGTGGTATTCTAATAAGGACTGCACACAACGTCTGTAAGGGAAATTTACGCACGTGGCGCATTTTGAACGCAATAGCGTCAACTACGTATATGTTGATGTTGGTTCAGTTTCATTTCCTACTCTTATTAATGAAATTATCTCCGACAAGAGAATATCTAATTGATGAGATCAGAAGTGAAATCACGCAAGAAGGCGCACTTCCAGTCTTCAGTGAAGCATACTGGATGAAACAGAACTCCACTCACGAACTTCCACGGGTTGTTGAGCGATACCTTTTAACTATTTTGGTACAAACAGGTCCACAGTCTCCAGTGTTTCTTTACAGAGTAATGATTAAATTATTATCTATTCGATTTCTTACCGCAATCGCCCTTGTTTCTGTGAAAATATCTTCACAATAGTTAAAAAACCTTCAGAATCCAACAACTAAACTGTTCAACACACAACAGACAGCACAAAGTAATGCAAGAAACGTCACATGCAACTTGTAAGTAGAGGAGCACTGCAGGTTCTGGCAAGAAAATCGCTGACATCAGCATCAGTATTCCTGGAACTGATAAAATCTGCATCACATTTCTCGGAATCTCTGGTGTCAGCATCCAGCACTCAAGCACAACATGGTTCCTAGAATTCCCGCTCCCCATCCCCCCCTGTGACAACTGGCGCTACGCCAAGAGACTATGAGGAACCAATGGTGTTCTGTCCTCCACGCAGTATTAATTTTTATAATTTGATTGCACAAGTGCCGTCGTTCCTTCACTGTCTGTATGCATGTCTAACACTCGCGTGTTTAATTTATGGAGTTCAGCAAAGTAGACTTCAACATTGTAGTGGGACGCGAGATTGAAGCGTCACCCATCCACTAGTGTCAGCCCAGTTTGCAGGTGAATATACGTTTAATTTAGTGGTTTGTTTATGTATTTTTGTAATCTTTGTAATTGTTGTGAATTATCTAAAGTTTTGTATTTATTTTTTATGTTTCATGTACGGAGAGGGCGACGCAACGCATGGAGACAGGTTCTTCACTGCCGGGGCCAGAGAGAAAATTGCTGGCCACTATATGTCGCGGGTCGACACCCAGAGAGCAACAGAAGATCCTGAAACCGAGTTGTTGCATCGTGCTTCTAAAAACTGAAAAAATAAGAATTTGTAATGTTTGTAGAACAATGACGTCATAGAAAATTAATCATGTTGTAAATGTTCAGTCCTATCTTGTCAAGGCTCAGGTTCACGTCTATATGTAGTATATAGGAAGATAATAAACTAGTGTACACTACAAAGTTTATATACGTGTTCCGAGAATTTATTTATGAAAAATTATATTAAGGAAGAAGCATTACTGATTTATTTGACAAGGTTATTAATTTTGACAACGTTCATCGCGAGTTTGAGTCTTAAAAGTTTATTCATTGTGGTTTTAATATTTATTAAAGCAGATAACGTGCATTAATATAATGTCTGGGAAGTAACAAACGACATCTAAATTGAAAAAAGTTTGCGCAAACCAACTGGACTGAGTGACGTAATTCTGCGCATACGACTCAAATGATGATGTTTTACAGTTTCGTTCAAGAACCATTCAGAGACAATTTAAAAAGAATTTAAATAATTCTGAAGTGTTTTGCAACTGACGTTGGTGACGAAGTCTGCACATGGTCATATTTCGAAAGAAAATCATTAATACAAAACTTACGTCGTTACACTACACCGTGGCGACCTTATAAACAGGACTTGTGTGCAACTAAGACACACAGGCACGAAACAAAACATCAAGAGTCCTTCATAAGTCAACGCGAGTTTCGTGGAGCCTTCACCAGCCAGCGGCGACTTCGCGGGTGTGGGCATCTGACGGAGCGTAGCGAAGCAGTACGGTCACGCAGTTATTCCACGAGAAGGCGCATCTGTTGGGCAGCAGCTGAACGCTGCAAACCCCGACAACCTTTTTCTCCCTAAACTAACAGGACCAGTACGTCAGCTGGGGGGCGTTCCTCCGGCTGGTATTAGAGGTGTTGCTGAGGGCTTCGCCTGTCTACGGTGGGGCCGGGCGTGGTTGCAGCCAGTGACGTCTCCGGTGTTCGACTCAGCGTCCGGCCGGTTGCGGAAGCGGGGTCGCAGCATCTCAGCGGCTGCATCGACGGCTGTTACTTCTGCAGCCCATAGCAGCACACTGATCACCAAGAACTACAAACTACAATATTAGTGTCCGGTGAGTCTGTTTTAAGTTGGAAGTGGAGTGTTGTACATAGGGAGTGTGCTTCTAATAGGATTGTTGATTACAAGTCTGCGTGTGTAACTAGTTAATATCTAACAATAATGTCGGGAAGTGAAATGTCAGACGAAGAGCAATCTGTGTCCGATAGGAGCATGAGATCCCTTTTTAGGGCGATCGCTAAATTAAAACCATCTAACGAAGAATCTACTGCTAGATTAAAAGAGGAATTAAAACAGTCTAACGAATAATCTGCTGCTAGATTAAAAGAGGAGCTAACAAAATCTACAGACAGGTTACAGGAATATCTTAATGAAACCAGTCGAATATTAAGTGATAAAATAGAGGCTTCTAAAGTTGAAATGCAGGAAAAACTAGAAGGACTTAGTAATAAGATTGCTGATAATTGTAAAAGGTTAGAAAAACAAATTCAGGAATCGCGCGAGGAAAAAGCTCGCATGCGAAATGATATTACTGACTTAACCAAGAGACCAGATAATGTCAATGTCTTACTTGAAAATGAAATAGAGAAAAATAACGATAAGCCCGCATCTCGTGGTCGTGTGGTAGCGTTCTCGCTTCCCACGCCCGGGTTCCCGGGTTCGATTCCCGGCGGGGTCAGGGATTTTCTCTGCCTCGTGATGCCTGGGTGTTGTGTGCTGTCCTTAGGTTAGTTAGGTTTAAGTAGTTCTAAGTTCTAGGGGACTTATGACCACAGCAGTTGAGTCCCATAGTGCTCAGAGCCATTTTTGAAAAATAACGATAAGTTACGAGATGAATTTTCTATACAAACAGAAATTGTTCGTAGAGAATTATTAGAATCTATTAAAGAGGTTTCTACCAAACCTGTAGAGATTTCTTCAATAGATAATGTAGAATTAGAGACATTAACTCATCGAGTAGAAAAAGATCATACTGAAATAGAAAACATGAAATTTTTAATTACCGAAATATGCAGTAACCTTGAGACTTCCAAGGATAATAACATTGACGAAGGGCAGAGCATTCACATCGTGAACACAATGAAGAATCGATATTAGCTAACCGCGTATCCAATACAGAAATGCGAATACAGGAAATTACTAAACGGTTATCGGAATTAGATAATAATGAAAACATTTCAAGTAGTAGAAGCAATAACGTAATCAGAGACGACAGTCGCATCGTGTTTGCTAGCTCGGACGACAACAACACAAATAAAGAAATCGCGGCAAGCAAATCCAACGCAACTCCGTCTCTGCAAACTAAACAAAATCCAACTATGTCTCTCGCAGAATGTTGGGAGGATATAACGACAAATTCATATGTAGCAAGTCGATTTCCTGTATCCGAACCAGGAGGCGAACTTCACCCTATAATCTTTCAAAAAGCTTTTGAAACTTCATTGTCTCCTAAATGGAGTAATGAAAAACGGATTCAATTTGTAATAGGACATTTAGAAGCAGAAGCTGCGGAATGGGCAGTACTGCATAGAACTGAATTTAGGGACTGGGATGATTTTGTTAAGCAGTTTAAGCAAAATTATTGGTCAGGAGGAAAACAACAACACTTAACTTTAGAGTTGTTAGACCCACCTCCTTATTCTAAACGGTGGGGAGGTTATAGGAATTACTTCGAATGGCCTTTAAACCGTGCTAAATTAATTGAAGGATCAATTATTGAAAGTCATCTAATACGAGTCATAATTAGTAGGTTACCGTATTATATATATAAAGGAAAGAAAAATGTTATTCTACGAATTGTCTATCCAAACGAAAAAAAATAAAAAAATTCGCGAACAGATTGTTAAAAATGCTGAACGGAGAATTTAAAGTTATAATCAACATGCCATAGAACCCTCATTTCAGGTAGGAGATCTTGTGTTAGTACGATCTCATCCTAAAAGTTCGAAGATCAATAAGGAATGTAGAAAATTCTTCTTTATCTTTGAAGGTCCATATGTTGTAAATAAGATTGTACATCCCAAAGCGTTACTTCTTATGGAACCTTCATCAGGTGTAATTAAAGGATTATATAGTGTCGATCAATTGAAACTCTTCATTCCTAGACTGATGACCACAGACGTTAAGTACCATAGTACTCAGAGAGAACTCTTCATTCCTAAATAAGTTAATATTTAGTATATGTTACATACGGACGAGCGTTCATAGTTTATTCATGTGAAGTTTTACGTGATAGTTACGTGTTATTTTAAAGAAATGACAGGCAGTTTAAACAAGTGTTCTACAATAATCCACCGGTACTTCAAAAAGGGAAAGGTAACTAAAAGGGGATTTATATGGAAGAAAGTTTTGTTATTAGGTCAGAAGGAATTTTGTATATTTTATATTTACTCGGATAGTAGGAACCAAAGGGGATGGTTAAGAATTTTAGGGTTCATGGGCGTCCAGAGCTATATGGCTCACGAGAACATAGCAGAGTGCCTTTAATAGAGATTTGTAATAGTGTTAATATAGAACAGACCAAACGGGGCTCTCTCGTTTGTTTCTTCTAAATAAATTGCCATTACCCAACAAAGTGTCTGAAGGTAAAGAAAGCCGTGCCGAGATTCTAAAGGAAGTTTTGCTTGATTTCTTCTTGACCTCAGGCATAAATAAAGCATTAGGGAAAAGAACGACGTAAAGTGAATAGTATTGTTAGTTATTGTGAGAAAATTATTAGTAATATATATTTTCGAAAGAATAACTCTAGTAAATGAACAAAACTGAAACTAACCTATCACAATTTGAACGCTCTGTCCTAAGGTAACGACGTTAAAGAACGTACTAAATTATTATTTACTAGCAACTATTAAATGAAAAGGAGTAATCTCCATATATTAGGTTATGAATTACCATAATAGCACAATTAAAAGTAAATGACAAATAGTCACAACAATATTGTCATAAAAGGATTGAATCTATCCAAGAGCAAGGTTTTTAGGTTACGGAAAATGTGAGAAAAATGTATAATATTAACAGTTAAATATTGTATATAGAAGAAGTTTTATTTTCGGTTAAAATCTGACAAACTGAGCTTGTGGGTGGGGTATGTAGTGGGACGCGAAATTAAAGCGTCACCCGTCCACTAGTGTCAGCCCAGTTTGCAGATGAATATAGGTTTAATTTAGTGGTTTGTTTATGTATTTTTGTAATCTTTGTAATCGTTGTGAATTATCTAAAGTTTTGTATTTATTTTTTATGAATCATGTACGGAGAGGGCGACGCAACGAACGGAGGCAGCATCTTCACTGCCGGGGCCAGAGAGAAAATTGCTGGCCACTATACGTCGCGGGTCGACAGCCAGAGAGCAACAGAAGATCCTGAAACCGAGTTGTTGCGTCGTGCTTCTAAAAACTGAAAAAATAAGAATTTGTAATGTTTGTTCAACAATGACGTCATAGAAAATTAATCATGTTGTAAATGTTCAGTCCTATCTTGTCAAGGCTCAGGTTCACGTCTATATGTAGTATATAGGAAGATAATAAACTAGTGTATACTACAAAGTTTATATACGTGTTCCGAGAATTTATTTATGAAAAATTATATTAAGGAAGAAGCATTTCTGATTTATTTCACAGAATTATTAATTTTGACAACGTTCATCGCGAGTTTGAGTCTTAAAAGTTTATTCAATGTGGTTTTAATATTTATTAAAGCAGATAACGTGCATTAATATAATGTCTGGGAAGTAACAAACGACATCTAAATTGAAAAAAGTTTGCGCAAACCAATTGGACTGAGTGACGTAATTCTGCGCATACGACTCAAATGATGATGTTTTACAGTTTCGTTCAAGAACCATTCAGAGACAATTTAAAAAGAATTTAAATAATTCTGAAGTGTTTTGTAACTGACGTTGGTGACGAAGTCCGCACATGGTCATATGTCAAAAGAAAATCATTCATACAAAACTTATGTCGTTACACAACAACATCTCTATTTGTTGTAAATGTATATCAGAGATATACAGCTCTCTTGATCAAGAACAGAAAGCCATAATAGTGTAGGAACGTATGACAGTAGACAGGAGGAATATTGTTCAACACCTAATAGCAATGCAACAGAACGCCAAGAATGTGCGCTACCTTAATAGGTCCACCAACACCACATCTTACTTATACTGGAATTGTATATCCTACTTATTGTGCATATCCAACTATCCATTACAAAATAAGATGTGAGCGGTGCTGGAAATACCTATCAGTATGTGTTACATCCGTCTCTAAAACGTTGTTATAATGTGTGTTTCGCTATACCTAGCACATCATTGTTGCTATTATTATTATTATTATTATTACAGTTATTGGCGTTGCTATTATTACAGCACAAGTAAAACTACTGTTACCTGAACAGCCATGATAGTCCATCGCACACTGGGTGACATGAAGTGTACACAGTAGCAGGCCTCTACAGCCAGTTTGTATGGCTCATCAAACACGACAGAAATTGGCTTTTCGTGTAGTTGCTGATTGTAAATAAATATATCCCATCAAAATGTCTGTTTTCGAACCCTATCAATACACACACTCACACTCTAAAGGTATACATGCAGCTTGTACATTGGGGCTACACTGGGATAATATTTTACACCAACTGTTCAAATGGGAATAAGATGCAGACAATGTATAACTAGCTACCTGTCTTTAAGAGTAGGTCTTTACTTAAATCAGTACTTGAGCGAGATGTACAGTATTTAATGACACAGTGTAGGCTGTACTAAAAATTGTCTGAATTATTTATCAATCATGCACTGTTGTTCTCAGCCAGCAAATGCAGGGCTCAACTGCTCTTAAGAGATTTGCTCATTAGTCTAGGCCTATGCTCTGTGGTGAGAGAATTATAGTATGGTTATAAGGATATAGGATTTTGTGAGAAGGGGAGGGGTCAGTTTTGTCAATGAGTACCTTAAAAGGTCTCACATTCTCCATTTATTCTCAAAACATATTTGCTTATGCTTTCAATTTTATGTACATAATCTGCTTTTGTGAGGCATTCGTACAAGTAGTACTTTGTCTACAAAATTAAGCAAGAAAAGATTTTCTTAAAGAAGTATAACGTATACGAACTCTCAACAATATGTAGAAAATACCACAATGCACAAATTAATATTTATTTGGCAATACGGTAACTTTATTCCCAAACGAGTTGTAATTCTAGTATAATATCTTGCCTCTCTGCTGTCAAAACAAGCTTAGCCTTCTAATATTGGGTTCATCATCACTTCCCAAAATCCCATAAGCGGTATGCTAGAGGGCGCAGCTATTCGTACGAGTCAGACAAAATTTTAATCATTTTAAACAAATCACTTCCATTTGTGCCATATCATTGCAGGCCTCAGGGTATTCTCGTGCATGTTTGCGTCTTTTGACCTTACAGGAAATACATTCATTCGTATTCAATATTTAGATTTTTTGTACTTAATGGAATATCCTGTATATTAATCACATTTCCCTGCCTTTACTGCATAATATTACACTATTGTGCATAATAGTGCATTTTCTCAATTTTCCCCCTAAAATAGGGAAAAGACGATAAACCACTTTCCTGGACAATGCTTTTGGAGTTCGCACGAAGAAAGGTTATAATTTCATTGCTTTTGAGTGCTATATTTTGTCAATTACCAGCAATCAGTCATGCTCTAATCTTCCATCATCCTCTATATTTAGCATTCTTGTTTTGTCAGTTTCGATCTGAGCTGAGGAAGTGATCAAGAATAAACGAATTCTGTTGTTTATATTTGTTATCTTGGTTATTTTCGAGAATATAATCTTTTACTTTTACTTCATTGCTTTTAAATGTTCTTTGTTTCAAGGAACTTGAATATTCTGGAACACCATGATATTACCGACAGCGTTATTGGAATAAATACATCTGATATTGTTGTGGTCGAAAGAGAAGCTAGAGGAATGGGGAAAATGAAAAAGGATCTGGAATTATTCAACTTTATACTTCCCAAATTTCTTCAGTAAAGTATTTATCTGTCTCTTCTTGCAATGGAGGAAGATCATTATCTGCAGTTAAACGCATCAGCCTGAATTAGGAGAATTTAGATTATCATTTATCAGCGGGAAAATGCTCCTACCGGTGCAAGGAAAGGTGAATATTCTTTTACTTAAAAGCCTGACTTGAATGTGGGGTACCAGATGTCTCATTCCACGAGGCGTGTTTTTTAAGTAAGAACTGTTTTCAAATAAAAAAAAAGACGTGCCAAGATATCTCATTAATTTTATTTTTACATGAATGCCTGTACCTTAATCTACGCACTGACGATATTACAGTCTGATTCTTCCTTGTTTACGTTGTGTACTGATGCCTCCGATAATCGTGAGTCCCGCCGTCTGTGAAGTACGGGCTGTTATAGGATTTCTTAGTGCTAAAGGCCTAAATGCGATTGATATTCATTGTGAGACGTGTGCAGTTTACGGAGAAAACATTATCAGTGATAGAATGGTAAGATATTGGGTGAGAGCATTTAAAGATGGCCGCACAAATGTGCATGATGAACAACGGAGTTAATGAAAGTTTGGTGCGGGAAGTGGACAATAAGGTGAGAGAAAACAGACGCTCTACGATTTCCTCCTTGCGGGATGACTTTCCTTATGTTTCTCGTAGTGTTTTAAATGACATTGTGATCGAGCACTTGAATTACCGAAACTAGTGGCACGTTGGGTACCGAAAATATTAACGGATATGCACAAAACCAAACGTTTAGATAGTGCATTGACTTTCCTTGAGCGGTATCACAACGACGGTGATGATTTCATAAGCCAAAGTGTTATGGGCGATGAAACATGGGTGACCTACGTCACACCAGAATCAAAGCGACAGTCCATGGAAGTTGAGCAAGAGCATCGTTTTGCTGGAAGACAATGCCCGTCCGCATGTGGCAAATCAGACCAAAGATTTCATCACATATTTTCGGTGGGAAACTCTAGATCATCCTCCGTACAGCCCCGATCTTGCGCCCAGTGACTACCATCTATCCCTGCACTTGAAGACATACCTGCGCTGTCAGCGCCTTCAAGACGATGACGAAGTCAAAACAGTGGTAATGCAGTGATTAACAAGTCAGGCGGCAGACTTCTGTGAGGAGGGTATTCAAAAACTTTTACAACTTTATGACAAGTGCCTCAATATTGGAAATTATGTAGAAAAAGTAGATTAAGGTACAAGCTTTCATGTAAAAATAATATTATTGAGATATCTTAGCACGTCTTTTTTTAAATTTCAAAACGGTACTTACTTTAAAAAAACACGCCTCGTAGCCTCTTCAGCACCTTTGAAAGTCTTCCCAAACATTTGAGGTGCGAAAATGTTCGACTTTTCTCCATACACCTCACCTCTCACTCCCACAAGCTCCCCTAACTGTAAATCACTCACACCCACCAGTCCGTCGCTGCAAGACTCTCTCACCCATCCACTCTAATTTGCCCAGTCTCAATCCATTATTCAACCCAAGCAACTGACATTATCTCTTTGTGTCTCTCTGTCACTATCTCCTGTCCAACGGCCAGTCTCCTTCGTTACTAGTGCTGTCTCCTCTCACTGTCCCTCTCTTCCTCTAGCTGCCTCTTACTTTACTATATTATTTACTCCTTCCCACTGCTACTGTCTCCTCTCACTGTTATTACCTCTGTCTTCCTCGTTGTCACTGTCATAAACTCTTTCTCTCATTACCACTGTCTCTTACCCATTTAAACTTTTTGCATCTCTTTATTCCTCCACACTTTTCCTAACACCGTTCTGTCACTGTAAGCTATATTCCACAGCCACTGTCTCTCTCTCTCTCTCTCTCTCTCTCTCTCTCTCTCTCTCTCTCTCGCACTGCCATCGTCTTCTCTCTCCAACTGCGTCTTCCTCTCTTTCATCAGTAGAAAGCGCGAGTATGTTTCCAACGGAACATTTGGGAAAAATTTTAAAGGCGCTGAGGATGGTACCACAACTTTTCCATCAGAATCTCTTAAACATGAATATATTCGCCTATTTTGGCTCCGATAGGAGCGTTTCTCTGCTGGTTTTCTTCTTTACTCTGCTACAGCAGGACATGTTACTCATACGAAAAGGGCTCTCTGGATCAGTAAAATTTTGATAGTTTATTTAAGTCAAATTGAAAGTTTTACTGCGCAAAAACTCTGTGTGTGCTTCAGTACTGCATTATGGGGTTTCCAGAACAATTCTCGTGATAATGTCCGTGCTAGGTCACTTTACAAACTACGTCTCCGCCTCACCCCAGCTTTTACTTTGTATTTTAAATCTACAAGAACTGTAATTGGGAAATTCTGCGTCTGTGACAAGGATAAGGATGTCAAGAAAATTTTCAAGACTGTTTGAGATGGGGATCTTACAGGTATACAGGGTGATACTTGTAACGACTACCCCAAATCTATTACGTTGGACAGACAGGTAGGCCGGCCTCAGTGGCCGAGCTGTCCTAGGCGTGCTTCGGTAGCTCAGTTGGTGGAGCACTTGCCCGCGAAAGGCAAAGGTCCCGAGTTCGAGTCTCGGTCGGGCACACAGTTTTAATCTGCCAGGAAGTTTCATATCAGCGCACACTCCGCTGCAGAGTGAAAATCTCATTCTGGAAACATCCCCCAGGCTGTGGCTAAGCCATGTCTCCGCTATATCCTTTCTTTCAGGAGTGCTAGTTCTGCAAGGTTCGCAGGAGAGCTTCTGTAAAGTTTGGAAGGTAGGAGACGAGATACTGGCAGAAGTAAAGCTGTGGGTACCGGGCGTGAGTCGTGCTTCGGTAGCTCAGTTGGTGCAGCACTTGTCCGCGAAAGGCAAAGGTCCCGAGTTCGAGTCTCGGTCGGGCAGACAGTTTTAATCTGCCAGGAAGTTTCATATCACCGCACACTCCGCTGCAGAGTGAAAATCTCATTCTAGACGCATTTATTCTTAAAGAACAGGTGCAGTTTAGAAACAATTTTTTTTTATAATTTCAAACCCCTTCTTGCTCTAACATAATATAGTTTGGCTGACTAGAAGCTAGTTTTCTTGTCTGTTGATGCTGGTAAAATGCTCCTTTCCTGTCTTGTTGGAATTTTACGTATTTTTGATGATTGTTGTTCGCGGTTTTCGATGTGTATGTGTGGTTTAAATGATTCTGCTATGTTTTTTATCTATGATGACAGATGGTTTCGATTTTCTACAGCATTTTACCTACTAGTGCCGCCTTTGGCACGATTGTTTTTCTTTTTTTGCATCTCCACAGCAGGATGTGATTTTAGTAAGTGACTGAAAGGTTTTGTGCTTGCAATACTTTGGTAATTTTCATAGTGTTGCTAAGTTTTTTGGTAATGAAGGTGTCTTGCTGTTCAGGTGTGTTTTTGCTTCTGATAAAGATGTATCCAGGTATACCGAAACCATGGTCAAGGATTTAAATAAATCTTTATCCTGCAACATTTTGGCTGTTATCATTTACCGTGAAGAATCATTTGTGAGTCTAAAGTGGAACGTAATTGTGAAGTTTCTTGTTTTCTGCTAATAAAAAGCGAGTAGCATCCAATATAAACAAACTGATTGGAAATTTAATGACTTCCAAAATAACAGTTCCTCGCCAGGAGTTTCTTACAGTCTCAAGATTACGGATTCACAACCTCCGTACTGTTTTCTGCGCAGGGGTACATTAGTTAGAACTTATGCAGTCCACTCAGGGTAGTGGAATCAAATAAACACCGCGCGTGTACTCAAATCTTAGTACAAATGAGATCAGTGATACATCATCTGTGCTAAGACAGTGGAGGTATGAGGAGGAGAAATATTTTTGAGGGGAGGGATTTATCATACTCACGTGTAAATATCACCCTCTCTCCCTCTAACTCTGTCTTTTTCAACTTGCCGTACTTGCGGCAGTAGCTCTTCAAGTTACGACTTACGTTTTTATTATGGGTCGCTTTCTTGCAGATGTTCCATAATGTTCGAATAGGGAATATGTCCAAAATGCTTACTTCAAATTTGATTCGATGATATTTTTTGTGTACCAATCAACTACGGAGTCTTTAGCTGAAGATGTTCTGATTATTAAATCAGAACGAGCCAGCTGTTGTAAGCGAGCGGTTTTAGGCGCTCCAGGCTGGAACCGCGCTGCTGCTGCGGTCGCAAGTTGGAATCCTGCCTCGGGCATGGATGTGTGTGATGTCCTTAGGTTAGTGAGGTTTAAGTAGTTCTAAGTCTAGGGGACTGATCACCTCAGATGTTAAGTTCCATAGTGCTTGGAGCCATTTTTTTTTGCAGATCAGAACGATTTTCTTTAGTGTACTTTGAAAGAAACCTAAGTGGTTCTTTATATTGACAGGAAAGTTTGAACGAACCATGTGTGGATCACTGTGAGAATTCATGCTAGCCGAGTCCCCGGATTGCTCTGTAGTAAAAGGTAGCCGCTCAATACGTTGCAAGGGCTACGTGTATTTCAAAGGGCTTTCTCATTGTTTTACACATCTGTGGAAATGTGGCAATAATTTATTTGTCATACTGTCTTGATATTTCCGATGTGTTTACAGTTTAGTGGCAAATAGTTTTCTGCTAGATTCGAAAGGCATTAGTAATACAGCCGAAAACTTTTACGCGCATTTTCCCAGAGTAAACGACCACAGTTGATGCTGGATGTCAAAGCTGGTAGAAAAATTTGACATTGCTTACCACAACCGTGGTCTTTTTATTACCTCTTAACGCAGCTCTAGTACCTGTACTCGGCTTCGAATGAATAGAAATTTGTACAAAGGCTCCCTCAGCAAAACTGTCTCTGTTTGTATCTAAAAATTTAGTGTTCTGTTCCAGTCACAAATGTAGTCATCTCTCCATATACTTGACGGCATGGGATGTCAACACTGGTGGAGAAGGGAGCTGAATAGCAAGCAATACTGCTGCAAATCGACTTCCGAAAATCGGCTGCGTGTTGATTTCGCGAAACTCATGTACTACGTGACACAATTGTGTGTGTGTGTGTGTGTGTGTTTGCGCGCGCGCGATGGCGGGGGGAGAGGGAGGCAAGTTTCCATAGGCAATAGGGAAGAGAGACAACGCAGTGCTTCGCCAAATGCGCTCGGTATATTTCAGACTAGCTATGTGCGGTCCTTGGGATGTAGAATCTCTCTCTCTCTCTCTCTCTCTCTCTCTCTCTCTCTCTCTCTCTCTCTCTCTATGTAAATTTAAAGTGTGCATTAAGATGTGGCGGTAAGCATATCTGGGTGCAGCACGCATCTTATTCCAGTATTCTAAAAACGTTACCCACCTGCTTAGATTCACTAGAAATTTTTGTGGATGAGTACTATGCATATGTTGTTAGGTGGTTTGTCTCAGGGCGAATCAAGTTGAACCTTAGTTCTTTGCAGGAGGTATCGTTGGAGGAATCGCTGGAGGTATTGCGTTACTGTGTGAGGATGAAACAGATGGGCAGTGGTTGTGCTCCTTCATCTTAAAGCAAAAAGTATGATAAATTTACAAGTGAAATTACAACTCCTGGAATGAACAAAGTTATTGCTACACACGTGCTTGACCACGTACTAGAATATATAGGTGTTTCTTTAAATGCTAATAAATGGTGTTTTGAATACACCACGTGGTGTCACCTAATGGACGGCTTTGAGAACAACTACTATGTGCTCTTTAACAACACTCTGCTGTTTATCTGTTGGTGCACAGGTAATGTACATAGTCAATCATGATTATTAATATTATCAACTATGTTTTGCCCGTAAACATCTTTAATAAAGTTCACTGACTCCAAGAAATATGACATAGAGGCAAGAGAAACATATTTTTTTACCACAATATTTACTAGATATGTTGTTCCATCATTGCTGCTTTTCCTAAGTACATAATTTGGTATAACATCATTTCGACCATTTATATAATAATAGTGTACATTTTAAGGAATAGTCATGTTGAGACCTGCAGGTATTCCATGTCAGTCGAATATCTAATAGAGATGCGCAGAAAAAGCAGTGCAAGACGTGTTTCCTCATACCAGTGGTTCCTTTTTCACGCCCACACCCTAAACCCGTAGCCCGCATCTCGTGGTCGTGCGGTAGCGTTCTCGCTTCCCACGCCCGGGTTCCCGGGTTCGATTCCCGGCGGGGTCAGGGATTTTCTCTGCCTCGTGATGGCTGGGTGTTGTGTGCTGTCCTTAGGTTAGTTAGGTTTAAGTAGTTCTAAGTTCTAGGGGACTGATGACCGTAGATGTTGAGTCCCATAGTGCTCAGAGCCATTTGAACCTAAACTCGTAACTATAGAGTACAGACATAGGATTGAGAGAAAATTGGCTTAGAGCAATGGAGCCATAGAGCTACTGGCTGAGATCCAAAGTGAATGATTATAGACAGGTTGATGATAGTTTGCATTTGACATACTAGTTATTTTTCTTAAGAGTAACAGGATAACAGTGCTTCATGGAATTGTGGTGATAATTCGTCGCACGGTAAGAACGCTGCAATTTGAGGAAGCTGTCTTGCAGCATGTGGAGTGGGATCCTTCAATCAGCACTCGTGCAATTGCACGTAAAATGGGGACGAATCAGACGAGTGTAAGAACAGTCCTTAGAGAGCAATTGTTACGTCCATTTCACTTACAGCGTGTCCACAAACTGGAACCGGTTGATTATCCAGCCAGAGCACAGTTTTCGCAGTGATACCTGGAACAGTGTGAAATGCATCCTACTTTTCCATCCTCTGTGTTGTTTACCATGAAGCAACGTTTGGGCGTGATGGAATCTTCAACATGCACAATTTGCATGTTTGGAGTGAGGATAACCCGCATGCCACAGTTACTAGCGCTCATCAAGTGCGGTTCTTCGTTAATGTTTGGGACGGTGTTGTTGGGGACTGTTTAATTGGGCTGTATCTGCTACCTAGGCCATTAAATGGCAGGCACTATTACAAATGTCTCGCTAGAGCATTGCCAGAATTGCTGGAAGACGTCCCGCTCCCTACAGGACAACGCATGTGGTTCCATGACGGGGCGCCGGCACATTTCAGTCGTCGTGTGCGTGGATTCCTGGATCGTCGGTTTCCATAAACGTGGATTGGCAGAGATGGTCCTGTACCATGGTCTGCTCGACCCCCACTTTTTTGTGTGGGGAACGATTCAGGACACTCCTGATGTTCTTGCCCGTGTCAGACAGAACATGATCCGACAGTGTAACCTTTGTTTACGTGTCAATTGATACATTTTTGAAAATCTACTGTAATTGAAATTGGGTTGTGTTAATATGTTGTCTCTTGGTCATAAAAAAATGGAAAAGTGTTTGTTGGTTTAATTAATTTGCCGCCAGGGAAATCTTCCTCTACCGGTTGAAATACTCCTCATAGGAAAAAACGGCATTAGTGAAAAATATTTGTTTCGATGTCCCCTACAACCTCCCAGAGTTTGTCGGTTTAAATACTTTTCACGCTGTATAGTAGAGTACGCTCAACAGAGCAATATTTCAGTGTATGCTGTACGCTTGTTTTACAGGTCATCCCACAGATATACGAATTGAACATTTCAAGTATCCTTACCATTGTGTCACATTGACGCGGATGTGACAGCAATACAACCGGCCAGATTCCACGACCAACGGCATGCCAAGCCACTGAGTTACACCAGGTGCAGAACGTCGTGATAAGTGGAGCCATCTTGTTTTCCCCGAGGAAATGCCTGAAGATAGACTTGACCGTGAGAATACAATCCCGTGGATGAGTAATGCTGAGGGTCTTGCTATTACAGTCCAGTCGACTACTCGAAGACTTCTGCATATTTAACTGTGTCGAATTTGATTTGCTTTCGGGTTGTACTCATACGTAGTTGCCGAGCGACCTGGCGACGTGGTAAGACAATGGACTCATATGTGGAATGACGGCGCTTCAGATTCCCGCTAGCCCACGTAGATTTAAATTTTCCAAGACTTCCCTTAACCGTTTAAGATAGACGCCGGAATGGACCCACTGAAAGGACATAGTTTAGTTCCCCCAAATTCATTCTTCCGTTTATCCTTCTTAATTACTGTCGACGATGATACTTAGACTGTTACCTGATTGAGTGTAACCCACCTGTGCGTTTTGTTTGATAAACTGTAAATATTTCACGCAGCTCACTATTCCCAAATTGAAGCAAACCATTGGGTTTACCAATGACTGACTGTGTGTGATCGAGCCTCGTCATACCCTAACGCCTTGTCATTTCAACATAGAGGACAATCAAGCAGTATAAGGTTGTACTGGAACAGCCTTCTCAGTAATAAATACTCTGATTCGTCTCTGAAGAGAATTATAGAACTCGATTATATAAGAATATAAGTTCCTGCATTTTTTTATATATTTCTCAACCTCAGTATTTACGTCTTTCAAATTTTTGGAGGTTTATATCAAGATATAGTTGTTGTCACAACTTACAAGATAGAGCAGACATGGACAACGTTAAGTGAACCTCGAGCCCGATTAACATTCGCAAGGATGCTCGCGGGAGGCCTCGTCATAGCGCTCCTAGCGCATAAAATCAAAACTATAGCTTTAGTTACGTTAGTGTTTATCGTGTAACGCACCGATATAAATGCACTCGTTCCCAACACGCCACTCCGACAAGTTAAAGGTCAAAATAACCATTTTTGAAAGCACATTCAGTTTATATTCACCGTATCTTCAGATGTTTGCGTTCACTAACACATCGTGAACATTGTTTCTTTGCATAAGGCGGTTTTCTATAAGTATTATAAAAACTTCAGTTGCAAATTAGTAAATAAATGATGTTCACAACATATAAGTATATGTAAAGATGTAAATATATGACAGATATCTCGAAACGTCATCAAAGATAAATAAACGTCTACATTAGCCCATGGTTGTAGCTAGCACATTATAAATTACCTTCAGTTTTAACAGTTACAGTGTTCTAATACGTCAGCAATGGAGAAGAACTATTTAAAACTGCTAATTTAGAAATATCCGAAAAAGTATATCCTAGGTGGAGCACAATATGAGAGCCTCGCTTTCTCCCTCTCTGAGGAATTCATTCTGCAGGCCGGATTGAAAGCAACTACCGGCACGATCCGGTCTGCGGTCCGCCTGTTGCCCACGTATGATGTAGAGAATAATATCCATTATATATGAATACGCTGACGGAAAAGAAAACGCAACATCAACGGATGTTTCAACAGAAACAAGCGTAACATCAAGTGTGTCCCAGGGGAGCGTAATATGCCCGCTGCTTTTTACGATTTACATAAACGATGTGGTTAGTGGTATTGACAGCGGCATTAGACTGTATGCAGATGAAGGTGTTAGTCTACAGGACAGTAGTATCACACAAAAGTTGTGCACAAATCAATGAGGATTTGCAGAAAATAAATGCGTCTTGTATTGACTAGCATTTATCTCTCAATATCAGTAAGTGTAACCTACTGCGTATAACAAAGCTAAAATCCCCATTAATGTACGAGTACAAAATAAATGCCCAGTCTTTGGAAGCGGTAACACCCGTCAAGTATCTGGGTGTGACTATTCGAAATTACCTCAAATGGAACGATCAGATTACACAAGGTGAACTCTAAATTGCAGTTTATTGGTAGAATCCTGAAGCGATGCAGTCCTCCAACAAAGGAAATTGCTTACAATACTTTAGTTCATCCAGTCTTAGAGTATTGCTCGTCTGTGTGGGACCCTTACAAGTTCGGTCTGATTCTAGAGATAGAGAAGGTCTAAAGATGAGCGGCAAGATTCGTGACTGGTACATTTAGCCAGCGCAAGAGCGTTACAAATCTCATTGAAGGTTTGAAGTGGGACACACTTTCAGATAGGCGACGCGCTAGACAGAAGGGGCTGCTCACTAAATTCCAAAATACGATCTTCGCCGAGGATGTAGCGCATATATTACTGCCACGAACTTCCTTATCGCGCACTGATCACTGTTCAAAGATAAGGGAAAATAGACCTCCTACTGAGGCTGTCAGACATTCTTTATTCCCTCGTGCGATCCGCGAGTGGAAAACATGGGGCTAAATACAACTTTGGCGCGAATACCGCCCTCCCCCACACACCCCTTGGTGGCTAGCGGAGTATATACGTAGAAGTAGATGTAGAAGGAGTTATGCGATGTAAACTAAAACTGGTAGAGGTGAAATATGACATGCATCCAAATCTCATACCAGTTGTTTAAGAATGGCACTCGTAGCGCCACTACGGGAATGCAATTCATGTTTGCCAAATACACGCTGTAACTAACGCAAGCATTAGTTACCTTTGAGTCTACATTTGGCGAGCTGATGTTAGTCAGGAATGTCTTTCGGGCGACAGACACACCATTATCAAGCCCTCTGTCAAATTGACCGACGTCGTGTAATTGGGCTACGAGAAGCTGGATGTTCCTTCCGCAATATTGCAAAGGACATGAATGTATGCACTGTACATAATTCCAGGGAGCGGTGGTTAGAAGAGCGTACTGTCGTTAGAAGACCGGGCTCCGGACGCCTTGTGGCACTACCGAGTGGGAAAAAAAAGTGTCAGCGTATCCTGTCGTATCGTACTAGATATGCAGCAGCAATTCAAGAAGCAGTTTCCATCACAGTGACACAAAGCATTGTTACAAATCGGTTACTTCAAGAACAGCTGTTTTCCAGACGTCCTGATCATGCTTTCCGCGCCGACCCCAAAGCATGGCCACTTGCGACTTTAGTGGTGACAAGCGACAACTCATTGGGGAGGAAAGTGGAGGTCTATTGTGTTTTCTGATGAAAGGTGGCCCTGCCTCGGTGCCAGTGATGGCGGCCTTTTGATTAGAAGGAGGCCAGGTGAGCGCCAGCAACCAACCTCTCTGTGTGTTGGACACACTGGAGCTACACCTAGAGTTATGGACTGTGGTGCAACGTCGTTTGACAGCAGGAGTACTCTCGTTGTTATTCTATGCAACCTGACTGCAAATATGTGCCTCAGTCAGATGATTGGACTTTTTGCGCTGCCATTCGTGAAGAGCATTCCAGGGGATGTGTTCTAACACGTCACCGCTCGCCCACATACCACTACTGTGACCCCAAAGACTCTACAGAGTGTCGAGATGTTGCCTTGGGCTTCTCGATCATCAGATCTGTCTCCAATCGAGCACATATTGGACACGTTCGAATGACAACTCCAGCGTCATCCACAAACAATACCAACGATCCCAATATTCACCGACCTTGACTAACAGGCAAGGAACTCCATGCCACGAACTAACATCTGGCACCTGTGCAACACAATGTATACATGTTTCCGAGCTAGCATTCCACATTCTGCTAGTTACACCACATACAATACTAACGATCCCAATATTCACCGACCATGGGCAACATGCAAGGAACTCCATCCCACAAACTAACATCCGGCACCTGCACAACACAATGCATACACGTTTGCGCTCTTGCATTCCACATTCTGGTGGTTACACCTGATGTTAACGTACCAGCAGTTCACAGTTGCGGTGGCTTATCTAGCGCTTATATTAACGTATGCTCTTACAATGTTAATCACTTATATATGTTACGTAAACAAATGTATTTCCGTACTTTTATTATTCTACATTAATTAATTTTTTGATGTTGCGATTTTTTCCGTCCGTGTAGATAGTCAAGTGTTATTCCACTTACTTCCAAACCAAAAAAAACGTTTCAGTCTTCGATTAGTGCAGCGAGAAACTGACTAGGAATAAATTATTTCTCCCCTCTTCGATACGCACTGTTGGTTTGTCTGAAAATCGCAAAAGAGGTCTTGTTCCTCCATGGCTCTCCAGTGGTGCGACAGGTGCTGCCACTGGATGTGAAGTTTAGAAACGACTCTTGTCCGATACATCACGCTGTCCGCTCTACCCGATCCGCTTTTGTTCAAATGAAATTCTAGACTCCAGTCACGAATCATTATTTTCACAGTTGAATTAAGTGCACTCTTGCTGGCAGTTACTACGCTCCTGAACGAACTCAATCAACCTACAACTGCGGTTGGAAATGGAATGGCGGAGATGGCAAACAGCAAACGCTCACAGACTCACGTACTGTGTGTGGGGTGCCGAGTTTGAAGCAGCATGGTAGTGGGCCCTGTGGTGGCTGGCTGTGTTTGTGCTAGTGCAGTTTGGCCGCCGCGTTTGCGGTGTATCAGCCGGCCGTCGCTATTCGGACAACAGCCCCGCGGGGAGCGATCGCGGTTTATGCCAGTTGCCGCCCTCCGCCGCACGGCCGCTGACAATCTGCCGTTGTAACTGCTGTACGCTCTCCGGAGAGCCTGGGATGCGAATACGGCGCCTCGTCGTAGTCTTCCGCAGCTGCCGCTAGCGTCCTTGAGTGGAAGCCTGGATTACTCGGGAAGAACAGGGTGACAGTTATTGAACTATAGGGAAAAAAACGTAAATTAGTTACAAACTACGACGTGCACACACTTTATTCAACATGTAAACGTCACTACAGACATTCGGATTTAGGTTATGACATGTTCGATATGCTTGCTATCATTTTCGATGATGAAGCGCAGTTGAATAGGGAAATTCAGCATGACCCGCTGAAGTGTCGGAACATCGATGATGTCACACACATCCATGCCCGAGGCAGGATTCGAACCTGCGACCGTAGCGGCCGCTCGGCTCCAGACCGTAGCGCCCAGAACCGCACGGCCACTGCGGCCGGCCATGACCTAATGAATGGCTGTTTTCAGCTCAGCAATGGTTTTTGGGTTAACTGATGCCCACCATGTCTTTAATATATACCAAGAAAAAGCAGTCGCATGTGTAAAGATCTGGAGAATATGGCGACCAATCAAGGGCCCAGACCCCAGAGCCAAAATGCGGTCTCAAAGGTGCTCCTCCAGGACATCAAACACTATCCTGTTTCAATTAAGTCGATCTCCGTCTTGCATGAACCACGTCATGAGGAAATTAGGAACACTTTGGACACTAGGGATGAAATCACCTTCGGAAACCTTTACGTACCGTTCGATACTCACCGTGCCATCTAAAAATGTTGCACCGATTATTCCGTGACTGGGCATTGCACACTGCGCAGCCAACTATTGAGGGTGAAGAGATTACTAGAGCAGGAAATGAGGATTCTCAGTACCCAAAAAGCACCAATTTTGCTTATTAACGAATCAGTCCAGATTTATTTATTTAATATTGTGAGAAGCATCGTACATAAAATCAGAATGATTAACACATATATATCAAGTATATAACAAATAAAAAAAAGAGTATAAAAGTATACAGATATATAAGCGGGGTCAAGTGGTTTTTTTAATTTTATTTTATGAAGTCTTGGACCAGAACCTGGCCACGTCCAGCGCTTCCGGGGTGGCATTCGTCAAATCCTTCATGGTGCAGGTGCTTGGGCACAGCACACACTGCGTGAGGTGGGTGGTGGTTTGAGTGTGTCCACAGTCACACAGCGCCGGTTCATTTGAGAGGCCCCATTTGCGCATATTCTCTTTGGATCGTGCGACACGAGAGCGCAGCCTATTAAGAGATTCCACGCCGTCCATCCTTCCATATGGCCGGGAGGGAGTTCTTCGTTTAGGACTAACCATTCCCCAAGGTGCGCGTTTTCTTTTCGCCACATTGCCAGCCTCGCTTGCTGCGGTGTCCCGACGATGTTTTCTGCTGTGTGCAGGAAGCTTTTTCTAGATTTCCGTCGACGGCGGGCTGGCTGGTGTTTGTACAGCGGTTGGGCAGGTGAGGTCAACGCCTTTGTCTTTTCCTTCCTGGCCGCTACTTTCCTTCTAATATCTGGTGGGGCCACGCCTGCCAGGCAGTAGAATTTATCAGTCTGGGTTGGTCTCAGAGAGCGTGTGATGATGCGCCAGGATTCATTAAGCGGTATGTCCACTTGCTTGGCGTGGCTACAATTGTATCACACTGGGCACGCGTACTCCGCTGTTGAATAACACAAAGCCATCCGTCCAGATGGAAATGGCTGACAACAGCAATGTGCCTGCACATGCGCAAACAAATTCCCATCATACCTCGCGGCCAAACGTGCAGTTTGAGCGTCCTAAGGCAAACCGTTCAGATGTTATGACGATTTTATTTCATATAGTTCAATAACTGTCACCCTGTACGTATTGGACTTCTGCAATTAAATGTAATGTTACTCAACAGTCATGAGTTACCAAGAGCAGCTACAAAATTCCTTGCTCATTATTCACACTAAGTCAAGTATTTAGAGCACCCAACATAAGCTTTATTATTCTTCATATTAAGAATGCACTGGCTTGAAACGTCGTACTTTCCTAAATACTTTGTCTTGTGACAGCCAGAGCGAGAGCACCAGCAGTACACTGGACTCGCATTCGGGAGGACGACGGTTCAATCCCGGGTCCGGCCATCCTGATTTAGGTTTTCCGTTATTTCCCTAAATCACTCCAGGCAAATGCCGGGATGGTTCCTCTGAAAGGGCACGGCCGACTTCCTTCCCAATCCTTCCCTAATCCGATGAGACCGATGACCACGCTGTCTGGTCTCCTTCCCCAAACCAACCAACCAAGCACCAGCAGCAGCGAGTACTGTTTGTATAAAGCGTTTATTTTGCATTTTGTTTACGACCTTCCACTAAGGAAGGGATTCTATTTGTGTTTATCTGCTCTGCATAGTAACTAACAGTTCTTGATAAAACTTTACGTAGTTTTCGTGTTAGATTTCTTAGTGTTTTCTTGATCGTTTACAACAGAAAGCGCCCTAAAACCGGCTTTTGTTTGTTTCGCGGCCGTTAGCCACTAGTCACTTGAATCAGCAGTTGTCTTGTGACAGCCAGAGCGAGAGCACCAGCAGCAGCGAGTACTGTTTGTATAAAGCGTTTATTTTGCATTTTGTTTACGACCTTCCACTAAGGAAGGGATTCCATTTGTGTTTATCTGCTCTGCATAGTAACTAACAGTTCTTGATAAAACTTTACGTAGTTTTCGTGTTAGATTTCTTAGTGTTTTCTTGATCGTTTAGAACAGAAAGCGCCCTAAAACCGGCTTTTGTTTGTTTCGCGGCCATTAGCCACTAGTCACTTGAATCAGCAGTTGTCTTGTGACATCCAGAGCGAGAGCACCAGCAGCAGCGAGTACTGTTTGTATAAAGCGTTTATTTTGCCTTTTGTTTACGACCTTCCACTAAGGAAGGGATTCTATTTGCGTTTATCGGCTCTGCATAGTAACTAACAGTTCTTGATAAAACTTTACGTAGTTTTCGTGTTAGATTTCTTAGTGTTTTCTTGATCGTTTACAACAGAAAGCGCCCTAAAACCGTCTTTTGTTTGTTTCGCGGCCGTTAGCCACTAGTCACTTGAATCAGCAGTTGTCTTGTGACAGCCAGAGCGAGAGCACCAGCAACAGCGAGTACTGTTTGTATAAAGCGTTTTTGTACTTATTTGCTGCGCTTAGCTTTTAAATAGTTTTTCTGGGAAAACCTAGCGTAGTTTTCGCGTCTCGTATTTCAGTGAGTGTTTCTTGATTATCAGAGTAGCTCATCAGAAGATTATCTTGGGAATTTGTCACCGTATAGAGTAGGGTAAACATAGTCATGTGTAGGGACTGTGGTTGTTGTGAGCGGACGCAAGGAGAATTGGCCACTCTTCGGGGGCAGGTGGAGGCTTTGTCTGTTAGGCTCATCGAGCTCGAGGCGCAGGCGTCGGCTCGTAGTGGCGTTGGGGCAACTGTGGTGAGACCTATGCCTACTTCGGTGGCCTTGGAATCACATGGAACCCCTGATGTCGCTGCGTCTTCCGGCAGTGAGCATCTTACCGGTCAGCCATCACTCCAGGGTGAATGGCGGACAGTGGTGGGCTCGCGCGTGCCTGGCCGAAAGACGAAGGTGGGATCTGGCCGCGTGGCAGCTGCCTTACCCCTTTCCAACAGGTACGGGGTGCTTCCTAGTGGTGATGACATCGTTTCCGAGCCACCACAGGATGCCTCGCCTGTTGGGCCAGTGGCCGATTCTCCGGCAAGGTCCCGACAGTCACAGAGGGCGGGCCTATTAGTTATAGGGAGCTCCAACGTTAGGCGGGTTATGGAGCCCCTCAGGAAAATAGCGGGTAGGTCGGGGAAGAATGCCAGTGTGCACTCGGTGTGCTTGCCGGGGGGTCTCGTCCGTAATGTGGAGGAGGCCCTTCCGGCAGGTATTGAACGCACTGGGTGTGACCGGCTGCAGATAGTAGCACATCTCGGAACGAATGACGCCTGCCGCTTGGGTTCTGAGGCCATCCTTGGTTCCTTCCGGCGGCTGGCTGATTTGGTGAAGACAACCAGCATCGCACGCGGAGTGCAAGCTGAGCTTAATATCTGCAGCATAGTGCCCAGAGTCGATCGCGGTCCTCTGGTTTGGAGCCGTGTGGAGGGTCTAAACCAGAGGCTCAGACGACTCTGCGACTATAATGGTTGCAAATTCATCGACCTCCGTTATTGGGTGGAGAACTGTAGGGCCCCCCTAGACAGGTCAGGCGTGCACTACACACCGGAAGCAGCTACTAGGGTAGCAGAGTACGTGTGGCGTGCACACGGGGGTTTTTTAGGTTAGAGGGACCCGCCCTTGGGCGAAACGATAAAATACCTGACGGCTTACCAGAGAGGACATTATCATCGTTGATAAAGAACGTCCGTCCTCAGAGACCAAAAACAGGAAAAGTTAACGTAATATTGGTAAACTGCAGGAGTATCCAGGGCAAGGTTCCTGAATTAGTATCTCTTATTGAAGGAAATAGTGCGCATATAGTATTAGGAACGGAAAGTTGGTTAAAACCGGAAGTGAACAGTAACGAAATCCTAGACACAGAATGGAATATATACCGCAAGGATAGGATAAACGCCAATGGTGGAGGAGTATTTATAGCAGTAAAGAATTCAATAATATCCAGTGAAGTTATTAGCGAATGCGAATGTGAAATAATCTGGGTTAAGTTAAGTATCAAAGGTGGGTCAGATATGATAGTCGGATGCTTCTATAGACCACCTGCATCAGCAACCGTAGTAGTTGAGCGCCTCAGAGAGAACCTGCAGAACGTCGTGAAGAAGTTTCGTGATCATACTATTGTAATAGGGGGAGACTTCAATCTACCAGGTATAGAATGGGATAGTCACACAATCAGAACTGGAGCCAGGGGCAGAGACTCTTGTGACATTATCCTGACTGCCTTGTCCGAGAATTACTTCGAGCAGATAGTTAGAGAACCAACTCGTGAAGCTAACGTTTTACACCTCATAGCAACAAATAGACCGGAACTTTTCGACTCCGTGAAAGTAGAAGAGGGTATCAGTGATCATAAGTCAGTGGTTGCATCAATGACTACAAGTGTAATAAGAAATGCCAAGAAAGGAAGGAAAATATATTTGCTTAACAAGAGTGATAGGGCACAAATCGCAGAATATCTGAGTGACCACCATCAAACGTTCATTTCTGAGGAAGAGGATGTGGAACAAAAATGGAAAAAATTCAGAAACATCGTCCAGTACGCCTTAGATAAGTTCGTACCGACTAAGGTCCAAAGCGAGGGGAAAGATCCACCGTGGTATAACAATCATGTACGAAAGGTACTACGGAAACAAAGAAAGCTTCATCATAGGTTTAAGAGTAGTCGAATCATAGCTGATAAGGAAAAGCTGAACGAAGCGAAAAAGAGCGTAAAGAGAGCAATGAGAGAAGCATTCAACGAATTCGAACATAAAACATTGGCAAACAATCTAAACAAGAACCCTAAAAAGTTTTGGTCATATGTAAAATCGGTAAGCGGATCTAAATCCCCTATTCAGTCACTCGTTGACCACGACGGCACCGAAACAGAGGACGACCGAAGAAAGGCAGAAATACTGAATTCAGTGTTCCGAAACTGTTTCACTGCGGAAAATCGTAACACGGTCCCTGACTTCAGCCGTCGCACGGACGCCAAAATGGAAAATATTGAAATAAACGATATCGGAATTGAAAAACAACTGCTATCACTTAGTAGCGGAAAAGCATCCGGACCAGACGAGATACCCTTAAGATTCTACAGTGATTATGCTAAAGAACTTGCCCCCTTTCTATCAGCAATTTATCGTAGATCGCTGGAAGAACGTAAAGTACCTAGAGACTGGAAGAAAGCGCAGGTCGTTCCCATTTTCAAGAAGGGTCATAAATCAGATGCGAATAATTATAGGCCTATTTCGCTTACGTCAATCTGTTGTAGAATAATGGAACATGTTTTGTGTTCTCGTATTACGACGTTCTTAGATAATACAAATCTCCTTCATCATAACCAACATGGATTCCGCAAACAGAGATCATGTGAAACTCAGCTCGCCCTATTTGCCCAAGAAATTCACAGTGCCATAGACACTGGCGAGCAGATTGATGCCGTATTCCTGGACTTCAGGAAGGCATTTGATACGGTTCCGCACTTACGTTTAGTGAAAAAAATACGAGCTTACGGAATATCGGACCAGGTTTGTGATTGGATTCAGGATTTCCTAGAAGAAAGAACACAACGTGTCATTCTTAACGGTTCAAAATCTGCAGATGTAGAGGTAATTTCGGGAGTACCGCAGGGAAGCGTGATAGGACCTTTATTGTTTACAATATACATAAATGACTTAGTTGACAACATCGGTAGCTCCGTGAGGCTATTTGCAGATGACATGGTTGTCTACAAGAAAGTAGCAACATCAGAAGACTCGTACGTACTCCAGGAGGACCTGCAGAGGATTAATGCATGGTGCGACAGCTGGCAGCTTTCCCTAAACGTAGATAAATGTAATATAATGCGCATACATAGGGGCAGAAATCCATTCCAGTACGATTATGCCATAGGTGGTAAATCATTGGAAGCGGTAACGACCGTAAAATACTTAGGAGTTACTATCCGGAGCGATCTGAAGTGGAATGATCACATAAAACAAATAGTGGGAAAAGCAGGCGCCAGGTTGAGATTCATAGGAAGAATTCTAAGAAAATGTGACTCATCGACGAAAGAAGTAGCTTACAAAACGCTTGTTCGTCCGATTCTTGAGTATTGCTCATCAGTATGGGACCCTTACCAGGTTGGATTAATAGAAGAGATAGAGATGATCCAGCGAAAAGCAGCGCGATTCGTCATGGGGACATTTAGTCAGCGCGAGAGCGTTACGGAGATGCTGAACAAGCTCCAGTGGCGGACACTTCAAGAAAGGCGTTACGCAATACGGAGAGGTTTATTATCGAAATTACGAGAGAGCACATTCCGGGAAGAGATGGGCAACATATTACTACCGCCCACATATATCTCGCGTAATGATCACAACGAAAAGATCCGAGAAATTAGAGCAAATACGGAGACTTACAAGCAGTCGTTCTTCCCACGCACAATTCGTGAATGGAACAGGGAAGGGGGGATCAGATAGTGGTACAATAAGTACCCTCCGCCACACACCGTAAGGTGGCTCGCGGAGTATAGATGTAGATGTAGATGTAGATACTACCAAACATGCAATCTGCTCATGGCCGAATTAGTTTTAGTAGGCACGAACGAGGGCTAAAAGTATGGTTCTGCCAAATACAAATTTTTACAGTTGCTCGGGTCGAAGTGAAAAGGATTTGACTTTTTTGGTATATATTTAATTTTTAATTTTTTGAAGTAGAAGCTTCGAGCTTTGTCGATGACTTTGTAGTTCCATCAGAGATAAAAAAAAAGGGACTGGACAGAGTAGTTGAACATAAAGGATAGTGTCTTGAAAATAGGTTATAAGATGAACATCAGCAAGAGTAAAACAAGGACAACGGAATGAAGTCAAATTAATAATTGACAGTAGTTGAAGCAGAGTGAACGTAAAATACAGATTGGCAATAACAAAAAAAGCTTTGATCAAAAAGAGAATGTTGTCAGTGTTGAGTACAAATTAAGGCATTACTAAATCTTTTCTCTTCTGTATAGGTGTTGCTTTGTAAGGAAGAGAAGCATGGACGATAAGCTGTTCAGGCAAGAATTGAAGAGAAGCTATTGAAAAGTGATGCTACAAGAGAACGTTTAAAATTAGATGGGCAGATCGGATGAGGAGGTACTGATCGTAAATATGAGAAAATAAATTTGTGGCACAACTTGGCTGAAAGAAGAGATTCGTTGATATGACACGTCCTGAGGCATCAGGAAATCGTCAATTTGTTAATTGTCAGCCTCGGTTGCTACGCAACCAGTGCGGATGGTAGCCAAACTAAGGGGCCCAGGTTCGATTCCCGGCTGGTTCAGACAAACACTTAGTCTCTGGGCACAGAAAATCACCAACGCTGCGAGGATTCGAACCCGGGACCTCGTGATCCAGAGGGAGCAACGCTAGCCACTTTGCTTTTTCGATATAGTTCGTTGCGTTTGGTCTGGGCAGACGTCACAAGACATCCGTTCAAGTTGATCGTTGATTCCTTGACTCAGTTTTTTTATTACAAAGAGCACGCAGCCCTCTGATCGAACACGCTGAGCTATCTTGCCGGCATCAATAGACCATGAGCTGCGGACACTCTCTCAGAAGAAAAACGGAGGCGAAGTAAAGTACCGTATGTTTTTCTGATGTTTCTCAGAAACACAGCAAAATCACTTACTGCAAAACCTTCTACCGTCTGTTTTTCTGGTGTTTCTCTGAAACACAGCAAAATCACTTACAGCAAAACCTTGTGAATATGAATTTACACCACCAACAAATGCTCCGATTTCTCTGTTTCATGAAGATAATCATATATACAAGTCATTTTATGTTTTATAGGAGATAGTAACGCCTGGATATGAAATTTTGTGTACTATCAGCGGTTACATTAATACTTTAATCTCAGGTGTAGGATGTCTGTCTGTGGCGAACTTTTTGTCGCTCTTCTTCTTCTTCTCTTCATGTTTACGTGGTATACCTGTTCTAATTTCACATTTTGAAGAGCATCTCTTTATCCGTCTACCAACATCTCATTTTCACTGTGGGCTTGTTCTTTTCTACAGTGAGTGGAACTCCGTCTTCTTCCATAGATTTGACATGTTGCCTCATATTCTCCCTATATTCATCCATTTTGTCGATGAAGTTAATTCTTCTCAAAAACTCACATTTTATATAAAATCCTCCCTAGAGCAACTTTTGATCCGGCCATCGTTTTGTAAAATTTTAATTTTGTGTCTTTTTCATGTTGTTCTGTAAATTTTTATTTATTGTTCCACGTATGTACTTAAATTTGTTGATTTTATTCCAGACAACGTTGTCGTTATTTAAAGTGATATCATACCCTGAATACCTAAAACTGCTGATTGGTTCGTATATGTTGTCTTCAGTGACAATGCTTGATGGGATTGAGTGTTTGCCATAGTGAACCACATCTTTCGTTTCATAGGAAGATATTTGTAGGCTGCGGTATTGCCTTCCTAGTTTAATCAATTTTTACACTGAAATGGTAACTTTTCTTCAGCATGTGCGTAAAGCATAGCGTCCCTATAATAGCTTCTTTTCACTTATATACCCTCACGCACTTAATTCTTGCAGTTTCTTATGATTTTCACAGTACAGATATTAAAGTGACTCAGCGAAAAGCTATGTCGTTGTCTGAGAAGTTGATATATTTTTGTCCCTTCTGTATTTTAACTAGCTGTATCAGTACATATACCTGTAGCTATACTGGAACCTTTATATAAATTTTGATAGTACGTATAGGACGTATGGGATATCTTCTTTCAGTCATTATTGTCCATAGTTTGTTTCAAGTGACCGAATAAAAAGGTTTTTCAAAGTCAGGAAAAGCAGCATATGCTTCTAGGCTGACTTTCGCCTAGTTCCCTAATATTTTCCTAATGCCGTAAATATTATCATTCAGTAAATATTACCTTCCCAAAATCACTTTTATCTTCTCGCAGGAATACATCTGCTCATAGTCTCAAACGAGTATTTAATATTTATGAGTATTTTTCTAAACTGCGCTAAAGGACCTAGACCTCTATAACTGTCACATACATTTATTAATCGTTATTCCGTTCTTATATCATGACCCGTCGAAGTGCTTAATACGACTACCTGCTGCAATCTATCCTGGTAGAGTTCTCTGAATTTTTTTCCTTGGTCAGTAACTCTACCATTACATAGTAATTCTGTCCGAGACAGCAAAGGACCTAGAAGAGCAGTAGAACGGAATTTACAGTGTCTTGAAAGAAGGACAAAAGTCGAACACCAACAAAAACTGAATGTGGAAAATTGAATGAAGACGAATTAAATCAGACGATAGTGGGGGAATTAGATTAGAAAACGAGACGCATCTCTGGGGAGTAGAGCCACGGATGAAATTTAAATATGGACGATATACCTTTTTAGACAATAAGAGAATAGCAGATTTTGAAATATGATGCTACAGAAGAATGCTGAATGATCGCGTAACTAATGACGCAGTGCTGATAGAGTCAGGAAGAAAAGAAATTTGACTGAAAGAAGGGCTCGGATGACCGGACACATATCCTGTGGCAGCTGAGGGGTGCGGGTGGGAAAGAGTCAAAATTGTAAAGGGAGACCAAGAAATGAATACAGTAAGCAGATTCAGAAGGATGTAACAAGTTGCACTAGTTATTCTGAGAGGAAGAGGCTGCACAGGATACAGTGGCATGGAGAGCTACGTGAGACCAGTTTTCAGAGTTAACACCACAATAATGACAACTATGTTATGAATTTCTTCTCAGAAGAATTGTGTTCCCTTTTAAAGAATTTCATCCATATGCCTATTAATGGTATGTTTCCACCAACAGGGTATCGTCTGAATATGTATATCTCTTCCCCTACTAAATCTTACATCTTAAAACTGATTTCTCATTTTGGAGTTGACAATAAATCAATCTTTTACGGATTTTAAGTCTCTATCCGACAACATAGTTATATTTACGTATGTCCTTGTTCTTGAAGAATAAACCACATATTTTTAATTTATTGCTTATACATCACAAAAAGCATTGGGTTGAAAGTTAACCCTGATGGGGTCTTATAAAACGATTGAGGATGCTTGCTAAATTTAGTTTATTAACAACATTTATTTTCCCAAAAGGAAGACAGACATAAATTATGATAAACAAGTTATTGATTGAATACCGTAAACAACTAACAGTTGGTTTGGTTAGTTTAAGAGTACAGTGGACAAGAATCCTGGATGGCAGAAGTACTCTGGCCCAAAAAAATGTGGATAGTGCAATGCCGACCGCGGTGGCCGAGCAGTTCTAGGAGCTTCAGTCCGGATCCGCGGGACTGCTATGGCCACAGGTTCGAATCCTGCCTCAGGCATGGATGTGTGTAACGTCCTTAGGTTATTTAGGATTAAGTATCTCTAAGTTCTAGGGGACTGATGACCTCAAATGTTAAGTCCCATAGTGCTCAGAGCAATTTGAACCATTTTTGATAACGCAATGTGAATTGGTCTGACGCTGAGCAGACTTTGATTAAATGTACTGCGGTTTCACTGCGTAGGTGGAGCTGAGAATAAGTGCTAATTGAGATCTGTACGCCCAGACAATGCTGGAGCAGCAGTACATTACCATGTTTGCTTCATTTGGCGATGCAAGTTGCAGCTGGTGAGATGTGAGATATGAGGTGCCACCAGTGATTCGATTGCGGCCATGAAAGAAATGAAAAAATCTCACAGTCTAGCGATCAGGCAGATGTATCGCAATTTCCTCTCTACCAGAACCCTGATACCATGGTAGATTTCAGTGTGTGACTCACCCATTTGCTTGTCGTACCAAGGACCAATTTGGATCACTTATACGACAGGGTGCACAATGATACCAAATGTCAATGCTGGTAAACCATAAATGAATAAGTGTGCCCTCAGCAAACGTGTAGTCGAAGACGTTTTAAGTCATACTGCCGGTACAGTAAGAAATTCACCACGGGCTGCCCCATCTAAACTACTCACAAGCGAATTCAGTCTCAGGATAGATCCCAAGCACCAATCACATATGCCAGAGCGCCAACCAGAAGTCATTTGCCTAGATCAAAGTCCAGCACCCAAGTGCTTTGGACCTCTCCAGAAAAAAAAAGTTCTTTCCGCAAAATCCTCGAACGGCACCACCTTCACGCCATCTTGAGCTAATCACTGAGCTCTAGAGGCGCTAAATCTCCCCTCCCACATGACAGCACAAACTCCTGTCAAATCAGGGCAAGAGTTAAGAAACCTGCATCTCTTAAAAAAAAGGAAACCGCCCATTACTGTTTTTTTTTTTTTTTTTTTTTTTTTAAGTTTTGTGGAGGGGAAGATGATTTTCTCCGAAGTAGTGTTGCTTCCCATGCCAACACGCAAACAGATACAATCTTATAGATCTTTATCTAAATAGCTTGTGCCTTGGAGCTTGTTAGTCCTAGCTATGAAGTGTAATAAAGATTCTATGTCCAAACGTTTCTCAGATACCAGAATATCTTATACAACTGAGGCGGCCAGTGGTTCAGAAGCCTATTTGCAGTATTGGCGAACATGAAAACTTTTGAATTTTTGTTACACTTGGCTCTGCACACAATGCTCAGATTACGACTCCACTGTGTCTGTCACCCCCAGCCCAGGTTTAGGCTGGCGCCAATGCAGGTATCGCGGCGTTGTTCTGCTGCAAACCTGTCTTGGTGAGGGGCTGCTCTGTCTGCCCTGTGTGGCTGTGGACCTGTCTGACAAGATTTACTGAGGGATGGGCTCGCCGTCTATTCCTTTCAACTTCAAACATGCCATTCCTATTTGCAAAGAATCATAAAAATACATTATGCTTTTAGCGCCCTACCAGGCTCTATCAACATCTGCTCAGGCTGTTAACTTTCTAGAGTCTCGCTCAAGGTGCGTCAGGTTGTAATAAAATCTTTAACAATTTTCTGTATACGAAAAATAGGTGAGAGAGTAACTTGTCCTGTCTCACTGTCCTCTATCTGCCATCGATTTCTACATGGGTAGTGTCTCACTTCAATGATGTTTCGGGTGACATGAACCAGAGGAAATAACAAAAAATAGTAGGAGAATCTCATCCTTATAACCGATATACACTCATGCTCATAAATTAAGGACAATGCTGATATATGGTGAAACAACGCTCTGGTGGGCGGTTTGCGGGTTTAAATCACCTTGAGGTGTGACCATAAGGTGCATTCTACCTGTGGTCGTCGCACGGTGGCGCTGGCAGCAGTCTACATACGCAGAGGTGTGTTGGTGCATGTCAGAGTACAGTGCAGCAAGAAAGTGTGCAGACGTTTTCAGACATGCTAACGGTGGCTGTGTGTTGAAAATGGCTCAAAGAACACACATTGATGACGTTATGAGGGGTAGAATCCTAGGGCGACTGGAGACTGGTCAAACACAGCAGGTCGTAGCACAGGCCCTCTGTGTGCCATAAAATGTGCTCTCAAGATTATGGTAGCGATTCCAGCAAACAGGAAACGTGTCCCGACGCTACAGTACAGGACGTCCGCAGTGTACAACACCACAAGAAGACAGATATCTCACCATCAGTGCCACGGAGTACTACATTTAGCCTTGCTCGGGACCTTACTGCAACCACTGGAACACTTGTCTCCAGACGCACAGTCTACGAAAGACTGAGCAGACATGGTTTATTCACCTGGAGGCCTGCAAGCTGCATTCCACTGACCCCTGGGTACAGGAGAGCCCATAAAGCTTGGTGCCAAGAACAGAATACATAGTTCAAATGGCTCTGAGCACTATGGGACTTAACTGGTAAGGTCATCAGTCCCCTAGAACTTAGAACTACTTAAACCTAACTAACCTAAGGACGTCACACACATCCATGCCCGAGGCAGGATTCGAACCTGCGACCGTAGTGGTCACGTGGTTCCAGACTGTAGCGCCTAGAACCGCTCGGCCACCCCGGCCGGCAGAATACATAGTCATTGGAACGGTGTCCCAAGGTTATGTTTACGAACGAGTCCAGGTATAGTCTGATCAGTGATTCTCGTCAGGTTTTCATCTAGCTTGAACCAGGAATCAGATACCAACCCCTCAATGGCCTTAAAAGGGAAGGAACTGTAACAGGTCAGGTGTATTGGGACGCCATTTTACACCAGTACGTCCGCCTTTTCAGCTGTGCAGTGGATCCCACCTTCCTCCCGATGGATGATAATGCACGGCCCCACCGAGCTGCCATCATGAAGGAGTACCTTGAAACAGGAGATATCAGGTGAATGGAGTGGCCTGCCTGTTCTCCAGACCTAAACCCTATCGAGCACATCTGGGATTCTCTTGGTCGACATATCGCTGCACGTCTTCAAACCCCTACGACACTTCGTACTCCAGGACTCTGTAAATGATTAGGGACATTAGACGCCGGCCGAAGTGGCCGATCGGTTCTAGGCGCTACAGTCTGGAACCACGCGATCGCTACGGTTCGAATCCTGCCTCGGGCATGGATGTGTGTGGTGTCCTTAGGTTAGTTAGGTTTAAGTAGTTCTAAGGCACTGGTGCAAGAATGTGAGGCTATACCCCAGCAGTTGCTCGACCAAATGATCTAGAGTATGCCAACCCGTTATGAAGCCTGTGTAAGGCCTGTGTACGTGTGCATGGTGATCATATCCCATAATTATGTCGGGGTGCACGTGCAGGAAACAGTGGCGTTTCGCAGCACATGTGATTCGGGATAGTTTTCTCAACTTTTCACCACACCATGGAATTACAGACCTGTGTCGCGTGTGTTGCCTATGTGCCCACGCTATTAGCGCCAATTTTGTGGAGTGGCACATTGTGTGGCACCACATTCTGCAATTATCCTTCATTTATGAGCATGAGTGTATATGTGAAAAATATAACTTCGCCAATCAGGATTTCCAATGGCTAAAACACATCTTAGATTGACCTCATTCATTCCAGGGGTAATTCACTCCCATAAAGCTCAAGCCAGCAAGAGTACATATAAACATTGCCATGAGTAATATGAATTATGTTAGACCTAGGGGTCATTGCTACATCACAGACTTCTGATAAACATTTGATAGGCAGTTAAAAGGCCTTGTAGCTAAGAAATATATCCATTCAGAACATATCCTGGGATCAGAGGTGTCTAATGTCCAAAAAAATGGTTCAAAAGGCTCTGAGCCCTATGGGACTTAACTTCAGAGGTCATCAGTCCCCTAGAACTTAGAACTACTTAAACCTAACTAACCTAAGGACACCACACACATCCATGCCCGAGGCAGGATTCGAACCTGCGACCGTAGCGATCGCGTGGTTCCAGACTGTAGCGCCTAGAACCAATCGGCCACTTCGGCCGGCGTCTAATGTCCCTAATCATTTACAGAGTCCTGGAGTACGAGCAGTTCTCTGCTCACTGATGTACCCCTGCTCTATCAATCACTTGGCCTCAATCAATAAACACATACAAGTTGTGTGAGTCTATTATTTTCTACAACATGAAAACAAATACAGGCACATAATCTGGGCAGTAATAAATGTGCAGAACAACATAAAAAACACAATCAAAACAGGTCAATTGATACATGCAAGAACACAAAAAGATATTACATAATAACATTACAGAGAGGTATCATATCACTCCCTCCACAAGGAACCCTCGGGGGACACGCGAATTGAAAACATGGCACTCATGCACAGGCACAAACTGCGTCTGGTAGGACTGAAGAACAGCAGTTTGCGCCAGAGTGGAATGGCCTCTCACTCAGTGCATGACTTGGCAGAAGTGGCAGCAAACGTCTCTGGCGTGTCCCCTCTTCTCAAGGCACCATCTGTTGTCTGGACAGCAACCAGCATCTTGGGCAGCTTACGGACCACAGCTGGACCCTTAGCATCATCCTGGTCAGGCAGCAGTCAGCTGTCAGCGACTGGCATGACAGCGTTGCATTTGACGTACAACCCGCCCCTTGGCACAGAAAGCCATTCAGCATTAGCGGGACATGGGACAGCCCAGCTCTTCAAAAATGGTTCAAATGGTTCTGAGCACCATGGGACTTAACTTCTGAGGTCATCAGTCCCCTAGAACTTAGAACTAGTTAAACCTAACTAACCTAAGGACGTCACACACATGTCCGAAACAGGATTCGAACCTGCGAACGTAGCGGTCACGCGGTTCCAGACTGCAGGGCCTAGAACCGCTCGGCCTCTCCGGCCGACTCCCTGCTCTTCCTGTTCACCTCTGCATCGGAACACACATGCTGGCACGAGACATCGGATTAGCAATAGTTGCAGCAGATGAATGATCAACAGCGCATGCCCAACGATCGTAACAACGGCGCTAGAGTGAAGGTGCAGCCGTGGACCTTGTCTCGCCACCCAAAGAACTGGAACTATGGTGAAGTGGGTTGGTGCGTGGCTGCGCTCTTCACCGGCAGCAACGAAGCTCCTTCGGTACAGGGAGTCGTCTCCTGCAACCACGGAACCAACAAACAATGCAAGAGGTAACTGCAACCACAGGGCCCTCAGCGTCGTAGACAGCGACAGCGTGTGGCTACGGACTGAGCAAAACTGGTTTTATTACTGTGTACTATCGGTATCGTTTAGTAGTAGTTAAGGATAATAACACATGGGATAGAAAGATGTTTTAGAGCCATAATAATGGTAGACATATTTAGGAATGTTACTAGATGTAGTCTTTACTAAGAATTGATATAGTTATGGTGATCGAAAGTCCAGTTATGTTGACGTAATAATTGATATTGTATCATTAGTTTCTCATGTACTGGAAAAATTACTGCTGATAGTAATAATTTGAGGGAGAACCAATACAGCAGGTATCTAATTACAAGTGACGCGCTACACTGTAGTAAATCAATAACACAAACTCATTAAAATATTAGCGACTATGTCTCAACATGAGACGTAGTAAGCAACCGGTTGGCAACAATATGCTTAAATGATTTGCTTGATGAGAACCGGAAACCTCCCCTAAAAGTCAGCACACGTAAGGACACTGCTACAAAATGGAGCCTAAACTGTTGGTTCATGCGGTTCGGAGACTGACGCGAGCTAACTTGTCGACAGCAGTCAAAATAGTAAATGCCGCTGATTGTTTTGAGTGTCCTAAAGGAAGCAGCTGAAACCAAAGTTACACTATCTGTACGTCCAACTGGGGAATTTGTTTGCTAAGCACTGGCCTCTCTTAATGGCCAAATGCACTTTGCAGCTGTATCGCAACGTTTGAAAGCGTACAAGTCCCTGAAAAGTCTCGGTTTTATTGGACATTCCTATCCAGGCGATAGCTAACAACTCTTTGATCCAACCAGGTATCGTCTGGAAAAAACCTGGCCAATATACCTCGACCCCTAACTAAAATTATTTTATTTTTCATCTCTCGGTCGCACTAACACAACACTTATAGCTTATGTCCAGATTTAAACACCAAGTACTTGCTGATGTTTAGTAATTAGGGTATGTCTCAAGTGCTTACCGGTTTTTTATTCTAAATAATAAGCTATTTTCCCAAGTTAAAAAATAGCTCAGATTGCTATTATTCTCATTGATTATAAGGTTGGAAAAGCATTTTTGATCAATACTGTCACAAAATATATGTTATTTCATGTAATTAAAGCTTAAAGGTAATAAAAATTCAACATTTGGTCACGTGATTAAAAACGGTCTGTTATTGACTGAATTTCTGGTCACGTCAGAGGCAAGTAGTAAGAAGAAGCTATTACTTGTGTTAGTATTAGCCGAAGCTTCTAGTGGTTTTCTGTACGTTTTATGCAGACTCTTAGTTAGTTATTGATGGAAAACGGGTTTACAACTTTAAAGTGAGAATAAAAAACAATTTTGTGTAGGCTGGTAGTGTAAAGCTTCCGAAAGTTATTAAGTTTATAGTCTCTTCATTCTTCTAACTCAATTCAGATATTTATGTTCCTGAAATAAGAAACATGGAAGCTGCATCGTAAGCAAAATATACTTACATTTTAAAGCTAGTTATCGCACACATGGCCTCCTCACCTTCACCTTACCGAAACCCACGCAGCGTGCGTTCATGGCAGTTAGTGCAGTACTCATACGTGACATACATCTTATAGCAAAACCTCAGTAAGGTAGAGACTACCCTTCAGGAGAACTGTAGCTATCAGGATGCCCAGCTTGCTCAGTCAATAGACTATCAGAGTCTTATTTACAGGGATATTGGTTCGAGCTCCACGACGGACCGGTACTGTTCTTTCTTCGGTAGGGCCTCAGAATCAAGAACGAATATACTATGTTTCCGACAAGTTAAATACGAAGAACATGGATACATTTACTATTCGGAAATCGATGTTAAGACTAGTGATGTGGACTACCGAATGAAAACGGTCGATTCACTTCTTTGTCGGATAACGACCGTCCGAATGAAAACAATCGATGCAGTTCGAGTATTTTGGTGCATCTTATGGGCACATATCGTACATAAAGAAAGAAAAGTGCATCTTGCTTTTAAATGAACGTTACTATCCATCGTCACAGTATTACCTGGCAACCAGACATTAGACTCACTTACCAACAAACAAAGGTACGCAAATCAAAAATCCTAAACACTCTAATCTGTATGTAAAAATACGAGCAATCAACATCTTTGATGTTGTAAAACATAATACTTCATGGCAAACTATGCATGGGCGCTTAATTAAATATAATGCAAATAATTTTAATTTTAGTCGCTGTCTGTCCGGTTACGCAGTCTCGTAACCGGTTGGCCTGACTAGTATTACTCCGCAATCTGACTGCATAGAATAACAACAAAGAATGAAACGAAATTTCCGTTAACACAATTAATTAATTGAGTCCCCAGCAACTATAGAAGCTACGAAACAACAAAGCACAAGTGTAACTGTTCTGTGTGTGGAAGTGTGATTCAACGTACACATCTGGCACGGTTCTTCCTCAATACGACATGATGCTTTAAACGCCATTTACAATTAAGTAATTAAAAAAACCAGAAATACTATGATTGCACATAGAAACCAGAATTACACTCTAGTACATGAACACAAGCCAGATGCTTTGTTGACTGAACCTGTGACCAAGAGGCATTGTTAGTTAGGAAACTTGAAATTAAAAACAAAGTTTTTTACCTTCATATATAATGACGAAAAATACACTCTGATCATTACAACATCCACAATCGAACAGCATCGGCTGTCTAGCCCATCAGAAAAACTGCACACGACATGCTCACAACTAGTACTGCTATCGACATCCTCTCAACAAGCACTGACTATGGCAACCTCAGAACTACAACTTCCCACAGCAACTTCTAAACAAACACTGCCAGTGGAGGCGGCGGAATAAAACTCTTTGGCGCAATCTCTGGCGCTGTGACTCAGTGTAGCCACACTTCATATTCCCCTCCTCCACGGCATTGGTGGTGAAAATACCACCAAATTCGTCCAAAAAATACAGACAGAAATAAAAGATAATATTAATAAGTAAATATCACATAACTAGATAAATTTTGGCTTTGCACTGACCCTTCAATAACATAATATATAAAATACAGTAAGGAATACAAATGCTTGCATGCATGTGATTGTACATAATAGTTTACGCAAGTATCATGTGGTTAAACAATTCGATCAATAGCGTCAGCAATGACGAATATGTGCAGGTAAGAGTCTCATAACATTTCATAAACAGTAAATACACAAAAAATCAGTTTATACAAATATTCTCATAAAATCTTGTCAATAGTTCAGTAAACAAGTGGCACTCCTCACAGTAGTTGACAGTTCCAACAGTAGCACCCAGTAATGGTCAACAGGTGCAAATAGCAGTCTCATAACATTTCATCAGCAGTAATTAAACAGCTCCAACAGTGGCACCCAGCAATGTTGAGCAGGCGCAGACACCAACAAGTGACATCATTTCAGTAGAAGCAGTTCCATCAGTGGCACCCAGCAATGCTGAACAGGTGCAGACACCAACAAGTGACATTATGTCAGTAGAAGCAGTTCCATCAGTGGCACCCAGCAATGTTGAACAGGTGCAAGCACGAACAACAGTTTGAAGGCACATACAATTGCTTTTAGGAAAAATTATTATTAATCAGTAAACCTATAATATTTATGGGTGTCAGTGCAAGCCACAACAAACAAGTAAAATAATATTTAGGAGATAGGTCGGTACCAATTATTTGGGATTAGGAAAGGAAAACACACAAAACACACTCACTCATCTTTCTAATTGAATAGTGTTAACTGTGTAAATGCAATTCTGTCTAAATTTGATGGTCAACACTTGTATCAAATAGTAGTGGCAGCAGTGTATAATAGTCAATAATAGTTAGTCAACGTCATATTCATCATGCCAAGACCAATGTTTGCCTAGCCAAATCAAAATGTACGGTTGCTGAACAACTGTCAGTGTGCCAAGATATGCAATTACTTCCTCTCTCCAAAAAAAGTATATCCTGCTTATTGATTTAAAAAAAGTGTGTGTGTAGACAATCTTCCTTCCACTTGAGTGTTCTAGTCTGCCATCTTCATCCTCCTTGTTCCATATAAACCAACAAAAAAATATGCTCCTCACTTACTTTACCTCTTATCCACCAAAACTCCAATAATCATCAGCATCACATAATCTTAATACTTCAATAATACCTCTTACGTCGATACATATAAACCTTTTCATCAATATCATTTACCTTACCTCTTGTCCACCAAAACTCCAATAATCATCAACTTCACACATTCTCAATACCTCAATAATACCTCTTCAATACGTCGACACATATAAACCTTATCGCCAATATCATTTCACTTCCATAACAACTCTTTCCTCTAGTCAGTCTCCTCGAACAAGTACAGATAAAATCCTAGTGCAAACTTCAATTCATCATCCCATACAATCCGATGACACAATGTCCACACACAACCTCTGTGTAATCCATCTGACCCAAATCTTTTACTCATTATGAATTATAAAATACATTTTGGTTACCTTGTCCATCATTAAATAAAAGAAATGCATACATGACCTCTAACAGCCTTTAGTTTGAATAACTCTCAGTAAGTAAGTACGAGTACGGAGTGTGAATGATCGTAATATTTCACAGTGTGTACACCACTTTAAGAATTATGGCAAAACAGAAGCAAACATGTGGAGTATTTCTTGTGTCAAGTGCCACTTGTTATTTCAACTGCTCACGAAGAATGCACTGTAATAACTGGCAATGGTCTAAAACTACTGTTGGTATGTCATGTCGCTAGCTTCCTTCCTATTAGCACAAATTTATACAGCTTCCGTAAAACCTCCAGCTCATGTGACTTCAATGAAGTTTCTTGTACCAATGTCGTTCGTAGAATTATAGCAGTTCATTTTCTTATCTTAAAAATATAAGGCACTGAGCGTAAGCAAAACATGCAATAGCGAGTAAATATACCAGTAGAGAACAGAATGTCAACAAGTGGATGTAGCAGAATCCCTATAACGAGGCTCTGCCAAGCGAACAATCTATAATTAATACCATAGTGTGACCTAAACTCCATGTTCGTACATAGTATATCAGCATTTCTATATACCAAATTAAAGAGTAATTATGACAACGAAACAGAAATGTGTAAATATGCGATCCATACGCAAAGCAGCAAATATATATCTTAGATAATAAACAGGTCATTAGCATCATATCAGCATAAGCAAATAAATGTTCATATGTAATCTTAATAAGTAAACATGAAGACACAAGGAGATAAATCACAAAGTATAACCTACACCTAACCATATCAACACAATTAATCAGGTGTCAATTATAATTTAAATAAATAAGCACAGCAGGCACATAGTAAAAAAAAATTTGACATCAGTGAAAAAGCATAGCAGCCAAGCGATGCATAATATACACGAGTAACAACCCTGTTCGTTAATAAATCATTGTCAAAATCAGTTAACACAAAGTATAAATCACGTAATCGCGAGCAGCAAATTACGTCTAAAGTACGTACCTAAGTGGAAATATGTTACCTGAAAAATAAACTCAATTAATAGTTACCTTTTTAGTTTATTACTTTCTTCTTCGAAATTACATTCTTCCTGAAATTTTCTCGATAGCAAGTCCTCTTAACGTCGGACACACACAGAATTTACCTGAAGTTCTTAAATATTTTATACAACTATATCATGAAAAAAACTGAACGTTAATAACCTAATTTATCAAATCACTATAGCTTTATACTGAATTTAATCAGAGAAATTAGACTGTGTATTTGTTTACGGCTGTCAGTGCATTCGCACTGAGCGCTCGATCAGCTGTAGGTACGCGTGACGTAGGAAGTAATTGTTTGCGGTCAACGACCGCCTTGTGCGGCGCGCAGACTTAACTGTTGCTTTGTGTATGTGCCGCCGCCGGAACACGGCGCGGTATCATTGTATTCTCTACGTGTTTACGTATAACAGTTTCTCAAAAGTATGTCATTCCACAAAAATTTTAACGTTCGATATATGATGTATTCCCTTAGAGCGTCGAGATTTAAGAGTTTCTACTTCGACAGTGTTATCATGAATAATTTTGCGAACTCTATATGGACCGTTATAAAACAGAAAAAATTTGCGACACAAGCCCTTTCCCTTGTGAGACAGACGATGAGACTTCATTAACACCTTTTGACCAACTGACAAGGTTTTTAAACGACCAGGACGCTTAGCTGATTTCTTTCTTCTAGCAGCTGTGGATGCAATATTTTGTAGAGCCAGGTTGACAACTTCAGAATGCCGCAGTTTCCGTGAAGGCGGAAAGGAACGATTTCAGAAATGCGATTTGTCGGCGCTTTATTTTTTAACGTCAATATAGGCGGTAAAGAAGTTGAATCATTAGGAAGTTCATTCAGAATGTTTTGAAAAATATGAAGATACTGATCCCATGTTCTGTGATTCTGATGACAATACAGTCGACACAATTTATTGATTTCCTTCATCCATCTCTCTGAAGCGTTAGATTGAGGGTGAAAAAGTGAAATGAATATTGGTTTAATCTTACGACGCCGTAGAGTATGAAGCCAAACTTTAGAGTGAAACTGTGATCCATTATCTGATATAACCTTATCAACATGACCCACTTCTTTAAGCAAATGTTTGATGAAAGCATTAGATACTGAACGAGCTGTTGCTTTGCGTAAAGGTGTAAAACACACATATTTTGATGTCAATTCCACTGCTACCAAAATGTACGCAAAACCATTAGTAGAACGGACCACTGGACCGAACAAATCGACTGCAGCCATGTCCTTTAATTTCGCTGGATGATAGGAAACAACGGTGCTCTGTGAGAAATAGTTGGCTGCTTAGCCTTTTGAGATAATTTGCATTTGGCAAGAACAGATCGAATACGTTTTTCCATATTACTGAAGTAGCAATTTTCTCGTAATTTATGAAAGCGTTTTCTGGGGCCAAAGTGTGCATAACTGAAATGTGTATACCAAATCAATTTATTGACCCACTCATCAGGAATACAAACTAACCAAACAGAGTTGTCGACCGATTTTCGTTTAAAAAGAATATCATCGCGAAGTAAATAATACTGTCTAATCGCTATGCTTTCCTTTCTCCTCCACTTCTCCTTAATGTCCTTCCTGATTGGATCCTTATTTTGCTCCTTAGCGATGTCCTGGAGCGAAGACGAAATAAAATTTTCAATCGCAACACCTTGAATATACATCAAAAAATAATTGTTTTCTTTGCAGTCCTCTTTAGCACTTTGTTTGAAACCCATAGGTGCACGTGATAAAGCATCAGCAATAATATTTGAAGAACCCTGTATGTAAACAATACTAAAATCAAATTCCTGTGGATACAACGCCCATCGTGACAATCTTCCATGAGTTAATTTTGTTGCCATAAGAAATTCCAGAGCTCGATGATCGGTGTAAACCTTAGTATGTCTGCCAAACAAAAATGTCCGAAATTTTGTGAAAGCCCAAACAACAGCCAAGGCTTCAAGTTCCGTAATCGAATAATTCTTTTCTGATTTAGAGAGAACACGACTTCCAAATGCAATAGTCTTCTGTACTACAACGCCGTTTTCTTCTATCTCTTGAAATAAATGTGCACCTAGGCCTTTGTATGATGAGTCTGTTGCCAAACAAAAATATTTAGATAAAACCGGATGTGAAAGAAGTGGAGCAGCAACTAAAGCATCACGAAGTTGTTCAAATTCTGATTGAGCTTCCTCATCCCCACACCAATTAGAATTCTTTCCTGATAGTTCACATAAACGAGGTGTGGCCAAATCGTCCAATCTAAAAAAGCGTCTAAGAAAATTACAGACACCAAGGAAACTACGAACATCACGTTTTGTGGTAGGAACAGCATAATTACGAATAGCGTCTAGTTTCTCTGGATCAGGAAGAATACTTTCTGTAGAAATAATATGACCAAGAAATTTCACCTGAGAACGACCAAATTCAGATTTTTCCAAGTTCACTGTAACGCCAATTCTTGCAAAAATACGTAACAATGAATCCAAAATTTTGTTATGCTCACTTCAAGAACATTTAGCAATAAGAATATCGTCAACATATGAAGTAATATTGTCACGAAGATAAACAGGTAAAATTTCGTTCAAACTACGGATGAATGCTGCTGAAGACACAGTAAGTCCAAATGGTAATTTCCGAAATCACTTTTGGGTAAAATAGTCATATCCAGTTATTCTTTACCGAGTGCATTTCTAGATAGATTGATAGTTGAAGAGTTGTTTTGATAGATACAAAGAATAGTAAAAGAGTAGGCAGCAGCGCAGAAAACTAAAACGGAAATAGCACCACTACAGCTCGGGGCCCTGTGCATGCTACAGCACATATTCACTTAGTGTAGTGAATCCGCTGAGGACTTAAATAGCCGCACATAAATTCCAGTTTGTGACATAGGGGCCAATTTGGTGGAAGTGCGTACGTAAATGGATCTAACCATGAACATGGATGTATGTCATTCTTAGAATTGCGAAAGATCTTAAGTTTCCGAACAGTTAAAAAGTATTTATAGTCAAAGTTTTCACCTCATGGCGACAAAGACCTACCGCGTCTGTCCCAGTCCGAATGTCGATTATTGTCAAGTTCGCGCGCCTGGCGCTCTCTTGTTGCATCTTGTAAATGAAATAAATTATTTTCTTCAAAGCCTTCTGCTATCTGTGACTCTAAATTTCTTCTGCTGTCTTTTCCTACGATTTCTCCTTCAATTTGTTTGACCTGCTTTCGTAATGCCTCAAAACCCCTTTTAACGCGTTCATTAAATTTTCCCTGATTTTCAACATGTTTATTTATGTTCTGGTACTCATCGGTTTCTACAAATGGCATTGGAGCTGTATCATCTGAATCTCCGTCCCCATGTAAACTAAGATTTGTCAATTTATCTGAAATCTCCTCAACTGTTTCCGATAAGTCACCTATTTTTTCTTTCTGTTTATTTACGTCTTCCGTAAGTGTCGCGACTCGGGTTTCAGTACTGACACATTTAGTAGTTAACTGTTCATACTGTTGTGTTAGGTTATTAAATCTGTCATTTGGTACGGATTCCTCGATTCTTTCAAATATTTCTTCCTTATCGTGTGCACGTTGTAAATTTAACTCTGAAAATTTTTGTACTATCACGCGATCTCTTTCTTCCTTTTCTCTATCTTGTTCCTTTTGTCTTATTTCTATTGAAATTAATCTATTATTGTGAGCATTCAAAATCGGTTGTACTTCTTCTCTAATTTCTTTCTTTAATTCATCTTTCATGTTTTTAAAACATGTCCCTATTCGTGAGTCTAACCGTGTTTCCATTGATCCCATATCTGTTTTAATTGTTCCTATTTAATTCAGATCCTAACTGTGATCCCAAATTTAATATTGCACTCATCAACTGCTCCATATTAACTGGTGTGAAATTCTTTTCACCCCTAACATTTCCCGCAAAACCAACTTCTTTCGTCATACCTGTAAAGCTATCTATGTTCGATACTATTCCAGAATCTTCTGTCGTTAATCTCGTATTCTGAATATTTTTTGATTGTGAAAAATTTTGAACTGGTTCCGGACTATTTTCCCGACTTGTTACATTGTTTTCAACTTCATTATTAAAAAAATGGTTCAAATGGCTCTGAGCACTATGGGACTTAACTACTGAGGTCATCAGTCCTCTAGAACTTAGAACTACTTAAACCTAACTAACCTAAGGACATCACACACATCCATGCCCGAGGCAGGATTCGAACCTGCGACCGTAGCGGTCATGCGGTTCCAAACTGACGCGCTTAGAACCACACGGCCACACCGGCCGGCAACTTCATTATTCATCATACTGTTCTCCTGTGTTGGCGAGTTCGCCATGTCAACAATTTCGTCATTCTGACTATCCATTAGTTTTGCCTTTTTCATCGATCGCGTAATCATTTACAAAACATACAAAACTCGTCACTATACGAAAATTACACACAATGACACTTTATCTCCAACAATACAATTCACACGAAATGCTTTCCGACAAACACGATTAACGAACAATTTAAATCTTCATAATTGCACAAAATTGTCAAACCCGTATACAAGACATCAAAAATTAAATTCTGCAAAAATACCATTAGAAGAATGACAAGACAACTACAAGTGTTCAATTACCAAATCTACACATGCAATATAGACTACAATTACTAAACTACGAATTACTACAGCAATACAATTGTCTGCTATTTTTACTATCAAAAGAAATCCAAGGAACGATCCGAAGCAGCGGTCGCCACGTGCATGGGGGCTTAATTAAATATTATGCAAATATTTTCAAGTTTTGTAGCTGACTGTCCGGTTGCGCAGTCTCGTAACCGGTTGGCCCTGACTAGTATTACTCCGCAATCTGACTGCATAGGATAACAACAAAGAATGAAACGAAATTTCCGTTAACACAATTAATTAATTAAGTCCCCAGCAACTATAGAAGCTACGAAACAACAAAGCACAAGTGTAATTGTTCTGTGTGTGGAAGTGTGATTCAACGTACACATCTGGCACGGTTCTTCCTCAATACGACATGATGCTTTAAACGCCATTTACAATGAAGTAATTAAAAAAACCAGAAATACTATGATTGCACATAGAAAACAGAACACAAGCCAGATGCTTTGTTGACTGAACCTGTAACCAAGAGGCATTGTTAGTTAGGAAAGCCACCTTTCAACTAATAGAATAATAGGTTCCATATGGAGTGTTTATTTCTTCAAAATGATCCTCACGGAGTTAACACTTGTAGTGACCACCATCTCATTGCGATCATTACGAGTGAGTTGCAGCCACATTTCACGCATCTTCCCAGTCTTTGAAAGATTCAAAAACAGTTTTTCAGAAGTCTTTATAAATGTATTTCTACAATGTGGTACTATATACCATTCGTATCCCATTTTCGGAAACGTAATTTCCAAAATAAAATACCACTGTGAATGAGCTTTACGAAAGCAGGAGCAGAATGCTAGATATCACATGCTTCAAATGGAGCGTTTTAGCTGTATTTACAATTATTTGAATTTAATTTCCGTTTTTTTATTGTTATTAGATCTACAACTTTGCTTCCGCCAATTTTTCTCGAATTCGAGGCTTTATTGCGAAAAACAAAACATTTTTGATTCAGGGTACTGGCCGTCTATGGCTACTACTTTCTCTCGTCTTTCTGGTAACATACTAATTCCATGTGGAACAACTGGGCTTCTTTTGAGGAGATCCATAAACCGATATAATGTTGCAAAAAATGGCTCAAATGGCTCTGAGCACTATGGGACTTAACTGCTGTGGTCATCAGTCCGCTAAAACTTAGAACTACTTAAACCTAACTAACCTAAGGACATCACACACATCCATGCCCGAAGCAGGATTCGAACCTGCGGCCGTAGCGGTCGCGCGGTTCCAGACTGTAGCGGATAGAACCTCTCGGCCACTCTGGAAGGCTATAATTTGGCACTTGTTCGTATGATTGGAAGTGCTGGTGAACCAGGCCGTCTGCCACAGATGCGGAAAGGTGGTAGTCATAGGGAGCAATATATGCAAGACTCTCCCTTTTAACGATTCCAAGTACATCTTCACTAGTTTTGCGACACTGTCATGCTGCAAATGATCTTTCCGCACATATCGCTGTACTGTGGCCGTTTGTCTTTCAGTGCTCGGTCCAAAGGCATTAATTGCTTTCGATAAAGATCTCCTGTGGTTGTTTCGGTTCGTTTAAGCAGCTTTGAAGACGTTCAACGATCACCGATATGCCGGGCTTAGACGTCAAAGTCAGCGTTTTGGATGTTTTGAAAACGATTTCTTGCGTGTTCTTTCGCTGACAGCTCCTTCACCATAGGTCTCACTCAGCGTTTCAGGAACCTCATCTGTAGATTTCTTCATTTAAATTCAAAAATTGAGAGTTCCGACAAATGAAGAGGTCTGGGCTCGTAATTTGATACACACTAAGGTGACCAAAATCATGGGATACCTCCTGATATAGTATCGGGCCTCCCTTTGCCCGGAATATTGCAGCAGCTCGACATGGCATGGACTCAACAAGTCGTTGGAAGTCTCCTGCAGAAATATTGAGCCATGCTGCCTCTATAGCCGTTCGTAATGTGTAAGTGTTGCCAGTGCAGGATTGTGTGCACGAACTGACCTCTCGATTATGTCCCGTAAACGTTCGATGGGATTCGTGTCTGAGAATCTAGGTGCACAAATGATTCGCCCAAATTGTCCCGAATATTCTTGAAACCAATCGCAAACAACTATGGCCCACGGATATGGCACATTGCCATTCCATCGTTATTTGGTAACATAAATCCATGAATGACTGCAACTGGTCTGTAAGTAGCCGAAGATAACCATTTTCAGTCACTCATCGGTTCAGTTGCACAAGAGAACCCAGTGCATTCCATCCTAACACAGCCAACACCATTATGGAGCCACCACCAGTTTGCACAGTGCCTTGTTGAGTAATTTGGTCCGTGACTTCGTGAGTCAGCACCATAGCCGAACACTACCATCAGCTCTTATCATCTCGAGTCGACGTTCATCTGACCAGGACACGGCTTTCTAGTCACGTAAGGTCCAACCGATATGGTAAGGAAGCCAGGGGAGATGCTGTAGACGATGCCGTGCTGTTAACAACGGCACTCGCGCTGACCGTCTGCTGCCATAGCCAATGAACGCCAAATTGCGCTGCACTGTATTGACGGGTACGTTCGTCATACGTCCCACATTCATTTTTGTCCTTATTTCACGCACTGCTGCTTGTATGTTAGCTCTATTCAAACGACGCTAGTCTCGACCGTCTAGTGAAGGCCGTCGGGCACTGCGTTGTCGATAGTGAGAGATAATGCCAGATATTTGGCATTCTGGTACATCCCTGCTAGTGTGGATCTCGGAATGATAAATTCCCAAACTAGTCGAGAAATGGAATTTCCCGTGCCTTGTGTGCGTGACACTACCATAGTGATGCGAGCCAGGCAAATGCCGAGTGGGCAGGACGTTTATAAACTGGCATTTGCATAGTAATTTGCCCAAAGCAGTTTTAAATGCCTAAAATCTGGGCATTTATAAAAAAAGGAATTTTAAAATTTTTTACTGCTACTATGTATAATTTACCAATTAAAATAAGAGAATGGGACGATACTCTCGATATCAGAAGCTTGTAAGTGTTTACCCTAGCCTTTATTAATGAGAACGAAAGGAAAGAAGAGCGAAACATGTTCTTTTTACTACCATTCCCACTTGCTGTGCCATGGAAGAGTGCGTGTTGCCGACAGTTGCTTAACATTTATAGTATCCTTTTTATTTTTACCAGTCCTGCTCTTCACTCGTGGTCTCTTTCTCGAACAGACATATAATCACACACACACACACACACACACACACACACACACACACACACACACACACACACACACACACGCACGCACGCAGACAAACACACACACACACACACCACTCAGCAGCTGTGCAGTGATAATCCACTATAGAAAACATTGTCCTTAGTGCAGCGCTTTGTGATGTAATACAATTTATAATCCATGGAAAACCTCTAAATATTAATTAAGAATAATTATTGATAGCAAAATTATCACTAAATGTATTAAACAGGTGGCATGTATTTCTTGATGATAAATGTATTCTTAAAAGTTAACTGTTTTCAGTGAAAAAACAACAAAAAAAGTTTAATGTCAGATTTAGAGACATTTGAGGCAGCATACAGGTTTTAATGCTGCCCCTTTCTTTATCTAATTTCGTATGACTGCACTGCTGTGAATATAAAACGAAAAGACTAACATAAACAGGATTTAATAACAAAGAATCAATGCTCAAGACGGTGGAATCGTTCGATTCCGATACTAGTCGATTCCTAGAGAATCGGCCATTCTTGGAATTGGTACTTGTCACACACTAACTAAAATATTTAGGATGCACTTTTTTTACTCTAATGTTTACTCTAAGTAAACATTAGTGCTATTGCAATTATAGCAAGCAGGTAGTACATGGAATTTTGAGTGAGTGGCTGGTAATTCCCGCTAATTCATGCAAATCTGTGGGTTGTTTAGTCGATTGGGATTGGTGACAGTGGACTGACTGTCTGACAGAGATTCAAGTCTAACGGGGTTGACTGGGAAGTAACATAACCTCCTCTTTGTGTTATTTACGGTCTTATGGACACTAGGCTATTGAATAGTTTCAAGGTCATTAAGAAGAAAGGACCTGTTTGGACCTTTCTGAATTTAAAAGGAAATGGAGTACCATGTAAATATTGTTTTACGGAATACAAACAGTCGTATTCCAACAAAATAGAAAGCGTATCAAAAAGTGTTTCAAATGCCCTTAGTGTCTGAAAAAGGTGCTTGAGTTAGGTACAGCGATTGAGAATAGCTTTCTAACATATTTGCACTAGTATAGTGTAAGTAAAAATACTACCTACGTACTAACTACTTAATAAAAACTACACTTTATTTCAAAAAATTTTTAAGCTTGTCATTTTCTTTTTTTATTATGTCCACCCGAAGAAAGTTGCAAAATATTACGTGTACAATTCGATTTATTTCCTCTAATAGCTTTCCCCTAACTCTCAAGCAGCTTTTTCAACAAGGTCATCCAACCATTAAAGAAGCAGTGTTGCTAAACACCTTTTCCAGTACAAATTGTGAGCTTCATTTTTCTTATATGCGCCGCTTATCAGTTAATCTTTAAAATGTATAAATACCTGGGCATTTTTCACCACTATGCAACCACCATCTGTATATGCGCAAATCACTAGCCCATGATTTCCGTCAGCTCACTGTACTGAGTCAGGAATGAGGGCTGCAGTCACGAATCGACTAATATTTTGATGGTTTTCTGTTCAAAAAAAAAATGGTTCAAATGGCTCTAAGCATTATGGGACTTAACATCTGAAGTCATCAGTCCCCTAGACTTCGAACTACTTAAACCAAACTAACATAAAGACATCACACACATCCATGACCGAGGCAGGATTCGAACCTGCGACCATAGCAGCAGCGCGGTTCCGGACTGAAGAGCCTAGAACCGCTCGGCCACAGTGGCCGGCTTGTTTATGATCACAGCTACCTAAGGTTATTGTGTGCTGTGACATAACACCTGCACCGCCAGTTGCCGCTGCTGCTATCTGTTGCAAAACGGCGGAAGCAAAGTAGCACACATAATAAACACCGAAAATCCTAAGGTATAAAACAAATTCTGAGCATGAAGTGATATAGTTAACATTTAAGAGGGTTCGAGAAAACAGTTCAAAAGTTTTATTGTCGTCTCTTGAGTGTGTGACATCACAAGGACGATACCTTTTTACTTTCCTCTCGTCGCTTATCGAAGTTGCTGTGACATTACTGCAAGGCTCAATGCGACTGTAAGTACCTGCACTTGGTGCGTGTCACGGGTTGGGGAGACATAACGAGCGGCCACGGCAGGAAATGGTGCCCTCCGGCCAGACGGCCAGTTGAGTAGGCAGGGAGCGGCCGCAGGGCAGGGCCACGCGGTCTCGTTAGCAGCTCTGGAAATCGGATTCCCTTTGAGACGCGAGCGGCGCCACTGCCGCCAGACGCGTTCCGAGACCCCACATTCTGTTGTCGCTGCCTTCCAAGTTTAACGACATTTGTCGTTCTGACACTGTGGTTTTGCGGGCAGCGAAAGTAGGCCATGTTGTGTTGCATTCGACCTGCCGCTCCATGTAACAATATTTACGGTAAAATGCTTACTGGCATCTTGCAAGTCTGTAAGTCTGTGGGCGTTGCGCAACATAAATACAGATTATTTCAGTTTTGTTAAAGTTCCGTAAGTAGATTAGCGTATAATTAATGGTTGATAGGAATTTACACTACTGGCCATTAGAATTGCTACACCAAGAAGAAATGCCGATGATAAACGGGTATTCATTGGTCAAACATACTATACTAGAACTGATATGTGATTATATTTTCACGCGGGAGCATAGGTCCTGAGAAATCAGTACCCAGAACAACCACCTCTGGCCGTAGTAACGGCCTTGATACGACTGGGAATTGAGTCAAACAGAGCTTGGATAGCGTGTACACGTACAGCTTCAACACGATACCACAGTTCATTAAGAGTAGTGACTTGCGTATTGTGACGAGCCAGTTGCTCGGCCACCATGGAGCAGACGTTTTCAGTTCGTGAGAGATCTGGAGTAAGTGCTGGTCAGGGCAGCAGTCGAACTTCTTTGTATCCAGAAAGGCCCGTACAGGACCTGCAACATGCGGTCGTGCATTATCCTGCTGAAATGTACGGTTTCGCAGGGATCCAATGAAGCGTAGAGCCACGGGTCGTGACACATCTGAAATGTAACGTCCACTGTTCAAAGTGCCATCAATGCGAACAAGAGGTGACCGAGTCGTGTAAGAAATGGCACCCCATACCATTACGTCGGATGATGCGCCAGTATGGCACGCTTCCGATGTGCGTTCACCGCGATGTCCCAAACACGGATGAGACCATCATGATCCTGTAAACAGAACCTGAATTCATCCGGAAAAATGACGTTTAGCCATTCGTGAACCCAGGTTCGTCGTTGAGTACACCATCGCAGCCGCTCCTATCTGTGATGCAGCGTCAAGGGTAACCGCAGCCATGGTCTCCGAGCTGATAGTCCATGCTGCTGCAAACGTCGTCGAACTGTTCGTGCAGATGGTTGTTGTCTTGCAAATGTCCCCATCTGTTGACTCAGGGATCGAGACGTGGCTGCACGATCCGTTATAGCCATGCGGATAAGATGCCTCTCATCTCGACTGCTAGTGATACAAGACCGTTTGGATCCAGCACGGCGTTCCGTATTACCCTCCCGATTCCATATTCTGCTAACAGTCATTGGATCTCGACCAACGCGAGCACCAATGTCGCAATACGATAAACCGCAATCGCGACAGGCTACAATCCGACCTTTATCAAAGTCGGAAACGTGATGGTGCGCATTTCTCCTCCTTACACGTGGCATCACAACAAGTTTCACTAGGCAACGCCGGTCAACTGCTATTTGTGTATGAAAAATCGGTTGGAAATTTTCCTCATGTCAGCACGTTGTAGGTGTCGCCACCGGCGCAAATCTTGTGTGAATGCTCTGAAACGCTCGTCATTTGCATATCACAGCATCTTCTTCCTGTCGGTTAAATTTCGCGTCTGTAGCACGTCACCTTCGCGGTGTAGCAAATTTTAATGGCCAGTAGTGTATTGTGTGTGGTCTATGTGTCTCTGCGTTAGGGACGCTCATCGACAAGGTTATCAGAGCCGATACTAAACCAGTAGGAAGAACGTTGTTGAAACAGAGATAACACTACAAAAGAGATAAAAATCAATATGAATTAAAAACCACTCGCTCTCCCCCAATAACATCCATGACTACTTACACGATCACACTAGTTCATGTCACGGAATATATAGTCTTAAAATCGATCTGACGTTCTAGAACTGATAAATAAAAACTAGTTAAAACAAGAGGAAAATTAAAATAGATGCACAGGAATATGCGGCTGGCTGATCGCTTACAAAGAAAGAGCTAGCCATCCTAATAATACATCGAAAATGCCGCCCTAAAATTGTAGGGTACAAATAGAACGAACACCTAATATTAAAAGCCGTTCCACCTTCGTTTGATTGTCAATATAAATAGAGGACAAATATGCCGAAAGATGAGCTGCCACCCGTTGGCCTGAAAATAAAACACGGTCTAGACACTGTGGTAATATGTGGTGTAGCGTGGTATGTAGCCCACAAGCGATAAACATTGGAGGGTCCTCTCGCTGGAGCAACTATCCATGCGTCATAGGACTGTGACCTATGCGAAGACGAGTAAGGAGGACTGAGTGGCTGGAAGGAGGTACACCACGGCGACGTTGTAGACTTTACTAGAGGCAGTTTACTGTCTGTCACTTCCAGCCACCCCTCATCCCACCAAAACACGACTCTGTATCTCAACAGCGAGGCGATAGAATGTGGGGGGATGGCACAATGTAGTATCTATGGATACGTGGCTGCTACATCAGTCCTTTAGGTCGCCAATCTGCCCTGATACCCAGCAGAAAGACACCTCTCTCCGCAGCCTTTGTAAGTGGAGGAGGGCGTTCTGGATGTTAAATAACGATGAACCACGATATTTTTGAAAGTTATCTATCACTTTCAGGACTTAGAGTACCGACTATGTTTCATGTGTTCTTAAATCACAGACTCTCTGTGTATCGACATCTAAGAATATGACTCTTTATAACGTTTAGCAGAACGCCAGGAAAAAGCAAGAGGTGCCGGTTTCGGCAAGCCAACAAGCGAAGAGCGCGGCGCATGGTCCAATAAATGGAAATGGCGTCCTTGGCCGGGAGCCCCGTACGGGGCAGGGCCGGCCACCTTGGTGTAGGTCTTATTACATTGGACGCCACATTGGGCCACCTGCGCGCTGGATGGAGATGAAATGGTGATGAAGACAACACCCGGTCCCTGAGCGGCGAAAATCCCCGACCCAGCTGGAAATCGAACCCGGGCCTGTAGGAAGGCAATCCGTCACGCTGACGATTCAGCTATCGGGGCGCACGCATGGCCCATTGAAGAACGGTTAGTAAGAATGCACGACTCGTGGCGTAGTCTTTCGCTGATGATTGGCAGGTGCAGACGCCGTTTGGCAAGATGAAAATAGAACTGAAGTCAGAGTGTGTCCTGCCTTTGAAGACATCGTGCTTTAAATGTGTGCCAGTTTTCTGGCTCTTACTACAACATTTGGGGTGGCAGTAGTTAATACATATAAAGAACTTTAGAGAACATTTCTCGCGTTGACACTTTTTTGGCTTTCTAAAACGCGAAACTTTCAAAGCAGAGTGCATAATCGTGCAAACATTTATCACACGAATAGTAGGACCTTTGATTTCATCACGTTCCCTTTCAGTGGACTGTTTTTAATATTTTCTGATGTATATAGTTTTTCTTTTGTTGAAGTATTTCATGTTTAGTGGGTCATGGTACCCCATACCATACGCATGGATGTTGTGTACATTATAGTTGCTTTCTGTATGTTTTAAACACAATTATATGTTTTCTTAACGAAAATATCTAAAGTTATTCATAGTCTCTGGCCATTATTTTGAAATTATGTAATCTTTTGAAAGAGTTGCACTTAGCAGTCACCGCTGAGCTACGGTGCTAAAAAAATATATCACTTCTTGGAAACCCGTAACTGCCTTCCATTGAAATGCATAAATTTTCAATTTGGATCAAAGCTGCCTGCTACCTTCCTCTGTAATCGTGCAAAAGCGCGGTCCCCTGCTACTTTACACTCGAGCACAGAGAAGCTTCAAACACCAAGGTGTGGACAAATGCGGAAAAAAGGCCACAACTCAGAAGTTCATGTGGGTTGTAAGGAGGATAATGACATGGCATTGGGACAAAATTTCACTACAATTCTTTCCAACGTCATCGTAGATGTGTCACACGATTGGAACGTCGTCACACCCCGTTTTGCCTAAATGTCACCCCTTCTTTTGACGGCTCTATGACGAATGTTATAACCGTGACACCCAACGTTGAAATCACACGGTTGTTTTATGGATGACAAGGAAACCATTAAAACACACCGTTGCTCAAGATTAACTCAAGAGGCCGCATGAAGTGGCATGAAGGGTGCCAATGGAATCTCTCATTCCATAGCATTTCACAACACTTTGCACTGCGATGATCAACATGATGATGATGTTCCTGACAATGTTCGACACAGCTGCCACCTGCCTACCGCAGCTCCTCTCCCCCGCCCCTCCCCTCCCCGCTACCCTGATGACTGAAATCTACTCTAAGGAGATCGTGGGGCGCAAACTTCTTGAACGTGATCTGACGCTTTGGAGTATAATGCTAAAGTAATCTTTGCCCTGGTATACAGTATCGAACCACTAGCGACCGCTCAATACTGCTTGACGAAATTTGAACGTAATCTGAAGCAGCAACGCTTTCTCATCCCTCCTGTGTCATGATCACGAATGGGTGCAAAACTGACCTGTGTGTTTATTTAATAAAACGCATAGTCCATCTGCTTGTGCAGTACGCCGACAGCATTGGTGCCAGCCATCCTCCTTTGTCATCCAAGTGAAGAAAGTACCTTTAACTTCACCACCCAGTTTTGTGGTGCCCCGCAGCTGCCCTAGCGCCTGAGGGCAGGTAACTTCTTCGATGTCGCTTACGCAGGGTTGATGGACCTCAGGCAGCCACGATGTACCATCCAGAGCTGAATGGGTGTCGAGCTGTAATACTTCATGACAATAAGACAAGCATAACAGCAACAAAATTTGTGTCTTGATACAGTGTAATTGGCGACACGCAGACATCTGCGATTTATTCATCAAATATTTCAGTACGGCAGTAAATGACTCTAATTATAGAGACGGAATAGTGGCACTGTTACTCCTGTGACGGTTGAAGGAACGTCTTTGACCATCGGCCCAATCCAGCGAGTTATCTAGGAGGAGGAGGAGGGGAACTGTACATTGCTGGGCTGTCTGTAGTACTTGAATGACGGATGCACAGGGGACAACAGCAACGGACAGTTGCCGACTGGCAGTCGACAATTACAGGGCCTCTCTATGTCTCTGTTGCGTTCAGAGGTCGGTGCCGCCGCGAGTGCAACCTCCAGTAAACATAGTTGTTCGAATGATTGCAACGTGGCAGAGTGCTCTCGATTTCAGTTTCAAGTGAACAAGTAGCCATCATCTGGTGGCGGATTTGGATTCTGTTCACCATCCTCTGTTTGCCGCCGGTTGTGTTATGACTGTCAAAAGTTTTTGTAGTGCCATTTCCTCAACGCCAGAGCACGGCTGGAGTGAACGTAGTGGTCTTTTCGTTACGTGAATTTTGACTGCCTGAAGTTTTGTGACCTTTTTTTTCAATGAGCTTCCATTTTTACTGCCCTGTTAGTGAGTTATTTGGTGTTTTCCTGTAATTTGTTGATTGTTTGTTTGGAGTTTGTTAACCTCTTGGTATACGAACTGTGCAATTTACTGTATCTTTTAATCTAGTCGTTAAGGTTTGTATTTTCTCAGGATTGATTACCAAAAAGTGTTATAATGTACTGTAACAGTTTCAAATTTAGTTTTTAAGGTTTGTGTTTCCAGAAAGACTCGTTGTTAAAACTGTCACAATCTATTGAGTCTTTTAACTTAGTATTTTTAAAGGATAATACTGACTGAAGTATTGGTTGCTGAAATTCGTAAAACTTATTCAGCCTTTTAACTTGGTGTTCTTAAAGATTTGTGTTCCCGCATCACTTCCTGTTACAGTTGCTACCACTTGCTGCGACACGTAAATTACTTTTATGAGCCTCGAAAGTAAAGTATAAATTCTCAAGCTCAGGGTAGTTTACCGAAAACATTTTCTGAGTTAAGCTTTCTTATACATTGATAATTCTTGTACTGCTTCTAACAGTGAAGTGTAACTTTCTACTTACCGTCACAAAAAAAAAAAATGTTCTCTGTAATATCTTCACACCAAATTTCACCACACTCCAGGTCTCAACCCCATTCTCCATTACTTCTCTGTAACATGGTTGATGAGTACGAGTGCACTGTCCACACATGAAAATTCGGCTACTGGCGTTACCAGTCGGATGGTTTTCCTGTTGCGCCGTTTTATACAAAAGCAACAGGAAAGAAATCTATTAGACATACGTAATTATGTCAGATGAGGCCTGTTATTTGGCCACATAATACTTTCGACCATAGATATACTGAAATATAGTTTATTATTTGCTTTTACTATCTTCCCACGAGTTGTAATCTGTTTATGATAGCTGTAGACCTCCTGAAGCCATCGATTGCATACACGAATGACAGTTGTTGGATCCGGAAAAATGCGAACAGCAGTATCTCACAACGATGAATGTGAGTCTCCAAACAACATTTAAATCTCCTTACTGACTTCTAGAACTTGACAGAGTGACTCCACATAGGAAAGAAAAGTGATTCACTTCTGTTCTTTCTCTTTTCTCGGATTACTGATTTTTCTTTCCTAGAATGCGTTCCTACTATCTGATTTGGGATTAACAGAGCCCGCTTTTCCCAGCTCGACAAATCCAAACTGATCGTCATCTAACGCATCCTCAATTTTCATTTCCATTCTTCTGTATATTATCCTTGTTAGCAACTTGCATGCATGAGCTGTTAAGCTGATTTTTCGATAATTCTCGCACTTCTCAGTTTTTGCAGTCTTCGGAATTGTGTGGATATTTTTCCGAAAGTCAGATGGTATGTCGTCAGACATACATTCTACTCAACAACGTGAATAGAAGTTTTGTTGCCGCTTCACACAATGATTTTAGAAGTTCTGCTGGAATGTTGTCTGTACCTTCTGCCTTATTTGATCTTAAGTAATCTGAAGTTATTTTAAGTTCTGATTCTAATACTGGATCCCCTATCACTTCTAAATCGACTGCTCTTTCTTCTTCTGTCACATTAGTGAAATCTTACCCCTTACAGAGACATTCAAAGTACTCTTTCTGCCTATCCGCTCTCTCCTCTGAATTTAATAGTGGAATTCCAGACGCACTCGTTATATTACCACTCTTGCTTATAATTTCACCGAAAGTTGTTTTGACTTTCCTATATGCTGAGTCAGTCCTTCCAACAGTTATTTCTTTTTCGATTTCTTCTCATTTTCATGCAGCGTTTCCGTCTTACCTTTTCTGCGCTTTCGAAGTATTTCATTCCTGATTAATTTCCCTGAACATTTTTGTACTGCCTTCTGTCATCGATCAACTTAAGTATTTCTTCTGTTTCACGGTTGCTTCACAGTTATTTTCTTTGGATCTATGATTCTCATTGCAACTTTTGCGAATGCCCTTTTTAGAGAGGTCCATTCATCTTCAAATGTACTGCGTACTGGGCTATTCATTAATGCTGAATCTATGGGCCCAGAGACCTTCAAGTGTATCTCGTCATTCTTTAGTTCTTCCGTATCCCACTTGTTTCTGTATTGATTCTTCCTGATTAATCTCTTAAACATCAGCCTAGACTTCGTCACTACTACATTGTGATATGAGTATATATCTGCTCCTGGGTCCGCTTTACAATACAGTATCTGGTTTCTGAAACTCTGTCTGACCATGTGGGAATGTAACTGAAATCTTCCCGCATCACACTTTATTTTCCAAGCACACCGACTCCTCTTGTGTTTTTTGAAGACAGTATTCACTAATACTAACTGAAATTTATTACAGAACTCATTTAGTCTTTCTCCTCTCTCATTCCTTCTCCCAAGCCCATATGCTCCAGTAATCGTTTCTTCTGCTCTATCTCATACAACTGCATTACAGTCCTCATATCTATTAAATTTTCATCTTCCTTTACGTAGTTGTGGTAATAGTAGCTTTATTCATTCGTAGATCTCTTTTTACAAAGATATAGGACATGTCAAAGTATTTACAAGTTTAGACCGATTTAAATTAAGCTAATTCGTATACACATACAATTACACGCTTCTAGTTAGAGACAACCATTAGATTTATTCCTGGTATACAATACTTTTTTTTTCAGATAACTTATTAAATAATGTAATGCCACACTGCTTACTCCAATCTCTCCAGCAGTTGATGCACACACTATACACACATTTTTTCATACCACTTCACTCATTACAAAAACACACACACACACACACACACACACACACACACACACACTGATGATCTCTGGGCCATATCTGCACCGCAATTTCCCATTTGCTATCTTGAAAAACTGAGTCAGCATCCCTCTATAATGAGTGACATGTTGAGCTCAGAAAGAGGAAGAGGTGTTAGTATTGTGCTATGCATTACTTTGGGGGGAAGCCTTTCTAGAAAAGGAAAAAGAAGGGAAAAAATCATAGAGTGAAGGTGTTATGTGGAATGTTGGATGTTTTATAATCATTATTATTATTTATTTTTATATTTTTTTTACCAAACCCCTACTCTGTTTCATCTAAGTAATCCTTCGATATATAAAATGTATAATAAAGAAGTGTATCTTTGGAATTTCTTTAATCTCTCTTGGTAACTTTTTACTTGGTAGAAAATGCTGTTTTCAGTATAATGTTAATTTTTCTAGTTGAGTCTACTCTTGTTCCATGGTCATGGACAGCGCTTTTTGTGCAGTAATTATGAATTTTCTTTGTGTGTGCAACTGACCTAAAATGTATTCACACGGTGCAGTTAAAATCCCCAGTGTTTTTAACAGATCTTTACAGTTAGCTCGACTACTATTTTTTGTTATTATTCTTATGGCTCCTTTCTGGAGTCTGGGAATTGTGTTCATATTTTGTGCATTTGTTCCCCAAAAAAGAATGCCACAGCTAAGGACTGAGTGTACATATGAATAATATGTAACTCAAAGGTACTGCATGTTACGCACTGATGATAGGATTCTAAGGGCATAACGTACTGATGAAATTCTGTTTGTAAGTATCTTTGTGTGTTCATACCACTTGAACTGAGAATCAATATTCATTCGTAGAAATTTTGCATTTGTTACACAATCTATACAGGTGTCATCTACATTTAATTTAACATTGTTATTTTTCCCTTTAAAACTGAAGTTCATGGTGCTAGTTTTCTTTGTGTTCAATTTAACTTTATTGCTTATTGACCAATCGTAAACTTCCTTGAGAGTTTCCTTTGCTTTCTCTACAAGGAGTTCTCTTGTCATATCAGTGACTATAACATTGCTGTCATCAGTGGAGATAAAATTTTGACCATGAGTAACACTACTGTGAAAGTCATTGATGTATATCACGAATCTTATTTTTCCTAATATGCTACCTTGCGGAACCACTGTATTAATGTATTTTGGTTCTGATAAGTGTTTTAATAAATGTTTAGATCTATTTGATATATGTGTTATCTCAGGTCTCTGTACCCCATCTGCTAGGTATGATCAAAACCAGTAATTAGCTACCCTCTTATTCCCAATGCATCTAATTTATTTAGTAGAATCTTGTGGTCGACTGTATCAAAGGTCTTAAAAAGTTCCAAAAATATGCCTTTGACACACTCATCTCTGTCAAGAGCGTCAAGTACAACTTTTGTGTATTCTGCTATGGTTGACTCGGAAACCAAACTGTGATTCGCTTAAAAGATTGTATTCATTCAGACAATTCTTTAACCTGACTTCCATAACTGCTTCTATTATTTTTGAGAATGGTGACAGCAGGAAAATGGGCCATTAATTTTCTGTCTTCTACATTACCTTCCCTAAGTAAATCTACAAATCTTGCCTGTTTTAACTGCTCTAGAAATGTCCCTGATATGATGGATTCATTTGCTATATTTGTTAAGGGTCCTTGTTTAATCTGTATGCATTGTTTCAGTACACATATTGAGACTTCATCTAAGCCTACCAATTTTTTTTATTTTGTAGTTTTTGAACAGTTTTATCGACTTCATTCTCTGTAGTTGGAAGTAACATCATTGTATTTAGTGCAACATTATTTACAGGAGTTATATTTGTTTTCGGGAATTTTTGATGAAACTTCTCTGCAATACTTGAAATATGTTCGTTTAAATAGTTTGCTAAGTGTTGTGGATCATTTATTATATTATCCTCCGTCCCTTACCAGTATGTTATTCTGCGTTTGTTTGCCCCTCCCCATTTCCTTTTTTATAACATCCCAGACTACTTTGCTTTTATTCTACACCTTATAAGTTATTTTGTCATTATATGAGTTTCATGCAGTAATCAGCACCTTCCTATAGATCTTTTTGTATCTATGACAGACATTTAAGATTTCAGGATCATTGTGGCTCTTTTCCTTGGAACTGAGGTATTTAAGTGTTTGGGATGACTTCTTAATACCTGCTGTTATCCATCTGTTTTTGTGAGACCTTGATATTGACACTCACATTTTTGGAAATGCTTTTTCAAACTTCAATTTAAATAATGTAGAGAATTTAGCGGATTTCATATTCATATTGGTTTCCTTATACACTTCATCCCAATTTTGTTTTGCTAGTTCTTTTGAAAAATCTTTTATTTTGATTTCTGATAGGTGTCGTTTGTAGGCTTGTTGTTTTGGGAAGGGGTTCTCTTTCAATATCTTCTAATACATTCTCTCTCTCTTCACTTTCAGCTTACGACGTCGGAATTTGTACCTAAGCTGTAGTTGTCGGTGTTGGTTTGTTATTGATTCTGATAAGAACAACCCTATCACTGAACTGTTCACAGTTAACTCTCTACCCTATCTTCCTATTCATCACGAATCCTACTCCCGTTATACTATTTTCTGCTGCTGTTAATATTACCTCTACTCATCTGAGAAGAACTCCTTGTCTTCTTTCCATTTCACTTCACTGACCCCTACCATATCTAGATTGTACCTCTCCGTTCGCTTTACAGATTTTCTAGCTTCCCTACCACGTTCAAGCTTCTGACATGGCCTACTCCGACACCTAGAACGTTATCCTGACGTTCGTTTTTCAATCTTTTTCTCGTTGTCACCTCCCCCTTGGCAGACCCTTCCCGGATATCCGAATGGACGACTATTCCGGAATCTGTTGCCAATGGAGAGATCATAACGACACTTTTTCAATTATAGGCCACATGTCCTGGGATACACGGTTTGTGTCTTTAATGCAGTGATTTCCATTGCCTTCTACACCTGCATGCCGTTGATCATTGATGATTCTTGCGCCCTTAGGGGCAGTTTCCCACCCCAAGGACAAGAGAGTGCCTTGAATCTCTGTCTGCCGCTCCACCCTCTTTGACAAGTCCGTTGGCACAGTGAGGGTGACTTTATACGTCGGCAGTCTTCGGCAGCCAATGCTGATTATTAGTCAAAATTTAAGCTGTCGAGGCTTTTTAACCCGGGACCAAGAACGTTTCATTACTAATCAAAGACGTTACCCATTCAACACGGGTTACTGAATGTGATTGATGGAAAAATAAATTTGTGGTTTTACCTGGCTGAAAGAGATAATCAGTTGACTGGAAAATTCGTGAGGCATGAAACAGTCGTCAGGATGGTAACGGTGGGAAGCGTTAAGGAGGAAAGGTGAGGCGGGTGGGAGGGGGGGGGGGGGGATTAGGGTAAGGTTCAAGGAGACCAGGTCGGTTCAAATGGAAGTAGGCTGTAGCACTTGGGGGAAACCATCTATTTTTATGATACAGTCTTTACATGTGTACGTGTTAAACAGTCCTGATGAATGATTACAGCGTCATGTTCGTCCCCTATTCGTGGCAGTCGCAGGGCAACCTACACTACTGGCCATTAAAATTGCTACACCAAGAAGAAATGCAAATGATAAACGGGTATTCATTGGAAAAATATATTATACTAGAACTGGCATGTGATTACATTTCACGCAATTTGGGTGCATAGATCCTAAGAAATCTGTACCCAGAACAACCACATCTGACCCATGCAGCTTCAACACGATACCACAGTTCATCAAGAGTAGTGACTGGCGTATTGTGATGAGCCTGTTGCTCGGCCACCATTCACCAGACGTTTTCAATTGGTGAGAGATCTGGAGTATGTGCTGGCCAGGGCAGCAGCCGAGCATATTCTGTATCCAGAAAGGGCCGTACGGGACCTGCAACATGCGGTCACGCATTATCCTGCTGAAATGTAGGGTTTCGCAGGGTCGTAAAACGTCTGAAATGTAACGTCCACTGTTCAAAGTGCCGTGAATGCGAACGAGAGGTGACCGAGACGTGTAAACAATGGCACCCCATACCATCACGGCGGGTGATACGCCAGTATCGCGATGACGAATACACGCTTCCAATGTGCGTTCACCGCGATGTCGCCAAACACGGATGCAACCAACATGATGCTGTAAAGAGAAAAAATGACGTTTTGCCATTCGTGCACCCAGATTCGTCGTTGAGTACACCATCGCAGGCGCTTCTATCTGTGATGCAGCGTCAAGGGTAACCGCAGCCATGGACTCCGAGCTCATAGTCCATGCTGCTGCAAACGTCGTCGAACTGTTCGTGCAGATGGTTGTTGTCCTGCAAACGTCTCCATCTGTTGACTCAGGGACCGAGACGTGGCAGCACGATCCGTTTCAGCCATGCGGATAAGATGCCTGTCATCTCGACTGCTAGTGATACGAGGCCGTTGGAATCCACCTTCCTGAACCCACCGATTCCATATTCTGCTAACAGCCCTTGGATCTCGAGCAACGCGAGCAGCAATGTCACCATGCGGTAAACCGCTATCGCGATAGGCTAAAATCCGTCCTTTTTCAAGACGGAAACGTGATGGTACGCTTTCCTCCTCCTTACACGTAGCATCACAACAACGTTTTACCAGGCAACGCCGGTCAACTGCTGTTCGTGAAATCGGTTTGGAGCTTTCCTCATCTCAGCACGTTTTAAGTGTCGCCACCGGCGACAACCATATGTGAATGCTCTGAAAAGCTAATCATTTGCATATGACAGCATCTGTCGATTAAATTTCGCGCCTGTAGCACGTCATCTTCGTGGTGTAGCAATTTTAATGGAATTTTAATGGCCAGTAGTGTACATGAAACGGTTTTTCAATAGTAACCAAAACACATTCATTAAACAGGATCTTCTATAAAAACCTACTAAATCTGTGGACAGTTTTCTCGAAATCTACAAATGCTCTAAAATATTTTTACTTATAATGGACCGAGTAACAATTACTGTATTGCAGACTAGCCGTCGATTTCAGTAGATAAGCTATTATGAACCTTTTGTTCGATTTCCATTCAGGAGTAACCTCTTGAAGTTCGTCGAGTTACTTTATATTCACACCAAAAAAAAAGGAAAGGTACCTGGTTTTGTGGATATAAATGTGTGTTGGTAGAAATTTAATGTTGTATGTTTAAAAATCAATGAAGGACATTTAAGACAAATGCCTTTGTGTACGTCTGGAATACTTGTATTCGGGAATGTAGTGAGCTGTGATAAAATTAGTATAAACGGTTTATAACTTTCCTTTATAGTCGGCTAGAACAAGGAAGCAGAGGGTGAATTTCATCTCGTCCAATTTAGTCCCCGCTATGTTGCCAACGGGAACGGTCGGTGTTTAATAACAGGAGGTCCTTTGCAAGCCGTTCCCTTCCGACAAAAAAAAAAGTCTCTATTCTAGCGCACACAATGAGAACTTGTAATCCGGGCGGCTTTGCAAAGCGGCCTGGGAGACCGCACGTACGCCCGGCCAGTAACACGGGCGCAAAGCGGATTCTGGCCGCGCAAGACGTCGTAAACCTGCCCAGAGCACCGTCTCATTAATACGGGTTACCCCTGCAAAAGCAGTCGTACACACCGCGGATGAGCGCAACTTTTGAAATTCCTGTTGGTCCTGTTGCTTAATCCTAATGCGTTTCTCTCTGCAGACTGTCTGGAGGATAATCCGTGCTCACGAAACAGAGCTCTCAGGCCGCACTTTCTAAGCTGTTTCAGAACTGAGGAAAAAGTAACGCTAAAGAGGATGCCCGTTAGGCCTAGTACCGTAACCATAGTTGCAAGTCCCATCCGAAAGCAAAGGGCAGAAATAATTTGCAGTGTATACGAAGTATGACCCACGTCTTTCAGTCTTTATTAGAATTTCATAGAGACGTGATGAGGTGTCAGACGACATCATTATTATACACTACTGGCCATTAGAATTGCTACACCAACAAGAAATGCAGATGATAAACGGGTATTCATTGGACAAATATATTATACTAGAACTGATATGTGATTACATTTTCACGCAATTTGGGTGCATAGATCCTGAGAAATCAGTACCCAGAACAACCACCTCTGGCCGTAATAACGGCCTTGATACGCCTGGGCATTGAGTCAAACAGAGCTTGGATGGCTTGTACAGGTACAGCTGCCCATGAGGCGTCAACACGATACCACGGTTCATCGAAAGAAGTGACTGGCGTATTGTGACGAGCCAGTTGCTCGGCCACCACTGACTAGACGTTTGCAATTGGTGAGAGATCTAGAGAATGTGCTGGCCAGGACAGAAGTGGAACATTTTCTGTATCCAGAAAGGCCCGTATAGGACCTGCAACATGCGATCGTGCATTAACCCGCTGAAATGTAGGGTTTCACAGGGATCGAATGAAGGGTAGAGCCATGGGTCGTAACACATCTGAAATGTAACGTCCACTTTTCAAAGTGCCGTCAATGCGAACAAGAGGTGACCGAGACGTGTAAAAATGGCACCCCATACCGTCACGCCGGGTGATACACCAGTATGGCGATGACGAATACACGCTTCCAATGTGCGTTCACCACGATGTCACCAAACACGGATGCGACCAGCATGATGCTGTAAACAGAACCTGTATTCATCCGGAAAAATGACGTTTTGCCATTCGTGCACCCAAGTTCGTCGTTGAGTTCAACATCGCAGGCGCTCCTGTCATTGATGCAGTGTCAAGGGTAACCGCAGCCATGGTCTCCAAGCTGATAGTCCATGCTGCTGCAAACGGCGTCGAACTGTCCGTGCAGATTTCTGTTGTCTTGAAAATGTCCCCATCTGTTGACTCAGGGATCGAGACGTGGCTGCACGATCCGTTACAGCCATGCGGATAAGATGCCTGTCATCTCGACTGCTAGTGATACGAGGCCGTTGGGATCCAGCACGGCATTTCATGTTACCCTCCTGAACCCACCGATTCCATATTCTGCTAACAGTCATTGGATCTCGACCAACGCGAGCAGCAATGTCGCAATACGATAAACCGCAATCGCGATATCCTACAATGAGTCCTTTATCAAAGTCAGAAACGTGATGGTACGCATTTCTCTCCTTAGACGAGACACGACAACAACGTTTCACCAGGCAACGTCGGTCAACTGCTGTTTGTGTATGAGAAATCGGTTGGAAACTTTCCTCATGTCAGCACGTTGTAGGTGTCGTCACTTGCGTCAACCTTGTTTGAATGGTCTGAAAACCTGATCATTTGCATATCACAGCATCTTCTTCCTGTCGGTTAAGTTTCGCGTCTGTAGCACGTTATCTTCGTGGTGTAGTAATTTTAATGGCCAGTAGAGTACAGTGAGGAGACGAAAGTCATGGGATAGCGATGTTTACATTTGCAGATGGTGGTAGTACATCGTATTCAAGGTACAAAAGTGCAGTGCATTGGCGAAACTGTCATTTGTACTCAGATGATTCATGTGAAAAGGTATATCGCGAGATTTTGGCCGCATGACCGGAATTAGCAGAGGTCCATCGCGGAATAGTGGTTACAGCTAGACGTACGTGACATTGCATTTGTTAAACCGTTAGGGAATTCTAAGATCCACAGAGTTAGGAGTGTGCTGTAAATACAAAATTTCAGGCTTTACCTCTCACCGCGGACAACGCGGTGGCCGGCGACCTTCACTTAATGACCGAGATCAGCGTCGTTTGCGTAGATTTGTAATTGCTAACAAACAAGCAACATTGTACGAAATAACCACAGAAATCAATATCAGACGTACGACGGACGTATCCGTTATGATAATAAGGTGAAATCTGTCATTAATTTGCTGTGGCAGCAGACGACCGATGAAAGTGCCTTTGCTAACAGCACGGCATCTCCTTCAGTGCCTCTCCTGAACTCGTGAACATATCGGTTGTCCGCTAGACGACTCGAAAACCGTGGCTTGGTCAGGTGAGTCCCGACTGCAGTTGGTGAGAGTTGATGTTGGGATTCGAATGTGGCGCAGACCCCACGAAGCCATGGCCTCAAGTTGGCCACAAGACGCTGTGCAAGCTGGTGGTGACTCCATAATGGTATAATATTGTGGGCTGCGTTTACATGGAATGGACTGTGACCTCCGAATATGTTCGGCTGCTTGGTGACCATTTGGGGCTTTTTATGGTCGGAACACATTCTGAACAATTCGAGCGAATTATTTGGCCAGCCCGATCGTTCGACATAAGTCTCAATGATCATTTATAGAACATAATGGAGAGGTCAGTTCGTGCACAAAATCCTGTATCGCCAACACTTTCGCAATCATCGACGGCTATAGAGGCAGCATGGCTCAGTGTTTATGGAAAGTAAGTCCATCGACTTGTTGAGTCCATGCTAAGGCTAGCTGCCGCAGTACGCGTGGCAGAAAGAGTTCCCAAACGATATTAAGAGGTATCCCATGACGATTTTCACCACGGTTTACTGGGGAGTGTTGAAAACTAAGGCTTGAGAATTTCTTATGTGAGAACTCTTAACACTCCTTAAATATAACAAACATTATTAACATCCGAGATCTTTATTCTTCTTGCCGATTTACTTGCAGGCTTCTGTGTTCGACAGAGGCTATGTTGAGATATAAAAATGTAGACATGAAAAATAAATATGTAGCATGTTAATAAAGTTTGCTTTATTTTAAAAAACCTTATGAGTTTTCACACAAAAATTCGGAGACATTACTTCTCAGTACGTCCTCGTAGATTTGCTTTGAAACCGACTTTTTTTTCAAATGTATTTTCGTCTTCACCCATCTCGTATGATTTAAACACTCTGCTTTCCAAACTAAGCCACTGGACAAAATATGAGTCACTAGGTTTAAAACGCCCAATGATCCCTTTGTAGCTCAGCAGAAGAGTTAGAAACAGTGCCACGAGAACATGTGACGATCCCATGCAGTTTAGGGCATGAAGTCATAACAATGATGTAGGGGAAGTCGGTTGTGTGGCATTAGCGCAGAAAGATGTGTCAACGAGGGGACATGACAGACTGGCAGGAAGGGCTTTACTTTTTTAACGTGTCCGTGACCACGCCACGAAGGAGGTTGCCCAATTCGTGTGTGTACGAGCACTGCTCAACGTAATGGTTTAACGGAGTACCATACGACACGGCTTAAGAATGGTGGTCATAAAAAGGACTTAACCTACCGTAATCGGAGGCGAGTGTCAGGCCCCGTCAATAACAGTCAGTTTCAAACCTGACAGTAATTTCCAGTTTCAGTAATTGTAGAACAATTCCAACCACTTTCCGAGAGGACCATGCGAAAGAAACTTGCACACAACGCATGTATTCAGATACCTTGCAATAGGACATTGCTTACTGTGCCACATAAAGCTATACGTAATTATGAATGAAAATACTGTAGAAAAAGAGTAACATTGTTCTTCTCATTTATAATTGTGATGTTATCCTACAAAGAAACCATGGAAGAACCTATTACAATAAGCTCAACGGACTAAAAATTGGTCTCCCCTAGAGAAATCATTACAAGAATCATCTAATACTGTGTAATTCCTCCCGTGGACTTCATAGCCGCTGATAATTTGATCACGCAAGTCCACAAAATTACGGGGGTGGGGAGATTCCTATGTCGGCGTTTTAACCACTGTTCCAACATGTCACACAGATTTCCTACGGGGTTTCTAGTCAGATGATTTTGCAGGCCAGTCGTCATGTGATATGGTGGGGGACTAAGTGTCATATTCTTATACCTCGCTGATCTTTCCTGTAAGTCGTCTTTATGTGCCTGTGTCACCGACGGCCTCTGACGAGGTGACCGACTCAGAATGCTCATTGCATGCACTTCCCGTCGCAATATCCTCTCGCTAACAGTTTCTGACAGTCTTACATTCACTGCCTGCTGCAATTCCTGTCGCGTTTGGAGGCGGTTTTCATTCACAATGCGTGAAACGCGTCTCCGGTTGTAACGGTACCACCGGCCACCTTAAAACGGCATTCGGTGCTAACGTTATACCTCTGCGAGGAATTTTTGAAAGTTGTGACCGTGAGGTAACCTAATGGAAACGGAACAATCAAACTGGGATTCGTTTCCGAAACACTCCAACAGGGTATAAACAACAGTAAACAGGTGGGTCAGGAACAGACGTTCTCCCAGCACAAAAGCAAGTTATAACACTACACACTAAAACCGGTCGCCAGCCTAATTAGGCATTCTTGGGTCAAGCAAAATGATAAAGGAGAAGGCAGTCCTGAGGCTAACCCAACTTTCCTTGACACACACACTAAATTCTTTCCTTATATCTGTTCATACTACAACACGGTAACGTAACCCTGCACATAAATGTGCTACTAACAAACAGATGGCCAATGAGATAGTAAACAGTAACATGTGCCTCTCAACAACACAGTATTTAGTTCTTTGTTAAACACGGTTTGCAGCAACTAAAGAGAATGCAAATCTAGGTGTAACAGCTTGTGAAACCAGTTACCGACACTCATGAAACTAGCACCAATACTGAACAGGGAAAAGCTTGAAATGATTCTGAATTTAAATCAAGGCGTTTGCTAATGATAATAATCTATCACTTCATTTCTTAGTACAGGGTCTCCGTACCTGTGCATTAACCAATTTGCATTAGAATAGGTAACACAGCATATAGTTCTTTGTTAAACACGGTTTGCAGCAACTAAAGAGAATGCAAATCTAACTACATTGGCTCTGAAGGAGCCTTTGCATTGCTTGATTAACTAACTAGCCTAGTACACGAGGACCCTTCAACTTCCATGGTTTGAAGAACCATGCTCATTAACAAAGCTACAACAGTGTTATTAATTAAGTAAAGTGTAGCTCTTTAAACATCAAATGTGCTTTGATCAGCAGTCTTTAGACATACTCAGAAATATAATTGGCTGTGAAAATGACAACATAACATTAAATTCAATTTCAACCACTTCCTCATACTAAATTAGGACATTCGGAATTAAATTCACTAGGATAGGATTTCTGCGCAGGTTTGTGATTTGGGCTAATTCAAAAATTTCAAAAATACCTGATCCATTTACAGAGCGCCAAGTATAAACAATTTACCGGAAGGCTGGTGGCGCTAGTGGCGTAATTTGCAGTGGCTGTTAACCTGGTGGCGATGCAGTCATGCCAGTAGTGTTGGCCTCGCCCTATTACATATCTTCTTCGCGTCGGAACCATATTTATAGGTCCAGAAACCATGCCATGATAATGGCATCACCAAATGCAGCATCCGAGGCCCATAAACACTGCCCTTAAGCTCTTCTGGCCTCAAAACTCCAGGAATGCGAGCCACAATGATCCTCAACTGCTAGCGAGGTGTTAACCACAGCACTTCTCAGGCCTCACTCCTTACCCGTCACAAAGGACGGGTTGCCACTTGCGCGCCAACCACACCTTCTCCATCCGCCAGGCTGCTTCCGTAGCTACAGGGCTTCTCCACATCTTTTACATTCAATCCTACCTTTCCTAACTATGGACCAAGTCTTTTATAGTTCATTAGATAACAATCGTTACAGTAGTTACTTAAATTCACAAGCACATTTTAAACAACATCATTCAAAAGTTCACGTAACTGAAATGTGTATACGTAGCCAAAGAATTTTCATGATGGAAACAACAGTCTAAATAAACAACACTACAAACTGATACACAAATGTCGATACAGATACTACATAGGTTAAAAACAAGTGTTACACGGTCCTTCTCGGTCAGGATAATTTTCCGACCACACTTCTGACGTCGCGGTTGGTGGCCACTTGTGTTACACCACTGCTTGAAGAGTCCGCCACGAAAGACTAACAACACACACCAAGTTAGCACACCGTACAGTCATGGGCATGGCCAAAAAGGACCCGTTTTAGCTACTGTGTAAGGTCCTTAGTTTTACCTACTTTTACGTGCAATGTCTGATTGAAACGTGAATGTCTGACTAACTGCTATTACCTTATGCTCAGAAGGAGGAAGAACGCACGTGGCTGAGCAAGCGACGCGATCGCTGCGCCGTCTCTGAAGGCTTAACGATTCATTTGTATGTGCGTTCTGAAATGACTATTATTTTTCCTGTGAAATTGAAAGCTACACTTCTTTAATGGGCTAAACAACTCAAAAACTGAACAGTAGCTGACAAGAGGGGTTTAATGTGGGAGGACGATTCAAGATTTTATCTGTTTTCAAATGGTACAAGGCGCTGAGTGCACCAGCGGTTCATTGAGGTCGGTGTGTGATGACGGTATGGTACAAGCAGGAGATGGTACTTTGATGTTTTCCGTATCATGACTTGGCTCACTCATTCAGGTTACGATAAACATTAACCTCGATGTTTATTTCTACCTTCTCGGTGATCTTCCTTCCACATTCGTGACTATACTGTGGGATCTCCCTTCTTCCAAAGTGACTACGGCGTGTTCAAAGGGCAGTACGCATACATTCCTGGTTTGGCGAAGACTCAGGTACTCACCAGCTGAATTGAACTACTTAACTCAGTAGAAAATGTCTAGGACTAATAAGAAGAATTGGAAACGTAGAATGTGCAAGGTGTCACAAAACGTTCCCACCAAAATTCGAGGAGTTGCCTGCCACTAGGTCACCCGTTCATCAGCAAACGTGACTTTGTTCGCTGACGGACCATGGGCGTAACGTCTCGCAATGCTATTTGTTGGTCCCCATTAAATTCCACATCGCCAGTGGAGCAGATGGATCTAGGCGCCACATGGTCAGGCCACATCTCATGTGAATGAGATACCCACTTGTCTCGGTGGATGACGGCCACAGGATTCCATCCACAGTTCTTTTTTCTCTTGAAACCCTCGAAAATCTCCAGTGTTTTCCGGTACATGGGAGACAAATAAACTGTGGATGGAAACCCATCTCTGAAGCAACAGATCATCACATTCATATGGGAAAGGCCTTTCTACGCTGCAACTAGCTTCATCTTCCGCACTGGCGATCATGACAATTACGCGGAATCACTGAATAACAAACAACGTTGTGGGACATTTCATCGGCTGTCAGTCAGTGTGCAAAGTTACGTTTGCGGTGAAGATGTGAGCATATAACTTCGACGTTCTGTAGCGTCGTTGGATGACTTCTCTGACACGAGTTCCTATACTCAGTTTGTTCCCCCCGACACCCTACAGAATCTCTCGAGGTACTGTCTTGTAACAGCTTACATATAATCAAGCAATACAGTTTACTCTACGGGATCCACTCACTGATGAGTGGCTTCATCTGAACATAATTGGAGAAACTTGTGAATCTGTTCTTATCCGAGTTGACGCTGAAGGCCAGAGACAGCGTTACACGGTATTAGCGTGATACTTCCTGGGGTGTGACTAAACGTTGGTCCGGTGTTTTTGCTATCAAATTGTTAAGATATATCTGGACTGATTGTGATGTAACTTTACTATGATCCTATAAAGTATCTAAATCTTTGACCATTAGCGTTGCTCTTAAAGTAGCTACATTAGCTGCAAATGTTCTTATGGTACCCACACTGCTCAACAGAATTGAAGGATCATTTTTCTGGAACCCAATAATCGCCATGCGTTGTGACACACGAGTTTTAAATTTGGTTCAAAGGTATGTACATCCTTCCCTTTTAATGGTGCAAGAGCGTGGTGTGCAGTGACGTCACCGTAGGGGTAGACGCTACAAATAACAAGGTATCGAGGCATGGGAAGTAAAGGCACCAAATTTCACCACAGTTCTGTCCATCGTCACAATGAAAGTGTCACACAATGGGAAGGTCGTTACAGCCCATCTTACCCACATTTCACCCCTTCTTTTGATGCCCCTGTGATAGAGGTCAGAATCACAACGTCCATAAGGAGGTCAGAACCACGACGCCGCCCTGCCTTGAAATCAGGCTGTTTTATTACGAGTGGCCGAGGAAAACATTCGAGAAACACGGCCACTCATATTCGGCACGAAAAGGCCATAGGGAGCGACACAGAGGGCGTCAATGAAACTGAAACACTGGTGACACAGTCGTACGTTTGAAACCTCCTCTAAGGACACTGGTGCTACATAACCTTCAAACGTGACCGCACCTCTTCGGAGCGCAGGCGTGAACGCAGTATTTGCCCTCATGTACAGGTTGCGACCATCACGGATCGTTCATAACATTTTGAAGGAATCCGAATGTGATCCAAAACAGCAAAGAATGTTTTTGCTTTTCCACCCCTCCTGCTTTGCGTCTTTCTGTGCCGTTGTCACGGAAGTGTGTGACACTGACAGATGAGTGAATAAAACCGAAAAGAGTCTCCCTAAGACTCCCGGCCTCACCACCAGTTCGGCAAAAGCCTCTGTGGGACTAGTCCTTCTTTGCTGAGAATTTTAAAAATGGTCATGCAGAGACATAACCCGTAAAGTAGTCCAAGCCGGTTCCGGGCTTGCAACTGGAATCACGGGAATATCAAGTGGTTGCTTGCCTGCAGGATCTGATGGTTACATCACAGTTTTTCTCTGTAACGGCACATTTATAGAATTATCAATAAATTTGGGCTGGTGTCACCGAGGATTTTGCCGAACAGGGTACCTTGGACGTTGCATTCACCCACATCTCAATGTCGCACCATTCCATGACCTCGCCACAGGACGTCAAAAAACAAGAGGTTTGAAGAAGGATAAGCACTATTTGATTCTCCGGAGCCCATTCACATTTCGTCGAATGATCTTGTATGTCTCTAGAGGCTCCAGAATGTACAAGAGAACACAAATTTCGGTCGCGTTGCATTCCAACGGGCTGTGATCATGTTCAATGGGGTTGCTGCCCTTGGAGAAGGGCCGAAACAAGGGCGTCAGCAGTGTCAAATATTGCCAATTAAATCATCATCTTGCTCACTGCTGTCGTTGCTTTTTTCAGACCAAGAAACGCGTGGGAATCAATGTTACAAGGAGATAGGTGGATTCGTTGACATTCTCTAGGCCACTCCATAAATTCCTTCCGTTCCGATTCTTAGCGGCAGTTTGTCTGGAATATTTTCTCGTCCACTCACAAGAAAACACCGTGGTTTTGAGCGTTGGGCGTTGCGGCTATGACCTTCCTTGCAGAGGCCTCATAATAACGTCGCAGGGGCGTCAAAAGTAGGAGTGAAATGTGGGTGAGAGGGGGTGTCACGACCTACCCGTTATCTGACATGTCCACAGTGGTGTTGGGCTAACTTGTGGTGAAATTTGGTGTCAGTGTGACATCATTAATCAACCTTTGAAGCTTCGTTGAGCCTGAGGGTGATGTCGCAGGGCTCCTCGCTTTAGCAGTACAGAGGAAGTTTGTGCATACTTACGCGTCGCAATTGGGTGCAATTACAGGTTTCGTTACTTATCCTACCATTCCGTTGCAAAGTGTATTAGCACGTAATGTTTAGTGAGCAGTGCGTAGGGGAAGTGCAGTGTATTAGTAGTTTATTTACAGGGCACTGTATCAGTAGTTTATTTATTTTAGGGTGTTTGTGCAACGTATATGCTACTTTGATGAGGGTATACAAGCAGCGACAGATAGGCAAGGGATTAGTGTTGCATTCGAAAGAAAACGTGGGACAGTTTTCAGAAAGAATCGGACAGTGCAACGCCGGCTGGACCATCACAGACTATCAGCAAGGCCTCTCTCGGCTGCGGTTGGACTTTTGTGTGGATATTCCTAGAAAAACGAACGGTGTCTCTTTGCATTCGCCAAAGTCATGATGTCTCAGAACCTTAGGAGATGGTATGGTATGCCACAACACGATCACCTCAGGATCCAATAACCGCTAACTTCGATATCAGGCGTTTCTGACATGGTAAGGTCAGTGACTACGTCCTATCGTCGAAGTCTCCGTGACATTATCGAAACAAAACAATGCTAGACCTTATGACAGAGGTGGCAGCGCTGTGTACAAAAAAAAGTGTCATGTAAACACAATGACCACCCAAAAATCTAGGTAATTATTCATATTAGTTACGCACCACATAAGTAAATGATTTTGAGATTTCTCCAGAAATAGCTGTAGGTACAATTTTACTTTTCTTCGCCTTAACGTAAGGCATGGGGCCTATCGACAATACCCTTTCTCTACGAGCCTCTTCAACTTTCTTCTGTCGAATGCTCAGTTCATGCATTTGCTGATGAGGTTGATCCTAGCCATGTCCTCCTGAAATACATTTTGAAGATTACTTTTCGGAAAAAAGCATTGAAATAGTCAACTGCGCAAAATGAACGTAACATTTCAAGATTATGTCAATGCTACAAAACCTCTAATACCCTGCACTCAAAATTTTACTGTCGTCTATACTTTTATTGTTAACTAACATATAACAACAACTAGAATAGCAGAAATTCCCATAAACATCCAAAAAATAAAAATTTAGCAAGTACTTGTTTGGTTTCTAGTTTCCTTTTCAAAAATTTTCTTTACAGTCGCTGCAGGTTTTATTAGAGCCTTCAAGGCAAATTGACTTCGTGCAACAATGCAAACATAAGGCGTCTTCCTCTTTTTTTTGGGTCTCAGGTGGTGCAAGTTTTCCATTTCTCAAGTAGTTCCTGTTACACCCAACACACGGCGAATGGATGCACGAAGTTCACTGGATATGATGGACTTGTTCACTCGTGTTTCCATCTGTGATGTCACAAGCCTACATATTGAAAATATTAAAGCGACTGACTTGAGTCCGCAGCTCGTGGTCGTGCGGTAGCGTTCTCGCTTCCCAGACCCGGGTTCGATTCCCGGCGAGGTCAGGGATTTTCCCTGCCTCGTGATGACTGGGTGTTGTGTGCTGTCCTTAGGTTAGTTAGGTTTAAGTAGTTCTAAGTTCTAGGGGACTGATTACCATAGACTTTAAGTCCCATAGTGCTCAGAGCCATTTGAACCATTTGACTGACTTGAGTACTGTCTGTGTAGGAGTTGTGAAGGACAAACACAGGTGAATAAAAAAGTAAACGGGAAAATCATTTTGGTTCATATAAATCAGCTTTATACCAAACATTTCGATCGTTTGCAGTCTTTTCCTTGTTTATTTTTACATTATTCCATTTAGTGCGATACTCAAGACTACGTCAGTCATAAGCCAACAAGCAAGAGAATCTGAATTATTACCCACTAGACTGTTGGTCATACTGTTGGTAAACAAATGATTTTACGCTGCTGAACTCGAGATCGAGAAGTCGCTTGAGACGAGGCTTCTCCGACCAGCGACATTGGTTTCGACCAAATACATTTCTATCAGAATCTTTAGGTGAGGACTTACTCACTACGCTCCCTTTTTCTATTAATTCGATCACTGGTTTCAGTCAAGGAATTCACAGGTAATAAAAGAGATTCGTCTTCGCTTTCACACTGTACGTTTCTCACTACGTTCAGTTTCAATTTCTTTGTCACTATCTGCCTCAACATCACTTCCTAAACTGTCATCAAACAATATTCAAACTGTGTCTTCAAAGGCAGAGTCTGTAAATCGAACAGTAGACGAAGAACTGGCTACTGAATCCATAACGCAAACTCCAAAGCGCGTTATCAGAGACCGCTAGCGCGGGAGTGTAAGTAATAGTTTCTGTCCACGGCACGTTAAAGTGGTTACCTTCAACGGAAGAGTTTCGGGATACAACACTAGACAACGCTGTAATCTCCCACCCCAACCCGTATGCATTCGCAACAGAGAAAGAATAAACGGTAACTGTCTGTGAGACAGCATCTGGGACGTTAAGGGTTATTTCCGTTTTGAACTACTTATTAATTCTACTCATCTGCTAAGGCAAGTCTACTAACAGTCACCTCCGGCACCTGCAACCGTTGTGGATTAGTTTCAGTAATTTCTCGGTGTATTTTCTCTAAGGCAAGGTTATTAAAGTATGTGAAACGGCGTCTCCTTGTCTCAGTCCAGTTATAACTCGTCCGTCACGATTTATGAGGTCGTGCTGAAAAGTAATGTCTCCGAATTTTTTACACGTAAACATTAAAAGATTTTAAAATAAAAAACGTTACTCTCATTGTGCAGCTTTATTCTTCACGTCTACAGATCTATTTCCCAAATAGTCGTCCCGGCGACGATCATGAACAGAGAGGCCAGGTTTTTAATACCATCTATGTAGAATGTTTGACTTTGCTGACGAAAACCAAATTTTATCTCTGCTTGAAGCGCTTCATCAATATCATAGTGAAGTTCTCTAAGATGTTCTTTAGGCTGGAAGGTGTTCTTTAAGCTATGGGAACAGATAAAATCGATTGGGGACAAGTCGGTACTGTGTAGATTGAAGACAATGAACTCAAGGCGCCCGATTGTTGCAGATCTCGCAGGGCTCGTGGGTGGCAGGGCACTGTGATGCTGAAAGAGGCGGTGCTCCACGTGTGGGCGAACTCTTGGAGCTTGAAACTCCGTTACATCACGCTGTTTATGGCGCGTTGTCTTAGTTACGGTACACATCGTCATGTTATACGCTACAATTCCCAGTCCTCTAACGACAGAGGGCTGCAAATACGTAGTCACAAAGAAAAAATATGTAGTATACTAGTTACCTTTGTTTTACTTTACAATATTTATGAGTTTTCACATTAAAATTCGAAGGCCTTACTTTTCAGCACGCCCCGAACCATAAGGGACGTTAATTATTTGACCGTGAGGACATCGGGCCAGCCATCGCTGTACAGCGAAACTTCGGTGGGCGAGTAATAATGTTCCCCATTTTTATTCACGTACCATGGACCGTGGACCATTCATACACCATGGGCCTCGCCGTTGGTAGGGAGGCTTGCGTACCTCAGAGACACAGATAACCGTACCGTAGGATCAACCACAACGGAGGGGTATTTGTTGAGAGGCCAGACAAGCATGTCGTTCCTGAAGAGGCCAGCAGCCTTTTCACCATTTGCAGGGGCAACAGTCTGGATAACTGACTGATCTGGCCTTGTAACATTAGCGAAAACGGTCTTGCTGCGCTGGCACTGCGAACTGCTGAAAGCAAGGGGAAACTACAGCCGTCATTTTTGCCGGGTGCGTGCAGCTTTAGTGTATGGTTATATGACGATGGCGTCTTCTCCGGTGAAATATTCCGGAGGTAAAATAGTCCCTCATTCGGATCTCAAGGCGTGGACTACTCAGGAGGACGTCGTTATCAGGAGAAAGAGAACTGGCGTTCTACGGATCGGAGCGTGGAATGTCAGATCGTTTAATCGGACACGTAGGTTAGAAAATTTAAAAAGAGAAATTAATAGGTTAAAGTTAGATGTAGTGTGAATTGATGAAGTTCGGTGGCCGGCGGAACCGTGTTATAAATAGAAAATCAAATTGGGGTAATGCAGTAGTAGGTCTAATAATGAGTAAAAAATAGGAGTGCGCATAAGCTACTACGAACAGCATAGTGAACGCATTGTTGTAGCCAGTACAGACACGAGGCCCATGCCTACCACAGCAGTACAATTTTATATGCAAACTAGCTCCGCAGATGGTGAAGGGACTGAAGAAACGTATGATGTGATAAGAGAAATTATTCAGATGGTTAAGGGAGTCGAAATTTAATAGTCATGCGGACTGGAATTCGATAGTAGGCAAAGGAAAATAAGGAAAAGTATTAGGCCAATACAGACTTGGGGTAAGGAATGAAAGAGAAAGCCGCCTGGTAGAATTTTACATAGAACATAACTTAATCATAGCTAACACTTGGTTTAAGAGTCATGAAAGAAGGTTGTATACGTGCAAAAGGCCTGGAGAAACTGGAAGGTTTCAGATCGATTATATAATGGTAAGACAGATTTAGGTACCAGATTTTAAATTGTAAAATATTTCCAGTAGTAGATGTGGACTCTAACTACAATCTATTGGTTATGAATTGTAGATTAAAATTGAAGAAACTGCAAAAAGGTGGGAATTTATGGAGATGGGACCTGGATACACCGAAAGAATCAGATGTTGAAGAGAGTTTCTGAGAGAGTATTAGGGAAAGAAATGCAGTGGAAGAAGAATGAATAGCTTTTAGAGTTAAAATTGTCAAGGTAGTAGACGTACACGTACGTAAAAATATAGGGCTGGTAGAAATCCTTGTGTACCAGAAGAAATATTGAATTGATGAAAGGAGAAAATATAAAAATGCAGTAAATGAAGCAGGCGAAAAGGAATACAAACGTCTCTAAAATGAGATCGACTGGAAGTGCAAAATAGCTAAGCAGGGATGGCTAGAGGACAAATGTAAAGATGCAGAGGCATATATCACAAGGGGTAAGATAGATACTGCCTACAATAAAATTAACGAGACTTTTGGAGGAAAGAGAACCACTTGTATGAGTATCAAGAGCTCAGATGGAGAACCAGTTCTAAGCAAACAAGGAAAAGCAGAGAGGAGGAAGTAGTATATACAGGGACTATACAAATGCGATGTACTTGAAGGCAATATTATGGAAATGGAAGAGGACGTAGATGAAGATAAAGTGTGAGATAAGATACTGCGTGAAGCATTTTACAGAGCACTGAAAGACCAAAGTCGAAACAAGGCCCCGGGAGTAGACAACATTCCATTAGAACTTCTGATAGCCTTCTGAGAGCCAGTGGTGACAAAACTCTACCATCTGGTGAGCAAGATGTATGAGACAGGCGAAATGCCCTCAGACTTCACAAGGATAATATAATTATTCCAGTCCCAAAGAATGCAGGTGTTGACAGGTGTGAAAATTACCGAACCATCAGCTTAATAAGTCACGGCTGCAAAATACTAACACGAATTCTTTAGAAACGAATGGAAAACCTATAAAAGCTGACCTCGGGGAAGTTCAGTTTGGATTCCGTACAAATGTTGGAACACGCGAGGCAATACTGACACTACGACTTATCTTAGAAGATAGATTAGGGAAAGGCAAACCTACGTTTCTAACATTTGTAGACTTAGAGAAAGCGTTCGACAATGTTGACTGGAATACTCTCTTTCATATTCTGAATGTGGCAGGGGTAAAATGCAGGGAGCGAAAGGCTATTTACAATTTGTACAGAAACCAGATGGCAGTTAAAGGAGTCGACGTGCATGAAAGGGAAGCAGTGGTTGGGATGGGAGTGAGACAGTGTTGCAGCCTATCCCCGATGTTATTCAATCTATATATTGAGCAAGCAGTAAAGGAAACAAAAGAAAAGTTTGTAGTAGGAATTAAAATACATGGAGGAGAATTAAAGCTTTGAGGTTTGCAGATGATATTGTAATTCTGTCAGAGATAGCAAAGGACTTGGAAGAGCAGTTGAACGGAATGGACAGTGTCTAGAAAGGAGAATATAAGATAAACATCAACAAAAGGAAAACGAGGATAATGCAATGTAGTCGAATTAAATCAGGTGATGATGAGAGAATTAGATTAGCAAATGAGATACTTAAAGTAGTGATGAGGTTTACTATTGGGGGGGGGGGGGCAGGATAACTGATGATGGTCGAAGAACAGAGGATATAAAATGTAGACTGGCAATGGCAAGGAATGCGTTTCTGAAGAAGAGAAATTTGTTAACATCGAGTATTGATTTAAGTGTGAGGAATTCGTCTCTGAAAGTATTTGTATGGAGTGTAGCCATGTATGGAAGTGAAACATGGACGATAAATAGTTTAGACAAGAAGAGAATAGAACCTTTCGAAATGTGGTGCTACGGAAGAATGCTGAAGATTAGATGGGTAGATCACATAACTAATGAGGAGGTAATCAATAGAATTAGGGAGAAGAGGAGTTTGTGACACAACTTGACTAGGAGAAGGGATCGGTTGTTAGGACATGTTCTGAAGCATCGAACGATCACAAACTTATTATTGGAGGACAGTGTGGAGGGCAAAAATCGTAGAGGGGGAGCAAGATATGAATACACTAAGCAGATTCAGACTGATTTAGGGTGCAGTAGTTACTTGGAGATGAAGAAGCTTGCACGGGATAAAGTAAAATAGAGAGCTGCATTAAACCAGTCTCTGGACTGAAGACAACAACAACAACTTGGAATTTCTAATTCAAATGAAACAAAAGAATTGTGACAGTTTGAAGATCGTCATGCAGCTGATAAAGACGAGTTAAGTTGCATCACTGTATCACATAATAATTTAGAAACGGAATAACTACAATAGTCATTCACACCATCATGTGTAATCATTAAAATACTGTAATCAGTGTAACTATTGATAATTCAGTGTATCTGCCAAAGAATGGAGGAAACAACACGTTCATAGTGAATCTCTGTACTCGAGTGCCAAAATTTTTTGTAGTGCAGGGTTGTGAAAATATTTTACATTCTATCGTTGTGGCTGAAAGACCAAGCAGTGTAAGATTTGAGGTAACAATTTTGTTAATAAAGGGAATCAGTTGCCTTCATTGACTTTAATTTGACAGTTTAAAAACGTGAATGCAACCTGTCTCTGACAGACTGCACTTTACAAGTGAACATCACTTAGCTGGATTCTTGTTGTGACGCCGATGTTAATTGGCTGATAAATTACTTCCATATCACTCCATGTTGTCTTTACTACTACGTAACGTTAAATATTACATAATGGCATGCCTCTTCTATTAATATCTCCTTATATAGCAACTCTATAAGTATGCCTCCATATGCATTTCATCGATCGTCACAGAATGCTCGCAGTTACACACAGAGCAGACTTCTTACCACGACGAACGAAGTGCCAAGATTACTACTGTCAGAGCTTTTACAATGAAGAAAGTCTCTGCCTAACTAGTGTACAAGGCCAAGAAATGTTTTACTCACTTGGTTCCTTTTTAAAGCATATACTGTTTTTCATTATAGTTCAACGATTTAAATAATTCAGTACTCAAAGATTATTATCCGCTAATAACAATCTGTTCAGGCCGAAATGACTCTTTTATGCAAACAGTTCCTTTCGCCACTAACAGATGGTGCTGCGCGTTAAAGTCCTGGAACAAGTTCGCAGACACTAAAATATCCCATTGGGATTATGAATTGAAATTAATAAACTCACAAATACAATCTGCGCTGTGATTTTATATTTCGCAAGCGATTGACTTCAGATGCATGTTACGGTCTTCACATAAACCTGTCGTTCCTGTTCTCCTACCGGTGTCTTTATTCGACATAAAGTTTCATTTAGGCAAAATTTAACTAATATAATTGATTTTAAAGGCTTTAAAATTCCCTCATTGTGTGTCCGTCTGTGCATGCCATCGTACTCTGAAGTGACAGACTTCTTGGGACAGCGATATGCACATACAGAGATAGTGGTAATATCGCATGCGCAAGGGCAGTGCAGTGGCCGAGTTATCATGTGCACCCAGGTGATTCACGTGAAAAGCTTTCAAACGCGATTATGCCCGCACAACGGGAATTAACAGGCTTTGAACGCGGTATAGTAGTTGGAGCTAGACTCATTGGACATAACATTTCGGAGATTTCATGGGAATTCAGTATTCCGAGATTCAAACTGTCAAGGTTAAATATTTTTTTTTGTGGGATCTAAAATTTAAAAAATCCTCTCTCACACCGGCCTGATTTAGCTTCACTGATCGGGATAGTAAAAACATGCTTATATTGAGGGAATTTTCATTCACAAAACAGGCTTATCACATTCACACAGTTCAATACTGTTCTATTCTGATTAAATTGAGCTTAACTTAAATTCCATGAGGCAGTGAAGCAATTTCGAAGTCTCGGTGCGACGAAAATTGTCAGTCGATCTCCTGAAAACATTTGTAATAATTATTAACTGTCGGTGATCATATGGTGAAGACCGGAGATCTGCGGGTAAGACCGTGTTAGCCTATTTATTTGAATTAATAAACTGGATATCTTGAGCATACAAAACGGCTGGTTCGTCCAGTGTAAATCAGACGTTCCCCACGGATTCCGTGCAACACAGCGTAGTAAGCAGACACTGTCAATAATGATCAGTAAAATAATACGAGAACACACTTACTTTAGTTTAGTTCATGTATTAAATTCCTTCTCATACATAATCTCATCAAGATGGAGACTAGCTCAACAATACATACATATACATCCTCCTCCTTTCACGCCTAATCGGCAAGATCTCCTTCATTCTTTCCATAAGAGAAAACATAGATAGCAGAGAAGCTATTCCATGGAGTAAATGGACGCTCCAAGGAATAATAGGGCTTGAAACTACTTTGCATTGATAATCATCGTATATTAAAGTTTAGGAATCGGTAAGATAAGAAGAGATATTTCGAGATATGTACTGAGTTATATAATTAATAAAATTTCTGAAAATATCGCGGAGAGACCGCTGCAAGAGACATTACAAATGGTGTGCCTAGAATATCAAAGTTCCGTCTTTACCTCTCATCGCAGACAACGCAGTGGCCGACGGCCTTCGCTTAATGACTGAGAGCAGCGGCGTTTGCGTGCTAATAGACAAGTAACACTGCTTGAAATACTGCAGAAATCAATGTGGGACGGACGTATCCTTTAGGAGAGTGTGGTAAAACTTCGCTTTAATGAGCTATGCCCTATGGCAGCAGACGACCGACGCGAGTGCCCTTTCTAACAGCACGACATCGCCTGAACGCCCTCTCCTGTGCTTTTGACTATATGGGTTATCCCTGCGCAACTGGAGAACCTTGGCCTAGTCACATGGGACTCGATGTCAGCTGGTAAGAGTTGGTGGTAGAGTTCGAATGTGGCGCAGACCCGACGAAGCCATGGACCCAGCTTGTCTATAAGGGCCGGCCGGAGTGGCCGAGCGGTTCTAGACGCTACAGTCTGGAACCGCGCGACCGCTGCGGTCGCAGGTTCGAATCCTGCCTCGGGTATGGATGTGTGCGATGTCCTTAGGTTGGTTAGGTTTAAGTAGTTCTATGTTCTAGGGGACTGATGACCTCAGCAGTTAGGTCCCATAGTGCTCAGGGCCATTTCAACCATTCTTGTCAATAAGACATTAGGTAAGCAGGTGGTGGCTCCATAACGGTGTGGCATGTGTTTACATGGAAACACCCAGATCACCCGAATGAGCTCTTTCGAACATTTATGAGACGCAATAGAGCGGTCAGTTCGTGCACAAAGTCCTTTACTGGCGACGCTTCGCAATTATAGACAACTATAGAGGTACCGTGGCTCAAGATTTCTGCAGGCGATTTCCAACGACGTGTTGATCCTATGCCACGTCGAGTTTCTGTACTACGTCTCGCAAAAGTAGGTCTGAATTGATAGTAGGAGGTACCCAATGTATTTTGTCGCCTCAGTGTAAGTCTTTTTGAAATCTGGTAATAATACGTGGATATCTAAATTAAATTCTCAACCCTTGCCAATATTTCTCTTAGAGTGAATAAACGATGTAATGTGGAACTGTTTTTGTGGAAACAGCGTTGTATGTATTCAATTATCTCAGGTGTCACTGCTAGTCAATATTTATTACATGTTGTGGCTTTCTTTAAACATATACTCAAACGGGCAGGATTTGAGTTCGACTTTGCGAAGATTATTTTTCTACGTGATAGTTCTTCTAGATGATTGAGGTGGTGGTGGGATGCTATGAGATACCTATCCTCCCTACCACCTCTACTCTCTACCACCGCCTTCTCGTCTGGGTACGTATATGGAGAGAGAAAGTTGTTTGTAGTGTGTATGCAAAACAGAAGTTGCACAAAACTGTACTGTGATACGATATAATCGTGCACTTAAAATTCGTACTGAACTACTTTAAGCGGAAATGCAGGGCCACACAAATTGCAGAACACAACACAAAAAAGAATGAAGTACAGGAAGACGCCCCTTCGTTTGCTTTGTTCCGTACTTTTGCAGCCGGTCCATGTCCGACCAGCAGGGTTGCACTCATCTCCTTTCGTAATTTTCTTCCCTTCCTTCGATCGGATTCCGATCGTCGTCAGTCAGTAGCAATCCGCAGCGACAAAAAGGCGGTCGGACAGGGCTGCTCCCGTACGCACCAGCCTCCAATGCAGTAGCCAATTTCGCAGCCAGTGAAACGATTAGCTATCGAGCATCGGAATTTCCCATCTATTTCGGCCCGGGCGGGCTCTCTACTAGCAGAGTGGGGTCTCGTAGAAAAGTCTGTGCACTGAACAGATACTGCGATTGGTGGACGTCGCTGCCTTAACTTCATGTCCAGTTTTTTTTTATTTCGCAGTGTACTGAATTAAAGTGAATTGCGATATTCAATCCTCAAGTCATTTACTGCCCTACTATTCGTGTGTCCGTTCATTGTGTTTGTCTTGTGAGTTTGACAGAGTATTATCGCAGCTAATAACTCACACACACATAAATATTAAACTGTACTGAATCATTTATGAAATATAAGTTACAGCGAAGCAAGAAGAGTGGTGGGAAAGTTTCTCCTTTAGAACAGTTTTACTTCCAGATCTGTCATTACTTTTATGACCCTTTGTAACTCTTTATCCCGCGTAATAGCGTGTTGATCCATCTATGAATTCCATATAACAGCGTTTCATGGATTGAACATGTGCTTGGTAGGTTTCCGGAGGGACATGGCTCTAGATTCCTGCGCATCTGTCACTCAAATCCTTTAAATCACTGGCCGTTCGTTTGTGACCGTGGAATTGGCGTCTAACGGCCACTCTCGTTTGAGGGTTCAGATGAGTAAAATTTGGTTGCCAAGACATCAAGGTTAGTTCATATCATGCTCCTCAAGCCACTGTATCATCAGTCTCACTTTGTGACACATACAGTTATTGTTCTGGAAGATGTCATTACCGATCGGAAGACATCGAAGATAAAGAGAAGTGATTGGTCGGCAATAATGTCTACGTAATCTACAGGTGTCATGATGCCTTCTATTCGAAGCAGATTTGGGAACACTTTCCACACAAGCGAAATTCATTTTGTGGCTCCACCCTATCCCCCTACCACTACCACCCCTACTGCCACGCAACTCGCCTCAGACATTTCTTGACTTGTATTGCACTGTACGTGAGACTTCAAAAATAGATTTAAATCAAGTTGTCGGGAAAACAGGTTGTTCTCCTCTTAAAATGAGTTCGCTTAGACATTCCTCAGAAATAAATTCCTCATTCATGTGCGAAATATTATAAGATAAAACAATTAATGTTCTTTTCAAAATAATATGTGAGATTTTTGAAACCTTTCACAGAGAGCAGAAAGAACATATATTGTTCTAGCTTCAATAAAAGCGTCCTATCAATTAAACCGGTCGAAACAATTGAGAGATAAAGATAGAACATTTTTAGTTTAGTAATGAAGCTCTGTAATTTTGCTATTTACAGATTTTTTTACTTCCCACCGTAAAAATTGAACAAAGATAGAAAAACACATCGAATTTTATGGTGACGAGTTAAATATTAGTCACGAGAAGGAAAATCACCACTACATAACTCCATTCTAGGAAATTTACACGATCTAAATTTACAATATTAAAAATTTTATATGTGCAACTGAAGTTTGTGTGATATATGAAATCATACTGCGGAGCCGAATTCGTCTATTGTTCTTCTAGTTCTCTGAGAACCGAAAGCCCTGTTTAACATCACTTCTCTCTATTGAACATGTTTACAAATTAACGAGACTTTAATTATAATAAGTCCTATCAATTGAGACCTGGTCTAAGATTCTTACTTAAAAATTCCCTGCCTTCCAGAACCAATTCCAACGATCTCAGTCGCTTCCTCCTTTTCACTATGACACTGAATTTAACTGTCTCTAAATCGTGAATTAAGTAATGAGTACTGTGCACTCTCATTAATTTACATAAACGGTCGCCTTTACGAAGTAGTTTTGAAGAACCCACTTTGTTTAACAAAGGAAGAATAATGCAGTTAATTACACTCTGTTAAGACAGTACCCAATAGCAAAACAACCAATAGTTACAGTGTGCTTAGACTGTAACCTATTTAACAAAAGACAGTCAGCATCCGAAGACACAATGAAACATTATAGACTCGCCGTTAATAAACTCCATCACTTCCAGCCTGCATGTCCTTCTTCTTCATTGCCGTTTGGTGAAGTGCAGTACACACAGCTAAGACATGAAAAGCCCCACAGTGCCTGAATCTGATTATGGGAGTTAATTTTAGTTTTGAAAATTAGCGCTAAAGCTCGTGAAAACAAGAATAGGCACACACTAACCTGGAAATATGTTTGCAATCTGAACATGTAGTAACTGTATGAAAACCTTTACGTCTGACTTTAATAGCTCTGAATAGAAGCAATGTCATGCTACACGGCTAAGGTCTTTGGTATCTGAACTAGTGCATACAAAATATGTAAAAGTAATCACTTTTAAAATGTTGACTATCTCAGGTATTGTGAATCAAAGTTTTTTATAGTCACACGCAAAATTACGACAAAGTACAGGATTGGAAGAGAAATTTTTAGCCATTAACGGGCACTTATTTCCTTTATATTGTTCAAAACTAACAAAAATTATAACTTGCACCCTGTTGCGAAAATAAAAAGTACCATATTTCGATCTTGTCTTCTGTAGGTCACGATCGATAAATTATGTGCTCAGTTTCAGGCTACTTCTAGATATGGATCCTTGCAATAAATATCATGTACTTGTACGCGCGTTATCGTCTTTATACAAGGCTTGCTGTACGTGATGTAGATAGTTTACCAGAGCCTGGTGAATGGCATTTAGAGTAGGAACCTCCACAATACGTCTGCTTGAAGTTCTTCTTGCCTCACATTGTATATCCGCTAAACCCACACGAGAATGCGCGTTGCCGTACTTTCAATCACTGCACTCATATGTACTTGTTTTTATACACAAAATAGTTATCAGAGATCAGGTTTTTGAGGTGAAAATACGACTCACTTCAAGTAAATTTTACTAAGGCCAGACTATTATATACTCAAAGATCCGACTCCACAGAGCGACAAACTCGCTGCATATTACTCCTTTGACTGCGAGCTTCAGACTGCCTTTATCTCTCTTAACGTTCTGGTGTGCGCACCAACTTTTCACTCCCTCCTCATCATCTGTACTTTCCCGACTCAAAGCTACATAAATATCGATATTGACAAGGGTGACAATATATTTCAGATTTTACGTTATCATTGTGGAAGACAGACTGTGGATATTATATCACAGACACAGTCCATTTGACTGTTCAGAGATGTCACTAAACCCGCACAAAGATGTAAACAACCATGCATGAGCAGCACCTATTAGACGGAGGGGGTCCGGCAGCCGACCAGTTCCACTCACTCCACCACGAAGGAGGCACACGACTCGTGTTGTCTCTAGTCAACCATGCCTAGACGGTCAGTAACGCGTTTCCTTCGCGTCCGCATTGTTACTTTGTGCCAGGAAGGGCTCTCAACAAGGGAAATGTCCAGCCGTCTCGGAGTGAACCAGACGTGGAGAAGATACAGAGAGACAGGAACTGTCGATGGCATCCATTGCTCAGGCCGCCAAAGGGCCTGTGGATTATGGCTTGAAAAAACCCTGACAGCATTGCCACCATGCTGAATAACAGGACGTCGTGTTCCGATCCAAAGTGTGCGCAATAGGCTGCATGATGCTCAACTTCATTCCCGACGTCCATGGAGAGGTCCATCTTTGCAACCACGATACCATACAGCACGGTACAGATGGACCCAGGAACATGCTAAATGGACCGCTCAGGTCTGGCATCGCGTTCTCTTCACCAGTGAGTGTTGCTTATGTCTTCAGCCAGAAATTCGTCGGAGACTTGTTTTGAGAGAGCCCAGTCAGCCTGAACGCTTAGACACACTGTCCAATCAGTGCAGCAAAGTGCAGGTTCCCTGCTGTTTTGGGGTGGCATTATGTGGTGAGGACAATGCCGCTGGTGGACATGGAAGGTGCCGTAATGGCTGTACGATACGTGAATGACATCCTCTGACCGATAGTGCAACCTTATCGGCAGCATATTGGCGAGGCATTCGTCTTCATGGACGAAAATTCGCGTCCCTATTGTGCACATATCGTGAATGACTTCTTTCAGCATAACGACATCGTTTGACTAGAGCAGAGTGACCAGCAAGCTCTCCAGACGTGAACCCTAACGAACATGCTTCGGATGGATTGAAAAGGGCTGTTTATGGACGACGTGACCCACCAACTGTTCTGAGGGATGTACGCCGAATCTCCTTTGTGGAGTGGGACAATTTGGACCAGCAGTGCCTTGGTGAACATGTGGCTAGTATTCCACGGCGAATAAAGGCATGCATCAACGCAAGAAAACGTGCTACTGGGTATTAGAGGTACCGGTGTTTACAGCAATCGGGACCACCACCTCTGAAGGTCTGGCTGTATGGTGGTACAACATGCAATGTGTGGTTTTCATGAGCAGTGAAACGGGCGGATATGATGTTTATCTTGATCTATATTGCAATTCTCTGTACAGGCTCCGGAACTCTCGGAACCGAAGCGAAGCAAAACATTTTTTGATGTACGTATAAATGTATACAATAGGACTCTGGTACATAGCTTGAAATTTACATGAAATAATACAAGCAAAATTTTTATAACAATACACAAGTAACAATTTGAATACGTTTTGTTGTTGTGTTAGTAATTAATTAGTGTAGATCCTTTACACTCGTGTCAAATGACATATGTCTCACTAAATTTGCGTCAGATGTGTATATTTCCACCAGGCTCTGAGCCAAATGTGAAGCATTACTTATTTGCCTGTAAACATCACAATAAACATCTTGTTAGTAAATTTTGTGTATACATGGTTGATCACAATTAACAGCAAAAACTCACACAGTTCATTGTCTAGGATTACACAGGCGACAACGTACCGGTTCACAATGATACAAAAGCAAGACAACTGCGACGTACTTGTGAATGTGTGGTCACGATCGTATTCTGGCTGTACCGTGCACTGTTGACCTAGTTATAGCAAATGTATCTGAAATGTAAAGCTTTCCATTAAGACCCATTTTTAGAGCTATCAGTCATTTGACTGGTTTGACGTGGCACGCTACGATTCATGTTCTGCACCAACATTTTCATAGTAGCCTTACACTTGCACCTAACGTTCTTAATTATTTGTTGGTTATATTCCAGTCTCTGCTTCCTCTACAGTTTTAACCTTTTCGTCTCCCTCTAGTACCACGAAAGTTATTCCCTGATGTCTTGAAAGAAGTCCTATCATCCTGCCCTTTTGCCTGTAAGTGTTTCGTTCCTTGCCTATTCTGAAGAGAACCTCATTCCTTCCCTACGTTCACACAACTGTCGTCATCCTCAAGTAGCACCACATATCAGTGTTTGGATACTATTCATTTGCAGATTTTTCTCAATCTATGTTTCACTTTCACACAATGCTGTGCTTCAAACTGAAATTGTTAGAAATTTCTTCCACAAATTAAGGTCACCATGCTTCCAAGGTGGCTAAATACTTTCACCACCTACTTCGTGTTTCCAGCTTCTGATGTCAATCGCTAGCTCATTTCTGCTACTGCTCCATGCATTGGACCTTCTGTGTTTCACCCTCAATTCACATATCATGTTCTTGTTAGAGCTTTCCATTAAACAGGTCTTGGCATTATTCATCACTTTCACTGAGAATAACAGTGACATCAGCGCATCTAATTGGACTCGAATTCCACCTATGACAGTATTTGATATTGAAGTCAGTAGTGGCCCATAACTGCACATTCGCAATTATCTCGCACCTGGGTCATTTGTGGACTCATGTTTACTGTAACACGCTTTCATCGTTGTACACTTTCACCCGTGTCAGCTTTACCTATTAATTACAACACACCATGCACATAAATTTTGCTCTCGGGCGCCTCTTAAGCACTGTTCAGATTGACGATGCAAGCGGTCGCATTTGACATCTAGGCCAAACAAACAGGGCTTACTTAGATTTTACCACAGGTCCCATGGAAGCCAAAGTCAATGTTCAGTTGAACATAATACTACCACGACCGACCTGCGACAGTGGTGCAGTGCACATTTCAACGAGCCGCATTCATTTTTTATTTACACTTCAAGGAGCCGCATTGTTTTAATTTTTTTTATTTACAAGACTAATACCGTAGGACGAAGCTAAGGAGCGAATCTCCACGGTTCAAATGGTTCAAATGGCTCTGAGCACTATGGGACTCAACTGCTGAGGTCATTAGTCCCCTAGAACTTAGAACTAGTTAAACCTAACTAACCTAAGGACATCACAAACATCCATGCCCGAGGCAGGATTCGAACCTGCGACCGTAGCGGTCTTGCGGCTCCACGGTTCGGAAAGAGTTTGTAAGTGAAATGAACACAGAAATTTTAATATTTACTGGAATTATATACAGAGACAAGGTGCTGAGTGTAATTTACCATATTCCATAACATACCAAAGGAACGGCTTTTTTTTTTTCAACAAATTCCCAACCGATTAGGAGAAGTGAGGGATGAGGAAATTCTTCAGTTTCGATTGGAAAGTGCGAGGATTGCTTCTAAGATTTTTAATTGTTTGGTACTGGCTTGCCTGATCCTACTCAACCAAATTCCTACTCGTAACACGTTTCTGTTATCGACTACATTTTAACTATTGACTACGACTTTTAGTGCGCTATTTGTTTTATACTTGACTTAAATGATGGGGAGTGTATCTAAGGTAGTTATCTACCCTCACTGACTTGTTAAAATGAATCTATCACTTGTAGACGCGTCTTTAGTTCACGCGAAACCAGCAGTCACTTTTGGTAAAAATTGTTTTTTAGCCTGTGAGGATAATTTCATTCAAAAAGTGGAAATTTGCTGCGGCAGTGCATAGTTTAAAACAACAGTTGTGTGGTGTCTGTGGTAGGCTGCTGTTCACTTACCCTAACATCGAGACACGGAGAATAGCACTGAAGCAAATTTAAAAATTCTACCTGTCTTAAAGGACGCAACATTGATGAAGTTGTTAGAAGAGAGACACTGAGGTGACGAAATTGATGGGATAGTGACTGCACATATGCACATGGCGATAGTATCGCGTACAAAACGTATAAAAGGACTGTTCATTCGCGGAGCTGTCTTTTTTACTCAGGTGATTCATGTGAAAAGACTTCCGACGTTATTATGGCCGCACGAGGGGCATTAACAGACTTTGAACGAGCAGTGCTAGTTGGAGCCAGACGAATGGACATTTCATTACAGAGTTGTTAGGGAATTCAATAATCCGATAGCCACAGAGTCAAGAGTGTGTCGAGAATATCAGATTACGGGCACTACCTCTCACCACGACAACGCAGTGGCTGACGGGCTACACTTAACGACCGAGAGCAGCGGTGTTTTTCTAATGTTATCAGTGCTAACAGACAGGCGACACTGTATGAAATAATCGCAGAAATCCATGTGGGACGTACGATGAACGTATTCGTCAGATACAGCTGCGGCGAGATTTGGCGTTAATGGACTTTGGCAACAGACGACTGACGCTAATGCCTTGCCTAACAGCGCTACATCCCCTGCAGCAGCTCTCCTGGGTTCGTGACTACATGGCTTGGACACTAGACGACGGGAAAACCGCGACTGGTCAGATGAATCCCGATGTAAGTTGGAAAGACCTGATGGTAGGATCCCACGAAGGCAATAAGGGACCGTGCTAGCTGAAGGTGGCTCCATAATGGTGTTAGCTGTATTTGTATGGAATCGACTGGGTCCTACGAATGTTCGGTTACTTCCAGACCAATTACAGCCGTTGATGGACATCGTGTTCCCAATCAACGCTGGAATTTACAGAGATGGCTAAGCGCCATGTCACCGAGCCACAATTGTTCGCGATTGTTCTGAAGAACATTCTGGACAGTTTGAGTGAATAGCTTGCCCACTCATATCATCCGGCCTAACTCTCATCTAACATTTATGGGACATAATCGAGATGTCAGTTCATGCACAAAATCGTGCACCGGCAACACTGTCGCAATTATGGACGGCAGCATGACTAGATATTTATTCACGGGGCCTCCAACGACTTGTTGAGTCCATGGCACGCAGAATTCATGCACTTCGCCGGGCAAAAGGAGGTCCGACACGGTATCAAGAGGTATACCGTGACTTTTGTCACCTCAGTGAACAAATATACAGTCGCGTTCACAACAAAATTGACTGCATGTTGAATGATCAACTAGAGTTAAGAAATAAAATATATTCACCTACAAAAACTTTATTCAACTTCTACTGATTTAGAAGATAGGTGTACTTTAATAGTGTCCTTACTTAATCAAACATCTCTGCAAAAAGCTCTCTCCATTATGTATTGATACCATTCTTTAAAAGTTAAAATGTAAATATGGTTTCCATCACTATTTGGGCCAAGAAGATAGACATTTGCAATAATATATATAAAAGCTCTAGAAGTATTTCATTACTAGCGTAGTGTGGTGACAGAGCATGGAGGTGCCAGAAACGACGCACAAAGAAGGTAAGTCTTGCCATCATATAGTTGTATCAAGTTGTAGAAAGAGAAATATTACATGCAAAGCTAAAATTCGTATTTAAATACCAATGTGGTAGGTGTCCTTAAGCACATCAGTAAAAGTTGAAAAATAGACAAGAGGATAACATCGCAGTTGCATAGCCACATTAATAGGTCTCTCCGCCACGTAATGAATATCTGGTGACCAGAAAGAATACCTAATGAGGATCATTGTATGAAAAAAAACCAGATACCCGTAGAAGAACACATATGGAAGAGAAAGCTGTCGTGCCTGGGCAACACGTTGAGAGAGCCAGGCAGAGCAATCCAAGAGGAGGCACTGGAATGGAATACCCAAGGAACAAGGGAGGTTGGCCTACAGGTGCATGGACGAGGACAGTGAAAGAGGAAGAAAGGAGATTTCGTAATACGTAAGCGGAATTGAGCGAAATGGCCAAAAACAGAGATGGATGGCGATTTTTCTTGAATGCATAAAGGCCAAAGGAATTAAGTAAGTCAACCAACTGACGTGATGGCAGATGTAAATACTTGAGTCCGCCATTTTGTCGGTAGTAGAGCTTACGCTAAACATATCACGTATTAATAATACAAACCCCTACGCCATAATGTATAAAACAAAACCTTTCCTCAACTAATTAAATTGTAGAGAACTTTGTACGTAAACGTTAGATCTTGGGTAAAAAGGAAAACACAAATATTCTCTTGTATTCTAGAACAAATATGTGAAATTTGCACAAAGAATTCTGGGTCTTACGGCCAGATAAAATGTCAATTAAAAAGTGTGGCTGGTCGTCGGTTTTCTTGAATGACATTTACGAAAACAGCCGCGGTGATCTCAAGTCATCATTGATAAAATAACCTCAGTTCCAGTTCTCTTTTACTATAGTCTTTAAAATCGTTAATTCTTTCCTCACTAACTATGTATTAATTGTTTGTAATCTGTAGACACTTATGTAACAATGGTGTTTCTATATTAAAAATAATAATTGTGGGATCTCATCAACTTTATCCATCACATGTCCAGTCATTCAGTGACCGTGCGAGGCAGCCGGGAGTTACAGTTACCTAACCACAATTAGCGACTGCCTCGTACGGTCACTGAATATTACTTCCTCCGTCAGTATTCTCGAATGTAATAAACTCACTCCGTTCACGACTATAAAGATTATTAGCATTCATACATCTTCCCACTTCTTTCCCCTCTATCATTAGCAGTTTTATCGTGCCACACTGCTGGTGGAGGATTACTGTCTTTGGCAAGTAGCACATCAGTTGCTCTCTTAAAACTTAAAATTTTGGTTAGTTTCTCGAGTCTCATGTTATCTCCGATTACGTACTGGTTGCATTAAACTTGTAAGACTCTTCAAGAATCACCATGTTTTTATTTGAAAGATAGCATGACTTAACTGCATTTGTTAATTTATTGTTCTTGACTACTGTAAGTTGAATCTTGATAACAAACAAGCAGTGGCTGATGGGAACTTCTGATCTCTGGTCAACGGCTTCCCTATACTTACAGTTCTAATATCTTTAAGGCACTGGTTTCGTATCAGATGAAGAGTGACTTCGTTTCTTATAAATGGGCAACAGTTTTAAAACTGTAGGGGAGACGTCGATGTGTTGTCCCGTTCTGTATAATGTCTCCATTCCAGCTGGATTTTCGCTCACTCATTGCCTTAAAAATATTATAACTTTACGTATAGGTAAGCCACTGACCATTTATATCATTGATAGAATCTCCACAGTTTTTCTTTATGTAGCTGCAGTTTTAAATTCATATACAGAGAGCGGTAAAATATTTGCTTCGAATGGATTCTGTAAACTGGATGGCTTTTTGCTAAACTCTTCAGTGATAAAATGTGGAGTACGTGGAAAAGTCGATGTGTTCACAGCCATGTGTGTTAGACCCTTATGCTACTTCACGTATATGTCTCAGGAATCGACTGTATTTAGACACTCACCGACCGAAAGTAGACACTGATGTCGCTGACATACAAATTTTCGGTGGTTGATCTCTCTGTCTGGAGAAGTACTGTTGTCAGTGGCGACGTATGATTGGTAACGTGCAGGCACACTCAATGTCAGCTGCGGCTGCCCGGTCGAGGAGGTGTCCACTAAGCGTGCATCCGCGCGTTCCATTGGTGCTTCGATATTACGAGACGGTGACGGTGACTGGTCGTGGATCCAGCGATGGCTGGCCACTAAGTTAATCGGTTGTTTGTAATTCCTAGATAGTTTAATTTCCTAACAGAAACGGCACGGTGGACGTTACGAACTTTTCTAGGCATGTTCAGGAAAATATATTCCTTTGTAGAGCCTGCAAACTTGAACAACGATTGGCAACTTCCCGATATGGCATGAGGATGAGTTTCTCTTGTACCTGGTCCTGTACCGATCGGATCGGAGGGTCAACCCTGACGTTGTAAAAATATACACATTTTATCATGAGCGCTCCGTGTGAGTAGAAAGCCGCACCCTGATAGACTGCAGTTTTTCAGTTGAAAGAAATGCACCAGTTCGGACGCACTTGAGATGGCTGTGAAGCAATAGAATTAACATCCATCATGCTGAAAAGGACGGTCGTGATCTGTAATCGAGTTCGCATGATTATGTTGCGTGAAGGAGACCTCTCAATCAAGGAATATGCTAAACGTGAGTACCGGAGACGAATTCATGTCTTGCGGACAAGGAATATGTTCCAGATGTTAGGTAGTGTTGAGGACTTCCACCACACAGACTGTTCACGTTCGACAGGTGCTCAGGATGATCGATACCTAAGGCCTCTGAATGAAGAGGACCTGTGATGAGTGCTCTAGAACTGAATTCGGCGTTTGAAGAGCCTACGGGATGTATTGTATCGTATCAATCTCTTAGGAGACGATGCATGATGCCAATCTCCGTTCCTGTTAACCGTGGTGAGAACCACGTTGTACACCACAGCACCATGGTCAAGGTATCACGCAGAATAAACACCCCCACGATTGGCATCGCGTGTCGTTCAAGAATGAAACTCGGATCTCTTTGAACAACGATAATTTGGAAACAATCCGGTAGTATCGAACGGCTCCAATACTGAGTTCCACATATTTAAGTAGGTGGTGCTGCAGTGTTGCTCTAAGGTGACTTTACAGCGGGCCATCGTATATCTCTCGTAGTTCTTGAGGCCAGTCTTACTGCTCCACGGTATAGTGATTCTGCAGGCAATAGTGGCACCATATCGCCTACACTTCGCCAGCACTTTGGTGACAGTTTCATCATGATGGAAGACATGTCACATGCTCACTGTCCTATTCTCGTGTACACTTTATTTCTGCATGCTAGTATGGTCAGAATGGAGTGGGCTGTCTATTGCCCGGACACGAATCCAGTGTGTGGGATCGATCGAAAAGAGCTCTTTTTGAACGTCGGGAACGACGGTACTTTTCGCGGCTTACGAAGAATCGCCATTCAAGAGTGGGACAGTTTGAACCACTGCTGGTTGGTTGTTTTTGGGGAAGGAGACCAGACAGCGTGGTCATCGGTCTCATCGGATTAGGGAAGGAAGTCGGCCGTGCCCTTTCTGAGGATCCATCCCGACATTTGCCTATACTGATTTAGGGAAATCACGGAAAACCTAAATCAGGATGGCCGGACGCGGAATTGAACCGTCGTCCTCCCGAATGCGAGTCCAGTGTCTAACCACTGCGCCACCTCGCTCGGTGAACCACTGCTGGCTTGATATTTTATCGACGGTATTACACTACGAATTCAAACTTACATTCAAAATAGGGGACGTTTCGCCATGTAGTGACTTTGTTCAGGAGTGCTCTGAAAAAACTCACTTAGGAAACAGACGATTTTGGCGTTACACAAATGTTTGTTTTCCTGATTTAATGGTCTCCACACCTTGCAAATTAATCTATAAGCAAGCTTCAGAGTCAATTATTGTATTTTGTGCCATGAATTTCAAAATAAAGACGGGATACAAAGCTTTTGTTGATGTACATTGAATTTTCTTATGTTCGAAATTGAGAAAGAACAATCTGTTTTACTTGGGAAAAACTATCTATAGCTAACGTAGCATAAATATTTTTTTATTTATGACAACCGTTTTCGACCTGTTTTGCTGTGTCCTTCTCTTCTTAAAAATTTTGTGTTTCAAAACCTGTTCATGCTGTGTTGTGAGTTTGTTGGCATGTGTTTAAAGAAACTAATTATGTTCTTTTGATCTCTGTCTTTGATCACGACTTCTAAAACTTATTATCTGATTTCAGTAACGACAGAGGTTGTCGACACACTGAAAGGCGAGCTTTCATCCGTATGAGGTAAGGATCCACGACTCACTTGCCTGCGTATGGTAATAACGATAGCCATTTTAGCATTAGTTGAGAACCAGAGAAGAGAATGATAATTACAGTCTACTGTCTCAATACAAAAAGCGAACCCATCTCGTTAGGGGTTTGTAACTGATCAGCCAGCCAAATGGCCCTGTGTAAATTTTTAGTTTCCCCTTGTCTTTCTTGAGTTTTAATTGACAGTTATAATTAATCTTATCATTTTAACGGCATGCAACTGGATTTGAGAATTAATTGTGTGGGTGACTGTGGCCGAGATAATGTAAATTTACCTTTTCTTGCTTTTCATCACATTTTCGACGTTCCAACCTCATTAGTTTCCACTCGTTTTCGTAAGGTGGCCGATAACCTCCCACCCTTCCTCTCTCTCTCTCTCTCTCTCTCTCTCTCTCCCTCACACACACACACACACACACACACACACACACACACACACACACACACACACACACACACACACCTCCATTGTCAGCACCTTAGAAATTCTTAACAGTCTGTGAGTGAGTTCGTTTCACGAACGCAGCTAATAACAAAGCGTATATCCCAGTTAAAGTGATGATTTTGAGTTTAATTTTGTGCTGTGATATACAGTATGTCTGATGTTACAAATTTAATTACATTGCTTGAGTTCTATATGAGTATCTTACTACCTTCCCCATAAAAGTCAGGAGACTATTTATTAGATAAACCTGCTGCTGCAGTCCATATATTTATATCTGTCTCGGCTGCTATACGTATCGGTCGACAAACAGCGATACGAATCTGACTAAAAACACAACTAAATTAGTATTCGTATATTATGCCTCGGTCTCCAGGAGTGCAAACATTCTAAAAAAAGGGACTAGATAAATTAAATGTGATTAGGTACATTAAAATATATTATATCAATATTACTACATTTCGTTGATGATAATTGCAGGCACAAACATCTCACATCCATAGCAGTAATGTAAATGTAGTTATAGCTTTACGAGCAGAAGCGAGTTTCAACACTGCAACCAGTTACCAAGATGATAATCCACACCGCCTATTCATCTCCAAGCCTATATGGAAGGTGAGGACCACCATGTCGGCGATATAAGTGAGGACCTACATAAGTGAGACAGAATCATGGCCAAATTTCACCTTCTGCTCGATAAACACTTCTTAAAAATCAGCTACCCATCAGGCGCTCATTCCGCCACGTCTTTAGCTACTGTTTCTCTGCTTTACACCTTAATGGTAATTGTAGTACTAGTCCCTCAGAATTATTGATATATTTGGGAGATTCTTGCAAGCAATATATGTCAGACAAAGGAAACACCCCCAAACTTCAAGAAGAATGTAACAGTACTTTCTGTTCTAAAGCCTGCAGTTGGTAACAGATGAGAATATTACGGAACTATCAGCTTAATAATTCAATGTTGTGAAATACTGACAACAATCATTTACAGAATCATGGAAAAAAAATTGTACGAGGGCGGTTCAGAAAGTAACCTCCGATTGGTCACAGTGCGGGTTGTGGGGGGAGTAGCGACGCCATCTGTGCGTTCACGCACTCAACAGGTCAGTCGGCATCATGCCGTGGTCGAGTGAACGTCGTACCTGTGCTAGTTTAGTTTTTGTGGCAGTTTGAAATGTGTGCTGCAATAGAAAACCCCGCCAAATGTGAAGTGCGTGCTGTCATAAGGTTTTTTACAGCCAAAGGATATTCTGCAGCAGCTATTCATCGTGAGCTTTGTGCCGTGTACGGACCAAGAGTTATGAGTGAAGGAGTTGTCCGTGAATGGGTACGTTTATTTAAAAGTGGACGAGAAAACGTTCATGATGAAGAGAGGAGTGTTAGACCATCATTTGTGACTGACGAACTCGTTCAGACAGTTCATGCAAAAGTTCGTGAAAATCGACGTTTCTCAATGTCGGAGTTGTCTACTGGTTTTCCACAGATTTCTAAGACTCTCTTGTATGAGATAGTGACAGCAAGATTGGGTTATCGTAAGTTCTGTGCACGATGGGTGCCCAAAATTCTTACCGACCACCACAAAACTCAAAGAATGGCCTCTGCATTAGACTTTGTCACGTTATGAGGACGAAGGAGAACCATTGTTAAACAGAATCGTGACCGGTGACGAAACCTGGATTAAGTACGTGAACCCTGAGACAAAAGAAGAATCAAAGATGTGGGCACATTCAAATTCGCCTACCAAACCAAGAAAAGCCTCGCAAGATTTTTCTGCCAGAAAACTGATGGCAACGGTGTTTTGGGATGCCAAAGGGGTGTTGTTTGTTGAATTCATGGAACGTGGTACGACCATTAATCAAGACGTGTACTGTGAAACAATAAAAAAGTTACGACGGACTATACAGAACAAACGCCGTGGTATGCTGACTTCCGGTATCGTTTTTTTGCACGATAACGCCCGTCCTCACTCTGCTCGCAGAACAACGGCCCTTCTTGAGTCCTTCAAGTGGGACGTTATCAACCATCCACCTTACAGCCCAGACCTGGCGCCAAGTGATTATCACCTCTTCATGCATTTGAAGAAATGGCTCGGGTCACAGCGGTTTGATGACGACGAAGAGCTCAAAGATGCGGTCACAGGCTGGCTCCAGGCACAAGCGGGTGATTTTTATGCAGAAGGAATTTCAAAGCTTGTGAAGAGATACGATAAGTGCCTCAATCGCTATGGAGACTATGTAGAAAAATAGTGCAAAGATGTAGTTGTAAGATGTATATATTAAAATATTTTTATTTAACTAGGTGTATTTTTTTAAATCAACCGGAGGTTACTTTCTGAACGGCCCTCGTAGATGCCGACTTTGTGGAAGACTAGTTAGAATTTCCAGGGAATACAGGAACATGCGAGGGCCTACTGAGCCGACGATTTAACTTAGAAGACAGTCTGAACCAACCTTCTTCAGCCGTGGCTGATCTTCTCGAGTTGATTCATCGCTGCTTGCGTATGTATGGTTCGGTGTCACGCAGTGTGACTGGTGGCGTTCCAGGGCTGGAGAGGAGAGAAGCGGGAAGTTGTCGGCGTGGGAGAGTGAGGCGGTATACCGAGACTGGCGAGATCGTCGGCAAGGAAGTGTGAGGTAACGGGCGTTGTGCACGCAGTCGGTAGCTCCGCGGACTGTGAAGCCTGGCAGCATCAGCAGTGGTGACGGTCCTGGTAGTAGTTCAGTGTTTTGGTTGCACTTTGACCGACGGGGAGAACTGAATTTGCGGCCATTCCGTTTGCCGGTTAAAGCCATTTTTATGGACAACGAAGCCGATCTCCTGGAAGCGAAGGTACCATTGTCCCGAAATCTGGATCCAAGGATTGGAATTGCTTCCTCATGCGTGTGTATTGCCCACGTGGCTGAGGGATGGTCTGCTATTGTATTTCCAGAGACTGCATTCGCCTACCTTGGTTCCGTCTATGCTCAGAGTGATATGGTTAAGCTTGCATGTGAGCTATATGTTTTAAAGTGAGATGTTTATTCGTTTTGAATTCGGCGGAAAGGTTGGTGAGTTCTAGTCTTGCACATGTGGGCTGCGAAGGTCAAACTACGTTTACGTCACTGGAATGTTGTTCTGCTGCGTGCATCTCCTCTGTTATTTGGTCGTGGGCTCACTGTCGGACGTGTGGCAAACTATAAGAACTGTAAGATGTTGAAGCGTGATTTGCCTTGATTCGAAAGGATAAACTTCGATTATGTCACTGGAAGGTTGTACGGTTGGGTCTGTCTCATCTGTTATTTGGTCGTGGGATCTCTGCCGGACGTGTGGTAAACTATAGAATCTTGAAGCTTGATTTGCCTTGTTTTAAGGTTTGCCATTTTTCGTGTAGCATAGTGCTCCGAATTTAAGATCTTGGTGATGTAAATTTGCAGTCTAACTAAAATTTTATTGCAAACTACGTATTTAAATTTTGTAAAGTCCTTGTGTTGTATAGCACTACATTAATCCCATTTTGTTGCGTTTGTGAGCTCGTTCATGTTATTGATATTTCAAGATAGTAATCCCCAGATATTTCAGGAAAATGCTTAAATTTGTGTCAATCTCAAGCACAGCTGCCTAGTGCGAGGTTTGCCTAATAAAAATTTAATAATTACACCGTAGTTAATATTTGGCCTACCCCGCTGTACAGTTAACAAGCGCTTTTACATTTGTACTTCGACTAATAAGTTTCAGTATCCTAGATCTGCCTCCCATCCTACTTGTACGAACTTGTATCTTTGGCTTTTTTACTTGAGTTAATCGTCTGTGCTTGGGTTGCTGAGAGGTTCGAGTTACGCAGTCTGCACAGCTGTGATCCACAAGGCACACCTACACATTGGGCGACGCACCTTGTTGTATGTCGTCATCCCTGGGGCTCTGTCTGTATAATGTGGCTGTTGCAACTGGTCTAAGCAACTAACAGGCAAAGTTAACTTATTCTTCATAGTGATTTGAAACTGGTGTGGGGCCTTTAATATTTCATGAAGAAACTAAAACTTTATTTTTTATATTTGATGAAGTTGATTACTGCACCGTTCCACGTTCTTGTATCTGGTCTGTTACTATACCAACACAAATTTAAGAAATCTCCCGAGGTACTTGGGATCTGCTGGGCTGAAATATCGATAACATGAATGAGCTCACAAACGCAACAAAATACAACAGGTTTATGGACTTGGTCATTCCATGATAATATGTTGGTGTGGCTCATGTTTCTCTACGGCAATATTTTTTTCTCAAATGTCAGTTATCCTTGTAAGTTTGATGCAGTTAAATTTCTTAAAGGGGACAAATCTTCTTATTTGTATGGACGTGCCTCAGGGGTTGATTCCCCTGTCAAATAATTTCGATTTCTTTTTCAAAAATAGAAATTTTAACTTACAGTTTCACTCTAAGAATTAACCAGCCTTAGAATTGTGAATTTTATGTTACTAATCGGACACATTACATCGTTTTCAGATTGGTTAAACAAATTTTGTATTAATTAATGGCTTAAAGTAACCTTCTCTAATTGAATAATTATTTTATTAAATAGGTTATTTTCTGAATAGTTATGATAAATATACGTTGAGTGTGAAATAAAACGATGAATTCTGTTGAAAAAACTTGGAGTCAAGCCCTTTCTTGAAAGTGGTTTTCTTACAAATTCCTTTGAACCGTAATTTGCCCGTTCCACTAATTCCTCTTCTTCCCGGTGTTTGTCCTGTATCTTCACGGCGTTGGCGTGTTGGATCTGATAATGTCTGTTGTAGAGAGAAGTCGGTTGACTTTCCTGCCGCTAGTTCTTTCACCCCCCCCCCCCCCCCCCCCCCCCCCCCCCGAGATAAAATTTGTGTACCTCATCTGTCTGCATCAAGTGTTATCCCACGTGAAAGTGTCCGAACGTAGAAATGCTTGCTAATCGTGTAAGTGAGGCCCGACGTTGGAACCAGTCCGCTGTTCACCCAGTCAGAGGTGGGAAACTGCCTAAAAACCACTGCCAGACTGGCCGGCACACAGTCCGTCGTCTTTAATCCGCCGCTCCAGGCAGTTCCACCCGCAGTCTGCGTCCGTCGTCTTTAATCCGCCGCTCCAGGCAGTTCCATCCGCAGTCTGCATGCTTCCCCAATTCCAGAACCGGCGGTCGCGAACCAGCGCGGCTAACCAGGCGCGTCAAGGCAAACCTACATTTAGACTGAGAGAAAGTATTTGCGAACGTTGCCCGGAATACAATCTTTGAAATTCTGAAGGTAGGAGTTTTAAAATACATGGAGCTGAAAGTCTCTCCCCGATTATGTTTACGGTAGTCTGTGCTTTGAGCAAACACTGACGGAACGATGTAGAAATTTTGGAAGGGGATTACAGTTCAGGGCGAAAAAATAAGAACATTGAGTTTTAATGATGAAATTGCAATTCTGTTAGACACAAAAAACTTAAAAGCAGCTGAAAGAAATGGATAATATCTTCAGAAAGAGAGTACAAGTTGAATATCAGAAACATAAACCAAGGATGTGGGAATGTAAATTAGATGATAGTAGCTTAGATTAGGTAATGAGTAAAAGTACTCCATGGATTTTGTTATCTGGGCAGCAACATGACTGACGACGTCCGAAATACAAATGATATGAAATGGGGTCTGGCAAGAACAAGAAACGTGTTTCTGAATAAGAGAAATTTTTGAACGTCAGACGTGAATTTAAATGTTAGGAAGCATTTGCTTAATGCGTTTACCTGGAGTGTAACGTTGTACAGAAGTGAATAATGGGCGACAAGCAGTTCAGACAAGAAGAGAAACAATGTGAATACACAGAATAACCAATGAGAAGATAATAAATCTAAGAGAGAAAAAGAGGCACAATTTGACTAAAAGAAGTGATCGGTTCACAGAACATCTTGAGGGACCAAGGCATCGTTAGTTTGGTAGTGGAACGCAATTTAGGGAGAGGGAGACAAGATACTGGTACAGTAACTAGGTTATTCAGATTTGAAGACGCTTGCTGGGAATAACATAGCGTGGAGAGTTTCCAGTGTTGGACAGAAATATGAAAACGCCATGAGAAGTGCATCCTTCAGCATAAATGAAGATGCTAGTGAAGCCTGCTGCAAAATGTGCTGTTGTAATTGACGACGAATAGCACCTGTGCAGTTTCCTCAACAGGTTGCAAATGTCAGTCGTTGTCAGAAAAGTGTGCTGTATAGTTGTGAGTGCATTGTATCAGAGCTAAGTGAATTCGAAAGGGGACACGTTGTTGGTGCTTGTATGGTTGGTGCTTCACAGATAGCCTGTGTTTGGCGCCAGAAGAGGCACTGTATCAAGATTTTATATGACATTCAAGGGAAGCGAAAAACCATCAGCCTCTAAGCCACAACGTGAGCGGAAGTGCGCCTTGAATGATAGTGACGGTCGTCGAAGAGGAGGGTGACGAAGAGTAAGAAGTCGACAGGAGCAAAAGTCACTGCCGCACTCAATGTCGGACTCGCTAACGCTGTCATCACCAAAACAACACGAATGGGGCACCATAAGCAGCAGATTTCAGGGCGGGCTGCACTTCCAAAACCACTCATCAGCGATGCAAATACCCTTAACGAACCCACAAAAGGTGGACTATGGAACAATGGAAGAAAACCATTTGGCCGGAATAGTCTTGTTTCACCGAATATCCAACTTCTGGACGAAATTACGTCCCAAGAGTGAAACATGGCGGGGGTTCGGTGTTGATTTAGGCACTCATATCGTTGTACTCCATGGAACTCATTACTTCGCAAGGTCGCATTATCACCACGCCCATGTCATTGAACCGTAAATTTAAATTTCAAAATGTTTTATTAAAGAATTTACTTCATTTACTTGCGATTCATCAAGAACATTAACACATTTAATCACAGTATGTGAGCGTGGAAGTAGTTGCTAGTGGGTAACTGATGAAAACAAATTTCGTTCTTTCTTTTTCCAAATATAGTGACTTGTTATCAAGAAGGGCCCTTACCATTCTCATGAGGTATATGAGAAGTGCAAGGTTATTCGGCACGACATTCAGTGGCAGAAATAACTTTTATTTATTTATTTATTTTTTTTTTGGGGGGGGGGGGGGGGGGGGGGAGCCTATGAGCTTTCGGTCTGAGAAGCTTGCCGCTCCCTTTTAACACGGCCGTAGTCACGACCGCTTTCAACAACCTCTGAAAGACTACACTGGTGCAAATCTGCAACACACCAGACTACTTTAAACTAAAAATTTTAACAACTCACACAAACACATAAACTATGCACCCCGTAGGAGGGATGGAAACGGTTCAAAACACTCACATTTAAAAAAAATTACTTGACACCGAAAGTGCAACTTGTTTTTAAAAGAAAATTCTTACGGTGGAAGGGTGGCAACTTTATATACTGCAATGATCATTTAAATAAAAACCCATGAAATGCAGTCTTACATAAAATGAACAAACGTGTTCTACATTACACATACACCGCCTCTCAAGATAATAGGCAAGATAAAAGCATATTTCAGGAATTCGGCCTTTACACGTTAAGTAATAAATTCGTTAACCCCGGATCCGACAAACATAAAAGAGGCAGCTATTAACGTACGCCAGACGGACAGACAGATAGACAGACAGACACTAACTTCCTAACAAATGCGGACGAGAGATAGACGAGCAAGGTGAGGACGAGAGAATGACCAAGAAAACAAGTAGAATTTAACAAGTAAGTGAGACAACATATTACGAATCACTTAACTTCTAATAAACTGCGATGTCTGGCAAAGCCTTTGCGCAGTACCCCCCCAAAACGCTCTCCCGAACCCTCCGCTGCCAGCCGCTTCAACGGACGCAGGAAGGCGCGCCGATCTCCCGTCTCACGGCGTCGCAGCTCGAATCGGCCAGACCGATGTCGTGGGTTGACTCCTGTTGCTCTCGTGTCGGCTGCGAAGCCACTACCCCTCGCTGTACGGCGCCGCCCACTAGACTCACGTGGCGACCTCACATGCGCCGACGCTCAAGACGGAAAAGTCATCTTGTGTCTCAGTGCCCGACCGACCAACCGATCGATCCAACCGCCAGTGACCATTGCCTGAACAAACTCGAGCAGACTGGCGGCCTAACACACACTAGCACTCTTGACGACGGACAGACACTGACTGCCCCACACTGACCCGGCTGACCAACTGACCAGACTCCCCAAAGCGAGCTCATCGCGCCCCTTAAATGCACGTGAACAGGCTACCTTGCCCCTTTCACACCAGAGGGAGACACCAAAGCTGCGATTGCCACAGCGGCGCCATCGCCAGAAACGGAGGGCGACAGCTTCACACAACGCGCTGCGGCGCGCTGTTCAAAACAGCAATTTTAACCACGGCTCACTCATAGTACAATGGTTGTTTCCCAATGGTGATGTTGCAGTCCAAGACGATAGGGTCCCTGTTCACACAGGTCACATCGTTCAAGACTGGTTATGTGAGCACGAGGATGATGCGTCGTATCTCCGCTGGCCATCACAACCACCAGATCTCAATATACTGTAACTTTGTTGTCTACTGTGGAGAGAAGGGTGCGTGATCGCTATCCACCCGCATCAACGTTGCCTTAATTGGTCACTATTTTGTGGGAAGAATGGTATAAGAGTCCCCTGAAAACCTGTATTTCTCGATTACGACTGCAAGCTCTTTTGAATGCCACGAGATTGGTTATTCGGCATGGTGATGTGTTGTGTTTCTGGTGTTTACGTATGTTTACACGAAATTAGTTTTCCGACAGAAGACTACAAGATAAGATAACAAAGAACACCAACAACGGAACACTTCTTTGGCATTTCAACAGTTAGGAAGGAGCTGTGCAATTAATGGTACTACCTGTTAACCTGCATTGACGTCTATATCAAAGTTTCACGCACTTGTATCTAATACGATCATCGGATGGTTACACCCGAAACGCGTCATGACAGTTAATGAACAAATTGAGAGAAACCAGCGACTGTTTTTAGGCAACCATAAAGCTTTTTTAAATTCTTTCCTATTTCCTATAATAATGGTTGTATGCCTGTAAAAGAACTTTCAGTCTGGTTGAAAACAACGGAAGCACTGTTCTAATAACCCTATTTTTCAATTATCTGAGATGACATTTTGCACATGATCAAGGCTAGCCCTTCCCAACCATCACCATCTCCACACCACTTGAACTGCTGTTCCCACCTTGTGGGTGGTTACTTCCAAGATTCAGTTAGTCTGCAAGTGGCACCGCTCTTTATCTATAGCTGTCCTTCCTAGTGTACAGACACACACCTAACATCTTTAATTTATCTTAATAGCAACACGGAAGGAATTTATCGTTATACGAGAAACCACACGGTCGTTATATCTTCTACTGTAAAAGCAACTGCAGGACATCAAGGATGCTGTAACGCTCTCACCAGGAACTATAGTGATAGTAAAAAAAAAGGCAAAGGTCCCGAGTTCGAGTCTTGGTCGGGCACACAGTTTTAATCTGCCAGGAAGTTTCATATCAGCGCACACTCCGCTGCAGAGCGAAAATCTCATTCTGGAAACATCCCCCAGGCTGTGGCTAAGCCATGTCTCCGCTATATCCTTTCTTTCAGGAGTGCTAGTTCTGCAAGGTTCGCAGGAGAGCTTCTGTAAAGTTTGTAAGGTAGGAGACGAGATACTGGCATAAGTAAAGCTGTGAGTACCGGGCGTGAGTCGTGCTTCGGTAGCTCAGATGGTAGAGCACTTGCCCGAGAAAGGCAAAGGTCCCGAATTCGAGTCTCGGTCGGGCACACAGTTTTAATCTGCCAGGAAGTTTCAGTAAAAAGAAATGTTCAAATGTGTGTGAAATCTTATGGGACTTAACTGCTAAGGTCATCAGTCCCTAAGCTTACACACTACATAACCTAAATTATCCTAAGGACAAACACACACACACCCATGCCCGAAGGAGGACTCGAACCTCCGCCGGGATCAGCCGCACAGTCCATGACTGCAGCGCCCCAGACGGCTCGGCTTATACCGCGCGGCTATAGTGGTAGTAAAATATTAAGATATCATTAAATAGCAGATTCTTATTGGAACGTCCTTTTGGTTTTGTCGTCAACCAATAAGAAATGTGAGATACCTAAAGTAGCGCCTTGTCGGAAACAGTAATAGCAAGTGCCCGAGGGACAAAAAATAAAATAATAAATAAAAAATTGTTTACAGCTAGGTGATTGCTGAAATGTGACTTTACACATACATTACACATTTCGTATAGTTCAAAGTTTGCAAAAGCAAAAAGCAACCAGGCGGAAATAACGAACGGTTTTTGGTTTCTCTGGTCGATAGCCGTATCAGCCTTTGATGTCGAAGTATCGGTGGTCACCTGCAGCAGTCGTTGTGTCGGCAGTGGGACTTCGAAATGAGATGCACATTGACTTACAAATGCAACGATTGTTTCCCTGTGTCGTGAATAGACCATTATGCAACTTGTAGCAGGCGCCACTGACAAGTTTCCGCCGCCTTCTGAATAATGTCGCCAGGGCCCGCGGGCCTCCCCCACGCCTCCCACACCTGGCGGGCTATCTGCGCATCGCGTTTCTCATACATTTAACATCAGCTTCCGCGCGCGGGCGCCATTCAGCTGAAAGCAACAGCGCGCCGGGCCCGTTACACGACTGGGTAGGCACGGCTCAGACAGAGCCTGCAGGAGGGCGTAATTCAGTGATGGAAAACTTCCAGGAGGTAGAACAGATCTCACGTCGGCCTTTGACTGAGTTTCGGAAGCTTAATTCGTTGTAACCCGAATAACGAGCTAACGACAACTAAGCGCTTACGGAAACGACATTTTATTAAGTTTAAAAAAGGATAGTACACTTAGAAACGATATGAAGTTGAATTAAATCCGTCGTCATTAACATCATCAGATAGTAAATGCAACGCTTATGCTGATATTCCACACATATCCCTCGCCATATATATCATACAGTTTTAGTTGATGCAGTTCATTATAGTGATAACACTACGTTATACAGGGTGATTCAGCCGCCCATACCTGTGGGTTTTACGCAATCTGCAACACCCTCGAAATCCACGTGCGAGATTTTGATATTCTCTCTCTCACTAAGTACCAACTACACTACTGGCCATTACAATTGCTACAACACGAAGATGGCGTGGTACAGACGCGAAATTTAACCGACCGGATGAAGATGCTGTGATATGCAAATGATTAGCTTTTCAGAGCATTCACACAAGGTTGGCGCCAGTGGCGACACGTACAACGTGCTGACATGAGGAAAGTTTCCAAACGATTTCTCATACGCAAACAGCAGTTGACCGGCGTTGCCTGGTGAAACGTTGTTGTGATGACTCGTGTAAGGAGGAGTAATGCGTGCCATCACGTTTCCGAATTTGATAAAGACCGGATTGTAGCCTATCGCGATTGCGGTTTATCGTATCGCGACATTGTTGCTCGCGTTGGTCGAGATCCATTGACTGTTAGCAGAATATGGAATCGGTGGGTCCAGGAGGGTAATACGGAACGCCGTGCTGGATCCCAACGGCCTCGTATCACTAGCAGTCGAGATGACAGGCATCTTATCCGCATGGCTGTAACGGATCGTGCAGCCACGTCTCGATCCCTGAGTCAACAGATGGGGCGTTTGCAAGACAACAACCATCTGCACGAACAGTTCGACGACGTTTGCAGCAGCATGGACTATCAGCTCGGAGATCATGACTGCGGTTACCCTTGACGCTGCATCAGAGACAGGAGCGCCTGCGATGAGGTACTCAACGACGAACCTGGGTGCACGAATGGCAAAACGTCATTTTTCCGGATGAATCCAGGTTCTGTTTACAGCATCATGATGGTCGCATCTGTGTTTGGCTACGTCGCTGCGAACGCACGTTGGAAGCGTGTATTCGTCATCGCCATACTGGCGTATCACTCGGCGTGATGGTATGGGGCTCGCATTGACGACACTTTGAACAGTGGACGTTACATTTCAGATGTGTTACGACCCGTGGCTCGACCGTTCATTCGATCCCTGCGAAACCCTACATTTCAGCAGGATAATGCACGACCGCATGTTGCAGGTCCTGTACGGGCGTTTCTGGATACAGAAAATGTTCGACTGCTGCTCTGGCCAGCACATTCTCCATATCTCTCACCTATTGAAAACGTCTGGCCAATGGTGGCCGAGCAACTGGCTCGTCACAATACGCCAGTCACTACTCTTGATGAACTGTGGTATCGTGTTGAAGCTATCCAAGCTCTGTCTGTCTCAATGCCCAGGCGTATTAAAGCCGTTATTACAGCCAGAGGTGGTTGTTCTGGGTACTGATTTCTCAGGATCTATGCACCCAAATTGTGCGAAAATGTAATCACATGTCAGTTCTAGTGTAATATGTATATTTGTTCAATGAATACCCGTTAATCATCTGCATTTCTTCTTGGTGTTGGAATTTTAATGGCCAGTAGTGTATTAATCTTACAGAAAAAGCAAACGGGACGTTTCAGTATGAAATTTAATGTAATTAAATTTTGTACTGAGATACGTTTCCGCTGGAGGCCTTGGTTTTCGATTTATTCAAGGAAAACTCATTTGAAAGTAATTTTCGTACGTTTGCCTTGAATATTCGAAAAATGTATCCTCTAGCGCAAACGTGTCCCAGTATAAAATGTAGCGACATCAAATTTCCCACAGAAACGCATACTCTATATTTTCTGTATGTCTAACAGTTTGTGTGTAGTGACTGACAGCATATGAAAACGGGAACATTGTTTTGAAGGCGTTATGGGTGGCATAAAACCCATAGTCAGGGGCATCTGAATCACCCTGTGTAGTTATAGACCTACCTGTTCAATTTTTCCAAGGACTTTTCCTTCTAAGAAGTTTTTATGAAGCTGTTAAACCAAATTAGATGTCCAATTAATTTAGCTTTCTGCCTCTGTATCATGTTAATTATTTTCATTTGCTCTTTAATCTCTTTATCTATTCGTTCACTATATTTTTCCTCGATCCAATAAGATATTTTTGTGGTTCGTCTCCATATACATGTCTCTACTGCTTCTAATTCTTATTTTGTCTCTTGTTTCCCTACCCCTCAGAACAATAGCTTAAAATGCTTCAAATAAATATTATGATGAATTATTTCCTTATTTATATATTAAGATGGTTGTTTTTTAACAAATTACTTTTATTTGACATTGCTTGTCTAGCCACTGCAATTCTTCTTTTAGTAGCATTATATTTTTGTTGTCACTTGTTACAGCATTTCACAAGTAATGAAATTGATTTATTTGCATTAGTATGTTACGTTGTATCTTAATGTTTGTCTTCATTATGCCTCTCAGTGAACGGAGAAAATGAGAATTGGTGCTAGGTACCATTTTCAGTGTAGTGATACACCCGACAGACAGCTTATCGTGGTAAGAGGGTGATCGGCCCCGACGCCCAATAGTAAGCGAGGAAGGTATGACAACCGGTGTACATGTAGTTTCCTTCATCATCATCATGTAGAAGAAATTTGCGTAATCTCTTTCCCTGAGTCAGAGAAAGTAATTTCCAAGGCGATTGCATCTCAGTGAAGATCAGCGACTATGGAATGCGGAATGCGAGAATACAGTGCATTAAAGATCCTTAGGATTATATTATGCTCTGTAGCCAGAAGAGACAGAAAAAATGAAATCAGATATAGCTAAGGAAATTAGATTATGAAATGAGACACTGGAAGTAGAAGAAGAGTTTCTTTATTTGGATAGTAAAGTAAGTGAAATCGGCCGAATTACATAGGATATAAAATATACATCGGGAATAGGTATAAAGGAGAACTGAAAAAGAGAATGTTTTTAAACATCGAAAATAAATTCAAATTTAAGCAAGTCTTTCCTGAAATTGTTTGTTTGGGGACTAGTTCTGTACGAAAGCCAAACGTGAACGATAAACAGTTAAGACATGTACAGAAATGATCCTATGAAATGTGCTGCTACAGGAGAATGCGGAGAGCTGGATTGGTAGATCGGAGAGCTAGTGAGGAGGTGCTGAAGTGAATTATGGTACCATTTTAACAAAAGAAGGGCTCAGTAGATGCAACCTGAGGCACGATGAAATCGTGAAGTTGGTAAGGGTTGGAAGTATGGGGAAAGGGGAGGGGGAGAGGTTAAGAACTTCAGAGTGAGATCAATGTTTGACTATGCGAAGTGGCTTCAGATGGATGTAGTACAGTAATTATGCAAAGATGAATATCCTTGTACAGCACAGAATTCCATGGACAGTTGCATCGAGAGAGTAGCTGGTGTGCGGATACAATGGAAATAGTTCTAAAAGTATACGAAATGCAGTATATCCTTCTTAAAAGTGCTACTTCGGAAAATCAATTCATTCTCAACGGTCTTATTTTATCTGAAACTTCCACTTTTAAAAGATTTTACTCCTTCTGGCTTAACGAGTTGGATAAGGCTTTTCTTTTTTTAAATAAAGGATAATTTTTTTTATTTATTTTTTTTGGGGGGGGGAGGGGGCGGGGGGGGGGGGGACCTGCTTTCCGATTGGTGAGTGCAAACATTCAAGACGGCCTCTCGTACCGACCGCCGCAGCTCAAAACAGCACTCACTACCAAGGTCTATTATTTGTTCTATGTATTTTGCTCCTATTCTTTCCCCCTAGTGTCGTGGAATCTACTCTCTGGTGTACTAAAACACGTCGCATTATTCTTTTCGTTCTTCTAGTCTGCATGCCCCATGTATTCCTTTCCTCGCCGATTCTACAGGGAACATCCTCATTTATTTATATATGAAGATGGTATCTGTTCTTTCGGCCATGTCCGAACTCTTACGGGAATCGGTAAATCCGCGAGTAATGTGTGTAATGGGCAGGGGCACTATGAATATAGTGCGGGACAATAAGTTGGGAATGTGGGTCTCACGGGAGGTGTGCCACAGATAAGATACTATAGTCGGACAATCGTCTGCGTCCTCGGTGGCTCCAATGGAAAGTGTCGCCTTGCGCGTCGAGCGAGCATGTTGTCGTAATCTTCCGCCTATGCCGCAGCGCCGCTTGTGTCGAAGCTATTCAGTCTTGTTGGTGTATCGGCCGGAGTCACATCGTAGTTGCGTAGTGGAGTTTGTTGTCGTTTTCCTCTTGGCGGCGGTGTTTTCTGCCCGCGCCATATTGTCTGTCGAGTCTCCTAAATCTGTTCCTCGTCGAGCTGATATTCGTTTCAGATTTGACAAGAGTACGCGTCGTGTCCAACCTGGCTCCTCAGAAATTCGCGATTGGTTGGCTGATGTTATCCGTGTTGCACCTGATCAGGTAGATACTGCTTACTTTGATTCTCATTTGTATGCATTCTTTGTGAAGTTTTATGATCCCGTTCAAGTACAAAGACTTGTCTCCCGGGTTGGTTCTAAAGTGTTGTTTACACATCGCGATGGTTCTGTTAGTCAAGTCCTCATTGAAAATGTGGCACTCGAGTACACTCCGGTTAGAATTTATAACCTTCCTCCTGAAGTGGACGAATCATTTCTTAAACCAGCGTTGCTTCCGTTTGGAATCATACGGCATATTCGATGGGAACGCTGGTCAGCACAACATCGCTTCGAGTGTTATAATGGTATCCGGACTGTGGACATGGGCGTTAAAAAGAATATTCCTTCCCATTTAACTGTTTCTGGTTACCGCATCCATGTTACGTATACAGGGCAAGAAGGAACTTGTTCTCTCTGTAACAAAAGCGGTCATGTCACATCTGACTGTCGCGCCGTACTCCTGTTCTGATGTCGTGTTATCAAAAACGTCTTCCTTTAACGTTAGCAGACATAGTAACTTCGCAGTCAGCTGTCAGTCAGTCTCCAGCGTTAAGCGATGTACGGGCAACATTACCCCTACTCCTCGCGAATTTCCACCGTTACCGATTCGTACCAGTGCGGCTTCTGTCCACGAGGGACGTCAAACACCGGCGGACTGAGGACAGTACAGATTTCGAGGACGCCCCAGTTCAGTCTCGTTCTTCTGATACGGCGTTGACAGAGGGTGCACCTTCTGGCGGTAATGCGTTGTCTACTGATGTTAATTGTGATTCCAGTATTAGCAGAGAGGATGTAGCTGTTTATGTTGATGTTTAAATGTGCGTTCAATCTGCGTCCCCCACTTCACCCATTGACGTGACGGTTCCCGTGGGTTCCGTTGTTCCCGCAGGGACGTCGCCTGCTGGCCAGCCTTTACAGTGTTCCAATGAAATACCACCCCTCCTCCACGCTGAGACGGTGGAGAAACAGGAGTCTACGGGTTCTCTTCCTGGTGTTCAGGAGATGCCACCCGGCACCAACACTGCATTACCTGTCTCTTCTGTACCTGACGTTGCTGTTGGTCGTTCTGAGCTGTGTTCGCTGATTTCCGATAAGTGCGGTGACTATGGCTCCTCTGTCAAATCGTAGCTTGACGTGCCCCCAACCCCTCCGCATCAAGAGTGTATATTTTCACGGAGTGGTGTGAAACTGCGTTTTCAACTTGCCCGTTTCTCAATGTCGTAAAAAGAAATGCGAGGATTCCTCTGCGTCAGGTGGGGAGAACTAGCATTATACCTTCTTTTCCCCGCCTCCGGATATTGGGGAGAGACTGACGTGATAGTGCTTTTTCCTTAATGTTGTTTTATTGACCTTACATGTGTTAACGGATGCAGGCGTATACATTTCTAAACCTCAATGTTAATAGGATACGTTCCCAATTACGGCTTGCTGCATCACGCCACTTTATCTACGATTCCCAAGCTCATATAGTGTGTTTACAAGAGGTATTATTTGATGCGTTTTGTCTTCCTGGATATTCTATGTTTCTCAATGTCGCCCCTGAAAATTCTACCGGAATGGCTTTGCCTTATCGAGATGGAATCCCACTGATGGACTTCGAAACGCTAGATGATGGTTGCGGCAAAGGCTGTAGTTTTTATGACCTCACCTTAATTTTTCTTTACGCTGCGTCTGGACCCGGTCGTTCATCCGAGCGCGGGCGGTTCGATAAGGAAGAAGTTGTTTATTTACTCCGACAGAACCCGCGCAAGGTTTTGTTAGGCGATTTTAACTGTATCTTACGCCTTGTTGATCAGACCCCTAATTCAACATTTTGTCGTGAACTTAATGATATAGTGACTTCCTTGCAACTCCAGAATGCTTGGGCTTGCAGATATCCTACATTGGTGCAGTTGACGTTTTTTACAGCTACTTAGCCGGCCGCGGTGGTCGTGCGGTTCTAGGCGCTCTAGTCCGGAGCCGCGCTGCTGCTACGGTCGCAGGTTCGAATCCTGCCTCGGGCATGGATGTGTGTGATGTCCTTAGGTTAGTTAGGTTTAATTAGTTCTAAGTTCTAGGGGACTGATGTCCACAGCAGTTGAGTCCCATAGTACTCAGAGCCATTTGAGCCTTAATTTACAGCTACTTCAAGTAGCCGACTGGAACGCTTTTATTTATCTGCCCCCATATGTAGTAAGCTTCTATCGATTGAAGTTATTCCTGCCAGTTTCACTGATCATTGTGCAATGACTTTTAACCACGTCCCGCAGCGGGTCCATCTTCGCGCCCTATATGGAAGCCAAACGCTCTATCTCTCACGGACCCCTCTCTGGAAGGCATCATCGCAGACGTATGGCGGCGGACAACCCAGTCCCAGACGCGTTATCCCTCACTTCTCGAATGGTGGCTTACCTTTGCTGAACCCCGGATTCGAAATACACTCAAGCATTTTAGCGCTGAGAAGGCGGCTGAAATAAGGCGCACTAGGGAATTTTATTATGCAGTCCTTCGCGATCTTTACGATAATGATCGTGATGCCCCCTTGAAGGTCGTCGACGTCCAGCGTGTGAAGGCAAAATTTCTCCAACTCAAACGCAGGCAAATGGATGGGGTCCCACTGCGTTCCCAGCCTCGTTCAATCGTACAGGATGAGTTGACCTCCCTCTATCATCTTCTCCGGCTTCACAAGCGATCTCAAAGGACGTGTCTTACTACCATTCGCTCTCTAGATGGGCATGAGTGGTCCTCCCAATCTGATATCATGCGTGAACTTTACCAGTACTATTCCGAGCTTTATGCTGAAGTGGATTCAGACGGTCCACCGTAGGTTGATTTCGCCTCCCTCCTTGATCGTGTTGTTATGCCAGCTCTCCTGGAAGAGTTTTAATCTGTATTCCAACGCGATGATATTGATACTGTGGCTCGTTCTTCGTCCCACAAATCACCTGGCCCCGATGGCCTTCACAAAGAATGTTATATTTGACTTTGGCACTCAATAGGAGATACAATAATTTCCATGGTGAATGAAGTGTTTCAGGGAAGCCTTCTCCCGCCCAACTTTAAGGTTGCTAAAACAGTCCTGATTGCCAAATAGCCGGGACGTTTGCGTGTGGGTCGGGTCCGCCCAATAACTCTCTTCAACTATGATTATAAAATAGTGGTGCGACCGGTCAATAGCCGACTATCGGTATTGTTGACTACCATCATCGCGAGTCATCAAAGTTGTCTTCCGGGTCGTACTCTCCTGACTCCCGTTGCTGAATGTCGAGACTTAATTTCGATTGCTTCCACCATGCCCATGCCAGCGCTTTTCTTTTCATTGATTTTCACCAATCGTTCGACCGCGTCAATCATGGATTCCTTATGCGAGTATTGCGACTGTTGGTTTTAACAATGCTGCATGACGGTTGTTTAGCTCTCTAATCACCGGTAATCGAGCGTCCATTGACGTAAATGGCCGTCTTACTTCCCCCATCGCGGTGTGTCAGGGCGTACTTCAAGAGAGTCTATTATCAATGTCCGTCTACGAGCTGTTTCTGGAACCATTATTGCGAACTATAGCTGCTCGTTTGAGTGGCTGGTCGCTGCTGGGAGAAAGGTTTACCGTTCGTGCATAATCTGATGACGTTATGGTTCTTCTCTGTACCCATGATGAAATACCACTGCTGAAGGAAGTTTTGGATGCCTTTTGTCGTCTTACGGGAGCGCGGGTTAATAACCAGAAATGACGTTTACTCGGTTTGCGAAGATTTGACGCTGATGAAATTCCATGGGTTTCGTAGGTCACCCGGTATCGATTGTTGGGTGTCATAATTGACAGCTGTCCGCTAAAGATGACTACGATAAACTGGAAGTCTGTCACGGATAAGATTCAGGGTGCAATTATTGAACACAAGCGTCGCTCCCTCTCACTTCCTCATAAGGTTCGGTCCATGGAAACGTATGTGTTAAGTAAGGCTTATTTCATAGCACAAATCTTTCTACTGCCTGCGATGGCGCCACTGTATTTCGCGTGCGTTATGGTGTTATGGTGCGGCCCCGTTTGCAGGGAGGTTTGTGCCTCCCTGACATTCGGGTTAAGGCTTGTACCTTATTCATCCGTCGCAGCGTGTTAACGTGTCAACGCACCCCCCCCCCCCCCCCCCCCCTGTATCCGACTTGCGAGTTCAACACCTTCAGTAGGTATTGGCAGGATTAGTTATAAATTACGGCACGTCTAACATCAGCATCCCGATTTTCCCGATGGAAGTGGCGTCCTCGTGGTACCAAGTTTTTAATGGTATTGTACATACCAACGTGCGAAATTTTCGTATGGCCGCGGTGTAACGGATCGCTGCAATTGTAGCCATAAAACTGATACATTATCTCATCGGTTGATTTCCTGCGGTCATGACCATTGGAGATGTCTTCGCCGACGACTGGCTTTTCTCCTCAGGACGTCGGAGATGGCTATCTCGAGGGAGATTCTCGTGCGTCCCGATTCAACCTTCTTTCCCCGATCGAAGAACAATGCCATCATGTGGCTTGTTGGACATTATGTCCACTACGTGATGGTGAGTGGATATGACGCAGATCCGTGTGCCTTTTCCCACTAAATGGCCACCGCACATTGGACGTGGCTCCGGATACCCCGTTATCGTGAATTTTTTTCTAATATGTTGTATCTTGTTTTTCATCGCCAAGGCGTTGGACGAGTTCCCATGCCCTACTTTTTTATTTCTATTTTCTTATTTTTGTGGACACTTCTATGGATTTAGATATTCCACGATGTAGAAGTTGCGGAAGAAAGAATGCGTGGGAACGTTAAAATTGACGCCCCATTTCTTCCTATACGTTTTTCTGATTTTACCCTTTTGTTTTTGTCCAAATGACTTCTTTTGTTTTATTTTAATTGATTGCCTTCAATAAGTGCTTTGGAAGAGACGAGAATATTTTCGTTTTTTGAAGGTATGCACTGCCATTTGAGTATATATTTCGGTGTGTTTCCTGTGTCAAAAAGGGGGGAGGGGAAATCGGCAGCTTGCTACATTCATAAATTATTGTATTTCATGGTTGGCTGGTTCATAAAAATATAAAATAAAATAAAAATAAAAAACCCTCCCTGGTGCCAATATTATTTCTCTTTTTTTCACTTCATTAAACATTTTGTCTGTTTCGTGGTATATATATTTATAAAAACAGAAAACAAAGCGATAATCGTTTAAAAAAAAGGATAGAGCGTCTGCCATATAAGTAGGAGATCCCGGTTTCGAGTCCCCGTCGGGGCACACATTATCAACTGTCCGCGTTGACGTACCGGGTGATCAAAAAGTCAGTATAAATTTGAAAACTCAATAAATCATGGAATAATGTAGATAGAGAGGTACAAATTGACACACATGCTTGTAATGACGTGGGGTTTTATTAGAACCAAAAAAAATACAGAAGTTCAGAAATGTCCGACAGATGGCGCTTCATCTGGTCAGAATAGCAATAATTATCATAGCACAGTAAGACAAAGCAAAGATGATGATCTTTACAGGAAATGCTCAATATGTCCACCATCATTCCTCAGCATTAGTTGTAGTCGAGGAATGATGTTGTGAACAGCACTGTAAAGCATGTCCGGAGTTATGGTGAGGCATTGGCGTCAGATGTTGTCTTTCAGCATCCCTAGAGATGTCGGTCGATCACGATACACTTGCAACTTCAGGTAACCCCAAAGCCAATAATCGCACATACTTAGGTCTGGGGACCTGGGAGGCGAAGCATGACGAAAGTGGCGGCTGAGCACACGATCATCACCAAACGATGCGCGCAAGAGATCTTTCACGCGTCTAGCACTATGGGGTGGAGCGCCATCCTGAATGAACATCGTACGTTCCAGCAGGTGTTTATCAGCCAGGCTGGGGATGATGCGATTCTGTAACATATAGGTGTACCTCTCACCCGTCGCGGTAGCAGTCACTGACGTCTTGCTGTCCAGCGCCATCTGTCGGACATTTTGTTTGTGAACTTTGTTTTTTTTTTATTTTCTGTTCTAATAAAACCTCATGTCATTCCAAGCATGTTTGTCAATTTTTACCTCTCTATCTACATTATTCCGTGGTTTATTACGTTTTCAAATTTATACTGACTTATTAATCACCCGGTATATCAAAGCCTGTAAGCAGCTAATGATATTCATTTCATTGTAGTGATTTAATTGTAATTTCATCCTCCTTTATTATTTCACCAGCCTTCATTTTCCTGTATGGCCTCGTATACCGAATGCATCAATTTCTTTCGTTTTCGGTGACTCCAGTTCATTAGTGTAAAATGCTTGAGCCATTCTACTACTTATAACCTCCTTGCTTATTCCGCCAAGCGTTGTCTTGCGTCCCAGGTACCAGAGTTTCTTCATTTCGTCCACTTCGTAGACTCCAATTTTTAAATTTATCTCTGCTGTCATACATACTAATATGCATAGCTTTCATGATTTTGTCCCAAATATTTGCTCTTAGGACTGCTCATTTCATTCAGCAAACCCTGTAATTCTTCGCCATCCTCATCGAGGACCCAAGTATCAATGGCGAACCTTATCATTTATATGTTCCTAATATTTAAATCTTTTTGCTCAGACGAGGTACATTAGGCCAAACTTCATAGTCGATTCTGATTAAGAAGCAGAGCGTGAAGTACCAGGGATTTGTATAACATATTTTATATTATTAAGAAAAAAATTTACCGAATTTACCTTACGCGTCACGCCATAATGCTCTGTGACGCGTTCGTCGCTGTAGGCTGTAGCCTCATGTGTGATTTGTAATCGTTTCGGCGTACCCGGTCTAACCGTAATAAATGAAGGAAGACAGTTTCTTGAACATATGGGTTTCATTTGTAAAGATGAAGGTAAAATATAACTTCAAAAAATCTGCATGAGTCGTTAGCTTAAAACACATTAAAGTTTTTCCCGCTGTATCCCGGTTGCTGGGTGCAAGGAGCAGCCTTTACAAGGCGTTGCTCCAAATTATTCCCCTGAATACTATACAACTCATAAATACAGCATAACTTTCGTAGGTCATCAACTCTCTCTGTGACCTACTCGCAGTGGTGACTCCATTTTGTTGTGTCGAACAGTCTTCCATTCCTATCCGTCTTTTTATATCAGTCTTAATGTTGCACCAATTTTTTTGAGTCATCAGTCTTCTGACTGGTTTGATGCGCTCACCACGAATTCCACCCCTATTCCAACCTCTTCATCTCAGAGTAGCACTCGCAACCTCTGTCCTCAATTATTTGCTGGATGTGTTCTAACCTCTGTCTCCTTCTACAGCTTTTGCACTCTACAGCTCCCTCTAGTATCATGGAACACATTCTCTGACTGCTTAGCAGATGTCCTACCATCGTGTGCCTTTCCCTTGTCAGTGTTTTCCGCATGTTCCTGTACTCCGATTCTGCGCTGAACCTCCTCATTCCTTACATTCGTCTGTAGCACCACATCTCAAATGCTTCGATTTTTTTCTGATCCGGTTTTCCCACCATCCATGTTTCACTAGCATACAACGCCGTGCTCCAAATGCGCATTCTCAGAAATTTCTTCCTCAAATGAAGATCTATGTTTGATACTAGTAGACCTCTCTTGGTCAAGAATACATTTCTTGCCAGTGCTAGTACGCTTTTGATATCGTTCTTGCTCTGTCCGTCATTGGTTATTTTGCTGGAAAGCTAGTAGAATTCCTTAACTTCGTCTACTTCGTGACCATCAGTCTTGATGTTTCGCCGCACGGAGTTGCCGCGCGGTTGGAGGTTCCATGTCACGGATTACGCGGCCCCTCCCGCTGGAGGTTCGATTCCACCCTCGGGCATGGCTGTGTGTGTAGTTCTGAGCATAAGTTAGTTTAAATAGTCTAGGGACCGATGGCCTCAGCAGTTTGGTCCGTTAAGAATTCACGCACACAGATTTTGTTAAGTTTCTCGCTGTTCTCATTTTTGCTACTTCTCATTACATTCGACTTTCTTCTCTCTACTCTCAGTCCTTACCTGCACTCATTAGACTGTACGTTCCACTTAGCACATCCTGTAATTCTTCTTCACTTCCGCTCAGGAAAGCAATGTCATCAACGAATGGCATCATTGTAATCCTTTAACCTAGAATTTTTCCACTCCTGAAACTTTCTTCTGTTTCCATCACTGTTTGTTCGATGTCTAGACTGAACAGTAGGGGCGAAAGACTACATCCCTGTCTTACAACTTTTTTTAATCCGAGCACTTCCTTCTTCGTCGTCCACTCCTATTATTCCCTCTAGGCTCTTTGAGATACTGTATATTACCCGTATCTCACTATTGCTTACACATATTTTTCTCAGAATTTCGAACATCTTGCACCGTTTTACATTGTCGAACGCTTTTTCCAGGTCGATAAATCCTATGAAGGTGTCTTGATTTTTCTTTTGTGTCATTTCCATTATCAACCGCAACGTCAGAATTGTTTCTTTGGTGCCTTTACCTTTCCCAATGCCTAATTGATAGTCATGTAACAAATCCTTGGTTTTCTTTTCTTTTATCATAGACCAATAAGATCACGAGAAGGTTTCGTAACAAACGATTGGTGTCAGCATCTGCATTTTGTTCATCAGGGTGCTGCAGGAGGCAACACCTCGATGTTGCAGTTTTGCTACAACACGATGCCACTGAGGGTGTGGCTATATTTTCCTAAATGAGCCTTTGATATCCACCGAGTATCTAATCTGGATATGCAAATCACCCAACTGCGGTTCAAACGTATGGTAATGACGTAAGCACAAGGAAATCGAAGGGAAGGATGACCATGACATGTGAACAATAACTGTGAGTGGAATAATAAATTAATAAATGAGACCAGCATTGGGGATAGGGGTCTAAGGGAAAGAAACTGGAATTCAGTAGCATTAATATTTGTTGACAATTAAGTTTAATGTTGAATATCTCCGGACAAATACAAGTTAACAAACTCTCTCTCTTAGAAGAAATGAGAGCAAAAGCTGAGTTCCTGGAAACTAATATATTAAACTGGTACTGCGAGCGATATGGCTTATAAAAGGAAGGAAACTGCTATACAGACTTACTGAATTTAATCAAAGGTCGTTTTAATCGTAATAATTGCATCTTTTTGGTAAGTGTTGTGGATGAGAAAGTGAGAAAATCCAGCTGCAGATTCACGGCCAAGTGGTCAAGGACGAAACGTGACTGTTAATGTCAAGTGAGATCAAAGCGTGCCTATTCCCTTGCGATTGTTGCTCGTTTGCCCCATACTGCTTAACTTACATATGTTTAACGGAACCTATGTAACATGAAACAGCGGCTGGAAATGGTCTGCTTAGTAGACTTCCCATAAGCTTCGTCCCTCAACTGTCTCCTTCTCATCAGTCACTGAAGACGGTTGGAGCCCAATCTTCCTCAAAAACTCGCCGTCTCTATTTCTGCACTCGTGATGCCGCCGAAGTACCTGGTAAGCCAATACAAATGAAGAGCTTAAACTCTGTCAATGATGAGTCATGTCTCAAAAACAGGGCACTCACTATACAAAACAGCCTGCCCATTTTTCGGGAAACTGCGAGTTCCAATGAATGGTAAACTACCATTACCATAATTGTAATTCACCCTTCCTTTCCCACGATGTTTCGGCAAGCTACAAAGCCGGTCCTAACGGTGGACTTTTGCTCTTCCCACGTTGTGAAGTGAGTCACATCCTTTCACCGTTTGCTGACCGGACGCCACAATCCAGTATGTAGTGATAAGTAGCACTCTGGAGATAGGGTATATAATGTGGCCTCACAGAAGGGCATGGGATGGCTGGCGGACCACACTATTTGAGGCGCCGTCAGTTTGAGGAACCGGTAACACTTCACACAGAGAAACCCCAGCCCCACTTGTAGGACCATGATGAGACCACCCATGTTCATCGCTTGCGCAAAGGCTTCCGGGTCACCAGTTCCTTGTGCGTTGACCTGACCTCCAACCCTCTCCTAACGGCACCCCCTGGCCATTTCTGTGCGGTTCCACCCTCTAACTACACATAGATTAAAATTAGGTATGGGTAATTTCAGCAGTCATCACATATGCCCCTAAAAAACTAAGCCCTACATTACGTATACGCTACATTCTCGACGCTAAATCTTCCTGTCATAATACTGACTCAGTAAATGCGTTTAACTGGGATAAAGATGGCTACAGGCTAATGCATTTCAGTTTGAGCTTAAGTCAAACTCTTCAACCAGCCAAATGATATGTGCGCCATTCGTTAATTCAATTTGGCGGCTGGGAGCTGCAACAGTTCTGGCGCAGCAACCGGCAACTCGGCTTTCTGCCGTCAATGGTGGTCTGAGCCATTACATGTTGCGACGTGCTGTTAATGTGGTTCGTCCCACAGAAATAATGTCCATTCCCCGTTCGGTGATTTCTTCTTTTGCGATCCTGTCCACACACTTTTCCTCTCAGGAAAATGCTTAATGCTCCTCGGCTAAATAGAGCTGTAGTGGAAAGTAGCCCGAAAACACATCTCTACAGGTCACCACACTATGTTTTTCAGTATCAGGTTAGCTGAGCGATTAATTGAGAATAGTTTGAGAGTAAAAATTCAATACATTGTAACATTTTTGATACGAAGTATCGGGAAGCCCGTGATTATTTCAAGTTACTGCTCCGCTATTCATACACGACTGCAGTCACCCGTTGTAGCTGGATTATAGTAACTAACCAAACCTGTTACGAATAGAAATAACATGCGTATTGCCTGCGACAGAATGATCGCTCACATATTACACAATTTTACCACTACGAGTGTACAATTTGCGGTCTCTGCTTGTATAACACGCCACGCGGATTTTCGTAATTCAAAAGACACAGTTTACATATAAAAATCGTAATTTCACGCATTCGTCTTTCTTACACGTTCGCATCCACTTTGTGCAACTCCACTGTCAAGTTTTAATTCTTATTGTGTAAAATTATCACATCTATTCAGAATTCCATATATCCATGTCTCAGCATTATCGCGCCTGAGATCCGAACTGCGCTTAGACTTTAAAAAGCAATTCTCTTAGTCCACAAACTAAGCGCGAACGCACTGTCCTATATTGACTGATTCACTTTGCAACCTATCCAATATTAGTATTAAACAGCGCAATTCCTCATCCTTTATTTTCGACCAGTCACAACTTAATAGCTGTTATGAATAATTTATGAAAAACATAAATTTATAAAATTTACAAAAATCAAAATGAGTCCGTCTTTAAAAAAACAAAATCATCGTAAAGTATATCTTGTTTTGTCAGTTCCAAAAACTGGCTAGTTGTTGCACTTTACAATTTCCCCTGAGTATGATTCACCCTCTCAGTACACAGTTCTCACGCTAACATATACTCAGGTAACAGATACGATGATTTTCACTTACTATATTGCTTCACACCCACACCATCATTCACACTAATAATTAAACAAATAAAATTAACAGTAACTAATGAAAGCAGTGATAATCACAATAACTACAGTTTCGTTTCCAAAACATACGGTCTAAGCTACGTATTATCTCACAGTCCGTAAGATGCTGTCACCTTTCGGTCACAACCGAAACTACTTGCATCCAGCTACTGGATCAGAGCGCTTCTGTTACGCGAAACGTGACTCGTGTATGACGCTGTCGGTCTGTTACTGTCTCTTACTTAAATATTCGCGATATGGTGCAGCACAATGCGGCGTTTCCACAGCCGACTACGTGGCGTGAGCCTACCTCCTGTCGTAAGACACCTTTTCAGAGGAAGTATGATTCCACCTATCTCAGCCGGTAGCAGCACTCCTACGGTTGCGCCCATGCGACTGGTGCTGTCTCCGCGCCATTCATTAGTCGAATTCGCAGCTAAGCTACTCCATTCTCACCGATAGAATCAACAGCAAGTAATAGCCACTGACCAACTAGCAGTTACCTAGCCCTGATGCTTCAAATGGTTCAAATGGCTCTGAGCACTATGGGACTTAACTTCTGAGGTCATCAGTCCCTTTAGAACTTAGAACTACTTAAACCTAACTAACCTAAGGACATCACACACATCCATGCCCGAGGCAGGATTCGAACCTGCGACCGTAGCAGTCGCGCGGTTCCGGACTGCGCGCCTAGAACCGCTAGACCACCGCGGCTGGCGATCCCTGATGCTTCCTGGCTACGAAGTGGAACTACCGAGACGAGACTGTCTAGTTGGAGCCATCGCCGTAACACTCCAACCAGCTTCTGAAGGTCCTGGGTTTGACGTGATGCCTGAAACACCTCACACCAAAATTGCAGGGCGCCGTCGGAACCCTGTCACCTGGCTCGGTCTTACGGCATCCGAGCTGACAAGGAGACATCCGTCGGCAAGGTCGCTGCCGCCACAAGCCTCTGGTATCTAAGCATATTGCTGGGGACGTCACATGCTGCCTACTAGCCACCACCGGCTCCTAAGTCGCTCACATCAAAGTACTGTACAGAACTCAACTGGAGAATCTGTCCCACAGCTTACCGCACACGCAACTACGCAGACAGAACAGGCCAGGAGTCACAACTGGCGGCGCTGCACCAGACTCAATTTGTTTAGAGAACCCACAAAATACTTCAACGCGGTTAGCCTAATGAGAATTTGAATATAACTTGACCTAAATACGATATTAGTGACATAAACACTGCATCAACAGGCTTGGTAGACAACGTAGGAATTTCAAATGAAAGATTCTGCATAGTTTCAGTGCATTAAAAACTAGTCTAATTTCTTACCACATCAGTTCGCCGCCTGTTCGCGAAGTTTCTGGAGGCATATACTCTCCTTCCATCTCTCGGCCACTACGAAGTGTAGTGGGAAGAAATCAGAGCAAATTTTGGTGGGCCGCAGAAACTGTCAATTTCTCACAGCACCCGATTTTCGTATGAAGAGATGAATACTACCTACAGGGTGTTTCAAAAATGACCGGTATATTTGAAACGGCAATAAAAACTAAACGAGCAGCGATAGAAATACATCGTTTGTTGCAATATGCTTGGGACAACAGTACATTTTCAGGCAGACAAACTTTTGAAATTACAGTAGTTACAATTTTCAACAACAGATGGCGCTGCGGTCTGGGAAACTCTATAGTACGATATTTTCCACATATCCACCATGCGTAGCAATAATACGGCGTAGTCTCTGAATGAAATTACCCGAAACCTTTGGCAACGTGTCTGGTGGAATGGCTTCACATGCAGATGAGATGTACTGCTTCAGCTGTTCAATTGTTTCTGGATTCTGGCGGTACACCTGGTCTTTCAAGTGTCCCCACAGAAAGAAGTCACAGGGGTTCATGTCTGGCGAATAGGGAGGCCAATCCACGCCGCCTCCTGTATGTTTCGGATAGCCCAAAGCAATCACACGATCATCGAAATATTCATTCAGGAAATTAAAGACGTCGGCCGTGCGATGTGGCCGGGCACCATCTTGCATAAACCACGAGGTGTTCGCAGTGTCGTCTAAGGCAGTTTGTACCGCCACAAATTCACGAAGAATGTCCAGATAGCGTGATGCAGTAATCGTTTCGGATCTGAAAAATGGGCCAATGATTCCTTTGGAAGAAATGGCGGCCCAGACCAGTACTTTTTGAGGATGCAGGGACGATGGGACTGCAACATGGGGCTTTTTGGTTCCCCATATGCGCCAGTTCTGTTTATTGACGAAGCCGTCCAGGTAAAAATAAGCTTCGCCAGTAAACCAAATGCTGCCCATATGCATATCGCCGTTATCAATCCTGTGCACTATATCGTTAGCGAATGTCTCTCGTGCAGCAATGGTAGCGGCGCTGAGGGGTTGCCGCGTTTGAATTTCGTATGGATAGAGGTGTAAACTCTGGCGCATGAGACGATACGTGGACGTTGGCGTCATTAGGACCGCAGCTGCAACACGGCGAACGGAAACCCGAGGCCACTGTTGGATCACCTGCTGCACTAGCTGCGCATTGCCCTCTGTGGTTGCCGTACGCGGTCGCCCTACCTTTCCAGCACGTTCATCCGTCTCGTTCCCAGTCCGTTGAAATTTTTCAAACAGATCCTTTATTGTATCGCTTTTCGGTCCTTTGGTTACATTAAACCTCCGTTGGAAACTTCGTCTTGTTGCAACAACACTGTGTTCTAGGCGGTGGAATTCCAACACTAGAAAAATCCTCTGTTCTAAGGAATAAACCATGTTGTCTACAGCACACTTGCACGTTGTGAAGAGCACACGCTTACAGCAGAAAGACGACGTACAGAATGGCGCACCCACAGACTGCGTTGTCTTCTATATCTTTCACATCACTTGCAGCGCCATCTGTTGTTGAAAATTGTAACTACTGTAATTTCGAAAGTTTGTCCGCCTGAAAATGTACTGTTGTCCCAAGCATATTGCAACAAACGGTGTATTTCTATCGCTGCTCGTTTAGTTTTTATTGCCGTTTCAAATATACCGGTCATTTTTGAAACACCCTGTATCTACAACTGTTGTAGATGTACTTTAAAATCGGCCACGCCAAAAACCAGTAGTGAACATTTTAAAATGCAGTGCAATGGAACTGTGTCCTCTCGTGGTTTATTATCTTACTCTGTACGAATTCCGCATCGTGCACAAATAAAATACATGCCTGAACATCGGATCATCAGCTCTATGTCTTTGATTCCATTGGCTCTCCCTTAAATTGGATCGATTCCTCAAAATCTGGTGACTGCACAGTCTCTTAATCCATTTGGACTTCCGCATGTTAAGTTCATTTAGTTAGTAACTGTGTGTACAGCACTGGTCCGTGCCTTCAGCGGCTCCAACCAACTCTTTGGGTACTTTCTTTTCCCTATCTGATAGACCCGCAGCGCATATTAGGTCGAAGAACTACATATTATACACAGTAATTTAGCGATGATACTACAAACTTTGAGAGATAAGGGGAGGGGTAAATCCATCAGTTTGAGGTAAGGGAGCCTAGTTCGGAAACGACCGAATCAAAACTGATAAGCCAAAATAATTCTGATACCTCTCATAGTAAAATGCATGTACCGGTACTGTTACTGCTAGGATTGTAAGGTAGGTAATCCCGACGATCGTTTCTTATTCGTCAACAGATGTGGTTACAACATAACCTTGAACTGAAGGTTCGTGAAATCCTGCATCAGACATTCCCTGAAAAGTGGTTGGTCAGGGCGCATAAATTTGTCCCTTTTTCTGTCAGTAACCACCTTCTGAAGGTTGTCCTCTGATTAAAATTTACTGTGTATAAGAGCATAAATGTATTTGTTATCAATATTTGGTAATTTCCAAGAATGATTGCCTATCGAAGTCGCTGGGTCCAAACGAAAGATATCGAACGTGCGATGGTAAATCTATCATGCGACTCTGGCGGGCGTCGTATGTTTACGTTGGTCACTACAGCAACGACAAAGGAAGAGCGTTTCAAAAATCCTTTAATTGTAAAGGAGATGACTTACCTCGCTCGACGTCGGTGTTGTCGTCATGTCAGAGTCCATTACGGTGATGTGGATGGATAATTTGGAAGAGTCGAACCATGTATTCTTCCTGATACTCGTTCGTTTTCCGCACTGTCCGCAATGAAATTGTAACGGTATTTCAGCATCGGAACTGTTCTTTCGGAGTTTTACACACTTCGCACCACCACAGTCTACACAGCCCCATCTTACCTCTTCCGGTAGTACTCCATATTTGCTACCAAAAGTCGAACAATGTTCTACGCTGCATAAACATGGAATTAGATTGTTCCATGTGAGAGAATCCGCCGAAGAAACGTAAAGAACACCAGACATACCACTCAGTAACGACGTAAATCGTCAGGGTTTCCCTAGCAACTCATAAATAATTCGCGGAGGTATGTAATGTACAGCAAGTAATGGAACGACGGAAAACTGATTAAAATGACGGCCACAAATAATTGATCACAACGCCCGCCACCGGGGTCGCGTGATCGATTTACGATCGCACGTTCGATATGTTTCGTTTGGACCCAGTGACATCGATAGGCAATCATTCTTGGAAATTACCCAATATTTACTGGGCTAATGTTATAGGAAACGCAAACACTCACATTAGCGTTAGCTGGGATGAGTTCTGTTGCTGGTAAGTTGCTCTCCATTCTGCCGCACCCTTTGTTGACGTTGCAGTACACACAGAGAGCTGTTTCCTAGATACCAACCGCCATTGTACCGATGGGGTACCCTCCCTACGTATTGCAGCGGACACAGCACAGCCCCTAAGTGGCTGTCGAAGCGACTCGTGTTTATCTAACCAGAAGACTGATCATCTGCGTCAATAGTTCCATGTTAACGGCATACTGGAAGGAAGGTAATGCTGTATCACACTTATTCACATCTGCCCTAGCAATGTAGTTACAGTCATTTGACATTCGAAGGAATTATTTTTTATTTAAGCAAGCAGCTTGAAAATCTAAAAGATTAACGTAGCTGGTGATACGCGCTCTGAGCAATCACCGACTTTTTATTTTATCATGTACAAGTAGAATGGGATTAATCCACATAGGTGCAGATATTTTTATTTGTGGTACCTTAATATGTGCATACATCAGTGTCTTGGATGTTTTTTATCTGCCTTTAATAGTCTTCCCTTAAGCTCGTCACATTATTTACTACCTGATGTTTGCTGCACAGTCGTAATTGCATCAGTAAGTGGCCAGTTCCTGTCGGTATAGAATAAACGCTTTCCATCCATGTGTCCACTCTTTAGTATCTGAGTTACTGCCAGGAGAAATTAAGCATTAATGGCTTGATGTTGCTGCATGTGCTTGGAGGTACTACCCAACTTACAAACATATGACTTGTAATATCTTTACTTATTAGTCACCAAATCACGTAAATACTGGCGTAATATTGTTCAACACACCGTCCTCAGTGACCAATAGAAGCATCTTCACTTGTATCCGTTACAGCCTGTACGTAACTACACAGTTCTCTAGATGAACGTTCGACCGTTTCATCCAGAAGGAAATTAATTGTTTCACGCCTCTCTGCTCTATTTCACAAGTAGCTGTAATACAACATTTAAATACTGTGATGGCCAGAAGGTTATGAGTCAACTTCAGTAAAGTTATCGTCATGACGATATTTGACGACTCCCTGGTTTCCCAGGAAGATCCTGAAATTCTAAGACGTTTACTAGTCTGCTACGTCACTTCAATTTATTTGTCACTAAACTGCGAAATGATGGTCATGTAAATAACAACTAACATTTTTCTATGTGTAATAAACCTTAAACGTGGTCAGTAGTAGGCTGTTTATTCAATTGTGTGATTAGCTAATTTCGACTAAGCGTCATTGTCAAGCACCCGCAAAACCAACATGGGAAAGCACTACATTTTCTGCATACATCGTGATGTTTAAATAACACTTTACACAACTCACATTAAGATAAAACATTACTGCACAAATTTCTTACTTACAGTTGTAACATCTGTATTTAATGTCATTTTCAAATCACTCTTAATTAGAAGTAAAAAGTAACCACATTCCATCGATTTTAGAAAAAGATCCACACTACAGTGACACGTTTTAAGACCGTATCTCTGCTGTGTGTATAACAACATGGTAACTGACAGCAGCTGGTAATTTTATTGTCATTGATACATATTCATCAAAAGAGTTTAAGACTTTCGTTAGCATATAACATAGGCATGTTACATATACTGGTGGCGTGCCAGGCTTAGTTGATGTCATGCATAGTAGACAGCGACCAAAAAATACATGAAGGGCATACAAATTGACATGGAGTATCACCAGACATGCTATATTATTTTAAAAGTTGCATTGATGAAAGTATATATGAGCTACTTACAAAATTCCAAAAATAATTTAAATATAAAACTCCATCAACTGCTGGCGTGCCAGGTAGAGCGACTGCCTTGTCATCAGTGTCTGAAAGCTATTTCTACACACATAGTAGCAAGACCTCATTTTGTGTAGAAGGGAAACTGACAGATTTTATTTTTAATTAACAAACAATATACAGTGCGTGAAAGGATGTCAACCAAATGTCAACTACGTTATGAAATTATCAAGCAGTGATGGGAAGATCATGTACTTCATAGCTTACGGTATGTGATAGTATCATAATAGAAAATACATTAGAAAACCATGGGATCGGTTCAATATAAAAAGGAATAAACGGAACTATAAAAAGAGGAGAAAGGAGGCCTCAGAAGATGAAGGCTTATGTGGCCACATAAACTAAGTTTAACACCGAAGTATAAAATGTGTAAAAATGAATATCATGCTCCTAAAGGAAGAGCAGTTTGTTGCAACATGTATTTAAAATTCACTACGCCATACGTTATTGGATATTCAGGTATTCCGAAACTATGTTCTCCAGATCATATACTTGACACTAATATTGATCAAATACACTCCTGGAAATTGAAATAAGAACACCGTGAATTCATTGTCCCAGGAAGGGGAAACTTTATTGACACATTCCTGAGGTCAGATACATCACATGATCACACTGACAGAACCACAGGCACATAGACACAGGCAACAGATCATGCACAATGTCGGCACTAGTACAATGTATATCCACCTTTCGCAGCAATGCAGGCTGCTATTCTCCCATGGAGACGATCGTAGAGATGCTGGATGTAGTCCTGTGGAACGGCTTGCCATGCCATTTCCACCTGGCGCCTCAGTTGGACCAGCGTTCGTGCTGGACGTGCAGACCGCGTGAGACGACGCTTCATCCAGTCCCAAACATGCTCAATGGGGGACAGATCCGGAGATCTTGCTGGCCAGGGCAGTTGACTTACACCTTCTAGAGCACGCAGGGTGGCACGGGATACATGCGGACGTGCATTGTCCTGTTGGAACAGCAAGTTCCCTTGCCGGTCTAGGAATGGTAGAACGATGGGATCGATGACGGTTTGGATGTATCGTGCACTATTCAGTGTCCCCTCGACGATCACCAGTGGTGTACGGCCAGTGTAGTCCTGATTGTGGCGCTCACCTGCACGGCGCCAAACACGCATACGACCATCATTGGCACCAAGGCAGAAGCGACTCTCATCGCTGAAGACGACACGTCTCCATTCGTCCCTCCATTCACGCCTGTCGCGACACCACTGGAGGCGGGCTGCACGATGTTGGGGCGTGAGCGGAAGACGGCCTAACGGTGTGCGGGACCGTAGCCCAGCTTCATGGAGACGGTTGCGAATGGTCCTCGCCGATACCCCAGGAGCAACAGTGTCCCTAATTTGCTGGGAAGTGGCGGTGCGGTCCCCTACGGCACTGCGTAGGATCCTACGGTCTTGGCGTGCATCCGCGCGTCGCTGCGGTCCGGTCCCAGGTCTACGGGCACGTGCACCTTCCGCCGACCACTGGCGACAACATCGATGTACTGTGGAGACCTCACGCCCCACGTGTTGATCAATTCGGCGGTACGTCCACCCGGCCTCCCGCATGCCCACTATACGCCCTCGCTCAAAGTCCGTCAACTGCACATACGGTTCACGTCCACGCTGTCGCGGCATGCTACCAGTGTTAAAGACTGCGATGGAGCTCCGTATGCCACGGCAAACTGGCTGACACTGACGGCGGCGGTGCACAAATGCTGCGCAGCTAGCGCCATTCGACGGCCAACACCGCGGTTCCTGGTGTGTCCGCTGTGCCGTGCGTGTGATCATTGCTTGTACAGCCCTCTCGCAGTGTCCGGAGCAAGTATGGTGGGTCTGACACACCGGTGTCAATGTGTTCTTTTTTCCATTTCCAGGAGTGTATATGGTAACAAATCACATTGTTTGATATAAATTATTGTATGACGCACATGAAGTAAGCAGATGAGCTAATACGCACTACTTATTACGAATAAGAAAGGTGTGAACAAGTTTAAAATGTAGGGGAGGGGCAGAAAACACACAACACTTGTAACGAGAATTAAGAATTGTATGGGCCACCAATGCGTGCACAATATAACAGGCATACAATTGTCACAGTCTAAATTCCGTTATAAAATTGTAAAATACCCATAAAAACATTTTTGACAGTTCAATAAAAATGAATCCTATTGCAAAATGACGTGGGAATATAGCGGCAAAAATAAAAAGTTGTCAGAACTGGAAAGGCAGTGAGACCACGTAAAACTGAGCGTAACATTGACATATAAACTATAGTTCTAAAGCAGAGCAGTTTGTCACGATAGATATTCCACATTACTACATTATACATCATTGGATACGTGAAGATACCAAATTATTGTTCTCACTATCATAACTATGCCTCTCATATTGAGCAAATAACATGGAAACGAATTACATACTTTGAGGAGAGATATATGGTAACTAATAACCGAACTAAGGAAGGAATAGCTAAAAATTATTGTATGTACATTCAGTAACAGATGAGCTAAGACAATTTCTTAAGAATAAACAGGGTGTCAATAGATAGAAATGTAGGGAGGGGCAGCAAACCAACAACACTTGCAATACGAAGTCCAGGAGCGCTGCTGTGTACACAACGTAACAGGGACATTACAAATACACTGTTGTCTCGATATAACATGTGTTACAAGCTTATACAACTACTATAAAACCCTTTGGGAACCGTTCAATGTAAATCCAAATTGTCAAAGCCAAGGACAAGAGCCATTAAAAATTGAACTGATTACACACGACAAACACACACGGCAAAGGGTCGGAGGTTGCATTAAAATGTAGCAGCTACATCGAAATACACTGCACAGGACCTAACATAAGACATTTTTAAAATTCTCCGGGGAATTCCTGATTTACAGTTTTCATTTGGAACACGTTCTGGATGCTTATTGAAAGCGGTATAAATTTCCATTTCTTGGTAGATATTCATCAGTCAACCTTTACTAGTAACATGTAAAACTTCTAGGGCTCTGGGGCCATTCGCAGTATGTACGCTAGCACATAAGTGAGTTCTTAACTAAGATTCGTAACTAGTACTAATATTCCTACGTACCCTCAGTCTAGTTCCAAAATTTCTCCCCGTTTGTCCAACGTAATGTTTTTCACAGTCATCATAATTGGCTTTATAGTTCCCAGGGTGATTCATTACTTCAGTCTTGTGGGAATTATGGCTTAGAGATCTGCCAATTTTATTTTTGTGCGAAAACTTAAAAGTCTTACTTATCTCATCAGAAAGTGCCCATAGTATGGAAAAGTAACATACTCAACTTTTCCTAAAGGCTGCTTCTGTGTTAGAGTAATACTACGTACATTCTTTTCTATCAAGGTATTCAATTTCTTAATACGCATAGCTGAAACCGTTCTAATATCATAACACTTTCTACAAGCTATTTCCTTCAGTGTGTCTAATTCTTTACTCACTTCTTTACTATCAAGAGGAATTGTTGACATCCTACTTACCATCGCTTGAAAACAGGCACGTGTAGTGAATGAGGATGATAGGAGTCGTTAAGGATTATAGTATGTGCTGTCTGTTAATTCATACAACTCGTTTAGAGAACAGAAATGACAGAAATGGCGAGCTGTTAAAGTGTGAATTAGTGTGCTCTTTAGAACTCAAACTAAATTTAGGTAACGCTCATTTCTGTGTGCAACAAAACTTATTGGTGACAGGTTGTTATCCACTTTTGTAGTAGGAATAATTCTGACCTTTATCAGAGTATCGAGTTACCGGGAACTCGCTTCCATCTGGCAGCCGAGGTAACTGTTACTGAGACGTAGGCGCCAAAGCAACTTTATTTTAGTCGCTATAAATGACAAATTGTCATATGAGAGCACTTACGTTACCATGGCAGTTTTTTCATAATCAAGTAAAAGATTGCGATCAGTGGTGTCGACGGCAAAGAACTGAGGACAATAACAGGAGTGAGAACTAACTGAGAATCTGATAGTGAGTGACACAGAGCACGCTGTAAAAGGGAGAACTTCAGGTTTTCTTCTCTTCTCTTACCACACACTTTGCTGAACCGGGTCCAGTTACATGCCTAGTAGTGCGAGGGATTTTGAAGACAAACTAAGGCAAGGGTGATGGCTACGTAAAACAAAGTGTCCTCTTGTTGTGTAAATACTGTGTTCGATAAACATGGACGCGAAGAGACCATTTTATAGTCAATGAAGTATACTTTTTGTGTTATTAGGTAGTTCCTGTGAAATACAAAATAATTTGGGTCCGTAACCCAACGAAAGTTCATACTCGTTCACTGTACGGAGAGAAGAGCAGTTTTAAGCAGGAGTTTTTTTTTTCTTACTTCTTTAATGTTTTACATTATTTGGCCTTTGACTATTGCTCTATAATCCTCAACAAATTTTATGTGTTTATAAATACTCGTATCAAAAATAGTTAATATAGTTTCACATAAACTACGCAATGTCTTCATCCACACCCGATTTCTGTTCCGTAACAGCACCCACTGACGTGGGCAGTGGAAGACATTAAGCAGCAAACTTTCCAGTGTCGTACATTCTGGTAATGCTGGTTTTCAAAGTCTATGATACTCTCGCTCTCACCTATCACTTCATAATCAGATACAAAATTGCATCAGGCACATTGTAATCAAGACGTAGCACCACTAGAAATGAAATTAATACAAATGTGAATCGCAGACGGCCAAACGTTTAGGGAAAAAATGCAGTTTTGGGGACATTGGGTGAAGCAGGAGGCATTTATGCCAGTGTCTGTCCCAGATAGCGTTTCGTGCAACGGAAAGACTGCGGAACGCTGATCAGAGAGTCATTGGTCGAGCGCCGATGCAGGAATACTTTTAATTTTCAGTTTTTACGTCATACTGCAAATAAACCGAAATAAAGCTGAGTATATTGTATTTATTGACACTTTCATAAAATGCATGAAAAGGAAAGGCATAGTAAGTTTGGGATTGCAAAATAATTTCCAGGTACGGATTGAAGATCAAAAAGTGCACTAGAACTTCATATAGAAAATCAAATACTTGTCTTACTTTACAACTGCTGATTTACACGTACTGAGATGACATCCAAGTAAAAACAGGGGACGCAGTAATATTATCGGCATATGGCACACGATCCAAACCTAGAAGTTACAAGTCTGGTGAGAACCACACTATTACTGTGGAGTGAAGCAAGTCACATGTCTATTAATCAGAAGCACTAAGTTCAAAAAAACCGTAAGATACTAAATCTTCGATGTTTTAAATTTCGTATAGAAAAACAAAGTCCCTTTCCATTCATAAAAGGTTCTCGCTCGTCGCATAATTGGACAGCATAGCACGCCTAGAGCATCATGTCGTTGAGTATTTGCGACTATCGCTGGTTACACAATGGATGCAGTCTTCTCTCTCAGTGAGATAAGAGCAGTTTAGAAGCTTTTCGATCAGATTCCATGCCTGACAAAAGTACTGACTTCGCTGGTTCCACTAGAGAAGAATATTGGTGAGGAAACACTTTAATACTACACAGCAACAATACTTCATCTTCAAATATTTCGTCCCTTAATTGTGGGTTTGTTTACCCTCCAGAAGAGTCAATCATCAGAATGAACTTCTCCTCCACCACATAGGGCTTCATCGCATCTGTTAAAAATGTTTGTGTAAAGCTCTTGTAAGTTTCGCAGATTTCGATGAAGTAAGGACAACATTCTTATACTGTCCTCATCGAGAGTTTCTAAGTTCTCGGTCCAAAATTTTCCTTTGCCCTTTATGAAAATACCAATAAGTGCGACGCAGTGAACACTATTGCGCTTTAATTGCATTATAAGTGCAGTAAAAACTGAAAATAAGAAAATTATCTTCACAGGGACTCCACCCAAGGACCCTCAAATTAGCGTGCCATACTCTTTTCGTTGTGCTAACCGCTATACCCAAGTTAGATTAACATAGACACCTCATGTCTTCCCGGACTCAAGCCAGAAAAGCTATATTTTTTCCAAATGCTTGGCCAACTGGAGCTCCTATTTCCAGTTTAAGTTCTGCTCAAGACTTGGACACTCTTGCACTACAAATTTGGAAGGCATCGGTGTTGACGAGTAGCCCCCATCCACATGATTATAAGTGTATTTCACAACCAACTACACACATATACATAAGTTATTATTGTTTTTCCAGCCGTAAGTTCACTGTAATTTAAGATTCTTTCTTTCACTGTATACATTACGCTTTTATTCACAAAGGACATTCAGTATTCATACTGAGAATATGGCATGTGTTATTGCGGAGGCAAGGTAGCCCCTGAATGCCGGCAACCCATATAACACCACAGCGGACGGGGTCGTCTATGGCTAAAGGCGTATCCAAAAGCACCATGGTAATCACCTGCTATTTACACACAAGATAATGGAAACAGACATTCCGAGCACTACTTCCTGCAGGGGGAGCTCGAGCCATGGCCTGCAGAAAGTATCACTACGCCGAAATCTGATTGGCTGGGACAGCTATTTAGGGGCTAGGACCAGGCCCGAATTTCAGTTCACGTCGGATGCCGACCTCGTTTACTGCAACCGACGATGATTACGTCTTCGTCTCGAAATTGGACTGTTACTAGTGTGTGAATGTGTTACCACGAATTTTTTGGAAAATAAGAAGTGAACTTTTGTTTGCCTCAATTAGGAGACATTTTTTCTTTATTGTTACGTTTCGTTCGTATGTTTAGTCCTCAACGTTGTGAACTTACATCAGTAGAAGTTGTGTTGTGGAAAATTCCGAATTGTCAGTCACAACAGAAGTGGTGACGAGTTGGTGCCTGCGCGTGTCGTCCTTATGGCGGAAGTTGTCCTTCAGTAGCTGGTCCAAAGTGTCCATGACTTACTAAAATGTTTTCAACAGTTTTGCAAGAACTCCCAGGATACGCAGGAACGTTTATTTACGGAACTCTTGCAAAACCGCCAGGTCCCGCCGCCCCCGCCGTTTCCCGCTTTCAACGAGGATGCTGAAGACTGGGAAACATGTGAGAAGCGGCTCCAGCAGCATTTTCAAATCCACCAGGATGTCCAGGAGGCTGCTCGTCGTTCCTACTTTTTAATCTTAGAACCAGTCCCAAATGTATGTTCTCTTGACGAAACACCAAGCTCGACCTCCGGATTCTTTGACTTTCTTCCGGATTTGTGAGGATCTCCCAGCTTACTATCGGCGACAGTTCCATGTGTTGGCTGCCCGCGTCGAATTTTACCAGTGCCGCAAGAAGGCTGGCCAATCCTATCGCCAGTGGGCAGCGGAACTGCAAGGTCTCAGCCGGAAATGTCACTTCAACACACGAGTCTCCAAAGAAACCTATGCGGACGAGATGGTCCGCGACCACCTCATCCAGGCCACCCCTGATGCAGCTTTCTCGCGCGACACCCTCAGACTCGACGATCCTACTCTGGCAGATCATTAATCTAGCATTCAAGTACGAAGTCTCTACGGCGGCCGACAAGCTTTTGGAATCCTGGGAGGAAGTGGCGGCCCTCCACGACCACGACGCCTCGGAGCCCGTCGCATCGCTGGCGGAGGTCGAAGACGTTGCCACCGTCCGTTCCGATGAGCGGCGCAGGCCATCCTGTTCTGCACAGCGTTGACAGGGCAGCCGCCCTGTCAAGGAGTTTGCGCCCTCGGACAGTTCCACAGGTCCAGCGCAGACCGTCAGTGCATGGAGATCCCTGCGCCCTCGCCAGCGCCGCCAGCCCCTCTGGCTGCCGTCCTTCCCGGAATGCTGTAAGAACCATCCACGGGAAGACTGCCTTAACAGTTGGGCATATTGTGCAGTGTGTACCCGTACCGGACACGTCAACTCGGTCTGCCGATCGTGGCAGCCGCCTCCTCCTAGGTTGGATCGTTTTTACAATTTATGTGTGGATGTCCTCGTTTCTCCTTATCCATATGATGCTTCAGATCTCTCCATGATACAGCACTCCATTGCAGACATACAGTCTCAACTACTGTCTGTCTGGAATGTAGGATCTGATGATGCTCCAGAAGTGCGTTTTCCCATGCACACTTCATCTCCAGCATTGGTCTGGCATTTTCCCAATAAATGTCAAAAAATGGTTCAAATGGCTCTGAGCACTATGGGACTTAACATCTGAGGTCATCAGTCCCCTAGAACTTAGAACTACTTAAACCTAACTAACCTAAGGACATCACACACATACATGCCATTGGCAGGATTCGAACCTGCGACTGTAACAATAAATGTCAAGTCGGTGCCCAAGGTCTCCATAGTTACACCAGTTCCCTGCAACTATAGTGTGCCATAGCTGCTCCCACATTATAATCATTTTCACTACGAAATGGGTCGACGATTGTTCACATGCCAGTGTAAGTCATCTGCATGCTAGGTTGAGTCTTTGTTATCGTCTGGCTTCCATACCAGTCACTGACCCAGACACATTACTCAACTTCGCACTCACAAGGACCTGGGTGCGCCTTCCACTGACTCCATCAGTCTTTCAATCTCTGAGATCCAACACTAGGTTCCAAGTGGGACCATCCACGACCCATGGTAGCAGAGTGTTCCATGATGGGAACTGGGTGGTCAGCCTGTCAATGACAGACACGGTGGGATGGCTGCCACAAGAGATTAGACACCTTCGCCACGACAGTAAGCACTCTAGTGCAAAGACTTGGTATCTGCCGTGGTATTGAACTTCGTACTTCTAATGAACGAACCGCCTTTCTATTGCGGTCCATCTGTATATTTTATGTTGTTGTAGTTTGGCTCAATAGCGTTACTGGTCCGCACGATATGTGGAACTTTTAGATTTGTCAGTTTGCTATAAATTCAACAGACGTTCATATAATTTCAGACAGTCTGTATCATCTTTATTCAGGCAGTAAGTAACGTCAGTGGATGAAATGTGAAACATGTTTGTTAAAATAAAGTTGATATTGATTTTTGTCCATCTGGGAACTTTGTTTTGTTTGTGAAGTCCACGTAAGGCCCCTAAATGTTTGGGCGTGCGCGTGTGTAAATTAGGGAAGACATGTTAGATATCCAGCAGAGATGAAGGTCTCCTACACTCATTAAGCTTAAATCTTCTCTGTCCAGACGTGGATTTCCATGAACATGCTGCCGCTGTGTGTGATCTGCAATGTGTTGTTTGCAGAACAGTCAGAACTCCCCTGACAAGAAGCCGGAGCCTGTGCTCCACGTGTGGTGGAGGAAAGCCGTGAGATGGCTATGCTGCTGTCGCTTCGACGTGGAGGCCCAGGCGCACGAGGCCGAGAGCTTGTTTGACCACTTCGCTTCAAGCAACAACGTACGGGCAGCTGCTTTCGACGCAACCTCCTACTCCGCATCCGGATACTGCGCCGACTGTGAGAACGAACCGCAGGTTTGGAGGCAATACACCGCAGTATTCCCGAAAAAATTATAGGGTTTCAGAAAACAGCTGTGTATGAACTACAAGACATACAGACCAACGCTCCATATTAATGGATACAGCATCTTTCCAAGCGTATTGCTAATATGCATTTTGGCGCAGCTACACTGGGTGAGATGTCCATGTCACACCATGTAGACGCATAATGTAGTATGTATTATCGCATTTAATATGTTCAAACTTGCATATGGGAATGAAATAAAATGACTTCCAAAGCAAGCCTGTGTTGCGTCTTCCCAGGCAGTTTATATCAGAGACTTACAGTGAATTGCACACATGTATAGGTGTCTGCCATGTCCAAATACGTGTCCATATTCAGCAACTATAAAGTGAGTTCAAAACTTGGAGAGATGCTCTATCTACTGGTATGTGCCTCTTTTCTGTATGTGTTAGAGTTTTCCTGCAGTCTCGTTCTGAAACCTCGAAGGTACCTATGAAAAACCACACATAGTAGATGTCGCTAGCCAGTGAGACAACGCGACATGTAATGCCACAATACTTCGTTTTAAACTGTAGTACTGAGCTTGGCCTTCCTTTAGACACAATTTCCATTTGCCCAAGACAGTTGTCATAATGAGACGTTATATTTTCTGTCCTCTACCTAACATTTCCTAAAACGCCTCGTATGGAAACAGGATTCCGCCGGGGCTCATACCTCGTGCTCTGTTGATGATATAAGGGTAGTTGTGGGTAGCCATTAGCTAGGGATCATTTGCATACGAAACGGATCAGCTTAGTGTCACCATCCTACGAACATGAACCAACTTCTTCCCGCTCACGCAAATGGAGCAGATCGGTTGGTTCTTTTTGCATTGGATGTGGTCTACGGTGGCCTGTAAAGGGGTTATGGAAGCACCTTTAGTACATGGGTGGTACCTTACAAAACCTCAGAATTTGTTTGACCACATTTCGTATCAAAACCGACCCTAGGATTATAAGACGGCTGCGCACAGCAAATGGCTGCAATTTTTACGATATATTCCTAAAGCCCCGATTCCTACCAGCCTTGAAAATTTGACACATATCTTTATCCGCTTAGGAGCTTTAGAGGTTCAAAATTATACTACTTCAAAACGTAAAATACGCAAGTAAAATCCGGTGTGAGACGAAATTTGAATAATAAATAACTTCAGCAAACCCATTTTCTAAAGTCTTTTTGCGCTATCGATAAACACCACAAAAACTTGGTTTTTGTGTACCAAAACCAGTCCGCTGACTCCAAGATTCCAAGAGGGCTACGCTCGGAGAGTGTAATTTTTACAATATGGTGCTAAGATACCAATCCGTTTATGAGTTGCAGATGTTCAAAGTAAGTGTGCACGTAAAACACGCCCGCAAAATCCGGTATGAGGCGAAAACTTAGTTTACAAAGTGACGTGTCATGAAGAAATGTGTTGTAAAGGGTCTGCGTCATCATCGGAAATGCTGGTGCAACCCCATGATATGTTACTGAAACACACGTGACATTTTTGTCCACTTAAAATCATATCTAAGCTGTGTAAAGTTACTTTTGCGTTATTTCAATTTCACGTAAGTAAACTACAAAATTTTACTGACTGATAAAGCTTTTTTCATATAAGCGACATACACCGTTGTGGCTTGGAAAAGAAAGGAGTTATCGGTAAAATTACAAAAAAGGCGAATATACTCTTGCTTAAAAGACTCTTAACTAAAATGTGGGGACAGGCTGCCTCATTCTGCCTCCCTCAGGATCTTTAAAAATGTTCTCAAAAATGGGAAAATATTCGCGTTATTTTTATGCTGAGGGGAAGGGAACAGTGTAAACGGGGAATTGGTGGTAAAGTAATAAATATTGAAATATAGTAGACGGTGGTTGTGGCATACAAAGGAGGAAAGGAGAAATAGCTTTGTTAGAGAAAGATAGGGACACAGTGGCTGTGGAACATAATTGACACTGACAGAACAGTTCTACGAAAATAGTGAAGAGGAGAGTGTCAGTTTGGGGGAAATAAAGATATGGAGAAATTGGAAATTGGTGAGGCAGTGATACTGAAAGCCAGAATCTATGACGACGCCAAGGAGGAAAAGAGAGATTGTAACTGTGGAAGGAATTAATGAGACACTAGCACTAAGAGAGAGCTAGAGGTAGACTGTGACAATGAGACGAGACAATTGCAGTAGGACAGGAAGGAGATTGTGGCTGTGAGACAGGAGACAGTGACAAAGGGGCGCAAAGGCATCATGACAACGAGTTAAACTGAAGGGCAGCGAATGGTAGCCGCACGGACTAGAGCGTCCTGTCACGGTTCGCGCAGCTCCTTCCGTCGGAGGTTCGAACCCTCCCTCGGGTATTTGTGTGTGTGTTGTTCTTAGCGTAAGCTAGTTTAACTCACATTAAGTGGTGTGTAAACTTAGGGACCGATGACCTCAGCAGTTTGGTGCCACAAGATTTTACCACAAATGTCCAAATTTAAACTGAAGGAGAGAATCAGAATAAGCAAACTTGAGTGAAAGGGTAGGATCGGTCTACAGTGATGTGCCAGTCGATGTGAGCAAGTTAAGGGAGCTTGAGGGAGTGAGTGCATGTTAAAAAGAACGTGAATATACTCTGACGCCAACATTTTTGGGAAATTTTAAGAAGTGCTGAGGAAAGTTGAATGAGGCAGCGTACACAACGTTCATAATCTTCTACATAGGAGGGTATTAGCCTTTTTCGTGTTCCGATACGACCGTTTACCCGCTGGTTAAATATTCTCGACATACAGTCAATTGGAACAGGACCAATACACTTTAGAAATAATATATGCTTTAGTCTGCAATCGTAACACTTTATTTTTTCCTATTGGCTAGCGGTTTCGGTACACGATGCCATCCTCAGTGCTAGAAGGTGGCCTGAGGATGCTGCTGTGAACTGATACTGATGGCCAGAAGGCAAAAATAAAATATTACGACTATAGACAGGAAACTATTTTATTCTCTATCCTATTATGAAAGAAGATTTAGCCTGCAGTGTTAACGAAGTAGTAATAACGATCTAATACATGTCATGGGTTTGGCGCCGAATTACATTGTGTGCGTCCAGAAACATTTCATTGAAGCAACTGTTCCACACTTTGAGAAATATGTTCCTCTTTAGAGTACAAGCTCGTTGTGGCTACAGTTAATAGAAAAATGAGGGAATATGATAGTCTAATTTACTGATCGTGCAGTTTATAAATAAGAGTCACACCCTTAAAGTCATATAAGCATCATCTTCGGTCTGTTATGAACACAATTTGAGAGTTCATATTCTAGTATACTTATATCATTATGAGAGAACTTTTTCTTCATATGAAAGTAATTTTATCCTCTGAATAATTTGATAGGTTTATGGTTGAGCTAAGTGTTGTTTGACATGTTTGTGGGAGTTCAGTTGAGGGAATTTGTTATATGGGGAAATACTTTGTTTAAAAGGGGTTTCAATCGATTCAGACGAATGTTGGTGGCCACTGTCCACACTTCTGAACCATGCAAGGTGGCCTGCAGTATGACTACGTGACTGTGTGAATTGGCCGCTGACGAATATGAGCTCGGCAAGTGTACAGAATTTCTTGGCTCTTATTAGGACCGATTTTCACCTTCGAGGCACCTTGAGTCTGGCAATTGTGGTTACGTTAACGTGAGGACGTATAAATTCATAAGGCCGTGAGGTGGAGCCACAGCTGCATGGAAACGCTATTACAGTTGGAAGAAAGTAGCGTAGTGCCCATGCCGGTAGCCGAACACAGGTCTTCCGCGCATGCTACGTGGGAAACGACTGTGGTACCAGACACTAGTGATGTCGAAAGCTGAATTAAAAGTCTGCAATGTGCTGCGTGGGATCTATGAACAGAGATTCTTAATTCTTTCTTTATAATTTAATGGTAGCAGGCGCTGTATACCAGTCAGCGCTTAGTGTCAATCGCTCATACCTGGTTCTTAGACTGACTGCCGTGCGGATATGTATGTTAACCTTAACAACACAATGCCAGGTTGGTGAAGCTGAGTATAAAGACTTAGGTCTTATGAAACATGCTATTCCCATCTGCTGCTAATGTTGGTCAGACGTGTATGAAGGTAGTGTTTAACATGCTGTTCTTGCACAGTGCGACATATCTCACACATGCCAGTGCGACTTCTCACACTGGCATGGAATCTTAGAGGCGGCGCGTTTAGTAAGGGCGAGATCGTCTTTCACCCAATACAACATATTCCTCAAATTTCCCGTGACCGAAAAACTTACCTAATGGAATACCTCTTGAGTATCCTTTCGATTCTCGAAAACAAGCACTAGTAATAGGGTAAGATAGCTATAGCAGACCGTGCCTCCGCGTTTTGATGTACAACAGTAGACTAAACTCGCTTCGATCATATTGTATTACGTATCTGTTTTCTCGAATACTTTTCTGATGGGACACCGTTCTTCCATGTAACAGCCGAGAGGAGTTACGACAACAGATCTGTCTAGGAAGTCTGAGAAATCACACCTTGTTATAGACTGTTTTCCACAAAGTAAGACTTTCATGTGCAGAAATAGTTAAAACAGGGGCTCGGTGAAATCAGGAGGAAAAACTCTTCCAAACGAATGTATTACAATCAATCATTCTGCTGTTGTCACCACAAGGAAACGAATGGAGTCGTGGGTGAACAGAGACGTGTTCTTAATGGTACTTTCTGGGGTGCAGATGGAACCACCCTCCTCCGTTTTTACCGGTCCCTAACCCGTTCGAAACTGGGCTATGCTTGCTTTGTTTATGCATCTGCACGTGCGTCCCTCTTTCGACGTCTCAACACTGTCTACCATCGTGGCATCCGTTTAGCCACTGACGCCTTTTACACTAGCTTGGTTGAGAGTCTGTATGCCGAAGTTGCTGAACTGCCACTGTCCTACCACCGTGACTTTCTCCTCAGCAGGTATGCATGACGTTTGTCTGCCAGGCGTGGCCACCCATCCTATGCCTCCTCCTTCGATGAATGTTTTGATCGCCAGTATGGCGCTTGTCCCTCTTCTCTGTTACCTCCTGGATTCCGCTTTTGGAATTTGCTCCGGCAGCCTAAATTCACACTACCCGCAACATTCCCTGTGAGTGCTAACCCTTCACCACCTTGGCTTCGTGCGGCGGCGCTTCATTCGCTACCTAAGGACACTACTCCAGCCTCGCTCTACCGCCTTCAGTTTCACGACCTTCTGTTGGAAATTCCCGGTAGTACCTTTGTCTACACTGGCGGCTCTGGGACTGACCTCGGTCCCTTCGTCATTGGCGCCGACGTTCCACGGTACCGGCTTTCAGCACATTGCTCAGTAATTACAGCCGAGTTCTTCGCCCTGTATTGGGCCAAGCAGTACACCCGGCGACACAGGCTTTTCGGTTGTGTCCTCTGTTCGGACTCTGTCAGCGCCCTTCAAAGTCTCTGTGCGCTTTACACCGCCCATCCCTTAGTGCAACGGGTCCACAAAAACTATCACTTGCTCACTCTTGATGGAGCCACTATGATGTTTATGTGGGTTCCTGGTCATGTCGGTCTGACAGGAAACGAGGTTGCTGACGCTGCTGCAAAGACTGCAGTACTCGTACCTTAGCCCACTAGTTGCCATATTCCCCCCGATGATCTCTGTTGGTTGGTTGATTTGGGGGAGGGGACCAAACAGTGAGGTCATCGGCCCCATCGGATTAGGGAAGGAATGGGAAGGAAGTGCGCCGTGCCTGCTCAAAGAAACCATCCCGCCATTTGCCGGAAGCGATTTAGGGAAATCATGGAAAACGTAAATCAGGACGGCCGGACGCGGGATTGAACCGTCGACCTCCCGAATGCGAGTCCAGTGTGCTAACAACCGAGCCACCTCACTCTGTCCCTATGATATCTGTGTTGCCGTCTGTGAGGAGATGGTGTCACTTTGGCATCGCCATTGGTCCTCCCTTCAAGGGGATAAGCTCCAGATTATTAAGCCTCTCCCAGCGTCTTGGGCGACCACCTCTCGCCCCTCACGCCAGGCTGCGTATAGGGCACTGATTTTTTAGCCGTGCCATTTCTTAAGTGGAGGTTCCCCACCACTTGTTGCACATCGCGTGCAAGGTTTAACTGTCCGCCATTTCCTGATGGAATGCCCACTTCTAAACTGTTTACATTCCCGCTTGGGTTTGCCGTCTGAGCTGTCGGCCGTTTCAGTGAATGACGCGCGGTCTGTCGACCGACTTTAACTTTTTATCCGTCGTAGCAATATGGCGAAAGCCATTTAATCTTTAGTTCTGGACCTTCATTTTTATATCGAGTATTCTATAGCCCTTTCTCGTCGTCCCTGTTTTTATCTGTCTTCTCTTATGTCGATTGGGATTGACGTGTAAAAATTTTTTGTCTCCTCTCTGTCTTCGTGTTCTATAGTTTTGACTTGGGCGCGTGTGACCCCAGCTGTTTTTGCGCACTAAAGCCAAACAAACAACACGTCAAACCTGACAAAATTATGCTGTTTTGTTCTCAACAGGCAACTTGCGTAGAGTGGCGGTGTAAGGAGTTTGTAGTCATATATGTTGCACACGCTAACAAGTAGCAAACATATCTGTCACTAAGCTTCGTTTTCAAGAACTTCTGAGTGATTATAGTTGGTGTGACTTCGGTCTTAGGAATTACAAGGGTCTCGTTTCTCTCAGCAGACTGTCATTCAGTTTCTGATGTCATACATAACACGTTTGTGTCGACTTCAATCCCAGTGAGATTAATCAACAGTCGCAGGAACGAGAGAGTTGTTATCTTAGCTTCCGCAGTCGCCACAGATCAATTGCATTCCTCGACACGCTGGTTCTTCTGTCTAACAATTGACTTTTGCTCCCATCTCTTTGCCATTCAGATATTCATGAACTGTTGAAGAGATTCTCGACAAATTTGAAGATGATAGTTGCAGGATAATTCACTCCACGCATAACTCCACGGTATAACTGAGCACATTTCATAGTTGATGAATGTATCCATTTCCTTAAATGTAACACACAATGAAGCATCTACGTTACTGTCACCACTGTTTTGCCGATGTGGCTCACTAGTGGGCACTCTAACGTCAAAAAGAGGACAAGAAAGAAGATTGCGGCTGACAGGGAACACGAAGAGACTGTTCAGGCTACGACGCTAATGAATGCTCACAATGGTAAGAGATATATTGTCAAGGACATTCTAATCAGCCATAGAAGAGTCATTCGCATCCTGCATCGACAGAATTTCCGTCCAATCATCTGTCACTATATCAGGCAACCGACAATCGTGATTTCGAACGTCGTACAGATTTCTGCTTGTTTGACCTTCAGCAACTGAGAGACGACAATACGTTTTTCCAATGTGTGCTCTTCACCGAAGAATAAACGTTTAGTAACCACGCTAATGCAAATTTGTATAACATGCACTACAGGACAGCCAAATATCCACACTGGCTTCGTCACGTGCAACATCAACAGCCGTGGACCGTAAACGTATGGTGCTGCATTCTAGAGGCCTTACGTCACCTCAGGCGTTCTAAATGGACATTGGTACACACAGTTTCTGACGAACGTTTCGCCAGTTCTTCTAGATATTCGACAGTGTATGTGGCTGCAGCACGTAGGTTGCCCACCCCACTTATTCCGTGTTGCAACGCAGTTCCTGAATGAGAAATTTCCTGGACGCTGGGTAGTGCTAAATTCTATTGTCAAAGGACCTGCGAGGTCGTCCAATTTGACTCCTCTTGATTTCTTTCTTTGTGGAGCAATCAAAGATGCAGTCTATGACGTAACCCTAACTACATCAGACTACATGTGTCCTCGAAACGCTACTGCATGCTCCACGTACCATCCAATGTACTTACATCTGTTCAACGTTCTTTCGAACGGCGATTGCAAATGAGCGTTTCAGTCCGATTTCAACATTTTGAACACATTTTCTTAAAGGAAAAATTTGTGTTATGAGATTTGGGTGGTGACCGAATCATAGATAGTAAATTGTTTATTTCATTTACGTACGTACGAAATTGCATTGCAATGTGATATAAATCGACAGCGTATGTTGTCCGTGGCTGGTACTCGCTTACTTTGAGCATGAAACGACTTTTTGCGATGTACAGGTTGTCACCAAAGTATTTTTAATAAAATATTCAAAGAATGTATATCATATGATATAATTTAGAGCAGTGTAGGTAGTGACAGTTGTCCGACAGCATGTATTTTACCTCGGAGAAGCACACAGATACGTACAAAAAGATTGGTCAGATCTTCCTTTCAACTGTTAGATGTTTAACACAACAGTTGCTTTTTGCAACGTGTAAGACCTATTTACTTTTTATGAATGAACAGTTCATTTCTCTGTTTCAGCTCACGTAAGTCTGCGAGGATATACAAATGTGAAATAGTTTCCCTAAACCCTTTGTGATATGGTTGATTCTATCCTACGTCGGATTTACAACATTCGTAGGTGAACCTGCATCTAAGTCGTTAGTTGGATCAAGGGGAAATGAAGACTTGTTCTCGTAGCGCAGGCCTGCCTTACTGTTTACAGCTACTCAGCTTGGTCCGACACGCCTGCTTGGTAGTGTTTCCAGCGCACATACCGTTTCTGGTCACCGTGCTCTAACATTATAGGATATTTCTCCAATTTTCTTACGACAGGTTTCAGTGTCAACATTAACAAACGGTGTATTACTGTAATTGTCTTCTCAAGGGCCATCGAATGCAGTTATAAAAAGTGCACCATCCAATTAAGGAAAACGTACTTACTTCATTACGTCAGTTGACACCACAGCTAAAACCAAAGAAAAACATAAGAAAACAGTGTTTCCATGTGTTTAACGGTTCACGAAATAAATGGGGTATTACAGCTTACGTGACTCATCTTGTATGCAGGGTACTATTTTTATCATTGCAACTGAAAGCATTGAAATATCTCGAAAACTACACATCGGATCAAAGAAAGTTATAATTCCGATTTGTATGCCTAGGAGGGGGAATAAAGCGATACCACACTCGGACCGCCACCCCACAACGTGCGTGGATGGCGAGGGGCAGCTTTGATATCTTGAATGGGAAGCAACGTTTTCTGTAGCAGATTACCATTCTCCTGCAAAATCTACATATGTTTTGTGCGAAGCATTTTCTTGGTTTCGGCACAGACGACGCTGTAATCGGAGGAATAACTATAGCAATACAATCGTAATTTACGACGTGCTACTCAATTGCCCTTGAATATCCAGTAGTACGTGGGGTCCCACAGCCATGCAGCGAGGGTATGACAGGCCAATATTTCATATCTTCTAATTGGAGACCCCATTCGCAACAACGTATTCCTCTGACATATCGAACAGGGGACTACTCGACGCGTCACTGTTGCCGTGTAGCGAATTACGACGTATCATAAGGGAAGTACTGTATATTGCGACCTGAGCTCAGTTACTGTGTAGACGTAGAACAGATAGCGTCTCTAATTACTGCAGTACATGCGCAGGTTTTATTGCCTGCGCACCTACCTATCAGATGGGCAACAGACTTGCAAGTGGACGATGAATATTGCAACCACAGAAGAAAAAACTGAAATGATCGTGATTTACGTAGAAGGTACAGATGGTGAGGCTGCTATTGGTTGTACGCCGAGCGTTTTCCAGAGAAAGCTCGCTTTCGTTCATTCTTTTACAAGGTTGTGAACGCCTTTATGACTGATGGCAGCGTACAGACCAACAGAATGAAACGAAGCAAATATGTTACACGAGAAGGTAATGAAGGCGGTACTAGCGGCAGTGCACGACAACCCTCGGATAATCTCCTGGCAATTACACTGAGAGTCCTAAATGTCTGTAGGTAGTATTGTCACAATACTGTGTCGTCATAGGTATTATCCACACCACGGGCCACTGTATCAAGAATTTTATGGTGACGATTGCCATAACTGCGAATTGTGTTGTTAATGTCCTCGTCAACAGTGCAAACGACTTATATAAGTCTGCAGGGTTTCGTGGCCGTTGCCATAGTTTGCGAATGCAGACTGATCGTAAAGTATTACCTTGGCAAAGAACGTGAGTGTATTTAAATTCTTCTGGGTTGTTAGGCCGCGTCATATTTCCTTCTAAAATAATCGATGTTTCAACCTCTCTGCTGGGATCTTCTTAAGGATGTTTCGGTGTTCACTATTCCTAGAAGTGTTTTAGTATCAGTTAAAATTTCTGTAGCTACCATTGGTGGACCATCATCATGGGCTAATATGGTTTTTAGGCGGAATATTAATCACCCTAATAAGAATGACGAAGAACTACCTTCTCACTGCATTCGCTTACTGTTTGTTTCTGGGGTCACTGACTACATAAGCAGAATTACAAAGAAAAATGGTTTCCAGACATCTTTCTTTAATCAAAACAAATTAAAAGGTTTTTTCCAACCGAAAACGGATGCACCTAATTACCTCCACAGCGCATGAGTTTATCAAGTGACTTACGGCTGCGACAAAGTGTATAGAGGCGATACGGGAAGAGCTGTTAAAGAACTCATTAAGGAACATGAAATGCACACGCTGCTAAATCAATGTGTAAAATCAGCAGTAGCGGAACATCATGAGAACTGTGGCTCTGATATCGATTTTAATAACGTACGTGTGCTGGTTTAGGACACCAACATTTATACAAGAAAGGTCAGAGAATCGGTTGAAATTTCCATGAATACATATAATTTCAAAAGGGAGGACGGCTATAGGCTTCCGCCATCAAGGAAGTAAATATGCGGCCGCATTGTGAGAGCCTCAAGTCACCTCGGCGGACAATAATATTTTGGGTAAACATTCCCCCATCTTACTCCGTCAGTTTCGCATTTAGCCAATGATGATGGCCAGCCAATAGCCGCAGGAGGAATTTCAACCAATAATCCTTCTCCAGAATAAGTGTGAAATAGTGACATTCTATCCAATGACGATGAGCCACCAACAGTATCCGTAAGAGTTTGGCCAATAACGCCCTTCTTCTGCCTCAGAGCGGGAATATTAGCCTATGAAGATGGCCCATCAATGGCAGCAGCAGGAATTTTAACCGATACTCACACTTCTCCAGCACAAATGCGGAAAACTCTCTTTTATAACAGAAAGTGACACTGGTCTCTGACTGTGTTCTAGCAATAGTGGAACCCAAACATCCTGAAGAAGATCCCAGCAGAGGAGTCGGACCATCGATTATTTTAGAAGGAAATATGACGCACACTAACAACAAAGAAGATTTCAAATTAAATGCACTCATGTTCTTTGCCAAGGTAATATTTTACGATCAGCATGTATTCACAAACCATGGTAGCGTTAACCCGCATAACATGCATTACTACAGTGTAGAAAATCTCCACTGGTTACGGGAAGTTGACCATAAACGTTCTTGGTCGGTTAACGTACGGTTGGGGAACAAACTAAATGGTCCATAGTTTATCGATGTCACCTTCAAGGGAAGCAAATATCGAACATTTTTCGAACGGGAACTAACGGTACTACTGCGGGTTGTTCCCTGGACGGTTGACAGAGTATTTGGTTTCAACGTGTCGGCTGCATTATTCAGTTTAAGCACAGAAAGTATTAGACCGTGTTTACACTGGTCGGTGGATCAGCAGGGATGGCCCTATTAATTGGCCCGTTACGTCGCCGGATTTCTTTCTGTGGGGGTATTTTAAAGATAAGGTGTACCAGCAAGTGCCAACAGGCCGTGGACACATAGCCGACCGTATACGGCCCGTATACAGTCATTTGAAAAGCGGATCGCTAAGTGTACTGAAGCTGGCAGTACTACGTTCGAACACTTCCTATAATTGGAATAGTAGAGTAGCGTTCGTCTCGTTCTCGCTTCCCACGCCCGGGTTCCCGGGTTCGATTCCCGGCGGGGTCAGGGATTTTCTCGGCCTCGTGATGGCTGGGTGTTGTGTGCTGTCCTTAGGTTAGTTAGGTTTAAGTAGTTCTAAGTTCTAGGGGACTTATGACCACAGCAGTTGAGTCCCATAGTTCTCAGAGCCATTTGAACCATTTGTCTACGGATAAGCCGTGAAACGTGTTCGCTTATGTCGATTCCCCTTCCACTGAGCGAAGGCTCACGGAAATTGGATTGTGGCACTTGACATATTCTCCTCGTTAGCCTAGTGAGTGGTGTTGAACAAGGCAAAAATCTTTGTGCAGGATGAGTACGTACGAAATCGACGCCGCCGTCGTCACAAGGCCCTCGAGCGCAATCTTCGGTACTTCTCGCAAACGGCACCGCCGTGGCGCCAGTTCGCGAAGTATCAGCTGCCCGAGATTCCGTTGTCAATGCTGCCGTGTACGGAGACCACCACCACTGTCGCCGTCTACAGTTTGAAGTCTTTGGCGACGATGTTGGAGGACGACGATAGCAAGCCCCTTCGGGATACTCCAGATCCAGAGGAGTCGCTAGTCATCAGCTCCAAGTTCACCTCTGCTACAACATCGTGGTATTCATTTTCGTCTGCGGAGCAAAAGCCACAATAATATATCTCACTGACACTTTTAGCCGGGATTACTGTTGTAAAGGAAGAAATATTTCAAACCATGTATCGGCTGGAAAGTCTATAAAATCTGAATATTACTGATTTTATACTTACTAATTCAGTTTTACTTTAAGTTTGTAGCTGACACAGGTTTCTCTCTAGACCATTTGTTCTCGAACTTTTTTAATTCACGGCCGTCTTTGCGAGGCAAGTCAGCAACAATACTCGATTCTCTCTCTAGCACACACACAGGTTCTCTTCACCAGTCAGTTGATTATATGCTCGCAGTCCTTTCGTAGTCCGTGTTGTGGCACATTTTGAGGTTGATTTTTAGCTACTCACCTGTATGCATTGTCCGGTTAATGTGTTCATTTTTCAGTACCGGTATCGAAAAGGTTTTCATTAAAAGGAAAAGTGTTAAAATGACTGTGACACAAAGAAATAATAGTAACAAAAGTTAGAACGAACCGTTTCCAAATGTAATTCTCGTGAAAGCAGTGCACTCTACCGTAAAATTTCGTAAATACCAAGATCATTATTTAAACTTTTGATTTATGTTGCACTTGAAACTGTACGTTACCAGAATGAGACGTCCGCGGAGAGAAAGTAAGCAATGAATCCATGGTCTCTGGAACCTTGACCAGACATCTGAATAGCAAACAAGTTCACTTACTTGGAAACGATTAGAACTATAATAGTCGATTAATTTCATCAGCAGAAAAGCAAGCCAAAGCGGATAGCAATCGTTTTAAAAAATGAAGGAAATAAAGTTGGCGAAATAACAGCGAAAATCTACATCCACACTCTGCTGCACATGACAGCTTCCCTTGTACCTAAGGAAATAGTGAAATCGATGTTAGGTGATGACGCTGAGAAGGAATTATCTTTGGTTCCATTTTAAAACGATACTATGTCCCTTCGTATTGATGACATGTCTACAGGTATGCAAGGTAATGTCCATGAAAAACAAAGCGACGGTTATGTATCTCGACCGCAGCTCGAAGAGTCAACTGATATAAGTAACAAATTCAAACCACTGAGTAACACAAAATTTGTTCATGAGGATTCGTTTGTTGAACAATTTCTATCATGTACTGAACAGCCCTCAACGTCAACTGGTTCAGATGTCAATACCTCTGCATCCAGCATCCTGGAACAAAGCAGACTGTTCCGGAAATGTTGTCTTTCTGTTTGCACTAACAACGAACCAATAATGACTGTAAGACTCAATCGATTTGTAGCAAGTTTTAAACAAGATCTCCTGGCCGTAGGTTCAACAAATTGCTTCATACGTCGTGAGGCTCGGGTCGGGTAGACTGTTCCTAGATAACTTAAAATTATTTTGAATTTAGTCATTAATATGCTAGGACCCATAAGACAAGACTCCTCAAACGATTGTGTTATGTCGAAAAATGTTAGCACATCAGAAAGGGGTAACGAAAGTGTTGGTATAATAATCAACACGAAAACTGGAATGTAGTCAACATTATATTGAAAGCATACTCAAAGCTTTATCGCAATGCGTGAGTTAATTCAATGTGTGTGTTGCGAATAAACTAGCCATCGGTTCTGTAGAAGTCGTCGTACTTCCCACTTGATGAAATCTTGAATATAAATTCCATGCGAACGTCAGCTCAATCAGTTTTTAAACAACTTGGGTGTACAGTCTGAATTCATTGTATGTTAACTGTACAGAAGACAAGAGATTATTCTTGTGCGTGTGTCTTTAAACTGACATCCAGTTCAGACTCTGACGTTCAACCAATTTAACAAAAGGAAGGAAGAAGGAATGAAATTAGGGTTTAATGTCCCGTCAACATCGAGGTCATTAGAGATAGAGCATAAGCTCGGATTGTCTCAAGGAGCGGTAAGGAAATTGGCTGGGCATTTCAAAGTAACCATCCTAGCATTTGCCTGGAGCGGTTTAGGGAAATAGTGGAAAACCTATATCTGGATAACCGAACCTGCGTTTGAACCGTCGTTCTTCTGAATGCGTGTTCAGTGCGCTAACAACTCGCTCTATACCCATTACACAAAACGTTGTTTCAAAAAGATTGAAATTATTGCAGGATATCATGTTCGAGCTGTTAATGTTCCTGAGAGTCGCCTACCGCGCAGACTTACCTTTGCTGTACTTGCGGTGACGTCAAGCCCAGCTCTTATCAACGGGAAAAGCTCATAAGCTTTAAGGAATACCTCAGACAAATAAACAGAACAGCGAAAATTCAACGTGCTTCGTAAAAAATCTTGATAGTCTACGTCAGGGCATCCCAACCTTTTCAGCTGGCGGACCCCTTCTTCAGTCGAAAATCCATGGCCGACCCCTAGCCAGTCAAGAGCACAGTAACTCGAAATTTCAGAGCGAAACCCATGAGAACTGAAAGCTTCTTAATGCAGGTGCCATGTTCCCAATGACCGACCCCCCCCCCCCCCCCCGAAGTATCAATAGTCTTTTGTTTAGAGTTGAATGAAAACAACTTGAAATTAACGATCCAATTGGAATTCTCACTGTATCCGGACACTTACTAGTGGATTTACTTCCTTTGTTCAACACACTATATCTTGAATAAAATTACTTGTTAATTGAAATTTCACGCGATGGACCTGTCTTCCACCCAGAACAATCAACGTCACGTCCAAGCTGTTCGCTGTTGACAAGCTGTCGCTTATGGTCTGTTCACTTCCACTATTTGGCTACTGTTATGTAAGGAGCATGCATATTTCGTAACGTTCGCGCGCGTGCGCGCGCGCGTGTGTGTGTGTGTGTGTGTGTGTGTGTGTGTTTTCGTGAAATCCGAAGAAAAATGTTCAGATGTATGTAAAGTCTTCCTTTTATCGTCCTCCCTCCTCATTCATTTCAACTGGAAACTTCCCTTGTGAAGGCGATGAAGAAACTGCACCCTTCTTCAGTGATCCTGACTTCAGCCACCGATTCTTGTTAGAAGTAATAAACTGGTCAAAAATCGACTTATGAAATAGGTAGTGCACTGACAAAGCAAGTTTAACATTTAATGATGCCTGGGGCCGCATACGTGCCAGCGAGCGCTGTGATTGGTCGACAAAGATCGCTCCGTGCATGCGTAAAAGGTTTCAGCGCACCTAGCGCCGTGAGCCGGCGCACAAAGGACCCCTGTATTGTTGCGAAACAGTCGATCAGAGAAGCCGCATTCCCCGGCACTAAACTGTGTATACGTTCTCACTTAGGAACCGCAAAGGCTGCTTGGGGATACGACCTGAAGTAAAAGTACACATGTTTTTCACACGAAAAAAAAATAGTGATGAATTTCATTTTCACATTTTTATTCAATAATTTTACTCATTTTACACGATTTGGTGAAAGGTGGCTGCGGACCCCCTAGAAAGAGCCGGCGGACCCCAAAGGGCTCCGCGGACCACAGATCGAGAAGCCCTGGTCTACGTAATAAAAATAGTTCTAAACCTTTCTACTCAACTTCATATAAACGTGCAGCTATGTACGTGTGTTCATTTATACATCAAAATAGTGCATGGTTTTCCTTTTAATCAAATGTTATTTTGTCGAAATTCTTGCCAGTAAAATAGTGGAAAATCTCGATCCTTCTCAGTAACTAAGACGGATACTGTCACGGCAAACACTTGAATTCGATAGTAGGTAACTGAAGAAAAGGAAAAATAGTAGAGGAACACGGACTAGGGGAAAGGAATAAAAGAGTAGGCTGCCTTGTAGAATTCCGCAGACATTATATTTCAATCAATGCAAAAACATGTCACTATGTGGAAGAAACCTACAAACACCGAGGTGAAGATTGAAGATGGATTGGATAACAGTAAGAGTAAGATTTCGGAACCAGATTTTAAACTGCAAAATGTTGTCAGGGGCTGAGGTACACATTTACACCAATTGACTGCTTATGAAGTGTTGCTACTCTCAAGCAATTGCAGAAAGGTAGGGAAGCGTAGGAAATCAAGGAGACGTCACATGTATAAATTGAAGGAACCAGTAATTGTTGACAGTCACAGTAAGGATTTATTAACGATTTACTGAAACGGACACAAAATACCACAGAAGACGAATGGGTAGTCTTTCAGTGATGAAACAGTGAATGGAGCAGAGGATAAATAAGGCGGAAGACATAGGCCCAATAGAAACCGTCATCTGACAGCAATCGAGACAGTAAATTTAACTGACGGAAAGAGAAAATATAGAATCGCAGCAAATTAAGAACACAAAAAGGAGTACAGAGGTCTAAAATTGACGAAGTGGAAAGTGGCAAAGAAGAAATGGTGGCAGGAGAAATTCAGTCTTAGTTACACGATTGTCTGCGGAAAAATGTAGGCCGCTTATAAGGAAATTGAAGGGATTTCTCGAGAAACTAGAAGCGTCTGTACGAATATTAAAAGTGCAGACGACAAGCCAGTATTAACCAAGGAAAGGAAAGCTGGAAGGTGCAAGAAATATGCGGAATGGATATACAATGGAAGCAAAATTGACTACATGATGACAGAAACGAAGGGGAAGTAGGTAGTGCGGCCTGTAGTGTAATTGCGTGTATGTTATTACACAAGTTCAGACACTAATATTGCACAAATATATATCGCTGACAATAATAGTAAATCCCACAACATATCTTACAACTGACACATGTATAAATGTTGTTGTTGATGTTGTGGTCTTCAGTCCTGAGACTGGTCTGATGCAGCTCTCCATGCTACTCTATCCTGTGCATGCCTCTTTATCTCCCAGCACCTACTGCAGCCTACATCCTTCTGAATCTGCTTAGTGTATTCATCTCTTGGTCTCCCTCTAAGATTTTTACCCTCCACGCTGCCCTCCAATACTAAATTGGTGATCCCTCGATGTCATATATAAATAACAAGAGCTAAATGGGTGAAATGTGTTCACAAAATATGTACCAGAAAAACTATATTTGAAAATATTGCACTCGCGGCCGGGATACTGAAGCACTGATATTTAAGGCTGTTGTCTCAGAGATCAACTCTCCAGCAAAGTGAATTTCTAGCCACCTAATCGCTATTAACACGGTCTTAATGCATTACTCAAAACCAGAAGCTTGACAAGACGTCTCATAATTAATATCCTCAAAACACTCTTTAGTATAATCAGAACAGAGTGATGATATTTGAAAGGAAAGTCCTACAGAAGAGTTTTTGGACCTGTTTACGATAACGACGGTCAAAGATGGATTCGTCATAATATAGAGTTGTATAATATTTACGAAGCCGTGGCTGTAATGAAGACACGGCGGTACTAGTGGGCAGGACATGTTGCTGGAATGCAGGACAACCGTAAACAGCACTCAACACCAAGCCAGCCTGCAGAAGGTCCGTAGGAATACCTAGAACTCGATTGAGCGACCCCCAAAGACCTTCAGAGAGTGGGACTGCTGGAAGGATGGCAGAAAGGAGCTGAAGACAGGCAGAAGTGCGTAGAGTAAGTTAGCACAAGCATATATATATACTCCTGGAAATGGAAAAAAGAACACATTGACACCGGTGTGTCAGACCCACCATACTTGCTCCGGACACTGCGAGAGGGCTGTACAAGCAATGATCACACGCACGGCACAGCGGACACACCAGGAATCGCGGTGTTGGCCGTCGAATGGCGCTAGCTGCGCAGCATTTGTGCACCGCCGCCGTCAGTGTCAGCCAGTTTGCCGTGGCATACGGAGCTCCATCGCAGTCTTTAACACTGGTAGCATGCCGCGACAGCGTGGACGTGAACCGTATGTGCAGTTGACGGACTTTGAGCGAGGGCGTATAGTGGGCATGCGGGAGGCCGGGTGGACGTACCGCCGAATTGCTCAACACGTGGGGCGTGAGGTCTCCACAGTACATCGATGTTGTCGCCAGTGGTCGGCGGAAGGTGCACGTGCCCGTCGACCTGGGACCGGACCGCAGCGACGCATGGATGCACGCCAAGACCGTAGGATCCTACGCAGTGCCGTAGGGGACCGCACCGCCACTTCCCAGCAAATTAGGGACACTGTTGCTCCTGGGGTATCGGCGAGGACCATTCGCAACCGTCTCCATGAAGCTGGGCTACGGTCCCGCACACCGTTAGGCCGTCTTCTGCTCACGCCCCAACATCGTGCAGCCCGCCTCCAGTGGTGTCGCGACAGGCGTGAATGGAGGGACGAATGGAGACGTGTCGTCTTCAGCGATGAGAGTCGCTTCTGCCTAGGTGCCAATGATGGTCGTATGCGTGTTTGGCGCCGTGCAGGTGAGCGCCACAATCAGGACTGCATACGACCGAGGCACACAGGGCCAACACCCGGCATCATGGTGTGGGGAGCGATCTCCTACACTGGCCGTACACCACTGGTGATCGTCGAGGGGACACTGAATAGTGCACGGTACATCCAAACCGTCATCGAACCCATCGTTCTACCATTCCTAGACCGGCAAGGGAACTAGCTGTTCCAAAAGCACAATGCACGTCCGCATGTATCCCGTGCCACCCAACGTGCTCTAGAAGGTGTAAGTCAACTACCCTGGCCAGCAAGATCTCCGGATCTGTCCCCCATTGAGCATGTTTGGGACTGGATGAAGCGTCGTCTCACGCGGTCTGCACGTCCAGCACGAACGCTGGTCCAACTGAGGCGCCAGGTGGAAATGGCATGGCAAGCCGTTCCACAGGACTACATCCAGCATCTCTACGATCGTCTCCATGGCAGAATAGCAGCCTGCATTGCTGCGAAAGGTGGATATACACCGTACTAGTGCCGACATTGTGCATGCTCTGTTGCCTGTGTCTATGTGCCTGTGGTTCTGTCAGTGTGATCATGTGATGTATCTGACCCCAGGAATATGTCAATAAAGTTTCCCCTTCCTGGGACAATGAATTCACGGTGTTCTTATTTCAATTTCCAGGAGTATATATATATATATATATATATATATATATATATGGCCCGATCAGGCCCAACGGACCGTGCGTTTCTTTGAGCGATTGCCTCAACTTCCGCCTGTCTTAGATCTCCTTTCTGCCATCCTTCCAGCAATGCCACTTTCTGAAGGACTTTGGAGACGCTGTCGCTCCATCGAGTTCGAGCTCTAGGTCTTCCTACGGGCCTTCTTCCAGCTGGCTTGGTGTTGAGTACTGATTTCAGCCATCGGTTGTCCTGCATTCCAGCAACATGTCCTGCCCACTAGAATCGTCGCGCGCACACAAACACACACACACACATATATATATATATATATATATATATATATATATATATATATATTCGTTACAAACTTCTAGGACATGTAGAGGGTAGTGAGTACGTGAGTACATAACATTTTGAATAGGAACCCATGTCCAGAGCCGGCCGCTGTGGCCCAGCGGTTCTAGACTCTTCAGTCCAGAACCGCGCTGCTGCTACGGTCGCAGGTTCGAATCCGGCCCGGGGATGGATGTGTGTGCTGTTTTTAGGTTCGTTAGGCTTAAGTAGTTCTATGTCTAGGGGACTGATGACCTCAGATGTTAAGTCCCATAGTGCTTGGAGCGATTTGAACCATGTCCTGAAAGGTATCGTTTCCTTCCTACGACAGTTTCAATACAGGTGATTATGTCATCAACACCCACGTGAGGAATGTACTTCGGCGTGACCCAGTACAACTGTCGCAATCCGTTTGAAATGAATACTGACTCGTTTCGTTATTACTTACGCATTTGCATTGCAACTTACACCTTATGGTTTACATTAATCGACAACAACAAGAGCCCAGCATCTACGGCACCAGCCGCAAGGTACCGATGCGTTACAACAGCGGCTCAATGTGGCGACCACAAACATTGTTACACACACTGTACCTCCGAAGCATGTTCTGGTATACTCGCTCCATCCCATCCGGTGTCTCTTCAGTGTCTTGTGCAGCGGCCAGAGCTCGTGCCAGCAGATCTTCCTCTGTCTCTACTGCCCTTCATACGACCCCACAAGAAGTAGTTCTTAGGGGTGAAATCCGGCGATCGTGGCGGCCACGCGGTTGGACCACCACTGCCTATCCATCTTTCACCATACCGTCTGCTGAGATATCTCCGGACAGCCAGTGAAAAGTGAGGTGGTGCTCCATCATGCTGAAACCACATTTCCTGACGGACATTCAATGGCGCAGCTTCCAAGAACGGGTCCAATACGTTTCGTAGGAAGACTAAGTATGAGGAACCCGTGAGCTTGGATGGAAGAAGGTATGGTCCAATCACATGACCGTCCAGAATACCTGCCCACACGTTAATTCCAAACCTGTCTTGAAATCCCTGAACATGAGTGGCCTGCGGGTTTTCGTCCGCCCAGACATGGATATTTCGAGTATTCAGAACACAATCCCTTGTGAACCTACATCAATCTGTGAAGAGAACTCGACATGGAAAAAGGGGCCCGTCGATGCTGTTATTTGAGGTGGCAACACTTTTATACAAGAAAATTGAACAGTTTTGTCACACAATACCACACGTGAACAACACTAATGTGTTTTCCTGTCAAAATATTTCATAAACGTTGTTACGAAACAACCAGGTTTCATACATCATCAGATAAGAATTTATATATAACATGATGTTTGCATTCATAGAAGTTCATGTATTCACAGTCTAAACGGAATTTATTACCTCAGAGTGGGTCCTCGGCTGCCGACACACAATTATTATCGCAATTATGACCAACAAAATTTATGTCCATATAGAAAATCAATTTAAAACTGCCGCTTCAAAATTTCACTAAGATGGCTACTGACATATATATATATATATATATATATATATATATATATATATATATATATATATATATATAGGGTGGTCCATTGATAGTGACCGGGCCAAATATCTCACGAAAAAACTACAAAGAACGAAATTCGTCTAGCTTGAAGGGGAAAAGCAGATCGCGCTATGGTTGGCCCGCTAGATGGCGCTGCCATAGGTCAAACGGATATCAACTGCTTTTTAAAAAAATAGTAACCGCCATTTTTTATTACATATTCGTGTAGTACGCAAAGAAATATGAATGTTTTAGTGGGACTACTTTTTTCGCTTTGTGATAGATGGCACTGTAGTAGTCACAAACGTATAAGTACGTGGTATCACGTAACATTCCGGCAGTTCGGACGGTAATTGCTCCGTGATACATTACCAGTGTTAAAATGGACCGTTTATGAGTTGCGGAAAATGTCGATATCGTGTTGATGTATGGCTATTGTGATCAAAATGCCCAACGGGCGTGTGCTAAATATGTTGCTCGCTATCCTGGACGACATCATCCAAGTGTCCGGACCGTCCGCCGGATAGTTACGTTATTTAAGGAAACAGGAAGTGTTCAGCCACACGTGAAACGTCAACCATGACCTTCAACTAATGATGACGCCCCAGTAGGTGTTTTAGCTGCTGTTGCGGCTAATCCGCACATCAGTATCAGGCAAATTTCGCGAGAATCGGGAATCTCAAAAATGTCGATGTTGAGAATGCTACATCAAAATCGATTAAACCCGTACCATATTTCTGTGCACCACGAATTGTATGGCGACGACTTTGAACGTCGTATACAGTTCTGCCAGTGGTCACTAGAGAAATTACGGGACGGTGACAGATTTTTTGCACGCGTTCTAATTAACGACGAAGCGTCATTCACCAACAGCGGTAACGTAAACCGGCATAATATGCACTATTGGGTAACGGAAAATCCACGACGGCTGCGACAAGTGGAACAACAGCGACCTTGGCGCATTAATGTATGGTGCGGCATTATGGGAGGATGGATAATTGGCCCCCATTTTATCGATGGCCATCTAAATGGTGCAATGTATGCTGATTTCCTACGTAACGTTCTACCGATGTTACTAAAAGATGTTTCACTGCATGACAGAATGGCGATGAACTTCCAACATGACGGATGTCAGGCACATAGCTCGCGTCTGGTTGAAGCGGTATTGAATAGCATATTTCATGACAGTTAGATTGTTCGTCGAAGCACCATAACATGGCCTGCACGTTCACCGGATCTGACGTCGCCGGATTTCTTTCTGTGGGGAAAGTTGAAAGACATTTGCTATCGTGATCCACCGACAACGCCTGAAAATATGCGTCAGCGCATTGTCAATGCATGTGCGAACATTACGGAAAGCGAACTATTCGCTGTTGAGAGGAATGTCATTACACGTATTGCCAAATGCATTGAGGTTGACGGACATCACTTTGAACATTTATTGCATTAATGTGGTATTTACAGGTAATCACGCTGTAACAGTATGCGTTCTCAGAAATGATAAGTTCACAAAGGTACATGTATCACACTGGAACAACCGAAATAAAATGTTCAAACGTGCCTACGTTCTAGATTTAAATTTTAAAAAACCTTCCTGTTACCAGATGTTCGTGAGCCATGCGTTTGTGACTATTATAGCGCCATCTATCACAAAGCGAAAAAAGTGGTCCAACTAAAACATTCATATTTGTTTACGTACTACACGAATATGTAATAAAAAATGGGAGTTCCTATTCAAAAAACGCAGCTGATATCCGTTTGACGTATAGCAGCGCCATCTAGCGGGCCAACCATAGCACCATCTGGTTTTGCCCTTCAAGCAAGACAAGTTTCGTTCTTTGTAGTTTTTTCGCTTGACGCTTATTTCTTGAGATATTTGGCCCGCTCACGATCAATGGACCATCCTGTATATTGAAACTTATTCAAGAAAGCAAGAAACAAAATTTGTAGAGAGAAGTTAATCAAGAAACACCATGCCGTGCATGCGGTAAGTACTCAGTTCTCACCTTATTATGAAGAAACACTTCGTAATCAGAATTATCAGTTGTTGCGCTAAGAAAGCACAGTGAACAGTTTAAGTAATCTCAGTTTCTTTTAGCGGAGTGGTATTTTATTGTTGTGGACATTTCAAGGCAGAAATTGACCTTCATGTCAGGCACCTTTCATAGTGTACTTCAGAATTTAGCTTCAGTTAAAATTTTTTCGCTGCGTACACGAATAGTTATATTAGGTAATTAATTACATTAGTCTCCATTGTTTAAAATTCAGTGTTTCACTAATTTTCAGTTTTTTTTTCACGCCACTGTTCACATGTGCAACACAGGACCAACCAACAGTCAGTATTGCTCAGCAGTTGAATACATACCTAAAGTACACGTTACACGATGAGGAAGTTTTTAAAAAAACGAATATTCACTATTGTCATTTGTAGAGGAGTTTTACAGAAGGCTTAGAAGAGTAACGCAGAGACACGGTAATCATTGACAGTAATGGTGATAGACCGTAACTCCGAAGGTCTGAGGTTTATGACGAGTGTTTTCGGAACTTCTTGTCTTCCCTTGTTGCATACTGCAGCCTCTGTAAATATCGGAATCTTAAATATATAGTGCGTTCCTGTGTGCGTGAATGCATGCATGCATGTTTGCATGTGCACGTGGGGGACAGGGAGGGGTGGGGTTGGTGTAACTTCAGTTTCTAAAGAACTGCAGTGAAAAGCTTTGTATCTCCAAACGAGTATTTACAGTATCTTTGACTGTCGATAATTCAGCTACAGCTATTCTATAAGGATGGAAATATTTGAACACTAATTACCTACTTTTCTCACAGTAGCTTAAAATCGAGCTTTTGCTGTGTGCCGGATTGTTAATATGCCTTTTGTGCTTAGAACATGAACGTATAAAAATTATTAATAACAATGAGTGAACAAAGACATGGGAGCAGTCGAATTTTACGTCCTGCCGGTACAAAGACTCGGGTCAGAAAAAAAGAATACTGAATGTGAAAAGTATCGTATTGATAAAAGGGAGATGCTAGGTGTTAGATTCGCATCAGCGGTATATTAATTACGGTATTTGTTTCGGATCATCAGCCATCAGTTGTTTAGCAAAAATACATACACTCAAATTAAAAATAGTAATGGATCCTATACTACCCCTAAAGACGACTGAATCATACAAAGTATTATTATAGGAGTCTTCAAATTGTCCATTGATCTTTTTATTAGAGAATGAGTCCCAATTTTTATACAGTCGTACGAATATTGACAAGAATCGTAGTAATATTTATGAGTTTTTATTGTTCCAAAATCATCAAATTATTTGAGAAAGGTTCGAAAAATTAAAATCTACTCAAATACACGCTTAATAGTTGTATTCATTTCACATTATATGTTCTACAGGCAAACCTACTAATTTACGCAAATAAATAAACCATTATGTGGCAAGAGCGTATTCATATAGTGTACCTAGCTGAATAACTAGATGACAGAATATTCAGTCACATTTGTTCAGTCGCAACATACTTGTAATATTACCACAAATACACTCCTGGAAATTGAAATAAGAACACCGTGAATTCATTGTCCCAGGAAGGGGAAACTTTATTGACACATTCCTGGGGTCAGATACATCACATGATCACACTGACAGAACCACAGGCACATAGACACAGGCAACAGAGCATGCATAATGTCGGCACTAGTACAGTGTATATCCACCTTTCGCAGCAATGCAGGCTGCTATTCTCCCATGGAGACGATCGTAGAGATGCTGGATGTAGCCCTGTGGAACGGCTTGCCATGCCATTTCCACCTGGCGCCTCAGTTGGACCAGCGTTCGTGCTGGACGTGCAGACCGCGTGAGACGATGCTTCATCCAGCCCCAAACATGCTCAATGGGGGACAGATCCGGAGATCTTGCTGGCCAGGGTAGTTGACTTACACCTTCTAGAGCACGTTGGGTGGCACGGGATACATGTGGACGTGCATTGTCCTGTTGGAACAGCAAGTTCCCTTGCCGGTCTAGGAATGGTAGAACGATGGGTTCTATGACGGTTTGGATGTACCGTGCACTATTCAGTGTCCCCTCGACGATCACCAGTGGTGTACAGCCAGTGTAGGAGATCGCTCCCCACACCATGATGCCAGGTGTTGGCCCTGTGTGCCTCGGTCGTATGCAGTCCTGATTGTGGCGCTCACCTGCACGGCGCCAAACGCGCATACGACCATCATTGGCACCAAGGCAGAAGCGACTCTCATCGCTGAAGACGACACGTCTCCATTCGTCCCTCCATTCACGCCTGTCGCGACACCACTGGAGGCGGGCTGCACGATGTTGGGGCGTGAGCGGAAGACGCCCTAGCGGTGTGCGGGACCGTAGCCCAGCTTCATGGAGACGGTTGCGAATGGTCCTCGCCGATACCCCAGGAGCAACAGTGTCCCTAATTTGCTGGGAAGTGGCGGTGCGGTCCCCTACGGCACTGCGTAGGATCCTACGGTCTTGGCGTGCATCCGTGCGTCGCTGCGGTCCGGTCCCAGGTCGACGGGCACGTGCACCTTCCGCCGACCACTGGCGACAACATCGATGTACTGTGGAGACCTCACGCCCCACGTGTTGAGCAATTCGGCGGTACGTCCACCCGGCCTCCCGCATGCCCACTATACGCCCTCGCTCAAAGTCCGTCAACTGCACATACGGTTCACGTCCACGCTGTCGCGGCATGCTACCAGTGTTAAAGACTGCGATGGAGCTCCGTATGCCACGGCAAACTGGCTGACACTGACGGCGGCGGTGCACAAATGCTGCGCAGCTAGCGCCATTCGACGGCCAACACCGCGGTTCCTGGTGTGTCCGCTGTGCCGTGCGTGTGATCATTGTTTGTACAGCCCTCTCGCAGTGTCCGGAGCAAGTATGGTGGGTCTGACACACCGGCGTCAATGTGTTCTTTTTTCCATTTCCAGGAGTGTATAACCATACGGTGGGGCTAATGCGCTTTGATACAAGAATCTTATTCAGATTTGCGATCTGTGTACCCAGGTAACATTACATCACTCCAAGAATAGCTTCAAATTTTTGTTATAAAATTGTTTTGATATTTCCTTAGGCGACATGGTGACAACATTCAAATTCTCTAATTTGGCAATCATCGTATTGGTTGACTCATATGTATTTGTGCTGGACTGGCCCACATCCTGACATTCGTCCACGTCACAGGAAACCAGCAATACAGTGGACAGGACGCCTCAGTCCGGACACTAGTCGTTTTTCCATTATTCTTGCATGTATTTGGAGATGGAGGAAGCTAATCAAGCGATCGATCGTGAGCATCAAGCTTTTCGTCAGCTGAGTGGTGGGTAGTGACATTGTGGCACAACTTCCAGGAGGTAAATCCGCAACGTAATATACGTGAGATATACGAAATAGTACAACCATATTTAGACTTATAGAACATGCCGTTCTTTCTGTAAAAAGGTATGTCATTAGTTCATGGTTTTGTATGAGCGGAGGTGCGTGAAAGAAAAATAATATGTGGATCCCAATCAATACAATTTAATTCTCTTGATATTCAGGGAAAAGAATATGGTAAACGCTGAAAGTGGGTTCTATTTAGCTTTATTTCACAACTGTCGTTTACGACGTAGGAAAGGACCATGTAGGAACAGCCACTTTCTCGTACCTGTCTCAGTTTACTACACTTAAATGTTGGCGGTATGTGGCCTGTTTTATGACAGCACCATCTGCTATTAACATTCAACATTACTAGCCCACGTAGCGTCCGCTTCGCAATACGGTGCCAGCACTGTACCTAATTCGAATTCGACAACGAAACCAGGTTATGCATTTAATCCAGCCTTCTTCGTAAAGTGGAACATTGGAACTTGATGAGTATGTCAAAAGTTTCAGATTTCGAGAGACAGAGATTAAGTGAATTGAATTTCTGAAGCAGCTTAAGCACTGGTTCTCATTGTCCCCACGTCGCTATTGTAATGTGTTACCACATACAAAATCAAAATACCACTAGCTATGTACTTGGTGGTTGTAATTAAAGTTCAACAACTCGCGGAGGTCCAGTGTGGGTAGTAATTATCGTACGACAGCGAAACTTGGTAGGTATATTAGTGCAGCACTGTGGATCTGATTTTGTTGGAAAAAAAGTTAGTTCCAATTTTGGTTACCAGGCGCAAACTTGAAATTATGCCTCCATTACTTGTTTGATCTTTCCTCTCCACATACCGTCCTTTTGACCATTCCTCCCCAGACCCCTTCCCAAAAGATCTCACCCTTGACAACAAAATGTTAGAAACATTCCTCTCGAGTCTGTAACACCTCACAGGTTCTCTACCTTCCACAGACGAACATACAATGATCCATATGTAATTTATTTAGGAAGGTTGGATAAAAACATAGGCCTCCTGCATCCTATGCCTGTAGGGAAAATTTTGCAGTTTTTCTTACCTGAACTGAAAAAGGCTACAATTCTGTCTGGAAAACCAAAGTGAAGGTTGAATTAAAAACTCCATAAAAGGGCAGTCTCTTAGTAAAGAGTGAAGTATTAAAATCTAAAAATACAGAAGCTTACAGTCGTTCTTTCGTTGTTTACAAACAGGAAAGAATAACGAAAGTTGATACGAATCTTGAAGAAACAGAGATTTTCGAAGTCGAGAAATTTATATAGGCGTTACAAAGTTTACTAAGCAATATGTAGTGGTTGGTAAATAACAAATTGTGAAACTGCAGACCTGCTTGTTGACAGCAACTCGTAAATTGTATCTGGAGCTGTGTCTATTCATGGAACTAGTTCTCCTGCAGATCCTCACGTGGCAGCTTTCATATAGTCCTTTAAAAGCCTCCTACACGGGCATATCAGCAAACAAAGTGGGTCTCAGATGAAATGCAACAAGTGTATTGAGCCTCATTCTACAGAAACCTGCCTCTCACCTGTTTCTTTTTTCTATAAACACGCGTCCACAGATCCATCGTGTCTTGAGTATCATAGACGGCGAGGAGCTCTGGAACTAGCTAGGTTTAATAACGTAGTCTTCAGGGATAGGCTGAACATTACTCGTATGGCAACCTTCGATTCCATCACAGGGAGACAACAACTTTTGTTTCCTGGCCCTACGGTTGCCGTTCATACAGAGAACAGCGCGCCAGATCACCAAAACAAAGAACTTTTTACGCCGCTGCCCACGACGAACCTACAAGGTTATCAGTGCGCAAATGGGAGTGGTTCCATACGTGTGGACGAGCCTCTTCAGACAAACGGCCCCCCGACCTCACCGGCAAAAAGCGGAAGTACACGAACGCCCTAATGTACATGAATGGTCTAAGCACCGAAACCTGCTTTACGTCACGCAATACACAATCACTCCTAAAAGTAAGGAAGGAAGGAAGAAAGGAAGATTGGGTTCAATGTCCAGTCGGTCGCTCCTAAATGTCAGAATGTCTATGTGCCTGGTGCTAAAAACCTCACAAGCACCGAATCTACGACAGCCTCTATTTCACAATGAACTAATCGATGAGCTAATAAATGTTATGGACATTGTTATTCGAAGTAAGCGACGATACTGTGCTATTAACGGTAGCGATATCAGGCTTCTCGTTTCTGATATCTTTGATTCTCTCCAAGCCTAAATTATGAAGCCTATAAAAGTACTGCAGTGGAATGCAAGATCAGCTAACTCCAATAGAGAAATATTACAATCAGAACTATTCATCACTCAGACTGATGTAGTCCTGATACGCGAAACATGGTTCAAGTTTCAACAGACTATTCGCTTTGAAAATTATTTCTTAAAAAGGGAGGAACCTCTAGTTAGGAATGGTGGCGTCGCTATATTAGAAAAAATGGGCTGCCAAATTCCCGTCCATTTGCAAGAAACAATGAAACTGCTGTGCAAATACAATCTTCTCATAAAGCCTTTACAGTAGTCTCTGTGTATAAGACCCGCCACTATAGAATCGTGGAAGAAAACTTGAGGCTTCTAATAAGCCAGCTTCGGCCTCCATTTATAATAAGTGGGACCTGAGTTCCCATCACGTTGTAAGGGGAGGAGACATGACTGACAGGAATGGCAGGTCTCTGGTGAATGCTATTGATGTCAGTCACCTAGTGATGGTTAAAATGGAACTCCCACTATTCCTTTCCGGAAAGTTCTGCAATAGATATGACGCTTTGTACCCCTTGTTGTACCGAACTTCCTAACTGGAACGTTAACACTGGCTCACTGGGATCAGATCATCTCTCAACTGAATTCTTCATTTACATAAAAGTTGATACTAACCAAAAAATTTTATGCTAATAGTAAGTGGAAAATGGCAGATGCGAACTGGGATACATATAGAGACACGGTTCGAGGAAACCTCGAAACTGTAGAGAGCAGCCTACAGGAAAACGAAGCGTATCAAATTTTAATAAATGTTACAAATGCCGCCGCGGATATCAGTATTCCTAAGAAAAAAGCGTTTACTATTATGGAGCAACATTCCCCTCCTTGGTGGAATCCCGTATGCTCTAGAGAAGTTGTAAAAAGCCGACTTACTCAGAAAACCTGTCGCCAGAATCCTAACTTCGGTAACTACTTGGCAATGGGAAAAGGAAATGCGCTTGTAGAAATATTCATGAGAAAAACAGAAAAAGGAAAACATGATTAAATTTTGTGTTTCACTCAATAAAGCAACCACTATGTCTAATATTTGCTATAAAACAAAGGGCCCTAGAAACAGTCTCCTGCGATCCTCTCTTCCTTCTACAGTTTCCTGTACAAAGAGATTTAGCGATACTCTTGCTCCTCCAACGGTCCCATTCCGACATTATACAACTCCAGCTGAAGGTAACTGTCATCGTGTTTTGCTTCGTTCTTCTCTAAAGAAGAACTAAACGATGCTATTAAAAGGTCATGTGACAGTTGTCCTTGTACTTAATTCATACATTTTTCTACGCTTGAGAATATGCCCGTGGAAGCAAAAGACTTGCTATTGTTCATTTTTAATCAGTATTTAATGAAACAAGACCTACTCGAAAATTTGGAAGACACAGGTTATAATTCCAGTTCTCAAAAGTGGGGAACATCCAAGCATCTCCTCTAACTATGCACCTAACGCGTTGTCATCTTGTGTAGCAAAAACGCTGGCAAAAATGTCAAAACGTGGTTCCAATTGCGGCTTGAAAAGTGTAATTTAATACCTCTGAGTTAATACGGGTTTAGGAAAGGCAAAGGGACTATACACAACCTGTATCCACTAGCAATGGACATCACGTCAGCCTTTCATACGAAAAAGAAAAAAATCTTGATGTCAGGGGAGCATATGATCATGTGCAGAGACCGAGTCTCTTGAACAAGCTCACGTATCTTGATATTCCTTCGAGGATGATATATGGTATCAGTAGTTTAGGCGCTCACAAAACAATCTTTATCATATTTAAAGGAAACATGCTTCGTCCGTTTGTCGTTTCTCAGGGCCTGGCCCAGGGTGTACGTTTAAGCCCCGTCTTGTATACCCTGTGTACTTACTATTTAGTGAAAAAAATCACTCTCCCGAGAAAAAATTCTACAATACGTAGACGATTTTTGTATTTGTTCAACTGCAAGCAACTATATTCTGGTTTAAAGGGATTTGCTCACTGCTATAGAAGACATCAATGAATGACTGTCTGTAGATTGGTTAGAGATTTCGACCGAAAAATCGGTAGTGGTACCTTTTTATATACTGAATGGCCAAAGAATCTGGTATAAGCATGCGTATTCAAATACAGAGATATGTAGACAGGCAGAATATGGCACTGCGGTGGGCAAAGCCCGTATCAAACAACTAGTGACTGGCGCAGTTGTTAGACCGATTACTGCGGCTACAATAGCAGGTTACGAAGATTTAAGTGAGTTTGAAGGTGGCGCACGAGGGCTGGGACACAGCATCTCGGAGACAGCGATCAAGCGGAGATTTTCCAACACTATCATTTGACTAGAGTACCGTGAATATCAGGAATCCGGCAAAACATTAAATCTCCGACATCGGTGCGGCCGGAAAAAGATCCTGCAGGAACGAGACCAACGACGACTGAAGAGAATCCTTCAAGGTGACAGAACTGCAACCTTTCCGCAAACTGCTGCTGGTTTGATTGTTGGGCCAACAACAAGTGTCAGCGTGCGAACCATTCACCAAACATTTTCGATATTGGCTTTCGGGGCCGAAGGCCCACTCGTGTAACCTTGATTACTGGACGACACAATGCTTAACGCCTCGCCTGGGCCCGTCAACATCGACAGTGGACTGTTGACGACTGGAAACATGTTGCCTGGTCGGACGAGTCTCGTTTCAAATTGTATCGAGCACATGTACGTGTAGGGGTTGGAGACAACCTCACGAATCCATGGGCCCTGCACATCAGCAGGGGACTGTTGAAACTGGTGGCGGGTCTGTAATGGTGTGGGGCGTGAGCAGTTGGGGTGATGTGAGACTTCTGATACGTCTAGATATGACTCTGACAGGCGACACATACGTATGTATCCTGTCTGATCACCTGCATCCATTCATGTCCATTCTGCAATTCGACGCACTTGGGCAATGCCTCCAGGGACACTCTTCTGAGTTTAAATACTTCCGCTGGCCACCAAACTCGCCAGACATGAGCATTGTTGAGTATATCTGGGATGCCTTACTACGGCTGTTCAGAAGAGAACTCCACCCCTCGTACTCTTACTAATTTATAGACAGCCCTGAAGGCTTCATGGTGTCAGTTCCCTCCTGCAGTAATTGAGACATTAGTCAAGACCATGCCACATGGCGTTTGCTGCACTTCTGTGTGCTTACGAGGGCCCTACTCGATATTAGTCAGGTGTACCAGTTTCTTCGACCCTTCAGTGTAAATCGTACACCGCTCACGTTATTGATTACGCAACATGCGGAAAGTTTACTTCCCGTATAAAATCTCATGTTCCATTCCTCGGTATGATATTTGACTCCTGGATCAACTGCACGCCTCATATGCAATATATTGTTGATAAAAGCGAGATCGGATTAACTGTAATTTGCTCTCTCACACATGTATGGTGGGATTCGTGTCAAAGAACTACTCACGATGTACCGAGGGATTATTCGACCTCGACTGGACTGTAGTTATATACTGCATCACAATCCACCTAAGATTTACCTTTCCACGTTAGATACTCTTCAGTCCAGAGGCATTCGTTCCTGCCTTGGAGCCGTGCGTTCGACGCCTACAAATGCTGTTTTGTGTAGACAGAAGAGATGCCCTTTAGGTTCAGATGTCAAATGCTGTCAGATACATTTTTCATTCAAGGACTGGCCTTCATGTAAGGTCCTGTCTATGAGAGTAGAGACTGCATTTACCAGTTAGAAATGCATCCAACAAAAGAACTAAAATTCCGGCAGTCTGTGCAAGCTCTGACTCTTGGTATCCTTTCTTACATTCTACGCGATGCTCTTAACATTTGCCTTTATTTGAAAATGATCTTGACCCACTAATCTGCCGTATTCCAATCTATTACTATAATATGAGAGACCCACTGAGTGTGAAAGTAAACTGCAGATCTAATTGTCTGACTAGAGCTGAGTGGACTGTTATATCTGTACTAGCTATACTCGGCGAACTTCGTTACGCCTCTGAAAATCCTTATATGTTATAGCTGACCTGGCAAACGTTATTTTAACATATAAATTATTTCTAGTCTATAAGAATAATGTATACGTGTACACAATGTATACCCGGCGAACTTCGATGTATACGTGTAACACAACAGCCGTTGTTGGTGGGAGCTCGTGACACAAACAATAATAATGGCCGAAAACTGTGTAGGGAGTGAGAAAAGGCTTGGGTGGAAGTCCGGCAGTATCGGCCACTATTAGTTCTAGCGTTTCAACGGTAGATCGCGCGGATTTAACAATTGCAGCCGATACACGGCTCGTCCATGAGCATACAAACATAGAGGAAATTTCTTGTCGAAACGTGTTCGCCTGCATTATGAATAAGGCCAAGCGCACATGCATCAATTTTTATCGCACGTAAAAATATTGTACGGTTAAGTTCTTTTAGATGAATAAAGGAGATCATAGGAATTTCTTTGTTCCACTAAAAGAATTTGATCGTACGATTTATTTCCGTACGATAAAAACCGATGTTTGTGCGCTAGACCTAAATGTCGGTTTGGCGAATGACACGTGGTACCTAGTTAAACCTCTCGGTATAGTTCATGGATTCAAAGAGGGATATTCGAGTCGTTGCTTTTGGTACGTTTTTTTCAATTACCTATCTATCGAATAGTGAAAGACTATCACCGGTAGACACCTGGCGGGGATACTGATCAAGTGATAATTGATCAGTTATCGACCGGGGTTGAAAATTATTAAATTACTAAAATTGCTATTAAAAATAGAGGTTGGTGGTAGAAGGGAGAAAATTTAGGGTTGCGTGTATTTTATAATGCCACATCATAAAAAAATTTAAAAAAAGGTTCTGTCCAAAAAATAAGAAAATTTTTTGGGTGGTGGACAAGCCCACTTTGTGGTATTAGCCGGCCGCGGTGGTCTCGTGGTTCTAGGCGCTCAGTCCGGAACCGCGCGACTGCTACGGTCGCAGGTTCGAATCCTGCCTCGGGCATGGATGTGTGTGATGTCCTTAGGTTAGTTAGGTTTAAGTAGTTCTAAGTTCTAGGGGACTGATGACCACAGCAGTTAAGTCCCATAGTGCTCAGAGCCATTTGAACCATTCGGGGTATTAAAAATAGATTACGACCGATTCTCAGACGTACCGAACATACACGTATAATTTCATCAGAATCGATCGAACCGTTTCGCTGGAGTATGGCAACTAACACTGTGTCACGAGAATTTTATATACAAGGATATTGTATACTGATGGATCCAAAATTCCACAAGAACAATACATTACATGTGCTTTTCTATGCCCTGAGATCCATATTAGTAAAGCCTACGAAGTGCCTACAAGGGCTTCAATTTTTACTGAGGAGACGGTGGCAGTTTTGGAAGCAATTAAGTCTGTAGCTCCAAGTTCCTTCTTAACGATATTAATCGTGTCCGTCTCCCAAAGTGTTTTTAAAAGCATTCAGTTTGAAAGATCGCTTAAAACTGGCAACCGCCATATCCTCGATGTGATACTAGAATATATTCAGTGTAAACAGAGCGGGCAGTCAACTATTCTGCTGTGGGTCCCACGCTGGATTCCGCTGTAGTGGCCACGCGGAGCAGCCGCGCGGTTAGAGGCGCCATGTCACGAATCAGGCGGCCACTCCCGCCAGAGGTTCGAGTGCTCCCTCAGACATGGGTGTGTGTGTTGTCTTTAGTGTAAGTTTGTTTAAGTAGTGCGTAAGTCTAGGGACCGATGACCTCGGCAGTTTGGTCCCATAGTAATTCACACACATCTCAACATTTTCCGCTATAATGGGGAAGTTGACGTCTTAGCGAAACAAGCTGCGTCCACAGGAACTGGTTCAAATGGCTCTGAGCACTACGGAACTTAACTTCTGAGGTCATCAGTCCCATACAACATAAAACTACTTAAACCTAACTAACCTAAGGACATCACACAATCCACGCCCGAGGCAGGATTCGAACCTGCGACCGTAGCGGTCGCGCGGTTCCAGACTGTACCACAGGAACTGTTCTCGATGTGAAATTGCCGTTAAGTCAAGAGTCACGGAAAACATCAATGGAAAGAGATGTGGAATGTGTCCCAGCAAACGGAAGGTGTATATTACGCGGCACTCTAACCTCAAATTACTACTAAAAAGCCATGGCTTACGATAACGCCATTTTAGATTCCGCCATTCCCGCCATTTTCGACTCCGCTTTAACTATGCCTCGCTTCCTGTGCTTCTGTATAAAATCAACATCTACCATTACCCTGCACGTGAGTGTAATTCAGAGTCAAAAGGTGATGTAAACACCTCTTGATTTCGTGTTCCAAATTTGATAATGAACGATCGAAGTTTTTGAGGACTTCAATGAGTAAGGCTTAACTGCACCCTCAATCAGTGTCTTCTCTTTTGGCTTCTAAAGACATTCGCCTGTACAAAGTGATTATCAGTTTTCTCAAGAGTATACGGAAAAATTTATTTTACCCATATTTTCATTTTTCCGTATTAGTTATTATTAAATTTAGGAAGTAGTGCGAACTGGTTACGTAGATGTGCCTAGTTTACTTATCAGTCTATTTGTTAAACATCTCCTGTGGTAAAAGTTGACGGCTTGGCTTTTCAGTTCTGTGAATATGCATATTTGTGTTCGTGTTCCAAATTTTCAAAAATACTTCATACCTTCAGGTCCAGTCATCCCCCTCCCCTCCCGCACACTACAAACTATCGTACGGGTGCCATTCTGTGGCCTTATTGTTGATGCTGACATCGTAAGGTAGTCAACTTTAGGAGGAGGTACAAAAAGAAGAAGAAAATGTCTAGTAAAATTGGCTCTAAAATGCATATCTCAAAAGGTATGAGCAGTTGTTAATCTGCGCTGCTGTGAAACACATCTCGTCTTTTGAATAAGTGCCCACAGCTCTTGAGGTACCCATTTTGGATTCCTTATTTATTGAATATTTCGTCCATGTTGCCTCCTTCAAGCTTGCAGTAGAAGAGATGTATTTCGCACTACCGAAAATTAACCAAGTGCTCATGGCTATTAAGGTATGCATTTTAGTGCTCATGTTTACTAGATATATTTTTTGTTGTTGTTGTCAATACTATCGCCTCTGAACTTTATCTACCATACTGTTCTACCAACAATATTACCGGTATAAGTATCAACTGACAAAATAATCAGAAAGGTTTTCGCTTATAACATTAGACTCAGTCGCTTCTATGGTAGGGTCCCTTACATCTAACTGTTACAATTTCCATTCACCAAAACCTCTAGCAGATTATAACATCATCACAGAATCACCCTATACAGGCTGTCAAAATACCTATGATCAGGTAGCGAATTTAAATTCCAAAATTTTCTATTAATACCCCGTCTAACCGGCTCTTATTTCACCCAAGGTCTACCTGAACAAGAAATTCAGCACCATTTCAGTGCTTGTTGCAATTTGTACGCTCGTGCCTGTTAAGGAAGATCTTCCTCGTGTCGTTGCTGCATTTGGACGAATTATTGCTCTCGCCTCTGCAGTGAGTTTCAAATCCTTTGAAACCTGACTTGACTGTACAATCTGGTGCACCAGTTCTTCACCCTTATCAAGCAGAGCGCTATACATTTTACTTTTGAGATGAAAAATATCGGGAGTACTGAGCTTGGGTGATCTTTGAGTGCAAGATGCAGGCCGTGATCGATCTACCCATCTTGTACCATATTGGCGTATTAGATTTCATCATGCATCAGTAGCAAAATTTGTCGATCTCCCCCTTATATAGACCATGGGTGAAATTAGAGCCCAATTAATGAATCAATATATGTTTCAGATACATATGTATGAACCAGGACAATATTTCATACAAAAAACTCGTAACCGCACATTTGCAGTTATCTCACAAACGTATAGTTTGTGGAGCCATATGCGCTGAAACGTTTTTGCTTCGGTTATTGCTATTACGCCGCAATTGGCCATTTACATTATCTGCAACGAAAGAACATACAGAAAAACAATTAAACAGTCAATACGATTGGGACGCAAGAAAAAAGGAATACTATTACACTGATTGGTATTGGCAGATGATATTATGATACCGTCCGAATTATTATAAGTAGTGGCTAATCAAACTGTGCAACTACACATACGAGCTTTTGAAGAAGGTTTACAGATCTTTTCTGTAGAGAAGATACAGCATACGACGAAATCGGCAGCGTCTAGATAAAAGGTTTTCCGTGGCCACTACTCCTGAACTAGATCCTACGTCACTCACTACCTGCTACTAAGTTTGGGATACATTAGATAACAGAAAATTAACACACATATTTTTAAAGCGACAGATGATTAATGATGCTTCGTTAACGTTCATGTGAATGAAACTCACATGTTTTCAATGTTTTCACTAAAAATTATGAGCCATGAGCCACGTGCATTTAGTTCCTCACTTTTGCTTTCATTTCTATCATATTCGAACGTCTGCCTTCATACATTAAGTTGTAGAAAATGGAATCGATATTCTCTTGAGTTCTTCCAGAACTAGGCCCTACTAAATACCAACCTTTCGTTAAAATAATGTCTGTGCTTTTTCTTGAAAATGCGTTGAGTAGTTTGTTACCTTTCGAAGTCCAAGAAATTGTAGTTTCACTATCTGAAAATATTCCTTTGTTTACAGAAACTGGTCTTACACCCCAGGTATTGACTTCTCAATTTTACAAATCAGAAAAATAGTTGCTATTAGAATTTATTTCTGGTGTTGAGTGATAGCCATAAGCACTAGATGAACAACAAAAGAAAAGTAAAAATGGCGTTAAGTGCTCTTGGTAAAGTAAATAAAAATTCAAAGTAATCCTTTTACTGTGTGCGAAACTGAGAATTTACAAACAGCTGTCATTACCAGCTTTTGCTCATGGCAGTGAGACTTCGTCTTTTAAAACGAGGACCATTCAAACCAGAAGATGGCACAGCAATGAATGCATAGATGTCTTTAGCAAATTACTGGGAGAGATAGGAATGCAAGTTAGTGGAGAGAGGAACAAACTAGAACGGATGACGTAGCCATAATAGTGATAGAAAGAAGCAGAGGTGAGCTGGACAGTAGTCAAAAATGTGGGTGGCAGATGGACCAAGGAAGTTTTTTCCTGGATTCCAAAATATAACAGAAGACTAAGGAGACGAAGTTACGGAGAATAGACTGACAACATTGGAAGATATGCACGAGCTACAAGAATTCGTATCGCTGAAGATCGCATTGCATGTAAATAACTGGAGGAGGCTTTTATGCAGGAGTGGATGTCAAATGACAGGTGATGATCTATTATACATTAGAGTGTACAGTGGTAGTAATAATAATATCGATTATTTAAAAAAAGAATTTTGAGTGGTTACTAAATTATCACTGAAGCCATTTTGTTTTTATCCCGTAGGTAGTTTCATATTACCCCTCATGTTAAATCACCCCCAGGTTGGAAATCACTGTCTTAGATGCATGAAAACAGAATTTAAGAAGGTGAAGAAAATTAAATAGGAACGAACGATTCTCAGCATGATATTGGTACCTCGAATAACAGGGAAGAGACTTGCCTTGTATTCGGTAGTATGAAAACTCCAACCTTCACCCGACCATCATAATGTAAACTTCCTGTGGTTTCCATAAATTACGTCAAGCAAATGCCGGGATTGTTCCTGCTACAAGGCCACGAACGACTACCAGACCCATCTCGTAAAATCAGACCCGTAAGTATGTAGATGCCTGTGTATATGAATTACGTTATTTTTGTTCTTCTCAAATTGTAAAACCAGGACATGTCCAGTATCACTGTAAACACGCCCATCTACGGATGAATAACTTGCATAACTATAATTACAGACAGAAGGTGAGCGAAGCAAGATGGAAATAATCTCTAATAGAAGCTGGAGAGGAAGAACATGAAACTTCGTGGGAGATTAAAACCGTGTGGCAGACCGAGACTCCTACTCGAGACCTTTACCTTTCACGGGCAAGGGCTCTACCGTCTGAGCTACCCAAGCACGACTCTCGCCGCGCCCTCACAGCTTTGCTTCTGCCAGAACCTCGTCTCCTACCTTCCAAACTTCACAGAAGCCCTCCTGCGCAGGCTCGCAGGAAACAGGAAATAGAGATCAGCAACACGGTGACTATCAAATCGAAAAAAATACGGGCTGTCATAGAATTACATGACTTAATTAGACCCACAGCAAAATGATTAGGGACTGAAGCGCGAAGCTTGCATTTATCATGAATCTTTCGCCCAGCTTAAAGTCTCAGCCTACTGGAAAAAGCGCATGTGATTCCTGTTTATAAGAAACCTAAAAGAACATACCTACTAAATTACAGACCAATTCACTTACATAGATTTGCCGCCGAATCCTGGGTCATGTTCTAAGTTCGAATGTAACACATTTTCTCATGACCGAGAAGCTTATGGGCACGAATCAGCACTAATTATAAAGCATCGGTCGTGCGAAACTCAGTATTGTCTTTCTTCACATCGTATATTACCAACTATGGGTGAAGGGCAACAGGCAGGTACATATTTCTAGACTTCCGGAAAGTATTTGACGCAGTACCCCAGTGCAGACTGTTAATGAAGATAAGAGCATATGGAATAGTTTTCCAGACGTGTGAGTGGCTGGAAGTAATAGAACCTAGTATGTTTTCCTACACTTAGAGTGTTCACCATAGATAATGGTATCGTCAAGAGTGCCCAGGAAAGTCCGATGCGACCGCTATTATTTTCTATATACATAAATGATATGGCGGACAGAGTGGGAAGTAATCTACAGTTGTCTGCTCATGCTGCTGTGGTGTACGGAAAGATGTCGAAGTTAGGTGACTGTAGGAGGATAAAAGATCACTTAGGCAAAATTTCCAGTTGCTGGTATGAATGGCAGGAAGTTCTAAACGTAAGGAAGCGTAAATTAATAAGCATGAGTAGGAAAAACAAACTCGCAATGTTCGGATGCCTCATTAGTAGTGTCCTGATTGACACAGCAACGTTGTTTGAATATCTCGGCGCAGAGTTGCAAAGCGATGTGAAAAGGAACGAAATTGAGGGACTTATGATATGGAGGGCGAATGGCCGACTTCAGTTCATTGGGAAAGTTTTTCTGTGGTTCATCGGTAGCGGATACCGCATATAGGACGGTAGTGTGAACTATTCTTGATTACTCTTCTTCTGTTCGAATGTTTGGGATCTATACTTTTGTATCCCGCCTGGGAGGCGGCGCGTGGGTAGTAACGGGAAAAAGGTAATAAGTCGGTACTGCAAGAACGTGGTTTACTGGTGCAAAAACAAGGTGATAAACGATTACATATCTTTGTACGTAGGTGTGATGCTGAAGCGAAGTGTCCTGGCTGGCTGCACCCGATCAAATGGGCTGAAGTAGTCGCGGAGCTCGTAGACCTCGACAGCACCGGCTAGAGGGCGCTGTCGTCTGTGTCTCTCGTAGTGCCGACTTGGGAAACTATTTCGTGGCATCGTTGCTGTCGATACTACATATACCGTTCGGAGTGAAGAAAGATATCGAAGCAGTCCTGGGGTGGGCTGCTAGATTTGTTACCAGTAGATCTGAACAACACGCAAATGACACGGAGATGCTTCGGGGATCAAATGGGAATCCATGGAGGAGTGGCTAAATTCTTTTAGAGGAAAACTATTGAGAAATTTTAGAGAACCAGCATTTGAGGCTGAACTATTCTACGGCCGACAAAATATACGAGAAATTACGGCTCATATGGAGGCATACAGACAGTCGTTTTCCCCTCGCTCTTTTTGCATGTGGAATGTGGTAGGAAGTGACCAGTAATGGTAAATGATACCCTCCGCCACGCATCGTATGGTGGATTTCGGAGTATGTTTGTTGATTTAGAGAAGGGTTTAGAATAATAAAATAGGTAAGGATAGACGCCAGAGGTCACGAACTTCACTCAAATTAACGTAGTCTTTATTTGGCAAAACGTAAAAAGGGCAAGAGAAGAAATGGCCGATGTGTAAATATTTACCCTGATCTTTAATAAATTCACCGCTGCGATACTCCTTGTCAAGAGAAGAATTATTTCAGTAACAATGACACCATCTACGTTGTGTATAACGTAATTTTCCTCTATGATCAGCAGTTGCATCTTCCCGAGTAACAGAATATTTCCTGGTATACGTCCCTTTGTTCCATAAACAGTTTTGCACCAGTTTCCACTTTTCAGTGAAAAATTTAATTTTGGCAAGCGCCTGCTCTCCCTGAGAGCTCCCGTGACAGGCGGTCTGTTGCGAGGAGTTGTGATAGCCTCTCTTCATCAGGACAAAAGGCGGAGCCCGCTGGTGGATTCCGTCTCTTCCTTCAGGCGAATCGGTTCGACAAGGACGTATGATCGCCTCGCCAATAGCGCTGCGCCGTCCCACTTTGCAGAGCAGCGGCAGTTTGCAACCGATTTACTTTATTGGCGCAGAATTTCATTTCGGTACCGTGATTTGTCGCGAAGTTCCACTTCGCTCGAGTTCCATTCACCGAACTGAGTGGCACCTAGCATATAATAGTGACGAAGGGTGTCCCCATTTTATCTCCGAACGCTTATTGTTTTGTGACCTTATTTCTAATATCAAGGCCGAAATTAAGTTGCCGTGCAACGCAGTGTCTACTTTTAAAACGTGTTAAGATCTTAGCTAACGCAGTTAATTAGGGCACCATATTTAATGACATCTATTCCAGACTTTTCACACACAGTAGACAGGTACACGGTGACAATTATTTAAATATATGAAATAAAATCGCCATAACTTTTGAACAGTTTGCGTTACGACGTTCAAACTGCACAGGTGGCCACGAGGCATGATGAGAATTAGTATGGTTTAGTGACTAACCCATTTTCATTTGGATGAGTTAGTCAATAAGCAAAACTGGCGCATTTGAAGGACTGAGGATCCATATTTCGCGATCGAGAAGTCTTTTCACCCTCAACGGGTAACTATGTGGTGTGCCCCACCCAGTCACGGAATTATCGGTGCGATATTCGTTGACAGAACGGTGACTACTGAACGGTAGGCGAAGGTTTTGGAAGATGATCTCATTCCCATTATCCAAAGTGATCTTGATTTCGACAAGATGCGGCTAATGTAAGACGGAGATCGAAATATGAGACTGTTTGTTATTCGTCGAAGAGCAGTTTGGGGATCGCATTCTTGCTATGGAATACAGAGAGGTCACTGTGGGCCTCGATTGGCCGCCATATTCTCTGGATCTGAACATACGCGACTCCTTTTTGTGGGGCTATAATAAAGATAAGGCGTTTTACTTTTTCCATGTCATTCAATAATTGTCATCGTGTCCTACCGACATCTACATTTCGTTTTCAGTCAATGGGTGAAATACTATGTCGTTTTCAATCACATCGATAACGTAGTTTCATCAAGAGCAACATAGTTCAGCATAGAATCACGCCTAATATAATATACGAGGCCAATAATTAGTGAGATACATTATTATATACACTCCTGGAAATGGAAAAAAGAACACATTGACACCGGTGTGTCAGACCCACCATACTTGCTCCGGACACTGCGAGAGGGCTGTACAAGCAATGATCACACGCACGGCACAGCGGACACACCAGGAACCGCGGTGTTGGCCGTCGAATGGCGCTAGCTGCGCTGCATTTGTGCACCGCCGCCGTCAGTGTCAGCCAGTTTGCCGTGGCATACGGAGCTCCATCGCAGTCTTTAACACTGGTAGCATGCCGCGACAGCGTGGACGTGAACCGTATGTGCAGTTGACGGACTTTGAGCGAGGGCGTATAGTGGGCATGCGGGAGGCCGGGTGGACGTACCGCCGAATTGCTCAACACGTGGGGCGTGAGGTCTCCACAGTACATCGATGTTGTCGCCAGTGGTCGGCGGAAGGTGCACGTGCCCGTCGACCTGGGACCGGACCGCAGCGACGCACGGATGCACGCCAAGACCGTAGGATCCTACGCAGTGCCGTAGGGGACCGCACCGCCACTTCCCAGCAAATTAGGGACACTGTTGCTCCTGGGGTATCGGCGAGGACCATTCGCAACCGTCTCCATGAAGCTGGGCTACGGTCCCGCACACCGTTGGGCCGTCTTCCGCTCACGCCACAACATCGTGCAGCCCGCCTCCAGTGGTGTCGCGACAGGCGTGAATGGAGGGACGAATGGAGACATGTCGTCTTCAGCGATGAGAGTCGCTTCTGCCTTGGTGCCAATGATGGTCGTATGCGTGTTTGGCGCCGTGCAGGTGAGCGCCACAATCAGGACTGCATACGACCGAGGCACACAGGGCCAACACCCGGCATCATGGTGTGGGGAGCGATCTCCTACACTGGCCGTACACCACTGGTGATCGTCGAGGGGACACTGAATAGTGCACGGTACATCCAAACCGTCATCGAACCCATCGTTCTACCATTCCTAGACCGGCAAGGGAACTTGCTGTTCCAACAGGACAATGCACGTCCGCATGTATCCCGTGCCACCCAACGTGCTCTAGAAGGTGTAAGTCAACTACCCTGGCCAGCAAGATCTCCGGATCTGTCCCCCATTGAGCATGTTTGGGACTGGATGAAGCGTCTTCTCACGCGGTCTGCACGTCCAGCACGAACGCTGGTCCAACTGAGGCGCCAGGTGGAAATGGCATGGCAAGCCGTTCCACAGGACTACATCCAGCATCTCTACGATCGTCTCCATGGGAGAATAGCAGCCTGCATTGCTGCGAAAGGTGGATATACACTGTACTAGTGCCGACATTGTTCATGCTCTGTTGCCTGTGTCTATGTGCCTGTGGTTCTGTCAATGTGATCATGTGATGTATCTGACCCCAGGAATGTGTCAATAAAGTTTCCCCTTCCTGGGACAATGAATTCACGGTGTTCTTATTTCGATTTCCAGGAGTGTATATATGAATATCATCATAATGCTATAGTCATCATAATTGTCACCATCAGGGAATAGAGAATCACTACCGTTAAATGGTCCCCGAAGACCTGTCCATTTATTTACAGCTTCGTAACCACACATCTACCTATCTCGTGCATGTTTTCTTATGCCATCTACACTACTTTCACATGATCTATGTTGGTCTCTTATAACCTCATGGAATATAGAAATAACTTCGTTGGTGAATATACGACCATTTCCCCTGACTATCTGTCCTCCGTATCTGCTTATTGTTTTCATTACAGTAACGATCTTCAGTATCTTAGTTTCACGATTAAGAGTCATAATGAGCAACATTTATTATATTAGCATTCTGCATACAAAAAGATAGGATGAAGCTGAACTCTGCAGAAAAGTAATTCTATGAAGAAATAATATACAGTTCAGGTAGTAAAAAGAATACACTTAGGGAAGTAATTAAACAGGAAACAAGGAGACAAACAAAAACATAATACCATCCCAATAAGGGAAGGTGTTGAGGAAGTTAATGATGCACACCAGGAAACAAACTATACGAGCTATCATTTTCAAAATATTGTAGTATTATAAATAAAATCCCGAAACCAAATATAACACCTAATTTTGTAACACATACCACAATGTTATTGTCAACTACAGAGCATGAAGTCAGTAAAACTGCACAAACGTAAAAGATAACAAGTTAGCTGGATTAGGTAAGGTACAAATCTGTGTGCCTTAACAATTCATGCAGAGTATACTATTTCCCTTAATAGACATAGTAAATGAGACATTCGCATCAGGAAACTATCCAGATTATTCGAAACTTGCGAAAGTTGTGCCTCGGCTGAAGGATGGTGCTGTAAAAGACAAGAAAAACTACAAGCCTGTTTCCCTGCTCTCATATTCCTAAAAAAAATACAAGTGATTATGAAAGACATGTTAATTAATTACTTGAATGAATACAACATTCTAAGTGTATCACAGCCTGGGTTCCAGAGTCATAGAAATACAGAATCAGCCGTAGCAGAATTTAAAAAAATATGTACTTGATGCTGTACGTGTGCCACAGGTTTATTACTAGATCTTTCAAGCGCTTTTGATATCGTTGACCATAACAGTCCGCTAAATTAGCCAAAATGATTTGTAGTAACTTTTGTAGTAATTGAGTGGATCCTGTGATACATTTCAGATAGACTACAAAGTACAAAGATAAAACCGACGTCAAATACGTCTAAAATCTCAGTGAAACACTTATCAGAACCAAAATATATTACTGCAGGAGTTCCTCATAGTAGTACATTTGGATCAGTTATGTTACGATACATGTAAATGACGCCGTGAATAGTTTTTTAGTCATGAGATATAGTCTTCTGTTTGATGACAGAGATTTTGTAATCACTGAGAAAACAAGAGACCGCCTTGTAGAGAGATTAAGTGGGACCCATAATGAAATTTACGATTTCTCAATACACAATACGGTAATATAGAAGGTAAAGAAAAAGAATGCCATGTTCTTCAGTTTGGGAAGGGAAAATAACATTGATAATTTAAATGCAGATGGTACATCTATATACAGCGTAAAAAACAAACTTTATTAAAATGAATATTGATTCTCGGACGAAGATATGTGAATACACCAAGATACAAACAGGGTTTCAGTACCATGCGTACGCTTAGAGTTCTGTAATCACTGTTTAAAATCCAGTGACCTGTAATTTTATACAATTTATGCAAAAAATAACGTGAGAGATGCGAATTAGCCCATTCTCGTCCTGAGCATTGGCCAGTTCCATCACATTATTACGAAGATTACGAAGAGCAACCGTCCTATTTGACCGTCGCCAGCCATTCTGCGTTCTTCGAGATTTCTTGTTCCTGTCTCCTATATAGCAGGGCACTGCACTATTCGTGCTACGGGGAAAGTTTTTATAAGAAGACAAATGTGATTATGTGTAATCCCACTTAATTTTCCTACAAGAGGCAAATGAATAAGCAAAGATATGATCAAAAAATATGTTTCAGAAGGTTCTACGAACCGGTGTCTATTATAGTCAAACAATAAAGAGAATAAAGGAGGGGTCGAAAGCGTAACTGTAAGTACTTCCCAGGGCATCACTAGAGTACCATGGCTATACCAGTATGAGAACAGTGTACATTGTTGCCATATTTCCAGCGAAATCATCGGTTGTGTTACCTGATAATTGTGGGAAACTAAAGAATCCCTGAAGATGCACCTACCTAAGCAGTGCTAATCAAAAATCCAAGATGGCGGACATAGGCCACTTGTCCTACTGAGCTTTCCCCAGCCCTGTGATATCAGAATCCAAGCATAGCGGACTATTTGTAAATCCAGAATTGAGGAACTTCAGCACAGCTATCATGATTGCCTGGTAATCTGTCATAAGTATAGAATTCAGAAGCTTATGTCTGCTGTTTAAACAGTGGCCTTCCTAAATTTAGAATCCCGAGAGGTGAATCTCCATAAGTTCAAAACTGTGTAACTCACTTTATGATGTAGTTGTGGTAGGAAAAGGACAATTGTATCTTTATTTAAACAAACTCAGGGCGCAACTGGGAGGATCTCCGGACTGCCTCAGCCATGCCCCCACACTACCGTGGACTGCTGGCACCAAGTCCTAAGTTTAGTACCCAAGACCCCACTTGACCTAAGTAAAAAATTGTGACATAATAAAAATCCAATTCCATGTCATTTGTGATAGCTCTTCAGTCACCCATACGACTCCTGTGACCTGACAACCCACTTATTAAATTGGCAAGGAAATTTCAAATTATGAGAGGCACAGCTTTGCTTTAGCTCATATAGTAAAATGGACTGAAATTCGAAATCTCCATGAGTTAAAATGTCGTTAGTTGCACAAAGACCGACACATACGTCCCACAGCACAGCAGTTTTTCAAGTGTCATGGAGGGAACTGTAAAAATCCTAATCGTACTCTCATTCTTTTGTAAGATCTTGTATTATGGCATAGGAGTCGGCAGGTACAATTACCAAGTTTTCAAAATTCACCACAAAAAGTAATGCGTTGGATGGGTACAGTTGTTAAACATGCGCTTCCCGGTCTCATCAATAGGCGGCCATGCAGATACAAAGAAAAAGAAAAAAAAAAAACATATCAAACTTAAATGCAGCGATCAAGTACCCCTTGAATTGGAGAAAGAAAGAAGTAAGTAGGACATGAGAAATTGATTCGTACCATCAAAAATGGTACAAATACACATGACGAAAAAGAACTATGTGGTACAGGAGTAGCAGTAGTCAACAACTGCGCTGTACAGTCTGTCAAGGGATGAAACATCATCAGCATCATAGCACAAAACTCGCTAGAAGCTGCAGGCTGAAACTAGAAGAGGATCAACTTAAGCTCGCTATCGATTTTATACTCTAAAACACATGCTAAGACTCATGTTGTGGGAAGATAGCTCGTTAATGTTACACGGAATGAAAGTTCAGGGATAAAGGTGTGATGATCAAGTAATGCGAAAGCCCAGATGACAACTGATACATCTCTTGCCATGTAAATACAACACGAAGTATGGTGTGTTAGATAAGAGAACATTTTCTATCAGCACTGAAAACATGTGTTACTACCGGAGCCGTGGTAACGTTGTTATCAGGAGGTCGAGCGTAGAGCGGTCGTGAGTGATCCTGTAAAGCGCCGCTGCTAATGAAACATCATTCGGTTAACAACTATTTATTGGCTCGAATCTTACAAACAATCCACCATCCAGGGGCTCCGTAAACTTTCCTGGCGTAATAATTGGTTGTATTCATGACGATTCTCCAGCCGGAACATATTGTCATTTTGCGACGAAGCAAGTTGCGATAATTTTAATTCCCCACTTGTTTTGCTATCTCCATTTTTAAATTCATTTTTTTCATGTTTAACTAATTACCATTAACATATGTTTATATAATCTGCATTTTGGTAAAGGAATAAGTTTGGCTTTCAGTTTTAAAGAATATGACACCAGATCAAATATTGCGCTTAGTTTTGTATAGGTAATTGATTTTATAATTTATTTTGACTTTCCTAGTCAGTAGCTTTCATTATAGGGAGAAATCAGTAATTGTTTCGTAACTTAAACTCTATTGTTGACGTATAAACAAATATAAATTCTGTACTCATTATAAGACGAAATACTACAAATCTTAAAGTATCTGTATGGATCTATTAGAAAACATGTTAGCAAAGCCAACTCTTAGTTAGTTCCAAAGTAATTAATAGTTTTGTCAAAAGTATTGTGTGCGTACTTATGTTCGTCAGTTTCATGATTTAAAAAAATAATTCAGCTTAACCCTTGTACTAGAACAAACTGTTAAAAAGAATCAATTTTTCGATGTGTTCAGTTAATGTAAGGAGTTAAGTTTTAATTGTAATTTTTGTAAATTTACCTTCGAACAATGTGTAGTTTCAGCGCCTAATTGTGAGGATATAGAAGGGCCCGATATTTTGTCACGAGTCAGCCAGTCTACGGTCGAGTTTCAGATGAGGAACCTGTGTTGCTTAGAACGACAACAATGTATCGACTTAACATTGAAATAAGTGTTACAGCAATAGGCCGTGGGATAAAGCAATAACATTGACTGTTCTATTTATCTGAAGGACTGTGAACCTTGTGGTTATGTTTCTACTGCTTCTAGATGTTCAACAGTGAACTATTGTAGCAGAATGTGGATGGTTCGCCTGCTAACTATTAATGAGGCTTATGGAAAATTTCAACAATAGTGCACTGGCCATATAACTGTGTATTATTGGGGGGGGGGGGGGGTTGTGAACAGTGAAATTAAAGAACCACCTGATCGCCACCTTCAGGTGAGTAGGCCGTCGCACTGTCTAACCGTAACTGAAATCAATCGCACCGCGGCGGCTCCTATATACACCGACCATATGTCCACAGCGCATACGCGAATATAACTGCCCTCTAGCGACAGGCACAACAGCGCACCAGCGGTGAAAGCTCGCTGAACACAATTGACAGCTTTTGATGGCCGAAGAGATTACACGGTTTGCCTAAGGTACACAAGCAAGGAGTTCCTCTTCGGCCTATTGTTACCAATTTGGACGCTCCTACTTACAACTTAGCCAAGTGTTTAGCATCCAGTCTCAGTCCGCATGCCGAACGCAAAATGCGAACACCATATTTCAAATTCTCTGGTTTTATTCGGCGTTTGAAGTTTGTGTGTCTCAGTCACATGTATTTGCTCATTAGTTTTGATGTTCTGTCTCTGTTTACCAGAGTGCCTCTTGAAGATTCTTCGCTGTTAACTGGTGAAAAATTGGACAAAGAAACGACTAAGCTTTGTCGTCATGTATTGACGTCGACGTATTTTTTATTTAATGACAAATACTTTGAACAAATTGACGGAGTGGCTATTTGGAGTCCATTATCCCACATAGTCGCCAGTTTGTTTATGGAAGATTTTGAGGATATGGCACTGAAGACGGCGTTCTTAAAAACAACTTGTTTCTGGAGATACGTCGACGAAACGACTACTGTATGGCCACATGGGAGGGATGATCTGGATCGTTTCCTAGATCATATTAATTGTCTGCATCCCGCCAATAAGTTCACAATGGTAGTTGAAAAGGAAGGAAAACTTCCGTTTTTAGATGCCTTGGTGTACAGGAGGGATGTTGTTGGATATCAGAAAATAGTGTTTATCGTAATCTCATGCATATAGACCGATGTCTTCATCCATCAAGTTGTCATCCATCCTACCAACGCAGCGGGGTCCTACGTACATTGGTAAAAAGAGCTTACGCCATCTCAGATGCAGACAGTTTCTCACAAGAACTGGATCATCTATAAGATGTGTTAAAGCAGAATTGTTATTCTGAGAATCAGATCCCTCGTGCTCTAGCGATTAAACCTTCGCGGGAAGATAAAAGCAAATCGGTGGCATTCTTACCTTCTGCGGGGGGCATATCTTCAAAAATAGAATTTTTTTTAAAGAAATTAGGTATCAAAAGCGTATTTCGTTTGCCAGCTAATACCAGAGTTCTGCTGAGCCCAGTGAATGATGATACAGGTTTTAGAAAGTCAGGGGCCTGTAAGATTACCTGCTAATGCGGGAAAGCCTACATTGGACAAACGATTCATACGGTCCAGGATCGTTGCGTGGAGCATCATCGCCACAGGCATTTATATCACGCAGAAAAATCTGCAGAGGCAGAACATTGCTTATTGAAGGACATGAAATGTTGTACTATGAGACAATGTTTGCCCTGCGTCGCGGTATTGGGACTGTACAGTGAAACAATCCATTGAAATCCGGCTATCTGACAATATTATAATCAAAGATAAGGGGTATCCTTTAAGCAAGAGTTGGAACCCTGTTCTATTTGACATTAATAAAGGTCCTTGTTCCTTTCGTGAAAAACTGTCAGTAGTCTTTTATACTGATTTATCGTTTCCGCGATCTTTCGCCACTGGTTCGCCGTTTTGCGTGTAGCTAGAAAGCAGTTACCTTCGCGCACGCGCGGTGGACCCATGGTCGGTGTATAGAGGAGCCGCCGCGGTGTGTTTGATTTCGATTGTGGCGACATAGTGCGATGGCCTACTCACCTGAAGATGGCGGTCAGGTTGACCGCCGAAATATTGAATACAACACTCCACCATCTCCAGGGCCTGCCTGGCAGAGACCGTTCTGAGTCTATGCTGCCTGAATGTGTGAGGTGACACGTCAGTGCTCGACGAGGGATGTGCTGAGTCCATGTTCTGCGTTGTGGTCAGTGCTGTGGCCCCGTCGCAGGAGGATGTGGTGGTTGAACGTCCCCGCAGCCTTTCATGGATGTGGACATGCGTCAAATCCCCAACGCTCTTGATAAGGGCAGCTGTGCTTAGACCTGGCCCCAGAAATCCACTTCCCATGCTATCAGTTGTCGAGTTTGGGTGTAGGCGGAATATCAAGCAGCAACACGTCCAGGCTAAGTTGTTGTCCCAGCATACAGCAGGTAAGGCGATACTTGCACTGCCCCAATTGTGGTGACACAGGTCCAGAGTCCCTAAGTTGAACAGCTTACAGATGGGCGGGTCGGTTGTTCGTCTACGGAAGATCAACCCGGACTCCATCCAGTCAGACACCGTTGTGACTGGCAGAACTGCTACTTCCAGGTCAGAATTCCTTTCCACGACTGGACGGCTGTGGATTTGCAGCAGTGGACTCCAAGTTGGTGGCAGCTTACCAGAGCCTCCTGCAACTTAGTAGAACTCCACTTCCAGCTGTATCCGTGATGCTCATCTAATGGTCTGACTCTGAGAATGAGCTTGAGGAGAAGGGAGTACTCTAGTTTTCTAAGCCCGACTGCGCGCCTCCGGTATTTACCTTAAGGGTTTCTGTGCGATCCTTTATGCGATGTTTGCTCCCTGAACAGTGTTCTTATGACATTTGTAATTGAAGTTGCTACAATCAGCCTCGTTGCAGTACCACATTCTGTCTGTTCTGTACTGTTGTCGAAGTGCTAAATCAGCTGTTCTTGACATCCCTCTCGCATAGCCTAATGAAATGTGCTCGTAGCTTATTTGTACTTCAGCCCCCCTGTGATGACATTTATTTACGACACCATTGCGTAGACGGTAGACACACTCGACTAAGCCGTGTTCTTTGGTTCTTAACAAAATTTTAGCCCTATACTTATGTACTATTCTTCCGTGCAACTCATGTCTGAACTCAACATGAACTTGATGATGATTTAACGCTGTCCTACAGCCCTTAGGTCTATGTTTTAAGTTGAAATCATCTAAGCAGTATTGAATTGGCCTACTGGATTTGCATCTGTCATTGTTGGAATGACACCAGACTTTTTCTAGCGGGATAGATGGAGAGACTTGACAGGGAACACTAAATGTAGCTCAAAATTGGAATGGTAGTACCCTGTAGTATAAAGCTTCGGACAGCAGAACCTTTGAAATATAAGTGTGTCATTCGGGACTCTTGTCACTCGATTGTAAAACAAGCTCTTTCAATGGTTTGAATCACTTTGTATCCAGTGCAAAGGTGCCTTGGATGAGTCCGCGTTGCCACTTATCTAGGATCATAGTATGTAGTTTGGTAGAAGCAGCGCCAAAGTCTTGTATCTACAGGCGCTACAAATATTTCTAAACATGACAGAATAGTTCTTTTGAGTGGTCGAAGTTTTGCCGCACAGTGTGTGAAGGTGACAAGTGTCGCAGGGTTGCTAATGAGGATAATCGAAGGCTCGTACACTCATTTGGAAGCATCACAGAAGATGTGCTATGAGCAACTGTCATATATATTCATTGTGCGCTTCCACACTATTTGTAAATCACTTCTGACGAAAAATGAAGCAGTTTCTCTGACGAGGTTACAACTCATTTGTATCCTCGTCAGTGTGAACTAGAGTTTTATCTCTAAAGATCTCGACTTGCAGATTATGTTAACTTATTATCATCCATCTTACGAGGACAATGTGATCTGTTATTCCGTCATTCAGATTCTACTGTGTCCAGACTAAGCGCCTGCAACTCTCGCTTCCCGCGAAGCATACCGGTACAGCGGGCCCCGGACCGAGTAGGGATCAGCCTGGCCGGTCGTCTCGGAAACACAGACGCTTCCCAGAGACCACCAGGAGGCGTCCATGGCGCCGCAAGAGGTCGCTACAGCCGCAGACCTCTTTCCTTCCGCTTGACACGTGCCTGCAAATAGAGCCAGCCATATCCATGCGCCAAGCAGTATTTAGGCTGGCGCAGGAACCTGGTGAGGCAGTTCAAGCTGAGCGAGCCCACTGGTGTCATCGTAGCCGCCGCGTCATCTCGTCCACCGCCGCCGGCGTACCGGAGCCATCCTCGCAGGGCCTCTACTTGCCCTCTGACTCAGGTGACGGCAACGTGGACTCCGCGCCGCTCTTCACGAGACCCCCGGGGCTTGGTTTGGTGAAGTTGTATGGTTACTACAGACAGTTTATGTTTGAAAGAATCTCTGATTTAGTTATCGGTAGGCTTGGATGATCAGTCCTACCTCACTAAGACTGTTTTGTAAATTCTGAAGAAACACTTTAGTTTAAATAAAAACGCTATAACTCACACTCTGAGATTTTCCTATCCGCGGACGGCGGATATATTAGATTCTCATTCCACTTTACAATTATTTTTAAGCTATTCCAAACGTAAATTATAATGAATAGTTAGTTGCACGTTCAAACTGGGAAATTCTGTTGTTCACATTTGCCCTTCGCTTCATCATTTCACAGACTCAAATGTCAGTAGGAACTGCAACCTCAGTATACTGTTTTTGTTTTTTCAGCTATACATAATAGCTACACCCTACATCTAACAGCAAGCCATTAAATGTACTGGATAACAAGAGTGCCATGACTGTATACAGAGTAGTCAGAAGCAGTCTGGAAAGCTGGTGACGGTGTTGCAGCGCTGAGAAATAAATGTTGAGGAAAACAAACATCCATTGCGTTTCGAATTAATTACCACTGGAGATAGCCAGTCAGACCGTTATTTATGCAAATTCAAACACTCTGCCAGAGACGATGTCACCTAAGGTGTCCTTCGTTTGGTTTAGTAAACCCGAACTAGAGAGCGATATAAAAATGGTTCAAATGGCTCTGAGCACTATGGGACTTAACGTCTGAGGTCATGAGTCCCCTAGAACTTATTACTATTTAAACCTAACTAACCTAATGACATCACACACATCCATGCCCGAGGCAGGATTCGAACCGTAGTGGTCGCGCGGTTCCAGACTGAAGCGCCTAGAACCGCTCGGCCACATAGGCCGGCGATATAAAAACGAACATGGGACAGTAGTAGGTATGAAACACGAAGGAATATGAATGTCACAATGGAAGAAAGACATACTTGTAGAAGCGATTACAAGTTCTTAGAAAGAGACAGTCGTTCACAGCACAATACATGGATACAGCTAAATTGATTGTTTTTCCGGTGTAACTGTAGTGGTATTGCATAGCTTTACCTAGAGAACTCTCAAAAATGGCTGTTATCAGTAAACACCTAAGTGGCTGACGTTATGAAAGTGACCTGATTTGGCAGGAATAAGCTTATGCAGACAGTGGCGTTTTTGGTCCAAACAGTACCCTGCAGATACTGTTCTACCCTCGCGGTAACGTGGCATCCTGAGCCACGTCCAATGGGTTGTGGCCATATATTGGGAAAGGCACACTGATCTGTGTCATATTCACTCACCATCATGTAGTGGACATAATGTCCAACAAGCCACATGATGGCTTTGTTCTTCGATCGGGAAAAGAAGGTTGAATCGGGACGCACGAGAATCTCCCCCTAGATAGCCGCCTCCGACGTCCTGAGGAGAAAAGCCAGTTGTCGGCGAAGCCATGTCCAATGGCCATTACCGCAGGAGATGAACCGATGAGATAATGTATCAGTTTCATGGCCACGATTGTGGCGATCCATCATATTGATGCCAATACGAAGAAGTCGGACGTTGGTAGGTACAATATCATGAACAATTTGATACCACGAGGACGCCACTTCCATCGGGAAAATCGGGAGGCTAACGTCAGACCAAAGAATCTTCCAGTTCTTTTCTGGCAACAGGGCTTCCACAGAGAATACACTATGAGGAATTGGCCAGTGGCTTAACAGCATTTTTAGGGATAGATTTGCTTGGGAAAGGACATTTACTCCTAAATAACTGATTTCAAGAAAAAAATTCCTTAACGTGCCGTAGTTTATAGCTAATCCTACCGATATTAACTAGACGTGTTAAACTCTCCGCTCGGATACAGTCATGAAGGCGTGCTGTAAGTGACTGGGGAGGCCCAAATCTCCCAGTAGACGTGGGCGCTCCATGACTCCATAACGCACGCGAAATATAGATTTGCGCCAGATAAACCTGCCAGTTAAACTTTGCAACTTGCAGTACATCGTCGCAGGAAGTGGAAAGATTTGTGCAATAAAATAAGCCTTACTTAACACATGCGTTTCCATGTCCCGGACCTTATGAAGAAGTGAGAGGGAGCGACGCTCGTGTTCAATGATTGCTACCTGAATCTTATCCGTGACAGACTTCCGGTTTACTGTAACCATCTATAGCGAACAACTGTCAATTATAACCACTAACGATCAATATCAGGTGACCTTAAAACTCCATGGAATTTCAACAGCGTCAGATCCTCGCAAACTGAGTAAGCGACATTTCCGATCATTAACCCGTGCTCCCGTAAGACGACAAAAGGCATCCAAAACTTCCTTCAACAGTGGTATATCATCATGGGTACGGAGAAGAACCATAACGTCATCAGCATATGCACGAACGGTAAACCTTTCTCCCAACAGCGAACAACCACCCAAACGAGTAGCTATAGATCGCAATAAGGGTTCCAGAAACAGCACGTAGAGCGACGTAGATAATGGACTCCCTTGAAGGACGCCCTGACACATCGCGATGGGGGACGTAAGACGGCCATTTACGTCAATGGACGCCCGAATACCAGTAATCGGAGAGCTAACCAGCCGTCGTGCAGCGTCGTTAAAACCACCTGTCGTCAGTACTCGCGTAAGGAATCCATGATGAACGCGATGGAACGCTTGGTGAAAATCAATGAAAAGCAAAGCGCTTGGCACGAGAATGGTGGAAGCAATCCAAATTAAATCAAGACATTCAGCAACGGGAGTCAGGAGAGTACGACCTGGAAAACAACTTTGATGGCTCGCGATGATGCCAGCTAACAATAGCGATAGTCGGCTACTGACCACTCGTGCCACTATTTTATAATCATAGATAAAGAGAGTAATCTGGCGGATCCGACCCACACGCAAACGTCCCGGCTTTTTGGGGATCAGGACAATTTTAGGAATCTTAAAGCTAGGCAGGAGAAGGAATCCGCGGAATACTTCATTCACCACAGAAGTTATCGTATCTCCTTTCAGGGGCGAAAATGGAACATAAAATTATTTGGGAAGGCCATAGAAGCCAGGCGATTTATGGGAGAGAGAACAAGCCACAATATCATCGCGATGGAATACAGAGAAAAACTCTTCCGGGAGAGCTGACGTAAGAACACTATCAAGGAGGGAGGTAAAATCAACGTACGGTGGACCACCTGAATCCACTTCCGTACAAAGTTCGGAAAAGTACTGGTAAAGTTCACGCATGATATCAGATTGGGAGGACCACTCACGCCTATCTGGAGAACGAATGGTAGTAAGACACGTCCTTTGAGATCGCTTGTGAAGCCAAAGAAGATGATAGAGAGAGGTCAACTAATTCTGTACGATTGAACGAGGCTTTGAACACAGTCGGACACCATCCATTTGCCTGCGTTTGAGTTGTAGAAGTTTAGTCTTCATACAGTGGACGTCGACAACTCCGAAGGGGACATCATGAGCATTATCGTGAAGATCGCGAAGGACAGCATAATAAAATTAGTTCACTTATTTCAGCCGCTTTTTCAGTGCTAAAATGCTTGAGTGTATTTCGAATCCTTGGTTTAGCAAAGGTAGCCCACCATTCTAGAAGTGAGGGATAACTCGCCTGGGACTGGCTCGTCCGCCGCCATACGTCTGCGATGATGCCTTTCAGAGAGGGGTCCGTGAGATGTAGACTGTTTAGCTTCCATAAAGGGCACGAAACGTAGACCCGCTGCGGGAGGTGATTAAAATTCATTGAAACAGCACAGTGATCAGTGAAACTGCCAGGAATTACACCAATCGATAGAAGCTGACTACCTATGGAGGCAGATAAGTAAAAGTGGTCCAATCGGCTACTTGAAGTAACTGTGAAAAACGTAAACCGCACCAGTGTAGGAGATCAGCAAACCCAAGCACCTTGGAGATTCAAAGACGTCACCATATCATTAAGTGCACGAAAATATGTAAAATTGGGGGTGTGGTCTACGCGACGTAAGACGCAGTTATAATCGCCGCCCCCCCTCCCCCAACAAAACCTTGCGCGGGTTCCGTCAGAGTAAATAAACTAGTTCTTCCTTATAAAACCGCGTGCGATCGGATGAACGATCGGATCCAGACGGAGCGTAAAGGAAAATTAAGATGAGGTCATATAAACTACAGCCTATACTCTACCAACATCTAGCGTTTCGAAGTCCGTCTGCGGGATTCCATGTCGATAAAGCAACGCCGTACCGGTAGAACTTTCAGGCGCGACATTGTAAAAAATAGAGTATCCAGGAAGACAAAACACATCAAATAATACCTCTTGTAAACACACGATACCAGCTTGGGAATCGTAAGTAAAAAGGCGTAACGGAGCAGGCCGTAATTGGGAACATATTCTATTAGCATTGAGGGTTAGAAGTGTTTATGCCTGCGTCCATCAGCACATGTAAGGTCAATGAAACAACACTAAGGAAAGTGCACTCATCAAGTCATTCTCTCCTCAACGTATGGAGATGGTGGAAAGAAGGAATAATTCCAATCCTCCCCACCGGAAGCCGAGAAACCCTCGTTTTTCTTTTTACGACACGCCGCTGCACGTGCAGGTTGAAAACACTGTTTCACATTACTCCGTGAAAACATACGCTCTTGATGTGGAAGGGTTGGTGGCACTCCAAGCTCCGATTTGACAGTGTGGCCATCGCCACAACACTCATCGGAAATCGGGGAGCACAACCCAGAACGTGTAACAGCAACATCTGTTACAGAAGAGACAGATAATGCAGTGCCGGTGTCGGATGGCATCACCTGATCATCAGGATGAGAAGCCGTAGAATCCTGTTGCTCCACAGTCTCAGTGTGGAAGAGAGGCGATATTTCCCTCGAACACTGTAAAGACTGGCCAGCAGGCAACGTCTATACGGGAACATCTGAACTTAAGGGAACCGTCGCGTCTAGGGGTGAAGTGAGGGACGCAGATTCAACACGCATTTCAACATCAACAGAAGCAGCTACATTACCTCTGGTAATAATGGAATCACAATTAACGACAGTAGACAACTCATACCGCCAGAAGGTGCACCCTATGTCAACGCCGTATCAGAAGAACGAGACTGCGTCCTCGAAATCTGTACGGTCCTCAGTCCGCCGGCGTTTGACTTGCGCTGCAGGAGCCGTCGTCCCCTCATGGACAGAGGCCGCACAGGGATGCACCGGTAACGGTGGAGATTCGCGAGGAGTAGGGGGTAATGTAGCCCCTACATCGCTTAAAGCTGGAGATAGACTGACAGCAGACTGCGATGACACTATGTCTGCTAATGTTAAAGGAAGACGTTTTCGGTAAGACGACGTCAGAACAGCAGTACGGCGCGGACAATCGGATGTGAGATGACTGCTTTCGTTACAGAGAAAACATGTTCCTTCTGGCCCTGCATACTCTAACAATACCACCACTTGCAAAGTAGGTTAGAAATCAGATTAATAATGTTGCTCACGCAGCATATGTTCACTTTATCGGGCAACAACAAAAGTATTGACTGTGGATGGTATTGTCACAATGGAAATAATGAAGTCACTGTAAAAAAGTCATTAATTTTGGCACTTGAATGGATTCCCACGTAGATTTCGGCGAAGTTGTTATGGCTGATCTTGTTGATTCTAGGGTGATTCCACTTTGACTGCTAGAAGGTCCTTATCTGTATTTTAGCAACATTCACGATCTTCGTTTTTATTAAACTTCTTGCAAACTCACATATTCTTCTTCTTAATTGTCACATCATCAAGAAAACAGTTCTGTATCAATCTTCATGTATTAAATATCCACTTTAACCAAACACAAGACTTGACTGTTCTTTTACAAAGCGAAATAACAACTTAACTTCTGCAAAGTGAAACAAAGACTGCCCTGTGCGCATTCGCGCCAAAACAGTTACAAGCAAGTCAAAGATTATGGACAGTCACACAGAAATGAATACACACAAGAGCTATACCACTATAATATATCGATACATCGGAGTACCTATACATTAATAGAACCAAATGTGAATATTGTCACAAAAATATGTGTGTTACTTCGCAGAAAAGTAGTACGATATTACTGGTAACGAGAACTGGGATTGAAGTGCCGTAATGGTCACGTAAATAAAGAACCATTACAATATATAACATGGATTCGGTCATCGCAAACAGTTAAGTGGGAAGGAATATTATTTTTAACGCACATGTCCACAGTCCGGATACCATTATAACACTGGAAGCGATGTTTTGCTGACCAGCGTTCCCACCGGATATGCCGTGTTACTCCAAACGGAAGCAATGCTGTTTTAAGAAATGAATCGTCCACTTCAGGAGGAAGGTTATAAATTCTAACCGGAGTATACTCGAGTGCCGCATTTTCAAGGAGGACTTGAGTAAGGGGAACCATCGCGATGTGTAAACAACACTTTAGAACAAACCCGAGAGAGAAGCCGCTCTACTTGAACGGGATCATAAGAGAATGCATACAAGTCAGAATCAAAGTAAGCAGTATCTACCTAGTCAGGTGTAACACGGGTGACATCGGCCAACCAATCGTGAATTCCTGAAGAGCCAGGTTGAACACGACTCGTACACTTATCAAAACTGAAAAGAACAGTAGCACGACGACGAACAGACTTAGAAGACTAGACAAACACCATGGCGCGGGCAGAAATCACCGCCCCTAAGAGAAAATGACAACAAATTCCGCTATGCAATTGCGATGTGACTCCGGTCGATACACCAAGTCTGAGTAGCTTCGACACAAGCAGCGCTGCGGCACAGGTGGAAGTTAATGACGACCGCTCGCTCGACGCGCAAGGCGCCATTGGAGTCACCGAGGACACAGAGGATAGTGCGACTGCAAGAATTTATCCCTTGCACGCTCCCCGGGAGAGCCACATTCCCAACTTAATGTATACACAGTACATTCGTAGTACCCCTGCACAATACACTCATTACCTGCGGCAGACAGTCTTATCGAGTCCCGTAAGAGTTTGGGCAATGGGTGTGCATTTGCACAGAAGAAGGTCAACGGCCGGTTAGCCTTAACTATATGAAGATGGTCTCTGTTCTTCCGGATATGTCCGATAGAACAGATACCACCGGCGACCATACAGCTCTCTGGAATGAAATCATAATTAAATCAAGCTTAGGGTCTTGATTTAATTATAAAACTTAAAGACCTTACGAAACGTCCTAAACCTATGTGACTACATTGCTAGTTAAACAAATAAAGAGTACAGACACCTGGATAATTATGGCAGGAATAAAGTACATGTTGGTACTAGATTATCAGGTAACTCATGGCTAGTCCTCATTTCTATTCATTACAGTATGATTCCTTTTGCTAACAGTCGTCCAGAGCCCTGAGAACGATGCCGTTTCCTGATACAGACGTAGTGTGGGTTGCATAAAACGGCATCAGTAGGGGCAGCTGACTCACCCTGTAAGTATGAGTTGAATGAATACAAATGCGGTTCCTGGGATCTGTTGTCATAGTTCAAACGTGTGTGAAATCTTTTGGGACTTAACTGCTAAGGTCATCAGTCCCTAATCTTACACTCTACTTAACCTAAATTAGCCTAAGGACAAACACACACACCCATGCCCGAGAGAGGACTCGAACCTCCGCTGGGACCAGCCGCACAGTCTATGACTGCAGCGCCTCAGACCGCTCGGTGTAGTCAGAGTATATTAAGTTTCTGCGTTTTGTTAAGCGTACAATTTTACGTATTTCTGAGCATTTAAAGTAAGTTGTCAACTGTTGCAAGTCTCTGAGAACTTACTAGTTGTGACTGGATATTTTTTCAGCTTTTCTTTCAGATTGTATTTCATTGTTATATAACTACATCACTTACAAAGAATATTAATATTTTCTACCAGGTCATTAACATACAACACAAGCAGCAAAGGTGGAAACAGGCTTGCCAATGTCACACCTCAAATTACTTCTACTTGTGTCAACGACTGTATACCAATATGGAGAACAGGACAAGGGATTTATGGGTGTTCTGCATATTTTATACATTGGATGGATTTACAAACGACTTATTGCGTGGGAGAGGCGGTTGAAACAGTTAATAAGAATCTGTCATAGATGCTAAGTCATACGATTCAGTCTCTTTAGAGGCCCTCCAGGGCGTCCACAACTCTTTTGTGGATTCGTGCGTAGGGAGCACGATACCCTGAGCTAAGGTGGCCCTCCTTCGTTTCCTGGCTGCATACCTTACTTTTCTGCATCCTTCCCCATCCCCCATCTTCGCCCCCTCCCCCCTCAGTTCCGCCTCTTTCCTTCCCTTTCTCCCCCTCTGGGAGTATGTTTTGTACCTACGTCCGGAGACGGACGCTCGAAAATGTAACACTTTCTTTGCTTTCTCTGCTTGCAAGTCTTCGTCCTTCCTTTGTCCTTCTCTTTTCCTTAACTCTTCTCTTTACCCTTTTCTCCGCTGCGGCGTTTGAGACCTCTTCTTTCCTTTCCCTTCCTTTGTTTTTCCCTTTCTGTTTTTTCCTCCCTGTGTGTGTCTGATGGCCGATCCACGCACTTCCATGCTTAGCCGGTGACGGGGTAACGCGTAATTCCCCACCCCGAGTACACATGTGGGACACTTACGTACCCCCTGGTAACGGCCAGGCCCAGGGAGGAGTGATTACCCGAGCTCATATCTTCCGAAAGTGCCGATTGGTCCCTCTGTTCGTTCCTCGGGAGGTGTGACCTGAGGTGTGAAAAATCTCCCAAGGCGGGAGTGCCCTCAGAGAGGGCCCCCACAACGGAGGAGCGCGCCATCGGAGACGCCTGTAATCATGGGGGATACTTCCGCAATGGTTTCCTCATCTTATACTATGTTTGCTCACAAGCGTAAGTTCAATGAGTCTCAGCCGCAGACAGTTCTTCCATCGTTGCCACAGTTCCTTGTTGTTTCTCGGTCTGACGAAGGTCACGACTTCTCCACGGTCAACCCTTTCATTATTCAGAAAGGTGTCGACGCAATTGCAGGTCCTGTAAAGTCTTGTTCCAGATTACGGAATGGCACCTTGTTGTTAGACATAGTCAGTGTTCTCCAGGCACAAAAATTGCTGCGTACTTCACTGCTACACACATTCCCTGTCCGGGTGGAAGCGCACCGCACTTTAAATTCGTCACGTGGGGTCGTTTATACACGCTCCCTCGACGGATTGTCCGACAAGGAAATTCAACACTACCTGTCTGACCAGGGCGTAATGGCTGTTCATCGAGTAATGAAAAGGGTTGACACGAACATCGTTCCAACCTGTAATGTCTTCTTGACAATTGACAGACTTCAACTCCAATCGCACATAAAAGCGGGCTATGAGATAATGCCCGTTCGCCCCTACATCCCAAACCCTACGCGTTGCTGTCGGTGTCAGCGGTTCAATCATACCAGCCAGTCGTGTTCCAATCCGGCCAAATGTGTTACGTGTGGCAAGGATGCCCGTGAGGGTGCTTGTCCACCTCCATCCACTCGTTGTATCAACTGTATGGGTGACCACGCTGCTTCCTCTAGAGATTGCCCCATTTTTAAAAACGAAAAGCTCATTCAGGATATCAGAGTGAAGGAAAAGGTGTCGACCTTTGCTGCTCGAAAATTATTCGCCAGTCGAAAGCCCACTGTGCCTCAGACAGGTAAATACAGCACTGTCCTTGCCTCTCATCGGCCAACAAAGGAGGCGGCCACGCAGACTTGTGATCTCACCTTCAGTGCCACGGTCGTCAGATCAGCCAGCGCAAAGATCGTCCGTTCAACCTCCTCGCTTTCGCCTGCTCACTCTAGGGCTCACCCTTCATCGGGTTCTGCTAAATCTCGAGCCCATAAGTCAGACACCTGGACTTCCGGAAAAGAGCATACTCGCGAAGATTTTTTACGTACCCCAACTTCACAACCATCGGTTCCTCCTTCATCTAAACATTCTGTTTCCAAGAAGGCTAATAAGAAACCCAGTTCCTCTCTTTCTCCGCGACGGCGTGTCTCTTCTACAGCACCACCTGGCGGTAGCCGCCCTCGGCCGTCCTCTGTGTCGCCGAGGCGCACTGCTGGCGGCCGATCAACCGGCCGATCGCTGGTGGCAGGAGCTGCTCCTGAACAACCTATGGATCAGGATCTTCTGCCTTCGGCTGAATGCCGTTCCACGCTGTCGGTCGCAAGCTCTGAGCAGTCGTTGAGTTGACGGCAACATTGTTCACATTCTTCCATTTTCTCTCCACCCTATGTCCATTATCCACTGTAATATCCGCGGCATTCGAGCCAATCAGGATGAATTGTCGATCCTCTTAAGATCTTACTCGCCAGTCATCTTCTGTCTTCAGGAAACAAAGCTGCGTCCCCAAGACCGCTTTGTTTTCCCCCATTTTCAGTCAGTCCGATTTGATCTCCCCTCTGTTGAAGGCACTCCAGCACATGGAGGACTCATGATTCTTCTCCATGATACTCGCCATTATCACCCAATCCCCTTAAACACTTCCTTCCAAGCAGTCGCTGTCCATCTTTCTCTTTCTGGATACACCTTCTCTCTTTGTACTGTATACACTCCATCGTCCACACTAATGGCACGAGCTGATCTCCCTCATCTTCTTGGTCAGCTTCCACCCACCTATTTGCTGGTTGGGGAGTTCAATGCCCACCACCCGCTTTGGGGATCTCCAAATCCTTGTCTGCGTGGCTCACTATTGATAGACGTCTTCCACCAGGCAGATCTTGTTTGCCTCAACGGTGGGGACCCTACATTTTTGTCTGCCGCCACGACAAATTTCTCTCATTTGGACCTTTCGGTCGGTACTGTTCCGCTAGCTCGGCGCTTCGAATGTTCGCCCTTGCTGATACTCACTCGAGTGACCACTTTCCATGTGTCCATCGATTGCAGCCACAACTGCCATATATGCGTCCCAGACACTGGAAGTTTGCCCAAGCCGATTGGACACTTTTTTCGTCTCTAGCGACATTCGATGACCGTCACTTTCCCAGCGTCGACGATGAGGTCACTCATATTACAGACGCTATTCTTACAGCTGCGGAACGTTCAATACCTAGCACCTCCGAATTGCCCCGGCGCCCCCCAGTTCCTTGGTGGAACGAGGCATGCCGTGAGCAATACTCTTCGCGTTTTCAGCCACCATCCTACTTTGGCCAACAGTATCCGCTACAAGCAGTGCCGTGCGCGATGCCGTCGCGTCATCCGCGATAGCAAGAAGGCAAGCTGGGACTTCTTTACTAGCTCATTTAACGCCTTCACACCATCCTCGGAAGTTTGGAGTCGGATTCGACGGTTGTCTGGCGCGCCTAGTTTCTCCCCGGTCTCTGGGCTCACTGTCGCGCATGATACATTAGTGGACCCCGTCGCAATTTCTAACTCATTGGGTCAACACTTTGCTGAGATTTCGAGCTCTTCAAATTACCTGACAGCGTTTCTCCCGAAGAAACGTGCAGTGGAAGTGCAACATCTTGCTTTTTCCTCTCAAAATCGCGAAAGCTACAATACTGTTTTCTCCATGTGGGAACTCCAACATGCACTCTCTTCTTCTCGCTCCTCCGCCCCAGGTCCGGATGGTATCCACATCCAAATGTTGCTGCATTTATCATACCATAGTCTGCGTTACCTCCTTCGCCTTTGTAATCGAATTTGGACCGACAGTACTTTTTCCAGACGATGGCGGGAAGCCATCGTCGTTCCTGTTCCGAAACCTTGAAAGGACAAACATCTACCCGCTAGCTATCGCCCCATTTCTCTCATGAGTAGTGTATGTAAGGTTTTGGAGCATATGGTGAATTGCCGTTTAGCTTGGTGGCTGGAGTCTCGCAGTATTTTAACACCTGCCCAATGCGGTTTCCGAAAGCATCGTTCTGCAGTTGACCATCTTGTTGCTCTCTCCACTTATATCATGAACAATTTTCTCCGGAAACGCCAAACAGTAGCAATATTTTTTGATCTGGAGAGAGCATACGATACCTCTTGGAGGTCAGGCATCCTCCGCACACTGTTCTCTTGGGGCTTTCGAGGTCGGCTGCCCCTTTTTCTTCGCGAATTTATGGCAGAGTGCACATTTAGAGTGCGGATGAACACTACTCTCTCCCGTACTTTCTCCCAAGAAAACGGGGTACCCCAGGGCTCCGTGCTAAGTGTTGAACTGTTTGCCATTGCCATAAATCCAATTATGGATTGTCTCCTTCCTGATGTCTCTGGCTCCCTCTTTGTGGAGGACTTTGCGATCTACTACAGCTCTCAACGGACCAGCCTTCTTGAACGATGTCTTCAGGGATGTCTCGATCGCCTCTTCTCTTGGAGCATCGAAACAGGCTTCCGCTTTTCTCCCAGTAAGACCGTTTGTGTTAATTTTTGGCGTCGTGCGGAGTTTCTTCCACCTTCCTTACATCTAGGACCTGTCAACCTTCCGTTTTCGGATGTCGCTAAATTCTTGGGTCTTATGTTCGACAGAAAACTGTGCTGGTCCTCCCACGTTTCCTATCTCTCGGCTCGCTGTCTGCGATCCCTCAACACCCTCCGTGTCCTGAATGGTACCTCCTGGGGAGGGGACCGAGTGGTCCTTCGCCTCTATCGCGCCTTAGTGCGGTCGAAATTGGACTATGGAAGCATAGTTTACTCCTCTGCTCGGCCGTCTATTCTTCGGCGTCTCGACTCTATCCACCACCGTGGATTACGTTTAGTGACTGGAGCTTTTTACACCAGCCCTGTGGAAAGCCTTTATGCTGAGACTACTGAACCTCCGCTGTCCAATCGGTGAGCTGTCCTTCTGAGTCGTTATGCTAGCCATCTGTCTTCCATGCCTGCTAATCCGGCCCATGACATTTTTTTCAACGCCTCCTTGGATTTAGGGTATGCAGGCCGGCCTTCCCCCCTACTACCACCGGGAGTCCGCTTCCGTCAACTGCTCCATTCTCTTTCCTTCCGCTTTCCTAAAGCTTTCTTGACAAGTTGGGGTACAGCACCGCCTTGGCTCCGTCCCCGGACCTGCCTGCTCCGTGACCTTTGTTAGTTTCCCGAGGATGGGACCCCTTCACTTGTTTATCGTCGGGCATTTGCCGCTCTATGTGCACAAATGAAGGAAGCCACATTTATTTACACTGATGGCTCAAAAACATCTTTTGGTGTAGGGAGTGCCTATATTGTTGGCGACGCTCCAAATCAATTTCGGCTTCCAGGCCATGTTCGGTTTATACTGCGGAGCTTTACGCAGTTCTCCAGGCTGTCCAATACATCCGTCGCCATCAGCGGATACAGTGTGTTATCTCCTCAGACTCTCTCAGCTCTTTCCTTAGTCTCCAAGCTCTCTACCCTGTCCACCCTCTGGTCCACCGGATTCAGGACTGCCTCTATATGCTCCATCTATATGCTCCACTTTGGGGGAGTCTCTGTGGTGTTCCTCTGGATCCCAGGACACGTTGGTATCTGTGGAAATTAGGCGGCCGATATAGCGGCCAAGGCTGCAGTTTCTCTTCTTCGGCCAGCTATTCGCACGATTCCCTTCGCCGATCTACGGAGTGTTTTACGTCGTCATGTTGTTCTTTTATGGCACGCACATTGGTCGACACTTCCCCATAAAATTGCGGGACGTGAAAGCTCTTCCCTGTGCTTCGACCTCTTCCTCCCGACCGCGTCGTCGGGAGAAGGTAATTTTAACTAGACTCCGGATAGGGCACTGTCTTTTTAGCCATCGACATCTTTTAAGTGGCGATCCTCAGCCACTCTGTCCCCACTGCTCTCAGCTGTGGACGGTAAGACACCTTTTACTTGAGTGCCCCTATTTCACTCCGTTACGCGCCCGTCTACGGCTGTCGCCTGATATATCGTCCATTTTAGCAGATGACACGCGCTCAGCCGATCGCGTTCTCGAGTTTATTAGTGCCAGTGAGATAACGTCGGTCATTTGGAGCACTTTTTGGGGACAACCAACCCCCTTCTGTAGTGGTTTTTTTAAGCTTTCCTTCTGTTTTTAGTTTCTCCAATTTTTTGAGTTTCGTTCTCATTGCTGCTGGTTTCCATTTTCGTTTTTTACCTTCTCCTAAGTCACAGACCGGGCGATAATAACAAAAAAAGTCTCTTTAGAATCAAAGTCCTGCAGAATCAGACGAAGTCCTGCGTTATATACTGGGAGTTTATTTAGAATATGGGTACCGGAAATGAGAAATTCGTCGCATATCTCATCTGGTCCATTGCCTTCAGGCAACATACTGTTCTGCGCTCGGTAATACAAACTCATTGCGAATACAGACCCTGAGAACACAGTCATTAATTAGCTCGTTGTAGCAGTGGGGGTTGGTAGAATTAATATTTGCCCCGTATAATAATCCTGGACAGCCGTGATTAAAGGTAGCACAATTTGCTATGCAGTGATATTGATCCAAATTATTTGGTCATTACACGCTTCGTTACTTCCTTTAGAACATGTGGGGGACGTGACTTGGTGTGGCTGAGGTCTTTCCATGTAACGATACGAAATGCTAATTACAAATGTGGCTCGTAAATTGACAAGCACGAGTCGATGATGAGCAACCCTCCTGGCTCACTACGCCAGTGCTTAAATATAATACCTCTGCCAGAGCTCGTTTTACAACTTGAAATATGTAACACATTGTAAAATACATCAGATAATCAGGTTACTTCGATGTACATAAGTAACTGTGTCAAACATATTAAGTCTTTAATGACTACATGCCTTTCAATAGTGACTTCATATAAATATCTTTACAGTAGAATAGCATTTATGCACTGTCATTAACGGGTCAAGTTCATCTTTTTCTAAAATCGAGCATGTATCCAGGAATGGTGAAACAAAAATTAAGAGGTAGCACCGAAACCAGACTGAATTTTGTTATGTTACATATAGATTTATTTTTAGTGTTGCTGTTTCCTTCGCGTTTCTTAGTGGTCTACGAGTATGTCATGGTACTGAATGGTTTTTGGAAATTACATTATTATTTTAATGTTCACTTTATCCAGAAATTCATAAATAATTTTAACTGCATTTGACATCTTCAGACGGTGTAAAACGCTTGTTTCATTAATTCTTTGAATGGTTCAAATGGCTCTGAGCACTATGGGACTTAACATCGGTGGTCATCAGTCCCCTAGAACTTAGAACTACTTAAACCTAACTAACCTAAGGACATCACACACATCCATGCCCGAGGCAGGATTCGAACCTGCGACCGTAGCAGTCGCGCGGTTCCGGACTGAGCGCCTAGAACCGCTAGACCACCGCGGCCGGCAATTCTTTGATCCATTGCCCTTCATCCAAAACTAATTACGTTCTAAATAATTGACAGTGTGCTAGTAAGTATAATGTAAGGTATGTCTCATCTGATTTCATCCACAAAATGTTCTGATGGCAGCAATTCTTTAACTGCCGCGGTATGAATCACGATGTTCAGTAAAAAAAATAATTCATATGACAATCGATGTATAACATCGTTTACGAATTAAGGAAATCGAATTTAAATATTATTTATATTGATCGATCTCACTAAAAATAAATTAATGGCTCCGAGAATTGTTTGCTAGATTTCAAAAGACGAAAGCTTATGTTGATGATCGAATAAATCTATTAGATCGGTTCCTTTGTATTTACATCCAAGCAAATGAAATCTGTGACAAATAATGGATAAAATGGCGCTTCCTTTTTTATTAGCATATATCAATCTGTGCATGTACTGTGACTTCGTATGTGCGTACTGGCGATTTTCAAGCACTGAGCGTGACGCTGTGTTCCAGTTCACCCGCAAAATTACAGGGAGATCCTCCTTGGACAAAGGGTCACTGCTAGAGCGTCTTGCATAAGTCATTGCAGCCTAGTATGAAGTGACAATTCATGCCCAGTTCACAATAATTTAATTTCGTTGTGGAGTAAAAGAGAAATATGATTTGTTTGGTAGCTTGTGCAGAATATGCACTTCCGATGGAGTACGCACTATAAATTAAATAAATGCTGAACTTGGGAAAGTTTTAATTTATGTGTTTAGGGATATAATGTTATTGGGCATATCTAGGTGAATATGAATCGGTTAACTACACAGCATTAAACTTATTATTTTCAAATTATCATATTTTACACACAGTAAAGTGATATTTGGTGTCGCAGAAACAAATCATGCAACATTTTGTTTTCGAGTTCTATTGCAACAACTTCTCTGTACATTGCTATTGAAAATATGATGATGTCGCTTGGGTGTAGCAGCCAGACAATTCACAAGGGTGTGGCAGATGGACATCTACAATTCATGCAGACATAGTGAACATTCTCTCCACACAAAGAAATCGATTGTTCGTTGGACCCTCGACAACAATTATCTTGACTGCAACGAGGATCACTACAAATGGTTAACAGGCTGCTTGGCTATTGATAACGACTATTCAAACATTTTAGGGAGACCAACACACTTTCGTTAAACGTGAGGCCTTGTGGAACTAGTAACACTCATGTTCATAGTGGCTATTATTCATAGTCATAGTACATATTTATAATCAAAGAAAATTCTGAAATCAGTACTATTTACACCATGCACCCACACAATATATCTCTTTCTCCAGTTGCGTTCACCATGAAACAACTTACTGAATAAGTTACTTTACCGAAATTATGATCCTCCGCTATCCACCAGACTTCACGTTGTAACTCCTCGTGGCAACAGCCCTGACACTTATGTCCACGGAAGCTAAGCAGAGGACAGAGAAAACAATGCTTTAATATAAGTGCATGCTGTGGACAGCCAGTGGTAGATAAGGAATGTTTTTGCAGTTACACTATTTGGCAGACTTCCGAATTTTGGAGGGAATTTCAAATTTTGGCGGGAATTTCTTAGTCTCAGAGCTGTGGTGACGTCCCACCTCACCCCACACCCAGGAACTGATGGGAAATTAAAAATGACGGTACCCTCTCCCGGACTCGAACCCTGGTCCATATGGACGGAAGGCCCAAGTGCAAACCCCTAACACAATTATACCTCTACAGGTGCTTGTAATTGACGGGTAACTCAAAGTGGCGGTGATCTTTCTGGGACTCGGAACCTTATTCTACTGGATGGAAAGACCCATGTGCACCCTCCATCCAGTGGGATCTGTCCAGTTACAGGAGGCAAAGGTTAGGTTAGTGTTCTTTATTTATTTTTTTCGCTCAAATGAAGTAAAGATAGGTCCTAATTACATAATTAATCATAAAGATCGGGCCTAATTAAACATCTATATGCGTAGCGCTACACAAGGATGGCCTGAAATCGCAATACAGATCAAAAACTGACGATACCATACAACTGGTGTTATCCTGCTGGAAAAAATTGGGCAATACTACTCGAAACCAGTGACGGATTCACTCGAACTCTACCCTTCACCTACAAGCTAGCAGGAAAAAGGCAGACATGTAAGATACTATTTTTGCTGTCTTTGCCTGGAAATATGTTCAACTGTTGAGATGCTGGTGTTGTACACAGAGAAGTTTAAGAGTGTGACGTCAGAGTTCGCCACACACGACTGCTCAAAAACCACCCTGTAGCCCAGGAAACCGAGGACAATATACACTACCACAACTGATGGAAAAAATGTATCAAGGTTCTAATTACACTCTAAAATTGTCATGAAAAATCCAGAACTCATAATGAATGGGTCATAATGCAACACATGTACTGCGGAAAATCGTCATCCCAAGAAACTGCAGAGGGCGGTAGCTGAATGTGCGTCCTCACCGATAGGCGTCCACAAACTATTGAAGATCCAGGCCCTCTTACTTCCCGACATGCCTCCCCCTCCCTCCCTCCCACCATCCATCCATCCATCCATCCATCCATCCATCCAGGACACAGGCCTTTCAGTCAGCTGCTCTGCCGTGAGACTTGTAGTTTTTCTGTGGCCAACTGCCATCCCCTCATGGGCGCTGGCCTTCAAAATGGTTCAAATGGCTCTGAGCACTATGGGACTTAACATCTTAGGTCATCAGTCCCCTAGAACTTAGAACTACTTAAACCTAACTAACCTAAGGACACTACACACATCCATGCCCGAGGCAGGATTCGAACCTGCGACCGCAGCAGTCCCGCGGTTCCGGACTGTAGCGCCTAGAACCACTCGGCCACCGAGGCCGGCCGCTGGCCTTCCGCCATACCTCTTCGAACGTTGGCCACCTTGAGGCGACGCCCTCTGCACAACACAATAGCATGTTTAGTAAACTAAACAATAGGAGATAGAAGGACAGCTGCCGCAATTTCAACTTTTCCACCTAAAATATACCGACACAGCACCCACACGGCGCTCCCTGGTCAGTGAGCAACCAAATACAGACTATGCACGCTCCCAACATTTCCAATAGGCCTGTCGTTCTGTGATGGAGAACGTCAATATAACTGTTTCTTGCATTTTGTTAAACGTATTTCTAAGAAAGACTGGACCCCTCTGGAACAACAAGACAATTCCGGAGAAGACTTCAGAACTCTTTTTTCAAACGGTTAGCTGCTCTGCAAAGTGTTTTCATGCGGCCCCCAATGCCAGAACTCTGCGGTCGCTGGCCTCACCTCGTGTTGCAGGAGCAGGCTACATTTGGAGCTGACCTTATATATCGTACATGGTCGGCGGAGCTATGACATCACCGAGTGGTCGAATCACTGTCATATAGCATTAATTCAGCTCACTCCGTTTCTACACGGGCAATAGAATGTGGTAGATATAGCTGTCTCCGACTTCTGCTGTGTTCTGACTAAAATTGGGACGATCACATGCGCAAAGCTGCAGGGATGGCGGGGTAGTGTCTGATGAGCAGTTACAAGATGCATAGGGGCCGTCAAAATCCACATTGGAATTTTACTGTAATAGATGTGTTCGAAAAAGGTGACTCGTTTCAAGGTATGAGAGTGCGACGAATGTGATTCATTAGTGGCTGTAATCATAAATAGACTTCTCCATAGGATGCAATGCATGTATGTGGTTGAATGGAAAGACTTGATTCAAAATCGCAGACAGCATTTCTTCCGGAAAGCTTAAGACTAGAGATCTGAAACGCCAGTGTACGTTTCTTACGATCTCAATCAGTACACCATCTACTGTCTGTGATCATTCTCACTCAATCATCGCCTGTTACCCTGTGGATATATCATAGAACCTCTGACATAGCATCGAGACGAGAGAGAATGAATTACAAATACTAGAGAAATGTCTAGTGGCGGCATGAGGGAATTGCAAATACTGGCTTCCCACCATGTTCCTTAGCCGAATAATTTTCTAAATTCGGTGATTTTATTATGATCTTACACCGTCGGCGACGTATAACAGCATTGTCGGTCTATTATTAAACACTCCGGCGATCACTATCTATATTCAATGTCAAGGTATGTGTGTGGAAAAACCACTTCATTCGGAAGTAATGGCATACCTCGATTTATAAGGCTTCTATAGGTTTTAACAGGGATAGCGTTAGCGATACTTATGAGCACCTGTAGACCATAGACCGAATGTGACAGTAACATGGCCGTTGTGATCGTGTTTTTAACATTTGGCAGCTTGTAGGACGATTACTCCTCTCTGTCTAAGACACAGTGGTACCATCCTCAAAGGAAAAAGCTTGTGACACATGTCCATCCAACGCTGATTTTCGCTCAGTATTGTTTTGTACTGCGCGATATTGTTTTGTACACCCCCCCCCCCCCCCCTCCAACCCATGAGCCTAGGACCTTGCCTTTGGTGGGGAGGCTTGCGTGCCTCAGAGATACAGATAGCTGTACCATAGGCGCAACCACAACAGAGTGGTATCTGTTGAGAGTCCAAACAAAAGTGTTGTACCTGAAAAAAGACAGCAGTCTTTTCAGTAGTTGCAGGGGCCACAGTCTGGATGATTGACTGACCTGGCCTTGTAACTTTAATCATAACGGCCTCAATGTGGTAGTACTGCGAACGGCTGAAAGCAAGAGGAATTAAAGCTATAATTTTTCCCGAGAACATGCAGCTTTACTGTATGGTTAAATGATGATGACGCCCTCTTGGGTAGAATATTCCAGAGGTAAAATAGTCCCCAGTTGGGAACTCCAGGCGGGGACTGCTGAGGAAGACGTCATTATCAGGAGAAACACAACTGGCGTTCTACAGATCAGAGAAGGGAATGTTAGATCCCTTAATCGGGTAGGTAGGTTAGAAAATTTAAAAAAGGGAACTGGACAGTTTTATGTTAGATATAGTGTTAATTCGTGAAGTTCGGTGGCAGGAGCAACAAGACCTCTGGTCAGGTGAATACAGGGCTACAAATACGAAATGAAATGGGGGTAATGCAGGAGTAGGTATAATAATGAAAAAAATAGATAGGAGCACGGGTAAGCTACTAGGAACAGCATGGTGAACCCATTATTGTAGCCAAGATAGACACGAAGCCCATTCCTTACACAGCAATACAAATTTATATGCCAACTAGCTCCGCAGATGATGAAGAGATGGAATAAACGTATGATGCGATAAAAACAATTCTTCAGATAGTGAAAGGAGACGAAATTTAATAGTCATGGGGGACTGGAATTCGATAGTAGTCAAAGGAAGACAAGGAAAAGTAGTAAGAAAATATGGACTGGGGGTGAGGAATGAAAGAGCCACCTGGTAGTATTTTGCATAGAGCGTAACTTAATCATAGCTAACACATGGTTTAAGAATCATGAAAGTAGGTGGTATACATGGAATAGGGCTGGAGACAGTAGAAGATTTCAGATAGAGTATATAATAGTAAGAGAGAAATTTAGGAACCAGGTTCTAAATTGTAAGACATTTCCAGGAGCAGATGTGAACTCTGATCATAATCTACTGTTCATTAGCTGTTGAATAAAACTGAAGAAACTGCAGAGAGATAGGAATTTAAGGAGATGGTACTTGGATAACTGAAAGAACCAGAGATTGCTGAGAGTTTCAGAGAGAACATTAGGGAGCGACTGACAAGAACGGGAGAAAGAAATACAGTATAAGAAGAATGGGTAGCTTTGAGAGTTAAAATAATGAAGGCCACAGGGGATCAAGTAGGTAAAAAGAAGATGGCTAGTAGAAATCCTTGGATAACAGAAGAGATATTGAATTTAATTGATGATAGCAGAAAATATAAAAGTGCAATAAATGAAGCCAGCGAAAAGAATTAAAAGGTCTCAAAAATGAGATCAACTGGAAGTGCAAAATGGCTAATCAGGGATGGCTGGAGGACAAATGTAAGGATGCAGTGGCATATTCCACTAGGGGTAAAATAGATACGGCCAACAGGAAAAATAAAGAGACCCTTGGAGAAAAGACAACCACTTCTATAACTATCAAGAGCTCAGATGGAAAACCAGTTCTAAGCAAAGAAGGGAAAGCTGATAGGCGGAAGGAATATAAAGAGGGTCTATACAAGGGCGATGTACTTGAGGGCAATATTATGGAATTGGAAGAGGACGTAGATGAAGATGAAATCGGAGATATAATACTGCATGAATAATTTGACAGAGCACTGAAATACCTAAGTCGAAATGAGGCCCCGGGAGTAGACAACATTCCATTACAACTACTGATAGCCTTGGGAGAGGCAAACCTGACAAAACCCTACCACCCGGTGAGCAGGATGTATGAGACAGGAGAAATACCCTCAGACTTCAAGAAGAATATAATAATTCGAATCCCAAAGAAAGCAGGTGTTGACAGGTGTAAAAATTACCGAACTATCAGTTTAATATGCTACAGCTGCAAAATACTAACGCGAGTTATTTATAGACTAATGAGAAAACTGGTAGAGGCTGACCTTGTGGAAAATCAGTTTGGATTCCATAGAAATGTTTTAACACGTGTTGCAATACTGACCCTATGACTTATCTTAGAAGATAGATTAAGGAATGGCAAACCTACGTTTCTAGCATCTGTAGACTTAGAGAAAGTGTTTGACAGTGTTGACGGGAATACTCTCTTTCAAATTCTGAAGTTGGCAGGGTAAAAATACAGGGAGCGAAAGGCTATTTACAATATGTACAGAAACCAGATGGCAGTTATAAGAGTCGACGGGCATGAATGGAAGCAGTGGTTGGGATGGGAGTGAGACAAGTTGTAGCCTTTCCCCAATGCTATTCGATTTATATATTGAGCAAGTAGTAAAGGAAACAAAAGAAGAATTTGAAGCTAGAATTAAAATCCATGGAGAAGAAATAGAAACTTGGAGGTTTTGCAATGATTTTGTAATTCTGATTGAGAAGGATGTAGGTTGCATTAGTTACTTGGAGATGAAGAAGATTGCACATTATTGAGTAGCATGGAGAGCTGTATCAAACGAGTCTCTGGTCTGAAGACCACAAAAACAACATTGTTCTGTATCGTCAGCATTCAGTTGTTGATAAAGTATTATACTCAGTAATATGGAATACGTGATAGTTTTGCCTTGAGCAGCAGTCCTATAAAGTATGTGAGTGTTCCTACATGTGCAATGAAAATGCCTATGTCCTGTCGTAAGGGAAGGTATGGATTAGATGTGGAAAGCTGTGATAGCCGTAAGAGAAGTTTTTTTCTATTTTTTAAATTGTTTCTTATGAAGGAACAATTCGGGAGCCCACATGTATAATTAATAATTTGTTGGATAGGGTCTTCTTTAGCACAGACAACAAAATTTTATGCAGATCTGCGCAAAGGATTTCGATCACTAGCCTTCAGCTCCAATGGAACGATACAGTATATATAATATTCTCAATGACAACATGCAGATGGTAATATTGTTTTTCGATATACCGGTCGAGAGAGACACAGTAAAGTCTTATAGAAGGTTCTATTACAAGGAATGCTATAACTGGTTAAAGTTGGGTTTCAGATAGTTCACTCAAAAGTACACCGATTTTGATCATAAAACTAATAGCAATCTGCTGTCTCTATTCTCTTGGACTCATGACAGTTCTTTTCATTATTATTATTGTCACGATCGCGTTTTTAAAAGATAGGTAAAATTTCATACTTCATAACCTCTAATTATAAAGTAGACATCACTTGAATTTTAGCTCATTGTGAAATCTAGAAATGATCATTGGTTTTTTTTCTGACATGATTGTATTTTTTCCCACATGTGAGCGGATGGGATGAATGATTGTATTCTCTAAATTTATTTCACGTGCCTGAAATGTTTCTAATACACACGTAATCATACCGATTTAGCTCATAAACCTAAATGAAAATGGACCGTGCCTATTTTTGTGGAAAGAGGACATTTATTACCATGACGATTGTGTTTTCCTTTTTGAATAGTTGCTTTATTATAGGAGGCTTGCTGATGTCAAATACAGATGTTAAAGTCCAATAGGCGGAACAGCGTGGTGGCAGAATTCCCTAAGACGTCACGGCTGTCCCTTTAGACAAACGCCGGCCGAATTGGCTATGCGGTTCTAGGCGCTCCAGTCCGGAAACCGCGCTGCTGCTACGGTCGCAGGTTCGAATCCAGCCTCGGGCAAGTATGTGGGTGATGTCCTTAGGTTTAAGTAGTTCCAAGTCTAGGGGACTGATGACCTCGGATGTTGAGTCCCATAGTGCTCAGAGCCATTTGAATATTTTTCTTTAGACAAACAACCCGCAGTCGCGATAGCCCTTATTTATCACAGTTTTGTACTGAGGGATGCCAGCGTCGCGCTCTGTTGTATGTGTAGTTTTTGCCAGTGATGATAATGCTGACCACCCAGTAGCATACTCGTTGGAGCGCATTGTACTGAAGACAGTGCGACGTGAGGCTGCTTTCGCTCTAAGTGGAAGGCTTCCTGCTTCCCAAGCAGCTGACTTGAAAATGCCATCTGGAGCGTTCTCCTTTCGTTGTTCAGAGGGGTCCAGTCTTTCTGAGAAATAAGTTTGACAGATTGGAAGAAACAGTTACGTTGACGTTAAATGGAAGTCTTCTCCACTGACAGACCTATTGGCACTGTTAGGAGCGTGCCTAGTCTGTGGGTGGTCACCCACTAACCATGGATCAGCGTGTGGGTGCTGTGACGCTATATTATAGATGAACAAGTTGCACTTGGGGCGGCCGTCTTTTAATCTGCTATTGTTTGGTTGACTACACATGCTACTGTGTTGTCGAAGGAGCGTTGCTTCAATGCAGCCAGCATCCACGGGGGTATGGCGGAAGGCCGAGTGCGGCCATCAACTATGCTTACAGATGATGCACTTTTTAAACTTCTCGGTGTCTAACACGTATTTCCAGCAAAAAAGAATAAAGATAGTTCCTTACATGTCTGCCTTTTTGGTGAAGGGTAGAGTTTGAGTGTGTCTGTCACTGGTTCGGGTAGTATTGTCAAATTTCTTACCAGCAGAAAAACACCACTTGTATGGTATCGTCCGTTTTTGAGCTGTATTGCGAATTTAGCTGTGTAATTAGGCCCGATCTTTATGATTAACTCCGCAATTAGGACCTATCTTTATTTCACTTACCCGACGAAAATAAATAAAGGTCACTAACCTAATTTTCCCCTCCTGTATCTGGACGGATCCTATGTGTTGGAGGGTGCACACAGGCTCTCCATCCCGTAAAACCAGGGTTCAAGTCACGGAAAGTTCACCACCACTTTTAATTTCGCATGAATTCCAAGCGCCCCTGGTATTGTAATTGTATTAGGGTGTTCACTTGGGTTTTCCGTCTAGAAAGTCCATGGTTCAGGTCCCAGAAAAAGTACTGCCATTTTTAATTTCCCAACAATTCCTGGGGGTGGGGGGCGGGGGGACACGTCAACACAGACCTGGGACAACGAAATTCCCACCAAAAATCGAAATTCTCACATAAATTTGAAATTCGTGGCAACATTCGAAATTCCCACCAAAATTTGAAATTCCGACCAATAGGGTAGGCTGGGGGAGAGGGAGGGTGGTGGGGGAGGATGAAGAGTGTGGGAGAGGGTTGGGGCCCATTTGCAACAGAGAAAAAGGCGTTATCCAGGGGTGGGGGTGGGCGTGATTGGGGATGGGCCTGGGCGTGGTCGGGGAGGGAGTTAGTTGACCAATTTAAATAATTTGCGTATCAATTTGATATAAAAATTGCTCCCAGAACCCTACTACCATACTACTTCTGCAGTCTGGCAGTATAGTGACATCTCGTGTCATGTGTGTCAGTGAGCAATAAATAATGCTCATAATTTTTGAACATTAGCGTCTGTATAATGTGCTTTCACGAAATCAATTTCCCCTGTGTCGTAAATTATGACATAGCTCCCGATCAACTGCGCACATGGTTGATTGACGGCTAAAAGTAGGCATCCTTTGGAGGCGATACACAGACAGCCTTTTTATGTCCCTTCTCCCGTGGCGTTCAAGACCTTTTCTTCTTTCCCTACTCATCACCATCGTTTCTCGAATGGCGCGAGGGGTAGAACTGACTCAATAGGTAGAAAACGGAACGCTTATAGGATCTCTTTGTTCTCCGTTTGTCTGTCTGCTTGTATTTCTGACTGTTAACCTCTTTCTCAGGAATGGGTAAACGTATCAAGTTGAAATATATGTCAAATTTCAGTATCTACTCTCCCTTGGCGGTGTGATTAATGCTTTTAAATAAATTCACTCAAGAAAATACGCTCACATTTGTCACGTACTTTGACACACACAAACTGGCTCATCAAAAGGATAAGCAGCTTCACTCAGTTAATTCTCGGCAGAAATGAAACCAGCATTTGGATCGGACTTCCTTCAATATTGTGCAGAAACGTGTGCAGTATACTACTGCATCCATTTTCAATACGCTACCACAATAATTTCGAAATCTCAGCAGTAATCAACGCGCTTTCAAATCGAAACTCAAAAGTTTCATCATGGGTCACTCCTTTTCTGTCGAGGAGTTCCTTGAAAAATTAAAGTGGTTCATGTTGTACAGCTGATTTAGTGTACTTAAACTTATGGCTTGACTTTTTTTCGGGTTCATAAATATTTTATTTTTATCTGTTATTCCTTTTACAATGTAATTTAATGTACTGACACGTTCCATGACATTGGAGATTTGCTCCTCAATTTGGTCCTACGACATTTGACGTACAAATGAATAAATAAATAAATAAAAATCCTGCAGATAAAGTACTTCTGTACAGGTCGGACCAACTGGTATAGCGTTTCAGTGCGTGCACGGACTCTAAGAGATCGTAGAATCGAGTCACGGTGGAACTACGAATAGATTAGTATTCATTCTGATGTAGCCTGTACCTCTCTATGACCTAAGAACTCACCAAAAACAACACGTAATTCGGATTCCATGTTGAACTGTAGGTTCCCTTTCCCTAGTTGGATAACTGAGGTAGATTACGGACACACTAGTGCCTGAAGCGGCATCGAATACAAAAACTTGTACAAGGCCTGTGAACCTCGCGAAATTAGTTATGTTTAATAATATCGGACTCTCTCTGTAGTTTCGTTCTATAGGATGACCGGCTTCAACACAGTATTCTGCAATGGATTATTCGCTCTGCTCTTGTAAGAGTGTGTGACGCTTATGCTCAGAACACCGGTCCTCCAAATTCCTGATAGTCTGACCAGTATACGACATGCCACAACTGCAAGAAATACCGTAGACACGCGCCTTACGCTAACCAAGACCATCCTTTACGAAACCTAAAAGACACCTGATCTTTGCTGGTAGTTTAAAAACACACTTCACATCACATTTCCGCAGAATATTACCAACCCCGTTCGAAATGGTTCTTGCGTAATGCAAAAGGTCTGTAGACTTTGGAGATACCTAGGTATTGTCATCGCTCTCCCGGGTGTACAATTGGTCTATATCGCAATGCATGTTTGATCTGTCTTTTACTACAAAAATTGTGACAAAAGGTGACTTCGAGATGAGCTAACTCAGCTGACAAACCCTCAGGGCCCGAGACGACATCGGCACTTTGAACTAAGGTATGAAGCACCCCTTCTTGTAGAGACGGATGGTGAACTCCACTGCCTTTGTAACATTATTCATTTCTCTTTCTTTCTTTTTTTTTTGAAAAAAAAAAAGCTTTATCGTCGCTTCCGATTACGTTGATTGATTGTCTGAACTGTGGAATGGATACTAAACTCTAATTATCGTGTAGCATATTGTAACTGCAAGTGGTGTGCTTACTCTGTGTTATTGTTAAGAAAACTTTACAGGTATTGATTGGACAACGCAACTCGCAATACCAGTAAAGAAATTCTGTCACTGCAAAATTCATTCAGCCCCTTAGGTAACGAATCCTCTGTGCCTGTTAATAAAAGATAACTTTCGTACCTGCGAGCATACCATGTAAGGTGGCATCATTTTGAGCAACATTACAACTACTACTCCGGAAAGAAGACCCTTTAATAGTATAAACATCGAGACAGGAAACCATTAGCGATACTGGAATCGGCTAGGGATCTCAATTTGTAGCAGAATATCTGCACGTTGGGCGATAGTGAAGCGGACGGAGAAGGGAGGCTGACAGGAGAATGGGAAAGACACAAGCGAGGCAAGCAGGCATGAGAGCTGAGGACAACAGCGAACGTAAGCTCTTAGAAACCCCAGGCGGGTGGACCGCGGCTTAGCGGCAGCCACGCGGCCGAGGACAAGGAGAAGACACAAGGGCTCACTCACAAAATGCGTCGCGGCGTGTAGGTGGTTTTCCCAACGGCCGGAGTGGAAGCTTCTGGAACACTGTGGAAACTACTAGAAGCTTCGGTCGGTTGCATAACTGACATTGGTCGGCGCTCGGAAACGAATGCCTTCCAGCAACATGATTGGCCACGCAAATTAAAGGGGGGGAAGAAAAAAGAACAGGAGCTACGAAAAAATCGTAGTGACTATGAGACACTGGTTCCTGGGGCGTCGAGGAGAGAGGTTGTTCCTGGCGAGGTGTGCGATCTCGTTACTGGGACAGAGTCCTTGTAGCGAGAGCCTGAGGATCATTTGGTGTTCCACGGCAGCCGTGGAGGTGCCTACGGAAGCTTTTGGTGAGGTAGAATTTATGTTATCTCGCTGAGCCGAGAACCTTTGCAGCGATAAGCGTTAGACCACTGTAGTGGTCGTGCATTCGCAACGGCGGTTAGGGAAGTAAAGTAAATTGCTGATCACGTGACTTTTTCGCTCTATGCTGAGGCTTCACGTTGCTAGTCGTGAGTGTAGTTCTAAATATAATTGCGATTGCCATAGCTGATGTCAGTATTCCACGCTTGAATTAACGACCGTGAATATATCACAGGACGGTGACAGACAGAGCGATTACCAAATGTGAATAAGCAGAACTAAAATATTGCTCGTACGGTGTAATCTTGTGTAGAGTAAATTGCAGAAGAGTCAAGAATTTAACACTACTATGTGTATCATTTCAAAGCCAGTTCTTTCCTTTGTCATTTTATTATCTCCTTATTTGGGTATTTCATGTTTGCAACCACCTGGTGGAGGCAGTGTTTGTAGGTCAGCACATCTGAACATTCTAGCATATACTGAGGATATGGTTAGAAACCAACCTGATTTGCATACGACTAGTTGATGTCACATATAGTGCAAAGGATAAGCTTACCCTTGTGGAGATCGTATAAGTGTCAATGCGACAAATTAGCGTTATAAAATCGGTTGTGCAAAATTTTTCTCTTATACGTTCGGCTCGCAGGCTTAACCATCAGCAAAAAAGAGCAAAACAGACGCGGTAGCTTACAACCAAGTAAATTAAATTGTCTTACCTCTAAATCAGCATGGGTGGAAAGCGATATATTCTGCTCTCCCAGGAAGGAAATATAAATATGCTAGCTACTGGCTCAGCGATGTGCAATGCTATCTGTAATAGCTTGAAATGCATATGAAATGGGTTTGGCTGATAAACGAAAACATTTTTGAAATATCCAACTCCTTTGAAAATCATAGGACCTGGACAGGGAGGCGGTAATGATTGTGGCGAATTACGAACACTGAGTTTTTTAGCAAAATTATATTGCAAGTTAAGTTTGTCTTTTCAAAAACATCAGACAATTGAAGTTACATTATTCACAGTTGATTCACAAACAATGAGATTTATACAGCAAGTATTATCTAACTTTACTAATCCAACACAAATGAAAATCATCAGATCACATATATCTCTGTCAACAAATCTTAGAAGCATTACAAAAGTGAAATATCTAACTAGCCGTTTTCATCAAATCAGTTTACGTATATTTCGGGGGTACTCAACAATTACAAATTAGCAGCTAACTCATCTATACTAATGTGCTGGCAAAAAAAATCATAATTATTAAAAATCTTTACCCTGCTTCCATGAAGACTTCTGCTTCCATGTTCAACAATATTGACATACCTGCATTAATCTAACACTTGGTGCCTTCACGCAGCACACCACAAAAGCTGCTCACGCCATCGATTTTCGGCCACAGGCAGCTACCTACAACTGTGCACCAAGCGCTCTCTCACTGCAGCACTACAATCTCAGGCCAGGAGCATTATCTTTGGCTCTGCGGTTGCGCATAGTCAGCGATCCTCATTATTAAGTCTATCAAAGACATACATCGGCCGGCCGGAGTGGCCGTGCGGTTCTAGGCACTACAGTCTGGAACCGCGCGACCACTACGGTCGCAGGTTCGAATCCTGCCTCGGGCATGGATGTGTGTGATGTCCTTAGGTTAGTTAGGTTTAATTAGTTCTAAGATCTAGGCGGTTGATGACCTCAGAAGTTAAGTCGCATAGTGCCCAGAGCCATTTGAACCATTTGACATACATCGTCTATAATACTTGGGTGCCACATACAAATATGCCCCAATAGAATCCTTTCACCTTGTAGACACAAGAGTTTGAGTAGGTTTCCTATAAAGGTCACGTCGTAACGTACCATCTGCCTTTCTCCTGACCAGCACAACAAGGAAGGGAAGATAGGCATCCTTTTTCATCTCCATTGTGAAACAAATATTGCGATGGATTGAACTCAGGTGTTCTGATACATGTTCAAATTCTCACTGCCGTGAGACCAAACAGCAAATATAATCTCTACATATACTGAAAAATGCGCACGTTTCAAAGTCACCGACTGCAAGACGCGTTCCTCGACTTCTACCATTAACAAACGCAATAACAGATGACAACGGGCTTCCCATTGCTATTCAATCTACCTGCTCCTAGGACTGGTCATTGAATAAAAACTAAGTCAATGTAAACACATATGAATAAGATCGTTAATTCAGCACCAAACCTGATCTCAATCAATTGTAACGAATCAGACAGAGGAACACGAGTGAAGTGAGAGACCACATCAAAACTTACATTATCAGTCATTCAAACGCAATGCCTCTAACCGATGTAATAAATCCACCGGATCTTTTGTATGTTCACATCGACTTACTAGGGCTCAATAGAGTAGCAACATGTTCTGTTTCACAATATGTCGTAGCACACAGTCACAACTGGAGGAAGTGCAACCCGCTCTTGTGGACCTTAGGGAGGCCATATGACCCTGTGGGAACAGCGTAATAGGAAATTTTCTTCAAGGGGCTGCTATACTTCCTCTCACTCTTTGTGGGGTCAGCATCGATCCTACGATACGCTGAATCAGACAGTAAGCACTGCACCTTTTGAGCGTAATCCTGCTCGTCCTAAACAACTATAGCACTGCAGTTGTCGGCAGGTAAAATAACCACCGGAACGTAAAGCAGCCCACTCGGCCGCTGTGATATTATAGACGTGCCCCAGTCAGCACACGACATGACTCCCTCCCAGACTCCACTGCAACATATGGAGGTAGTTTTAAACTTCCGAAAAAAAGTTCCTTATCGCAGGAGACTACCAAGATATTTAGTTTTCAGCTGTGGATAATGCAAAAGGGTTTTTATTTTCGTTGTATGCTTTGTTAGCCTTTACCCACTCATAGATTTTTAGCTGGTTTTCTGGTAGATTTCTCACAACGCCTATTTGTGTTGATTGAGCAATTGTCGGTATTGGAACTTAAGATTTATGTATTGTACCAGTCGGACTGCTTTGCTGACTGCGGTGGGCAACTTGTTCACTGCCTAACGTCCGTCAGCACAGGTGACCACGGCATGATACTTACTGACGTCATGGCAGTTTTAGTGTGATTCGAGTTGAACGTTTTATATTTTCTACATCTACATCTACATCCACATGGATACTCTGCAAATCACACTTAAGGGCCTCGCAGGGATTTTGTCGAGCCAGCTTCACAACAGTTCTCTATTACGACAATCTCGAACAACGCGCGAAGAAAACGAACACCTATATACACTCCGGGAAATTGAAATAAGAACACCGTGAATTCATTGTCCCAGGAAGGGGAAACTTTATTGACACATTCCTGGGGTCAGATACATCACATGATCACACTGACAGAGCCACAGGCACATAGACACAGGCAACAGAGCATGCACAATGTCGGCACTAGTACAGTGTATATCCACCTTTCGCAGCAATGCAGGCTGCTATTCTCCCATGGAGACGATCGTAGAGATGCTGGATGTAGTCCTGTGGAACGGCTTGCCATGCCATTTCCACCTGGCGCCTCAGTTGGACCAGCGTTCGTGCTGGACGTGCAGACCGCGTGAGACGACGCTTCATCCAGTCCCAAACATGCTCAATGGGGGACAGATCCGGAGATCTTGCTGGCCAGGGTAGTTGACTTACACCTTCTAGAGCACGTTGGGTGGCACGGGATACATGCGGACGTGCATTGTCCTGTTGGAACAGCAAGTTCGCTTGCCGGTCTAGGGATGGTAGAACGATGGGTTCGATGACGGTTTGGATGTACCGTGCACTATTCAGTGTCCCCTCGACGATCACCAGTGGTGTACGGCCAGTGTAGGAGATCGCTCCCCACACCATGATGCCGGGTGTTGGCACTGTGTGCCTCGGTTGTATGCAGTCCTGATTGTGGCGCTCACCTGCACGGCGCCAAACACGCATACGACCATCATTGGCACGAAGGCAGAAGCGACTCTCATCGCTGAAGACGACACGTCTCCATTCGTCCCTCCATTCACGCCTGTCGCGACACCACTGGAGGCGGGCTGCACGATGTTGGGGCGTGAGCGGAAGACGGCCTAACGGTGTGCGGGACCGTAGCCCAGCTTCATGGAGACGGTTGCGAATGGTCCTCGCCGATACCCCAGGAGCAACAGTGTCCCTAATTTGCTGGGAAGTGGCGGTGCGGTCCCCTACGGCACTGCGTAGGATCCTACGGTCTTGGCGTGCATCCGTGCGTCGCTGCGGTCCGGTCCCAGGTCGACGGGCACGTGCACCTTCCGCCGACCACTGGCGACAACATCGATGTACTGTGGAGACCTCACGTCCCACGTGTTGAGCAATTCGGCGGTACGTCCACCCGGCCTGCCGCATGCCCACTATACGCCCTCGCTCAAAGTCCGTCAACTGCACATACGGTTCACGTCCACGCTGTCGCGGCATGCTACCAGTGTTAAAGACTGCGATGGAGCTCCGTATGCCACGGCAAACTGGCTGACACTGACGGCGGCGGTGCACAAATGCTGCGCAGCTAGCACCATTCGACGGCCAACACCGCGGTTCATGGTGTGTCCGGTGTGCCGTGCGTGTGATCATTGCTTGTACAGCCCTCTCGCAGTGTCCGGAGCAAGTATGGTGGGTCTGACACACCGGTGTCAATGTTTTCTTTTTTCCATTTCCAGGAGTGTATTTCCGTACGAGCTCTGGTTTTCCCGTATTTTATTATGATGATCGTTTCTCCTTTTCTAAGTCGTCGGCAACAAAATATTTTCGAATTTGGTGGCGAAGATTCTGCCGCAACTGAAAACGCCCGTGTTTTAATTATGTTCACTCAATATCCTGTATCGTGAGGCTGACACGGTCTCCCCTATTTTGTCATAATAGAAAACGTGTTGCTCTTCCTTCAGCTTCCTCTTTCAATGCTTGAACACTTAGATCTACACTGCCTGGTATTCTGTTGACACTAGATACTTTTTCGCGTAGCTAGTTCAAAATTACTTTCTTATTGTTAAATCTTTTTGCCGTACAAAAGTTTAGCTCGATATTATTTCGATCGCAGTCCGTGAATATAATATTATGAATCAGGTTGGACTGTTCAGTCAGAAATTTTATTTACAGTTATATTTGTTAGTGTTGTTGGATGCATATGATAACAGAAGCACTGGCTCAGTTGTATGTGTGAATTTGTCCTGGACGAATCGACACTAACAGGCTAAGTTCCTGAAAGATGTCTAATAATTCCTCGCCTGTATCATCTGTGCGTCTGCTAAACAAGAGGGCACGTTCCGCATTTATAGCTGCTGTTATCAACAGGATTGCCCTTGAGAGCATATGTCCACTTCGTTGATTTTTGCAATTTATGGTTTTAGTGAATTCTGCGTATGTGTTTGTGAGAATGAATTCGCTATTTTGGTTTTGAAATTCAGGACGGACACTCCTTACAGATTTTCGAGAGTTTGTTGATCGTTGTCTCTGTGTTTATAAGTACAAAGACTGATTTCACACCTGCAGATCCAATTACGTACCTAATGTCCAGAGGGAAATGCACGAGTTCCTTTTACAGAGTTAGCTCCTGTATACACAACACATCAGCTCCCGTCTCTTCAGCCGTTTTTCTAATTTCAGCCATCATAAAACAACTTTTCATTGCTTTGATTGTAGAATTTTTAACGCCACTAGGGAAAATGGTTCGAGTGGAGCACTGTGGGGTTGAGAGAAGGAATGAAAGTCGAGTTGGGCTCGGATTCAATTCGTCCTTGGGCTCGCAAGAGGTCCCTACAAAAATTTTATAGATTCAGAGGTTCTGATCTTTTTGTATATCTTGACGTAGCAGGTCACACAGTACTTTATCATCAGGGGACAGATTATTCACCTTCACTATTAATCTTTCTGCTGCCTCGATGGTGAGGAAGGTGACTGATTTGCCTGCTGTGATCAAGAAAATGTTTCTGTACTTTGCAGGTGCTCGAAACTTTGCTTGATTATTCCCAGTTGAAGTCATTGCTGCATATGAAACAGCTTGTCTTGCAACTTGCACTTCAAGTTTTCCACGTTCATATTATCATCTGACCTAGTCCCTTTGAAGCAGATTGACTTTGGGCTCAAGGGCTGGTTTTGACTATCTGCCCAATTTGGAATGTGGTTTCCAAGTTTTATTGTGTATCTCATACAGATAACATTATGACTTCCTGATTTTTTTTCCATTTCGGAGACTTGTGAGTCTTGTAAATTCTAACGAATCATTTCCTTACCCGGAGTACTGCAAATGAATGACCTGTGGGAGTCCAGGTTTTCGAGCTTCTAATGTTTGTTTATTTGTTTCTTAGGTAACTGATGACGTCATGCTGATGCGTGGTGTGCCTCTAATAGCGATGGCGCAGCTGTAGCAGTATCTGCTCACATTTCGGATGAACACCAAATGGTTCAAATGGCTCTGAGCACTATGGGACTTAACATCTATGGTCATCAGTCCCCTAGAACTAAGAACTACTTAAACCTAACTAACCTAAGGACATCACACAACACCCAGCCATCACGAGGCAGAGAAAATCCCTGACCCCACCGGGAATCGAACCCGGGAACCCGGGCGTGGGAAGCGAGAACGCTACCGCACGACCACGAGATGCGGGCGATGAACACCAAGCGAAACAGTTTTTACGACGGAACAATAAGCACCCGACCCGCCATCGAGTAGGTGACGTCCAGTCATCGATTCGTGACCAACTTCTGGAATTAACCCGGAGAACTAGCGTGACAAAACACGGGACACTACAGACATTTGCACACCGTACGATACGGACTGATCTATCTTGGTTATTTACAGTGGATTCAGCGCTTTCGAGAGGGTTCTAAAAGCACACACTGGAATACAGTTTTTGGTTAACTGCAAATCATCGAGTAAGTATAATAATATTTACGCTGGCGGAATGTCTGCATTTGATAGTATTTGTGAAGGAATATTGCATCTAACTCTACACACACTGTAAATCATAGACATTACACAAATGCAGTTCACGCCAAAGCCGAGGATCTTGATGAGAAGAATTAATAAGTCTCTCCCTGTGCTGGAATCATAACTGTGTTAGCAGCATGGGAAGCCGACTCGTTGGGCCTTGAAGCGTGCTCGGATAGCCGAAGTGACTGCTCATGACTGACGAGAAATCGATGTTAGAGTCACCCTCCAGCACAATGTTTCATGTTTCCGAAAACAGTATAGCCGTTGAGGTACCGCATTCGCAGACTGCGAATACATCTCATAACCATTAATATTGTTTACTGATTAAACCGTTCTTAGTAATGGCGGTAACAATAATACCTGTAACAGACATCGTTGGTCTGACAAAAAAACCATATGTCTCAGTGGACATACATTTTCAAGATGCTTCTCTTTAAATATATAGTATAGAATGATAGGCAATAAGCTGAATGGGGCTCTTGTGTTAACATATCCCCTTACAGGACCACATGGATCTTCTTGAAAACGAGTTTTCAGCATTTATGGAAGGTACTCCCTCGGCTAACAGGGCTGGTACGATCTTTCAGGACCATATGACTCCCGAATCGTTTAGTCGTTAGATGACATTAACAAAACCTGATAGTCCCCAGAAAATAGTTTGGTATTAATAATCATTACGTGACTACCAAGCTGCTGGGACATAACCACTTCAGGTATTTGCTTATGAGACGGTCGCAGAGCGAAGTCTACAAACAAATACTCATAAAAATATTTGGAGATGAACCAGGGCTCTAGGCGTAGTGGTAGTGACAACAAACTGTGTCGATAGGACAGTGGCCTGTGATTGAAAAGTGACAATGATCTCTCCATTGGCAAAAGATTCTCGAATTGTCCACCATTCGGATTTTAGGGTGGGTACTGCCAAAGGTGAGGTCACCAAGAGAAAAATATTGAATAATCAATGAAAGGATAAGGTTCTACGAGTCTGGGAATGGAATGTCAGAAGCTTGAACGTAGTAGGAAAACTAGCAAAACTGAAAAGGGAAAATCAGTGGCTCAGTTTATATACAGGGTGAGTCACTTACTACTTCCAACAAGGGTAAGTCCGAAAGTATGATTGGAGCTGAAAAGTTTGTCGGAGAAAAGTTCCGTGGGGCAACGGGGACCGTAATTTGACGTAGGTTTTTTGTAGGTAGGTGGGGCCGCTTCAGAGTTATGATAGCGGCTGATAGCGGCTATCGAGACAAATCCAGTGACGCGTAACACTAAGGGCTTTGAAGCTCAACGAAGGTTAAAAAGGTGGCATGATCGTCAATTTACTGAATATGTTCGTAGTGATGACCATTGGTATCAATGCAGTGCAGCAATCTTCGAATCATGGATCGTGTGCTATTCCTCATCACTTCGGCACTTATCGAAGCATTTGCTCTAACAATTTTATGTCACACATCTGAAGGTGTAGTTAGAACGTCTTTAAATAAATAATATCTTGTACGAATCGCCACAAGAAAAAATCCAGAGGCGTCAAGTCTGGCGAACGAGCCGGCCACGACACATCTCCGCGTCCAATCCAACTATTAGGTAATTGTCTCTGCAACTCATTTCTAGTCATCAGCGAAAAATGTGTCGGACACCCATAGTGTTGATACCACATTCTGTTCCTTCTTCCTAAAGGTATTTCTTCCAATAACAGCCCTAATGTTTCTTGCAGGAATGTGGTGTACTTCCTACCACTGAGATTTACTTCGATGAAATAGAGGCCTATAATTCTGCCCTCCATAATCCCACCTTCACCAACCATAGCTTTTGGTGTACCATTTGCCGCAGCCAACATGGATTTTCAGTTGCCCAATAATGCATGTTATGCAAATTAGCATTTCCATGGTTCGTCAATGTAGACTCGTCAGTAAATAAAATCAAAATTAATAAATGTGTCATCCCTCTGAATCTGAAGTTGAGTCCATCTGCAGAATTCAATGTGACGAATACAATCCGTATCAGTTAATTCTTGGTGGAGACTGCTATGGTAAGGATTATATTTAAGGCGATGCAGAAAACGAACAACACTACTCTGGCACATGTCGGATGCCCTTGCGATTTGACCCGAATTAAAACAAAGGATCTCGAACTACAATGACAAGAGTAACAATTTCCGTTTCCTCGTTAGTAACTTTCCTTTGCCGGATATGTTTCCGATGCGTTAAACATTCAGTTGTTTTACATTTATCATACACATATTTAAATGTACGGCTTGTAGGTTGAGTACGTTGAATATATCTTTCAGCTTGTAAGTCTCTAGCTCTTACTGTATTTCGGTGGCATTCTCTGTAAATGACAAGCACATCAAATTGTTCTTTGAAGGAACACATCATTCACAATCGCTTGATTCGACGATACTAGCCTTACCGTTCCTATTAGTGTTCTATTGCGAAACCGTCGAATGGCACGTTAGAGGGATACGCCTATTCGGCGAATATTTACTATTTTCACGATATACGAGAGAGAATTGCCAGAGCATGTGCTTCGATAAGTGCTGAAGTTATAAGGAATACCAATCAATCCATGATAAGAAGACTGCAGCACTGCATTGATACCAATGGTCATCATTTCGAATGCCATCTGTAAATGGACGTTCATGCCACCTTTTCGACCTTCGTTGACCTTCAAAGACCTTCTGTTACACATCAATGGATTCGTCTCCTCAGTCGCTATCAGCAAATCAGTACGAAACTATATCATCCTATTTAGAGAAACAATGCTGACCTTCATATCTCTGAAGCGACCCCACCCAGCAACAAAAATCTATTTTCATATACTATATATATATATATATATAAACTATTGTCCCATGCAACATTTGCCCCACAAACTTTTCAGCTACTATCGGAGTTACACTAGGTGGCGATAGTTAGTGACTCACCCAGTATAGTAGGGGTCCACGAAGTGAAATAGAAGGAAGACAAGGATTTCTGGTCTGATGTGTATGAGGTAATACCAATAGTAGCAGAAAATATTACAATGGGACTAGGAATACTTATGAATAGGAAGGTAGGGCAGAGAATGAGTTACTGTGAACAATTCAGTTATAGGGTTGTTATCAAAATCAACAGCATACCAACCAACAGTGCAAGTATACATAGCGACGTCGCAAGCTGAATATGAACATGTAGAGAATTTATAACAGTATGAATATGGAGATGAAAGTACATTCGTTGAGGACTGGAATGTAGCTATAGGAGTAGACGAAAGGTCACAGGAGGATATGGGCTTGAGACAAGGGAGGAGGGAGGAGAAAGACTAATATAGTTCTGTAATAAATTTCAACTTGTAGTAGGAAATAATCTGTTCAAGAAACACAAGGGAGGGGGTATACTTGGAAAAGGCTGCGTGATATTACATCGTGGTCAGACAGGAATTTCGAAATCAAATACTGGATTGCGAGGCGTACCCAGGGGCAGATATAGACTCTGATCACAGTGTAGTAGTGATGAAGGGTAGGCTGAAGTTTAAGAGATTAGTCAGGATGAATCAATATGCAAAGAAGTGGGATATGGAAGTGCTAAGAAATGACGAGATACGTTTCAAATTCTCTAAGGCTATAGATGTAGCTGTAAGGAAAGCTCAGTAGGCAGTACAGTTGAAGAGAAATGGACAGCTCTGAAAAAGGCAATAACATATGTTAGAGAGAAAAACATAGTTACAGAGAAGGTGGAGGAGGAGGAGATTAGTGTTTAACGTCCCGTCGACAACGAGGTCATTAGAGACGGAGCGCAAGCTCGGGTGGGGGAAGGATGGGGAAGGAAATCGGCCGTGCCCTTTCAAAGGAACCATCCCGGCATTTGCCTGAAGCGATTTAGGAAAATCACGGAAAACCTAAATCAGGATGGCCGGAGACGGGATTGAACCGTCGTCCTCCCGAATGCGAGTCCAGTGTGCTAACCACTGCGCCACCTCGCTCGGTTTCAAAGGTAACTGCGAAGAAACGATGGGTAAGAGAAGGAGTACTTTAGCTGATTTTTGAGAGAAAGGTTCATGGAAATTTTGTAATACAGAAATACAAGTCGTTGGCGAATGAAAAAAACAAGAAGTGTAGAGAAGCTTAAAAGAAATGGTTGTATTAAAAGTGCGAAAAAACCGAAAAAGAAATGACTGTCGGAAGGACCGTCTCAGCATACAGATAAGTGAAAATAACCTTCGGTGAAACAAACAGCAGTTGCGGTAACACTAAGATTGCAACGGAAATTCCTCTGGTAAACGAAGAAAAAGAGAGCGGACAGCTGGAAAAGTATGCTGAAAACCTGTATGAGGGGGAAGATCTGTCTGACGTCATAGACTCACCTGTAGAAGAGATAGGGTACCTAATATTATTTAAGAGTGCTTTGGAGAACTTTTGATTAAATAAGGGGGAATGGATTGACAACATTTTATCATAATTTCTAAAGTCGTTACGGTAAGTGGAAACAAAATGACTATTCACCTTGGTGTGTGGAATGTATAAGAATGGCGACATACCATCTGACCTCCGGAAAATATCAACCACTCAACAGCGGACATTCCGAGAACCGAGATGTGCGAGATTTCTGGCAGTCAGCTTAACAACTCATGCATCCAAGTTATTGACAAGAATATTGTAGAGAAGAATGCAAAAGAAAATTGACGATCTGTTAGATGTTGATCAGTTCGGCTTTAAGGTAGGAAAAGGTACCAGAAAAGAAATTCTGACGTTGCGGTTGTTAATGGAAGCACGACTAAAGAAAAATCAAGACACGGTCATAGGATTTTTCGACCTGGAAAAGCGTTCGGCAATATAAAATGGCGCAACAAGTCCGAAATTCCGAGAAAAGAAGGGAAAAGCTATACGCAGAGACAGGTAATATACAATATGTAAAAGAGCGAAGAGGGAATAACGAAAGTGCAATTAAAATTCAAGATGAAAGAATTCAATGATACGACTTGCTGATGACATTGCTATCCAGAGTGAATGTGAAGAAGAATTACATGGTCTGCGAATGGAATCGACAGTCTGTTGAGTACAGAATATGGACTGAAATTATACTGAAGAAAGATGAAAGTAATGAGAAGCAGCAGAAATGATAACGGTGAGAAATTTAGCATCAAGTTTCATGGTCACGAAGTAGATGAAGTTAAGTAGTTCTACTACCTAGGCAGCATAATAACCAATGATGGAAGGAGCAAGGATATCAAAAGCAGACAAACACTTGCAAGAAAACTGGGGAAATGGGCATTCCTGAGCTATAGATGTCTACTGGTATTAATCGTATGTCTTAATTTGAGGAAGAAATTTCTGAGAAAGTACGTTTGGCACAAAGGATTGTATGGTAGTGAAACATGGAGCGTGGGAAAATCGGAACCGAAGAGAATCGAAGCATTTGAGTTGTCGTGCTACAGACGAATTTTGAAAATCAGGTGAACTGATAAGGTAAAGAGTGAGAGGTTTTGCACAGAGTTGGATAGGAAAGGAAATGTGGAAATCACTGACAAAGAGAAAGGGCAGGGTGATAGGACATCTGTTAAGACACGAGGGAGTGACTTCCACAGTACTAGAGCGAGCTGTAGAGGGCAAAAACTGTAGAAGAAGGTAGAGATTGGAATACATTCAGCAAGTAATTGAGAACATAGGTTGCAAGTGCTGCTCTGAAGTAAAGGTGTTGTCAGAGGAGAGAAAATCGTGGTGACTCAAAAAAGAAACGATGTGATCATTCAGTTTAGGAACAGTGTTGCACACATAACAGAACGCCAGGGCGATCGTAGATGAGGTGCACGTGAGTTGATAAGAAGTATTCGACGGTATACTGTAGTCGAAGGTAGAATTAAGAAAATCAACTTCAACCAAACTTTTAGTGACCACATTCTGTGAGGGTCTACATTGCGTTACTGCAGCTTTACGCCTGTTAACCAATGAAAGCTGGAACTTGCTATGTGGAACACTTTATCCAGATTTATCTATATAACGCGTTTTGAAACAAGTACTATCCCGCTTGAAACACGCATGTTAACCAATGAAAGTTGGAACTTAGTATGTGGAACACTTTATCCAAATTTATCTATATAACGCATTTTGAAACAAGTACTGTTCTGCTTGAAACATGGTGAATACTTTCTTGCTCAGAGTTCTCGAAGCTGTGTCTTCATTTTGCAAAGTACCTACTTGTGAAGTACTGTTCACTGTTATAAAAACAACGAGGCTTTACCACACACCTTCTCCTGCATATGTGTTCGATATATGTACTGAACAAAGCTACTGTTCCCCATCTCTGTGTCCACCTCTTCCTCCCATCTCTATCTGTTCCTACTCACTCTCCACATTTCTTCACCTTTTCCTCCCTCTCTCTTTGTGCATTTCCTCCCCCCCCTCTCTCTGACATATCTTCCTCCCCCTCCCTCTGGCCAATAACCCTTTACCACTGTTTCCATCTCCACTTCCCCCTCTTCCCTTTCCATCTGCCCAATACGCCTCTGCACCATGTGTCTCCCCTTCCACTCCCCTCTTTATTCCCTCCTCCCCCTCACACTGTCCATCCCATCCTCTCTCTATCACAACCTGTCCCTTGCCGTGATCATGGGTACATGTGGCCCTTGCGATGGAGTTCAATAAAGCAGGCTGACACTACTCCCAGAACATGCCTGTTATACAGGGCACGCTACACATCAGAGGTGTGAAAATCATTTACTTGCCCCTGACGAATATTCTATATCTCATTATCACTAACTGTCACCCACTTCCATTCTCAATTTATTCTTCCGCCCCGCCGCCTCCACTCCCTCCCCCCCATCCCCCACCCACCCACCGACACTACCTCTTTCAATCATTTCCTAGCACTGTTCTGACACTGACAGTTATGTCTCACTGTCACTGTGACCTCTCCTTCTCTCACACTGCCTTTTTCTACTTTGCTCTTTCTGTAACACCGCCACTGCCTACTGCCTACTATCTTCTCTCTGCCACTCCCACTGTCTTCTTTCCCAACGTAAAGAAGTGTGAATATTTTCGTATCCCAAAATGTGTGGGAAATTTTTGATGGTGCTGAGGAAAGTTAAATGCGGCAGTGGTACCTTGCTTTTCACAATCATTTAAAAAACGTTGAGAATGTTACAGGATAGCAATATCAATATACATAAATGGTTGTAGTATTGGAAGGAATAAAAGGCCAGTGGAGCCGTTATTTCACCTTTGGTGACATTAAAATCAAAGGCGTTAACATTAAGAGTGCTACGGCAATTCCACTATTATATGAACAGTAGAGAGTGGGTAGGTGCAAAGAATATATTGACAGCCTCTATGAGGGGGAAGCTCTGTCTGATGTGATGGAAGAAGAAACAGGAGTCGATTTATAAGAGGCAGGGGATCTAGTATCAGAACCAGAATTTAAAACAGCTTTGGAGGACTTAAGATCGATAAGGCACAAGGGATAGACAACATTTCATCAGAATTTCTAAAACCATTGTGAGAAGTAGCAACAAAACGACTACACACGTTGGTAGAATGTATGAGTCTGGCAACATACCATCTGACTTTCGGAAAAGCATCGTCCATACAATTCCGAAGACAGCAAGAGCTGACGAATGCGAGAATCATCGCACAGTCAGCTTAACAGATCATGCATCCAAGTTGCTTACAAGAATAATATAAATAAGAATGGAAAGAAAATTGAGGATGCACTAGCTGATGATCAGTTTTGCTCTAGGAAAGGTAAAGGCATGAGAGAAGCAATTGTGACGTTGCGGTTAATAATGGGACCAGGACTAAAGAAAAATCAAGACGCGTTCATATGAATTGTCCACCTGGAAAAAGCGTTCGCAAATGTAAAAAGTTGCAAGATGTTCGACATTATGAATAAAGTAGGGGTAAGCTATAGGAAGAGACGGGTAATATACAATATATACAACAGTCCAGGCCAAGAACGAAGTGCTCGTATTAAAAAGGGTGCAACACAAAGATGTAGCCTTTCGCGCCTTCTGTTCAGTCTTTACATCGAGGAAGCAATGATGGACATTAAAGAAAGGTTCAGGAGTGGAATTCAAATTCAAGGGGAAACGATATCAATGATACGATTCGCTGATGACATTGCTATCCTGAGTGAAAGCGAAGAAGAATTACATGATCTGCTGAAGGGAATGAACAGTCTAATGAGTACAGAGTATGGACTGAGGACAAATCGAAGAAAGACGAACGTAATAAGAATTATTAGGGATGAGAACAGCGAGAAACTTAATATCAGGATCGATAGTCACGAAGTAGACGAAGTTAAGGAATTCTGCTACCTGGGCAGTAAATTAACGAGTGACGTACAGAGGAAAGAGCACTTCAAAAGCAGACCAGCAGTAGCAAAAAGAGCATTCCTGTTCAAGAGAAGTGTACTATTGTCAAATATCGGCCGTAATTCGAGGAAGAAATTTCAGAGAATGTATGTCTGGAGTTCAGTATTGTATGGTAGTGAAACATCGACTATGGGGAAACCGGAACAGAACAAAATCGAAGCATCTGAGATGTGGTGCTACAGACGAATGTTGAAAATTAGGTGGACTGATGAGGTAAGGAATGAGGAGGTTCTGCACAGAATCCTAGAGGGGGGGGGGGGGGACAGGATTATAGGACATCTGTTAAGACGTGAGGGAATGATTTCCATGGTACTAGAGGGGGCTGTAGAGAACAGGCACTGTAGAGGAAGACAGAGATTGTATTACATCCACCAAATAATTGAGGGCGGAGATTGCAGGTGCTACTCTGAAATGAAAAGGTTAGCGCAGGAGAAGAATTCGTGTCGGGCTGAATCAAACAAGTCAGAAGACTGATGACAAAAAAAAAAAAAAAAAAAAAAAAAAAAAAAAAAAAAAAGGAGCATTTATCCGCTTTTTCCCTTCTTTTCCTGCTACAGCAGGGAATGTAACTCATATGGAGAGAAACGTGGTTCAAATGGCTCTGAGCACTGTGGGACTTAACATCTGAGGTCATAAGTCCTCTAGAACTTCGAACTACTTAAACCTAACTAACCTAAGGACATCACACATATCTATGCCCGAGGCAGGATTCGAACCGGCAACCGTAGCGGTCGCGCGAAACTAACGTGTTGGTCAGTAAAATTTAGATAGTTTACTTATGTAAAATAGACATAAAACAAAACTAGTATTCACCTTTCACCGAATTCTACGTGGAAGAAAAACTTGCTCGATCTTCAGTAGTACAGCGTGGAGTTTATAGATGATAACGGAGACATTTAACATCTTTTTTCTCAGTGCTACGTCACTTTATAAACGGTTTTACGTTTCGGCCTCATAGCTGATTTTACATGCGTATTTGTATGTATAGGTAGGGTAACTCTGAATCTCTGTTTATAGGAAACGGATACAGACGTAAAGAAAATTTTTAACGTTTTACGATATCGGGATTTTAGGAATACATCGTACAAATTACAGCCATTTGCTGGCATAGCAATCACGGAATACGCAGCAGGGTTTTTTTCGTACGCAAAAAATAAGTTTTTGTAGTGTTTCTCGACAACGGGCAAACGTTTCAGAAAAAAAGAGAGACGGATCTTCTAGACAAATGCCTACATATTATACCATTAAAATTTGAACAATTTTCTACGTTTAATTATTTATATTTCACCCCACATCAGGTTTTACTTGTAGAACTAGGGTAACTTTCGACCTCTGTATGTTGTAAATGGATAAAGATACCAAGAAAATTGTCAAGGTAACTTGAGATAGGGATCTTAGGAATACATCTTAAAAATTACAACCATTTTCCAGGCATTTCCGTCTTGGAATAATCGGCTGTGTTTTCTTTAACTGGTATAGAACCCTTTTCGTGGAGTTTTCATAGGAACCGCACGTGAACTAATGGTACCTCCTGAAGTCCCATTAAACCCATTGTAAACCACATTAGATGCAAAAAGAACCGACCCACTTGCTCTATTTGCCTAAGCCAGAGGAAGTGTGTAACATTTATACTTTGAATCTTTACTGTAGGAGAGTGGCATCAAGACGATCCTTCTGTTGTGTACGCAAATGGTACCCAGCCCAAGGGCTACCCAAAACTCTTGACCCTACCTTTTCATCACCAACAGAACCCGAGGCTTGAGTACCGGGAAATCTCGTTTTTCTGCGTGGTGTTTTGTATAATAGTTGACACGCATGCTGTCGCATGAATACTGGTTACCAAGAAACTATCTCGGAACTCTATTAGCGGAACCGAATATCTGTCAGAAGTTGCCTGTCTGACGCGGCTTCCAGGGGAAACAAATCTGGTTTTCAATATTTCCCATAATCATTGACCGAATTTAAAATTATAAAATGTGTCAATTTACTCACTGAGAGGTACAGTTTTATACTGTAAGTGTAACACAATAATACAGATATTACCGCTATCAACCGTGTGTGTCTGGAGGCAGGGTAACCGACAGCAACCAAATATCCAGACTACCGCTCATCGGGTGTTTAAGAGAGCAATTACGAATATACAACAAACTTTACACAGAATTTCGATGTTTGATAATACTTTTTCTGCCTGAAAGCCCCCTACACCACCCCCCCCCCCCCCCCCTCCGCCCCTTTCGAAATCACGGAAGAAAAACGTTTATCACAAACTCTATTTTCACTGTTTATGTAGTAAAACTTCAACACCAGACACGACGTTTTGCGTTGTTACTTCGTTACCACCGACATTATTTGCAACACAGTATACAGAAATTATACGCATCACTGACTTCACTTGAAAAGTATATCATTGCAAGTTGTGTAGTTTAGGAGATATGATGAGATATGACATCATAAACATTAGGATGCACGAGAAACTTGGCATTGTTTAAAATGGAGCGTAAATTACTATATTCAACCAGCGTTTCATAATGAGAGCACTTACCGACTCCCAGCAAACCTGAAGCATAATTTCAAAACATTTCTAAGCCTTTTCTCGCTTACATGCGTAACGTCAAATATTTCACACCTTAAATCGTATGTAATGTTGTGAAACGTGTGAAGCTATTTCATACATGTCAGCTGGATTCTATAAAGGATTTCGGTTTCCTGGTGTAATACTAGATAGTTTCACTACTGTAACTGTATTTATAGTAACACCTCATATAACTAACGTCTGTAACCCATGCCTTATTTTGCCGACAGACCCTAAATCGAAAAATTTTATCACGAAATGAAATATAGCATTATTTGATGTTACAGGTATCAACGGCCGTAAACTACATTTTACATTTGGTTAAATTGACTTGGGTTTCCGTGTCACACGGCACGATTATTACGAATTTACATCCAGTCAACGTTGAGTCTTTACAGCACAGTTTTGAAAATGCACAGAAGTGGGAAAGGAATTCGATCACATCCGTTAGTAAAGGAAGATCTCGAAACTTGCACTAAAGTATTTAGGAAAACCAAAGGAAACCTGCATCATAATACAGGGACAGCTAATTGAACATAGTTTCGAGCGGATATCCAGCGCCTCAACTACAGAGCCAGTTTGGTCCTGAATTGCTGTTTCAGCATCGCTGAATGCAGTATCCATTGATGACTGAGGCGGCTTGCTTGTTGTGAATTTCTGTGCCGAGCTGAAAGTTCTCAGAGAACAAACGGACGCAGACAATGGCAGTTCATTAGCACGAGCGCAGAGTCTGCAAGGCATCTTGCCTTGCACGTGCTTCACAATCACCATCCCTTCAAGGGGTTTCCAAAACCCTCAGTCCGAAACAGAAACCTCATCTCCCACCAGTAGCTAAAAAATATCGTCCGGAAACTGCAGTATGTATTTCAAACCTTACATGTCACTGAAATGTCATTCCTGTTACAAAGGAAGCTCATGTTGCAAAAATGTGATTTCTATAGGAATTTTCTAGTACCATTTACCCTGTTTTCGTTAGTTATGTACACGTCTAAAAATGGTTTGACTTACAGGCCGTATAAATGAAATGAATGACTGATGTTCTTGTGAAAGACATTAGCTGTTCTGCGTCAACTTCTTACTTGTAATGTACTTAGCCTCGTCGGAACTTTCGCACGTTAACCTGAATGGTCGGTTTCGTATAAACTGTGACCAAATGTGGTTTAATTTTCTTACTTAAACTCTATATTTCTCATCTGAAAATATTTCTCAGCATATTTCATTGACAAAAATTATTTTTCTAATGTACTATTATTCATAACGATCCATTTCGTAATATCGACCTTGTACTCTGAAAATTGTCATCTTAAATGATTAGAAAACAAATTTGCAGTAATATTGCTTGGCTTAGGCTTTCATGTAAACAAATTATCTGCTCTCATTCATAATTTTTCTAACTTTAAAATCGTTAGTGAAATCGGTTATATAAAATAACAGGAAGCTTCTATTTTTCACATTGTCAGAATTTGCAATCTTTGTTATTAACCATATGGCCCCTAAATCCTTACGTAAATAATAACTTCCTGAAAATATTGTATAAATTAAATTTGAAGAACAGTTTAGATTAAGACTGTGACGTTAATACTAATTTGGTCCATATTCTGTTCTAGAAGTTACTGGAAGCTGGATTCGTAATATATAAAGTATTTTTAGTACCAAGTGCTTCAGAGGTGTTTCAGATAGCGTCAGAGTTGGGTCAATAGCGAAATAGTTACTTTAGTATCTATCGAGTTTGGTAGATGTTATTCTCTGATCGATTCCGTTCTTTGTATGGCTGAAGCAAGTCCCACAATGTAAACGTGAAAACTGTCAAATATGTGATGCTAAATGGTGTTTCAAGAACGTACAAATGAAAGAAGCATATGGTTAAAGGCAACGTAATGTTCCAGCGACTTGTCATTTAAACCAACCTGGACAAAATCTTTTCAGTATTATATGCAGACCAGAGAAACTATCCGTAACAATCAGACCAACTTCGCAAGATAAGTTCTATTTATCTGCAAATACAATCCATTTGGCTATATATTTTAACATTGTTTAAACTAAGACGTGGTTACTACAATATAATAATTGCGCTTAGTAATATATGGACTAAAAGTGAGGGAGTGCTTTGTACACTTTATTATTAGAAAAGCACTTCTTATGTTTTGTGTTGATAGTAATACACTACATTTGAGAAATTATAACTTTGATAAAACTTTGTCGTTGGTAAAGTGTTTATATTAATGAAAACATAATTACAGTAATCTAGTTAACTTTTGAGCACAAACTTCTTTTCTTGGACATGCCAGTTACTATATAGCTACAATTTTAACACTTTCATTCATTAATGACGTTTAGGAGAACTTTTGACAATGGCTTCTCACCTCAGCGTAAAGTACCGGCAGGTCAAAAGAGTTATTACGAGTACAGTTAGGGTTCAAACATTATTTAGCCATACGTTTACGTATTTTTAATTTGAAACTGACTTTAAATTTACTTTTTGATGAAAATTGCAGTCATCAGGTTGTAGAGATGTTTCTAAAATGTAAAAAGATGAGCAAAATATGAGAGCTATTCGGAAATTACTGTTCGATAAGTGACGAAATGGAAACGAGAGAGAAGACCCGATGAAAATTTGCACAGATGTGTTGAGCAGTGTCTCTAGTATGCATGTCGATCGCATCAAGTCGCTCTTTTCAGTTCTGAGCACACAGTGCGCACGGAAAGATGCCTAGAACCACAGTGTCTCCCGCCAAGCACGGGTGCCAACAGTGAGGCTTCGCCTGATATCATGCAAACAGCACATAAAGTATCTGTCACGCATTTCTTTCTTCATGACAATTCTCTGCCACATACTGTAGGACCAATGAGGGCGCATTTCAAATGGAAAAGGCTCGATCACCCAGCACACAGCCTGGACCTGGCACCCTCTGATGTCCATGAACCACTAACTTTGAAGAAAACATTTTGGCACAGACAACGAACTGAAGACTGGCGTAGAGAAATGGCGGAAGGCACAGGCGGCTGCCTTCCATGACGAGAGAATTGTAAAGTTGGTACAACGCTTCGACAAACGTCTACGTCGGAGTAGTGACTATGTAGGGAAGTAGCTGGAGGGTGTAGAAAACTGTTGCATGTGAGAAATTTTTTATTTTCACTGTGGTTCCATTTCGCCGCTAACCAGACCTTACTTGCCAAATAGTCCTCGTATTCTGAGTCTTAAATATAAAGGAGACAATTTGCACCCGCCGAAAATTAGGTAACACAATGTGCATGAAGTAGGCTTTCCACTGAAGAACCCAAAAATGTTATTTAACTGCCTGTAAAAAGAGTCCGAGATGCGCACACATATTGGCGCTTGCCACGTGACAAACGATTCCCATACTGAAAAGGAAAGGGGAACGATGCTGCATCTACTGACATGTGTCAATTATCAGTATGTCTTGTTACCTCGCAGTCATCTCCAGAAAACCCGGTGGTACTTGTAAATAACTGTGCCAATGGTTTGGTAAAAGCACTCCGTCATCAGGCCACAAGTGGCCCATCGTGACCATCCGACCGCCGTGTCATCCTCAGTTGAGGATGCGGATAGGAGGGCCGTGTGGTCAGCACACCGCTCTCCCGGTCGTTACGATGGTTTTCTTTGACCGGAGCCGCTACTATTCGGTCGAGTAGCTCCTCAATTAGCATCACTAGGCTGAGTGCACCCCGAAAAATGGCAACAGCACATGGCGGCCCGGATGGTGACCCAACCAAGTGCCGGCCAAGCCCGACAGCGCTTAACTTCGTGATCTGACGGGAACCGGTGTATCCACCGCGGCAAAGCCGTTGGCTATGGTTTGGTAAGACCCACCATATATTCATCTTCTGCGCTAGCATATTGATCTCAGAGCGGCACTTGGACTCTTAAGTCCTCAGTTATTTGTCGGTTATATTCCAATTTCTGATCTTTGTTTCCCCTATTGTTTTCATCCTCTACTGCTGCTACATGCAAGCTATACCCTGATGGCTTGCCACATATCCACTCATTCTCTCGCCTGTTCTTGTCGGTGTTATCCACATATTTCTATCTTCGTCCATTCTGTGTAGAGCCCCGTCATTCCTTACGTTATCAGTCCATCCAGAATTTCAAAATCCTTCTGTAAAACCATATCACAACCGCTCCATCCCTTTTCTTTTGCTGCTTCCCCAGTAGTACACGATTCACTTCCATACTAGCCTGTGCTCCAGTACATTATCAGAAATTTGTTCCTCAAGTTTGGGCAAAAGTTTGATACTAGTAGAGTTGTTTTTGCTAAGAGACTCCGTTATTCTCGTGCCCGATTTTCAAGTCCCTGCGTCATCTCTCATATGTTGGCTTACAAGGTAGCGGAATTCTTTCATTTAGCCTGATTTCGGATTTCGGTCCCCAAGTTTGATACTAAGTTTTTTACTAATTTTATCTCACTCGTAGTTCATTTACTGGAATTTAATCAATAGGTATGTTACAACACATTACCTATCATTCTTTGGTTAAGAGGGAATGAGAATTTTGTGCAGCGTCTTGGCGATTCTAGAAGACACATTTACGTTCGTGGTCACGTTGAAGAGACCGGGGGAAATTGGACGTCGAATTTAAGACGTCTACGCTAATGTGCCTCTAATAGATATAAGTTCATAGAGACTCTAGGACCTACGAGCAAGATGTGTGTGTGTGGATGGTTAGCAGAAAATTGTTGCTTTTCTTATGAAAAGTAATATTTGTGGTTTCCGAACAACGGCTGTATCGGGAATTTCAAGTGGGGGATGTAGCATGGTGATGTAATGGAAGGGAGCCGAGTGACCAATTTGATTTCGTGTTTGTAGTATTTTGTGGGGTAACTAATTAAAAGAGCAGAAAGGCAAAAATGTACTGGGATACGGGAGCATGTGCGGTGTGCTTGCGTGGGTGGCCACAGTGTGAATAGCAAATAGTGTGGGGCAATAGACAGGTAGTTCAGTGAGTAAAGGGCAAGGAGTAAGAGGTCCGCAAAGCCACATGTTGCGGTTGAAAACCAGAGAGACATTGCAATTGCAGAGCAAGGAGAAGCGCCGAGGGAAACAGGCAGAAGGAAAGACATCTCTTCTGGAGAGACTGGAGTACCCTAAGATGTCTTCAAAAACAACTTAGTTTCAGTAGGGTCTCATTAGATTAAGAGGGTGCTACTGAAACTTACAAGGGTAGGGCGAGGGATGGTCTCACTGATTTGGCTAAGACTCTGTGAGTAGAAGCTAGTACATGATCCTTTGAAGTTCTTAACGTATTTCCTTTGACTCTGTGACTAGAAGCTAGTACATAATCCTTTGAAGTTCTTAACGTATTTCCTTTGAGTGAGCCGTAGGGAAAGAGAAAACTTCGTGGAAAGTTTTCTGATTAGGTTGTAAGTGTTGTTTGAATAACAGTTGCGCAGGTAGTGGCGTGGCGAAGTTCGGCGGCTCGAGTTCTGTTCCCACTACCACCGATTTTGTTTTACGTTCATTGGGTTTTATTTCTGTAAATGTTAAACTAACAGTTACGTTATTGAAATATAGTTTAATAGTTCAGTTTATATACGTAAAAGTAATGCATACAATTTATCATCAGTTAGGATTACTTTAATAATGAATGAAATCAAATAGGGACTGGTTTAAATTAGCCGGTTTGTCATTTCAGCTGTTTCCTGAGATATTGTAACGATCTCTTCAGTTGTGAACAGCACTTCGCCAAGTGTCTTCGATAATGTCCCATTAAAAATTATTTTATTTGAAAATGGAAACCCGGCAATAATTATCTAACCGAGAAGTGACAGGTGAAAACGTCGTAATAAATACAGTTTATTAACATCTTTAAAAAGCTTACACCAGTACTCTTCGTTATGTTTATTCGTTTCATAAAAGAAAAGGCTTGACAACCGGCAGCCCTGCCCCGTCTGTAGGTCCTGCGGCAACAGCTATAGGTAAAGCAATTGCACAGCAGGTTTTGAAATTACGACTGATAATTTGATAGTAAATGATGAATATTTAAAGTTATACACCGAACCCGATGAACTAAATTTTTATGAAGAGGTTTGCGGATTTTTTCTTCTCTCTTTCTCTCTGTATCCACATGTACTTTAACTGTATGCAATCCTATTTTATTTGTCACAGGTTCCTTCTTCAAGTTCAGACGGGAACAATAACGATTACGATAAATACGAATATTCTTCTCGTACTTTTATGGCCCAGGCTGGGAAGAAGGAAGGGATAGATTTCGATTTTAACGGAGTTCACCCAAAAGTGAGTAAAAAGGATTATGTTTAGTTTGTAGCAAATAAACAGGACAGGACAAGGTGTCACTAGAAATGACAAAAATATCTTTCATCAACTCAGAAACATGAGAATGATTCCAGGATGCACGAGGCTCTTATGAACAAGCGAAGACGAGAACATTACAATGGGCAAAGGCAGTCGCACTCCCATGTTTATCAGAAAAAATTCAGTTTATTGCTGAAGATCCTTCTGTAAAAACTTTCAGACAAAAACATTCTATAGGTCTGTGGCAAATCATCAATCAGTCAGCAAAAATGGTGATGTAAGTTTGGAAGGAACAGTGGATGTAGCACAGAAGTTTTGTTTACAGACGAGACATTTGATTCCAAATTCAAACCTTCATTACCACTGCATAAAAAGTTCTCGGTTTACTTGCCGCTTTCGATGACTACCTCCGTCATCTTCGTCAGGGGTGAAACTGACTGTCGTGGACCGGTGAGGCTTCCGCTTTTATAAGCAGTGGACGGCTTCTCATTGGCTGGATGACGTCACGGTGAAACCGATGCGTACGGAGGTGGCGGCCTCTATATCCATAGATTTTGTTTGCGCGCTTTATCCAGCGTTGCTTGCAGCGCCATCCATCGCAACAGGCGGAGAACTGCGAGGAATGTAAGAAGTCTCCTTTTTTTTTTTTTTCATTTATTGAATTTCAATTCCCCCCGAAGGGGGCGGGCTGGCAGCAGCTTAGTATGCCGCTCTTCAGCCGACAGATTTTGTGACAAAGATCAAGAGAACAAATAATAAAAAACAGGCGATAAAATCGGAGACTTAGAGAGTAACAAGGCGAAAAGAAATCGTGGAACTTAAAACAACAACACAGGGATGATGACGCTAATAAAAATACATACGAAGCAGACAGGGAAAACAATAGACAATTAAAAAAAAACACGGCGACAGTCTGGATTCTGTTCGCAAAGGACATAAAATTCACACCTAGCGACAGCATGGTTTCTGTTCGCAACACGAGAAAGACAAACAACACTGAATAGTCACTGGAACACTGCACTAAAAAGTTGGCAAATATGACACCACAGTCGAGAGCAGGTGGGGGGAAACTGGACAGAAGATGGGAAAACAAAAAAGGGAGGAAAGGAGAGTAAAAGCGAAGGGGGGAGCCGGGAAAGGAGCTGGAGGAGGATGAGGACCCATAAGAGGGGTGGGGGGCAGACGCGACAGGGAGTGGGGTAGGCAGAGGAGGGGAATAAAAAAGGACTGGGGGGGAGAAGGGAGGTAGGGAGAGGTGTAGTGGGGAGAAAACATGACGGAAGGGGGGGGGGAAGAGGGAGCCCAGGGAAAGGACAGAGGAAAGGAGGGGGATTGAGGATCAGAGTTGATAGGAAGGATAATTGGAGGGAGAGAGGGCATCATCCGGGAGGGGGAGTTGATGGAAGCCACCTTGGGAAAGGAGATGGAGGGTGTAGAGATGGAGGGTAGGGGGGACACAACGGTGAAGACGTGGCAGGGGGCGAGGATAGGAGAGGAGAGGAGCAACCAGGGGTTGAGGGGGTTCAAGACGGTGGGAGGTGTAGAGGATGCGGATATGTTCGAGGAATAGGAGCAGATGGGGGAAAGGAATGAGATCAAAGAGGATCCGCGTGGGGGACGGGAGGCGGATACGGAAGGCGAGGCGGAGTGCCTGACGCTCAAGGATCTGGAGGGACTGATACAATTTGGGGGGGGCAGATATCCAGGCCGGACTGGCATAACAGAGGATGGGACGGATGAAGGATTTGTAGGCGTGGAGGATGGTAGAGGGATGCAACCCCTATGTCCGGCCAGAGAGGAGTTTGAGGAGTCGGAGGCGGTTGTGGGCTTTGGATTGGATGGAGCGGAGATGAGGTATCCAGGTGAGGTGATGGTCAATGATGAGGCCAAGGTAGGTGAGGGTGGGGGTGAGGCAGACAGGATGTGCGCAGACAGTAAGGGAGAAATCCAGGAGCCGGAAGGAGCGAGTGGTACGACCTACGATGATTGCCTGGGTCTTGGAAGGATTGAGTTTCAGGAGCCATTGGTTACACCATGCAGCAAAAAGGTCAAGGTGATTCTGGAGAAGGCGTTGGGACCGTTGGAGGGTAGAAGCGAGGGCGACGAATGCGGTGTCATCAGCATATTGCATGAGGTGTACTGGTGGGGGGGGGGGGGGTTGGGGCATATCTGCCGTGTACAGGAGGTAGAGGAGAGGGGAGAGGACAGAGCCCTGGGGCACACCGGCAGAAGGGTAGAAGGTGTGGGAAGTGGCATGATGGATGGTAACATAGGAGGGGCGGTGGGAGAGGAAGGAGGCCACCAGACAGATGTAGTTGATAGGAAGGGCGTAGGTTTGGAGTTTAAACAGGAGACTGGGATGCCAGAGACGGTCGTAGGCCTTTTCGAGGTCAAGTGAGACAAAAATGGCGGAGCGACGGGAGTTAAACTGGAGGGAGAGGAGATGAGTGAGGCGGAGGAGTTGGTCATCAGCAGAGAAGGAAGGTCGAAAGCCACATTGGGTGTTTGGGAGGAGGTGGTTTTGGTGGAGGTGGAGATGGATGCGCCGGGAAATGATGGATTCCAAGAGCTTGCTGAACGCCGATGTGAGACAGATAGGACGATAGGAAGAGGCATCAGATGGAGGCTTATTGGGTTTGGAGAACATCAGGATACGTGAGGTTTTCCACAGGTCGGGATAGAAGCCAGTGGCAAGGATGACATTGTAGAGGGTGGCAAGGAGGGAAAGGAAGGAGGGAGGGCAGTGTTTGAGGTGGCGGTAGGTAACGCAGTCGTGGCCGGGAGCAGTGTTGCGTTTAGTGCGGAGTGTGAGGCTGATGTCCTGTGTAGTGATGGGAGTGTTAAGTGCAGAAGGTGGGGTGTGGCCCAAGTACTGGAAGCTAGGAGCAAGGGGAGGAACAGAGGTATTGTTACAGTCCACGACATCAGGGAAGAGGGAATAATCAAAGTGGGGATCATCTGGGATGGAAAAAACATCAGAGAGGTGGGAGGCAAAGTGGTTGGCCTTACTGAGGTTGTCAGGAAAGGGACGGTCATTAAGGAGGAGAGGGTACTGGGGGGTGGGGCGGTTCCCAGTAAGGCGGTGGAAAGCAGACCAATACTTGGAAGAGTTGATGGGGAGCGTGGTGTTGAGTTGTGTACATGTCTGGCGCCAGGCTCGGCGTTTCTTCGCAACAAGCAGGTTGCGGATGTGTCGCTGTAATTGCCGGTGGCGGGTAAGTGTATCCCGGTCACGAGTGCGGAGAAAGGAGCGGTAGAGGCGGCGGGACTCTCGAAGGAGAAGGATGGCCTGTGGAGGCAGGGCGGGGCGGTGAGGGTGGATGGCTTTGGTGGGGATATGGGTGGCGATGGCGTCAGACAATGTCTGGTGCAGGAAGGCAGCAGCGCGAGCGATGTCATCAGGAGACTGGAGGGAAGGTCTTGGCCGTCAACCTGGGTGTGAATGGAATCCCGGTAGGCATCCCAGTTGGCACGGGAGTAATCATGGACAAGTTTAGGAGGGACGTCAGGGCGAGGAGCATGGCGGGGATGGCGACCGTTAGAGATAGTGAGGAGGACAGGAGCATGGTCACTGCCAATGAGGTCAAGGACATCCGCGGTGATGCGCCCAAGGAGGTTAGGAGAGGCAAGGACCACATCAGGAGTGGTGTTGGATTCGGGCCGGGTGTGCTGAGGCAGGGGAACCAGGTCTCCCTGGAGAGTGGTGAGAAACTGATGCCACCGCCAGAGGTCGGCAGGATCACGGCTGTGGATATTGAGGTCGGCGGCAACCACGTAGGTGGAGAAGGTGCGGTCAATGTGGGCCAGGAAATCATACGGGATGGGAGTGCGAGGGCGGACATAAATGGTGGCACAGGTGATGGTAAGGGTGGGGAAGAAGAGGCTGAGGGTGAGATGCTCGGCAGGATTGTTAAGGAGAGGTTGGGGCCGGACAGGGAGGTGCTTGAGGTGGCCTAGAGCAACTCCACCACGCGTGAGGGGGTACGGGTTATCGGTGCGGTGTAGAGTGTAAGGAGCCGTGGAAACGGAGATACGGGGTTGAAGGAAGGTTTCATTTAGCACGAAGGCATCCAAGTGGTGCTGACGTAGGGTGTGGAGGAAGAGGAGTTTGTGGGTGGGCAGGGAGCGAATGTTGTAGTACAGGATACGGTACGGTTGTTGTACCATGGGAGTGGAGAGTTAGACAAGGGTGGTGAGGGGGGTGAAGGTGAAGTGGGCCTGGTTGTGGGAGTATGTGGCATAGGTGGTAAGATGGAAGATGGAACGGGCAGCGAGGGCGATTTGGGAAAGAGTGTGTGAGCGCTGGAAGGGGTGGATGTTTTGGAGCACAATGGTGGTGAAACGGATGATGTCCTCAGCAGTAGGGGGAGGGTGGAGCGAGTTGTTGGGGTGGATGGGGTCATCAACAGGACGGACAGGCACGGTGAGCTCAGGGGTTACTGGTGGAGGTTTCGCTTTACACTTCGAGGAGTAGGTAGGATGTGGTTCGTTGCAAGTGTTGTAGGAGGGGGGAGAGGTGAGGTTGGGGCAATGCTTGAGGAAGTGGGAAGCTTTGCAGTGGGGACAAGTAGGGGGGTTCCTGCAGGCAGAGGTAATGTGGTTGTTGTAGGTGAGACAGCGTTGGCAGTGGTAGGATTGGACGGGGGAACGGGAGGGACAGGGGAACTTGAGGGGTCCACCTTATGGTGCTGATTGTAGATGAGGGCTCCCTCGGTGAGGAGGCGGTCAATGGAGGAGGAGGATTCGGTGAATATCTGCATGAGAAAAGTCGGCCCGGCATCATTGAAGATGCGACAGGCCGAGCAAATTTCAATGTCGGGCCGGGAGTTCAGTTCCGCCAACACCTCAGCCTCCGTGATCACGGGGCTAACCTTCGTGATCACAGCGGTGAAGGTTGGCAGACGCCGGGGAGGTTGAGGCTGACGGGGAGAGGACAGGGTGTGGTAGGGGGTGTGGGTTGCACGTTGGCCAAATTGGATACGGGGGATGCGGGAGAGGAGATCGGTGTGGAGGGAAGCACTGGGGGATTTGATGAGGACCGAGTCCTTGAGAGGAATCAGTTGGGAGATGGGAGCATTGGGGTAATATTTCCGGATGGCGAGGGTGAGGGAGCGGGCATCAAGGAATTGAGGGTCAGGATTGGAGAGGACAAAGGTGTGGGTGGCAGGCGGGGCGGGGGCGGGGGTCGGAGCCGCGTCCATGGGGGTGGGTGGGTCACGGGGTTTGGGGTTTTTTTTGGAGGAGACTGCGGGAGAAGGGTCAACATTCGGGTGCTTTGAAGGTTTCGTGGGCACGACCGGGTGGAGAGGGGGCAGGGGTACGGGTTGCAGTGGGAGATGGCGGGGGGCAGGACCACCCTGAGCAGCGGATGACGCAGATGGAGGGGGCGTGGGTGTCACTGAGACTGTGGAACGTCGAGCAGAGATCCGTGCTGGCTTGGAGCCTGTCGGAGGCAGTGCGGGGAGCGGCGGAAAGTCAGTAGCTGTCGATGGGGCGACAGTGATAGGGGAGGAGGAGTTGGGGGTGGTTACAGCCGAAAGTGGTGCAGGGGTGGGGTGGACAGGCAGAGAAGGAAGGGCGGGAAGTGGGGTGGAGGAGGAGCTCCATGTGATGGTGGTTGGAGCAGCGGAGGGAGAGGTGAAAATGATAGTGGTGGTGGTGGTGGGTTGGGACATGGCGGCGGCGCGCGAGAAGGGCGGCGGCGGCCACCAGACGCCGACAGCGGCGACCGGAGGCGGCGGCGGCGGTGGCGGCGGCGAGCACCGGCAGGCGGCAGGCGACGGCGGCGAGCACCGGCAGGCGGCGACCAGGCGGCGGCGGCGAGCCCCGGCAGGCGCGACGGCGGCGGCGGCGGCGGCGGCGGCGGCGAGGACCGGAAGCCGGCGACCAAGCGGCGGCGGCGGCGAGCACCGGCAGGCGGCGGCGAGGAGGGCCGGACGGCGAGCAGTATGGACGGCAAGCAGACGACACGGCAAGGAAACGGCGGGAATCTTCCACGTCGAAGGTGCACCCTGAGAGTATCCCAGGCAGTGAAACTCTTCGATGAAGAAGAGAGGGAATCCAACCCTCGAATGAGAAGTCTCCCTCTGCGCTCTTTCTATATCAATTGCGCGCTTCCATGCATTGCTGAGTGCATAACCGGAATCTCTGTTGAAATTATTTTCACAGAGTCTAATTTCAACTGCTTCCCTGATGACAGAGTCCCAATAGTTTGAAGCGTGAGCAAGTAGTCTTGTTTCATCGAATAAAATCTTATGTTTATTTAACAAACTGTGCTAGATACCTGTATTTCAGGTGACGCTGATGTTCCACACTGCGATCGGCGACAGTTCTTATGTGGACCTGAAATACAGGTATCTAGCACAGTTTGTTAAATAAACATAAGATTTTATTCGATGAAACAAGACTACTTGCTCACGCTTCAAACTATTGGGACTCTGTCATCAGGGAAGCAGTTGAAATTAGACTCTGTGAAAACAATTTCAACAGAGATTCCGGTTATACACTCAGCAATGCATGGAAGCGCGCAATTGATATAGAAAGAGCGCAGAGGGAGACTACTTACATTCCTCGCAGTTCTCCGCCTGTTGCGATGGATGGCGCTGCAAGCAACGCTGGACAAAGCGCGCAAACAAAATCTATGGATATAGAGGCCGCCACCTCCGTACGCATCGGTTTCACCGTGACATCATCCAGCCAATGAGAAGCCGTCCACTGCTTATAAAAGCGGAAGCCTCACCGGTCCACCACAGTCAGTTTTACCCCTGACGAAGATGACGGAGGTAGTCATCGAAAGCTTGGGATTTTATCCAAATTTGACGCGGCAAGTAAACCGAGAACTTTTTATGCAAGGACTCCGTCGCGAAAGACTTCGTAGTCATACTTCATTACCACTGACTAGAATGGATGCCTGTATGATTCGACGCCTAACAAGGTACTGGATTACAAGGGTGCGAAGACCATTTTGTGGTAAAAAAAAAAAAAACAGTCTTTCCGGCACTACCCACTGTTTCACAGCGCAGCACAGTTTAACCGCTTCAGGGAAACTGTTACATCTTCTATTTTTGTGTGTGTAAGGGTCTGACAATGAATTTTGTCCTCGAGTTTCTGATACTGCGAAGAAATTAATACAATGTGACAATGTTATCGGTTCTTGTTCCAAGAGAGGCGAAATAACAAAAGATCCTTATGCAGTTGCTAACCAGAATTCCTTGTTTTGGTGAATTCGTGCTATGGCGAAGGAGTTTTGACAGTATGTGATGAGACATTCATCAAGAGAAAGGCGAAGTAGTGTGTACTGTGAAAATAATTTTTCCCAAATCTACTCCTCTTTCTCAACCCTGTGATGTATATTTCTATCGGAAAGTGAAAAATCTAATTAAATATTGTAAAGGGACACTGATTTGATACAACAACAGCGAAAATTGTCGTCAAGGGAAGATGTAATTAAAATACATTCGATTGTGCAGCATCAATGTAGTGCTGCTGTTTTATCTCAGTGATTCGATATGCTTGTTATGCATCAAAATTACTGAGGAGAAACCTTCATTTAAAAACGTGACTGAAGTATGCATTGCACTGAGACACCAAAAACAAATATTATGTGAGTGCCTGTAATAAATGAAAAGCATAAAATTCCTTGCTAGAATTTTCGGAAATATTACTTTCATTGGAAACTCTACCCAGTTATGAAAATTGACTGTTTAATTATATTCCTCATTCAAATTAAAGTATTCTTGAGTACTTGTAAATTGTATATGCAATGGAGAAATTATGCCCCAAGGGATTTCCAGGAGAAACACTTATATGGAAGGGCTTGACTCAAAGGTTGTTCAACAGCATTTATCATTTAATTTCACACACAACTTATATATATTATAACCACTCAGAAGGCAACCGATTTAGATAAGTAATCAATTAAAGAAGCTTACATTAATTAATGAGTTAATCCAGAATTTGTTTTACCTATGTCAAAACGATGTAACTTGACTAGTCGATAACATCAAAACCAAGATTCATGGGATGGTTAATTCTTAGAATGAAATTGGCGTTTAAAATTTCTTCCTAAAAAGGAAAATCACATTGATTTACCGTAAAGAGCTAAATGCTGTGGCACAAAAGGACCAAAAAAATTGACCTTAATACGAAATTTAACTGGACCAAAATTACAAGAGTAATTAACGCCTGACCAACAAAATTGCCTTAGAGAAATATGAGCCAGAACAACAGATTTCCATGGAAAGACTAAGCTCACAAATCTATTGATATACACAGTAACAAACCAGATATAAGAACGTGAAACAGTATAGTAAGCAACTTCAAATAACATGAAAGCTAAAGCTTTAGTTATTTCATCAAATGGCTCAGGCCAGTTTCAAATCAGAGTGAAGAAAACTTTTCCCGTCAGTTGCGTGAACTAGTAGCGACAGACACAGAGCACAGACGGAACCACTGGGATGGTCACACACCGAGATGTGTCGCCTGACGTCTTGATGCCCGTTGCGGATCACCGTGTTTGCAGAGTGAGGAGACCGACCCTTCTTTGGCCTATAATTAAGGTAGCTCCGCACAAGCAAGTACTTGTTACTTGGGTGGGAAGCACACGTAGAATACAAAACCTTATTAGGCGAGGGACAAGGCAAAACTCACAGTAACTGCACAGACTGGTAGACCAAATTTGAACTACTGTATAAATATTAGGCCAATATACTTGGGACTGCTACAAATTTTAAGGAATCGTCTGAAATCCTGTTGATTAACAGTTTGAAACAATAATATGAATGAGCTCACAAACGCAGTAAAATTCAATCAATCTGCTGACTGGACAGCACAAGAAATTTATAGAAATCTATAATGTATTATTTGCAACAACACGCTAGAGTAGGCAATAAATTTACAGTACCTGCAATACTACGCGGCGTGCTACACGTAAAATTTCAAAACTTAAAACAAGGCATATTAAGCTTCAATGCTGTACAGTTTAACACAGCTCCAACAGTGAGTTCGTGAATAAATAGCGGATCATATACACCCAGCAAAACAACAGTCCAGTGACGTAACCGTAGTTTAAACATAGCAGTCCACATGGGGAATATTAAAACACACAGACTCCCTGCTAAACCCGCAGGACAGGACAGGTAGTTGGAATTGTGGAAAGGGGCCAAAATGAGCAGATGTCAGTTACACTCCAACACATGTAGCTTTATTTATTTGACCAAACATTACAGTAGACAGCAGGCCGTTGTGGCCGAGCGGTTCTAGGCGCTTCAGTCTCGAACCGCGCGATCGCTACGGTCGTAGGTTCGAATCCTGCCTCGGACACGGATGTGTGTGATGTCCTTAGGTTAGTTAGGTTTAAGTAGTTCTAAGTTCTAGGTGACTGATGACGTCAGATGTTAAGTCCCATAATGGTCAGAGCCATTACAGTAGACATACTTAGTTATCGGATGAATACGCCACACTATCTTATGCCTTACGTTCACAACCACTTTAATAAAAAATAAATAAAAATAAAAATAAAAAAATTAAAAAAAAGACTGAAAGCCATTAACTCAATATTCAGACGCCAAAGAGAATATTTAGAGGGCAGAAGGCCTCACGTTGAGTAAGATCTACAATTTATCTGAAGGCCCAAAATCTAACACTTGAAAAGCAACAACCTTAATTTAAAGACGGCTGAAGGCACATGATTTAAGAGTCAAGGTAAAATTAAATACAAAAACACAGGGAAGAAGGCCTTATCTTCAATTAGGCTGAAGGCCCCAAACAGTCTGATGCTCGAAAGACAACGATCATTAATTTAAAAACGGCTGAAGGCCCCATGACTTAAAACTCAAGCTAAAATAAATTTAAACAACAAAGCTTTATCTTAAATTAAGCTGAAGGCCCCAAACAATCTAACACCTGACAAGCAAGAAACTTATAATTTTAAAGTGGCTGAAGGACCATGACTTAATACACCACTAAAAACAAGTCAACATTAATTCAAAACAATCTGCTATGAGCCATACAAATACACACAACAGAAAATAAGAAAAACCAGTGCAACTAACGGCACTCAGAAGTTTCAGGGTGTCGACCAGCACTTGAAATATTAACGTTCACTTAGGTGAGACAGGAAGTCGTCCCAACCAATCTCGATCCGACGACATCCCAACCAACAGACAGTCAACGGACCCACCGACAAGGTAACTTGTGCTCCGCTCGACCAGCACACAACCGAGAGTTCAGTGCAAACGTAAAGGGCTTGGACGCCCACAACCAAGCACACACTAAGGTGTCGAACTACACACTCTGCTGGACAGCGACAACACGGTGAGGAAATGACACTGCCTAAATTTACGTCAACGGCCAGAGCAGATAACCGGAACGTTAACGGCCACAGGGCACAAAACTCCGCTGGTGCACTTCAATTTCAAATAACCAAAAACAGTTAGACTCCACTGGGTTGTGGCTAAGCCTTCGCCAACTCGAACACACACGTTGTTGCTCACGGGAATGTCCCAACAGCCAACAACGAGAACCAAACGGCACAATGTGAATAGTCTTGAGTTGCTTGTAAACCCAAACTCAACTTTCGTGTCCAGGGTCGGTGAGCCACGGACCTCGTAACAATGGGAACAGCCCCACACACTCCGAGACTGCGTAGAGACCGCCAGCAGGACTGGCCAAACTACGCCCCATGGAGATCTCCTCGCTGCTCCACGCCAACTGACCGACTTCTCGCACACAGCACAGACGGAAACTATAAGCACCAGACCAAAAGATAGTACAAGGTGCGGATATCGATACACACAGCTGCTGCCTCGGACGGAGAGAGTGAACAACACCATAATCGCAATAACAGCAGGAAACCAAACACAGAAAAGGAACCAAGGCTTAAACCAACGCATACATCAGCCCAACACGGCTAACACACCAAATTTTCTATCAGTTTCAATACAAATGAACAAATGAATTTACAACAAATCCCTCACACGCTTGTCACAAGGCGCAAAGCTGGGATCAAAGTACGTGGTGGCAGTCTTTTGGAATACAATTAGGAACCAGCCCAGAGCCACGCTGGCAGTACATATGCAGCAGGAAGCATTTACGGTTCGGGATAGTAATACCTTCTCTTCCAGAAGATTGGCTTAGTTCTCTGCGACTATAGCTTTAAAGGAAAAACTGAAGACCTGCCAAATCATTTCTGCCCGTGCAACCGAAATACGTTAGAACTATCAGAATAGTAGCCGTTGCATAATTTTTTCACTCCTACAGCCCGTGGGGCTAACACTGGCGTGCAAATGCCTGATGACGTACAATTCCTTGTAAGTGGTCTAGCCAGACTTGGTGTACTCACCTCACTACCCCTACACCCAACTCCTGTTCGCTTCGCTTGGCTACAGACCCGGAGTGCCACCTAGCTACACGGCGCGACATCGAACCAAAGACACGCAAACAGCGACGGGTCGACTCGAGACGAGCCGCCGTGGCTAATTACATATTGATTTTACGTATGTATCTCGAACTGTTAAACATATTTACATTTTTTAATACACTACTGGCCATTAAAATTGCTACACCATGAAGAAATGCAGATGATAAACGGGTATTCATTGGACAGGCATATTACACTAGAACTGACATGTGATTACATTTTCACGCAATTTGGGTGCATAGATCCTGAGAAATCAGTACCCAGAACAACCACCTCTGGCCGTAATAAAGGCCTTGATACGCCTGGGCATTGAGTCAAACAGAGCTTGGATGCCGTGTACAGGTACAGCTGCCCATGCAGCTTCAACACGATACCACAGTTCATCAAGAGTAGTGACTGGCGCATTGTGACGAGCCAGTTGCTCGGCCACCATTGACCAGACGTTTTCAATTGGTAAGAGATCTGGAGAATGTGCTGGCCAGGGCAGCAGTCGAATATTTTCTGTATCTACAAAGGCCCGTACACTACCTGCAACATGCGGTCGTGCATTATCATGCTGAAATGTAGGGTTTCGCATGGATCGAATGAAGGGTAGAGACACGGGTCGTAACACATCTGAAAACAACGTCCACTGTTCAAAGTGCCATCGATGCGAACAAGAGGTGACCGAGACGTGTAACCAATGGCATCTCATACCATCACGTCAGGTGTTACGCCAGTATGGCGATGAAGAATACCCGCTTCCAATGTGCGATCACCGCGATGTTACCAAACACGGATGCAACCATCATGATGCTATAAACAGAATCTGGATTCGCACGAAAAAATGACGTTTTGCAATTCGTGCACCCGGGTTCGTCGTTGAGTACACCATCGCAGGCGCTCCTGTCTGTGATGCAGCGTCAAGGGTAACCGCAGCCATGTTCTTCGAGATAATAGTCCATGCTGCTGCAAACGTCGTTGATCTGTTCATGCAGATGGTTGAGCCGGCCGAAGTGGCCGTGCGGTTAAAGGCGCTGCAGTCTGGAACCGCAAGACCGCTACGGTCGCAGGTTCGAATCCTGCCTCGGGCATGGATGTTTGTGATGTCCTTAGGTTAGTTAGGTTTAACTAGTTCTAAGTTCTAGGGGACTAATGACCTCAGCAGTTGAGTCCCATAGTGCTCAGAGCCATTTGAACCATTTTGTAGATGGTTGTTGTCTTGCAAACGTCCGCATCTGCTGACTCAGGAATCGAGACGTGGCTGCACGATCCGTTACAGCCATGCGGATAAGGTGCCTGTCATCTCGACTGCTAGTGATACGAGGCCGTTGGGATCCAGCACGGCGTTCCGTATTACGCTCCTGAGCCCACCGATTCCATATTCTGCTAACAGTCATTGGATCTCGACCAACGCGAGCAGCAATGTCGCGATACGATAAACCGCAATCGCGATAGGCTGCAATCCGACCTTTATCAAGCCTCCTTACAGGAGGCATCACAACAACATTTCACCAGGCAACGCCAGTCAACTGCTGTTTGTGTAGGAGAAATCGGTTGGAAACTTTCCTCATGTCAGCACGTTGTAGGTGTCGCCACCGGCGCCAACCTTGTGTGAATGTTCTGAAAAGCTAATCATTTGCATATCACTGCATCTTCTTCCTGTCGGCTAAATTTCGCGTCTGTAGCATGTTATCTTCATGATGCAGCAATTTTAATGACCAGTAATGTAGATTAATATTGCACGGATTAAAATAAAATGAATAGAAACCTTCGACAGCGTTTACCCTTTTCCTACAGCCGACTCAGACGAAATATTTTATAAGTACTTCGAATGGTCTCATACTTGCTTCTTCTCACACAGTTTGAGCCAAATCGGTGAGACCAGCGACCTCCCCCTGTTAGATTTGCTTCTCGCTTTACTATGTAATAAGGTACGGTGTCAGTATCTGCTGGTGATTAAAAAAAATATTTTCTCGTGTTAGGGGGTCTTTCTTCAACTGTCTTTAGTTGTCCAGTGTTGTCATTGTACACTATGTGATCAAAAGTATCCGGGTACCTGGCTGAAAATGACTAACAAATTCGTGACGCCCTCCATCGCTAATTCGGGAATTCAATATGGTTTTGGCACACCCGTAGCCTTGATGACAGCTTTCACTCTCGCAGGCATACGTTTAGTAACGTGAGGGAAGGTTTCTTGGGGAATGACATCGTATTCTTCACAGAGGACTGCACTGAGGAGAGATATCGATGTCGGTCGGTGAGACTTGGCACAAAGTCGGCATTCCAAAACATCCAAAGGTGTTCTATAGCATTCAGGTCAGGACTCTGTGCAGGTCAATCCATTAGAGGGACATTACTGTCATGTAACCACTCCGCCATAGGCTGTGCATTATGAACAGGGGTTCGATCGTGTCGAAAGATGCAATCCTCATCTCCGAATTGCTCTTCAACAGTGGGAATTAAGAAGATGCTTAAAAATTCAGTATAGGCCTGTGATGTGATAGTGTTACGCAAAACAACAAGGGTTGCAAGCCCACATCATGAAGAACAAGACCACACCATAACACAACCGCCTCCGAATTTTAGTGTTGGCACTACACACGCTGGCAGATGACGTTCACCGGGCATTCGCCACACCCACACCCCGCCATCGGATCGCCATATCGTGAACTGTGATTCGTCACTCCATACAACGTTTTTCTACTGTTCAGTCATCCAATGTTTACGCCCCTTACACCAAGCGAGGCGTCGTTTGGCATTTACCGGCGTGATGTGTGGCTTATGAGCAGCCGCTCGACCATGATATCCTAGTTTTCTCACATTCCGCCCAACTGTCATAATACTTGCGGTGGATCCTGATGCTGTTTGGAATTCCTGTGTGATGTTGTGGATAGATGTCTGCCCATTACACATTACGACCCTCTTCAACTCTCGGCGGTCTCCGCCTAATCATCATCATCATCGGCGGTCTCCGTCAGTCAACAGACGAGGTCGCCTGTACACTTTTGTGCTGTACGTGCCGCTTGACGTTCCCGCTCACTGTCACATCGGAAACAGTGGACATACGGATGCTTAGAAGCGTGGAAATCTCGCGTGAAGACGTATGACACAAGTGATACCCAATCAGCCGACCACATTCGAAGTCCGTGAGTTCCTCGGAGGCGCCCCATTCTGCTCTCTCACGATGTCCAATTACTATTGAGTTCGCTGAAATGGAGTACCTGGCGGTACCTGGCAGCACAATGCACCTAAATATGAAAATCGTATAGTTTTTGGTTGTGTCTGGATACTTTTGATCACATAGTGTACATAAATGTGTGCTGCAATCTTTTTGCGAAAGGGACATAAATATTAGTTTAGTTACATTTACTGTCGTCATTCTAACTATGCTGATATATATGATATATAGTGCTTGTAGTTCAGTGATCCTCCTGAAAGATGCTGGATCTTCGAGGAATGCGCAGTCAGATGAAGCTGATGGTTCCACTGTAGGAAATAGCTCGTTTACTATGTAATGCACATTCTATATTGAGGCTGCCGACACAGTTAACTCCTAAGTTGTATGAGGAGGGAGGGTCCTGCAGGCAGCTGAACGTCGGTGGCTCCATTTATATTGTACGTGTAGGCGAAACGCCACAGAGAAATAACTGTTGATAATTGCTATCAGAGACAGGAAAACAAACTAATGGTCCAGGTAACAGACTGGGCTGCCAGAAGTAATTACGACTTCAACGGAAATGAAATGGACGACGGGGAGGGGGCGATGTAACGATCTACATCAGCATCTATTCTCCCCAAGCCAAATTACTCTGTGTGACAGGGGGAAGCTTTGAGTACCACTGCCTCTTTGCCCTTTTTCCAGTCGCGAATGCTTCTCGGAAACAACAATTGCTGTGAGCTCGAATCTCTCTAATTTTACCTTCAAGAGCTTTTAGCGAGATATACGTAGGAGGAAGCAATATACTGGCTGACTCTTCTGGGAACACACATTCTCGGAAATTTCGCGTCTAAATCAGACTGTCATGCAGAACGCCGCCTTCGAAGATCCGTAATGGTAGTTCTCTGATCATCTCAATGCTTATGCGCATTATAAATGAACCTGTAACGAAACGATTCTTAGGGAAGTGTTTATTTTCCATGTCAATCTTATCTGTACTGTACCGAGACTACCGAGTAATATTCAGCTACTGATCAAACGACGGTTTTGTTAGCTAACTCCTTTGTGGGTAGACTTCCAATGAATTTCTTCTGTCAACACCCTTACCTGCGATGTGTTTTACGTGATCGTTTCACTTTAAACCGCTTCTTAGACATACTCCGAGGTATTTCATAGACGTGTCTGCTTCCAGTGGATATTCTACTATCGTGGAATCATACAAAAATCAGTCTTTGCACCTATTTAAGAGTAATTAGTTAGGTTGCGGGTTAACTGTCAATCTCTCCACATAGCGCCGATTCTCTGCAAGTCTTCCTGCAATCTGCTACAATTTTATAACGCTGTGACTTCACTGTGTACAACTAAATTAATTGCATGAAGTGGGTGTCATGAAACTCCTGAAATTATCCACTAAGTGATTAATGCACGTTGTGAAAGACAACGGAACTATGAAACTCCCCTGGGTTATTTCCGCTGTAGCTTAGAAGTCTGAAGATTTCTTTCAGTAGGATACGACTTGCTGTGTTCTGTTTTCCAGAAACTCCAATTTAGTCATACAGCTGTCGTGATTCTCCATATTTTGTTTACTACTGCCGTATTTTGTTCACTACGCCGCTGTGTGGAGCTGTTCTAGTGCCTACGCCAAGCCAACGAAGGCAGGCTCAGCCACAGCGCCAGTATGATGTTGAATATGAATAGTTAAGGATACTTGCTTGGAAAACACAGGCATGTTGTTGCTGTTGTTGTTGTTGTGGTCTTCAGTTCAGAGACTGATTTGATGCAGCTCTCCATGCTACTCTATCCTGTGTAACCTTCTTCATCTCCAAGTACCTACTGCAACCGACATCTTTCTGAATCTGCTTAGTGTATTCATCTCTTGGTCTCCATCTACGATTTTTACCCCAGACACTGAACTCCAATACTAAATTTGTGTTCCCTTGATGCCTCAGAACATGTCCTACCAACCGATCTCTTCTCATTCCACTCAAGTTGTGCCACAAACTCCTCTTCTCCCCAATCCTATTCAATACCTCCCCATTAGTTATGTAATCTACCCATCTAATTTTCAGCATTCTTCTGCAGAACCACTTTTAGAAAGCTTCTATTCTCTTCTTGTCCAAACTATTTATCGTCCATGTTTCACTTCCATACATGGCTACACTCCATACAAATACTTTCAGAAACGACTTCCTGACATTTAAATCTATACTCGATGTTAACAAACTTTTCTTCTACAGAAACGCTTTCCTTGCCATTGCCAGTCTACATTTTATATCCTCTGTACTTCGACCATCATCAGTTATTTTGCTCCCCAAATAGCAAAACTCCTTTACTACTTTAAGTGTCTCATTTCCTAATCTAATTCCCTCAGCATCACCTGATTTAATTCGACTACATTCCATTATCCTCGTTTTGCTATTGTTGATGTTCATTTTATATCCTCCTTTCAAGAACTGTCCATTCCGTTCAACTGCTCTTCCAAGTGCTTTGCTGTCTCTGGCAGAATTACAATGTCATCGGCGAACCTGAAAGTATTTATATCTTCTCCATGGATTTTCATTCCTGTTTCAAATTTTTCTTTTGTTTCCTTACTGCTTGCTCAATATACAAACTGAATAATATCGGGGATAGACTACATTCCTGTCTCACTCCCTTCTCAACCACTGCTTCCCTTTCGTACCCCTCCACTCTTATAACCAGTATCTGGTTTCTGTACAAATTGCAAAAAGCCTTTCGCTCCCTGTATTTGACCCCTGCGACATCCAGAATTTGAAAGAGACTATTCCAGTCAACATTGTGAAAACCTGTCTCTAAGTCTACAAATGCCAGAAACGTAAGTTTACCTGTCCTTAATCTGTCTTCTAAGATGCGTCGTAAGATCAGTACTGCCCCAAGTGTTCCAAAATTTCTACGTAATCCAAACAGATCTTCGCCAAGGTCGCCTTCTACCGGTTTTTCCATTCGTCTGTAAATAATTGTTGTTAGTATTTTGCAACCGTGACTTATTAAACTGATAGTTCGTTAATTTCCACACCTGTCATCCCTTGCTTTCTTTGGGATTGGAATTACTATATTCTTCTTGAAGTCTGACGGTATTTCGCCTGTCTCATACATCTTGCTCACCAGATGATAGAGTTTAGGAGGTGTAATGGAATGTTGTCTAGTCTCGCGGCCTTGTTTCGGCTGAGGTCTTTCAATGCCCTGACAAACTCTTCACGCATTGTCATACCTCTCATTTCTTCTTCACGTACGTCCTCTTCCATTCCGTAATATTGTCGTCAAATACATCACCGTTGTGTAGTCCCTCTATATACACCTTCCACCTTTCTGCTTTCCCTTCTGTGCTTTCAACTAGCTCTCCACCTGAGCTCTTGATACTCATACAAGTGGTTCTCTTTTCTCGAAAGGTCTCTTTAATTTTCCTGTAGGCAGTATCTATCTTACCCCTAGTGATATTTCCCTCTACATCTTTACATTTATCCTCTAGCCATCCCTGCTTAGCCATTTTGCACTTCCTGTTGATCTAATTTGTGAGAATTTTGTATTCCTTTTTGGCTGCTGCATTTGCTTCGTTTTTATATTTTCTCCTTTCATCAATTAAATTCAGTATCTCTTCTTTTACCCATAAGATTTCTACTAGCCCTCGTATTTTTACCTGCTTGATCCTCTGCTGCCTTCACTGTTGCATCTCTCAAAGGTACCTTTTCTTCTTCTACTGTACTTCTTTCCCCCGCTCTTGTCAGTCGTTCCCTAATGCTCTCTCTGAAACTCTCTACAACCGCTGGTTCTTTCAATTAATCCAGGTCCCATCTTCCTGAATTCCCGCCTTTTTGCAGTTTCTACAGTTTTAATCTACAGTTCAAAACCAATAGATTGGGGACAGAGTCCACATCTGCCCCTGGAAATGTGGTACAATTTAATACCTGTTCCGCAAATTTCTTTCTTATCATTATACAAACTATCTGAAACTTTTCAGTGTCTCCAGGCCTCTTCAATGTACACAACCTTTTCATGATTCTTAAAACAAGTGTTTTCTCTGATTAAGTTAAGCTTTGTGTTAAATTCTACCGGTGGCGTCCTCTCTCATTCCTTACCCCCGTTCTATAACACAGACATAACATAGACAAGCGACTGCAGTGAATGTAAATTTTATTTGTTTTGCTCTGTCGCAACGCTTTTCCCATAGGCGCGTTACTTCTCATACTGAGCTGCTAATGCTTTCTATATTACCTCTGTACGAAACTACGTTAGAAATTTGATTCGTTGTGGAATTTACCTGCTGATCGTGAATGGCTATCAATCGTTACGTCTGAGTTGTCAGGGAGAGGGCCAGCTGTGACAAAAATGTACGGAACGACGATAAATATTTCCTACGATAATCTACTCGTACAGCGTAAAACGCAGCGCGCTAACGTGTGGGACGTGAAGGTGATCCAAACACTGATAGAACGAGCGTGGCGCATTAAAACTGTGGACTTGTACGCAAGTTAACCTGTTGGATTTTAGGCTGTTTTCCCATGCACTTTTAGGTAAGTGCTTAGCTGGTCACCAGTTTCCGCCTCGAGGCATACGATACGCAAACACTTAAAATGTGGTGGCACGTAGGACCCAGTTTATATGAGTTACAGAGAAATGAAACAAAGTACCCTATTTTAGCTTCACGACTGTGACGTCAGGATGGCGAACCGGCCACCAGCTTAAACAATAAAATGAAATTTGTCAAATCCTGAAAAAGCGGGGCCTGCACATAAAGGGATAAGAACTATAAATAAGAATAAGAAAGAAACTTGTTGTATGATCTATGACAAGACTTCTCGATTTTATTAATATGTGCTGACATAGTGATCATGTACCTGACGAATCGAATGTTACCCAGATGTACCGAATGTATAAGAAAAGAAACAGACATGAATCTCAAAACTACAGAGGTATTAGCCTTCAGAATTGGTGTTATAAATTGTATACCACAATTTTAACAAAACGGCTTTCGTCGCTCCGTGGAACTTTACTATCCGATGCCCAACATGGTTTCCGAAAGGGCAGATCATGCTCAGATTTTATATCCAACGTGTCCCATCCGATAGAAAACACTGTTACTTAAGTTTAATAACTCTCCTTGCTTAAACTGACTACGAAAATAAGTTTGATAAAGTAAATCGAAACAAAATTTTAAGAAACATGTGGGCCTTTATCTCATCTTATAACAGTTCTACAGAGTTTGTGTATGAATAACGAAATACAAATAAAAATAGCAGGAAGCAGACATAATAATTCTGAAATAAACCAGGGGGTTAGATAAGGGTGTCCCCTCTCACCCACTTTTTCATACTATGGATGTCGACGATCTGAGTAAATCTTGGGACATACAATAAAACGTTTTAAAATTAAGAAGGTGTAGTGTCCCTTTTGCGATGTTTGAGAATAATGCGTGTGAAGTGTGTATAAAAATACTAAATGAGACCAAGCAGACTAGACTAAAAGTCAGTTGTGAAAACAATATAAAATTATTTACAAGAAATATAACGTCGATACTACGGTAGGAAAAGACAATAACGATGATAAACAATATCGCAGTAAAGAATAGGGTGAAATAAAACATCTATATTTTTGTATAACTATGGAAGATGGAGAAGATAAGTTATTACTCGCTCTTCTGCTGTTTCTGATTCTCGTGTAACTATTGTTAGATAGATATTGTGTATACCGTTGAACGCTAGCAGGCGCTCTTTTTGTTCTTTCGACTAGACGATAAGAAAGGTGTCTATCAGTTTAGTGATGGAAATATATATGTGTAAAAGCGAGTTCATTATATTATTTAAAGAACATGCCAGCCACCAGTCGCAATTTTTAATTGAAAAAGAACAATTTGTAAGAGGTCCATGATTAAGGAATTTGTTGCTAGCGCACTCGAGGAGATAGAGTTTCGACGGATTGCTCGCACGGCCTGCGATATGTAAGCTATAAGAAAATCTCCGACCAGAGAGCAGTGTTGTATGCAGTAGTAATTGCAGTAGCAGTAGTAGTAATAGTAGCTAGCTGTCGTGTGTATGGTGTTGGCTGGGCCCGTCATGGGGTGCGATGGCGTTGCCTTAGCGTTGTAGTATAAGGTAAAAGCAGCCTCGCACGTATGTACTATTGTTAAATCAAGTCCCATGTAAATGTTTTTAGGAAAATCTCTTAGTAATAATATTTCTTATAAAAATTAACTTTTGACAATCATTCACCTCAATTTAAGGAATTTACTGATTTCTCCAATCCATGGTCATCCCGATTATTGTAAAGAAAAATCTGTTGTTTCTTTTTAGACATGACAAATCTAACGGCCTGCATTGCACTGGGCTGTACCAGAAAAAATTCTTATAGGAGCAGATATATACACGTTATCCGGCGACCTTATTGAGGTAAGAATTTTCAATTTATTATAATGATCTTTCAGGGCCATGACGCAGCACCGCTGACGTCCAAATTTATCAGTTTAGATTCACAGTCAGTTAATTATTGAAAGGTTATATAAGTGAGCTCAATTTTATTGAGAGATGAGCCACGTTATTATTGCGAGGTTACAGAATAATAAACTATTGGTAGGTTACAGAATTTATCTGTTGGTAGGTTACGCTGAATGTGAATGATATAATTAAATATTTTTTACTGTTGCTAAGTTACACTGAATGTGAATGCTGTACTGTATTTTTTTATCTGTTGGGAGGTTACGCTTGGCGACCCTGCCAGAAACGTATTTTTTGTGAATTTCTGAGAAGTAGTCAGTTATATATCTGCTCTTATTTACCTAATGTAAAATGTAGTTGGCATCTGGTGCAACGCATTTACTAATTTGTCACTCCTTCTTTCACAGATCATCGGCAATTTATTGCTCTCTGTTGTTATTGTATTTGTTCCATTTTGCTTTGTCTTTGATTTTGCGCCTACCTTCGAGTTGTGAAAAATGCCGCGAAACGCTGCTAACAGTACATCGCGATGTGCAATGAGCGAAAATCCCAACTTGCATAATTTGACTGATAATACTAGCGACACTCAGTGTCTTAATGATAATCCTCCAATTGCAGATATCAGTGCATGCCGACCATCAGTTGTGATTTTCTTTCAAATGATGAACAAACAAATTCAATCATGTCTACATTTAATTTAACGACAACTGATGACGCGGCACATTCCGTTACAATGAATGCTGCCCACTTTGACACACCTGATTTGCAAAATTTACACAGTGAACAGATAAATGTTTCTAACGAAGGTGAACAATGTAGTCGCCGGCCAGTGTAGTCGAGCGGTTCTAGGCGCTTCAGTCTGGAACCGCGCGACCGCTACGGTCGCAGGTTCGAATCCTGCTTCGGGCATGGATGTGTGTGTTGTCCTTAGGTTAGTTAGGTTTAAGTAGTTCTAAGTTCTAGGGGACTGATGACCTCAGATGTTAAGTCCCATGTTGTTCAGAGCCATTTGAACCATTTTCAACATGTAGTCAAAATACGTCAGATTTATTTGATTCCGATGTAGTGACCCAGACTCGCACATCCAATTAGCAGACCTTTTCGTGAATCAGACAATGACCAAATGGTTACACAAAACGTGACACATGTAGATACACCATCACACAGCACAGAAAATAGGGTCGCTTATTTTAGCATGGATCAAGTTATGGCAGTATTGTTACAACTTAATGAAAATTTCAAACAACTTAATAAATCTTAGAAACAACTTAATGAACCATCCAAACAACTCAATGAAAAATACGACAACCATTTCAAACAACTTACTGAATCGTGCAAACAACTTAACGAAAGTTTCAAGCAGTATAAAGAAAAACACGACAACCTTAATGCACAGAACAAACAACTTAGTGAACAGATTACAGCCATTGCCGTGCAACGTCATGATACTAAAGAACGATTATGTGAGAAAATTAAGGCTTGTGCTAGGAACAGTAGTGAAGGAATTAGATCTGTTGCACAAGAATTAAGTAATACACATGTAGCCAAAACGAAATTACTTAGAAATGAAATTAGTGCAGCCTGTAAACAATGTTCTGAAAACGCAACACAGTTACGTGACGAGTCAGCAGAACTTTCACGCACACTGGATGCGAAAGTCGATAAGAAAATTGAACAACAGAACAGCCAAATTGACGAACGTTTTAAAATGACAGAAATGAAAAATGTTTCAGCCATAACACGTTGCAGCATACCCCACTTTACGAACATTTGTCGCACTCACACAGCCAGTGTAACTTAGGTAATTTACAGAGAGTACGTGACTTGGATTCCGGTCAGACACAGACAAACGGATTATCATACAATTCTGAACCAGTTCAGACATTCAGAGGCGATAATTTTGATTACAAACACTTTCTATCCGTCAGGAATTTTAAGGTATTTAAAAATGACAGAACACAGATTCACCCATTGGATTGGATACAACGATTTGCTTTTGCATTTCCACCGGCTTGGCCTGTAACGCAGAAACTAAAATTTATTTTCAGCGCGTAAGAGACCTCAGGGGATTCAGTGCTGTTTCATCTTTAGTTTTCTGCACTGCTGCCTTCTCTTTTACTATCCTTTATATCTATCAAAACAGCTCTTCAACTACCGATGTACCTAGGACTAGGAATGAATAAAGAAAACCTGATATGACAAGTTTTACATGAAGTGACAGTTTTCATTAGACACTCCTGAAATGACAAGAACTACCAGCGTAATTTTAATAGCAGACAAAATTTTAATCATCAGTATGTACGAAATTTTTAGCAATCGCAGACACATTTTGGCAACAATAGATGGTTTTCACCACAACAGCAACAAATCCAGCCAGTTGGCATACCTAAGCAACAATGTAATGTACAAGGTCAACCAAGCTTTAATGTTTCGGCACCTACACATATCGCGTCGGCTTCACCAAATAGTAACGCACAGCAACAAGGAAATCACTACGTACAGAAAACACATCATTTCAACTCCTATCGCAGTGCGCCGTATAGCAATGATTATTATGACAGCCGTAAAAGTAATGAGCACAGTTTTCAGTGGAATAGTAGGGCTTACCAGCAGCAGAATCAACCGCAACAACAGATTATTATGAATGATACAGACAGTCGGTATCATCCCGAACCTAATACGTCCGGACGATATAACAGAACAGTACAAATAGTCGAGATGCCACAGCATCCTCCTGCAAATAACAGTACGTCAGAAAGAATTTGACTAGATACAGTATAGATTGCATCTTCCAGCAACGCAAGCAATACTTTTGACACACAGAATCTTGTTCACGAAAATGTTGTTACTTTTGAAGACATCCTTGTCGCAGAAGCTAACTGGTCTGAACACAATTTGATTCTGGAACAACTGTTGCAAACTTTTCGTGCACAAGGACTCACAGTTAATCTTAGCAAATCACACTTTGGCAAAACTTCTATAAAATTTCTTGGACATGTGATTTCAGCAGAAGGCATTGCTCCTGACCCGGAAAAACTTCAAGCTTCAGGTGACATTACTGTTCCAACGACGAAGAAACAACTACGCAGCTTTCTGGGATTAATTAACTTTTTCCGTAAATTTATTCATTACTCTGCTTTGGACACCCCTAGATTATGCCAGTTGACGGGTAAAAATGCTATTTGGTCCTGGGATTACCAAGCACAATCTGAATTTGTTAATCTGAAATATGCCTTGTTGAATGCACCTCTTTTATCACACCCAGATCCTACTACAATTTTTTTCATTGCCACCGACAGTTCTAACACAGCTTTAGGCGTACACATTTTTCAGGAAATTGAAGAAGACGCTACTACAGTAATTAAAAACATCGCCTTTGCGAGTCGCATTCTGTCACCTACTGAACGCATTTATTCTGTTACAGAACTTGAAACATTATGTACTGTATGGGCATTTACAAGATTTACGCATTTTCTTTGTAGAAGACATACTACCGTTTACATAGATCATAGAGCTATACAGTTTTTACTTTCCGCTAAATTTACAGGTGACAGATTAATCAGATGGAAACTTTATTTACAGGAATTTAATTTTACAGTTGTTCACATTCCCGGTACACAAAATATTATAGCAGACGCACTATCCCGTTCTCTCAGCAACAATCAGCAAGACATCGCAGCCAACTTCTGCCAAGCAAATTGTAGCGTCACGTATATTCAACAAGTTGCATTTGAAAATTTCATTTCGTCGTCATCACGAGACATAGCACAAGAGCAGAGCAAAGACAACGTATGGAAGGAAATTAAACACCTTTGGCAAGATAGGAATAACGTTACCGTACGCAAGAACAGTCTGTTTCGCCGTTCTCACCCTGACAGCAACAACTGGTTGTTATGTATTCCTGACGAGCTTGTTAACAAATTAATTTGGTATACTCATTTAAGTTACGCACATTATGGAGCCAGAAAATGTTATCTTATACTCAGACATAACTGTTATTTTGCCAACATTGAGAAACGTATTCGACGAGTTTTAGTGTCATGTAAAATCTGCCAGAAAGCTAAATCAGACACGACTTCACATATTCCTACGTTACATCCCATTGTACCCGTTAAATTGAGACACATGGCCGCTGTAGACATTTTTGGTCCGATTCCCAGATCTAATAGAGGTTTCTGTTACATCTTTGTCGCTACTGAACTTACTTCGAAATTTGTTACCTTTACTCGGTTACGCAAAGCTACTGCTAAATCTATTTCGAATGCATTTGTAAAACATTTTTTTTATTTCATGTAGGGCATGTATTGAAAATAATTTCAGGCAATGGACCACAATTTCGATCTGCGATATGGACGCGTATGTTGCTAGCTAGAAACATTTCTCCGATCTATATATCCAGGTATCACGCTTCTTCGAACCCTGCTGAACGACTGATGGAAGAAATTGGTAAACTATATAGAATATACTGCCATAAAAGACATATTGATTGGGATACACTCATACTTTCATTCCAGAATCTAATTAACTCCATACCAAGTGAATCTACTATGGTATCTCCGACTGTTATATTCAAAAGCAAGAGCAATCACCATATTTCCAATATTAAACCCTTTACTGAATAAACATACTTTATGACTTATCACACTGTAATACCGTTACCAGATATTTATGTGACCACTTACTGATGATGATTATATTTTATATTTGCAAGTGCCCTGCAAGGTACGGTTAGCAAGTCGCTTTTCTTGTCGTTATATATCAGACCGTGCACATTTTCCATTTTTTGTGTGTGTATGATTGTTTTCCTATGGAAAGTAGAAATTTTTCTCTGTATGCAATATGAAATCTTTAAGATGTAACAAACACCAGTTGAATTTAACATTTTTGTCTTATGATATCTCAATATCTTGACTATTCTACATTTTTTGCTACTACATTATGATATTTTTTGTCCCAATAAGTTTTCCGTCATTCGATGCTGTATGCTTAGCAATATCACCAGAAACAAGCTTTTATTTAATGGGTATATGATATAAATGCAAGATATTAATCCATGTTCATTATTTTCAGAAAGCTATACTGCGTAAAAGAAATGAATTAAACGAACCATAGTGGTTTACTATGAAATGGAAATTTCGCCATTGGAATAAACGAAAGAAAATGCAATACCTCGTCATGAAGAGTAAATTGATCAGAATTAACAAACATTAACAAGAATATACTATACACACTGTATAATAGCAGTCTTAACAAATTATTTTTCTTTCAGAATACGAGGCGATTAATGCAGGCTGTCAGACAGAACTACACATGTTAATTTTAGTGATGAAATATGATAGAAGTAAGAAACTCTGTAATATATGATGATATGAATAATGAATAATGAGTGTCTATTTTTTGCAGATGACAATAAATGATGATAAATAGTTGTATGAAGAATACGGAAATATGAATAATGAAGTTTTTCTTTGCAGATTATGATAATGATGAAGTTCATATATTTTCTGTTAGTTAAGGAATGCTATGTAGTTACTTAAGTATTTGTTGTAGTTCCTTTTGACAGTATGTCTTATGTCACATTGTATAATGACTGAATGTTTTGGGAAAGACAGCTAGAGTACATACATATTAAGTACACGTTTCATAACCTGTTAATTCGAAGTTTACTACTTTTCAGCATAATACACATTTTTTCTTTCAGGTCAATAATCCATTTTGTATTTTTTTTCAGGAGAAGCTTTTCATGATGTTAATATGCTATCAGCAGTTAGTTATTAAACCTGTTCTAGTACTTCACTTTTTTTTTACCTAGTTGTGTCTATCATTTATGAACGTGATCACATATACTGTACTTGTTTCATAACCTTGCTACAGCTGACTCATGAGAAATGACGTCAATAATCCTTATTTCCAGCAATAAGTCAAAAGCAAATATTTTCATGCCCCAGGAATTGACTATCGATTCCAATTCAATGCATTGCTAGCACACACACACACACAAAAATTATTGCAGGACACAACTATTACCAGTATACAACTAAATAATACTACCACTCTAAGATATGTTTACAATCATAAATAAAATGCAAATTTTTCTGATGTATTGACTCCCTTAAGTGTATGTATTAGTGGACTACAGACGTTGAGTAATAGTTACAATGTCTTACATTTTAAATATGTCTCATCTCACTTACATGATATCATATATAAACACTAGCAGGTTGCTGGTACATGCAATAACTCATGTTTTGAATGATGACTTCTGAATAATACTGAATGATGTTTTGTAATACTGTATAAATGGTATGTCAATAAGTATTATAATGTGATGACTTATGCATGAATACTATGCCAATAATTACTGTAATGAGATGACTTATGCATAAATGCTATGCCAATAATTACCGTAATGAGACGACTTATGAATAATGTTCTGTAATACTCCATACATTCTACATAAATATTTAGTAATTAGCCAATGAGTGCCAATAATGATTCAAATTGATTGAAACAATAGTGTAATTCTGAATGATGACTAGCATAAGACTTAATATATCCTTCACCATCTGACCTAATTACCACCAACTATTGCGATATCTGTATGTCCTATCCATCCTCATGTTCCTGGAGCACTATATTTGGTTTTTGTACTAATTCTACGTTGATGTAAGGGTACGGATTCTACAAGAATGTGGTGTTGAAATACAAGCTGTCCACCACCTTGAACGATTATGGTCTTAATGTTTGGTGTTCCTAATGTACTACCAAAATCATAACATAGAATATTAATACAACATTTCAGTGTCTTGGCTACACTGATAAATACTTCAGGGAAGAGCACTTAGGATTGTCTCACTTGGTGTTGTGCTTCTGTATAAAGATATGTACTTTCAGGGCAGCTATGTGCAACCCACTGTGCTACAACCATGATGCTATTCTTCCCATTGATTTCCTAGTTCTTGTAATATGCTAAAGACTTTTACAGTGCGAGTGCACTTTATTTCACTCCTTGATGTGTTTAATTCTTGTAAAAATGCTAAAGACTTTTACAGTGTGTGTGCACTTTATTTCATTTCTTAATGTATTCAGTTCATGTAAATATGCTAAATACTTCTACAGTGCGTGTGCACTTTATGTCATTTGTTAATATATTTTGGTCACGAGCTGCCTGCGAAATGTGAGCTATAAGAAAATCTCAGACCACTCAGCAGCGTTGTATGCAGTAATAACTGCAGTAGCAGTAGTAGTGGTAGTAGCTAGCTGTCGTGTGTATGGAGTTGGCTGGGCTGGTCATGGGGAGCGATGGCGGTGCCTAAGCGTTATAGTATAAGGCAAAAGCTGCCTCGCGCATATGTACTATTGTTATATCAAGTCCCATGTAAACGTTTTTAAAATAATCTTTCTTATAAAAATTAACTTTTGACAATCATTCACCTCAATTTAAAGAAGTTATTAATTTCTATAATCCTTGGTCATCCCGATTATTCTAAAGAAAAATCAGTTGTTTCTTTTTATACATGAAAAATCTATCGGCCAGCATTGCACTGGGCTGTGCCAGAAAAATTTCTTATAGGAACAGATAATACGCGTTATCCTTAGGATAATTTAGGATTAGTAGTGTGTAAGCTTAGGGTCTAATGACCTTAGAAGTTGAGTCCCATAAGATTTCACACACATTTGAAAATTTTTAGTTAATTTTGCGAGAGTTCAAATACCTTCAGAGATACCATTTGTCCTAGATCTATGAACTTTCCGGTGACTGTATTTAGATGAAAACCAGTTATGATAATCTTGTTGGGAGCCTGGCGCTTATTTAAATTGAAAACAAAAATCTATTTAGGCCTCCTATTAGATACTCTGCTTCTAACGGTCTCACCTACGTAAAGAAAATAATTAATGCTAACCTCTTATATTAAGTAGTATCAAAAACCATAAAACCAATATAGAATATTAAAAGAGAACTGTTAGAAATGTAGATGCAAGCACACTACTTTTTGCTGATGATCAAGTAAGTTTTAGTCACAATGAAAATGACAAAATAATTTATTGAATATTCTGTTTAATCCAAGTAAAATGGCCAGAGAAGACAATGTGAATGTCTCCATCACAAAGGCCAAATCAATGGCATATTTTGGACAGTTTCTCATGCGATTTAAGATTAATATTCACAAACAGATCAGAGAGCAAGTTAATACATTTGAATATTTGGGGCCCAGTACTACATACAGGGCAAACAATGAAATTCAAATAAGCTGGACCTATTTCACCGTTTCTCTGGAACTTTACGCAGAGCATTGGGAAATAACGTCCAGACAGATACTCTATCAAATTTCTATAAGTTTATGGCAATACCAGCACTGCACTATGGATTCAAATTGGACCCTTAAGAAGAGAGATGAAAAGAGAGTAGTAGTTTATGAAATTAATTTCCTTAGATACTTGTCTCCACGTACATTGATGGAGAAACAGAGAAATGATGAGGGTTGGGTTGTTCAGGGGAAGAGACCAAACAGCGTGATCATCGGTCTCATCGGATTAGGGAAGGACGTGGAAGGAAGTCGGCCGTGCCCATTCAAAGGAACAATCCCGGCATTTGCCTGGAGCGGTTTAGGGAAATAAAGGAAAACCTAAATCAGGATGGCCGGACGCGGGATTGTACCGTCGTCCCCCCGAATGCGAGTCCAGTGTGTTAACCACTGCGCCACCTCGCTCGTTTGGAGAGAAATGATGACATTCAAGCTGAAGTGAACATGCAAAGCAGCTGAAATAATAAAACAATGATAGTTAAGGTGGAAAGAAGATATAGACCGGATGCCGGACGCAAAAATCACGAACACCATAAATCAATACAAACCAAGACAAAAGACCTTTAGAAAAACAACTGAAGAGACGGCTTGACCAATTTTGAAGGAGACAAAACTGGGAAAATGTTCCAGACCTTGATGTAAATGACGATGATGATCAGGATTATGGACAGACTCTTTCAGCAATGCCGCAAAGGGAAATTCACGCGTACGCGAAAAATGTTTTCTTTTATTATCTCATCACTGTTGACAGACGTCCCGTAATAAACTAACAAGTCAATAGCTGAGTCGCACAGCATAGGCTGGAAGCGTTCCCGGTGGAGGCACAGGCGCTGGAGCTGCAGCGAAGTTGGCGGGTACCAGGCGCAGCGCACAGACTCTTGCCGGCGAGATGCGGATCATTAGCGGCGAGAAGAGGGTGGTAGGGGGTGAAGGCTCGTCACGGATGCCATTTAAGAGGCCATTAGTGGCTCTTGGTCTGCTCGCCGGATGGCAGTCGGCGGCCCATTCTGCCGGCGGCCGCTGCGACGAGATGATGGATGTGGCGCGCTTCGTATAGCCGCCGGGGACGTGTCAGCGCCGGGCAGCGGCGACATGCAGCTGCGTGGTGGACGCTGCCGACCACAGAGGAAGCGCTGCGTGGTTCCAGCCCCCCTCTCCTCTCTCTCGCCTCCGTTTGCTTACTCCTGTCGCCTGCCACACTGCGAATAGGCAAAAGTTTCTGCCGGGCTCTGTGTGTGATGAAGAATTAAGTACACTGAGGTAACAAAAGTCATGCGATGGCGATACGCACGTACACAGGGAAATTATCGCTTACACAAGCTATAAAACGGTAGGGAATTGGTGGAGCTCTCAGTTTTAATCAGGTGATTCATGTGAAAAGTTTTCCGACGAAATTATAGCCGCACAACGGGCATTAACAGAATTTGAACGCAATGTTGGTAGTTGAAATTAGGCACATGGGACATTACATTTCGGAAATAGTTAGGGAATTAAATTTTCCGCTATCTACTGCGTCAATAGTGCGTCGAGAATACCAAATGTCAGAAATTATCTCTTACCAAGGAACACACAGTGGCCGACGATCTTCCCTCTACGACCGAGAGCATCGGCGTCTGCATAGAGTTGTCAGTACAAATAGAAATGCAACACTGCGTGAAATAACCGCACAAATCAATGAGGACAGTACGACGAATGTATCTGCTAGGAGAAAGCGGCGAAATTTGGCGTTAATGGGCTATGGCAGCAGACGACTAAGGCGAGTGCCTTTACTGATATGACGAGATCGCCCTAAGCACCTCTCCTGGGCCCGTGACCAAATACGACTGGAGACCTTGGCCTTCTCAGGTGAGACCGGATTTCAGATGGTATGAGCTGATGGTAGGGTTCAAGTGAGGTGCGTACCTCACGAAGCTATGGATCTAATTTGTCTAGCACGCACTGTGGAAGCTGGCGGTGGCTCCATACGCATGTGGGCTGTGCTTGCTTGGAATGGACAGGGTCTTCTAGATGTTCAGCTACTTAGCGACCATTTGCTACCATTTATGAATGTCATGTTCCCAAACATCTATGGAATCTTTGTGGATGACAATGCTCCATGTCACCTGTCCATAATTGTTCGGGATTCGTCAGGAGAACACTATGAACATTCCAAGTGCATGTTCTTGCCGCCCAGATCGCCTTACATAAATCCGATCGAACCTTTATGAGACATAATCGGGAGGTCAGTTCGTACACAAGACCAATCACCGACAACACTTTCGCAGTTATTGACTGCTGTTGAGACAACATGGTTCAGTATTTTTGCAGGGGACTTCCAACGATGCATCGAGTCCATATCACTACTAGTTCTTGCACTACGGTCTGACACCATATTAGGAGGTATATCACGACTTTTGTCACGTCAGAGTGTTATTGTCAAGAGTCACATTCATGTGGCTATATCTAAATGAGAATTCTTTCGTAATCTGAGTGATACTTTATTACCTTCTAGAAACATTATTGCAACAGCCGAATGTAGTCAGTCCACATAGTATGTTGGGACAACGCCCTGCAGTAATCAGTTTTTTCTAATTTTGTGATCAGTGGGGGTGGGTTTTCCCACGATTTCAGAATGGGGTTAAGCACCGCAGTGCCGGTCTTTGCCTCATTTGAGATAAACGTGGATAAAATTGGATGATTGCATTAATGCACTTGGAATGTCGCTTGGTAGCACTGTTGTATTGTTGCCAAGTTACCTACCACAATATTGAAATTAAATGTGTCTTAAATTAGAACATCATGTTTAAAAATACTTGTAGAAAAATAATACGTTCTCCTCAAAAGAAGTCTCTCTACGGTGCCTGAAAGAGTTCAGTTACTGAGGCTAAGCTATCTACATACCCAGTAAATTGTGTACTTTTTTAGGTCCCCTGATTCTTCCTTGAAGTCCATGTTCAAAGTATTAGTTTCCTTCTTCGGATACTTCTTCGACAAATAGTAAGTCCGTATCTGCATCTGAAAAATCTGAATTTGAGGCTGAAGATTAATCAACTGGCTGTTTCATCTACTTTTTCCTTTTTTGGCATTTATGCAATGAAATACAGCTTACGTCTTTCTTTCTTTTATTTGGCTCTTCTTTACTTCTCAGTAGAAAGCTTTTCTTTTCCCATGCACAATTTCTCCATTTGTTCGTTGTTGGGTGTTGACGCTAGAAGCAGGATTTTAGTATTGTGCCAGGTAGGTTTACCTAAGTATTTCTTTTGTTTTGGACAGTGGAATTTCGTCTTCAGATGAGATAATCTCACGCAGTGTGGGTTGAATGTCATCTTAAGGGGAGTGGGGGGGGGGGGGGTTATTATTCTAGGACTGTAGTCGCGCCATTGGTGATACATCATTTTCTCACATCATTTTCATGTAAGAATAAGTTACCTGCCACCTGGTGGTGAACTCTTCAATCGCTAGCATTGAGTTAAAAAATTCGGAGCGGGTTTTTACCCCACGCCATCTTGTCATTTTCAAGCATAGTGGATGTTAAAGTCCCCTCTACAACGTTACGTCGTAACTTTCTGCAAAATGACAAAATGACGAAATTGGTATTGAATCACTCAGAATAATAAGTTGTTAAATTACTGTTTCAAAATTTTACAGTAGAGCTAAATAAAGTTTTGAAAACTCATTTGCGACACCTAAATATCGTTACAAATGAAAGGGTCAGCCTGGATGCACACTAAATTATATTGAATATTTCTCACTGTTTTGGCATGTGCAGCATGTAACAGCTCTCTTTTTATTCTGACTTAACAAGATTTTAACGAATGATAAGTTGACAACTTCTGATCATTAATGTTTGGATTTTTCTGTAATAAAATATTACACGCATTAGCCTTGCACGAACGAGTGTCCTGGGATGGGGTAGTACAGACAAACTTTCTAGAAACATACCTGAGAAAGATGCAGCCAGAATGCAAATACGTATCTTGTTTTTCCTGTGCTGTACAGTTCCCCATCTAAGCATGAAGCATTTTGACAGGCTGATCAACTTTGTTTGCAACGTAACACTCTCACAGCTAATAATATCCTCTGGCTACTTTCCACGAACTGCTTTAGAGGACTTATCTATAGCACCATCATTGAAAGCCAGGTTACACACTCCAAAGTTGTGCAGCCATAGTTGTCTTTTATAATATCCTTCCGCAGTGTTTGTTAGTGGAAGAAGTAAAGTTTTCAATAATTAAAACAATTTCCTGTATTGAAGAATCTTTGTCGGATACCTCCTTCACTTCCCACAAATTTGTGCAGAAAATTTCAGATTACTGACAGTGCAATCTTTTCCAACGTCAGAGTCACTATAGCTTGGTCATTAGAGACGGCATTGCCCTATGTATCCATTTTAGTGCAATCGTTACAAATCTCTTTTTTCAGCTGATCAATTTTCAAACGAAGATAATGTTGGACCACATTAATAAACAATCAGTATTTCACATCTTTGTTCAACTCAGGATGTTGCTCAATGAAGTCTCTATGTAAATCAAGCACAGTCAGTCTAACAGACAGATATTTCACAGTTATACATTTGGAGTGACAATAATGACTCTCCTAAGTGAGAATATTCGCAAAAACGTTATTTATTTTCTGACGAACATAATCGGATTTCTTATGTCCATGAGCTTCGTTTCGTCTGCGATCCTTCTGTGAATGACGCAAACTTATTATCTTCCGATCCACTCTTCCCTCACGCATAATTTAACTTGGACCTATCAAATTTGACGTTGTAGTGGTAGGCATTTTCCCTCTGTTGTTGGGAGGACGACGTGTCAGGGACTGTGATGTAGGCTATTTTCATAAAAGCGGCTCCAGATAATATTCAATAATTATTTTCACTAATATAGTAGAGCTTTAATTTATGTAATCTCATCTCAAGACTGTCATTTATACAGTATGTCTCCAGGTGACTGAATAATAGTAATTATTATAATTATAATAATAACAATTGTTATTATTATTGTTAATTACTCATTAAATAGTATCACTTATTAAGAGTGCAACAGTATTGATAAGCTTTTAATGCACTACTGAACCTAATGACCTCTACACTTTTAAAGACCACATCTGGGCAAGAGATGTGGGCGTTATATTTGTGTAACTATGGTAAATATCTCCACACAAACCTACGCTTTTAGTGTATGAAAGTGAACTACCACACCTGTTATTGTTCGCTACAGATCTGAAGATAAGTTTTTTTGTTACTCATCACTGTCTACACCCATAAAGCGTTTGACGATCATATCTTTTTGATCATTCGACAACTTTTGTGTACACTCACATCTGCAGCGAAAATCTTTAGTCAGGACATGTGGAGTTGGAGTAGTCCCCTTATAGCGTATGTAGGCATTACCTGAATTATGAGATCACAGAGTAACCAATAATCCTGCAACACATGTAAATATATTTCTATAGGTTATAATATTTAGTACAAAAATTTATAGTTTTCTTATGTGCAGATTTCAACTTTTTTCGAATGGGTTGCTTCCATTTGGCGTGACTACTGTGTCTTTTTTGTCTACGAACGGGAGTTTTTGCAGAAGGCTAATTTTTATCTACAGATGGTGTATAAGGCTGTCGTGATCTGTGCCAGAATTTTTATTTGCCCCAAAAATCCTGTTTCCATGATCTAAATTGCTCTTTAGTAATTTTGGGACTTCATGAAGGCCGTATTCCAAGACACTACCTTTAAATAGACACTCAATCGAGGAGATGACTCCGCCATTTTTCAATTTACACTGTTTAAACAGCTAACAGAAAAGAGTTTGGTTTTCGAACTGGCTATTGCGCCACCAAATTTCTGACACTGCCGTTACTTGACTTAACAACTTGCAACTCGAAAAGGAGACTACACACTGAAGTCCTTTGAACATGACTTCACAGTTTCAGCGACTTACAGCTTTCTGATCTGCAACTTGTTTGCCACCATTCGAAGAGTTCGACAACACATTGAGCACCCTCCCCTTCAGGATGACAATGTCAGACTACACACATCTGCGACAGTCCGACAGCTTGGGCTCACTGTCATCGATCATTATTCGATTTTCATCTGTTTCCAAAACTTACTGCCGGCCGCGGTGGCCGAGCTGTTCTAGGCGCTTCAGTCCGGAACCGCGCGACTGCTATGGTTGCAGGTTCGAATCCTGCCTCGGGGACGGATGTTTGTGATGTCCTTCGGTTAGTTAGGTTTAAGTAGTTCTAAATTCTAAGGGACTGATGACCTCAGATGTTAAGTCCCATAGTGCTCAGAGCCATTTGAACCATTTTTTTGAACCAAAACTTACTGAGCAACTTCAAGGACTTCACTTAGATAATGTTGAAGCAGTGCAAGCAGAGATGAACTTGTGGTTCCGTCAACAACGTCGAACAGTCTACAGCGACAGTATCAAAAAATTCGTCTCCCGTTAGGAGAAATGTGTTCGTGTCAAGGAGACTACGTTGAGGAAAAAATACATATACTTGAATAATAAAGATGGAGAACATTGATAAAGTTAGTCTTCTCAAAAAAAACTTTAAGAGTTTTCACATAAAAATTCCGAAGCATTACTTTTCAGCATCCCCTCGTACTTTAAGCCTGTGAACACAGTCCTCAACAAGATTCTATTGCAATAGTGTAAGTTTGAAGGGTTGCCTTATGCACAGAAGAACGACAGACTGAAATCAAAACACAAACAGGACTAAACAAATTATGAGACATAAATCAAACTGATAAGCAGCGGCTGAAGTGGCCGAGCGGTTCTAGCCGCTACAGTCTGGCACAGCGAGTCCGCTACGGTCGTAGGTTCGAATCCTGCATCGGGCATGGATGTGTGTGATGTCCTTAGGTTAGTTATGTTTAAGTAGTTCTAAGTTCTAGGGGACTGATGACCTCAGAAGTAAAGTCCCATAATGCTCAGAGCCATCTGATAAGCACGAGGAAACATTATCGTACCAAATACAATCCTAAGCACATAAGTAAATTCTACTACTTGAGAAGTACAATACTCGAAAACAACGGAAGTGTACCGGTAGTGGACAATATAAGTGACAGTCAAATGAAAATGAGACACATGGGAAAAGATAACCTAGTTGTTTCTTATTTCGAAAGTAAGTGCCATATCTGTTTATACTGGGTGGTGCAAAATTGCCATTAGAATGTATCTGTCTAGTGCTGCTCAACTGTAGGCCGTAAATGATTCTCCTTGTGATATTGTTGTATTGTATCCCTGAAAATTCTATAGCTCACTTACCAATGTCTCAGTTCACATTTCGGAATGGAAGCACAAATGTAGGAACTGCGTTTGTTGATAGTAAAGAGATTTTACGTGAATTGTGGACCTGTCGTTGTGGTGAGGTGCACATTCAACACCGCATTTGGTGCAAGAACAGCACCATTCCGTATGACCATTTCTTCGTGAGATTACGGTACAATACTGAAGCCAAATTGTGAAGACAAAAATTAAGCAACTTCAAAAACAGATCTTGTGTAAAGTTTTTCCTGTTTTTAACAAAATGATGAAGTGTTCTGAAAATACCGGATCGCTACATGATTCCTGGAAGGGCCAAAATGTGAACGAAGTAGAAGTCTTACTACATCAATAAGACATGCAGCACAGAACTCAAGATGTCACCATGGCTTCTACAGGCAATAACGAAAGTGAAACTTACCATTTCCCCGCACAAAATTCAACGGTACTAACCTGTGAACGACAGATAAGTGTAGCCGCAATATTATTTTGGAAATGATACGACAGAGGCCGTTAAAAATGGAACGGTCGACACAGATCAGATCTGTTTAGAGATGAGGCACATATCCATGTCTATGGTTTCGTCAACAAACTGGTCACCACTGGCTTGCTGTGAATCACACACCTCATCAACAAAAATATCTCTGTTTGATTCCTATTCAGCGCGCAGTGCCCATTTTAATTTACGAACGTGTCTCAACACACAAGTGCCGGCCGAAGTGGCCGTGCGGTTAAAGGCGCTGCAGTCTGGAACCGCAAGACCGCTACGGTCGCAGGTTCGACTCCTGCCTCGGGAATGGATGTTTGTGATGTCCTTAGGTTAGTTAGGTTTAACTAGTTCTAAGTTCTAGGGGACTAATGACCTCAGCAGTTGAGTCCCATAGTGCTCAGAGCCATTTGAACCAACACACAAGCAGAGAGGTACTGGCACAGGAATTTGTACCAGCAGGATGATGTGGCTGAATGCTCCGAAACTGCTGGTTCATGGAGGATTGAGCAGGTCACACCATACTGCCAATTCCTTCGATTTCCTTCAACAGACGTTCAGAGATCAGGTCGCTGCATTGGACATCTTAGAATTCACTGGACATGTGTTTGAATGGCACCATTAATAGTCCTGATAAGAACTCTCCAGATTATTTCATAAGGGGTTACTTGAAGGGCATAGCCTTCAGAGATGCACCTCCAACAATCCAAGATCTTGGTAGTCCAATTTAGAGAGAGATTTGTGTAGTGTAAAATAATCTTCTTCAGAAAATCGCCATGGATTTAATTTCAAGGCTCTACAGACTAACTGGTACAGAAGGATAGCACTTTGAAAAATCTTCTGTATTAAATATGACAAAAAGAATCTAACCCCCTGAGCAGTGGCGGCTCTAGTATTGGCGATTAGGCATCCCACTGGCGCCACTAACAACTTTGCTTGCCAATATCGATCCGATTGTGTGCCGCGAGCTGAGTGTTGTTGGTTTGGCGGGGCCTGGAGGCACACCTGGGTGGCAAGTTGTGACTTTTGTTTTTTTTTTGGGGGGGGGGGGGGGGCGACTCCTGCTGTTCGGCGCAGGTCTCAAGGGCCGGCGTGAGGTTAAATCGGTCGGCTGCAAGCTTGGGCGGCTCGCTTAAGAATTGATAGCGCGAGTGGCGCGAAGATCGACGAACGTAACGTGCAACCCTGTCGGCAAGTTCCTGGCTTGCTCAACAAACTTAATGTTTACGGCACCCCCACAGTCGCCTATGTATGGTACAAGTGATAACGCCTTGGCTGGAATCCTGCAAGTCGTGGCTCCTTCTCACCTAACTGGATTTAAGTATGGTTTTCTTATTTTGGGTACTTGACGTTGTAAGTCTGTATCAGATCGTTGTGTCATATGGAATTGGGTGTGTTATATTAACGCGTCTACCAGTGTTTGAGCGCAGATCCATCGACCAGTGTTACAAATTCCAATATCTGTTCTAGGCTATACGCCGCGCAAGTGTAAGAGTATACCCTGTAATAGGTTTTATGAACGGAATAAATTGTGGCTCGATCTGGGTAGGAGCTAAGGTGGTACTTGTATATGTTTGTGTTATTGGACCAGCATGCGCTGATATCATCACCCGTGAACACTACTAATTTTTGAGGAGTGAAAAGTTTACCCGTATAGGTACCCGCTTTGCCATTAATTTAAATTTTTTTAATGCCCTGTCCATTCTTGTGTGCAGCCTTATTTTCGCAGATGTTTCCTTTTCATGTGCGCTGGCATTGCAGGTTGAGAGGCGTGCTTGATTGTTGTCACGGTGGCACCCCTATCGTCTCATATCGTCCGGGTTGACCGGCAGTCTCCGCCCCTACCATTCGCGTCATGATGGCTCGGGTTAAGTTGCTGTTTCATGCGTGCCACGGCGGAGTGTCGGCGTTTATACGGGAACCAATTGTTAGAACTGGTGGTGAACTGAAAGGGCTCACGGAAGTCAAGGTCGGTTTGCCAAGCGTGAGATTCTTCCTAATTACGCCTCTGTAACTGTCTTTCTTAATCTGGCACTCTTATTACTACTTCTCAGCGCGTTAAGGCCCGATACTTATCAATATAATCTGCCGAATCTTACCTCGATCCAAAGCCGTTAGCTACTCCACTCGCTGTGAAATTTGGCTGCTCGTTCCTTGTTGGCTGCGACAGCCGACTACCGTAGCTCTGAGCTTACTTCGAATTTTAGGGAATTCCATAGTTATTATAAATCGTGTCACTGATGTGTGCCAGGTAAAGTACATTTCAGTTGCAAGTACTTCAGCGTATCGTGAATTCTGGGCAATTGCATATTTACTAAGGGTTGTTGTTAATGTTTGGTAGCAGTATACGAGTGGAAATTTATTTTTAAATTTTATACCTTCCCAGTTGGTCTGTTTGAAGGAGTGTGTATTTTATTTCTCAAGGGATTTTTTTAACGGCCTTGCCTCAGAGGTAACACCGCTTCCCGTCAGATCACCGAAGTTAAAGTGCTGTCGGGCTGGGCTAGCACTTGGATGCGTGACCATCCGGCCTGCCGAGCACTGTAGGCAAGCGGGATGCCCTCAGCCCTTGCGAGGAAAACTGAGGAGCTACTTGATTGAGAAGAAGCGGCTCCGGTCCCGGAAACTGACATGTGGCCGGGAGAGCGATGTGCTGACTACAAGCCCCTCTGCATCCACTGACGCCTATGGATGCGGATGACGCGGCGACCGTTCGGTACCGTTGGGCCTTGATGGCCTGTTCGGGAGGAGTTTAGTTTAAGGGATTTTCTTATTAAAAGCTATGCATGGCTAAGCGGCCTTCCGGAAGCTACGATCAGTGGTGTGTCTGGTGTTCACTCCCGTGTCTGGATGAATGTTGTCCGATCCGCAGAAGTTCGGCCGCCAAGTGCAAGTCATTTCAGTCGACGCCATACTGGGCGAAATGCGCGCCGGTGATGAGGATGTAGTCATAATGAAGACAACACCCCACCCAGTCTCCGAGTGGACAAAAATCTTCAATCCGATCGGGAATCGAACGCGGGCCCCCTTGCATGGGAGGCGAGCACATTACCACCCAGCTAAGCAGGCGGACGCAGATGACGTAATTCTGTCAGAGGCAGCAAAGATTATTGTGGAGGAGCTGAACAGAATGGGCAGTGTTTCCAAAAGAAATTATAAGACCAACATAAGTAAAACAATGGTAATGGGATGTACTGGAATTACATCGGGTGATTGCGAGGGAATTAGAATAGAATATGAAGTACTAACAGTCGTATGTGATTTGTGCTATTTGGGCAGTAAAATAAGTAATGGGTAAAGTAGAGAGGATATAAAAGACATATTATCTATAGTGCGAAGAATTTTTCCGAAAAAGGGGAATTTGTTTAATCTCAAATAATTAGAAGTTCTTTAAGTCTTTACCGAAGGCATTTGTCCGGAATATAGCCTTGTACGGAAGCGAAACGTGGACCACAAATAGCCGAGACAACGAAAGCACAGAAGCTTTTGAAATTTTATGCTATGGAAGAATGCAGAGGATTAAATGGGTAGATGGAGTAACTAATGAGCAAATACTGAATGTGATTGAGAAAAAGGAAATTGATGTGACAACTTGACTAATTGAAGGCACTGGTTTGTAGGACATACTTGTTGCTCAGGGAAGTGTGGGTAAAAAATTTGAGAGGAAGATCAAGACCCGAATACAGTTAGCAGGTTGGAATGGACATAAGTTTTAGTAGCTATACAGATATGAAGAGCCTTACACAGGATAGGCAAACGTGGAGAGCTGCGTCAGATCAGAGTTCGGATTGAAGACCACATCAACAGCAACAGTTTTTGACCCCATCACCCTCTCAGTGAACAGACTGAGCTACCCATTTCAGTATTACTACATAATTCTGTCCACCTACTTACAACTATGAGAGGTAAGTGAACATAATTCACATTGAGAATAATAAAATTCAGAAACTGGTATTTTATGGAACCAATTTTTCAAATTTTAATGCAGTAGTCAAATTAATTTAGACTTTCAACAATCTGTCATAATACCCCGATTCTTTAAAAAATCGAATTTCTAGGTATAAAACAGCTCCGTTTTCAGATAAATGGTATTTTTCGCGCTTCCGTATGTTTATGACGTATTTCCTGAACAGTGCGTCATACTTGCAGGTAAATTTAGTGATATGTGTGTATACAATCAGTAAAGAAATGTGTTGCCTATAGAATTAGTAGGAAAGAAGGGCTAAATTAAAACCTCATGCATCGTGCCGAAGTTTTATTGCTTGAACTGCAAAAATGTAGATGTCGTAATTATTTTCAATGAACATTAAGTATGGAACTTAACCCCAGAAAGTGGTTCCCCACCTGGTGTTAATTACCCCCTGAGGGGTAAAATGAAATGTTCTGAGGAGTAAAAACTAAATGTCTCGATTCGGATTTCTCTTTTAATAGCATTAATGCAGTGGACGTTGCCTGTGCCTCACATCGTCCTCCCATTACACACATATGTTGTGCTTCGCCCCGTACATCGCTGATGACAAAAGTGAGCCATATACATAACAAATGCTAAATATCTCAGAAAAAGTTTTCTCCAAGTTGTAGATAGTACCTGCATTAATCCAGAAATAGCTCCATTACTCGCTCCAAAACAGATAGATGAATTAGATGGAACCACGACTCAGCAGTAACTACATAAGGGTTACTTTAGTGTTGTACACAATATTATGATTATTATTATTGTTATTCTTATTGTTGCTACAAGCGGCTGTGATCAGACACAAAGCGTTAACAGTCTGAAGTCTTCCAATTTGCGACACTTTACAAGTAAAGAGTGCAGTACCCAAGTAACTTACGAGCAGTAAGTATAGTGCTCCACATTTCAGCTTGTTTGATTTTAAATGACGTTGCAGTACGCAAGTCAAGCAAGTGACGCAATGGAGATGACTAAGACCGGGAAGTATGGTTTGTAACTAGTAACTACCATCGCTGCGGATAGTTAGTTGTTGGAAGCACTTGCGATGCACCACGAATTCCTTCGTCATTCATTCTGACATACACATACACAAACACACACACGCACAGACACACACACACACACAGACGCGCGCACGCGCAAAAACTAAGTATCATTCATTTTTCATCATTTTAAAAGTTAAAGTGTTCGAAGAAAAGTCTTTCATTCTACATGTTTAGTTAGGTTCGAAATTCTGTGATAACGTGTGGGAGAGAAGAGGGGGGGGGGAGGGGATAACAGACGGCAGGATGGCAGAAGGGCGAGGATACTAGCTTACGTCTAATTGCGTTCAGGGGTATTGGCCTAAGAAAGTTTGGGAACAATAAATGGTGGGAGGGGAGGGAGGAAGGTAAACTGCTAATAATCCATCGTCAGTTCCATTGCTCCACATTTTCTTTAAAGGAAGTCATAACTTATCGGTAATGCATTAGGTAATAACCATTATTATATCTCCAGTGATGTGTTACATACCAAATACACTAATGCAATCGCAAATTTGATGAGGATTTAGAATTTTATTATTAAGCTGTTTAAATAATTTTAAATAAATTTTAAATAATTTTAAGTGTGAACTGTTGTCTGACGTTGATCCTCTCGGTTCGTGACAGGTAGCGGCGCTGTTTGTTCTAAATAAGCTGCATTACTAATGCAAGCTGGTTGCTGTTCTTACTCCCGTAACAATTAATCGGTATTTTCACATGACCATGGTCTCATCCAATCAATTTTCGACAAAATCACATAATATGGAAGTGACTTACGGAAGTACACTGACCACAAAAAGTACAAATGCCAAATATCGACTGCAGATGATTTTTATCGATTCAACAGAAAGCTATACGGTATCGAGGAGCACTTCTTCGTTAGCAGTTGAATGTCACCAGAAAATCGTTATATATCTACCTCTTCCTAGTGAAGTCGGCGAAATGCTTTTATAAAACTCATTTCCTGGCGCGCAACCACACAGAGAGAATTTCGGCTTTCAGTTGAAGCAACCGTTGGCTTCGGCCCTTAACGTCCCAGCGTCTCAAGCCATTAAAAACTTATTCATTGCCGAAGTTTCTGGTCCGTGCCTGCAAGCGGGACCCGTGTTCCATCCAAAGAACAACGTTCAGCATTCAATTCCAAGCTTCCACCATCTATTACACTCTGTAACAGAATATAATCGTTAAATTGCCTTCTCCTGTTACCAGAAAGCGCTGCTCCATAACCAAACTTTATGAGACGAATTTGGGACTTGTTTAGTTGACTAACACACTTCATTTGAGAGGTGCAGACGTGACCACAAAGTAGAGAACAATAAATATTGCAAAACATATACTAAAGCGAGTATTGATGATGTTCCATTAATTAACAAGCGAGTACATGTTGTCAGCTGGTAAGAAAATATTCAAAAGTTTCCATTATTTAAAATCCAAGTCTTTAATATCGTTAAAAGGATATGCAACAGTGAACAAGCGTAAAAGAGATCTGTAACCAATATGCGAGTAGTATTCCCAGATGGAAGTTTCACTGGAAATGTGATTAAAATAATAAGTTGTATACCCATTAATCCTATATCCATCGAAAGAATCTCGCGGAATCCATTTACACATCGATAAAAATTAATACGTAAATTTAGAAACTTTTTCTTGCAACGATACGATTAGTGTTCTTCGAATCAAATAAAATATTGTTTAGTTTCTATTCTAAATTTTTAGTGCCTTTTGTGTTTGAATATTTTTATCCATTATATCCATATGTCAGCCCGGTTCAGTCATTACGAGGGTAATCCCAAAAGTAAGATCTCCAATTTTTTTAAAGTACATAGACCTGTTTATTTCTACAATGGTTTACATCAGTTTACAGCTTGAACATTTAGCTATTTATCGACATAATCACCATTTCTGTCAATGCATATTTGTAGTCGCTGTGGCAGTTTTTGTATGCCCATGTCATACCAGCTCGCCGCCAGCTCCGCAGCTTTGGCGAAGGAGGATGCCGCCACTGGCGTGATTGTTGCTTGGTCTCAGGTGTAAAGAGGTATGCCCAGGTTTCGTCACCCCTGACAAATGACTCCAGGAAGATGTCCTGTTCGGCTGCAAGGCGGTGAAGAAAAGCGCGGGAAGCATCAACTCGATGCCGCATGTGGTCCTCAGTCAGCATCTTGCGCACACCTTCCGGTAGTTCAATGTTTCCGCTAGGATTCTGTGAGCGGTGCTTCGGGAAACCTCAGAAACCAACGTGCAGAAATCATCCAGGGCGATCCGCCGATCTTCACGCATGCTTTGCTCAACCTTGAACACTGTCTCCTAAGAAAGTGATGGTCTCCCGCTCCTTTGTTCGTCGTGAGTTTCGGTCCGACCAGCTGCAAACTCTCTACACCACCTACGAACATTTTTTACATCCATGCACGATTCACCATACACTTCCGTCAACTGGCGATGGATTTCAATCGGCGCAGTGCCCTTTGCGTTCAAAAACCGAATAACAGCGTGCAATTCGCACTTGGCGTTAACATCCAACGGGAGCTCCATTCTGACGGCTGCCAAGCCAAGCCTGAGCGCCTCACTGCGGCGTGCGCATGTTTACACAGTCTTCATAACAGTGTGACCAACTGCCACACAAACAGAGTTCTGTACTTATGAAAAAATAAGAGACCTTATTTTTGGGATTACTCTCGCACAAACCTACGGTATTATAATCGTTATTTGCATTCGAAGACCACCGGTAGTCTGTGAGAAGCTATGTATTTTAGTTTTATCCTCAGAATCATACTGAAAATAAACGCCCATTATCCTAGGATATTGTGAAAATGATGATTTGATCCATAAGTCATTTCGTATTTCTGAAGTAAGGCGTAGTTGGCGCTATGCAAATGATGGCACAATGTACAATAATAAACTTCCTCAACTGAGAGAGTGAGGAGAGACGTGGGGGAGGAGAGACTACTCTGGACAGTTTTAATCGAGCTACAGCTGTTCCTGCTAGCGAAGAGGGGAAGGGTTTTATAGCTTCAGATAACACTGCGTATCTGAGATTCCGGCAAATAGTGTGGTAAAACTACTGATGAATGTCAAACTGAAGTGGAGCAGAATAATGAGAGTTCAGATTACGTACAGTTTCTCGTTCGCATTCACATCATCAATTTCATCTCATATGAAACCGTCGACCTCCAATTCTGGATGTGAGAGACTACTGAAGGGAGTGTCGACTTTTGCCAATGACTACACGCATGTAAATCTTAATGTTTCAGAAGGAGATGAAACATCGGCGTCTAACCAGGGTCATAGAGGAAGCTCTATTTCTTAGAAAACGATTTGTTCGAGTATGAGATGAAGAGTCACTCCGCATCGGTTACGATATTTTTCCATTTGAGCAGCCATGTCGCACTCTTTTGAGGTAATGTACCAACCTCTACTATCCATGTTTTGGTACTTTAACAGGTCACATATAGTGTACCAGGGCCTGTAAACTGGATACAGTGTGGTACGTGCGTGGATCGTCCAAATTTATTCTCAGCTGTTACAAGGACATCAGTAGTTCTGTATACGACTTCTGGAGATAATCTACACTCAACCCTATTTTCTGTAAAATTTCATGATGTTTGATATGGCACATTTTCATTTATCGGATAATGTGCACTAACAAAACTTTACACGGTACGCAGCGACCACTCCTCATCAAATGCACGAAGGACCACTTCGTAGCAAAATAGCTGTACTGTGGTGTGGAATTACTGTACAGTGAGATATTGATCGGTACTTAATTGAGAATGACGCAGATGGCACTGCCACAGTAACATCAAATCGATATGTTGTTATGTTAGAATTGTTGGGTTGCAACAGTTGATAATGCAGGAAGTACGTCGTGGTTGTCTGGCCGTTAGAGCACTCCATTCCAGACCTGGTGGTCCCAGGTTCAATCCCAGAAAAGGGCGGGGATTTTTGGTTGTTAGTCCCTCCAAGACGGGCAATGGTCCACTGAGCCTTTGGTATCGTAGCCTGTCACGTCCGCACAGTGGCCACTCGTCAAGGGTACAGAGTTCAGCACTAGAGATTCCACTGTTGTCCGATAGCGAAAGTGACAGCGAGCGGCGCCGCCCAAACGCTCGCCGCATGAATGCCACGCCCCGTGAGCCGAGGAGCCACTGCTTCACCGCAGCTCTTCCCGGTTGAGTAGCTACAGTCTAGCAGCAGTTGAGTATCGTAGTAGATGCAAACGCAACTCTCCCTACAAGTGAAGTGAAACATGGCTGGCCTCAGCACTTGATTTACGTTTAATTCTGTGGATTGCAACCCGGAGGTGAACTGTGAATTGTTAAAGTGTTTAACTTGTCCCGGCATTGCTCAAGGCCCTGTATAAGGATTTCGATGAGGATTCATTATACTAAGTTGAATATATCACAATATTTCTCACAGTGATTGTGTTCTGTCATTTTCCTGCTTTGTGCCTCAGACACCCATGCACCTTTCCTAGGGAGGCACGGTTTTGGCGACCAGGTTTTACTTGTTTACTTCGCAGTCTGCTATCAAATGAGTACTGTGGCGATGAACACGCCATCCTGCCCTCCCTAGTGCCATGACGGAGAAAAGCTGTAAGCTACCTGCAGTCAGGTAAACTGCAAGCTGACGGACCTGCGCCAGAGACTTCATTACTGATGTGTACAGGGTGAATCAAAATATCTGTTATAAGGCGTGGTGGTTGGTACAGGGTGAAAATTATTGAACTATATGAAAAGAAATCGTCATAACTTCTGACCGGTTTTGGTTAGGACGTTAAAACTGCACGGTTGGCAGAGGATGGAAATTAGTATGCGCTGTATGGTTTGGTTTAGCGATGAAATCCTCTTTCATTAGAATGGGTTCGTCAATAAGCAACACTGTTACGTGCGGGGGAATGAGATTCCGCATTTCGCGATCGAGAAGTCTTACCACCCTCAACGTGTGACTGTGTGATTTGCAATGTCCAGTCATGGAATAATCCGTACGATATTCCCTGATGGAACGGTGACTACCGAATGGTACGTGAAGGTTTGGGAAGGTGATTTCATGCCCGTTATCGAAAGTGACCCTGATTTCGACAAGATGTGGTTCTTGCAAGACGGAGCTCGACCCCATCGAAGCAGGAGTGTTTGTTGTCCGGAAGGAGCACTTTGGGGATAGCAGTCTGACTCTGAGGTATCCAGAGGCCACTCGCATGGGCCTCGATTGGATGCCATATTCTCTGGATCTGAACAGTTATGACTCCTTTCTGTGGGGTTATGCTAAAGACAAGGTGTATAGCACTAACACAAAAATCATTATTGAGCTGAAAACAGCCATTCAGGAGGTCATCGACAACATCGATGTCCTGACACATCAACAGGTCATACAGAATTTACCTATTCGTCTGCGCCATATCATCTCCAACGATGGGAGACATATCGAACATGTCTTAATCCAAATCCGAATATCTATAGAGACGTTTACATGTTGAATAAAGTGAGCTCACGCCGTAGTTTGCAATTCATTTACGTCTTTCTTCATATAGTTCAATAATTGTCACCCTTCATATGGGCACCATGTCAGCATAATTGGCAAGTAAGTTCGTGCTAGCATCTCTGAGAAAGTGGCGAAGGTAGTTTGAACCACACAAGCTGAGCATGCAGTAAGAGAGACAATGTACATTACTGTCAGTAAACACCTTTGGAAATATTCCGCAAGATCACGGATGACTCCAAATGCTATTTCCATTCGGGCACACGATGTTTTGGTGACTCCGCAGGTTTCTCGCACTCCTGGAGTTCATTTACCCCCTGTACCGAAAATGTAGTGATGTCAGAGCTGGTGAGCGAGGGGGCTAAGTTACCCGCAACACATCATCAGGTAACAGACAAAATTTATCTAAGTTAGTGACGATCGTATTTAGCATATTCTGTATATGAATTAAACCTCGCAACACCAACACTTTATGGCCACCTTTTGAAAAGTTTTGTGATCTGGAGCGTTCAGAGCATATCGGAATCAAGCCCATTTTTGTTCATTTAGGATTTATTCCACTTTTAATATCTATTTATGGAGCTGCTTTCAGAACATAAAAGATTCATTTCCATACATTGTAATAACTGCTCTAGGACTGGCAACACTGTTGAGCATGAAGGGAAGAAATTTTACGTTCAGAGCCCGATATGTCCGTGTCATAGTTTGCATGGTTTGTTGGTTCAGTTTGTGAGCTCTAGTTAAAGCAGACTGATAGTTACGAATGATTTGTCTGAAGAGATTGAAGTAATGCATCTGTATGTCAGTGTACTAGCTCCGGAGGCCAATAATTACTTTGTGAATTCGGTAAGTGAGATTTAACTGGGGAGTTAATAGCCATACTGTGCTGTTCAGCTTACATGTATGACAGCAGTATTAGATGGTACTGTCTCTGCCACTCTATGTTGTATTAGCAAATTTTTCTGTGAATGCAGGAGAGGACACAGCTGACACAGCTGCTAAGCAAGAGGGAGCTTCCGTGGCATCTGACAATAATGTCTGCAATCAAGTTGAAGCAGAGGTCAGAGGAAGAAGACGATCTCGACATCCTCGGAAGTAGAAGAGGATTAGTCGACAACGGCCGGGGAACTGTGGGCAAGACGATACCATAAAGAAGGACCTAAGAGTTCACGCTAACTTCCTGCCTGCTAATCCCTTCTGCTGCAAGCTACAATGCAACCATCAACTTGAAGAAGAATAAAGAGAAAAAGTAAATCCCTTCTGTGAATTGAGAGATTACAATCGGCAAAATGTGTATCTTTTGGGGGTTTGTTCAGTGAGGTCTAATTATGAGGTCTCGAGGAAGAGTAGAGTCCGGAAATTCTGAAGGCCTTAGGTTCAAATGTGTAACCTCTACACATAATAAAATGATATTAAATTCAGACTTGTACCAACCAAAACAGGAACATTAAAATATCGTAACTGAAGTTATGTCAAGATACGAGTGTAAAGACTCAGCCATTGATTGAAAATTCTTACTTTAAAGACATTCTTACTTACCTGATGACAGTAATTTTTATACTGGATAAAGCCAGTAGGAAAATGTCACACATTTACTCACCAAATAATTCTATGAACATGGTAGGACAAGCAAAGAAAACGTCCCCTAGACTTGGGGTCATTGAAATGAAATGTCCAAACCTATAACCATCATTGGAGAACTCAGAAAAACAGTAAAACATTTTTGTTGGTTATAGCATCAACTGGCTGGCTATGACATGGCTACCTTACGAAACAGATTATCCTTTTATCCTGATGTTTAAGCAGACTCCGAGACCTAACACGTAATTTGACTAAGATGACTTCAGAAAAAGCCCTGATATCCCAAGACAAACTTTTGATACATCAGGTAGGGCTCATCTTTGTACCAAACGTCGACCAGCAGCAAAAAAGATGGAAAACGTCATACAGGATTTACTGCTATACATTCCAAACAGCATCGCCATTTATCCAAGAACCTACCGTGTGGTAGTGTGACAAGAGGATCCTCAGCTTTTCTAGAGCAAGCAGTCGAAAGTGAACACATTTTCGTTTGAATCTAAACTACATAACTTCCTGTTTGGAAATACTGGTTGTAAGCAGACCCGTTGAATAAAATTATTCTTAGTGTTCGAGGAATGTATTTTCCTTACTGTTGCCTTAGAAGACTAGAATGAAGAGGAAGATAAACTACAATGCATTCAGTGCACAAAAGAAACCAAGCCCAAAATTTAACTTTCCTATTCTAAGTAGCGTATAATAGCACTTAAATTTAACCTTCTGCGCAATGAGAGTACAATGCACATTCAAACATTTTGTAATGGTGTAATTATTTCCTGTAATTAATTATTCAGCAAAATCCTCATTTTCCTCGGAACTTCAACATTGGACGTGAATTTTTTGTGTACAGAACCCCCCCCCCCCCCTGTATTTCTTGATATATTTATGGATTAGTAATAATGTGTGGAGCTCAAGTCAAACCGATTCTTAGCAGCCATTTGCATCGAAACCTATACTTACTTTCTGCCGTCTGCGCTCTCCTCCCCTCCTTGGTCTGCACTCGGAGTGTCCAGTTGAAGAGCAAGGTACACGGCATGTTGGTTTACAGGGATGTAAGGGAGAAGAGACATCAAGTCTTAGTGTTTTGCAGCAGCAATCTCTCTGACACCGGGATAAGAGCGCTCCTCTTTTTTCAAGCGTCAATACCCTGTGATGTAATTGAAATCTGTTGATGTTCTGCGTTTCAGAGGCCGCCCATTGCTTTTGTTCAGAACATCGACTTCCTCCCAGACAGCCAGTCGAGAGTAGTTTTCTTTAAACTGCATAACGACACGTGTCCTGGCTTCGATATTCATAACACAAATTTTAAGAAATTTCGTCTTCTGCCCAGATGTGCACGTCTGTTTCTTAGCTGGATCGGAAATTGCCTGAAAATCTCGAAAATTTCTTTGGTCATCCTCTGCACACAGAAGGAACTCTTCGCTAGCACGTCTTCTGCAAGTCTACACGGATTCACCGGAGTGATGTGAGAGACTGCTTTCCGACTCTCTTTCTCAGTAACTACAAATTCATTATCAGAAGTTAGAAAGTATGTCCAGGAATAAAGTAATAATGTTCTATGGAATCAAAAATTCCGGCCTTCACGGGAGTACAGTCCATCAGGTACAGGTGCGCTGAGCACGGATAGGAAAACCAAAGCATGTTTAATTTTTTCAGTATGCTTTTCGGGACGCTTAGAAATTTAAACAAATAAGACAAGATTTCTGTTGTCAAATCACTTACAAGTAGCACCGAAGTTGTACACCCAAAGCTACCTCAAGTATAACACATCTCCAGTAGATATCAGTAGATATCCTGAGTTTTCTAAGAGTTTTCTGCAAATGAATAGATATTAAAAAAAGTCTGATTCTTCTTTGCCGTATTTCGTTCGATACTGGACGCTGTAGGTCGAGTTTGATGTATATGAACATCTGGAGGTATTTCTCGTATATCGTGTTGTTTGGATATCCTTGCACCATACACCTTACGTGCATCAGTACAGGTATTCATATGAGGCATCATGAAACATACAGCACATTTTCTGGTGAATACCATTCTGTGGCCGGCCGGTGTGGCCGTGCGGTTCTAGGCGCTTCAGTCTGGAACCGCGTCAACGCTACGGTCGCAGGTTCGAATCCTGCCTCGGGCATGAATGTGTGTGATGTCCTTAGGTTAGTTAGGTTTAAGTAGTTCTAAGTTCTAGGGGACTGATGACCACAGATGTTAAGTCCCATAGTGCTCAGAGCCATTTGAACCATTCTGTGTGTATCATATCCGATTCTGCGCAAATTGTTCCTTTCCTTTTCACTTGGTAAAGTTTACAGCTGCAGATTTCACACCTCGTATATATTTCCTTATTGACCTCTTCCAACTAGAATGAATCTTGTACAAAGAAGGTCGTTTTATCTCATCAATTACTACTTTTTTTCGTGAATAAACTTTGGTGTTTGTCTGCCATATTTTGCCCCTTGGTCAACATGTCAAGTAGATTAACAGGCTTTCTACACCTTGAGACTTCTTATCAGAGTGATGCATGTCATCAGGCGTTTCACGACGAATGTCCGATCCTTGAGTAGTTCAGTCTCCTCTGGCGGTAGGTAAACGCTTCCTGGATATCATAAATACACTCCTGGAAATTGAAATAAGAACACCGTGAATTCATTGTCCCAGGAAGGGGAAACTTTATTGACATATTCCTGGGGTCAGATACATCACATGATCACACTGACAGAACCACAGGCACATAGACACTGGCAACAGAGCATGCACAATGTCGGCACTAGTACTGTGTATATCCACCTTTCGCAGCAATGCAGGCTGCTATTCTCCCATGGAGACGATCGTAGAGATGCTGGATGTAGTCCTGTGGAACGGCTTGCCATGCCATTTCCACCTGGCGCCTCAGTTGGACCAGCGTTCGTGCTGGACGTGCAGACCGCGTGAGACGACGCTTCATCCAGTCCCAAACATGCTCAATGGGGGACAGATCCGGAGATCTTGCTGGCCAGGGTAGTTGACTTACACCTTCTAGAGCACGTTGGGTGGCACGGGATACATGCGGACGTGCATTGTCCTGTTGGAACAGCAAGTTCCCTTGCCGGTCTAGGATGTTGGGGCGTGAGCGGAAGACGGCCTAACGGTGTGCGGGACCGTAGCCCAGCTTCATGGAGACGGTTGCGAATGGTCCTCGCCGATACCCCAGGAGCAACAGTGTCCCTAATTTGCTGGGAAGTGGCGGTGCGGTCCCCTACGGCACTGCGTAGGATCCTACGGTCTTGGCGTGCATCCGTGCGTCGCTGCGGTCCGGTCCCAGGTCGACGGGCACGTGCACCTTCCGCCGACCACTGGCGACAACATCGATGTACTGTGGAGACCTCACGCCCCACGTGTTGAGCAATTCGGCGGTACGTCCACCCGGCCTCCCGCATGCCCACTATACGGCCACGCTCAAAGTCCGTCAACTGCACATACGGTTCACTTCCACGCTGTCGCGGCATGCTACCAGTGTTAAAGACTGCGATGGAGCTCCGTATGCCACGGCAAACTGGCTGACACTGACGGCGGCGGTGCACAAATGCTGCGCAGCTAGCGCCATTCGACGGCCAACACCGCGGTTCCTGGTGTGCCCGCTGTGCCGTTCGTGTAATCATTGCTTGTACATCCGTCTCGCAGTGTCCGGAGCAAGTATGGTGGGTCTGACACACCGGTGTCAATGTGTTCTTTTTTCCATTTCCAGGAGTGTATATCACGAAATTCTTTAGCACAAACCCTTACTAAATCACCGTTTACGTTCTGCACCTAATACGTATACTGTGACCTTTTATTTTCACTGTCAAAATCTGCACTGTTTCTATACACATTGTTGCATGCTTTAACGTACACAAGATCGTTCAGAAAAGCATTTTAACTTTTATAGTTCCTTATTATAGAAAACTCAGTAAAGACAGTGTCATTAACGTTATCTCTATATGTGTGATATTCACACCATCTGAGGTTAGGTTTCATAGACTTCACACCACAATCACAACCGCCACCCTGTTTTCTAGCTAGCGCAGCTTTGTTAGTTTTTTCACTCACTGGCAGCCTAGTCCCAAGTTTCTTCGGACATTGGTCTTTCTTTTGTTATTGTCTTGTTTACTTCTTGCAAGTTTTCCAGATATCTCGCAACTACGAGGCTACCACTGTCTGACGTAATGAACCAATTGGCTTAACTCCCTCCCACAACACAAGACTGCGCTTCATAGGCATTCCACAATCTTTCTTTTCAACACTGGGAGAGTGAAAGTGTTCTGGGATAATAGATAAATGACAGTAATACCCAATTATTTCATTAACTCATTTCTTCACAATTTGTAGGTTAGCTCCCTCTCGCGTTCTAGTACACAACTGTTCTGTAGTAGGACTTATTAACCAGAGGTCGTGGTCTCAGTGTGGATAGATCATGGATTACAGTCACTTTTACGCTTAGCTCACGAAGACGTCGCTAAAGTGTTGTTTTCACTGACGTTGTATATTTATTTAAGGTTTGACTGTTCCTCGCTGTTCCATCCCCTTCCAATTAAAACGAACACTTAAATTTATTTCTTGCCGAAATTGTACGCCGAATACTACGCTGAACGGCATCCGACGAACATCGGGGTTCGTATTCCCGCCGTTGTGGGCATCCTTCGCTGGCAGTGGAGTCAGTCACGCTATTGCGGTCATGATGCATGCAAAAAAACATACACAGCGAGTTAGTAAATTTCAAAGGTGGGCATATCATTTTGATTTGGCAAGTTATTGAGTTGCATGTCAGAGAGAGAGAAAGAGTAGGTCATGTTACATCAACAATCTTTGGTCTTGTTGTAGCACAGTATTTGCCTCTGCACAGTCTCATACATTCATAGTTGAAATGTGGCAGGTGATGGACGTATTCAGTAGTGCTGTGTTGACTTGGTATTGTATCTGTTAGAAGAAGAAATATTTACTGCAAAGCACAGCCTCGATGAATATGATGTACATATTGAAAGGTGAAAAGAATATAAATTACAGATAATATTAGTATGTTTGAAGACAAGAAGTTTGAGGTAAGATTGCATCACTGTGCAGCCAGTTTGCCGTAATGTTTATTGTCCGCTAGTCAACATTGTTCACTTGCTCAGAGCTGAGAGAAGGACTACCCCACTTCCCTAAGTCATTCGTTAACGTATCATCTGATTAAGTTGTTTGGTTTTTATAGAAATTTTCCGCAAATATTGTACCCTTTTCAAATCATTGTTCACTTTGTCAAGCATAGTATTTTTCAGACCAATGTTATTTGTGAATATCAAGCGCAATTTTACTCCGTCTTTTTGAATATATACTTCATTCTAAAATCGTTGACTTGGAATATCATTTCATGGGAATAGTTAGTCTCACCATTACACTGCTTAAAGAAGGCATTACCACATTGCACCATACGGAATGCAACACTTTGAATATCGTCTAGAAATTTCATTTAAAAACAGAAATCTAGTTTAGCCGCTGCCTGGTTGCTGTTTTCTGTTGTGCTTTCCAGAAATCTGCAGCAATGTTATCAAGACGCGAGGCAAATGCAAATTTTGATCAGGGCCAGATAATTGTTTTACTTCATTTTGTGCATTTAATATAAAGCAAGTTGTATTCAGACCAGTTACAGTTCAGTTACCCTGTTTAGTTAAAAATTAGCATATCAGTTTATGTTTGATAAAGATTTCCGGATATATACTTTTGGCAATACATACATTTTTTTATAGATTGGGGGGTAAATTTGGGCCAAGATTCATACAGAACCATATAGTGTGGAACTTACAAATTGGGTGGAGTGAGTAGCCGGAGTCAGCCATCCACAGCTCACCTGAAAATGTCTGGCAGTTGCCCAGACCAAATGTCCTCTATGCTAGTAATTTACGTTGCCGAACTTCCGAAACATAACACAATATGCAGTACGCCGGAAGAATGTCAAGAGATTCTATACGATTTGCAGTACGCTATAGTCTGTTGCTGTTGTAACTTTTCGTTAATATGTTATGGAAACTTTTCATAGACGCAGATACCTAATATTCATTCTCTATTTCGTGTTGTGGAGCTACCTTCTTCATAGAAAGGTTAGAAAAGAGTTTCTTCTACCATTGCGTATATCGTTCATTTGACGAATCTTTCTTGTGCTCTAAGTTATGACTTTCTTATGTCTCAAGGAACGTGGTAGTTTCAAGTTGTACTGAACGGGCACTCTAGTCAGTGCATTTACCTCTCTCCGGCAGTGTCCTTATCAAATGAGTCATAGAACATATCTCGTTGACTGCAGATTGGCCGGCCGGCGTGACCGAGCGGTTGTAGGCGCTACAGTTTGGAACCGCGCGACCGCTACTGTCGCAGGTTGGATCCGGCCTCGGGCATGGATGTCTGTGATGTCCTTAGGTTAGTTAGGTTTAAGTAGTTCTAATTTCTAGGGACTGATGACCTCAGAAGATAAGCCCCATAGTGCTCGGAGCCATTGAACCATTGACTGCAGATTGCTAATTCTTTTCTCCTTTCCTGAGCTCTGAAAATTTGCTTCGGTCCGGGGTAACAAATAATAAGATTATTATTGGCGAGAGACTAGGATTCTGGTTCGAATAGTCCGCAACGTTCTTCTCATCTGCCAGAAAGTCTCAGCATAGAGTCCACTGCAGAGTAAAATATCGTTTTCTTATTTGCCTAACTTTTCATTTTCATGACATGACGACTAAGAAATGGCGATCGCTGTGGAGAGAACTCAGGACGCAGGGAACGCTTTCTTTTGTGTCCTGTTAAATCGATGACGAGAGGGTCCATCTCATCCGACGACCACATCGATGGAAGCCCTTCGTGTGGGACAGGCAATAGTGCATTCCAGGATGTCGGCGGCCTGCTGTCGATGCTGATGGAGGCAGCAGCGGTTCTGCAGTCCCGTGGATCGCCCCGCCCACCCCCGCCACTTCCCCGGCAAGACAGATGGCGCGGGCGTTCTCCGAATGGACGAATAAGACTGCGAGGCGTCCACGTGACTCTACCAAGACATCACTCCCTACGCAAGAAAGGAAACACAAGTACTGCGCCGAATTACGGACATACACCATTGAAATAAATTTGCAGCATCATTTTGGAACATGTACTGTGATCGAACATTATGAAATACCTCCAACAAAAAGATCAGTTGACACAAGACTAGCATGGATTCAGAAAATATTGTGCTAGTGAGACGCAACTCGTTTCTTATTCACACGAAATAACTACTGCTATTGACAAGGAATCTCTTTAGTTTCCATCTTTCCAGATTTCCGGAAGGTTATTGTCATTGTCGCTAGTAAGCGTCTTCTAATCAATGGAGTATCGTCCTGTCAGAAAGGTCACAGTTCGAAACAATTACCGGGAACTCAAATTGCGAGACCTAAGTGATCTCGGGGTTTCCCCAAAAACGCGTTATTTGGCCTCTGCTGTTCTTAATCTACATAAACATGTTAGGAAACAATCTGAATAACCCTCTTAGAGTGTTTGCAGCTGACGTTGTCGTTTACCGTCTAATAAATTCATCAGAAGAACAAAACAAATTGTAAAACTATTTAGAGAAGATATCTGTGTTCGTCGACCACCTCTGTCGGGTGGAGAGTTACAAAAATGTTCAAATGTGTGTGAAATCTTATGGGACTTAACTGCTGAGGTCATCAGTCCCTAAGCTTACACACTACTTAACCCAAATTATCCTAAGAACAAACACACACACACACACACACACATGCCCGAGGGAGGACTCGAACCTCCGCCGGGACCAGCCGCACAGTCCATGACTGCAGCGCCTTAGACCGCTCGGCTAATCCCGCGCGGCCGAGAAATACAGCTCACCTCCTTACATAGTATGTAAATATATGGAGGATGAGGGAGAAAGGAAAGGAAAGAGCTAATGATGTCAACTACATCGGGACTTCACAACGAATCAGTACGGATGACGGAAAATATGTGAGGGACCGGGTCTTGAATCCGGGATCTCCTGCTTAACACGCAGTTGTGTTAACCACTGCGCCACTATCGCTCCTTCGCCGACCCACCACTCACACCTAGCGCCATCTACCTGCAGTCCCCGCCCATGTCCTCCAAGGCCACTAGTTTTAGATTCCCACTGGAGATCGAACATAAATGTGTAACAGCACTGAAGGATGTGGATTTATTCTCATCGAGGCGATTCAGTTTTTGAATTTACGATGTCAGTTCCTTCGAAAATGTCTGAAAGAGCAGACACCACGCATACATACAATGAAGAGCCAAAGAAACTGGCACACCTGCCCAATATCGTGTAGCACCCCCCGCGATCACGCAGAAGTGCCACAATAAGACGTGGCACGGACCCAACTAACGTCTCACCGTTTCAGACGGTCGTCGCCCTCGCCCCGACCCTCGTACTGACCCTCCCCCTAAGTATGTCCACGACTATTCCCGAGCCGACTGGAATGCCTACCGGGATACCCTTTCCACCCAGGTCGATAGCCACCCTCTCACCTACCACCACCCTGACGATGTCACCCAGGCCGCCTCCTTTCTCCAGCAGACCTTGTCTGAGGCCGTGGAGGCCCACGTTCCTACTGTCGCCATCCACCCCCACCGTCCTACCTTACCCCCACAGGCCGTTCTCCTCCTCCGTGAATCCCGTCGTCTCTGCCGTGCCTTCCTCCGCACGCGTGACCCGGACACACTACGACGCCACCGGCAACTCCAGCGACACGTTCGTAATTGGCTCGCGGCTAAGAAACGCCGGGACTGGCGACAGACATGCACCCGTTTAAATGCAACCCTACCAATCAACTCGTCCAAGTTCTGGACGGCCTTCCGTCGCCTTACCGGAACTAAACCCTCCCCCTACTATCCTCTTCTCCACGATGATCACCCCTTCCCTGAAACCCTTAGTAAGGCCAATCACTTTGCCTCCTACCTCTCCGATGTCTTCTCCATCCCCGACGATCCCCAGTTCGATTACTCCCTCTTCCCGGATATCCGCGATCGAACTGACACCTCTGTCCCTCCCCTCGCTCCTGGTTTCCAGTACTTGGACAACATTACACACACGGAACTCAATGCCCCTATCACTACACAGGATCTCATTGTTACACTCCTCACCAAACGCAACACTGCTCCTGGTCACGATCGTGTCACCTACCGTCACCTTCGTGAAGCTCCTGTCTCTTTCCTCTCCACCCTGGCCAGGCTCTACAATGTAGTCCTGTCCACCGGTTACTACCCCGACCTGTGGAAAACCTCCCGTCTCCTCATGTTCCTTAAACCTGGCAAACCGCCGTCCGCCGTCTCCTCCTACCGTCCCATCAGCCTTACCTCGGTCTTCAGCAAGGTCCTGGAATCTATCCTCACCCGTCGCATCCACCAGCATCTCCGCCAGCACCGCCTCCTTCCCGTCACCCAGTGTGGCTTTCGGCCGTCCTTCTCTTCCGACGACCTTCTCCTTCACCTCACTCATCTCCTTTCCGAACAGCTTACTTCCCGTCGCTCCGCAATCTTCCTCTCCCTGGACCTCGAACGTGCATATGACCGCGTATGGCATTCCGGTCTCCTCTTCAAGCTCCAAACCTTCGCCCTTCCCATTAACTACGTCCGTCTGATCGGCTCCTTTCTCTCCCGCCGTCCTTCCTATGTCACCATCCATGACACCGATTCCTACACCTTTTTCCCCTCCGCCGGTGTGCCCCAAGGCTCCGTCCTCTCCCCCCTTCTGTACCTGTTGTACACGGCGGACATGCCGCCGCCGTCGCCCCCCGTCCACCTTCTCCAGTTTGCCGATGACACCGCCTTCCTTGCCCTTGCCCCCACCCTACAGCGCTCCCAACGCCTTCTCCAATCCCATCTTGACCGGTTCACCGCTTGGTGCAACCAGTGGTTGCTCAAGGTCAATCCTTCCAAAACCCAGGCGATCATTGTAGGCAAAACCACCCCTTCTTTCCGCCTCCTTGATTTCTATCTCACCGTCTATGGCCGTCCCATCGCCCTCACTCCCACCCTTAAGTACCTTGGCGTCACCCTCGATCGTCGCCTCTCCTGGACTCCCCATCTCCAGACCATCCAAGCCAAGGCACGTTCCCGCCTCCGTCTCCTCAAGCTCCTTTCCGGCCGTACGTGCGGTCTGGACCCCTCCACCATCCTCCACACCTATAAATCCCTCATCCGCCCTATCCTTTGTTATGCCCATCCAGCATGGATCTCCGCTCCCCCTACCTTTTATAAATCCCTCCAAATCCTTGAACGCCGTGCTCTCCGCCTCGCCTATCACATCCGTCTCCCCTCCCCCATGTGGATCCTCTACGATCTCATCCCCTTCCCCCACCTCCTCCTTTTCATTGAAAGGATACGGATCCTGTACACCTCCCGTAAACTCGATCCTCCTCACCCGCTCGTCTCCCCAATCCTCTCCCATCCCCGCCCGCTGCCGCGCCTGTATTCCCACGTCCCGCCCGGTCTCCATCTCTCCACCCTCCTTACTCTCTCCCAAGGTGGCTTCCGCCAGCTCCCCCTCCCTGATGATGTCCTCCTCCCCTCCATCTACCCCTCCTATCAACTTTGACCCTGCCCCACCACCCACTTCCGGTGTCCTTTCCTTTAGGCACCCTCCCTCCCTCCCTTCTCTTCCCTTCCCTCCCCTTCTCTTTCCTTTTCCCTTTCCCCCCTCCCCTCCCTCCACCACTCTTCCCCCCGGGCTTCCCCTCCCCCTTCCTCCCTCCCCCCCTTTCTCCCCTGCCCGTGGCATCTCTGCTCTCTCCTCTCCCTCTCCCTCTCCCACTCCCCTTCCTCCTCCTCCTCTCTTGGCAGGTCCCCGGACTCGCACACGCATAGTGAACATTCGCGCGCCGGAGATCATCGCCGTCAGTGTCTAGTGTGTGTGCTTCGTTTTATGTTTCATGCAGTTCCAACTCCGCTGTTCACTTGTGCCATTGCAGCTCTCCGTGTTTTGTGCGCCGTGTCAACAAGTGTTAGTGTTTTTTCGTCCAACGTGAACGGCTTCTTGTTTTTTTGTTTTTTTTGTAACTACTTTCTTTGCCCGCCATTTTTTGTATTTTCTGTGTCACCTGTCTCATATTATTGTACCCCATACGGCTGAAGAGCGGCGTATTAAGCTGCTGCCAGCCCGCCTTGTATGAGGTGCTGAAAATTACAATAAAGGAAAAAAAAAAAAAATCAACTAACGTCTGAAGAAGTGCTGAAGGGAACTCACACCACGAGTTCCTGCAGGGCTGTCCATAAATCCGTAAGAGTACGAGTGATGGATATCCGTTCAGGGCAGCACGTTACAAGACATTGCACATATGTTCAATAACGTCTGGGGAGTTTGTGTGGCCAGCGTAAGTGTTTAATCTCGGGAGACCATTCCTGGACCCAGTCTGTAGCAATTCTGGAAGTGCGGAGTGTTGCATTGTTCTGCTGAAATTGCCCAAGTCCGTCGGAATATGTAATGGACATGAATGGATGAATGGATGCAGGTCATTATTCACGATGCTTACGCATGCGTCCCCTCTCAGTGATGTATCTAGACGTGTCAGGTGTACCATATCATTCCAACATCACAAGCCCCACACCTTGCCAGAGCCTCCACCCACTAGAACAGTCCCCTGCTGACATGAAGGGTCCATGGATTCATGAGGCTGTCTCCATAACCGTACACGTCCATCTGCTCGATATTATTTTAAACGAGACTCGTCCGACCAGGCAACATGTTTCCAGTCATCAACAGTCGAATGCAGGTGTTGTCGGGCCCAGGCGAGGCTTAAAGCTTCTTATCGTGCGGTCATCAAGGGTATACGAGGGTACACGAGTGGGCCTTCGGCTGCGAAAGCCCATATCAATGAAGGATTCGTTGAATGGTTCGCACGCTGACACTTGCTGATGGCCCAGCATTGAAATATGCAGCAATTTTCGGAAGGGTTGCACTTAATGTCACGTTGCAGGATCTTTTTCCGATCGCAGCAATTCGGGGATTTGATGTTTTATCTGATTTCTGATATTCATATGTAAGGTGTCAGGCAAATCCAACACCTTCCATGTAAACCCTGACATGATAGCAAATCCGGCAGTATGTCACATAGCTCCGAATAAATCCTGACATTAAATTAACCAAAGCAACGAGTGAGCAAATGGAATACCACAGACTAACACAAGAACGCCTAAATACATGTGATACCTTCCCACCATGAAACAGACGCAGTTCCGAGGGGAGAAACGAGAACAGAAGCCGAGAGCAGAGTCGTGTAAGCGAGAAGGCCCGACGATAAGGGACGGACACCCACGTCGCCAGCCGACCGCCAAGAACACCCCCAGCCCATGTTAAAAGATAGAGCCCTCCAGCCCATGTTAAAAGATAGAGCCCTCCAGAAGAACAGTATAGATCTTACGATAACACTAAAAGGGCCACACCAGCTGCAAGTTTTAGCGTGAGACTTTTTCGCGTCTCTGTTACGTTGCAAACGTTAAAAACATTGCCCCACCACGAAAAGTATAACGTTTCTCATTGGATAGACAGAATTTTTGTAGGCGGAGCTTAAGGTTAACATTGAGACCCTGATTGGTCAGTTGAAAACACAGCCAGATAGCTTTTTTAAACCAACTTCGGTAAATTGTAGTAACGAGAAGTTAGGAGAGAGTGGCTTCCGAGACGGCGAGGTGCGTGGAGCTGTGTCGCCCACGGCCCCCTGACGCCGCCTAAACATCGACAAGGTAATGAACGCACGTGATGGCGCATTTTTAAGCGCATAAGGCTTCACTCAGAACTGCAGAAGTCTCATCTGTTACATCCCCTTTTTACGTAATATTAGTGTCGATCGTCAATTAAATCTCATGGTGTTCACATTTGCTACTTGAAGTAAAAATCTGAAACGTGATGATTTTTCTGCTATATAATTAATGAGAGACAACATCAGCAATTGTAATTTACGACAAGTTAGATAAGTAATTAAAGATAATTGAGGGTTACTGTAGACCATTTTGATAGTTTTCTCTTTTATGAAACTTAACTTAAATCTAGATTATAGATGTGATATGGCATAGGTCATTCTTTGATCCATTGTAGAACTTGGAAACCCATTCAGGGAATATTCGTTCACATTTTTGCTGAACGCAGATGGTTTTTATCATCCTGTATTAAAATATTTCCTTTTATCAATAGTGCAATTTATAAACAATGTTTTGTGAGTAGAATAAAATTTCCAATGGTAAACTTAACTGCTTTTTTGACGTTATTTTACCAGCTAACTAAAATAGGAAAACCTTGAACCTCTTCCACTAAATTTAGTTAATATTAAGATTCTTTTACAGGGAGTGCAGTGGAGCTGATGCTGAAACCATTAAGTATTTGATTATATCATCGCTAGTCTCACTGAACTCTTCTGAACGCTACATGTCATGTGTGGTCTGGCGTCTGCTTACCAGCAACAGGTCCCAGGTTCAAACTAGTCAATTCCCTAAAAAACACGCTCAGAGGGTCGTTGCGCGAAAGTGGAAGGGAGAAACGACTTAGAACAAACAGACACCACGCAGAATGTTAGACATGGTGACTAGTGAAATGGTTGTACGGAAAAATCTCCACTTTATCACTACCTAGGAGATACTGTGTCCCATTGCTCGTGCACCGACTATAACACCACGTTCAGACTCACTTGAATCTTGATTAACTGCCATTGTAGCAGCAGTAACCGGTCTGACAACTGCGTCACACTCTTGTTGTCTTATATAGGGGTTGCCGACCGCAGCGTTGTATTTTGCCTGTTTATCTGTACCTGAATTTGGCCATTTGTTGTATAAACCCCTTAAGGGTCAGTCGTGCACTAAACACAGGATGCGAGTTCTAGGGTACCGGTGAAAGTGTGGCATGCACATGTGGATTTGTTAGGTTAGAGGAAATCCAAAGGCACAATAAAATGCTTAATGAGTCCAGATTAAGCAGCATCCGTTGTAGCATATCCGAAAAAGATAACATTATTATATAAGTATTTAAATACAGGAGCGTCTGTGGAAAGATTCCACAACAACTGTCATAAGTGGTAACAATGCAGGATGGTCAATTTCAGGATTGTTACCCTCCACAAACCATAGCCACCCAAGCATTTTTCGTTACAGCGCGTTCTCTTCACGAACTTTCAGTCACCGACTTTCTCCTCTCCAACTACATAAGGAGAAATGATCATGATAGCAGAATAAAAATCACAGCTCGGATGGAAATATTTAAGTGTTGTAGAGTGTAACCGTAGAGAAATAATCTGAAGGTGGTTGTTGAACCGTCTGCCTGGCACTTAACTGATAATTTCAGTGTAGTCATGTAGATGTAGATTTAGATGTAGGAGAAATGACTGTGGAGCTCTACGGGCACGGATGTTTAGACCGCGTGTGTGAAAGGATGCGTCTCAGATAAACCTTGCGCAGTGAATAGCAAACAGGTAGGAGGTTATTGTCTCCGGTGTGTGCGTACCGTTATCTGATATTGAAATTTATTTTACACCCGAACAGGGCATTTCCGGTCATGAATTCCTCATCAGGCTAAGTCTACTGAGCCCCTCTACAAAACCGTGCAACCTGTAATGGTTGCATTTGATGGACTCTGGCGTGTAGTTAAATCAGTGCTCAGTGACGTACGCGGATTACTGCTGGTGCTACTGAAGGGTGTGGCAGCTGTGTGTGCTAAAACTGGCTTCCGCGCATCACCCAAAAGTGTTATCGATATGTATTCGACAGCACGCATACCTAATATATCCCAAAAACGCAGCGCATAAAAAGTGGGATTTTTCAGTTCTCATACCTCAGATTCTATTGGCGATAAGAAGGTGAGGTCAAGTGGTTTGAAAAGCTTTGGGCTAGTGACGATTTTTATACCCAACAGAAGGATTATCTTAGTGTCACTATAATACGGTATAGGATCAAATTATATCACACACTCCCACCTCCTTCGGTACAAGGAGCAGATCACTTGGTTCTTTTGCGTTTGACACGTTTTCCGGTGGGTTTGCTGGGACTTAATGGGGGCACCATTAGTTCATGGGTGGTTCCTCTGTAAGCTCCACAAAAAATGATTCCTTTACTGTATTTCTCCGTCGCCAACGGAATAAAACCCATCCGAGGATTCCAAAACGGTTATAAACAGTAGATGGCTGGAATTTTTACAATATATTCCTGAGATCCAATGTCCCACAGATTTGAATATATTCTTGATAGCTTTATCCGTTTCCCGATTACAGAGGTTCAAAGTTATCCTACTTGTATGCGTAAAGTACGCACGTAAAATCGTGTGTGAGTCGTGAACGTAGTTTATAAAGGGTGGTAACACGGTGGAATATGCTGTAAAGTGTCTCCGTTATCATCTGGGGACCCCATATGTTAATACTAAAGCACATGCGAAAAGTTTTTTTTTTTTTTGCTTGTAAAATTCGCTTTGAGGTGTAAAATCCGTTTTACGTTATTTCAGTTTCACTTACGTGCACTATCTAAATTTTACTGACCAATACATTTCTTTTCAAACCAGCAGAAAAACGCTCCATCGTAGCACAAAAAATGCGAATATATTGATGTTTATTTAGAAGATTCTGACTGAAAGGTAGGGTACATCTTGCGTCATTCGATCTTCCTCAGCACCTTTAAAAATGTTCCCACATTTTTGACGTGGGTAAATATTCGCACTTTTCTATGCTGGGATAAAAGAAGACAGTGGCAGTGGCAGTGGCAGTGGCAGTGGCAAAGAGAGGAAAAAATAACAAATATTGGAAGACTGTAGACAGTGGTTGTGTTACACTGTATAAAGGGTGAAGGAGACAATGGCATCTTGAGAGAAAGTGAGGGACGCAGTGAAAATGGAACATAGTCGACTGTGACAGAACAATGGTAGGAAAAGAGTGAAGGAGAGAGAGCCAGAAAGGGAGGAACAAACGGAAAGAGACAGTGCGTGTCGGTAAGAGCCAGCGATAATGAGAGACGGAGAATATGACATCGAGGGAGAGAGAGACATGAGAGTGAGAAGAGACAGATGCAGCAGGAAGAAGGGAATGAGTTTTTAGCGGAAAGAGAGAGCAGGAGGGATACAGTGATAGAGGAGACTCTAGTAGCAGGACGTATCGAAGCGCACTGCAGCTGTGACACAGGAGACAATGACAGAGCGCGTGAGAATGGTCAACTGGTACTGCAAGGGTATGAGCGACATGCAGCGATAGACTAGCGGGTGTGAGTGAGTTACAGTTAGGGCAGCTTATAGGAGTCTGAGGTGAGGTGCATTCTGGAAAAATTGCGAATATGTTCACAAGAGAAAGTTTTCGGCAAAATTTTGAGAGATGCTGAGGAAGGTCGAATGAGACAGCTGATACACCACTTTTCAGTCAGTCTTTAAATAAATAGGTAGGTATTCGCATTTACTTTTTGCGCAGATAGGAGCATTTTATCACTGGTCATGTATTCTTACTACTATACTGAACAAGTATAATAAGTAAACTTCGGTTACTTCCCATCCTCGTTAGTGGTGCAAGTTTAGCTGTCAACAATGCAGTTCGAACTTCTCACTTCAGGATTTTAAAATTTTATCGATTAATTGAGGATGTAAAATCTGACAAATAGAAGGGTCGTCATATCTTCTATAAAATGTGCTGAAAATTTAAAAATTCATTCGCAATTACGACGAACACTACTTAGAATACAGTAATGGCGATCATCTGTTAAAGTTATAACCAAAATCAGAAATGATATCAGTTCCTTATGGTAGCACTCACTGCTGGAGTAATCAGCTGATCTAATAAGCCCAGTATTAGGTATACCAGGATTACTGCAGTTGGTAGTGCACTGATTATGACTAGTCCGGTATTAATTCCGTTACGCGTATCTGGCAATGAGTTTGGTCATTTGCATACCCAGACGGCCAACATATGATAACGTTCGCGGTTTCGGTGCCCGTTCTGGATTAAAATAGTCAAAAAAGGAGCATGGTTTGCTCCTTGGTTTAAGAGTGTAAGAAACTTTAGAAGTTTTTCGTTGGCGCCAGATGGCTTACACCGTTTGTTTGTGTTACACAGGCTTTTCTTCTGGCCGGCTGCTGCTGGAATGTAATCGGCGCTGCCGGAGTGCGATGCAGCTGCTGCGGCAGGGCTTGCAGGTCGTAAGGGCTACACAGGGCGCGCTATTACCAGAAGTGCAACCCGACCGCTGCGGGGCGAGTGCAGTCCATAATCGTAAACGGGAACTACCGCGCACTGCCAACGGCTCTTTCACGGCATTCACAGCAACAGCTCCTCTGGGAGTAGACAGCGTCAATCCAAAGCGTTAACTGATCTCTCTCTCTCTCTCTCTCTCTCTCTCTCTCTCTCTCTCTACACTCGCCCTCACTCCCTCTGTACTAGATGTTCAACGCAGTCGCAATAGCTTTTCATTTTATTTCTCCAAGAGGGAATAATAAAATTTTCAAACTATTTGTGTTACCGCTGTTGACGCGAACATTTGTGTGTTACCGACTAGACAAATGCCAAATTTCTACAGCTAAGTAAATGCAGGGTGGATCATAAGTATGAGACCAAACTTCTTGATTAAAACATCTCGTTACCTGCAGTTGATATAAGAAGGTGAGCTGCAGTTGTTCGATGACAGGACTGTTCCAGCTCTCTTTCAACACGATCGTGCTCCACATCCTTATTGGCTAGCTCCCCAGAAATACTTGGATATCACGTTTCCTTGAAGATGAAGGCGGAATGTCCATCACACAGGGCACGTCAACACAATTGTGTATACGGTGAACACCATAAACCTTTCACACCACAGGGAGAGGACTGTAGATGCTTGTGCTCGTATTCCGCTACATGTCTTGGGGAAAGATCAGGGGAAATGCATGATGTGGATAACAGCCTTTCAGCGCTCTAGATTACATATCATGCACTGCCTGTAGCTTTTATGTGTTGTCAGTACCATTCGTCTTGTGCTGTACAAAATGCTACATAACTCTAGAATGAGCAAAGCTACGCTCAAATGAATTACGCTGTCTTTACTCTCCTATATTTCTCTGTTGCTATGTCACATGACCCTGCCCTCCATTTTTGTAGTTACGAGTTACATTCAAGATGGCTCTTTAAAAATGGCCGCCATGTTGGTAACATAGACACAGGTATTTCCCCATCTCTTCAATACGTATCTACTTGACTTTAAATTTCTATTCACCCAACGACATTTTTTTTAATCGAGTGACTCTTATGCATCAACCGTACTATTTCGTTTATGAATTTGTTTACTTATAACGTAATTTACCAACCGCCACAGCCGGTTTTTGAGGACGTTGGCACTCGACACTGAGATAGGCGGCTACAATCATGGTGAAAAAGAGAATTTCATCACCATCGTGAAGTTGGCTGACAGAGAAGACATGAAGATCTTCACCGTAATTCCATAACAGTCACTCAGCGAAAGGATAGATGATTATAACCTGATGGGCAACGTTACGTAAAACAACTTACTTGCAAGGGTGGATAGGTATGAAGAAATGAAGTGCCGAAATAAAAACAGTAGATAATTCATTTAGATGAGTGTAGACATGTAAAGAAAGAGAGATTGACAGAAAACGCAAAGCAACAATGCAGGCATGGCTAGACGAAAACTGAAAACCTGAGGAAGCACAAAAGCTGCGGAACAGATAGGTTACATGTACAGTAAAATTAAAGAAACCTTCATAAAAAAGATATGTAATTATAGAAAGCCAGTACTAAGCAGAAATGTAAAGTCTGAGACGTGGAAGAAAGGTATAGACCTGGTATACAGAAAAGTATTTGAAGATAATGTCATACAGAATAAAAGAACGCGCAGGACGGTGAATGGGAGAGCATTTATGCAGATCACTGGAAGACATAATCCGGAACAATCCACCTAGATTACACGAAAATTCCGCAAAATTATTTAGTTCCTTGGGAGAACTAGGACCGAAGAAATTATTACACCGGGAGCACAACGTATTCGAGAGACCATCACACATTAAGAAGAACAAAGGCGTTGTAATCGCAAGTCTAAAGAAAGCATGAACTGGCAGGTGTGAATGTTATAGATCTGTCTGTTTACTATGTCACGTCCGAAAAAAAAACTAACATGAATTATTTACGGAAGAAAGGTAAGCCTAGCAGAATCCGATCTCGGAGAAGACCATTTTGGCTTCAGGATAAAAATAGGAAAATGCGACATGATGTTGACTTTCCGGCATAGTTTAGAAGAACAAATTATGTTTCTATACAACAAGCAAAAGTAGGTCCAGAATTTAATAAATTTTTGTATCAGAACTACAGTCTGGCCCAGTGATTTCATTTCGAAACCAGCCATAAGTACAGGCGTACAGACTATAATTTTAAGTTACGTAACATCAGATATAGTTACTTTCACTGTTAATGACCTCAATACGGCCGTTACAAATATATCGCATTTCAAGATGTCCTACAATCACGCAGCACAATCTCAATGCTGACTGTTGTTTGAAAGGTATAAATGACTGCTACTATGCACTTCACAGGAGTACCTTAGTGTACTACTAAACTTTTCTGTCCTGCAACTGCGTCTGTTGTTTCATGAGAAAGGCATCAGTATTTATAAAAATAATAAAATAGTAATTTCAGTCGGAAACCACTGGCACTCAAAAGATGAACTCGAATCCCGATCTGAGTCTCATATTTAATCCTGCAGTATCGTTATTGAAGGGAAAAAAAGGTGGCCGCAAGCTTGATGACTGGTTAAACAGACGGTCACTCAACACGTGATTCTCATGAATGTTGAAGCTGAGTGGGGCAATCGTATGAAATTACATAAATGATGCCACTTTTAATGCTTCGAGATGAACGCTGCTGGCATGACGAAAGTTTCCCAGAGAAGACAAAGGTGTTTCGTGACATCAGCAACACAGTCCTCTGTTCATCTCCTACAATCACGTAGCACAATCTCCTTACTCTCGACGGAAGTCTGCGACTGAAATGAAAACCGCACCACTCCTGAACGGCGTCCCTGAAAGAATCTAAACAAGACCGCTCTTGAACCGACTCGTTAAGCGTATCTTAAGACTTTGCCTTTCTTTTACTCTCCTCTGCTATTTTTACTGCTGAACAGCACCCAGTGCCCATTGTCAGCGGCAGATTAGAAAAGACTGCAACCCAATAGTGACGCTTCCCTCCAGAACGCAGAGTCCCGTCAAAAACAGCTCGTCTCTTTCAGACACCAACCCTACCTCAGAAACCTACTCTGCTACTAAAAAACATCCGCGCCAGCTCTGCGCTTGTGATGTCAGACTTTAATCAGCCGAAGCTGATTGACTCACATCAGGTTGCTACAGAAGTCAGGAAATACGAGGCTCACGAGGCCATCTCATTATTTTGTCCATACCGTGTTTCCGAAAACGGCTGATGGGTGTCTACAAAGCTGGTCCGCAGAACACGAGAAAACAGTTCTCGCCACATCTCGTTTCGCCTCTCCGCCCTCTGAAGTCCCACTAGGTGGCACGCATTGTGAACCGAACAATGGTTTGGTGGCCCGCTGAGAGACCTCGGCATTCCAGTTCCACAAACTCCATGCCTGGGCATCCTGGTCGCCGCGCATTCTGCTCACACGTCTCATCTCGAGATCTGTGTCTTCCCACAGGCACAAAGGCATTCAGAAACCGGTGTACTATAGGTCCAGTTTAAAAATAAGTGCATAAGTGCTGTGAAGAGCTTACCAGGGGTTTATTAATTTTTTAAGTAAAGTATTACATTCCTAAATTATCCCTTTAAAAAGTTATACAATAATCATCGTACACTATATTTAATAAATATGTAAATCTAAATAGATGGACTGGAGTAGAATCATGCAGATTTAAACAACGATCTTTACCAGCTACAGATTTAAAGATCAACACAACAGTTATCTAGACTTCACACGTTGGAATTGACTGTAGAAAGATGTTTTGGACAATTTTTTTCTGTCGAACACACCCAAAATGGCATAAATCTTTATATAATTAAAGAAGAGCCTTAAAGGGGTGCAGCCCACTCACTCTATGGCGGATTTGTGGCGAAATACAAATAATTAATCCGAACAATAGACAAACTGCAGGATGGTTTCTTTCATAAGAAAACAACATACAGTACCGACACAGTAGGGAAAAAAAACAATAAAAACAGGAAAACGTTAGGAGAGATTGTCTGATACTTGCTGGAGCGCTCATTACAGTTCAGTTAAAGTCTTAAAAGGAAACCTGGAAACACCTGTGAGCACTTTGGAAGATATGCAAGATCCTTCCAAGGGAAACCTTGATACGAGACCTGAAGTAAGCTTCCTCCTTCCGGCTATGTGTGATTTTTACCTTTTTACCTACATCAGCTTTTGGCACCTAACACTGGAGGAAGTCTAACTACAGTCTCCAAAAATGACTTTGAATAAAGCACTCACCAAGTTAAAAACCCTGAATGCGTTTTTAGTGTAGGAATGGTTCAAATGGCTCTGAGCACTATGCAACTTAACTGCTGAGGTCATCAGTCGCCTAGAACTTAGAACTAATTAAACCTAACTAACCTAAGGATGTCACATCGCAGGATCGAATCCTGCCTCGGGCATGTATGTGTGTGATGTCATTAGGTTAGTTAGGTTTAAGTAGTTCTAAGTTCTAGGGGACTGATGACCTCAGAAGTTAAGTCCCATAGTGCTCAGAGCCATTTGAACCATTTTGAACTGTAAACGTCCTTGGTCGGTGTGGGATCATGGGGAACAAATTCATTGGTGCGTATTTTATCAACGGCACGTTGAATGGACGCCAATACCAAACGTTTTAGGAACAGGAACTACCAGTCCTACTGCAGGATGTTGCCGTGGACGTCCGACAACATACTTGTTTTCAACATGACGATTGCCCAGCGCATTATGCAACTGATGCACGGAAGGTATTACACCAAATTTACACTGGTCAATGGATCGTCAGAAGTGGCCCTATTAATTAGCCCACTAAGTCGCCGGATTTGATGTCATCGGATTCATTTCTGTGGGATTATTCAAAAGGTAGGGTGTACCAACGAGTGGCAACAGTCTGTGAAGACGTGGTCGACAGCATCAGAAACGCCTGCGCTAATATTCCCGCATGTTCAGTATACCTCTGCCTTGTGTACGGTCATTTGAAAAGCAGATCACTAAGTGTATTGAAGTTGGCGGTACTACGTTTGAGCACTTAACGCTAATTGGAAAGATAGAGTAGCCTTCACCTCGACACACGGTCACCGTGGCGCGTCCAGTAGTCCCCTGGTCGATAGGTCAGAGGAATAGAATGTTGCGAAAGGGTTTTCCGTTTAGAAGTTATGAAACACTGGCCTGTTCTATACTCGCAGCATGGAGGCGGGATCGCACGTGTCATTGTATATTCAAGGGTCCCAGAGTAGCGTGTTGCAAATTCTATAGCATTACAGCGCCGTCTGTGGTTAAAAAAAATAGTATACTTTACATAAAACGTGTGCAGCTTTTGCCGTAGAATCGTAATCTGCAATAGAAAACTGGGGTTTCCATTGTAGATTTAAAAGTTGCCGTGCCGTCCATGTGGGGTGGGCTGCTGGGTCGCGTGTGGTATCATTGGATGTGTCCCTCCGACACAAACAAATTGGAATTATTACTTTTTTACCCAGTAAGTAGTTTTCGAGATATTTCAATGTCTTCAGTGAAAATAAATCTGATGTATGTACTTTTGAGGTCATCAGTCCTCTGAGTAATTTGATGCGGCCCGCCATGTCTTCCTCTCCTATGCCAACCTCTTCGTCTCAGAGTACCACATGCACACAACGTCCTCCATAATTTGCTGGATGTATTGCCATCCGAGTCTTCCCCTACAGATTTTACCCTCAACAGATCCCTCTAGTACCATGAGAGGTATTTCCCGATGTCTTAACACATATCCTATCATCCTACCCCTTCTTCTTGTCAGTGTTTCATGTGTTTCATGTGAGTTGCATTCTTCGCCTGTTCTCCAGAGAAACCGAGAGAGATTGCACAGTAGTTAACACACTGGATTTACATTCGGAGGGACGATGGCTGAAATCCACATTCGGCCATCCAGATTTAGATTTTCCGTTATTTTCCTAAAGCGCTTAAGGCAAATGTCAGGTTGGTTGCTTTTGTAAATGTACTACCGACTTCATTAACCCTCTTTTCCTAATGCCCTCCTATGTACCGTCTCTAATGACCTCGTCGTCGACTGGACGTCAAACTCTAGTCTTCCTTTCTTTTGCGATACACCTCCTCTTTGCTAGTCTGATCTGTCCACTTAACAACTTTCTGTAACCGAACGTCTCATATGCTTCGACTCACTCTTTTCCGGTTACGGAACAGTTAACGATTCTATACACTGCTCTTCTCAAGATGAATATTCTCAGAAATTTCTTCCTAGAATTAAGGTCAATGTTTAATACCACTAGACTTCTCTTTCGCAAAATGTCCTCTTTGGCTGTGCTAGTCTGATTCCCATGTTCTCCTTGCATCATCCACTTAACATTATTTTGCTTCCTAGGTAACAAAATTTCTTCCTGTTTCGTAGCCTGGTATTTTTATGGTAAGTTTACGACTAATCTTATTTTGTATCTTGTCATTATTTTCGTCTATCTTGGGCTTACTCTCCACTCTGTGCTCAGAGGACTGGTAATTCCATTCAGTACGTTCTGTAATTCTTCCATGGTTTTAGTGACGATAGCAATGTCATCAGCGAATACTTCATTGGCAATATTCTTTCACCCTGAACTGTAATTCCACTCCTGAATCTAATTTTCGTTTTGGTCATTGCTTCTTTGATGCACAGATTTAAGAGTTCAGGGAAAGACTGCATCCTTGTCTTGCACCGTTTTCAGTTTCCGCCATTCGTTCTTACTATGTTATTCTCTTCTTTACTTAACTCTTCTTATAAATTTTATATATTAACCCTCTTCCCCTATGTTTAGAGAACTTCGAGTATCCTTCACCATTTTACATTGCCAAACGTTTCTTACTAGGCCTACAAATCTTACAAAGATGTCTTGTTTTCATTGTCAAGAGGTAAGTCACACATACCTCACTGGCGCCTTTACCTTCAGTAAAGAAAAACTTACGGTGATATAAGATATTTCCAGTTTTCTTTCCCATTCATTTGTATATATAAGGTGCAGAACAGGAAATTAGCTTTGTTTGGAAAATTACGTATCGAAACACGTAAATTTGTTAATTTTAGTGGTATGAAGTCTCTTCAGCCACATTTTCACAGTGTAAAAACAGTAAAATTTGACACGTATCGAAGGCAAAGCTTCCATTATCAGAACTATCGTACAAGACTCTCTAGAAGCATTCAACGTAAAAATACAAATAAAATATCAAAATTTCGTGGATAGTTTCCCTGCAAGTTCATTTCACTTCATTTCCCTCCTTAAGATATACTTCCACATCTTAAGAAGACACGTTTGCAAGGGCAGTGGCGCTGATATTTTAATATTTTATTTACATTTTTATTTCCATTGCTCAAATGTTCAAATGTGTCTGAAATCGTATGGGACTTAACTGCTAAGGTCATCAGTCCCTAAGCTTACACACTACTTAGCCTAAATTATCCTATGGACAAACACACACACCCATGCCCGAGGAAAGACTCGAACCTCCTCCGGGACCTATTTCCATTGCTTTTAAAGAATTTTGTATAATAATACTGATTATGAAGGCTCGACGTTTGAAGTGAGTCAGTTTTAGATTTTTACTCTGTGAAACCTGTGATTCAGTCTAAATTTTAACATAGATTGTAAAAACCACTATCTTGTATCCATCATGGATAAAGTCTTGGTTAAGCTCGTTACGAGTTCGCACAAGATAGCTGGACAAAGTGAACAAAAGGAATCCACAGAGGAGACCAACGGCTGGAAGCTGTTGAGGCGAAGCGTACAGTGTGCGAGGCGACTCCTAGCAAGGTCTGTAGCTGCAGCCGAAGCCGCGGCAAAGGCGGATGGCGCACATGTAGCGGGGCGGCGCAGAACTCCGCGGCGTTTGGCGGCGTGTGGCGCCGCGGGGCGATTGATCTCCAGCGGCGCGGAAGGGTGGCGCACACTGGCGGGGGCGCCGGGGGCGGCGAGCGGAGGCCCGCCTGTTTGCTCTCCCCGGGATTGAGCCAGCCGCCGACGCCTCTAAATGGATTCGAGGAAGTCGCCGCCACCGACTCAATTCGGCAGCGACGACTGGTACGCTGCGCCAATCGCCACGGCGTTACGGGATGCGCCCCAGAGGTCGCAGGGGATGACGGCAGGGGCCACGGCCTCTGCCAAACAGACCGTCTCAGGAAACGGCTTCGAATTTGGGAAGAGCCATTTAGAGCAGAGCTTTCTGACAGAATATCTGGGCTAAATGCCACAATGAAAGCACTCGTATTTTCTAACTTTCACGTATATGAGGTCACGCAGCTTAGACAGGCCACCGAGAATTAGCGAGAACCATTGGTAATAGATTGGCAGCAAACCTTTTACAGAATTAAAATCACTTAGGTTATTAGGCCGCGTCACATTTCTTCGAATAATCGTCGTTTCGACCCCTCTTCCGGCATCTTCTTCTGGATTATGTGGTGCCCACTGGAGCCTGAGTACTGTCAGAGACCAGTGTCGCCTTCTGTTAGAAAGAGCAGTTTTCCCGCCCTTGTGCTGCAGAAATGGGTACTGTTTAAAAAGCATGGGCTGCCATTGGTGGGCTCCCGTCATTGGAAAGTAAGAGAAGTCATCCCTCCATAATGTCAAAGATACGGGTTACCGGCTAAAACTCCTGTGGCTACAGTTGTAGGGCCAACGTTATTGGTCAGAAAGCGACTTTTCCTGCACTTATACTGAAGATGAGTTATTGGTCAAAATTCCTCCTGCTGCAGTTCGTGGCACCCCATCATTGGGTACAAGCGAAACGGGCGGAGTATGAGGATGGAAATGTTTATCCGAAATATTATTATCCGTAGAGGTGGTTTCCAGTCCGTTGTTTGTGTTGCTTGCACGCCGTGGCCTCCATGGCGTGGAGCCACGACACCTACGGCAGTCCTCTCTGTTAAAGTTACACGCGTTCTTAGAAATTTTAATCGCCCCTCGGGCTTTTCTTCTATAAATGTTAGTTTCCTTAGCCAGCACCGGCACGTTCTTGAAATCGATATCAAGGCCACAGCTGTCGGTAAAGTTCCGTTTCTGCCGATTTCATACTTTGTTACAGGCGCGTGTGCTCTTCGTGTTTCTTAATACGTTCTTTAACAGTCCTTCCCGCTTCCCCTATACATACTTAGCCGCAGCCACATGTAATTTTATATATCGCGGAGGGCGGAGCCAATCCGGTGCATCCATTTTCCAGCGGTAAAAGACTTATATTTTGTCTTCACTGAAGAAAGTTGACTGAATACCACTTTTCATTTTAATTCTGGTTGTGCGGTCAGTGACCCAAGAAACAAACGGTAACTTAGAGTGAGAGGGCGGTTTCTCGTCCTTCTGAATAATGTTACTTGTATTTCGATTAAAAGCCCTCTCAAATCCACTGGCCTTCATTGTCTTCTTCAAAAAAATACAACTCCGATGAAAAGCTGATGTCATCGCTAATACCGAAGGCACATTAAGACAGATTGTTGAGCACTGAACCCACCAACCCAGAATATTTTGTCCATGACAATGGCCACGAAAGCCTGCAGACTTACGTAAGCATTCTATGTTTTACATAATAGTTTAGAACGAAAGACATATCTGATGATAATCGTGCGGATCAATGGCGGTCATAAAACATAGAAAAAAAATTTTCCCGTCAAAGACTGCCACATTTTATCAATATAGAGCGGCGGTTAGCAATACTTCACAGCGGACAATTTGAAACATTTTCTGACGCACGAAAGTAATTTTTAACAAACGCAGACATCACCAGTAAGGGACAGAACGACTGTTGTAACCAATGTTCAGAACACAGCCACAACCCAAGTATTTGATTTCCGATTTTCTCCGCCATCTCTCTCCAGTCTAAGTCTATACTGTGACTCGAATGACTTCGCCATGGACGGGAGGTTAAGCCTTAGTCTTCCTTCTCTTCTTTTCAGATGCTCTTTTCCATATAGCCAAGACGTTAAAACGAAAAGATTTCATCTAATCATCATAAACAGTCACTGTGCTGGCGATGCCGATCGGTCCTTTTTAAATTTAAATGTGTTGCCACTTGAGCAATGAGCACTTGGAAGTGGTCCATCAGACGAGCGAAAACAGTCAAAATAATTCAGTTCTTACGCATTTTGAGTCTGTATTCAGTTCATTAAAATAATTCTTTAATCTTACAGCTGCCGAATTGCGACACAGACTTCGTTTTGACAAAAATGCAGCTACGATACTCATTTCTGTGACGTTGGAAAGGACTTCGATATAACACGGTTCAAACATAATAAACGAGTAGAAGGATAACACCACCAGAAAATCCTGTCCAGACACTAGGGAAATAGGTGTCGTTTCTGGGTCGCGGCCGTCGGCGAAAGCTGGTCGCTTTGTGAGCCAAAGCGTCTGTTTCCGTCCTCCAGGGCACGGGAAGTGTTCTCACAGAGGGAGCGAAGTGTATGGTTTTTGTTTAATCTAGTTAACGGGTGTTACCTGGCCCGACCAAGAGATATTAAAAGGGGATTATTTCCCACAGAATCGCCAGCCTTTCCAAGTACCCTTTGGGAGCAATACACGTGTTAGAAGAAAATGACCAGTCACAGTGCCTACTTTGAGCGCTGGAAGTTGTTTGATCAGAACGTCTGTAAGTGAAAAAGAAAGTTTTGGAGCATTGAGAAGCTGGAAAAATCGGTAAGGTGGTGTTCAGGCGTATTTCGGAAATCTGTGGTCATAGATCAGTAAAGCTGTTCTCTATGTGTGGAAGGTTCTGGAACTTCGGAAATGTTTCCTCTCGAGCACGTGGAAAATGTCTTAGTCTATTGTTTGTTTTCGTGGGGTTGCAGGGAGGGGGAGGGGGGCACGTTTACTTTTAGCGAGAATACGGACTGTTTAAGAAGAGGCCGCCTCTACTGCGTGGGGCAACGAGTAGGTGGAGAGGACTTCGCTATGCGGCACCAAACAATGCTTGTCTGAGGTGTCTCTCGGCAGCCATGTATTCAACTGCACTGTTTATGCGGACGATCTCGCCTTCGTTCTTCGTAGCTGTGTAGAAATCAGGGATGCACTGCCATGGGTTCCACCTACAGCGAAGCTTCTGGTAGCGGCCTTAACGTCTACAAATCCAGTGCCATGTCTATAGGTGCGGGTCTTCCTGCGGACACCTCTTCTCCAGTTTGTATAGCTGCTAGCATCCGACGCTTAGGACTCGATTTTGCAAGTGATCTGCAGCGCATGATTGCCCTCATCTCCTGGCACCTACTGTCATAACTACGAGCCTGGCTCCTAGATAATCATTTACGAGCCCTCGATCTTCTGCAACGGACACACTGCGTGAATGTATAGGCATCACATATCGCTCATGTGGCAGAGATACTTCCTATTCCACCGTCCATGGCCCGCCGCATACTAGCGGCATTGGGTTCATATGTTTGCCCCTTATTGCTGTTCGAGATAAGGTACAAGACCCTCACCCTCCCACTGTACAGGGGTGGTTTAGTTATGTCCCTGATAGAGCGATAAAAACCTTTCAGCGAGCTCTCAAATGGTGATGTGGTGCCTTTTGTCCTCTGTGCCTTACCAGCCTGCCACTCGAGACCCCTGCACTATACTCTCTCTCTCAGCCCCTATCCAGTATTCAGATGTACCGCCGCCCTTCTTTTACTTCCGGAATTCTTTCCTCGAACTGACTTGTGTCCATACTGCGATACTGCAGACGAAACTAACATCGATGGCTTTCTTCAGCAGCACAGATCACCGAATGTGGTTTGGAGGAAACAGTCCAACATCGACTGGCGTGCCGTCTGGCCTTCGGTGTGCGCTCTCTACTTTTCCACTGAGGTACATTCTGCATGATACCTTGCGGCAAATGGGAAGCAAGTGGATTTTTGGACACGCAGTTCGCTACTTCTTCGCTGCCGGTGAGAAAAATGTCCATTTTTGGAACTTCCTATAATGAACGCCATTGTGCATTTGTCTGCAATCCCAAAAACAAACAATTTTTCTCCGGTTTCTTGTGTAATGTCCCTTTTAACCCACTACCGAGTTGGTGTGTTACTGGAGGGAGGAGTTGATTCGCGCCTTCTCTGCTCTTGGAACCGATGTTTCTCTGATCACTCGGATATTCTTCTCTGGAAAACTACGCCTCGATAGTCTGGCGACTTGTCACTTCATCCTCGTCGCCACGCCGGTTTCCTGGTGTTCTTGGTGGCATTAATAAAATATGAAGAATTAATAAATAAATAAATCATTGACATTTTTCCTACCTTTACTACACTCCTGGAAATGGAAAAAAGAACACATTGACACCGGTGTGTCAGACCCACCATACTTGCTCCGGACACTGCGAGAGGGCTGTACAAGCAATGATCACACGCACGGCACAGCGGAAACACCAGGAACCGCGGTGTTGGCCGTCGAATGGCGCTAGCTGCGCAGCATTTGTGCACCGCCGCCGTCAGTGTCAGCCAGTTTGCCGTGGCATACGGAGCTCCATCGCAGTCTTTAACACTGGTAGCATGCCGCGACAGCGTGGACGTGAACCGTATGTGCAGTTGACGGACTTTGAGCGAGGGCGTATAGTGGGCATGCGGGAGGCCGGGTGGACGTACCGCCCAATTGCTCAACACGTGGGGCGTGAGGTCTCCACAGTACATCGATGTTGTCGCCAGTGGTCGGCGGAAGGTGCACGTGCCCGTCGACCTGGGACCGGACCGCAGCGACGCACGGATGCACGCCAAGACCGTAGGATCCTACGCAGTGCCGTAGGGGACCGCACCGCCACTTCCCAGCAAATTAGGGACACTGTTGCTCCTGGGCTATCGGCGAGGACCATTCGCAACCGTCTCCATGAAGCTGGGCTACGGTCCCGCACACCGTTAGGCCGTCTTCCGCTCACGCCCCAACATCGTGCAGCCCGCCTCCAGTGGTGTCGCGACAGGCGTGAATGGAGGGACGAATGGAGACGTGTCGTCTTCAGCGATGAGAGTCGCTTCTGCCTTGGTGCCAATGATTGTCGTATGCGTGTTTGGCGCCGTGCAGGTGAGCGCCACAATCAGGACTGCATACGACCGAGGCACACAGGGCCAACACCCGGCATCATGGTGTGGGGAGCGATCTCCTACACTGGCCGTACACCACTGGTGATCGTCGAGGGGACATTGAATAGTGCACGGTACATCCAAACCGTCATCGAACCCATCGTTCTACCATTCCTAGACCGGCAAGGGAACTTGCTGTTCCAACAGGACAATGCACGTCCGCATGTATCCCGTGCCACCCAACGTGCTCTAGAAGGTGTAAGTCAATTACCCTGGCCAGCAAGATCTCCGGATCTGTCCCCCATTGAGCATGTTTGGGACTGGATGAAGCGTCGTCTCACGCGGTCTCCACGTCCAGCACGAACGCTGGTCCAACTGAGGCGCCAGGTGGAAATGGCATGGCAAGCCGTTCCACAGGACTACATCCAGCATCTCTACGATCGTCTCCATGGGAGAATAGCAGCCTGCATTGCTGCGAAAGGTGGATATACACTGTACTAGTGCCGACATTGTGCATGCTCTGTTGCCTGTGTCTATGTGCCTGTGGTTCTGTCAGTGTGATCATGTGATGTATCTGACCCCAGGAATGTGTCAATAAAGTTTCCCCTTCCTGGGTCAATGAGTTCACGGTGTTCTTATTTCAATTTCCAGGAGTGTACACGTTCTTTAATACCTGAACGTGAGGAAACGGGACATGATGGGCAGACCTCGGGTGCGACTCCTGCCCACTTTACCCCGACCCCTTCCTTTGGGCGCCAGGAAGGTTTCTTTCCGCAGAAAATCAGTAAGCACAGCTTGGACCGAAATTTTAAACGCTTAGGTGTATGAGAAAAAAAAACTATAAATTAGACCGTAATTTTTGAGCCGCCAAGGTATTGTGGAGGCGGTGATACTGAGAATGTAAGACAAAAGTACACAGTGTAACTGAGAGAGGTGACAGTTGCAGTGGAATGTAAATCGATAGAAGAAAAAGGGGACCGTTGGAGAGAGACAAATACAGACAGCGACAGTGACAGGGCGATGGTGAGTAAGAAGGCTTCACTACAGGGAGAGGCGGAGTAAAAGGATTGGAATGTTCTCTATTAAAAGAGTGCGAATATGTTCGCATGTCCAAATTTTTGGTGAGGAGAGTGGATTGAGGAATCTGATTCCCCACTTTTCTGTTAGAAACTTTTATATAGGAACATATTTGCCTTTTTTATCCTCTATCTTGATATATTTCCTGTTTTGATATTGTTTCCCAGAGTTCTCTTCCAATGTTCAGGTTTTCCTTAATCCGATCCAGTCATCTGTTTCTGTGTCGTCGTATTACTAGTCTTTCCTCCAGCTCGTTTCTGTTCAAGTACTGTTTAGGAATCAGTTGAGCCGTGCTGTACTCAGTCTCTCAGTCAATGATTGAAAGTTAGTTTCGAATGCTTTTACCTTGCTGAAATCTGCCTTGTTAATAACACAGCACTCTTAGCTGTTTGTGATACTCGGTAGGAGACACGTTTTAAATATGGTCTGTTTGGCTCTCACAGGAATTCCCTTGTCCCACACAACGTTCCACACTTCATGAAAATCTTCAGATCTCTTTGTTACTATGTTCTATACTTCTAGGTTGACAGTTCATTTCCTTGACATTGTAATTCGCAGATATCTGAAAGCTAGCACGCAACTAATTCTTTCTCCATCTAGCATGAAGATGCTCTGAGGTGAGGACCTTAATAAAATCTTACACATGTCCATAACACAACACCTGTACAAAACACACTTCTGCTGTGTAACAACGTAATAAGTTAATAGGAAGTGGAATATACTTAAATGTCACGTGACGAGGGCCTCCCGTCGGGTAGACCGCCCGCCTGCTGCAAGTCTTTCGATTTGACACCACGTCGGCGACTTGCGCGTCGATGGGGATGAAATGATGATGATTAGGACAACACAACACCCAGTGCCTGAGCGGAGAAAATCTCGCACCAAGCCGCGAATCGAACCCGGGCCCTTAGGATTCACAACTTGTCGCGCTGACCACTCAGCTACCGGGGGCGGACGTGGAATATACTTGACAGTACAGAACTAAATTAACAGCGTTATTTTCAAAGTTTAAGGCTAGTTCGTTTGTGGAGAACTATTGAGTAAATTTTACCGAAACATCGTTTATTGTTTCCTTTGTTGATGCTACTTAGCTTGTTTCGCCTCGAAACAGAACTAATTAGGCCTCCTGACTGTAATGAAACGGCAGAACATTAACATAAAGCAAGAACAGAAGTGGCCCCTGAGAGGCTCCCATCGTAATTCTCCTCCATGTAGATAATGTGATGTCCCTCTATGTATCACTCGAGCAACCTAGGGTTGTCTTTTTTATTATTTACACGCCATTGAACGTGTCAGTACATGAAATTACAACACAAACTTAATAACTGATAAAAATAAATGTTTATGAACCCAAAAACTCTCAAGCCCTAAGTTTAAGCAAACGCATTCAACAATACAACAAGAATCAGCTTAATGTTTCAAGGAACTCCTCGACAGAATAGAAGGAGTGACCCACAAGGAAACTCTTCATCTTCTATTTGGAAGCGCGTAGATTACTACTAAGATGTTTGAATTCAAGTTATAGCTTACTGAAAAAGGATGCAACAGTATACCGTACACATTTCTGCACAGAAGTTAAGAAGTCAGATCAAAATGCAGGTCTGATATCTGTCGAGTGAAAACTGCTTATTCTTGGGAATAAGCTAATATTGTTAATAAGAAACGGCAGTAAGGAATATATATATTGGGAGGCCAATGTCAAAACACCAAGACTCGTGAACTGGGGTCGACAAGAGTTTCGTGAAATTACACCACTTATTGCCCGAACCGCCCGTTTCTGAGCCAAAAATATCCATTTAGAATGGGAAGAGTTACCCCAAAACATAATACCATATGACATAACCGAATAAAAATAAGCAAAGTAGACTAATATTCGTGTCGAGCGATCACTCACTACAGATACCGTACGAATAGTAAAAATGGCAGTACTATGTCTTTGAACAAGATCCTGAAAGTGGGCTTTCCGCGACAGCTTACTATCTATATGAACACCTGTAAATTTCAACTGTTCAGTTCCACTAATGATATGCTCATTTTGTGAAATTAAAACGTCAGGTTTTGTTGAATTGTGTGTTAGAAACTGTAAAAACTGAGTCATAGTGCGATTTAGCGTTAGTTTATTTACTACAAGCTATGAACTTAGGTCATGAACTGCACTGTTTGAAACCGAGCAAATGTTGCACACAACATCCTTCACTACCAAGCTAGTGTCATCAGCAAACAGTAATATTTTAGAGTTACCCGTAATACCAGAGAGCATATCATTTATATAAATAAGTAACAGGAGTGGCCCCAACATTGATCCCCCGAGGCACCCCAAAGTTGACCGTACCCCACTCAGACCCCACATCACAGCATTCTCAACATTGTGAATAATGACCTTTTGCTGTCTGTTGCTAAGGTAAGAGATGAGCCAATTGTGAGCTACTTCTCATATTCCGTAATGGTCCAACTTTTGGGGCAATATTTTGTGATCAACACAATCAAATGCCTTAGTTAAATCAAAAAATACACCAAGCCTTCGAGACCTTTTGTTTAAACCATCAAGTGCAGCTCAGAGAAAAGTGAATATAGCATTTTCAGTTGTTAAACGACTTCTAAAGCCGAACTGTACATTTGATAGCAAATTGTGTGATATAAAATGATCAATCATCCTTATATACACAGAGTATTCAATAACTTTTTCGAACACTTATGGCATAGAAGTAGGTCTAAAATTGTCTACATTATCCCTTTCTCCCTTTTTATAAAGCGGCTTTATTACTGAGTACTTTAATCGTTCACGGAACTGACCACACGTAAAGGAAAAATTACAAATATGGCTAAATACAGGGCAACGTGTGGAGCACAGTACTTTAAGATTCCGGTACACACTCCGTCATAACGATGAGAGTCCATAGTCTTCAGTGATTTAGTTATTGACTCAATCTCCTTCTTTTCTGTATCATAGAGGAGTATTTCAGACATCAATCTCGGAAAGGCATTTGCCATGAAAGTTATATGAATCCCTGTAGAAACTAAATTTTTATTTAATTCACCAACAATGCGCAGAAAAGATTGTTCAATACTGTACATATATCTGATTTATCAGTAACAGACATATTTTTACTGCGAACTGATTTTATATCATCGACTTTCTGCTGCTTACCGGACACTTGCTTCACAATTGACCATATGGTTCAATTTTATTCTGTGAATTAGCTATTCTATTTGCGTACCACATACTCTTTGCCTTCCTAATAACACTTTTAAGCACCGTACAATACTGTTTGTAATGGGCTACTGTAGCTTGATTGTGACTAATTCTAACATTTTGATTTAATTCCCGCTTTGTTCTACAAGATATCCTTATCCCACCATTCAGCCACCCAGACTGTCTATCACTGCTAGTACCCTGTTTAGAACGTTCTAATGGAAAGTAACTCTCAAAGAGCGTGATAAATGTGTCAAGGAAAGCGTTGTATTTATCATCTATGTTATTGGCACTATAAACATCCTGCCACTCTTGTTCATTGAGAAGGTTTAAAAAACTCTCTTTTGCTGTTGGATTGACTTTCCCACATAGTTTTTAATTAAACATGAGAGTTGTTTGAGTGCATCATGGTCTGAAAGGCCATTCACCCTTTTATTAACAGAATTCCCATCTAGTAATGAAGAGTAAATAAAAATATTGTCTATGGCTGTCCTACTGTTCCCCCGCACCACAGTTGGAAAAAAAAACACACTCAGCATCAGATCATATGAATTTAGGAGATCTACCAACATCCTTTTTCTTGCACCATCACATACAAAATTAATATGGAAGTCACCACTTATAACTAATTTCCGGTACTTCCTACAAAGTGAATCAAAGAGCCCTCTATAACTTGAGCAGAAATACTCTGATGTCAGAGTAAGAGACCTATAAACAACAACAATTTACTTAGTTTCGTTTCACTAAATTCAACTGCACCTGCACAACATTCAAATATCTGTTCAGTGGTGGACTCAAATGAAATTCTGTTTTTTTACGTACATAACAACTCCCCCACCCCACATGTAACTTCTTGAAAAACAGCCAGATAAACTATATCCTGGTAAAGGACGCCTCTGGATCGTCAAATTATTCGAGTGGTGCTCTAATTTACCAGTAATATCAGAGTCTACATCTATAGGCAGTTCACTAACTTCATCTCTAATACCTCTTATATTTTGATGAAATATTGTTATTTCTTCTCTACTTGGAAACATTAAATCGTCAGAAGGTATGCCCTTAGTTAGAGGGACTGCCTTTAAGCAGGTATACCTATCAGCTGACTTCAATCTTAAAAAGGTGCAGCTCTAACAGCAACTACTACATGAATTTTTCCCATGAGTGATCCCACCACCACCACCACCCACTACACTCTCACCTATATTTTGCCATCCTCCTCTTCCCATACCTATTGAAGTGCAGACCATGCCTAGTGGAACCCGATCTACTGGCACCACTGAGATGTGACCCACGCCCTCTGCCATCAGCACCCTCTCCAGCCCCACGTTTACGCGCCTAACTGCCGCATTAAGTTGAGGTCGAGTATGACACTGAAACAGTTGCACAAAACGCACATTAGTGCCACCAGTTTGAGTATCTAACTTTAGGTCACCACCTACATCATATTACCTGTCCCCATCAAAACTGTTCCCTGCTCCACCCACTATCAGTACCTGATCTGCCTTCGTAAAATTCCTACATAACTCCCTATGCTGTCAGTCACTTGAGCCAACCCTGCAATAGGCTTCACAATGCTGGTGACCTGGTACTTATTCCCCAACACTTTCTACAACTGCTGGCCCACACTTCTACCATGCGAACTACCTAGCAGCAGAACCTTCTTCTTTCTGTTAGACTTTGCCAATGACCTAGGCCTCCAAACTGGTGAGGACTGCAGCATGTTCCCTACATCTACAGCTCCACTAAACTCTGACAGTTGGTCAAATCTATTGCACATAAGCAAAGTATGTCTGAATACCTTATCTTCCTAGCTACCTCCTGCCAACCGCTAGATCCCATTCCCCACCACCCTTCACCCTTCTCAGCCTCTAGTTCCCCCTTTGCGCGTTGTAACTACACCTGAGGGGCACAGATCTCACGCTAATGCTCCTCTATCGACTAATTTCTACTACAGATTCTGCATTCCCAGGAGGGAGAGAATCTCGCTGGAATGCCCACTGGCTTCCCCACTGCATTACCTCCAGTGAAAGTACTTTGAACAAATCCCACACCGTAACCCACTACTCACAAACCAAAGACAGAGCCCACACTTCTCAATCATGGTAAAATTTTACGGTTACTGAAAAAAACTATACGTCTACGTTACTGATGTTCCGTTACACCAGTTGAACTATTTATAGAACTAACAATAGAGGCCTCGAAATTCTCTGTCTACTAAGAAAGCAATACTTGTATTAATACTACTACACCATAGCTAATACTAATACCAACAAAACTTCACAAAATTATTAGCTAAAACCAAAAATTCAAACGGCCATTGGAACCCTCAACGAAGTTAAAACACTGAATGAAAGTTTTACTGAAATATTTCACTGGAAACAATAAGAAACTTCAGCTGAAAACGAAAGCACGAAATATACTAAACGACTTCAAAGCACAGAACACTAAAAAACACAGCGAGCGAACGTTTCCAAGAGTATATTAAATCATTATTTCACCACAAACAGCTCGAAACACAGCTGGAAACTATTAAATTTAAAAATTGTATAATAGTGCGCAAATAAGTTTTCCAGTACTTAGCTTTATAACCGCTACAGCTGCAATGCACGCCGCAAAATGTAAACACACTACTGAGGCGGGAGGCTTAGACGAACGACGTAAGCACACTCCTACCTTTCTGCATTTTGCTCTTTGATAAAGAACTAAACCAGTATTTCCTGAACTACGTATTTCAACTAAAGTTAATTTCTGTAATAGAATATTATGACAGATACAATCAAATTGTTTAGACAAGTCACAGAAGATCCAATATCGATGATATTTTATCATTTAAAGATTTTATTATGGGCTCCGTAAATGTGTAACTAACTGACTCAGTAGAATGCTTCGAACAGTTTCTAGTTTTGTTCTTTCTTACTGTCAGCTAGTACTATTTAAACTAGGAGTTCCATTCATCTAACCTTCCCTGCACCTCTTGTTCTGTTTCTTCCCAGAAGGCTATGCCACCAGCAAACGCTAAAGCACTGAGATCACCATTTCCCAACTCCTTGATTCTTTATATAACAATATCCGTTAGTATAATAAAAACTAAGGGGAAAGTGCACTACTCTGTTACACTCCTCTCTCTCTCTCTGTCTGTCTCTCACCCTTTCTCTCTGTCTGTCTGTCTGTCTGTCTGTCTCTCTCTCTCTCTCCCCTTCTCTCTTTCTCTCTGTCCCTCTCTCCCTCTGAAATAGTCCGACGTGCAGTTACTCACTTGTACACCACTCTTGCAGTCTTCGTATAGCACTGGCACCTTTCTTGTCAGAGAGCTTGGAACCAATAGCTCATCTAAACACTCGAAGAGCTTTTACCTTGACACACTGTCAGAAGCTATTCCCAAATCCGAGAATACGATTATGAGACGTTTACTCTTGTGCCAATACATCTCCTTTAACCGTCTTAGTGCTGTGACATCTCCGCTCGGGGCCTCCTTCACGCACTCACACTGGAGCAGCCCAGGAGGAATCCGGCCGGAACCTATGCGACGACAGCGATAGAGGGAGACACTGGAGCCCTTCTGCAACCACATAGGGGACGGGCAGGCGGACGCCCTCGTCTCGTTCAAGACTGGCTAAATGCGTGGCGGACAATGAGAACCGTGCCAAAAATTTATGAACTCCTGCCGCCACTAGGACAGAGCTGCCAGGATGAACATGCGTAGGCATTCAACATCCGTGTTACCTGCCTTTGACAGCAAGAACGTGTATACATTCCAGTACCTCAAAGGCACTTGGAAGAGCTACACACAGCGCGAAGAATCTAGGCAGGGGGCATGTGAGAGAAGTCAGCTTTCTTTTTGGACAGCAGGGACGTACCTCGTAAATCACGGTTAACAGCAGACTCTGAGATGAAGCAGAAATATGACTGTGTTGAGGCATCACATAGAGATAGAGATTACAAAGAATTGTTGTGTGGCTGTTTTCACAACAAACTTGTGAATGCAAAAAAACATGGACAGAAGGTGCCACCAACACCGGCGAAACGGTGAGATAGACGCAAATCCCCGAGCCACACACCACCCAACTCAAGACTGAAAGTTTCCAACCTGCACATAGATGCGCGGTCATGCAAAGATGATCAGTCACTGGGCGATGTTGCAAACTGCGTCCGTCAATGACACTGCCGCAAGAGAAGAAGAAATCGAGGAATCGTTGAGCTGAAAGACGGATGAGGAGTGCAGGAGGCAGTCGGTGAGACAGCACAGAAGAAAGAGGAGATGGGTTCCCTTTTATCCATCAGCCACATCCGCCTTCCGACACCGTGATAACGCTCCTTGGGCTACGGCAACACACGGCAACCTGTCAACGTGAAGACCGTTCTGAGCCCTCGCTGAAGAGGCGCGGCACACCGAACAGAGTGGCCGACTCGCGCGACACACCTACACTACTGGCCATTACAATTGCTACACCAAGAAGATGACGTGCTACAGAGGCGAAATTTAACCGACAGGAAGAAGATGCTGTGATATGCAAATGATTAGCTTTTCAGAGCATCCATACATGGTTGGCGCCGGTGGCGACACCTACAACATGCTGACATGAGGAAAAATTCCAACCGAGTTCTCATACACAAACAGCAGTTGACCAACGTTGCCTGGTGAAATGTTGTTGTGATGCCTCGTGTAAGGAGGAGGAATGCGTACCATAACGTTTCCGACTTTGATAAAGGTCGGATTGTGGCCCATCGCGATTGCGGCTTATCGTATCGCGACATTGCTGCTCGCGTTGGTCGAGATCCAATGACTGTTAGCAGAATATGGAATCGGTGGGTTCAGGAGGGTAATACGGAACGCCGTGCTGGACCCCAACGGCCTCGTATCACTAGCAGTCGAGATGACAGGCATCTTATCAGCATGGCTGTAACGGATCGTGCACCCACGTCTCGACCCTTGAGTCAACAGATGGAGACGTTTGCAAGACAACAACCATCTGCACGAACAGTTCGATGACGTTTACAGCAGCATGGACTATCAGCTCGGATACCATGACTGCGTTTACCCTTGACGCTTCACCACAGACAGGAGCGCCTGCGATGGTGTACTTAGCGACGAACCTGAGTGCACGAACGGCTAAACGTCATTTTTTCGGATGACTCGAGGGTTCTGTTTACAGCATCATGATAGTCGCATCCGTGTTTGGCGACATCGCGGTGAACGCACATTGGAAGCGTGTATTCGTCATCGCCATACTGGCGTATACCCGGCGTGATGGTACGGTGTGCCATTGGTTACACGTCTCGGTCACCTCTTGTTCGCATTGACGGCACTTTCAACAGTGGACGTTACATTTCAGGTGTGTTGCGGCCGGTGGCTCTACCCTTCATTCGATCCCTGCGAAACCCTACGTTTCAGCAGGATAATGCATGGCCACATGTTGCAGTTCCTGTACGGGCCTTTCTGGATACAGAAAATGTTCGACTGCTGCCCTGGCCAGCACATTCTCCAAATCTCTCGCCAATTGAAAACGTCTGGTCAATGGTGACCGAGCAACTGACTCGTCACAATACACCAGTCACTACTCTAGATGAACTGTGGTATCGTGTTGAAGCTGCATGGGCAGCTGTACCTGTACACACCATACAAGCTCTGCTTGACTCAATGTCCAGGCGTATGAAGGCCCTTATTACGGCCAGAGTTGGTTGTTCTGGGTACTGATTTCTCAGGATCTATGCACCCAAATTGCGTGGAAATGTAATCACAAGTCAGTTCTAGTATAATATATTTGTCCAATGAATACCCTTTTGTCATCTGCATTTCTTCTTGGTGTAGCAATTTTAATGGCCAGTAGTGTATAAGGCGACGCGGCGCACAGAAGAAGCGACTGCCGCTGACTACACTACACGACGAGTGATCACCAATAATCCCCTTAATAACTGTGTCGTGTCCACATCCCATCAAATCGGCCCGGAGATTGGTTATTTGGTTTCAGTTTGTGTAAACGCTCTGAAATAAATACTTTTCTGTCATGTGTAATTCATCTAAGCAATCTGTTCCATTCATTCATCAACCCCTTAATGTCATAACCTTTTGCTTACGTTTTCATTTAATTATTGATGTCATTTAATTTTTGGCTTCCAGCATGAGGCGATCTCAATGGTAATAAAAATTAGAAGGAAGGTCACCATTGGGCGTAAATTTGATGATTTATTAAAAGCAAAATCGATTTTCGATCACTTAATGATCATCTTCAGTGCTTTAGCGTACAAATTAAAGCTCGTAGGCACTGGTGTCTAGTTATTAGCAGTAGCAGAAGCTATGAAACGATCACTATAACTCATGGTAATTTGCGTGTTATGTCGTAGCACACAGAATTTTTCAGTTCGCAACATTATGCTGTGAATTTTATGTGATACCACATAAAACGCAAATTAGCAATGATGTTGCTCCACGCTGCGCGTCAAAAATGTAGTGAGCTGAGTATTTTTTGTTATGTGACGCAGCATGCAATTAATTAAAGAGAGCTTTACACCAGACGCATTTCGCTTGTATTTACAAAGCACCTACTGGGTTCGTTGTTGTTTCTGCCCCTTGTTTATGCAGTGTAATACTGTGCTGAGTCAGAACACACGCTACTTCAGTTCGACTTTCAAAAGTGAGGTTAAGTGTAAATAACGTAAATGCAGCGTAATAAGAAGTGCAGAAAGGCAAAAACTGCCAAGTGTATATGTCTAACGAAGTTTCATCCGACATCAACATCTGCTAAGAATGAGGGAATAAGCACCGCATTGGAGAATATGTAAACAAGAGGCACAAACACCCATGACAACAGAAGATGCTTTGCAAATACAAGCGAAACACATTTGGTGTAATATGCTCTTTAATTAATTGCTGTAAGATTAAAACAGAGAAACGAATAATAGTTGATTTTAACAGCTGGTGCGAAGGATGACCATGCAAACAAACTTATTAAGAGAAAATATGGTTCTTTCACTTTTTATGCCTTTTCTCAACAGACTCTTTGGCGAATCAGATTATGCTGTAGTAGACGACATTTCCCTTTCTAAGTGGAGAGACAGAGGAAAGACATGTCTCATAATTTGTAGTAATATGTACAATCCACGCAAAGCAACGTTTGTAAGCAGATTCAGCAAGGCAGGGAAAAAGAAAGTGATTCTTGTCGTACATCAGTTACAGACTAAAGTTTCCTCACGGAAGGGGTGGATAAATTTGACCAGCACGATTCATCATACAATATTTCTTCGAAGTATACGTATGAATAAATGAAAATTTTCTGTTAGTCCATCAATGCAGTGACAGTTACAAGCCTTATAAGGAGACTAGCTTCCTTTCTGACAAAGCAAACTCCAATCACATCTAAAATTGCTGGTTAATGAGCTAACTGGAAATTTCTACTCAAAATCGAATAGAAGATCAACAACCAGATCAAAAATAGTAATCAGTAGGTCAAAATTTCAGAAAGAGCTTCAAGATTTCAAAGCATGCAGTTTTTGAATGTAACGAAGCATATTACTATAGTAGGTACATCAAATAGGTGCGCGTTATGCAGCACTCGAAGTAACCCCAAACGTACTATGTTAGCATTTTTATAAAGATGATAACAACAAATAAAGGTTTGCTGTTTTCCATTTACTGTTTTTTAATGAAAGTTCTTATTTCACAAAATGATTATGTTAAGAGTAAATTAAGCCGCATTTCCATGCTGTGGATTGTGGTCAATGTTTCCCAGAGCATAATTTAATTATAATCGGTACTACAAGATTTTCAAATATTAAACATCTTGTATGTACTTAGGTATGATAAATCATCTAGCAAATTAAATTTCAATACTCTTAAAAGAAAAGTTTTGCCCTGCTAAGGGTGAGAGGGAATGTAGAAAGTAGAAGCAGTGGAAGAAGGCAGAGAGTGGAAGATGTCCACCAGATAATTAAGGACGTTGTGTGGAAGTGATGCTATGTGATGAAGAGGTTGGTACAGTAGTGAAATTCGTGGCGCGCTGCATCCAAGAAGTCTGAAAAGAAAAGTGGTGGCTATTTGAAGAAAAAGAAAGAAGTTTCGCACTGATTAAGTCACCATACTTGAATTACTTGCTGCGGTTCTTGAGAGGATACAAGATACGACATTGAAACTACTGTATACAATAGGACGTTACGCCGAGAAGCTAAGTACTGCTTTATATATCGACGTAGAAGTTTTCTGGGTATAGTGCCGCGTTGTAGCGACCATCTTCTGGGTCTAATGGTGCGTTATAGCTATGCAGTGTCCCCTATATTTTGTTGTTGCTGTCCTCTGCGCATGCCATTACGTCATAATGTTAAAAAAAATAGTTTCATTGATCACTTAAGCCGGCCGCGGTGGTCTAACGGTTCTAGGCGCTCAGTCCGGAGCCGCGCGACTGCTACGGTCGCAGGTTCGAATCCTGCCTCGGGCATGGATGTGTGTGATGTCCTTAGGTTAATTAGGTTTAAATAGTTCTAAGTTCTAGGGGACTGATGACCATAGATGTTAAGTCCCATAGTGCTCAGAGCCATTTTTTTGATCACTTAAGGAAGATGGAGAAGGACCTTTATTTTAATAGTTTATTGCGGTGGAGGGAGAACGTGACCTCTATTGTTTGTTGGCTCTTGTGTTATGTTGGCGGTCACCGTCGAATGAGAAGTAGGTTGCTATTTACTGAATGCTGGGCGTCGGCCGCGCGGCGGCAGTTAATCGCCGGTAGTGTTCGTGCCTCGTGTTGACAGTGCGGTCTGTTGCGCTCTGATCGCTGGCAGCCAAGATGGGGCAAGCCGGAGTGCATCCTCCCTGTTCATGTTATTATGGTGTTTAAGTATTTCGATGGCCTCTCTGATTTTGCGATCCGTCATAACCGGCTCCTTGGTCAACACACATTCTTCGCTGAATTTTATTGCTTTTCTGCAGTCTTGCTGATTTTCCGCCACTGCAGAGTAGTTGTGTTGCCCGACATGAATATAGCGCTCGTGCTCCCGAATGCGCGTTGCTATTGGCGTGCCAGTCTCGCCGATGTATGCCTCTCCACATTCACTTTCCAAATTGTACACGCCTGCAGTGTGTAATGCATCCGCCTTGTCCTTAGTGGAGCCTAGCACGTCCTGGATCCTGTGACAACTATGGAAGACAGGGTGCACCCCCACCCGGCGAAGGTTCTTTGCCTATTAGGTCAAGGCGCTGCAGTCTGGAACCGCGAGACCGCTACGGTCGCAGGTTCGAATCCTGCTTCGGGCATGGATGTTTGTGATGTCCTTAGGTTAGTTAGGTTTAACTAGTTCTAAGTTCTAGGGGACTAATGACCTCAGCAGTTGAGTCCCATAGTGCTCAGAGCCATTTGAACCTATTAGGTCAGTAACATTTTTTACGTAAGGTAAGCGCACTGTTGGCTGCAGTTTGTTTCTTGCTTATTTTTCATTCTTGCGTTCGTCGACAAGGCTGTGTGGATCGGCTTATGGCTATAGTCATTGTTCTCCAGCAGCAGTAGTTTTAGACATTATGACGCGGTACCATACCCAGAAAACTTTTATGTCGACTGACTGTGGTCGCGGAAGCCTACGCAACTGCATTACATATGTTTGAAATTTTGTGAAATTCATCCGTGGAAGATAAACTACCACAAGTTATCGTCTACAAGGAATACTTATTATATCTATTAGATGATTTTTTTTTAATATCTCAAAACTGTTGATCTGTCACGCATCTTGTAGACGCTTGCTATGTAAAGTATGAATTTTAACTACGAACAGTAAATAATGCTGATGGGGATATGTTGCTGTGCTTATGGTATTCACATTTGAAGAAGTAGTGATGCTCCCGAGAAATACAATCTCACGAAGGAACGTAACGTGTTGTAAAAATTGTTGTTGGAAACACGAAACAAATGTCTCGGACATACGGCTTTCATTTTTTCTCAACTCCCGCATCGTCATACTATAACACTGCTGTCCGCTACTGCTGTTTCATAACCTTAAAGTTGGAGGCAGATCGTGAAATAAAACTACCTTATTAAAGCAATTATGGTATATCGCAACAGAGCAGTGTTACCCTCTGAGAGGAATTTTGTTATGTTGACCGTGTGCTACCTAACGGAGGTGGCTTATCGGAAGTGAAAGTCAGAATTGCGTAAGATTTTAAACGGTAACAAGCAATATTTTTGCTTATCTACACTGTTTAAAGAATAAAGAAAACGGTCGCCAGCCTAATTAGGCAAGAGAATGATTAACATTCTTGTTTAAGAAAATAGGTATGAGTAACTTCAACGAGCAACACAACCTATATTTTGCCACACGCGAGTGCAATGAACTCCTGCATATGTTCACGGTTAAGATTGGAAGCTGACAGAGCAGAACAGACTATTTGCATAAATATACGAGATAGCATTACACACTATTACTTTTCACACGTTTTCCTAGCTGATATAAAATCGTAAATGTAATTCACTGAAAAATTATGAACTGATCACAGGTTAAGTCTTTCTTAGCTAAATACTATTTTATTTAGAATGAAAGTTAACTGGAATTCACTAACAGGTTACTTCTCACTGTCTTTTGAAAAAAGAAATTATTGTTTTCATAAATAGTGGTCTTTCTATTTAATTGTTATTTATCTTGGGCATAAAGGATAACCTGTGGATCCAATTACACTATTAACATGCACTTTCATTACCCAAAAGTACTTAGCAAGCACTTTCCACTATTGCAGTTTTCCACTTTTACTACAGTGAGACACAATGTTGACTAATTTGCAAGAATCTGACTCACCTTTTAAAATTTAGTACAGGCAGCACTATGATCATTAACTAAGCCAAAATTTATAAGCCTGAGTTTTAAGAACTTTTAATCTTTAAAAGAAACAGCAAAATGTCTTTATTACCATAGCCCGCTACTTTCAAGTAAATGATTAAATAGGTGACTTTGAAACTCCACAAAACTTTAAATTGGACTGTTTCCATCACTGGGAGGCTTTCACAAAACTACATTTACTACCGTCCACAATTTTACTAAATCCACAGTAAATCTGAACACTCCCTTCTTACCAAAGATCAAACAACATTATTTAATTAATTATTTGGCTTTGAGGTTTTCATTTTTTCTACAAACTGGGACACTCGGTAATCATAGTTCAAATGGAGAGGAACCTGAGAGGTGTTGTGATAGCGAAAAAATCAAGGTAGGTATACAAACGCAGTTATAGGTGACCTTATATTTGTGCATACTGTAACATCCAATGAGTTCATCCTTCACTGTGCATTACTATAGTGCTCCATTAGAGTGATTGCGCAATGTGGTGGCGATTGCATGTTGGTAGGTGGATTTGCAGGTAGAATTGTTGGACTCTGTCATTTCTTAGTGGCGATGATAGATACCAATTTCAGAATAGTTTCAGCTCTTTATCCATCCATCCGAGGCATTAGAAAGCGGCAGGAAAAGCCTCTCTCGGAACCAGCACAATATACAACTTTTACATGGGCAGTGCACAGTTTGGTAGCTCGTCCCGACTGACTCTTGTTCCACCTTTTCTGCCTATGCCAACCACAATTTGCGCGTGCTACACAGTTCCGTTCCCGAGGGGAACGACAACACCTTTTACATATGACATAATTAAGAACCCTAAGTGAAGGTCAGCAGTTTACAGTACAGAGGACAAACATATTAATTAAAACAGAACATTTGCACATATTGGTATTTCTACAAAAAATTATTTAAACAAAATGATTCAATCTCAGGGATAACCAAAGACAATAAGCGAGAAAGACAAACATATCATTTGCTCATTTCGTACATGTTACATAGGGCAAACTTCCCATATTCTAAAAGGCATGAAGAATTATAACAGAGAAAAGAATAAAAACTCTCACGGTATGGGTTCAATCCAAGAACATTTACAGAAACTCAACGACATAAAATTAAATAAAACAAAAGGCAAAATAAATCTGTAGAGCAGTAGAGCTATGGTGTTACAGTACACATTTACATTTTCTCCTAACATCCTCAAGATCGCAGGAACTGAATGTGACTACCAGTGTTTTCATTCTCCCGACTTGTACGTTTGAGTTAACAGGTTATTGTCTACGCAACGCTATAGTCTGACTCACCTGTTACAGCTCCTTGTCTGTAATGTACTGCTAACTTCCGCCGATTACAATTATTCTTCCTGTTAGTGGCACACATGGTTCTCATAGTCAAGCCCGTGCTCTGAGGGCAAAAGACCTATTGTACCGTAAGACCAGCAGCAAGTACGTCATCTGTACATTCTAAAGACCTGTTTTAATGGACCAGCAACGTACTACATATAAAACGATCACGGAACGTCTTATGTGACTCACAAATGGTAGGAAATAGGGTGTTATTTATTGAAGAAAATCAAAAGTGTGACAAAACGTACGTTCTCATAAAGTTAAAAGAAAGAACTCCGTGGAGCGTAATGTCTCTCTTGTAGCGTATACAAATTACTAACGGAAAGTATCACGGAAAACGCTGCTATTTTTTGAATTATCTCTGCTTCCGCTACCAATTTTATTTGTCAAGGCCTACAGATTGACGACCAACACTTAAGCATCTGCCAACGAAGGTTTTGTAAGCCAACACTTCGGTGTGTGAACTACACTTCCTGGTTAATCTTCCAATGAATCTGTCTGACATCTGCCTTCCTCATGTTTAGTTTTATGTGCTGGTTTCACTCTAAACCGCTCTACAGGCGCACTCTCTATTATTTAACGTGCGTGGCTGCTTCCAGTGATTGTATGGTAATCGTGCGTTAACACAGTGACGGGTGTCTCCGGCTTCTTATCCCCGATGCGCCTAAACCACAGCATCATCCGCGGACAACCTCGTGGAATTTTCCAAGTTATCCTCTACATCAAATTACACAATGTCATTCAACTGCCCCTATCGATGCCGTTTTATGCAGCCCGCAATGTTATTTTTGGTCTTCAAAATCCGCGCGCAAGATTTTTACATCCTCTCGCACGTTACACGACAAATATTGGTACTACGAAAAGAAAACAAGAAACAGAACATTTTTATAGGAAATTTAATGTAGCTAAATTTTACTGCGATACGTTTTCGCTGGAAGCTACAGCTTTAGAATTATTAAAGAAAAACGTACAAAAGTGTCTTTCAAACGCACCTCCACGACCGCAATCATCCCTCAGCTACGATCCCTCGGCAGTCGTCATTCCTGGCATGTTTTACGTGCCCCTCCCTCCTACCAATGTACAAAAATTTTCGACTGCACGAACTATTCCTGATATTCAACCATTGTTGGTCTGTATTGACCATCCTCTTATGCCACCAGCATGGACAAGTACTCCGTTGACGTTACTAGCTAAAACATTACCGTATGTGTAATGAAAGGAAAATGACATCGGTGAACTAACTACATTCACAATTCGATCCAAACTTAAACCTTAGAAGCACAATAGTTTCGTAATCAGAAGGCTTGGGGAATACAACGATATAATTATTTATTTTATGCAGTCATCATTCAGAAAATAGATATATAAAATTTACAGAGATGTTAATTTTACAATTTGTAAGGGGGTGACAATGTAAAATGGTACAAGATGTTCGAAATTTTGAGAAAAATAGGAGGAAGCTATAAGGAGAGTTGGGTAACGTACAATATGTACAAGAGCCTAGAGGGAATAATAAAAGTGGACGACCAAGAATGAAGTCCTCGGATTAACAAGGACGTAAGACAGGCATATACCCTTTCGCCCTTACTATTCAATCTGTACATCGAAGAAGCAAGGATTGAAATAAAAGTGAGTCAAACAGAGCTTGGATGGCGTGTACAGGTAAAGTTGCCCATGCAGCTTCAACACGATACCACAGTTCATCTAGAGTAGTGACTGGCGTATTGTGACGAGCCAGTTGCTCGGCCACCATTGACCGGACGTTTTCAATTGGTGAGAGATCTGGAGAATGTGCTGGCCAGGCTAGCAGTCGAACATTTTCTGTATCCAGAAAGGCCCGTACACGACCTGCAACATGCGGTCGTGCATTATCCTGCTGAAATGTAGGGTTTCGCAGGGATCGAATGAAGGGTAGAGCCACCGGTCGTAACACATCTGAAATGTAACGTCCACTGTTGAAAGTGCCGTCAGTGTGAGCAAGAGGTGACCGAGACGTGTAACCAAGGGCACCCCATACCATCACGCCAGGTGATACACCAGTATGACGATGACGAATACACGCTTCCACCGCGTTCACCGCGATGTCGCCAAACACGGATGCGACCATCATCATGCCGTAAACAGAACCTGGATTCATCATAAAAAATGACGTTTTGCCATTCGTGCACCCAGGTTCGTCGTTGAGTACTCCATCGCAGGCGCTCCTGTCTGTGATGCAGCGTCAAGGGTAACCGCAGCTATGGTCTCCGAGCTGATAGTCCATGCTGCTGCGAACGTCATCGAACTGTTCGTGCAGATGGTTGTTGTCTTGCAAACGTCTCCATCTGTTGACTCAGGGGTCGAGACTGTGGGTGCACGATCCGTTACAGCCATGCTGATAAGATGCCTGTCATCTCGACTGCTAGTGATACGAAGCCGTTGGGATCCAGCACTGCGTTCCGTATTACTCTCCTGAACCCACCGATTCCATATTCTGCTAACAGTCATTGGATCTCGACCAACGCGAGCAGCAATGTTGCGATACGATAAGCCGCAATCGCGATAGGCTGCAATCCGAATAGACTACAATCCGACCTTTATCAAAGTCGGAAATGTTATGGTACGCATTTCTCCTCCTTACACGAGGCATCACAACAACGTTTCACCAGGCAACGCTGGTCAACTGCTGTTTGTGTATGAGAAATCGGTTGGAAATTTTCCTCATGTCAGCACGTTGTAGGTGTCGCCACCGGCTCCAACGTTGTGTAAATGCTCTGAAAAGCTAATCATTTGCGTATCACAGCATCTTCTTCCTGTCGGTTAAATTTCGTGTCTGTAGCGCGTGATCTTCGTCGTGTAACACTTTTAATGGCTGGTAGTGTAGGTTCAGGAGTAGACAAATTGAAAGGTTACCAACGATACGATTTGCTGATGGCGTTGCCATCCTGAATGAAAGCGAAGAAGAAATGTATGATCTGCTGAATGGAATGAACAATCTAATGAGTACAGGATATGGACTGGGAGTAAATGCAAGAAAGACGAAAGCAAAGAGGAGCACCAGAAAGGAGAACAGCAAGAAACTTATCATCAGAACTGATAGCCAAGAAGTAGATAAAGCTAAGGAATTCTAGGCAGCAAAATAACCAATGACGGAAGGGTGAAGGATGCCATCAAAAGCACAAAAAGCAGTGGCAAGAAGGCCATTCCTGGCCAATAGAAGTCTACTAGTGTCAAACATAGGCCTTAATCTGACGAAGAAATTTCTGAGAATGCACGTTTGGAGCACAGAATTGTATGGTAGTGAAACATAATCTGTAGGAAAACCGGTATAGAATAGAGACGAAGCGCTTGAGATGTGTTGCTGCAGAAGAATGTTGAAAATGGGCTGATCAGGTAAGGAATAAGGAAATTCTGCGTGAATCGGAGGGGAATGGAATGTGTGGAAAAGACTGACAAGGAGAAGGCACAGGATGATAGGACATCATCACGGAATGACTTCCATGGTACTAGAGTGAGCCGCAGGGGCTAAAAACTTAGAGGAAGACAGAGATTGGAATACATACAGGAAATAACTGAGGACGTACATTGCAAGTGCTACTTTGAGATGAAGAGGTTGACGCAGGACAGGAATTCATGGCAGGCCACGTTAAACCCGTCAGAAGACTGATGACTTACAAAAAAATAAATAAATAAATAAAAATGAAATAAAATAACCCATTTCTCCGAACTAAGCCGGTGGTGTATAACGTCAGTTAATAAAGACCAACAAAGATCGAATGTTGGAAATCTTGTAGTCGCAAATATTTGTAGAGTGAAAGGAGGGCATGCCCTGAACAACATACTAGAAATCCTGACCCTGGGGGATGAGTATGGAAGTGGGGGATACGTTTGAAGGTCACTTGTGTACTTTTCCTGGAACAGATCGGAAGCTGCTGCCACTAGCATAAACGCATCCCTGCACAAAATTTAACTACATTTAATTTAGCTTCGAAAAAATCCTTTCCATTCTTCTGTGGGAGTAATAGATGGCGGGTAGCAAACGAGAGAATATGAAAATCTTGTGCGTGGTTTTTGAAGGTTAGATATAACATGGTGGGTTGCGTAACACGTATTATTAGGGGCATCAGAATCACTCTGAATACTTTGTGGATTGTGTTGGTTCCATAGAACTCCCTTCTGGTACACACGAAGTTACTTTTACTACTGACGGTTTTGCTCCCTTACAAATGAAATGTTCTCTTTGCTCGAACTCTTCTGTACATTTAAAAAGCTGTTCCCATAAGTCGTATGCTCGTACTTTGATCATTTGACAAGACTAAGGAATTGACGAGGGATACAGCATCAAGCTGTGTGCCGGTATCTACGGCATTCAGAGCCTCATGGACGAACAGTGAAGAGTTGGGTTTCACCTGGTTGCTTCCCATGAACAAGATTTTCGATGTCGAGATAAGTCATAATATGCGATCGTAAAACAAGCTCCAAGTGTCTACAACATTCGAAGAATATAATTATGACCTTTTGCCTTTTTCCTTTAGACTTTTTCTGTTCTAGAGATACCATCTTATAGCTTCATTGTGTACATGGTCTCTTTGCCACCTGTTAGGTACTTCATTTCCGTGATGTGAATCCAAGTCCATCATTTGCCTTCATTATCCGTACCGCTGTCGTAGAGAATAGCTGATCCTGCGCTGCCCTGAGGATTTTCATCTGAGTTTCCAAGCACGGGGTTCTTTAGACTATGCTGCAGATCCGTGAGAAACTGATTAGCACTTTCAGTATCTACCTCTTATTCAGGTGCAATACTGAACACGAATTAATAAACTTTGATATCTGTCAGGTGAAGAAGTACTCTGAAGATAGAGTTGATAGTATGATTTCTTTCTATATAACCACAATAACTTTATTTTTCGTTTAAATTACTAATGCTTTTTTGGCCATGTAATGTAGACGGTGGATTATCTTCCTTTGTCACTGGCAGAGCTTAATGTATCTTTGTATGGATGGATCTGAAAGACAGCTAAAGATTTTCTACTTATTGTTTTATCTAAAAACAACATTAACAAAACTGGGATGCATTTACATAGCAATAAGAGCCATAAAAGCGGATTTCAGGTGCAATTGTACCATATTTGCGGAAGATATAATAATCACACAGTACATTGTCATCTCTTCGCCAACCATGGCAGAAGGGCAAGCTACTAGTCTGTTCATCTGAGTACGTTTACAGAATATTGGAGATCCTGGAGTTAGATGTTGCGGTCTCCATAGACCCATACAAGATAATAAATTCACTGGTGAATGAACATCAAAACTCCTTAGGTGCGCTGAGCTATTTTTATTTACAACGGCGCAACGAAATGTTTTATCAAGTGGTAAAGGGTACAGCAGTCAATAGCTAATATTCTTTATTGTATATCTAGATTTCGGTCACTGTGATGTTGCAGTAAATGCAAGTTAAAATATTAAAAACGTAGTTCCAACTGAAGTATTCACGTTACAGGTTGATTTCACAGTCAACTCAACTCAAATCAGCCTGTAACATAAGTAGTTCAGTTGGTACTATGTGCAAGTACCTCCCTTTTATTATTTTAATGTATGTTTACTGCACTGACGATGGCTTCACATTGATCGAAATTGAGATATGCAGTAAATATCATTTGTAATTGATTACGGTTACTTTTAATGCTTGAAAGGAATATAGTTGCTGGGCGCAAGTGTTTTCCTATGACATCAAACCAGATAAAAAGATTTAATGCATCAAAAGCAATAGTGCATATGCATCATAAAGTTTTTTAATTGTAATCACAGGTTAGTGGTTTAAATATTGAAGCCAGAAAAAGAGAATCAGAAAAATCAGGGTACCTTTCGGATCTCACTGCTACGTAACACTAAATTACGAGATTAAATAGTAATTTTGTTTTGGTTTCTATATATTTGTTTTCCATTAATAGACATTTTAAAGAGGTTGTTTCATTACAGTGAACCATCTGCATGAAGAAATGCAATTTATGTAGTAAACAGAACCCCCTAAAAAAGAATAGAGGAGACAGTAAATTGCTGAAACCCGGCAAAGAGAGTATAAACAAAATGCCCACGGGTGGCGAAACTATGAGGAAAGCGGACAAAGCAGAGCTAATGAACAAATAACAAAATCTGGAGGCTGCCTTGCGCAGGAATTTCGTGTGCCTTGCAATTCCCTGCGTCAAAATTAGGCGTCAGGGTGTGTAACCTACACTACAACAACAAGAAAAATCAGTTGGCTCCCTTCAAAACGAGGTTCCGTGAAAACTTGCGATGTTTGGTGTACGCAGTTGCCGCAAATCAACACACAAGCTTATTAATTATGAGTATTCCAATAAGGGATTCAATTCACTGCGCCGCGATTTGCTAACGGCGGGATCAATTTAGTTTGCGGCGAACTCGAATGACGTAGGCGGCTCATCAGCAATGCAAATAGGTCGCTCAGTGCTCGCGTGTTCATCACGCAGCGTAGAGGACGCCGACGAGCGGCGCGGGATGAACGAAAGGGATCACGGAATCGTGATTAACGGCAAATTAACGGATCCAACACCTCGGTTGACGCTCCTGTATGCTAAAGGTAGTAAAAAGTACTGTGCTTAGTTTCAGAAATGTTGTATGCAGATCTTTGCATGGAAATCTACTTCACTTCTCAATCAGTTTCCAATACCTTGCTAATATATTTATCATCATTTACCTATGACCAGTGACCTGCATTTCTCCTCTGCAGTGTTACAGTGAACACGTTGTAGAAAATATTGTCGGTCTACAAAAAGAAAAGAAAAGAAAAAATTGTAGATAAAAGTAGAATCGGCCTGTATATGGAAAAACACAAGCGCCATCATATATGTTGATTCTGTCGGTACGGCACATCTCTCGTATTTCTTATTCAAAATTAATGACTGAGGCATCATTTTCAAGATTTTGTTCACCACCACTGACGAGAACAATACAGTTAGTTTAATGTTACTGTTTTCGTCAAAAAGCTTTTTACTGAATATTTGATAATAAAGTTAATGTATAAGATGCCATCTATTGACAGTCTCTTTAATTAATATGTACGACTGCTGTTGCAGTTGCTTCGATTATTTACGAAATCGTTGTATATCACACGTTTCGGTCATATACGTCGATGTAAAGAATTTAGAAGCCGCCATGTATTCGACAATTTAGTTTTGCTGTCATGCACAACATTCGCTGCAAATGTTTCATTATGAAAGCATTGCGTACTGCGCAAATAAACTGAATTACATCAACGTGCACCATCACAAATAATGACGGTTGAATTTTATAGCTTAATTTATACATTGGTTTAAGTAATTTTTCTTTCGGTACTACTTTACACCGTTTGCAACGTTACTCTACACTTCTCCCAAGTTCAGTACCATTAATCTGCAACAAAGTTCCTAAACACTTATATTCTAATTACGATAATTTTATTCGCCCATCGCGGGGGTTGGATCCCCTCCTTCGAAGACGACAGATTACAGAGCCTGGGCTACACTCAGGGTGAAATCTACGCTTCCAAAGCGCCTGTTGCCGTTGTTGTTGCTGTCCGTCTGTCCAACTGTCTATTCGTCTGCCTGCACGCCTGTCTTCTTGCTGGCCATTGTCTTCCGTAGGTCACCGGCGCTGCTGCCGCCGCCGCTGTTGTCCGTCCGTCCGTCCGTCCGTCTGCCTGCCGGTTCGCTTCCACCGCCGCCGCCGACGACGACGCCACTCGGTGCTCGCCGCCGCCTGCTGTCCGTCCATCGTCGCCGCCGCCCGCTGTCTGTCCGTCGCCGTCCGTCCATCATGAGCCTTCACACCTCCGCTCTCATCTACACCTCCCTCTCCCCCACCTCCACTGTCACTTCCTGGAGTGCCACCCCTGGCCTCCTTCCTTATACCTCGCCTTCCCCCACTCACCCGTTCCCCAATCTCCTCCCCTGCTGTGTACCCCCACACGTAAACCCTTCCACCAGCTTCCACACCCACAACAGCTCCCACTCCTGCCCTTGCCCTTACGAACACCTCTGCTGCCACCTCTGATGCCACCTCTCATTGATCAGCTTACCATCTCTGCCCCCTCCTCCCTTCACGTCATCTTCTGCATCCCCTGCATGCATCATATTCACGTCAGGCCACAGTCGCCACCACTGATCCAGCTGCTTCTCCTGGCACCTCCACCACAACTGAAGGATCTACCGCCCACACCTCCCTCCCCTCCCTGTCTATCTCCCCTCCACCCAGCCAACAATCTCCAAAAAACCCCAGAAGCGCGTCATTGCCGACTATTCCCGCCACTTCCCACAAAAAGTTTCCACCTGCTCCCTCTTCCCCTGTAGTCTCCATGGACACCACATCTCCTTGTGGCACCCATAACCCAGACCCCAACAACCACACCTTTGTCCTGTCAACCCTGGACCCCAAGTTCCCTGATGCCCATACCCTCACCAAGGAGATATGAAAATATATACCTGATTCCTCACATGGAATCAGTCCTTATCATTTCACATTGACCTCCTCTGTAAACTCCTGTGCATTATGTTCAGCCCCCATACCACCCTCAAACCCTGCCTCTCCTCTTCCTCTCCCCATCAGCTCCAGCCTCCTTGTCATCCCCACACCCTGCACCAGTGTGATCACCAAGCTCAGCTCAGTGATGACAGAGGTTGAGGTGTTGGCGGAATTGAACTCACAACCGGACCTGGAAATGAACTCCGCCCGACATATTCACAATGCCTCCAGTCCCACCTGTATCATGCGGGTCTTTTTTGAGTCCGCCCCCTCCATTGAACACCTTGTCACCCAGGGTGCCCTGATTTTCCACTGTCGCCACCCTGTTCAATCCTCCAAATCCCCTCCCCAATCCTACTGCTGCCAGTGCTGCCTCATGTATAACAATCATCTAACCCCCAACTGTAACCTAACCCCCCCCCCCAACCTGTCCCCATTGCAAGGCCTCCTACTTTCTTAAAAGTATCCTCAACTTTGCCACCCCTTCTTCCTGTAACACGTTTAATGGCCCCCATTCCACCTACTCCTACAAGTGTAAAGCTAAACCCCCTCCTTCCAACCCTGAGCTTATTATCCCTGTCCATCCCACGGATCCCCCATCCACCCCAAAAATTCCCTCCGACTGAAGACATCATCTTGTTCCCCATTTTTGTCCTCCAAAACATTCACCTTTTTCACCGCCCCTGCACACTCCACCAGATCTCACTCACTGCCTGCTCTGTCTATCACCCGAACACCATCACCACTGACTCCCACAACAAAGCCCACTTCACCTTCACGCACCTCGACACCCTAGTCTAAACCTCTTCCCTCCTCTCTCTTCACCACTTTATCTTTCGGTCATGGTGTGGAATGACTGTCGTATCCTATTCCAGAACTTCTGCTCCTTCTGCACCAACAAATACCTACTCATGAACACCCTCCCCCACCACCGGGTCGACACCTTCCTCCTGAACGAAACATTTCTCCAGCCCCACCATACTGTCTGCACCTCTCCCTATATCCTCCACTGCACTGATGCTCCTGGTTCTCAAGCACAGGGTAGAGTTGCCAGACATCCCTGTCTGCCCACAACTCCTCCTCAATGACTCCCCTCCCTCACCATTACATACACCACCATCTGTGTCTGCTCCACCACTCCTCTTCCCTATGACTACATCTCCCACATTGACCACACCTTCTCCACCTATGTGATTGCCACCGACATCAACATCCATAGCCACTCCACTGTCGAACTTCGGTGGTGCCATCAGCTCCTCCCCATGATCCAAGATGACCTTGTCCCCCTTCCCCAGCACACCAGACCCAAAAGTGACACCACTCACGATGTTGATATTGCCTCTGACAACCTCCTTGGGAGTATCACTGCTGACATCCTTGACACCACGGGTAGCAACAGACTCCCCATCCTTCTCACCGTAACATCTCCTTACCACCCCCTGTGGTTCACTGCCCTGCACCACTCCCAAGATCATCCATAACTGCCATCGTGTGAACTGGGATGCCTACTGGGAATCCATTTCCACCCAGGTCGAAACCTGTCTCTTACTTATCACCATCCTGACGACATCATCCAAGCCTCGTCCTTCCTTCAGAAGGCAGTTACTGATGCTGTTGGTGCACATGTACCTACTGAAACCAACCATCCCCACCATCACACTCTCCCTCCATGGGCTGTCCTCCTCCTCTGTGAACCCCAGAGCCTCTATCACCCCTTTCTGTGCACTCATAACAGGGACACACTCCAATGCCACCAGCAAATAAAATGACACGTATGGAGCCTTATTACAGCAAAGAGGTGGCGGGACTGGCGCCAGACCTGTACAAGACTCAACACTACCCTCTCTATCAAGTAGTGGCCCACCTTCCATCACCCTACTGGTTCCCATGCCACACCCCATTATCCCTTCTCCATAAAGACCGCCCCCTTGCGGACAGCCTCAGTAAGGCCAACCACTTCCCACCTTTCCAAGGTCTTCTCCATTCCTGATGATCCCCTCTTAGATAATTCTCTCTTCCCCACCATCATGGAACACTCTGATACCTTGGTCGCTCCATTTGCTCCTAGTCTCCACTACTTTGGGCAGTTTCTCTCCTCCAACATCAACACTTATCCTCTGGTCCAAATGGAACATGGCCCCTGGTCACAACTGTCACTTACCACCACCTTAGAGCTAGCACCTTCTCCTTCGTCACTGTTCTTGCCAATTTCTATAACATCATCCTCTCAACTAGCTTCTTCCCTGAGCTGTGTGAGACTTCCTGAATCCTATTATTCCTCAAACACAACAAACCCCCTTCTGTCACCTTTTCGTATCATCCCATCTGCCTCACCTCCATCTTCAGTAACGTCTTTGAATCCATCCTCTCCCGTCATATCTGTCAGCACCTTAATCAACACCGCCTCCTCCCCCTTATGTAGTGTGTTTACCGACCCCCCTTCTACACTGAAGACTAACTGCTTAACCTTGTCCATTTTCTCCCCTCCAGATTAACTCCTGTTGCTCCACCATTTTTGCTTCCCTCGACCTCCAAAATTCCCAAGACTGCATGTGGCATCCCAGTCTCCTCTTTAAACTCCAAACCAACGCCCTGTCTATCAATTTTGTCCATCTGGCCGCTTCCTTCCTATGTCACCCTCCACAACACCAACTCCCTTATCTTTTATGCCACTGCTGGTGTCCCCAAGGCTCCATCCTCTCCCCTCTCCTCTATCTCTTGTACAGTGCCAATTTACCCAAGCCACATGCACCTGTCCACCTTCTCCAATATGCTGATGACACCACCTTCCTAGGTCTCCATCCTACCCTTCAACGGTCCAAATGCACCCTCCAAACCCACCGTGATCAGTTCACCACTTCGTGTTACCAGTGGTACCTTCATCTCAAACCCTCCTCCACAACCCAGGCAATCATCATACGCCACACCACCTGCTTCTTCTGTCTCCATGATTTCTACCTCAAGATTTATGGTCGTCCTCTCCAGCTCACCCCCAACCTGAGATACCTTGGCCTCACCCTCGACTGTCATCTCACCTGGACCCCTCATCTCCTGACCATCCAGCAGAAAGCCCATTCCTACCTCTGCCTCCTGAAATTCTGGTCTGGCAAGAGATGGGGATTGCATCCCCACCAACCTCCAGACCTACAAATCCCTCATCCATGCAATCCTCAGTTATTGCAGCATTGGCTGGATCTCCACCCCCGCACTTTTACAAGGCACTCCAAATCCTCGAATGCCATGCATTCCACCATGCCTACTGTATCCACCTTCCTCTCCCCACATGACTCCTGTACGAACTCATCCCCTTACCCCACCTCCTCCTTTTCCTCCAACATCTTTGCATCCTTTACACTGTCTGCAGGTTTCATTCCCCAACCCCCACCCCCTGGATTCCTTCTTCCTTTCCACCCCCTGCCTGTTGCCATGCATCTATCACTGTATCCCTCCCTCTCTCCACCTCCTCTCCCTCCATCTCCTGCATCAGGGCAATTTCCTACACCTCCCCCTCCTGGATGTTGAACTTCTGTGTGACATCTACTCTTCCTTCCAACTGTAACCTGGCCTTGTTCCCCCTCCCCAGGGCCACCTTTTTCCTCTCCACTCCTCCCACAGAGGATTTTGCTCCTTTCCCCTGTGTCTCTGTACCCTCTCCTTGGCTGTTTCCTCTCCAATCCCTTCCCTCCGCAGCCCTCCTATGGTGCGCCCCATACCTCATCCCCCTTTCTCTCCCCTCCTCCTCGCCTCCTTTTCCTCTTCTTCCCTTTTCCTTTTTCTCCCCCCCCCCCCCAACACTCCAGAAGATCCACCGAGGTTTTTCTCCATTATCTGTGTGCCGCGTTAGTGTTTTGTTTCGGTGCCATTATACAGTGTTATCTAGTAATGTGGTTTTAATTGTGTGCTCGACCTGTTTTTCATCCATGACTTTCTTGCTACACCGTCTGCCACGTGGCTGTTTTCATCGTTCTACGAATTTTTCTGCTCCAGCCTTACTTTGCCTGGTGCCTTTTAATGTAGTGTGTGTGTGATTTTTCCTTCTTTGTGTAACATACTTTTCCAGATTTTTTTCTCCGATTTACAGTCACCCCTTTGTATGCTTTCTTTTCTTCTGTTCCGCCTTCTTTGTTTATTCCGCCATGTTAACTTCTTTATACAGTTTTTAATTGTCTTCCTGTTTATTTATGTCTTTCCGCTTAAGAGCGGCGCTTATGCAGCTGCCTGCTCGCCCCTGATGGGGAATGGAAATGACAGTAAAGGGGTAATAATTATATGTCCAGTGCCACAGAAATTAATGGTTCAAATGGCTCTGAGCACTATGGGACTCAACTGCTGCGGTTATCAGTCCCTTAGAACTTAGAACTACTTAAACCTAACTAACCTAAGGACATCACACACAGCCATGCCCGAGGCAGGATTCGGACCTGCGACCGTAGCAGTCGCACGGTTCCGGACTGTGCGCCTAGAACCGCGAGACCACCGCGGCCGGCACACAGAAATTAATGAACAATATGTTTCGCAGTTCCATTCAAGGACAATTATATGTCCAAAAATGATGATTGTACTGCGGTTGATGAATATGTCTTTTCTCTTTGTACCTGGAGATGCAATGGTTTACCTCTTTCTGATTCTGACCTACTTGAAAAAATAAACAACGTTCAATTGCATCCCATACAATTTATGGAGTCTTTAAATCCGTCCGGTTTACCACCTCATCAATAACTTTTAAAGAAAAATGCTAGTATCATGCTAACGCTAATCTGGCAGTAATTAATGTTATATGGTTAGTGGTAACTAACTTATGCGAGTACCTCATCGCTGCTAAATTCATTGACACCAATAAAACTGTGCTCATATCGCGCATTAACTTCACACCTTCTGGTCCAACGATGCCTTTCCAAATGATAGGACAAGAGTTCTCAGTAAAAGTAGAATTCACACTGGGAATTAATAAAGCCTAAGATCCAAAGCTTCAAAGAGCAGGTTTGCATGTACCAAACCTTTTTTTCCCCTTGAAAGCACAATTATATGTGACTTATTCAAGAGTTCGGGCATTCAGTGGTATTTACGTCTGTGTTACAGACACATATAGCCAAGAAGAAAACGATAATCACATAACTGCTAACTCCAATAAATCTAGAATCATTTGGTCATTGAACAATCCGCCTCCAACCCACTGAAGATAGCCTCTGAAAACATAAAAAGCTTATGTAATCCAAAATTGTTTCCCAGTTAAGGTATTTTATACGATACTTGAAATTAAATACAATTACATGACTAATTTTTAACTTATTATTTCGTATGTAGGCAGTACTTCCTATGACGATCAGAAAGGTAAACACAAGTGAGTACGTAAAAGATAAGATAAGCTAAAATTTAAACTTGACAAACAAAATAAAGTAGCACATGGTTAGCCCCCCATGTTCGTCTTCCTTTGTAAATTACATTTAATGTGAGCAGCCCATAGATATCACGTTTATTTGTTTATTGCCAGACCAGTGTTGGGTTTGTGCCCCTAATGAACAGCATCTGTATTACAGAAAACCAAATATCCTTCAGATTACATTTATCCCTAGTGTAAAGTGTTTCATATTACGTAATGTGGCTGTTACTTTTTCATATAACTTGACTTACACATGGCGAACATTAGTAGAAACTACAGATTGCAGGGATGGGTTCCTGACTGGGAATGGAGAAAAAAAGGACTTATGAACATGGGTCCAGAAACACATCGTTCCCATGGTAAATGGCCCTGAGTCATGACCACGTGCCGTGTACTCCTTGCGCATTGCAGTCTGTGTGATTGATGCAGCGTACTATAAGCAGCAGAACGGTACATTATTCGTGTCAGGAACAACAAGCCGAAAAGCTGTTTGTGCCCGGCCAGGCGGATGGAAACAGTCGAGAGGCAGCATGGCTATGCCATAATAAGTACCCTCGCAGACACCAACCTCATTGCAAAACATTTCAAGTCCTCTGAGGGCGTTTGTGTGGTCTTGGGTCCTTTCAGACAGACAAATGTAATGGGGCTTGGAAAGTTATCTTGTAAGATTTTTTATGAAAGTTTTGGATTTTTGTTTTCCGATGAATATAAAATTTAATGTTTGTGTTATGCACAATTTCTGTGTGATACGTTGTTGCGCAAATGGCGCGCTTAATCAATTTCACTGTAATCGAAAAAATTAAACAACTTAATCTGGAAAACCAATACGGAAAGCCTACAATGAAATCAGTCCCTCTGAAATTTACCCAGCCTCGTGAGCACCGAGTTCTATAGCGCTGTGCAATAAACTGATAAAATTCCCTTTGGAAATAAACAATGAAATAAATTTTACTTAGCTCTAGAGGCGCAACGGATGTAATCTTGGTATTTTGTTCTCTCCACGACAGGCATAGAAAACATTCAATCTTGGCGCAGAGAAGTGAAATGCCGGCCGTAAATAGCTACATACAACTAATATCAGTAGATCGGTTGATAAATGAATAACCTTGCAAATGTTCAGTGATAATACAGGCTATCGGCTCAGCGCTTTGCAATGGTGCCCGCATTAAAGCTGTAAAAAACATTAACACTTTTCTCATGTTGGAACATTAATATTTTTCTCACTCTGATTGAAAAATGATTTCTTTAAAAAAAATATTCATTGGTTTCAGATAAACACGACACGAAAGAGAATGAGCTACTGGTTGGGCATATTCTAAGGCCAAATGCTTCGGTTGAAAAACTGTATTCAAACAAAGTTTCCCTTCACAAAATCTGATATGAAACATCTTACATTAACTTCAGAATCAGTAAACAATTTTCGTTTACTGTCGTAATTAAAAACACTTGGATTGTTTCATGACAAAAAGTCTGAGATCGTTTGACAACATACATAGAATTAAAAATTTAACTTCTCTGTATCGGGATTAAGAAAAACACAAAATATTACAAATCGGATATACTTAATCAACCCATACATTAAATCTGATGGGAAATACTTGGTTCCTACATTCAAGGGTAAGTACTGTAAAAATTAGCGATATCCACAATGCGTTGCTGTGTACTTAACATTACACATACAAAATTTGATTACCTTACAAATTTGTTCCAGTTGCTTTACCTTTGAGATATAGTATCATTCATCATTTCAGTTCATAAAAACTGTATTATGCTGCGTCCACAGACCAACAACTAAATTCTCACAGCTAGCCACTAGCTTTAAGCCTTACAACCTACCTATAACAGAGTGTAACGGCAACTGCTACTGCGCTCTGCGCACCTCTACTTGCAATCGATTCTGCCACTCAGGCAACATCTTTATTTCAGTGCTGTCAAAAATACAATCTCTTCTACATATGACAATTGTTTCAGGTCATTTTTCATGAATTATATTACAGTAATGGTTAAAAACAGTCATGGCTGCAATTTAATTTCTTATTTATTTTTCAACGACGCGTTTCGGCTTATTTAGGCATCACCAGGTTATCTTTTCTAGATGGACGCGAGAGGCACCAAGATCTGCATAACGCGTTCCCGTTCACAGGAGCGAGTAACAGTAAGATGGGGGGTCAGGTTGTAAGCATAACGCGAGTAACAGTAAGATGAGGGTCGGGTTGTAAGCATAATGAGAGTAACAGTAAGATATGGCGGTCAGGTAGTAAGCATAATGCTTACTACCTGACCCCCTATCTTACTGTTACTCGCTTGGGTGAACGGGAACGCATTAAGCAGTTCTTGGAGCCTCTCACGTCCATCTAGAAAAGATAACCTGAAGATGCCGAAATAAGGCGAAACGCGTCGTTGAAAAATAAAAAAACTAAAACTGCAACCAAGACTGTTTTTAACCAATACTGTTAAGCACTGGTTTGCAGTTATGACACATATGGACTGGAAGAATTTCTAATTATATTACAAAATCGGGTTCCACGTGTAAGTGAGCTCATCACATTGTGATGTACTTGACGTCTGTGAGGGTATTTGTTTTAGTGCAGCCGTGCTGGCTTGTTCCCGAGATGAATATTGGACCATTGTGTACTTATGAGTACGCTTAGAGTACGCTACGTCATCACACATCCCGCTAAACACAATGAACACACGGCACGTGGTCAGAGGAACTTTTATTTGTCAGCGCCACCTGCCGTGGGAAAGATGTATTTCCGGACACATATTCATAGAACCTCTTTTCCTCCATTTCCAGTCAGGAATCTGTCTCAGCAGTTTGTCGGTTTTATTAATGTTCACCCTATATACTGGTTTCTTAGCACATGCTAAAGGTATTTTCCATTAAGAGTCACATGATAATGTAATGAGCTGCCAGTTTTAATCAACACAAGCATGAATATCCCGAATTAATATTCTGATTAAAACGTTCTTGCAGGAGTTGCTCAAAAACATGTAAACTCCAAAAACAGATTATCATACTTGTACAAAGTGGGAAACCTGTTGACATTTTAAAGCAGCTTCTAGTCATCTCAGGGAGGATAAATTCAGGCCGTCAATGGTTTTTAGGGGAATCTTATACGGTTACTGCTGCAAAATAGAGACAAATTCAGATAACGATGATGGAGGCAGACAGCAATCACATACCCTTCTCTCGAAGGAAGACCACAAACTCTCAGCAATATTCATATCTGGTATCTGTAGCCGTCAGAAGAATTGCAGTAATACTTCAATGTGCTCAAAAAACTATTCCTAGACGATGGATCTTCAAACACAGTATCACGTTACAGGAACAAACATTGTACGATACGCTGGACTTAATCAGCCAAAGCAATCATACATCCTTCGTAGTAATGTGACCTTGTACAATAATCGTGGGCCCATGGGATATAAATATATGGCTGCCCAAATCAATACAGAACGTCCACCATGTCTCACTCTTGGGACGACTACCCGGCCAGAAGTTAGAAACAGTGCTATACAAGACTCATCCGACCAAACAACTTTCTTCCATTGTTCCATAGTTCTGAGTTTATGCCTTCGGCGACAGTTTTTCCTATTACATGCATTTGCATCACTGACTAGTGGTTTTCTAATTACTGCTCGTGCTGCAACCCTCGCCCTCTGGCGCTCCATAAGTGTTATTTTGGTGCTGACAGCGCTACTTTCAGTTCTGCAGTGACTTTCGCAGCTGTCTTCCTCTTCTTTTTCGTCACAGTGCCTTTTATGACCATATGTCACGATCAGACAACACACACCTTCGTCCGCACTGTCACGTAGCAAATAACTTTCTCCCGCTTCCCTGAATGCTGTATAAATCTTTGACACGGTGCCTCTTGCAACACGAAGCACTTCGCCTGCGTTGTTTACGGAGGTATCCAACATACGAGCACAACAATTCGCCCTCTTTCGAAGTCACTTAACTCCGACAATATGCACTCACAACTGCACAACTTTACTGTGACCACGACTGACACTTGGTGGACATGGCGCAGGTTCCATTCGTGGTCAGATATAGAAGCGCAATCTGCAGACTCGACTAGCATCTGTATTTATGTTCAGCAATGCTTTTCTGGCGGTGTTTATATAATCTTGTCCAACCCCTGTAATTAGATTACTGATTGTTGTTGCTCTTCTTAAATTTGTCCTTGGCTGTTTCCCGTGTTTTGACCTCTGTGTCTATGCTTTGTGTGAATGAGTTCGATTATTTATGAGAAAAAGAACCACTATACAATATAATGGTCTGTCTTTGGAAATGGCTCTCTTTTGCATCAGCACGACAGTATCTATTCGAAAAGCAACGTATTTAGAAATAAATCAGGTTTCTTTGCAGGATATGCCCATTACAGGAGAAAATTAAAAACATTCGGACATTTCTGGATTTAAATACTGCGTGGCGAATCAGTATCACTTAAAACTTGGCAAAAACAACTTACGAAGCGTCCGGAGGAAAGGAAAGGAGGTTTGTCAACATTCTATCAGAAATTTCAGAAACGCTGTATTAACCGTAGAACACGATTTACTGTGTGACAGCAGTTGGAAATCAGACTAAAAGTTGTCTTTCCCAAAATCAAAGTGTGGCGCTTGCGGATTCGAAAAAAATATGAGCTTTTTTTTCTTTTTTTAGGCTGTCTCTCTCAAGGTCCGGTTTCATATCAATTGGCCATGACATTTTTTATGGAACACACCTGTCTGTAAGTGTTTGATAATAGTTCCTATCACTAGAGAACCCAGAAGCAACTAGTCGCCATGGTTGAGGAATAGTTGAAAAAAAATTTCATGAAAAGCGATAAAGTTTAAAAATGTTTTTAAAAAATGTGATGGAAAATTAAGCGCTGCATTGTATTAATTTTGGGCCAAGCGTCTTTGAGGCGGACGGCAGCGACTGTCCACCCATCCACGCAGCATACGTAAACACGAACGCCAAAAGACGTTGGCTTCAGAGTTACCACTGCCTGTTTGTCGCCACCTCGTTTCAGGACGGCCCGTACATTGCTGTTTCTCTCCCGCTGCCGTGTTTCCAGCAGCTATCGATTCCATTCCGGCTTAAGTAGATAACTTTGGCTCTGTCCGTCGGGAGAGGGAGTAGGCACTGGCGGCGATTCCGCTGCGGGAGGCGCAGGTGCTTTTAATTAAAGCCGGAGAACGGAGGACCACGCTGTCTGCGCCAAGGGCGGCCGGCGCGGAGGGTCGGCTGCTTCGCAGGGCCTTGGGCCTTTCATCCACCCAAGGAGTGGGACTGTGCCGGGGCTGCATGCGCTTTCCCTAATGAAGGTAAGTGATCTCGTTAGGCCCTCTCCGGGCTTAAGAACGCTCGTTAATACTGGCCTTGCGAACAAAGTGTCTTCTCGCTACTGCCTAATTGTCATCTGCTTGAGAGATTCCAGTATGTGAAATGTTCCTCGAAATATCCACTTTCGCCAGGGAAATCCCAATGAATAATCATGAATCTAGGGGATCCTCGGAGGATATTCGAGAAATGGCGATATCAAGGTCAACGGAAGATTGTTAAGCAAACAGCAACCATTTAATGAGCACAGCTATATAGTACTTACAGCAGCAGTCCTACAAGTTTCTGTTTCACAGCGAGCTATCTTCCTGATGTGTAAGAATTATTAGTTTTCAGATTTTTATACAGAGTGCTGTGAAACAAAGGTTCCAATACTTACAGATGATGTAAAATGCAGGGAAGAAAAATGTCCAAATAGACATTGGTCGTCAGTCTCATATCTTCAGAATTATTGCTTGGGTGTGTTCGAGGAACATACGTTGCAGTTCTAGCACTCTGGCATGAGACATATCAGGAAACAGCATACTTATTAGATGTTCACTCAACACAACATTTTTGCATTGGTATGAACCATACACCCAACACGAGAACACGTACAGTATTCCATAGCTTATTTCAGTACGTATTGTATCAGTCAGGTATGCTATTCTGATCTCTTGTACACACAGTGTTCAAATGGCGCGTTGTTTGTTGAGACACAGCAGTGCATCACTGTAATTTGTTTCCATGTGCGTCACTGGACGTGCGGCTAAAATGGAGACCTACTATTCAACACAGGTGATAAAACATATAGTCTTCTGCTACGGGAAGGCAGGTAAAAGGAGCCTATAGGCACATAATCTTTACATTGCCGTATGTGCACGACGCTGTACAATCTCTAAAGACGTTTAGTAATCCGTTCCAGGGACTTTCGAAAACTGGAACCTTCGCACCGCCAACACCGGATTGTGGCAAGCCTCGGACAACATACACATCTGGTATGGGCCGTTGGGTATTGAAAAATGTGGATGGCAAACCTGGAACACGTGCCCGAAAAACAGCTGCAGCGAAGGTGTTGCTATGTGGTTCTGTGATTCCGAACAGTTCTCCATGAACGGTTACTCTGTCCCTGCCGTGTGCAGTGACTCCAAACTCTACGGCCACGCGATCATCTCGCCAGACTGCAGTTCTGCCATGTGTTTCCCCAAAAGTGTGCTCATCATCTGTAGCTCACGGCGAAAGTCTGTTGATCAGACGGGCTTCACGAGAGACGCTCTTATGGCTCGATGTCAACCTGTACCCAACTGAAGAGAAACGGCACAATTACACATCTAATATCAACATTTGGGCAGGCAGTTAGGTCCTCGCATTCTTCGTTACACACTGAATGATGTTACGTGTCGTCCCTTCCTTCGGAACCCATTACCTGTGTTGCTGGAGAATTTGCCATTGTATGAATGACTGCAAGTGTGGTACACACACGATGTGGCACCGACTCAGTTCCAACTTCGGGGGAGGAGAAAACTAACAAGAGTCTTTCAGGAACGATGGACCTGCCGGGGAGGGCCAGTATATTGCTTTTGTCGATTCTGCTGACCACAATCACCGCTCCTCACACTTCATTTGAATATCCTCGCATCTCACACACGGGTTCACTGGACCCCAGTGTAGTATTAAAATTTACCAAATGATTTAAACTAATTTTTATATATAGATTGGACTTTCTTATGTGTATGGGAGGTTGTAAGTAACTACAATTTCCTTTAAAGGTTTTTTTATTATTATAACACAGGGTATTTGCAGAATGTGCATAGTATTATTTATAAATAACATTTAGTATTTATAAGGTTTAGCTTTCTTATATTTGAATATTTATAATGGAATATAACGCCTTACACTGTATTTATTTCTTACGATCAGGAACATAGGGTATTCACAAAGTTGGTACGTGTCACACTTCAACACCACACCGAAAAATAGTTTTTGTATTTGTTTTATTGCATGTATATATTCAACAGGAACCTGAACTTCAATATGTAAAGTAATATATTCTAAAATAATATGGAGGATTCTTTAACTTTCGTAGGATGTTTCGTCACAGGGTGTTTACAAAATTAGTTACTATCATAGCATATTTGTGTAAAAACGCGTAAATGAGAGTAAACCAATGTATAATATAATGAAGGGAAGAATTGTAACTAATATGAGTCAGTATATGTGTTGTCAGTGACCACAAAATTTGGAAATTTGTGGTAAGGTCTTATAGGACCAAACTGCTGAGGTCATCGCTCCCTAAGCTTACACACTACTTAATCTAACTTAAACTAACTTACGCTAAGGACAACACATACACCCATACCCGAGAGAGGACTCTAACCTCCGACGGGGGGAGCCTCGTGGTCCGTGACAAGGCACCCTAGATCGCGCGGCTACGCCGTGCCGCTCAGTGAGCACAATCGGTACAAGCTAGTGCTCTAATTTCACCACAGATCACTCTTTCATAATTCTGGCAACACGTTTATTTGCTCTCTCCTTTTATTGAACATTGTCAACCTCTCAGTCTGCTAGTTAGAGGTTCTGGTCTTCTGGAAGCACAGGGCATAGATCCAGTATTTCTTCCAGAGATCTCTTCAAATTTCTTCCAAGCGGAGGTGCGCTAAATCGAGCCCTTAGGTGTGATAAAACAAAATTCCAAGCCAGTTCATGAAGAAATATTCTTCGTGGCCTGAGTACTACAGAATTGGAAACCGTAAACAGTACTTTTGTGGCGGCGTTCGTAGGGACAAACAATTCGCTGTAGAAACGGCTTACGAAGTCACCGCCACACTTTTAATAGCGGGCCGACCGGTCCGCTGAAACAGTGAACAGAAAGATGAAAACCCAAACACTCTGATTAAATAAAAGTCGGTACTTATCTTTATTAACGAAGATACAGAAACACAGTAGTGAACTCCGTGTCTACAGAGATCTGTCTAGTTCGAGTCGGAGCGGCTAGGTCAGCGTCGGCTGACGACAAACAACAACTCTGCTGCGATGAACACACAACTGACTAGCAAGTACACAATTCGGTGGCGAGTATACAACTGAGCGGCGAATACAGAACTGTCCTAGCGCTCGCGACTCCAGCGCTTAAGAAACCAGAAGCCAGCGGTGGCGCGCGCAGACTTGCGGCGATTTCCTGTCTCGCTGGCGCTGCTTATGCGGACGGCGTCCGGACTTTGATGCTGCCAAACTTTTGGCAGCGGGCTCGGGTGGCATTACTGGCTAGGATGTAACACTCCTCCCCCCCCCCAAATCGCCGCATCGTCGTTGAATAATGACGTGGCGAGCGTCGACGGCGGGGGAGGGGTCTGGCCGCAGGCGTAGCAGAAGAGACCGGGGCGGAGACTGTTGTCGGTGGCAGTCCCCGGTCCGCACCCCAGCATTGGCTGCGCGGGGCCTCGGGAAACACCGACTGAAAACCGAGGTCAGGGTGCACGCCTGTGAGCACGGGCGCAGCTTCTGGTACTGGACGCGACGGGGCGTCGGGACCCACGAAGAGAGGCAGCGTCTCCTGACGCTGCGTCGACGGCTGCTGAGTGGGCGCCGGACAAGGCGCTGCGGTCTCAGACTCCTTGGGGGTGCCCAAGGAAAGCGGCTGCAGGACAGGCTGCACAGCCACCGCTTGGGAAGGCGGCCCGGCTGAGGGGTCGACGTCCATCAGCTCCGAAGGCGGTGGCGACTGAAGAGGGACCGCAGGCGCCGGAGCGACCACCTGGGGCGCTCCCGGATGAAGCTGCGCGGGAGGCATCAACGGGACGGGCTGTCGGCGTGGTAGCGGCGACGGCTGCTGCTGCTGCCCTGGGGGCGGCAGCGAAGTCGGAAGGCGTGGCTGGAACCCGCCGCGGACCAAATCTGTGGACAAAGAACGAGCGGCAGAATCCGGGCGGCCAGCGCGGCGCAACTGGTTCTGATGCCTCCTGTGCACCCCAGTAGCACCTTGAACAGTATAAAAACCGCGACCCTGGACACTTATCACGGTACCACGTTCCCAACGACGGCGACCGTGATAAACTCTGAAAAAAACGGCGTCGTTGCGCTGAAAACGCGTGCGATGCTCAGAAGCGGCGGGTCGATCCGGGGGGTGCAACAACTGTAGTAGGGTGCGATGACGACGGCCGTGGAGAAGCTCCGCAGGCGAAGGGCCGTCGCGTGGCGTGGTCCGGTACGACGACAGGAACGTGATGAGGGCCTGCTGACGAGAGTGCGTAGCACGAAGGCGGTCCATATGATCCTTGAATGTGCGTACAAAAAGTTCCGCTGCACCATTCGATTGAGGGTGGAACGGCGGAGTAAGAACATGGCGAATGCCATTGGCAGCACAAAAACGTTCAAATTCAGCAGAGGTAAATTGTGGACCATTGTCAGACACTAAAACTTCTGGAAGACCCTCAATACAAAAAATTGAAGTCAACGCCTGTATAGTTTGTGCAGACGGTGTAGACTGCATGGGCACAACAAACGGAATATTACTAAATGCATCTATCACGATGAGCCAACGAGAATTCCAATATGGACCAGCGAAATCAATATGTACTCGCTGCCAGGGACCGGCAGGGCGTGCCCACTCAAAATAGCGTTGAGGCGGAGCAGCTTGGTGTCGAACAATCTGTAGACATCTGCGTAATCTGCTTATCAATGCCGATCCATGTACAATGACGGCGGGCAAGCTGCTTGGTGCGGACCACTCCCCAATGACCTTGATGCAACAAGTCGAGGACCTTGGATTGGAGCACTTGGGGAACCACTACACGAGGCTGGTCATTCTCGGTGCGTAACAGCAAAACTCCGTGCGAAACAGACAACAGATGACGTTGCGGATAACAGCGACGAACCACAGGATCCGATATGTCCTTTGCCTTGGACGGCCAACCACGTTGAACAAAACGTAATAGTAAACTCAGATGAGGATCCGTAGCTGTCTCACGTGCCACCTGACGATAATCAATTGGAAATTCCCGGAGGGATTGATGCTCATCGGCGTCAATCTGATGGCAAGAGTCGTCAGAGGAATCGAAGACATCATCCGCAGCAATTGGCAATCTAGAAAGCGCGTCAGCGTTTGCATGCTGAGCTGTAGGGCGATACAGTATCTCATACTGGTATTTTGATAACAAAAGAGCCCAACGTTGTAGTCTCTGAGCTGTCCGCTGAGGAACTGGTTTAGACGGATGGAACAGTGACGTCAGGGGCTTGTGATCTGTTACTAAATAGAATGGTCTACCATAGAGGTAGTGATGGAATTTTGTGACACCGAACACAATAGCCAACGCTTCTTTGTCCAATTGGCTATAATTACACTGAGCTTTGTTTAGCAATTTAGATGCGAACGCAATAGGACGTTCGTTGTTACCGACTCGGTGAGACAACACAGCACCGAGGCCGAAAGAAGAGGCATCACAAGCTAACACCAGAGGCTTGTTAGGGTCGTAATGGACCAGACAACGATCATTCAATAAAGCCTCTTTAAGCTGCTGAAAGGCTGATTGGCAATCAGCTGACCACACAAACGGAACATTCTTACGGCGGAGACGATGCAACGGTGCAGCAATCTGTGATGCATTAGGTATAAACCTAATATAATATGTCAATTTGCCAAGAACTGCTTGCAATTCCTGCAGATTGCGAGGGGCGGGCAAATCACGAATAGCTGCTAAATGTGACTGGGAGGGATGAATGCCTTGAGCATTAATAACATGTCCCAGATACTCCATCTCCGTAAGGAAAAATGAACATTTATCGATGTTGCAACGTAGGCCTGCCTGAGACAACACTGTAAACAAACACTCCAAATTACGGAAATGTTCAGCAAGCGTCCGACCGGACACAACAATATCGTCAAAATAGTTGCAACACGATGGCACATTAGCCAGAAGTTGTGACAAAAAACGCTGAAAAACAGCTGGAGCTGACGCACAACCAAAAGGCAAACGCAGAAAACGGAACAACCCCAACGACGTGTTTATGACAAAATACTGTTGTGATTGCTCGTCGAGGGGCAATTGCAAATATGCTTCACGGAGATCAATTTTGGAAAAGAAACGAGCTTCCCCTAACTTATCCATCAGCTCGTCCGGTCTAGGCAAAGGAAAAGAATCAATGACAGTCTGAGGTTTAACTGTCGACTTAAAATCAGCACACAAACGTAACTTGCCAGACGGTTTCTTTATAATAACTAAGGGAGAAGCCCACTGGCTCGCTGAAACGGGTTGAATAACACCGTTGTTTTGCCAACGACGAAGTTCATCTGCTACAGGTGCCCGGAGGGCGTGAGGCACTGGACGAGCACGAAAAAATCGAGGCTGAGCATTATCTTTTAACGTAATATGAGCGGCAAAGTTCGAAGCACAACCTAGTTCGTCTTTAAATATGTCACTGTATTGTTTACCCAAATCGGTTATGCGGTCTTGAGGAACAACAATAGAATTAATTTGCAACACATTGTCTTGGATAGACAGGCCAAACAAGTCAAAACAGTCTAATCCGAAAATGTTTACACTGTCTGTAGCGCGGAGCACTGTGAATGAAACTGTTTTTGTATTGCCACGGAATGTGGCTGGCACGCTACATACACCTAACACAGGAATTTGTTCGCCACTATAAGTAGCCAAAGAATGTTTTGCCACTGAAAGTTTAGGGTGGCCGATAGCCGCATACGTAGCACTATTTATGAGAGTCACAGACGCACCAGTGTCTAATTGAAAATTGAAGGTCTTATCCTGGATGCGTAGCTTCACAAGTAGTTTATTACACTGTCTCTGGATCGGCGCAGTGGAGGCGGAAGACACAAAATCAGCGCGTTTAGCGCGTGTTCGCTGCTTACGACAACTCGTGGGTTGGGCGGGTGGAACAACAACTCCCGCTTCACTTGCAGTCTGTACATTACGTTTTACAGCGTTTGAATTACGCATGGGTAGCATAGCAGAGGGCTGGGTGGGTGGCTTATTGCGAACAAGTTCATTACCCACACGAACCGTGGAAGAGTCTTTAAACGCGACCTTCTGGGCGGGCTGGCTTCGAAGAACATGAATATCCATGGGCTGGGCAGCACTAGAATTGTTCTTGCGCTTACGCAAACAAACAGTCTGGATGTGTCCTTTCCTTTGACAAAAGTGACAAACCGCGTTTCTTAACGGGCAACGTTCACGAGGATGAGCAAGAACACACTTAGGGCAAGACTTAACTCTATCATTTTGCACACGCAGCTGACGAATGTGTTTAACATGACGCGGCCGGCTAGTGTTTACAGTCTGACTCTGCCGGTGGGGCCGCGGGCGTGACATAACTTGCTTAGCACAGGCAATTTGAGAAATACATGGCTGATCTAACTCACACTCAGCATAGTCAAAAGTATCTTGGGCTTCAATGATGTTCATCACAGTCTCTAATGACGGGTCAGGCAACTTTAAGATAGCAGCACGAATACGAGAATCTGCAATGTTTTGAGTAATAGCGTCTCGTAACATGACATCACTGTAGGAAGCTCCACACACACAATTAAAACGGCACTGACGGGTGAGGCCCCGTAAATCTGTTAACCACTGCTTATTAGATTGATGTGGAAGTTTCTTCAATCTGAAGAACTTGAATCTGGCTGCTGCCACATGAACTCGCGACTCGAAATACTCAGCAAGCTTGTTAACAACAACGTCATAGTCTAAAGCTTCTGGCTTGGATTCCGGGAACAACTTACAAAGTAGTCGATAGACTTCCACGCCTGCAGTGGAAATTAAATAAAGCTGCCGCTCAGTACCCGTGATTTTGTAGACTGTCATGTGCGCCTGCAACTGCGCGAAATATTCTCGCCATTCTTCTCTTGATGTATCAAAAGCACGGAAAGGTGGTGCTTCCTGTGCTTGTTCCTTTTGTGTTGGAGATTAGCCGCTTGTTTGGCGATTGCTTCCACCAAACTTTGTATTTGCTGACTCTGTAACAAGATCAACTGTTGTAATTCGGCAGACATAGTGAACACAAATTAAACCAGCCCCCAAAATTTTATCGCTATAATCAGTATAACCAGAAACAAGTTGAACCAGCCCTGCACACGAGTTCGGAAGCCCTCGTCGCCAGTTTTGTGGCGGCGTTCGTAGGGACAAACAATTCGCTGTAGAAACGGCTTACGAAGTCACCGCCACACTTTTAATAGCGGGCCGACAGAAAGATGAAAACCCAAACACTCTGATTAAATAAAAGTCGGTACTTATCTTTATTAACGAAGATACAGAAACACAGTAGTGAACTCCGTGTCTACAGAGATCTGTCTAGTTCGAGTCGGAGCAGCTAGGTCAGCGTCGGCTGACGACAAACAACAACTCTGCTGCGATGAACACACAACTGACTAGCAAGTACACAATTCGGTGGCGAGTATACAACTGAGCGGCGAATACAGAACTGTCCTAGCGCTCGCGACTCCAGCGCTTAAGAAACCAGAAGCCAGCGGTGGCGCGCGCAGACTTGCGGCGATTTCCTGTCTCGCTGGCGCTGCTTATGCGGACGGCGTCCGGACTTTGATGCTGCCATCCTTTTGGCAGCGGGCTCGGGTGGCATTACTGGCTAGGATATAACAAGTACCTTGGCGTTTATCCCACCGATCCGAAAAGCCACAGAGATGCTTCATAGACAATGTTATTGTTGCACGTGGAGCGATGAAGGATTTGCACAGTGATAAATCATTAGTTTTTGACTGGTTTGATGCAGCTAGCCACGAAGTCCTCTCCTGTGCCAACCTCTTCATCTCAGAGTAGCAATTGCAACCTATGTCCTCAGCTATTTGCTGGATATATTCCATCTCTGTCATCCTCTACAATTTTTGCCCTCTACAGCTCCCTCTAGCACGATGGAAGACATTCCCTCGTGTCTTAACATATGTCATATCATCCTGCCCCTTCCCCTTGCCACCTTCTGCACATATTCTTTTCCTCTTCGATTCTGCATAGAACCTGCTCAATCCTCACCTTATCAGTCCACATAATTTGCAAAATTTTCCTGTAGCACCACACCTCAAATGCTTCGATTTTCTTTTCTTCCAGTTTTCCAGTAGTCCATGTCTCACTACCATACGACGCTGTGCTCCAAACCTACAGTCGCAGAAAATTCTTCCTCAAATTAAGGCTTATGTTTAATGCTAGTAGATTTCTCTTGGCTAGGAATGCCCTTTTTGCCAGTGCTAGTGTGCATTTGATATCCACATTGATCCGTCCGTCATTGGTTATTTTACTGCCAAGTTCTACTGTGTAAACATCGATCTTGTTGTTAAGTTTCTCGCTGTTCTCTTTTCTGCTACTTCTCATTACTTTCGTCTTTCTTCGATTTACTCTCAGTCCATATTCTGTGCTCATGAGACTCTTCATTCCATTTTGCAGATCATGCAGTTCTTATTCACTTTCACTCAGGATAGCAATGTCATCAGCGAATCGTATCATCGATATCCATTCACCTTGAATTTCAGTTCCACTCCTGAACAATTCTGTTACTGCTATCATTGCACTTTCGACGTATATATTAAACAGTAGGGGGAAAGACTACATGCCTGTCTTGCTCCCTTTTTAAGCCGAGCACTTCGTTCTTGGTCGTCCACTCTTATTATTCACCTTGACTGTAGTAAAAGCTGTATATTGCTCGTCTCTCCCTATAGCTTACCCCTCTTTATCTCAGAATTTCGAACATCTTGCACCATTTTACCTTGTCGAACGCTTTTTCGAGGTCAGCAGATCCTATGAACGATTTTTCTTTAGTCTTGTTTCCATCATAATCGAAACGCCAGAATCGCCTCTCAGGTGCCTCTACCTTTCCTATAGCCAAAATGATTGTCATCTAACACATCCTCAGTTTTCTTTTCCATTCTTCTGTATATTATTCTTGTAAGCAACTTCGATGTATGAAATGTTAAGCAGATTGTGCGATAATTCTAGCACTTGTCAGCTCTTGCAGAATTTTGTGGATGATATTTTTCCCGAAAGAGTGATGGAATGCCGCCAGACTGTTACATTATACACACCAACGTGAATAGTCATTTTGTTGCCTCCACCTCCAATGATTTCAGACAATTTGTTGGAATGTTATCTATCCATTCTGCCTTATTTCATATTAAGTCCTCCAAAGCTCTCTTAAATTCTGTTTCTAATACTGGATCCTTTGTCTCTTCTAAATCGACTTTTGCTTCTTCTTCTATATCAGACAAGTTTTCCCCCTCACAGAGGTTTTCAGTGTACTCTTCCCACCCATTCCCTCTCTTCTCTGCATTTAACAGTGGAATTCTCGTTTAACTCTTAATGTTACCACTTTAGCTTTTAATGACACCGAAGGTTGTTATGACTGTCCTACATGTGGAGTCAGTCCTTCCGACAGTGATTTCTCATTCGATTTCTTCACATTTTTCATGCAGCCATTTCGTCTTAGCTTCCCTGCACTTCCTGTATATTTAATTCTTCAGTGAATTGTACCTCTGTATTCGTGAATTTACCTGAACATGTTTTTAATGGCTTCTATCATCGATCAACTGAAGTATTTCTTGTGTTACCCATGGTTTCTTCGCTGTTATCTTTCTTGTACCTATGTTCTTCTTTCCATCTTCTGTCATTTCTCTTTTTAGGGATGTCCATTCCTCTTCAACCGTATTGCCTACTGAGTTATTCCTTATTGCTGTATCTATTCCAGTAGTGAACTTCAATCGTATCTCGTCACTCATTAGCACTTCCATATCCCACTTCCCTGTGTATTGATTGTTCTTGACTAATCTCTTGAACTTCAACCTGTGCATATCACTACCAAATTGTGATATGAGTCTATATCTGCTCCGGGGTACGCCTTGCAATCCAGTATCTGATTTCGGAATCTCTGACTGACCATGATGTAATCTAACTGAAATCTTTCCGTACCATCCAGTCTTTTCCAAGTATACCTCCTCCTATTGTGGTTCTTGAGCAAAGTATTCGCTACTAGTAGCTGAACTGTATTACAGAACTCAATGAGTCTTTCTCCGCACTCGTTCCTTGTCTCAAGCCCATATTCTTCTGTTACCTTTTCTTCTACTCCTTCCCCTAAAACTGCATTCCAGTCCGCCATGACTATTAGATTTTCATCTCCCTTTACGTACTTTATTACCCTTTCAGTATCCTCATATAGTTCCTCTATCTCTTCATCTTCAGCTTGCGATGTCGGCATGTATACCTGAAATATCATTGTCGGTGTTCATTTACTGTCGATCCTGATAAAAACAACACTATCACTAAACAGTTCACAGTAACATACTGTATTCCCTATCTTCCTATTGATAATGCATCTACTCCCACTATAGCATTTTCTGTTGCTGCTGATATTACCCCATAGTCATCTGACCAGAAATCCTTGTCTTCTTTCCATTTCACTTCATTGACTCTTACTACATATAGGCTCAGCCTTTGCATTTTCCTATTCAGAACTTCCTGCTTCCCTACAAGTTTCAGGCTCCTGACATTCCTCGTCCCGACTCGTAAAATATTGTCCTTTCGTTGGTTATTCAATCTTTTTCTCATGGTCCATTCCCCGTCGGCAGTCCCCTGCCTGAGATCCGAATGGAGGACTACTACTGAATCTTTTCCCGATGGAGAGATCATCATGACACTTTTTTAGTTACAGGCCATATGTCCTGTGGGTACATGTTATGTGTCTTTAATGTTGTGGTTTCTGTTGTATTCTGCATCCTCATTCCGTTGATTATTGCTGATTCTTCGGCCTTTGGGGACAGTTTCCCACCTCAAGGGCAAGAGAGTGCCCTGAACCTCTGTCTGCTCCTCCGCCCTCTTTGACAAGGCCGTTGGCAGAATCAGGGTCAATTCGTATGCCAGAAGTCTTCGGCCGCCAATACTGAATATTAATGTGAATTTTAGCAGTGGCAGGTTTCGGAACCGGGACCGAGGACTTTTGTTTCTAAACAAAGACGCTACCCCTAGACCACGGCGAAGGAGATCTTTTGTTTTGTTGTACTAAATTATCATTTCACGATTTCCTGTTGTTTCCTCGATGTCGTCTGAGTAGAGCTTATTACCAAGCAAGATTACAACGTTATTCTCCTTTTGGACATGTGACAGCAGCGCCTTACTTAAATCAAAGCCGACTGTGTTTTCCCGATAATTTGAGAACGTAAAAACTGTTGTAATATTTCAGGCTTATTCTTTTCTTACAGGTTTCAACTTTTTCAAACCAAAGTCTCCAATCATTCACTGATAAAGAGGAACTAACGAAAAGCAGTTGTCAACAATGATATTTATACTAGTGCCATGAATGTGATTTCATAAGTTTTTCACATAATAAGACGGACAGCTTCATCTTTTTCTCGGACTACGTTGCCAATTGAGCCGTGCGAGGGTCGCATTTATCCCATATATTCTTTGTGATCTTCTATTACTGTACTACCTCCTCGTTTTCTTATTCCATTTACTGGCGTCACTAACTTCATGCCTTACTTGCCCGTGAGCGGCAGCAGCAGCGCGTCTCGATAAGTGCACTGTCGGACCATCTCTGGAGCGACCGATAGTATTTCCGGGTCGTGTGTCTGGCAGTCAGTTGGAGACGGACCGGCAGTGCAGTCAGGACGCAGCTGCAGTGAAGTCGTGGGACAGAGCGCCCGTGAGGCGCCAACAGCCAGTGCTCGCCGACCGTTGGTGACACACATGAAATGTCCGGCAGAGGGAGATTTGAGCAGGGCGACCGTTGGTTGGTCGTTCGGGTGGTCTCTGATCGTCCGACGTATAGTTGGTCCTTTCACCATTTCCGGGCCTGGGCAGTTGGTCGATTGGCATGGAGCAGCGAGGAAATCTCCACGGTCCACAGTTTGGCCAGGCCGACCATCGAACATCTGAGCGCCCTTCGGTGTACTGCCCCCTTTTTTATTTGTTCTTGTTGTTTGTATTTGTACGGCTTCTAGCCGATTTTCTCAAACTTAGGTTGTTTTGCCCTTAAGGCGTAAGATTCTTTAGGCCTTCAGCCTAATTTAAAGAACTGTGTCACCTATGACCTTTGCCATTTTAATGGTTTTAATGTTGTTGAATTTTAAGTGTTGATCCTTCAGCCAGTTTTGAGTTTCAGTTGTTTTGCTCTTAAGGCCTTTAGGATAAATTAGAGAACTGTTTCATGTAAGGCCTTTGGTATTAAAAAAAATTAACGTTATGAAGTTTTAAGTGTTAGGCCTTCAGCCGATTTGAATTTAACAAGTTTGCTCTTGAAGTGTCTGATTCTTTGGGCCTTCAGCCTAACTAAAAAACTGTTGTAAGATAAGGCTTGCCTTTTAAATTTCTGATTATGCTTGCGTTTTAAGTTATTGACCTTCAGCAGGTTTTAAATTAAAGTGGCTTCCAATCAGTAATTAGATCCCAAAGATCAAAGGTGTGTGTTTAAACAAAGAAAAAAAATTAGTCTCTTGTAATGTTTGATCAAATAATAAAGTTGTACGTTCGAGTGTAACTGATAGCCAGTTATTTTGGACCCTCTCCACAGTTGAAACTATATGTCCTTGTCCTGCGGGTTTTGCAGGGCGTCTCACCAATATATGGAATAGCGTATAACGTGTAATAAGTCTTGGAACTATTCAGAGTAAACCCTTAGCTGCCCGTCTGTTTGTGTGAGCAGCTCTGTATACTCCACCGAGATACAAGAGACCAATGACAGGTCTTAGTTCTACAGTATTTGTAGTTCAGTCTACATAATTGAGCTACAGGGAACTCACAATGGTGACATCAAGACCTCATGGACGTTCAACAATTCTTACAACTTGACACTATCACAATAACAATGCAAATTTTTGAGTTAACATCGCTTAAAAAATGGCTCTGAGCACTATGGGACTCAACATCTTAGGTCATAAGTCCCCTAGAACTTAGAACTACCTAAACCTAACTAACCTAAGAACGTCACACACACCCATGCCCGAGGCAGGATTTGAACCTGCGACCGTAGCAGCCTCGCGGTTCCGGACTGCAGCGCCAGAACCGCACGGCCACCGCGGCCGGCTAACATCGCTTACATGTAGGCACTGTTACCAGCATAATATACACCAGGGACGATTCTAGAAGTCGGTCAAGGGGGGCTGGCTAATGGGGGGGGGGGGGGGGGGGTACTTCACTGATAAACTGCTAAAAATTTAGTGTTGCTTAAAGTAGCTTTCGGTAACTCTTTTGGAATTCAGGGAAAAAACGTGTCTACAGAATGTGTGTGCCCCGGAAAATTTGGTAGGCATACCCGGAATATTTTACTTTCTTGATTATTGTAAGTGGTACTCGTACATTACTGTACATCCAGCATATATTAATAAATAAGACGCCAATCTTAAATTACATGATATTTATTGGTTCAGACAGTAAGATATTTGCCCATCTTATTCTTTGGTTAAAATGCGTTTGAAATAAATTGCAACCTATATTGCTACATAATTATAAAAAAGGATTGAATCTGTTGAAGTAAATTATTCGCTGATTTTTGAAGTCATTTTATCTAGTTACTATGATACTCCATTAGAGGGTGGGGGGGGGGAAGAGCTATAGCCCCCATTGCCCCCTCCCCCCTTACCACCGCCCCTGATATACACAAATTTCAATAAATTGTAGCCAACATACTCTTTGTAATACACAATAAAAAAAGTACTCCAATGTTCTTAGGACTCTGGTGTGAGGTGTGAGGGTTAGACATGTGGATTTTTGGCTTTGATGACATGTAAAAGTCTTAGTGTATGCGGTGCCCATAAATGATGTGGATACACTACTTGACCGTTAGTTAAATGCCTGCTACACAATCCGGCAACCAGCTTCGACGTTCCGACGAATATGTGATTCCATGAGACAGAGGCTGCATTAAATGGATGGCTCTCTCATCTAACTTTTGTTTTGGACAGTAGCGTGGTCATTGCCAGTAGTGGTAGTAGACCATGACACCGAAAATGTGAGGTTTACCACCAATGTTAATACTTTTTTTTTCCTTGTTGCATGCTACATACTCTGTAAACACTGGAATCATATTTATAGACACCCTGTGTACTGACAGCTGTTAGTAATTAGCCACTTGTTTCCACTGGGAGAATGTCATTGATGGAGTGTTGATGTGACATTACTATTTATAATGGTAATCCCTATCATGTACGAGGTTATCCACCAATATCGCCGGGTCTTCATAAGAGTTACTAAAACAAGTAGACATATGATGATGAGGTCCCATACTCCGAGGAGCGTGAGGGGCTATGCGGGAGACCCGAACCAACGTACTTGTCCAGGTCCTAGCGAAGGTTGTTTGCCATTGCCTTCCTCCGACCGCAATGAGGATGAATGATGATGATGAAAACCACACAACAACACCCAGTCGAGGCAGGGAAAATCCCTGACCCCCACGGCGAATCGAACCCAGCACCCCGTGCGTGGGAAGCGAGAACACTACCGCAAGACCACGAGCTTCGGACAATAGACATATAGAAAGTAGATAAATGTGACTGGGTTGTGAACGCTGTAACTTTTCAATTGACGCTACAGGTGGTATATACGGGTGCCTTTTGTGATGCAGAAAACGTCTCTTGCTGTACCTGTTACGACCCCTAGTGGTAGATTACAGTGACCGCTGTAATTATAACATAACGTGTGATCGGAAGTTTCCATTTGAAGACCGTAGAGTCCAGAATCGATATGCCAATGAGACAAAATCGCTGTGAACAATGATACAATCATCCCAGAGACGTACCACTTTGAAGATACCAGTTTGATGTACTACCTTGTCCCGCGGCGTGGAGAAGTCCGTAATTGTCTGCTGCACATCCTCGTCCGACAGCAATCTTTGACTTTTCACGGCTTATCTTGAGGGACCGAAGGCATGATAATCACGACTACAGAGCGGGTGTTCGAATGTCTCCCACTTGCCCGTAATGGACGAGGCTGCTCTCACACATGGTACAGTGTCCTACGTAGAATTGCGACGAGGACGGAACTTTGTGCACCATCCATAACGGTGGTTTTCGACAGCTATGTTGCGCCATACATACTTTCATCATTCTCTGATGGACGTCTGCTGGTGGTTGTCCTTTGGCAGCCAAGAAAAGAATAACAGCACGTTGGTCCCGTTTGGACGCATTTTGTAATACCTTCGCCACAGCTCGTGTTTCCGCGTTTACCGCAGGCATGTTAGAATGACACGAATGCCACTCTGATCCCTTGCCTTCATTTCGGTGCTTGTGTACAAGTATAGGAGTCATGATACGCTGCATATGTTGATCGCTCCATATACCTAGCAATTCTTTCACATACAGTGAGGTGACTAAAGTCAGGGCATAGCGATATACATCTACAGACGGGGGTACTATGGTGTAAAAAAAGGTAGAAATGGGCAGTGCGCTGGTGGAGCTCTCGATTGTAGTCAGGAGATCATGGGAAGAAGTTTCCCTTGTGATTACGACCACACGACGGGAATTAATAGATTTCGAACGCGGAAAGTTAGTTGGAGTCACACGATTGGGACTTTTCACTTCGTAAATCCTTAGAGAATTCCATATTCCGAAATCCACAGTGTCAAGAGTGGGCCGGGAATACCAAAGTTTAGGAATTACCTCTCATTAACTTAAAGACAGATACCCTCGCTGTAGTGAAGTTACTTAAATCACCTAATAAAGGCAAGGCTTGCTGTGCAGACCGCATACCAGTTAGGTTCCTTTCAGAGTATGCTGACACAACAGCTCCATATCTAACAATGATACACAACCACTCGCTCATCGAAGTATCTGCACGTAAAGACTGGAAAGTTACGCATGTCACACCAATACCCATAAAGGGAACAAGATGAATCCTCTGAGGTACAGACCAGTATCACCAACGTCTTGTTTGCAGCGGGGGTTTGGAACATATTCCGTGTTTGAACATAATGAGTTATCCCGAAGAAAAAGATTTATTGACTGATAGTTAGCAGGGATTCAGGAAAAATCTTTCTTGTGAAACACAACTATCTCTCCGTTGTCACGGAGTAATGTGTGCTGTCGACAGGGACTGTCAAATTGATTCCGTATTTTTTAGATTTCCAGAAGGCTTTCGACACTGTTTCTCACATGCGTCTTCGGCCGTCCGCTTCGGCCGAGCGGTTCTACGCGCTTCAGTTTAGAACCGTGCCTCTGCTGCCGTAGCAGGTTCGAATCCTGCCATTTGAACCATTTCGAACAAGCTTCTTCTAATCAAACTGCGTAGTTAAGGATTATCGTCTCAATTGTGCGACAGGATTAGTTTTTTTGTGTCAGGTAGGTCACAGTTCGTAGTAATTGATGGAAAATTATCGAGTGAAAAATAAGTAATATCTCGCGTTTCCCTAGAAAGTGTTATAGGCCCTCTGCTGTTCCTGATGTACGTAAACGACATTGGAGACCAACTGAGAAGCTCTCTTAGAATGTTTGCAGATGATGCTGTCATCTACCATTTTGTGAAGTCATCAGTTGATCAAAACGAAATGAAAAGTGGGTTAGACAAGACATCTGTATCGCGCAAAAAGTGGCAGTGACTCTAAATAGTGAAAAGTGTGAAGTTGAACACATGAGTACAAAAAGAAATCCGCTAGATTTCAGTTAAACGATAAATCGCACAAATCTAATGGCTCCAAATGCAACTAAATGTTTAGATATTACATTTATGAATAACTTCCGTTGAAAAGATCACATAGATAATGTTTTATGTAAAGCAAACCAAAGACTGCGATTTGTTGGTAAAACACTTAGAAAATGCAATATATCGACTAAAGAGACCGCGTACACCACGCTTTTCCGCCCTCTTTTGGAATATTGCTGTGTGGTGTGGGATCCGCATCAGATGGGACTGACGGAAGACGTCTTAAGAGTTTAAAGAAGGGCAGGTCGTTTTGTATTATCGCGATATAGGGGAGAGAATGCAGCTGACATGGATGAATTAGGGTGGCAGTCACTAAAAAAAAAAGGCGTTTTTCGATGTGGCAGAATCTTCTCGTGAAATTTCAATCAGCAACATTCTCCATCGAATTCTAAAACATTTTATTGGCTCCCATCTATACAGCATCAAATAATCATGTTCATAAAATAAGAGAAATCAGAGCTCGCACAGAAAGACTTCTCGTTTTCCTCGCACGCTGTTACAGAGTGGGACAGTGGAGAAATAGCCTGAAGGTGCTTCGATGAACCCTCTGCCACGCACTTAATTTGAATTGCAGTGTCATAATGTAGATCACGGACAACGCAGGGGCTGACGGCCTTCACTTGACGACCGAAAGCTTGATACGGTTGTCAGTGCTAACAGAGAGGCAACATAGCGTGAAATAACCGCAGAAATCATTGTGGGACGTACGACGAACGTATCCGTTTGGACAGTGCGGCAAAGTTTGGCCTTAATGGGCAGCAGCAGAGCGAAGCGAGTGCCTTTGCCAAGACACGACATCGCCTACAGCGCCTCTCCTTGGCTTGTGACCTGTCGGTTGGACGCTTGACAAATGAAAAACTGTTGCCCGGTCAGATGAGTCTTGATTTCTGGTGGTAGAGTTCAAGTGTAGCTCAGACCCCGTGTACCCACTGATCCAAGTTTTCAGCAAGGCACTGTGCAAGCTAGTGGTGGCTCAATAACGGTGTGGGACATGCTCCTCTGGTATAACTGAACCGAACCTTGACTGGAACTGGTTATGTCCTGCTACCTGGAGACCATTTGCAGCCATTCATGTTCTTTGTGTTCCGAAACAACGAAGGAATTTTTATGGATGACATTGTGCCATATCACCGTGCTACAATTGTTCACGACTGGTTTGAAGAACATTCTGGATAATTTAAGCGAACTATTTCTCCACCCTTATCGGCCAAAATGAAACCCATCGAACATTTGTGGGGTATAATCGAAAGATTAGTTCGTGCACAAAATCCTGCAGCGACAACACTTTCGCCATTACGGTCGACTGTAGAGGCAGCATGGCTCAGTGTATCTGCAGGGGACGTCCAACGACTTGCTGAGTCCATGGCACGTCGAGGTGCTGCTCGACGACGGGCTAAAGGAGGTCCGACACGATATTAGGAGGTATTCTATGACTTTCGCCCTTCGGTATTAAGTGTCAATGGAGGCAGGTACACAAATCTTTAACGTAATCTCAGAAGAAGAAATGATATGAAGTTAGGTCAGGTGAAGTTGAGGATCACTGAAGAAGAGGATACTCACTGTGGGGAGCACATCCAATCCAGTGCTCAGCTAATTTGGCAACGAGGTAATAACAGACGTATGAAAGTGCAGTGGCGTACCGTCTTGTTGCGAAATGAAATCTGCACTGTCTTGCTGTGACTGTGGCATGAGCTATCACTGCGGCTTGTACAGGTGCACAAAACTTGTTGCAGTTTTCTCCACAAATGAAAACTAATCTATGAACTTCTGAAGAGGGCATGGCGCAAAAATACTTGTACCTTATGTGAATCAGGAATATGTTCCAAAATCTTGTGTGGATGCTCTTTGATCCAAACAAGCATGTATGACGATTCACCATTTCAGACACATGAGTCGTCACATGAGTCTGCCTTTTTTCTGCAAGCTACATATTTAGCGAGTCTCACGGAACGTGTTCTAGCACGCGTGGATAATTTCGTCTGCCGAAAGTTTTAGCTGAAATTTGGTACGAAATATTCGCTCAGCGGCTCGTAGTGAATTCAAGGACACAAAACGCACGCATTGCTGCATTATAGGCTACCCGCTGGTAGACAACAAATCATAAGAAAATAATAATGTCGACAATATCTTCGCGTATGAGCCATGAGCCATCACAAAAGTTATCTCTTGGAATTTTTGAGCCGCGAGACACTTGCAAACAGTGCAACATAGGAGGGAGAAAATGTTCTGAGACGATGGGAGCTAACTGAACTCATGTCGGTCGCGACTCATTCGTTTTACTCCCCGGAAAACACGAACGAGTAGCCAACTACAAAACTTTCCAGAAAAGGAGTTAAGAGTTCCACGGTTGTCTGTGACGTGGTCAGCATGTGAAGGAGCATAATTCATTTGATGTACAAGTTTAAGAACACAGCTACTTCCACAACCGCCATTTTTTCTAAGCATTGTTTACTTTAATACGCGCATCTGGCACTTTCGTATCAGCAGACACCATCCATTTCCTTCTGATAGCTGCAGCAAATGATATGGTGAACAAGAATCGGGAGTCACCGGAAAGGCATACGACGTTTACTCATAAAGCTTTAATGATCATCTCAAAAAATCAAATTGTGTAACTTGGTCTCAGTATTCTCTATTTATTCGCACTTCAAAGTGATACATTTCACCCAACCCTGGAAGTCTTTGGGAGTGCCTTTGTTCTAAAAGTCTTCACCTTGGTTATTGAGGAAACTTTTACTTCGAAAATAAACGTGTCATCATTCAGGAAATTGCTGTCACGCAACGATTTTTTCATCCGAGAAAACGGGTGGATGTTAATGGGTGCCATGTCAGGGAAACATGGGAGAAGACGCAAATTGCCGGCCGGAGTGGCCGTGCGGTTCTAGGCGCTACAGTCTGGAAACGAGCGACCGCTACGGTCGCAGGTTCGAATCCTGTCTGGGGCATCGATGTGTGTGATGTCCTTAGGTTAGTTAGGTTTAATTAGTTCTAAGTTCTAGGCGACTGATGACCCCAGAAGTTAAGTCGCATAGTACTCAGAGCCATTTGAACCATTTGAACCAAGACGCAAATTCTGTGTAGACACAGCCGGGTAGTTGTCGTGGAGCAACAACACTCCGTTGGACAGCTTTGTGCGAAGCTTCGTCTTGACTACCTCCCGCAGTTTTGTCAGGAGATTTCGGTGGTGTGCTCTTGTGGCAGTGTAACCTTACGAGCAGAATATGTTAACACCATGCCATGCAAGTCCCAGATATGTGTGTCTTCACTTTTTCAATAGTGGTGAAGTCACATGTTTTCACTATTTGCTTGTGTTCTAGGTGGTCTTTAATTCCACACGCAACACCACGCTGGATAGGTGGCTAAGAGGTCATCTGAATGGGGTAGAGACTGCCACTGCATTTCGGTTCCTGCCTCGGTTAGATGGAGTCTTTGAGTGGATGTGAGAGTCGCTAAATCTAGTGGGTGACGACCTTTCTCACGTTCAAAATGACGAGTAAGATGCTGAAAACTGATTCTTGACAGATTTTTACTTTTATCAGTGTCGACTAGATTGTGAAATGATCGCCTCTTGTGATTTACATTTCTTTGCAGAGATGCAGACTGCCACTTACTTCTTCGTCCCTGTGACTTGTTTGACCGCATCGAAGGGTTAGCGCCGTGCAACCACAGATGGTGCGCGCTTGCTTCCAAGAAGTCAGTATGGATTGCTGCAGGGTTGTTACTTTTCCATTGATGATAAAGAGTGATCGCACGGTCATTATCAATTAACTGCGCCATTTTGTTTTGGCTCCTGTACCGACGTGCTGCACTAGCGTAGGCTGGGGATTTCATTAGGTGTCGCGACTAAGTGCCTGTAAACAAACAAAAATTAAATACCTTACTTTATGTTTTCGAGTTGTCAGTTAGAACCTACGATCATCTCTCATAATGGATTTTCACTGCCCTGCAGCGTCCTAATTAGTAAATGTTCATAATTACTCAGAAACTAAGTAGCTTTAGCGTGAACCCTAGTTTAATAAGTTATGTGTAAGTAAAGTGTGACAGAGCGCATATAAGTATTTTCTGATGGGTTCCAGGCGACTGAAGGTTTTGCCAAACTGGAATTCTCCCAGCGTCTTTGTCATCCGCGATAAAGGGTTTCTAGCTTAACAAACCGTACAAACTTCGCCCCTCAAGAGATATAGGGGAGCTCAAGAACGAGTTTGAAACGAGAAAACTACAGGCAGGTTGATCCTTACTGTACAACCCTAAGACCTGTGGAAGTTAGTGGATATGGTGCGTCTCCAGAGTCATGTCATGATACGACTCCCTGTCAGAATCTCTCTAGCTGACTATAATTTTATTTTCAAAGTAAAATGATCATTATTGAAAACTGTTTTTTTCCTGATCCTCAGCAGTTACTAACTTATTCTCCAGAATAAAATAGTGAACCATAGAAATTTTCAAAGCAGTAAATATTTTAAAATCTGGATAAATTATTTTTCTATACAGCTAATTGACATTTATGCAACGAAACATATACAGTAGCAAAAATTTGGCAGATAAGCGCCCTAGTGTAGAACATCCCTTTTTGTCCTTGTAATGCCACTGACACGGCGTGGCATAGAGCTTTGTTTGGGTGGTCTCCTAGGGTTGTTCACCTCAGTAACGTATCAGATATTAATAAGATTGAGAGCAGCTACCTCAATGCTCTCATATCCGCAAAGAGCTCTTCAAACCATTGTGAAATAATTTGGGAGAGATTTGGTAGTGCATGGTACTCTTGTAGTACAAGTGACTTGTGATATTTTGTAGACAAACGGATGTACATAATCGGATAGTTGGTTCCTGCGCCAACTTTCGGTAATGTGCGTGACAATGCAGTGAAATCAAAGATCTAATTCTATATCATACACACATACTCTTCAGAAGAATGCCTGAACAACTTAGTTACGTTACAGCAGCGTTAAAATTGTGGTTTGGAAGGGTTGGTAGCTATGGAGGCAAAATCTCATCATCATTAAACTCCTCACAAATTTATTTGGACGTAGAAAAATAAGCAAATTGTCTTAAACGCACGGTGAGGCACCACTTAAGACAGGCGACAAATTACTCAGTCACTTTTAGTCATAGAGGAAAATCTTTTGAACCTAAGCTCCTCCGCTTGAAGGAGGACATAGTGCGGTGTTCGTAATTCTTTTTTTTTGTTTTTTTTGTTTTGTTGTCCGAAAGGTAGAAGAGATATGACATTCACCCCCTTTTTTTTTTTTTTTAAATGCGCTGGCCCGTCATATTACATACCTTTTAATAATACGTTTCAAAACGTGTACAGTGTATTAGATTCTGTAAAGTTTGGTTATGTGTCAGGGTTCATTAACCATAGATTATCATCGACGTGGTTGCTTTACTGTACAAGTTACATCGAATGTAAACAACAGATTACTCACTGCGGGATACGTGTGTTCATCCCTTAAATGAAGACCATCGAATATAAAAAATATTCCTCTCACTGGAGGGTTGATGTGTTTATGTGATGCATGAAGATCATTAGTCGGTGGTCTGCTGTCGTTACGAATTGGTGACGTCTTCATGAAGTTATCAGGTTTTCGCATTGTTCTACGGAAAAGATGAGAAAGTTGATGTGAATTTTATTTAGGGTAAATGTCGACAAAATATGAGAGAAGCAGTGTGATTGTATGCTGAGAGATGCCCTTATCGTGCAGTACATTCGCGATCTGCCTTTGCAATAATACGCACATTTCAGGAAAAAGGAAACGTCTATAGTAAAAAACGCAAACGGCTCAAATTTGCAACTGACGAGCGACTTTCAACTGACATCTTAGCAGCTGTAGCACACAGTCCACATGATAGTGCAAGAATCTCAAACGCAAGGGTAGAATCAGTCAAGTACGTGTTCTGTGAATACTACAATCCAACAGATTTCACCCACACAGCAAATCACTTTATGAGGAGCTCCGTGGCCATGACTTTCCACGAAGAGTACAGTTCTCCTAATGGGGACTGTGGAAACAGATGTCATGTTCTTGACAAAGATGTTAATTACAGATGAAGCGTCATTTACAAACCGTGGGCATGTTAATCTTCACATCATGCATTACAGGTCCTTTGAAAACCCACAGTGGGTGATACAAATAGACAAACAAAGTCCGTGATCGGTCAACGAGTGGTGCAGTCTTCTAAATAATGCCATTTCATAGATGGAAACTTAAATAGTGTGAAGCATATGGGTTTCTTGACACAGGTAACGCCACTGTTTCTAGAAGACATCCCACTGAACGTACCAGAGAGCATGTGGAACCAAGGCGATGGATGCCCAACACTTTCTGCATGAAGAATTACAGAGTTTCTGAACAATAGATCTGAAGATGGTTGTATTCGTCGATCCTGCAACACAATATGGCCTCTACTTCCGCCATGCCTTAAATCTCTAAACCTCTACCTGCGTAATAAATTCAATCAAGTTTACACTGAAATTCCAACCATTCACGAAGACGTTAAAGATCGTATTATACAAGTTTGCTCTGTTGTGAGCTCAACTGAGAGTCGACATGGAATAGTCCACATCAAATATTTTTACGGCATGTAGGCCTATGATTGTTAATTATCACACGTGTTGCAACAACGTTATCTGATGTCATTAAATTAATTACTGTGCATTTCATCCTAATCTCATTGTAAATGTTTGCGCTTGTAAAAGTTCAACACTGTAATCTAATGTAAGATAATTACTGCACAACCTGCTGCATTGTATGCACCTTCAAATGTATGATTAAAGAATCAAGTAATATAACACGACAATCAAATAACGACATTGACTATGCTTTCTCGTGTACCATTTCCTCTACAAAAACATGATAGGTACCACGCTATGTTCCCCTTCAACCTAAGCAGCTTTTGTTTGAAAGTTTTTCTTCTGTCATTAACAGCGGCTCAGTTATTCAGGTAACTTGTCTCAGGTGGCTCCCCTAGTAATACTTAAATGCATGATGCAGGTGAAATAAATTGGGCTATCTATAATACTTCGCTTTTGCTCTTTTTAATCATGTAATTCTATTGGTACTGAAACAGAAGTTATGATTATAACAATCTGTGTCTCATGCTGTCAAGACTTACTAACGCACAAATTAAATAACTAGGGATGTAATCACAGGTGTGAGACCATAAAACAATTCATGTTCTTCCAAAAGCGTGTAATTGAGAATGGTGTATGTCACAATCGAATTGAACTTGGCTAGATTATAACTGAAGACATTCTGCCATAGCACAGATTTTAGCAGTGGATGTGATATGCTCAACACTGTGGAACAACACAACAAAGACGCAAAACCGTTCGATATCAAGATCACTGGTTGAAAGCATATTCACTTAATCAGCATTCAAACGTCATTAGACCACACCCTCGTCAATTTAAAAAGCAATACGCAGGCGATCTCCGATTCACTTGGGTAACGCTTAAGGGTACCCAGACTGCATCTTTTAATTTCTATACAACATATGCTAGTCTTACCAGATTTCTACTACATAGCTTCACCATATTTAGTTGTTCTTTCAAATTTCATTGTTGTAACTATTACAGTTCCAGAGTTATTGGCTAATTAGAATTTTTTATTATGTATCATTATGCGGGGTGAACATTAATAAAACCGACAAACTGCAGGAACGAATTCCTGACTTTAAGTGGAGGAAAAAAACGACCTATGACCATGTGTCCAAAATATATCGTTGCCACGGTACATGGCATTTACGGATGTCAGTTCTGCTGGCCAATTGCTGTGTGTTCCTTGTGTGTTGCAGGCTGTGTGACTGACGCAACGTATTGTAAGAAGCAAAATGGTCCAGTATTCATGTTGGGACAAAGACGAATTGCTTTTTGTGTACAGTCAAGTAGATGGAAACGGTCGACACGCAGCACGGCTCAACTCTCACAGACACCATCCATATCTCGGAACATTTTAAGTCTTCTTTGGGCATTTGTATGTTCATTGGATCTTTCAGACGGACTAATGTGCAGGAAGGTGGCGATCTGTGCGTACAGCAGATTTGGGAGACCCGTTCCAGACCGCACGGGGTAGCCGAGCGGTGTTAGGCGTCTTGTCACGGTTCGCGCTGCAGCCCCCGTCGGAGGTTCGAGTCCTCCCTCGGGCATGAGTGTGTGTGTGTTTTCCTTAGCGTAAGTTTGTTTTAGTTAGATTACGTAGTGCGTAAGCCTAGGGACCGATGACCTCAGCAGTTTGGTTCCATAGTCCTTAGCATAATTTTTTTACCTGTTCCACAGGATATCGAGACGAACCCTAGTACAAGCTTCAGGCTCCCGCCAACATGGTGTGAGCCAGAATACTATTGTATGTAACCTTAATGGTAATTGCAAGTATCCCTATGACCTGTAGTCCCATGGAGGTCACTTGGAACATCTGTTGTTACGTTGATATGATAGAGCTCTTTACTGTGTTCCGGGAAGATTTGTTGTTGCCACACACCGTCCATTTCTAGACCCATGTTCACAGACTCTTCTCCTCAATTTCAAGTCAGGAGTCTGTCCCTGCAGTTTACCGACTTCGTTAATGTTCACCCTCTATAAATTCAGAGGGTAAAGAAATTAATTTCGTTGACCTTACGTTTAGTGAAGTTTATCTTCATTCACTTCTTCACTTTGTTCTGGTTGCCGTATATTCATGACAGGGAGTTGTCTGGAATTTTGTGAAGTTAGGTATACAAAGAGCTAATAATTTTGATTTAATTTTTTTTAATAGCATTAACAAGACACTTACCGTGAAATCCAGAAGAATTTTTAAACAAAAATGCAGCAAAAAAGTGCGAGAAAACGGTAAATAAATGAGCTACATCTCCAGACTTCTATTGAAAACCCTTCTGTCCGACCATCAGATTTTTTTTTTCGTTTTTTCGTGTTTCACTTTCTTCATCTATCTCTTCTCTTCTTCTTATGCTTCCTCTGCAGAAGTTCGTTTCTTACTCTCCTTGGCAAGGCTGAGATTATTTAGCACTGAAATTCTTCTTGCACTGCCTGCAATTGCTCTTCCTCTTAAACCTTATTGTACCTCAACTTCTTTCACACTGCCCATCATACATTCAGATTTCTAATTGCTAAATCCAGGATTTGGAAACAATACGTTCTTTTGTGCACTAGTTACGTTTCACATACTCTGAAACACGTATGTAACGTAGCAGCGATGGCGAGGCATTGCAGCGTCTCTGACCAGAGAGTATGCGCTTGACCGCGCGAGTGTTGCGAGCGGTTCTCAGTCTGTAGCTCTGTTTAGTTGCGTGCTGTACTCTGTCAGTAGTCGTTGCGAGTCTGTAGCTCTGTCTAGTTGCGTGCAGTACTCTGTCAGTAGTCGTCGCGAGCAGTAGCTCTGTTCAGTGGCGTGCAGTACGCTAGTAGTCGTCATGCAGAGCGGTCGGTCAGTGGTAGCAGCCCAGTGCGGTTGTGTGATGTGGTCTGTCGGCAAAACTGGTCAAGATGCTGAATGAGGTATACTGTTAATTAAGATAATCATCGGATAATGTAAAGTTTAATTATTGTAATTAATTTTCAACAAGTGCCCCCAATAATAATTTTGATTTCAAAAGCAATTTTACATAAAATTTTTATTTAATTGAAGTAACTATTTCGTTCCACTTCCCTTAAACAAAAGTTTCAGTTTTCAGTTAAATAATAAAAAAAAAGAATATTATTATTTGCAATGCAGTTCCTCCAAGCCGTGCGCAAGAATAAGAGCAGAAATTTGACTAGCTGTTATGATGAGGTAAGAGTTTAATTCTGATTTTTGCACAGGGCCATAGACCGATATTTCGGTTTAATTGAATTTCATTAGCACTGAATTGTTTTTCATTATTTTTGTGGGAGCTTACACCAGAGTCAGATTGCGAATTTCACATTTTTGTTGCCTTGGTCAGTACATTTCATTGCAGGGAGGTTATTCTTGGCTCCTATTCATTTATTATTTCTGTCTTTAAATTTTGGTGGAGAAGTTACACTTAGCGCAATGTCCATCAGCATTTCTTAAATAATATTGTCATTCTTGTAAATTTTTGTGGGGAGGTTACAACTCGTATGGCAGAAACTAACCTCTGATCATTAACACTCAATAGTCTACACCAAGCAATGTTACACTCTATATTTGGCAACTATTTATTTGTAAACAGGTCCAATCTTTGTTCTATATCAGATAAGTTATCCATTGTCTGGTAAATAGCATTACCTGGGAAATGAGTAAAAGGAAATGAGTAGAACATTCCTTTGTGAGTCATAGCGGGAAAGAAAGGAACAGGTAAATATGTTTTGTTCTCTAGATTTACACATTGTTTTGACCGCTGCCTCAGCTATGAGAAACACTGCGATTGGTACATGTGAAAAATAATGCGACTCTGCTATAAAGATAACATAGTTGGGAAACATTCGCGTGATACTTTTTAATTTGTTTATGAGAAATACAATTCACGGTAAGGCTCTGCTGCTTGGCTCAAGTCAGCGTCATATAGACGGCCTTTGGAGGACATATGTTTCTTAGAAATGATGAGTAGAAAAATATGTTGCCGTTTCCTGATGCAGCAAAGTTAAATATTTTGTAAGATAAGAAACAAAAATCGTGTATTTTACCCAATGTAGTTAATTTTCGTTCTTGGATATTCGTAAGTACAGCCCAATGTAACTGAAAGGCGATTGCACTAGTCTAGTATTACGACACCAAGTGACCTTTGCTGTCACCAGAGAACTGAACTGACCACAAGATATAATAAACGTGTAAGATTAAGTGACGTGTGAAGCTACCGACCATTCTAGTAGATACCCATAGAGCTGTAGTTAAGCTTTCTACGTCGCACAAAAAGTCCTACTGCATTAGAAGAATGACATTATTGATCACAAAGTATGCATGACAGGTTTCGGCGTTACTTCCATCTTCAGAAATCCAAGTGCAAGCTAGCACAAGGCCAAGAGCGGTACCAGCCAAGTAAGTAACCTAATATGACAGACAGGTAGTCAGTCATCTAATGTTATGCACACGACTAGTAACGCTCTATTATGTGATACCTTCGCCCTTGGATTTCTGAGGATGGAAATAATTCCGAAATGCGTCAACCATGTATTGTGATCAATGAAGTCATTTTTTACCTGCTCCATGACTTTTTGTGCGACGTAGCCAGCTTAACTACACATCTACGCACAACTATTGGCCAGAAGATTCCTGCCAACCTCTTGCGTCTATACACATGTACGTCCCCTGTGTAGTTCCCTCATAACGTGCCGCTTCGTGCTCTTGACCCAGTCTTGGCGTTTGGCTGCCTGAGGCTTCTCGCCCTCTGGGACTCCCATGCCGCCAGTTGCGGACCCTACTCGATGTTACGGGTGCCCTCTCGCTCACAGCGACAGAAGCGCATACGGGTGTACCCTCAACTAATGCACCGGCCACGACATCCAACTGTGACGCGATTATCATGGCGTACCCTTCTTAGCGGCAGTGCTTTAGTCTGTGGGGATGCATTACCCGATGTGCCAAGGGACTAACTGCGGTGTAACACCGATTCCCGTCAGATCACCGAAGTTAAGGGGTGTCGGGCTTAGCTAGCGCCCGGCTGTTGGCGAGCGGTGCAGAAGACAAGTGTCCCACTCCTACACAGCCACCGGCGTGTACCAACGTCTGACTTAATTAGCCAGTTCAGGTGACATTTTACCACGCCTCTAGAGCCCTGTTCCCATGATCCTGCCCCCATTCTGGTATATGTGACCTTTCTTTTCTTTTTTCATTTTTTTTTTTTACGGTGTCCGGAGGCACACATGATGGTCGACTTGTGTGTCCTTTAGCGGGGAAAATGTTTGCTTGCTTAGTGACACACCGACTGTTGTGGAGCGTTTAAATGGGGAGTAATTAGCTGCACTATTGTTCACCTACCTGCAGTTACAAGCCACGACGAAGACGTCTGTTACTAACACGTTGCTACAAACACCAGCTGACTCTGGTACATTACAATCAGATTTTCCAGAGCCGAGGTACTATCGTTACTTTTTGAGATGGTATTGTGCGAGGGCTCATATCGACACGATTCAGATAAGATTCAGCTGACGCCAACAGCCAACAGGTTCAGGTGACATCCTGTTTATCAGAGAGAATCATTCCTTTTTTTTACATACACCATCATAAGCGACAGAAAATATTATGCTGCAACTATTTTCAACAATATACATCACTGTATAGCACGCTTTATAATGTAAAACATACATGTGGTGCACAAGATTTTCAGCTTTACACTCTGCCAAACGATATTGTAAGATGACAAAATTATCAGGGGCGATCATAAAGTTTCCGTTCTTCGGCCGTACAGTCCAGAATCGTTAAGCCAATCAGGCAAAATCACTGTGAGCACTGAAGGAAACATCCCACACACGTACCAGTTTAAAGATACCCGTTTCGTTAGACACTGTTTCCTGCAACGTGAAGAAGTCTGTAACTGCCCTCAGCACACCTATGTCGGACGGGAATCAACGACGCTTCATGGTTTTTTCTAGGCGACCGAAGGCGTCATAATCGCTAGGGTTGAGATCAGGATTATAGGACGAGTGTTCGAGTGTCTCTCAGCCGCTCGGCGTAGCCGCGCGGTCTTTGGCGCCTTGTGACGGTCCGTGCGGTTCCCCCCGTTCGATGTTCGAGTCCTCCCTCGGGCATGGGTGTGTATGTTGTCCACAGCGTAAGTTAGTTTAAGTTAGATTAAGTAGTGTGTAAGCCTAGGTACGGTTGTCCTCAGCAGTTAGGTCCCATAAGACGTTACCATCTTACTAAAGTGTCTCTCACTTGGTATTGGCGTAACTTCTGCGATTCATTTGCGATATGGCGACCTCCACTGAAATCGGGGCAACATTCTACAACATTGGTCTTCGACAGACATGCTGCCCCATAGACATTTTTCATTATCCAATGGATGACTACCAGTGTTGGTCCTTTGGCACATAAGAACAGAATAACAGCACGTTGGTCCTGTTTGGACACATTCGGTAATACCGCCGCCATAGTTCACGTTTCCACATTTACCGCACGCATCTAGGAAAGACACGAATACCTCACTAATCCCCCGCCTTCGTGCCAGTGCTTAAAACCCACATCGAAGTCGTGATGCCTTGCATATAGGCTGCAGCAACGTTCTCAAACGGAAACGTTTGATTGCCCCTTACATTTTCAGCAGTATACCACATTATCGATCAGTCTTTAAAATGCAGTCGATATGTGGCACACCATTTTAAGCTTTATACTTTGCCAGATGATGATGTAAGTTGTCAATATTAAATGCAGCATGACACATGGTTTTACCAGCTTTTGTTCTGTACGTAGGGCCTTCAGAAATTAAGTTCCCCATGTATTCCTAAGCTAACACTACTGTGCAACAAGAATGGCTCATAGTCAGAAGAGAATACACGTTCCAGGTTTCCTGCGACACAGATCTGCTACGGTGCCGGCAGCAGCCGCATCACAGTGTGGGAGTGAAATGGCGTGACTACTGGAAACCTCCTCCAGAGCTGAACTACGCGGTACAGTGCGAATCTAGTGGGAAAAATGACTAAATTACGTACTGATTCACAGTGAAATTGTGAAAGTGTATGGACCAACTGCACAGTCGAGTCCAGACGTAGTGAATGCTGTCAAGAATCTGGCTGCTATTCGGGAAATCCAACCCTCCCGACAACGAGGTCGTGAGAGACGGTGTAACCTCCCCACAGATAAAATATATAATAACCTCCCAACAGTAAAAAATATAAGTATATCATTGAGATTCAGTGTAACCACCCAATAAATGAAATATACAATAAACCTTCCAACAGTAAATAATAAATATATAGCATTCACATTCATTCAGCCTAACCAAGCAACAGATAAATTCCGTAACCTACAAATAATAAAATCTGACTAACCTCTCAATAAAATGATGCCTCACTTGTAACCATTCAATAATTGACTGTGAATTAAAACTGGTAAATTTTGGACGTCAGAAGTGCTGCGTCATGGCCCTGAAAGAATTTTACCTCAATGAAGTCGCCGGATAACGCATATATATCTGCTCCTATAAGAAATTTTTCTGGCACAGCCCAGTGCAATGCTGGCCGATTGATTTGTCATGTATAAAAGAAACAACTGATTTTTCTTTACAATAATCAGGATGACCATTGATTGGAGAAATTAGAAAAATCTTTAAATTGAGATGAATGATTGTCAAAAGTTAATTTTTATAAGAAAGATTATTATTAAGAGAATTTTTAAAACATTTACATAGGACTTGATATAACAATAGTACATACGCGCGGGCTGCTTTTACCTTGTACTACAACGCTCAGGCACCGCCATAGCTCGCCACGACCGCCCCAGCCAACTCCACACACACGACCACAAGCTACTACTTACTCCTACTTATACACAGTTCGTACTGCTGACAACACTGCTCTCTGGTCTGAGATTCTCTTATACCTTACATATAGCAGACAGCGCATGAGCAATCCATCGAAATTACATCTGCTCGAGTGCGCTAGCAACAAATTCCTTAATCGTGGACGTCTTACAACGAAAACACACTTTCGGGTAAGTCACTGTCCCAGTATTTGCCTTAAGCGGTTTAGGGAAATCAGGGGTAACATAAATTTGGATGGGCGGACGGTGAGCTGAACCATCGTCCTCCGAAAGGTGAAATATGACTCCAGTCTGACGAACACTGCGATATCTTGCTGCGTGGGAAGTCCAGATCTTGCACTATCCGATTTACATCATTTCGGCAAACGAAAGAACATCTGAGTGGACAGGGATTTTCCGTCGAGAACGCTGACACAGCGGTTCACGAATGGCTCATTGACCAAGGAGCGGATTTCTATCCTCAATTGATTGTTGTTTGTAGAGACTTGGGGAGAAAGTTGAAAGCTATTCTCCGTAATCTGTGTGAGTTTGAAGTTAGTGCATCAATCAATAGCTGTTATTGACCTGCTGTAATAATGTGTTATTTACTTTTAGACGTCCTCTCGTATAAGGACCCTTTCCCATATCAACGCTGTGGAGAGCCACCTACAAAGGTCTTTTCGATTTCATTGAACGTTGGAAGGATAACATTCTTCAACGCACCAATTACCTCTAACTCAGTTGCTCGTTTGCGTATAATCTTATACTGTATTTAGAAACAACTGTAGTAGAAACCAAAAATTACAGAAAAATATATAAAAGAAAGAAATCAGAAACCTTCTTTTTACTCGGTTATTAGTCGCTAGCTTAGTATCAATTGTGGTGAGATCACGAGACCTTCACTAAGTAAACCACCGTTTCTGATAGTTTTCTTCAGTCACGGAAAGATTCAAGGGTAAAGTGCTTCATACGGATCCGTGCTAACCACCGGCATCCTGAATGCTGCTTGAGCTGTGCACGGCTCGTGTTCATCCCATTAATTGTTTGTCATCTTCTATTATGGTAGTGCCGCCTCGTTTTCTTATTCCATTTACTGGTGTCGCTATCTCCATGCCTTACTTGCCCGTGAGTGGCAACAGCAGCGCTTATCAGTAAGAGCGCTGTCGTACCATCTCTGGAGCGACCGAAAGTATTCCCGGGTCGTCATGTGTCGGGTAGTCGGTGAATGGCAGACGCACCAGCTGTGCAGTCGCAATGGAGAAGCAGTCGCGGACGGACCAGCAGTCCAGTTGGTCGGTTGGCGTGGAGCAGCAACCAAGTCCCCGTCCCGCGTAGTCGGGCTGGAGCCGCTGACGGGTTGCACACGCGGTTGGAGTGTGAGGTGCTGCTTGCGAGTGCTGCGAAGTTCGTCGCCCACCGATCTTGGACATGAAAGTTGAGTCCTCATCCTACTATCGAGCTTCAAGTGTTTACATTTCTTCGTTTGATTCTGGTTGTCGCTTTTGGGACATTTCCGCGAGCAACAAAGTGTGTGTATTTACGTCGGCTAAGATTGCAGGCGTCTTCCTGTGAAATTTAACTTAATTTATTCCTTGTTATGGAAGTTCACCAGCGGTATCTTGTCACTATCTTCTGCCTTGTGGCCGTTGACATTCCGGTTACCTGCACTGGTCGTTGACGTAATTTTAAGCAGTGTATTTTCCTCCTGGTGTTGTTGCTGTGCAGTGTGGTGTGTAGTTCGACAGCTGAGGTGTTGTTGGTGGTTGTGGGCGCCAATATTCTGTGTGTCGTGTACTGAAGTCTTGTGGTCGTTTTGCTGGTAGCGTGGAGCGGAACTGATTTGGTTGATTGGTCGGTCGGCTGTCTGTCGGTTGGGTTGCCTCCAGATTAAGAAGTCGTTGGACAGGATGCTTGTCTCACCTAATCACCTAAATGGGCGTTAGTGTTAAAATCCCAGTTCGACCCTTAGAAACTTCTGAGCACCGTTCCTGGTGTGTTATGTAGTAATTTCCCTGTTTGGAGTTTAGTTATTTGGTTGATATGTGGCTTTCATCCGAGTATCAATATCTCTTAAATTAATGTTCTTGTCTTGTCCTTAAGGCATGAGATTGTCATATTTTTATATGAGCGAATTTTACTGGAGAGGCTTTAAGACAAGACCTTCTGCCATTTAGATTGAAACTCTTTCTAGGCCTTAAGCCATTAAACATATTTTGTGGATATGTGGCCTTCAGCCAAGTATTAATATTTCTTAAATTAATGTCCTTGCCTAGCCTTTAAGGCATGAAGTTGTTATTCTTTATTTTATATGAAATGTTTTAAGATAAAGCCTTCTGCCCTTTAAAATTGAAACTCTTCTTTCTAGGGCTTAAGCCCTTAAATTATTTGTTGGTGAGTGGCCTTCAGCCGAGTTTTAATATCTCTTAAATTAATGTTGTTCTCTTGCTCTTAAGGCCTTCAGCCCAATTTGCATGAAGTGTTTTAAGATAAGGCCTTCCTGTTCTTAACATGCGACCTTCAGCCTAGTTCCATTAAAATTAAATTACTAAGGCCTTCAGCTGATTAGATTGATGATTTAGGAAATATTCTTGGGTGAAACCTCCAGAAGAACCTTGTATTTCAATTTTGCTTAAGCCTTGTGTCTTGGATTTTGAATGTGGCCTTCAGCCGATCTAAAGTTAATCAAAGGAGGTCGATTAAAGTTTTTAGTGTTTTGCATCCTTGTGGTAATATCGTGTTCAAATGGTTCAAATGGCTCTGAGCATTATGGGACTCAACTGCTGTGGTCATAAGTCCCCTAGAACTTAGAACTACTTAAACCTAACTAACCTAAGGACATCACACACACCCATGCCCGAGGCAGGATTCGAACCCGCGACCGTAGTGGTCGTGCGGTTCCAGACTGTAGCGCCTTTAACCGCTCGGCCACTCCTGCCGGCTCTGGAGATCTGGTCCAGGATGCGTTTCCGTATGACAGCAGGAGCAGTCTTGTGGTTATCCCACGAACCCTGACTGCAAATCTGTACGTCAGTCTCCTGGTTCGACCTGTTTCGCTACCATTCATGAACAGCATTTCACGCGGTGTTTTCTACAGAATACCGCTCGCCCAAGTTCCGCTTTTGCAACCCATCATACTTTACAGATGATCGGCATGTTGCATTGGTCTGTTCGATGACAAGATCTGCTTCCCATTGAGCGCATATGGGACATCATCGGACTACAACATCATCCAAAAGTGTCATTAACCGTCCCTGTACTGGCCGATCATGTGCAACAGGCATGGAACACTATCCGACAAACTGAAATACGACACCTGTACACAATGCATGCACATTTGCATGCTTGCATTGAAGAGTCTGACGGTTACACCAATTTATGTACCAGCATTTCACACTAGCAATGGCTCATATTGGTTACATTAGCCGGTGATCTTGGAATTTAAAAGACTTAAATATGCTACCTACACAAACCTACTCAAAGAATTCCATTGCTCTACATTAATTATATTTTGGTGTAGCGGTTTTGTTTTCCGTCGGTGTATTTGATGCTTCAGAGCAGTTTCCTAAGCATTTGTTCAAATTAAACGCGACATTTTGGGACGTTAGCCACCGCCATGTAGGGGAATACCACGTGACTTGAAATCTATATTTTCAGGCGTGATAGTCGAAGCAGTTTAGGTGGTTTTAGGTAGGCAACGAAGATGATTATGAGCCGTGTTCACAATCCCCGCAGTAATCGTACCTCTGCGCCCGAGCTGTACTCTTAATGATTTCGTTAAGATCTGTGAATTGCGATAAAGCATACCGTAAAAGTGATTTACATGACTCGTTATTATCGTCACCGTATGTCTGCGAGTACTTTGGCGCCCCTGATGTATGTCTAATGCTTATAGTGGCAGAGAGGAAGGTCGATGCAAAGGGAAGTTACCATGCAAAGCACCTTTACTATTACTCAGTGATAATTCAATATAGAATAATGGATTCATAATGATATTAATACGTCACTGGAATTATAACTATTAACTGCGGCAATCGCATGAGTGGGTTGGGGGGGGGGGGGGGGGGGGACTTTCTGCCCACCTTTTGGAAATGATGCCAGTTACTTAATATTTTAAAATTTTTAATAATCTGTTTATTGTTGTTAATGAATTCCTCTAATTGAATCTGTAAGTGCCTTAAACTTTTCAGCTAAACTTTACACAGAAATTTAAGTCGTAGTACTGGACGTTACCTTCCCCATTGAATGTCATAGTGAATACTTGCAGGTTTAGGACCTTACTCTTCATATATCTTTAAAAATTCTGTTGTAAATAAGAGACAGCAGTAGTAAACGGATTTAGCACTTTTTAATTTTTTTCCAGTGGGTGTAAAGTACTTCCTCTCGTTGGTCGTTCCTGTTATTGAAATTGCATTGATGTTGTTAAGAATGTATTTAAAGATACGCTCATGTTATGTATGCTACTTACGCATGAGACTTCAGTATCTTTTTGAAAAATTATGTGTTAATAGAAGGTAACAAGAGTTAACGAATTGTTTTTATGGCTGGCATGAAGTAAGTCCCCTCCCCACCCCCTGGTAACCGGCGTTGTGGAAATGCATTGGTACTGATAGGGTTAATTATTATTTAAGCTTTCCAACCACATGACAAAACTTAAAATCACTTCATCCAGAAACGTACGCAGAGGATAGTCATTTACACTGCACTGCCACTGTGTGTTCATCGGCCCCTCATCCGCAGATATCACTGTCTACAAAATGCTCTTCAGAGCGAAACAGCACCACTCATGACAAGCAGTGATCCAGCTGCTTCAGTAGGGTTCAGAATGGTGTGACTGAAGTACAGTATTTCGATCTTTGTCATCGAGCCCTGAATAATTCGACGTTACTAATTGGTTGTACATTGAATCTTCTCTACATTGGCAACTGGTACAGACAATGCTAACGATGTCGTATGACTTGCCACTAGCACGTCATAGGCAGCTTTTAGCATTCCGCCTAAAAGCTAGAGATGGCCACGTAACACATTATCTTTTCAATAGTGGTACCACTTATATTTCGCAAGAGATGTGCCAGACCACATCTGTAACTACGTAAACATAAAGAATTCGAGTGAAATTAAAGTGACAGAAAACATTATAAATAGAAACAAGAGATACTCTTTATGAAAAATGTGGAAGTTAGTTTTAACCAAAATTTAAAAAAAGGAACCTTTTTTGACTTACCCGATAGAGGCACGCACTCCTTAGGGACTCATCATACCCGCCAGCTTTCACAACTGGACATTTAACTTTTCCTCAGGGGCCATCAGCGACTATTTTTCTCGCAGGCGCTTTACTACAATGTGGTCTATACAAAGGGTCGTCATTTCTTACCATTGGATTGAGAATTGTTAATCGTCTTCATGAGTCTTATTTGTGGTATGTGTTGGTAAACTGCGTAAGTGTAAACGAAGCGAATACCCAAGTGCATGTGACAACGTATTGTACGCAGATGATGGGTGGAGATTGCTTCTCTGCCATTTTATTCCCGAACAGTGCGTGGATAAACCGGATAAACGGTAATCATTGCTGCCTACGTACGTGGGAACCAACAAAATATTTTCATAATTTGAAGAGTTGCTCCCTGCAATTTCGTGAAAATTCTCGCAGCAACTGTTTTCGTTTTAATTACTGCTGCCCCATAACGCATATCATATCCATGAGAGTCTCCACTCATCATCATCATCAGTTATCTGCTATATTAGCAGGTCCTTTGCCTCTCCATTTTCTGCGATCCACGTACGTGGGAACCAACAAAATATTTTCATAATTTGAAGAGTTGCTCCCTGCAATTTCGTGAAAATTCTCGCAGCAACTGTTTTCGTTTTAATTACTGCTGCCCCATAACGCATATCATATCCATGACAGTCTCCACTCATCATCATCATCAGTTATCTGCTATATTAGCAGGTCCTTTGCCTCTCCATTTTCTGCGATCCATTGCTTCCTTCTTAAGGCTGCTGTATGTTGTACCGTCCATCATGTCATCCAGTATCTGGAATCTCTTCCTTCCTCGCTTCCTTTTCCCTTCTACATAACCTTCTAAAACTGTTTTTATCAGTCCGTCATTCTTTCTTAATATATGCCCAATCCAAATTCTTTTTCTTCTCTTTATTACGTCTAGTAACTGCCTTTTCTCTCCCACTCTTCTCAGTACCTCTTCTGTTTTACTCTGTCCATCCAACTTATTCTTTCCATCTTCCGCCATGTCCAGATCTCAAAAGCCTCCAGCCTTTCTCTGTCTTTTTTCCTCATAGTCCATGTTTCAGTGCCATATAGAAGAACACTCCATACAAGACATTTTATGAGTCTCTTTCTGAGTTCTCTGTCCATACCGCTGTAGAAGATTCTCCTTTTCTTATAAAACGCCTCTTTTGCCATTGCTATCCTTGTTTTAATTTCTGTGGTGCACTTCCAGTCGGTGTCTATCCTGCTTCCAAGATACTTAAAATTTTGCACCTGTTCTAGTGTTTCTCCATTCAACACAGTTTTTATTTCCTTATTTCCTCCTATTGCCAATACTTTTGTTTTATTTGTGTTAATTTTCATTCCATATTTTTTCCATTAGTTGCAATGGTGTCCACCAAATCCTGTAATTCTTTTTCCCCTGTGGCTAGAAGGACCATGTCATCAGCAAATCTCAAGCACCCTACTCTTCTTCCTCCAATTTCTACTCCTTTGTCATCTAATGAGCATTGGTCAATCATATTTTCCAAGTACAGGTTGAAAAGAGTAGGTGATAAACAGCATCCTTGTCTTACTCCTATCCCTAGTCTGATCCAGTTTGTACTTTCTCCTCTCACTTTAACTGAACCTTTTTGATTAAGGTACAATGAGTTTATAAGTCTTCTGGTTTTCCAGTCCACTCTCTTTTCCCTCATAATAGTCGCCAGCTTGTCCCAAACCACATTGTCAAATGCCTTTTCTAAATCGATGAAGCACATATATAGGTCTCTTCCTTTTTCAATAAACCTTTCTCCCAAGATTCGTAGGAGCCCTATTGCATCTCTGGTGCCCGTACTCCGTCTAAAGACAAACTGCTCCTCGCCGAGATTCTCCTCTATTACTTTTTCAAGTCTTTTATTAATTATTCTTAACATAACTTTGGCTGCATGTGAAATGAGGCTGATTGTCCTGTGCTCGCTGCATTTCTTGGTTCCTTGTTTTTTCGGTAATGGAATCATTACTGTTGTCGAAAAGTCCTCAGGCCATTCACCACTGTCATATATTTTATTACATAACCTCAATATTTCTCTTATTCGACTGTGGTTCAAGCATTTTAGTATTTCTCCCGGTATTGTATCTGTACCTACTGCTTTGCCATTTTTCATTGCAGCAATGGCAGACTTTACTTCTTCCATTATGATGGTCGGTCCTTTCTCTTCATTGCCCGCATCTCGTGGACGTGCGGTAGCGTTCTCGCTTCCCACGCCCGGGTTCCCGGGTTCGATTCCCGGCGGGGTCAGGGATTTTCTCTGCCTCGTGATGGCTGGGTGTTGTGTGCTGTCCTTAGGTTAGTTAGGTTTAAGTAGTTCTAAGTTCTAGGGGACTGATGACCATAGATGTTAAGTCCCATAGTGCTCAGAGCCTTTCTCTTCATCACTTACACTGTTGTGTGATTCAAGTTCCAGAGTTTCTGGTTTGCTATTTGTGTCATATAGCTCTTTTATATATTCTTCCCACTCTGGAGGACATCGTCACGATCTTTACTCAAAATTTCCATAGTAGCACTTCCTGCTCTGTTTTGTTCTCATGTCATAGTCTTTACTCTGTTATAGAAAGTCGTATCTTCCCTTCCTGTCCAGTTCTTCAATTTCATCACATTCCTTTTTTTTTAGCCATTTTTTCCTAGCCTGCTCTGTTTCTCTTCGCAGTTCGTTATTTAACCTTCGGTATATCTTTCTTGCATCTTCAGTGTTCTTGTTTTTCAATTTTCTTCTCTCCTCCATCTTGGAAATCATTTCTTGTGTGACCCATGGTTTTTTTTACCTTTTCCCTTTTACATATCCTATATTTTGCTGTTCTGCTTTAATGATTCCTTCTTTCAGCATATTCCAGTACTCGTTGGCATTATCAGATGCTTCTTTGTCTCGTAATGTGTTTAGAAAGTCCCGAGGCAGCATTTCTGTAATTTGTTCTTTGTTGGACCTTATCTTCTCTAGATCCCGTTTCTTCACCATTGTCGCCTTTTTGAGTTTTTTCATTCTTATTTCTATTTCTGCCATAAGTAAGTTGTGGTCACTATTAATAGCTGCACCTGGTAATGTGTGCACCTTCTTGATTCCATTCCTGTATCTTTCTTCTACCAGTATAAAATCGATTTGGTTTCTATATTTATCCCCTGGTGATTTCCAAGTGTAGAGCCTCCTCTTATGGTTCTTGAACCATGTGTTTGTCACTGTCAGCTGCCTTTCCCTGCAGAAGTCAATTAACCATTCACCTCTGCCATTTCTCTTTCCAAGACCATGACTGCCTATGTTTCCCTCTTTCCCTTCTCCCACAATGGCGTTCCAGTCTCCCATCACTATTTTGCAGCATATTCTATTTTCGTCCATTATTCTCTCTATTACATTGTACGTTTCCTCTACAATTTGGTCATCATGTTCTGAAGTTGGCATATACACCTGGACAATCAGTAAATCTTTTTGTGCTCCTTTCAGCCTTACACCAATAACCCGGTCATTTGCATAGTCTACATATTCCACACATTTAGCCAATTCCTTTGTCATAATCATTCCTGCTCCATTAATCCCTTTTACTTCTCCTCCTGAGTAGTAGAATACATATTCATCTGACTGCAACTCTCCATCTTACCTCAGCAACTCCTACGAGGTCCATATGATTCTTTTCAATCTCTCTTTTAAGGTTTTCTAGTTTTCCTGCTTGTAGCAGAGTTCTGACATTCCAGGTACCAATTCTCGTTTTGATTTTTTGCCTCCTTTCAAGTTGTCCCCCCCGGAGATCCGAATGGGGGACTATTTTACCTCCGGACACTGATTTAACATGAGAGGAAGCCATTTTTTGTGCATAAAACGGAGACTGCATTATGCAGGGAAGATAATCTGTGGTGGTATTCCGTTGCCTTCCGCAGTTCTGGAGGCCGCCCCTAACATGGGATACAGACGCCTTTTGCAGCCGCCCGCTCCGGATCAGACGCTGCATGAGAAGTATAGGTTGGAAAATGAAAGACCCCTAACCCTCGAAACCTAATAGCGTCAGGGTCGGAAAAGAACCGATAGGAAAGATAAGAGTGAGGAGCCTGGCATAAGTAAGTGGAAGCAATGCCAGGACTCAGTTAGGGGCCCCGTGGTCGCCAGCCACGTATCACTAGGTGTGACTCCCTGAGACGAAGCTCCCATTCTTTGAACCTTTACGATGTCCTCCTTCTGTAGGGTGAGGCTTCCATACCGCGCAGCAGTACTCGAGAAGAGCATGGACAGCCGTATTCTCGACTGTCTTTTTAGTAGGTATGTAGCATCTTCTAACTGTTCTGCCAAAAAAAAAAGAACTGTTTCGTTCGCTTTCCCCCTAAGATTTTCGAATTTAAGTTTTTCCTGAGTATAATCACCATGTATGTTTTTCAATTAACAGTCTTTAGATTTGTGTGATATATCGTGCAACCGAAAATTTCCTTTCAGTGCTCATGTGGATTACCTTCCACTTTTCGTTAATTAGAGTCAACTGCCGCTTTTCGTACCATACACATTTGACTAAATAATTTTGCAATTACTTTTTCATCGCCTGATGGTGTGTACTAGAGTGTAAACGACAGCATCATCTGCAAACAATGTAAGAGGTGTGCTCACATTGTCTCCCAAACCGTTTAGGAACAGCAAAGTGGCTATATAACACTTCCCTGGGGAACACCAGTCATCACTTCTGTCTTACTCGAAGATTGTCGTCAGTTGCTACGAACTGTGAACTTTCTGACAGGAAGTCACAAATCCAGTGACACGATTGAGACCATACTCCGTAGGCATGCAGTGGCGAGACACTTATTAAATGCCACGAAACCAAGCTTTCTAAAGTCTCAATTTGCATACATGCAAATTAATGTCGTTTCGCTACTATATTACACTGTCACACAAAGTAGGTATTCGGATGCTATATACCGTTATGTACATGATCGAAAGTAGGATGCATGCATATCATAACTATGTTCATTTCACGACGGACACGAGCAGGAACTTTTGAGCTTCGAGGAGTCCCGATCCAATGGTGGTTATCGGCTTCCATTTCGATGTCGGGTCTCAGAGGCCATAATAAAGTATGCTAGCTACTTTCACAATGGCTGGGACAATTTTCTCGTGAAAGCCTCAAGTTAGGAAGGCGCCACTACATTGCCACGGCTGTGCTATTGTTTGGAGTGTTTCGAAAGAATGGTCGCTGAACTCAAGATAGCCGACAGAACGGCGTCACATGTTGCACCCCAATTATCACATTCTATTGGCGCCTGTAGCCTGGAAGCTTCCCGTGCAAAAATTCTGGCAGATGCTGTGATAGGTTGTTGGACTGCATGTCAGCACACATCTGCAGTCACTGATGGGAAGGCGCGTAGATTGACGGAGTACAGTAGTGGGAGTCTACATGAATTCGCTGTAAGGCCATAACTGACGAAAGCTTTGTTTATCGGCGACGTCTGGCCAACCTCTGGCACAGCAGAGAGACGCTCTGTGGATGCGGAGAAGAAGAGAGTTTTGAGGTGGTTCGTTCCTGGCAACCACAGGAGCTGGTCTTGTACACTGCCGCCATGGTTTCAGAGCAATTAATCCGCGGTTTCACTTGTCCACCTACCCGCTCACACTTTAATTGGTCTCGAAGCCAGAGTCCATCTCCATGCAGCGGAGCCAAACACAAGTAACAGCCGTCACCAGCACACCGCCTTGTGCTATACTGTCGGTGATATACACAGCTACAGCCTCAAGGATCTCAGTTGAATTTTCAGCCACTCAAAATTAAAATTGAGCTTCCTCAGCGGTGGTATCCTTAGAATCACTTTGTCTTCTTAGGGGATATCACGGTACTGCATTCGATTACCCACTTGTTTATCGATATTACACATTTCACCTGTTCTCTTTACTCCCCTTTCTCGTAGTAGAGAAGCACACTACATTCAATGCAGTGAAGTTTGTAATAGGTTTTTTCAACACCTCTATTAGGTGAGGACTATTTACATATTTGGTTTGTATTCATACGCATGAAAGTTTCTTGTACATATTCACGATCACTTTTGTGTTCCATTTATAGAAAGCAAACGTAACTGTAATTTATATGATGGCATTTATCTGTTAAACAGTCACACATACACAACAGAATTCATTCACATAATTTTTTCAGGGTAATGTTGATTATTTACTTTTTATGAATAAATTATATGAGAAGCTAGTCACCCCACGTAGAAACTATGTCAGAGCCATTATAAGGTTATATTAAACACATTGCGCAGAGTCAATATAGACCAACTTGGTGTGATTTGCGTAACATCGTGATTCTGTAACCTAATTTTCGAATCAGTTTAACGCCCCACGGCAGCAAACACGCAGGTAGTTTGCATATAGGTGCTCCTGTCGAGATTTTTACCCTACTGACAAGACTGATACAATTTGTTTTTTTTTTCCTCATCAACTACCTATTTTATTTCTTTTTACATCAGTGGTAGATTTAAGTTGGAGCCGCGCAAGAGTGTGTTTTCTTCATCTTTTACTTAGCGAGTTGCCTTCCATGATGAACCAAGATTTTTTGCTTCTCCACCACATTCATGATAGTTCTCATAAATCAAATTTGTGAACAGTTTCGTTAACTTGTATAAATTTTCTTTTTGTTTATGTTATTTTTGGAAGCAAAAAGTTACTTTGATTGTTGTCTCTAAAAAAAGAATAGTAGAGTATTAGATCCGTTCTTGCTTGAATTAGTATCGTTGTTGTAATGTCGTTCTAAATACTCACAACGAGTAAGGCAAGCCTCTTAGGTGACCAGAATAATACAAATTCTAATTACATAATCGAGCAGTTGGACGGCAGAGACAGCGACTTTTCAGGGAATGAGGTGGCGTTCGAGAACACTGATCAGACAGCTCCAGATGTCAGTGTCCCTCGCCTTCTGAGACTGATCATGAACAGGGAACGCACTCCATTCAGGATAATGCGGATTACGTTGAGCCACACTGCAGGGAACCTGTTCAAGCCACTGTAACAATTCAGAACCCTTTGCATACAGACCAAAGGTTAGTCAGGCGGTACCAGCGTAATAGCACGCGAGAATCCAGCGTAGCAACCCCTGCTACCAGTATGGCATATGAAACACTTGCGGATCCTGTATCAGTTTTTTCGTAGAGAGGTGGGAAAAAGGAAGGAAACAGATAAAAGATAGAGATAAGAGAATGTCGAAGAATTGTGCAAGGAAATTGTAGAGGAGATGAGAAACAGAAGTAAGGTGAAGAAGAGGAGGTCAAGTCGGCACGAGGTCTAAAATAGCAAAGTAGTGTGCAGAAGCAAAACAAACGGCAATTGGCGCAAAGAGAGACACGTGTTTAGCTAAATTAGAACCGACAGAAGCCATGGAGATAGCTACCGCTGTAGCTAAGCACGCAAGTCAAACAGCGAATCAGAAAATAAAGAACTTTACCAGCAGACTAAAAGAAGTAGTGGTCAACGTGGAGAGCATTTCGAATAAAGTCACAAAAATAGATGATCGAAGAACTCTTCTTCAGTAAGCGTTCAAAACAGGTGCTAAAATGGAAGATATAAAGAAGTTTGTACGGTTAAGTAGATGACCATCGATTCAATCTTTACCAACGGGTTCCGGTTTAAATGGCGGTCCGCACAGTTAGAACAGAGACCCGATTAATGTGCACTTGGAGATCTATTCCGAATGGACGCAAGAAGCAACACCGGACACTCTTAGCGGTGATTCCGGTCCGAACGATGGTCGCTGTCCAGATATCGGTGTCGATGAGATGTTCAGGCGCGGAAGGAACAACCGCATTCTATAACAAACACTTCTTGTCTCTCCTGGAATTTCAGGACTTCCAAGAGCCAGGGACTACTTTACACCCCAACATTTGGCTGGGACACCTTAGCAAGTCACTCCCCTCTTCGGGACCACTTAATGAGAAACCGGAATTTATTTGCGCTTACATTTTGTTGCTGCGGAAAAAGCATGAGAGACGGTTTGCAGCACGCTGTAATTGATTCGACGAACTTAGATACTCATTGCTCGGAATATACTGGTCGCGAGAAATGCAAGACTGCAGTAAGCAAGAAATAAAGATGTGGCCCGATCCACATACAAAAGGCCTCTCAAAATGTTCGACACATTGCTTCGAGAAAATCAATTCTTAAACTCCCCATGTAACGCGTCTGAGAGATTTCGGTTTTGCTTCTGCAAACGCCCCATCCACTACCAGGAAGCGTTAGAAGATGCGGTGACAGTACTGAATCGTTTACATGTTTGCTATCCGAACCGAAACTTGTGTTTGAAAAACAAGATGCAAGGGAAAGAACGGCAAACGAAGGGAATAATCAGCGACTCCGCAAGAATAACGAAAGGAGGAAAGAGCGAAACGAACCGCAAGATGCCTGACACGACACAGTAGCGCAGCTGAACGGTAGAAATTACGGCTACCAGGGCTATGGAGCTGTGAAACTGGCATGAACAATGGCATAAACAGCAGGGACACAACCAACGGAAAAAACAGAGCCATAATAGCAAAGTGAACAGAATCGAAATTAGGAGTCCTAAGCCATCCAATGGCCTACAGTAATAAAGTGACAGTTATAACTGACGCCAGATGTCAAAACGTTTCTAGACTTGGAACTTTGTCATCTGTTGTTTTCGTTTTTGTAGTTAGTATTAGGTTTGATAACATTTTTGTGAAATTTCCTTTATGTGTGACTGTGCGCAAAATAGCGCCCACGCTAGTCTCCAGAATTTCACTGTTTCTTGTGTTGTTTTGCATTTTTCCCTAGGTCCCCATATGTTTGTTTTGTGTAAATGACAGTTGTACGTCAGTCCGCGTCCCTGGAAATATTCGTGCATATGTCAGGATAGGTTACCAGAGTCATCGTTTTCTGTTGTGGCAAATACCTCGACGTGTTCATTGACTTCTGCTCCCTAAGGATCGGCACTGTTCTATTTCCTGTGGACAGTCGTGTTTGTAGTCGAATTGTCTTTGGGCTGGGTAGCGTGACGTTCTTCTAGTTTTGTTCCGATCGAATACGGATGCGCATTAGTGCTGAAGTCCTTTCCCGGAATATTTGTTATGTGCTGAGGGTGCTAAGGTGGACAGAGTACCCAAACTCGCGGCAAGTGCACAGCGTTGTCGGGCCTTGCTTTATATAGCAGGGTGCAGCCTCGTTAGCTTTGGGAGCGCCATGTTCAATAGTCGAATGCCTAAGGTGTTAAAGGGACAATAGAGCTGCGAAGAGTGAACCGACCGTTTAGCGACTGTCATGATTTCACAACGCCCTCGAGCGCCCGCACATTTTTCCGCGACCGGCAGAACCCCATTTCGATACCAGAAATGCGACTCGATCAACTCACACCTGCTTCATTAATTTGTAGGCTTCCCAAATTTCTTGTAAACTGAATCTGTAGTAGGATCTAATAGGACTTCATGACTAACAATATCTTACGAGTTTCAGAGAATTCAAATCATTCTGATAGGATACATGATGACCACAGGTAGATCTAAAAGTCCCATGAACCACCACTTCACGAGGGAATTAACCACCATCGCAGCAGCACAGTAGGGACGTCAAGAAGCTCAATAACATGGAACAGAAAGTACAGTGTCACTTGTCCTTTATCATTTGCTTCCAGCTTGCGTACATCAAACTCATTTATAATTTTGGCAATGTCGATGAAAGCGGCGGCCCACACCTTCCGTTTTCTTTTTTTACCAAAGTGTGTTTGGTAGATTTGTTGTAACTATGTCCACAGGTACTGTTCTCATGGAAGAGAAGAGAAGAAAAGAGCAGAAAGAAACCTAGGCCTGACACAGAAAAGGGAAAACAACGGGGAGGGAAACTGTTCATAGTCCGCTCAAAAAGCTGGAAATACAGTGTATACAACAACAAAAAATTATGTACGTAGTTTAAGTTGCATTACCTACTTATTATCTGCACAACAATAATCATAAAAGCATGTTTAATTCAATTACCTGCACCTCCGTATATTATGCGTGGTAATTCATAAGGGTAGGTGAACAGAAAGTCAAATACCGCGGTGTCTGGCTGGACCGGAAATTACTCTGGGGGACCACATACAACACATGACCAACCGAGCAAGCGCGAGGCTCAAACAGCTATACCCTATGCTCAAGAGGCGTAGCACACTGAACAGAAGGGTGTCGAGGTCCATGTACATGACACTTGTTTGACCCCTGATGACGTACGCAGCCCATGTCTGGGGATACGCTGCGCCCACACGCCTGCGCCGTCTACAGATAATACAAAACAAAGTACTCAAAATCATAAGCAATGCTCCACGATACACACGCATCGCGGACCTTCATCTGGAATACCGACTTGAGACTCTCACGGAGGTAATCCACAAACTCACCACGAGACTATACAGAAACTCCAGACATTCACAGAACGCGTTTATTCTAAATCTGGGGTACTACGACCACAACCATAGATGAAAACATAAAACACCAAAAGACATACATGTAAGGACCTAACATCTATGGCCAAGTTCAGGCAAACACAACGGTACAGGTGAGCCCCTGTTAAACAGCCACCGTTACTGGATATCCAGTTGGAACGCACTTGCCGAATAACTGGTACCACGCAGGGAAGCCGTACCGTACACTACATGCAGACAAGCTCCACACACACCCCACACAGTAAGATGATATATGGTCGATCTCCCGCTGATATATAACGGTCCTGATTGTTCCCGGAGTGCAGCAGCTGCAGTAAACTCGGATACATCGCCATCGCCTGCCACGGTAATGATGCATGATACCCATACTAACCAACCAAACCTTGCATGAACTATCGCAGCTAGTAAGCAACTACTGCTCTTACTACCCATCCCACTGTCGCAGAGGTTTTTTCCCACATCTGCATCTACATTTATACTCCGCAAGCTACCCAAAGGTGTGTGGCGGAGGGCACTTTACATGCCACTGTCATTACCTCCCTTTCCTGTTCCAGTCTCGTATGGTTCGCGGGAATAACGACTGCTGGAAAGCCTCCGTGCGCGCTCGAATCTCTCTAATTTTACAATCCTGATCTCCTCGGGAGGTATAAGAAGTGGAAGCCATATATTCGATACCTCATCCAGAAACGCACCCTTTCGAAACCTGGACAGCAAGCTACACCGCGATGCAGAGCGCCTCTCTTGCAGAGTATGCCACATGAGTTTGCTAAACATCCCCGTAACGCTATCACGCTTACCAAATAGCCCTGTGGTGAAACGTGCAGCTCTTCTTTGGACTTCTCTATCTCCTCTGTCAACCCGACCTGGTACGAATCCCACACTTATGAGCAATACTCAAGTATAGGTCGAACGAGTGTTTTGTAAGCCATCTCCTTTGTTGATGGACTACATTTTCTAAATACTCTCCCAATGAATCTCAACCCGGCACCCGCCTTACTAACAATTAATTTTATATGATCATTCCACTTCAAATCGTTCCGCACGCATACTCCCAGATATTTTACAGAAGTAGCTGCTCCCAGTGTTTGTTGCGCTATCATATAATCATACAGTAAAGGATCCTTCTTTGTATGTATTCGCAATACATTACATTTGTCTGTATTAAGGGTCAGTTGCCACTCCCTGCTTCAAGTGCCTATCCGCTGCAGATCTCCCTGCATTTAGCTGCAATTTTCTAATGCTGCAACGTCTCTGTATACTACAGCACGGCACGAGCCTTGGCACTTTTTTCCCTCTGCTCTTCGAATTGCTATCTTCATTCGCGTTTCGTCCACTATCTATCACCTGATGGACAGGGCTAATCCGTAGTCTTACCCAGACACACGGATAGCATCACAGCCCAGCATCCTGTGATCCACCTATTAGATAACTAACATTATGACGGGGGTGAGACTAGAACTTTTAGTTTGGTCACCAGGTTGGTGCGGGCGTGGAGGGGCCCCATGATTATAACGTGGCGGACACAGGCGCCAGACTAGACAGCGCCACAGGTCACCATGGGGGCTGTCATACACCGGCACTACAGGATTATTGTTCCCCCCAGGGGAGGTGGACGACAAGCCTCGACACAGCATGCCCAGGAGAAAGCTGCCTGCAGCAGCCGACGCGCCTCACCTGCCCGTCGAGACACTGGCCTTGCGGCAGAGCGCGAGACACACCTCAAGCACCTGAAGCCAGGCTCACAGACCATGAATGAAATGAAGCGATGAACGCTCACATAATGGAGCAGATCGACGTTATGTCGCGCTACCCAATTCGTGTGCAGAGCCAATAGCTTACGACAGGGGGAACGCACACATCATCATACGGCGCAGAAAGTAATGTACGCAGTGTCGCCATCAAAGAACTGCCTGATGGCCTCCTGACGAGAGTCTACGCGGTTGACAGCTGCGTCGCTACTAGTGCTATACTAGTGGTATACATGACTGCACTCAACCTTCAGTCTCCTCTCCCTATGTCGCCATATCTTCCGAATGATACCAACCACCTTTTACCTGGACAAATCACACTACTCTCAAGACACTGTGTGTAACAAATGTTTTATGTTGGGGTATCCATGTGGAACTTTATTCACATTAGAGTCTTTATGGTAGGGATTTGATTAGTCTGACAACGGGAAGGCCTCAGACACGGCCAACCAATTCGGCTCAATTTTGGCAGGTAGCTAGTGTACAACCCACAACGAAGGACTCTAAAATATTTTGGGTCAACAACCTCGGACTTTTCAAAAAAAATCACCCCTAAGGGTTATGACGAGCAATCGACTCCATATTGGAGCGATCGATAGATAATTGTAAATAGAGCATTTTTCATCATCAGGTATGGGGTCCGCAAACGCAAACTTTTCCAGAAATCGAGGAAAGAAACATTTACAACTGCCGTTTCTGTACCCACATGGTAAACGCTTTCAGCCGACAGCGCCGATAGCGCAACGGCCAAGGAAACTGGCTAGGAATCGGAAAACTCGGGTTCGACTCTCGAAGAAGTCTACCGGGTGTTATTCTTTTCGTTTGCATTTTTCCATATCTCAATTGATAGGGATAGGAGGGTTAATAAGGTAAGTAAATCAATAACGAATGATAATAAGGTAGGCAAACTAATTTCCCAAACGCCGTGAGTTAGTAAAGAATGAAACTTTTAAGCCTTGTCACATAAAAACTTCGAGTATGAGGGCTGCGAATTCCTCACGAGGGTCACAGACGCTTGTTTGCAGTGTAGGTGTCCAGCACGAGCCTTATAGAAGTTAATGGGATGGTGTTGTTTTCCGTCATTAGACTGCCGCGAACCTTGCAGATACATCTAGTGATTTTTCCATTGGTAATGCTCCGAATGAAATACGTTTTGTGAATGAAGTAAGCAACATATGACGAGTAATGTATGTAATTTGTAGTAATTAGTTCGTCTACTTATACCGTAGTAACTAGTTATTGTTTGTTGTGTCATATCTTTCAGGTGCATAATCTGAATAATGGAGGATGTACACCCTTCGACTAGCGCTGTAATATATACTTGGGAGCCTGTCACAGACGATGGCAAGCGGGAAGTTATCGACGCTGTGTTTTGGTTTGTAAAAGTGTTGCAAGACAGATGCATTTTCAATGCACTACCGGAAGCAGGCAGTTCTGTTTCTCGGCGTTTCAGACTGATAGGAGCGGGTATCGTCGAGCGAGTTTTGGAGCTGACGAACGAAATGGCTTTTGAAACTTCCTGGCAGATTAAAACTGTGTGCCGGACCGAGACTCGAACTCGGGAACTTTGCCTTTCGCGGGCAAGTGCTCTATCAGTGCACACTCCGCTGCAGAGTGAAAATCTCATTCTGGAAACATCCCCCAGGCTGTGGCTAAGCCATGTCTCCGCAATATCCTTTCTTTCAGGAGTGCTAGTTCTGCAGGTTCGCAGGAGAGCTTCTGTAAAGTTTGGATGGTAGGAGACGAGGTACTGGCAGAAGTAAAGCTGTAAGGACGGGGCGTGGGTCGTGCTTGGGTAGCTCAGTTGGTAGAACACTTGCCCGCGAAAGGCAAACGTCCCGAGTTCGAGTCTCGGTCCGGCACACAGTTTTAATCTGCCAGGAAGTTTCATATCAGAGCACGCTCTGCTGCAGAGTGAAAATCTCATTCTGGATATGACTTTTGTTGATACTGAAGTACTATACCATGAAGACGAAGCAGAAGGTGATTCAGTGGGAGACATACCGATTAGTGAATCGCAAAATGGTCATAACACTTTGTAAATCTCCACGTCACTGGGAATGTGTGCTTGATCTGTTCCCGATGAGTATTACGAACCGGTTACTAAACGTTTGAACTACAGCGTTATACCCCTGAAGTAAAAGTAAAGGCTTTAGCGCTATGCAGGTATCATCCAAATTGGAACTTACAAACACTGCAAAATAATGGAGCAACAACAGCACTGAAAAGGAAGAAGGACTTGATATTGTGGGAAAGTGATATCGTTAAAGGAGGGACAAGATACGACAAATACCAGGCGATAAATAAGTGGACATACGACCGACTTGTCGAATCTCGTTGTCGTAACGAGAATGTAACAACGAGAATACTTCAGGAGTGGGCTCCAGGTGCAGCGCATCAATATACGGCCAAGAAGGGTTTTACGTTTGCTGAATAATTATCTTGGGCAAGAAATTTCAAATAGGAGTATAAAATTCGTCATCAGCACGTCACTAAATACATCTCTCATAAAGAGGTACAAAATATAGAAGATATACAGAAAATGCTGGCTCTTTTCAGCACGCAAACCGCTTCACTTACGACTGGTTTTAATCTTGATTACGTGATCAACACCGATCAAACAGGGTGCGAGTATCGGGTGAACATTCGACGCACGCTATCGCATAAGGGAGAAAAACGAACCCTTGTCGCAGTTGGTAGTAAAAACAAACTAACACATTCGTACACAGCGCAATATGCCATCACAGCCTCTGGAAAAGTGTTGCCTAAGGTTTTACTGTGTTTACAAGAAACGAACGTTACATTTGGTCCTCGGGTTATAGAAGAGGTCAATCGTTTAACCAACTCGTCGAAAAATGTTTACATTACCTGCTCCAAATACGGGAAACTGACGAATGCGATTTACAGAACATTTCTTCAGAACATTTTAAAACCATACATTTCTTTTAACAAGTTTAGACTAATATTGGATTACTGGAGTGGATAAATTAATACTACAATATATGACACAATTTATATTAATGGCGAGGGTCAGCCGACGTGCACAGTAAAAGTAATACCGTTAAACTGCACACCTGTGTGCCAGCCGTGTGATGTTTATTTCTATCGCCAGGTTAAAAACTTTTATATTAAAAAACCAAAAACCAGCCTCGATTGCAAAAAAAGCACCTAGTGTTAACCCAGGTTTCGGCGTAGGTAACTAAACCTTCTTCAGAACAACAATGAAACCCACAAGCGCCTAAGAAGACCTTTGTCAATGATTAAAAGAGCACCATTATTCGTTTGCTGCACAAACAAAACTAGGTCCAACTAAGAATGTTTGTAATCTGCCATCTGAAGATGGATTTGTAAGGAAAAATCCGAAACCGGTCATGGTCTGAAGATAATAAACCTTTTTTAAACCATACATGTGGCTGGTAGCTGTTTTTTTATATAAATTATAAACCTTAAGTACAACAGCCACGTTTCTCAACATGTCGACTTTCGACAAAATAGCGAGTTCTCACATTATTTAACGACCACAGAAATTTGGTCTTTTCGTCTTTTAAACTCTTCATTGTTTTATTCGTGTAATTTATAAAAGTCTTTTCTTTCCGCATAATTCCATGAAGTATATGGATATATCAATGTACAGGATGATTATAATTAAACCTTCAAAACGCTGTAGAAATAACACCACTGGTCAGAATGACATCATTTGCAACAGAATATGATCGGAGAATGGGGAAAACGTGAGGCAGAAGAAAAAAAATATTGTGAAAATTGATCAATAGTTGGCTCTGTATCTATCAGCATACTTGAATGAAAACACCTGTCATGCGCACGACCCATTGAAGTCGGTATAAACACGCCGGGTACACGGCTTTTCCCCCTTTTGCGTCTGCGACGTTCGCCACGACTGTCTCAGTGCCAGATCACGCTCTGCTTGTAAAGCTATATTACTAGAATGATGACTGTGTACACGTCGCTCTGCAAAAGTTCCGGACACTGAAGTTTTGAAAAAAGGCGTTGGTCGGATGACTGCCGTGAGTCAGGAGGAAATTTTTCGGAAATCCGAAAAGACGGGTTCTTTTGGTGTGCAACCTGCTAGAGGAAGGAAACGAATTGATTCGATGTTAGTGATAGCAGTGGCCACAGCAATGCAAGAGGAGACGAGTGGTGGTGTGTAAACGTGTATTGAGCCGGCCGCGGTGGTCTTGCGGTTCTAGGCGCTGCAGTCCGGAACCGCGGGACTGCTACGGTCGCAGGTTCGAATCCTGCCTCGGGCATGGATATGTGTGATGTCCTTAGGTTAGTTAGGTTTAATTAGTTCTAAGTTCTGGGCGACTGATGACCTCAGAAGTTAAGTCACATAGTGCTCAGAGCCATTTGAACCTTTTTGTTAAGTCCCATAGTGCTCAGAGCCATTTGAACCAAACGTGTATTGTGCGAGGAATTGCCCGAATATCGAACATACCTGTGAGCACGGTGCGTAAAATCCTACGAAACGTCCTTATTTGCTGTCCATTCAAAATTACCCATGTACACGAGTTGCTTCCTGTTGACCTGCCATCAAGAGACCTTTGCTTTACAATTTCTTGCTCCCAAGGAAGTGGACAATAATTGGCCGTGGAGGATTTTGTGGACAGACGAAGCCCACTTCCATCTGACAGGATATGTCAAAATGGTTCAAATTGCTCTGAGCACTATGGGACTTGACATCTGAGGCCATCAGTCCCCTAGAACGTAAAACTACTTAAACCTAACTAACCTAAGGACATCTCACACATCCATGCCCGAGGCAGGATTCGAACCTGCGACCGTAGCGGTCGCGCGGCAGGATATGTCGATACACACAAATGTCGAAAAGGGGCAACGGAAAATCCTCACGCAAATCAACAATTACCATTTGATCCCGAAAAGGCCACAGTGGGGTTCGACTGTACGGCATCATTTATCATAGGGCAGTATTTTTTCGAAGAAACAGGGGCTTCCGGTCCTGTTACCTGTACCGTCACTGGTAAGCGCTATGAGTGTCTATCACGCAACGACGTCATTTTAGCTCTCCAACAACGTGATCGTCTTTATGCAAAATGGCGCACCTCCGCACATTTTAAGCAGCTGCTGAAGCGTCATTTCTGAAATGCTAGAACTATCAGCCGCCATTTCCCTGCAGCCTTTGCCATCTCGACCACCTGACCTTAATCCGTGTGACTTCTAGCGTTTGGGCTATCTGAAAGACGTTGTGTTCAGTATTCCGATTGTAAACTTAGCTGCACTGAAGGGAAGCATTGCGCAACACATTCTCAACGTGACCCCAGAAATACTTCGATCAATTTTGGAACATGCTGTTTCTCGATTTCAACTTGTTGAAGAAAACGGTGGACAGCATACTGATTTGATTTTGATTTATGCTTTTTGAGCGGTTTTTGCCCTCAGAATAATCGAAACCGATGTGATTGATGCTTTTTTGCGCTATTTGGCCTCAGGACAATTAAAAACCCAGTCCGATGTGATATGACCTTGCGTAGTGGATGGGGTTACGTAACCAACAGTATCACACCTGTACACCCATGCACCCTGAGTAGTACAGTTTGTTTAAAGTCAAACGTACACCTTAGGCATTGTTGTGTGATTCATTTGACATTTTAGTAGACCATTGTAAAATTATGATGCGTAAAGCGCCATCTATTGCTACATTTTGTAACGATTTATTTTTCTCACGCGATACGTTCTCCCCTTCTCCGATAATATTCCGTTGCAATTTGACGTCATTCTAACCAGTGGTGTTATTTTTACAGCGTTCTGGAACTCTATAAACGTGGATTCTATTTCAGATCGCTTGTCTATAGGACTCATTACTTCGTGTGAATAAAGAACTAACTGTTTTCACAAAAACGAAATTTACTGAACCGCGACGAATGTCAATAGGACGTTACTTTCGAGGGAATTCATAATGTTCTAGAATCGACGACAGTGGTATGGATGTGTAATTCAGCGAATTAATCCTATATACTCTCTTGAATACTGAAGTAATCTTTACAATTTTCCAGTCTCTAAGTAAGTAAGTTTTGTCGAGCGAGGGGTTGTATACGATTGCTAAGTACAGAAGTATTGTATCATGGTATTCTGAATGTAATCAGCCGGCCGTTGTGGCCGAGCGGTTCTAGGCGCTTCAGTCTGGATCCGCGAGACCGCTACAGTCGCAGGTTCGAATCCTGCCTCGGGCATGGATGTGTGTGATGTCCTTAGGTTAGTTAGGTTTAAGTAGTTCTAAGTTCTAGGAGACTGATAACCTCAGATGTTAAGTCCCATAGCGCTCAGAGCCATTTGAACCATTTTTTTGAATGGAATCTAACTCATATACAGTCTCAGCCGGACAGCTTGCCTTTATTGATATTAGTTGGTTCGGTGTACCGAAGAAATCTACTTGTCCGCTGTTCTTGATCGGAATTTTGAAATATTTGCTTCATCTTTGGTGATGGAATTTCGGAAAAACGTGTTAAGTAATTCGATTGTACGACACTGTCATCAGTAACACTTACCATTAGTATCACCCAATGAACCTAGTGATTATATCTTGCCACTAGTGTACTTTACACAGGACCAGAATCTCCTTTGTGTTTCCTGGCAGCTTTCGATTCAGAGTTTCGTTGTGGAGTCTCTTAGAAGCATCTAGGATAGAAGTTAGTGCTAATTATTTCGAGCATGTATAAAACACCACCGTTCTAGGAGATTGGGCATGTTTTTTTTCATTGCTTTTGCTACTTCTTCTGACCTATTTTATGGGTGTTAATTTATTTGGTATAAGTCTCTCAATTGCCATGAATACCATTTCTTTGAATTTAAACCATATCTTGGCCTACACTTACAAGTTAGATCGAAGTGGTGACTCTTTTCCCTTTTTTTTTTCAAGAAGAGAAATCCTTTCTGCCAGTCTCGTAGCCGGATGTGACATCTGTCTTTACAAGAACCTTGAGTTTTTAGTGGATTCAATTCCAAACACCAGCTCTGCTTCTTGAAGGAGAGAATGAAAAGAGAGAAAGAAGAAAGTCACGCTGGACAGGTATCTCGATTGGCGCCAGCACATTACCGTCTTAACCCTATAATGCAATGGGGAAGTTGATAAACGTCTATCCAGTGCTCAACTCGACGTTAGAAAATCCACCACCGAATTGCCTCGTCATTGGTTAAAGTATCTTACATGTCGAAAGTTTTTAACAGAATGTGTGAAAAAAATTTATTTGCAAAAAAAGAACGTTTACAACTTTTCAAAATACGAATTTTCTCCTTAGTCTTAGGGAACAGAGAGAAGTCACAGGCGGCCAGGTCAGGTGAATAGGGGAGATGGGGTAGCACTCACGCTTTTTCCTTCTCCAGAAAGTCCATCGTTCTGGCAGCCCTGTGCGCAGATGCACTGTCGTGATGCAGCAGAGGTGCCCACTCTTGGACTTTAGATGCTGTGACTTCCATGTGGCGCTGACTTTTGGAAGACAATCGTTCACATACCATTCAGCATTGACTGTACGACGTGTGTCCAAGGTCACAGAGGTGAGATACCCGATCTTTGTGAAAAAAGTTGCCACCATCTTTTTTCCAGCGCTCCGACTTCGTCGAACTTTTGTGGGTGATTCCTCCCCTGGAAAGCACCACACAGAAGACTGTCCCTCCGTTTCAGGGTCATAATCGTAGACCCAATTTTCATCACCTGTGACGATATTGTAGGTGTCTTGGGACTACCCTCCATTGCATTTTTCGAGCATGAAACGACACCAGTCCACTCTCGCCTCCTTTTGGCTTTCTGTCAGGGAATACGGCACCCAACGGGCACATCTCTTAGTAAGGCCTAAGTGACTATGAACGATGGTCTGTGCTGCTGTTGATACAATATTTACGGTCCCTTCACTGTTACAAAATGTAAGACGTGGATCTTCTTTGATCATTTTCCTCACAGCATCAATGTTTTCAGGAGTCACAGGTGTTGCTGGCCGACCGGGACGAGGTTCATCTTCAACTGACTGCCGACCCCTCGAAAACTCACGAAACCAATTTCCAACTGTGGCCCTAGAATGGGAACCTTCACAAAAACACGCAGCAAAGAAGAATGACATTCTTTGGCACTTAAGCCTTTTTATAATCGCAAAAAATCATGGCTCGAAAGTCGCGGCGCGACAGATCCATCCTGCACCCTCTCTGACTCAGCACTGCCTGTGCTTTCTTACATCGCTTTGGGGGGGATCACCGCTAGCCAGGGGCTGCGCGCGTACGTCACAAGTTCGAAAAACATCGCTCTTTCGAGTGAAAACAACCCCATTGTCCTCCACCCTACGGTTTACGGGCTGCTAAAAACTTTCGACATAGCCCTCGACGATGACCATTGGCATAACGTGTGGTTGTATGGGGGAATGCCACTGATATATCAACAAACTTCTGAGGTTTGAAACAGGGACTTTCGGCTTGCTCTTCATCTTCCCTGTGACTACCCAGGCCAACAGTCGAGGTCCTAGCTAGGGTGCAGCAGCTGTGAAAGAGATTCAGAGACTCAGCCCATTCGTTCTACGCTAATACGAACGAGACTGCCAACATTCGCACGTTAGATGTCGATTGCTCTGGCGGTGTGATTTCGATAGCATGAAATATTGCGGCAATGAAATTCTACCACTAAACAAAACCATTCCCAGTAAGCTACTAAGGGGATGCACCGCTCAACTTTCGTATGCGGCTCAGTCTGCCTTTCAGTCGAGTATTAAGAAGAGTCTTCCAGAGTAGAAACGATAATCAACAAAGATATGACAATACACCTCTACCGAAGTCGATTATACGCAGAACACAGCGTGTTGATGCCACATAAAAACTGGAAGAAACGAATGAAAGAGATGCACCCGGAATTAGTTTCAGTGAAACTGGTCTCAGTAAACATAGCAGCCAGACGGACCGCCGAAGTACTGTGTCAAGATGGCTGTAGGATTTGGCTTCAGGACGGACAGGAATCTGTATCACTAAACAGCTAAAGGAGGTCACATCGGGAAATGCCGTCTGCTACCACATCGTTTTTTTTCTGTGTTATCCACTGATAATTTGGGTCTAATGTTTAGATGTTCTGCAGAACTGTGTATTTCTTATGTTTTTCACAACACACTTTTATGCACGCCACTATTTTCTGTTTGTTTTTGTACTTCAAGTATATGTCGTTGGTAAGTATGTTAAGCGAGAAATCAGCGAAACACGTCTGGTGAAAAAACCACGCATTTCTATAGTTACAACGACAGAACAAAACTACGCTCAAGAATTATAAAGCAACTACGGACACTGTGGCCACACAAGTGAAGAATTGATATATCTGTCTGTTCTTGCAGTTTTAAACATGGGACTTCTATTTTTTATGGAATATGTGGGGTTGGGGAATTACTGGTAGGGTATATTTTTGTGCCTTACTACACTTCTCTGACTGTCACTTCTAGCCACCCGTGTAAGTTTAATATACTTTGTTAGTCCACTTAGCAATGATGGCACTCATTTTTCGGTGCTGCAGTATGTGTCTGAAATTGCAGACATAGTAAAGGAAACATTCTTTTTCTCGCCTAGTTTTGGTAGAAAAAAGTGTGGAATTTATTGTGGGTCATCGTGAACTATTCCTGCTTCAGCCCATATACGAGGGTAATCCCAAAAGTAAGGTCTCCTATTTTTTTATAAGTACAGAACTCTGTTTGTGTGGCAGTTGGTCACAGTCTTATGAAGAGTGCTACACGCGCTGTGTGTAAACATGCGCAAGGCCGCGCTGAGGCGCTCAGTCTTGGCTTGGCAGCCGTTCAGAATGGAGCTCCCGTTGGATGATACCGCCAAGTGCGAATTGCGCGCTGTTATTCAGTTTTTGAACACAAAGGGCACTGCGCCGATTGAAATCCATTGCCAGTTGATGGAAGTGTATGGTGAGTCGTGCTTGGATGTCAAAAATGTTCGTAAGTGGTGTAGAGAGTTTGCAGCTGCTCGGACAGAAATTCACGACGAACAAAGGAGCAAGAGACCGTCAATTTCTGAGAAGACAGTGTTGAAGGTTGAGCAAAGCATCCGTGAAGATCGGCGGATAACCCCGGATGATCTCTGCACGTTGATTCCTGAGGTTTCCCGAAGCACCGTTCATACAGTTTTAACGGAAACATTGAACGACCGGAAGGTGTGCGCAAGTTGGATGTCACGCATGCTGACTGAGGACAACATGCGGCAACGACTTGCTTCTCGCGCATTTCTTCACTGCCTTGCAGCCGAACAGGACAACTTTCTGTACTCAATTGTCACGGGTGATGAAACCTGGGCATACCACTTTACACCTGGGACCAAACAACGATCACGCCAGTTCATAACTTTCTGAACAGCATGGCGGCGTGTTGGTATGACATGGGCATACAAAAACTGCCACAGCGTCTATAAAAATGCATCGACAGAAATAGTGATTATGTCGAAAAATAGCTAAATGTTCAAGCTGTAAACTGATGTAAACCACTGTAGAAATAAACAGATCTATGCACTTATAAGAAAATAGGATACCTTACTTTTGGGATTACCCTCGTAGTTTAAAAAAGTTCCGATAGGTGGGGGCCCTATGCGTAGACTTCAAAATGGCTTCTATAACGGGGGTGTGTTCCAAACAGAGAACTGCAATTGAGCTTCTTTTGTCGGAAAACCACTGCATCGCAGGTGTCAATAGGCGCTTGTAGAATGTCTGCAGAAATCTGGAAATGAACAAAAGCACGGTCGACCGTTCGGGGAGGCGTCTAGCATCATCGCAACAACGTTCTGCAGTCCCGTCCCATCTCCTGCGTACCAGCGAGCCGCATACAGGTGTGACTCCTGCAGTGTTGGGAAGTGCGGACAATCTCATTCGAGGTGATCAGCAGAAACAATCACCACGCTGCACAGATGACTGTCTCTGTGGTTAGTCTTGACGCTCTCGGCTACCAGCTGGGATACTGGAAGGTGTGTGCCCCCTAGGTTCTTCACAGCCTAACAGAAGACCATAAAGAGCAACGAAGGACAATCTGTACGGAATTTCTTGCTCGTTAAGAGGCTGATCGTGACAATATTTTGTTTAACATCGTCATAGGTGATGAAACTTGGGTTCATCACTTTGAAGCGGAAACTCAGGGACAATCCATAAAGTGGCGCCGCACCGACTCTTATCCAAAGGAAATGTTCGAAGTCGCTCCCTCGGCCGGCAAAGTCATGGCGACGAACTTGTGGAACTCTGAAGGGCTGCTCTCTTTCATGTCCTCACTCGTGGTACAACGATCAATTTTGAAATGTATTGTGATATTCTCAGGAAACTGAAGAAATGACTGTAATGTGTTCGTCGCAACAAAAATGCAAACGAGCTTCTCCTTCTCCATTACAACGCAAGGCCTCGAACAAGTCTGCGCAACCGAAAAGAGCTCACAAAACTTCACAGGACTGTTCTCCCTCGACCACCCTACAATCCAGATGTCGCACCCTCGTCTTCCATCTGTTTGCCCAAATGAAGGATACACTCCGCAGGTAGCAGTACGTAGATAATGGGGAGCGTATTGAGACTTTGGCTGCCACGTCGACCAGTAAAGTGGTCACATGCGGGCATAAAGGCGTAAGGCCGTCACATTGAACGGAGATTATGTTGAAAAATAAGGTTTGTAACCAAAAGAGTAGGGAATAATATGGTGCATTGCTATTTTAAATAAAGCTAACCTGCTTTCAGAAAGAGAGTGTTGCATTTCTTATTAACTGCCCGTCATATATGGTTCTTATCGCTAGCTGCGAAAACACGCTTCAAGGTAAATATGGTCATTAACCGCAAACTGCGTTTTTTCCTCTTCAACTCATAATTCAAGAGCCAGCGCTTAAATTTTGTTGGAGAGACGTCAGTAGACAGTGACTGGCATGTTCTGTTAGAGACTGTAAACACACTGAGAAGTGATAAAGTGACGTTTATGGAGTTGTAATGAGATGAACAGTATCGTGCTGAAACCTACATCAGTCAACAGATGACCTCCGAGTATTGATGTCTCGTTCACCCCCAGACATTTACTGTGTTAGTGACGCTGTCAATAACGTCGTTGTATGATGGTGAGGTGCTCCCCGTTCGATCTAAAGGCGATGCTATCCCCTGTGTTGGAAAGAATGAACAGATGGCTACCTTGTGTTCATACTGTGTCTAAAGACCTTGTGAACTATCTCCGTGTAATGCAGGGTGAGTCACCTAACGTTACCGCTGGATATATTTCGTAAACCACATCAAATACTGACGAACCGATTCCACAGACCGAACGTGAGGAGAGGGGCTAGTGTAACTGTTTAATACAAACCACACAAAAATGCACGGAAGTATGTTTTTAACACAAACCTACGTTTTTTTTAAATGGAACCACGTTAGTTTTGTTACCACATCTGAACATAAAAAACAAATACGTAATCGGTGCCGTTTGTTGCATTGTAAAATGTTAATTACAGCCGGAGATATTGTAACCTAAAGTTAACGCTTGAAACCTCCGACGTTGAGTTGCGTGTTGTAACAAACACGGGCCACGGTCGGCGAGCAGCATCTGGAGGGACATATTTACGATGACGACCGTGTTTACGAGTGTGGATGTAGTGCACTGTTGTGGTTTGATCTAGCTGTCGCAGTGTCCGCATGTAGCGCATGCTGCTATTGTTATTCTGAATTCGTCTCCGCACGCAGACCAACTGTAGTACACCGTGTTACCAGACGTCTGTGATAGTGTAGTGTTGTAGGAACTGTGACCACGGTGTATTCGAACTCTGAAAAGGCGGAGATGATACTCATCTATGGCGAGTGTCGACGAAATGCAGCTGAAGCCTGCGGGATGTATGCAGAACGGTACCCGGACAGAGAGCATCCAACGTGCCACACATTGCAAAACATCTACCGCCAACTGTATGCAACAGGTATGGTCGTAGCACGCAATCGGGTCCGTAACAGGCCCGTTACAGGAGAAGCGGGTGCAGTTGGTGTGTTAGCTGCTGTTGCCAAGAACCCACAAATGATTACACGGGACATTTGCGAGAGCCGGTGGACTGAGTCAAAGTAGTGTCATGCGCATACTGCATCGTCACCGCTTTCACCCGTTTCATGTGTCGCTACATCAGCAATTACATGGTGAAGACTTTAATCATCGAGTTCAATTCTGTTAATGGGCATTAACAGAGAATGCGTTGCAGTTCTACCTGTTTACCGATGAAGCGGGTTTCACAAACCACGGGGCAGTGAATCTACGGAACGTGCATTACTGGTTCGTGGACAATCCTCGCTGGCTCAGACAGGTAGAGCGACAGCGACCGTGGACTGTAAATGTATGGTGCGGAATCATTGGCGACCACCTCATTGGTCCTCACTTCATTGGAGGGGCCCAAACGGCTGCAACATACATCGCGTTTCTACAGAATGATCTGCCAACGTTGCTCGAAAATGTTCCACTGGAAACGCGTCGACGTATGTGGTATCAGCATGATGGTGCACCTGCACATTCCGCAATTAACACTAGGCTGACCCTTGACAGGATGTTCGATGGGCGTTTCTTAGGACGTGGGGGACACATATATTGGCCAGCCCGTTCTCCTGATCTTACACCTCTGGACTTCTTTCTGTGGTGTACGTTAAAGGCGAATGTGTGCCGTGATGTGCCTACAACCCCAAAGGATATGAAACAACGTATTGTGGCAGCCAGCGGCGACATTACACAAGATGTACCGCGGTGTGTACGACATTCATTACGCCAGAGACTGCAATTGTGTGTAGCAAATGATGGCCACCACGTTGAACATCTATTGGCCTGACATGTCGGGACACACTCTATTCCACTCCGTAATTGAAAATGGAAACCACGTGTGTACGTGTACCTCACCCCTCATGGTAACGTACATGTGCGTCAGTGAAAAAGACCAATAAAAAGGTGATAGCATGTGGACTTAATGTGCTGTTCCAGTCCCTTCTGTACCTAAGGTCCATCACCGTTCCCTTTGGATCCCTACGTAATTCAGTGCTCTCCGATACACACGATCGAACAGCGGAGGAGTGGTACTCAAGCGTCAACTTTAGGTTACAATATCTCCGGATGTAATTAACATTTTGCAATGCCACAAACGGCACTGATTACGTATTTGTTTATATGTTCAGATGTTCTAACAAAACTAACGGGTTTCCATTTAAAAAAAACGTAGGTTTGTGTTAAAAAACATACTTCCGTACATTTTTTTATGGTTTGTATTAACCAATTACACTAGCCCCTCTCCTCACGTTCGGTCTGTGGAATCGATTCGTCAGTATTTGATGTGGTATACGAAATATATCCAGCGGTAATGTTAGGTGACTCACCCTGTATAGTGTGCCAGCAGATGATTTGGAACACTGAATGAATATGATGTCAAAAGAAGAGGCTATCAGCTTGAGAGAAATACACGCTGAATTTCTGTTAATGCGAGAGAGCTTTATTTGATAAATTCTGTACCGCAGTGAAGATAAGGAAATAACCAGTTGACTTCTTTGATATAGTGCAACCAATGTATGGCTGTTGAACAAAATTATGTGTGTTACAGCAAAATGCGTATTATTTCCTTCATACTTCTCATAAAGATGTTACTGCTACCAACAGTATTAAGGCAATGTCTAGATTACCGCCACAGCACCAAGCTGCCAGAATCATCTCATCACCACAATCAGCGTCTTAACAGACCAAACTTTTATGGATGTATATACACTGTGAGCACTGCAGCTCAGTTGCTGACATATATATTTTCTATAAAAGGACACTGCACACCAAAACCTAAAGTAGGCAGTATCCTGGTCGAGTAGGTGAAGCATTCTTAACACAAATACACTGTTGTAAGCGACTGGTCCTCTGATGATGCGAAAGATGACCAGCAGGAGAAGAAGATGAACATGATACAACCATCCCATAAAATGGGCGATAATTGTAGGTCCATCTAGCTGTGGCAAGGCAACTGTTCTCATTTCACTGTTAACACACCCATATGGATTCTGCTTTGAGCATGTATGTGTATATTCAAAAACGCTGTTTCAGCCCAGGTACCAGCTGCTACAAAAGATACTGCAATGTGTCAGTGGTGTAACATACAAGACAGTCAGTCAAAGCAGTGAAATCCCTACCATCAGAAAAAGTAAATCGAAACACCATGTTGATATTTGATGATGTAGCTACGGAAAACGAGATAAAATTCTAAGATATTTTAGTTTTCGTCATCATATGGTATTTATGTATTCTATTTGAGTCAAACAAAGTCCAGAAGCCCAAAACAGTTGGTGGCTGATAACACAAACCTCAATACAGCCTTCAAACAAGAAAATTTGAATTTGAAGCACACCTACTAAGCTCATGTAGGATCTGACATACTTGTAAAGATATGTGGAGACTCTTGGAATCACACACAGTACAGAATTTTTACTATTGATGTAACCAGAAAACTGGTTGATTGCAGGGATAAAAACAGTTGTAGGAGTTTCTATGCGTCCCTGTGAAAAGGTGGGTACTTAGTATATATCTCAACATGTTCATATATCACACCATGTTCATGCACACATGCACCGCGGACACTCCACCTGAGAGGATGGGGAAACATGGACAGAGAATTCCTCTATATATAAATGGAAAATTTCAAACGAAATGTGAAAGATCTAAAGATGTATATCCAGATATTTCTGAAGCTGATCAGTGAATTCGGTGCTAGGGTTACTCCACTTAAAATAACGTAAAAGACTTAGCAGTAAAGATTGATAAAATTGTACAGAATGTTTGTAAGGAGTGTCCTGCGAAGGAGTCCATTTTGCTTGTGACAAGATGTCGACTAAGCATAAGATCAAAGTGGCACAGAAGGCTGTTCATGAGAAGTTATAACTGCTAAGTTATATTTCTATGTAGAGCAGGCACCGAGAGAAACCTTCAAATAAGTTACTGAACTCTCATCGAAATTATATAATGACAGTGGTGTTGCTGATTTCATTAACCGTCACAGGAGTGCTACGATAGACAAAACATTCTGTGTCAGTGGTGAAAAACCATACGTGTTGAGCACACTGCCTATAAGCTTAAAGGATAAAACAGTACCAATAGAACAACTAGTCTAAGGAACCTCATTTTCCTACATCCCACAAACACGGTGTAACTTCCCGACAGAAAAATTAAAATTAAATTAAATATGATTTGGTTAATGATTCTAATTTTAGTGTAACCTCCCCACAGAAAAATTGATGAATAATGAATGTGATTCTAATTTAGTGTAACCTCATAACAAAACTGATTCCCATTTAATGTACCCACAAAATCCTTTTCTCATTTAATGTAAGCTCGAAACAGAAAAATTCCTAAACCTCATAATAAAAAATAAATTCAGTAACCCGGTAAAATTTGGACGACAGCAGTGCTGCGTCATGGCCCTCTAAGACCATTCTGAATAAAAGGCAAAAATTCTCACCTCGATACAGTCGGCAACTATCTGCTCTTACAACAGCTTTTTTCCGGCACAGCTCTGTGCAATGCTGGCCTATACATTTGTTATTTACGAAAGGAAGCAACTGATTTTTCTTTTGCAACAATCGGAATGATCATGGATTCGAGATATTATTAAATTCTTTAAATTGAAATGAATGTTTGTTGGAAATTACTTTATATGACGAAGATTATTATTAGGACATTTTTAAAAGATTTACATGGGAGTTCACATAACATTACTAGACATGCGCGAGGCTGCTTTTTACCTTATACAATAATACTCAGGCTCCGGCATCGCTGCACCGCGACCGGCCCAGCCAACATGATACACCAAACTGCTCGCTAGCAACAACTTACTACTACTGCTACACAGTTTGTACTCTAGTCAACACTGCTCTTTGGTCTCAGATTCTCTTATAGCTTACATATCGCAGGCAGCACATACCTCTTACATAACCCTCCACTGGGGGGGGGGGGGGGGAGGGCAAAAGTTTGGCAGCGATGGTGAGTCAATTGGACTTGCCATGAGCAACAAATTTTTCTAAAATCTACTTAATTAACTAAGTTGACAGTCACAGAGTATATACATATATATAAGTGCAGAACAGGAAGTAAAATAGAGTGCACATGCACTGAGTACAGAACGTATCAAGAAATCACAAAATGTATATGCAATTTTTCTTAATTAACTAACTTTACAGTTACAGAGAATAAACACATATATAAGTGCAGAACATGAAATGAAATAGAGTGCACATGCACTGAGTACATAATATATCAAGCAACGACAAAATGTATACGCAATGAGTACAAAACATATTAAGAAATGACATAAAGTGCATACGCACTGTAGTATTTTTTTTTCCATTTTACAAGAACTAGGATAGGAAAGGGAAGGGTTGCATTATGGTTGTAGCACAGTAGGTTGCACTTAGCTGCACTGAAAGTGCATATTTTTCTACAGAAGCACAACACCAAGTGAGACAATCTGAAGTTCTCTTCCCTGAAGTATTAATCAGTGTAGCCAAGACACTGAAATGTAATATTAATATTCCATGTTATCATTTTGGTAGTACATTAGGTACACCAAACAGTGGAATCATAATAACATCTCCACTGTTCAAGGTGGTGGACACCATGATGTGTCAACACCACACTCTTTCATCAACGTAGAATTAGTGCAGAAACCAAATATAGTGCTCCATGATCATAAGGATAGACAGGACAAACCTATATTGCAGTAATGTCTGGTAATTAGGTCAGAAGGTGAAGGACATTAAGTCTCAAGCTAGTCATCATTCAGAATTACACTAGTCTATCAACCGATTTGACTAATTGTTGGCACTCATTGCCTAGTTACTAAAGTTTTCTGTACTATGTATGGAATATTACAGAATATTATTCATAAGTCATCTGATGACAGTAAATATTGGCACTCATTGGCCAGTTATAGACCATTTTTATACATTATTTAAAAGTGATCATTCAAAGCAAGAGTTAATTAATGGCATACCATTTACATAATTCATCTAGTTATAGTAATCATTGGCACTCTTTGGCCAGTTACAAACCATCAGAAGTCATCATTCAAAACAGGAGTTAATTAATGGCATACCATTTACATAATTCATCTAGTTATACTAATCATTGGCACTCATTGGCCAGTTACAAAGTATTCTTATATTTTTATAAAACATTATTCAGTATTATTCAGAAGTCATCATTCAAAATGAGAGTTAATTATTGGCGTAGCATTTATAGAGTATAACAAACATATTATTTACAGAAATTATTGGCATAGCATTTATACATTGTTACAAAACATCATTCGGTATTACTCAGAACTCATCATTCAAGTGACATAGGACATATTTAAAATGTAACACACTGTAACTGTTACTCAAGGTCTGTGGTTTCAAAACATCATTCAGTATTACTCAGAACTCTCTTAAACTGGTAGCATTAATTGGGACTTGTAATACACTTTTTTTTTACTACATTGTTGGCTAGGTATGCTAACCGGCTGGTTTTGTTGCTGTTGTGGGGAAAAACCTCTATTGTTACCAAAATGTGTCTGCGATTGCTGAAAACTTTCCACATACTGATGATAAAAATTTTGTCTGTTATTAAAATTACGCTGATAGTTCTTGTCATTTCGGGAGTGTCTAAAGAAAACTGTCACTTTCGGTAAAATTTGTCATATCAGGTTTTCTTTACTCATTCTTAATCCTAGATAGATCGATAGTTGAAGAGCTGTTTTGATAGATATAAAGGATAGTAGAAGAGAAGGCAGCAGTGCAGAAAACTAAAGAGGAAACAGCACTCTACGGCTTGGGGCCCTGTGGACGCTACGGCACATATTCATCGAAGCGTAATGGATCCCCCGAGGTCTATTACGCACTGCAAATAAATTTTAGTTTCCGCGTTACGGGCAATGCCGGTGAAAATTCAAAAGTAAATTGTTGTATCCAGGCCAATTCTAGTTTCTGCATTACAGGCAATGCTGATGAAAATACAAAAGCAAAATGTCGTATCCAGTCCAAACGATGTATTTGTGTTCTGTCATTTATAAATACCTTAGATTTTTTTACGGATAAAAATTGCTTATAATCAACGTTATCGTCTCTGTACGTCTGAACAGGTTCAGGATTGTATGATAATCTATTTGTCTGTGACTGTTCGGAATCTAAGTCACGTGCTCTCTGTAAATTACCTAAATTATACTGGCTGTGTGAGTCTGACAAATGTTCGCAAAGTGGCGTATGCTGTGATGTGTTAAAGGCTGAAACATTTTTCATCTCTGTTACCTCTTGCTGTAAAGTTGACAATTTTCTATGTAATGTATTATTCGACGAACCTATCTCACTGAGTGTCTGCTGTAAATTTTGGAATTCGGGTGTTTGATTAAACGAAACTGGTGACGAATCGTCTGATTTGGCGTCATTATTACTTTCGATAACATCAATACGACTGGTCAATTCATCGTATTTTTCAGTCAGTATTTTTACATGATCATCGTTTTTAGTATCGCAAGCATTAATTTGTTCTTGTATTTTACGTGTTGTTTTGTTTAATTTCTTAACGTCTGCTTTGATGGCATAGGGATCCTGTATTAGTTCTAATTGTTCAAGTCTGTCGGTCACTGTCTGAAAGTCTACTTTGTGTGTGTGTCTGTTTTTGTTTTAAGATCAGAGACTTCATCATGTAATTCGGCGTTCAACTGTTTGGTAGTATTAATTTCGTCTGATACTGTAGCAATATTGTTGTCTACGTATGTTTTGGCTTTCGTAAACAATTTACGCTTATCTTCCTGTCTCTGTGCAGTAATTGTTTCCATGACTTGTTGCTGTACTTTATTCTGTTCCTGTATAAATTTACCGTAACGCGTTACACTGTTTGTAGGTGGTGATTAAAACGTTCGTCAATTTGGCTGTTCTGTTGGTCAAATTTCGCGTCTACTTTTGCATCCAGTATGCGTGAAAGTTCTGCTGACATTAATTTAAACTCGTCGCGTAACTGTGTTGCGTTTTCAGAGCATTGTTTAGCGACTGCACTAATTTCGTCTCTAAGTAATTTAGTTGTGGCTGCATGTGTATTCCTTAATTCTTGTGCCACAGATCTAATTTCTTCACTACTGTTCCTAGCACAAGCCTTAATTTCCTCACGTAATTGTTCTTTAGTATCATGACATTGCATGGCAACGGCTGTAATCTGTTCACTAAGCTGTTTGAAATTGTTGTCTTGTTTTTCATTCGACTGTTAGGAATTATTGTAAAGTTTTTCATTAAGTTGTTGTTTGAGATTTTCATCATTTTCATTAAGTTGTTGCTTGAGATTTTCACTAAGTTGTTTGTTTGATTCATTAATTTGTTGTTTGAAATTGTCGTCTTGTTCTCTTTCCAACTGTTTGAAATTTTCATTAGGTTGTAGCATTAATGCTATAACTCGATCCCTGCCAAAGTTAGCTGCTGTATTCCCTGTGCTGTGTGATGATGTATCTGTATGTGTCACGTTTTGTATAACCATTTGGTCATTCTGTGATTCTTGAAAAGGTTTGCCAATCGGATGTGCACTGTGGGTCACTACCTCGGAATCAAATAAATCTGACATATTTTGACTACATTGTTCATCTTCATGAGAAAAATTTATCTGTTCACAATGCAAATTTTGCAAACCGGGTGTGTCAAACTGCGCAGCGTTTATTGTATCGGAACGTGCCGCGTCATCAATTGTTACATTTACTCTGGACATAATTGCATTTGTTTGCTCATCATTAGGATCAAAATCAATATTAGTGATCGGTACGCACTGATTGTCTGTAAATAGACGATTATCACTATTACACTGTGTGTCGCAATTATTATCGGTCAAATTATTTGAGTCTGCTATTTCACTCATTGCACATCGCGATGAACTGTTAAGAGTTTTTCGCAGCGTTTTTCACAAATCAAAATTAAACACAAAAATGAAACAAAGGCAAAGCAAAAATGGAACAAACACAATTACAACAAAGATCAATAAATTGCCGATGATCTGTGAAAGAAAAAGTGACAAATCAGTAAATGCGTTGCGCCAGATGCAAACTACATTTAAGTAAATAAGAGCAGATATATAACTACTTCTCAGAAATTCACACAGAAATACGATCCTGCCGGTTGTGGCCAAGTGTAACCTCCCCATAGAAAAATCAAAATTAAATTAAATATGATTTGGTTAATGATTCTAATTTTAGTGTAACCTCCCCACAGAAAAATTAATGAATAATGAATGTGATTCTAATTTAGTATAACCTCATAACAAAACTGGTTCCCATTTAATGTACCCACAAAATCCTTTTCTCATTTAATGTAAGCTCGAAACAGAAAAATTCCTAAACCTCATAATAAAAAATAAATTCAGTAACCCGGTAAAATTTGGACGACGGCAGTGCTGCGTCATGGCCTTGTAAGACCATTCTGAATAAAAGGCAAAAATTCTCACCTCGATACAGTCGGCAACTATCTGCTCTTACAATAGTTTTTTTCCGGCACAGCTCTGTGCAATGCTGGCCTATACATTTGTTATTTATGAAAGGAAGCAACTGATTTTTCTTTTGCAACAATCGGAATGATCATGGATTCGAGATATTATTAAATTCTTTAAATTGAAATGAATGTTTGTTGGAAATTACTTTATATGACGAAGATTATTATTAGGACATTTTTAAAAGATTTACATGGGAGTTCACATAACATTACTAGACATGCGCGAGGCTGCTTTTTACCTTATACAATAATACTCAGGCTCCGGCATCGCTGCACCGCGACCGGCCCAGCCAACATGATACACCAGACTGCTCGCTAGCAACAACTTACTACTACTGCTACACAGTTTGTACTCTAGTCAACACTGCTCTTTGGTCTCAGATTCTTATAGCTTACATATCGCAGGCAGCGCATACCTCTTACAACGGAAATTTTTTCACCCAAAGATGGTGGAGACACGTGGTGAAATACAGCATTTTCGACTGTTGTACACTGGAAATCAGGAAACCGGCACTGTGAGAAATAAAGAATCATAGTAAAACTTACATCAGATGCTCTATATAGCAATGGCAATCGACCCCACGGTATATGTACTACGACAATCCTGCTGAGGTAACAGACTGACTATGACTGTTGATGGCGCCAACTGCTGCTGATAATACTGCTTATTCGAATGAGGTCGGTTTAGCAATCTCTGTGCTTCGAGAGAGAGGTATAATCGAATAAACATCGAGACAGTAGTTCAAGAGCTGCACAAACCAGCCTACAAAACATACCTTCATAGGCATGTTATGATTAAAGGTTTAGATGACTTATGGCAGGATGATCTTGTAGATATGCGGGAATATTCACATGTGAGTAATCGATTGAAATATATTTTAAAGGTCACTGATACACGCTTTAAAAAGGCAAGGGATGTTTGAGAGGTGTTTGTGCGTTTGTTGCAGTCAAGGATGAATCGATGCCCTGAAAAACTCAAAACCTATCACAGGGAGAATTTCACAATAGGTATATGGAATACATCCTACTCAACATTCACCCACCTGAAGGTAAGTATCGTGAAACATCTGGAACTCTGGAGGGGCTACTCTCTTTGATGTGTCGTGAAACATTTCAACAGAACAATAAAACTGTCCCAGGAATAACTGCAAAGTATAATCAAACCAAACATATCACAATAAAAATGAGATAAATCGATGTTCATGAAAATGGACACATGGATACGGTACACTGCCGTATTAAGCACAGTAACATAGCATGCACAATGGGAGATACATTGTAGGATGTGATGGGATTCGCGACAAACTTGTGGTCGAATTGCACATTCTGGAGTATAATTACTGCGGACATGGTACAAAGCTTGAAAAATATTTGGCTCATAGTGATAAGAGGATTAATCTGCTTGACGAAGCGTATTTGAAACACGACATTGCTCTCGCAAAACATGAAGATCTCCCATGACCTCACGCTGCAAGTCGAAGCTTAACCGATAAAGCCAAGGCAATACATGAGAGAATGAATATTGATGTAGGACAGCGCAATGCAGCATTTGTAACTGGCAAAAGGGTGCATGGTAAAATTGTGTCTGGGTGTCAATTTCAAGCAAGCTAGGAATGCTGCAGATTGTCCATTGAAGAAGACAATGATGAAAACGAAGAAGAAGCCGAGGCAGGGCTGTTTAAAAAACTGCATCCTGACAGCGATGTATGCAGCTAAAAGCGCCGTGAAGCGTAAAGGGCCGCCTAAATTTCTCCTGGTTTTGTCGATATCGACGATATCAGGTGGAATTATCCACTTATTCATTCCTGCCCTCACAGGTCTCTCAGCAATTGGTTCACTGGCTGATGGTGCTGCGGCTATTGCCAGAACAGCCAAGAACGCACAGAAGTCTCAGGAACAGCTAGAGGAGGAATGGAGGCATAACTGAATGATTGGCTCAAATGGTTCAAATGGCTCTGAGCACTATGGGTCTGGAACTTAGAACTACTTAAACCTAACTATCCTAAGGTCATCACACACATCAATTCCCGAGGCAAGATTGGAACCGGCGACCGTAGCGGTCGCGAGGTTCCAGACTGAAGAGCCTAGAACCGCTCGGCAACATCGGCCGGCCTGAATGATTGAAGCAACAGCCATCGGAAAAGGTCTATACCTGAAACTGTACAAGAAAGGACTAGATCTCTTCAAAAACAGGAAAAGCCTGTTATGTATACTACCGGATAAACTGTTTACAAATAGAGATCTGCTCAAGTTTTTCACGAAAAAAAACTCAGCGTTCCAAGATTTCGTGGTGTTTTTATGTAGGATACATAACCCAAGGTTGTGTGTAATTTCTGACAATGTGGAAAAGTGAATTTAAAAGTTTCTGGGAGACCAATGGGTGGCGTATGTTAACAAAAAATACAATTAACATTTATCATCTCTACTCATTGGGACACCTACAGCTATCAGAAGCGTTGTAACGGTTCTTCACAAGACAAGACATGCGTTCTACAGTTTTAATCGATACTTCAATACTCACTTATGTGGGCATCTGTGCATCATGTTCCTCCTAAACGTTTATGAGTAAGCATGTGTAAGGACGTGCATTAAGCACCCATTCGTCCGTTCAAGATCGGATGCAATGTTGTATACTCTGACTTTAAAAGAACTACCGTAGTATTACTCATGAATTACTTCCCATCGGCTGATCTAAGTAATGGACGGTCTAGTATTGTGCTGACTGGACTGGAGACACCGGCATTCGGAATATCACAGAGGCAAAAAATAATCTTCATTTGGAAATTAATGGTAGAAATGAAATTGTGAAAACAGAACCGAGTGCATACGATATTGACGATTTAAACGACGTTTTAAACTGGTCTGGAAAAGGGATTGTGCTACATGCAAACATGAATACTCTTAAACCTGAAACAAAGACATTGAATGCAACGAGTTCAACCAGAAAATGTGAATAGGACGACTACTGGGTGTCACAAATGGACCGTCATTATATACCTCCCACTAACAGTTCAGACATTGGACTCTTTGGAGCTGCGTATTGCGGAGCGTATTGGTGAATTTTACCTGGCCAGCACTCGTAGCACCCTCCAGGTTCCCGACATCCACATACTGTCAACAAAGACAGGATGGATGTGAGCAGTAAAACCACTACACACAACTCACTGTGAAGCGTTTCACAACAGGACAGCAACGTGATAGCACTTGAAAACTAAGAGCTGCTTAAATCTGTAGGTCTGAAGCCTCGCAATGACGTTGTCCAGTATAACTAACCTGATGAGCTTACTACATGACAGGAACACTTCTTGCAAAAACCTTAAGCTTCTACCACATTTCACAGGAGTGATGAAATTAGGATTGTCATCCCACATCAAGACGTTTCAGCCATTCCATGCAAGAGTTTCATATATCCTGATGAATCATTTATGAAAAGGGATGGTTCTGCTGCAGTGACATCGAAATTACAATTGATGTCTCAGCATTCCTGTTTCAACAGATACGATATGAACTTAATAAGGTCGGGATTTACGACACACGCATTCATGATGCTAATAGGGCCTTTCGAGACACACATACCCCCAGCTAACGCATGCTCCTGCACACGTAACAGCCACCTTAGGCACACTACAGCTGACTGCCCCGGCGTCTGCCGTCGCCGTCCGAGTCGCCTGCGACGCCTCGTGGCGTGGGGTTCTACTAGACAACCAAAGGCGCTACTCTCGAAGAGAATCCCACAGCAAGGCGCACGAGCCCAGACAGCATCGCGCTCACTCCACAATAAACACTCTGACGGGAAAATTTCGAGACAACAATTGAATTATGCAAGAATGAGAAGTTGCACCAAAATAACCGTAAAATAATGTGGTAAAATCAAGCCGGACGGGTCGATAGCTACGGTCCGTCGTATGGTCAAATGGTTATACAAATGGCCGCCGGTTGGGTTAAACTAAAAGCCTTTAATCCCAAGTCCTTCGCTCGTATGGGAAACCGAGCATCAAGCCTCCCCCCACCACCCACCCCGGCCGCCACCCCCGTCCCAATAATAACCACAGGCTGCCTTTTAGGATCCGATAATAGTAATAACAGGCAACAGCACAATATCTACCGGAACGTGGACGTGAAAAAGGCACTGAAGCGATAACGAACCCACCAGTTGCAGCACTGCTGATTTTATTTTATTTTATTTCACTTGTATAGTTCCGTAGGACGAAACAGAGGAGCAAATCTCCGGGATCATGGTACGTGTCGGTACATGAAATTACAACAAAGAAGTAGGTTTATATAGACGCAGTCAACCATGTAATACAGGCATTAGCTGGATTTTTCGAGGAACTCCTCGACAGAACAGAAAGATTGACCTAAGAGGAAACTCTTCAGTTGAGATTTGGAAGCGTGTAGATTACCGCTAAGATTTTTTAATCCTTATGGTAGCTTATTAAAATGGATGCTGCAGAGTACTGCACACTTTTCTACAGTAGAGTGAAGTTGTGCGATCCAAATTCTGATAAGAAACGACATAAGAAGTTATATGTATTGAGAGGCCAATGTCAGAACATCCGCACTAATGGACAACGGGCGACTAAATTTTCGCGAGCTTGCACCACTTCTTGCCCGAATCATCTGTTTTTGATCCAAAATTGCACTTGGAGAACAGGAAGTTTTACCTCAAAATAGTACCACACGTCACAAGTGAATGAAAATGAACGAAATAATTTTTTGTGCCGAATTATCACGTAATTCAGATACTGTTCTAATAGTGAAAATGGCAGCATTAACTCGTTGAAAAAGATCCAGAACATGAGTTTTCCAAGACAGTTTGATGTCTACCTCAACACCTAGAAATTTGAACTGTTCAGCCGCACTAATCATGGGTCCATTACGAGTAATTAGAACGTCAGCTTGTGTTGAATTACATGTTAGAAACTGTAAAAACTAAGTTTTACTGTTATTTAGCGTTAGTTTATTTCCAACAGTCCATCAACTTATGTCTTGAACTGCAACATTTGAAACAGTGCCAGTGTTGCGCACAACATATTTTCCTTCAAAGCTAGTCTAATCAGCAAACAGAAATATTTTAGAATGGAATAAATAAATATAAATATTTTAGAAGGCATAAATAAGGAACAGGAGTGGCTTCAGCACAGATCCCTGAGTTAGCCCCTCCCCCCACCCCCCCCAATTAACCGTGCCTCACTTGGTTCCCATATCATAGCCATTCTCATTACTGTGGAGAATCAGCTTGTGTTGTATGTTCTTATAGTATGAGATGAACCAATTGTGAGCTACTCCCCGTATTCCATAATGGTTCAACTTCTGGAGCAACATTTCGTGAGAAACACAATCGAATTCCTTAGTTAAATCAAGGAAGATGCCTAACGTTCGAAACCTTTTATTAAATCCATCCAGTATCCCATAGTGAAAATAAAATGTATTATTATGCCTTGCTAAACCACTTCAAAAACCGAACAGCGTATTTGACGGCATATTATGTGAAATGAAATGATCAATTATCCTTACATACAAAGCTATTTCTCTTTTGTATCCCGCCAGGAAGGCGGCGCGTGGGTCTGCTCCTGGTATCTGTAACATAACACCATGTCGATTTCATCATCCTCGTGCCTCGTAGTTGGCATGTATACTTAGATTATGATTGTGTCTCTTGGTTTATTTTCCAATCTGACATAAATTATCCTCTCACTATGTTGAACAAATCCTTTTACTCTTAACCCCATCTCTTTGTTGAGGATAATTCCCACTCCTGAAATCCCAGGATTGTCTTGTGCTGTTCCAGTGTGTATGATTCTGTAATCCCCTGACCAAAAGTCGCCAGCGTTTGGCCATCTCATTTCTGAGACTCCCAGTAAATCAATATCCATTCGTTTCATTTCCATTTTCAAGTTTTCCACTTTACCACATTTAAGAAGTGAGTTGACGTTCCATGTTGCTATCCTTCTTACATTAATGCTTTTGGATTTCAGTATCTCTTTAGTTGTCCCCGCCCGGAGATCCTAATGGGGGACTATTTTACCTCTGGAGAATTTAACCAAAGAGCTTTCCATCATAAGCTCTTGATACTTGGGATACCCGCCCGGGTCTTTAATGGGGTGGTTTCCCGTTGCCTTCTCCATTCTATGCCTTGGCCACCTTGTGGTTCCTCCGCCTTTAGGATCGGTTTCCCACCCCAAGGGCAAGAGAGTGCCCTTCCTTCTAGCCACCCATCCGCCCTCCTAGAAGGCCATTGGCACTTGATAGAAGGTAATCTCCTTATCCAGGGAGATATTCGGCTCAGTAGAAGTATAGGTTGCAAATGAAAGACCCCTAGCCCTCGAAACCTAATAGCGTCAGCGTCGGAAAAGAACAAGAGTTGGCCGAGGGTGGCGAAATAGGAAAGATAAAAGTGAGGAGCCTGGCATAAGTAAGTGGAAGCAATGCCAGGACTCAGCTCGGGACCCCGTGGTCGCCAGCCACGCACTCACTAGGTGTGAGTCCCTGGGGACTCACATGAAATCGACATTACGTATGACCACCTTGAAGAAGTAATTGGCAAATTTAAACCTTGTCATCATGGGAGATATGAATGGCGTTGTTGGGGAAGGTAAAGAAGAGGATGTGGCAGGGAATTTTGGATTAGGATTAAGAAATAAAAGAGGGGATAAACTTGTAGAATTCTGGCAAAGAAATAAACTTTGCATTACAAATACCTTCTTTAATCATCATCCAAGAAGAAGATACACTTGGAAAATGCATGGTGACATTAACAGATATCAAATTGACTTCATATTAGGGAAGCAAAGATTTAAAAACCAAGTTAGGGACAGAAGATCATATCCAGGCTCTGATGCGGAAAGTGACCACATACTCGTTATGATGACGACTGAACTAAAATTCAAGAACATTAAAAAAGATGTACATGTAAATGGGATTTGACAAACCTGAAAAATGAAAATACACTGAAGGACTATCAACTAGAAACAGACAAGATAACAAATACAGAGCGGTGCAATGAGATCCAAAGCAGCTGGAAAAAAATAAAAACTGGTATTTTAGAAGCAGCAGAAGAAGTAATAGGAAAAGAAAGGACAGAGAAAAGAAAGGAATGGATCACTAATGACCTACTAAATATGATGGAAGAAAGAAGGAAATTAAAAATTTCTGCGAAGAGGGAAGACTAAGAGAAATACAAGAGTCTGAAAAACAGAATCAACAGAGAGGCAAAACAAGCAAGAGAAAAATACTTTGATGATCTCTGTATTTCAGTTGAGGACAACATGAGAAAGGGAAATATTGACAAGGGCTATAAATGTGTGAGACATTGTTTTGGAGGTAGAAGAAACAAGTGTAGGGCTGCGATAGATGAAAATGGCAGTATGGTGGATGACGATGATGAAGTTGCAAGAAGATGAATACAATATATAGGAAAACTGTACAGCGGACCAGAACTGTCTGAAAACATCATGGAAGAAGAAACAGAAGTACATGCACACAACATAGGTCAACCTATATTAAAGGAAGAGTTTGAACTAGCTTTGAAAAAATTGAAAAACAACAAATCGCCTCGTATAGACAATATCTCAGGCGAACTTCTGAAATTTGGAGGAGAAAAACTGAATCAGGAGTTGTATAATCTTGTTTTCAACATGTACGAGCAGGGCAAAATTCCTACAGACTTTGAGAAAAACATTATGATCCCCATTCCAAAGAAGGCAAATGCTACAAGATGTGAAAATTATAGAACGCTCAGCCTAGTTACTCACGCCTCTAAAATAGTAACCTCAATTATCCTAAAACGCATAGAACAAAAAGTCAAAGCTACACTCTCCGAAGACCAGTTTGGATTCCGGAAAGATAGAGGAACCAGAGAAGCAATATTTGCTCTAAAACTAATGAGAAACGACTAGATAAGAACCTGACAACATACATAGCTTTCGTAGATGTAGAGAAAGCCTTTGATAATGTTAAATGGGATAAGTTGTTTGAGGTGCTCAAAAAAGTAGGAACAGACTATAAAGATAGAAAAATGATATGGAAGCTGTACAAAATCGAGGCAGCAGTTATCCGTGCACGGACAAAACAAGAAGAGGTGCAAATACGGAAAGGTGTCCGACAAGGTTGCGCGCTTTGCCCTGTTATCTTTAACCTATACATTGAAGTGGCGTTGAAAAAAGTAAGGGAAAATTCACAGACAGGTGTAGTAATTCATGATCAACTAATAGATATGATAAGATATGCCGATGATATAGCTGTCTTGGCTGAAAGTGAAGAAGATCTTGTAGTCCTACTGAATAGAATGTATAAAGTTATGGGGGAAGAATATAATATGAGAATTAATGAAGCAAAAACAAAAGTAAAGGCATCCGACAAAAAAAGATCAAGTGAAAGTCCAAGTTCATGTAGGCAATGAACTGCTGGAACAAGTTGATAAATTTAGTTATCTGGGCAGTAATATTACCGGGGATGGAAGGAGCAAGGCAGAAGTGAGAAGCAGAATTGCTCAAGCAAAGGCTGCTTTTAACAAGAAGAAAGACATCTTAACATCTAAGAGCATCAGCCTCGAAATCAGAAAAAGATTTTTGAAATCATATGTGTGGATTATGGCATGCTATGGGTGTGAAACATGGACTCTCGGGACAGAGGAAGACCAGAAGCTAAATTCTTTTGAAATGTGGTGCTACAGACGCATGCTCAAAATAAAATGTGTCGACTAGGTCACAAACGAAGTGGTTCTGGAAAGAGCAGGTGAGGAGAGAAGCTTCTGGAGTTTCATTGTTAAAAGATGAGTGTCATTTACAGGTTATTTATTAAGACATAAAGAACTCCTGAACACAGTCATAGAGGGATATGTCGAGGGAAAAAGACCCAGAGGAAGACCACGACTGAGGCACATGGATCAAATCGTGAAAGATGTGGGATGTAACACCTGTAAAAAAATGAAGAGAAAAGCTGAAAGACGCACAGAATGGGGACAAGCTGCCATTGTAGCTGTTGCAAACCAATCCTTGGATTGACCACTACAGAAGAAGAAGAAGAAGCCGAATGAGCGATGCGAGTAGGAGCAGGTGAGGTAAAGCAATTCGGTACTGCAAATACAGTTAAAGCACCTTTACTGGTGTATAAACATATGCAAACGTATTACATAACTTGAGGTGATGAGCACGTAGGTGCGACATCGTAGACCCGTAGTCACTGGTACATAGTCTCAATAGCAAACTATGCTGAACGATGTTTTCCGGCCGTCTGCACTTGATGAAATGGGCATAAAGTCGAGCGGCGCTCGTTGAGCTGCACAGCGGCGGCCAGAGGGCGCTGTGGTCGGCGTAGTTCTTCCGCTCTTGTAGTACCAATCTACGAGCGTGCACCTACGCTGTGGCATCGGAACTACCGATACTACATTTTCAATAACTTTAGCGAACACTGATGGCGTAGGTCTAAAACTGACTACTTTATCCTTTTCTCCCCTTTTGTGAAGTGGCTTTACAACTGAGTGCTTTAATTTTTCTGGAAACTGACCATTCCTGAAGGAAAAACTATAAACACTGCTAAACATTTGCAGCACAGTTCTAATGTATTCTGCCAGATACTCCATGATGTCCATGAGAGCCCTTAGTCTTCAGTGATGTCATTATGGACTCAATCTCCTCCTTGTCACTATCACTGAGGAGTATTTCAGATATCAGCCTCGGAAAGTCGTTTGCCAGTAGAGTCATATGATTCCCCTTAGAAACTATGTTTTTGTTTCATTCTCCAGCTACGTTCAGAAAGCGATTGTTAAATACTGTAAAAATATCTGACTTATCAATAACAGAAACATTATTGCTACGTACTGATCTTATATCGTCGACCAGACGCTTCCTTCGCGACTGACCATATGGTTTTAATTTCATCCTTCTGAGACAGTGTCGCTGATCCTGAACTAGGAGATCTCTCGTACTGGGCCCCTAAATAACAGTAACACGTGCCATTGAAAACCGATACGTTGCGCCGTTACCGGCAGCGGAAGCCTCTTGGGCCGCACTGGGAGGCGGGCAGCGACCACCCGCTGAACGGCGCGCCGATTCCTTGCCGAGGATATCGCGCCGCCTCGCACTTTTTGAGGCGCGCCGCCGGAGGCGTGCCTTATTCATGAGCCGGCTCCAGATTTACAGTAGCCTCGCACGCGCCGCCGCCGCCGCCGCCGCCGCCGCCTCCGCGGCTCAGCCGCCAGCAGCGCCGCCACCCTAGAGACGGCCACGCCGCCGATGAGCAACGCAGCGCAACTCTGAAGGATACATAACGAATTCAATGAATAACTAAAGAGGCGCGCGGCGAGAATTGAATACCGGATGAGAAATCATTCCTCGCGCTGACAATGGAAATGATACGGCACGGCTCCTTTCGAGGAAGCTCTCGCCAGCGAGGAAAATGTAAGTATGGAGCGAGATACGGGGGAAAAGTGTACTTTGGGCCCGCAGAGAGTTTCCAAGGAACAGTTTCTCTTACAATGCTTGAACGGAGCGTCTTCGTCGTAACACACATTCTAGAGATGCGGTACCTGACTGTAGCGAAGACCAATAAACTGTCCATGTTATACGGTTTCAAGTTCACATCTCCAGCAATGCACTTAAAAAACATCATTATTTAGTCGTAAATTTTATTGCTGCTTCGATGCAGTCCACCACGAATTCCTCTCCTTTGCCAACCTTTTCATCACAGAGTAGCACTCGCAACCTACGTCTTCAATTATTTGCTATCTAAATTCCAGTCTCTGTGTTCCACTACAGTTTTTACCCTTTAAGCTCCCTCTGGTACCATGGAAGCTATTCCGTGATGTCTCAACAGATGTCCTGCCATTCTATCCTTCCTTCTTACCAGTATTTTCCGCATGCAATTATTCTCGCCGATTCTGCGGATAACCCCCATCATTGAATACTTTTTCAGTCCACCTAATCTTAAATGTTCGTCTGTATCACCAGCACTGCATTTCAAATGCTTTAATTCTCTTCCATTCCGGGTTTCCTACTGTTTATATTTCACTATCATACTATACTCTGCTCTAAACACACATGCTCAGAAATTTCTTCTCCAAATTAAGTTCTATGATTGGTATTAATAGAGTTCTCTTGCTCAGAAATGCCATTTTTGCCAGAGCTAGTCAGCTTTTTACGTCCTGCTTTATCAGGCTGTAATTGGTTATTTTGCTCCCTAACACAATTACGTAACTTGTTCTACTTCGTCATCCCCATTTTTGATGATATGTGACTCTCTGTTCTCATTCCCGATACTTATCATTACTTGCGTCTTTCTTTTACTCTCAAGCCGTATTCTGTGCTCATTACACTGCACAAACTATACAACCCATTCAACAGTTGCTGTAATTCTTCAACACTTCCAGTGAGGATAGCAGTTTTATCAGCGATTATCGTAACTGCTATCCTTTCACCCTGAATTTTAATCGCTCTCTTTAACCTTCTTTTAACTTCCGTCGTCGCTTTTTCGATGTATTGACTCTACAGTAGGGGGAGAATAATACATCCCTATCTCATCCACATTTCAATCCGATCACTTTCCTCTTAATCCTCCAGTCTTGTTGTTCCCTCCTTTGTTCTTGTGCATATTTTATATTATCCGTCTTTCCCTAGCTTATCCCCATGTTTCTCGGAATTTTGAACATCTCTCTCCATTTGACATTGTCGAACGCTTTTTCTAGATCGACAACTGCGATGGACGTATCTTCCTTTTTCTTCAGTCTTGTTCGCATTCAGAACCGCAGCGTCAGAACTGCCTCTCTTGTGCCTCTACCTTTCTAAAGCCAAACTGATCGTCGTCTAACAGATTCTCAATTTGGTTTCCATTCTTCTGTATACATATTCTTGTCTGCAATTTTTATGCCTGTGCTGTTACAAACATTGTATGTTAATTCTCTCACTTTACATCTCTTCAATCTATCTCACCAACGTGAATAGGCGTTTTGTTGCCAGTTCCTCCAATGATTTAAGAAATTTCAATGTAATGTTAGTAATCGCGAATGCCTTGTTTCATGATAAGTCTTCCAAATCTCTTTTAAATTCTGATTCTAGTGTTGGTTCCCTCATCTCTTCCGTATCACGTCATAAAACAAGTCCTCCTCCTCATAGAGGCTTCAGTGCACTCTTTCCTCCTTGTTCTCTGCATTTAACAATGGAATTCACATTGCACTCCTAATGTCACCACCACTGCTTTTAATTTCGACGAAGGTATTTTGACTTTTGTATACTGTGTCAGTACTTACTGTAGTCATTTTTCCTTACGTTTCTTCACATTTTTCATGTGCCCTTTTCCTCTTAACTTTAGTGCTCTTCCTATTTATTTAACTCATAAGGGACTTGTATTTTTGATTGTTGTATTCTGAATTTTCCTCAAGATTTTTGATTTTCTTCTTTCGTCTATCAACTTAAGTATTTCTGGTGTTGCCCTTGGTTTTTCCGCAATTACCGTCCTCGTACGTAACCTTTTTCTTCCAAACTTCTTTGATTACCATTTTTAGAGATGCCCATTCCTCTTCAACTGAAATGCCTATTGACCTGTTCGATATCACAGTATCTATAGCCTCAGATAACTTCAAACATATTTCTTCATTTCCTAATATATCCGTACCCCACTTCCTGGCCATTGATTCTTCCTCTGTCGTCTCTTTAGCACCAGTCTAATTTTCATCATTACTAAATCCTGATCTGTGTCTATATCTGCTCCTGGGTATAGCTTTCACACCAGTGTCTGATTTCGGAAACTCTGCCTGACCGTGATGTATTCTAACTGAAATCTTCCTGAATCTCCCGCCCTTTTCCAAGCATATCTTCTCCTCTTGTGATTCTTGAACAAAATATTCGCTTTAACTACCCCAAATCCATTGCAAAAGTCAACTAGTCTTTCTCCTCGTACTACCAAGCGCATATTCTCCCGTGACCCTGCACTCCCGTAACCCTGTCTTCTACTTCTTCCCTTACAACCGCATTCCAATCTCTCGTGAATATTGGATTTTTATATAATTATCCGAGCAGTATTATCACACTTGTTCTGTCTCTTCATCTTCTGATTGCGACGTCGGTATGTATACCTGATCTACTGATGTCCGGTTAAGGCGCTCAGTCCGAAACCGCGCGACTGCTACGGTCGCAGGTTCGAATCCTGCCTCGGGCATGGATGTGTGTGATGTCCTTAGGTTAGTTAGGTTTAAGTAGTTCTGAGTTCTAGGGGACTGATGCCCACAAATGTTAAGTCCCATAGTGCTCAGAGCCATTTGAACCATTTCTACTGATGTCAATCCTGGTTTAATATCGATCCTGATAATAAAAAACTGTCACCGAACTGTTCACAAAAACTCATTCCCCGCCCTACCTTGTTACTCATAACGAATCCTACTCCCTTTATGTAATTTTCTGCTGCTGTTGCTATTACCCTATACTCATCTGAGCAGAAGGCACTGTTATATCGTATAAATCCTTGTCTTCTTTCTATTTCACTTCACTAACCACTACTATAACTGTGTTGAGTCTTAGCGTTTCCCTGTTCAGCTTTTCTAGGTTCCCTACCAGCTACAGAATTCGGGTATTCCACGACCCATTCGTAAATTGCTATCCTTTCGTTGTTTATCAATTTTTTTGCTTGGTCACCTCCCCTTTCACAGTCCCCTCTCGGAGACCCGAGTGGGGGACTAGCAAGGAAACTTTTGCCAATGGAGAGATAATCAGCACAAGTTTTCAATTACAGCTTCACACGACCATTATATTCATTGTGTTTCTGAAATACCACAGACTGAATATGGATGTATATTTGTTAAATATCTCACAGGGCAAACAGGGAGCTCCGAATTGGCTTTCTCCTCGAATGTCTGCCTAGCGAACTGTAGTGATTAACGAAGCGAACATCATAGCTGCAAAGCATCTAATTGTCGCTATAAGGAGTGTCGCAAACAAACGCAATTGATGTATGACAGTGCACTGTAGCTCCTGATGATCAGTACGATCGCAGAAGTGAAGTCTTAATATTCTATGGATATCTACATAATACTTTGATGTATCAACATTGATGTTTTCCAAATCCACAACACACTGTACTTTCCTTGTAGGTAAATGAGAAACTAGCTGACCGATGTTTTGTGATGGCGTGTACTTGACAAAACGCCTTATTTAAAACAAATCAGGGAGCAACGGTAATTCCATCGTTAATTGTACATCCTTAATGTGGACTATCTTCATGAGAAACACATTTAAGTGCTGTCCATTTCTTAAGATACAGTAGCTGAGAGTATAAACGAACTTTAAATGAATTTCCGATCCAATGAACGATACAAAACGGCGGGGTGTTGCAATTCATCCGCTTGCATGAAATAGACACGAAACGTCAAAAATTGTGCAAAAAAGAACTCTTCTGTAAATCGGAAAGGTACTGAATGCGAGAAACATGTTTAATGGTTTCATAATGTGGTTCAACTTATTGACATGCGCAAATGCAGCAAAGCTCTGATTTCATCACAATCTTTGCCTTTAGCGATGGGATGTCCTTGGAACCACACAGGAGTCACTTCATCCACGATGTTTTCATCTTTAACGCAAGAATGGGAGGGCAGTTACACCGTAAGCCTGATTCTAGCCATTTCACGACAAGCATATAGTCTTATATTCCAGTATTAGAGTATGTTTCATTTCCCTAGTATCTTCTATAGCCAGCCTTGTTCCTTGAACTCGTTATCAAAAGACATTGAAGTCTCTACCAAAATACGATTCATAGCTGTTAGAAAATTATACTTGGTTACTTGTAAGTACGTCAGGAGTTTCAGAAGTCGACCGTGCGAAAACTGCACGACACGCTCAACATGGGCACTATATGCTATGTGACAAACGTCAGTACGTACATGCAATTTTCGAAGCCACTGACATCATTTGCTCAGGAAAGTGTGACGGCAAACTGCTCTGGAATCCGTACATTTGGTTGCCTATCAACGGGTGTGAAGTAATTCGATGCGGCAGTACAGAGCGGGTGATTTGTCTACATGTTCTGACATTCCTTCTGCTTATTAAACTACGCTACGTCGTGTATTATGAACCCAAACTTGCAGAAATGTTCAGTCAGCTTACATATGTCATTCTCCTTGTCTCGTCGTTTTGCCTTCACAAACCACGAAGGTACTGCTGAAGAAACCTGTATTGCGAATTGTGCGAAATGTGCATCTCTGCTTGCTCATCATCAATTGACTCATGAGCAACACTGATCATTCCAATCCTGTATCTTTACTAATGACGAGAAATGATATATTCATGCTAACGTTAGGAAAAGAAAGGAATGGTTGAGCCCAAACGAAGCAGCAGATCCCTGTACAAAAGCCTGCATGACTCTACAAAAGATAATGTTATGAGTCTGGTGGAATACCGACGCTGTGGTGTACTACGAATTGCTTCTTTGTGGTGTAATCATCAATTAACATTTATTGTCAGCAGCTGAGACGTCTTGCAGATGCAATCCAAGAACAATGACCATGAAGACTATCTGAGTAATGCTACTCCACGATAGTGCCCGCCCGCATTCTGTTGGACTGACAAGAAACGCTATACAGGAGTTGGTTTTGGAAGTCATTCCGCAGCCACCTAATCAAGTTGATCTTAAGCCTACAGATTTTCACCTTTTCCGTTCTCTCTCGGACAAAATTCAGGTAACTTCCTTTCCGGATAGAAATACGTATCCCACCTGGCTCGAAAGGCTACGGCAGCGTTGCCAGACTGTTTTAAATAGTGGAGGAAAACTTATTATTCATGACAGGTCTCTGTTATATGTATTGCTTGTATTTATTAAACTTTTGGAAAAACTCTATGCACTTACACATCAACAAAGTATTATATATTTAATGTTAATTATTCAATTAATTTATTCCCTAATGAACCATCTATGCTTAAGCAAATACATTTAACCAATTTCTATAACTTATTGGTGTCAGCTATATTAAAATATGTACTTTATTTTAAGATACCATTGAAGAACCAAGTAAAATATTTGCACCATTTTATCCTTGTACTCTTATTAAATATGTAAACATATCAAATTATTTTATTTATGTTAAATATGTAAAATATTTAATTCACTTTTATCATGTATTCACGTTAGATATATGAAAGCAATTCAGTGTTCCACTGAAGCTATTCATTTTAAATTGGCCATTGTAGGGCCTTACCTCCTCTGACCATCGCAACCCATTCTTTACAAACTTCTGCTCATTTCCTCCATATTCTTACTCCCATCCATCTCAGGTCGTTCTCCACATCATCCATCAGTCGCTTCAGTGGTCTCCCTTTACGCCTTCTGCCATCTGGACTTCCTCTGTATGCTTCTTGACGAATTTATCCTAAGACATTGGCTTTAAGTGGCCCATCATTTTAATTTTTAGCAGTTCATTCCCGAAACCAAGTCAGCGTAGCCGTACAGTTCTTCCAACTCTTCGGTTTTCCGTAATCTCCACTGCCCTACCTCACATATTGCTTCAAAAATCTTTCTCAAAGTTTTCATCTCCAATCTTCTGAGGGCCTCGTCTTCTGTCATTGACTGTCCATGTCTCAGTGCCAGACGTTACCATCGCCCTTGTAACTGTTCGAGCAACCGTTACCTACGATTTTCAACTCAGGCTACGTGCCCACATAACCTTAATCAGTGCCCAGTAAGATCTGTGTACCGCAGTAATCCTTGTTTTCGTTTCATTACTTACGCTGTTGTCATCGGCAACTAACACCCTCAACTATTGGATCTTCTCGCATCTCTCATAGTAGACTCTATTCAACTTTGTGCACTGTATTTCTCTTGAACAACAGCGTTTGTCGGCAGAAGCGAAGAGATTCTGTTTTGGTGTCATTTATACGAAGCCACAACTCTTTTGCCTCTTTTTCGAGTCTTCCAGCTCTCCCAGTCTTCTGGGCAGCAAATATACATCATCGGCGTATGCTAGGTTTTGGTTCATACCGTTAAACAGACTGCCAAACGGCTATTAATCTCTACCCTTCTCGTCATTCTCTGCTACACTATGTTGAAAATTAGTGTGAATAACACATCTCCCTGTGCAAACATCTCCCTGTGGAAACATTACCACTAAGTATAGAAAGACAAACAAAAAACTATATAAAAGTAAAATGTCAACTTCAAATTATTTACTGAGATTTCCTTCTACTTTCACTTGGCACTTCGTGCTGATGAGAGTCATTTGTACCAATCTAATTATTATGTATGGGAGTTTCGTACCCATTAAAATTTGATACAGTTTTTTCCTTTTAACGCTGTCAAAAGCCTGTTTGAAATTTACAAAGAGCTAACGTATATCCACGTTCATTTCATAGCGCTGTTCCATTATTTTCCCTATAGTGAAGATACGAGGGTTGCCCAGAAAGAAGTGCTCCACATTTTTTTTTCTCAGTCGAAAACAATGCTACGAATACGAATGTATTAATTGGATTCTCCTGAGTAAGCGCGCAGAGTTTCTGTCACTTCCGACAGATAGCGTGTCTATAGGTAATGTACGTTACAAGCAACGTACAGTCATTGAATTTCTCACTGCAGAGAAAGGAACTGTGGGGAATATTCTCAAACGCTTGTGGAACGTCCATGGGCATATGCTGTCGACAGAAGCACAGGTAGTCGCTAGGCACGGGGGTGAGCTCATCAGAAGGCGGTTCGGCAGAACTCCATGATTTCCAGCGGTCGGGGAGACCACCGATGGCTGTCACATCTGCCATGTTGCAGCGAGCTGATGTCATTCGCGAGGAGACACGCATTACGACTCGGCAGTTGGTGCTTTTTCTGTCAATCAGCAAAGGAAGTGTGGATGAAAATATCCACATTTACGGATATTCAAAAGTGTGTGCAAGATGGATCCCGCGGTGTCTGGTGGGTCACAAATCGCACAGAAAAAACATTTGTCCTAATTTGTTGCAACGTTCTGAAGCTGATGCCACATTGGCTAGGTTAGTGTTTAACGTCCCGTCGACAACGAGGTCATTCGAGACGGAGCCCAATCTCGGGTTAGGGAAGGATTTGGAAGGAAATCGGCCGTGCCCTTTCAAAGGAACCATCCCGGAATTTGCCTGAAACGATTTAGGGAAATCACGGAAAACCTAAACCAGGATGCTTGGAGACGGGATTGAACCGTCGTCCTCCCGAATGCGAGTCCAGTGTGCTAAACACTGCGCCACCTCGCTCGGCGGTCCCAGATTGTAACAGGTGATGAAAACTGGGTTCACCCTTTTGAGCCCGAAACAAAACGACGGTCTATGGAACGGCGCCATTCCCACTCCCCACAGAAGAAAACATTCAAAGCAAATGCTTTCGTTAAGGACATGATCACCGTGTTCTGGTACTGTGAAAGTGTGATTCTCATTGACGTGACGCCAAGAGGCGGTATCATTAATTCAGAAGCATTTGTCAAGATAATAACAAAACTCAAGACGCGTTTCCCGCGAATTCGGCGCTACAACAACTCAGGAGATGTTTTGCTGCAAAACGATAACGCTCGTCCCCACAAAAGTCTGAGGACTGCTGCAAAACAGGGTTACCCCATCCACCCTACAGTCCTGACTTAGCTCCCTCCGACATCCACTTGTTTGGGCCATTAAAGGATGCCATTCGTGGAAGACATTTTATGGACGATTAGGAGGTGATTCACACAATGAAGCACTGGTTCCACCACCAGGACAAGGATTGGTACCGAAAGGGCATACACGCCTTGTTTCACACTGGAGGAAGGCTATAGGGCGGGATGGAGATTACGTGGAAAAATAGGGTGTAAAGATAAAACACCATTGTTTCGTTTGTGTAATCTCATTATGTTCAATAAAGCATTATTGAAGAAAAAAGATGCAATGCATTACTTTCTGGGCGACCCTCGGGTAACCAGTCGTTTATGTGTCCTGTTAAAAAACGCACTGGTAGGCTCCAAATATCTCTTCTGTGTATGGAGCGAGCCTCATAGTAACGCACTTCGTTGCAATGTTGTGCATAACATTGAGTAAAGCGATGCCGAGGTAATTTTGAGAATTTGCTTAGTCCTTCTTATGAATTGGGAAAATAATGGCCAAGTTCCATTGGCCACCCCTCACATCTTTTTCCCATAATTCAACGATCAGCTGGTGGACAAGCTTTGTCATTTGTTTGGACTGTTTAGCCTCCCAGAAAAATATTAAATTCATTTTATTGATAAACATATTTCATTAATTTATTTCATATATTCATGTTTAATACGAAAATAATTATGTCATTGATACTTAATGGAACCACTTAGGTCCCATTATAAATATTTAAATCATTTTATCCATGTCACACGCATAAAAATATGAATTTTGTTGATGTATTCATGTTTGATAAGTCACACATTTAACTTGCTTATTTTTAAAGGAACGATTTAGGGCATTTTACTCGTGTATCCATTTAGGGATCTAATAATATTTAGGTCATTTGTCTTTAATGGGACAAGTTAAGTCGTATGTAAAAATATTTAGTTTATTTTTAATCATATCTTAATCTTCCATACATTAACATTTATGTTGCAACTAAAGCAGTCGTTATTGCCAGGCGCTTTTGTATTGAATAGTTTACTTTTAATCATATATTAATCTTCCATATATTAAAATATAGGTTGCGACTAAAGAACTCGTTGTTGCCAGACGCTTTTGTATTGAATAGCTTAGACTTCACCAAATAGTTCGATGATAAAGTCCAACAAAAGACCTAAAATTGGAACGAATATGACGTATTCTGCGCACCATTTCTGTTGGACTTCCCTTTTTTCAAACCGATTGAAACTTTGATGAGAGGTTTATTTTCATGTTTGATTTCTGTTTGCAGTCAACAAATGGGACACAGTTGTCTCACATTATTCTTCTTGTAGACTATGCAGTACTTTTTTTTACATTCCTATATTAACAGGTGTCTCGTACACCTTTACTCGTTAATTATCTCATATCCATATCCACCAGTACATTTTCCTAAGGGGTTTCATCTGTTTGTGATATTTTGCGAAACATTTTGTGAACATCTGCTTAAGTGAAACTGCCACTTCTCAGTTCCATTGCTTATAACTAAAGTGCTAAAGGTGAAGAGAGAGGTTTGTGGGGTTTTTTTTTCAACTTTCGATGCGTTTTGCTCACAATAAATCATAATAAATAAAAATTATATACATACAGAGTACTCAGGTTTATCTTTATTAACGAAGTACACACATCTCAAAATTACTTTTGAAACCTATTTCAGCTGTCACATTCACTCTTTTTTAACCTGTTGTCAATATATACCAACTGAAAAGAAACTCCTTTGCCAGTAACACCATCTCTGTGCCTTGCCGAACTCGTACAATGAGCAATTGCATGATGTCTTCTTTCTAAATAAATCCTGCAGTTACACGTTTAAATTATTAATATTGAAATATTCAAAGATATAGGTCTGTCGTCTATGCCATGCAACCCGAAACGTACAAAATTATAAGAGGTGTTGCTGACTTAGAAAAGGGTCGATGGATTTATCCATACCAGGAAACGGATGTGAGCTCTTTCCTTGCAGTATGCACACATTCCAGAGAGGGGCCCTGTAATTAATTGATACTTAAGAGGACGGGGAGAGCGCGTCCCAAGGCGAGTTTATCTCGGCGCAGCCGCAGCCGTCTCATTAACGCGCTCCGATGTATGGGAGCAGCCATTAGGAGCGGGATTTATGTGTGTGCGCCACACAGTCCGCATAGCCCTTGCCGCTGTACCAACATTTGGCGACGTAGTACGGGCAGGAGCGAGTAATCAAGGAGTGTGAGACATTTAGCTGACGTCAACTATTCACATACAAAATATAGTTGCGCCATACTTCCGGTTCCGTCCGCTGTATGCATGTTATTGTTCTGGGTGAATGTTATCGACTTGGCGTTTGCGTACGGCATTGATCCAAGTGTTGATTCTGGGGTGGGGTGAACAATCTGTTTCCGTCCACACCCCCCACCACCCGCCCACCACCATGACTTTATGGAATTCTTGTTTTTAATGTAAAAGAAATGCCTAACGTCTAAATATTTAATAATTGTAAGAAAAGGTATGAAATTTCTTAAAACAATAATAATAAGGTTGAAAATTCCTGGAAGATTAAAACTGTGTTCCAGACTGGGACTCGAATTTTGGACCTCTGTATTTTGTGCGCAAGTGCTCTACTTGGTAGGAGATGAGGTACTGGCTGAAGTAAAGCTTTTTGGTGGGGGGAGGGGGGGGAAGGGGGGGGGGGAAGGGGACGGTGGTTCGTTAGTTGTGCTAGGGCAGTTCATTTGGCAGAGGTTTTTTCCACTAAATTCAAAGATCCCAGTTTCGACTAACAACCTGGCACCGACCTGTAATAAGTCAGAAATTTCAGTGTACTCTCTGCTACTGTGTGTAACTTTACTCCAGCATAATAAGTTGTTTCATTACAATAAAATACTCCTTCTGTAGATTGAAATGTCTCTTTCTTGCTGGAGTCTATGTTTCTATGTGTCCCAGTTCATTTATTTTAGTACAAATGCTCCAGTGGCATAACAGACGTAAGTATTCTTGTCTTGCAAGATGAACGATGTATTGTTTATGTGTGTAGGTTCATTCATCGATAGACTAATTTTTTAACCCGACAATGTTACATAATTAAAATTTAAAATACCATGCAGGCGTGCATTTACTTACACACCTACATAATTCCAAAACCAATGTTATCCTACATATTTGTGTATCATAAGTCATTGCACATACTGCACTCACAGCCCACACCACACACATTCTTTTGCGTGACACGATGATCGTGTGACAGTCTTTCCCATCCTCATTATTTTCGTGTATTCTCATATGTCTGAATAAAAAAAAGTGAGCATCTTGCATAATGAAGATTTTGGGATCAGGGAGAACAAAGGAGGTTAGCATTTCCCAGTGCAGATTTTGGTAATTACGTTTTCTATTAACATGCATCATCAAGCTTTTTGGCAATATGAAAAATGCATACTGGACTGGCAATCGAACCTGTGACTTTTGCTTTTCTTGGGCAAGTGCTCTACCAACTAAGGTTTCCAAACATGACTCCTGTAAAATTTGGAGGGTAGGTGAAGATGTTCATGGGGAAGTTAAGACGTGGTGCTTACACAGCTCAGTCGATAGAGCGTTTTCACGCCAAAAGCAAAGGTCTCAAATCTGAATCCTTGTTGGTACACAGTTTTCATACACCAGGAAGTTTCAAATCAGTGTACACTTCGCTGCAGGGTGAAAAGTCTATTTGTAAATATGCATAATTCTCAGAAAGTATGTTGAGTAATGATAGGGATGAGATTTTACTTAAATTTTAGCAACCCTAATAGGTTAAACCACTCCAGGCTACTTGTTATTTAAGTAACTCATCATCACATAATACATATTATTTTAACGGTGTGTTTAACTACCTTTCTAAACATGTTGGTTATAATTTTCACTTCCACTTCGTTAGGCAATATTTTGAAAATTGGATTTCCTGGCCGAAATTACTGCTTCGCATCTTTAATTTTTGTTGGTAGGTGATATATAAGTTTGACACCAGTGCCATGAGCGTAAATAGAGTTGTTAATATAACCGTCGTAATAATAATGCTTACCGAAGATAAAGTTGAGACTCATAAGCCTCTGGAAAAACGGAGTTCCATCAGATTTATAAGTAAGTATAATAAATTAGTAGACTTCCTCGATAGTGCAGTTAACATTCTCTAAAAATGATTTTTACAGTGAATCGGGTTATTGTTTTTAGTTCTTAATCTAATGGAACTTCCCTGATATAACCTTATTATTTACCCTCCTCAAACGAAGTTTGTGCACTCTATTGTCTTAGTAAGTAACATTATTTTAAATCTTACTGGATAATTATAAACATTCATGAGGCTTCGGTCTGCTTCCAATATCAAGAGTTATGGTGTCTTCGGTGTGTCATTTTTGGCCCTCTACCTAACTTGATCTTTCAGTAATTGATGCATATTATGAATTATAATGATCGTAACATGCTACTAATAGAAGGCATGTATTAAGGATCTGTAAAATGTCTTACTAAGGCTTTCGCTTTGTTTAAAGGGAACATTATTAAAATTTTAAAGATGAAAATTTTAAAGACAGGGATTGTGTTTCAGATGTTAAAACAGCTCATGTCACATACAGCACATTTAGAAAGAAGCAGTTATTTTTGTTTGATAACTGTGGAACCCGTGGTCCTCGGTGCAGTGTTCGAAACCTGATTAATAATTAGCACTGGCAGCCAAAGACTTCCAACCAAACAGGTCACCCTCATTCTGCCAACGGCCTTTCCAAAGGAGGCAGAAGGGTGGAGAGAGTTTCAGGACACTCTTTTGTCCTTGCGCTGGGTAACTGCCCCTAAAGGCGGAAGAATTAGAAATGATGGGGGTGCAGAAGGCAATGGAAACAACTGCATTAAAGATACATAGCGCGTATCCACAGGACATGTTGACTGACCTTAAAAAGTGTCTGGAGTATATCTCAATTAGCAGAAGATTCTGGAATTGTCCCCCATTCGGATCTCCGTCAGGGGTTACCAAGAGGGAGGTACTAAATGCACTGAGCTTTTCTCTTGAAAAAGATTTAACTTTAACGAGAGCCTAAAAACTGCGAATTTATCCTTGAAACTGAGACCACTTTACTGGTCCACCTGTGATATTCTGGGCAAAGGAATTTTTAGCGACCGTGTTCAGCTTTTTGTAGATTCATACACCAGCATCTTACTTTACGCACTGAAAGATAACATATACAGTAATATTGATATAATTCTCTACATGTACGCCAATACAGATAGATGTATTGAATTCCGTTCGAGACACTGTTAGATTTTCATTAAATATTGTCCTAATGTGCCAATAATAAAGCATCAGTTTGCCAATACGTATCATCCTACTCACACATCTCTTACATTAAACTTACTCCAAACTAACTCTGCATGCTTGTAGTTATTATCACTTACGTTACATTATTTGTAATTGGAATGCAACTCTTCCTTAGATGGTATTTGTGTTTCACTTAATAAGTACAAACTAAGGATTATCTTTTTATCAGCTCATATAACATCGATCTAGCTGACGTTGTAATGAATTGTAAGCCTTTAATTTTGAAGTAACTTTTATCGTTTTCTTTTCTGGAAATTTTAATTCGCTTTATCAGTTATTGTTGTTTATGTAGTTCCATCTTCTTAGGCACCTTATACGTATCTTCGTGGATGGAAAGAATGACTGTCTGATTCCTATGAACTGTTTGAGTTCTTATTTTGTAGCTAGAACGTTAAACGCATACCCATCACTGAAGTTAGCTGCGTTTTAGTAATTCACGTGGTGTTAACCAAGGTTAAACAGTAACTTACAAAAAAAATGTTAATTCAGAAAGTCAGTGTCATTGTTTATGCACTATTACAAAGATTATGTCTTGTAAGTACTTCTGCATGAGCCAGTTACTGCACCACAGATTGTGAGACGACTGGAAAATCTGACAGAACTTACGTTTCTCGCAACTCACTCGTTTACTTCATTTTACGCGACCGAGTACCGAATTATAGAATACGACAGAAAAGACTGTAAATAAGTTCGTGGCTGCTCTCGACAGAATATCATGCGAACGTACATACTTGTCTCGGTGGGTAGGGAGAGCCAGATATCTACTGCATTACATTTCTGCGAACAAAATTCCGAGAACTGTTTTTCTCTCTGCACATCTAGAGATAACTGAGTACCTCGAGTCGCCTGGGTATTTGCTGCAGACTTCTTTAGTCCGCATCCTCCTTCTCCCTTACTCTGTCTTTCTCCTCTGTACCTCCCTCTCTGTCCATCTCCTTCACCCTCTTTCACTGTCCATTTCCTACACCTGTTTTTCACCGTACACTTCGCCCACCCCCCACTCCCTTCCGATCTCCAACCGTTCTTCTCTCTATCTATCTTCTCCTCCCTCTTTTTCTGTCCAGCGCCTCATCCCCCTCTCTCTCTGTCCAGTGCCTCATCCCCCTCTGTCCAGCTCCCCTTCCCCATTCTCCCTCTCTCTCACTCGCCCTCATGCTGTCCACTTCCTTCTCTATCTGTCACTGTCCATCTCTTCCTCTCTCTCCTTTCTCTTTCCATCTCTTCTTCTCCCCACTCCATGTCCATCTCCAATTATTCCCTTCCTCTGTCCATTTCCTCATCCACCACTTTATGATCATCTCCTCTTACCTCTCTCTGTTTCCATCACGTCCTCCCCCTACCTGTGTGCATCTGTCCATCTCGTCCTCCCTTCTCTCTGTCTGGCCATTTCCTTCCCTCCCCCTTCTCTCACCATGTTGTCACACTTATCCCAAAGAAAGCTGGAGGTTTTTAACCCCACAACATCTCTTTCGAGGTCGTTCCTAAAATGTCCATGAAAGTTCGTTGAAATCATTCCAAAGGCTTGACGCGTGCTTCTTACCCATGGCTTTGGTCACAAACGCACATGCCAAATCTATCTCACATGTATTTAATGCAGTTCACACGTATTTGTACACATATTTCACCTATATCTCCAGCGACTTTCGCCTTGCAGTTTCATTTTCATGCAGCTGAATATTTATGACGTCGTACCTCCTGAATTTTGCATTGTACAGTAATATAATTTTTTAAGGACATATAGTGATGTATAAGGATAGCGTCGGCAAAATTTCTTCTCTGGCTCTAAGCACTATGGGACTTAACATCTGAGGTCATCAATCCACTAGACTTAGAACTACTGAAAGCTAAATGCCTAAGGACATCACACAAGCTACGCCCGAGGCCGGATTCGAACCAGCGACCGTAGCAGCAGCGCTGTTCCGGACTGAAGCGTCTAGAACCGTTCGCCCATAGGGGCTGGAAATTTTTTTGCAAATAGGGTGAGTAGTAAAGAAATATTAAACTGGAAGGTCGTGTACGATGAGGCAGCTATTCAAGCAACTCAGTGTTCGCAACGTCTGATCTACTGAGCTGTGTCGTACAACTGAATGCCCTTTCAGGTACATTCAGCAACATATGTGAATACTCTCTGAAAATACAGGTAGCAGTCAAGAAATATTAAATTTGAGCCTCATGCTTGAACGGGCAGTTTCTCACTCGTCTCAGTATTTATGACGTCATATCTCGTGAACTATGTGTCCTGCAATGATACGGTTTTGTTTATAAATTTAGTGGTATATGTAAACACTGTCTGCAAAACGTATGGAGAATACAGTTTGTTGTAAAAATGTTATAAATTAAAACCGCGCTTCATGCGTCAGTTCTACTGTATGAACAGCGAAAATGTAGAAAGCGATAAACTTTTCTCTTTTCATCATTTTGTGGGGGTTGTCAGAGAAGAGCTTTTTTAATGTTTTCAAACTGCCCCAACAGCTCAAGTGAAATGAATTTTTTTGAAATAGTCTCGTATATTGTGGTCAATAATGGAAGACATAATGAGTACAATTTTTAATATCCAAGACGTCTTAATCATTTGTCATGCCCTCGGATGCTCACCGATTCCTGTACAGCTGACTGCCGACTTGTGGTGGGCCACTGTGTAGAAATAATAGCATCCATTCACCATGTCGGGTACACTGGTTGTGACTGCCCTATCGTGGAGCTTAGTTTTCCTGACTGTGACTCTCTTCACCCTTTGCCCAATGGTATTAGTGTCAACTGCTTCATAACCATACTCTGCAGACAAATGTTTACGAATGTTCACTGTGGTTCCTTTTCTGTAACCAAGAACTCAATTACAGCTCACTGCGTGAAACAGATTTCCGTACGTGACACTCTTTTGCTCCTCTCAATTTAAGTCTTCCATCAACAGTGTGGCAAGTGACAGGACTTATTAATTTGCTGGTGACCTCATCAGCCACCTTAGTAAACGTATCGAAATTTTTAATAATCACCAATTACGAGCCTTCAAATTGCTCAACTGTTGGCCTCTACTGCATCATATGACCTCCTGGCCATATGCTCTATGGGTGTAGTTTTTTGTGCGCTTTCAATTATCAGTTAATTTGGATCGAGAAACTTTGCCTGGTAACAAATTATCAGCCGAGGATAAAGTTTCCAAAGAAGAATGAACTTAATGCGATAAACATCTCAGCCACGGTGGCCTTGCTTGCCTCTTGCTTTGCTATATTGTAATCCATCATCAACCAGTGCACGGACTTACGTGACTGATTATGACTGTCACATAGAGTCAAAACCACTCTAAGATGCCTCTTAACTCTTTTTACATAGAATGGTTTCCGGTATTAGGGTCTAATGATACAACGCTGCATTCCCTTTCCAACGGAATACTTCTTCATGGCATCAGAAGTAAAGGTAGCTGCACTGTCCTTCACAATAACCCGACATGGTCGAAAGATACTAAATACGTTTTTAGGCCTTATTCAGTCGACTGAGCAGTTACCAGCCTCATTACCGAAACCACATAAACCTCGAAAATCCATCACAAACTACTATGTGTTTAAATCCTGTCATAGTTCCTCGAATGCGACATACAAAGTCAACACATAAAATCTCAGAGTATCTTTCAACCAGTCTGGATGCCCAAAACCCAGCTTAGTATTCTTAGGAGATTTGCTTACTGCAGAGATCTTACACAATTGGACTCTGTTCCTAATCTCGGCAAACAAATTTTTACAAATAAATATGGCATGAATTTTCTCCCAGATTTTAAAGATTCCCAAATGTCCTCCACATGGTGACATGAGAAAATATTCTAAAATTTAGAACACTGACTGGTCTGAAACAAATATCTTAAATTTGTTTTCATTTCTGGCGATATCATAAACAACGCTGCCTTTTAATAGGCATGCCTTAACTGTGGCCCCCATTCTCTAACTTTCCTTTGGTTTCTTTAATCTCAGGGTCCCTTTGGTGGCATTGTTGGATACACTGGAATAAAGTGCGGAATCCTTGAGTGCAGCACCTGGATTAGCATTACCTGATTTCAGTAAGCTTATATAAGACTCATGGGCTGGGGCTGGATCCCTGGAGAAGAGGTACTGACCTCTTGCTCATCACCTTTTTGTTCAAACATCCCAGTAAAATAACATGAGAGTTACATTGAGTATATGGCTGAGGGTCTGGTTATTGATCGCTAGGAAACCATTACTAATATTCTGTCTATAACCTGTTCTTTTCAAACATTGTACTTAAACTATCAGGTACTGGTACTCACTATCACTATCACATTCATTATCCACCTCGAATTTAAAAGCTAAATTGGGGTAACTCAACCAGTTAAATGACGAATTTCTCACTGACCACCTAAAACCCAGCTGAATGCTTCCTTGTTCAAGTTAAATTCACTATGGTCGATGTAATATTTAAACTTCAGTAAATGAAACACTACTGTTAGCATCTCCAACTCGTACATCGATTACTTATGCTGTAGCTCACTAAGATTCCTAGAGAGACATGCAGTAACTAGCTTTCCTTCCCGGTCTTCCTTGAGTAAACTGCTCCAAGCTCAAAACGTGTGTATATCTATCTGCACCATAACACGCTTTTTGAAGTCAGGTAATGATAATCCAGGTGCCGTACTCAAAGATTGCATCGGTGCGATGAGCTGCATTCTGAGAATCTTCTCATTCGAATTTCTGACACATTTCCTCGACATATTCAGCAGATCAGCCTTATGTAAAGTTCATAAAGAAGTTAGCCGTTGCCACAGACATCACCACTGCCTTAAAACTCTTGGGTGTGGGAGCCGCAAAAATAATAAGTCCAGCCAGTTCTGCAGTTGCTTGTTTCAGGGAAACTAAACATCTGAGAAATTGTGTGCCAGGAAACATAAACTTCACTTTCTCTGAGTTCACTGCCAATTCTGTCTCCACCTACCACCTCAAAACATCTCAGATCCTGTAAGTGTGTTTACATATTACGCCTGTAAATAACGAAATCTTCAAGGTAATGATGTACAAACTGAACCTCTAAGTTATAATGGGACTACTGCCTCATTAGGAAGTACATTGGTTGTGTTCGAATAAATTCCAATCGGTTGTAAACGCCGTCAGCTTTCTGAAATTCTCTTCTAATGGAATTTGATTACAGGCTCTATCTAAGTCAAATGTCATAAAAAGGTGGGTGCCACTAAGCCAACCAAAATGGGAGCGCAGGCCTGGGAGCACGATTTAATGTAAATCAATCTTTTTGTTTAGTGCGCAGAGATTGACCGTAGGACAAGGACCTCCATTTGATTTTCGAATTGAGAAAATGGGACAGGCTGAGATAGGAAAAGGAATGACTCCTTGGCCTAACAGTTTTCCCCACAACGGAATCAAGCGCCTTCATGCGAATGGGTGAAATGCGATAAGAAGGTCTGTGCATAGGTACGTTATCGTTCACTTCTAGAAGAAAGTTCACCTCTGCTTTGTAGTTAACGCATTCGGGAACACGTGACAAAAGACCGAGCGGGGTGGCACCGTGCTTAGCGCACCGGACACGCATTCGGCAGGACGACGGTTCAATCCCGCGTCCGGCCATCCTGATGTGGTTTTCCGTCATTTACCTAAATCGCTCCAGGCAAATGCCGGGATGGTTCCTTTGAAAGGGCGCGGCCGACTTCCTTCCCCGTCCTTCCCTAATCCGATGAGACCGATGACCTCGCCGTCTGGTCTACTCCCTCAAAACAACCCAACCCAGTATCCTACATCCTACATCCTATGTGACAAAGTTCCTTAATATTTCGATTGCATCAAGTTTCTTCACATTGTCAACTACGATACATTCTATCTGTTGTAACTGTTTTATTTATGTTATGAAGTGAAAATCCTTGAAGTCAAGACAAGGTATGAAATCTTAATGTATGAAACCATAAGAATGTTCGATCTGAAAGTGGCTAGATTGTTAGTCAAAACTGATGTGAAGGTGGCTAGATTGTTAGACAGAACTAGTAAACAGTCCAAATAAAGAAGATTTCGTAGGCGATTTTCACTTCATGGCTTCTCAATCCCTAACATAAGTAAATTTCAAAAGTTCCATCGATACTTTGGAATCAAATGCTGCGTGTCTACTTCCGAGGGTTTTGGGTTCTCTTATAAATTACCACTATATTGCACTCCCTTATGCTATCTCTCAGTGTTACAGGTTTGTCTACTTTCCTTGTGGTTACAAAAAACGAAAACTGCTGTGAAGTCAGAGTCATCGAAACTGAAGAAAGAAACATGGGAGATGTATTTGTCATTAACTAAAGAGTTAGTAATTGAACGGGAGAAGAAATAGAGACACATGTAAATATATTGCGTAAGATATCTCCTAGCAGGAGAGCTTCTGTAAAGTTTGGAAGGTAGGAGACGAGATACTGGCAGAAGTAAAGCTGTGAGTACCGGGCGTGAGTCGTGCTTCGGTAGCTCAGTTGGTAGAGCACTTGCCCGCGAAAGGCAAAGGTCCCGAGTTCGAGTCTCGGTCGGGCACACAGTTTTAATCTGCCAGGAAGTTTCATATCAGCGCACACTCCGCTGCAGAGTGAAAATCTCATTCTGGAAACATCCCCCAGGCTGTGGCTAAGCCATGTCTCCGCTATATCCTTTCTTTCAGGAGTGCTAGTTCTGCAAGGTTCGCAGGAGAGCTTCTGTAAAGTTTGGAAGGTAGGAGACGAGATACTGGCAGAAGTAAAGCTGTGAGTACCGGGCGTGAGTCGTGCTTCGGTAGCTCAGTTGGTAGAGCACTTGCCCGCGAAAGTCAAAGGTCCCGAGTTCGAGTCTCGGTCGGGCACACAGTTTTCATCTGCCAGGAAGTTTCATATCAGCGCACACTCCGCTGCAGAGTGAAAATCTCATTCTGGAAACATCCCCCAGGCTGTGGCTAAGCCATGTCTCCGCTATATCCTTTCTTTCAGGAGTGCTAGTTCTGCAAGGTTCGCAGGAGAGCTTCTGTAAAGTTTGGAAGGTAGGAGACGAGATACTGGCAGAAGTAAAGCTGTGAGTACCGGGCGTGAGTCGTGCTTCGGTAGCTCAGTTGGTAGAGCACTTGCCCGCGAAAGGCAAAGGTCCCGAGATCGAGTCTCGGTCGGGCACACAGTTTTAATCTGCCAGGAAGTTTCATATCAGCGCACACTCCGCTGCAGAGTGAAAATCTCATTCTGGAAACATCCCCCAGGCTGTGGCTAAGCCATGTCTCCGCTATATCCTTTCTTTCAGGAGTGCTAGTTCTGCAAGGTTCGCAGGAGAGCTTCTGTAAAGTTTGGAAGGTAGGAGACGAGATACTGGCAGAAGTAAAGCTGTGAGTACCGGGCGTGAGTCGTGCTTCGGTAGCTCAGTTGGTAGAGCACTTGCCCGCGAAAGGCAAAGGTCCCGAGTTCGAGTCTCGGTCGGGCACACAGTTTTAATCTGCCAGGAAGTATCATATCAGCGCATACTCCGCTGCAGACTGAAAATCTCATTCTGGAGAGTTAAAATACTTTACACAATAAAACAGAAGTCATTCAAACGAAGAACATATTAGCATATAAGGAAAAATTATACAGGATGATCAGAAACAGGGTGAAAAGCTTGTAAAGGTGAAAAAGGGGAGAAGCAATTATTAAGCAAAAATTCGTTTGCTCCGTTTCTGACATTATCAGCACTGGAGTTATCCAATCTGGCCGTTGCATGCGCAAATTCATGCCGTCCACTAGGTAAAATTAGTGTCCAACGGTTTTAATAGCGGAGATAGCAGCACACAAGACTGCTCTCTCTTTGTCACGGGTCCGGTGCGTCCACCGTTCCATGTGCAAATCTTGTACCACACTCTTGTTCGATATTAGCAACCCAAACGAGGACCACGTTTGGTGTCAATGTCTCTTAATTCCCTCGCGCAACGGCCCAGTTGGCTGACTACAATGCTAAGTAACTCTGAGACGGCACAACTTATCGAATTTTATGTTAACACTTGTTTTCCAGCACAGTTTACCCTGCAACACCCTCACAAGCTATTGGGATTGTTGTTTTATACATATGACAACATGTAATGCAAGCTGCAGAGAATGCTTCGTAAATGAAAACTAGCGAAATGTAAATGGCACTAAAACAAGTAACCTTTTATTTGGGTGCATAGACAGACTACATCTCCAAGAACACGACAGTTACAATAATTTTAAAGACACTAGTTCACGAAAAAAAGAAAAAAACTATGAAAATGAAAACATTTAGTGCTCATTCAAGGCACGTGTTACCATAGTTTCACTTCAGCAACTGTCATCTCTTAGAGACCAACAGCTGTCTGTGTTTCAATTGATACAGTGGCTTGTGCTCCTTGTTTGTTGCTAGATTTTGACCACTACTTTCGCTGGTGAAGCGTCTAACAGGTTGCTGCAGGCCATTTCAGCGTATTACGTCTGACACCGTTTCGTGAGAAAACTCCCATCACTCCTAATTTTGTTTCATTTTCCGGGACAGCTGAACAAATTGCCTTTTTGACGGAGATTCAGATTGGGGCAGTTAGGGAAATAATTCCTCTAGTTTGTATCGCTAAGAAGAAGCCTACGTAGCAGTAATTAGAACTGTGTAATTAGTGCTTTTTAGCCTCGGTAATGACGAGGAATGCGGTGCTGCGGCCGTAAGAAACGGCGAGTGGTGTGGCTCGTTCGTGCACTTATTGCGGCTAATAGTCTGTGATTATTCTCCGTCTCTCCAGCAGAGGGGCTTAGATGGGCATTAATCAGATAGCGCACCATTGCTTAAATGAGAACATTAACGGTTGTGGAGGCGCATTTATCATCTATTAAAATTCTTTCATCCGCGGCGACTAATTAATTCCACTTGGGGAACTATGGAGAAGAAGACTGTCTGTCGCTTCCCGAAAATCTCACCATAATGAAAAGCTATTAATTCAGATTTCATTATTTCGTCGTTACGCAGCTCACAGATGGAGCAACCAGCCGCTTAATTACTTGACAAATTCCGCTCACTGTTAATGTGGGAGCCGCGTCATTACTTTCTCGGAATGTTGCGTCTCCGTTATATTTAACCTTGATCACGATAAGACGCTGCCATGGTGATGTGTAAGATCACGACCTGTGGAGCTGTGCTCAGAGCGACCTACGTCCAAATTTAGGTAGACAATACTGCGATACAGAATTGCATCAATCAGTTTATTATGAAACTAGCTGAATACCCGGCTTTATCCAAGTATGCATTTATTCCGTCTTATATTACACTGTCTCCTTCTTCCTCCTCTGTCTGTCCATCCCCTCCTTCACCTCTGTCTTTCCATCTCCTAATTCACCCCCTCTCTGTCTTACTTTCAGTATTTTACAAGTATGTTTCCGATGACGCGGAAGCCAAGAAGAAAGGAGTAGCCTTCGTCGGTCTTTACATTAAAAAACAAACGAAAGACGAACAAAATGAAAAATATCGAAATATCAGCTTGGACTTCCTTAAGTTAGTGTCAACAAGATTTTCCGCAACTACAAAGACAATAATTACAAAACTTAAATGAAATTTATAGTGCCGCAGTGACCCTGAAGCTTATTGTAGCACATGTTTTCGAATGAAGCTCTTTTCAATGCATGTGCTTACTATGAATTTTTTGAAACCTCATCATTACTTTGCGAAAAAACCTTAAGTGACAGAGACAAACTCTTGCCATTTCTGAATCTAGCATATAAAAAAAAATATATAAATAACTTAGGACCACGTAAAACATATTTAAAAAAAATTAAATTTCAAGTGTGTGGACATGTTTCGTCAATTGCTTTTGCCTGTACAACAAACAACCTCAGTTAATAAAGGCAAAGTACGAAATACTAATATCAAATCGTACCATTTCAATCCTGCTTGATTCTAATATCACATTCACTTTGCAACCACTTTCATCTGAACATAATGGCTAACACTACACTTGTCTAGTTCTAGTGATTGAGTTACTTTGTTTATTTATTTCACATGGCAAGATTAAGGCAAACAGCAGGTGATAACACAAGTTAGAAAAAGCTGTCGAAAATGTACTACACCGCTGTGGTATTACCCACTTCAGAGAGATCGAATGCTGGAACACAGTATACTAGACACAACAAATGTCGAGTAAACGACAGTGTGGAGCATTCACATTGCCATCCCGAGAGACAACACAGTAGACGAGAATCAACAGAATCTAAGAATCACAGTTTGTTCCTGAAAACTATTGGCACCGAAGAAATATCAGCCTGGCAACTACAAAAAGCAGCTTTACCGGGACTTGCACAAATTACCCGCAGTTACTTGGGTGACTAGTGTTAAAATATCAAATCCAGTATCCTTATCTCATCTTTGTGTTTGTGGTTATGATAATAAAGATAATGTACATGATTATATAAACTGTCCATAAAGTCCCACTATCACTCCAAACAATCGAAACTTAGAAACTACAAAGATAATCGGAGTAGGCTGTCAATCTGCTAGCAGCTCTTAAACGTTTTTTCCCCATTGTCTTGTGTGCGAATTTAATTTGGAGTACATCAAAATGCAAATACACCAGGAAAAGGCGCAATGTGTCATCTGTTATGTATAATCCAGATCTTGACAACGATACTGTGGCATTATCAATGCCAGTAGGGAAGGTTACTACTTGCAAAAAGAAGCATAATGTGGTGGTTCAAACACTTTAAAGAGATTGGAAAGACCTTACTAGACCTGTACGTTCTCCTGTGTCTCCAGCAAAGTTCGCTAAGATCAACTTACATATCGACGCAACCGCCTAAAAGTCAATACGTTGTGAATCTCGCGAATTGCAGGAAGTAAGATCAACTCTCTGTAGAGTGTTACATAAACGATTACGCCTTTTTTGAGCAGGAAGTACAAATGATTTAAGTACTGCATCCAAACGATCAGCCTTTTTGTGGGATGCGTTCTCCTGATCCATGCTGGCTTCCGTAAATGCAGATACTGACTACCCGAAGAGCGGCTGTTTTCGGGTGAAGCTATATTTCACATTTCCGAACATGTGAAACGTCACAACATTAAGATTTGGAGCTCTCAAAATGCATGCAATATACCTAATCACATCCGTGATATCCTGAATACTGGTGTTTGGTGCGGACTAATGTATGACAGGGTAACAGACCCATTTTCCCTTCTCACAAGAAACGATATTTGCAAATTTTTTTTTGGAGGTACTCGAACAGTTATAAGTTCCACACGATGTGTTTCTATATAAAATTTAGCCTAAATTTACCTCTCGCTCTGTAAAGAGTCTACGTATTACCATAACTATACACCCACAAACTAAAATCCAACTTATGCTCGTATTCAAACCTTTGACAAAACAGAAACTAATTTGAATTGAACTGTAACAGGTCTGAATATAACTTGTCCATACATTAAGTGCTCAACTGAGGAAAACCAATTATTTCGCTCTAATCAAAATTTTCACTTACCTCGCGTCTTGACAACATTGTTGCAGGTTTCTCGACAGCACAACAGCAAACAGCAAGTAGGGAGCGCCCAAGCTAGATTTAAATTTTTTAAATAAAATTTCCAATCCATACTGAAAGTGTTGCAGAACTTCAAACTGTACATTAGTATGTTTAACAAATTGAACAATGCCTTAACAAGCGTATAATGTTAAAAGAGAATTTCTATAAAACTGAAACCGCTTAATCAGGTGATATGTAATGCATGACTCAGGGAAGTGGGGTGGTCTTTCTCTCATCTCTGAGTAAATGAATATAGTTAACTAGCTGAAAATAATCGTTCATACAAACTAGCTGTGTAGCGCTACAGGCTTACGTCCAACTTCTTGTTTAAAAAACATTTATACCCTTTCTTCCCGTTTTCCCCTTTCAGTTTACACACCATATTCATCCTTGCTGTTCTTTACATAGAACCTTTCTTCATCTAACATATACCATCAGAAGTCACCACATCACTGTTGAATATGTCCATTACTTACCAAACTTCAACTAATAATTTATTAGACTTCGTAGTGGCAAAGACTGTACCACAACTAGACACACAGTTGCTTAACAGTAACATTACTTGATCTCCCTCCCTGACATGCACATCAATAACTAACAAAAATCGAAATGACATGCCCACCTTGTATACCTCCACCTTCTCCGAGAAGAATTTTATACGAGAGTCATTTCAGACAGCAATGGACGAGAATTTTTTTTTAAACATTATGGATACGAACATACAAAACAAGTTACAAATACTAAGAGAACAATTTTAAATACAGGGTGAGTCACCTAACATTACCGCTGGATATATTTCGTAAACCACATCAAATACTGACGAATCGATTCCACAGACCGAACGTAAGGAAAGGGGCTAGTGTAATTGGTTAATACAAACCATAAAAAAATGTACGGAAGTAAGTTTTTAACAGAAACCTACGTTATTTTAATGGAACCCCGTTAGTTTTGTTAGCACATCTGAACATATAAACAAATACGTAATCAGTGCCGTTTGTTGCATTGTAAAATGTTAATTACATCCGGAGATATTGTAACCTAAAGTTGACGCTTGAGTACCACTCCTCCGCTGTTCGATCGTGTATCGGAGAGCACCGAATTACGTAGGGATCCAAAGGTAACGGTGATGGACCTTAGGTACAGAAGAGACTGTAACAGCACATTACGTCGACATGCTAACATTACCACGTGGGGTGTGGTACACGTACACACGTGGTTTCCGTTTTCAATTACGGAGTGGAATAGAGTGTGTCCCGACATGTCAGGCCAATAGATGTTCAATGTGGTGGCCATCATTTGCTGCACACAATTGCAATCTCTGGCGTAATGAATGTCGTACACGCCGCAGTACATCTGGTGTAATGTCGCCGCAGGCTTCCACAATACGTTGTTTCATATCCTCTGGGGTTGTAGGCACATCACGGTACACATTCTCCTTTAACGTACCCCAGAGAAAGAAGTCCAGAGGTGTAAGATCAGAGAACGCGGGCTGGCCAATTTATGCGTCCTCCACGTCCTATGAAATGCCCGTCGAACATCCAATCAAGGTAAGCCTAGTGTTAATTGCGGAATGTGCAGTTGCACCATCATGCTTATACCACATACGTCGACGCGTTTCCAGTGGGACATTTTCGAGCAACGTTGGCAGATCATTCTGTAGAAACGCGATGTATGTTGCAGCTGTTTGGACCCCTACAATGAAGTGAGGACCAATGAGGTGGTCGCCAATGATTCCGCACCATACATTTACAGTCCACGGTCGCTGTCGCTCTACCTGTCTGAGCCAGCGAGGATTGTCCACGGACCAGTAATGCATGTTCCGTAGATTCACTGCCCCGTGGTTTGTGAAACCCGCTTCATCGGTAAACAGGTAGAACTGCAACGCATTCTCTGTTAATGCCCATTGACAGAATTGAACTCGATGATTAAAGTCATCACCATGTAATTGCTGATATAGCGACACATGAAACGGGTGAAAGCTGCGACGATGCAATATGCGCATGACACTATTTTGACTTAGTCCACCGGTTCTCGCAATGTCCCGTGTACTCATGTGTGGGTTCATGGCAACAGCAGCTAACACACCAACTGCACCCGCTCCTCCTGTGACGGGCCTGTTACGGACCCGTTTGCGTGCTACGACCATACCTGTTGCATACAGTTGGCGGTAGATGTTTTGCAATGTGCGGCACGTTGGATGCTCTCTGTCCGGGTACCGTTCTCCATACACCCTGCAGGCTTCAGCTGCATTTCGTCGACACTCGCCATAGATGAGTATCATCTCCGCCTTTTCAGAGTTCGAATACACCATGGTCACAGTTCCTACAACACTACACTATCACAGACGTCTGTTCACACGGTGTACTACAGTTGGTCTGCGTGCGGAGACGAATGCAGAATAACAATAGCAGCAAGCGCTACATGCGGACACTGCGATAGCTAGACCAAACCACAACGGTGCGCTACAGCCACACTCTTAAACACGGTCGTCATCGTAAACATGTCCCTGCAGATGCTGCTCGCCAACCGTGGCCCGTGTTTGTTACAACACGCAACTCAACGTCGGAGGTTTCAAGCGTCAACTTTAGGTTACAATATCTCCAGGTGTAATTAACATTTTACAATGCAACAAACGGCACTGATTACGTATTTGTTTATATGCCAACAAAAATAACGTGGTTCCATTTTTAAAAAAACGTAGATTTGTGTTAAAAAACATACTTCCCTGCATTTTTGTGTGGTTTGTATTAAACAATTACACTTGCCCCTCTCCTCTCGTTCGGTCTGTGGAATCGATTCGTCAGTATTTAATGTGGTTTACGAAATACATCCAGCGGTAACGTTAGGTGACTCACCCTGTATATTGTCTGTCCTTGCCACACCTTGCGAGTCATGAATTTCATACTCATTTCCAAAATTTCCCTAACACCTCGACTGATGGACAGTAATGTTATGATATCGTTTCATACTTATGCAAAGTTTATCTGTTAGACAAAGGAAAAGCAGATTAGTTCTACAGAATTCAGTAGATGTTAGATTTTGCGTGCATGTCACTATGTATGAATCAGGAAAAGCTTCATTTATCACTATAAATCAGAAAATAGACACTACCCCAAAGGAAAGTCACAGAAAGTTCAATGGGGCACCATATACTAATCATATAACAAAATTACTCACAATCGCTCTCTTGGTCTCAATACACACTTCAAATAATAAATCCCTATTCTACTTTCGTCCACTTATTTCCACGGAAACCACACCTTGTAGCTATAATTGTAGATATTTCACTTTATTAAACATAGCTTTACAACCTCACAACAGATCCTGAGAAACTTCTTACATCAAAATACCTACTACTCTTCTTTCCAGACAACACAATTGCCATCCTAACAGCCTGCACATCTGATCGAAAGTGGTAGAAAATGTTTCGTGTCTTTGCATTTTCATCACTGTGTATAGCCAAAAAAATAGATCTCATGAGAACAACACATTGCCGATAACCTGTGTATCCTCTCAGAACTGGTTTCAAAAAATGCTGTCATTTTATTAGAAATTATTTGTTCTTATTCGGATTCTAGATGAAATTTCGAAGTTCGTTGCAGTTTGCTAGCGTACGTGTCACGGCAGCAAATTGCTTGATTTGTCGCTAAATGTAGTTAGTTGCGTGGCAAAGGTGGACTGATTCTCGTGAAAAATTGCCTTCCACGCAACGGGAGTCGCTTTGCAATGCGCTACAATAGCATTGTTCATCGGTTCCTGTCGTTGTGCACTGAAATGCAAGAAATATTTTAGAAGTAGGTGCCATGAAGTTGTATCATATGGGTACCACTTAAGTAACTGCAAATATTCGTTTTGTTGTTTGATATGCAAAATATAATGAAGTCCACTGCACTTGTGAGTCCGAATGGTTTCAACATCAACAAAATTTTTGTGAAAATATCTGAGTATCCAATAAGGCCTCTTACATACAAGAAAGAATTTTTGACTGAGGTGCTTGATTTTACAAGATAAAAGATGATTTCACCAGAATTTTCTGTCCAACCTGTAGATTTTTGATATTTACGGTGTCAACTCCCTGATACGATACGGTGGTTGTTGATTTTTGCGTACAAGTAACTGAGATAGTGTTGTAGAATCGTGTGATAACTCATTGACATCTCGTCGAATATGCGAATGTGTTTGTCCCAAGTCTACTGTTCACGATGGCAATATATTTTGCACAGATTGCTAATTTCTCGCAAATGCGTTCTTAAGGATTGGACTGAGGCCATTAGAATGAAATAAAAACATTTCTAGCTTTGTGACGTCCCAAAGGGCGTAACCAAGTATTTGAGCGAAATTGAGGACCTTTGTTGGAAATGACTTTGTCAATGTGACTAACTTCTCGCAGAAAATAATTGACAAAGGCTTTCAATACTGTTTAGACAGTAGCTTTACGTAAAGAATGAAACGAATCTTGAATTAAAATCAACAGCTAAAAAAATGTATGAGAATCCATTGAGTGATTTGACAAGAGATTCTAAGAGGACTACAACAACCAACTCTTTTAGCTTACAAGGAATTAAGGAAGTAATGGTTCTCGATGTGTAATGGCTGATGGTTCGGCTTTGTGACACAATTTGCATTTTGCTAAATCTTTATGTAATCTTTTCTGCATATTATTAAATTAACAAGGTGTACGTCGTTTTTGAAAGCATTTCCTCGCACCAAAATGAGCATGTCTGACATTTCTTTAAAGAATACCATTACTTACAAAATCATCAGTATGCACACAACCGAGAGGGAGTCACTGACTGTCGATCTGTTGAAAAGAGTCCTGTGAAGCACGAAAGAAAATTGTCTTATTACGGTATTTGTTTTGTCATATCATTTACATTTTACTTCTTTCCAGACACGATCTTTATCTGTCCCCAAGGAAAGAGTCATGAAGAAGGTGATATAATGTTTTCAAACGCTACCTTTCGTATATACATCAAACTGATATTTTCTCCAAATCATTTTCAGGAGTGTTATTGACAAAACCAACAGGAGCACGTGATAATATATTTGCTACAACCTTTTGAGTACGAGGGATGTTAACAACAGTGACGTTAAACTCTTTTCAATAAAAACCACATCGTTTCAAACGATCGTGGTTTAGTTTGGTTGATATCAAAAATTGGAATGTTGAGGGGCCAGTGTACACCTTACTATAATTCTCAAATAAGAAGAACCAAAATTTTAATGCCCAAATAATTTCCAGTCCTTCCAACTCTGTTACAGATGTGTAGGTCTATAGAAGATAAAATTTGCACATCATAGAAATTTTGCCTAAGTTCCTTTATTGTTCGTGATTTGTCTCTTTCTATTGAAATAATAGTGTTAATCGTTCTTATTCACAACCTACAACGGGCTTTTATATGAGGTGACTGCAGGTTCTATGATTCCTTTTTCTAGCATGAAGTGAAATTCTGGCTTTTCTTTTTCTCTGTAGAAAGCTGGAATGATGTATGGTCTAATGCAAAACTTATTGTGCTCTATGACCTGAAATTTTATTGAGAACTCTTAATAGCTCCTGCACGATGTGTAAAAATAATCGAATGCGTGTGCAAAAGACCCTTTGTGTGAGATTATGTACATTGCACTATTCTATCCGATTTTTCCTCAATGAGGCCCTGTATATCGACTTTCTGATACATTTCATCGCAAAAAGTATATGCACAACTTGTCTTATTTCAGAAGTACTCTGATAAGAATTGTGATGCATTATATGTTAAAGAAAAAAAACGTAAACTATTTGTTTATTCCTCTTGTTTCGAGTCCAAACTTGAAAAAGATGAAACTGGTTTATCTTCTACTTCCATCCCTTCGGAGGCGTCACTGAAATTCAAAACGGCTTTATATTGGCTCAGAAAATCTGCACCTAATATTATTTCATTGGACAATTCATCGAAAATTCACAGCCTTCATACAAAAGGTCTAAATAAGTTAGATGCTTCATGTCAACACTTTCTACAAAAATCGCCTTTTCTATTCTAATCTTACTTCAAGTTTAAGTCCGACATTTTGTTGTTGTCACACATTTGTTGAATGCAGTGTCACTGACCACAGAAGTCAGGCTACCTGAATCAAGGACAGTGGAAAGAATAGTGTTGTCTACTGAAGTGTTTATTATTGGATGTACTACAGAGCTTTATTTACCATTAGTCTCTTCTAGTAAAATCTCTCTAATCGTTTCAAAACGCACAAAATCCAGAGTTTTGCCAATGGCGTGTTTTGTGTGGTCCATTGTATTATATGCTGCCAGAGACACTGCCTTCTATGGCTTCCTCATCGTTAATTATCTTGTGGGTCTGATGTTCCAACCTCAGTTATTTCTGTCTGTCGCGCTGGGCTCGGCCTTCCAGAATTTTGGCGCTGTGATTTATGATGTTGAATATTGTGACTAGGTTGGCTTGGCATAGTTGTTGTGCCATGTATTTTGCGGATTTGACATTCTGTGGGGCGGCGGTTTGGAATAATGTTGTTTTATATAAAATGTTTTGTGATGCAATTCCCTGCCGTTTTAACCATATGTGGGGCGGCGAGTGGAATTATGTTGTTTAACATGTTCCTATTATTTATGCTGTCTTTTGCCGTTCTCAACACTGGCTCTCTAACTACAATATTGGCAACCAGAAAGTGATTAGCAAAACGTGAAGCCTGTAATTAGAATTCCTAGTGCCCACTTCATCTGAGAAATACACTTATAGCTACAGCTTATAGCTCTGAGGAATTAGGAGATTGTCTGGGATCCATAATCAAAAACGATCTTGTAGAATCGTTCTCTATATTCTGAAAGTCACAGATGAAAAAAAAAAAGAATCCACCCAATCTGACTAACAGAGCAGTTCAGAGTCTAATCCGCTGATGCAACTATAACTGTCCAAATTAAATGTTTAAGTGAATGCTCGTCATAATTTGATGATAATGTTCATCAAACGCCACGCTAAATAATGGTAGAATGTCTGTCCCGCGGCGGCACGTGAAAATACGACATACGCAAACCGAAGATCGATAATTAAAGTCATCCCAGAATTAACACTTCACTCGAAAATGATTTCATGGTTACGCGTATCCCGAGTAACTTAATACGGGATCCGAGGCTGTTTATAGCAATGATACCGACGCGACGCGACTCCCGACACAGATGGTGTGCTATTCAGCGTCTGGAGAGAACTGTGGCCTTCCTTCCTCGCGCAGCATTCTTATATATAAAAAACTAGTGTTATTAGCATTTCTGTTGTTACGTGCTTGCTCCTCATTGGCAGCAACACGTTCTACACGTTCCAAATATTCAATGAAACGATCCAGATTGTCTCTAGGGGCAGATATAATTCTAGTTTGCCAATACCATGGCAGTTTGGCTTCAAGACCTAGTATAATCATTTCCGGTTTTAGCTTATCGCCCAAATGTGACAAACGTGAGATCCATGACCTAGCAAACTCTTTAATAGCTTCCTTGCCTGCATTGAAGCGTTTTCCACTCCAAAATTCTCTCAACACTTTAATTTGCTTATTACTAGACCAATACTCATTAATGAAAGCTGTTTTAAATTCCGCTAATGTTTAACACTTCCCGTGTGGTTAAAGGCGCTGCAGTCTGGAACCGCAAGACCGCTACGGTCGCAGGTTCGAATCCTGCCTCGGGCGTGGATGTGTGTGATGTCCTTAAGTTATTTAGGTTTAACTAGTTCTAAGTTCTAGGGGACTAATGACCTCAGCAGTTGAGTCCCATAGTGCTCAGAGCCATTTGAACCATTTTTTTGTTTAACACTTCAACATAACATCAGCTGACCAACGCATGGCGTCACCTCCTAAATGGCTTCTAATAAAGGAGATTTTCTCTCGTTCAGACCAAGTTGGTGGAATCACATCTTCAAAATCGTTCCAGAAATCTAGCGTGTGGAGATTTTTATCTGGATCGAACTGCAAGAACTGCCGACACCCAATAAAAGCGGCGTTTGCAGCTACAACTTGTTGTATACTACCATTACCAGAAGTTACTGAAGCTACTTTATTCTCAATGTTAGCAATGTTAGTACTGATATTTTCTACTCTCATTTCAACATTATCTACTCTTTGCACAATATGAGTAGTATCAGTTTTAATTGCGTCTACTTCTGCTTGACATATGTTTACTTTTATATTAACGTCTTTAAACCTATCTGAGCACAGTTCAGACTCCGTCTCGATCTTTTCTGTTAACTTGTGCTCCAGCTTCACATCTTCCATTTGGAAGTCTTTGCGAACCTCAGCAACTTCGGATTTTACTGTTTTATACATTTCAGAAAATTGTTGAGCAACCTTTTTCTTAATATCCTCATGATTGTAATCTATTTTATAATTCAAACTGTCCAGATCCTCTTTCAACTTATTGCAACCAGCCTTGAAGGTATCGTCCATTACCTCCAATCGTTTATTAAAATTAGTTTGGCTGGCCACAATCCTGTTATTTACCTCAATTATATTAGATTTTAATTCAGCATTACTGGTAGCTATTGCTTGTAATATAACATTTAAATCAATAGCCCCAGTATCTTCGGGTTGCTCACTAGCTGGCTTTTTATCACACTCAGGTGACGAAAAACTAGCTCCAACACCAGAATCATCAAAACTAAATGAAACTTCTGATTGATCAGTCATATCTAACTTCTCCTGTTTAAACACTACCATCTCTGATGACTGTTTCGTTTTTAGCTCATCAGATAAACTATCATCCAATAAATTAACAATTTCTGCTTTCCGCTTTACTACAGGGGTCTCTATTATTGAATCATTGCCCCTTCCCACACTACTGTCAGGAGACAATACATCATATTTCACTTTAACATTACTACTTTCATGCATATTTACACTCGAACTGTTGTCTGGATTTACAGTTCCTTCAACAGACACAGGTTCTGATTTAAGTTTAACCTCAGTTTCTTCTGGCAGTTCCATTGCCAACAGTCTTTTAGTGCAGTTTAGTAAAATTTTTAACAGCTTTTCACTTAACTTAGTTCCTTCTGCACGACGTATGGCGTTGCCGGCGCGGCGTACCAGGCTTACTGATGCGACGCAGCACGTTGAACTGCAGACGGCACTCCGACGGCTGTTGTGTGTTTGCGTGGCCCGCAACTGCAGGCGCGGCTCCGGTTGCTCAGGCGGACGACTGCAGTGAGGCGAAACTGGCTTCTCGTGATGCCGGCAGCACCGCTAGACTCAGTGCCAGCTCCATCAATCCAGATGCGTTGTTAATCCAATTGCGTCGTCCACATGCACACGTGACACTTTCACTGTTCTATTACTCAGTTGCGTGTCGCAACTCACTTGCGAATCCGAATTTAAAATCACTTTCACTTTACTCAGTTTTTTCCCGGCCGATGTACCATATGTGGGGTGGCAGTTTGGAATAATGTTGTTTTATATAAAATGTTTTGTGATGCAGTTCCCTGCCATTTTAACCATATGTGAGGCGGCGAGTGGAATTATGTTGTTTAACATGTTCCTATTATTCATACTGTCTTCTGCCGTTCTCAACACTGGCTCTCTAACTACAATATTGGCAACCAGAAAGTGATTAGCAAAACGTGAAGCCTGTAATTAGAATTCCTAGTGCCCACTTCATCTGAGAAATACACTTATAGCTACAGCTTATAGCTCTGAGGAATTAGGAGATTGTCCGGGATTCATAATCAAAAACGATAGTGAAGGAACGTTCTCTATATTCTGAAAGTCACAGATGAAAAAAAAGAATCCACACAATCTGACTAACAGAGCAGTTCAGAGTCTAATCCTCTGATGCAACTATAACTGTCCAAATTAAATGTTTAAGTGAATGCTCGTCATAATTTGATGATAATGTTCATCAAACGCCACGCTAAGTAATGGTAGAATGTCTGTCCCGCGGCGGCACGTGAAAATACGACATATGCAAACTGAAGATGGATAATTAAAGTCATCCCAGAATTAACACTTCACTCAAAAATGATTTCATGGTTACGCGTATCCCGAGTAACTTAATACGGGATCCAAGGCTGTTTATAGCAATGATACCGACGCGACGCGACACCCGACACAGATGGTGTGCTATTCAGCGTCTGGAGAGAACTGTGGCCTTCCTTTCTCGCGCAGCGTTCTTGTTTATAAAGCTGCGGTGCGGACGGCTAAGGGAACGCCTGATCAAATTGGCTCTCCCGACTAGCCGCTGGGCTAGTAACGCACCACATTAAGTTACCGAATAAATCATAGCTTCTTTTGCTGATGGCCGATGAAGCTCTCAATTTAAATGTGCATTCAGCATACAGGTAAGTAATCATAATAAAAATTTGACGTGGCTAAGTTAAATATTTTGGGCGAGAGAATTAATTTAATTACACTATATGCAGTAGATGAGCTCTGAACCTGCCCTTTGGAGATACGCTATCGCTATAGTTTTATAGTCATTCAGTTGAAACTTCTCACATCTTTACGATTATAGCGGATCTCCATTCTACTTAAATATAAACATCCTAGTCTCGTTTATTAACCTACTTAATCTATCTTGCTTCCTTAATTTTTAAGACAAAAACCAGAAAATATTGAATTTCAACTAAAATCTTAATTTGTGAGATCCAAAAGACTGTTTCTATTAAATTATTATGAGAAAGGAATTAAAATATAAATTTTTAAATCTCCAGCTCTTTTCTGTTGCGCCAATGATTTTTACAGAAAAACATCCAAATTTCAAAAATGGTTAAAGTTATTGAACTGACATTCAACACATATTGATTTAGTATTACTCCTGACATGCTAGAACCGTTTCAGGTTATTTGCTTGATTTTAAAAGTATTGCGCAACATTTATGACGTCAGAGCTAATTACAGCGGACTAGGCTGGCACACAATGGAAAGACTGATGTGAATTTATTACAGCGTGAGTAGGCTGCTTTCTTACAATTCGAGAAACGTGCCCGTTAGAATTTACGTGATCACCATCTTAGTTTGAGTATTGTGAGTAACTGTTTTGATTGTTAAAAAAATTATTATTGTATCTGCCCTCATTACTACAATTTTTGTGTAACTGTGGTCATCGTTACAGCTCCGGAAATCAATTCTACCACAATAAACCTTATTCAACAGCGAGAATCGTACGTCATACGGACGATGTCGGTTATCCTGTCTGCAATTCTTTCTGTGATTGTACTTGTTGTGCGAATTCCCACAGATTTTGTTCTCACACGGTACAAAAGTATCTTACGTGTTATGGTTTCTGTTGAGATTGTTACTGTGTTTTCTCGTTAAATCATCTTTACTACTGCTGGCCAAAATTACTAGTCTCAAATGTGTAGGAACTTTGTTAAACACATGTGGATTAGCTCTGATGGACTGTATGGATTTGATAAGTCCTTATTTCTGCATACCATATGTTTAAAGTATTTACCTGGGCTATAGATGTGGTGTCACCGACAGACGCCACACTTGCTAGCTGGTAGCCTTTAAATCGGCCGCGGTCCGTTAGTATACGTCGGACCCGCGTGTCGCCACTATCAGTGATTGCAGACCGAGCACCGCCACACGGCAGGTCTAGAGAGACTTCCTAGCACTCGCCCCAGTTGTACAACCGACTTTGCTAGCGATAGTTCACTGACAAAATACGTTCTCATTTGCCGAGACGATAGTTAGCATAGCCTTCAGCTACGTCATTTGCTGTGACCTAGCAAGGCGCCATTATCAGTTGCTATTGATATTGTAAATGATGTACAGACAAGAGCTACGTTCAACATTAATGGATTAAAGTTAAGTATTCCACCAGTTACCTCATTTTTGCTAGTCTAATTTCCTTGACCGTTTCCAGACCTCACGACAGCCTGCGTGAGCTAAAACGCGTGCCTTTCGGCTTCCTCTCATAGTGGGTTGGCTGTCTTGCCAATCCACAACAATAGAAGTCAGACTATTCAAAGTTTCGTAACGTGGTAATGCTATGTTTTACCCGATCTTATGTGGCTACGACCAGTCGGCTGACAAAAATGCTCGGTTGAAACCGTTTATCCTTTGGCAATCTCTCACTACTGAGCGCATTATTGCCGCAGGTTCCTTTTCTAAGTAACAGAAGAGAGTGAAAAATTTTGCATTGAAACAAGCGATCAGTTCATAAAGCTGTGGAATGCGGGAAAAAACCGCAAATTGGCATTCATAAGAAGAAGAACAAAATCCAAATTTGCAACAAGAGCGTAATATGTAAGAAATTGTCCACACAACCTGCCACTGATGATGCCTTGCAGAAAATAAAGGCGAAACGCGTATGGCACTAAAATTGAGTTTTATTCAGTTGCTGTCAAACTGTTCATAAGCAAAAATTATCAATATACCGTAATATTACACGCTACTGAGGAAGACAGGACTACAAAATTTGAAGATGTTAACAGAAGAGAAATTATAATTTATGTTCAGGTGGCCTATTTGGTGGTAAAAAATACAGGAACTGATCAAACCAAGCTTGGGGGCGAATTTCGTTCCTGCAATTCCTGAAAAGTTTGAATTTACGTACAGTCAAGAGGTGTCTGTAAACGAAGAAACCATTTCTGTGTTCGAAATGGTTCAAATGGCTCTAAGCACTACGGGACTTAACATCTGAGGTCATCAGTCCCTTCAATTTCTGTGTGAACCAGACTGTTCTCTATTGCACCACGTCAGCGATTCATTGTCGCATCTGTATACGTGCTACTGTTCTCGTGGAAAATCACCTAAACACCATAAACTTGTATGGTCACGAAAGTTACCTGAATAATTATGAATGTGAAAAGTCAAATTCGTCCCATTCGTCTTCGCATTTATGCTTTCTTTCATTCATAGCGTTCCTATAACGCTTATTTTCAAGATTTATTTTCTCCTGGTTGTCTTTAAAATTTATTAATGGCTGATTCACTGCTGTGTTTCACTGTTATACCGGTATTGTGTCACCTAAATCTCTGTCTGCGCTGGTTGATGAAGCCTTTCTTTAACCGTATTTATCTGTTCCTTTTGTCCTCCACAATTTAGCGTTAAAGCTTCCTTACATTCGCTAATTTCATCACATATTGTGTCAAGCTGTATATACTATTCGTTCACCTGCTTCACTATCGCAGTCGGAACAACCGAGTTAATTTTAGGTAACAGTTCGTCCTTGTCATTTTGCTGATTTGTGTTCAAGTTTTCGCATTCAGTTTCCAGGTTACGTACTTTGTCACCAAAACGGTTAAGAATTGGTTGAAGGTCATTTTAATTTCTTCTCTCAGTCCTGTTCTGTTCTCTTCCTATAATTTCCTATTTTAATTCTTCGATTTGCTATTTTCTTCCTGAATTTTTTCGAATCGTTTACGAATTTCAGTCTGTGATTTTTCACACCTCTGACGAACTGATTCTATCAGAATTACCAAACTCATATCGTGTGATACCTTATTATTACTCACGGAAGTTGCTGTGTGTATTGTGTGTTCAAAGGAAATTGACGAAAAACTTGAATCTGACATGTCTTCTATTAGTTGTACAATTTCTCACGGCTGTGGCGACTTTTGTAAGCTTCTACTAGCCTGTGGCAACCTATCGCCGACTAAATCCAGAATTTACGTTACATTGCCTATCGATTGTTGTGTTTCATTACTGTCCGCTAAACTGGTCAATAATTTTAGATCCACGCAATATCCCAGTCTCATGTAAACTATTGGTAGTTTCTAATTGCTCAACGTGGTTTACCTCATCGCGCACTGTCTCATTATTTCGTGATACCCCATGTTGTCTTGTGCTACAATGGACCTTCTTATTGTTTTCTGTTGTGCGAAACATGGTGAAATACTGTTTCTTGGAAAAACAGAAATGTACAATAACCAAACAAATGAAAAACTCTAGTATCGTGCGCATGGATATTCAAAATTTAACGATATCGATACAGAACCTGTACTATTATGCTAAATGTTTATTTAATAAAGTAACTGATAACCGTCACAGGCACAAAATTTCACAAACTGAACACAGAATTTTTTAATGAACTGCCTGAAACATATGTAGAGCGTTAGAAAAATTAGCGCTACAGTATTATTTGCATTAGAGAAATCCAACATTTTCAGACTACGCATTACCAAAACAACCCACGAACTGTTCTGGCAGTTTTACCGTATGCAAGTTCCCCGCTATTTGTTTCTCTACGAAATTTAGCTTAAATTTACCTCCCTCTCTGTAAAGAGTCTACATATTACCAAAACAAAGTAGCGAAAAACTGTTATGCAACGTAAACTCATATGATGACCATTGACTAAACAGAACATAATTTGGACTGAACTGTAACAGGTCTGAATACATCATGTCTTTATATTAATGTGCACCTGAAGGATAACAATTATCTGGCCCAAATGAAAATTTCTTCTTGCCTCACGTCTTGACAGTATTCTTGCAGATTTCTCGAAAGCACAACAGCAAACAGCAAGCAGGCAGTTGCTAAGCTAGATTTCTATTTTTAATGAAATTTCCAAACAACATTCAAACCGTTGCATACCATATAGTGCGATGTGGTAATGTGTAAAGATAAATCTTCTTCATACAGTGGGATGAAAAGAGTAATTGTTCCTATGAAATGATATTCTAAGGCAATGATTTTACAATGAAGTATGTTTGCAAAAAGACAGAGTAAAGCTTCGAGTAATCTTCACCCCTAACATGGTCTTAACAATACAGTGCTTAACGAACTGAAATATGCCTTAAAAATGGTACAATGATAACAGAGTACTTCTACAAAAACCAAGCCGCTTAATCAGTTCATATGTTAAGGCATGACTCAGGGAAGTGTGGTGGACTTCCTCTCAGCTCTGAGTAAGTGAACAGGGTTAACTAGCTGAAAATAACCATTTCAGCGCTGTGCAGTGCGCAAGCTTACCTCAGACTTCTTCTCAAAATAAAATAAAAGAAAAAAAAATCTTTTCACCTTTTTCCGCCTTTCTGTATACACACAATATTCATCCTTGCTCTTCTTTATAGTAAATCTTTCTTCTATTAACAGTCGCAAGCCAGCATAGCACTACAGAATATGTCCATCACACTTCAGCTCCAAATGCGTCATACTGTGCAGGGGCAAACACTGTGCCAAACAGGACGTTATATACACTACTGGCCACTGAAATTGCTACACCACGAAGATGACATGCTACAGACGCGAAATGTAACCGACAGGAAGAAGATGCTGTGATATGCAAATGATTAGCTCTTCAGAGCATTCACAGAAGGTTGGCGCCGGTGGCGACACCAACAACGTGCTGGCATGGGGAAAGTTTCCAACCGATTTCTCATACACAAACAGCAATTGACCGGCGTTGCCTTGTGAAAAATTGTTGTGATGCCTCGTGTAAGCAGGAGAAATGCGTACCATCACGTTTCCGACTTTGATAATGGTCGCACTGTAGCCTATCGCGATTGCGGTTTATCGTATCGCGACATTGCTGCTCGCGTTGGTCAAGATCCAATGACTGTTAGCAGAATATGGAATCTGTGGGTTCAGGAGGGTAATACGGAAAGCCGTGGTGGATCCCAACGGCCTCGTATCACTAGCAGTCGATTACAGGCATCTCATCCGCATGGCTGTAACGGATCGTGCAGCCACTTCTAGATCCCTGAGTCAACAGATGGGGACGTTTGCAAGACAACAACCATCTGCACGAACAGTTCGACGACATTTGCAGCAGCATGAACTATCAGCTCGGAGACCATGGCTGCGGTTACCCTTGACGCTGTATCACAGACAGGAGCGCCTGCGATGCTGTACTCAACGACGAACCTGGGTGCACGAATGGCAAAACTTCATTTTTTCGGATGAATCCGTGTTTACAGCATCATCATGGTCGCATCCGTGTTTGGCGACATCGCGGTGAACGCACATTGGGAGCATGTATTCGTCATCGCCATACTGGCGTATCACCCGGCGTGATGGCGTGGGTTGCCACTGGTTACACGTCTTGGCCACCTCTTTTTCGCATTGACGGCACTTTAACAGTGGACGTTACATTTCACATGTGTTGCGACCCGTGGCTCTGCCCTTCATTCGATCCCTGCGAAACCCAACATTTCAGCAGGATAATGCACGACCGCCTGTTGCAGGTCCTGTACGAGCCTATCTGGATACAGAAAATGTTCGACTGCTGCCCTGGCCAGCACATTCTCCAGATCTCTCACCAATTGAAAACGTCTGGTGAATGGTGGCCGAGCAACTGGCTCGTCACAATACGCCAGTCACTACTCTTGATGAACTGTGGTAACGTGTTGAAGCTGCATTGGCAGCTGTACCTGTACACGCCATCCAAGCTGTGTTTGACTCTATGCCCAGGCGTATCAAGGCCGTTATTACGGCCAGAAGTGGTTTTTCTGCGTACTGATTTCTCAGGATCTACGTACAGAAATTGCGTGAAAATGTAATCACAAGTCAGTTCTAGTATAATATATTTGTCCAATGAATACCTGTTTATGATCTACTTAATGGCCAGTAGTGTAGTTTTTGTTTAACAGTCACATAACTTGCTCTCTCACTGGTGTGGACATCGACAACTTATAAAAATCAAAATGATGTGCCCATCTTACACAGTTGCTGCCACTACAGACCGAACAACAGCAGCTACCCCTCATTTTCCAGCATAACAGTGCACCCCTACACAGCACCCGCACAATGGAGTCTGGATGTGTGGCAGGTGCTGACTGACCCATATACTAAGAGGCGGCTTGGTCGTGATGTTCACATCGAATGGCCCCTGAAATCTGCCAAAGCAACTCCATTAGACTCCTTTTTCAGCGTTTCTGGCAAGGATCGTATATATATGACACTAGTCAAATAGAGTTCTACCCTTCGTGGACAAGTCAGGAAAGCCATCAGAACTGTTCATGCTGCAATATTGACATGTTCACGGGCAGAACTCACATAACGCGATCATGTTCGGCGAGTGGAGCACATTTTGAAATTCTGGCATAGCAGGAAAGGCCTTGAGAGTGGATAAAAGTTTTGCATAAAAGCTCTGTGGTCTATCTCAAATATACGAAATTTTTTGAAACGATAGCGGCACTTAATGAATGTCCTGTATACATTAACATTGTGCTAAGCAGTTTCCCCTGTTGATTTTACATATACATGTAGTGAGGAGATCCTCAATGACTTGGTACATGTCATGCAACAATAATAGACAATACATACTTCCAAGGAAAAGAGGTATCTTAATGTATCTTCTACATATACGAAATGGAATGGTCCTCATAGATATATAATATGTCAGAAAAATCTTGAACATATTTTCATTTAAAAAGTAATAAAATACAAAAGAGAAACATGTAAATGCGCAGTGTACTGAGGCCTACATGATAATTCTTAAGCTACTGCAACTAGGTGTTATCAGAGAGAAATCAATTTACAACACTTATTTACACTGAAAACATTACTGCGCAGACGATGTACAGAAATCAGTTTTTCCGTAAAACTCGCATTATTTGATAATATAAATAATATAAAAGCGTCAGTCGATCCTGTTAAGAAATTAACCATATTTATGAGAGTTGTTATAATACCCTCAGGCGCGTGATGAAGTCATGAGGGCCATCTACAGGCAAACACTGGACCTGTAATCAGCTTTCCAAACTGCCATGGCAGGGAATAAGAATCAATCTCACATCGGCCGATCTGATCACGCATGATAATGATAATGATAATGATCGTACGGCATTGTTGGCAAGGAGGCCCCATGCGGGGAAGTTCCGCCGCCGCTTCGCAAGTTCTTTTTTTTTTTTTTTTTTTTTAATATGACACCACTTCGGCGACTTGCGAGTCAACGATGATGTTGAAGGACACATAACACCCAGTCATCAAGAGGCAGAGAAAATCACTAGCCCCGCCGGGAATCGAATTCGGGACACCGTGTGCACGAAGCGAGAACGTTACCGCAAGACTACGAGCTGCGGACAAAGTGCCCGTTATGGCAACTTAGAAAGTTCGTTTTATGCTCATTATTGCCGAAAGAGTGGCCTGAGGACTTCGCAGTGTGTCACCGAAAGTGAATAAAGAAATTTAAACTCACCGTTCAAGGCATTACTGTTTATCATTATATACTGAACATCTGTGGTCACAATCTCCACTTGAAGAAGAGAGATATACGAAAATCAACCTGTTAACTGAAAGGAATAGGGCACTAATAAATACACTCCTGGAAATGGAAAAAAGAACACATTGACACCGGTGTGTCAGACCCACCATACTTGCTCCGGACACTGCGAGAGGGCTGTACAAGCAATGATCACACGCACGGCACAGCGGACACACCAGGAACCGCGGTGTTGGCCGTCGAATGGCGCTAGCTGCGCAGCATTTGTGCACCGCCGCCGTCAGTGTCAGCCAGTTTGCCGTGGCATACGGAGCTCCATCGCAGTCTTTAACACTGGTAGCATGCCGCGACAGCGTGGACGTGAACCGTATGTGCAGTTGACGGACTTTGAGCGAGGGCGTATAGTGGGCATGCGGGAGGCCGGGTGGACGTACCGCCGAATTGCTCAACACGTGGGGCGTGAGGTCTCCACAGTTCATCGATGTTGTCGCCAGTGGTCGGCGGAAGGTGCACGTGCCCGTCGACCTGGGACCGGACCGCAGCGACGCACGGATGCACGCCAAGACCGTAGGATCCTACGCAGTGCCGTAGGGGACCGCACCGCCACTTCCCAGCAAATTAGGGACACTGTTGCTCCTGGGGTATCGGCGAGGACCATTCGCAACCGTTTCCATGAAGCTGGGCTACGGTCCCGCACACCGTTAGGCCGTCTTCCGCTGACGCCCCAACATCGTGCAGCCCGCCTCCAGTGGTGTCGCGACAGGCGTGAATGGAGGGACGAATGGAGACGTGTCATCTTCAGCGATGAGAGTCGCTTCTGCCTTGGTGCCAATGATGGTCGTATGCGTGTTTGGCACCGTGCAGGTGAGCGCCACAATCAGGACTGCATACGACCGAGGCACACAGGGCCAACACCCGGCATCATGGTGTGGGGAGCGATCTCCTACACTGGCCGTACACCACTGGTGATCGTCGAGGGGACACTGAATAGTGCACGGTACATCCAAACCGTCATCGAACCCATCGTTCTACCATTCCTAGACCGGCAAGGGAACTTGCTGTTCCAACAGCACAATGCACGTCTGCATGTATCCCGTGCCACCCAACGTGCTCTAGAAGGTGTAAGTCAACTACCCTGGCCAGCAAGATCTCCGGATCTGTCCCCCATTGAGCATGTTTGGGACTGGATGAAGCGTCGTCTCACGCGGTCTGCACGTCCAGCACGAACGCTGGTCCAACTGAGGCTCCAGGTGGAAATGGCTTGGCAAGCCGTTCCACAGGACTACATCCAGCATCTCTACGATCGTCTCCATGAGAGAATAGCAGCCTGCATTGCTGCGAAAGGTGGATATACACTGTACTAGTGCCGACATTGTGCATGCTCTGTTGCCTGTGTCTATGTGCCTGTGGTTCTGTCAGTGTGATCATGTGATGTATCTGACCCCAGGAATGTGTCAATAATGTTTCCCCTTCCTGGGACAATGAATTCACGGTGTTCTTATTTCAATTTCCAGGAGTGTATTTGAGACTTCTCTTAAACTGAATACTATTTACAGTTAAACTGTTTGTGGCTCTTGACAAGTTATTGACTAGTGTGTTATTGAATAATGGATATCCTCTTTGATCTAGTTAACCAACTATTAGTCACTGTTAAAAATAATTTTTGTTCCTCGCATTGTTTTCATGAAACCTTTACTTGAAAAAGAGATGACATTTACTATCGCCAGTTCCTTGAATAGGCCTCTGCAGAACGTACTTGGGTTCACTCCACAAATAACTCCAGCTATAGGTTTTTGACTTGGAACGTTTTAGGTCGCTTCTCGAGTCGTCAATCTTCTGACTGGCTTGATACAGCCCGCCACGAATTTCTCTCCCGTGCCCTCCTTTTCATTTTAGAGTAACAATTGCAAATTACGTCCTCAATTATTTTCGGGATGTATCCAAATCTCGGTCTTCCTTTAGAGTTCGTTTTAGCTGCTACAGCTCCCTCTAGAATCATGCAACTTATTCCGTTATGTCCTACCATCTTGTTTCTTTTTCTTGTCAGGGTTTTGCCTACATTCCTTCCCTCGGCGATTTTACGCAGAATCTTCTCATATCTTATCTTATCAGTCCACCTAATTTTCAAGATTCGTGTTTAGCACCACATCTCAAATTCTTCGATTCCCTTCTGTTCCGGTTTTCCGACAGTCCATTTTTCACAACTGTGCTGTGTACCAAACGTACATTTTCTGAGATTGCGTCCTCAAATTAGTGCCTATGCTTGATGTTCTCAGAAATGCCTTTTTTGCCAGTGCTAGTCTGCATTTTATATCATCATTACTCCATTGCCTAGGCAGCAGAGTGCCGTAACTTCGTCTGCTTCGTGTTCCCCAATTCTGACGCAAAGTTTCTTGCTGTTGTCATTTGTGGTACTGTTCATTACATTTGTCTTTCTTCGATTTATTCTCAGTCCACATTCTGCCCTCATTAGACGGCTCGTTCAGCAAGTCCTTTAATTCTTCTTCACTTTCACTGAGTATAGTAATGTCATCAACGAAACTTAGCATTATTGACTTCTCACCTTGAATTTTGCTTCCACTCTTCAATCTTTCTTCTTTTTTCGTCGTTGCTTCTTCGACATACAGACTGAACTTCAGGAGATAAATTTACATCCCAGTCTTACATTCCTTTCAATCAGTGCACTTCGTTTTCGGTCTTCCACATTTATTATTCTGTATTTGCTCTTGTGTATTACTCGTCTTTCCCTATAGTTTACCCCTATTGTTCTCAGAATTTCAATTATTTAAAATATTGAACACTTTTCCGAGGTACACAAATTCTAAGGATGTGTTTCAATTTTTCTTCACTCTTACTTCCTCCCCCCATGAACCATGGACCTTGCCGTTGGTGGGGAGGCTTGCGTGCCTCAATGATACAGATAGCCGTACCGTAGGTGCAACCACAACGGAGGGGTATCTGTTGAGAGGCCAGACAAACGTGTGGTTCCTGAAGAGGGGCAGCAGCCTTCTCAGTAGTCGCAGGGGCAACAGTCTGGATGATTGACTGATCTGGCCTTGTAACACTAACCAAAATGGCCTTGCTGTTCTGGTACTACGAACGGCTGAAAGCAAGGGGAAACTACAGCCGTAATTTTTCCCGAGGGCATGCAGCTTCACTGTATGATTAAATGATGATGGCGTCCTCTTGGGTAAAATATTCCGGAGGTAAAATAGTCCCCCATTCGGATCTCCGAGCTGGGACTACTCAAGAGGACGTTGTTATCAAGAGAAAGAAAACTGGCGTTCTACGGATCGGAGAGTGGAATGTCAGATCCCTTAATCGAGCAGGTAGGTTAGAAAATTTAAAAATGGAAATGGATAGGTTAAAGTTAGATATAGTGGGAAATAGTGAAGTTCGGTGGCAGGACGATCAATACTTCTGGTCAGGTGAATACAGGGTTATAAATATAAAATCAAATAGGGGTAACGCAGGAGTAGGTTTAATAATGAATAAAAAGTAAGTGTACGGATAAGCTACCACAAACAGCATAGTGAACGCATTATTGTGGCCAAGATAGACACGAAGCCCACGCCTACTACAGTAGTACAAGTTTATATGCCAACTAGCTCTGCAGATGACGAAGAAATTGATGAAATGTATGATGAGATAAAAGAAATTATTCAGGTAGTGAAGGAAGACAAAAATTTAATAGTCATGGGTGACTGAAATTCGTCAGTAGGAAAAGGAAGAGAAGGAAACATAGTAGGTGAATATGGATTGGGGCTAAGAAATGAAAGAGGAAGCCGGTTGGCAGAATTTTGCGCTGAGCATAACTTAATCATAGCTAATACTTGGTTTAAGAATCAGGAAAGAAGGTTGGATACATGGAGGAACCCAGGAGATACTGAAAGGTATCAGATAGATTATATAATGGTAAGACAGAGATTTAGGAACCAGGTTTTAAATTGTAAGACATTTCCAGGGGCTGATGTGGACTCTGACCACAATCTATTAGTTATGAACTGTGAATCAAAACTGAAGAAACTGCAAAAAGGTGGGAATTTAAGTAGATGGGACCTGGATAAACTGAGAGAACCCGAGATAGTACAGAGTTTCAGGGAGACCATAAGGGAACAATTGACAGGAATGGGAGAAAGAAATACAGTAGAAGAAGAATGAGTAGCTTTGTGGGATGAAATAGTGAAGGCAGCAGAGGATTAAATAGGTAAAAGGACGAGGCCTAGTAGAAACTCTTGGGTAACAGAAGAAATATTGAATTTAATTGATGAAAGGAGAAAATATAAAAATGCATTAAATGAAGCAGGCAAAAAGGAATACAAACGTCTCAAGAATGATATCGACAGGAGGTGCAAAATGGCTAAACAAGGATGGCTAGAGGACAAATGTAAGGATGTAGAGGCTTATCTCACTAGGGGTAAAATAGATACTGCCTACAGGAAAATTAAAGAGACCTTTGGAGAAAGGAGAACCACTTGCATGAATATCATGAATATCAAGAGCTCAGATGGGAACCCAGTTCTAAGCAAAGAAGGGAAAGCAGAAATGTGGAAGGAGTATATAGAGGGCCTATACAAGGGCGATGTACTTGAGGACAATATTATGTAAATGGAAGAGGATGTAGATGAAGATGAAATGGGAGATATGATATTGCGTGAAGAGTTTGACAGAGCACTGAAAGACCTGAGTCGAAACACGGCTCCCGGAGTAGACAACATTCCATTAGAACTACTGACAACCTAGGGAGAGCCAGTCCTGACAAAACTCTACCATGTGGTGAGCAAGATGTATGAGACAGGCGAAATACCCTCAGACTTCAAGAAGAATATAATAATCCCAATCCCAAAGAAAGCAGGTGTTGACAGATGTGAAGATTACCGAACTATCAGTTTAATAAATCACGGCTGCAAAATACTAACGCGAATTCTTTACAGACGAATGGAAAAACAGATAGAAGCCGACCTCGGGGACGATCAGTTTGGATTCCGTAGAAATGTTGCAACACGTGAGGCGATACTGACCCTACGATTTATCTTAGAAGAAAGATTAAGGAAAAACAAACCGACGTTTCTAGTATTTGTAGACTTAGAGAAAGCTTTTGACAATGTTGATTGGAATACTCTCTTTCAAATTCTAAAGGTGGCAGGGGTAAAATACAGAGAGCGAAAGGCTATTTACAATCTGTACAGAAAGCAGATGGCAGTTATAAGAGTCGAGGGGTACGAAAAGGAAGCAGTGGTTGGGAAGGGAGTGAGACAGGGTTGTAGCCTATCCCCGATGTTATTCAATCTGTATATTGATCAAGCAATAAAGGAAACAAAAGAAAAGTTCGGAGTAGGTAATAAAATCCATGGAGAAGAGATAAAAACTTTGAGGTTCACCGATGACGTTGTAATTCTGTCAGAGACAGCAAAGGACTTGGAAGAGCAGTTGAATGGAATGGACAGTGTCTTGAAAGGAGGGTATGAGATGAACATCAACAAAAGCAAAACTAGAATAGTGGAATGTAGTCGAATTAAGTCGGGTGATGCTGAGGGAATTAGATTAGGAAATGACACACTTAGCCGGCCGAAGTGGCCGTGCGGTTAAAGGCGCTGCAGTCTGGAACCGCAAGACCGCTACGGTCGCAGGTTCGAATCCTGCCTCGGGCATGGATGCTTGTGATGTCCTTAGGTTAGTTAGGTTTAACTAGTTCTAAGTTCTAGGGGACTAATGACCTCAGCAGTTGAGTCCCATAGTGCTCAGAGCCATTTTTTTTTGACACACTTAAAGTAGTAAAGGAGTTTTGCTATTTGGGGAGCAAAATAACTGATCATGGTCGAAGTAGAGAGGATATAAATTGTAGACTGACAATGACAAGGAAAGCGTTTCTTAAGAAGAGAAATTTCATAACATCGATTATTGATTTAAGTGTCAGGAAGTCGTTTCTCAAAGTATTTGTATGGAGTGTAGCCATGTATGGAAGCGAAACGTGGACGATAAATGGCTTAGACAAGAAGAGAATTGAAGCTTTCGAAATGTGGTGCTACAGAAGAATGCTGAAGATTTGATGGGTTGATCACATAACCAATGAGGAGGTATTGAATAGAATTGCGGAGAACAGGAGTTTGTGGCACAACTTGACTAGAAGAAGGGATCGGTTGGTGAGACATGTTCTGAGGCATCGAGGGAACACCAATTTAGTATTGGAGGGCAGCGTGGAGTTTAAAAATCGTAGAGGGAGACCAAGAGATGAATACATTAAGCAGATTCAGAAGGATGTAGGTGGCAGTAGGTACTGGGAGATGATGAAGCTTGCACAGGATAGAGTAGCATAGAGAGATGCATCAAACCAGTCTCGGGACTGAAGACAACAACAACTTCCATTATCAACCACTACGTCAGAACGCTACATCGGCATATCGCATGCATTCTACACACGAAGGTCGTCATTTCGTTGTCAATTCCCCCGCTGGTTTTAGACATTCCGATAGACGGTTATCTTTCCCTCTGCGTTATTTGGGCTAAGTTTTCCAAAAATCAGTAAATTTCTGATCCTAATATTGGATCCCCTATCTGTCATCGAGTCACTTTTGTTCTTATCAAGTCTTCAGGTAAGTCCTCCCCCTCAAAAACTCTCTCCACCTATCCGCTCTCTCCTCTACATTTATCAACAGAATTCCCATTGCACTCTTAATGTTATCGGCCTTGCTTTTAACTTCATTGAAGGTTATTTCGACTTTTCTGTATGGTGAGTGAGATCTTCCGACAAGTTGTTTTTAATTTTCTTTAACTTTCCTGCACTTCATATTTATTTCATTCCTAAGTCACTTGTATTTCTGTACCCCTGAATTTATCTGAACATTTTGTGCTTCCTTCTTCCTTCTGTTACCCATGGTTTCTGCACATTTAATCTACTCTCACTCTCCTTGTGCCTACGTTTAACTCTCCAACTTCTATGGTTGTCCTTTTCAGGGATGTCTATTGTTCTTCAGCTGAACTGCCTACAGAATTATTCCATATCGTAGTATCTATAGCTGTAAATAATTTCAAGACTATATCTTTATTCCTTAGTACTTGTGTATCGCACTTCTTTGCGAATTGATTCTTCTTGATTAGTCTTTTAAACTTCAGCCTTCTCTTCTTAATTACGAAATTGTGATCTGAGTTTATATCTGTCTCTGAGGACGCCTTACAATCCAGTAACTAGTTTCGGAATCTCTGCCCACCATTGCGTAAGTTAACTGAATTTTTCCTATATGTCCCGGCCTTTTCCAGGTATACCTCCTCCTTTGGCGATTCTTGAACAGAGTATTCGTAGTTACTAGCTGAAATTATTGCACAAATCAATTAGTCTTTCTCCTCTCTCATTCCTAGTACCAGGCCCATATTCTCCAGTAAACTCTTCTTCTACTCCTTCCCCACACAACTGCATTCCAGTCGCCAAGGACGATTAGATTTTAATCTTTGTTCAAGTACTGAATTACTCGTTGAATAGCCTCACATACTTTCTCTGTCTCTTCGTGTTCTACTTGCGTCGTCGGCCTGTGTACCTGAACTATCGTTGTCGGTGTTGGTTTGCTGTCAGTACTGATGAGAACATTTCTGTCATTGAGTGGTGCACCATAGCTCAGTCTCTGTCCTACCTTCATTTTCGTAACGAATCCTACTCACGTTATTCCATTTTCTCCTGGTGTTAATATTACCGTATTCTCATCTGACCAAAATTCTTGTGTTCTTTCCATCACACTTCACTGATCCCGACTATATCTGATCAAACTGCGTGCCTACGGAGTATCGCCTCAGCTCTGCGACTGGATTCGTCATTTAAGGTCAGAAAGGTCACAGTTCGTAGTAATAGACGGAAAGTCATCGAGTAAAACAGAAGTAATATCCAGCGTTCCCCAAGGAAGTGTTTTAGGCCCTCTGTTGTTCCTGATCTATATTAACTACATAGAAGACAATCTGAGTAGCCGTCTTAGATTGTTTGCAGATGATGCTGTCATTTACCGTTTTGTAAAGTCATCAGCTGATCAAAACGACTTGCAAAATGATTTAGATAAGATATTTGTATGGTGTGAAAAGTGGCAATTGACCCTGAATAAAGAAAAGTGCGAAGTTATTCACATGTATACTGAAAGAAATTAGCTAAATTTCGATTAAGAGATAAGTCACACAAATGTGAGGGCTGTAAATTCAACTAAATACTTAGGGACTACAATTACAAGTAACCTAAACTGGAACGATCACATAGATAATATTGAGGGTAGAGCAAACCAAAGACTGCGATTCATTGACAGAACATTTAGAAGGTGCAACAGGTCTACCAAAGAGACTGCTTACACTACGCTTGTCCGCCCTATTCTGGAGTACTTCTGTGCGGTGTGGGATCCGCATCAGGTGGAAGCTGACGGAAGACTTCGAAAAAGTACAAGCTCGTTTTGTATTATCGCGAAATAGGGGAGACAGTGTCACAGATATGATACGTGAATTGGAGTGGCAATCATTTTTCGTGGCGACGGGATCTTCTCATGAAATTTCAATCAGCAGTTTTCTCCTCCAATCGCGAAAACATTCTGTCGGCACCCACCTACATAGGGAGAAATGATTATCACGATAAAATAAGAGAAATCAGGGCTCGCACGGAAAATTTAAGTGCTCGTTTTTCCCGCGTGCCGTTCGAGTGTGGAACGGTAGAGAGACAGCATGAAGGTGGTTCACTGAACGCTCTGCAAGGCACTTTATTGTGAATAGCAGAGTAATCACGTAGATACTGATGTAGATGTAGATATCTAGGTTGAGCCTCAGTATCCCACTTTACAGATTTTCTAGCTGCTCTACCACGTTCAGACTTCTGGCACGCATGAAATGAAGATAAGTGACGTACGGTAGCATTTCTGTATTTCTGTCGTCCATATCTGACAACATCTGCGTTGCGAATAAAGATATGTTTAGGCGCTTCAGCAGATCTGGCGGTATGATTCTCCCAGTTCAATTTACTGTCGAGTTTGAAATTAAGGCGTTAATACTTCTTTGCAAAGTTGAGCTATGATTCTGCTGTGGTGTCCGTACACAAAATCTGAGAAGTTACTATCGTGAGTAGTAGAAAGCGAGCAGTTGTTGAGAGGAGTCACAAGTGGTCGGACGCAGCGTGCGGTGGAGGGAAACCGCCCAAGATGAGAGGTTGCAGCCAGCCGTGATCGTGCTAGTAGCGCTGGAGGACAATTTTTATTAACTGAGAATTTTTCGATATTTTCATTTATGCTGCACGTAGTTGTTGGTTGCTTGCCCTCTGGAGGGATTTTGTCAGATTTGTGGTTGCATGCACTGAGAGAAATATTCGTATCTTCGTTGTGCCAGAAACGTGTCTACTGAGTGTATACGTTGTGGAATAATTAAAAGAATGTGTAAATTTTGTAAGTGTTTATATAATATACATTGCAAATAATATATATTGCAAATATAGTCGTTATAATTTCCTTTAAATTTTACATCGTTGAAGACCAAAAGGCTTCTGATCATTACCGGTGTTTCTAAAACTATACCTGATTTCTTTGCGTTTTTGTCGAGTATGACTAATGATATCTAATAGAAACGCGAGGAAGCCGTACAGAGGGAAACAATGTGGTGAATACGTTTATTGATAAGAGTAAGAGATAAAATACGAGGGCTGTTCAATAAAGAATGATCATAATTTTTATGGTCATAATTTCTAGCACTAAAATTTAATGTTATGATATTCTGTTAGTTTAATGTGCAACGAACACGCCGTAGTAGTTTCATAGTTGGGACTCCTGGTTCCCACCTGTGAGAGGCAGGGAAGGTCAGACATGTTCACTATCGCCTACCGCTGCAATGGAGGTAACACGCTAGGAACAATTATGCGGCTTTGAAATTCTGCTTTCGTCTCAAAAAGTCTTCAGCTCAGGTCTATACAGTGTTACAGGAGGCCTATGGAGAGCCTGTTCTTCCCACAGCACAGCTAGAAGGTGGTTTAAAATGTTTAAAGAGTAGAAACAATCAGTATCAAAGGAAGGTGGAATCTTAGTACTCCAGTTACTGCTCTTACGGAAGGGAACATCAATACTGCTGTTGTCATTGTGAGAGAGGATCGATGAATTACTTTAAGATAACTATCTGAAATACTGAACGTTTCATTGGGTGCCACCCACGCGTTGGTGACAGAAACATTACACATGACACGTATTTGTGCGTGATGGGTTCCATAACTATTGATTCCCGAACAAAAGGACACTCGCGTTCAGGTCTGCATGCAGTTAAAGTAGATGATAGAGGAAGATCCGGAGTTTCATCACTGCTGATGAAACTTGGCTACATCATTTTGATCCTGAGAGCAAACAGCAAAGCTCAGTATAGAAATCTCCCTCATCACCAATCCACAAAAAAGCAAGCGGTTGCTTCTGCTGTGAAAGTTATGGTTAACTCATTCTTTGACATTCATGGAATGGTTTATTAGTATGTTGTACCTCCACACACATCAGTAACTGGACAATACTACAGGGATGTCCTGAAAACATTGCAAGTCTACATCTGGCGCAAAAGACCACATTTCTGTGAAGCGAGCTGGATGCTGCACGACGATTAAGCGCTGCCGCATATTGCCAATACATGCTGAATGTCTTGCAAAAATCAACATTAAGTGCATCCTCACACTCGTTATAGTGCGGATTTAGTCACATGTGACTTTTTCTATTCCCTAACGTGAAGAAAGGCCTAAGTGGGAGGCATTATTAGTCATCAGAAGCAGTGGTGAAGGCTCCGGAGGCTATTTTGAAGGACCTCTCAAAAAATGGTTACCAGCATCTATTTGAAGACTGTCAGAAACGCTGGGACAAGTGCATGCAATCATAGGAGACTACTTGAGAAGGACCATCAAACTTATGAGGATGAGTAAGGGTATGTCGTGAAAAAAAATATGATCATTCTTTATTGAACAGCTCTTGTAAGTAGTGTCATTAAGAGAGGAGATGAAAGGGCTAAAATATCAAGAAATGAGGTAATCATAGATAATTTCCAGTGCGACAGAGCTTATGGGTATCTGTGGGACAGAAGATAAACAGCTGGGGTCATGGCAGCACGTCTGTGAGTGAGTGCCGGGCAGGTGGCTATGTGAGGCACAGCCCACCGCGTGACACCAGTCGGTTGTTGACCGCGTGGCGGTGTCAGCATCAATGTCCCGCAGTCTAGCATGGAGAAGGCGCCCTCGAGGAGCGGGGGCTGCTCGTTACGCTGGAGTGGCTCAGATGGAGAGGCCTCTGCCGACGTCGACGGCTGTTAACGCTGGAGCCCGCTGCGCTCTTTCGCTCCTCAGCGTCCTCTGCCACGATACAACCGTTTCAGCCAGCAGTAAAGGCGACTTCTGGTGCTAGCCGTTTGCTCGTTGAAGTGAATGTATGATGCGAGTGTGAGGGGTAATTAATTCTTGACAAACATCTGGAGATTGGAGTTTTTGTGGCTGTTAAAAGTCTGAAAGCCTATACAGCTACAACTGAGTGCAATACTTGATTCCAGCAGTATCCTTGTAATATAAAACAGATCTATTATATCTATAAGTAACTCACGGTGGCTTACTGTTCTCATGCTGTTCGTTTACCGTAGTGCTCAACCGTCCTTCGTATGATTAATACAATACTTCTTTGACTTCCTCTTAGGTGAAAATTTTAATTGCAGTTTTACTGGCACTGATTGCAAACAGAGTGTTGACTTGGTATTTACATTGTTGATACTTTGACTTTAAGCAAGGAAAAGCGTGAGGTCACCTACCTGAGCAGTGAAAGGAATCCTCTAAATTTCGGTTACACGATAAATCACATCGATCTAAAGGCTGTAAAATCAACTAAATACTTAGGGATTACCGTTACGAATAACCTAAGTTGGGACGATCAAATAGATAATGTTGTGGGTAAAGCAGATCAAAGACTACGATTCACTGGCAGAACACTGAGAAGATGGAACAGGTCTACTAAAGATAGTGTCTACACTGTGTTTTCTGCTCTCTTCTGGAATATAACTGTGTGGTGTGGGATCCGCATCAGGTACAACTGACGGAGGACATCGAAAAATTTTAGAGAAGGGTAGCTCCCTTTGTACTATAGGGGAAACGGGGGACAGAGTGCCACGGGCATAACAGGCGAAATAGGTTTGCGATCGTTAAAATAGGCGTTTATCGCTGTGGCAGTATTATCTCATGGAATTACAGTCATTAGCTTTGGCCTCAGAGTGTGAAAATATTGTTTGCGCCCCCTCTACATAGGCAGAAATGATTATCATAATAAAATAATAGAAACCATAGCTCTCACGGGAGACGTCTTTATTTTTGAGGCGTGTTGTTCGAGAGTGAAACGGTAGGTAAATAGTTTGCAGGTGATTCAAAGAAGCCGCTGCTAGACAATTGTGCATTCCAGAGCAATCATATAGATATAGATGTAGATAATTCTCTCCTGTAAGCAGTCATCTACATCTACATGTACATGAATACTCTTCAAATCACATTTAACTGCCTGGATTATGTAGGGTTCATCGAACCACCTTCACAATAATTCTCTATTATTCCACTCTCGAACAGTGCGCAGACAAACCGAACACCTATATCTTTCCGTGCGACCTCTGATTTTCCTTATTTTAATATAATGATCGTTCCTCTCTATTTAGGGCGCCAACAAAATATTTTCGCATTTGGAAAAGAAAGTTGGTGATTGGAATTTCGCGTGAAGAATCCGCCGCAACGAAAAACGCCTTTATTTTAATGGTGTCCATCCCAAATCTTGTATCATCTCAGTGACACTCTCTCCCTGTTTCGTGATAATACAAGACGTGCTGCTCTTATTTGGATATTCTCGATGTACTCCGTTAATTGTCTCTGGTGTGGATTCCTGACCGCGCAACAGTACCCCAAAAGAGGACGTATAAGCTTACTGTAGACATTCTGTTCAGTAGATCTGTCACATTTTCTAACGCTTCTGCCAAATAGAACGCAGTCTTTGGTTTGCCTACTCCACAACGTTTTCTGCTTGTTCATTTCAATTTAAATTGTCCGTAATTGTAATTCCTAGGTATTTTGTTGAATTTGTGGGCTTTAGATTAGACTGATGTGTCGTGTAACCGAAGTTTAACGGATTCCTTTAGCACTCATGTGGATGACATCACACTATTCATTATTTAGGGCCAACTGCCAATTTTCAACATACATACATTAATCCTTGTTACATAGATCATGAATACGACGTTTTGTAACGATGTGGAACGTGTCGCTTTAAGATAACTTTTCTTTACACAAAATAATGTTTTTTTGTACAGTTACTACTTTATATATAAGAATTCCTCTAAAGTGGAATGAGTTGTCATTCAGAAATTCTTTTAATTTGCTTTCAAATGTTGGTTGGCTACGTGTCAGACTTTTAATACTGTTTGGAAAATGACCAAAGGATTTTGTGGCAGCATAATTCACCCCTTTCTGTGCTAAAGTGAGATTTAATCCAGAATAGTGAAGAGCATCCTTTCTTCTAGTGTTGTAACTATGCACTTCGCTGTTATTTTTGGATTGGGATGGGTTGTTACAGACAAATTTCATAAGTGAATATATTTATTACGAAGGTACTGTGAATATGCCATGTTTCTAAAATAAATGTCTGGAAGGCGATCTTGGGTGAGCTCCAGCCATTATTCTGATTACACACTTTTGTGCAATGAATACTTTATCTATTAATGACGAATTGTCCCAAAATATGGTGCCATACGAAAGTAGTGCATGAAAATAGGCAAAGTAGGCTAATTTACTGATATTTTTATCACCAAAATTTACATTAACCCTAATAGCATAAGCAGCTGAACCTAACCATTTAAGCAGGTCATTGATGTGTTTCTTCCAATTTAATTTCTGATCAAAGCACACACCCAGAAATTTCGAGTTTTCTGCCTTAGCATCAGACTTGCTGTTCATAGTCTATTTATCAACTGTCTTATGCCATTTACTATACAGAATTGTATAAACTCTGTTTTCTCAAAATTTAGTGACAGTCCATTTGCAGAGAACCACATAATAATTTTCTGAAAGACATAATTTGCAATTTCCTCGGCTAATTCTTGCTTGTTGGGTGTGATTACAATACTTGTATCATCAGCCAAATGAACTAGCGTTGCATCTACATGAATATAGAGTGGCAATTCGCTAAAGTGTATTAAGAACAATAAAGGAACCCAAGACTGAGCCCTGTGGGACAACATTCGTGATACCTCCGAAATTAGAGGACTCTGCTGTTTTTCTGCAGACTATCTGCACTGTTAATTCCGCCTTATTCATTCTTCCAGTTAAGTATGAATTAAACTTTTTGTGTACTGTCCCACTAATACCAGAATACTTAAGCTTATCTAGAAGAATTTCATGATTTACACAATCAAAAGCCCTTAAGAGATCACAAAATATCCCAATGGTTGATGTTCGGTTATTCAATGCATTTAAAATGTGATCAGTGAAAGCATATATAGCATTTTCTGTTGAAAAGCCTTTCTGAAAACCGAACTGACATTTTGTTAGTACTTCATTTTTACAAATATGTGATTCTACTCTTGAATACATTTCTTTTTCAAGAATTTTGGATAAAGCTGTCAGAAGTGAGATTGGACGGTAGTTGTTAGCATCAGATCTATGCCCTTTTTATGCAGTGGTTTAACAATAGAGTATTTCAATCTGTCTGGAAAAATGCCCTGTTTGAGTGAGCTGCTACATATGTGGGTGAGAATCCTACTTATCTGTAGGGAATAAGCTTATAGTACTCTGTTTGAAATGCCATCAATTCCATGTGACCTTTTATTTTTGAGTGGATTTATTATTGTTCTGATTTCAGTAGGAGAGGTGGGTTGAATTTCAGTTTTATCAAATTGCATAGGTACTGCCTCTTCGATATACTGCCTTTCATTTTCTAATGCATAGCTGGATCTTGTTTTCTCTAAAACACTTGAAAATGATTATTAAAAAGTTTTCTATTTGTGACTTCTTCTTAACAAACTTTTCATTCTATTCGATAGAAACACATTCTTCCTGTACTCTGCTCTGTTTCCCTTTTAACAATATTCAAATTGTTTTAATTTTATTATGAGATGTGCTAATCTCAGGCATAATGCACATACTTCTAGACTTTTTAATAACTTTTCTTTATACAGTGCAGTAGTTTTTATAATGTTTCACTGTTTTGTGATCATTACTCCTCCTAGCTTTAAGATACATTTCCCTTTTCTGTTTACAAGATATTTTTATCCTTTTAGTAAGTCATGGCATTTTACATGGTGTCTTAAAATTATATTTCACTGTTTTCTTAGGGAAACTGTTTTCAAATATACTCATAAAGGTATTATGAAATCGGTTAAGTTTTGAATTAGCATCGTGTTCCCTGTATATCTCATACCAGTGTGTTGCAAGCTATCCCTAAAAATTGTTAAATCGTTAATTGAACACACTATTTTGGAGGACATTTTTGCATTACTGTATGGAGCTATATCATATGCTATAAGCATCTGTGCATCACGATCAGAATGACCATCTTAACAGGAAAAGCTTTTATTTCTTTAAATTAATCTTTGTCTATTAATACATTATCTATCAGTGGGCTGCTTTCCTGTGCCAGCCGAGTAGGAAAATTAATAACTGATGTCAAATTGAAAGAACCAAGTAATACTTCAAGCTCAAGCTTTCTATCGGAATCTTTCAGAAAATCTACATTGAAATCCCCACAAACATTAATTTGCATTCCTCTGTAAAACAGATAGCAAAACAGAGAATCCAAGTTTTTCAAAAATAGTTGAAAATTTCCCAGTGGGGACCTATACATGACTACAATTATAAATGTGCCATTACTTAGTTTAATCTCACATGCGCTTGCTTCTATATGTTGCTCTACACAAAATTGTTTAGTTTCCAAATTTTTCACACTATGACAGATCTTAACATACATGGCAACTCCCCCTGTCTCCATAGTGTCTCTACTTATATGTGCTGAAAGATTAGATCCACCTACATTTACCATTTCCATACCTGTGGCTATGTTCAGACAGGCATAGCACATCTATTCCACCCTCAGTTTCTAAATCTTGTAAACAAACAAGAAGCTAATCTGCTTTGTTTTTTAATCCCCTGATATTCTGATGCAATATATTTATTTTTCGCCGTGCCTTATGTGAAGTTTGTGACAAACTAACATTATTTTTCACTTAATTTTTATGAGAATCTTGTGGTATTTTCACATGTCTAGTACCATTCTGTCTGAACTTCTTATGAACCTTAATTTCAATTAATGTAGGATGATTGCACACTGATCTTAGGCTAAAAAATTACTCCCACGAGTTTCAGTGCCTCCCCCCCTTACAGATTTTGTTATCATCCCAGCCAGTTTACACTTCCCATTCCTATTGAGATGGAGGCCTAGTCTTGTTAAGTCCCACTTACCAATACAATCAACAGGAACGAAACCAATGCCTGACAAAGTAGCCGCCAAAAGCAGCTAATCTAGCTCGATATTAACTCTCCTGACACAGTACTGAAAGTTTCAGGTTAAGATCGCAACGTAATATGATTTGAGAACGTGCACGTGTAGCTTATCGCCAACTATTAGATTTTTAGAGATGTCACAAGGGACACGGAAACATCATACCGTTAAATCACAGAAAAAGTTGGCGGTAGTGAAATCACTGTAGAACTAGTGGTGTCAAGATGGACCTAGGACTGCAGTGTGACAAGAAGGTCAGGCATTGCTCATGCCGGAAGCTATTGATTAGCTCTAGCGAATAGATGGGTGACCATCCGGATTAAGGTCACGGGTAGAATGTCACTGTCGGTAAAGTATTACAGGAAGTACAAAGGAGGTGTGAGGAACTGGGGTTGTTCTGTAATGACAGTTGAGCTACAGCTGTTAAAATATTTTAACAAAACCAGTAATCACCATAAAGAAAAATGTGAAAATGGGCTGCAAGAAAAAGCCTTAGAATAATAATAGTCGCAGATATATCTTCACATGACTAAGTGTCAAGCTTTTCGGGTAATATAGAAAACTGGGTTGAGATGCTCCATTTACAGCTGACACAATGCTACAGACAACAGGGGTTGTACGGTGTAGAACAGTAGACAGCAAGGACAGTGAATGGCAGTCCGTGGTTGCTAGTGACGAGTCGCCTTGTACTATTGGCGGTGAGATGGGCGCTAGTGGCTCTTAGGCGACCCAGAAAAAGTGATGAGAGGTCCGCGGAAGAAGTGATTCTCACGATCCTTACCTCTCCAACTCTGGAAATCCTGGTTCAGGGGACTATCTGATATGCGAACAGAATTGATTTGGCCGTTGTTGAAGAAAGACTAGAGGCTCATCATTATATAAACTCTGTTTTCATACCATTAATTACGAAGATACCAAATGAGACATTCCAGGAGGATAATGCAAGACCCCACGTTTCAGTTCGTACCATAAATGCCTTGAGGTATGTGCTGTAACATCCACGGGATAAATTTTAGCTTCAGTGCGACGAGAAGAAATTATGCCTCAAACACTTATAAACATTATGTGTGGTGTCACCGCCGGACACCACACTTGCTAGGTGGTAGTTTTAAATCGGCCGCGGTCCATTAGTACATGTCGGACCCGCGTGTCGCCACTGTGTGATCGCAGACCGAGCGCCACCACAAGGCAGGTCTCGAGATACGGACTAGCACTCGCCCCAATTGTACGGACGACTTTGGTAGCGACTACATGGACGAAGCATTGCTCATTAGCCGAGCCAATAGTTAGAATAGCCTTCAGCTAAGTCAATGGCTACGACCTAGCAAGGCGCCATTAGTAACATTGCATGTATCTATGGAGTCTCACTTATATCGTCAATAGCGATGTACCAAGGATGGATTAAAGTTAAGTATTCCAGAAGCTACGTACTTTTCTTTATAGCATTCATTACGTATCCTGTTACAGACCTATCTCTTGCTTGCGTAAACTAAACACGTGCCTTTCGGCTACTTCCGTGGCGTGGCTGTCTTGCTACGCCACAACATTATGTATCCGACATATAGAAAAACAGTGAAATAAAAAAAAACGATGATAAATATTAATTATTTATATAATACTTTATGATGTAATTGGACATATCGATGTGTATCATACAAAGACAAAGATAATTGTAAATTCATTTTATGATCTGCGTTCGTCTTCCTTTGTTTTTTCCTTTTTTATGGCTGGCTTTTGTAGGTTGCGGACGCAAGACGCATATCAAACTGAGGTCTGTTAACAAATTGTAATTATCTGTTAATTATTGCTTGAGAATAGAGTTCATTGATATTATAAATATGAGTGAATAATTATTTGTAACATTAGTTCCACTCTGAAAAAGCATTCTCCGTCTTAATTATTTTTTTCCGCTGCAAGGAGCGCAGCCATTGATGATAGCGATTTGAATCGCATTTTTATCTGTGTTTCTTACGAAAGTATCAAAGGTTTGCTTGATGAAAATTAGCCTTAATAGTGCACAATATAAAAGTAAAGTGTAATAAGCATCAATTCAAATACTTATCCTGTTAAAAGGAAATTTGCTCTAATAATAGAAAGTCTCTGTCTGTTGTCTGCCGCCATCTTAATAATTATCTCAACGGCAAATTCAAATTACGCAACTCTGCAGACATAAATGCCGTAGGTAATGAAAATGTGTAAAAATAAATGTGCACCGGTGGTGAGAACTCATTTCACCGAAAATAATTCGAATCAGATTAGATCTTAAAAACATTGCTCATAGCACGATCCATATAACAAACTTTTCTTGCTGATGTATGGAGCCGAAATTAATTACGCACGAGTTGCGAAAAATATTGTTTCAGGTAACATACGTCAGTGTCGTGCCCGGCTGATGTTCGGTGGTTTTAATGATCATTTTGCTGAAGATAACTGTTTCCATCATGATCAACAGTTGTATAGAATCTGTCGTATGAACTGTGATCTAGTGTCACTTACACAACTTACATACAACACTTTAACACAACGTTAACTTGGATTTCTTTAGCAACTTGACCAAATCTTTAGCCGGGAGAAAAAATTATTTTGTAATTACTCACCGTAATGAAACAACATCATCATTTTCATTTACAAATTAGTTCAATACCAAACCACTGAATAACACAGCGAACGCCACAGTGCGGATCCTTGACGTGCCTGCTCCGTCCCATAATTTATCATTCACACGGCATAGCTGGTATGCGATGGGAATCAACAATGCCAACCTCCAGCAATTTCCATGAACTGACATAGAGTAATAAGAGATACCACCGTATGATATTCGGAAGTTGTTTCTTTCCAAGCTGGAACAGGACAAGATGATGTAGTGCCTGTGCAGAATCTCTCTCTCTCTCTCTCTCTCCCCCTCTCTCTCTCTCTCTCTCTCTCTCTCTCTCTCTCTCTATCTCTTGCTACTGATGTTGGTAACTGCCATCAGTTATGATAACTCATTCAGAATCTGTTAGTGTATAATTATTATACTACAGCAGAGACTCTGTGCAAGCTGTTGTCAGTTGAATCTTGTCTTCGTGATCCACAAGAGTGATAGTATACTGCAACATATTCCTAGATTTCACACTTGAAACTGGTTCTTGAAACTTTGTAAATAGACTTTCGTAAGATAATCGGAGTCTATCTTTAGGCAACTGCAGCTCAGGTTTTATAGCTTTTACACAACATTCTTTTGCATGTGAGACAAAAATATGACCATTCGTAATGCTCTTCTTTGTATAGTTAATATCCACTTATACACTTATCTAGTACAGATCCCTCACACTTGAACGATGATTTAGTAAGGAATTAACGTGTGTTATGGAAGAAATCTTCTTTGTAGTCTAACACAGTTGTCTCAGTATCCGACCAATGAAACTACCGTACGCAGATAGCAGAGTTTGACGCCAGCTTGCGAGATAATTTCAAGATGGCATGCTACAAGTGTGCATAGTAAACAGCACAAATAGCAGCCGTTTTAAGAACAAAGCAGTCTGCAACCAGTGCCGTACGACAAGATCATCACAACCGCATCATTATGGATAACATTACGCATTACGTTTCGAAATTAATTCATTTTTTTGTTAGCAGGTAGAAAGTATGCATCTGTTAGATGTGGTAGATGAAGTAGATGTGGATGAAAACTGACGAAATATTACCGTACAGCGAATAGGCCTACGAATTACCATTCCACAGAAACTGTGTTAATAATGTCGGGCCGAATTTCACAAGTTTAACCATATCTTAGTGAATAGTGTTCAAAATAAATTGGGAAGTTTGTTGTGACATTCGCAGTTGTGCCACTGCTACTGTCCTCAGACGGTGCATGAAATATCGCCGTCGCTTGACACAACTGCAGGTAGTGCACTCAGCTAGCGATGTAAATCCCTCCAGCGAGCACCGATGTCGCGGCAGTGACCAGCTACGTGGCAGCAACGAGCCTAATCTTACCACAATCCCACTGAGACTGGTGCACTGCTCGGTGACTTGAGAGTGACCGTTAAATCGATACTACAAAAATATAAAACCGATTGTACCAAGACATAGGACCTGTTTTGGAAACTTCAAGGTTAAAATGTCGTGCGTGTCAAGCGTTGCTGATATCCACATCCTCAAATACTGCAGGTGGTGAGGCTCTGCATTCTGCTAAAATACACTCCTGGAAATGGAAAAAAGAACACATTGACACCGGTGTGTCAGACCCACCATACTTGCTCCGGACACTGCGAGAGGGCTGTACAAGCAATGATCACACGCATGGCACAGCGGACACACCAGGAACCGCGGTGTTGGCCGTCGAATGGCGCTAGCTGCGCAGCATTTGTGCACCGCCGCCGTCAGTGTCAGCCAGTTTGCCGTGGCATACGGAGCTCCATCGCAGTCTTTAACACTGGTAGCATGCCGCGACAGCGTGGACGTGAACCGTATGTGCAGTTGACGGACTTTGAGCGAGGGCGTATAGTGGGCATGCGGGAGGCCGGGTGGACGTACCGCCGAATTGCTCAACACGTGGGGCGTGAGGTCTCCACAGTTCATCGATGTTGTCGCCAGTGGTCGGCGGAAGGTGCACGTGCCCGTCGACCTGGGACCGGACCGCAGCGACGCACGGATGCACGCCAAGACCGTAGGATCCTACGCAGTGCCGTAGGGGACCGCACCGCCACTTCCCAGCAAATTAGGGACACTGTTGCTCCTGGGGTATCGGCGAGGACCATTCGCAACCGTCTCCATGAAGCTGGGCTACGGTCCCGCACACCGTTAGGCCGTCTTCCGCTCACGCCCCAACATCGTGCAGCCCGCCTCCAGTGGTGTCGCGACAGGCGTGAATGGAGGGACGAATGGAGACGTGTCGTCTTCAGCGATAAGAGTCGCTTCTGCCTTGGTGCCAATGATGGTCGTATGCGTGTTTGGCGCCGTGCAGGTGAGCGCCACAATCAGGACTGCATACGACCGAGGCACACAGGGCCAACACCCGGCATCATGGTGTGGGGAGCGATCTCCTACACTGGCCGTACACCACTGGTGATCGTCGAGGGGACACTGAATAGTGCACGGTACATCCAAACCGTCATCGAACCCATCGTTCTACCATTCCTAGACCGGCAAGGGAACTTGCTGTTCCAACAGCACAATGCACGTCCGCATGTATCCCGTGCCACCCAACGTGCTCTAGAAGGCGTACGTCAACTACCCTGGCCAGCAAGATCTCCGGATCTGTCCCCCACTGAGCATGTTTGGGACTGGATGAAGCGTCGTCTCACGCGGTCTGCACGTCCAGCACGAACGCTGGTCCAACTGAGGCGCCAGGTGGAAATGGCATGGCAAGCCGTTCCACAGGACTACATCCAGCATCTCTACGATCGTCTCCATGGGAGAATAGCAGCCTGCATTGCTGCGAAAGGTGGATATACACTGTACTAGTGCCGACATTGTGCATGCTCTGTTGCCTGTGTCTATGTGCCTGTGGTTCTGTCAGTGTGGTCATGTGATGTATCTGACCCCAGGAATGTGTCAATAAAGTTTCCCCTTTCTGGGACAATGAATTCACGGTGTTCTTATTTCAATTTCCAGGAGTGTAGTTTTAATGAACAATCCTGCAAGTTTTCCAAAACTGCTACATTTCCTTCAGACTGCATGATGGGAACGTTAACACGTAATAATATGAAGCATTAGTCTGTGACTTTTAATCCAGTTACGTGATTGTATAATCTGTTGCCACAAACTAAATAACAGAATTACGTACACAGTGTAGTCCTCTTCATGAAATTTACTGTATTATGGCGAATAATATTAACATGTTATTGTAAAATGTGCATCACAATAACAGACCCTTGCTGTTAACGCACCTACGTGTTTTCCCGCGCGTATGTTCTTTATCCCAAGCAACTTATTCATACACGCGCCGCTCTATGGCAGATAGAAGCCCTTCCATTTCCGCAGCATCCGTCACCTGCTAGGCATTCAGAGGTTCGATATGTTCACGGAATGCAACGTGGAATATGAAAAATGAAACCAAAAACGAGGGTGAAGATAAGAGACAAATGTTACATTGTCCAGTCACGAAGAGACCACAAAAGAACACATTTAGCATGCCGCAAAGACAAATTACATCCAAGATGGACAAATACATGTCACCGAACGAGACAAAGGAAGAATGTACGTGATAGCAACAATAATTAGCGTAATGATGACTGTAATTGAATCGCCGGCCGAAGTAGCCGTGCGGTTAAAGGCGCTGCAGTCTGGAACCGCAAGACCGCTACGGTCGCAGGTTCGAATCCTGCCTCGGGCATGGATGTTTGTGATGTCCTTAGGTTAGTTAGGTTTAACTAGTTCTAAGTTCTAGGGGACTAATGACCTCAGCAGTTGCGTCCCATAGTGCTCAGAGCCATTTGAACCATTTTTTTTGTAATTGAATCGCTCTCCATCTGACGAAGAACCACAAGTATGTATCGTTAATGGCACTCTAAACTAGGTCGCACCATTAGAGGGTACATAGTAAGTTTCTGCACTTTAAAAATTAGATGATAATGGCCTAATGAGGATTAATTCTAAGTGGACCCCTTTTTGCATCAAGGATCGGTTAAAACATTAATCGTTTGGATAATACTGGTTCCATTTTACTGCGTTCAAGAAAAAGAGTGTACAAGGTGGAGATGGCAGTTTGATACTAATCAAGCTTTTGTCTTATATGTGGCGAGAACACTAATAGTTATTCATAGATATGCGTAGAGCGCTTGAGAGATGCGGATAATCTCTACTTCTAGGATAAAAAAGGGGCAAAAATGTCTTGTCTGACTATAGTTGCTATGCCGTAACGGACTACAAAATCAAACCCACAAATGGTAGCTCCACTGACCCTTTACGAAAAGATTAGGGCAGGTGTCAAAAAAATCACCTGGTTACTGAAAAAAGACTTGTAGACATCGCGTTGTCGACACAAGTATACCTTTTGGCGTGAGTTACAGTTTCAATAAACACCATCACGTCCCTCATACTTCCTTGGGATACGCCTTGCGTTATCTTCGCTTCTGACGTGCCTCTCCATTAAGAACGACAACGTGAGTTCTGTACAGAATTGTGGTCGCTAGCGAGTCTTCGATCCAGTCGCACAACTGTTCGAAATTCGAGATATTTTCTTCTCGAGGCGACAGAGCCAAACTGATGGGAGGATTTTTGAAAATCAGGAAGCACAGTAGCAACATTACTGCGTTATTTACTGCCTTCTTCATCTCATGGTAAAACAGAGCAAAATGGGTTTCACACGATGTTTGCTTTCTGAAAGCATGCTGATTGCTGCATAAGCGTAGTTCTGTCTGAATAAATGTTGCGTAACTCCGTCAGAGATTGACGGCACCTGGATCGGTTTTTAGATCTGTGCGCCTTACGACCTGCACTTTTTTCCTCTCCCATAGTACACTCCATTTACCTAGCGACCTATGGTAATCAATCCAGAAAAGGGGTCAGTCCGTCCATATAATGCACATACAATTTAACGGGTTCCACAGTGGTTCCTGTGCCTCTGTAGAACGAGTGGTTTTAACTGTTTCTCAATCCCGCGCTCTCTTATTCTAGCATCAGTCATTTTCGCATACGTGCAACGCTCGAACGAAATATTTCGGTTGTGATTTTCTCCAGTGAAGCAGTTTCGAAAGAAGTAAATTACAGTGTCAGGCTTCATCATCATCCGATTCGGTGAAATCATGGTCATCATGCAAGTCGGGCAAATGATTTTGTTCGATTGAATCATTTTACGTGTGACCGAACCTTTTTTGGATGTTATAGACAAGTGTGCAGGTAAGACTATGTTTCCTAATTCAATGAACGCTTCTCCCATAGCTGTCTGCACGCATATTCGTACTACGTTTAGTTTTTCCTTGTCAACAAGTGTTTGACTTTTTTTGAACTACGGCGCTTCCTCTGTTTAATAGTACTGTCTTTACATTGTTATTAAAATAGTAACTCTATATCAACCTTCAATATCTAGAATAACAACAACGTGCATGCAACATACCCTACAATACTTTCGAATTTTGGCTGGAGACTTTCCATGTTCTCCTCTCCATAGATGATTGTCATTTATTAAGAGCATAAGAAGTTTATAATAACTACCGCAACACAGTGGATAGGCAGAAATATCTTTCTAATTTTCCTAACCTTTTGCTCGATTTTGGTGATGAACGATGTGCTAATACCTTCGTGGCCGCTGATTTTAATCTCTACGCCTGAATAGGTAAATAGGGGCGGTTCTTTGCCATCAAATGAAATACGCAACAGCTGTCTCACCAAATGCCCCAAATAATTTTCAGGAAATAGATTTAATATAATTTTCTGGTCTCATTCAAAACACGTACCTCTCTCATAGCAAAGACGGCAGATTTAAATCTTCCTCTATCGGTATAGTCCTAAAGGTTTACTGTAAAATTCTGAAGATTCTTCCTGTCTCTTAACAATTTCATTTATCTTACAGGAATGTAGATGCAGCTCTGAATCTTTAAATCTTACTTTTCATGTAATAAGCGTGTGTCCAGCAACAGTTCACTTTGATAAAACAATAGTGTAATTTCTATTAGACCTAGACAGAGAAGAAATATTTATGGTGATATCTAGTCCAGTTACCGTATATTCTCGTTAAGAGACCCATTTTGAAGGAAGTACAGACGAAAAACTTTCGTATCGTAGAAAATACTGTACACTCTGGTGCTCCACGTATTTTGTGGTATTGTTTCTGTGCTAATTACATCTTTGCAGGGGGACCCATGCAAAACTTTCGCACTTTCATAGTTTTACAGTTTTAAATAATGACAGTTATTTGGAATAATTATAGTCGTTGGGATAAGGTTAGTTGTGGGAATGAGGAGAAAACATCTTTAAAAATGAAACTAACGACGTGAAATGATAATCATGAAGTTATGATACATCTTTGCATATACATTTCCATGTGTCCAAAAATGTGTTTTCCATTAGGAATACTTGTACGATGGGTAGAAATCAGGGACTGTCTGTAGGGGCTCATACCCTATAACCACAATAACTCGATAAGTATTTTCAGTTAGCGTAGCCACGTTAGGCCGTATTACCTATAAGTAAATCGCAACTGAAAGCGACAATGACAAGTATGTTTATCATTTCAAAGAGTATAATCGTTCAGACAACTTGTACGACGATCAGAAATAATGGACTACGGCGGTGGTCACGGTTATTATCCATGCATTGCTGTATACAAATTATCGAGTTAATAAGTAATTTAGAACAAATCAAAGGGTATGTGCAATAAGATAATATAAAAAGGGTGCCTCTTTGTCTTGATTAATAAGTTACCTTCGTAAAATGTAGGTATGAAGCTGAGCATCCATGATGACCTATTGCCTATACAGGTAAGAGTCTCTCTTACGCCAAAATTCTCATCAAATAGTAAATTTAACGCGTAATCGATGCGTCCCAAAACGGTTAAAAAAACCTTTTAATGACACATCACTCATCATTGTACGATTATTATGTGTTGATAGAAAGGATGTTAAAAAATAATATACATGACTGTAACTTTTTGGTAAGTAGTACATTGTTATGGGACCAAACTGCTGAAGTCATCGGTCCATAGGCATACACGCTACTTAATCTAACTTAAACTAACTTAAGCTAATTACAACACACACACCCATGACCGAGGGAGGATTCGAAACTACGACGGAGGGAGCCGTGCGAACCATGGGAAGGTGCTTCAGACCGCACGGCCACCCCGCGAAGCTATGATTGTAGTTACGGAAATCCATTCCATGTACTAATTTCAATGGTGTAAGAGGGCAAAGGACATTTGTGGCAACAAAAAATGATTCAAATGGCTCTGAGCACTATGGGACTTAACAACCGAAGTCATCAGTCCCCTAGAACTTAGAACTACTGAAACCTAACAAACCTAAGGACATCACAAACATCCATGCTCGAGGCAGGATTTGAACCTGCGACCGTAGCGGTCGCGCGGTTCCAGACTGAAGCGTCTAGAACCGCTTGGCCACTCCGTATGGGATTTGTGGCAACAAATCACGGTCATATGGGAACAGTTGCTTTCATGATTTTTTTAACGTTGTGTTTGGATGCCAGTTATGCCACCACAGTCGTACGGGCGGGTGTTTGTGTGCGCCATGTGACTGCCGAAACGTGTCAACATTTCTGTGTGTGTGTGTGTGTTATCGTATTTTGCTAATTGCGTATGCTATTTTCTGAAGCGAAGGTACGTTATTTCAGCATTTGGGGGGTAAAGGACACCAGGCCTACTGTCGTTAATTCGCCTCGCCGATGCTGATTGCTGATTCTAACCGGGTCTGTCTCAACCTCCCCCCCCCCCCCCCCGCCCTAAATGCATCGTCTCACAATTTGCGCAATACTCGTTGAGCTGTATACCCTGTTTGTTCTCAGCCTCAATATTTTGTATTTACGTTTGGATAAGAAGAAGTGTAGTTCATACGTACTCCTAGCATCTCAAATTACTGAGGCATACCAGAAAAGATATGAGATGAGCACGAGACCCAAAGAGGATCAAAATCCGGACACTTCTTAGTGGACATAAAAATGGGGTTTGTCCACCCTTAACTTTTATGTTAGCATGAAATTTGCTGGGGACATTTTCAATGAGATTTCCGTGGGTCTGTGGAAGAATATCACCCTATTCTCCTCGAGACCCAAATATAGAGGAGACAGTGATGTTCGATGTTGGGGTCTGCAGCAAAGTCGACAACTCATAACTGCCCCTCTGGGCTCAGGCCAGTCCATTTCGGTAATATTATTGTCCACGAACCATTGCCTGAAAGATATTGCTTTATGACAGGGTAAACTGTAATACAAATAAAAACAATCTCCGGACGCTTCCTCTACTGTAGGCAATACACAATACTGAAAAATTGGTTCATTTCCTTCCGTATTTAGCATTTTATTAAGCACATTATAGGGACCACACACTAACCATGAGAAACATCCCCATTCTGTAACATACTTCGCATATACTCTACAGTTAGCACTACAGATGATGGCAGTTAACGTTCTACACGCGTTAGCCAAACCTAAATCCTTGCATCCGACTTCCACAGGATATAGCGTAATACGCCACTATCAGCAACTTTCTCCTGGCCATCCATTGTGCAGTGAGTGGCATCGGCGTTACAGCAGCTCAAGCGTCGCGTAGATGACTACAGAAATACGAGCCCTATGAGGAGCTGCGCCGCTGTTGTGACCCATTTCTTAACTTCCTATGTATCTAAGTACGCGTAGATCTGCACTTAAACTCTCTAGCTCCCATAAAAAATCGTACATCACATGATAGAAACTTTATTGATCGCTAAGTATGTATGAGGCTTTTCGTAATTATTTACTTCTTCAGAAATCATAATGCCAAAGTAGCACAAGAATAATAGCATCACCAGTTGTGTACATAACATCAGATAACACACTGCCATCTCAGCTTACGAACACAACTGGTAACGGTCTTGCTTTTGTGATACTTTGGCACTTGCATTCCTGAAGATGGAAATAATTCAGGAATGCGTCATGCATACTCTGTGATCAATAAAGTCGTCCTTCACCTGCTTTACGACTTTTTATGGAAGCTAGAGAGCTTAACTACAAATCTACCCATATTTACTAGAATGGTCGCTAGCTTCTACATGAGATTCTATCACACCTTTATTATTTACTACACACAATAATTGTGTTAACTAGACTGCTGGTAGCACATTGCAACTGACAATTGATTTCATCTACTGATTAGATCCGATATTTTGAAACCAGTCCCTGCAATACTCGAAGAGCCCTGTCCGTCAGTGCACGACACATGCGAAACCTTGGTTTAGCTGCGGTTGCTCCTTCACAATCACGTCACCAAACGCCGACTTGGGCATCTTTAGAAGTGTTGAGATTCCGATGATGGATTTGTTACTCAGGTGACACTCAGCAAAGTGAGCACATTGGAAGTCACTGAGTTCGCCTGAACTGTTACTCCCTCTCTACTGACAACACAATCCTTTTATACTGGTAGATCCGCCTCTCGTGACATCTGCTGGTCAATTCTGCATTATACGGAGACAGTGGTTCAAATCAAATGGCTCTGAGCCCTATGGGACTTAACTTCTGAGGTGATCAGTCCCCTAGAACTTAGAACTACTTAAACTAACCTAAGGACATCACGCACATCCATGCCAGAGGCAGGACTCGAACCTTCGGCCGTAGCGGTTGCGCGGTTCCAGACTGTAGCGCCTAGGACCGCTCGGCCACACTGGCCGGTGGAGATAGTGTACTGAACAATATTGCATCAGTATTTACTTCATATGCAGTCTAATAAATGTAGCAGTAGGTCGTAATATGTTTTAGATTGGCTAGTATCTTATGGTACATGTGGCAAGAGCAGGCCCTTAATACTTATTCTCCCCTGGGCAGCACCTCAGGTGCTGAAGTATGGATGCAAAATAATAAGTCTATACTCACACGCGTAGTTCACGTAGTAGTACAGATACTACAACACCCCCAGTGGCATTGTAGCGAGAAGGAAGTGCTTCTCTGGGCGGTATCACTAACCTGTTGTCTTGCTGCTTCGGTAAGTCCCTCGTCGCACAGTAGTAGCGCTCAGTCGCCAGGTTCCATGTATGTGGTGATCCTGCTGAAGTGGAGTGTTTAGGGATGCCAGTTGTTAATTGTCAACAACATTTGTACTATACTTGTTTTAATACCGAAACTGCTTGGTCACACACGTCACAGAATCAGAATTTGCAATATGGCGGCTCTGGGCTACGCCATTATATTAGACCCTCTACAACACACCAACACATTTTTCTGACTTTACATAATGATAGGCACTGCCCACGACACGTGGCATTCTCATAACTAATAACTTCACTTTATATCTTGTCTAACAACTGAAATATGTATTTGCGACCGTTGTTTTAGAGCCGCCCCGGTTACTCGACCGTGCGTTTTGAGTGGCTCCTCGCGCCTAACTCGCCCTGTCTTCCCGAAGGACAAGTGAGACCACCCCAACTTTCTCCCTCAGCCAATAAGGACACTTCTCTCGTTTCTGACAATTGTACATACCCTCCTGGAAATGGAAAAAAGAACACATTGACACCGGTGTGTCAGACCCACCATACTTGCTCCGCACACTGCGAGAGGGCTGTACAAGCAATGATCACACGCACGGCACAGCGGACACACCAGGAACCGCGGTGTTGGCCGTCGAATGGCGCTAGCTGCGCAGCATTTGTGCACCGCCGCCGTCAGTGTCAGCCAGTTTGCCGTGGCATACGGAGCTCCATCGCAGTCTTTAACACTGGTAGCATGCCGCGACAGCTTGGACGTGAACCGTATGTGCAGTTGACGGACTTTGAGCTAGGGCGTATAGTGGGCATGCGGGAGGCCGGGTGGACATACCGCCGAATTGCTCAACACGTGGGGCGTGAGGTCTCCACAGTACATCGATGTTGTCGCCAGTGGTCGGCGGAAGGTGCACGTGCCCGTCGACCTGGGACCGGACCGCAGCGACGCACGGATGCACGCCAAGACCGTAGGATCCTACGCAGTGTCGTAGGGGACCGCACCGCCACTTCCCAGAAAATTAGGGACACTGTTGCTCCTGGGGTATCGGCGAGGACCATTCGCAACCGGCTCCATGAAGCTGGGCTACGGTCCCGCACACCGTTAGGCCCTCTTCCGCTCACGCCCCAACACCGTGCAGCCCGCCTCCAGTGGTGTCGCGACAGGCGTGAATGGAGGGACGAATGGAGACGTGTCGTCTTCAGCGATGAGAGTCGCTTCTGCCTTGGTGCCAATGATGGTCGTATGCGTGTTTGGCGCCGTGCAGATGAGCGCCACAATCAGGACTGCATACGACCGAGGCACACAGGGCCAACACCCGGCATCATGGTGTGGGGAGCGATCTCCTACACTGGCCGTACACCACTGGTGATCGTCGAGGGGCCACCGAATAGTGCACGGTACATCCAAACCGTCATCGAAACCATCGTTCTACCATTCCTAGACCGGCAAGGGAACTTGCTGTTCCAACAGGACAATGCACGTCCGCATGTATCCCGTTCCACCCAACGTGCTCTAGAAGGTGTAAGTCAACTACCCTGGCCAGCAAGATCTCCGGATCTGTCCCCCATTGAGCATGTTTGGGACTGGATGAAGCGTCGTCTCACGCGGTCTGCACGTCCAGCACGAACGCTGGTCCAACTGAGGCGCCAGGTGGAAATGGCATGGCAAGCCGTTCCACAGGACTACATCCAGCATCTCTAGGATCGTCTCCATGGGAGAATAGCAGCCTGCATTGCTGCGATAGGTGGATATACACTGTACTAGTGCCGACATTGTGCATGCTCTGTTGCCTGTGTCTATGTGCCTGTGGTTCTGTCAGTGTGATCATGTGATGTATCTGACCCCAGGAATGTGTCAATAAAGTTTCCCCTTCCTGGGACAATGAATTCACGGTGTTCTTATTTCAATTTCCAGGAGTGTACATCCAAACTATCAGCCACTGGGCGTTCAGATCACTGTTGCTAGGCGGATCTGACGTCACATTTGCGGATATTGTGACCGAAGTTTGTCTCGGAACACCGTCTCAGATTGTAAGATCCTACTCCCGAATAGTCGGATCTTGCCCCTACTAAGGTTGTACAACATTGCCTCCTATGATTGCGTCCCTAATGCTCCTTGCTGATGCTTAATTGTTAAATGTACATGTAGCCTGGCTGCTACTGAGCATTCACGATCGCATAAATATGCCTAATACTTGGCTTAAACACGTGAAGGGAACGCACATATGCATTACAATACGACCGCACAAAAAAATCTGGTAGTAATTTGTGTGACTTGTTTGTGGGTAGATTGTTAGATACAGAGGAAAACAGCTAACACACTGAAGAGGGTACATATTCAAGCACCAAAGCTCACAATACCTACTCTTAGACCGCTAACATCGTATACAGGCATGTCCGGTAACCTGTCATCAGATAGTTTATGTATTGCTTAAATTTGTTTTACGTGGTCTTAGATCAGATACAGTGTCCCTTGGAACGTCTAATTTCGAAGTAACCTCAAAGTCTGCAACGGCGGCTACAGCCCAGGTTCGAGCGTCCTCGGCGGCTTCTGCTGGCTGGCTAGAGCCACATACCCCTGGTTCGCCGACTAACAGCTCCACGGCGTTAATTTGGGAGCGCGGTGAATCCCGCGCGCGCTGCTTAATGGTGTACCTCGACATTACTCACGCTCAAGAATTTAATAATACAATGCAGGTTTTATGATAACGAGCGTGGGCTGTCGGCTGACGCCTAGGTGAGAGAAGTTACCGTCGCAATAGGGGCAGCGTGGCGTGCAGTGGCGCAGCTCGACGCTCGGCGATGGACTGTTTTTACGGCGACTCAGCTTCTTCCGCCGCCTCGGTGAGAGACTGTCCAAAGCCGAGGCGCAGTAATTAAATAGCGAAGCCCTCCCACCGCCGCCTTTATTGGTACTAAATGGGCAGGTCAGTTTGCGGCGCCCCTAACAGAACCCGCTGCGCTTCAGCTGATGAAGTACTGCAAATTACAATGGAACAGACTTAATCGTCCGTAATTGAACGCCTAGATTACAAGCGCAATTCTAGCGTCTTCTGTTACCGACTTTTTCTTCGATTGTGTCATCTTATTGTCATTCATAACAAGTCTTGCCGTTTAAATTAAGTTACTTTATTATACTGGAAATATTTTATGCAATATTTATTCATTAACTACTTTACCCTTGGCACCGATGAACTGTGGGCCTAATATTCAGCAATATGGCTATGAATATTTTACTTCCGTAGGACATATGAAGGTAAACGTTCTATGGCACTGGATTAAGTACTAAAATATGTACATGCTTAACATAATTGCACTCTGGCGGCAATCTAGATTAATTTGAAAACAGAAGTAAAAAAATTCAAAATGCTACGATTCCACGATTTGAGCACTTTTTCAGATTACTGGTTTCAGCAAACTATGTTGCCATCGTAGGATCTTACACATTACACTTCTAAGAAGCTCCTCCATGTTTACTTAACATGTAACTACGTGTCACGTAGTTAATAGATACTCGTAGAAGAAACCGCATGGCATAGTGTAACTACATATCAACATGGATGATATTTTATAAAATGATTTTTTTACTTTTGACATGCCGATATACTGTGCCATGTATGATTATTTGACACAAATTGTTGTACACAGGACGAGATTCTCTTTAATGTAGTGAATAAGATCCGAAGATGGCAACATCGTTTGCCGAAACCGGTAAACTGAATAAATTGTCTACTAGGCGACTGTGGCATTTTGACGTTTTTTACTTCTATTTTCATACTAAAAGACGCAATGTACCTTGATTTCTGAACTAGTACCTCAGAGACGTTATTAGCAATAATTAAGACAAATTGCTCATTACATTTGACTTGTTGGATCCATAAACATTGCAGAGAAACTAAGCTTTACGAATAATTATTCTTTCCATCATCAAGCTAATACAGCATAACAGTGTGCTCACAAACTGAACAAATACCAGTGTTCCTAAATAAGTACAACATAGCTCTCAGAAGAAAAAAAGAAAAGTTTTGAAGGTTAAAGAATTTCTGGTCATTATCAGGTTGAAAACGTTTTCCATACATCATAAGAACAGCTGAAAAGTGAATGAGTAGCAATAAGTCTTGTAATGAAGAGTTATTTATATCTATTCTCACTTGTAGTAGTAGCTTTTTTATACCTATAAACTCTGTATTTATTATCACTCTGATACTTTAATTAATAACGATTGAATCAAAATTTTCCAGTATAATAAAATGATTTAATTTTTAATTATTCATCACATAATATAGAAGTTTTCGAAATAAATTTAAATATGATAAAAAAAGCGAAATACGAAACTGAAAATAAAATAAATTTTGGCCACAGATTTAACAATGGTATTGATATATATAATTTTTTATTTAATAATGAGGTATTTAACATATCTGTTTGAAATTTTAAAATATTTTCATTTGATCAGAGATTAAAAATAAAAATATTTTACTGTTACTGAAAAATAATACTTAACAGTTGTGAATTAATATTTAAATTTGATGATAATCACAGAATTTATGAATAAAAAGAGGAAGAGTTTTTTTTAACAAGACTCGAATGAAAAACCTCAGGCATGTAAGTAATACATCTTACACGTTTAGATACAGAAGAATATCTAAAAACATGCAATTTTTTTTGTATTTGGTAATGCTCGGGAATCTCCTATTATTTGATGATGATTTTTTCTAGAATTTATCCGTAAAACTAGTTTAGGCAACCGACGTCCGACAACTGACCTTCAAGTCGTATAAGTATGACGAAAACCGAAGAACCTCTATTCATAAGAATACTTTGCAAGTGGGAAGACACAGGTAAAAGCTGTACCTGGTTTTTCTGTACCATCGCTCGAATTAACATAAAGGAAGAGTGACAGATGACCGCTATAGCAAACCCTGACTTGTTCAGAACGCTTCAGATTTGATTACAAAATATTGTAGTTCACGTTAACAGTATAAATATTCTTGTAAACTTATAAAAATTAGAACTCTGGATAGGCAAAACCTTGTGAATCACATTATCTGTCTTCACGACACACATGAGTTTAATATACAATATGTACATGAACCAAGAGATATCAGTAAGACCGGAAGACCAAGAACGAAGAGCTGAGATTAAAAAGGGTATAAACAAGAATTTAGTCTTCCGCCCCTACCTTTCAGTCTATACCTCAAATGAACAATTAGGGAATTAAAAGAAAGTTTCAGGAGTGTGTTTGTAGTTGAAGAGAAATGGATGTATGTGATAAGATTCTCTAACGACATTGGTATCCGCAGTGAATGTGAAGAAGTGTTACAGGATTTGTAGAATGATATGAAGAATCTAAAGAGTCCAGAATATCGACTGAGAGTATATCGAAGGAAAAGGAAAGTAATGGGAAGAAGCAAAAATGGGTCAGAAACTCAACATCAGAATTGGCGATCACGAAGTAGACGAAGTTAAGGAAGACGAAGATTGGAATACATCCAGAAAATAGTAGAGGATATATGTTGTAATTGCTACTCCAAGATAAAAAGGTTGCCACGGGAGAGAATTCGTGGCGAGCCGCATCCGGCGCGTCACATGGCAGGAGCCTGAAAACAATTTTTGCTGCCAGCCATAACACGGTGGTAAATATACCGAGCAGAATTTCCAGTCTGCCAGTCCTCGTTTCTCTTTGTGCTCACTGAAGATAACGTTCTTACTTGCTATTTATTCTGCGTTGTCAGGACCTATAACGCTATTGTAACTAATGAGCAGCTTTATTAATAGTTCAGGGGCGATATCTACGGGAAGTTCCAAGAAAGTCTACCGCCATGACGTCTAGTCATCGAAAGTTAGTTGTTCGCCTTAAAAGTGGAAAATAATCTTGCCATTTGCCACGCAGTTTTCTCAACATTACTACAGGCACACAACAGTTACTTTCATAAAATCTAAGCGATCCAGTTGGGTGTTCAGTCCTCGCGAGTTCACTTCCTACTTTTACCGAAAAAGCGTTCAAGTGCCAAGCTCTGACATCATCCGAGGCGCAACGCACACAGGCGTTTGACTGACGCGAACACGCTGATACCTTGGTGTAAAGTGCCTCTTTCCAACTGTCTCTATGGTCGTATTAATATATGGTCGCAGAGGACCGCCAAACGAAACATATTATTAACCGCCCCAAGGCACAGGCAGCAGTATCTTAACGACCCCTTTCTTGGACACATATTAATTAATAACTCTGTCGTTTAACAGTTTACAATACTCTTAATTTTTAAATAAATAGAGCTATCTGTTTTTATATAAGTAGTGTCATATGTTAACTGACCATCTGCCTCAAGCAAGATTAAGTGTTTCTCAACCCTTCTTACGAGATGTCAGGGAATTACACACCAGCTTCCAACCATTTTACCTTATATGCCATCCTGCTTACTTCATTCCTCCAGTGTCTCCCTCTTTCATTTATCCATATAGTTCACTTTCCTACATATTTCCACGCTTCTTTCTCCATTTGATCTTCCTCAGCCTAATGACCTCATTATTTGTACATATTTTTGATGTGATCCTCACACCACTTACATACATCTCCTTTAATTAATATGATTGACTTGCCTTTATTGGAGCTGTATTATGAGGCTGTCTTACCTACAGAAAACCTTACTTCCAACATAGAAGTTACGAGTTTGTTCAGAGTTTACTCTTTCAGATTTTAGGAATTTTTAACTATTACAGGTCAGCATTCGGGTATGGTCAAGTTCAGGAACCATTCTTACTTACTAGGGAGACATTACAATATAACACGTACTACTAAACTAAAACTAAACTCCTCCCGAACAGGCCATGAAGGCGACGGTACCGACCGGTCGCCGTGTCATCCTCAACCCATAGGCGTCACTGAATGCGGATATGGAGGGGCATGCGCTCAGCACACCGCTCTCCCGGCTGTATGTCAGTTTCCGAGACCGGGGCCGCTACTTCTGAACCAAGTAGCTCCTCAGTTTGCCTCACAAGGGCTGAGTGCACCCCGCTTGCTAACAGCGCTCGGCAGCCCGGATGGTCACCTATCCAAGTGCTAGCCCAGCCCGACAGCGCTTAACTTCGGTGATCTAACGGGAACCGGTGTTACTACTGCGGCAAGGCCGTTGGCTGATATGTGCTGCGTGAAGCCACATATTCCTAACTTACTATAGAGAGAACGATAAAAGAGAATAAAAACTGAAAGGGAAAGTAGGTTTCATCCAGATGGGACCGCGCAGTACGCCGAACTGTGTATCCACCAAAGACTGGCAGGCTCCCTACATAATCTAATTACTGTCAGTTTCGAATTGCTTCAGATGTGCAGTATTTCGTAGACCTAGTTCTCTCTTACTTTTCGGGTATTCCAATCGGTATGCATTTGCATTATCTTGCACATTATTCCCGAATTCATTATCTTTCTGCAAGTATTCGTTATTCGTCATTCCTACCATGCTTCGTTATTGCTACCCACGTAATTTCCTATGAAAAGCTCTGTAATCACTCGAGAATCTAGTACAGTTAACACTAAGTCGCTGTGATCGTAGTTAATATTTCCTTGATATATATTAAAAAGGCTGTACCAATCAGCATTTCGACACTTAATCCGTACACGATTAAACAAGGATGATCTATGATTGTGATACCTTTACTAATTGGTATTTAAGCTTCTTGCTGTAGTGGTCTAGAGTCTTTTCCAGTAGCACTTATTATCCTTAAAACAAGCACTTCCATAACAATTAACTCATTCTTATTAGGAATAGAATGTAAAAATGCTTGGGACAAAGCACTTGCTTTGCTGCCACTATCAACAAGCAAGCTCTCTTACGATGAACTGTTGATGGAGCTTACGAGCGCGTGACTGTCTAAGGGACCAGTGGTAGGTAGAGTTGTGTTGGTCGGCAATAATTAGGCCGAATGTCGACGCAGCTGGTTTACCCTGGATTAGTGAGGCATAGTTATTGATACGGGTGTTGGAACGCTGCTCTGCCCTTTCGGAGGGTAAGGTACTCGTCACTTGATTGACACATGTGCTCCCGCATTGAAGTTACTCCCGCTACGCTGGATTACCTGTGGTTCTCTGTCTCGTTTGTTAAATTCATCTTTTGGTGCCTCTGTTTGAAACTGAGTGTCATATTTAATGTGTTTAAAATTTCTTTTAATTGCAACTTGTTCAACGTCTGCTTATCTTGTCATTCGGGCCTGAAATTAATTGTGTCAAATGTCCTACACCGTCACGTATATTGGTGACCACTGAGGTCGAAATGGAGTCTTATTTGTACTGGAAGTTGTTGCATCGGTGACTGTTGTAATGGCTATAAATTTTCCTATGGCCGTGGTATGGAGAAGCCCAATGGATTTTTGCTCATTTTAGTAAATAAACTTCGTAACTCTGGTGGTATTTTGCTCCTTTCAAAAATATCGAATGTATTGTTTTAAATATAATTACTATTGTAGTTGTTTGTGTGTTAGCACTCAAGATTTGTCTGTTACCGTTTAAGTCACTTAAGTTAGTTTGTTGGTACCCTGTGATTCCTTGGTTATTACATCAACTTGTTATAATTTATCGTAAGATTGTCCTAAGGGGCCCGGGTTCGATTCGCGGCTGGGTCGGGGATTTTCATCCGCTCAGGGACCGAGTGTTGTGTTGTCTTTATCATCATTTCATCCCCATCCGGCGCGTAGGTCGCCAAATGTGGCGTCGAATCTAATAAAACTTGCACCAAGGCGGCCGGACCTGCCCCGTAATGGGCCTCCCGGCCAATGACGGAAACCTCTCGTTTCCATTGAAAGATTAACCGGTTAATCCTCTTAGTAATTGCTATTGTAATATATAAAGTTTGCTTAGGGCTTGGGGCTCACATTGACTTTCTTGACTGGGTCTGAGAATTTTCATATGGCCTGCCTGAATCATTTGTATTTTATTAGTGTTTTTTGTGTCTGTGCAATAAAAGAATGCTGGACTTTTGTGAAGTAACAAATGACTTATGACAAACAGCCTGCACCTCTCGCATTTCCGTTCAGTTGCTTTCTTATCCTGGGTCGTCCATTGATATTTCTCTATCCTTTGTTTCTTCATGAAGCGATTCAAGTTCAGAGTACAGAAATTGTATCCAATTTGCTGCCTGTACTTGACATTTCAACCGGTTTTAAAGGAGTTTATATCATTCTCTGACTTGGCTGTATTTCACAAATGCTGATCTCAGTTACATTATCTGATAACTGTATTAATTCTACTTTTTCATTTTTGTCTTCAACTTGAAGTATATTAATTGCAGGGATTAGTCCTAACTTCGCAGTAACATTGAAATGTACCTCCGATTCATTTTTGGACAGTACTTGGATTTACTGCTTTGACGGAACCACCTCGTAAATTTCAGTTTCTGTTTCATACTGGGAGACCTGTTCCATCTTAACTTTCACGCAATCCTTATCATTAGATTCCATTTTAATAGCCTGTTGTAAGCAATTAAGAAATGCTTTAAATGTTGTTGACTTAATTGCTTGACTTCCAAGAGCGCTGTCGGTGCGATGTAGCAGGAAACGTGATGCAACACGTTGCGATGTAATGTAGGCAGCAGCAGCAGCTATGGCGATAGGGATGGTGGCGAGTATCGCCTGCTGTGGTAGCTCGTGGTAGCGCCGTGGGAAAGGAGGGGGGAGGGGGGGGGGGGGCTGGGCATCGATTAGAGCGCGTAGTAGCCTGCAAGTAACTTGTTGCAGGACCTCGCAGCTCCGTGATGGTGTACCATCTCCTTCTAACCTCGGCACAGGTGGTAGCCGCGACGTAGTGTCGTCTTCTTATCTCCTTCCATCACTTTCAAGGTTACTGTGGCTAACATTCACACTTCCGAGCAAATCTTAAAACTGTTCTCGCACCGGTCTCTGCATGTTTCACTTCGGTGCCTTGTTACTGTCTACGGAGCTGCCTGTTTTGTACCGATCTATTTCACAGTTCATTTTCCCGGCTGATTAAAACCATTTCTGTGGCGACGGGTAAATATCCAATGGTCAATACTTCGTCATGTCGCTATGAGAAGACACTTAAATTGTTTGTGCCTGCTTTTCACCTACCTTACAAAAGCCTGAAAACTATTTTTGCGGTCAGCCAGAAACCAATGGAGAACACACTGACCATAATTTCCGTTCTGCAAATCAAAATTACTCTTTATGTTCAATAAAAGAAAACGTTCCTACTTGCTATTTAATCTGCAGGATCACGAACAATATAAATAAAAACCATTGAGTTTTAACTAATGGTGCAAAAATAAAAAAAAATCCCTAATGATAATAGTAATATCCCTATCAGAAACAGTACTACACTACTGGCCATTAAAATGCTACACCAAGAAGAAATGCAGATGATCAACGGGTATTCATAGGACAAATATATTATACTAGAACTGACAAAAAATCGTTCAAATGGCTCTGAGCACTATGGGACTTAACTGCTGAGGTCATCAGTCCCCTAGAACTTAGAACTACTTAAACCTGACTAACCTAAGGACATCACACACATCCATTCCCGAGGCAGGATTCGAACCTGCGACCGTAGTGGTCGCGCAGTTCCAGACTGTAGCGCCTAGAACCGCTCGGCCACTCCGGCCGGCAACTGACATGTGATTACATTTTCACGCAATTTGGGTGACTAGATCCTGAGAAATCAGTAACCAGAACAACCAACTCTGGCCGCAATAACGGCCTTCATACGCCTGATCATGGAGTGAAATAGAGCTTGGATGGCGTGTATAGGTACAGCTGACCACGCAGCTTCAACACGATACCACAGTTCATCAAGAGTAGTGACTGTCTTATTGTGACGAGCCAGCAGTCGAACATTTTCTGTATCCAGAAAGGCTCGTACATTACCTGCAACATGCGGTCGTGCATTATCCTGCTGAAATGTAGGCTTTCGGAACGATCGAATGAAGGGTAGAGCCACGGGTCGTAACACATATGAAATGTAACGTCCGCTGTTCAAAGTGCCGTCAATGCGAACATGAGGTGACCGAGACGTGTAACCAATGGCACCCCATACCGTAACACCGGGTGATACGCCAGTATGGCAATGACGAATACACGCTTCCAATGTGCGTTCACAGCGATGTCGCCAAACACGGATGCGACTATCATGATGCTGTAAACAGAACCTGGATTCATCCGAAAATGACGTTCTACCATTCGTGCACCCAGGTTTGTCGTTGAGTACCCCATCGCAGGTGCTCCTGTGTGTGATGCGACGTCAAGGGTAACCGCAGCCATGGTCACCGAGCTGATAGTCCATGCTGCTGCAAACGTCGTCGAACTGTTCGTGCAGATGGTTGTTGTCTTGCAAACTTCCCAATCTGTTGACTCAGGCCATGCGGATAAGATGCCTGTCATCTCGACTGCTAGTGATACAAGGCCGTTGGGATCAAGCACGGCGTTCCGTATAACCCTCCTGAACCCACCGGTTCCATATTCTGCCGACAGTCATTGAATCTCGACCAATGCGATCAGCAATGTCGCGATACGATAAACCGCAATCGTTATAGGCTACAATCCCACCTTTATCAAAGTCGGAAATGTGATGGTACACATTTCTCCTCCTTACACGAGGCATCACAACAACGTTTCACCAGGCAACGCCGGTCAACTACTGTTTGTGTATGAGAAATCGGTTGGAAACTTTCCTCATGTCGGCAAATTGTAAGAGTCGTCACCGGCGTCAACCTTGTGTGTATGCTCTGAAAAGCTAATCGTTTACATATCACAGCATCTTCTTCCTGTCGGTCAAATTTCACGTCTGTAGTACGTCATCTTCTTGGTGCAGCAATTTTAATGGCCAGTAGTGTATTAACGGTTCAGAAGCGACTTTTACGGGAAGTCCCTAGTGTAGTGGTCTGTCGCCCTGATTTATAATGACTAGAAGTTAATTGTCCGCTTTAAAAGACGAAAATAATCTCGCCACTCGCAACTCAGTTTTGTCAGCATTACGGGCGGCACACAGTTACTTCAGTGAAATCGAAGCGATCCAAGATTGTGTATAGTCCTCGCAAGTTCACTTCCTACTTTTGCCGAAAACGCATTAAACTCTGTCCAGCTTTGACGTCATCTGAGGTGCAACCCACGCGGGCGTTTGACTGACGCAAACAGATTGATATCTTGGTGCGAAGTGTCTCTCTCTCTCTCCAGTACCTAAACGTCCCCATTCTCCGACTCGTATTAATTGATAGCTCTATCGTTTAATAGTTTAGAATCATGTTAATCTTGATATGAATACAGTTAAATTTCCTTTAGTTACGGAAAGAGTCTTAGCATTCAAACTTTTCCGGCTAGAATTTTGAAAACGGACCCAACAGTGGAACATGACCTCTGAACTGACTCTCTAAGATTCCTTGTAACCCCCGTTATTTCTAGTATGGTCTTGCAAGTTAGTACTGCTGCGTTATGGTATGAATGTAATCGAGTGCTGTAATTAGAACTTCCTGTTACCAATACAAATGAAGCTTAATCTACCATGGATAAGGATGTATTCGTTCCAGATATGCTTTTTAGTAAATAAATTGAAAACTAATACAGGTAGCTTGTTAGTGTCACATATATAGTGTATTTATATGTAACTGAGGTTACACACAAATTTTCATCTTTATGAGTTTAATATTTAGCGCCTTAATTTCTTTGCAGAAACGTCAATTTTTCGGCAAAATATTGCTCGGATTAAATTGAGACTTGTAGTTTTAGTTGTGACATACACTTGCACATTCTGACCGACTTTTAGCCTTCTGCTTTTATTATTTAGCGATGCTTTTGTTCTTAACGTCGTACATTTTGCCTAACATATTCATTTGTTCTTTCTGAGACTTAGCAGTGTTCGTTAATATACATAATCATGCACCGACGAAGTTCGGAAAAGCTATTTTAACTTTTAATTTCGCTCTTAGATTATGGTGCAATCTTTTTTATGTTAAGCGCAGGTGCGTTATGATGACATGGCGCTGTTAGTGGCGAAGTAGGGTAAGCCCCGGCACACTCGCTCGCTTTTTAACCACTTACAATGATACAGCGGATGTTTCGTCACAGGCGGCTATTAGTAGACTTAGTAGACAAAAAAAGACAACGGCTACATTTGAAATAGAAATCCGAAACCGTAACTGGAACTGGTTTGAAAGGACTTGACTACATCTCCAAAAGAGTTTGACTTAAATGTGGTTGTTAATAACGCGTCCTAGAGTGAACTATAATTAATTTGGTCTTAACGACTGAATTGCCAACGAGAAATTAAGTAATATTCACTTAGAGTGTTCAGACTTTTAATGAATCATTTTTAAGACTTTGGTAATCGTGCTATTAAAGGAATACTGTGGTCTGATTCTATCTAGCGAACGGCCGGCCGGTGTGGCCGTAAGGTTCTGGGCAATTCAGTTTGGAACCGCGTGACAGCTACGGTCGCAGGCTCGAATCCTGCCTCGGGCATGGATGTGTGTGTTGTCCTTAGGTTAGTTAGCTTTAAGTAGTTCTATGTTCTAGGGGCTGATGACCATAGATGTTAAGTCCCGTAGTGCTCAGAGCCATTTGAACCATTTGAGCCTATCTAGCGAACGAAATGTTTTCTAGGTGCTCTAAATTGAGAAAATCTTATTATCTCTAAGTTCAGGACTATCTGATGAGTAACTATTTTTGTATTACATAGTAACAATCAAAACCAGGTACAGCTACAACTATATTTAAGCCGTTTATGCATATGACCTTCGTAGTAAAGAATATTTATCAAAATATGAAATTAAACATCCAGCTACGTTATGTTAGCACTGAACAGAACTAGGGAAAGGGTATAGATAGTCTCTCGGAAGTCAACGAAAGTGGCAATAGCTTGAGTGAGACTGTTACCTTCTTAATTTCACTGGCGAACAAAGCAACTGCATTTCCCCTAGGATCGTACTTTCGGAGTAAATTTTGATCTTTACAGAGGAGACGTTCAGTCTCCCAAAATGTTATCGACAACAAAATATCCACAGATTTAAAATACGCTCATGTCAACGATCTAGGATTATAGTAAAGCAAATCAGCCCGGTGACCTTCTCGAAAACATGAGTAATACATGCCTTTTACCGATCTCTTTGGATAATTCGTTTCTCCAGCGATGTTGTACTCGCATAAAGTATGCTGATTAATGATGTACAGGGTGATGAAAACGCGTCTGAAAAGCTTGTATGGGTGTTGCAGGACAGTTGATGCAGGGAAATAACTGTTGAGAAAGAAATTAGATCCCTTCTGAGTTATTTACCATTGGTTAACCGATCAGATTACTGCGAGAGCAAATTCAAGCACTTGCACGCACAAAAAGTGCAGTAATGCGCAGATATCTGTGGGTCCATGTGTTACAACTTGTTGAAATGCTCTTACCAGTTAAAATGGACCTCTTTCGCAAGTGATACTTTACAGCCAGGTTAGCAAAACCTGCTACTCGCAAACCATTACTTGGCATATGCCGAGCAGGTGGGGATTACGGAGAGCAGGGAGAGTGAATAGGGTAGACTGCGGAGAGTAGTCTGATGTGGGAGGGAGGGTGGGAGGGTAAGAAACGTCACCTGCATGTACGCAGTGCAGGCAACATAAATCTGTGTTTTTGACCTATGACACTGTCTCTGACAGGCTGCTTGAATCTGGGCTCTCGAACGATCTGACTCGCTAACTTCAGTGCTGAATACTTTAACTCGGAAACAGCGCAACGTCCAGAATTTTTTTCGTAGCAGTTATTTCTCAGCACAGCCTCCCATACAACATCTTATAAGCTTTTAAGACTGTTACTGACCATCCTGTATATCACTAATAAAATCCAACCAGTCCTAATATTAACATGTCTTTTACATCTTATGTTAATAATGGCAGACACATATAGGAACTTCCTAAAGTACGTTTCACATGTCATGTCATGTTGAGACCACTGCTAAAAAAGAGAAGCATTGTCAGAAGAGAGTTCATGTTCCGTGTTTCCTGCACACAGTTTTTCTTAGGTACGGATAACAGATGTACCAAAATGTGCCACTAAACTTGTGCGGCAATTGGATACGTCCATAAAAGTCGAAGTATGCGGGACAGTACGATTTTTGTGGGAAGGAAGTCTAGACTGCGTATTGACTCACCAAGAAATTCTAGAGGGACATGGACCAAAAGGACTTTCGGCTCCAGCGGTAGTGAAATGTGGTTAGCAGTTTGACCGAGGCTGCATATTCATGGCTGATGCTGATAGTGAAAGTCCAGATCTTGTGCAATACAGTTTCCATTGTCTCAGTAAATTTAAAGAATAACTCGGGTAAAGACATTTGCAGTCAGTGATGTGAGGGTACAGGCGAGCTTTCGACGTACCCCTGTCAATGTTAGAGTGATCTGCATCAAGAGGGCTGCCTGTCATATGTATTTAATGATTAGGGTGTCACACAACGGACAACTAACAGCGCAGGTTTGGCCCCATCGAACGTGAGATATGGGTGCTAGACCTCTAACTACGGGATGAAACACTGGCTCATATTATCCCCTGTTTATCATACTCCCATCTAGCATATATGAATAACAATTATTACAGTACCTGATCGATCACAAGAAATCCTGGGAACAAGAACATTTTCGATTTTTAACAATGGTCATTGCTATTTTAACACCTGAAAATCTCTGAAATACTGGATGACTCAGGGGAGTGGGACATAACCATCATCTACACTTGAATTATGGGAACATGAAACTCGTGCACTTCACATAGTGATTGCCTGAATCCGGAGGAAGACCGAAAAACTAAATCGTGCAACTAACATCTCCGACTGAGTCGTATTGAGCCCTTAATCACTTGTGAAAAGCTTCGGATTCAGAAATGTGATAATCTTAACAACGTACATAAAAACACACGTTAGTTCTAATATCCTACTCGCCCAACCTGCGATTTCTCACCATTTTCAGCTTTCAGCTACGTGGAGCATAGTGAGTGTTGGGAACTTCCACAGACTGAGACGTATTGTAAGTAGGCTGTTTATGTTTTCTCTATGTAAGTAGGCTGTTTATGTTTTCTCTATGTAAGTAGGCTGTTTATGTTTTCTCTATGTAAGTAGGCTGTTTATGTTTTCTCTATGTAAGTAGGCTGTTTATGTTTTCTCTATGTAAGTAGGCTGTTTATGTTTTCTCTATGTAAGTAGGCTGTTTATGTTTTCTTATTGGCAACGTTACGTAGCGCTCAATATGAAAATCACTGGCTGTGCTGGGTGCAGTCTGTGGCTGCTTTGCATTGTTGTAATACTCGCCATTGTAGTGTTAGGCAGCTGGCTGTGAACAGCGCGTAGCGTTGCGCAGTTGGAGGTGAGCCGCCAGCACTGGTGGATGTGGGGAGAGAGATGGCGGAGGTTTGCAGTTTGTCATGAACTGATATATATATATTATGATTTGTGATGATATTAAGGTAAATACATTGTTTGCTCTCTATTAATATCTTTCATTTGCTAACTACCCCTATCAGTAGTTAGTGCCTTCAGTAGTTTGAATCTTTTATTTAGCTGGCAGTAGTGGCGCTCGCTGTATTGCAGTAGCTTGAGCAGCGAAGATTTTTGTGAGGTAAGTGATTTGTGAAAGGTATAGTTTAATGTTTGTCAGGGCCATTCTTTAGTAGGGAGTTTTGAAAGTCAGATTGCGTTGCGCTAAAAATATTGTGTGTCAGGAAAAGCACAGTCATGTAAAATTGTTCAAAGGGGACGTTTCATATGTCGACCCTTAGCCTAGGATACCTCACTGGAATCTTCTGATTTTTTCTTGTAGTTTGTGTATTTAGTGTAGATTTTGTTTATTGCTAGCGCGTAATTGTAGAGAGAATTTCCTTTGTAGTTGCAGTCTTTCATTGTTGTATAGTAAAACAGTTGTGGCATGCATGTAGATTTGCAGCAAGTATTTCGCAGCTGCGCTTGCAATTAACTAGATATTATTTTCAGTGCTATGTTAATGTGTTCTCTTGTTTTTGATCTTCAAATTGTGTTTTTCTGTGTTGTCGTGTGAAATACTGTGACAATAATGGCGTGTGAAAAACGTAATACTAGGCTCCAAAGTAAACTGAGAAATGACAGTGAAGACGAAGGCAGTGTGTTAGCGCCGCAGAGTAATGAATTAACTGATGTTCAAAGTAGTAATTTGGTAATTGTGAATAGGGAAATGGAGCGGGCTGCAAACAATGGTGTAGACAGTGAAACAGGTAGTGAACAGGGAAGCATTATCGATCGATCGGTCGGCAACAGCTCGCCTCAGGAATCCGAAATGACAGGACACAATTTCGCAAATACTGTAGATTCAGGTTTTGGGTTATCACCGTTTTCTCAAATAAGTCAAGACGCATTTTCTGCTTGTCAAAATGTGAATGTTGCCGGTGCAAATGCACTGCCGAAAAGCGTAGAGAAACAGATTCCAGACACTAATACATTATTATTGCAATTAATGCAACAAATGGAACAAAATCAGAGACAAACACAGCAAAAGCTTGAAAAGTTAGACACAATGGAACAACACCAGAGACAAACACAGCAACAGTTAGACACAATGGAACAACACCAGAGACAAACACAGCAACAGTTAGACACAGTGGAACAAAATCTCAAAAAGTTAGACTCATTGGAACAAACTCTCGAACAAACACGTGAGGATTTAACTGCTGAGTTACATAACATTGAATCGAAATGTCAAAAAGTCTGTAATGACGTAAAAACTCAAATTTGTGAGCATTTTCAACCTATTTTTTCGCGTCATGAAAATGCATTACAGAATCACGAAGCAGCCATAAAAGAACTGCAAACTATTGTTCATGAAAATCACAACACCTTGCAAGCTAAAATTGACTCAGTTGCATCTACCGATTCGGTTACGCAACTTGCAAAAACTCAGGATAACTTAAAGGACACAGTAGATTCGATTTCAACACAAATGGACACTCTGAAACTTGGTTCAGAAAAACACACTGAGGAAATGTGTTCATTATCAGAGAAAGTAGTTGAACTTTCGGATCAGCTAAATAATTTATCTGCGAAGGTAGATGATAATCTGAATGACGCAAAACCGGTAGTCTTTAATGACACAGAACAGAACGCACAAATTAGGAAACTGAAACAAAATCTGAATCAAATTGATACGCAACACCAAAGAGAAATCCGGGAAGTACAAGATCAGCTGACACAGGTAATACAAGAATTACGTATTTCAGAAGACACTCGCGCTCCAACACGGGAAGAGGGACTTAGAAACACGGAAAAGCCGCAAAATAATAACACAGGGCATTTCGGAAGTTATGAAAGAAATTGGCAATGTGCACCGAATTTTGAGATGGAACGGCCGACACGACCTAACAATGACCGATATGCGACTCGCCGACATGATGATTTTGACTACAAGCTGTTCATTACTACACGTAAATTCAAAACATTTAAGAATTCTGGCAACGACATTCATCCACAAGCATGGCTCCATCAATTCTCTCATTGTTTTCCTCCCAACTGGTCGTTAGAACACAGATTAGAATTTATGTGTGGCTACTTGGAGAATGAACCAGCTGTAAGAATGCGATCGGTAATTCACGATTGCCACAGTGAAGGAGAGTTTTACCATGCCTTCCTCTCAGCATATTGGTCTCAAGCTACACAAGACCGTGTAAAACATAACATCATAATGATGAAACACTTCGAACAATCTGAATTTTCCAGTCTTGTGAAATATTTTGAAGACATGTTGCACAAGAATCAATACCTGTCAAACCCATACAGCCCCTCAGAACTCATCCGCATTTGCTTAATCAAACTGCCTGAACATTTACGACATATTATTTTAGCAGGACGTTGCAAAGACGACATTGAAGCTTTTCAGGGACTGTTACAAGAATTAGAAATTGACACTGACAATTGCGGAACGCGAAACCAGGAACACAACAATTACAGGTCACATCCGTCGCAAATCCGCGATGAAAGAAGTAATAACTGGACACGACAAGGCTATTCTCACAACACAAATCGTGACCAAAATAGACACCACCCGTATGACAACCGTTGGCAGAGTAGTAATAACTACAGGGAAAGATCACCTCTCCGTGGTAATGACTATCACAGAGACAATCAGAGAAACAGACAATATGGGAACCAAAATAAATATTATCAGGGGAGACAGAATAACTTTAGACGCAACGGTCCAGCGCGCAGTTTCGATTCAGGGAGAAATTCTCCACCACGTGACCGACAAGAAAGAAACTATGGCATCTACCGACATGACGACAGACGATATGATCGTAACGATAGACCTGAACTGCATCAGAACTGGCGGGATTCAAACAGAGCAGGGCCCTCTCGTCACGGTGAATTTGTAGAAGTTAGGTCTCCAAATCCCAATAACGACGCGCGCCAACAAAGAGACAATAGGCAATGACTCACACCGATGGCAGCCACAAAACGTTCTTATGACACTAACGACGCAGCTGCCGTAGCTAGTAATTACGTAAAAATGGAAGACATTAGGGACATCTTACTCCAGGAACACGACATAAAACATAACAATATTGCATATCCTGTGATTCACATTACAGTAAATGATGTAAAATTTACGGCAGTACTTGACTCTGGCAGTCCCATTTCAGTAATTAGTGAAACAGCCTTTAACAAATGCAACAAATCGAACGATTGCCCCACACTTCCGTTACGTAAGATTAAATTACAAGGTGCAATCTTTGGAAAAAGTGTAGATGTACGCCAACAAACCAACTTAGAATTCTTTTGTCAAAGCCATAGCTTCTCTACGAACTTTCTTATTGTTCCATTATTGTCGACTGAAATTATATTGGGAGTAGACTTTTTGAATGAATACAAAGCAATCTTAAGCTTTCACGATGCTGAAATAAGTTTAGAGAAAGAAGGTAAGTCAATAGCTTTGAAATTTGAAGACTGGCTCTCAAACCATGACGAGGAAATTAATCGGCTTTACCTTCTGTTAGACAACAGTTCGGACTTTTCTACGGAACTAGACACTAATAATCACTCTGCAGGTACTGACAGGGATGATATCGACGGCGCATTTGACATTAATAAGTTAATTCAGAATAAAATTCAAACAATTGAGAATTGTAATGACACTGATAGGCAGGACCTTTTTGAGATTTTACAAGCACATTCCACAGTTTTTACTCATAAAACAGGAACAATCAAGGGATTTCAATACCAATTTCGTGTTCGTGAGCATACTAAATTTTGTGTTAGACCATATGTAATTCCAGCACATTATAGGGACCGTGTTAGAACAGAAATACAATCTATGCTTGACGAGGGCATTATTGAGCCTGCAGTAAGCTCATACAACAATCCATTACATGTTGTTGAAAAGAAAAATGGATCGATCCGACTTGTCTTAGATTCGAGACAAATCAATACTATCATTATTCCTGAAACAGACAGGCCGCAGACGATGGAAGAACTTCTTCAAAATTTTAATGGTGTAAAAGTGTTGTCTTCCATTGATCTCAGATCCAGCTTTTATCAGATCGAACTTCATCCAGAATGCAGAAAATACACAGCTTTCCTTTGTTTCGGCGTTTGTTATCAGTTTCGGAAACTTCCCTTTGGTTTGAACATTTCTTCAGCAGCATTTATTCGCGGGCTAAATTCCATATTACCTGAGTTCTTAAAACGTCACATCACCTTATATGTGGACGATATTCTAATAGCGGAAGCTTCATGGGAACAACATAATCGCATCCTCAACAGTCTGTTACGTATTTTTGCAGAATCTGGAATTACAGTTAACTTGGAAAAGTCTGAATTCGGTAGGTCAAAGGTGAGGTTTTTGGGACATATTATTTCTTCTGAAGGCATTCAGCCGGATCCTGAAAAGTTAGAAGCAATCAGAGCCATTCCAGTTCCATCCACAAAAAGACAAGTCCGCAGTTTTCTAGGTCTCGTAAATTTTTACCGTCGTTTTCTGAATATGCAAATTCTAGTTACACCAAAACTTTGTTCTCTCACTGGAAAAAATACTATTTGGAACTGGGACGAACAAGCACAGTTGGAATTCAATTCTTTGAAAGAAGCGTTACTTCACGCGCCAATACTAGCTCATCCTGATCTGTCACAAGATTTCTGCCTTAGTACGGATTCTTCTAAAGTCGGTCTTGGTGCCCATTTATTTCAAGAAGCCATAGAAAATGACACTACCGTTCAGAAAACCATTGCTTTTGCTAGCCGAGTGCTAACAAAATCTGAAAAAAATTATTCCGTTACTGAATTAGAAGCTTTAGCTATCGTTTGGGCATTTAACAAATTCCGTTTCTTTCTTTCTGGTAAGCACGTAAAAGTATACAGTGATCATCGTGCATTACAATTTCTTATGTCTTCAAAATTAAATCATGACAGGTTAAAACGTTGGGCATTGTTTCTGCAAGAATTCCGCTTCACAATAGTCTACATTCCCGGCAAGGAGAACATTGTTGCGGACGCACTGTCACGCGCACCGGCTGGGCTTGAGAAAAGTACCACAGAAGGCAACCTCGAGAAAAATTTCAGTATTCTTTACATTCAGAAAGTCGCCTTTGAAAACTTCATCACCACATCTTTAAATGACATTGCTCATGAACAAGATAAAGATCCGATTTGGAAAGACATCAAGAGCAAATGGCATGTAAAGACACACACACAGATTCGGCATTATTATCTGGTTAGAAACAACATACTGTTCAAACGCTGCACTGTTGATGACAAGCTATGGGTACTTTGCATTCCTGACGATTTTGTTAATAAGCTCATTTGGTACATTCATTTCAGCTACGCACATTTTGGCCCACGAAAATGTTATCATATTCTTCGAACGACTTGTTATTTTAACAATATGGAAAAGCGAATTCGAAGAGTCTTGTCTATTTGTAAACTTTGTCAAAAGGCGAAACCATCCACTGTCTCACATCGTGCTCCATTGTTTCCTATCATTCCTTCTAAATTAAAAGAATTTGCTGCCGTTGATCTCTTGGGACCGCTTGTCAGAACATCTAATGGATTTTCGTACGTTCTAGTCGCAGTTGAACTTACTTCAAAATTTGTTTCTTTCACACCGTTACGTAAAGCCACTGGACGGTCTGTATCCAACGCCTTTGTTAAAAATTTCTTACGTGAAGTTGGACACGTTAGTAAAGTCATTTCAGATAACGGACCGCAATTCAGATCTGCTGTTTGGTCACGCATGCTTCGCAACCATAAAATCAAACCTGTTTTTATTTCATTGTACTCACCACATTGCAACCCGTCTGAACGGATTATGAAAGAAATCAATAAGCTTTGCAGACTTTATTGTCACAGAAAGCATCAGCATTGGGACAGATATTTACACTTATTTCAAAACGTGCTGAATGAAATGCCTCACGACTCCACTGCTTTACCACCTACTCTTGTACTGAAGAATGAAGAACCATCGAACAGAATCAGAGAGCTTGTACCTTTCCCGAATACACGTAAACTTCGACACAAAGACATAATTGATTTGGCTCTTAAAAATATAAAATCTGCAGCAGACAAAAGGAGAAAACTACACGGTAAAGCAAATGCAAAGAAGTTGTATATTGGTCAGAAAGTTCTCATTAAAGCTCATTCATTGTCACATAAGAAGAAACACTTGAGTCACAAATTCTTTCTAGTTTACAATGGACCTTACAGAATCCGACGTATACCACATGATAATTGCATTGAAGTTGAAACTCTGCGTACTAGGAAGAGTAAAGGTTTACACCACATTTCTCATGTAAAACTATTTATTGACAGATAATCTGCCTTTTAACTTTGTCTTTGCCATAAAACGTTTCACTTCACGTTACTAGTATGCTTTAGAAACTGTTACCATGCAACAATGTTTGAAGTTAAATATCCAATCAAGAACCAAGAGAACTTATTTAAACAGAAATGACGAATGCATTGTTATAGTAAACAGACGTCACAGTGTTATTGTGTGTGTACATTCTTGCTTGTTTGTTGCACGATTACGTAACGACTATAAGGCTCACATACTTAGAACATTTACCAGTACTGCTAATGAGATTTTAATGCAACATTTTGGTTTATTTGAAAATACATTCTGAATTTAAAGTGCTTTCTGAGAGATACCAGATGACACAGAGGTTAGTTTATGTGACAGCTACACGATTTTTATCATGACGCTACTAATGAGTGACAATTTACAATGTTGCTTTTGCGGTGTATCTGTTTTATATCTGCACAGTTTTCTGAATTCTTCTGGAAATCAAAACATGTTTTATTAGTAACTTTTGTTGTATAGCTACAAGGAGACAGCCTTTTCCATAGCACAACAATACGTTACAGCACAGTACTTTCATCATCACAACAATAAGCGTAATAACTAAGATATCTCTACGCAAAGCATTTCACTTTTGTTTATCATGAGGTAAGTACATTGGCTTCTGCAGAACTTAGCTTTCAGAGGACGACAACTACGACACTTCCACACAGATTATGTTGCAACAAGACGCACATTTAGCGCTACAGTACACGTATTTGAGTGATTAATTTTGTACTTGAAACATTTATTTTTAAAGATTTTTTAATTACAAAGAAAGTTTTCCGTGATACATTTCATTCCATTGCTGTAATTTGTAACACCTGAGGGCATAATTACATTTATCCTCAGGGGGCACACGCTTACTTTGTGTACCATGTGTGTGGCAACCACAAGGAACCCTAGCTAATATGGTATTTGCTTATACAACTTTACACATCGGTACCATATTTCTCCAACACATAATTACACAGCTATCTGATCATTTAACTGAGACAGACAAACGTTTTTACTATATCAGTGACAGATGTTTACGTAATTACACAGCTGGATAACTTCACACTTATGAAACTGTATTTTGTCTGTACTTTGTGAAACTGTTCATATTTTTTTGGAACCATTGTGATACTATGAGAGCTTTGAATGATGTATTTGGTATGGATTCATGATTTTTAAAGTACGTTTGAGGTAGATGACATTATTTAAATGAGCAGAGAATTCTTTTTAGGCTTAGAAATTATTGGAGGAAGTTACGACGATTTTGAGATTTGACTGAAGTTTTATGATATTATTACGACGATGATGTGTATTATGTTGTTGAGGAATGTTTATTATGCTACGTATTTCTCACGATGAAATATTGAAGAAGTGTCGACGAATATGTATATGTATAATGAGGTAAGGAGTAATGAATAGTGGGTAGGGACTCTTGACTTGTGAAAAAGGATGTTGGAAACCAAGAATCGTACTTTAAGAGTTTTATGACATGTGTGAATCATGTGTGAATGTATCACAATGCCACTGAACATTTTTTGGACACTGTTATATTCATAGGATTTTGTTTCTACAGATTTGCAACGCTAATTCTTGACCTGTGAAGTATTTTTATGTGAGACTGTCACTTTAGCGAAAATTGCTGTCGTAAATATTTCCGTACGAAAGTTAAGTGACCACCTGCACGTAATGCGTCGCGGGCACCCAGCTGTGTCAGACGCCTGGAGAAAAAGTCATTAGCGCGTGCCTTTCAGAGCACAGGAAGAAAGAAAAAAAAAGAAAGGGAAGGCCATTATCCTGGCCATTGTCATCCCTTTAGAGAAAGCATCGCAAAAACGACACGGTCGAACTTGAAAACATATGATTACACTAGCTCTTAATTTACGATATTTACTGAAATGCCTAATAAAATGACAAGAAATATTTTTACATCTGCACACCTGATTACGACAAGCGTCTTTCTACGAGAGTTGAGAGCTACTAACTTATGAAATGTCACATGACTACTGAATGATATTTTTATGCTTTGCTTTTCATAGTTGCTTATTTCATTTGACATCTGTTTTCCAGCTGTGTTGCAGCATTGCTTTTATAAAATAAAATGCATTTGCTAATGTGAACACTTTCTGTCAACAGATCTATTAAATAATTATTTTATGATCCACATTCTTTAAAAAAGGAGCACTTGGAAAGGAAAGAACAATAAGAAGGATCTAGTAACAGTAACACATAATTTTCTTTTCAAGTACATGGTAATATTTCTTTTTACAATCAGTTGTTGTGGTGCACCACTTTAATTACATAGATATTAAGATGTGAATACACATTTCCCTTATCTGCATTGTTGTTTTTACTGTAATATTTTTTCTGCTTGCGCTATGTCATGTTTAGGTATAAGTTGCTGCTGTTTGCCAGGCATAGTGTTATTGAATTTGACTTTTGCTAATTTATACTGTAGCTTGCTTTGCAATTTTCCATTTTTTTCATTGCTGTTTATATTAATTGTTTTGTGCTGCTGCATTGCCTCGTTCCTTAGTTTAGCATCTGAGCTCAGTAGATTTAAGTTTGCTTAAGAGGGGGTAGACTATATGAGAAACTGACTATGGAGAATAGGTAAAGAATGCATTGCGAAGTTATATAAAAAGGATTTGGGCCCAAATGAGTATTGTACAATCAGAAATAATTATTTTGAAAGAAATATGAACAGAATACAGAAAGCATGCTTGGATAGGATTTTTTTGGTGGAAACAAAGGATGAAATAAGAGGAAAGATATATGAAGTTTTGGGTTGGACTGCAGTACCAAATGTTACACTGAAAACGAACCCTGTCCTTTCCTATTGGTGTTATCCCACTATGTGTGTGTGTACCCTTGTGTATTTGTTTTCTTCCTGTCTCTGTGTAATTTCATAGAATTTTTTCTTTTAATATTAAGCTACATTCACTATGATGAGGAATACTGTCATCCTCAAATACAATTGGCATTAATAATGTGTTATTTACTTTGTAAAGATGTTTAGACATTGTTTATTGTTTTGTTTTAATGCTCATGTGTAAAGTTGATGTTTCAATAATTATTCTGATCTATGTATGTACTTATGTCATAATTCCTGTAACATTGATGTATATGTTTATTTCTATTCTTTTGTAAAGCCCCTATTACTACAAATGTTATCTGTATTGTTATGTTTTTAATAACGTATTTTGTACCTTTGTTATTGTATTCTTATGTTATAAAATTGTAATTGTCACCAGTTCATGATATTATTAACATGTAAGTTACATTTCACTGCACACGTTTCTGTTGGTCATAGTACATGGACAATATGTGAGAAGTAGGGACTGTTAGTGTTTGCACGTTTGTTAATAATTCTGCAAGGGACTGGATAACAGCATTGCTGGTTCTAAGGACAATTCCAAAAACTTTGTGAGTGCACAAGTGATGGTTTATGGACTTGCTATATTATCCGCAAGACTCTTCAATGGTGATTGTGCACCTGCACAGTCACAACAGATGGCTGCTGGCTATCTCTACAAGGACTACAGTGGGTCTGCACCTCTGGTGGCCCACCAATACCATACTCTCTACCAGGACTACAGTGGGTCTGCTCTGTGATGACCTACCTACCAATATTCTTCCAAACTACGACTGACTCTGCTGTGGGTTTGCTCTGTTGTGGCCCGTTATCTGTCAGCATGTCAAGAGTCAGCACTGTCTTTCCGTTGGAAGGACAACACTACTTCTTCAAGACTGCATGGAAATCCACTACTTCTGTGTGCAATTTCTTTTACTAATGAGACTTTGTGAGAAAAAACCTGTAATTACTGTTATGATGTACGATTAGGACTGTCTTTATGGACTGTGAGACAATTTTAGCTTTTGACCAACATAATATCAATAAGTGTGTGCATTTGATTTCTTTGTTATTGTAATTATGAAAAATTTTTTCAAATCTGTATTGGCCACTGCCCCATCCAATTTGTAAAAATTTTTGTGGGGAGCATGGGGGCTATGTAAGTAGGCTGTTTATGTTTTCTCTATGTAAGTAGGCTGTTTATGTTTTCTCTATGTAAGTAGGCTGTTTATGTTTTCTCTATGTAAGTAGGCTGTTTATGTTTTCTCTATGTAAGTAGGCTGTTTATGTTTTCTCTATGTAAGTAGGCTGTTTATGTTTTCTTATTGGCAACGTTACGTAGCGCTCAATATGAAAATCACTGGCTGTGCTGGGTGCAGTCTGTGGCTGCTTTGCATTGTTGTAATACTCGCCATTGTAGTGTTAGGCAGCTGGCTGTGAACAGCGCGTAGCGTTGCGCAGTTGGAGGTGAGCCGCCAGCACTGGTGGATGTGGGGAGAGAGATGGCGGAGGTTTGCAGTTTGTCATGAACTGATATATATATATTATGATTTGTGATGATATTAAGGTAAATACATTGTTTGCTCTCTATTAATATCTTTCATTTGCTAACTACCCCTATCAGTAGTTAGTGCCTTCAGTAGTTTGAATCTTTTATTTAGCTGGCAGTAGTGGCGCTCGCTGTATTGCAGTAGCTTGAGCAGCGAAGATTTTTGTGAGGTAAGTGATTTGTGAAAGGTATAGTTTAATGTTTGTCAGGGCCATTCTTTAGTAGGGAGTTTTGAAAGTCAGATTGCGTTGCGCTAAAAATATTGTGTGTCAGGAAAAGCACAGTCATGTAAAATTGTTCAAAGGGGACGTTTCAGTATCAGCTCTAAAACCAGTCTCCTGATGAAGTATCAAATCAAGTGTTCTCTTCCATATTTCAAGCATACATCTTTTACAGTGCTCCCAAGCCAAGGAGTTCTTTCCCAAATCTCGAACAGAATTCGACTGTCCCCTACCGATACTAACTTCGTTCTGCAGTCTGTAAGTCTGTGCAGTGCTTGTACGCGAATAAAGACAGCACTGCAAAATATTGGCCAATGATCTTTTTGCTAGCAAGACAACGATATTCCCTGCACTCAAAAGTCTTAAAACATTAATCGATAGTTACACTCCCAGACATGCAGTGCTTAAGCGAATGTGAGCTTTTCTCTCGCTCTCTTGCCATTTCGATGTTTTAGCCAATACAATGAATTTCCCGTATGCACTTCACGAAATCTGGTGCCCTGACTTACCCAAATTCTGCTTTTTGTTTAGGTTAAAAACTGAGGAGGTCTCTTACAGCTTTTTATGCCAGAGGTTATTCATCTGGTGTGAATAGTAACTCGGCCCAGTGCTTTAGAAAGAGAAAATACTTCGTGTTTACGAAGCAGCCCGGCAATGTCTCACAAAATCCTAAGATTCTTATCTTTCACCAACTATCCTTCGCCTACTGTTCCTGGAAGGCAACGTTTCAGCACTGAAACAAATTCTTTTGAAATTTGTTTTGCCCAGTTGCTCCTGGTTGAAGAAGCTGAGACTCTCCGCAAGTGCAGGTGTTCGTCACATCATGTTAACTATTTCTGCGAGTTTGGGTTTGGACCCATAACGTGCAGAGTGCATAGCACTATCCAAGAACCGCAGAAAGGCCACTGGCAGTGGCCAGTCTGCAGAAACCTGGGTTGATGTACGTTAACTGCTCTTAGTGGTGGGATCGCCTTGTTCTTCTTTCTGAAAAGGCACGACATTGGTCCCAGAGGGGAGAGGGTGGGTTGTTTCCGACCGAACATCAGGTCACTGGTCGACCCCACAGTGTCCTGCTTGCCTCATCAAGTACGCAGCTGAACGACAAGTAGAATTACATGCAAAATTAAGAAGGAATCTTGACAATCACTGATGTTAATCATTATAATCATTAACTGTTTTATTAAAAGGTGCAGGTATAGTTCAGATAGTAATCATTTTTAATCAAATTATGAATAAAGGATCAGACAACAGTCCGACAGTGGGATGCCGAGTATCAATGAGAACGTTCACATAGCGGTTGTCATTTTTTTCGTGACCAAGTAGTGAGTTCCTACTGTCGAGGAAGTGAACGATTGGCAGAACGTTCCGACCATTGTTTACAGAGACTTGGTGAATAAGTTGAAAAGGATATTTTATTTACATCTGTTCATTAGAAGTGTAGTGCAGCATTCAACAAAAGTTCCTTAGCTTGCTATTATAACGCGTAATTTGCTTTTTAAGTTCCGTCATATTAGTATTAGTTATCAGTAGGGCCCAGATTTTAATAACTAAGAAACAATGAAATATGACCTTAAACAATAAAATATGACTTAATAGAAGTTTATTTAAAGCATTCTTGTTTGTTTATTTAATTTTTTATTCACCATAAAGTAATACAAAATTCACTTCTCGAAATATTGTAAGTATAGTTCTTTCTTTTTGGTAGGGTTTGTGGCTAATTTGCACCTATTTTCTTAATATCTGAATGTTTTATTTTCTAAACACAAAGTACAGTGAAAAGATCACCTATCGAAACAGTAACACAATGTTTTTATTTCTACATGGTATTTAAAGCATTTCACATTATTTAATACCGTATGAAATCTTTTGTATCTGCAAAGTTGCACTGGATCACAAGGGGCATTTTCCAATTTTCCTTTGTCAAAGATCTACGGTTGTCGCTGAGGATAGTTTTGTACCTGGAAAAGCCCCTCTCCACTTCACAAGACGTCACTGGATCGTATTTGGAGGCAACCAGGTCATTAGAGTTCAGCTTTGTTTCAGTATCTTCAAATGCTGTGGCATTCCTTGAAAGACTGTCACTAATTTTGCACAGTGTAGAATATCCAGAATCCCGTTTGAGAATACTTCGCAATTTGGTTTTCACTTTATGATCCACATGACCACGAGCTCGACCCAACTCACTCTGCACATGTTGCACGGTACTCAGGGCCTCACATAGCTGAGTGCCAACAGCTTCCAGTCGTTTGATGAAACGAATTCATAGTTGCGAATATACGCAGCCATCAACTGCATAGTGGAACAACGACAGTGAAAATTTATCCCCGACCGGGAATCTAACCCGGATTTCCCAATTATCGCGAGCGATTGCCTTGCCTTTATGCGATCCGAGCACGCTTCAGGGCCAGATCCAGGCTTCCTTATGTCGTCAACCAGGTGCCTGCAACCTGCTCTCGTACATCCATTATGTATGTTCCCTTATAGGGGGCCATTTTGTTGAAAGTCGCTGATAAATACAATATTGCAGTGCCTCTGTTGTTCGGAACTACGATGTAATGTTCCTTAGGGAAAGTTGTATTTCCATTATTGTGTTGATGGTTGTCCATATTCGCAGCTGTGAATAAATTTCACGTATTTCATAACAGCTGTTGTCGCCGCCGTACCGCAACATAGCAGGTAAGATATCGTATTTATCTGCAGACAACGAACAAGCACATTCAATTAAAATGTCTCCCATTTGTGGGATAGTGAGTGTGCGAATGGAGGTTGTAGAGACATGATTGATGATATATTGAAGTTACCGTCTAGCCTTGAAGCATGCTCGGGTAGCCCAATGGTAAGGCGACAGCTCGTGATTTTCGGGATATCTGCGTTTGAGTACCGATCCGGCACAAATTTTCATTGTCGTCATTCCATCATCTAGCTGATGGTTGTCCATATTGGTAACTATGAATACAATTCATGAATTTAATGCATTCTATGTATTTAGAAGATAGGATACAGAGAAAAATCTATGTTTATGGCATTTATGGACAGAGGAAAAGCTTTTGAGAAGCTTGATTGATATATACTCTTAGAAATCCTGAAGGTAGTGTTGCCGAAATACATTGATCGAACAGCTTTTTTGAAACTTGTACAGTGACTATACAGCTATTGTAGGAGTTGAAAGACAGGAAAGGGAAGCAGTGGCGGAGAAGGGAGCGATATATGATTGTGGCCTGTCTATAATACGCACGCCCCGGTAGCTGAGTGGTCAGCGAGACGAAATGTCACGCCGAGGGCCCAGGTTCAGTTCCCGGCTAGGTCGGAGATTTTCTCAACTCAGGGACTGGGTGTTGTGTTGTCCTTATCCTCATCATAACCTCATCCCCACCGACACGCAAGTCGCCGCAGTGGTCTCAAAAGACTCGCACCAGGCGAACGGTCTACCCGAAGGGAGGCCCCAGCCACACGACATTTCATTTCATTTCATCTGTAACATTGTCAAATCGGTACACTGAGCAAGCAGTAGACGAAGCCAAAGAAAACACTGGAACACTGTAGAGCGATTTAAATTTCAGGGCGAAGATATGAAAACGTTGTGGTTTGCTGAAGACTTTGTAATTCTGTCAAAAGGAGTAAAATCTTGGATTAGCGGTTGCGCAGAATGAGTAATATTTTGAAAGTTAGTTATAGGATGAATAACAAAGGTAAAACATTGGAAACTACATGTAGTCGAACTGAAACAAGATAAGGGGATTAGAGATACAGAAAGAAGTAGACGAATTCTTCTCTTTCGGCATCGAAAAACTAATGACGGCCGAAGCAGACAGAATATAAAATAGAGATCGTCTACAGCAGGGAAAGCATTCCTGAAAAAGAAGAATTCGTTAACATCTGAAATAAATATGTTTTAGGGAGTCTTTTCTGAAAGTAATTGCCTATAGTGCACCATTGTGCGAAAGTCAAATGTGAGCGAATAGAAGATCAAAGAAGAAGCTTTGGCCACATGGCGCTATAGGAGAATTATGAAGTTTCGTTGGATAGATCACGTAGCTAATGAGGAAGTACTGAATCGGACTGGAGAGAAAAATAATTTATGATTCAGCCTGACTAGAGGAATGGATCGGTTCATAGGACGCATTTTGAGTTATTAACATATCCTCAGTTTGACATTAGGAAGATGTGCTTGCGTGTGTGGATGTGTGTGTGGGAAGGGGGTAAGAGGTAGTGGAGGAACTAAGGAATGAATGCAGCAAGCAGGTTAAATTGACGTAGGTTGCAATAGTTATTCAAAGGTGAAGAGGCTGGCAGAGAGTTGAGAGAATGGAGACCTGCATAAAAAAGTTCTTCAGAATGAAAACCACAATTGCAACAGCCTGCTAGATGTACTGTTTTGTTTTCACAGTTACTTGCATTACTAAGAACAATATCAAATCTATTTCTCCAACAATAATATCCATCACGGTGTATCGAGTCTTTTCCTATGCCCTTTTCTTTTTTAAACTGCTACTTCAGCTAGTGGTTTAGAACGCGAGACACAAGACTAAACGTCTGACGTTACACTTATTTGAATATATCTTCTGGGCTAGAATGAAAATAGCGGTTTTCTAGAAAGCTCATGCTTCATCTTCTGTTTAACACGAAATCAAACAGTCGTCTTTTTCATACGCTTTCCATTTCTTCTGGTGACGTCTGAATGATTCTTACCTCCGTTTTTCATCATAGAACATTAAGAGATGATTCATTAGTGGTTTTTCATGTCATAACTTACCTACCGGAGTAAATGTTAACGTTTATTAGAAAGTGAAGCAGTATATTTAAAGTTATTAATTTTTCATATTCTTAACAATCCTATTGGTGCACATTTAATTACCATACACTAGGCTTCACGGCAGAAGGAAATTTTAATTTTACTCCGTATTAATGAAATTTAGTTAGCAGGGTTCCTTTGCTGAAGAAAACTTTCTTCGGCGGGACCATTCCAATTCTGATACGTTCCTTGCTTCCTAGATAAGAGAATTCTTCGGTTTCTACACTGCGATATTCCCAACTGTAAATAACTAAGCCGCTGTTCTCTTTCCTTCCAAGCGACATCAACGTTCCCTGTGATTTGTTTAACTCATTCTGTGCCAGACCAGCCGTTTACTCGATTTTACAGGTCTACTGTCTTTCTAACTTTCGGCGTGGTGGGCTGTGATGACGGAGAACTTTATCATCTGAATATATTCATCTTGCGATTTCATTTTTTAAACAAAAGTCTCTGTAGAATGAAAGCCAATGAGACGTTAAACAAAGTGATTTACAGCGCAATATTGGCGTCCATGGTATAAAGTACAGCTGATTTTTGCACTTTCCTACATTGGAAACTGCAATGTATTTACATCTACATAAGATCGTCAGTATACATAGAGATACACTAGGGAGAAACGTTCACAAACATAGATATGTTTTATGTCCATAGTTTCGGGAATATGGGACGACGGAACAGGATTACAACCTATTAACTGCTTTGCAGTGGGATTCTCGACGCTGAGTACCAACATCAATGACTAGAATAATAGAAGGTAACAGGGAATGTACGTTTGGACATTGTAACTATCTTAACAGCACACTCTGATGAAGTATTCTGTAGAACGTAAAACAACGCTCAACTTCTGGGGTCAGGGGTTGTGTCGCGATGGAATAAATTGACGTAACGTTTATTGCGTGTACCTGCAGAAACCCTGTAACCATGATAGTTAAATAATTAGTGTAGGTAACATATAGAAATTGACGCCACATGTATTTATAAATGGAAGACAAACATACATCATTTTTCCTGTCTCAATCGGCAAAGTAAACACACCAGCAAAAGAATTGTCAGACGTCAGAGGACCGCGTTAGTGGAAATGAAATTACACCACATTGAAAAGCGTGTGCCTCCCAAAAACTCTTTAAATATTTGCGGCGCATTGTTTTCCGCGGCCGCATTCAGTTTCAGTAAAATTCTCCGTCATGTGATATAGATGAATGTGAAATATTCATTCATCTCGTACTGCTGCGAAATTGGCAGTTTACATGGAATGCGTCGTGTGACACCTACATCTACTAATAGCAAACCACCACGTGGAAGAGTCTTTTAGTAGAGACAAGGATTGCTGTCGTTATGTGCTCGACAGCACATGTAAGGGGCGATGTGTTGAGCCCAATGAGGTCGAATACATGTGGCAAGGAAGTCGAAAATTTCAATCTGACATTATTGTTTTGATATATTACGATTTAGCTGTAACTCTTATAAAACGTACGTTGTTTTCATAGCGCTTTCATTGATTCTATAATCCATTAATTTAACTTATATTGTGTTTCTCCACGATTAGAAATCTGTGGAGTGATACCAACGCCTAGAGAAAATGTTCTCGTAACCTGCGTTTTGTTTTAATTTTTAGGTGTTCTTCCTAATAAGCAAATCCCAACTCTGTGCAGAGTTACTGTAGTGTATGAGTACGGACGCTTAACTGAGTTTTGGACCGATTTATCCGCTTTGATGGAGCACAGGGAGGTTACACTAACTTTCGTGGCACAATAGTGGGATCGATTCTCAAATAAAATAGTGTAAGTGCCATACTGCACATTCCTATGTGGCCTGCGTGACTCAGTCGAATTACGACGCTGCAAGAATGGATATTCCCTCCAAATTTTCAGCCGAAGCGTTTGATTGGTTCGGGAGATGCTTCTGGAAGCTTCCGGTAGCTATCTCGGGGCAGGAGGGTGACAAATAAGGTGTATTTCTACGCGCTCTTCTCTGAAACTGATCGCTCTGCGCCGTAAGGAGAGAAGACTCGACGATGAGGACTGCGAGAAAAGGCGAGCAAACTGCAATCTTTAATGCCGGAGTGAAAGCCGACTCGTGGACAGTCATTTTGTCTTGTGGGGGGGGGGGGAGGGGGGGGGAGTGAGGGCGGAGGGGGGCGAGTGTTGTGGATTCGGGGACGCCACTGAAACTGCATCCACATATTTAATTATAACGGTCAGTCAGACTGCGTCGGACAACTCCAGAGATTATGATGAAAAATTTCATTTCTGTTTATAGTCAGATAGAAACAGATAGTAAATGGGAGTTAATTCAATTCTAACGTTTTCAGATTAGCTTTGGGGTGCTGCCCAACGTACGAGGGTTGCCCAGAAAGTAATGCACCGCATTTTTCTCTCAGCCGAAAACAATGCTACGAATGAGAAACGTTACGTATGTATTGTTTGAAGGCTCCTGAGTGAACGCGCCAAGTTTCTGTCACTTCCGGAAGGTAGCGTAGCTGCAGGACTGTTTCGAAATGGCGTCTGTAGGTGATGTACGTTACAAGCAGCGTGCCGTCATTGAATTTCTCACTGCACAGAAGGAAACTATGGGGAATACTGACAACCGCGTGTGCAAAGTGTATGGGGCATCTCCTGTCGACAGAAGTACAGTTGGGCGCTGGGCACGAAGGGTGACGTCATGAGAAGACGATTCGGCGGAGCTCCATGGTTTCCAGCGGTCGGGGAGACCACCAATGGCTGTCACACCTGACGTTGCAGCGACCTGATGTTATTCGCGAGGATAGACGCATTACGACTCGGCAGTTGGCGCTGTATGTGTCAATCAGCAAAGGATTCACACAGCGGAAGGACGCACTAACAGGGCATACGCGCCCTTGTTTCGCGCTGGGGGATGGTCATAGAAAGGGATGGAGATTACGGAAGAAATAGGGTGTGTAGATAAAACATCTTTCGTGTGTGTAAGTATCATTATATTAAATAAAGAATTGTCGAAGAAAAAATGCAGTACTTCACTTTCAGGGCAACCCTCTTACATTCATATCGAACACTGTAGATGAGTCGTGGGAGACCACAGTGGTTGCTGCCGTCCAGAGCCGTTTCAGCCAGCACGCTGAAATTGTAAGAAACAAGTAACTGTAAGCGTGACTGGCGATGAATTGTGGACTCCGGAATGCTTCATCACCATTTTAGTCTTTCTACTTTCGAAGAATTATGAGACTATTTAGAACCTTCGTATCAGCTCGTGTGAATCTCAGTTTTCTTGTTTAGAAATACGTTGTTCCGAAATAGTCCATTCTGTCATTAATTACCGTTGCTTTAATTACCGGAGCCTTCACTTGCCTCCCTCAGTTCGTTCCGTATATGCTCTGTAGGTTTCATTGCTGAAGGATCAGTGTTCCGTTTCGTTTCTCACACTTTACTGCAGCAAGTCAAGAGTGTGGATGATTAACATCCCTTCCAATGTAGTTTCCGTTTCCTCAGTGCACGGAGTACGCACTACGGTGATCTTTGGTCCATATGGTTTCACGCAGCTGGGAATGAGTACTGGACAATTAGATTAACTAGGTTTCAGTTTGTTTATTTCCCGATTCTATGTCAAATGGACAAGAGAATTTTAATAAATGTTGTACTTCTCAATTCTTCTTTAAAGTTACCTATTTCTCGGTACCACATAGCTATAGTCGGTAGTACAAACTAGAAAGTTACCAGTTGCATACAAAGACCTAGTAGTCATCATCTTGAGGCAGTACCGAATTAATGGTATCTTGCGTAGCGTTCTCCATTAAATTCAAGACAAAAATAATTCATTTTTTGTGTCGATGCAACTCGATAAAGCCTTTCCAATTATGTTGGACGAATTATAATTACAACAAAATAAATTACGATGTCTGATAAGAGAAGACACTGATTTGTAGCCCAGAAACGATCATCTGTTAACCATTCTCAAGTTTTGTTAATTGTCACCTGCAGAAATCTTCAACGATTGGTTCTACAGTTAATTGTAATAAAACAACAAGTACCTTTCCCTCTGATAGACACATTCGGTTTGTGGTATCATCCTTCTTCAGCTGAGGAACGATTTCTCTTTCCACAAAACAAAGGGCGCAGTGGTTAAGATAATGGGAGTTTGTAACATTAAATTTATAAAATTAGGGAATTAAATGGCCTTCGTCCCTGAAACGGGAGTGAAATGGGACTTATTCATTGAAGAGCCAAAGAAACCGGTACACAGCCCATTATCGTCCAGGACCCCACGAACACTCAGAAGTGTCACAACACGACGTGGCATGGACTCGGCTAATGTCTGAAGTAGTACTGGGGGGAACTGACACCGTGAATCCTTCAGGGCTAAGCATAAATCCGTAAGAAAATGGAAGGGTGAAGATCTCTTCTGAAAAGCACGTTGCAAGATATCCTAGATATGCTGAATAATAATCATGTCTGGTGAGTTTGGCGGCCAGAAGAGTGTCCCTACAGCCACTCTGGAGCAATTTTGGACGTGTGGGGTGTCGCAAGTCCGTCGGAATGCACACTGGGCATGAATCGATGTAGGTGGTCAGACAGGATGCTTGCGTACGTGTCAGCTGTCAGAGTCGTATCTAGACGTATCAGGAGTTCCATATCACTTCAACTGCACACGCCCCCCAGCATTAAAGAGTCTCCACCAGCTACAGCAGTCCCCTGCTGACATGCAGGGTCCATGGATCCTTGAGGTTGTATCCAGACCCGTACATATCCATCCGCTCGATACAATTTGAAACGAGATTCGTCCGACCAGGCAACATGCTTCCAGTCATCAACAGTCCAATGTCGATGTTGATCGGCCCAGGCGACGAGTAAGCTTCGTGTCGATCACTCATCAAGGGTAAGCGAATGGGCCATCGGCTCCGAAAACCCATATCGATGATATTTCGTTGGATGGTACGTATGCTGATGCTTGTAGACGCCCAGCAGTGAAATCTGCAGCGATTTACGGAAGGATGGCACTTTTGTCACGTTCAAAGGCTCTTTTCGGTCGTCATTGATCCCGTTCTTGCGGGATCTTTTTGCGGCTGCTGTGATGTAGGAGATCTGATGTTTTACCGGATAGCTGATATTCACGGTACACTCGTGAAATGGTCGTGCGTGAAAACACCCACTTCATCGATACGTCGGAGATACTGTCCCCCATCGCTCATGCGCCGACTGTAATAACACGTCAAACTCACTTAAATTTTGCCGACGTGCGATTGCAGCAGCAATAAGCGATCTAACAACTGCGCCAGACACTTTTTGTCTCATATAGATTTTGCCGTATTCTGCCTGATTACATATCTCTGTTTTTGAATGCGCATGCCTATAACAATTTCTTTGGCGTTTAAGTGTATATCAACATTCTCTTTATACGAGAGTTATTTTCGCCAGGTTATTTTAATGTAACGCCTTCAGACTGTGATTATTGGTGGGCACCAAGATGGCAGTAACTCAAAAGTAAAGCAACTTGAACAAATTGTAATTTAAAGAAATTTGGTATATTTTAAGTATGCAGCTACGTGATGTGGTTTTCGCTAATTTTTACAGTGCTGCCCCTTGAATGTAGGAACCAATTATTGTCCATCAAGTTTAATGTATACCTCGATTAGGTATACCCAATTTGTAATGTTGGGTGTGTTTTGTAATCCTCATACAGAGAAGTTAAATTTTGGAACCTGTTTTGCCATATGATGTCAGACTTTTTCTGATGTAGCAATCCACGTATTTTTAATTACGTCAGTAAGTGAGAATTATAGAACAGTTGAGGAGTTCACTGGTTTTGAAGATAATATAGAATGTTTCATATGAGACTTTGTGAAGAAGAAACTTCATTTTGAATAAAATTTCCAAAATGAAGCATTTGGTCTTAGGATATCAGTACGTCATCCTTTTCCATGTCATGTTTATTTGAATCCAATGAATATTTTTTAAAGACATCATTTTTCAATCAGATTAAGAAAAATATTAATGTGCCAGAATCAGAAAAGTGATAATGTTTGGAACAGCTTCAATGCGGGCAGCACTGCACAGCGCTGAGCAAATTTCCAGTATTCTCACTGAACATTTACAAGGTAATTCATTTATCAGCTAATCTGCTGATACTATTTCTACGAAGCTATTTTACGACTGGCATTATATTTCGCTGTGCCAAGATTGAATGTTTGCTATGCCTACTGTGCAAAGAACAGAATAAAGAGATTACTTCTGTTGTGACTCTAGAACTAAGGAAAATTTATTTGATTGTTTATTTGCACAGGGACCATTGTCAATTTATTGTACAGGGCCATATAACACGGTGCTCACGAGACTGAGTAAATTTTAGAGAGACTGATTTCGTTATGAACATTGTGTATTGGTTTTCCACAAGAAGTTTTTCAAATATTTTTGGATTACACTAAAACTGATTAAGCACAGAATTTGCTCAAGAATACATACATTAGAGTGACCAAAATATTACGCATTTCATATCCATTGGCAAACAAAAACCAAATCTTTTATGAGGAACGTTACAAACGTCAAATCTCGGATGCTGCCCACTGTCAGTTTGCGAACCATTCAACGCAACCTCATCGATATGGGTTTTTGGAGCCAAAGGCCCACTCGTGTACCCTCGATGACTGCACGACGGAAATCTTTACATCACGCCTGGGCCCGTCAACACTGACATTGGACCGTTGATCACTGGAAACATTTTGCCTTGTCAGAAGAGTCTCATTTCAAATTGTTTCGAGTGGATGGACATGTATGGGTATGGAGACAAACCTTTTGAATCCTTATACCCTGCATGTCAGCAGGGGAGTGTTCAAGCTGGTGGAGGCTCTATAATGATGTGTGGCGTATGTCCATTCTGATGGACTTGCGATTCCCCAAACGTCCACAATTGCTACATAGTTGATCCAGTGACACTCTTCTGTGCATAAACACTTCCGCTGGCCTCCAAACTCGCCAGAAATGAACATTGTTCTGCTTATCTGGGATGCCTTGTAACGTGTAGGATTCGTGGTGTCAGTACTTTAGACATTAGTCGAGTCCATGCCAATCGTCTTGTGGTACTTCTGCATGCTAGCCGGGCCCCAACAGGTTATTAGGTAGGTGTACCAGTTTCTTTGGATCTTCTGTGTATTTTTTTCTAATTATAGCTGATTTTCCGCGAGTTTTACCGAGTTTATGCCACTTTTCATATTTTAGGATAGTTTTCCGTATGTATATACTTATATTGCTGACATAACTATGCACTGTTTGATTTTATACGAGGATATTTGCTTCTTTTATACATCAGTCTACTAAAATATCCTAAGAATTCCCCTCTTTCCAGTGATCTACATGTATGCACTTTGGACGAACATGAAAAGTATAGTAACAATCGCTTTGCACCTGAATGAGACTCAACAAGTGCTGCAGATATTAATTTATTGGAAACTTGAAGTCTGAAAATAATTCTGTGTACTGCTCTGACACATCAGAGAGCTTGTCTACAGATTCGTGTAGTGCTGCACTCTATCGAAACTCGGAGTCTGTAAAGAATTCTACATGTTTATTATACTGTTATTGCTCACCAGATGAGCTTGTCTATGTCTGTTGGGGAGACCTTCTAACACAGATACATATCGACAACACTGCCAGGACATGGAGAAACTGTATATTTTTGGTAGGATCCTAAGGGACGCGATTTTTTAAAAAATAGAAGTTCGCTTACAAGAAGTAAGTTGACGTTAAGTACAACTGCTCCAATGAATTTTCTATCACGTAACAGCGAATACAAGTGGAGGTGGCTGCGGTTGGCAGGGTGCACAGTTATAAAAAAAAACACGTGTGTCTCTCCTATGTTCCCTAGAGTGGCCAAGTGTCTCGCTTTGTTCTGTGGTCCACCTGCCTTTCACGAACTCGTGGAGAGGGATCAGGACCTTTGGCTGCTGGGTGACTAGACATCTACCTGCTTCAGCTATGGTAATGGCTGATTCATCTCGTCAGTTTTCTTTTTCTACATTTCGTAATAGCCAGCAATAAACCATTGCAATGGTAAAGTGGTACTTGCCATAGTGTACAGGCTACATTCCCTTGGCTATAGCTTGTCGTGGAACCAAAAAATAAATGTTTGTTTCTGATATATGGGTAGATTGCGTGAAACAGGCTGTTCTGCGATGATCAAATTGCTTATGAACGAATGTCTGCTGGATATAGCCTTCTTCAATTACAGGTGACTGAAACCTTACACACAGTTAGTGGAGGTGGGTTATTTAAGAAATATGTCCGATGTCAGCAAGCTGACAGTAATTTTTTTCATTTATTGATAAAACCTTATAGGGCTGTCTACTAGGTAACATTAGGAGGTTATATTACAAAGCATACTCTCAGGACTTGTTTCTGCGTTTCGTAAACGCCAACGTGGTATACCATTGCACTGGTAAAATGGGACCTGCCATATGTACAAGCAATGTCCTCTTCAGTTATAACTTGTTGTTGCCAAACATAAGATGAGTGTGCTTTTTTTGACTTCTGAACAGAACGTGAGATAGTCAGTATTCTGTACTGACATTTCATAATGAAAGTAGGCTGTCTAGGTTTTTATATTGGTAACGCCATGTAGCGCTCTGTATGAAAATCACTGGCTATGCTGTGTGCAGTCTGTGACTGGTTGGCATTGTTTTTGGAATATTCGCCATTGTAGTGGGCAGTTGGCTGTTAACAGAGCGTAGCGTTGCGCAGTTGGAGGTGAGCCGCCAGCAGTGGTGGATGTGGGGAAGTGAGATGGCGGATTTTTGAGAGCGGATGATCTGGACGTGTGTCCATCAGAAACAGTACATTTGTAAGAATGGATGTCATGAATTGCTATATATATATTATTACTTTTGAACACTTTTAAGGTAAATAAATTGTTTGTTCTCTATCAAAATCTTTCATTTGCTAACTATGCCTAAAAACATTTATTTTTAAAGATTTTTGAATTACAAAGAAAGTTTTCCGTGATACATTTCGTTCCATTGCTGTAATCTGTAACACCTGAGGGTATAATTACATTAATCCTCAGGGGGGTACATGCTTACCTTGTGTACCATGTGTTTGGAAAGCACAAGGAGCCCTAGCTAACATGGAATTTGCTTATACATCTTTACACATCGGTACTATATTTCACTAACACAGAATTATACAGCTATCTGATTGTTTAACAGAGAAACAAACTTTTTTTTTACTATGTCAGTGACACACAGTTCCGCAATTACACATTTGGATAAAATCACACTTATTAAATTGTATTTTGTCTGTACTTTGTGAACTGTTCATTTTTTTTTTTTTTTTTTTTGAACGATTGTGATACTATGAGAGCTTTGAATGATGTATTTGGTATGGGATCATGATTTTTAAAGTACGTTTGAGGTAGATGACTTTATTGAAGGTCTTGAAATTATTGAAAGAAGCTGCGACGATTTTGAGATGTGATTGATCTGTTATAATGTTATTATTACGATGACGATGTGTATTATGCTGTTGAGGTATGTTTATGATCAATAAGCTGATGCTATATGAGGAATTTGATTATGCTTCATATCTGTTATGATGAAATATTGAAGAAGTGTTGACGAATATGTATATGTGTAATAAGGTAAGGAATAATGAGTAGTGGTTAGGGACTCTGATTTGTGAAAAAGGATACTGGAAACCAAGAATCGTACTTTAAGAGTTATGAATTGTGTGTACATATGTGAATTTTAGTTACCACAATGCTGACAAAACTTTTGGACACTTTTATATATGAGATTTTCTCTCTACACACTTCTAATGTAAATTTCTAACCTTTGAATTTTTTTATTTTATATGAGACTGTCACTGTAGTGGAAACTGCTGTCGTAAATATTTCAATAAAGAAGGTAGATGACCTTGACGTAATGTGCTGTGGAGACCCAGCTGAGCGACAGTTACCTGGAAAAAACCATTAGTGTGGGCCTTTCAGAAGCACAGGTGGTGAAAAAAAAGGGGCCATTATCGTCACTATTGACGTTTCTTTGTAGAAAGCATCACAAATACGACATGCTCAAACTTGAAAACATATGATTACACTGTGGAGCTCGTAATTTATGATATTTACTAAAATGCCTAATGAAATGATGAGAAACATTTTACATCTATTGTCTTTGTAGTTGAGAGATTGCTCATTTCGTTTAGTATCTAGTATCTAGCTCCACTGCAGCATTGGTTAAAATAAAATTTTATATATGTACTAATATAAACATTTTATGCCTACACATCCAGTAAATAATAAATTTATGATCTACTTCAAGAAAGCGAAGGAGCACAAAAGGACATTTCTCTTCGCAGGAATTGCCTACATAATTTTCTTTTCAAGTACTTGGTAATTTATTTTGTAGAATAAGTTTTGGTGCACCACTTTAATTACATACACATTAAGATGTGAATAGACATTTCCCTTATCTGCATTGTTGTCATTAGTGTACTATTTTTTCTGCTTGAGCTTTGTCATGTTTAGATATTTGTTATTGCATTTGCTGCTGCTGTTTGCAAGGCATACTGCAACTGAATTTCACTTTGTATTATTCTGTTAAGCCAGTTTTACTACTGATTTATTTTTCTTGTAGCTGCACGTTGGCTCATAATAGTTGTAATGTTGCATTTGCTTTGCCAATTTATATATATATTGCTGCTTGCTTTGCCAATTTGCATGTTTTGTCATTGCTGTTTGTGTTAATTATTTTGTGCTGCTGCATTGCCTTGTCCCTTAGTTTATGCATCTGAGCTCAGTAGATCTAAGTTAGCTTAAGATGGGGTAGGCTATATAAGGGAACGAGTTGTGATGAATTGGAAGAAATGCATTGAGATGGTATAAGAAAATGGTTTGGCCAAAAAAGTATTTTGAAAGAGGATATGAACAAAAAAGTAGGGTTCAGGAACAACAAGTTTAGGTAGGATATTCTTGGAAATAAATGATGAGGTAAGATAATGGAAAATAAATATTGAGGTAAGAAAAATGTGAACATATATATACAGAAAGCATGCTTGGATAGGATTTTTTGGCGGAAACAAATGTTGAAATAAGAGGAAAGATTTATGGAATGAAGTTTTGGGTTGGACTGCAGTACCATATGTCACACTGAAAACAAACCCTGTCCTGTCCTTTTGTATCATTCCGCTATGTGTTTTTGTACCCTTGTGTAGTTGTGTTCTTCCTGTCATTATGTGTTTATAAGACATATGTTGTAGAATTTTTCTAATACTCAGCTACATTCACTATGATGAGGAATACTGTTATCCTCAAATATAATTTGCATTAATAATATGTCATTTTCTTTGTAAAGATGTTTACACACTATTAATTCTGTTCTGTTTCAATTTTCATGTGTGAAATTTACGTTTCAAAAACTATTCTCATTATTTTATTTATTTACTTACATCATAATTCCTGTAACACTGATGTATATGTCTATTTCTATTCTTGTGTAAAGCCTGTATTACTACAAATGTTATCTGTACTGTTATGTTCTTTAATGACGATTTTGTATCATCGTAATTGTATTCTTATGTTGCAAATTTATAGTTATATAGACACCAGTTCTTCAAATTAAGTTACATTTCACTGCACACATTTCTGTTGGTCATAGTACATGCACAATATGTGAGAAGTTGAGACTGTTAGTGTTTGCACATGTGTTGATAATTCAGCAAGGGACTGGATAACAGCATTGCTGGTTCTAAGTATAATTCCAAAAACGTTTTAAGTGCACAAGTGGTGGTATGTGGACTTGCTATATTCTCCGCAAGACTCTTCAAGGACTACAGTGGGTCTGCACGTTTGATGGCCCACCAACACCATTATCTCCACAAGGACTGCACCTCTGGTGGCCCACCAATACCGTAATCTCTACCAGGACTACAGTGGGTCTGCTGTGTGATGACCTACCTACCAATATTCTTCAAACTTCGACTGACTCTGCGGTGGGTTTGCTCTGTTGTGGTCCATTACCTGTCTGCATGTCAAGAGTCAGCACTGCCTTTCCGTTGTTGTCTCCAGCTCGTGGTCGTGCGGTAGCGTTCTCACTTCCCACACCCGGGTTCACGGGTTCGATTCCCGGTGGGGTCAGGGATTTTCTCTGCCTCATGATGACTGGTTATTGTGTGCTGTCCTTAGGCTAGTTAGGTTTGAGTAGTTCTAAGTTCTAGGGGACTTGTAACAACAACTGTACATATAATATTTTTTTCTTCTGATTTTCGATAAATTAGTGTAAGCAATGTTTTGATTTCATTTCTTTTCCTTTTCGTGTCATTATGTTAAAGAAACTGTAAGCAACTTTCGATGTGAATATTAATATTTATGTCAAATTTCAAGCAATGCTATAACACAATTGAAGTGTAACCCATGTTGAATCTATTGTAACATGTTTAAAATTGTAATTGTGCGCCTGGTCCATATGTAGGCAATGTATTAGGATACGTGGAATGTAAAACCTTTGGTGAATACCCTGTCTGTAGGGGAGCAGTAAAAGGTGGAGGCAGGCGACCGCGGGAAAATGCACACGGGCGCTGCACGGCATACCGGGCTCAGAAGAGTTAGTCGGAGTTGGGCATCGGTCTGAGAGACATGATCTGGATCGAGGAGGCTCTCCTGGAAAATGTGATTTCATTGAGCCTTGGATGTGCTGTTTCCGACGACTATACAGCATGGCTATATACCATAGGCACTAAATGGAAAAGGATTGCGACGCTAAGAAGAAGCAAAGTGCCGATACATCAAGAGCCATAGCTGTGATTGTATGTGTGCTTTGCGCCTCGCCATCTCGCCGCCCGCCAACCGCCGCATCGACACAAACAGGTTGAAACATTTAGTACTGTATTCGTGTGGACCAGTGTTACTTTTGTTCCTGACTGTTCAATAACAACTTAACTTTTACCAGAATTGTCCTATCATTTAATTATCCTCATCACTAACCTAGACAGGGTCCTTTCCACATGTTGTGCAATCCGAGTGTCCCGAAATGAAGATTTAAAGTTTATGTTAATAAGAATTACCTGCAGACCTATCTATGCTAGAATGATGTTTAAGGAACTTTATTGTTAATGAATATACAAGTAAAGAACATAGGTCTGACAAAGTTGGAAGGTAATGTTGAAATTGGTTTAGTAATGAAGAATAATTAATTTGAGACAAAAATAATGGTAGTTAAATAAGCAAGAAATAAGACAAAAAGAGTAGTAATTCATATATTGGAAACCTTGAGTGCTTAATGAGTTCAATAGTCAAAGAATTTCAATACAGTGACAATTACAGTTTCAGGGTCCCCCCCCGCTTTTCTTTTCTATTCATTTAAATTCTGAAGTGTACTGAACTGATTTGACCAGCAAAGTTAAAGTCAGTATAAAACCTAAATTTATCAGTGTTTTACCCTTCTTAAAATTGACATTGTATGTCTGTTTCAAAAGTGCTATTTCTAGGGTAACCTATGCCCGATTTCAGTCGGATCAATAGACAAAATGCAGTTTGTAGTAATCATTATAGTGTAATGTTGTGTATTTATAGCTTGTCCAAATTAGTACAGAAAGGGAAAATATTAGTTCAGTAGATTTTTCTGGTTCTAAAATTTACCATATAATGCAGTATTACTACGTGTTGTTATGCTTGTACGTACATCCACTTGTTCAAGGAAAAAACTCACTTAATGCCTAATTAGGATGGCGACCGTATTATTAACAATTGGTAGCATCTGCTGTCTATGTTTCTTGCCCGTCCAAACATGTAGTTGCACTTTAGACTTGCTTGACGTATCATTGTTGTTACTGAGTGGGTGTAAGTCTGATTTTGCCTCCATTCAGGTACACGCGGTCAACATATTTACTAAAATCCTTTCTTATAAGGTGAAGCCCATCAACTTACCACAGTACAGGCTTTAAAGAGTTAACGTACGCCCAGGCGTAGACGTTACAAGTGGCTTCCCGGTGACAGGACATCCAATTGTTATCAGTCACAAATTAATGTGAATACCGAGCAGTGGATGTTCAGTGGCACGAACTGCAATATTATTTAGTAAAATAAATAACAGTGAACTTCAAATACGATAGTGTAGTGCAATTTGCATTCAGTATGGACGGGAGAGTAGACAGAGTAGATGTGCCGAGCGTAATGGAAGAGGCGCATGGCAATAGCAGGAGTTTACATGGCCAGATAACAGATGGCGTTAGCGAAAGTCAATTGGCGTATATACAATATCACGAACATGTTAATGAACAGATTGAAATGTCGAGATTGCCTCGAACACAGCAAGAGATCAAACAAGAAGTAGGGGATGACTTTGTAGACGGTAGTGGGTACGTGAACGAATCCACTGACATGTTTGATTCTCCACAGATAAAGAAAGAACCGAAAGAAACTTTTGAGGTAGGATTGGAACACACTGATTCTGTAGAACAAAACAGTATGAAAATTTTAAGCATGAACGACTTATTTGAACAATTAACCAAACAAATTGTAGGACAGAGTGATCAGCTTCAAAAACAAGTCAATAATCAGGTTAGTCAGCTCAAAACACAGAATGATCAACTTAAAACACACGTTGCAGAGCAGCTCAAAACACAGAATGATGAGCTTAAAACACAGGTTAGTCAGTTTAAAACACACGTTGACGAGCTGCTTAAAACACAAAGTAATCAGATTAAAGCACAGGTCGGAGAACAAGGAATTAAAATTAGTAAACAAATAGAACAGGTAGAACAAAAAGTGGGTAATTTAAGTTCTGTCGTAAATACTATTAAATTTGAAATTAACACAATTAACAAAAATATGGATACTATGCAAGGGGAAATTGACAACATTAACAGTAGGTTTGATGTTGAAATTCTTAACATCCAAGAGAAAGTAGAGCCGCTAGTTGAAACGAAAGTAGACGAAATAGTTTTCGGTCTTAAAACTGAGATCGTAAACGAATGTCAACACGGAATACCACAGTTGAAAAAGGCAGTTTCAGACACTGAAAGAGAATTAGGCGAAAAGGTGACCAGATGTGTACTAAAGTGTGAACAAAATACACCGAAAATTCAAGGCAAAATTTTCGATCTTGAGGGTAAAATTAAAGATAGACCTGGTGTTGTTTGTGCCGACCGCGGTGGTCTAGCGGTTCTAGGCGCGCAGTCCGGAACCGCGCGACTGCTACGGTCGCAGGTTCGAATCCTGCCTCGGGCATGGATGTGTGTGGTGTCCTTAGGTTAGTTAGGTTTAAGTAGTTCTAAGTTCTAGGGGACTGATGACCACAGTAGTTAAGTCCCATAGTGCTCAGAGCCATTTGAACCATTTTTTGTTGTTTGTAGTGGCATACCACTTACGAAGCTGTTAGAAGGTGAGGAACGCTTCGATCCCGCCAAGAAACATAACGGATGGCATCTGTTGGATTTCATCAAGAATTGCGAGAGAATATTTCTTGAACACTTGTCTGATCAGGAAAAGATAAACGTAGTAATTAACGCCTTAGCAGGTGACGCTAAGCGCTGGGGAATTAATCTGAATACCGAACGAATGACGTTCGAAGAAATTAAGCAAAAGTTTACGGAGGAATATTGGTCCGAACAAAAAAAAGGATCGTTTGTGGCGCGAGTTTATCATGGCCAAACTTCATGATAACAGGGGCAGGAATTCTTGAAGAGATTTCTGCGAATATTGGTACCGGAAGTTGACGCATTTAAGAGGAAGAAGATCCGATTCTGAAATAATATGGGAAGATTCGAAGAGATACGTGGCAAGCAATCATCGTTGCTTCCAAGCGTTTCTCGAAAGGGTCGAAGACGAAGACCACTGGCGCGAAAGTCGTGTCAATTATCAAAATATTGGTAACAGGAATAATCGTAATAATGACGAGAGAAATGACGGCGAAGGGTTTCGCGTCAACGTGATACAGAGAGGAAGAGGCAGAGGAAGAGGAAGGGGAAGTTATCTAGGTCGCGGTAGAGGGTATACCGCGCAAGATAATAATGACGCGGGAAACTGATTTCCGCGAACGTTGCGGGCTAAACGGAAGCGGACAGTACATACCGGCCCCGATTTAAGAAATGTTACCAGACCGACAGTAAAGTTATGAGACAGGTTAGAGACAGGCGTGGAACGACGCAACGTGTTGTTGCGAAACAAGCGTCAGGTGCGGGCATAAATGAGTCATCGTTGCCGCGCCGAGCGCAACATGTTAGCAGGCGAGTGGAGCATCAGAGGGCAACGGTCCAACTGGCAAAACAGCTGTTCAGAGAGAAACCAATAACAATGCGGCAGCATTAGATACGAGCACTGCCGTAAGTACTGGTGCATACATTACGAGTGGTAATTCCGTGGCGAAGGAAATAGTAGATGAAACGGTGGAGACACAGAGAGGCGCGGTTAGCAGTGTTAGCAAAAAAGTAAATGGTGAGAATGATCTAGCAGAATTAACTGACTGGTGTGTGGAGATCGACGATCTGTACAAGGGCCTAAAGCAATGTGAGTGGGAGGATTTTAAGAAGGAGTATGAGGCAAGGAAGGTGATTAGTGAAAAAGGAGATAAAAGGAACGTCGATAAGGTGACGTGGCCCAAAGTTGAAGAGGAGAGAGTAAACAGCGCCGCGCTGAGTACGCGTGCTGCCGATAGGAGGATGATTAAAGATAGGAAGGAATTGGAGGATGAAATACTAAGCATTGACGAGGAAGTAACTTCTGTTAACGATCCGCCAACAGTACGAGCTGCTACCGAAAAGCACCGTGAGGAAGGAGCAGGTAATTACCTGAAAGTAATTGAAGTCCGTGAGGATTACACGAAATATGAATTAACAGTAGATGTGAGTAAAGCTGATAATGAGGACGTTTTGCCAAAAGAGGATATTGAATTAAAATTAAAGCCTGACGAAAATGTAGAGGGGGAACTTAGTGGCTGTCCCAGAAAAGCTTTTATGTTAGAACCTGAAAGCGATCCTGAATGGTCGGATTCTGACGATAGTTCAGATGACGAATATTTCGGTAATAGTGAAAATAATGGGGATACAGCTAATTGCGATATTGTACCTAATGATGACGAAGTTCCAAAACAAAATCCAGATGTTGAGACTGAACAAAGAAAGAAAGAGCCACCGGACGACTCAGTGTTTATTTTGCAACGAGTTCAAGTAAGTAAAGACTTTGAACTCCAGAAACCGAAAAAGCCACCAGATGGAAATGATTCACAGGTCAGGAACGCATCTTGGGACGATGTCACAGTCGACCAAGGTGTGTTGTGGAAAGAAACAGGAAGGGGCATGATGTAGAGCCTGGGGCAGATTTATATCGGATTTTGAGAATGTCATGAACACATTACATCATGAAACTACTGGGTTCCCACCGGAAGAAATTTTGTTAGGCAGCAGAAGCAAAAGTTTAATTGAGGAGAAACTAGAGTTTCCGCCTTGTACAAGCTTGGGGTTGAGTCAAAAGAAAGAATTAGTCAGAAAAGGGGCAAAGCAAAAAGCTCAATCTAGATCTACAAGACACAATAAAAATCTGAAGGTCTCAAAATTTAAAATTGGAGATTATGTTCTTTTAAAAACCCACGAAAAATCTAGTGAACTGAAGCATGAAATTTCTAAATTTAAATATATTTATAATGGACTGTATATAATACAGAACATTCCACACGATAATGCTTACTACCTGATCTACCCAAAATCCAAAAGACCTTTAGGCATAAGAAATATTGTGGATCTGAAACTGTATGTTCCTAGAAGTGAGTGAACTAAATACAATCAGAAAACAATTTACAGTAAATATGCTGTATATAATGCTGAAGCTAATTTATGCCAAATGTCACAAACCTTTGGAACTTAGGTAGACCAATATCAGTGTACTAATGTAATTATGTGAGTTTCAGATTACCAATTGTACTATAAATGTAAAGAGTTATGGAGAAAAAGGGCTGAAAAGAAAGGATAAATGCTATCAGCCAGATAAAAGATGGGACTGTCAAAAATGAAAATGGGCAGTGTATGAGCCATAATATAAAGGACTGCTACACCAAAGAGGGCAGATAAATAGTCAAAGGAGAATTGTGTGATACAGGAGATGTGACAATATGAGGTGAAAAGGACTGCCCAAATATGAATAATAGGCAGCAAATGTGTGTAGTAATTTTCTAAATATTATTGTGTGTTTTTTTTAGTAAATAAGGAAATGGACTGCCATTCAATGCAAGCAGCAACAAATTGTCTTATAGTGTATATAGATATTTGTGTTTGCTTTTGTAGTTAAGTGGTTGTGTTACAGATTTTGAAATCATTTCTTTGAGAAATTTAGTAAATATGAGTAATTTGCTATTTAAATAATGTTGTGGTAGGAGAGTGGACTGTGTCAAAGGCACTTAAGTAAATGATAGGTAAATGTTCTTGATATGTTAAAAAGTGTAGACATATATAATGTGAGTGAAAGGAAGCTTGTGGTATAATTTTTTTTTTTTATGATGAGAAATTCACATAAAGATTCAGAACCACTGTATAAATGTAAAATTTAGTGTTCCCATCAAATTTGTACTTAGTAAAATTTACTGGAAACAGGGGCATGTGTAACAACAACTGTACATATAATAATTTTTTCTTTGATTTTCGATAAATTAGTGTAAGCAATGTTTTGATTTCATTTCTTTTTCTTTTCGTGTCATTATGTTAAAGAAGCTGTAAGCAACTTTCGATGTGAATATTAATATTTATGTCAAATGTTCAAGCAATGCTATAACAGAACTGAACTGTAGCCCATGTTGAATCTATTGTAACATGTTTAAAATTGTAATTGTGCACCTGGTCCATACATAGGCAATGTATTAGGACATGTGGAATGTAAAACTTTTGGTGAATACCCCGTCTGTAGGGGAGCGGTAAAAGGTGGAGGCAGGCGACCGCGGGAAAATGCACACGGGCGCTGCACGGCATAACGGGCTCAGAAGAGTTAGTCGGAGTTGGGCATCGGTCTGAGAAACATGCTCTGGATCGAGGAGGCTCTCCTGGAAAACGTGATTTCATTGAGCCTTGGATGTGCTGTTTCTGACAACTATACAGCATGGCTATATTCCATAGGCACTAATTGGATAAGGATTGCGACGGTAAGAAGAAGCAAAGTGCTGATACATCAAGAGCCACAGCTGTGATTGTATGTGTGCTTTGCGCCTCGCCATCTCGCCGTCCGCCAACCGCCGCATCGACACGAACGGGTTAAAACATTTAGTACTGTATTCGTGTGGACCAGTGTTACTTTTGTTCCTGACTGTTCAATAACAACTTAACTTTTACCAGAATTGTCCTATCATTTAATTATCCTCATCACTAACCTAGACAGGGTCCTTTCCGCATGTTGTGCAATCCGAGTGTCCCGAAATGAAGATTTAAAGTTTATGTTAATAAGAATTACCTGCAGACCTATCTATGCTAGAATGATGTTTAAGGAACTTTATCGTTAATGAATATACAAGTAAAGAACATAGGTCTGACAAAGTTGGAAGATAATGTTGAAATTGGTTTAGTAATGAAGAATAATTAATTTGAGACAAAAATAATGGTAGTTAAATAAGCAAGAAATAAGACAAAAAGAGTAGTAATTCATATATTGGAAACCTTGAGTGCTTAATGAGTTCAATAGTCAAAGAATTTCAATACAGTGACAATTACAGTTTCAGGGTCCCCCCCGCTCTTCTTTTCTATTCATTTAAATTCTGAAGTGTACTGAACTGATTTGACCAGCAAAGTTAAAGTCAATATGAAACCTAAATTTATCAGTGTTTTACCCTTCTTAAAATTGACATTGTATGTGTGTTTCAAAAGTGCTATTTCTAGGGTAACCTATGCCCGATTTCAGTCGGATCAATAGACAAAATGCAGTTTGTAGTAATCATTATAGTGTAATGTTGTGTATTTATAGCTTGTCCAAATTAGTACAGAAAGGGAAAATATTAGTTCAGTAGATTTTTCTGGTTCTAAAATTTACCATATAATGCAGTATTACTACGTGTTGTTATGCTTGTACATACATCCACTTGTACAAGGAAAAATCTCACTTAATGCCTAATTAGGATGGCGACCATATTATTAACAATTGGTAGCATCTGCTGTGTATGTTTCTTGCCCGTCCAAACATGTAGTTGCACTTTAGACTTGCTTGACGTATCATTGTTGTTACTGAGTGGGTGTAAGTCTGATTTTGCCTCCATTCAGGTACACGCGGTCAATATATTTACTAAAATCCTTTCTTATAAGGTGAAGCCCGTCAACTTACCATAGTACAGGCTTTAAAGAGTTAACGTACACCCGAGCGTAGACGTTACAGACTGATGACCATAGATGTTAAGTCCCATAGTGCTCAGAGCCGTTTGAATCATTTTTTTTTTTTGTCTTTCCGTTGGAAGGACAACACTACTTCTTCAAGACTGCATGGAAATCCATCACTTCTGTGTGCATTTTCTTTTAATGCTCAGACTTTGAGAAAAAAGAAACACTGCAATTTTACTCTGATGAACGATCAGGACTGTTTTTATGGACTGTGAGAAAATTTTAGCTTTGGACCAACATTGTATCAATAAGCGTGTGCATTTGATCTCTTTGTTATTGTAATTATGATTATGAAAAATTCTTTCAAATCTGTATTGGCCACTGCCCAAAACAATTTGTAAAATTTTTTTTTGGGGAGCACAGGTAGGCTGTCTAGGTTTTTATATTGGTAACGCCACGTAGCGCTCTGTATGAAAATCACTGGCAGTGCTGTGTGGAGTCTGTGGCTGGTAGCATTGTTGTTGGAATATTCGCCATTGTAGTGGGCAGTTGGCTATTAACAGCGCTTAGCGTTGCGAAGTTGGAGGTGAGCCGCCAGCAGTGGTGGATGTGGGGAAGTGACATGGCGGATTTTTGAGAGTGGATGATCTGACGTGTGTCCATCAGAAACACTACATTTTTAAGATTGGATGTCATGAACTGCAATATACAGGGTGTCCCAGCTATTTTGTCCACCCAAAATATCTCTGGAACAATAACAGCTATTGGATAACGACTTTCACCAGTATCAATGTAGGGCTGGGCCCATGAATATACATATTTGGAAACATTCTGAAAGGAAAGCATATATGTTTTTTAACACAAACTTATGTTCTCTTAAATGGACCTCCTATATTTTTTCTTCAGCAATCCACAGCATGACAAAACACATACACAATGGCGTTGATTGCATCGCAATATTCCCATTAGATCCCGAGATATTGTGACGCGAAGTTGACGCTTGAAACACCCGACATGCGCTGCTAGCGCACGTCCTGAGGCTCAGGCGTGAACCCCATGCTGCCCGTAATCGTGATGTGATTGACATGTGTAATCACACCTCCATACTTATCAAGAGGTCCGAAACGAATAATGCGGTCTGCTGCCATCAACTCTCATAAGCAAATAAAGGTTTCCTTCTTGCACGTTTTACGTATCTATGTACACAATATGAAACAGTATCGATCGGTTTACACCCGTCAGGTTGTCTTATTTATCCTGCACATCCAAAATAAGGTTTATCTAATGCATTATATGACCCATTGTGCCTGTCGCGCAGGGCCTGGCTCTACCTAGTCAAGTGTCCAACGTAGTTCCCACTACTGCCACAGTTACCACTTCGCCTTGTTTATGATTTGCGACCCATGCAAACTCCTGTACTCCACCACCCTCCGAGCATCCCATTTGTTGTTGCTTTGGCGTGCAGTACACCGCTTGCCAGTGTAGTCGTGCATCAGAGAAATCTAGTGACGGCACAGAGGTAGCACACATTGTGAATAAACGTTATGTTGTGGAACTTATTCTGTATAGTATAATGTACAGACATGAAGATATGATAGAAATAATGCTGATCTATGGAGAATGTACGTTGACGGGATATACGCTATGAGATTGCTTGTTTGTTGATAGTACTGTTAGCGAACATTATGATTATTAAGTTAATATGTCTGGTTTCTACCCTACTCTACATACCTGTACTGTACCCTGTTATAGGTGGACGAAATGCTGTTCATGCAGAACGACTGTACAAAAGACGATTCCCTGACAAGCCATCGCCTTCGCGCCGGATGTTTGGTCGTCTCACATCTCGTCTACGTGAAACGGGAAGCTTCAATCCAAGACCTCGACATCGTCCTAGAACATGCACAGATGAACGTGCTGAAGTTGCTGTGCTCGCTACCATAGCTGTGAATCATCAAATCAGCACACTTCAAATTGAACGTGGAGTTGGTGTGTCGAAATCAAGTGCACAGGGTATTCTTAAACGTCATAAATTTCATCCTTACCATGTTCATTTACACCAGGATCTTCATGGAAATGACTTGCGCAATATGGTAACATTTTGTCGGTGGGCTCAGCAAAAACTTCTGACTAATCAGAATTTTTTTGCAGATGTTCTCTTTACCGACGAGGCATCATTCCCCAACAAAGGATTTGTCAATATGAGGAATATGCATTATTTGTCCGCAGACAAACCAAAATGGCTCTGACAGGTAGAGTATCAACGTCCGTGGAAAGTTAATGTTTGGTGTGGGATTATTGGAGATACCATTATCGGACCTTTCTTTATAAATGGCATCCAAAATGGCAGACAATACTCCAGATTTATACGACACAATCTTCCTGTTCTCTTGGACTCTGGACTGGAGAACGGTCATGTGGTATCAGCATGACGGATGCCCTGCACATAACTCCTTACGAGCACGACGACTTCTGAACCGTAAGTTCCCTGGTAGGTGGATTGGACGAGGTGGCCCAGTTAGGTGGCCAACCTGATCTCCAGACCTTGCACCGTTGGATTATTTTCTTTGGGGAGCAGTGGAGGATGCTGTTTACCAACATGAACCAACAACACCAGAGGAAATGAAGCAACGCAATATTGATGCTTGTACAGCCATCAAAGAGGAAACAGTAGCACGAAGTAGGGCATCCTTCATCCGCAGAGTGACCCTATGTATGCAAGCCAATGGGCAGCACTTTGAACAAGAGATGTGAATGCTATGTTTAGTATGTAGTGCTGGTATCATAGTGGAAGTTTCTACAAAGGGCCATTTTACCCAGTGATGTTAAGAAACATTTCTTTGCAAAAATTTGTCATTTAATGCATTAGATAAACATAACATTCATAATTATGTGATAATAAAACTAATTGGTTAAACATGTTTACATTCATCTTCTATGTCCTACCTGAACTTCCCAAATCAAAACATTTTTACCTAAACAATGGTAAAACTTTTAGTCCACTTGCTGGTTTCACTAAAACCATCAACATGAATTTTACTATTACGAGTGAATGATTAACTGTCACTTGCGCTAGATCTACAGTAAAGTAAAGTTTTAACGTTGAACGGCATTACCTTTTTAGCAACGGATTAACGATAAGCGAAGTTAACTTTGTGACTAACGTTGCGGCACACAGATATGTTACAGAACCGCGTCACCCCTAACCTATGGGATAAATACCTGCTGGAATGTACGACGTTAATGCAGGATGACAGCAGACCGTATTATTCGATTTGGACCTCTTGATAAGTATGGAAGTGTAATTACGCATGTCAATCACTTCACGGTTACGGATAGCAGGGGGTTCACGCCTGAGCCTCAGGACGTGCGCTAGCATGCACATGTCGGGTGTTTCATGCGTCAACTTCGCGTCTTAATATCTCGGGATGTAATGGGAATATAGCGATGCAATCAACGCCATTGTGCATGTGCTATGTCATGCTATGGATTGATGAAGAAAAAATATAGGAGGTCCATTTAAAAAAACATAAGTCTGTGTTAAAAAACACATATGCTTTCGTTTTAGAATGTTTCCAAATGTGTACATTCATGGGCCCCAGCCCTACATTGATACCGGTGAAAGTCGTTATCCAATAGCTGTTATTGTTCCAGAGATATTTTGGGTGGACAACATAGCTGGGACACCCTGTATATTATGACTTTTGAACACTATTAAGGTAAATACATTGTTTGTTCTCTATCAAAATCTTTCATTTGCTAACTATGCCTATCTAAAGTTAGTGCCTTCAGTAGTTTGAAGCTTTTATTTAGCTGGCAGTAGTGGCGCTCGCTGTATTGCGGTAGTTCGAGTAACGAAGATTTTTGTGAGGTAAGTGATTTGTAAAGTTATAGGTTAGCGTTAGTCAGGGCCATTCTTTCGTAGGGATTATCGAAAGTCAGATTGCGTTGCGCTAAAAGAATATTGTGTGTCAGTTTAGTGTTGATCAGAATAGGTAAAGAGTGAAATGTCAGAGTACATTCAGTTTTGCTCAGCTGTTTGAAAATCAAATAATGTAAGAGATTTATCAGCGCAGTAATTCAATAATTTTTCTAAGGGGACGTTTCAATATGCCTGTTTGTAATATACACATGCATCCCAATATATCTACAGACACTGGTTTTAAGGCCCGGGTCACTCTCAAAGCATGTAATTTTTACCTTCAAACTGAAAAACTCGGTTAGAATAGATATTTTGTTTGACTGTATTTTTTTTCTTCTTCAGAATTTGAGGCTGTCTCTTTCTCTTTACCCCAATAAGAGGTTCGAAATAATGAAAAACTCTGCACCATCGGTAGTTTTGACAGTATAATAGTAGTTTTCTTCAATTTGGTGCAGGAGGGACATGTATAGGAGATGTGGCAGACTTATCGCTTTAGAACTTTGATCCTGCAGTTTGATCATCTGTAATTGGCAGCATAGTAGTTTTTTTCATGTCATTGGATGTCACAAAATAACGCTAGCTGTGAAGAGAGAAAGAGAGAGATGTATAATTGTATGCAGCAGTGCGAACGTAAAAATGACTATATTGACACCGTTCTATGCTGATAATTCGATAGTTTGGAATGAGTGTAACGCCCTTGTTGATGAGAAATGTTTCAAACTGTACCGATTTGGCTTACAAAACGAAAGGAAAATAGACTGCGCTTGTTTTTGTGGAAATAATACAATTTTATTATAGCCACGATTGCGTTTTCTTTTTTTTAATAGATGTGAATGACATTTAGTGGGGAAGTGGAATAGAATTGTTCTACACTGAAAGTCAAACACTCCTTATTACAAAAGGTTCTTAATTTTCTGTAGCTCTTTTGTACGTTGGCTGAACAGTCAACACCATCCCCTACAATTTAATTTGCTTTCTTAGTCGCTTCCTTCATTTAAGGTACAACAATCATTAGTTAATCGGTTTCATGTAACACTGAAATTCTTTTGTTTTGTTTTCTAACATTCACTTACAGGAGCTTATGCAAAAACAATACTAAAAAAAATGTAAATAAAAATATTAAAACAATTTCCTAAAACAACCACCACTGAACAAAGTTGCATTTCAGATCCTTAAGCTGAAATTAAAAACAGATCAGACAATATCAGATGCAAACACACACAGTGTGCAGAGCACTCATAACCACTTTTGACCATTAAGAATCAGGTCACAGCACCAACAGTTATCCCCAAAAGTCGTATTGCATCAGCTACTTTAAAGAAGACATTTCTTTTACAATAATTTTTAATCTAATAATTCCATAGGACACTTGCCAATAAATTCCCATGAACTAAATCAGTCTATCCAAAACATTTATGAGAGTGCTTGATAACAAATAATTTAACCAAGGCTCATGCAGAAAATCATCGGCTTAAGTTCTCATGCGATCGTTTACACTTAGTCAACCAAGGTAAATACAAATTACGAAATTCAGTTAACCAATAACTACCAACATATTAACCTGAGAGCTCTCCACTATTTCTGGCAATTACTACACTGTGCCTATACACACAGTTCTCAAACAAGAAATATTGCAGTGTACTATATAGCTGTACACAGTGAGATGATGGAATAACAGAAAATATATCTGTTTAACAAATTACCATGTACAGACCAAACTTACTTCAAATTAGTTACCATCTACCCACCTCTGAAATCAGTCATACCTTTGTGCTACTTATACAACACTTCTTCGATCTGAGTACTGGAACAATACACTATTCTCGACCAACACAGCAGGTCACAGTTCGTGTTAAGTTTCTGCCTAAATAAGTCAACTTATTGGTTACCAGTGCGGTCCATATTTCTCCACAGATCAGCTACATAACACAGTTCTATGAGGTTCTAGAAGGAGGTCACTTCATTGGGTGAAACAGAGACAGGTACCATAGTTCTCATTGACCAAAAGTCTCAAAAGATCCAAAAGCAACATACCATCATTCTACACAAAATGCCTACTATTACATGCCATTTTCTTCCTCTGAACTAGTGAAAGTCTGTACATGTTCCATCCTTCACACATAAACACACACTCTCCTTCACTCCCAGCAGTGTCATCAAAGCACACACACACTCACAATCCATTACGTTCGCAGAGCCATGTGACATCAGTGTATGATGCATCTCCTGCCTTGCTGACCTCATGCTCCTCATCCATACCAACAAAGATATTCTATGAAGACAAAGCAATCAATCGAACTTAATGAAAATCTCGAACCATCTCGCTTGTAAGAGTTGTGTTGGCATCAACTACAATTGTTAAACTGAAATGTCGTCTCAGATCAGTGAGCATTGGAGGGGCAATTATTGGCAGCACATAGTGTGTGTCTCTCTTAGTCAGCTGCATCTGCAGTTTTAGACAAACAACATGCACTCAGCTTTGTTTGGGAGAGCTGTCACTTATCTTTCAATGTTCTTCAGCACACTGGAGTCATAAGCTTTTGCGTATATGTAGCATTTGTAAGCACTGATACCACAGGCCACCCTAGGCATGTGCTCTGTCAGGGGCACAAATACTCAGGCTAAGGCTGCTTGTAGCTACTTGCTGCAGTGTACTGAAGCTTGCAACTTTGTCAGTTGGCAGTGACAGTGAGTAGTGGTGACAACTGCCCATTCTCCCAGTCAGCAGCAATTAGGAAAAGCTTTCTGGAGATTTCTCTGAAATTTTGTTGTTGTTTCAGCGGCTGGGAAATGCATTAACTCGACAAAGTATTCCCTTAGTCACAGGTGGAACTCTTTGTGCACCATTGGTGACAGATCCTAATGGCAGGTCTGAATACAGCTTCTACCTCTGTGGTGGTCATGGGAGGTAAGAGACTAAGGGAGGAGAAGGTAATAGAAGGGAAGTATAGGTGGTTCCAGCGTTCTTAGTCTGTTAACACAGGCCTAGGAGAGTACTTCGTTATGATGGTGATGGACCTTAGCTATGTGACGTTGTTTCAAAGCTTTTTCATTAATTTTCGATGTATGTTGCATTATGGTTTATTGTTTACAAGTGGATTTTACATTCATTTGCATGTCTTTTTCTTACAAAAGCAGTGAAGCATTTACTGCGATCCCTGAGTGTGCCCACGTGTATGTATCTGATTGCAGTTAGATTTGAAGTAGTGGTTAGTTACTGGATTATATGATTTTTTTAAACTAGTGATTCTTTCAATTACTGTTCTTCTAGTTGGTCTCTTACTGTTCCTCTTTTCAGAGGCATGAAGACAAGGCAGGGCCAGTCTCTGGTGCTTCTCCTGCTAGAAGTATGGCTGCTGACTTTTGTGCGTGTTATTTTAGTAGATCTGTGGTGTTTTTTTTTTTTTTGCAGTGGCATGTAGACATGCTGGGGAAGAACTCTGGTGCTTCTTCTGCAGAAGAAGTTAGTATGTCCCACCCCCAGCAGCTACTCATATGTAGAGTGGCAAGAGACAACTCTTTCTGTACTTCTGTGATAGGTTGAGTATTATATTGATGAGTTATGGGACAATTGTATTAAAATTCCAGGTTTTAAACCAAGACTCTAATTTTACAGCATTCCCCAACAAAATGCCTTTTGGATATGCAGTAAAAACCAAATTCTCAATTTCCAATTCAAAACTGACAAATCTAATGAATTTTATTCTTCATAAATAAGAGCCATATGCCAACACCAAAAGAATTCTGATTTATTTTAAAAAATAACAATGTAAACACTTTTTCTCTTTATGAATAAGGTCTGTCAAACATTAGATATCTATGACATCGATTGAAATTTCAATTTAAATAAATTTAAACGAAATTATGGATTGAGTTATAGAGATTTAAAAAATTAGTGTAAAGAAAATGGTTATTCAAATGTTACTAATCAAGATCTGTTGGAATTTATTGATTATTTCAATAACAAAGAAATGAAGACAGATATGGACAGGAAGGACTAAAATCCAAACTATAGCAGAACGTCAATAAGTTTGTAGAACAGGATATTTAAAGAATTATTCTAAACCCAATAAACAAAAATTAATCGATCTTATTTCAGATCTTAATGACAATGCTAATAACAACAATAATGGTAATGAATAAAATAATTTTTTTAAAAGAGCTTAATCAAATCTGTGAAAAAAAAATTAAGAAATTCTTCTTAGATCAGAAAATGACCAATGATCGATCTTATCAAACATGTGAAGGCAAAATTAACAATATAAACGATTTGAGTACAAGGTTTTTCAATAATCTACATAAAATCTGAAAATTGAAAGATTTTAAAAATTATTTTAATCTTAATAAACAATGATCAATCGATCATATCAATAGATCTGAGGGCAAAATAATGATGATGATCTGAGGGCAAAATAATAATGATGATGATGATAAGAATTATTTTCAAAAGCTTCTACTAGGTAAATAATAAGAAATTATGCAAAGTAGTTATCAGAAAGGTTTACCTGGTTTTAATTTTCTAGATGAGAAGATTTTTAGAATAATTTTGGCTTTTAAATGAAGAATAATAATTTATGACATTAATGATAATGATAAAATTGTTAACCCACAAGAAGTTTTTAATGAAATTAAAGAGGGAATAATATCTTAATTAAAAAATATTTTAATAAAAGATGAGTTTGTAATTTTATTGAAACTTTGAAAGATGAGATGAAATACAAGAAATTGATTTTAAAACAACTAATAGAGTTTTATTGCGAACAACTGATTTCATGATTACTATCAAAACTCCAGGAAGAAGCTTTTAAATGAAATGGAAGAAGCATAAAGGAAAAAATCAGGTTGGTTTTTATTTTATATAGATAGATTAGAATCAAGTGTTGATAAAAAAAAGGGCCATTTTTCGTTCCTCATATACTGGTTTCACAAAAGTAATTCAGGGTAAAATAGCAATAATTAATGTGAAAATCATAGATCAGAAATGCTTGCTTTATTCAGTAACAGCAGCATTCTATCCAGCAAAAGTTCATCTCAAAAGATGTTAATAATTATACAAATACTGGATTTGAATTGATGAAATCGTTGAAAATCATGAAATTAATTTTCCTCTTCTGTTAACAGATATACAGAAATTTGAAAGGGAAGCAAATGTTTCAGTTAATGATTATGTAGATGAAAGCAAAGATGAACAAGGTTCAGTTATTGCATATCCTCTCTACCATATGCAAAGTAAAGTAGAAGTTAACCCCCTTTTAATGAAAGCTGCAAAAATTAACATTATCATATATATATAAAAGATTTATATAGAGTAATTAATTCACTAACAAGCGAACACAATGCAAAAATTTATCTCCATGATAGATGTTGCAGGTATTTAGTGTCAAAAGGTAAATTAAACGATCATAAAAACGAAAGTAAAGAATGTAATGAAGTAAAAAAGGATATGCCTTTAAGGGTAAAAAAATTGAATATCGAAATTACAATCATTCATTAAGGGTACCTTTTGTCATTTACATAGGTTTCGAATGTTTACTGAAAGATATTAATACTTATCAAGTAAATCCAAAAAAGTCTTATATTAACAAACATTAAAAACATTTACCGATTTAATTATGCTATTATGTTAAACATTCTAATGGAGAGCTTCAAAATCATGTTACTATACTGGTAACGATGCAACCAAAAATATTGTTGAAGTGTTAAAGGGAGAATCTCTAGAAAATGCTATAACATATGGGTGAAATATTTCAATGATAATGAGAAATGGAGAAAAAATACATTTTGCAAATTCAGTAACTTGTTTTAATTTAGAACAAGAATTTACATTTGGAGAATAGAATGTAAGAGATTATTGCCATTTAACAGGAAAATATCGAGGAGCTGTTTGCAATCTTAATTACCAGAATTGCAAATTAATTCCAGTTTATATTCAAAATTATGGCATTCGTTTTTTACCAATGGATTAGCAGTAGATAGTAAAGGTATTGATGCTATTCCAAATAGTGATCAATAATATATTTGTTTTTGTAAATATGTAGATGATTGATTCAATTAAGATTTTCCAATATGTTTAAATTTATGGTCTCAAGTATTGATAAAAATATCTTCAAATCTTACTAAAGAACAATTTAGTGAAACAGAATATTTGGACACTAAACAACTAGATTTCATAATTAAAAAACGAGTTTGTCTTCTTGAATATATAGATTTTAAAGGAAAGTCATAAGAAATGACCAATTTGAGAGAAAATAAAAAAAAATTCTGATGACAGTTATATAATTAAGCATTAACAGTTTGGAAAAAAATCAATATTAAAAATTTAGATAAATATACAAAATTATATAACAAACCTGAGGTTTCAATTTTAGCAGATTTTTCGAAAATTTTAGAGATACATATCTTATAAACTTGATTCACCTTGGTGAGTTATGGCACCAGGCTTATTGGCAATGCTCTGTTAAAAACGATGAAGTTGGGATTAGATTTAATAAACGTTTATGATACGACTTTATTATTTGAGAAGGGAATTCGAGATAGACTTTCTAAAATTACTGAAAGATAGGCTAAATCTAACAGTAAATATATGAAAACTTTTAAGCTAACATTAACTATCAAATTATACTGCATATAATGCACATAATTTATAATGATCAGGCAATGCATAAGTTTTTATCGTTAATGATTTCAGTTGGTTGGACCCAAATTATTTTAATGGTGAAAAAGTACTTCAAATGTCAGATGGTAACAAATGTGATTATATTACAAAAGTCGACGTACAATATCAAAAAATTACACGATTTAAATAAAGATTTAGCAGCAGCTTCAGAAATAGGAAAGGAATAATTATCAACATTTAAGAAAAAGGTAAAAATCTGTTATATCATAGAAATCTTAAGCAATGTTTAAAACTGTGATTAAAATTACAGAAAAATCATAGGAGCTTATCATTTGAACAATCATATTGGTTGTAGAACCACACCAATTACAATAAAGAAATGAGAAAAAGTTAGGTAATGATTTCGAAAATGATATCTAAAACTTAACTAATAATTCAGCATTTTGGAAAACTATGGAAAATATTACAAATAGAAAAAATATTGAAATAACAACAGATTGAAAAAATACATGAATTATGTTTCAAAACCAAATTATGACCATACTGCTGTATTTTCGGAACATCTACTAGCAGTTAATATGTAGAAAACTAAAATAATGTTCAACAAACCTATTTATCGTAATTTTTTCTGCTTTCTGTTTTCCCTTTAGCTGCTTTCAATTTCTTTTCCTGTAAACATTTTTAATAAGATTCTTTCAGTTCCTTTATTTATATCTTTTGGCGATAGTATGCATTGTTATATTCAGTAATTAATTAAGTAACTAAGTCGACATATTTGTAATTTTCTTTGGGAGAAAATTCCTTCCACATACTTTCTTTCAATAATCAATTAAATCGTTCAACAACAGATGATTTTAACAATGATTATGCTAAATTTTTCAATTATACTTATTATAAAATTCTTTTCCATTATTTGTTCTCAAAAGTTTTGGATTTCTAGACCCAAATATTTTTTCGAAAGAATCAACTATATTTTTACCTGTTTTATGTTTAACTGGAATAGCCTAACCAAATTTTGAAAAAATTTAACAGTTAATAAATATTGATATCCATGACTTGTTTTTGGAATTTATTTTCAATTTGCTGAATCAGTTTTGACAAAACCAGCTTGCCATAAAAAATCTATTCTGAAAGAATCGTGTTGTTTCTTTTAGATTTTTTCTCATTGGTTTATGTAACTCATTAATAATTTGATCATGAAAATTTAGAATTATGTCTACAAAATAATTTAACGAATTTGCATCTTTTCTTTTGATTTGCCAAATATTTTTATTGTTTGTTTGCCAGGAGTTAATTTTTAAAGTTTATCAAGAACGCTCAACCAAATAGCACAAATCGTTAAATGTTACATATCTCTTTATATTTTCAGAATAAAATCATAGTTATTGAAATTCTGCATTTTTTGTCCACCTCTAGTCATGAAAGTAAATTCACTAACGTGTTTGTTATAGACTTTATAATGTAGATTTCTTAACTTATTTAAGTATGCAGTTAGTTCTACTTTTGGAAATTCTTCTTCAATTTCCATTTCTATTCAGTAAGTACTCAGCTCTTGTTTATTGAGTTGTCTTTAAATACTACCCTATTCAGGATATGTAAGAAGTTGTGATAACTCATTTGTTTGCTACATCTTTTGAACTTATTGGATCGTTTACATTCATAATTCTTTTACCATTTTATCTCATATTGCCACTAGCCACTTTAAAATGCCATTTAATTCTTTCTGAATTTATTTAATTACTTTAATTATTTTTTCTCTACTGATGACTGAATATTTCTGAATTTTGAAATTAATTCATTATTAACTTTTGGATCTAATGATTGAAAATCTTTATTTTTTCTAAATCTTTGTTGAGCTTATTTTAAATATGGCCGGTTATGAAATTTAAAATTTTATTAAACTTATAATTCATGCAAATAGTTTTAAAAGAAATAGGCACAAATACCAACAAATTACTTCATCAAAGTTTTGTATTCTTTCTATATTGTACTTTTTCCCAAATAGTTAACTATTTCTTCCATATATTTTCTCCATATGAGTCAAGAATAGTTTTTATAACTTTATTTCTATAATAAGAAATCCAATGAGTTTCAACATTATCAGAGCCATCTGAATTTACTATTCCACATTCTAAATTTTTTTGCTTATTAGGTAATTCATCAATCGTAGAAACATGACGAAAATATTTAATTATTAATTGAATAACTAATTCTCTATGTAAAAATTAGATATAGGATTGTCAAATTTTACAGTTCAATATTTCAATTTTTACTCCACTTCCGTTCTTTTCCATTGTTAAATTATATGTTATCTTTCCTATTTATAACGGCATTTGGAATTGCTGCAGAACTACCAGGAAGCAAACAAAGTGCATTTAAAAATGGCAAGGCAGCCAAAATTAAGGATAAAAAGCCACCCTCATGTTTAGTTTCATTGTTTTTTGTTAGATATCAACAATATTTTTCACAACAGGAGTACTTAAGGAAACAAGTCAATTTTTACCAGTTTTCTCTCTGCCTTCCTATTTTGTGCATTAGTTAAAATGGAGCAATATTATTTACTTGTTCTTTATTGAGTCTTCTAATTTTGCAACTATATAGTGCAGTATAATCGATTGAAAAGTTATTCATTTATATATATTAAAAATTAATACAATTTTTTTTATAATTCCCAATCATTTTCATCAACAAGTAACCCATTCTTACTTTTGTTTCCCATACGCTATTGCACTAACAGCAGTTGCAGCTATTTTTTCTCCTAATGACGAATCCCTTGATAAATTAATTTGTTTGTAAATAATTAAAGCCTTTTATTAGTTTCATGACTTTCTTCTAAATCTTTATTATCTCTGTAAGACATACTATGTTCTTTACAAGCTTCATCTGATGAATTAATTCGTTTAACACCTCGAGGTAATATTTCTTCCAGTTATGTTCCTCGACCAAAAAATTTATAGTCTGGTAGATGCATCTCAAATGATAATTGGTTAATTAAAGTATTAACTGAATCTTTCAGCAGTTTTTCACTTTTGGAAAACGTGTGTGGTAAATTACTACAAATTCTGATTGAATATGGAATTCCTTTTCGTTCATCAATAATAAAATCGCTAAATTTATGAGTTAACATTTCTGTTATTCCTACTTTTTCTTTATGATATTTTTAGTTCCAGCTAATTCATCTCTATGGAATACTGCTAATCTATCGATTAATTGACGAACACCACCATGGGAAACGTATTTGATATTTTTCACTGCACAACTTCTTACTAAACCTTCAGTGTTTCAAATGAGTCACTAAGATTTCTTTCTAAAAATTAGAAATATATTGTTCAACACTTGTTTCATTTTCTTTACTTGCTTTTATTTTATTTGAATCACTATCATTATAAACAGCATTTGAGAGGAAGAAAATCCACCATAATTTTGTAAATCAAAAGAATCAAATTCTGTACTTAAATCATCCAAAGTTGTTCGTTTTCTAGTTAAAAGTTTCGTCACACCATCTGCTCCTTTGTTTTCTTCTTAACTAACTTCTAATTTATAGCCTTTGAATTTCTCTGGTAAAATAACGACTGATTTAAATTGATCAACTGTTTTAATCCAAAACTTGTATCTTCACTGTGACTGACAAATTGCATCATTTTTCACATAAATCTATTTTAAACATAGTTTTCATTTAATGTTGTTGTTTCTTTTTCAAAATTCTCTAACAAAGATTTATTTCTGGTTCACCTAAATCTCTACCATCATTCTCACACTGTTTAATTAATGGAACACCATTAAATTCCACAAAATAATGTCAATTATAGGAACTATTTGTTTTTCAACTTCTCCAATTTATTCAACTGCTTTTAAGACTTTTTGCTAATCCTCCAATATCTTAGTTAACTTTTACAATAGTGTCGATTACAGGCTATCTTATTTTTTAAATTTTCTTATTTTCTTCTTGATTGTTTTTTCCAATATTTAAACTCTTCATTTATTTGTTCCTTTACTCTTCTATTTTGCCTGGCTTTTCTAGTAACTGCTGGATTATATTTCAGAAACCTATATTCTGTACAAAATATCATAATCATTTTTTGTTTTATGTTCATCATTTATGTCCAATGTTGTCATGTTTAAAGTTTTTGTGTTGTGTGTTTATGTTCAACATTGTTATGTTCTACGTTTTTTTATGTTAAACATTTAAAACATTCTTAATCTATTCTCTATATTTACCTATATTAAAGTCACTTGTCGTATCTATTGTAATAAAACCAAACTTATCTTTATTCCAACATTTCTGTATTTTTCTTTAAATTCATCAGACTTCAAATCTCCACCAACAAATTCATGATACATATGATTTTAATTTTGATCATTCTGTCTAAAAAAATTCAAGAAATGTAAATTGCCTCAATGTAATTGTTCTGGTGTTTCGATATGTGTTTGACTTAAATAAAACAATGTATTCCTTCATGCCTACCTCTAGTAATACATTCCCAAACAATATCTCGATTTTTGAATATGGAGTCATCAATAACTACAACTGAATTACCTTCAGTATCATCTAATGGAATAATTTCTTCACTATTGACAACAAAGGTAAAATTTTCTTCATTAATTTTTGCTTCAATTTTCTCACTTTTTTATAAATTCTTGATATTTTGTCGGATCTAACATTTTGGAAAAAATACTAATTATTAATTTTTTCCAGTTTAAACGTCCTGGAGCTAAAATAAAATTACCAATCATTAATGTTGTTTTTCCACAACCACTTGTTCCTATGACTGCAGATCAGATATAATTTGGCAAAAATTTTCCATATTTTGTTTTCTCCTCTAGATTTGTTATTTTGGTTCCCAACCTGTCATTTATTAACTTGATTTTTACTAATATGAATGACTATATTATTTGAATTTAGTGATAGTTCATGTGTTCTGAGAAAAAGACTAGGTATTCCAATAAGAAACAATTATAAAAGTGTTTCAGTAGTGGGTTTATATTCAACTTTTTTGACTCCAAATACTACATGAAAAATAATAAACTTTACTTGATGGATAGACAACAGAAATTCCTACTGGTCAGTACAGTTTGAAAAGCTCAGATAAATTTATTCAATCAAAAAATCCAAGTAGTCATAGTAAACCAGATAAATTTTTAAACAGAGTAGTTACTGACAATAATAAAAAAATTATACATGGATATAAAGGAAGATAATATTGCTAATGTGTTAGAATTTAATAGACAAAATATTGAAGCTAATGAAAAAATCTTGCTTAAGGTGTGCCTAAATCATTCCATTTGAATTAATTAATGTACATTTTAAATTGGCTGATGGATGATTGTTAAACATAATTGAGAAACTGCCATTATTGCTTTTATAGCTTCATTTAAACCAAATGCTGAGTTTGGTTGTCCACTAATTTATGCACCAAATCATCATATAAATACTAAAATTTTTGACACTATTCAGAAATTAGAAATAGCTGTAACTGACAAAAATGATAATTCCATTGGAATTAATGATGCTTATGTAACTGTTGTTGTAGAATTAAATTAATAAATATTTCCCATAATTAATCATGACCCAAATCGATAGTTATTAATTTTACTTATTTCTTATTAATGAGAAATCTTGCTAAAAGGAAACAGAAATTAATGTTAATATCAATGATGGTTGAATTCATCCTAATTGGTCGCAACTTTATATGACTTTCAATATTTTTCATACAGATGGTACTCATTTTTCTGCATATGATTGTAAATGAAATATTAAACTAATTGATAATGATGTTATTAAAATAGAAAAAATAAACAATCTTTTATCTAGAATAGAACATCCATTTATTTCTACCTCAAATCCTATTACCTTAGTATCATCTGCTTTTTTATGAATTTAATAGGGAAGGACAAAGGCTAAACAGTTGTAAAATTAAAACTAAACAAAATGAAGTAATTCATTCATTAGAGTTATTTGGTGGATTTTATAAAGATTATAAAGAAATTATGCAGAAGGTTGGTTTAACTGTCACTTCTTGGACTTCTTGAAAAGAATAAGTGGATTCTACTCTTCATTGGATACTGATACTGATAATTCTACACTTCCTAAAGAAGGTAAAATTGTTGCTACAAGTATGGAAATTCGTGTTGCTATTGTTAAATATACATATCCACTTAAACTAGGACTAGAATGACTTAAATGTCAGGAAATTAGAATCACAAACAACTGAATCTGCTGGAATAAATGGAGAACGTAATTTGGAACCAGATATTACTAATTATTATAATTCTACAAAATTTCATATGCCTTACATTATTTCCATTATTTTCCAAACTAATCGTAAGAATGATCAGTTAAATGATTCTTTATTCTGTCATGTTAAATTACAAAATATCTATGTGAGAAATGGATGAAATGAGGCTTTTCCTCGGGAGTTATGGAATCTTGATCCACCAAATAACTTCTTAAATGTTTACAAGGCTTTTATAGATTTCTAAAGAATAACACAATCAACTAATGAAGTAAATGTAAGTCCTTTCTGTTTCATTCGAAATTACCCTACCTATCTTACCAATAAGTATAGAAGAAACAGTGTTGTAACTACTTAAAAAACAATGCAATTCTGTACATTCTTTAATGAAAATGTAGCTAATGATACATCTGTATATGATATTAAGCATGGTAAAAAGAGAATAAGTTTGATACACACACAGAATGCTTACTGAATATTTTTAATTAGGTAAATGAGTGAAAAATTAGAAAAAGATAAAAAAAACTTTTAACTTCCTATTTTCATTTGGTTTGAAATATTTTCATAAAATTAGAGAAGATAAAATCTGAAAATTTTTAGATTTTCTAAAATGAAGATATTTTCAAATTTTTTTCTGTACAAATAAACTGAAAAAATGAACATCAATGGTAGCACTGAAAATCTGTTAAGTGAACTTAACAGTTATAGGAATGGTTGTGCAGAAGTGTTTACTAAATTATCAGAGCTTACAAAACAGAAATCTTACGTCATTTCAAGTAGGGATAAATTTGTAATAACTTTAGATGATGAATATGAAATTACTCTTCCAGAATCATATAATGAAATCTTTACGTATGACAATGATAAATTAAATAACAATTTCGAGTGGCATTCCTGTCAAGCCTTTTGATCAGCAAGAAGAGAGGGCAGGCCCAGAAGAAAGGCGAACTAGGGCAATCAGTCTTTGAACTTCAACTGACCATATACACATGCTACTGTGGGAATGGCAGGTGGCAAAAAGTTTTTTTGGGGTGATTGAAAGTGGGGGCAGGTGGGGGGGCAGTGGTAGCAGTAGAGTGGGAATGGCAGTCCAGCAGTCATTTTCCTGTCAAACATAATAATAAGTAAAGTACATTAACCTAACCTTTCTCTCCAGCAGCTGGGCTGAGACTGACCATTTCCCACCATTTCCATGGGAGGGGTGGTGGTGGGGAGTGATTTGAGCCATAGGAGTGGGGGTGATGTTTGGGGGAAGCGAACAGCACCCTGTGGTGGATGTAGTTCAAACTAACTCAGTCTGTCCCAGCAATTCGAGACATACACACACATCTCCGAGTTCAGTTACTGGAGGTATGCCAATTGAGCTATAAATTAATAATTAATAAATTAAATACCTAGCCCCCGCCCCCACACAATATTAGCAATTCAAACCAAAAATAAAGTACATTAACGTAACCTTCCTCTCTAGCAGTTGGACAGAGACTGGCCATTTCACCCCCATTTCCAATGGTGGAGTGGTTGGTTATGTTGAGGGGGGGGGGGGTGATGTGTAGAGGAGGGGTGGAGGACCTAGCTAACTCCATTGCCCAATTTTACCACCAAAACTTCCCTCCAATTCCAGGGGTGGAGAGGTATGACGTCGTAAGGAGTGGGGGAGGGAGCAAGGGGAGGGGGAATCCAGCCGCTGTATTGAATAAACTATCTGTACCAAATATCCCTAGGCTCATTACTTAAACACCATTGAAAACACTCTGTGGAAAATTATTTTACCTCTACCTCCTAAGTCTACCATTTTCATTCCTAATTTGCTTCACTCGAACAGTGATGTTACCAGTAACCCTACGCCACATATTTTCTGTGATTTAAGTGCAAGCTTGAATAATGAAGCGTCTGAGCTCCATTAAATCATGTGGACGTTTCAGGAATATAAGTGACATCGTTTGGGGTCTGGACTATAGGGGGACCAAAATTGTCAGTCATTGACAAGACCTAGAAAACGGAGTGAAAAGAGACACATGTTAAACGCTTGCGTGTGAATTGCAACACAATGTGTGTATTACATGACCTTGTTCCATCTTGCATAAACTACTACCTGTTGAAGAGCAACTCAGAAGCGAAAAGCTGCTGAACTAAGTTACTGCGGTGCATCGGCTCACTATGTCTTCAAAGAAAAAAGTTCCAGAAAATACGTGACTGGAGATTGTGACCCACACTGTAATCCTAGGAGCAGGACGTTGTCGTTCATGAAGCACTTGCGGATTTTAAGTAGCCCAAAAGTGTACATTTTGGTTGTTAAAATGAAAATGCATCACGTCTGAAAACCAAACGTTGCAGAGAGTTTGTTCCCCATCCCACTTCTAATATTGATCCTTACCGTAAAAATGATGATCCCGTCATCGAATGGTTCTCCCTCAAAGCGCCTATAGAGTGCTAAAGTATTGTCTAAACCGTCCCTGAGTCACAACAGCACTTTTTTCGTTTCGGGAAAAAGTAGTCCAACTACGGGTCACAGATGCGTTGTTAGTAATCCATTCTCGCCATTCTGTAAAGACTGATGTCCTAACAGCGATATCGTGAATTATGTGTCATTTCGTAACTCATTTGTTTCTCCAAGCCCTACTGTTACTGCTTTTGAGATTTCCAATGGGATAGCTAGTGCAGACAAGTGGTAACACATTTCGTGCACCAAACTATAGTTGGTGTTTAGGAACAGCCAGATTATGGCAAAATAACAGATGATGGAGAGCACCGTCGGAAGTATCTCGTAAGGCGAACATAGCTTTTTGTAAGAATGGCGATTTAGGGTGCTAATAGAGAATATTGCTACCCTGAAAAAAGGCCGTTTTCTGGATGGGAAAAGTATTTAAATAGGAACCAGCAGGATCAGCCAGCTTCACTTTGGTCGGTGTCCTACCGCGGACAATATGTAGCGCCTGTCTCGTCTGGATCCATCACGGAGTAACTAGCGGAAGGCGTCGTGTTGACAAAAGTCTGGCTCATGCACTCCAAATAATAAGAGCCTTTCAAAGTGGAGGATGACGTTTACAATGTGCGAGACATAAATATTCTGCGTGACACACATGATCGGAAGACTGCCACTTTGTGAGGTCTTTACAGCACAGCAGAAGTGCTTAAACTCAGAAGAGTGTTCCTGGAGCCACTCAGTACCATTTCTACACGGGTGGGATGTCACATTGTCCTGCTGGAATTGCCCGAGTCCGTCGGAATGCACATTGGACATGAATGGATGTAGATGATCAGACAGAATGCTTACGTACGTGTCACCTGTCAGGGCCGTATCTAGACGTATCAGGGGTCCCATATCACTCCAACCGCACACCATCAAGACCACTATAGAATCTCGACCAGCTTGAATAGTACCCTACTGACATGCAGGGTCCCGGGCATGGATGTGTGTGATGTCCTTAGGTTAGTTAGGTTTAAGTAGTTCTAAGTTCTAGGGGACTGATCACCTCAGTAGCTAAGTCCCATAGTGCTCATAGCCATTTGAACCATACAGGGTCCATGAATGCATGACGTTGTCTCCATACCCGTACACGTCCAATCACTCGATACTATTTGAAACGAGAGTCGCCCGACCAGGAAGCATGTTACCAGTGACCAACAGTCCAATGTCAGTGTTGACGATCCCAGGCGAGGTATAAAGCTTTGTGTCGTGCAGTCATCAAGGGTACACAAGTAGGCCTTCGGATCCGAAAGTCCATATCTTGAATGGTTGCCAGTTGTTGAAGGCCAAGAATTGAAATCTGCAGAAATTGGCGAAACGGTTGCACTTCTGTCACGTTGAACGATTGTATTCAGTCGTCATTGGACCCGTTCTTGCTGATATTCACGGTACACTGGTAAAATGGTCGCACGGGAAAGTCCCCACTTCACCGCTACCACTGAGATACTGTGTCCCATCCTTCGTGCACCGACTATAACACCACGTTCAGTCTCACTTAAACCTTGATAACCTGCCATTGTAGCAGCAATAATCGATCTCACAACTGCGTCAGACACTTGTTGTCTTACATAGCGTTGCTGACCGCAGCTCCATATTCTGCCTCTTCACCTACCTCTAAATACGCATGCCTGTACCAGCTTGTTTCGTGCTTCAGTGTAATAATAATGGAATAACACAACGCTGTTGTAGGGGAAACAATATAAGAGTGGGTTACGGCGGAATATGATCTTGGCAGGCGGAATGAGAGTGGAGAAAGACTAATGGAGTTCTGCAATTAAATCCGGTTAGCAATGGTAGAAGGATGAGGAATATGTGAGAAGGCCAGTAGACACTGGAAAAGTGCCGGTGGATTACATCTTGATAAAACAGAGACTGCAGATTCAGATATTGGATTGCAAAATATATCCAGGAATAAATACAGACTCAGATCACAATTTATTAATGACGAAGTGCAGACTGAATTTTAAGAAAATCTTACAGACCTGTTCAAATGGCTCTGAGCACTATGGGCCTTAACATCTGAGGTCATCAGTCCCCTAGAACTTAGAACTACTTAAACCTAACTAACCTATGGACATGCCCGAAGCAGGATTAGAACCTGCGACATTAACAGTGGCGCGGTTCCGGAGTGAAGCGAGTATAACCGCTCGGCCACAACGGCCGGCAAAATCGTACAGAAGAATCAGCATGGTAGGAAGTGGAATTCCGAAGCCCTGATAAATTATGGTATGCGCATGAAATTCGTTAAAGTGGTGATTACTGTTGGAAGGAGTTAACACAGTAGACAGTTTAGTTGAAGATGAGTGGACGTTTCTAAAAAGGGCAACCATGAATGTTGGGAATAAGGTAATTGAGATGAAACCCCGCGGTAACATGAGAAATACTTCAGTTGATCGACGAAAGAAGGCTTTACAAAACTATTCAGGGAGTGTCAGGAATACAGCAGTATAAATCACTTAGGAACGAAATGATCATGAAGTGCAGTTAAGCTAAAATTAAATGTCTGCAGGTAAAATGTACAGAAATAGAAAAAGAAATGATCGTCATAACGACTGACAGCATATCGTAGAAAAGTCAAAACAACCGTCGGTGAAATTAAAAACAAGGGCAGCAACCATAGGTCGCAATGGGAAGTGCACTGTTAAACGCAGAATGAGTTGACGGAGATTCAATCTTTGTTTGTGGTGGTACACTTCGCCCTGCCACATTTCCTCCATATAGTGGGTAGCAATGAACGCGATGCCGTAACGTGCCAATATGAGTAATACAGCCATCCTCGTTGTCGTGAAGCAATTCAAAATCCTTTATGAGGGCCAATCTTCCGGTCAAGATTATGTACCAATTAGTTTCTATCCACAGTATCTGATATAAGAGCTCCATAATTAACAGTCATATACAGCCTCTCGCTTGCCGAAAGAAACATACCTAAAGACTGGAAAATTGCTCAGGTCACACACACACACACACACACACACACACACACACAGACGCAAAATAATTACAGATCCATATCACACGTCGCTTTGGAGTGCGGTTTGGTAACAATACTCTCTTCGAACACTATCAATAACCTCCAAGAAGGATCAGTTAACTTCGTAGCAGCTGAGGAGAGCTCCGCCTACCATCCTAAGGGAGCCATGGGTCTGATGATGGTTATATAAAAATAACCGAAACCAGTTACCTATATCATTGAAACATAAATGGTGTGATCAAGACTGAACTTTAGTCAAAATATCCAAGAAAACGATCTATTGACACACAGACAACACATTTTCAGAAAATATCGTTCTGGCGAAACACAACCAGATCTTTACTCACACTAAATAATGAGTGCAGTCGACAGGGGATCTGAAATTGAGTACCCATTTCTTGATTTTCAGCAGGTTTTTGACACCGTTCTTCAAAAGCGACACCTAATCAATTAGCACGCCTATGGAATATTGATGCAGTTTTGTGACTGAGTCCGTGATTTAATGTGAGAAAGCTCGCAGCTCGTAATAATTCACGGATATAGATCGAGTAAAACTGAAGTGAAATCTGGAATTCTCTGAGGAAGCGACACTGTCTTCCTGCTGCTCCTAATTTATACCCAAGCTTCAGCAGACGAGGTGGGCAGCCGTCCTAGAGTGTTTGCAGCCAATAGTGTCTTTTATTGTCTAGTAATGTCCTCAAAAACTGAAACTAATTTAAAATAACTTAGACAAGACAGCTGTATGGTGCGGAAAGTGGCATTAACTCTAAATAACAAATGTGTGAAGTCATCAATACGAGTACTCAAAGGAATCCTTTTCGTTTCGTATACATGATAAATCGCGTGAATCTGAAGCGTGTCGATTCAACTAAATATCTAGCGAATACAATTATGAATAACTTACACTGGAACGATCACACAGAAAATGGCCGGGTGGCGAAGCAACGACTACATCTATTAGTAGAAAGAAGATGTAAAATGTCAACTGAAGAGACCGCCTACGCAACACCTGTGCATCCTCTTCCGGAGTACTACTGCACGGTATGGGCACCTTACTCGAGAGGATTGACTGAAGACATCGACGAAGTTCAGGAAAGGAAAGTTAGTTTCGTATTATCACTAATTAGGGGAGAATATGTCACGGGTATGAAACGCGAGGTGGGGTGGCATTCGTTAAAACAGACACATTTCTTTGCGGAGAGATCCTTTCACGAAATTTCACTCACCAAACTTTTCTTCCGAACACGTAACTATTTTGTTGTTCCCTATCTGCACAAGAAGAAGTTACCGTGATAATGAAATGATAGAAATTAGAGCCCGCAACGAAAACATTTAGGTATTCGTTTCTCCCGTACGATGTTCGGAAGTGGAACACAGAGAAATAGTCTTAAAATCGTTCGGTGATCCCTCTGTCGCTATTATGTGTGAAATGCAGAGCAATCCTGCGGTTTTTTTTAAATGTGGCCTACTGCTATTAACTGATAGGCACTGCCCATCGTTTCTCAGTTAAAACTTATGATACAATGGGCAGACGATATTAAATAAGAAAATAATTTTGGCCTTCACAATAAGACCAATGTCTGGTTGTGTTTCACCAGAACGATATTTTCTGAAAATGTGTTGTCTGTGTGTCAATAGATCGTTTTCTTGGATATTTTGACTAAAGTTCAGTCTTGATCACACCATTTATGTTTCAATGATATAGGTAACTGGTTTCGGTTATTTTTACATAACCATCATCAGACCCATGGCTCCCTTAGGATGGTAGGCGGAGCTCTCCTCAGCTGCTACGAAGTTAACTGATCCTTCTTGGAGGTTATTGATAGTGTTCGAACAGAGTATTGTTACAAAACCGCACTCCAAAGCGACGTGTGATATGGATCTGTAATTATTTTGCGTCTGTGTGTGTGTGTGTGTGTGTGTGTGTGTGAGTGTGTGTGTGTGTGTGTGTGTGTGTGTGTGTGACCTGAGCAATTTTCCAGTCTTTAGCTATGTTTCTTTCGGCAAGCGAGAGGCTGTATATGACTGTTAATTATGGAGCTCTTATATCAGATACTGTAAATGGGACCATCGCTCACAACAACACGGAAAACTGCAAAATACTAGCAGGCTACTTTGAGAAACTCTTGAATTGTGAACCCATCCTTGAAAAATTTGAATCCATTCCAAACAACCGTGAGAAGCCGGATTCAGAACCACCGACGACTGAAGAACTACAGAAGGTCATCTCAGAACTTAAAAACAACAAGGCGTCCGGAGAAAATCAAATAGTGGCCGAACTATGGAAAAAGGCTGACAAAAATGCAGTTACATCCCCAAAGTGTGTTTTCGATCAAATCTGGAAAGAAGAAGAGATCCCCGCAGAATGGAGAACAGCTCTCATCCACCCTATCCACAAGAAAGGTTTGAAGACAGACCCCAACAATTACAGAGGAATATCACTGCTGGATATAACGTACAAGATTCTTTCTAAAGTCCTTTTGAACAGGGCAGAGCCGCAATTGGATCCGCAAATCGGGGAATACCAGGGAGGTTTTAGAAAGGGTAGATCATGTTCGGAAGAAATACTAAACCTCAAAAACATCATGGCTTACCAAAAATCAAGGGCAAAGACATACGTAATCTCCTTCATTGATTTCAAAAAAGCATATGATTCGATTGATAGAGAATCTCTGTTATCAGTCCTGGAAGAAATGGGTTTGGATAAGAAAACAACTAATATTATAAAAGCGACCCTTACGAATACATTTTCGAAAGTTAAATTTATGGGCGAACTATCGGAACCCTTTGAAATAAAAACGGGAGTGCGACAGGGCGATGGGCTCTCACCGTTGCTGTTCAATTGTGCTCTTGAGAAAGTAGTCAGAGAATGGAACACAAATATTAAGAGTGGTATAAGACTGGGTTGCAAAAAGAAGAACCTTAAAGTAAATTGCATTGCTTTTGCAGATGATATGGCCCTGTTTGCTGAAACAATGGAAGAAGCACGGGAGCAAATCCTTGAACTAAAGAAACAAGCAGCTAAAATTGGTCTTCACATCTCCTCTGAAAAAACTAAGATATTGACAAACATCAAGCACTCATGTAAATACCTCAAAGTTCAAGAACAGGAGATTGAAATAGTAAAAGAATTCAAATATCTCAGAGAATGGATTACTTGGAATGCTGGGGAAAGCAAAGCAATGGAATCCAGAAAAAATAAACTTGAATTGGCCTTCCAACTAACAAAAAATACATACAACAAAAAATCCCTTTCATGGGGGTCCAAAATTACACATTACAAGACAGTGATTAAGCCAGAAGCACTGTATGCAGCAGAAACACTTAACATGAATTTCAAAGGCCAAATGGAGAAACTTGAGATAAAGGAAAGAAAATTTTTAAGAAAAATCATTGGGCCAAAATTTCAAGACAATAAGGTTATATACATTAAAAATGAAACTCTCTACAAGAAAATTGAAAAACTTTCAGATTCTATGCGAAAAAGGAGAATAAATTTTTATGGTCATCTTCTCAGAATGAATTCCAACAGATTAACTATACAAATCTTTGACTTCTTCCGTAACCGAAAAACGAAGCCCAACTGGTTTAAAGAAACTGAGAAAGACCTAGTGGAATTAAATATTTCAGAAAATTCACTTATTGATCGAACTGCTAAATTAATTACTAAAGATGAAAACATAAGGTTCCAAGACAAATGCACACAAAAGTCCAAATCCTTCATCTCGGAAGAAGAGAGGAGAAGAAGATCAGAAAGAATGAAGAAATACTGGGCCCTAAGAAAAGAACAACGCACAAAGAAATGATTGATCCAGCGTACCCCAAAGAGGGTGAAACGAAAGAAGAAGAAAGACCAATGTCTGTACCTTCGTCACATAAAATCATTTAAATACCTATGGCTTTCTCATTCAGTTGTTATGGAATTAGAAAATATCAGTTAGGTTTACAATGTTTATAGAATCGATCCATTCAACCGATGTGACACCGCGTGACCGTTTAACAGTATTCCTTACACGGAAATCTCGATTAGTGTAATATTCAGACATCGTCTCTTAATTGTAAACGTTTTAAAAAGTTAGTGAATCAGCTGGAGCCAATTCATACGTGAGGAATCGATTGCATATTATGGACAGCCCATTTTAATATGACCCGATTATTTCTGTTATGAATGTCAATGGATGAAAATTTTAAATAAGTTTTTAGACACAATCAATCTTGAAGTGGATTATTATTCATTTAAAAGAGCATTACCTATACTCACGATTAATCTTGGCGACGTCCAACGAAACAATAAGACCATACATAAGTTATTTCCTGTATCTACCCAAAAGAGCAAAGATATTCTTTCTTTAGTACTAATTATAAAATTGTTTTTCTTATACCTCTCTGGGTGTTTTATTGTCCCTGCTCATACTTTTCATCGTAGCGCGGCGTTAGGGTTTTCCTAAACTAATTAAAAGTAGTGCTGTGAGGTAGATGTTGATGCAGCTGCGTTTGAATCTGCCAACAGCAATGCAATGGCAAAATAAAAATTTAGTAGGTAGAACTCTCTCATCTGTTTTCTGGCAGATATTAGCGTACCTTGGGCTTAATAAAGTTTTATTAATTATCTATAATATCTTTCCTATATCGAAGCAGAATACTGACAAAGACGGCCTTCATATTTCTAGAATACAATTTAAAAAGGTGATCAGTATTACGCCGATTTGAAACTACTTAGAAATTTTTATCGCTCTCCTGTTAGTTATGCTCCTGGTAAGTGCTATTTTAGTAATCATCTCCTGAATATATTTTTTAAAAGTTTCATCAAAATCGTTAATGACTCGTATATTGAACGTTGCTGCACGTAAGTGTACCATGGCGGACCCGATAAAAATACTTACATCAGGTTCCACTTACCCTAATTTTCATCGTTAACGATTACTGCGGAGCTAGAACCAAACGCTGCTTCTTTCTGAATTCAGAGCTCTTCTAAATACAAGCATCGCACACCACTCTGTGTACACAAAAGTTGGAGCGGCAATATTTTCATTAGAGGCCGTTGTCGGCGTTGGCAGTGCTCGACTAAACTGGTCTGCAAACAGTATCAAATAGCCGACTACGTCCGAAAATATGGCATCATGTAATCATCGCACTGTTCCGGCAAATATCGAAAAGGTACACATATGTAGTTTAGCGCAATGCTCTCGATATTACGGACTTTTTAAATAATTAATTGAAACCAATACTGCTGAACGTAGTTTGTTATAAATGGAATATCGGTTGATACATATTACAGAACTGCTATTACGGAGCTAAACACGGCCTTGCGCTCTTTTCAGTTCAGTATATTGCGTTTGCAGCTAATTGAGCAATAAATAAAATGCGCATAAAACATGAGATTAAAGGTTCGCCAATTGCGGGCTAGCTCATCGATCCTCTCGGTATTTGCTTACCGCTCGCTATACGCAGCTGTATGAAGCCTACAAGCCGGCGAAAACATTCCACAGCTACCAGCTGCCCACCCACACCCCCTCCCCATCCCCCACCCCCTGCCTTATCGGCCTTGAGCGTCATCCAAACAGCGAGCGTATTTAATGCGTGCTCCCATGTCCCGATGGTGTTGGTATTTTTTGTAAAGAGCGCTCAGATGCCCTGCGCTTGTGAATGCGTATGTGTTTATGTTCGTGTGTACGTATATCTGTTTTGTGTGTGTGTGTGTGTGTGTGTGTGTGTGTGTGTGTGTGCGCGTGTGTGTGTGGGTGACTGGATGGTGTTTGTATGCGCGTCCGCGTTGTGTACATTGATCGTTGTCACCTACCTGTCAGATTGAATTTATCGAAAATACAATATTTCTACCGTGTACGAACATATGATATTAACAACTCAGCAGCCACCCTCGCAGGTCGATTATCTGAAAAATCTCTTACCGCTCCTGCAGTGGTAGCGCTCTGAAAAGAAACTTAACTGATCGCATGGTTTATACGGGTATGCCATTTTATCACCTAGAAAAGCCACTGAATTTGCGAAAAAAAGGTAAATCATTGAGTGGTTTATGTGTTGCCCATAGTAATGATTACACAAAATGTGAACACATTTCCTCATATTTAAAAACAATTGCGAGGTACGAATAGGACTCGCGCACCTAATTATACATGTAAACAGTCTATCCATTCCGGGAACCTCGACCATTTTTACCTGTTATCGACGATGGTACTGGCACGATATCGACCCCCAGGGATTAGAACCTCTTAGAGAGTGTTATAATTTCATTAATATGAATGTGACATTAAGTCATGCAGGAGGCAGGTGGCCATTATTATATTAACCATTAGGCCTTCATTTAGGCTGACTGCGAACGATTGTTTCACACACAGCCTGGAAAGTCATATCTCTGTGCAGATATCGCTCCTGGATTTTTTATGACGGGTAAATTGCGAAACTTGTTATACGAGCAACAAAGCATACTTTGCATGATGTTTTGATTTTTACCACGGTGAGCCAGTCAGTCTGAATGCAGAACTACTGATGGTTTTGATCTCAAGTTTGACGTCGGATAGCAAAAGTGAAAGGAAATGTTTTTTCCTTTGATATAACCACATCATAACACATAACATCAACAAAAGCAAAACGAGGATAATGGAATGTAGTCGCATTAAATTGGAATTACATTAGGAAATGGGACACTTAAAGCAGTAACGGAGCTTTGCGATTTGGGGGGCAAAATAACTGATGATAGTCGAAGTAGAGAGGATATAAAATGTAGACTGGCAATGGCAAGGAAAGCCTTTCTGAAGAAGAGAAATTTGTTAACATCGAGTATAGATTCAAGAGTCAGGAAGTCGTTTCTGAAAGTATTTGTATGGAGTGTAGCCATGTATGGAAGTGAAACATGGACGATAAATAGTTTGGACACGAAGAGAATAAAAGCTTTCGAAATGTGGTGCTACAGAAGAACGCTGAAGATTAGATGGGTAGATCAAATAACTAATGAGGAGGTATTGAATAGAATTGGGGAGAAGAGGAGTTTGTGGCACAACTTGACTAGAAGAAGGGATCGGTTGCCGAGACATGTTCTGAGGCATCAAGGGATTACCAATTTAGTATTGGAGGTCAGCGAGAAGGGTAAAAATCGTAGAGGGAGACCAAGAGATCAATACACTAAGGCGATCCTATAAAGGTTCCGTATTTGCCGACTGAGGCACGGAATACTAAAAGCAAAAAATCTTAATAATGAGTCACACGATTAACTAAAAGGAAGTTATTGGTTCTGCTCGAGTTTAAAACATAAAAATTCCGCTAAATCCTATTCTAATTACTGTTTTCAGAAGAAGACATACACACGATCTTGGAATGATAGTGAATCTACTACAGACTTATAGTCTCTGTTTTTCCGCAGCCATAGCTGCTTCCCACAGAATCCACCTGTAACATTCATGAAGCTGTGACTGACTGCCCACTAGAGGAAAGCCAAGAAAAAACTTTTATTTAGAACGACAGACTGATTCTCAACATTTCTTCTAACTATCGATCATACAGAGGTTTTCTCCAAGAAAGATTCAGATCAGTAAGAAAATATCTACAACGAACAGGATTCTAGTTTTCGTTTCATGTATAAATGTAAAGTGGTTTTAGGTTCAGTAGATAGTACAGTACAGTAAGAGGCCATATTTTACAATTTTAGGACAAGTAATAGAATGAGCACATCTTACTAACGAGTACGTCCACTGCTCGGCCGAAACGTCAGTACACCAGTTGACATCTGTTTGTATTCACTCAGTGTTGCCTAGCAGCTGTCTCAAAGTGCAACGACAATGGTTGCCACGGTCTGGAATGTCAAACATTTCCCTAGTGCTCAATCAGGTTTTCTTAGCAACAGAATAGTAATACCCCTCGATTCAGTTGCATCGTATGTTTAGCATCTCTGTCTCTAGACTAGTTTTTCTCGATATGGTGTACTATTATGTTAGTACGTTTGTTTACCTTCCAAAATAGGGACATGCTATTTTCGAACGCAGATTCCTATCGTAAAGTTCCTTGTGTTCATATAAAAAGCAATGGCTTCGCGTTCTTCATGTATTCAGTCAATGGGACTACGGCCAGATGATGTCATCTATGCCAGTGTAAGAATCAGTCCTCCTGCTTCTCTTCATAACATGTAAGTTCAGAACTATTTTCAGTTGCTTCGCATGGTATTCCTTGCTCTTGCTCAGATTCAGTCTGACGGCAAGATTATTTTCAGTTGCCCAACATGGCACTTCTTGTGAAACGGCCCCTTAGAAAATTAAGAATGACAGTGCTGGAAAAACTCTTACGTTATCTGATACAGAAACAGCTGAGTAAAACAGAACATACTCAGACAGTTCTCTTTTTACTTATTCTGATCATCACTAAACTGACACACAATATATTTTAGGGCAACGCAAACTGAATTTCAATAATCCCTACAAAAGAATGGCCCTGACTAACAATAACCTATACCTTTCTTGAATCATTTACCTCACAAAAATCTTCGTTACTCGAACTACTGCAATACAGCGAGCGCCAATACTACCAGCTAAATAAAAGATTATAACTACTGAAGACACTAACTACTGACAGGCATAGTTAGCAAATGAAAGATTTTTATACAGAACAAACAATGTATTTACCATAACAGCTTTCAAAATTCATTATATATAGTTTTGTGACATCCAATTAAACAAATTTCCTTTTTCTGGTGGTCACACGCCCAGATCGTCCGCTCAAAAATGTGCCATCTCTCTCCCCACATCCACCACAACTGACGGCTCACCTCCAACTGGCCTAGGCTATGCGCTGTCCACATCCACCTGCCCAACAGTACACTAGCGAATATTCCAACAATGAGTCCAACTAGCCGCAGACTGCACACAGCGCACTCAGCGCTTTTCATACAGAGCACTACGTGGCGTTACCAACATAAAACCCTAAACAGCCTACTTACACTTGCTCTTGCTCAGACTCAGTTTCATGGTTCCGCTCTTTCAGAAATCACCTGCACGACTGAAGCGGCCTCTACATGAAAACAATATAAGCGCGGCGCTGCCTAGCCCTGGACGGAGTACGAGCCGCAATACAAACGCTATAGCAGTGGCTTATGAATTGAATTGTTTTGCTTTCATTGAAATTGTATATACCGAAGGACATTAATTGTATGCATCTTGCCATTTGCTTGTGACATGCCTTTGTGAATACGCAGAGTTAAGTATTGTCAATTTAACATACTGCAGTAAACTTCATTAATATGATTTGCTTCAATTGTTGTCTAGCGATCCAAGAAAAGAGCTTCCTACGCACTCTATATTAGACGAGTGGGCAGCATACTATATTGGCGACGGGTTATAAGGAGAACCCAGTGCCTTGCAGCCACAGAAATTTCTTTAGTGTTTTGCTGGCGCCTTAATTGTCATTGACTTTCCGTTGAGGGGTGTTTACTTGCTTTAACAGTCTCTTTTCGTTATTTTTGCCAATCGGTGTTTGCAGGTGGGCGTTGCAGAAATGATCTCTGCTTTTGTATTTATTTTTCTTGCTTTCCTTGTCTGTTTCTTGCATTTGTCTCTTCCTGTCCCACCCGTTGCTCAGGTGTCACAGCTGCCAGCGTTAGATGCAACACAGCTAATAAAAATGTTTCAGTTTGAGAGACAGTAAATATCCGCACTGCTAAACACGGTACAGTAGCTTTTGGCGAACCGAACTACTAAACGCAACAAACAAACTACTACTCAAAGTGCTATCCCGCCTTTTCGTCAGTTTCATGAACAAGAAGAAGATTGGCGCAAGTGGTAGCAACAGTTTAAAGCCTACATAATTGCTCACAACGTACCAATTACTATGAAACTCCACTATTTCTTGTCTGCAGAAGGAAGTGCAGTGTTCCACCTTCTACAAATGTTATTTCCTAACGCCACTCGGTGGGAACTTTCATATGATCAGGTAGTAGATTCGCTCACTAGCGGTAATGACCAACAAGTTAATGTGGTAGCAACTACGTAACAAACTTTAATTGCAAAAAATGGTCAGAACAAACTTACTGCGAGTGGGTAACAGATTTGCAGGTATGACGTGGAAATGCAAATTCGCATGTGCTTGTGATACCTTACATTCAGATGTTGTGTTGTGTGATGCGATTGTGAGCAATGTAACTGATGTCAGACTCAGAGAACCGATTCTGAAACAGTCACGTCCATCATTTCAACAAGTAGTGCAAATACTGAATCAGTACGATTCAGGTGCCATGTCGGCTGATAAATTCGAGCAGTCAGCAATTTGTTAAGTTGAATCCCTTGCTTGCGACTGGCCCATTTGGCAGCGGTAGCTTTCACTTACCATGCCAAGTAAGCCAGCCGCTGTGGCCATGCGGTTCTAGGCACTTCAGTCCGGAACTGCGCTGCTGCTACGGTCGCAGGTTCGAATCAAGCCCCCGGCATGGATGTGTGTGATGTCCTTAGGATAGTTAGGCTTAAGTAGTTCTAAGTCTAGGGGACTGATGACCTCAGATGTTAGGTCCCGTAGTGCTTAGAGCCATTTGAACCATGCCACGTAAACAATTCTCATGCCACAGAAGCAGCTCGTGAAATAGGTGGATACACATGTGAACAGAATTAAGTCATGCACTTGGTGTTACTCATGACACAAACGCCATGATTGCCTCTCCTGACAAGCAAAGTGCTACACTTGTTGCAAGAAAGGACATGTACAATCTGGATGTTTGCAACAGAACAAACATCAGCATTCTGCCCACTCACTAAAATCTAGTCACAAGGCCCATATCATTAATGCAGTATTCTCAAAGTCTGCAACACGCATTAGCAGAACTAGCAAGCGAGCAGTTTCTTCAGTGCTACACCAGTCCAATAAACTTTTTCTTCAATAGCTTCTTTGTCGGAAACGTGTGAAATTTCAGTTGGACACGGGTGCCTCTGTTACATTGCTGAATCGTCACACATATGAAATGTTAGGCTCCCTATGCCTTTCTTAAACTAGCACACGCCTGACGGCTTATAATGGACAAGACATTCCCGTTCTCGGAAAGTGTACTTTGCCTGCCATTTGAGTTTTACGGTGCTACAATCAAGCGATTGTGAGGATGTATTCGGTCCTGATTCATTTGATTTATTTGGCTTCAACATTAAGGACAAAGTGTTGTCAGTGATTGCATTTAATGCAGAAGACACTGTGGTTAGATTGCTGAAAGGATTCCCGGAACTTTTTTCTGAAGGTTAGGCATGTTATGTTATGTTGCACATATTACTGTAAAGGACAACGCTCAGTCGAAATTTTGCCGGGCCAGAACTGCTCCCGTTGCATTGCGGGACTAAGTAGCTGATGAACTTAAAGAATTTTGAAAATCTGTTCGGGTTTGCTGCCGGATCCTAAAATCAACTTGACTCGCTGGTCGTCATCTTCAGGAATATGCTGCTTTGCTGATGAGTCCCGCTGAGAACTGACGCCAGGTTGCAAATCGACGTCCTATATAGGCCACTGTTCAGTACACGGCGCATGCGCCACCCATCACAGTTTCTGCCTTCCAAGACAGGGAGGTGGCGCCGCCCTTAGTGAAACACTGCCGGCAACGATATATCGCAATCAAGGCCGCACCGAAGAGCGTTAAGTTTTGATGCGAGATAATACAGGATTCCACGTCTTGCTAAGAGGAAACCCAGTGTCTCTGTTGATTAAATTATCAGCCAATCTAATTTCAATCGCCTCTTTGTAGACACTGTTCCAAAAACCGGAAATGTGGGCAACTACCACAGTTTCATCAAATTTCATACTGTGTCCCTCATTTAGGCAGTGTTCTGCTGCTGCCGATTTTTCCGGCTGTTGTAGCCTCGTATGACGACGATGCTCCAAACACCTGTTATGCACTGTTCGAATCGAACGGCTAATGTGAGCTTTACCACATTGACACGGAATTTTGTACACAGGGTTTCCTAAGCTCCAAATCATCTTTCACAGAGCCGAGCAGAGCCCTAATCTTAGGTGGACGGAACACACTCTTAATGTTAAACTTCCTTAAAATTCGTCCAATCTTAAACGATAAGCCTCCGGCATAAGGAAGAAAGGCCACAGATCTATGTTCCTCTTCATACACCTCCGGAGACGAATCTGCTTCTCGGAGTATCCATTTTCCTTAAAAAAAAAGCCATCAAATGCTCAAGTTCCTGGGTTAAGCTGTCTGCGTCGGAAATGGCATATTCTCTCGGTACCAAAGTCCTAAGGATGCCACTGCGTTGCTGTGGTGGATGACAACTCTTAGGATGCAGATACCAATCTCTGTGTGTCGGCTTTCGGCGAACACTGTGTCTCAAAGTACCATCTGGTTTCCCCTTGTTATTAGTTATAGGGTGATCTAGATAGTTAATAGATTTTTGATTTTCATGCTCAACCGTAAATTGTAACTTCGGATGCATAGAGTTTAATTTTCAGCAAGCTGCTCAATTTCATCTTTTGAACGATTATAAAGCACTAATTTATCATCTACATATCGCTTGTCGTATATGATTTAGTTTGCGATATCAGGGTTATTTTTAAGGAATTGCATCTCAATGTGGTTCACGTAAATGTCTGCAACTGTCCCAGCCAAAGAATTGGCCATTGCTAAGCCATCTTTTTGACGATATATTTTAGTGTTAAAAGATGCAAGCGATATGTAGATGATATATTAGCGCTTTATAATAGTTCAAAAGATGAAATTGAGAAGCTTGCTGTAAAATTAAACTCTATGCATCCGAAGCTACAATTTACGGTTGAGCATGAAAAACAAGAATCTATTAACTATCTAGACCTCACTATAACTAATAACAACCGGAAACATTGCTTCACCGTATATAGAAAACCTACAACCACTTATATTATTATTAATGCCACATCATGTCATCCTAACAAATATAAAAATGGATTTTTAAGTCTATGATATACCGAATACTAAAATTACCGCTGGAAGCTAATGAGATCAAAAAGGAAATGACCATCTTAAAACAAATTCCGAAAACCAACTCTTTCGATACACGACAGGTAGATATTATTTTTAATAAAGTGCAACAATCGCAAAGTACTCCACTAATAGGTAATCCAAAATATATGAAGATGACATATATGGGAAACATATCAGATGGAATTACTAATTTATTCAAAAATTCTGGAATAACGATAGCATTCACAACTGACAATACTTTACAACAAAGATTAAGACATACCATAAGTAAAGATTATGAAAAATTTACCCGATCAGTAGTGTATAAGATCCAATGTAGAGACTGTGAGAAAATATATATTGGGCAAACAGGTCGAAATTATGCAGTAAGGTACAAAGAACATACGTCGGGTACCTCACGAACAAAGAGCAGAATCTACAAGTTCTTCATTATGAAAATAAAGGCTTACTTATGAATATCTCAGAAGAAATCGAGATATATGCTCATTTGAAAACCGAATCATCAATGCTGCTCAATGAATAATTAGATTTTCGCGAAAAATATTTTTACGACCTTTATGACGAAATTTTATAATGAAGATGCACCTACTCTTTTGTTATAAATATAAGATTAGTTATGCCCATAGCAAAAGCTATGTATGAAAGATATGCTATACAACTATAAAATTTTTATTAAATTGAAATTGATTATTATAAAAACTGTTAGATCGATGAGTTATAAATATTTAATCAGCGGTCTCATCAGTTATTCAGACGTACATAATGCGGAACGTACTCTTGGCTGCTATCCTTACTGTTATAAAGAATGTTACTTTGAAAACTACAGTTATGGCAAGACGATTCTGCAACATACATCAAAGATGCAATTTTGATGTAGGCGACTCGGTATAATCGATATATACCACAACTCCAAGGACTTTCACATCTTTGATTTAACTGACACTGTAATAGCATTAAGGTTGCCCATAGAGGGCACAGCTATTACACATCGTAGTGTCCCGTTTTTATCTAAAATATAAATAAGTTTTACACTTACTAACTGTTAATCAGACATTTTAAATGAATCTATTTAATTTTATTGGTGTATTTCGTATATTTATACTTTGACGATAGCGTCATATTATGAACGCTGATTGGCAATTGTGAAGTAGTGTGAGAGAAGTAGGCGGAGCCTCTGCATATTTAAGCTCATGCTCAGCAGTCATAACCATCAATAGACTTCGTAGCAGCTGAGGAGAGCTCCGCCTACCATCCTCCAAGGAAGCCATGGGTGTAATAAGTTTTATTATAACTCGTTAAAATTTTGTCGTCATTAGACACTTTTCATTTTATTTTAGGATTGGTCTCTAGTATTTTCTAAAATTAATTCACTGGTCTGAAAATGGTTATTGAAATATAACCGAAATCGGTCACCCATGTTGTTGAGACATAAGTGCTGTGATCAAGACTGAACTTTAGTTAAAATAGCATGATTTTGTGTTTTACAGGGTTTTTTGCGGCAGCAGACTGGGTGCGAGGGGATCGTTCTTCGACTTGACGCTTGTATGTATCTCATTTCAGGTTCCAAAAGATTGCAGCATCGACATCACAATCACTTTCGCCACTGTCTAGCGCAGGGTGATCCTTCTGTGTGTCTTCCCCCACATTCACGGATCCCGAGGACACCGCGGCCACGGAGGCCACCAGAGGCTGACATCACGACAACTCGGGACGACCCCACAGGGACGGAGTCTTCGCCTCCTCGACTTCCTCTCGTCCTACCGATGCAGATGGACCCACCCACATCGCAGCGGCCGATGACTTCTACATGTGGTTATTGGCCTCCGGAGGTGGACGGGTACCCTTCTGGTGGTTTTCCGGTGAACGTTTCCGCCAGAGCAAAGGCCAGATGGCGGGCTACGACCGGAAGATTGACGTTCCCTGCAGCCACAGCTTCCATTCCAGCAGAGCGTCCACTCTCCGGCTTCCCTCGCCGTTGTCGTGCTCCCTACAGGTCGACGGCCCGTGACTTTCAGACGAAGCAATGTTCCAGCGTAGTGGCAAACGCCGGCACGCCGATGAAGATGGGAAGAGCAGAGAGGACTGTAAGACGACGTCATCAAATAGTACGCTGATGAACCCGACCCCACGACTGGAGCGGCCTCTACGCGATGAGAATATAAGCGCCGCGTCGCCTAGCCCTGGACGGAGTGAAATACGAGCCATCATACAAACGCTATAGTAGTGACTTATGAATTGAATTGTACTGCATGCATTGAAATTATATATATCGTGGGACATTGATTATTTGCATGTCGCTGTTTGCTTGCAACACGCCTTTGTGATCACGCAAAGTTAGGTAATGCAGGGACTCCATTAATATGATTTGCTTGAATTACTGTCTAGCGATCCGAGAAAACAGCTTCCTAGGCACACTGTAGTCGACGAGGGGGAAGGTTACTACACTAACAGGCAAGCAACACTGCGTAAAACTATCGCAGAAATCAGTGACGTACGACGAACGTATCCCTTAGGACAGTGCGGGGTTCTAATGGTGCGGGAAAACTTTGCGTTAATGGGTTAGGGCAGCAGAAGACGACCGGTGCGAGTGCGTTTGCTAAGAGCATGACATCGCCCGCAACGCCTCTACCGAGCTCTTGAACATATCGTTTGCCCGCATCTCGTGGTCGAGCGGTAGCGTTCTCGCTTCCCACGCCCGGGTTCCCAGGTTCGATTCCCGGCGGGGTCAGGGATTTTCTCTGCCTCGTGATGGTTGGGTGTTGTGTGCTGTCCTTAGGTTGGTTGGGTTTAAGTAGTTCTAAGTTCTAGGGGACTGATGACCATAGATGTTAAGTCCCATAGTGCTCAGAGCCATTTGAACCATTTGAACATATCGTTTGGACAGTAGATGACTGGAAAACCGAGGCCTGGTTAGATGAGTCCCGATTGGAGTTGCTAAGAGCTGATGGTAAACTTCGAGTGTAGCGCCGACCCTACGAAGCCATCAACCCAAGATGTCAACAAGATGCTGTGAAGGCTTGTGTTTGCTCTATAATGGTATGGACTGTTCAAATGGTTCAAATGGCTCTGAGCACTATGGGACTCAACTGCTGAGGTCATTAGTCCCCTAGAACTTAGAACTAGTTAAACCTAACTAACCTAAGGACATCACAAACATCCATGCCCGAGGCAGGATTCGAACCTGCGACCGTAGCGGTCTTGCGGTTCCAGACTGCAGCGCCTTTAACCGCACGGCCACTTCGGCCGGCGTATGGACTGTTCAAATGGCTCTGAGCACTATGGGACTTAACATCTGTGGTCATCAGTCCCCTAGAACTTAGAACTACTTAAACCTAACTAACCTAAGGACATCACACACATACATGCCCGAGGCAGGATTCGAATCTGCGACCGTAGTGGTCACGCGATTCCAGACTGAAGCGCCTAGAACCGCACGGCCACACCGGACGGCCGGTATGGACTGTGTTTAAGTGGAATGGTCTGGGTCTTCTGGTCCAGATGAACAGATCGTTGACTTGGAGGCATTTACAACCATTCATTTTCTCAGAAAACGATGGAATGGCCGGCCGGAGTAGCCGAGTGGTTCTAGGCGCTACAGTCTGGAGCCGCGCGACCGCTGCGGTCGCTGGTTCGAATCCTGCCTCGGGCATAGATTTGTGTGATGTCCTTAGGTTAGTTAGGTTTAAGTAGTTCTAAATTCTAGGGGACTGATGACCTCAGTAGTTAAGTCCCATAGTGCTCAGAGCCATTTTGAGCGATGGAATTTTCGTGGTTTCCAATGTGCCATGCCACATCGTCACAACTGTTCGCGATTGGTTTGAAGAACGTTCTGGAGAACTATAGCGAATGGTTTGTGCACCGTCGTCAGTCCCGTTGAACATTTGTGGAACGTAACCGACAGGCCACTACGTGGACAAAATTGCGCACAGGCAAAACTTTCGCAATTATGGACAGCTATGGAGGCAGCATAGCTGAATATATCTGCAAGGACTTCCAACGACTTGTTGAGTCCATCCCACGTGGATTTCGTACACTACGCCGTGGAGAAGGACCGTAGAGACGTTACAACTCTGTGTGTATTCTAAAACAATAACTACTTTCTACAATAAAAGTTTTACGTTGTAAGTTGGTAAAGGCACTAAGAAGAAAAACTGTGCTTCAAAAATACTGTAACAGGTCGTGCGGATTAGTATAAGTTCCGATAGGGGAAATCTGATGCGCGTTTCCAAAGCGCGCCTTTAGACACCTAACGCTCGATTCACAACCACTCATATGAAGGCGCGTTAATTCTTTGAGGGACAGGTGTGCGCCATAAAAATTTACCTTAGAAGGGTATGAGCAACAAATTACATATTTCAAATTAGATCCACTTGTAAACTTTGCCGGACGCTGTGGCCGAGCGGTTCTAGTCGCTTCAGTCCGGAACCGCGTTGCTGCTGCGGTCGCAGGTTCGAATCCTGCCTCGGGCATAGATGTGTGAGATGTCCTTAGGTTAGTTAGGTTTAAGTAGTTCTAAGTCTTAGGGGAATGATGACCTCAGATGTTAAATCCCATAGAGCTTAGAGCCATTTGAACCATTTTTGTAAACTTTAGTTTTGTAATTGTGATATGCTTTCTACAGTATATTTGTAAAAATTCACCTTAACAACAACAAAATGTTATCATTAAATGTCGTCATCGCAGCTAATCAACACCTCTTAGGATGTAAAGGTTCGATAGTTGGTGGTTCAACTTTGGTATAACTTTCTTTTAATTTTCGTGGTCTCTCTTGATCAGTTATTGCCTGCTCTCAGGCACACTGTACACAATGTTACTTATAATTCGTCTTCATTGCAGAAATGTTTATTCACATAATAATGTGAATAAACATTTTTGCAATCAAGATGGATTATAAGTAACATTGTAAAACCACTGGTTGTGGTTATCCCATCAGACATTATGTATGTTTTTGCAAACACTGTACACATCCACACAGTTCTGACCGAGGTGTTTCTTGAACTGCAAAATGCAGATTGTCTAAATTATAGTAAATGTATGTCGAACACTTTCGTCTACGTGTGGCTTGTGTGCCTTGATCTCAGACGATAAATTATTTTTGTATACGGACGATGAAGCAGCAGCTAGCGAAACAATTTATGGAGCCAACAAACTTTTGTACCCCTCTCGTTTTCGAAAAAAATGTTCCCTACAAAAACAATAAGTTTTTTTCACGTAGAGTGTGAATATGGAATAATATATAGGGGTTACCACCTGCTAAAATGAACTTGACCTTCATTTGACCTTGAAAACAGGGTTCAAGGTCATTTCGAGGCAATCACTCAATGACCCTCTTCAAACCTTACAACTTTTACTAGAGACTTTTTTTGTAGAATTGTGCCTCACCACAGGTATTGCATCAGGCGCAATTGCTCTGCAATACTCTTAGCGAGCACGGAAATAAGAAGAACTGCAATATTCACAAGAGGAAAAATTAATGCATCAAGTAGTTCACAGATATCACTAGTTTAGTTTAAACACAGCTGGAAGGCAGTAAAGAATGGTCGTGGCCGTTTTTCTGCATGCTGTGCTGCGTACCAGACGTACCTGATCAAATGCGTAAAATATACTGATTCAAACTGACGATACGCAAATGACTGAAGTTTAACAATACTGGTTCCGTTGATACATCTAAAATAACACCGGAAATTGTACTGTCTGACAATTTTCTGAAATATGCTTTATACTGTTGAAATTTTTTTATCGAGAGGCAGAATCACAATGTTAGTGCCGCGTGGAATACGAATTATATTAACAGACTTCACGTCTTCCTCCTAAAGAAGTCTCGTTATATCAACGCCAAGAGTCCAACAAAAGCACTGAATTATTTTCACCAAATAGTAAGACGACGTTTTGGATGCAACAATGAAAATCAATCTCTCCCATTTTCTCCAGAGCTTGCTATGTCGATTGGAGGACTTTTGCAAATAAACAATTTTTTTCAAATCTTTTGTCCTAATTGGCTTTGATGTTTCTGAAGACACAGATAAAGCTGCGGAAACAGTAATTGTATGCGAATGTGTCACAACATTCATTGACTGCACACAAGCGACCCTGTCTCTTTTTTTCGGTCGAAATAACAAAGAGTCTGCATAAATCTGACTGCTAGGCCTTATAGGCAGTTTTTTATGGGACAGCAAGAAGCTTCGTCTCCACGTTAGCTACGAATATCTCTATAGTGTTATCTGTTACGTACATTTCCTCTGCGCATTTACTCGAGGTAAACTACGTAACTTTCCAACGACCTTTCCTGCATGATTTCCCGATGTCGCTTAACTAGCCTCAAGAAGCCTGGAAACCAGTAATGTTCATTTCACTTGAAATTCAGAGAGCCCAGTCGTCTGGATATATCGGTAACGGTGCATTGATTTTCAAGAGCATTTATAATCGTTTATAAGCTTCTTTTTTTTTCATTGAAAGATTAGATATCTCATTTCGAACGTTTGTTTATTTCCATATGTAAGTAGTTGTAGAAATCTTGCTTCTTTTCACATATCGGCGACCTGGCTCTAGGAGTAGGTTTGATATGACTTATTTACTTGCGCCCACAGACCTCCAGTATTTGAGAAATCGCAACATAAGCCGCCTGGAATCTTGTTATACAGGATGAAATAGAACACCACCAGAGTTTCAGTGGTTGTTCACGGCCATTTTCTGAGAATTTTGTTACTAGGAACCAGTGGTCCCCAGTGGGTCGTAACAGAGTAATTGAATTTCGTTTAATTTCTTGCACCCATTTATCATTCTGTCTAAATTGCACTGAAAATATCTGCACAACAGCGAAAACGTCCCCGTTTTGGCCTGTTTGTTTTGTTTGGTATCAAACGTGTTCCTTTCGCTTGCCATGGACAGCAGTTACACTCACTGTTCCCTTCGCCCCCTTGCTTGCAGTGAGCACAGCTCGGTTCTGTCTTGGGTTTGTTTTTCTCACAGTATTAGTTGTACGTTAACCAGCGATTTTCAACCGCATGGGTGGTTTTACTGATGAAGAGCTGGCCGATGTGCTCCTTGTGTACTGATTCACTGAATGCAACGGAAAAGCGGCACAACGAAGATGTGTAAAGTTCTTCTCATGACGGAAGCAGCCACAATTTTTTTTTCTCCTTTATTGGATTTCGATTCCCCCCGAAGGGGGCAGGCTGGCAGCAGCTTAGTACGTCACTCTTCAGCCTACAGAATTTTTAAAACATAAGAAGATAAGAAACAATAAAAACAGGCGATAAAACGGTGACATAAAATGTTAAACGGCGGAAAATTGTGGAAAGTTAAAACATAAAACAAATGGTGGGCGATGATAATAAAAGACATAGGAAGCAGACAGGGAAAATAGTGGACAGACAATTAAAATACACAGCGACAGTCTGGATTCTGATTGCAAGAGATATAAAAATCACACCCTGCCACAGCATGATGTCTGTTCACAACACTTCAGAAAAGATGCACAACACTTAACAACCACTGGGAACACTGCACTAAAACGAGGGCATGAAGATGACACACCACAGGTAAGGGCAGATGGGAGGGGGGCCTGGACAGATGAGGGAAAAAAGGGGTGAGGAGAGGGAAAACGAAATGTGTGGGGGGGGGGGAGGGCCGACAAAGGGAGAGGACTCAGAAGGGGGCATCAAGGCAGATGCGAGAGGGAATGGGGAAAGTCAGAGGAAGGAAACGCAAAAGGACTCGGAGGAGAGAAGGGAGGCAGAGAGAGGGTAGGTGGGGATGCAGAGGGGGTGAGGGGAAGGGGAAGAGGGAGCCCAGGAAAAGGACAAAGGAAAGGGGGGGTGAGGATCAGAGTTGATAGAAGGAATAAATGGAGGGAGAGAGGGCATCATCAGGGCAAGGAGATGAAGGGTGTAGAGATGGAGGGCAGGGGGATCACAACAGTGAAGGTGTGGCAGAGGGCAGGGGATGGAGAGGAGAGGAGCAATAAGGCAATCAAGTGGGATCAAGGTGGCAGGTGGTGAAAAGTATGAGGACTAGGAGCAGTTGGGGGAAAGGAATCAGGTCATAGAGGATCCGTGTAGGGGTTAGGAGGCGGATATTGAAGGTGAGGTGGAGTGCATGGTGCTCGAAGATTTGGAGGCACTTATAGAATTTGGGCAAGGTGGATATCCAGGGGGGACTGGCATAATAGAGGATGGGAGGGATTAAGGATTTGTAGGTGTGAAGGATGGCAAAGGGAATAACCCCATGTCCGTCCAGAGAGGAGTTTTAGGAGTCGGAGGCGGTTGTGGGCTTTGGATTGGATAGAGCGGAGATGAATGATCCAGATGAGGTGACGGTCAATGGTGAGGCCAAGGTAGGTGAGGGTGGGGGGTAGAGTAGGACACGACGGGCGCAGATGGTAAGGAAGAAATCAAAGAGCCAGATGGAGAGAGTGCTACGACCTGCCATGATTGCCTGGGTCTTGTAAGGATTGATTTTCAGCAACCACATCATGGTACTTTCTCATTTATATGATATTGCGGTACACTGTGTTTACTGTTGTGCGTTTTGGTAATTTCATATTAGGGACATTTTTACAGATGTGAAGGTGTTTCCACAGAAACAGAGATGACTGGCGTAAGAAAGTGATAGAAACATAATTACACGAATGCATTATGTTTGTTCTTTCGGACATCATTCTCAGTGTGAATTCACAACCACGTTCGACCTCCTGCGCGAATCAAAGTCGCGAGCATGGATAACAAAGAGAGGAACTGCCGATAGGTGGCGCCAGGTGTGACTGTGTCAGCCGAGCGATGTACCGAGATAGTCCACGCAGTTGCATTAAACAGTGCGTCTGGATGGCACAGTGGTTAACGTAACTGTGTACTAAACAGCAGCTCCCGGGTTCGAATACCAATTCGGCACACATCCTCACTCGGTGCCGCTGACTCCGGATGAAGTCCCGATAAATCTGACATTATGAGTTCCTTTTGACTTCTTTCACGTTCCCTCTTCAACCTTCAGTTTACATACAACATAATTACCTTATTACCCTGTAATGAGCCACCAGAGACGACAGTTTACTCACATCCAAATAAACAGAAAATAATCACTAAAACAATCACTAAAATTTTGTAGGTGGAGCTCTGATTGAACCTGTATGTATTTATTCAGTATTGCTGTTCCCGTCTATTATGTCATCCTGAAGTGACTCCTCTTTATAACGTGCGTCACTGCATGATCGTTCCTTTTAAGAGGACACTGTCCTTGCGTCAGTCATGTGTACTTACAGATAGTAAGACAGGATTGTTCCTCATTGTATTAATTACTCTTTAAATCATGTCACATTGCACTCAAATTTTCCACTGTGCGAACTTGAGGCGTGACGGAATGTCAAATGTCATACCTAGTACGCGTCTGTCAGTAATACTGGAACTAACAAAGCGAGCAATGAAGTGCCAAGAAGTGCTCACATGCACCACAGGTTGCTAGTCCGCCTGCTTTGCTGGGTGGTATCGTGCTTGCCTCCCGTGCCAGCGGGCCCGAGTTCGATTCCTAACGGGGCTGGGAGTTGAAGATTTTCTCCGCTCGAGGACTGGGTGTTGTGTTGCCCTCATCATCTTTTCGTCCTCATCACCGACGCGGAAGTCGCCTGATGTGGCGGCGCTGAAAGAAGACTTGCAGGTGGTGGCCGAACTTCCCCGCATGGGGCCTCCCGGCCAACGATGCCAGACATTCATTTCATTTTACACAGGTTGCTATACTTTCTCATCCCTGTTAGAGGCTTCCTTCAACTTGATACATGTCCACATATCAAAGCTCAAGAAAATAGAAATCATTATTTTGCTTGAGACGCAGACTATAAATTGTTGGAGATGAGACACAAAACATCACCAAGACAGACTCTTAGAAATTTTTAAAACAAAAAATGCACAACCTGAAACGTCCTGGCAGATTAAAACTAAATACTACACTAGAACTCGAGCCCAGGACTTTCGCCTTTTTCGGCAAATGCTCTATCCACTGAGCTACCCTAGCACGACTCACAGTCCGGCCTCACAGTTGTCATACATCCGCCTGAATCTCATCTAAGTTCCCTAGACACTGTCACTGATGTTAGATACTATGTTTTGCATTTTGGTAACTTGAACGCGGAACATCTTACTTAAACGCCCACATAAACCACAGCCACTTTCACTCTCAAGGTTTCCTGCGTCACAGTAATATTTACTCTCTTTGAACACTTTCTGTCAGTACCCATCCAACGCCGATGGCCCATCAGTGGTAGGACAAAGATTTGTAGCCAGTAGCTCCATATATTCGAAAACTAAAGGGAAAAAATCTTTCAAAACTCAACATGACAACGATTTTCGTTAGTGCTGAGCCACATGGGGTACAAGAAGACTCCTGGAGAACACCAGCAGAGAGGTCGAAACACCAAGTTTTTGAGAATGGAATATGACATGGCCTGATAACTAAAATTTAGCCTTTCACGATTACAATCACGAGGACCTGTATACATGTAATTATTATTTCGTTTCTTTCATGAATCTGTGACAAACTGTGATTCTCCTGAGGTTTGGTCACAAAGCATGTTTGTTTGTTGAAAATGATGTGCTGCACTCAAATCATAGTGTGTTATATTTGAAGGAGATTCTTGTTTATAGCTGTTCTGCGCTGCAACATTATTTTCATACCTCATTCCTAAATCAAAGAAAAATTATTAGGAAAAGGAAATCTTTTTGCTACGACCACGAAATAACGTGTAATGTTTCTTGCAAAAAACGTTCTCAAAATTATCCACCAGGCCGAGCAACCTCAAATTTTTCGACAGTAAGACTAATCTCCTATTGACTACCACATGTCGATATCTATACTAATCAGAATTACTCTCATTTCATTTCTCTTGCTGTGATAGTCTTGCTCAAGATCACACCACTGTGCCCTGCAAAACTTCTACAACCATCATGCACCCACATACAGAGTCAGATACTTCTCGGTTTATTCTACCTTCGGAATGCTCTCCTCATACTACCTTCTCCCACTGACACAGTAAGTTTCCCTCCTATAGCCAATATTCGTACTCAGAATTTTACGATTTATGTTCAACATTCTTCTTATGGAGACTTGTTTATTTAGCCTTGGAACGCAATCATCCAGCAGATATGCTGAGGTACCAAAATCATCATCCATCTTAACACGAACGCCACGACGTTCGCGTCGGAAATAACCTCAGCAGCGTCAAGACGATCTGGTGTAAAAAATTCTGCACCTATTTTTAAACACTCTGCATCTTGCAAAAGTGTATGACTGAAGAGCAGTCACATTCCGCTTCCAGAATTAGGGAAATCACATTGCCAAAGAGAAGAAATTGGAACAAAGGAAATAGTAAGATAATGGACAATAACGTAACTGCAGTAGAATAGGTAAATTATAGTAAGATAGATTAAAGTATAGTTACCAGATATAGACAATAAAGGAACCAAGACCTCTTTTTCTTGTTGAGTCATCAGTCTTGTGACTGAACTTAGTGGAGCGCCACGAATTCATCACTCGTGACAATATCTCAAAATAGAATTTCCAACCTAAGGCTTCAACTATTTGTCTGATATATTTAAATCTCTGTCATCCGCTACAATTTCACTCTCAACAGATCACTCTTGTGCTATGGAAGTTATTTTTTGACGTTTTCCTAACATGCTATACCTTCTCTTTCTCAATGTTTTTTCATATGTTCCTTTCTTTTCCGTTTCTGCGTACAATCTCCTCATTTCTTATGTTGACGGTCCATGCTGTTTTCAACGTTCATCCTCAGAACCACATCCCAAACTCTTCTCTCCTGTTCCCAATGTCTACGACTCAACATACAATGCTGTGGTCTCAACTCACATTCTCAGAAATTTCTTCCTCAAATTAAGGCCTTTGACTTCTCTTGGACAAGAATGTCTTCTTTGTGTTTATTAATCTGATTTTAAGTCATTAGTGCTTCGTCTGTTACGGGTTTTTTGATTCCAAGGTAACAGAATTTCCGCACTTTTCCAAGTTCGTGGTGCCCAGTTTTTATGTTAAGTTTACCGCTATTCTTATTTCTGATACATCTCGTACTTTAGTTTCAATATATATTGTCTACTCATTACAGTATGCCTTCCATTCACAAGACCAGTAATTCTGAGAATAGCAATGTCATCATCGAATCTTAAAACTAACATCATTTCTCCCGGGATTTTAATCTCAGTTTTGAACATTTCGTCTATTTTTTCTTATTCGAAATTTAGACTGAACAGAAAGGCCGAAATACTGCATCCCTGTTTTAAACCTTCTTTAGAACGAGAACTTCGTTCTTGGTCTTCTATTTCTCTTGATCCCTCTTGTTTCTTATACATATTGCACAATGACTGTCTTTCCGTACAACTTACATTATTCGCAGAATTTCGAGCTTGTTGTACTATTTTATACTGTCGAACGATTTTGAACATCGACAAATCCTGTTATTGTGTCTTAGTTATTGTTTGTCTTTATCAATCCCAATGTCAGATTTGTTCTCTTGCGGCTTAACTGTCGGAAAGAGAAACTGATGGACATCTAACAGATCTGTTTGTTTTTCCACTCTTCAGTGTATAAACTTTGAAATGTAAGTTGTTAAACTGTCTACCCTTGCTATCCTCGTGATTGTTTGGATGACGTGTCTCCGAAAGTCTGAAATTAAATATCCAGTCTCGTAGATTCTACTTAGTAACATCACAATTCGTTTGTTTGCCACTTCCCCCAATGATTTTAGAAATTCCACAAGTTTTTAAAATCTGTTAAACTCTGATTCTGTTATCGCATCATCTGCATCTTCCATATCGTCTCCCACTTCTTCTTCTATCTCACCACACACATTCTTCTCGTAGAGGCCTTCAGTGCGCTCTTTCCACCTGCACCATCCTCCCCTGCGTTTAATACGCATTCTTACGGACTCACTTGCCTTTAATTTAACAGCATGTTGCTTTAAATTTTCTATGTACTTAATCGCTCTTTCCAATTACTTCACGTCTCCGGACGATTCTCTTAAACTTCAGTCTACTCTGCATCATTTATAAATTGTGATCCAAGTCAATCTGCTCCTGGGTACGCCTTACATTCTGCTGTCTGACTTCTGATTCTGTGACAATAATTTTATATCCGCATGTCTTTCCTAAGTACACTATATGATCAAAAGTATCCGGACATCTGGCTGAAAATTACTCAAAAGTTAGTGGCGCCGTGCATCGGTAATGCTGGAATTCAATATGATGTTGGCCCACCCTTACCATGATGACAGTTTCCACTCTCGCAGGCATACGTTCAATCAGATGCTGGAAGATTTCTTGGGGAATGGCAGCCCATTCTTCACGGAGTGCTGCACTTAGGAGGGGCAGCGATGTCGGTCGGTGAGGTTTGGCACGAAGTCGGCGTTCCAAAACATTCCAAAGGTGTTCTATAGGATTCAGGTCAGGATTCTGAGCAGGCCAGTCCATTGCAGTGATGTTACTGTGGTGTAACCACTCCGCCACATGCCGAGCATTGTGGACAGGTACTCGATCGTGTTGAAAGATGCATTCGCCATCCCCGAATTGCTCTTCAACAGTAGGAAGCAAGAAGGTGCTTAAAACATCAGCTGTGATAGCGCCTCGCAAAACAACATGGATGCAAACCTCCATGAAAAACACGACTACACCATATCACCACCGCCTCCGAATTTTACTGTTGACATTACACACGCTGGCAGATGACGTTCACCAGGCATTCGCCATATCCACATCGACCTATCGGATCGCCATATTGTGTACCGTGATTCGTCACTCCACACAACGTTTTTCCACTGGTGAATCGTCACTACTTACACGAAGCGAGGCGCTGTTTGGCATTTACCAGCGTGATGTGTGGCTTATGAGCAGCCGCTCGGCCATGGTTCAAATGGTTCAAATGGCTCTGAGCACTATGGGACTCAACTGCTGTGGTCATAAGTCCCCTAGAACTTAGAACTACTTAAACCTAACTAACCTAAGGACAGCACACAACACCCAGCCATCACGAGGCAGAGAAAATCACTGACCCCGCCGGGAATCGAACCCGGGAACCCGGGCGTGGGAAGCGAGAACGCTACCGCACGACCACGAGATGCGGGCGCTCGGCCATGAAATCCAAGTTTTCTCACCTCCCGCATAACTGTCATAGTACTTGCAGTGGATGCTGATACAGTTTGGAATTCCTGTGTGATGGTCTGAATAGATGTCGGTCTATTACACGTTACGACCCTCTTCAACATTCGGCGGTCTCTGTTAGTCAACAGACGAGGTCGGCCTGTACACTTTTGTGCTGTACCTGCCTCTTCACGCTTCCACTTCACTATCACGTCGGAAACAGTGGACCTAGGGATGTTTAGGAGTGTGGAAATATCGCGTGCAGACGCATGACACAAGTGACACTCAATCACCTGAGCACGTTCGAAGTTCCTGAGTTCCGCGGAGCCACCCATTCTGCTCTCTCACGATGTCTATTTACTTCTGAGGTCGCTGATATGGAGTACCTGGCAGTAGGTGGCAGCATAATGCAACTAATATGAGAAACGTATGTTTTTGGGGGTGTACGGATACTTCTGATCACATAGTGTATGTCTCCTCCTCTTGTAGTTTTTGAATAGCCTATTCGCTATTACTAGCTGAAAGGAACTGCAGAACTCAATTAGTTTTTCTCCTCTCTTATTGCTACTACCTAGCCCATTTTCTCCCGTAACTCACTGTAACCCTTCGTATCACCTATGATAATTACACTATTTTACGTACTGAATTACCTGTTCAGCAGCGTCACACAGTTCGACTATTTTTTCATTTGCTGCTTTTGATGCCAGAATGTATTCCTGAACCATTATTGTGGCGTGCGTTTATTGTCGATTATGCTGAGAGCAAGCTTACTGCTGAGCTTCCACAGTAACACACTGTCTACCCTACCTAGTGATTCATAATCTGTTTTACTCCCGTTATAGCATTTTCTGCTGCTGTTGATATTATCGTATACCCCTCTGACCAGAATTGTCTTTCAATTTTACTTCACTAATCCCTAATAATCTACTTTGAGCCTCTTCATTTCCTTTACAGACGTACTTTGAACCTTTTCATGTCCCTTTTCAGACTTTCTAACTTCCCTAGCACATTAAGACCTCTGAAATTCCATCCCCGCCACCCAAGGGTTTGTAATAATGTTACGTTATTGTTGGTTATTCACTCTTTTTCTAACGAGTAAGAAACATCAAGAAATTAACTTTGAATTTGAAGGAAGAACATTGTTGCGCAGATATTGAGTGGAGTGGAGCCCGAGCCGGGCTTAATTTTAAATAACCTTACTGAAAATCATACGCTGTAACGTAAAGTGTTAAACGACCGAACAGAAATTGTTGGCATTTGATATGGAAAGAATCAACAACATTGCACCCAGAAATACTTCTTTACAGCGGGCACAGCACAAAATAATAATAATAATAAAACTTTTCCTAAGCAGATACAGTGTCCTTAAACAGTGATACAAAACTGTGGGACCAGCCAATAACAGGTAACACTATTTCAGCCGAATTGTCTATAAGAAAAGAGATCTTGAAGAACAATGTATGCTTAAAATGAATCACTGACACATCAAGACATAGCTCTACTACCATCATTCTCTGCAATCTACCCAACCAGTGCTACGGACAACACAACTACACAAAGTTTCCTAATATACTGATAAAGGAAAGTACGCAGTACAGAAAAAGATATGGCTGTACACAACGATTGAATCACGTCTTCTGTGTGGATTCCAGTAATCGGAATACATCGGAATACAGTAAGAACACTTTATTATGCAGTTTGTCAACTTTCTGCGGTACGGACCACAACTTGTAATGACCGCACCATGTTAGAAACCACAACAACGGGCACCGGCCGAGTTCACTTAATTAGATATTCGCCACGCACTAACTTCGCTTTGACGAAACCTGTTAGCTGTCTATCAACAGACATGGCTCTTAAAAGCACAAAACTTGGTATTCTGTACTGCAATAACTAAGCACTGGATGATTCTGCGGCTCTGAATGTGAGCTACCGTCTTCTTCTGAACACCGAGAAAAGTCACTGTGAGGCCGACAAATGCGACGTTCCACAAGCTTATGGAAATGTCGGCGCCTGCGGCGGGAGGCACAAATGTGCCTAGATCAGAGTACTGTAGAAATACCTGGCGGTATTTAATTAATGACAACTTACGTTCAAAAATGGCTCTGAGCACTATGGAACTTATCTGCTGTGGTCATCAGTCCCCTAGAACTTAGAACTGCTAAAAACCTAACTAACCTAAGGATTCGGCGGGATTCGAACCTGCGACCGTAGAGGTAGCGGGTCTAGACTGTAGCGCCTAGAACCGCTCGGCCACTCCGGTCGGCACAACCTACGTATTACGTAACATTTTCACTGTTGCACAGTAAGTCATTTAGTCAACCAAACACTACTTTAGTAGCCATAAAGCTGTAGCTGCGTACGTACGGTGAATTTATAGTCGGCAAAAAATTTTTAAAGCAGTGACTCGTGCATGAAAACTGTGCATAAGTTGTGTGACGTAGCAATACAGTGGTGGCTCTGTCGTTGAGAGGCAAACACAATGTCACTCCAATGAACCAAGTTACATGCTTTTATTATACACAAATATTTAATCGAAATTCTTTCAAGATGTGAATCCCCAGTGAGCTTTAGAAGAGAATCGATAAAATAATTTTATCCCACAATGTTTCGTTTTAATACAACTTTTAAGATCAAAGAAGAGGGAAAATTTCTATTTAAACTTCAATTTCCCTTTTGCCTTTAAGAAACAACTGACATTAAGGCAGCAGCAAATGAACCAGCATGACGTAAGTGTATTGGATTCTACCAAAACAACTTTTGAATTATGTATTGGGTTCAAAAAATGGTTCAAATGGCTCTGAGCACTATGGGACTCAACTTCTGTGGTCATCAGTCCCCTAGAACTTAGAACTACTCAAACCTAACTAACCTAAGGACATCACACACATCCATGCCCGAGGCAGGATTCGAACCTGCGACCGTAGCGGTCTCGCGGTTCCAGACTGCAGCGCCTAGAACCGCACGGCCACTTCGGCCGGCGTATTGGCTTCACCTTGCTTTCTTTAGAATAAAGAATTTTAAAAGGGCCCACATGTAATCTTCACATTAAAAACAAATCCCATCAACAAACATGACAGACAGAAATCGCAATGATCTCATTGGCGATTAACAAGGAAAGATTTAAATTTACGCACCGAGTTCTGCATTTGAGAACAAAGAAATTAAAATGGTCACAGATAATCCTGACACAACAGACAAATACATTACTACACTGAATTGATAGCTGTCACGTTAACATTACCCTCACATAGACCTCATTCCCAAATGTGAACGACACGTTTTTTAAGAATAACAAAAATAATAACAGGATACAAAGTACTCAACTAAAAAGCACATAACGCAATAAATATGATTTTTGTGAAAGCAAGCATGCCTGTCCAAAACCACGTAGACCCAATGCAATAACCACCATGCACAACTATAACTTACTTCACGACAGCAGACTAAGTTAGTCAGTCGTCTGAGCAGTGAATACTGCTTTACAAGTTGTAACGGTCACTAGAATCACAATGGCTAAAATGTTGCAGACGGCCATGTCGACCAACATCACCTTTTTTATATGTGGCTGTTGAACGTCGCTCAGAGTCCACAATTCGACGAACTGTGGAATGCAGGAATTTTAGTGGGTTCCTTCATAAAACTCTGCGTGCCCACTCGATCCAACAACGGCTTGGAAACTTCGGTTGATCGACCATGTGCCCCGAACAGTGCCATACAACATCAGGTCACAGACTGCAGCGACACTTCAACAACCCTCTCTGTCGCAGAAACTTACGTCGTCCATCACCGGAAGCTTCTACCCGCACGCTGCCAGCAGCACGCGTGCGACCGATCGAGGAGCGCCCTCTCGGTCATTGCGGCCGTCGGAGGCGCCAGTCGTCGGGAATTAAAAGTGGTGGCTGCTGGCGCCGGAATCAAACCGTCACAGTTTGTACCAGCACGTCGTTATCGCTCGAAGAAGACGAGTAGAATCCTCTAATACAACATCGTTACTGATGAAATGTTTCAGATAAAATGAATCAGCTCCAAGACGAAAATTAACAAGTTGTTCAGTTAGTCAGAATCCCAGAAAACACGTAACGTGTAAGAAACACTGCCAAATTAGTCTGTACCGGCCATTTTTCAGCCTGCAGTATAACGTGAATACTTCATTATAATTTGCATATTCTTACTAACAACATGGCCATTTTACGGTTACTAAAGGTTACACAAAAGGTTAATGTTTTCAGTTGATTTGTTGGTTGGTTGGTTTCGGCGGAGGGGAGCAAACATCGAGGTCATCGATTACATCGGATTAGTGAAGGATGGGGAAGGTAATAGGTAGTGCTCTTTCAGAGGAACCATCTCGGAATTTGTCTAAAGCGATTTAGGGAAATCATGGAAAATCTATAACAAGATGGCCGGACGCGGGTTTGAACCATCGTCCTCCCGAATGCGAGTCCAGTGTGTTAACCACTGCGTCAACCCTCTCTATCATTTTCATTTACATCTGCGTGATGCCATAAGTGATATTAATGTAATATGTAAGTGTCGTGTGACTAGGGCCTCCCGTAGTTGACTTCACAAGAGCAGAAATGATTAGTGAACAAGTAAGATGGCAAACAGATGATTTACTTGACTTGTATTTCTCCAAACGTACGAAGACTCATTACTAATGATACAACATGAACACAGTCTAGTTATCGATGTGACAAGGAAGTAGCACGAATGAAGGTGTCCTTATTGGCTCCAAGCATAAGTGGGCTGAGTCGCTGCCACTGGCCATCATATATCGTGGCTGCAGAGGGCGATAATAATCCAGAGCCACTGAAGGTTTGGTCAGTGGGCATGCTCTATTGGTTCCGCTGGATCCCGCACGACCGCTATTGTCGTTGGACGAAAATTGCAGTTCTGCTGCCAACTACGAAAACCGGTTGGGTGGTATGAGTACCACAGTTAACAAAGACATTTCGTGCTGTTGGTCAGATATACTATACATAAACACATGCATTGCCCTCCATTCTCAGTGACAGAATGATATTCTAATATTGAAGTAAGAAGAAATATTTTGCTGAGACTTACTTCAATGTGGGGTGTGATGGACAGAAGCTTATAGCGGCTGCTGAAGCTGAAAATTTTTTGGAACCCGAACTAAGGAAATGAATCCTATATTCCCACAGAATGTGGTTTCAGTAAATGGGGCCACTGCTCACATAGTTAACATTACTTTATTTTCTTGTACAACACTTCATGTCGAGAGAGTACATACATAAAGCATGTACAATGGAAGATTTTTAGCAGATACTGCACCATAATCCCATTCCACACTAAATCAAGCGAAGACATTTATTTCTGATAGCTTCGGAAAAAATATTTGATGTGTGCATAGTGAAAAATGAAAAAGATATAGATGACACCATTTTAAATTCGAATCTATGGCTCTTGTATAGCATATGTATTTCAGTATGATGTATAATATCGCAATAGCGGAAAATGAGGCACTCTATTAATAATGGGAATGATAGACTAAATTCTTAATGAAATTTGAATTAAAAACCCGCAACATGACTGAAATAAGACCAACATTTCTTTCGTTCATTTGCACGTCATGTATGCATTTCCATGGAGGCTTTACACCGACGTTCTAACGCCTTTGTATTACTGGTCAGGATACAAAATGTTGCTTGTATAACCAGAAATCACGTCTATTTTCCAAATTACCAATGTTTCTTTATTTGTTTAACTTGTTTTATCTAAGAATTTAATTACATTTTCAGCACGTTGTCGGTAATTTTGGCATATATTTGCCACAGACGTCTTTTTTCCATTTCTCGCAGATGTCACTGCCGTTATTTTTTTTTTTTTGTGCGTTCCAGTTTGATCCAACTTCCGCTTTTTTTACTTGTCCAGTCCAACAGCCGTTTCTTAGTTCTATCGGCTTTTTTGTTATTTCCTGCTCTTATATGTGTCGCATTAAATATCTTCAATCCCGTTCCATCTCTAGCTGTCCCCACATTGTTGCACGGGTGAATTTTGAGATGAGATGGACTGAGGGAAGTTCTACTAAAGCTAACTGGATGTCATTTTCGCTACCTGCGTCAGTCACCAACTGAACCCGATAAATTACTTTGAGATTCAATATATCATTCCTCCCGAATATGTAATATCTCTTTATTAGTAAGACCACTGTAGCAACATAACTGCAAACACCATCTACTGTACAGAAGCAAAAAGCTAGTAACAACTACAAAGAAAACAACGAGCTCATCATCCAGGCCGTCAAAGCCCAAGTGATATTTGCTGGCCGTCGGGTCATCCTCTCCCTTGCGGCGTTATTGAGATGCGGTATGGAGGGACACGTGGCCAGCACATCGGCCTTCCGGCGGTTCTAAAGACCTACCAGACCGTGTAGTTGTTACTACTCGATCAAACAACTCGTCAGCTGCCATCACAAGTGAGGCTGACTGCCCACGTACCATCGTTTCTCCGATAAAAAAATAATAAAAAAGCATAGCTGTACCAGCTGAAATGTCCAGCATGGAACTCTTCCCAACAATGTGTGTATCATCACAGCGATTGTGTATTTATTTACTTATTTATTTATTTATACGACCTGCCTGGACAACTGCACGTGTTATCATACCACTTTCGGGATTCGGGAAGGGGCGATAGATCGAATCTGTCCGGCGGATTCACAAGGATGACTGGTGATCTGGTCAGACTAGCTGTTGCTTTTGCGCGATTTCTCACCTTCGACTACGTGAATCTAGTCTGATACCCACGTCTCGCCTCAGTTACACGATTCGCAAACATTCAGTAAACGTTCACTCATTTCCATATGGTGCAACACTCTGTATAGACTGCTGGTAGACAAATTCCGTCCTGGAGCAGGCACGAAAGAAGGGGGAGGTAGATCGGGCATCCGGCTACCCTCTACTACTAACGTTGCCAAATCCATTAATTAACACGCTGACCCCGTGGAGATACAACAAAAGGAATAAGAAAAACATTTATATACTTTTTCAGTTATTTTAAGTGGCGAGATTTGGGTCTTCGGGTCCTTTCTTACATCTAACGAGATTCAGTGAACGTCATAGTTTGTATAATAATGTTTAGTCTCATTAGTTCGTTTTGCCATCGCGTTTCATCTATAGCGCATGAAAACCCTGCACCAGCCGTGCCTCGCAGGGTAACACCGTTGCCTAAGCGCCTCTACGACATAGAGGTCGACAAACTGACGCGTCATTGGATAATTCAGTGTTTGTGCTGGGCGTTGGATGAAACAGCATGAACGAGAGTTTAGAAGCTATCGAAAGGAAGAAGGAAAATTTTCGATATCTCATGCTGTTCTACTATCGTAAGGGGAAAATCGCCTCACAGTGCCGGCAGAAGATTTGTGGTCTATACGGGGACGGTGCAGTAACGACTCAAGCACGTCAAAAGTGGTTTGTCGATTTAGAGCAGGTAATTTGTCCGCAACGAACAAACATCAGTCTGGAGGACCAACGGTTACGAATGTGGAACGGCTTAATGACATGACAGTCATCACTGCAGATTGACAACGCGGCTGTTGGCATTGGAGCTCAGTGTCTCTCGTGTTACTATAGCCAGGAACTTGAAGAAGGTGGGTCACATACATATTCGCTATGTATTGGTTCCTCATGAACTGAGTGAAACGAATTTCGTTCACCGTTTGTCCGGTGGCGCAAGACAGGGCAGTCACAACTACCGATTCCTAAACCACTATTGCATCCGATAAAGTTTTTGCTATGTATCTGGTGGGATTGCAAGGGAGTCCTGTGTTAAGAACTTCTTCCGAATGAGACTACCATTTCCGGGAAATACTGTTTGCTGTTGGATCGTTTCAAGGCTGTCACTGATGACAAGCGATTGGATTTGGGGCACGTTGTCATCTTTCACCATGACAATACCAGACCACATAGCTTTATGGTGACCTATAAAAAGGTGCATTCTTTTGAGTGAGATGTGTTACCCAAACCGCAGTGTTTGCCGGACGTTGCCCTTTCGCCGGCCGCGGTGGCCGTGCGGTTCTGGCGCTGCAGTCCGGAACCGCGAGGCTGCTACGGTCGCAGGTTCGAATCCTGCCTCGGGCATGGGCGTGTGTGATGTCCTTAGGTTGGTTAGGTTTAAGTAGTTCTAAGTTCTAGGGGACTTATGACCTAAGATGTTGAGTCCCATAGTGCTCAGAGCCATTTGAACCACTGCCCTTTCGATTTTCATCTACTCTGTTCCCTGCAAAATTTTCTGAATGGTGAACGCATCACCTCCTTGGAGGACTGCAGAGAGCTGATCAACCTGAAAATCCTCACACTTAGGGAGAATGGCATTTATAAGCTTCCAGAGAAGTGGCAATAAATTGTCGACGATAATGATGTACAATGAGGGAAATGAATAGTTTTCTTATAAACAGATCTGCCGCATTTAGTTGTATTGTGCACGACCTTGTGTGTGAATTTGTGAAACTAACTCTTTAATATTTTTTTTATTAGTCACAGAATTTTCCCTGACAAAGACTACTCAAATTTAACCTATTTACCCACAATATACACAACCAACACAATCTGACTGCTATACATTGACAACATGATTTCCTATAATTAACACGAAGGAATGGCCTTGAATTGCCAGAAATCCTAACAATATTACAAATTGAAAAAATATGAAATTAAAGAAATGTGATAATACCTCCAACTCTGTTAATTGCCCTAATCTCTGCTCTATCAGGAATCCCGTTAGTAGAAACCCCATTCTTCTTCATAAGTCACTTACCTCACAGGAAATCTTCATAACATGAACAACAGCAATTACAGCAAGTAGCAACAACAGCCAGCTAAATAAAAAGGTTGTAACTACTACAGACTAAGTGCTAGGGGGAATATGGTTAGCAAAAGAAAGATTTTGTAGAAGATCAAACAACGTATTTAGGTAGTTTTAACTTATTCCTGTGACATCTAGTTCCAAAAATTATATAGTTGTCAATAATTCTACCACCCAAACACAATCATCCACACATTCATTATCACTCATTTCTTTGCGTCTCACTTTACAATGCATGTCCTACCAACAAAGAGTCTCTACTAAGAATATGATGTCCATACACTATCCTATTTGCTGGCTAACTGCTAGTCCGTCCAACGAAGGAATCTCTTGCGAGGGCGCAGAGGGCTGCCAGCGATATTAACACAGTCTGTAGCGCTGCCAACATACAGGGTTATTACAAATGATTGAGGCGATTTCACAGCTCTACAATAACTTTTTTATTTGAGATATTTTCACAATGCTTTGCACACACATACAAAAACTCAAAAAGTTTTTTTAGGCATTCACAAATGTTCGATATGTGCCCCTTTAGTGATTCGGCAGACATCAAGCCGATAATCAAGTTCCTCCCACACTCGGCGCAGCATGTCCCCATCAATGAGTTCGAAAGCATCGTTGATGCGAGCTCGCAGTTCTGGCACGTTTCTTGGTAGAGGAGGTTTAAACACTGAATCTTTCACATAACCGCACAGAAAGAAATCGCATGGAGTTAAGTCGGGAGAGCGTGGAGGCCATGATATGAATTGATGATCATGATCTCCACCACGACCGATCCATCGGTTTTCCAATCTCCTGTTTAAGAAATGCCGAACATGAATGATGGAAGTGCGGTGGAGCACCATCCTATTGAAAGATGAAGTCGGCGCTGTCGGTCTCCAGTTGTGGCATGAGCCAATTTTCCAGCGTGTCCAGATACACGTGTCCTGTAACCTTTTTTTCGCAGAAGAAAAAGGGGCCGTAAACTTTAAACCGTGAGATTGCACAATACACGTTAACTTTTGGTGAATTGCGAATTTGCTGCACGAATGCGTGAGGATTCTCTACCGCCCAGATTCGCACATTGTGTCTGTTCACTTCACCATTAAGAAAAAATGTTGCTTCATCACTGAAAACAAGTTTCGCACTGAACGCATCCTCTTCCATGAGCTGTTGCAACCGTGCCGAAAATTCAAAGCGTTTGACTTTGTCATCGGGTGTCAGGGCTTGTAGCAATTGTAAACGGTAAGGCTTCTGCTTTAGCCTTTTCCGTAAGATTTTCCAAACCGTCGGCTGTGCTACGTTTAGCTCCCTGCTTGCTTTATTCGCCGACTTCCGCGGGCTACGCGTGAAACTTGCCCGCACGCGTTCAACCGTTTCTTCGCTCACTGCAGCCCGACCCGTTGATTTCCCCTTACAGAGGCATCCAGAAGCTTTAAACTGCGCATACCATCTCCGAATGGAGTTAGCAGTTGGTGGATCTTTGTTGAACTTCGTCCTGAAGTGTCGTTGCACTGTTATGACTGACTGATGTGAGTGCATTTCAAGCACGACATACGCTTACTCGGCTCCTGACACCATTTTGTCTCACTGCGCTCTCGAGCGCTCTGGCGGCAGAAACCTGAAGTGCGGCTTCAGCCGAACAAAACTTTATGAGTTTTTCTACGTATCTGTAGTGTGTCGTGACCATACGTCAATGAATGGAGCTACAGTGAATTTATGAAATCGCTTCAATCATTTGTAATAGCCCTGTACAAACAGGCTTCTTACAGCGTGTAAGCGGAGAGGCCGGAAATCGCTCTGTCGTAGCTGTGGTGCGGGAAAATGTGTTCCCAGGCATTTGTTGTGATGTCATCGTAACGAAAAGCGAACAAACCTATCAGACAACCGAATACATGAGCAGTATATAATAATGAAAGTGCGTACATTAGTGAACATGTGGAATTTAAGAAGAGTGTTATTAATGTTAGGCAATTTCCTTACTGCTTTTTTGTACAAAGCGAGCGGTGACAGTCTAACAGAAATTTATGACAGTAGTACAGAAGGAATTACTGTGGAGAAGTTAACCAGTGAGGGGGAAGTGTTACGTAACACGGTAAGATTGGCAGACGAGATGGAGGGTAGAGACCAAAAATGGAAAAGAATGAAAAAAAATCACATTGTGGGAGAGGTACTGATTTCCTGTTGCGCACAACAAAATCAGCCAGTGTTTTCAGGCCTTCATCAATGATAAAATATAATTTTAATCTCCTCTTGAATGCACAGTGGCTTCTGATAAAGCACGAACTGCTGGATAATCGTTCTGCACCCGAACGTCTAAAATGCGTAAGGAGATGGAGGAAGATATATTGTTGTGCTAATGTGCTGGTATTGAAGTTATGGAATGACTGAATGTATTGGATGTGTGAGGAGAGGTACTGAGGAAACCAGTGACAAATAAACCTTTTACGTAAACATAACTCGTGGAAGTCATGCATACTCAGTCTCATCAATGTTGTGTGTAGAAAAGATTCATATGATTGAACAACCGAATGTTGCACACATATCTTACGCAAGCTGTCATCGCCATCAGTAGCTGAGTGGAATTTTTACTGTTTCTGCAGTGTTGTATTAACTACATCACAGTTGTGAAGCTTTCAGAGGACAAATGTTTTGCTTAATTTGAGGTGGAATTATTTTCTAAGTTTTTGGATTGCATGTAGGTAAGAGAGAGATTCCAACGAGCTGCAACAGTTTGGTCTTCCCAAACGAAATACTCATTCAGTAATACGAGGTGCGACAATAAAGTAATGAGACTGATTTTCTTTGCAAGATGTGCCAACCCTGCAGGCTTGTGTAGGCGCAATATCTTTGACCTCAGTCTATAAGCTGCTTCTAGTCCAAGTGGCACATCGATTCAACTACTCAGTGTGAGTTGTGCTGTAATAAGTTAACACGTGCTTGTGTCTCTCGTCACGGAAATGGAACCGCATAATATTGCGCAACGGTATGTCATTTCTTTTTGCGTTAAATTGGGTGAAACGCGACGACAACTTACAGTAAGCTTCAAAAGTCTTTTGGAGAAGAGATTATGTCAAGAGCTCAAGTTTTTCGTTGGCATAAAATGCTTAGTGAAGGCAAAACGAATGTTGAAGATGAAGACCGCAGTGGACGACCGTCAACGTCATGGCCGGATGTCAACTTGGCCAGGTAGCGTGATCTCATACGATCTGATCGAAGATTATCCGTGCAAATGATTGCAGAAGATCTGAACATCAATCAAGAAATGGCTTGTCTAATAGTAACTGAAGATCTTGGTATATGAAAAATGGTCCCCAAAAATCTCACACCACTACAGCGAGAAATACGGAAATATGTTAGAGCAAACGGAAATCAATCCAGAATTGTTGAGCAGTGTTACCACTGGCTATGAAAGTTGGTTTTCCAGTACGATCCAGATACAAAACGCCAAAGTTCGCAATGATGCTCAAAGGTATCACTCAGACCAAAAAAAAGCTCTCATGTCAAAGTCAAAAGTGTAATGCATGCTTGTGTGCGTCTTTCCAAAAAGTTGTGACGAGGGTATTGGATGATATTACAGAAGACGAGTTCCATAAATGTTACCATCAATGGCAGAAGCGCTGGAAAAGTGTGTGCAATCAGAAGGGAACTACTCTGAAGTCGCAACTCTAAACTTGACTAAAACGGTAAACAATGTTTTTTTCACATCAGTCTCATGACTTTATTGTCGCACCTCGTATGCCATGCTCTTTTACTGCTCTCTGAAAGTGTAACTAGATACCACTGACAAGCACTGGAGGAACTTTTCCACGAAAATCTTCATTGTTTATCTTTCAGTGTGGTATAAGTGTGACCAATGACTTATCAGGGTTTTGTTTAATATCCAGGTTTAGTATTCGTGGGACACTGTACAAAGTTCGATATTCACACCTGATACGGCAGCAGCGATGTACTATGAAAATTGAAAACCGTACACCCGCCATGACAACAGTCTACGCTGCAAGTGGCCCCACTGTTGATACGTTTCGCTATTGTCACTGCTGTGGTAAGGGAACGGCATAGTGACACCTCACAAGTGCGTGCAGTTGTTGGAATATTACCTTCGTTGATGGTGGACTGGTCTAGTGTGTTCTCCTGATATCGTACATCTAGCTCTTAATGATTCAACTACCCTTGAGACAGCCATGTAGCAGACAAGGCGAGCATTCCTCGCCCACTCCCCGCGTGGACTCCGACGATTATGAGGAAACGAGTTCCTTAGGCGTCGAACCACATCGGACGAAGGCTACGCTTCAGCGATTCGGATGGGAAACACTGTAAAATCCTCCGTACAACCTGGATCGTTCACCGTGTGATTTTCACATCTTAGGCTACCTGTAGAATGTCATACGTTGACGTCGGTTTCAATTGGACGAAAAAGTACAAGAGAAGGTGCGTTTGTGGATCCATCAGAGGCCGTCCGCGTTCTACGAAACAGGAATTGATCGTCACGCCTCGCGATGGGACAAATGTCTGAAGGCATGTGGTGATTACTTTGTGAAGGATTTTTGGAGTGGTTGTTCGATTTTCATTTAACTTCCCTTCATACTTAGGCACAGCTGGAAACAGTCTGCATTAAATGGTAGCTACAAGAGGGAAGCACTGATGACAGTGAGACAAGTAATGAGCCGAGGACGTAATCATGAGGTACTCAAGCAAGCACAATATTCCATGCTTTCTCCGACCCACAGAGAACTAATTGACATCTATTTTTGGTTAATTTCTTGTCCAGGAGACGGACCATGTAGATGCAACTGACGTAACTTTAGTATTGATACTGAACAAAATTCGGGCACAAGACGTCTGACATTTAGAACAGGATCATTGTCTTAAGGACCGTAATCGGACCTGGTTTTTAAAATAAAAGGAAAAGTGCGTCTGGAGCTGGTTTTATTCCAAAACTGTTTTGAGGCAGCTTTAGAACGACAGCATTGTACTGTTTGAGAAATTCAGCTGTTTCATTTTAATTAATAACTTATCGGTATCAGCAGTATCGAAAGCCTTGCTGAAATCAAGCAGTTTTAAAATGTTCGCTTCACCTCCGCCTGTCAGTTTGATTAATGCATTTGCTGTACTATGTTAGTTTTGGAAGCTTAGGGGATATGTACCGTGACAGACACAGTTTTTAAGGTAATCCGTCAACCGTTCATGAATCAAGTACGCTGATCGATCAATAGTCACCCTGCGATTATGGGTTATAATTATTGAGTATGGGTTGAGTTAATATTTGCTTCCACTAAATAGGATTATGACTCCAAGAAGAGAAAGATTGAAAACGTTAACGAGAATTAAAATGGTTCAAATGGCTCTGACCACTATGGGACTTAATATCGTCATCAGTTCCCTAGAACGTAAGACTACATAAATCTAAGTAACCTAAGGACATCACACGAATCCATGCCCGAAGCAGGATTCGAACCTGCGACTGTAACGGTCGCGCGGTTCAAGGCAGAAGCTCCTAGAACCACTCGGCTACACCGGCCGGCTAATGAGAATTGGAATAGCAGTATCGACAACGTTTCTAATTATATATATGTTCCTTCCATGATTACCACCTACTGCCTTCGAAGAGATTATAAGGATTACTTTCCGTACTGTGACTGTGGCAGTCCGTTTAAAGAAAAACACGTCTGTCAAGAAGGAGCCGTCTCGTCGTTGATAATTTGTCGCTACTTAACACTTGACAACTACTGAGAAGAACTTAAATTTGTCTTCATTCACCTGACAATTGGTATTTGATTTCGCTTTCGCTGTACTGAAGCTGGGCGTTTTTTCCACAGTGGTTCATGATTCTACACACTGCATGCAGCTCAGCGGACATGCTCTGTTTTGGTGTTGCTGCCGTTGTGCTTCATCTAGTTTCGCAGCTTTCTGTTTGCTTCATATATTTAAGATATTTTCGGGAATTAGCTTGAATTTCCTATATGCATCATCTCTTTTATTGATTAGCTGGGGCAGTTCCGTAGTCAGCCATGATATTTACTGTGACAGAACTTTTAGGGACACGTGTACAACACAGTTCAGTAACTCTGCGACATAATTCTCGAACTTTTAAGATATTCTCATATGTTGTTCCGCTTCATTTGTATATCTTTAATTGTATTATGGGTTTCGAACAGTCTGGATCCTCTTCAGGTTGAAGCAGTTGCTTCAGCAACGCTTCCTGTCAACTAGCAGCCACATATCAGAGTACTATACTGATATGTCGATCTGAGTAAATAAGACGGGTTGCAGATGCATATACTTAAATCTGAAGAGAAACAAGTGTGATCGGAACACGTAATCAAATCAAAATCGTGTAACTGAGACTGCACAATAAATACGATGTGTCTTAAATATCAGTACAGTTGCTAAATCTCTCAAGACTATTTTATTGGCTACAGTGAATTCCTGGACTGTCTAACTTCATCTCATCGCTTATATCGTGACCGAAGAGAAAGACAAAGCTACTACCTTTCTAAAATTATAGACAGGAAATATTCTGTTAACATCTCCGTGGCCAAATGTTGACAAAAGCCTGTTGGATTCAGTCTCGTGTTCTTCGTCCGATGTTTGTTTGATAAATTTTCTGAGATTACACCAGCATGAGTGGCTGGCATTGTCAAAACTTCGCCTTCCGTTGCTGTTAGTGGACTGGAGTCGAGATCGTGGCCGCTGATTATATGTACAGTCGTGCTCAAAAGTATCCGAACGACCTGAATTGCATTTCGCCTGATTAGAATGCAACCCACATAGCGCAACTATCTAGCAGATCCTCTAATCGCCCCTCGGTACAGTCGTTTGACTATTGAAAATGGTTCCAACAAGTCACCACAAGAAAACACTGCTCTGTATCGCAATAACTCACGATGTAAAGTAATACCAAGGTACTACAAATATCAGGGAACATCTTAACACAGATAAGACGGTTCTTCAGGCTTGTAAGCTCACATTTATTACAATAAATGACATACATGAAATGTTACCACTCTCATTATTACGTCAGATCGGTAATTCACGTAGTAAGTTCGTCGTATTCATGATTTTCTCTTCAAAACAACATACCGTACTTATTATTTAACACAAAATAACATTAAAAATTTAAGTTATTCACGAGCAGCTAGTTGAGAATATCTATGAACTTCAAATCACACGACAAACTGTCTCGTTCTGCATAAACGCAGGTCATGCAAACTAAGCAAAGACTTCGTGACTGACGGAAACTAACAGTCATTCCTGACTAGGCATACAGGGAGTGATATACCCCGATTTTAGACAGTATCAGTTACCAAATATCAACTTTAAATTACGTAACGTAAACATTGTTAACGGGCGCGAATTCCTACCCAGCATCTATTGTCCTTGTTAACGAACTACGAGAGATGTTAAATATTGCTTCTTCACAAGTAACTTACATGAAATGCCGTGAGGTAAAGCTTTGTGTTGGACAGGGATTCTAACCCAGAACCTAATTGGATTGTCATCGAAGCACAATCAACTGTGACATATCGCATTTTCTCGGCAGTAGCTAGATGTTTTAACTGAAATGACAAGACGAAACATTAATTTTTTCTTTCCCAGGACTCCAACCTGGTACTTATCGCTGTTATATTCTAGAGAAAACGAACGTTAAAAATGGATTTGTTACACCAGCAGCGACATGTGAGAATGTTTGAACTAGAAATAATACGACGAAGAGTTCAGTGCTGACTGGGAATCGAGCCCCACACATATCGTTGTTAACTGCATTCAAAGAGACGTCAGCTACCGAATTTTTCTCCACCAGCAGCTCGGAGTAACATCCTTGAATTTACAATGATTTCGCAAACTTTTCTGTGTCTCACTGGGACTCGAAAGCGTCAGATACAGTTAGTGTTGACAACGAATGAAAATACATTAAAAATCAAAATTATTACCCACCAGCAGATAGGTGTTCTCATGCTAGAGCTTGATAATACATTATGAAAGCTTTAGTGCCTGGCAAGGACTCGAACCCTTTCACACGCAAGATGTGGGGATGTTGAGGAATCTGCAGTTTTGAACAAACAACAAATTCGAGTCGAGGTGTATTGTCACGAAGGAATCAAATTCCGCGTTAAGGGCGGCCTGAGTTGCATTCCCAGATCAGAACCAAGTTTATCGACATACAGAAGCTCAAATAACAGATGGAGTAATTGTCCTGTGACCCTACATAGCGTTTGTTTTGTCACTAGAAATAAATAACTAGTATAAGAAAGGTTACTGTTGATAGAGTTTCTACGTGCCGCGACTCGTGACTTTATTGTGGTACAACCTATCGTCAACTTGGATGAGAACGAATATCATGTTTAACATGATGGTCAGACAACAATGCCATTATACCTTCTACACTTGGAGTAGCCAGAAGAGAACAGAATCTGTCTCTCCTTATCAAAAATCATCAGCAGAAGTTGGAATCGAACCCAGACTATAAGTATATAAACATTGCATCAATCCAAGAGACCACAAAATTCTCTTCTCTACCACTCATTTTTCTATCATAACGATGCTGCGCCACACTGGATAAGAATTCTGACACACACAGACTACCTGTAGTGGTTTGCAGCATGTTCAGTACATTCATTTACTTGGTTGACCGAATCGCCATGAACTAGCTGCCTCGGCTACCCAGTGCATACATTCGACTCTATTTTTTAATCACCGAAATAAAATCACGTAACTGACACCTACACAGAACTGCCAACAGTGTTGGATGCAGATATTTAAACAGAAAGTGTTCCTTTCGTTTTGAGCTACTCTATTGCGCTATCAGTTTTTTAAAAACGCCGTGCAGTGCAAAAGAAAAGCTGTAACTGTCGGTCTCTCAGAAGACTCGATCCGGCCATATGCATTATCTCACAGCACTGTGCATTGCGCAAGTTCTGGAGGAATTGTTGTTCAGTTCTGGAGGTGTTGTAGCTATGTGTCAGCTAGTAGCGTGACGGTAAGCGTCGCGCATTGTTGATAAGACGTCGCGAGTTTGGGTACATTCACTACTACATTTTTTAAAACGCCATACTGCTGTCTGCTGAAGTTATCGATCTACTGGAACTTTCAACATAATTCCCTTCACTTCTCAACCCAAAATAGTCGCATGTCGAAAACGGGCTAACTACTGCGACATTTTGTTCTTTTCAGGTTTAATAGATGGCCAGGCTGCAGATGCATCTCCAAACTTTTGTATTATGTATGGGGAAAGTGCATCGTGCCAAAATACCTCAGAAAAGTATTTTCTACATTATCTGTCGTCTGGTAGTGGCATTTTATTTTTCTTCAAGCCTTGTTTGACAGCTTTAACTCAGAACAAGTTTTCTACATGCATGTAATCAATAAACTGCATGTGCATTGTCAGACTGTTATAGATAACATCAGAGAATTCGCATATATCGTTGATGATTAATTTCTCTCTCATGTTAACTAATGTTTTAACAACACTAAAAGAAGCCGTACGAAAATTGTGCACTGTATTATAAGAAATCAAATAAAACTACCCACGATAACCTTACGATGAATGTCTGTTTCGATAAAACTGAGTATCTGTACACTAGCGTGCCTCTATCGTCACGAATTAGTAAAACACTAATCATTTAGATTTGGATTGGGTCTGTGTTTGATTGTTATGCTGTGTCATACTCAAGTGGTATGCAAATATGGCATTCCATAAATAAAGTTATGTATTCCTAGAAACCCAAAATTTGTTTGTCAGCAGCGGAAAGAGGCGTTACCTGTTGTGCAGCATTGTAAGTTTTTCACCATTGCACTATGAGCCGAAAGTATTTTCTTGCGATTTCCTTATCGATGTGTGAGCTGACTTCTTGTATCTCTTTCACAGAAGGGAAAAAAACATTACAATCAGCAAGACTGGAACCGCAAACCGTATCAAACGCTTTCCTTCTGGTTAGCACGTTTCCACAGAGCTATGGAAGTGGCATTCCTCTAGGTCTCCTCTTACAAGACGAGTAGTGGCTAGAACTTTTAAACCGCTATTTAAAGGACGAGATTAGATGCGATTTACAAGTGCAACGACTTTCCTGGCCTGAAAACCGTAAATTTACAATCTTTTGTTACAGCTCAAGCGTTAATAATAACTCAGATTATTCAATGGAAATGACAGGAAACATCAAGTGAACTTTGAGGCTTAATTCCGTGCTCACCAGGAAGCAACTCGTCGATCACAGAGTTGCCAAATATACCTTGCCTTGTTGCCAAATCTTAGTTACATTACCAGCAGGAAGAAGACGAATCGATGTGATCCTACTGTGGGCTGGGAAGTGACCATAGCTGACGTCTCAAAGACGCGGCTGCTACGGCCTGGAATACGTAATCCGTCTGATTCACATTTCTGTAACTTGGTTTACGGACTGGAGCGTAGTTACTAATAATACTCAGAACTGACTACAAACTAAGTTTCATAAATCAGCAACTCTCATAGTTGTTTTTATATATCTTTCGTAAGTGTACTCAAAACTAATAAAATCATTGACGAACGTTTCCGTGCCTCGCCGATTGTCGAGCACAACAAACAAACAAAAATAAAAAAAGACTGTGTGCGCCTGTGTGTGTGTGTATGTGTGTGTGTGTGTGTGTGTGTGTGTCTGAGAAAGAGAGAGAGAGAGAGGGAGAGAGGGAGAGAGGGAGAAGAGAGAGAGAGAGTGAGGGAGAGAGAAAAAATAAAAAAGAATGAGAGAGAGAGTAAAAAATTGTTGCAAAGAAACTGAATCATGCTCTGTAAAGAAATCTTTCATTAAACTGACACCTTCTACATCATTACGAAATATCGTATTCATGATCTATGGAACAAGTACTAAGCTAATCTAATTTAATCTAATCTATTCATATTGCTGACTAGTCATGAAGAGGCACGTATTACAGAAATATTCGCCAACATCAGTAACCAAATCTAAAGTTGAAAAAAAAAGACGACAGTTTTTTAATAATCCGGGACTCCTGTAATGGCCCTTTCGTCCCAGTTAACTAACCACGAAAGATGTGTGAAATACCTCCATTCAAAAGGAACAAAGTGTTCATGCGTTTAAAGATGAAGCGCATGATGTGAAGATCTGTGACGGAGATACGAACCCAGCTTGCAATCGGATTGATAACTAAAATCAAATGTTACGTATCGGTTTTTCTTACCAGGTGCTAGATGTTTGAATCTAAAATAAGGATGCAAATTTTTGTGTCTGAGCGACAATCGAACCGCACACCTACCGTCCTCCTTTATGATCCACGAACATTGTATAAGTAACACTTGCTTACTCACCAACAGTAAGATGTGTGCGTGTTTGAGCAGAAATAATGACACCTATTGCGATTGTTGGCAACACATGAACAGACATTAAAAATGCACGTTAATTTTTACTAGCAGCCTGGCATGCACGTGATAGGGCTTGAAATGAATTTATGAATATTTGTGTACAGGATCAGGATTCGGACCCACATACTTACCTTTGGAGGAGACCTAGAGAAGATTGCAGTCTTAGGAAAAGAAACGAAATGATTGAACTATACTGTTCCGAGAGATTCAGATCCTTGAAAGATGAGATCCGAATTCGAATCACAGTCCAACACCAAATTTTTCAACGTCTCTAGTTCAATCAAGTACAAGAGAAATAAGAGCCCTGTTCCAGGCATATAATCTATTTACAGTTATTTTCATAGGGATACGTAACGCAAAAATACACATTTAAAGTGTATTATTGCGTAATTCCAATTACTTAAAGTCTATTTCTGAGCTTGCTCGCATTCAGTGGGCTGAAACCCGTCACAGATGCAAGAAAAACACAAATATTTCTTGCAGGATGCGCAACACACAAACGAAAGAGAAGACGGCAATGGGATGCCGATGATGCAGGCAATGATACACAACTATTTCTACCGACTTAACACCATGACGACGGACAAATTGGCGTCTCAGTGTATTTTGATTATAATTCGTTAGCCTTCTTTCGACCTTATTCTAATACCTCGTGGGAGCAGACATAATTTATTGCTTTTTGAACACCGAGCAGTAACGCACATAGATAGTAGATGGAAGGATACAAAGAAACAATCAGACTCATGAGTGTGGATTTGTATACATTATTTGTATAGATTGGAAGAAGAAAAGCACAGATCTCCACAGTGCCCGCATCTGTCCTTTAGTTTCTGTCCACACCCACGAGTCTGTTTGTTTCTTTGCATCCTCCCATCTGCTGAAATTAGATTTGAGAGCAACGATAGCTACAGTGTCGAAGTATTCATAGTACTGTATACGTGTTTGTAAATGTCTTCCAATGCCCACTCAAAGAAGACAAGGATACACAGTCAAGCTACAGTACTATAAATACGCCTCAGTTTGTGAATGAACTCAGACTAAGGTTGATAATCATTTTGAATATTTGGCAGTACTGTACCCATTGGTGTTAAACTCGTTTTCAACCAATGATTCCCACAGCTACAGGTCCACTACTTGTGATACCTCATAGGCAAAATACTTACGCAGTGCTACCAGACGAAAATATCAATCTGACACAAACTGTGGGAAGTTTGTCTCACAACCTTCGTACCTGTATAAAGAGCTTTTCCTATTTGAAATATCTGTGAACGTTGCTGCATAAGACGATTTAAGAAGAAACTAAATTCCTTCAGCTACGACAATGTTTAAAGAAATCGTCTTAACGGCACTAAATCTGGTTTGTGAGTAGTTTACTGGCTGTACTCTGCCGCATTTCGCTGGTTGGAAGGCAAAAAGTTTACTGACAAATTTCACACACGGAAAAGGGGGACGAAATGTCTCCCACTGGAAGGTCATGTTGTTTTATTTAAATGATTACAAAATCAGCTAAAACGAACAGTGAGGCTGTCAGTATAGGCACATTACCGTTGTCAGAATGATGTTCCACTGCCCAGGGCCTGAAATGATAAAGGGCCCGTTTAGGTCAGGCATATTATATACAGAAGTGGAAGAGAGAGCACCACTAAATTCCACAATCCGCATTCATTGCATACACACAGAAATTACTGTTACAGTATACTATTGGAGCCCAATGAGTGAATTGCCTTTTTTCCGGTAAAAAGAGCACTGGCAAACAGTCTTCGCTACATTAGGTTACTTAAACTAGTGTCACTCTGAGCTACAATTTATGGTCAGCGACTAAATATAAGGTCAATGAGTCGGCTGCGAGTTTTGCAACTGTGAAGTACTTTCCTACATTATAGAAGTGAATATTAAATCTGAACTAATAATGCGAAAATATTGAACTTTGATAGCTTACAATGAAAATCTTTCTGTTTATTGCAAAGGAAAACAATTGATTTTCTAAAACATTCTCTGCCATATACAACTTGAAACAGATCATTTCGACCAAATCTTGTGGAAGAACTGACAGCGACGTATAACGGAAGGCAGTAAGATTCCTTGGCTTTTGGTTTGGCAGTATTCGACAGCCATTTCTAGGCGCAAGTAAATTAAGAAAGGCAGCGCGTTTTTGTTATCAAGTAACGTCTTCATCAATTACTTTAGTTTTAATGTAATCTGCGAGTTATTGCTGATGTTTGATATTAACATGAAAAGGACTCTGTAGACAGGAAAAGAACCTCTTCTTGGGCAACTGCTTCTATCATGACCAAAAGGCATTAAATGACCTTCAAGCACATGTGTTCCAGCAACGGTATGAAAAAAATGATAGTAACAATGCCGGTAATAATCGAATTATCCGGTAACGTCGCACTTCACAGTGGATTTTCTCGAACTAAGAAATTTGCAGAGTTAGTGAATATTTCAAAATGGCTTTACATCGAGGCTATGATGCCTAGAAGAGTCTTTACATCCTGCTGACATGAGAATAGCAAAATCTCCACGTCAGAAGATTGGTTCTACTTAACCATTAAATAGACTCGCATTTTTTCCACCGTGACTAAATTTGTAAGCTAAGGACATCATCCGTTACTGCACACTCCTGGGGCTGGGAAATGTGGCCACAATGGTCTGGTGGAACGAACTATCACAGTTGCAATGGGTGGATTCAGGCATTTACTTTTAAGAGGCACAAACAGATTTACGTTACCTATAGTAAGCTCACGAGAAAGACGATACAATCCAGAATCCGCATTAAACATCACGTTCCTACATTACCAATTGCGCAGAGTGGGATTACGTTGGGAAATGACATAGGCGGAAGTATGGTAAACAGAAATACTGTCTCCAGTAAACTTACTTACATCAGAAAATTTTATTTTATTTGATGAGACGAGGGTTATTTAAAGGAACAGGGCTCTTATTTTTCTTGTACTTAATTGAAATAGCGAAGTTGAAAAATTTGGTGCTGGACTGTGATTCGAATTCGGATCTCATCTTTCGAGGATCTGAATCTCTCGGAACAGTATAGTTCAATCATTTCGTTCCTTTTCCCAAGACTGCAATCTTCTCTAGGTCTCCTCCAAAGGTAAGTATGTGGGTCCGAATCCTGATCCTGTACACTAATATTCATTTCATTTCAAGCCCTATCACGTGCGTACCAGTCTGCTGGTGAAAATTAACGTGCTTTTTTAATGCCTGTTCATGTGTTTCCAACAGTTGCAATAGGCGTCCTTATTTCTGGTCAAACACGCACACATCTTACTGTTGGTGCGTAAGCAAGTGTTACTTAAGCTATGTTCGTGGATGATAAAGGAGGACGGTAGGTGTGCGGTTCGATTGTCGCTCAGGCACAAAAATTTGTATCCTTATTTTAGATTCAAACATGTAGCAGCTGGTAAGAAAAACCGATACGTAACATTTGATTTTAATTAGTTAACAATCCGATTGCAGGCTGTGTTCGTATCTCCGTCGCAGAATTTCACATCATGCGCTTCACCTTTAAATGCATGACCACTCTGTTACTTCTGAATGGAGATATATCACACATCTTTCGTGGTTAGGTAACAGGGACGAAAGGGTCATTACAGGAGTCCCGGTTTACTACAATACTGTCGTACTTTTTTTTTTCAAGTTTAGATTTGGTAACTGATATTGGCGAAAATTTCTGTAAAACGTGCCTATTCATGACTAGTCAGCAATATGATTAGATTAGATTAGATTAGGTTAGTACTTGTTCCATAGATCATGAATACGATATTTCGTAATGATGTAGAAGGTGTCATTTTAATGAAAAATTGCTTTACATAGCATGATTCAGTTTCTTTGCAACAATTTTTTACCCTCTCTCTCTCTCATTCTTTTTTATTTTTATCTCTCTCCCTCACTCTCTCTCTCTCTTCTCCCTCTCTCCCTCTGTCTCTCTCTCTTTCTCAGACACACACACACACACACACACACATACACACACACACACGCGCACACAGTCTTTTTTTGTTTTTGTTTGTTTGTTGTGCTCGACTATCGGCGAGGCACGAAAACGTTCGTCAATTATTTTATTAGTTTTGAGTACACTTACGAAAGATATATAAAAACAACTATGAGAGTTACTTATTTATGAAACTTAGTTTGTAGTCAGTTCTGAGTATTATTAGTAACTACGCTCCAGTCCGTAAACCAAGTTACAGAAATGTGAATCAGACGGATTACTTATTCCAGGCCGTAGCAGCCGCGTCTTTGAGACGTCAGCTATGGTCACTTCCCAGCCCACAGTAGAATCACAACGATTCGTCTTCTTCCTGCTGGTAATGTAACTAAGATTTAGCAACGAGGCAAGGTATATTTGGCAACTCTGTGATCGACGAGTTACTTCCTGGTGTGCACGGAATTAAGCCTCAAAGCCTGTCATTTCCATTGAATAATCTGAGTTATTATTAACGCTTGAGCTGTAACAAAAGATTGTAAAGTTACGGTTTTCGTACCAAGAAAGTCGTTGCACTTGTAAATCGCATCTAATTTCGTCCTTTAAATAGCGGTTTACGAGTTCTAGCCACTACTCGTCTTGTAAGAGGAGACCTAGAGGAATGCCTCTTCCATAGCTCTGTGGAAACGTGCTCACATGAAAGAATGCGTTCGTTCCGGTTTACGGTTCCAGTCTTGCTGACAGTAATGTTTTTATCCCTCCCGTGAAAGAGCACAAGCAGTCAGATCACACATCGATAAGGAAATCGCACGAAAATGCGAATTCTCTGATGTTATCTATAACAGTCTGACAATGCACATGCAGTTTATTGATTACATGCATGTAGAAAACTTGTTCTGAGTTAAAGCTGTCAAACAAGGCTTGAAGAAAAATAAAATGCCACTACCAGACGACAGATAATGTAGAAAATACTTTTCTGAGGTATTTTGGCACGATGCACTCTCCCCATACATAATACAAAAGTTTGGAGATGCATCTGCAGCCTGGCCATCTATTAAACCTAAAAGGAACAAAATGTCGCAGTAGTTAGCCCGTTTTCGACATGCGACTATTTTGGGTTGAGAAGTGAAGGGAATTATGTTGAAAGTTCCATTAGATCGATACCTTCAGCAGACAGCAGTATGACGTTTTAAAAAATTTAGTAGTGAATGTACCCAAGCTCGCGACGTCTTATCAACAATGCGCGACGCTTACCGTCACGCTACTAGCTGACACATAGCTACAACACCTCCAGAACTGAACAACAAGTCCTCCAGAACTTGCGCAATGCACAGTGCTGTGAGATAATGCATATGGCTGGATCTAGTCTTCTGAGAGACAGACAGTTACCGATTTTCTTTTGCACTGCACGACGTTTTTAAAAAACTGATAGCGCAATAGAGTAGCTCAAGACGAAATGTAAACTTTCTGTTTAAATTTCTGCATCCTACACTGTTGGCAGTTCTGTGTAGGTGTCAGTTACGTGATTTTATTTCGGTGATTAAAAAATAGAGTCGAATGTATGCACTGGGTAGCCGAGGCAACTAGTTCATGGCGATTCGGTCAACCAAGTAAATGAATGTACTGAACATGCTGCAAACCACTACAGGTAGTCTGTGTGTGTCAGAATTCTTATCCAGTGTGGCGCGGCATCGTTATGATAGAAACATGAGTGGTAGAGAAGAGAATTTTGTGGTCTCTTGGACTGATGCAATGTTTATATACTTATAGTCTGGGTTCGATTCCAATTTCTGCTGATGATTTTTGATAAGGAGAGACAGATTCTGTTCTCTTCTGGCTACTCCAAGTGTAGAAGGTATAATGGCATTGTGGTCTGACCTTCATGTTAAACGTGATATTCCTTCTCTTCCAAGTAGACGTTAGGTTGAACCACAATAAAGTCCCGAGTCGCGACACGTAGAAACTCTATCAACAGTAATCTTTCTTATACTAGTTATTTATTTCTAGTGACGAAACAAACGCTATGTAGGGTCACAGGACAATTACTCCATCTTTTATTTGAGCTTCTGTATGTCGATAAACTTGGTTCTGATCTGGGAATGCAACTCAGGCCGCCCTTAACGCGGAATTTGATTCCTTCGTGACAATACAGCTCGCCTCGAATTTGTTGTTTGTTCAAAACTGCAGATTCCTCAACATCTCCACATATTGCGCGTGAAAGGGTTCGAATCCTTGCCCGGCACTAAAGCTTTCATAATGTATTATCAAGCTCTAGCATGAGAACACCTATCTACTGGTGGGTAATAATTTTGATTTTTAATGTATTTTCATTCCTTGTCAACACTAACTGTATCTGACGCTTTTCAGTCCCAGTGAGACACAGAAATGTTTGTGAAATCATTGTAAATTCAAGGATGTTACTCCGAGCTGCTGGTGGAGAAAAATTCGGTAGCTGACGTCTCTTTGTGTGCAGTCAACAACGATATGTGTGGGGCTCGATTCCCAGTCAGCACTGAACTCTTCGTCGTATTATTTCTAGTTCAAACATTCTCACATGTCGCTGCTGGTGTAACAAACCCATTTTTAACGTTCGTTTTCTCTAGAATATAACAGCGATAGGTACCAGGTTGGAGTCCTGGGAAAGAAAAAATTAATGTTTCGTCTTGTCATTTCAGTTAAAACATCTAGCTACTGCCGAGAAAATGCGATATGTCACAGTTGATTGTGCTTCGATGACAATCCAATTAGGTTCTGGGTTAGAATCCCTGTCCAACACAAAGCTTTACCTCACGGCATTTCATGTAAGTTATTTGTGAAGAAGCAATATTTAACAGCTCTCGTAGTTCGTTAACAAGGACAATAGATTCTGGGTAGGAATTCGCGCCCGTTAACAATGTTTACGTTACGTAATTTAAAGTTGATATTTGGTAACTGATACTGTCTAAAATCGGGGTATATCACTCCCTGTATGCCTAGTCAGGAATGACTGTTAGTTTCCGTCAGTCACGAAGTCTTTGCTTAGTTTGCATGACCTGCGTTTATGCAGAACGAGACAGTTTGTCGTGTGATTTGAAGTTCATAGATATTCTCAACTAGCTGCTCGTGAATAACTTAAATTTTTAACGTCATTTTGTCTTAAATAATAAGTATGATATGTTATTTTGAAGAGGAAATCATGAATACGACGAACTTACTACGTGAATTACCTATCTGACGTAATAATGAGAGTGGTAACATTTCATGTATGTCATTTATTGTAATAAATGTGAGCTTACAAGCCTGAAGAACCGTCTTATCTGTGTTAAGATGTTCCCAGATATTTGTAGTACCTTGGTATTACTTTATATCGTGAGTTGTTGCGATACAGAGCAGTGTTTTCTAGTGGTGACTTGTTGGAACCATTTTCAATAGTCAAACGACTGTACCGAGGGGCGATTAGAGGATCTGCTAGACAGCTGCGCTATGTGGGTTGTATTCGAATCAGGCGAAATGCAATTCAGGTCGTTCGGATACTTTAGAGCACGACTGTACATGTCGCGCCAATGTCCAAGGGCTTTTCCGAGATTATTTCCGCTGCGACTCTACCCTTGCTACTGCGACTCTACCCTTGCTACCCGCAACGGTCGTTTGCTGCAGCACGGGAATGCAGGCTTCGTTCATTTTGATGCTTTTTTCTTTCTTTTTGAAGGTATTGTCATGTTTACTTGTTTCTACTGGGAGAGGGGGGGAGGTACAAATAAAAGTGACGTGAAGAATAGAATTTCAGGTGCAGAGTATCACATCACAGGAAAGGAAACACAGTACTATGGTGACTATTGCAGATGTTCAGAGTGACCACCATTATTGTTTTGGGCCCTGTCCAGCAAGTTTCTGAAAGCAGATAGAATCTTGACTGCTGGAATTTCTGCAGTTTCATCCGAAATGTAAAGCCGCAGTTGTTGAATATCATGAGGATAAATGCTATACAACTTAATCTCGAGAGCTCCCCACATAAAGTACTCGTACACTGACAGATCAGGTGACGTGGATGACCACGCAGGTCCGCTACCAGACTGACTTCTGCCAATAACTTTTGAAACTTTCCCTTTGAACAATTATACATGATTGTGCTTAAACTGACACACAATATTTTTAGCGCAACGCAATCTGACTTTCAAAAATCCCTACAAAAGAATGGCCCTGACTAACATTAAACTATACCTTTCACAAATCACTAAATCACTTACCTCACAATAATCTTCGTTTCTCCCACTACTGCAATATAGCAAGCGCCACTACTGCCAGCTAAATAAAAGATTCAAACTACTGAAGGCACTAACTACTGATAGGGATAGTTAGCAAATGAAAGATATTAATAGAGAACAAACAATGTATTTACCTTGATATCATCATATATAAATATAGCAGTTCATGACAAATTTCAAAACTCCGCCATCTCTCTCCCCACATCCACCACTGCTGGCAGCTCACCTCCAACTGAGCAACGCTACGCGCTGTTCACAGCCAGCTGCCTAACACTACAATGGCGAGTATTACAACAATGCAAAGCAGCCACAGACTGCACACAGCACAGCCAGTGATTTTCATACAGAGGTGGCGTTACCAATAAAAAAATCTAAACAGCCTACTTACATAGAGAAAACATAAACAGCCTACTTACATAGAGAAAACATAAACAGCCTACTTACATAGAGAAAACATAAACAGCCTACTTACATAGAGAAAACATGAACAGCCTACTAGGACATTGCTCATGAACAAGATAAAGATCCGATTTGGAAAGACATCAAGAGCAAATGGCATGAAAAGACACACACACAGATTCGGCATTATTATCTGGTTAGAAACAACATACTGTTCAAACGCTGCACTGTTGATGACAAGCTCTGGGTACTTTGCATTCCTGACGATTTTGTTAATAAGCTCATTTGGTACATTCATTTCAGCTACGCACATTTTGGTACACGAAAATGTTATCATATTCTTCGAACGACTTGTTATTTTTACAATATGGAAAAAAGAATTCGAAGAGTCTTGTCTATTTGCAAACTTTGTCAAAAGGCGAAACCATCTACTGTCTCACATCGTGCTCCGTTGTTTCCTATTATTCCTTCTAAATTAAAAGAATTTGCTGCTGTTGATCTCTTGGGACCGCTTGTCAGAACATCCAATGGATTTTCGTACGTTCTAGTCGCTGTTGAACTTACTTCAAAATTTGTTTCTTTCACTCCGTTACGTAAAGCCACTGGACGATCTGTATCCAACGCCTTTGTTAAAAATTTCTTACGTGAAGTTGGACACGTTAGCAAAGTCATTTCAGATAACGGACCTCAATTCAGATCCGCTGTTTGGTCACGCATGCTTCGGAATCATTAAATCAAACCTGTTTTTATTTCATTGTACTCACCACATTGTAACCCGTCTGAACGGATTATGAAAGAAATCAATAAGCTTTGCAGACTTTATTGTCACAGGAAGCATCAGCATTGGGACAGATATTTACACTTATTTCAAAACGTGCTGAATGAAATGCCTCATGATTCCACTGCTTTACCACCTACTCTTGTACTGAAGAATGAAGAACCACCGAACAGAATCAGAGAGCTTGTACCTTTCCCGAATATACGTAAACTTCGACACAAAGACATAATTGATTTGGCTCTTAAAAATATAAAATCTGCAGCAGACAAAAGGAGAAAACTACACGGTAAAGCAAATGCAAAGAAATTGTATATTGGTCAGAAAGTTCTCATTAAAGCTCATTCATTGTCACATAAGAAGAAACACTTGAGTCACAAATTCTTTCTAGTTTACAATGGACCTTACAGAATCCGACGTATACCACATGATAATTGCGTTGAAGTTGAAACTCTGCGTACTAGGAAGAGTAAAGGTTTACACCACATTTCACATGTAAAACCGTTTATTGAAAGATAATCTGCTTTTTAACTTTGTCATTGCCATAAAACTTTTCACTTCACATTACTAGTATGCTTGTCAAACTTAAGAAACTGTTAACATGCAACAATGTTTGAAGTTAAATATCCAGTCAAGAACCAAGAGAACTTATTGAAACAGAAATGACGAATGCATTGTTATAGTGAACAGACGTCACAGTGTTATTGTGTGTGTACATTCTTGCTTGTTAGTTGCACGATTATGGAACGACTATAAGGCTTACATACTTAGAACATTTACCAGTACTGCTAATGAGATTTTAATGCAACATTTTGGTTTACTTGAAAATACATTCTGGGTTTAATGTACTTTCTGTGAGATACCAGACGACACAGTGGTTAGTTTATGTGACAGCTACACGATTTTATCACGACGCTACTAATGAGTGACAATTTACAATGTTGCTTTTGCAGTGTTTCTGTTTTATATCTGCACAGTTTCTCTGAATTCTTCTGGAAAGTAAAACATGTTTTAGTAATAACTTTTGTGGTATAGCTACAATGAGACTGCCGTTTCCGCAGCACGATAATACATTACAGCACAGTACTTTCCTCATCACGGCAATAAGCGTAATAACTAAGACATTTATACGCAAAGCATTTCACTTTTGTGTATTATGAGGTAAGTACATTGACTTCTGCAGAACTTAGCTTTCGGAGGACGATAACTACGACACTTCCACACAGATTATGTTGCAACAAGACGCACATTTAGCGCTACAGTACACGTATTTGAGTGATTAATTTTGTACTTAAAACATTTATTTTTAAAGATTTTTGAATTACAAAGAAAGTTTTCCGTGATACATTTCATTCCATTGCTGTAATCTGTAACACCTGAGGGTTAATTACATTAATCCTCAGGGGGGTACATGCTTACTTTGTGTACCATGTGCATGGCAACCACAAGGAACCCTAGCTAAAATGGTATTTGCTTATACAACTTTACACATCGGTACCATATTTCTCTAACACACAAATTACACATCTATCTGATCATTTAACTGAGAGGTAAACTTTTTTTATTACATCAGTGACATATGTTTACGCAATTACAGAGTTGGATTACTTCACACTTACGAAATTGTATTTTGTCTGTACTGTGTGAACTCTTCATATTTTTTCGGAACCATTGTGATACTATGAGAGCTTTGAATGATGTATTTGGTATGGATTCATGATTTTTAAAGTACGTTTGAGGCAGATGACACTTTTGACATGAGCAGAGATTTTTTTTAATTATTGGAGGAAGCTACGACGGTTTTGAGATTTGACTGAGGTGTTATGATGTTATTTTTACGACGACGATGTGTATTATGTTGTTGAGGAATGTTTATTATGCTACGTATTTCTCATGATGAAATATTGAAGAAGTGTCGATGAATATGTATATGTATAATGAGGTAAGGAATAATGAGTAGTGTTTAGGGACTCTGATTTGTGGAAAAGGTTGTTGGAAACCAAGAATCGTACTTTAAGAGTTATGAAATGTGTGTGTAAATGCGTGACTGTATCACAATGCCGGCGAAAATTTTTTTGGACATTATAGGATTTTCTTTCTACAGATTTGCAACGCTAATTCTTGACCTGTGAAATATTTTTATGTGAGACTGTCACTGTAGCGGAAACTGCTGTCGTAAATATTTCCGTAAGAAAGTTAAGTGACCACCTGTACGTAATGCGTCGCGGGCACCCACCTGGGCGACAGCCGCCCGAAAAAAAAAAAAAAAAGCCATTAGCCTTTCAGCGGCACAGGTAGAAAAAAAAAAAGGGGACGCCATTAACCTCGCTTCTGACATTCCTTTGTAGAAAGCATCGCAAAAACGACACGGTCGAACTTGAAAACATATGATTACACTAGCTCTTAATTTACGATATTTACTGAGATGCTTATAAACTGATGGGAAATATTCTTACATCTGCAAACCTGATAATGACAAGTGTCTTTCTGTGAGAGTTGAGAGCTACTGACTTACGAAATGCCACATGACTATTGAATGATGTTTTTATGCTTTGGTTTGCGTAATTGCTTATTTCATTTGACATCTGTTTTCCAGCTGTGTTACAGCATTAGTTTTATAAAATAAACTTAGATGCATTTGCTAATGTGAACACTTTCTGTCAACAGATCTATTAAATAATTATTTTATGATCCACATTCTTTAAAAAAAGGAGCACTTGGAAACGAAAGAACAATAAGAAGGAACTAGTAACAGTAACACATAATTTTCTTTTCAAGTACATGGTAATGTTTCTTTTTACAATAAGTTGTTGTGGTGCACCACTTTAATTACTTAGACATTAAGATGTGATTATACATTTCCCTTATCTGCATTGTTATCTTTAATGTACTATTTTTTCTGCTTGAGCTTTGTCATGTATAGATATAAGTTTTATATTTTTTATATTTTTTTATATGTGCTGCTGCTGTTTGCCAGGCATAGTGCTACTGAATTTTAAATTGAGTTACTCTGTTAAGCTAGTTTTACTACTGACTTATTTTTCTTGCTACTGTACATTGGCTCATATTAGTTGTAATGTTGCATTGCTTGGTAATTTATATTTACTGTAGCTTGCTTTGCAATTTTCCATTCATTGCTGTTTGTGTTAATTTGTTATGTGCTGCTGCATTGCCTCGTCCCTTAGTTTAGTATCTGAGCTCAGTAGATTCAAGTTAGCTTAAGAGGAGACTATATAAGAAACTAACTATTATAAATTTATAAGAAATGCATTGAGAAGCTATCAGAAAATGGTCTGGCAAAATAAAAAGGATACTGTACAGTGGAGAAAAACTATTATTGACAGAGGATGTGAACAGAATACAGAAAGCAGAGAGAAAAACTATTTTTGACAGAGGATGTGAACGAAATACAGAAGGCAGGCTTAGATAGGACTTTCGGGAATAATGATGAATGAAGGGAGATCTCCAAGAAGCAAAGAAAGTTTTGTTTGCAAAATACTGCAATGAAACAAACCCTGTCCTTTCCTTTTGTGTTATCCCACTATGTGTTTGGGTACCCTTGTGTATATATGTTCTTCCTGTCTTTATATGTTTACCTCATCAGACTTTTGTTGTAGAATTTTTCTCATACTCAGCTACATGATCTATGATGAGGAATACTGTTATCCTCAAATATAATTTGCGTTAATAATATGTTATTTACTTTGTAAAGATGTTAGACATTATTAATTCCTTTCTGTTTAATGCTCATGTGTGAAGTTGATGTTTCAAAAGTTATTGTGATCTTTTATGTATGTACTCATGTCATAATTCCACTGATGTATATGTTAGTTCGATTCTTTTGTAAAGCCTGTACTACAAATGTTATCTGTATTATTATGTTCTTTAATGATGTATTTTGTACCTTTGTTATTGTATTTTTATGTTATAAAATTGTAATTGTCACCAGTTCATGATATTATTAACTTGTAAGTTACATTTCACTGCACATGTTTCTGTTGGTCATAGTATATGGACAATATGTGAGAAGTAGGGACTGTTAGTGTTTGCACGTGTGTTGATAATTCAGCAAGGGACTGGGTAACAGCATTGCTCGTTCTAAGGACAATTCCAAAAACTTTGTGAGTGCACAAGTGGTGGTTTATGGACTTGTTATATTAACTGCAAGACTCTTCACTGGTGATTGTACACCCGCACAGTCACAACAGATGGCTGCTGGCCGTCTCTACAAGGACTACAGTGGGTCTGCATCTTTGATGGCCAACCAATACCACAGTCTCTACCAGGACTACAGTGGGCCTGTCCACAATCTCTACAAGGTCTACAGTGGGTCTGCACCTTTGATGGCCAACCAATACTCTCTACCAGGACTGCAGTGGGTCTGCTCTGTGATGACCTACCTACCAATATTCTTCAAAACTTCGAATGACTCTGCTGTGGGTTTGCTCCATTGTGGCCCATTACCTGTCAGCATGTCAAGAGTCAGCACTGTCTTTCCGTTGGAAGGACAACACTACTTCTTCAAGACGGCATGGAAATCCACTACTTCCGTGTGCATTGTCTTTTACTGCTCAGACTTTGAGAAAAGAAACGGCAGTTTCACTGTGATGAATGATCAGTACTGTCTTTACAGACTGTGAGAAAATTTGAGCTTTTGACCAACATAATATCAATAAGTGTGTGCATTTGATTTCTTTGTTATTGTAATTATGAAAAATTTTATCAAATCATTATTGGCCACTGCCCAAAAAAATTTGTAAAATTTTTTGTGGGGAGCATGGGGGCTATGTAAGTAGGCTGTTCATGTTTTCTCTATGTAAGTAGGCTGTTTATGTTTTCTCTATGTAAGTAGGCTGTTTATGTTTTCTCTATGTAAGTAGGCTGTTTATGTTTTCTCTATGTAAGTAGGCTGTTTAGGTTTTTTTATTGGTAACGCCACCTCTGTATGAAAATCACTGGCTGTGCTGTGTGCAGTCTGTGGCTGCCTTGCATTGTTGTAATACTCGCCATTGTAGTGTTAGGCAGCTGGCTGTGAACAGCGCGTAGCGTTGCTCAGTTGGAGGTGAGCCGCCAGCAGTGGTGGATGTGGGGAGAGAGATGGCGGAGTTTTGAAATTTGTCATGAACTGCTATATTTATATATAATGATATCAAGGTAAATACATTGTTTGTTCTCTATTAATATCTTTCATTTGCTAACTATCCCTATCAGTAGTTAGTGCCTTCCATAGTTTGAATCTTTTATTTAGCTGGCAGTAGTGGCGCTCGCTGTATTGCAGTAGCTTGAGCAGCGAAGATTTTTGTGAGGTAAGTGATTTGTGAAAGGTATAGTTTAATGTTAGTCAGGGCCATTCTTTTGTAGGGAATTTTGAAAGTCAGATTGCGTTGCGCTAACAAAATATTGTGTGTCAGTTTAAGCACAGTCATGTAGAATTGTTCAAAGGGGACGTTTCACTTTGTCAGGGGTAAAGATTGTGTAAATGCGCTCCAAGGTTCGGCCTGCTGCACGGGCAGTTGCTCCATCCTGTAGCGAGGAGTTCCGTGAATGCTGCCACAAATTCACGTCCAATGGTATCCACTTGTCTTGGCCATTTTTATTTGCCCCACCCTGTATGACATCTCTGAACAAAAAAAAAAAAAAAAAAAAAAAAAATGGCTCTAGCACTATGGGACTTAACTTCTGAGGTCATCAGGCCCAAGAACTTAGAACTACTTAAACCTAGCTATCCTAAGGACATCACACACATCCTTGCCCGAGGCAGGATTCGAACCTGCGACCATAGCTCTCACGCGGTTCCAGACTGTAGCGCCTAGAACCGCTCGGCCACTCCGTCCGGCTTCTCTGAACAAACAGGTGTGATAGCTCTTCTCCGCCGGCCGCTGTGGTCGAGTGGTTCTAGGCGATTCAGTCCAGAACCACGTTGCTGCAACGGTTGCACGTTCGAATCCTGCCTCGGGCACGGATGTGTGTGATGTCCTTAGGTTAGTTAGGTTTGAGTAGCTCTAAGTCTAGGTACTGCTGACCTCAAATGTTGAGTCCAATAGTGCTTAGAGCCATTTGAAGCTCTTATCTACGGCAAGAACTTCCGTGTCGGAGAATTTCACTATACAGGGTGGTCCATTGACAGTGACCGGGCAAAATATCTCACGAAATAAGTATGAAACGAAAAAACTACATAAAACGAAACTCGTCTAGCTTGAATGGGGAAACCAGATGGCGCTATGGTTGGCCCGCTTCATGGCACTTCCATAGGTCAAACGGATATCACCTGCGTTTCTTTTAAATAGGAACCCCCATTTTTTTATTACATATTCGTGTAGTACGTAAAGAAATACGAATGTTTTAGTTGGACCACTTTTTTCGCTTTGTGATAGATGGCGCTGTAATAGACACAAACGTATAAGTACGTGGTATCACGTAACATTCCTCCAGTGCGGACGGTATTTGCTTCGTAATACATTACCAGTGTTGAAATGGACCGTTTACCAATTACGGGAAAGGTCTATATCGTGTTGATGTATGGCTATTGTGATCAAAATGCCCAACGGGAGTGTGCTATGTATGCTGCTCGGTATCCTGGACGACATCATCAAAGTGTCGGGACCGTTCGCCGGGCAGTTACGTTATTTAAGGAAACAGGAAGTGTTCAGCCACATGTGAAACGTCAACCACGACCTACAACAAATGATGTTTTAGCTTCTGTCGCGGCTAATCCGCACATCGGTAGCAGACAAATTGCACGAGAATCGGGAATCTCAAAAACGTCGGTGTTGAGAATGCTACATCAACATCGATTGCACCCGTACCACATTTCTATGCACCAGTAACTGCATGGCGACGACTTTGAACGTCGGACAGTTGTGCCACTGGGCACAAGAGAAATTACGGGACGATGACAATTTGTTTGCACGCGTTCTATTTAGCGACGAAGCTTCACCAACAGCGGTAACGTAAACCGGCATAATATGCACTATTGGGCAACGGAAAGTCTACGATGGCTGCGACAAGTGGAACATAAGCGACTTTGGCGGGTTAATGTGTGGTGCGGCATTATGGGAGGAAGGATAATTGGCCCCCATTTTATCGATGGCAATCTAAATGGTGCGATGTATGCTGATTTCTTACGTAATGTTCTACTGATGTTACTACAAGATGTTTCACTGCATGACAGAATGGCGATGTACTTCCAACATGATGGCACATATCTTGCGTGCGGTTGAAGCGGTAATGAATAGCATATTTCATGACAAGTGGATTGGTCGTCGAAAAACCATACCATGGCCCGCACGTTCACCGGATCTGACGTTCCCGGATTTCTTTCTGTGTGGAAAGTTGAAGGACATTTGCTATCATGATTCACCGAAAACTCCTGACAACATGCGTCAGTGCATTGTCAATGCATGTGCGAACATTACGGAAGGCGAACTACTCGCTGTTGAGAGGAATGTCGTTACACGTATTGCCAAATGCATTGAGGTTGACGGACATCATTTTGAGCATTTATTGCATTAATGTGGTATTTACAGGTTATCACGCTGTAACAGCATGCGTTCTCAGAAATGATAAGTTCGCAAAGGTACATGTATCAGACTGGAACAATCGAAATAAAATCTTCAAACGTAGTCACGTTCTGCATTTTAATTTTTAAAAAAAACCTACCTGTTACCAACTATTCGTCTAAAACTGTGAGCCACATGTTTTTGCTATTACAGCGTCATCTATCACAAAGCGAGAAAATTTGTCCAACTAAAAATTTCGTATTTCTTTACGTACTACACGAATATGTAATAAAAAAATGAGGGTGTCCACTTAAATCAACGCAGTTGATATCTGTTTGACCTATGGCAGCGCCATCTAGTGGGCCAACCATAGCGCCATCTGGTTTCCCCCTTCAAGCTAGACAAGTCTTGTTTTTCGTAGTTTTTTCGTTTGACGCCTATTTCGTGTAATATTTGGCCCGGTCACTATCACTGGACCACCTTGTATGGCCGGTCTCACACGGCGCTTGCTCCAACATGGCCAATTTTTTTTATCTGTTCCAGTTTGCAAAGTCACCTATAATCGGTGATCCTGGTGTTGATCATCCAGTCATTCCTACATCGATATCGTATGATATGCGGTACATTCCCGAGGTTGCAGTTGGGTCCCTTTTCTCCACATCGGTTAATGTAACATCGGATGTGGTCACACGTTCCCGAAGTGACTGGCGGAATCGGCGTTATACTGCGTAAACTCGGCTTGATGACTGTTTATAAACCGACAAAGCACATCAAAGATTATCCCCACCTACAATGTCGGGAACATACCGCTTACCATATGCTTGCGGAAAAGTTTATGCTGGAATGACTGAACGATCAATCGACGTTAGGATCACCGAACATAAGCGGAATTGTAGATTGGGAAGGAAAAATCGACGGTGGTGGAGCACGCGCTACGTGAAACCGACCACATAGCAAAATTCGCCAGGAGCACACGCTTTGTGAAACAGACCACATTGTAAAAATTGCCGACAGGCAGTTCTTGCTGTAGAGAGGAGTTATCACATGCTCTTGTTCAAAGAAGCTATATAAATACACAAAAATGAAAATAGGTAAAACAAAAAGAGAGAAAGCCTCAGCGTGAAAGGACTGTGGATTCCCTCCTGCAGCGAACGAGCGTTGCAGGTAGCAAGGGTATAGCAGCACCGGAAATGACCACGGCAAATTCCTTGGACGCTGGAGCGCCAGGAACGATAATCTGCAGCCACGAGCTCGGCTCCAGTCCACCTTCAGCAGTGGAAGTTTCCAGAATGCCAACCATACATGCTGGTGAATCGTCAGAAAAAGCATCAGACAACGCTTACAGAGGAACCCGAGACAGAGGCAACAGGCGATTTGTTCTAAAAAGGAGTCACGCCAGGGTTCAACCGTCCTCCTCACTATTCTGGATATAGTAGAGAGTGTTGCACCTTCACACACTATTCAGAATTTATCTTCGAGCCATCCTTGTAATAGAAATGAAATTTATCTTCTGATTCCATTTTTAAATGCTGATATTCACGTTTTATGTGCTGCGGTCTTTTTCGGAATTTACGAAAGTTAGTCCGGAATATTACTGCAATACGAAAATATATCTCTTCATGTAACTAGAGACAAATATCCGATTGAAATTTGAAAAAGTAGCAGGCGAGAATATCTAGTTCATACCGTATTTAGTAGTCTATCTGTTATTTCATTACTGTATTACAGACCGATTATCAGAAAGTGATTTCAAATTAAGCAGAAGTATTATCAAAAACCAACTCAGGTTCAATACATTCTGAAATGGAAGCTATTGGAAACTAACACCAATTTCCATTTTCAACACAGGTAATATATTTACGACATTAACAAAGCTCAGTTCATTCGTTAGACATGATCCAAATAAAATATGTTCTCCTACTAAGTGTAAGATGGTGCACGACCGAGGAACTATGGCTTGACTGCCTATATCTTATATAAATATTTAGAAATTTATTCATCCTCAGACTCTCTACCTGGAGAGTAAAAAATATATTCCAAATTGCTTTAATATATATTACAGAGCGCTTGAATGTACTGAACGCGAAATATTTGCAAATACTGCGCAAAACACAATCTGTAGGAAAAGGCGGGAACTGCTGATGGGGATCTCTAGCGTTTATTCATTCCGTTGTGTAATTCTCATATCACTTAGTAGACTGAAGAACCGACCAAATATCACCCTGTTTTCTTAGGTATACTATCTTCAAGGTACAACACTCTCCTCTACATCACGAAATTTCCGTGATATCTGTGAAAATTCAGCAAATTGTTGTAAAAACTAGAAGAAATGAGTGAAAGTTAGGCGGAACGCGGTAAAATATTGTATTAATGATTGCGGAAATAAACGTTGAAAAATGTCTTTTTATCTCTGTTCTAGTGAGAAATAAACCTATTAAAATGTTGTGGAAAAGCGAGGTATCAGTATTTGATAACCATCAGAAATTTAGTCACCGCATGTCGTGCAATGAATATCGCAGCTAGTTGCTCCTCGATGAGGAAATGATTCAGGTATCTAACAAGAGTATGATACACTGTGTCAGGTGACATGCGGATACGTCGGAACCAGCATATGTGCGCTCTAACGTGTACCGTGTTGACATTGTGTAGCAGCGTATTCTTGTTTTCCTTCGCCGTCTTTCTCGCAGATCGTTAACTAACACCTGAAAATCGTAGTCTAGTACTTAATCATCGCTTTAAATTTGTAGCAGATGCCTTTCAAACTTTCTTAGTGGATGAGGAGAGGTGCGTCTCCAAATCGTGTAAATATAGTTTTTGTGAGCGGTCCAAGTTTGGTGTGTTTCACTTCTGAGGCGGAGATGGAGAACCAAAAAAATTTACCTCTTGCAGACTGAAATCTAGTCAATATATAAGAGCAGCAGCCACTAATTGGGCGCGCGGATTATATCTGGAATTTCCTCGCCTCCACACTAATCTAAGCATACGAATTGTTGAGTTTCTCTTGCAACGTTATAAATTTAATCTCAGTGCAAGTAGATAGCTTGTTAACACAGATTTAGAGAGATTACTGGTGATTCAGGGATGGGCTCGCAGTGGAATAGTTCCAATTAGCGAAACTGGCATGGAGAATATGGGTTAACAGGGTAGTAACAAGAGATGATGAGAATTTCTCATTAGAAAGTTACAGCTGTAACTGGTATCCGCAAGCATTGACGAATTATGTGACTGTTGGAGTCAGGATAGGTTTTGGCTTTCACAGAAGCAGTTCTATTTCATTTATTATCTTAGCACTTCCACTTCATTTACAACCTTAGCACTTCCACTTTACTGCCACACCGTACTACAGCATGTTACATTACAGTTTAGCTATGGCCCTGTTGTAAGTCAACCAATAACTCTGGAATATGAAAAAATTAAATAAAGTAAGGAAAAACCGGGCCGCTACAAAGCTCTACTAAATAGAAAAAGAGGAAGTAGTTTCTGATGCCCTTCACGTCTACACTAGAGCAGCGTATGAAACATTCCTAACCATACTCTACTGAACCTACAAGCTGACGAGACTGGCCTAGAATAAGGCACAGTAAACATTTCTTGAAATAAATTTAAATAAACGTATTGTTACCTAATGATAAAAAAATCTTAGAAATAATAAAAGGCCGGCCGGAGTGGCCGAGCGGTTAAAGGCGCTACAGTCTGGAACCGCACGACCGCTACGGTCGCAGGTTCGAATCCTGCCTCGGGCATGGATGTGTGTGATGTCCTTAGGTTAGTTAGGTTTAAGTAGTTCTAAGTTCTAGGGGACTTATGACCACAGCAGTTGAGTCCCATAGTGCTCAGAGCCATTTTTTTTACAAATAATAAAAAAGGTAAATAAATGGCAGCAGACTATTTACACATCGAATGCTACGTAGATAATAGAGACCAGAGATGGGCACCGTGTACTCGCTTTAAAATCGCCACTGAGTCCTATGACATTATCCTAGAACACACCGTCTCCTTGTGCTCTTAGACTAGACGTGAGTCTCTGCAGTTTCTCATACGTCACCTAAGTCTGTTGTCCGGTGCAAGTGCACTTTATTATCTCGGGAAGGAGAGCGAACACACATGTTCCTTTATATAAATATGGACTCGCGGCATTGCTGCTATTAAAGCAATCGTTTTTTATAATTTTCCTACATTAAATTGTAAACTACTATTCATTTATTTTACACTATCATGATTTCTGTTTATAGCCGCTGTTAATTATAAGTTGAAATACCACAATATGTCCGATGTACCTAAATGAAAGAAGCAATCATTCAGCATGACTATTATTATACAACAATGTGATGACTGATGGGTAAGCAGAGAATATTGCTTTATCTATACACGAATTGGCATAGATAACATTTTTTTCTAACAATGCTGTAAACTTATTTTAATATTTAAAATCTATTCACGGAATGTTTAACAATTACACTGGCATATACACACTTCCGAGGTGTTACCTAGTGTGTAACGACGGTACCAGAAGCATGATATGAGAATGAAATGGAATCTCTAAATGGTGATTAATTATTAAATAAATTGTAGAAATAAATGATGAACTACACAACTCACTTTTAACCAGTAAATAAAAGTTGCCATGATTAATTGAATACTGAAATAACGCGTTTGTTAGTCGCAGGGATATAACAGTGATGTTGTTGTGCATGCACGGTTTTCGTTGGGCATGGATGTATCCTCATCGTGGAGGTGGAATAAACAAGAATATGAACAATTGTTTGCACTGGGTGAAATATATTCTTTTCGACTAGAGTGTGGGCCATAACATGAAACGTATTCCAGATATCACTCCTCCTCTAATGGAAACCTGCAATTGTGTACTTTGCATCATTTAGTTTCCTTCATACATCTTCGACAGTCTCACAAAACACAGATTAATTAAAGGACATCTGATTCCGATAGTCGGTCATGTCGCCTTGTCAGCGCTACTTTACAGCAGCAACAACATGTAATCGTCTTCCGCGCTAACAATATGTCCGACTAGCAGACACTGCAGCACGCTTCAGAAAGAGAGAACAAGTGGACGAGTACGAAACAACTCTTTCGCCACAGTTCTCAGATCATCATACTCGTAGAACTAAAGCGGGAATCAAGGAAACCCGTAGCACTGATGTAACAGCGGTTCCTTGATTTACGAAGTATGCAATCAGCAACATTAAGTCGTACTCGCTCCGTTTTTTATCTCTACTAGAGACTCATGTGTGCTATTACAGTTCCATGTAATCTCTTGGATCACCTGAGGTACGTATTTCGTCTACCAGATCACAGCCAAGAGTACGTTCCTTATCAGCGACCAGCGGCTGTTGGAAGGCTGGAACCTGCCTCCCACTTAACTCCAAAACGTTAAATTGAACCAAGCGGCGTTCGTCAGGTTCCCCAAGTTAGGCTACCTCCCACCCCTTGTTTTATATACTAATTTTCCTTGTGATAATCACGGAATATATATCTCCTTTTAATGGGACTACTTTTTAACACATTTACAATGTCTGTCTGTTTCGTACAAATTTTGCAGTTCATTTTAAACCAACGACCCAAAGTGCCAGACACTTTAAATGTTGCCCACGCCTCATAAACGGATGCCAGTGTCATATTAACTTGTCTTGTCTGGTAGGGGTTGGAAATGGAATTAAAAAGTTTTGTATCACACAACATTTTGAGTCTCCTGCAGGAGTCTCCTGTTCTGGAGTCTTTACTGGAATATATTCCAGGCAGTATGCAATCAGATAGGCAGGGCTGAGCAGAGAGAGGGGGTGGGGGGGAGGGAAGAGGCAGATGGGGCTGAGTAGAGGGAGAGGGGAAGAGGAGATGGACGCAGAGAAAGGGGGATTAGATGAAGTATGCAATATATCTGAAATACACCTGCACAAATGAAGCTGCGAGTGAAATAGCTAGTCTATGTATAAAGAATTATTTAAATAAAAATTTAATCTCATCAAAATATTTACATATTTTGAAAACTTTCGTCCACAAAAGTCTGAAAAGCAGATTGTAACTGTTTAAACCGAATAAAATTTTACTATAACAAGTTTTTAAACCGGTCTAAAACGTGTAATATCTCCTAGTCCGCTGCAGTTTCCTGACCCTGTACGGATAGTCTCAAAAATTTGTGCTTGTAAATTTCTATTCCTTGGAAGCATGAACAGCTGGACTCGCCAAAATGCACTGGAAGGATCTGTAAGAGATCTACCTCAAAACAAATGCAAAAAGGTTTTTCTCAAAACAGTGTTAACAAATTGTGATGAGTTGAATGACTTATGACTAAGAAAGTATTTATTATGGTATTGTGACTTTCATTTTACTCATAAAATACAATATCATAAATTATGTTATAATTTTTCTGAGATTAAACAAAGACCTTTAAAATTTACTGAGCTTGCACCAGAAGTTCTGCTCACGAAAAATGTACCTTTTGCAGATAATTGCACCAATTTTTACAAGTATTTCTTGTGCATTTACCTCAGGTTCGATCACTGTTTTCTGTCTGGTCTATGTTGCTACGTTTTATTTGCGCCTTTCCAGCTCGCACAACCTTTGTTTCTGGGCGAGTAGAGTAGCTCCATTGCTTGTAGAACAATCGTTTGGGTTATTGCTTCTCTTGTCGATATGTGGAGATATCACTTCCTACTACAATTACATGAGGAAAATTCTCATTTTTCCAATTGCACTCCCCTAGTAGTAGGAATGTTGCTGTGAAAATAAAAACAGTGTATTTATCGATGTCACATCAATTACATTTTTCCATTAATCAAAGGCTAACTATTTGACTATTTATTGCACGTTAATGTATGTGTCTTCTCGTCAAGAGACTCAAACCTTAATTCAATTTTTAATTGAATGACACTACCACTGGCTTTATTTTCTTCTTCGTCAACTATGGCGTTGTGGCACAGACGACTGAGAAAAAAGCCATTTTTTTCTTTTTGGGCACATAACCTACAGTTGCTCAACTCTCTTAAAAATCATAAAACGGCGAAACTTCTCTAAGCCTGGAAGACGCCAATTGTAATGGAATTCCCTTGTTGATATATCTCAAAGTTCTCACTGCTGCAATCATTCCCCACAACTGTTCTTCAAATAACGAAACACTTGTCAAATAATTACATTACATGGTATTTTGTGGTTTATTCTAATGTCTTTATTAGTGTGTTTACTGTAGTGGAAGGAACAATCATTTGTTTTGTCTGATCAAAATCCAAAATGTGCATTCATTTTCTCAGAAGTAATAGTCAGCCAATTGTTTTCTTGAGACTGGCTATGGACGTACCTTATAAATTAGTACAATATATGATATTGTATAACATTCTTTGTGAGATATAAATGTGTCTATGTATTCTTAGAGTGCCAGTTACACTACCCATTACTGGTTCAGGTGGATTTTTCATGATATTCTGTGCTGAATTCTACTGCATGGTGGCAGAGTTTTACTCCACTGAGTTCTGTTACCAGTCAGTAAAGATATCAGGACTGCTGTAGTTTCTGTAGTCTATCTTCACTTGAACACCTATAAGATGCGAATTCATTGTCCTGGAGACCATCAGTGTCTGAATCATTGTCAACTTCCAGCTAAAAAAGAGCTTCAAGCTATTCAAGAATACTTGATTCAAAATTCTTATCGCTTGTGATGGCTTCAGCTGACGACATTTTGCGTCTAGTAGATGATATGGAACCCGTGCTGCAAGTGAAAAAAGATATTATATAATTATTGCCTTCGTGAAACTAAGCTTATGATCGCGCGAAACAATTTTGGTATAAAGAAATACACCTACATTTCATATGAGCACTACAATATAGCTTTCTCAGTACTTCTGACTTATCGATAATGAATGTAGGTGTACAGAATTATTATCTGTTGCTTGAAACCTTGCCAACATAATGGGCCATACTGACCAAAGATAAATAAACTATTCGAAAGATTGGTAGTTTACTAAGAAGTGTATGGTTACAGAGTTACTGAAAAAAATAATTTGAGTTATGGAGTTAATAAAGAAAATAATTAATTTGACTTGCACCAAGTAATATTTTTCCTGAAGTAAGTCAATTGCGTATCTAAGGATTACATAGAACCTATACTACAGTAGTCAGTTTTTAAGGCAGTTTATTAATAAAGTGGAAGACTGCTGCGACTAAAAGACCTCTGTTATCTCTCCAAGGTTAGAGATGACAAAATGCGTAAGATTTACAATGAAAATTTTCGGCGCATGCAGTAGATAATACTTAGCAGGTGAACTATTCGTGGATCAGTTACGTACTGGATGCGCCCCACGTTCTTCAGTACAAAAATCACATGCACAAATTTTCAGGACTTTCTGTACGGAGTTAAGAATTTGCATGTGGCTAGAAGAAATTATATTACACTTTAAGTAGAATTTAGAATCGCTTTACATTAATAATTTGTTTTTATTCAAACTCTTGTTGAAATTTCTCATTACTTCAGATTTCGAACTACGCTAATAAAGTTGTAACATAGGAATCGCTATCCTGCACTACAGTCTCTTTCGTCTAGTTCTCTGTTCGCGAAAAAAAAAGAAAAAAACCCATTCTATAACTATTAGAAGTAAACACCGGCACGGACGGGCCTGCTCCTACTATCCTACTATCACCAAAGAATGCAGACCTGATCATGATTTCTATAGCAGATCGAAGCCTGTCATCCACAAATAAAAAGTGACAAATTACATGCGACCACGACTGTGTTTGCTAAACGAGACAGCTAACAGTGTCATTTTAGCACGCCAAGACCACCAACGTTCGTTGTCAAAACTCAAACATCTGAAGAGGAATTTTGTCATTAAAGAAATCACCAATTACAGTTGTCTTGCGGTTCGTTTTACTTCCATACATTACGACGTTCAACGGTTGTGGGTGCCTGCAGTGCAACGTTCCGTGTGCTCTGTAACGGCTCTTTTGAGAAAAAAAACCCACTGTCGCTGGAATGTCACTGTCGAAGTGTGCAACTTCCTCTTGCTAGACAGACTGGGCCCGCATCAGGTGTTATGTCCACTCAAAGAGCAGACCGAGGTTGAACTTTTCTTACAGCATAGTATTTACCTAAAATCTTAGTATAGCAGGTGATACTGATAGAGATTCACTGACTGACAAAATTTACGGAATGGAGAAAGATTAATTGTTTTAAGTATACTTACGGTGTTTCAAAAACCCTTTTAAAAAGTCTGGGGACAAGTTCTCGAATAAAAATGTGCGTATAAATATACGTCCAAAAATCCTTCGTTTCGTGTTATTAATGGAAGTTGACGTTCAACGGCTCTCCATGTACAGCGCAAAATCTTTACTTATCTATGCACACGTTTGATTCATTGTATCCTACTACATGGCGCTGCGTTACCAGTGAGATTTGTTTACAGTCGTCATTCGTCTGTTTTAAGGTTCTCCATTGTGTACATGTACTACGCGTGGTGAGTTAAGTAGTAGTGTCCCAGTCAAACATGGCAGGATATTTATTTTGTGAGCAGGCATACATGATGTTTATGAACGGCCGCGCGAATGGCAATGGACGCGAAGCTGCACGGCTGTATCAGACGGCATTTCCAGAGCAAAGATAGCATATTATCCAACATTTGGTGCTGTCTATCGTGATGTGGCTGTGATTGGAACCTTGTTTCACCACAGACTATGGCTCCAGGAAGACAACGTGTTGACAGTATGCGTGACCAGGAAGAGCAAGTTCTACAGGTTGTTGAGCAAGAGCCAGGTGTCAGCGCAAGACCAGTGGCCCTGGCATATGGTTCAAAAGTGGCTCTAAACACTATGGGACTTAACATCTGAGGTCAGCAGTCCTCTAGACTTAGAACTACTTAAACCGATCTAACCTAAGGACATTCCACACATCTTCGCCCGAGGCAGATTCGAACCTGCGACCGTAGCAGCAGCGCGATTCCGGACTGAAGCGCCTAGAACCGCTCGGCCACAAAGGCCGGCCGGCATATGGTACACCTTCTGTTTTACCACGAACTGCAGAAATTATTCAGGACTGAAAGGGCGCGACAGTCCATTATTCGACGAGTTCACGCGTATTTACAAGCAAGAAGAGGACATTTCGAGTCTGATTTTGCGTCTGAGCGTTGATGAGCTCCAGTCACTTAAATTGTAAACTTTCACGAATAACTCGGAAACGAAGGATTTTCGGACATCTTAACTTTCTCTTTTCTTTTTCTTTTGGTGCAAGGGACTTGTTTCCAAAGTTTGTAAAGGAATTTTTGAAACATCCTGTATATAAAGAAGTAATGGTATCAGAACTGATGGCAAGACTGTCTTGATTCCTTAGATCACTTAAAAACCGAAAAGCAAAATGTGATAGAACTTATACAAACATCTGAAAATACGCCTAAAATTGTTAAAATTTTCGAATCTGCTATTCCTGGCGCAATGTGGGTTGTTTTAATGCTAGTCAAAAGCTTGAAAACTAGACTCAGGTACTTCCCGTTTGACAAAAATATAAATGCTTTGACTGCAAATTTGTGACTGGTGAAGCGTGCGAATTGTTAAATTAGATCCTGTCTTATGGGTTCTACTACCCCCGGAAACTAGTAAAGGTGAAACCGTTTCTTCTTGTATCTTAACTGCCTTATACTTTACTAAGCTAGTTGATTATTCCCTCATGACCTCTTGTTGAGACGTTGTCACTTTCACGCAACTACTACGATTTTGGTCTGTTAGCCAAAATTAATAACGGTTTGCTATGGTAAAAAGTGATTCTTTAATTCGATACACGTATCATTTGAAAATGGCCGCAAGAACGAAACAGTGTTAACTAAACTAAACAAGGTGAAACTGTGAGACGACAGGCACGACAAATGAGCGGGCGGGTTTGACGAACATACAAACTATTTCTGTTAAAACTAGTTGAAAAGCAACGATATGTGGCAGCATGTGATAAGAAAACAGCACAACAATTTATTCACTGAAGCTCCAAAGAAACTGGTAAAGGCGTGGGTTTTCAAATACAGAGACTCGTAAACAGACAGAATACGGCGCTGCAGTCAGCAACGCCTATTTAAGGCAAGTGGCTGGTGCAGTTGTTAGATCGGTTATTGATGCTACAATGGCAGGTTACCACTATTTAAGTGAGTTTGAACGGAATCTCATAGTCGAAACACGAGCAATGGGACACAGCATCTCCTAGGTAGCGATGACGTGAGGATCTTCCCATACGACCATTTCACGAGTGTACCGTGAATATCAGGAGTCCTGTAAAACATCAAATCTTCTACATCGCTGCGGCCTGAAAAAGATCCTGCAAGAACGGGAGCAACGAAGACTCAATGGAATCGTTGAACTGGACAGAACCGCAACCCTTCCGCAAATTGCTACAAATTTCAATGTTGGTCATCAACAAGTGCCAGCGTGCGAACCATTCAATGAAACATCATCGATATGGGCTTTCGGAGCCGAAGGCCCATTCGTGTACCCTTGATGACTGCACCACACAAAGTTTTAAGCCTCGCCTGGGCCCGTCAATACCGACGTTGGACTGTTGATGGCTGGAAACCCGTTACCTGGTCGGACGAGTTTCGTTTCAAATTGTATCGAGTGGATACACGAGTACGGGTATGGAGGCAATCTGATGAAACCATGGATCCTGCATGTCAGCCGGGGACTGTCAAGCTGGTAGAAGCTCTGTAATGGTGTGTGGAGTGTGCAGTTGGAGTGATATAAGCTACCTAGTACGTCTAGATCAGTCTCTGACAGGTGACACGTACGTAAGCATCCTGTATGAGCACCTACATCCATTCATGTCCATTGTACATTCCGACGAACTTGGACAATTCCAGCAGGACAATGGGACACACCAGACGTCCATAATTGCTACAGAGTGGCTCCATGAACACTCTTCTGAGTTTAAACACTTCCACTGGCCACCAAACTCCCCAGACATAAACATTATTGAGCATATTCGGGATTCCTTGCAACGTTCTGTTTAGAAGAGATCTCCATCCCCTCTTACCGTTATGTATTTATGGACAGCCCTGCAGGTTTCATGGTGTCAGTTCCCTCCAGCACTAGTTCAGGCCTTAGTCGAGTTCATGCCAAGTCGTGGTGCAGCACTTCTGCATACTAGCAGAGGCCCTACACGATGTTAGGCAGGTATACGAGTTTCTTTAGCTCTTCAGTGTAGGTATATACCTTGTTGTTGTTGTTGTGGTCTTCAGTCCTGAGACTGGTTTGATGCAGCTCTCCATGCTACTCTATCCTGTGCAAGCTTCTTCATCTCCCAGTACCTACTGCAACCTACATCCTTCTGAATCTGCTTAGTGTATTAATCTCTTGGTCTCCCTCTACGATTATTACCCTCCACGCTGCCCTCCAATGCTAAATTTGTGATCCCTTGATGCCTCAAAACATGTCCTACCAACCGATCCCTTCTTCTAGTCAAGTTGTGCCACAAACTTCTCTTCTCCCCAATCCTATTCAATACCTCCTCATTAGTTACGTGATCTACCCACCCTATCTTCAGCATTCTTCTGTAGCACCACATTTCGAAAGCTTCTATTCTCTTCTTGTCCATACTAGTTATCGTCCATGTTTCACATCCATACATGGCTACACTCCATACAAATACTTTCAGAAACGACTTCCTGACACTTAAATCTATACTAGATGTTAACAAATTTCTCTTCTTCAGAAACGATTTCCTTGCCATTGCCAGTCTACATTTTATATCCTCTCTACTTCGACCATCATCAGTTATTTTACTCCCCAAGTAGCAAAACTCCTTTACTACTTTAAGTGTCTCATTTCCTAATCTAATTCCCTCAGCATCACCCGATTTAATTTGACTACATTCCATTATTCTCGTTTTGCTTTTGTTGATGTTCATCTTATATCCTCCTTTCAAGACACTGTCCATTCCGTTCAACTGCTCTTCCAAGTCCTTTGCTGTCTCTGACAGAATTACAATGTCATCGGCGAACCTCAAAGTTTTTACTTCTTCTCCATGAATTTTAATACCTACTCCGAATTTTTCTTTTGTTTCCTTTACTGCTTGCTCAATATACAGATTAAATAACATCGGGGAGAGGCTACAACCCTGTCTCACTCCCTTCCCAACCACTGCTTCCCTTTCATGCCCCTCGACGCTTATAACTGCCATCTGGTTTCTGTACAAATTGTAAATAGCCTTTCGCTCCCTGTATTTTACCCCTGCCACCTTCAGAATGTGAAAGAGAGTATTCCAGTCAACATTGTCAAAAGCTTTCTGTAAGTCTACAAATGCCAGAAACTTAGGTTTGCCTTTTCTTAATCTTTCTTCTAAGATAAGTCGTAGCGTCAGTATTGCCTCACTTTTCAACATTTCTACGGAATCCAGACTGATCTGCCCCGAGGTCTGTTTCTACCAGTTTTTCCATTCGTCTGTAAAGAATTCGCGTTAGTATTTTGCAGCTGTGACTTATTAAAATGATAGTTCGGTAATTTTCACATCTGTCAACACCTGCTTTCTTTGGGATTGGAATTATTATATTCTTCTTGAAGTCTGAGGGTATTTCACCTGTCTCATACATCTTGCTCACCAGATGGTAGAGTTTTGTCAGGACTGGCTCTCCCAAGGCCGTCAGTAGTTCTAATGGAATGTTGTCTACTCCCGGGGCCTTGTTTCGACTGAGGTCTTTCAGTGCTCTGACAAACTCTTCACGCAGTATCGTATCTCCCATTTCATCTTCATCTACATCTTCTTCCATTTCCATAATATTGTCCTCAAATACATCGCCCTTGCATAAACCCTCTATATACTCCTTCCACCTTTCTGCCTTCCCTTCTTTGCTTAGAACTGGGTTGCCATCTGAGCTCTTGATATTCATACAAGTGGTTCTCTTCTCTCCAAAGGTCTCTTTAATTTTCCTGTAGGCAGTATCTATCTTACCCCTAGTGAGACAAGCCTCTACATCCTTACATTTGTCCTCTAGCCATCCCTGCTTAGCCATTTTGCACTTCTTGTGGATCTCATTTTTGAGACGTTTGTATTCCTTTTTGCCTGCTTCATTTACTGCATTTTTATATTTTCTCCTTTCATCAATTAAATTCAATTTTTCTTCTGTTACCCAAGGATTTCTATTAGCCCCCGTCTTTTTACCTACTTGATCGTCTGCTGCTTTCACTACTTCATCCCTCAGAGCTACCCATTCTTCTTCTACTGTATTTCTTTCCCCCATTCCTGTCAATTGTTCCCTTATGCTCTCCCTGAAACTCTCTACAACCTCTCGTTCTTTCAGTTTATCCAGGTCCCATCTCCTTAAATTCCCACCTTTTTGCAGTTTCTTCAGTTTTCATTCACAGTTCATAACCAAGAGATTGTGGTCAGAATCCATATCTGCCCCTGGAAATGTCTTACAATTTAAAACCTGGTTCCTAAATCTCTGTCTTACCATTATATAATCTATCTGATACCTTTTAGTATCTCCAGGATTCTTCCAGATATACAACCTTCTTTTATGATTCTTGAACCAAGTGTTGGCTATGATTAAGTTGTGCTCTGTGCAAAATTCTACAAGACGGCTTCCTCTTTCATTTCTTCCCCCCAATCCATATTCACCTACTATGTTTCCTTCTCTCCCTTTTCCTACTGACGAATTCCAGTCACCCATGACTATTAAATTTTCGTCTCCCTTCACTACCTGAATAATTTCTTTTATCTCGTCATACATTTCATCAATTTCTTCATCATCTGCAGAGCTAGTTGGCATATAAACTTGTACTACTGTAGTAGGCATGGGCTTTGTGTCTATCTTGGCCACAATAATCCGTTCACTAAGCTGTTTGTAGTAGGTAACCCGCACTCCTATTTTTTTATTCATTATTAAACCTAGTCCTGCATTACCTCTATTTGATTTTGTATTTATAACCCTGTAATCACCTGACCAGAAGTCTTGTTCCTCCTGCCACCGAACTTCACTAATTCCCACTATATCTAACTTTAACCTATCCATTTCCCTTTTTAAATTTTCTAACCTACCTGCCCGATTAAGGGACCTGACATTCCACGCTCCGATCAGCAGAACCCCAGTTTTCTTTCTCCTGATAACGACGTCCTCTTGAGTAGTCCCCTCCCGGAGATCCGAATGGGGGACCATCTTACCTCCGGAATATTTTATCCAAGAGGACGCCATCATCATTTAATCATACAGTATCCGAACGACCTGAATTGCATTTCGCCTGATTCGCATGCAACCCACATAACGCAGCTGTCTAGCAGGTCCTCTAATCGCTCCTTGGTACAGTCGTTTGACTACTGAAAATGACTCCAACAAGTCACCACTAGAAAACACTGCTCTGTATCGCAATAACTCAAGATGTAAAGTTATACCACAGACTGTCCTTAAGGCTTGTAAACTCACATTTATTACAATAAATGACATACCTGAAATGTTACCACTCTCGTTATTACGTCAGATAGGTAATGCACGTAGTAAGTTCGTCGTATTCATGATTTCCTCTTCAAAGTAACATACCGTACTGATCATTTAACACAAAACGACAATAAGAATTTAAGTTATTCAGGAGTAGCTAGTTGAGAATATGTATTAACTTCAAATGACACGAAGAACAGGCTCGTTCTGCATATGGATTCAAACCGTGGTCATGCAGACTAAGCAAAGATTTCGTGACTGACAGACTGGTAGTCATTTCTGACTATGCATACAGAAAGTGATATACCTCGATTTTAGACAGTTTCAGTTGCCAAATATCAACTTTAAATTACATAACGTAAACATTTTTAACGGACAGGAATTCTTACCCAGCACCGATTGTCCCTGTTAACGAACTACTAGAGATGTTAGATATTGCTTCTTCACAAGTGACTCATTTGAAGTGCCGTGAGGTAAAGCTTTGTGTTGGACAGGGATTCGAATCCAGAACCTAATAAGATTGGATCGAAGCACAAACAACTGTGCATATCGGATTTTCTCGGCAGTAGCTAAGATGTTTTAAATAAAATGACAAGACGAAACATTAATTTTTTTCCTTCCCAGGTTTCCAACCCGACACCTATCGCTGTTCTATTCTAGAGAAACCGAACGTTAAATGTGGGTTTGTAACACCAGCAGCGACATGTGGGCATGTTTGAACTAGAAATAATAAGACGAAGAGTTCAGTGATGACTGAGAATCGAACCCCACACGTATCGTTGTTGTCTACATACAAAGAGGCGTCAGCTACCGAGTTATTCTCCACCAGCATCCTTGAACTTATAGTGATCTCGCAAGCTTTTCTGTGTTTCACTGGACGTCAAAACCGTCAGATATCGTTAGTGCTGACAACGAATGAAAATACCTTAAAATTCAAAATTATTATCCACCAGCAGATAGGTGTTCTCATGCTAGAGCTTGATAATACATAATGAAAACTTTAGTGCTGGGCCAGGATTCAAACCCATTCACGCACAGTATGTGGAGATGTTGGGGAATCTGCAGTTTAGAATAAAGAACAAATTGTAGTCGAGCTGTATTGTCACGAAGGGATCAAATTCCGCGTTAAAGACGGTCTGAGTTGCATTCCCAGTTCAGAACCAAGTTTATCGACATACAGAAGCTCAAATAGAAAATGGAATAAGCATCCTGTGACCCTACATAGTGTCTGTTTCGTCACTACAAATAAAGAACTAGTATAATAAAGGTTACTGGTGACAGAGTTTCTAAATGTCGCCAATGCTGACTTTATTGTGGTTGAACCTAACGTCTACTTAGTAGAGAAGGAGTATCATGATTAATGTGAATTTCAGACCACAACGCCATTATACCGTCTTCACTTGGCGTAGCCAGAAGAGAATAGAATCTGTCTCTCCCTATCAAAAACTATCGGCAGAAATTCGAATCGAACCCAGACCATAAGTACATGAACCTATTATCAATCCAAAATCCCACTGAAGCCTCTGCTCATAAAGCGCTTTGGGCCACACTGAATCAGAATTCTGACACGCAGGCTCCCTATACTGGTTTGCACCATGTTTAGTACATTCATTTCCTTGGTTTGACCGAATCTCCAACAGTGTAGGATGCAGAAATTAAAATAGGAAGTGTTCCTTTCCACTTGAGCTACCCTATTGCGCTATCGGTTTGTTGAAAACGTTAATAGACAGCCAGATAGTATATGCATGTCAAAACTTTTGTATTATGTATGGGTAGAGCGCATCGTGCCAAAATAGGTCGGAAAAGAATTTTCTACATTAGCTGTCGACTGGTAGTGGCATTTTATTCTTCTTCAAACATTGTTTGACAGCTTTAACTCAACACAAGTTTTCTACATGCATGTAATCAATAAACTGTATGTGCATTTTCACACTGTTATAGATGACATCAGAGAATCCGCATATATCGTTGATGATTAATCTCTCTCTCATTGTCAATATTGTTCTAACAACATTAAAGGAAACCTTATGAAAATTGTTAACTGTATTACAAAAAATGAAATAAAACTACCCACGATAACCTTATGACGAAAGTCAGTTTTAATAAAACTGAGTATGTGTACACAAGCGTGCCTCTATCGTCACGAATTGATAAAATACTACTCACTTAGATTTTGATTGGGTCTGTGTTTAATTGGTATGCTGTGTCGTACTGAAGATGTATGCAAATGTGGCATTTCATAAATAAAGTTATGTATTCCTAGAAACCCAAAATTTGCTTGTCAGGCGTTACCTGTTGTGCAGCATTGTAAGTTTTCCACCATTGCACTATGAGCCGAAAGTATTTTTTTGCGATTTTCTTATCGATGTTTGATCTGACTGTTTGTAGCTCTTTCACAGAAGGGATAAAAGTGGTACAATCAGAGAGCCTGGAACTGCGAACCATATCAGACGTCTTTTCACAGGTCAGCACGTTACCACAGAGCTGGCGGAGAAGTAGGTGCCTCAGCTTCCTCTTACGGGATCAATAGTGGCTAGAACTCGTAAACCGCTATTTGATGGACGACATTAGTTGCGATTTCCAGGTGCAACGACTTTCCTGGGCTGAAAAACGTAAATTTTCAATCTTTTGTTACACCTCAAGCGATAATATCTCAGATTATTCAATGGAAATGACAGGTAAATCAAGTGAACTTTGAGGCTTAATTCCGTTCACACCAGGAAGTAACTCGTCGATGACAGAGTTGCCAAACATACATTACCTCGTTTCCAAATCTCAATTACAATACCAGCAGGAAGAAGACGAACCGATGTGATCTTAGAGCGGGCTGGGAAGTGACCATAGCTGGTGTCTCCAAGTCGCGGCTGCTACGCCCTGGAATACGTAATGCCTCTGATTCGCATTTCCGTAACTGGGTTTAGGGACTTGAGCCTAGTTACTGACTGCAAACTAAGCATCATACATCAGTAACTCTCATAGTTGTTTTTATATTTCTTTCGTAAGTGTACTCAAAACTAAGAAATTCATTCACAGACGTTTTCGTGCCTCGCCGATAGTCGAGCACAACAAACAAAAATAATAAAGAATGTGTGTGTGTGTGTGTGTGTGTGTGTGTGTGTGTGTGTGTGTGTGAGTGCGTGACAGAGAGAGAGAGAGGGAGAGAGATAAAAATCAATAAGAATGAGAGAGAGAGAGAGATAAAAATCAATAAGAATGAGAGAGGGAGAGAGTAAAAAATTGTAAAGAAATTGAATTATGGTATGTAAAGAAATATTTAATTAATATGAGACGTTCCACATCATTATGATATATCGTATTAATGATATATGAAACAAGAATTAATCTAATGTAGTCTAATCTAATCACATCATATTAATGAGTAGTCATGAAGTGTCATGAATTACCAAAGTTTTTGCCAATACCAGTAACCAAATCTAAACTTGAAAATAAAAGACGACAGTTTTCGTAATAAACTGGGACTTCTATCAAGACCCTTTCGTCCCTGTTAACTAACCACGAGAAATGTCTGATATACCTTTATTCTGAAGTAACAAAGTGTGCATGCATTTGAAGATGAAGGGCATGATGTGAAGGTCTGTGACGTTGATACGAACCCAATACGTAAACGGATTGTTAACTAAGTAAAATAAAATGTTACGTATCGGTGTTTCTTACCAGCTGCTAGGTGCTTGACTCTAAATTAAGGATACAAACTTTTGTGCCCAAGCGACAATCGAACTGCTCACCTACCGTGTATCCACGATTATACCTCAAGTATCAGTTGCTTACTCACCAATAGTAAGATGTGTGCGTGGTTGACCAGAAATAACGACACCTATTGCGATTGTTGGCAACACATTAACTGACATTAAAAATGCACGTTAATTTTCTCTAACAGGCCGGTGTGCACGTGATAGGGCTTGAAATGAAATTATGAATATTTTTGTACTGGATCAGGATTGGGAGCCATATACCTACCTTTGGAGGAGACCTAGATAAGAGTGCAGTCTTGAGAAAAGGAACAAATGATTGAACTATACTGTTCCGAGAGATTCAGATCCTCGAAAGAGGAGGTACGAATTCGAATCACAGTCCAGCACCAAATTTTTCAGCGTCTCTAGTTCAATCAAGTACAAGTAAAGTAAGAGCCCTGTTCCTTTAAATGGCTATCGGTTCATCAAATAAAATAAAATTTTCTAATGTAAGTAAGTTTACTGGCGACTGTATTTCTGTTTACTATAACTTCCGCTATGTCATTTCCCAACGTAAACCGGCTCTGCCCAGTTGGTAATGAAGGAACGTGACGTTTAATGCGGATTCTGGATTATAACGTCTTTCTCTTGAGGTTACCAGAGGTAAAGTAAATCTGTTTGTTCCTCTTAAAAGTAAATGCCTGAACCCATGCATTGCACCTGTTATAATTCGTTCCGCCAGACCATTGTGGCCACATTTCCCAGCCCCAGGAGTGTGCTGTAATAGGTGATGTGCTTAGCTTACAAAATTGTCACGGTGAAAATACGCGAGACTATTAAATGGTTAAGTAGAAGCAAACTTCTGAAGCGGAGATTATGCTATTCTCATGTCAGCGGGATGTAAAGACTCTTCTAGGCATCATAGCCTCGATGAGAAGCCATTTTGAAATTTTCACATGTTCAGCAAATTTCTCAGTTTGAGAAAATCCACTGGGAAGAGTGAAGTTACCGGATAATTCGATTATTACCGTCATTATTACTATCATTTTCTTCCTACCGCTGCTGGAACACTGTACTTGAAGATATTTTGATGCCTTTTGGTTATTATAGAAGTAGTCTCCCAAGAACAGGTTCTTTCCCTGTTTACGGAATCCTTTTCATGTTAATATCAAACATCAGTATTAACTCGTAGATTACATTAAAACTAAAGTAATTGATGAAGACGTTACTTGATGACAAAAATGCGCTGCCTTTCTTCATTTACTTGCGTCTAGAAAAGGCTATCGAGGACTGCCAAACCAAAAAACAAGAGATCTTACTGCCTTCCGATATACGTCGCTGTCAGTTCTTCCATATGATTTGGTCGACATGACCTGTTTCAAGTTGTGTATGACAGAAAATGTTTTAGAAAATCAATTGTTTTCCTTTGCAATAAACAGAAAGTTTATCATTCTAAGCTATCCAAGTACAAAATTTTCGAAATATTAGTTCAAATTTAATATTCGCTTCCATAATGTACGAAAGTATTTCACAGTTGCAAAACTCGCAGCCGTCTCATTGACCTTACACTTAGTCACTGACCATAAATTCTAGCTCGGAGTGACACCAGATTAAGTAACCTAATGTAGCGAAGACTGTTTCTCAGTGCTCTTTCACACCGGAAAATACGCAATTCACTCATTGGGCTCCATAAGTACACTGTAACAGTAATTTCTGTGTGTATGCAATGCATACGGATTAGAATTTAGTGGTGCTCTGTCTTCCACTTCTGTATACGATATGCCTGACCTAAACGGGAATTTTATCATTACAGACCCTGGGCAGTGCAACATCATACTGACAACAGTAATGTGCTTATACTGACAACCTGAATGTTCGTTTTACCTGATTTTGTAATAATTTAAATAAAACAACATGACCTTCCAGCGGGAGACATTTCGTCCCTCTTTTCCTTCTGTGAAATTTTTCAGTAAGCTTTTTGCCTTCCAACCAGTGAAATGCGGTAGAGTACGGCCGGAAAATGGTTCACGATTTAGTGCCGTTAAGACGATTTATTTAAACGTCACAAGACAGCACATTGGTGCAATCGATTTCGAGGTGCAAAGTGTTTGTTATCTTACTTTTGTGACAGGTGGGAATAAGTGATTTCCAAAGACTTTTTATTGTACTGAAGTAATCTTTTGTTACAAAGTAACAAGGTAAGTGTTTTATTCGTATCTATTTTGTAGGAAACTGTAATCGTGATGGAAGATTATACACCTGAATGTTTGACACAACTGGTAGGAGAAAACGCTGCATATCAACCAAACCCCGCGCCTCCTCTCCGTATCCTGCTATGACACGAGCACGGGATTCTCCTCGCATACCGCTACAGAGCTGTTCCTAGCACAGCTGAGAATTGGCAACATCGTAACAAACATTAGGCAACACTGTGACAGGGCAATCACTTCCGCGTGTGGTACTGAATTGACTCGCTAAATTCACTTGATATTCCCTTTCCATTTGAATGACTCGTGCTATATAATCCTCATGTAAACTAAGACATTGAGACAGAAAATTGCCTAAAGAAATGCTATTCTTCACATAAGTGACAACTTTCATTATCTTTCACGATGCGTTATGAGGCTGAGCGACCAATACCATGATGAGAGCGGCGTACAGGCAGTAGTGCATCCGTAGCCCGGTGGTACCGCTTGTGTCTCGGGTCAGAACGACTCAATCAGTCGTCAGTTCTAACCGTGGTAGGGGCTAGCGTGTGCGAGCTTTTTTCTGATATATTTTATGGGGCTGTGAATTTCCAGAAAAAATTCTGTATCGAATTCGGAACAAAACCTTTACACATCAAATTCTCTTGGTAGTTCGACTCAGTAAGTTGTGTTAAAGGTCATTGATCTTGCCTTTGTGACTGCCAAGCTGTTTCGCAATTCCAGCGTCTCTGAAGAAATTCGAATCGACCATCAGCGATACGAATTTCAGTATCGTTCTTCACTTAAGACTCACATGCCTGGGTGGTAAGTATGAAGGAAATGAACCTCTTGATTACTATTGGGCCTCTATGCTAAATTTCCACAGTAGCAATTAGAACTCCCTGCAGACATTTGCTAACAGCGGCTCTAGCAACTTCCTTTTTCTCTGCGTAGCTTCAAATATGGGCAATTTTGTCGCCTTAAATCCAATTGAATATTTTAAATATCACTTGTGAACAGCGTTCACTTCTCCATTAATTAAGGTATAGACTTCAAAACAAGCAATTTGCCTGAGTAGCTATAGAGCAGGTTCTGATAGGTATTGACACAATCCTTTGCATCCATTTACCACAGAGAATAAAAGAAAGAAACCAAACAAATTATATTGCATTTACTCTCTGTGCCTTGACTAACACATATGAATCCATGACAATTATAAATTATTTGAGGAACCTCCCGTGAAAGGAAAAAGAACAGAATGTGACGCTTTAATTGTAGTGCACAGGATCAGAAACAGTAATATTAATTCTGTGCCACATTGATGTATTGCATTCTAGTATAATAAAATAATCATCAAATTAAAACGGTTTTGTGCCTCTTTTGCTATCAAGAGTGAAACACAAATCGTAGACAGATTTTATGGGTCACCACTGAACAGCATTAAAGCATTTTACATGGTCGAGAGTGCGAAGTGGAGCAGACGTTGTCGGTAGAAGGCGAGACAATGCAGTGCCTCAGCCCCCGCCGGTAGGCAGTAAACAGTTCCCAGAGAACTCATACGCATGCGGTGTTCAGAGACAGACGGTTGGCAAAGAAATCTTTCGCTAAAACATTGTTGGACCAAACTATTGTTACCAGTGTGACAGAAAGCGAAATCTATTGTAGATTCTCTCGAATTACACTCATAGCTTCAGCACCGAGAGGAAAGGGGTGATAAAGACTTTGTCGACGTGTGCTTTTAGTTACCAAACGTCGTATTAGCTAGTCTCGCATTTTACCCCAAGACTATGGTCGTAGTCAAGAATAAAGTACTAAGACTGAAGTCAAGACTTCCTCTGAGATGTGCCGCAGTCCACAATGTTGCCACATCGAGCATATTTCCGGGCATAGGATTCTGAGAGGAAGATAACTGTATTGCCCACCTTACGTGAACGACTCGGCGGTCAATTTATTGCTCTAAGACTGTATCTAAAACACATATAGCACGCTGAAGACCCAGAAGAATTAAAAAACAAAAGTAGTTTATGAGAGCAACGTTAACTATAGCGTTCGAAGTATTCATAGTATTGCATACGTGTGTGCAAATGCCTTACAATCCCCACTCAAGGAAGACAAGGATACACAGTCTAACTTCGATTTAATAAATTCGCCTCAGTTTGCTGATGAACTCAGAATTAGGTTGATAATCATTTTGAATATTTAGCAGTACTGTACCCATTGGTGTTAAACTCGTTTTCAACCAATGATTCCCACAGCTACAGGAACACTACTTGTGATACCTCATAGGCAAAATACCTACGAAGTACTATCCGACGGAAAGATCAACCTGACACAAACTGTTGGAAGTATGTTTCACAACCTTCGTACCTGGATAGTGAGCTTCTTCCTATTTGAGATGTCTGTGAACGTTGCTGCTTGAGATGGTTTAGGACGAAACTGAATTCTTTCAGCTACGACAATGTTAAAAGAAATCGTCATAACGTCACTAAATCGTGGTTTGTGAATCGTTTACCGGCCGTACTCTGCAGCATTTCGCTGGCTGAAAGGCAAAAAGTTCACTGACAAACTTCACAGAAGGAAAAGAGGAACGAAATGTCTCCCACTGAAAGGTCATGTTGTTTTATTTAAATGATTACAAAATCAGGCAAAACGAACAGTATGGTTGTCAGTATAAGCACATTACTCTTAACAGTACGATTTTCCACTGCCCAGGGCCTGTAATGAAAAGGGCCCATTTAGGTCAGGCATATTGTATACAGATGTGGAAGAGTGAGCACCACTAAATTCTAATCCGTATGCATTGCATACACACAGAAATTACTGTTGCAGTGCACTTATGGAGCCGATTGAGTCAATTGCGCATTTCCCGGTGAGAAGGATCACTGGCAAACAGTCTTCGCTACATTACATTACTTAAACTGGTGTCACTCTTAGCTATAATTTATGGTCAGCGACTAAGTGCAAGGCCAATGAGTCGGATGCGAGATTTGCAACTGTGAAATACTTTCGTACATTATGGAAGCGAATATTAAATTTGAACTAATATTGCGAAAATTTTGTACTTGAGTAGCTTATAGTGAAAATCTTACTGTTTATTGCAAAGGAAAACGATTTTCTAATACATTGTCTGTCATACACAACTTGAAACAGGTCATGTCGACCAAATCATATGGAAGAACTGACAGCGACGTGTATCGGATGACAGTAAGATCTCTTCGCCGTTTGGCAACACACATAGACACACACACACACACACACACACACACACACACACACAGTCATTTTTTTTTTATTTGTTTGTTGTGCTCGACTATCGGCGAGGCACGAAAACGTTTGTGAATGAATGTCTTAGTTTTGAGTACACTTGCGAAAGAAATATAAAAACAACTATGACAGTTACTGATTTATGATGCTTAGTTTGCAGTCAGTTCTGAGTATTATTTGTAACTAGGCTCCAGTCCCTAAACCTAGCTATAGAAATGTGAATCAGACGGATTACGTATTCCAGACCGCAGCAGCCGCGACTTGGAGACACCAGTTATGGTCACTTCCCAGCCCGCTGTAAGATCAGATCGGTTCGTCCTCTTCCTGCTGGTATTGTAACTGAGATTTGGCAACAAGGCAATGTATGTTTGGCAACTCTGTCATCGACGAGTTACTTCCAGGTGAGAACGGAATTAAGCCTCACAGTTCACTTGATTTTACCTGTCATTTCCATTGAATAATCTGAGTTATTATCGCTTGAGGTGTAACAAAAGATTGCAAGTTTACGTTTTTCAGCCCAGGAAAGTCGTTGCACGTGGAAATCGCAACTAATCTCGTCCATCAAATAGCGGTTTACGAGTTCTAGCCACTATTGATCTCGTAGGGGAAACTGAGGCACCTACATCTCCGCCAGCTCTGTGGTAACGTGCTGACCTGTGAACAGGCGTCTGATATGGTTCGCAGTTCCAGTCTCACTGAGTGTACCGCTTTTATCCCTTCTGTGAAAGAGCTACAAACAGTCAGGTCAAACATCGATAAGGAAATCGCAAGAAAATACTTTCGGCTCATAGTGCAATGGTGAAAAACTTACAATGCTACACAACAGGTAACGCCTGACAAGCAAATTTTGGGTTTCGAGCAATACGTAACTTGATTTATGAAATGCCACATTTGCATACATCTTCAGTACCACACCGCATACCAATTAAACACAGACCCAATCAAAATCTAAGTGAGTAGTATTTTACCAATTCGTGACGATAGAGGCACGCTTGTGTACACATGCTCAGGTTTATTAAAACAGACTTTCGTCGTAAGGTTATGGTGGGTAGTTTTATTTCATTTTTTATAATACAGTGCACAATTTTCGTAAGGATTCCTTTCATGTTGTTAAAACAATAGTAACAATGAGAGAGAAATTAATCATCAACGATATATGCGGATTCTCTGATGTCATCTATAACAGTGTGAAAATGCACATGCAGTTTATTGATTACATTCATGTAGAAAACTTGTTTTGAGTTAAAGCTGTCAAACAGGGTTTGAAGAAGAATAAAATGCCACTACCAGTCGACACCTAATGTAGAAAATACTTTTCTGAGGTATTTTGGCACGATGCACTCTACCCATACATAATACAAAAGTTTTGACATGCATCTACTGTGTGGCTGTATATTAAACCTGAAATGAACAAAATGTCGCAGAATTAGCCCTTTTTCCACATACGACTCTTTTGGGTTGAGAAGTGAAGGCAATTATGTTCAAAGTTCCATTAGATTGATAATTTTAGCAGACAGCAGAATTTCGTTTTAAAAAATATAGCAGTGAATGTATTCGAACTCGCGACATCTTATCTACTGGGCGCGACACTTTCCATTACGCATCTAGCTGACACGTAGCTATAGCAGCTCATGAAGTCAAGAACAATTCCTCCAGAACTTCTGCATTCCGCAGCGCTGTGGGATAATGCATATCGCCAGGTCAATACTTATGAGAGACAAACAGTTATACCTTTTCTTTTGCACTGCACGACATTTTCAACAAACTGATAGCGCAATAGAGTAGCTCAAGTGGAAAGGAACACTTGCTATTTTAATTTCTGCATCCTACACTGTGGACAGTTTTGTGTTGGTGGCAGTACGTTATTTTATTTTGGTGATCACAAAATAAAGAAGAATGCATGCACTGGGTAGCCGTGGCAGCTAGTTCATGGTGATTCGGTCAACCAAGTAAATGTATTTAATGAGCATGCTGCAAATTGATACAGGGAGCCTGTGTGTCAGAATTCTCCGCCAGTGTGGGTCTATGGCTTTATTATAGAAAAATGAACACATGAGAAGAGGATTTGGTGGTCTGTTGGGCTGATGATAGGTTCGTATATCTGTGGTCTGGGTTCGATTCCAACTTCGGTCAATGATTTTGGATAGGGAGAGACACATTCCATTCACTTCTGGCTACACCAAGTAAGGAAGATATAATGGCATTGCGGTCTGAAATTCACATTAAAAATGATATTCCTTCTCTACCAAGTAGACGTTAGGTTGAGCCACAATAACGTCTGGAGTGGCGACATGTAGAAACTCTATCACCAGTAACCTTTCTTATACTAGTTATTTTTTCTAGTGATGAAACAAACGCTATGTAGGCTCACAGGACACTTATTCCATCTTTTATCTGAGCTTCTGTATGTCGATAAAATTGGTTCTGAACTGGGAATGCAACTCAGACCGCCCTTAACGCGGAATTTGTTCCCTTCGTGACAATACAGCTCGACTACAGATTGTTGTTTGTTCAAACCTCCAGATTCCTCAACATCTCCACATATTGCTCGTGAATGGGTTCGAATCCTGGCCCGCCACTAAAGCTTTCACTATGTATTATCAAGCTCTAGCATGAGAACACCTATCCGCTTGTGGATAATAATTTCGATTTGTAATGTATTTTCATTCGTTGTCAACACTAACGATATTTGACGTTTTTGACTCCCAGTGAGACACAGAACTATTTTCGAGATCACTGTATGTTCAAGATGTTATTCCGAGCTGCTGGTGGAGAAAAATTCGATATCTGACATCTCTTTGTGTGTAGTCAACAACGATATGCGTGGAGCTCTACTCCCAGTCAGCATTGAACACTTCGTCATATTATTTCTAGTTCAAACATGCTCACATGTCGCTGCTGGTGCAACAAACCCATATTTAACGTTCGTTTTCTCTAGAATATAACAGCGATAGGTGCCGGGTTGGAGTCCTGGGAAGGAAAAAATTAATGTTTCGTCTCGTCTCACAGATATTGGACCATAACGAGCAAATACATGAGAACGTAAGGTGCAAGTGCTATTTTTGGATGAAAAGCCTGACACGGGAGAAGAACTCGTGGGAGGCCGCATCAAACCAATTATAAAACTGATGAATAAAAAAGAAAAACTTGTACTGAAATAATGGTACTTCTCACGAAACTCTAATGAAATGCTCGTAACATAGAGAAAAGGCATGTCATTGTATGACCTCCTCAGTCACTACGATGTCGCAAGTATACCTAAGGGCATTCCTCAAGAAAGGTTTTAGTGGACAAGCTACGTAATGTGATTATGGGGAAGGCATACACATTAAAATGTATTTTTCCTTCTCTACTAACATTACTTCTAATATGAGACCAGCATCTAAAACAGAGGAAGTTAATATAATTGCTCTGTATCTACGCAGGGATAAGAACTGCAATATACAACCCTTTAGTGAACTATTAAGTTAAATTGTTCTCATAGTGCCTCCTATTCTTTGACTTTGACCCAGATATACGTCTACGGAGGTGAATTTGAAATGTAATAACTTCAACAGCGGTTAGTTTTACATTATTATCTCAAAGCTGAGATTCTTCAACTTTAAATAGTCAGCAAGAACGTTTTCTCTTTTTAATGCAAAAGTAACGAAAAATGTGTTGTTCTACTGGACGTAGTTGCTCCAACCAATGAACTGATTCTTACTTGAACCAGAATTTAACGTTTTTGCTGGGTTCAAAACAATGTGCTATTTATAATATTTCGGTTACGCAAAATACATGGAAGAAAATGGAAGCTGTAATGCCTGACAGAAATAACTTCGTGGGAACCTGCTTTTGAATCTGCAATCTGAGGACCACATTTTTCCCAACTTTTTATTATAAATTAACTTACCATAAATTCTAATAAATTATAAAATATTTTATCACACTGATCGTTTTATGGCTTGTGTCACAAATAGATGCTACAGAGAAATATAATAGTTGAGTCGTAGGGTCTCTGTATGCTGTAATTGCACGTTAAAACACATGAAGTTACTTATTTTTGTTAATTAAAAACGTTTATGTGTGTTTTCTGCAATATTGTCCCGTTAAACTCAATTTGGTTACAAAAAACCTAAACTTCAGTTGCACGATCTAGGACTGAAAAGAATGATTCGAAATGAGCGTGTCCTCTTTGCAGAGCAGGTGGCACGTTTTAGCAGGCCGTATTTGACAGTGGCAAACAAAGCGAATATTGACGCAGTGCGTTTAGTACTTCTATTACTATGGGATTGTTATTTACAGCAATCAGGATGTAATCTGTGCGTAAACAGATTCCTATAATTTAAAATAAATTGTTTTTTAAGTACCTCATGAATATAAATAAGCTATTTAGAAGCCGCTTTTATGCTGGTGCTGGCGCTGTAGGCGGTCAGATTATCCGCCACTCACCTCGTTAGGATATTTTAGGACTGAGCGATGAGCGAACCGTGCGCCTGAGGCTAGATACTCAAAGGTGGTAAGACGAAGTGAAATTGAAAGCTATGACCGAAATTTGTCACATTCGATGTCGTATCTTATAGTACGTGAAAACGAAATTTACAGTTAACTTCCAGAATTTTGTAAAAGTAGTTTGATGAGCGAACCGACATAAGAACCTATAATTTGCTCATCCAGTCTCATAATGTACCACAATGCAATCTAACGCAATATATACGCTACAATTTCTGTCATGCAGCCTAACGGATGAATGCCGACGAATTACAGCGTACAATATTTTTACTAGCCAAACGAAATCAGCAAAGCGACAAAGCAAAAAAAGCCACTATACCGAAGTCTCCGAAGATTGTCAATAAACCAAAGTACTTTCACCAAATTTCCACTTTGAGCTAGTTTTACGATACCTACGACATAATCGCACTATATTAAGAAACACTGAAAGAGGACCCGTATAAATTCCTGAAAAAGTGAGCTTTCAAGACCCTTTCATTTTCTTCACAGGGTATGTAAACATCATCAGCTGATTAATGCAAGAAGACACTGAATAACTCTTGCACAGGTACTTTTAAGATATTGCATTATTTATAGGCTGAGTTCAGGTGCGGAGAAAAGATAAGCTATTCATTGTGATTGAGCCCAAGACCTCTCCCATTTCAACATATCCTTCGGTGTTGATGGTGCGCACACCAATACACAGAATAGGACCTTCATCACCTTGGTCAAGGTTTCGCCCAAAACCACAGTACATCTTTAACTCTGTTCGACATGTGTGTCTGATACGGGAATAATAATAATGAGTGTAATTAGCTTACAGATATCCAATCTTATTAGCACATGTTATTTTGGATCATTATATTGGGTATCCAGTAATCAGATAAAGAGATGCATTCCTGTTGAAACTGATTTTGAAGTGAAATCGGCTGTTTTCGGTTGGATTTCCTTATAACAAAGTTCCGTCAGGTTTGAACTGCACATAACTAAGAGACCTACACTGCGTAAACATTGTATTAGCCGACCAGAGTACTACTGTACCAGGGAGAGAGGACGCTGCGGTTGGGTTATCGTGAGGTGTTATAGAGGTATTTCACGAGTTCATGGTGAACCACTTGATTGTGTGCAAAGCTGTCTTGAAATAATTCACAGTGCGGTGCGTTTTCCTTACACCCAAACCTCCGGATGTCAGACACTCAGGTCGGTACCAAAGGTTGTATATCGACAGTGTGTCAGCCAAAACATCGATATAGTTTTTACTATGGACTGTCGTCCAGGCGTACATATTTAAGTGATAAATAATAAGGATGAGATGATATGCCACGAAGACCATAATAGTGAGCATTTGTTGTGTGGAGCTCCTGGGGAAGTCGATAGCCCTTCCCATCCTGGCCCGCACGGTCGGCTGGTTTGGTTTTAAGTTTGCCACACCTCATACACATCACTTTCCTGCGTCATTCCAAAATGCAATGACCGTGCGGGCTCCTGGCCTGCGTTTGGCAGCTGTTTTGTTACGTAATGTGACCATATATGTTCGTATGTGTGTGAATTCCTAAGGGACCAAATTGCTGAGGTCATCTATCCCTAGTCTTACACATTACTTAAACTAACTTATGCTAAGAACGACACATACACCCATGACCGAGCTAGGACTCGAACCTCCAGCGGTAGGGGCCGCGCAGTCCGTGACATGGCGCCTCAAACCACGCAGCCACTCCGCGCGGCCGCAATGCGACCACTAGAGGGTCTTCAAACTTCTACGAGAAGAGACGGGCGTGTGTCCGTTAGGTAAATACTGTGTGATTTCTTCCATTTGATTAATGTACTGCAATGCTGAATTATTTTTCACTGAGAATGTTTCGCTCAACGCGTATAAGATGTCCAAACAAGTGCATGAGATGCCAGTTAAGATTATATAAGTGTTTATATTTGGAGTAGCACTTAATACAGTAAATATTCGCACTAAGGTTTATGAAGAAATAGTACTGCTTTGATTTTTATATACAAGTAATTCATCCTTCTGTCTTCTAGGGTTAACAAAAGAAGAAATCATACAACATATTTTGGGGGATTCCGATTTAAGTGACCTCTCCAGTGACGTCAAGCACGACGATTTTGAGCCAAGCCACATTGCACCGAGTTTGACAGACATTTGTGCGAGTCCAAGGAAACAAATTTCTTTCGTTTATTCCATAATAAAAATTAATGTATGTGTGTGTGGGGGGGGGGGGGTTGTAGATTATTTTGCAACATATATATGTTTATGTCACTTTTGTCATACTATTGTAAACAAAGTCCTTGACATAAAACTAAAAGCACTTCTTGAACAGCACAATATATATTATTTGGATTGGGACAGAACCTAACTAGCTAGATTATGCTAGTGACTTTTTGAAAACAATATCAACCTGTGAATATTTTCAGTATTTTTACCTCATTTCACACTTCATAAAGTATTGGAATTGGCATATTTCAGATAAAGGTTTAAAAAATTCTCTCTCAGAGTGGATAGGGGTAGAGCTTTAGTACCGGCTTCAAAGCCTGTTCATGCCAAAATTTATACTGTAGTACATATGAAACTGTTGTATGGGACAACAAGCTACTGCCGGAATTTATAAATGTACGACGGTGCTGCCGTCTGGCAGTCGATTATAATTCTTATATTTATTGTTAATATTGTTATTATTATTACTAACGTTAATACTTGTGACCTTTTGATGCAATTGCGGATTTATTCTACTGTTCCGCTTGCCTGTATTTATTCTGTAAAAATACATTGTACTCTGTAGGTTGGTTATTTTCAAGTAAACGAAGCGAAACATTTCATTAAACTCCGAAAAATACTTTTACATGTCAGGAACATGTTGCACCATTTAACACTTTCATATGTACATCAGTGCAAAAACTCGGTAGAGTAGGGCTCAAACCCCGGACCCTTGGTACGACAAACTAAATCTCTACCAACTTCCCCACGCTAACACTACCCAACAGGAACTCACAGTTGTGCTTTCCTGTTTTCCGTAGGTCATGTGTTGTCTATTACTTACTGTTTACACACATTCTCTTGGACGACAGTACACACCACGGGCTATGTCGGAGTTTTGGCTGATACTCTTTCGATATACAACGTTTGGTACTGACCTGATTGTTTGACCTCTAGTGGTTTGGGTGTTAGTCACCATTGCAACTATTTACAATAACATCACGTTTGTTTCAAGGGCCACTGGAGGCCAAGTGCAATAATATCGTGTCAGCTAGAGCGTGTTGTTACACGGTGTGTTTTGCAAGCGACGTCATCGTACCATGCGCATACGGGCGATTGCTACGAATGAACTTGTGTAAAGATATAAATTGGTGGCGTAAAAACGCATTGAGCTGTGACACTGATTTGAATCGCCTTGCAAAGAACTAACAGGACACAAATTAAAATAACAAAAATATTCACCGGAATATTATTTAAAATCGTTATCAAATTGAAAATTTAATAATAATGAGCGACGTTCGTCTGGTGTAACTTGTAAATATACTCGGAATTATTGAAATCGCGTCCGAGGGAAGATCCCGTCGAAAGGAATCCAAAATGCCTGGAAAGTCCAATAACGAACGAATGCTAAAGCTACGGCAGCGTCGAAAGTGAAATTAAATTAGAATCGGGCAAGTGCGAGTAGTACCCGCATTCTGAAGATTCCGTACAAACGTATTACGTATATAGAGGAAAATAATATGCGCACATCAAAAAGAGTTTTGCATCATCCTGGTTCCCAGAACCCCTGAACACAGACGTTGGATGTGGATATTGTATCACAAAAACAGTCAGAGGAACTGTGTTTGTGATACAATATCCACAGTCAACGTCTATCTTCAGGAGTTCTGGGAACCGGGATGATGCAAAACTTTTTTTGACTGTTCAGAGATGTCTCTAATCAACTCCGCCGTTGCCGGTCCCAAGCCCGGGGCCCCATCTCGCAAATCATGGGGAAGGAGGAGGAGTAACAACCTCGTAAAAAGACCTGGGTCCATCTGGCTCCGGATGGTAGCACCCAGTTAGGGCCCCTACCTAGGGTTACAGGCGAGGCCCGGCCAACGGTCTCGAAGGCGGAAGAGGGACGTCGCTTCCCAACGGCAGAGAGAGCGGAAGAGCCACTGAAACATATCAGGTAGCGGCGGTACTCCATGTTAGGGGCGGCTACCAAAGGCGTCTGTGTCCCCATGTCAGGGGCGGCCTGAACACATCTTCTGGGGCTAACAACGTCAGTCGTATAACTAGACGGACATGAGCCGTCCCATCAAAAAATATTTTAGCTCATGGAATGGATCGCACTATGGAATCGAGATTACCCCAGAGGGAAATCCCCCATAGTCCAAGGTCGACGCAAGCAGGAATTCGGATTTTGGGGGACCTGCCAAAAAGTGTATAAGGGAAGAGTCGGAGATCCCAAGAAACTCAAAGAAGATTAAAACTTAAAAGACTTTCAGAATTGGAACCATAAATGTACAGACAATGATTAAGACTGGTAAACTTAAACAGGTAATAGATGAAATGAAAGAGAGAAGCGTTGGATATTAGCGATGCAAGAAACAGGATACACTGACGAAGACACAGTGGAGTCAGAGGTCTTCATAATACTGAAGGGGAAACCAGGAGTTAAAGTGGGAAAGGAAAGACATGAACCTAGATGCTTTGGTACATGGTTCATAGTAGACAAGAGATACGAGGATGGCATAACTGAAATGAAGAGCAGGTCAGAAATGATATCAACACAGACTTTTCAAGCAAGGAACAAAACGTATACAATAATAAATGGACATGCACCTACAAATGACAAGAACAGGAAAGACAAGAAAGTTGCTGATAGTTTCTGGCAAGAGCTAGATGATACACTGAAAAACATACCATATAGACATGTAAATATACTAGTAGGAGATTATAATGCACAGATTGGAAGAGAGAAGCACCATAAAGGAGTAGTGGGTGAGTACACTGCACACCAGCGGACAAACAAAAATGGAGAAAGACTAATTGAACTGTGTCGAGAACACAAAATGAGATTGATGACAACACACTTCAGGGCCAAACCGTGTAAGAAAAATACATGGGAAAACCCATGCACCCGCCTTGGGGAATTCCAAATTGACCATATAGCAATCAGCTGGAAAAATGCTAAAGAGATTCTGAACACAAAGGTCAGGAAGAACACAAGAATAGAATCGGATCACTATCTTACAGAAGTTAAGTGCCTTTCGATTCCAAGCAGGGGCAGACTGCCACAGACGAATAGAAGAACAGAAAACATAGAAGTAGACAGAGACATATTAAGACACATTCGATCCAGATACGAGGAAGGAATTGAATCATTCAATGAATGGGACGACATGAAGCGAAATATTGCGAAACAGGCTGAACTATGGCGAAAGGAAGAAAAGAAACGGAAACACTGGTGGTGGGACAGGGAATGTGAGGAAACGGTAGAGGCTCGCAGGAAATCCTGGAGAGACTGGAGCAGCAAGAAGGACCCGGAAAAATGGGAAGTTTTCTTAGGAGCAAGAAAGGAAGTGGCCCGAGAAATAAAATAGACCAGAAGACAGAAGATGAAGCAGGAACTGGACGAGATTGAAACCAACTTCAGGAAAAACAACAGCAGACACTATTTCGGGAAATTCAAAAAGAGTCTGGTTGGAGACAAGGGTACACAACTGTTTATAAGAGATAAGAAAGGGGAGCCGGCTGTCAGTGCGAAGGAGAACTGTCGGATTTTTGCAGAGCACTTTCACGACCTGCTGAACTGCGAACCACCTGAAGAAGAGCTGGAACTGGGGACTGACACAGAAGAGAGAGAGCCACGCCCTCCAACCAGGGATGAAGTCGCACATGGCATAAGCGATCTGAAGAATAATAAGGCAACTGCAGAGGATGGTATAGCAGCCGAGACGATAAAGTCGGGAGACAGCAAAGCAATAGGCAACATGACCAACATAATTCACCAGATCTGGAGACAAAGAAGTTGCCAAAAGGATCGAAGATTGCAACTGTAGCACCAATACACAAGAAGGGGGACAAGAGAGATGCAAACAACTACAGAGGAATATCGCTACTAGAGGTCGGAAACAAGGTGCTGTCAAAAATATTGCTCGAGAGAGTAGAAGAACAGGTAGAAAGTACAGATGGCGACTACCAAGCGGGATTTAGGAAGGGAAGAGGTTATGTAGAACATATATTTATCCTGAAGCAACTGACAGAACATAGGGCCCTAAACAATAAAAAAGTCAGAAATTACCTTCGTGGACTTCACAAAGGCATATGACTCCATTGACAGACAGACTTTTGTTAGGATCCTGACGAACGGAGGACTTGTTGGTACTACACAAGAACTCATAAAAGAAATTCTGACAGACACAAAAGCAAGGGTGAGATTCAGAGGAGCACTGTCAGAAGAATTTGAGATCAAGACTGGTGTTAAACAGGGAGATGGATTGTCGCCATTGTTGTTCAACATAGCGCTGGACGAAGTGATCAGGCAGTGGAGAGCAATAAAGAAGGAAATGGGAATACCAACGACCCATGTGTGGGACTAAAAGGACAACAGGGCTCAAGTGGATTGCCTAGCCTTTGCAGATGACATAGCAATAGTAAGTGAGACGGAAGAAGATGCAAAGACACAACTCCTCAACTTAAGTAAGGTAGCCAGAAAGGTGGGACTGAGGATCGCCTATAACAAGACAAAGACATTAAACACCACAACAGACTGGGAAACACCGGAAGGCACTGTGAAAATGGGGGACAAATTTAAATACCTGGGAGAATTCATAACAGGAAGGAACAGGAGCAAGGAGGGAATAACAGAGAGGATAAAGAAGATGAGGTCAAGCTTCTGCATGACGAGAGAGATGTACAATAAAAAGAATATATCCACAGAGGCAAAGATAAGCCACTACAAGGCAACAGTGAGGAATGCAGTATTATATGCTGCGGACACGATGACACTAGGATGAAATACGGCAGAACAACTAGAGAAAGAAGAGAGAAAAATACTGAGAAAAATACTAGGCCCCAAAAGAGGTGGAGAGAGGTGGATGCGAAGACCTAGGGACGAATTGTACCGGAACATGAGAACAATATCCGGGGAAATCGGACTCAAAAGGGCAAGGTTTGCTGGGCATGTAGTTAGGATGAGTATGGACAGAATGAAGAAGAGTGTGTGGGATACAACAGGGAGGACAAGGGGAAAGGCAGGAATCAAGTGGATTGTTGAACTTCGGAAGGACTTGTTGGAAATGTCGAAGGAGAGGAAAATTGGAGGAACAAATATACACCGACAAACATGCCGGAGATCAATGACAGAGAAGAATACACGAAAAGATTAGAATGTCACCAGTGGAGCCGCCAGGAGAAACGGAGACTGAAGATCTCGGAAGAAGAGCGGGAGAGAAGAAGAGAAAGAATGAAGAGGTTCTTGGAGAAGAAGAGGAAAATGCAGTCCACGAAAGGGCTACCCGTGGTCCTACAGAGGCCGTAACGCAAGAAGAAGAAGAAGAAGACGATGTCTGTAAACCTGCCCAGAGATGTAGACAACCATGCATGAGCAGCGCCTATTAGACGGAGGGGGTCCGACAGCCGAGCAGTTCCAGTCATTCCACCATGAAGGAGATCCACGGCTAGTGTTGTGTGTAGCTCAACCATGCCTAGTCGGTCAATACCGCGTTCGATCGCATCGGCATTGTTACTTTGTGCCATGAAGGGCTCCCAACAAGGGAAGTGTCCAGGAGTCTCGGAGTTAACCAAAGCGAGGTTGTTCGGACATGGAAGAGGTACAGAGACACAGGCACTGTCGGAGACATGCCTTTCTTAGGCCGGCCAAGGGCTACTACTGCAGTGTATGACCGCTGCCTACGGATTATGACTGTTCGGCTGATCCCGGCTTAGGTTCGAGTCCTCCCTCGGGCATGGGTGTGTGTGTTTGTCCTTAGGATAATTTAGGTTAAGTAGTGTGTAAGCTTAAGGACTGATGACCTTAGCTGTTAAGTCCCATAAGATTTCACACACATTACATTACATTACGGATTATGGCTCGGAGGGACCCTGACAGCCACGCCGCCATGCTTTTCGTGCACCCACGTCGTGTTACGACTCGAACTGTGCGCAATAGGCTGCATCATGGGCAACTTCACTCCCGACGACCATGGCGAGGTCCATCTTTGCAACCACGACACCAGGGAGCTCGGTACAGATGGGCCCATCAACATGCCGAGTGGACCGCTCAGTTTTGGCATCACGTTCTCTTAACCGATGAGTGTCGCATATGCCTTCCACCAGACAATCGTCGGAGACGTATTTGGAGGCAACAGGGTCAGGTTGAAAGCCTTAGACACACTGTCCAGCGAGTACAGCAAGGTGGAGGTTCCCTGTTGTCTTTGGGGAGGGGGGGGGGGCTTTACGTGGGGCCGACGTACGCCCCTGGTGGTCATGGAAGGCGGCGTAAGGGCTGCACGATACATGAATGCCATCCTCCATATCTGCAGCATATTGGCAAGGCATTCGACAATTCGCGGACCATCGTGTATGTCTTGTGAATGACTTCCTTCGAGATAACGACATCGCTCGACTAGAGTCGCCAGCATGTTCTCCAGACATGAACCCTTTCGAACATGCCTGGGATAGACTGAAAAGGCTCTTTATGGCCAACGTAACCCACCAACCACTCTGAGTGATCTACGCCGAATCGACGTCGAAGAATGGGACAATCTGCACCAACAGTGCCTTGATGAACTTGTGGATAGTATGCCACGACGAACACAGGCATGCATCAATGCAAGAGGACGTGTTACTGGGTATTAGAGGTACCGATGTATATAGGAATCTGGACCACCACCTCTGAAGGTCTCGCTGTATGGTGGTACAACAAGCAATGTGTGGTTCTCATGAGCAATAAAAAGGGCAGAAATAATGTTTATGTTAAGTTCTATTCCAATTTTCTGTACCGGTTCCGGAACTGTCGGAATCGAAGTGATGCAAGACGCAACTGTTGCAGGTTCGAATCGTGCCTCGGTCATGGATGTGTGTGATGTCCTTAGGTTAGTTAGGTTTAAGTAGTTCTAAGTTCTAGGGGACTGATGACCTAAGAAGGTAAGTCCCATAGTGCTCAGAGCCTTTTGAACCATTTTTGACTGGTGTGCAACTAAAAAAATGAAATAATTGTATTTGCTGATCTCTCAGAGACGTAAGACAAAATCTATATGTGAAGTTGTAGGAGCTACCCTAGTATTTCCGTTTCGTACTTCCCAGTTATGCTTTTAGAAAACAAACGATTGATAGTTTAAATCCAAAACGTCCGTTGACTTTTCGTCACAGAAAATTTGCTATCTAAACAGCCGATCTAGTCAGAACAGTGCAATTAAAGTATTACGAAAATTCCAAAAGAAAAGCTCAGACATACCAAGTACAACGTGAGCGCTACAAGCCAAAACCCAAACTGTCACCATCGACGGAAATATTGATTTAACTGGACTAAATAAGCTCGAAATAAATTGAACAGAATTTTGATGTCAGTAAGCAGGATCACAACGGCCTGACATATGGGAATAAGACTATGCAGTGCGTTTATGATTATAAAGTACTAGAATAACACCAATACAAAGATTCTGGTCCTAGTAGTCATTTTGTGGATTGTTGTTTGGACAAAATGGGGAGCCAGTGCTGGTAAATTGCGCAGAAGTGTTGTTTCTCTCTGTTTGTTGACTGTACAATATGCCAGCCAGCTAAGGTGCCATTGTGCCATTGCAGAGGGAAGGAAAGTTTCGTTAAATAAAACGTCTATCGTAGTCAATCAGTTTGTTCACATGCCACAGATGATGAATCTACTTGTTAGTAAGAGCGCCAATTCACTCGAAGGACGTGACAGCTAGCCACCGCCAACTGACTGGACAGAACTTCTCATTTGAGCGGTCTAAAGTTCTGTACAAAAATTTAGAGATATGTCTCCACTTGCGATACTGACATCGAAAGCCAGTCATGAAGGGCTAACTTGGTAAAAAGTCAACAATACTGACGAAAAATTAATACAAATCTTCAAACATTGACCACTATCTATGATAACTCATTTCCGATAAAAATTTCAAGCAGATTCGCAGCACAAACAAGCAATCGATGTGGGTAACTAATGAAAAGAAAATTTCATGCAGAAAAAAAAGCGGAAGCTGTATCACAGTACGATGGACAGTCAGAACGCGTGAAACACATCTCATCTATTAACCAAGAGGTCACAGCTCTTAAGGAATGGATTTTGGAGCCCATTTTTATTTGACATTTTTCTTGTTTAGGTCAAAGCTACTTCCTCCCAAAATACGGAAAGCTAAGAGCTTGCAATAGAACAAATGTTTCACAGCATCGAAGACGAACAAGTGTAATGTGTAATAACTGAAGTTATGTATTTTAGAGCAGATATTTATTGTACCTTTTTTCTTGTTTGGATGGTTACTACAACCTCATGAACTACTCGACGCCTTTTTTAACACCATGTACAATGACGTGTGTCGGATAGTTATGTTATATGTAATAAAATAACAGTTACCTGACATGTACGGTGGATATCATCGTAAGTCAATGAATATATCGTTTCGAAAATCCTGTTTCCAATACGTCAGAAATCGTGAATTGTTCAGTATTGGATTATTCGTCCATTAATGCGCTATTTGTTACTATTATTTACGTTCAGGAACAGCTGACAGAACCTGCGTCATACTTTCGACCATCTAGTCCGATAACTTCCAAAGCTAGTACCCTGCAACCGTACCCAGTAACAATTGCACTGTGTTTAGTGACGATACACGAAATACATTCATAGAATGCTCCAACTTACACATGCGTAGAATGTTCTAGTAAATAACAATATCCCATAAATAAGAAAGTTCCAGACCCACCAAAAACAACCACTCTTAGATGATAAATAATTACAAGAGACAAGAGTCGAACCAGTGATCACGTTGCCACCCAACAACTATAACCAAGGTTGACGATGTACCTAAAACATAAAAAGAAGGTTCTGAGAAAAGAAGGAATCGTTAAAACGCCCTGGAAGAGTAAAGCTGTTGGCCGTGCAAAACCCGAACTCAAAACGTGGCTTTTTTTCGGGAAAACAAGAAAAATGTAGCCAAGAGGTACAATCGGAAATAAATCCGCGTGAGTGCATGTGTGTGTGTGTGTGTGTGTGTGTTTGGCGCGGGGAGAGGGGGGGGGGGAGGGTGTGGAGAGAAGGAGGTGGTGAGTGGTGTGAAAATGACTATGATACATTATAACTCTGTTCATTTCCTTCTTTATTTTTGAGCACAGTTCTTACGTTTTACATCCTAGTCTTCGTAGTTGAAACATTGTAATGAGTCAGATAGAGAACGTACAGTTCTTGGGAGAGAAGTTAATAACAGAAAACGGTGGTAGTAAACAGTGTTACTCCGTGTAATGACCGTGTGCTTCCTAGACAGTTCGACTCCAGGTAAACAGTATTTTAGATATGAGACTCAGTCGCTGCATTCACTACCAGCTCTAAAAAGAAATAAATGTGCTATCCTAAGGCAAGGTGCAAAAATGCCTTCGAAGTAAAAGATCCCATCCAGGTTCGTAGATTTAAAATCAGTCCTAAATTATAACAGATGCTGCAGTTTATTCTATTAATGTTATGTAATCCTTACCAGGGCTTAAGGAAATACAAAGAGGTAAAGTGGAGTTTAAACGTAGACTTTTGTGTCTTAAATGAGATGCAAAGTCCGGTAGCAGGTAATAGACGATACGGGGTTCGGGGGAGACTCGCAAACTCTTCAGGAAATCCTTTGGCGGACGACGACCGTTCCACCGCACCCCAGCCCAATAAAATTTCCACACAGTTTCGCAGACTGCGACTGCTTCCCGGCAGATTTGTTCTAATATCACTCTTGCCCCTCTCTCATTCTGCCTGCCCCTTTCGCCATCCTTCAGGACCCCAACCCGCTTTTCTCATAGTCCCCTTCTTTCCGTGCACCCCCGTCACCCTCCCCACTCACTCTTTCGGCCTGATTCTGCTTCTCCACCTCCCGCTCCGTCCCTCTCCCCTGCTGCTCCGTAATCTCTCCTGCCCCCCACCCCCGTCCCACACCCCCTCTTTGTTCGCTACTACTCCCTGTTCTCAGCTTATTTCCGTATCGTTCAACGTGAAATACTTGCGATACGTGATCTCGTTTAGTAGCAGAGCTCCCTTACGTGACTTCGGGCTTTTGTATTAAGTAGCGTCTATTTCAGAAATGTATTGGAGGTATTTCTTCCTTGAAAACTATGCTTAACGCTCCGTGAATGCGCCCACCGTAAGAGCTACGATTATTATCGTTTGCTATCATAAATGTTATTGTTGCGTGCTAGCTTCTGTATGGAACAACGATTAGCTGTGAACCTTTGAAAGTGCATATAAAATCAGAGCTGTAAGAGATCAGGAATATTGTCGTAGCCACAATATGCAAAGTTAAATTTTCCAGATCCATTATGTCTTCTATAACCTATTCTACAAACACTTTTCTGTATTAACTGCGATCGTTTCGCTGAGAGGATCATCTACAGTATTCTGCCCAGGCAAACAGTAACTGACAGCAATAAATTTAACTCTATGAAAGGGGAAAGGAGAACGTTTTTCGTAACTGGATAGTGATCTAAAATTACCTTATATATTTCAGGTTAGATCGACATAAGCAATTTCGTTTATTCTTACACATTGGTGTCCTCATCCGCAGCTGAGTTTTCGGTGCACTCCATGCCATGCGGCGGACCTGAGTTCGATTCCGGTACTGCAAGTGAGATTTGCTTGGTGAGGGCACTGGTAAAGGGTCAGTCAGCATTGTGAGGCCAACTTAGTAGCTAATCTAACGATTAGTGTCAGTAGCTTGTGGTCTCGTGGTAGCGGTCTCGCCTCCCGAGCACAGGATGCACAGGTTCGATTCCCGACGGGGTCAGGGATTTTCACCTGTCCAGAGATGACTGGGTGTTATTGTGTCGTCTTCATCATCATCATTCATCCCCATGACGGTCGGAGGAAGGCAACGGCAAACTACCTCCATTAGGACCTTGCCTAGTACGGCGGTGCTGGTCTCCCGCGTCGTTCCCCTACGCTCTGTCAAGAAGCATGAGACTTCATTTCCATTTCTACCGAATAGCAGTGGCACTAAGGTCAAGAAGCCCAGCGATGACCGGGAGAGCTGTGTGCTAACCACATCGCCCTCCAAACCGCAACTGATGAAGCCATTGGCACAGGACGATACACCAATCGTTCGGTCCCGATTTCCCTGTCAGGGCCAGAGCACGGAAATCTACCATGCTTACCTTACGCTGTTGTGAGAGAAGTCAGTAAATAAGTTTCATCCACAGATTATGAATATAGATTTTAATTCACCAGCTAATTTAAAAAGCAGAAGAATTTTAAGCAAAACATGTAAAAAAGAAATTATCTTTGAAATTACTATCGGTAGTAAACCTTGAAGTAATGGCTTGTTGATTAAGCTCCTGAAAAACCAGTTATAAACATGGCTGTTTCTCAGCAACCGTAGAGATGTTTCAACAAAATGCAATACAGCCAACTAGTAGCAAACAACTGTTTTGTCTGATGTTGCTCCTAACTAGGCACACGTGGCAAAGTCTGAACTTGTTGTATTTTATTTTTGACTTGTGCATAGCTGCTCTAAATTCCGACCATTGCTTCCTCGCAATGAAATTCTCAAAATTTCATTCTGATGAATACATCCTTAGTAGATGTCGAAATATAGCTCACCATACCAGACAATTATATGCAACCGGTTGGGTGTATAATCCTGTGTTGAGAATCCTTAATAACTCTATATTCGTTATGGGGTACGCACTGATGAACATCAAGCATGAACATTAATTATGGATTGACATTAACCCTGCCGTTATCTTTGGGTCAATATAGCCCGAAAAGGAACTTGTTCTTCCATAACTTTTAAATATTTGAATGCCTTTATGACAATTTTTTTAAACATTGTAAATACATTAAAGCTCAAATTAAAGAAACAGTACTTTTATCCCCCTTGGTAAAACTTAATGTGTCATTCTTACCCGGGGGACTTCAAAATTCGCAGAATGTACAAACATCACAGGTTATATTTTTATATGAGTGATGTATGCACGTAACGGTTTTTTATGACAAAGGAAACATCGGTTTCCTTATTGCTGAAATGTGCGACGGTGCTGACTGCGTTCAGATTATTATGGCATATTATCACTAACAGATACATTTTATCAACCATTATATTCAGACGCAGTTCACGTATCTGTCGTAGCAATTTCTGTATGGCTATCACGACAGAACGAAATCTTTACAATGAGCTATTGGAACCCTTAGAAAATGCATCTGACAGAGACGAGAATATTTCTGAAGAAGAAAAGCACTCCAGTGATGACAACATTGATCCTTCAACTGATTCTCAAGACATTTCAGATATTTATACCTAAAATGATAATGACAATGTGGAAGCTGTTCAACGGATTCAGTCTAAAGGAAAATAAGATATAAAATCATCTCTTCAAGTTATTATGAACGTCAATATTATGAGTATTGTGGTGAACACGACTAATATTGAGAGTCGAAGAGTTTTTGAGGGGTAGCTAGAAAGCATTAGATACAATTATACTTGGCTTTTAATTATTGGCTGCTCTGTATAAACCGTATGGTGAACCAAAAAAGAGTCTGTGAGATCATAAAACTGGTAGGTCAGCCTTTCTTTCTGTGATGTCGCTGAAATGATTCTGTTAAATCTCATGTGAGTTACGTTTCGATGAGAAATGTGATCGAAGAGCACGGAGAGTAAATGACAAATTGGCAACTATATGAGTTCTGTCGGATTAACTGATGGAAATACTTTCAAAACTATATGGTCCTGGTACAAACGTAACTGTGAGTGAACCGAGGACGTCGTCCATTCAATGAATATACGGTATACCGATATAGCATTGCCTCCGGTAAAAAAAATAGTAGAAATAAATTACAGAGACTTACCACTGGAGAAGAGTTATCTGTGCCATCAGAATCACAAATATTACTATCTGTGTTTTTTGTAGAAGAAGGATGAGTGGTTTTTGTTTCATTGTCTTGTCGATTCTGCCCCTCAGAAAAATAGTTAAGAATTGTTTAATTGTATTATCGCGTAATAGTTACAAAGGATTTTAATCCATCGTGAGTAGGACGGATGTCTTCACGTGGGGTTATGTGTGCCATTGTTGGTGACAGCACCCCGAGATAAATCATCCGTGGCTATTAACATACATAAAAGAGAAAATATTCATTATTTCTATTTTTCATAACTATTTCATACAATAAGAATAACGGCACGGTTATCGTTGCATGAATTATTCAATCAATCATTTATCATTTAAATTACGCGATACCGAACAAACTATCAACAGATGGGGAAGAAATATGGACATTGTGTGACAGTATTAGTCCAAATGTTTTAAACACATAAATCTATACAAGAAAATGATGTGGAAAAGCCCCTGAGAAAATTCAAGTTACGAGGGTTGTCGTGGAACTGATTTGAGTCATCCGTATTTTGACTGGTTTGAAGCAGCCTGCCACAAATTCCTCTTCTGTGCCAACGTCTTCATCTCAGACTAGCACATGCAACATACGTCCTCAATTATTTGCTGGATGTATTCCGATCTCTGCCTACCTCTCCAGTTCTGACGTCTACATCTCCCTCTAGTACCATGGAAGTCACTTCCTGTCTTAACAGATGTCCTACCATCCTATCCCTTGTCAGTGTTCTCCACATATCCCTTTCCTCTCCCATTCGCGCAGAACCTCCTCATTCCTTACCCTACCAGTCCACATAATTTTCAAGCTTCGTCCGTAGCACCACATCTCAAACGCTTCGATTCTCCTCTGCTCAGGTTTTCCCACAATCCATGTTTCACTACCATACAATGCTGTGTCCCAAACGTACATTCTCAGGAATTTTTTCCTCAAATTAAGGCTTGCATTTGATACTAGTAGATTTATCTCGGACAGGAATTCCACTTCGGCCAGTGCTAGTCTGATTTTGATATCCTCCTTGCTCCATCCGTCATTGGATATTTTGGTACCTAGGTAGTAGAACTAACTTCATCTATTTTGTGACTATCAATCCAGATTTTAACTTTCTCGCTGTTCTCATTTCTCCTACTTCTCATAACTTTCGTCTTTTTTCGATTTATTCTTGCACCATACTCTGTATTCATTTCACCGTTCATTCCATTTAGCAGATCATATAAGTCTTTTCATTCCACTTCTGAACCTTTTATTATTTCCAGCAGTGCTTCTTCGATATATACATTGAACTGTAACAGTGAAAGACTACATCCCTGTCATACACCCTTTTTAATCAGAGCACTTCGTTCTAGGTCGTCCGCTCTTATTATTCCCTCTCCATCTTTGTATATATCTGTAATGTCTCACTCTAGCTTTAACTTAGCACTATTTGTGCCAGTATTTGAACATATAGCTCCATTTCACATTATCGAACGCCTTTACCAGGTATACAAATCCTAAGAACATGTCTTGAATTTTCTTTAGTGTTTCTGCTATTACCAACCGCAACGTCAAAATTGCTTGTCTGGTGCATTTACCATTACTCATCCTCAATTTTCTTTTCCAATTTTATGTATATTATTTTTGTCAGAATCTTGGAAGCATTAGCTGTTAAGCTGATTGTTCTTTCCGAAAGTCAGATGGTATATTGCCAGACTCATACGTTCTTCACACCAACGTGAATAGTCATTTTGTTGCCACTTCCCCTTACCCCCACCCCCCAAATTATTTAAAAAATTCTGGTGGAATGTTATCTATCCCTTCTGCCTTAATTGATCTTAACTCCTCTGAAGCTCGTTTAATCTCTGATTCTAATACTGGATCCCCTGTCTCTTCTAAATCGACTCCTGTTTCTTCTCCTATCACATCAGACAAATCTCTCCCCTCATAGGGACTTTCAGTGTATTCGTTCCGCGTATCCGCTCTCTCGTCTGCATTTAACAGTGGAAATTGCGTTCGACTCTCAATGTTGGCACACCTGCCTTTAGCTTTGCCGAAGGTTGTTTTGACCATTCTATGTGCTGAGTCAGTCGTTCCGACAATCATTTAGATTTCTTCTCGTTCTTCATGCAGCCAGTTTGTTTTAGCTTCCCTGCACCTCCTATTTATTTCATTCCCCAGTGACTTATATTTCTGTGTTTCTTAATTTCCCTGAACATTTTTGTACTTCCTTCTTTCATCAAAAATCTAAAGCATTTCGTCTGTTTCCCATGGTTTCTCTCTTTGTACCTATGTTTTCTTTCCAATGTCTCGGATTGCCCTTTTTAGGGATGTGCATTCCTCTTTAGCTCTACTACCTACTGAGCTAATCCTTATAGCAGACAGTTGGGGTACACTGATTTCGTCCTGGGGGCTACGGGATGGCGGCAGGAAGGGCATCCGGCCATCTCTAAAAACCTAACATTGTCAAATCCGTTGTAACCACGCCGACCCTGCGATCGCTGCGGGACTATGGCGTAAGCGAAAGCAAGAAAGACAGCTTACAACATCTGACGGACATTACATCTTCTGGCAATGGTTTAAACGTCGTTGGCTAACAGATAGTGTAGTGGCATAGCTACTTGAGCGCTATTTGTGTGTGCGCTTTAATAGGGAATAGCCACAGCCAGAAGGATATGTGAGGCGCAAACATGTAAAACTAGCTAAGAGCCATGCCCCGTCAAATATCTCACGAAATAAGCGTCAAACGAGAAAAACTACAAAGAATGAAACTTGTCTACCTTGAAGGGGGAAACCTGATGGCGCTATGGTTGGCCCGTTAGATGGCGCTGGCATAGATAAAACGGATATCAACTGCTTTTTTTAAAAAATTGGAACCTCCATTTTTATTACAGATCCGTGTAGTACTTAAAGAAATACGAATGTTTTAGTTGGACCACAGCCCATGAGTGTATGAACTCTACAGTTTTATGCACTACTTGGATTTCACTTAACAGACAAAGGGGAATTCTCCTTTGCATTTTCTGGTATATATATATATATATATATATATATATATATATAGGATGTAGCAAAATTCGCGCACCCGGGCTCCGCAGCGCGACTCATCACATGTCAGTGATAAAAAAAATGTCTGTCATGAAATTTCGTCCGGCGAGTATATCTGGCAGAAGAAGGGCTTTAAAGAGAGGCAATCTTGCAACACTGCCACGACATGTTTGGTAAACACCTCTGTCACCAAATATTAGTTATGTTTTACAGATGGTGCAGAGCATAGAGTTTTGGGTTAGCATTCGGGAGGACGCGGGTTAGATTTTGGATTGGGGTGCATTTTTTTAATTTGCTAATTTCATTCTGACATTACATACTGTAATATACACCGTTCCTTAGGTCACATGTATCTTAAATTTACAACACTCTGTAATGCTAAACATAACAAATACGTGGTTACAGAAATAAGAAAGTGACAGTTGAAACAAATGACATGTCATAAGACAGATTAACTACAAAAACAATATAAATTTCGAGAAGATAAAGGTGATAGCACAGTACAATAACACAACATCTACTTGTGAGGTCATTAACATGACTGTTAAAAGGAACGCGCTAAACTTCGATTACACGATAAATTAGTCTATTCTAAAAGCCCAAAATTCAAATAAATACCTAGGTATTACGATTACGAACAATTTAAATTGGAAGGAAAGCATAGAAAATGTTGTGGGGAAGGCTAACCAAAGACTTAGAAAATGTAACAGACCAACTAAGGAGACAGCATAAACTATGCTTGTCCGTCCTCTTTTAGAATACTGCTGCGCAGTATGGGATCCTTACCAGATAGGACTGACGAAATACATCGAAAAAGTTGAAAGAAAGGCAGCACGTTTTTACTATCACGAAATATGGGAGAGAGTGTCACAGAAATGATACAGGATTTAGGCTTGACATTATTAAAAAAAAGGCGTTTTTCGTTGCGACGGAATCTTCTCACGAAATTTCAATCACCAAATTAATCCTCCGAATGCGAAAATACTTTGTTGACACCGACTTTCATAGGGAGGAACGATCACCAAGATAAAATCAGGGAAATCAGAGCTCCTACGGAAAGAGATAGGTGTTCATTATTTCCGCGCGCTATGAGAGATAGGAACAATAGAGAATTGTGAAGGTGGTTCGATGAACCCTCTGCCAGGCATTTAAATGTGATTTGCAGAGTATTCTTATAGATGTAGATGTAGATGTAATTTGACCGATGTCGCACATTAGCAACCAGTGACAATAAAAATATCCGTATTAACGGCCGCATGACCGTCAGAAGAGAATCTGTTGTTCTCGAACAATAGATGCTCAAAGCGACATCCCTGCACGTCCAAACATTGCGCAATCCGCCAGATCACACAGCTCTGGACCCTTCGTAGCAGAGCTGCGTCCACAGTAACAAGAGCAGCATGAACACACGCTAACAATTTTTCCACATTCGTCGGTGGAGTAGAGTACACGTGCTCCTTCAGGTGTCACCAAAGGAAGAAATCCAGGGGATTTGGGTCAGGTGAACGCTGTGGCCTTACAACTGGACCTCCACGTCCGAGCCATTTCCCTGTAAACGTTCTGTCCAAATACTATCACACATTAATTCCAGAGTGAGGAGGTGCACCATCACGTTGGAACCATATCCTCTGCCGAACATATAGTGGAACATCTTCCAGTGAATCAGGAAGATAGTTTGAGAGGAATGCATGATGCCTTCGTGCTGTCAAGTGGTCAGGCAACATGTAGGAGCCCAAACACCTGTCGCCTAGTATTCTAGCCCAGACATTGATACCAAAGTGAACTTCATATCGACAGTCGCATGTGATGTGCGGGTTAACCTCACACCAATGGTGGGCATTGTGCATATTGAACACTCCCTCATGAGTGAATGCTTCTTCATCTGAGCATATTATCTTGTTCACGAAGTCCTCATTGGCTTCCTGTTGTTGTTGGAATCATTCACAGAATTGCTTTCGCTGATGGCGATCTGCAGAATGCAGGTATTGCTTGGAAGCATAATGATAGGGATGCAGCCCATGCTCGTGTAGCACGTTAACGACCATGCATTGCGAGACATGCAGCTGCTTTGCTACGCTACATGTACTTTGCTGAGGTTCTTAGTCTAGACCTCCAGAATAGCTTCCTCACTAGTTGGAGTACGGCGACTGTGGACGACCTCTGTCATGCGGTGGTGGAGGGAGAGAACCTGGCTCACGAAGGAGCAGCTCCATATGACGAAACACATTTTGTCTGCATATCATTGATAAGGATTTCTAGCAGCATATTCACGAGTGGAAACACCAGCCTAGTTATCAGACGCACCAAGGGCCAGAAGCATATCCACATATTCATCGTTTGTGTATGGCATACGTCTGCCACACTGCTAAGAGATTTACAGTGAGAAAATTAGATACGAGTACGCGTATATGTTGGAGTCTGTCGTGGGTGCTACTAGTCCCTGTCTGTTGGACAGAGCATACAGTAAAATCACGCCGTCAGTCCTATGCGCTGTTCCACCTAACGCGCATTACACCTCTGACAGATACCGTTCTGCATGATTCGTCCTAACACCGCTAATTGCGAAATGTTCAGTTTCGAATTACACTCTTTCCCTAACGGTAATAGGCCTGATGTTTCCACAACCCCATCGATAAAATAATAATACTAAAAATAATAATGCATTGAGATATGTACTAAACAGCATGCAGTTACCAGACTCAGTGTTGAAAGGCATAATTAGTGGGACCATGGTGATAACAGATACAAATAGTAACCGAGTTTGGACATTATTCGGAAAGCACGTTGCTAGTCTTACCGGTAACATAAGGCACCAAAAAAAATGTAATGGACCTGAATGAGGCAAGAATAAAAGTTGGTGCTAATCTTTGGGACAGTTGGAGGAGGGTACAAAGAAATCAGGTTTCGCATCTAGTAGACGAAGTAGTGCAAATTAATTCACGATTTTAGCATGGGAATGCAGATGTTTTCTAGAGGTCCCACTGCAATCGCTGTCGATGATTAAGATGCCAGATACCATACCGCCTTTCACTCTGTATATATATATATATATATATATATATATATATATATATATATATATATATATATAAAAATCATAATATCACAACTGAAAAGCAGATCAAACGGATATAGTCAGAAGAATTACATGAAAGAAGAATTTGGCATGAGATACCTCAAACCAGACTGAATAAGGTTCAAGGCCTACATTTGCGACGATTGGGCAAACCTGAAAGTTATGATTTTCCATTCCAGGAAATAATAAGTGAAGTTTCCTATCCAGGTCATAGAAGCAGAATATTATTAAATAGGGTTCATGAGGCACAAACTGGACTTGATGATGAAGTTTCGCTCACAAGAAATGTCTTACAGACAACAGACAATGTTTACAACTCATGTCAGATATGGCAAAATCTTCCAGATAAACAAAGTTATTCATGTTCATAATGTCATAAAACGGGGCAAAATGATTTTGTAGGCAATGTTCAGTCACTATCTAATTATTTCATACCACATTATGGTTATTTGAAGATAAATACATATGTTGGCACTTAAATGAATTAATAAGAAAAGCAGTGTAAGTATTCAATAGTATCCTGAACAAGCAGTCGAAGAAACACAGTAACAATTCTCTACATACCATTGATGTCATGACATTGATGTGAAGGCACATCCAAGCAGAAGTGGTTCAACGAAGGTGAAGTCAAAGATTCTGTGGCATGCTCAGACATGGAGGTTAAATTGAGAGACAAAACTGAATACATTCATGTATGTGTAAATAATACATGTTGTTGTTGTTGTTGTCTTCAGTCCTGAGACTGGTTTGATGCAGATCTCCATGCTAATACATAAGAAATTTTATGTAACAGAAATATATTGTTCAGATGATCATGTGCAGAAAATATAAATGATTAAGATGAGCATCAATATACCACATGACAATGTTGAGCAACAAACCACCAAAGAACATATATGATGAATGCTAACAGCCAATATAGAAAACATGACACGAAAAAATTACAGAATCAAATATAGGTAAAAACACAAAGCATAACGCAGAGCAGAGTAATCCACTTGACATACTGGAACATAATCACCAAGCATATGTAGTTAGTGTTTCCAAGAAATGGTTGATGTCTAGCCAGAACATCCAACCGAAATATCTATCTGACGGATTCCCTCCACAGACTAATCATCCAACTTTGGACATCTGTAACCATGCAGCCAAAAATCCACTAATAATACTATTGTCGCTCTAGGACAATTGCAATCAAAACACCCCTAAACCATATTAATTAAAAAATTTTCAGACACAACACCAGATTTACTGCAGCGCAATGGGATTCATTAAAATCAAGATAAAGTAAATCATAATTAAATCATTAAAATTCATTGAATGCATGTCATGTGTAATCTTCAAATAGGCTAAGAGTATGTATTGAAATTGATGTCAATTGTCGCTAAAAGTCACCAAAATAATCGTGCTGAACATTCGATCATATATGCACGAAGTATTTCAGATTCATATGACATATAATTGTAAAATCATAAAGATGTGAAATAATACCAAATGTTATACGAGTGACGAAGATTATCTATAGTTCCTGCTGATCAACTAGAATGTTAAGTAGACAAAAGCATGTGTAATACCCAGTTAGTATACCCCTCTTCAAAATTCATATTGTTGTCAGTTCCTATGAATATAGATGGCTAAGATGGTATCTTCAAATCAGCAAAGCACCTCACACACGCAAATTGATTGAAACATATGACGAGAAAGTAAATGGTGCAAATAAGGAATCCAGTACCGAAGTATAAAGATGTTCAAGCAGATACTACACTAGCTGGGGCCCTTGTGGTTGCCAGACACATGGTACACACAGTCCACCACCTGAGGGTTGATCGTATTAAACCTTAGAAAATATCATCAAAGTAAAGTGTTTTAAGCAAATTATTGTACCTCATATCATCAAACATCAATATCACGAATCAAATAAATAATCAAGTCAGCATAAATCCAGAGGATAGAAATGTGTATAAATACATTACCTGGCCTAATTATTAAACACAATGCACATCTTTAATGTTATTTGTAGTAATTACATGTTGAGTACTATATTTAATGCGATTAATTGGAAAATTTATGAGAGTTATTCAGTGCAATAATTATATTGTTGAATTTTGTATCTATTGTTCTATGTGACATTGGATTGTAGGCTTATTGCAGGTATTAATGTGCAGAGTACAAGGTAGAGGAAAGGACCTGTCCAGTGGCGATCTCACATTTAACTGGTGTAGTAGATTAGTGTTTAACGTCCCGTCGACAATGAGGTCGTTAGCGCAAGCTCGGGTGAGGGAAGGATGGGGAAGGAAATCGGCCGTGCCCTTTCAAAGGAACCATCCCGGCATTTGCCTGAAGCGATTTAGGGAAATCACGGAAAACTTAAATCAGGATGGCCGGAGACGGGATTGAACCGTCGTCCTCCCGAATGCGAGTCCAGTGTGCTAATCACTGCGCCACCTCGCTCGATTAACTGGTGTAATACTTTGTACACTTTGATTATCAGTTTCGTAATATCGATTGTTTAATCGCTAGATATTACTAATTGTGAGCTTTAAAAATGGGTAAAAGAGGGGACATTTCACTACATAAAAAAGCAGAGGTCAAAGTCCTCGTTAATACGAAAGTGTATTCCAATTGGGAAACTTCATCAAAGCAGATGATTTAATCAAATCATCTGTACTATGATTAAATTTATTTTCTACTTTACTACTATCTTCACAGATTTCTGTCAGCATGCAGTCCCAAAATGCTTTATATTTATCCACATATTTCAGAAATTCCTCAGATGTGTCGTCTGGTCCGTAAACAAGATCCACTGAACACAGCCAGGTAAAACTCGCTTCAGCGCGTTAATTTGGATTAATTCGTCAGGTAGTTTATCTAAGTGTGATAAAGTCCTAAAGTGCTTTTCACAAAATTCGCAGTCTCATCTCTCCTTTGCGACATCTACTTCCGAACGAAAATTCGGATTTTATTCGCACCTGCTTACTTTCTGACCAAAATTTGCTAAAAAATAATTTTCCAAACTCTGCAAACGTCATTTCTGTGTTAACATGTTGGTAGCCCAGGATAATGCTTGTCCATCTAAATATCTGTTAGCAAATTTCACCTTCACATGTTCTGGCATGCCTGGTGCTAAGCTGTCCTTACAGCAGTACAAATAATATACAGGACATAGTTTAAAATCACCCAGAAAAATTTTCATACTAACGTTATTGTGATTTAATTGCGTAGGCTTCCGCGGCCAGAGTCAGTCGACATAAAAGTTTTCTGGGTATGGTACCGAGTCATAATGCAAAACACTACTGGTTGCAGCGGGGTCCTTCTGGGTCTAATGGTGCGTCCTAGCTCTATATTATATGGCCTCTATATTTTGTTGCGCATGCCATTACCTCATAATTTTGAAAAAGTATGTTAGTTTCATTGGTCACTTAAGGAAGAAGAAGAGGGAACTTTATTTTAATAGGTTATCGGTTATTGTTTTTTTCCAGCAGCAGTAACTTTTTACATTATTCCGCGATACCATACCCAGAAAACATTTATGTCGACTGACTCTTATCGCGGAAGCCTACGCAATTGTATTGGCAACCTGTATGGGCAGGAAACACACAGCAACATCCGCAAACTGGAAACATTCAGGAAGAACAAAGGGAAACTTCTCAGCGATCTTATCTACTTGAAGAGGTGTCGGGATCATGACATTGTACCTAAATTTCTTCAGTTTAAATTTAACATCGACACTCACAAAGCTAGCAGCATCTACAGGCGAGCCAGTAAATTTCTTCTGAAGGAGCGTATTCAGCAGGTACGGAGAGTACTTGTCTTCAACAACAAACAGTTGCTGCAAATACACCTTCCGCTATCATCTACGTTATCGCCTGCCGACTGGAATAACGTCGACAGAATCACTCACCTGCAAGTGTATAGCAACTAGTGAAACCGCCGGCATTCGCCAGAAGAAGAAATTTGAGCAGCTAGCAAAGACGACACGGTACACTACTCCTCGATTGGGTACATCTGGAAAAGTGGGGAACCTTTCATCTCATCCCATCAGCAACGCATAGACAGGAAACCGTTCGAGTTCTACTACGTGCCAAGCCACCGAGACACAACGTTAACCGAGAGGAAAGGGCAGCTATAAAGGAACTGCAGAACAACGACGATATTGTGATATTAACAGCAGACAAAGGCAATGCTACTGTCATCTTAGACACCTTGCAGTACGAAGACAAGATGAAGGAATTATTAAATGATCCCATCTACAAAGAACTAAGGGTGGACCCTACTGCGAAGATAATTCGAAAGACGTAGGCTGCGATTAAGGACTCGAGCATTGACGCTGACACAGCGAAGGGTCTTATTCCCAAAGTACCAGTCTCTCCTAGAATTTGCCGTGTTCCAAAGATACATAAGGTAAGTTATCCTTTGAGGCCAATAGTGAATGGGATCAATTCGCCTACTTACAATTTGGGAAAGTATCCAGCCTGCATATTAAAACGTCTAGTTGGCAAGAACTCGATGCACTTTATACGACACCTAAAGGGAGAAACAATTTTACGTACGGACATCATCGTCAGCTTTGACGTGAAATCACTGTTTACGAACGCGCCAGTAGATGAAACTATCCGCATCGTTCAGGAGCATGTCCTGCCAGATATATGCGACCTGGTTGAGTTGTGCCTGACTTCAAGGTACTTTAAATGGCAAGGAAAATACCACGAACAGACAGACGGTGTAGCAATGGGGTCTCACCTATCTCCCCTGGCAGCCGACATCTTCATGGAAGCCTTTGAAGCAACGGCCCTCGGTTCAGCTCCTTTATGTCCACGTTGCTGGTTCAGATACGTGGACGACACGTTCACTATATGGCCTCATGGTGAAACGGAGCTACACAAGGTTCACGAATATTTGAACAATATGCTCAGGAAGATACATTTCACGCTCGAAGTAGAAAAGAATGGTGCAATTCCATTTATCGACGTCGAATTATACAGGAGAACGGAGGGGAAAACGGGGCACAGAATATACCGCAAGCATACACATCCAGACAGGTATCTGCAAGCCCAATCCTACCACCACCCAGCGCAGAAGAACTCTGTCATCCGTTCTTTGGCAATCTGTGCGCAGCGCGTAAGTGATGCTCAAAACATCACACCTGAGATTAAAAGGGTACGCACAACGTTTCTAGCCAATGGCTACAGCCGTAAGTCGACCCACACAGCCTTGTCGACGAGTACAAGTAAGCAAGATAAGCAAGAAATAGACAAACTGCAGCCAACAGTGCGCTTACCCTATGTGAAAAATGTTACTGACGAAATAGGCAAACACCTTCTCCGCGTTGGGGTGCAGCCTGTCTTCGATAGTGGTCGTTGGATCCAGGAGGTGCTAGGCTCAATTAAGGACAAGGTGGATGCATTACACACTGCTGGCGTTTGCAAGGAGGAAAGCGAATATGGAGAGGCATACATCGGCGAGTCTGGCATGCCAATAGCAACGCGCATTCGGGAGCACGAGCGCTATATTCGTCTAGGGCAACACAACTCTGCAATGGCAGAACATCATCAAGACTACACAAAAGCAATAAAATTGAGCGAAGCCTTTGTGTTGGCCAAGGAGCCAGTTATGACGAAATGCAAAATCAGAGAGGCCTTCGAAATACTTAAACACTCTAATAGCATCAACAGGGAGGATGGATTCAGGCTTGCCCATCTTGGCTGCCAGCAATAAGAGTCCAGCAGACCGCACTGTCAACATGAGGCACGAGCACTACCTGCGAGTAACTGCCGCTGCGCGGCCGACGTCCAGCAGTTGGTAAATAGCAGCCAAATTCTCATTCGACGGTGACCACCAATCATGGCAAATAACACAAGAGCCAATAGACAACAGAGGTTACGTTCTCCCTCCACCGTAATAACCTATTAAAATAAAGTTCCCTCTCCTTCTTCCTTAAGTGACCAATGAAACTAACTAACTTTAAAAAAAAAATTATGACGTAATGGCATGCGCAGTGAACAGTAACAACAAAATATAAAGGACACTGCAAAGCTAGCAGTAGTTTTTTACATTATGACGTGGTACCATACCCAGAAAACTTTTATGTCGTTATTGTAATTGTTTTGAAACATGTTATTACCACTATATATATTACTAAATATACTAGTCTTTAGATTTACAACTTTAGAGTTGACTGTGTGAATGTTATTTGATACGTATTTACTTATCTGTTTAATGATGAAATTTCCTCTGAGACAAGCATAAAATTTAATTTTAATTTCTCATCAGTTAAATTATTTTCGGTTTCAGTATAAGTCTGTATGTTATGCAACTCTGATTTTCGTTTGTCGCATTCGTCAATGACAATGCTTTCTGTTCTTTTTACTCGTTTATCGACTACACCAATGCGTTTGTTAGCTAGCTGTAATTCAATAATAGCAAAATTCTCTAAACTATCCACTTCAGTTTCTACATTGTCCAATCTTTCATTTACACTCAGTATTTGTCTATTTACCTTATTAACATCCCTAAATGCTCCTATTTTCTGGTCCATTTTTACGAGAATATTGTGCATTTTCCTTAAATTCTTTTCGGTGTCCTCTCTATTTTTTTATTTTGCTCCGACAGTTTTCTATGTAATAATTTACAAAGTTGATCTAATATATTTCCTGATTGTTAAAATCCATGGGAACGTTATATTATACTGCATCAAGGATTCTCTTGGCTTTGTGAGATTAGATTTGGGGTCGATGCATACGGCTGCTGACTCTATGTTGTTGTGATTCTGTCTTGGTCACATACCGGAAATATATTGCTACTACTCCTTTTGACTAACATTGGACAACTTGACATGATAATAAAGCTTCCGAAAACTATCTTTCCTATTATATTTTCAAAGTATGTTACACACAATTAATTTTTCCTCACTTAAACATGCAATTTCACTTCCTGACAGTTCACTGTTTCAATATTCAGTTACATAAATAATGTTTTGGTACTCACCTGACAATCCGTGGTACTGGCTGTTGACTGTTGTTGTTGGTCCTTTATTAATCTCACACGACGACTTTTACAATACAGGTATCTGTTTCCATTTGTGTCGCAAAACTGATATATGGCACAGTATATTGTAAACAATTATTTCGCCAGAAACTTAATAACCATTAGCATACGATGCAGTTTTATACATATCCCAACTCCTTTGACCACGTTGTAATGGAACGTGGCGAAAATGTTTTGGCGAGGTGAAGTTTGGGATGTATGTCGTTGCTTAACACAAGAAAAACAAAATACCACGTCATATTACGGATATCCTCCAACAAATATGCAATACGTATCTCGTGTAATCCGGGGTGTTGCTTCTTAATGCTGCTGTAGGTACATCTTCGTGTTGCTGCATTGCCACACTGGAATCATGCAATGGTTAAAAACATTCCAGTATTTCTTGTTCACAAAGAGTTTTATTTCGAATGTTAGATGTTCATCAGCGAACTACATGTGTAAAATTGACTTAACACTATCTCATGACTGACGTAAAATTGACCTCAGACAAACCTCAGACATGCCTCTGGCAGTGTAAAAATCGCCTGTATTTATATGGTTTTTATACAGTTACTGTCATTGTTACATATTAAGTTTTTAGATTTATACAATTAAAATTTTTGCATACATCTCACAAAATAACATATAAATTAACATGAAATAAAAGTGAATGATCCCATACAAAGACAAGAAAGAATCTGTTTCTATATAGATTATAAATTATATGTTTTATCATTGCAAAAGTATGTTTCATTAACTTGCAATATAATTTTACTTCGTTAAAGAATGATCACCCTGTCATTTACAGGTGAACAGAGGGATTAGTTTTATTGAATGAAGAAAGTAATTAAATTTTGTACAAGTAAATTTTACATTTCTATACAGGGTGTTACAAAAAGGTACGGCCAAACTTTCAGGAAACATTCCTCACGCGCAAATAAAGAAAAGATGCTATGTGGACATGTGTCCGGAAACGCTTAATTTCCATGTTAGAGCTCATTTTAGTTTCGTCAGTATGCACTGTACTTCCTCGATTCACCACCCTTTGGCCCAATTGAAGGAAGGTAATGTTGACTTCGGTGCTTGTGTTGACATGCGACTCATTGCTCTACAGTACTAGCATCAAGCACATCAGTACGTAGCATCAACAGGTTAGTGTTCCTCACGAATGTGGTTTTGCAGTCAGTGCAATGTTTACAAATGCGGAGTTGGCAGATGCCCATTTGATGTATGGATTAGCACGGGGCAATAGCCGTGGCGCGGTACGTTTGTATCGATACAGATTTCCAGAACGAAGGTGTCCCGACAGGAAGACGTTCGAAGCAATTGATCGGCGTCTTAGGGAGCACGGAACATTCCAGCCTATGACTTGCAACTGGGGAAGACCTAGAACGACGAGGACACCTGCAATGGACGAGGCAATTCTTCATGCAGTTGACGATAACCCCAATGTCAGCGTCAGAGAAGTGCTACTGTACAAGGTAACGTTGACCACGTCACTGTATGGAGAGTGCTACGGGAGAACCAGTTCTATCCGTACCACGTACAGCGTGTGCAGGCACTATCAGCAGCTGATTGGCCTCCACGGGTACACTTCTGCGAATGGTTCATCAAACAATGTGTCAATCCTCATTTCTGTGCAAATGTTCTCTTTATGGATGAGGCTTCATTCCAACGTGATCAAATTGTAAATTTTCACAATCAACATGTGTGGGCTGACGAGAATCCGCACGCAATTGTGCAATCACGTCATCAACACGGATTTTCTGTGAACGTTTGGGCAGGCATTGTTGATGATGTCTTGATTGGGCCCCATGTTCTTCCACCTACGCTCACTGGAGCACGTTATCATAATTTCACACACTATACTCTACCTGTGCTGCTTTTACAAGTACGACACGACATGTGGTTAACGCATGATTGTGCTCCTGCACATATCAGTCGAAGTGTTCGTACGCTTCTCAACAACAGATTCGGTGACCGATGGATTGGTAGAGGCGGACCAATTCCATGGCCTCCACGCTCTCCTGACCTCAACCCTCTTGACTTTCATTTATGGAGGCATTTGAAAGCTCTTGGCTACGCAACCCCGGCACCAAATGTAGAGACTCGTATTGTGGACGGCTGTGATACAATACGCCATTCTACAGGGCTGCATCAGCGCATCAGGTATTCCATGCGACGGAGGGTGGAATGATGTATCCTCTCTAACGGAGGACATTTTGAACATTTCCTGTAACAAAGTGTTTGAAGTCACGCTGGTACGTTCTGTTGCTGTGTGTTTCCATTCCATGATTAATGTGATTTGAAGAGAAGTAATAAAATGAGCTCTAACATCGAAAGTAAGCATTTCCGGACACATGTCTACATAACATATTTTCTTTCTTTGTGTGTGAAGAAAGTTTCCTGAAAGTTTGGCCGTACCTTTTTGTAACACCCCGTATAGCTGTAATTACAGTTCTCTTAACTAACACCAATTAGAACATGGGCATATCTAGTTCTTACTTAAAAATCATCATGTCATATTTCTATTAGGTAATCAAACATATTTTTAGCTTGAAAACATAAAAATAGCTGTTGACCCAGTATCAGAACAGATTCCCTCGTAGTTAACAGATACATTAACATCTGTTGTCTATGAAATTACCTGATTCGAGACATTTCCAACATTAAATTACAGCATCGGTTAGACCGTCAGCGAGAGCGCACCGCTAGTTGCTGTTACTAATAAGATGAGTACTCTATTCACTTGTTACATATTGTTATGAGCTTCAAACAGAAGCGACTACAGTAATGGAGAGGAACTGTGATTGTTGTGTACAGATGCGAGCTGAGTTGGCGACCCTTTGCTCACAGCTCCAGGCTGCTTTGGCTTCCGTCACAAAGCTTGAGGCTGCTGCCAAGGGGTGTCACTGTGGGGCATCGAACGCGGAGATGCGATGGACGTCGTGCACGTCCCATGTGTCCTCCGATTGGTCCATTGCTGTGACTGCCCCAGGTACCACCTGCACTGAGGCTGACCTCTTACCATGGTCCAGTGAGAGATCATTCCAAACTCTGGCAGACAGCAAAAAACTTTCTGAGCCACTGATCGTAGGGCTTCCCCATTCGTTTGACGAACAGGTTTCAGGCTATAATAATAATAATAATACATAATTAATAAGTTAGCTACTTTTTTATGGAATGTGTAATCAGTTATTGATTAGTCAGAAGGGAAGCTAATAAATGAAAAGTGAAATGAATTTAAAAATCTCATCCGCATAGACAAAGCACTTATTAATCTTTTTTTACCTTTTTTTGTTGTTTGAAGTAAAGATTAGTAGACTCTTAACGTGCTGGAAAAACGTTTATTTTTCGATCTTAAAATCTCAGGGGAATCGGAAATTGTCTTCTCACCTCACGAGATAATTCAGATCAGTTCTAAATTAATTTCGTGAGTATCGCATTGACAACGTAAGAAAAAATGTAGTAAAACAAAAGCTGTACTTTTTATAAATTGGGGATTGATAACCGTTACTATGAAATGAAAGCGGAAATGTCAAATTAAGCAATTATTATTTCACAAAGTAAGTTTTTATACAGACATCTGACATCTCGATCACTAATCTCACAGTTTTGAACAAAATAAAGAATTTTGCCGTATTTGGGCGAAACACGTAGAAATTGCAGTAATCTCAGGTCGATTCTGGAGCGAAAGAAAAATATTCATAGTAAAGTCATTTCGGTAATCGCAATTGCCGATAATAATGACAGAACTAAAGAAATTCCTAACAGAAATACAATTTCAGTTCATTTGAAATAAAATAGAAGAAAATGGGAGTCTGATAGCGTAAGATGCTGTCGGAAAGGCGCACGACTAAAGAGAGAGAAAGCAAAGACGAGCGCGCATTTTTAAATAGGACAAAATACAGATGATAATGCTACGCCGTTCTCATTATCCTGGGCGTACATATTTTCTGACTTGCAGCGCAGTTAATTGCCACAAACATTAAATTATATATTTAACTTTTGGTATTTCGATAGAAAAGGAATATAATACATTATTATGTCACGGGCAGGAAACAATATTACATCGCCCCCCAGACGGGAATTTAAAAACTATTAGCAATGTTTTGAAATTATCGTCCATAATAGATTCTCTGATTCGTCATAGATAGGTATCAGTTATTTCCACTGGCTTTCTATTATTGACATGTGCACTCTCCCATTCTGAGTACAGTTTTGTTAAATTTCGTCGGGCTGACCCATTCAGCAGAGGAGGGTCCGGAAAAAACAAAACCATTTAAAAAAAAAACGCCCCGTGAGCCGAGGGTTGCGCATGTCTACTAGTTATATTTGCAATCATATCTTTATGGTATTTTCAAAATAGTAGTTAATTATTGATGTTTTCTCTAAAATGTCTTTCACATTGGCATTCACTGACTTTTAGTTTGGACTATTTGGATGTTATGATTTTACAGATTATTGCCAGGTAGGAAATATTTAAAGTTAATTCATTGAACTTGTGTTTGAATATGCTGATACCTTACGAAACCCTAAATATTTCAACTTAGATCTCAATTAGTTACATGATCACAAAACAATAAATAAACCTTAGGATATTATTCTGGATTATCACTGCATAACACATCATACATTGTAACAGGAAAAAATCTTAAATATTTTACAATGCAGTTGCATTAAAATTTGTGTTACTTTGAATTAACAAGATTTCACTCACAGGATAAATGGTTCAAATGGCTCTGAGCACTATGGGACTTAACATCTGCGGTCATCAGTCCCCTAGAAATTAGAACTAATTAAACCTAACTAACCTAAGGACATCACACACATCCATGCCCGAGGCAGGATTCGAACCTGCTACTGGAGCGGTGGCGCGCTTCCAGACTGAAGAGCCTAGAACCGCTCGGCCACACAGGCCGGCCAGTGACTGGTGATGAAATGTATATGTCAAAGCGAGAACGTGGACTCAGTGTTCCGACAACACACACGAAACATAGTCTTAAACAAGTCGATTAAATTTGCTTTTCCCTGGAGGATTCTGTCCTATTTATCACAGTTGTTTTAGATTTTGTGGCAGTAAAGCAATAAATTCAGACAACACTTTCTGTCTGGTTGCAGTTGATGGTCACTGAATGAAGCACTTCACATAGTTCACTCGTAGTAATGCATGGGGAAATGTCATCAATAGTCATATATTGGAGAAAAATCGCCACACAAAACTTGACATGGTACCACTGTTCATTAAATAGCATGATTTTTATACAAAGTTCGTTGTGACAACCTTTGCTTTTATATATTGTCCAGTAAATCACAACACTGTTCAGTGAAAAATACGCTGATGCTTTATTTTAAAAGTCTCAATCAACGTATTCATTTTGGGTAAATTTTATTGTTACAATATATAAGAATTCTTTGATACACACATCTGTTGGAGTTCACTCTTGGGTACATTTAGTTATACTCGCATGTGGGAGGTTCATATATTGGATACCACAGTAACAGTCACGGATCAGAAGATCATCATTACTGTCCATATAGAATTACAAAGAAATTAGTAATACACACTACTCAAAATTGAGTTACTCGTAACCATTTACATATTCATAAGAAAGAAAGCATAACTTCCTTTCTCATTCAAATGATATTCGTTGCTCGGCCAAGTGAAGAAAATCTGACGATTTTACTTCCTACTTACGAAATCAAAATTGCAACGAAAATTAACCAAGAGGCTACCACGTATACATCAGAAGGATGTATAATCTAATGGTCTAAGGAAGGTAACACCTTTGATTCTCTAGAGGTTGACTATTTTAGTGTTTTATGTACATACATTGCAAATAACACTTTAGTACAAAAATCTAAATTATTTCATAAATAATAGGAACAATGAAATTTACTATTCATCAAGTGATTCAAAGTTTGAGTTTACTCATTGACTTTGCAAAGAAAGTTTAAAAGGTTTCATTAACTTTATTCCCATCCTGACTAGTTACTCATATCCATTAAAGAAATAACATTTTAAAAGTTCTTTTTTGAAAAAATTGTCTTTAATTATTAAATGAAGTTATTTACTTAACTATTTCAAAAGGAAAGAACTTACGAGCTTAATACTGAAAGAAAGAGATTCACATTAGCTACACATACACCATGAAATCCATACAGGGTGGTCATAAAATGTGTGAAATGCTTGTAGAATGTTACAGGGCAGGTTGTACTGAGACATAAATGTTAAGAAAGAAATTCGATACATTGCTCCGTTTCCGAGTTATTTAGCATTGAAGTTAGCCAATCGGGGCGTCGCGCGCTCACACTCAAGCGGCCTGCCAGGGGCGGTGTTACCCAACGAGTGCTTTGACTCGTTAGCTGAAACTTGAATTTACGCGCGCGATGCCCTGAATGGCTAGCTTCAGTGCTAAATAACTCGGAAACGGAGCAACGTATCGAATTTCTTTCTTAACATTTCTGTCTCAGTACAACCTGCCCAGTAACATCCCTACAAGCATTTCACACATTTTCTGACCACCCTGTATACAAGTTAGATACACAGTACAGTCAGTTACATATAAATATTGGTACACATGTAATAAAGGTCATTACTTCAAGTGGGAAAGTAGCACCTTGTCCACTAACATTCGATCATTCATAATATTTTTTAAAATATATTTGATTGTAAAGTCCCTTGACTTTGTCGCTGAATGATATCTTCAATAAACAGCTTCTTTCATGAGGAATTTCTGTTATTACAAAAGGTCCGATGTACAGTCTCTGCCATTTTTATTTAGTTAAAATGGTTCAAATGGCTCTGGGCACTATGGGACTTCAAATCTGAGGTCATCAGTTCCCTAGAACTTAGAACTACTTAAACCTAGCTAACCTAAGGACATCACGAACATCCACGCCCGAGGCAGGATTCGAACCTGCAACCGTAGCGATCGCGCGGTTCCAGACTGAAACGCCTAGAACCGTTCGGCCACCTCGGCCGGCTTTCATTTAGTTTCTTTAGGAGTGATGATATACGTTAATTCTTAACAAGGACTTTCTCACCAATTCGAAATTCGACAACACTGTGCACACACGAATCGTGATACTACTTACGTTGTATGGCATATTTTTGTAAGTTTTTCAAAGCTTCAGTAATTTTGTCTTCATGAAATACCCTGGGATGGTGAATTACCGTTAACGTTTTATCCAATTCTCATCCGAAGGTTCAGTAAACATCAGTTCATGTGGCGTAAAATGTGTCGATGAGTGTGGTAAATGATTATATAGTCACTCAAACGGTTTTACGTAATCTTTCCACTTTGTCTGTTGCTGTGGGATGTAGGTTCTTATATACCTATTGAATTCTCGAAAAATTCGTTCTACTGCGTTGGATTGTGGGTGATAAGAGGATGTAAGGGTATGGTTAATTCCGTTTTCTGGTAAGACATTTTCGCAGTAGAAAGACGTAAAATATGTAGCATTATCAGAAACTATGGTGTCGGGTTTGCCAACACTGGGAACGTAATCATTTGCAAGTTTTTCGCTGACAGTCTTCAAGGTTGAAGCTCCAATAGGAAATAGTTTTAAATATTTCGAAAAAATATCATATAAAGCAATGAGATATTTAACACCTCCTCTGCTGGTAGGTAGAGGGCCTGTGACGTCCAGTGAGACAGTCTGCAATGGTTTAGTTGGCAGGATGGGTTGCAATAAGATCTGATTGCTAATGTTGCTTGGTTTGCACTTTTGACATGTCGTACATTTTTTCAAAACGTCCAAGGCAACACGATGTAAATTTGGGTAATAACAATAAGGTTGGAGCTTTCTGGCACACTTTCGGCTCTATAATGTCCCCAGATGCTGAGAGTATACCAAATTATATCTAGGATATGACTGTCCGGTACACAGATACACGAGTTTTGAAAACTTTCATCATTGCGGTGATAAAGTAAGTTATTTTGTACAGAGAAATGTTTATTAAAACCATTATTTGGAGTTTGTTGTAAACTTCGTAGTATCTCTCCCCACTGGGGGTTGGAATTCTGTAATGTTCTTATACTTTTACAGAGATGGAGAAATCGACTGTGGTAATGTTTCGTGTCCATTGTTAAAATTCTAAATTTCTCAGCTTTTTCATTCCAGTTGGAGAATTCAGTGAGGCCTTGTGGGAGTCTTGATTAAGCATCTGCAATCACGTTGTCGTTTCTTTTAACATGCATTATTTCCAGACGATACTCTTGTAACACTAGTGCCCACCTGGTGAGTCGCGCGTTGACAATTTACCTGATAGCAGGAAGCTGAGATATTGATGGTCACAGTATACACGTATACATATCCCGTATACGTAATAGTGAAAGTTCTTTAAGGCCCATACAACATCAAGAGTTTTGAGCTCAGTTAGCGTGTATGCCCTTTCGAATGCTAACAAAGTTCTGCTCTCAAAAGCGATAATTTTTATCTCGGTTTTTTCTTCAGTTTTAAAGGTTTGGAACAGACATGCCCCCAACCGCAAAAGGAAGCATCAGTTGCAATGCAAAAATCCTGCAGCATGTCCAGATGATATAATAACTTTGCATTCGTAAGTGCTCCTTTTATCTTGTGAAATGCAATTTGATATTGATCATCGCAGATCCAAGGATTATTCTTTCGTAGAAGTGATAAAAGATTTTCGTCATTCAATAATTGATTGGGCACGAAACGTTGGAAAAACGAAACGGATCAGAGAAAAGACTTCAGCTGTTTTTTGGTTGTTGGTACAGCGAAGTGTCCAATAGCTTCTAATTTTCCTGGTTCAGGCATTATTCCTTCGTGCGAGATAATGTGCCCAAGAAATTTTATCTCCAACCTCCCAAATTTGGATTTGGTTAGATTGACAGTTATTCCTGCTTCTTTGAATTTTTGGAAAATTGCCTGCAGTATCTCAACGTGTTCATCCCACGCAGCAGTGGCTATTAACAAATCGTCTACGTATCTCGTAACTTTGTCGAGTAGCGCCGGGCCCAGGACTTTGTCCAACGCTGCAATGAAAAGTCCCGCGCTCACTTTCAAACCAAAGGGTAGAACGCGAAACTGATAACTGCGTCTGGCAATAATGAATGCAGTGTATTTTCTTGTTTTTCACTTTGTAGGATTTGCCAGTACGAAGACAGAGGTCTAGGCTTGAAAGGAAACGACCACCATGAAAACGTTGCAAAAGTTCTTCTAAGTTTCCCGGTCTGGTTTGGACTGGTATGATAATTTTGTTTATATTCCGAGCATCAAGCACTAATCTTATCTTGAACCCCAGTTTTGATACTGTCAAAAGGGGACTAGAATATGGGGAGTCTGATGGTTCGATTATTCCCGAGTCTAGCATCTTACATATTTCTGCCTTTACAGATTCTTTTATACTCGACGGCAGAGCATATAATGTCCTAAAAAAATTTTCGTGTGGGGCAACCTCCATGTTATACACAAAGTACTTTATAATGCCAGGTTTACTATCAAATATAGGCATATAATCTTCTATGAGATTTGCGAGTTCTTCCTTCTTTGTTCGGTTCAGATAGGTCCACTCTGATACTTTTGCTAGAGTTGATGCTGAATTGTTAGATACTGCTTCATTATTAACATTTGAGAGCAGAAATTGTGACGTCTCGAAATCTTTAGAAATGTGGAGTATTCTTGGGCCTACCAATTTCACAATAACATTACGACGGTATCTGTTATGTGCATTTGGACTCCTAATTAACGGTAGAGCAGTTCTTTTTCCTTTGTTTGTAACCACGCATTTTCCCGCAGATAGATCAATTTTTGTATTTCTACCGCGTAGAAAATCCCATCCCAGGATGCACAGAACCGATAAATTTTTAATTAGTAAGAAGTGGCACGTAAGTTGCTCGTCTTCTACATAGAGATCGGCCTGCACCTGTTGCTTAGCTAGCTGTGTGGCAGCGCCTAATGCGCCAGAAACTCCGCAATTTTGCACAGGCAATATAGTTAATCTCTTTAAGCGATTAATTTGGTCGAACAATGTCTATTTTATGACAATTGTAGTGACACCAGTATCAATGAATGCTTCCAGTCTACCACCGTTAATAGTGACCATAATTGCAGCTTGCACCATGTATTCATTGTCATGCTTACAGACATTAGCTTCTTCTAATAATTCGTCCTTGATGTCGGCACCGTCGTTGTAGCGTAGTGCTTTCAGGTTGATTGTGGGGTTGCTGCCACTTACAGATCCGACCGTGCTCGGGAGGCCGTTCAGAAAGGTCGGCTTTAGTTTCACTGTTGCTGCTGGCCGGATTGTTCTACTGGTTCACAAACTCGCGCTGTAGTACGACGGTTACTGTCAATGTGAGTCTGACCGTTCGCGTCTGGAATGACGGGTACTGCTTGCATTACATTCGGCGTCTGGTTACCGAACCATAGAATTGGTTGCTGGTTTGACCAATGATTGATGTTAATATTATTCGGATATTGGTTCTTGTTCCGATGTGTTTGGCTGATTCGGAGGACTGTTGTTGTTACCTCATTGATTGCCATTCGTCTTCTTCCACGGTGTCCTTTTATCGTGGTGAGCGTCATGGTAATGATTTTCATCTCTGAATTTGCGCTTATGGATCGTGCCGTTTCTCGAGTTACCGTGGCTACATTTCCATTTACTGGCTGCGTAACCGGTATTCGCGTCATGTGTTATGGTTGTAACCAGGCATATTCACTTTGTCGTATTGACCTTTTCTGTGTTGGTTACGTTTACTCTGTTCATTACTGTCCGGATTATCAATACTGAGACAACCGTTACAGTTATTCGTGAATGATTGGTAAGACTTTGCGTCTTCTTGAATTAGATCTAAGGAGTCGATCACCGAAAGAAAATGCTCCAAATCTTCGTCTAGTACATTTATTAATTTTTCCCTAATATGGATCGGTAATTTTGTCTTCAATATTCGTAGTACTTCTTTGTGCGGGATACGCTCAGGCCGATATCTCGTTTTCGCAATGTATCGTTCAAAATATTTGCGCAGGCTCCCCTTTTTTGGACTATATAGTTCCGGGGAATAAAGTTCTTTGCGCAAACGTTCTTGGATTCCTGCAGACCAATATTTTTCAAGGAAAGCTTTCTCGAATTCGGCAAGCGTATTGCATAGTTCAGCGGTTTCGCCAGCCCATAGGACTGCGTCACCCGTGATGTGTAACATCACGAACTGAATTTTTCGATATTCTGACCAGTATCTGGGTAAGATTTTCTTGAAAGCGCGTGTAAATACAATTGGATGGACGGACTTCTTTTCCTCGGAAAATGTTTGAAAATGGCGGTGCTTGAGCAAACTCTGCTCAATCTTCGCTGAACTCACTACATGTTCATCTTCGTGATTGCATTTTGTTGGGGACAAATCACGTTTTTGGACTATTTTTTAATTCCCGAACGTCGTTTTTGGTGCATTGTTGTCGTTCGACGGTTGCATAGGAAAGTTCATTTCCGTTCCCCTGTCTGTCGAAACTGCTTTCTCCAAATTACGGACGCGAGCGTTTATTTCCCGTTTCACATAGGCATTTCTTCGTCTGGTTCTTTTTGTCCTTTTCGCGGGTTGTGCATGGCGTCTGAATTTGCTTGTACGGCAGAACATATTTCTCCCCGTACGCGCTGCTCAGCGTTGTCGACGGAAACATTAATCTTCGTATCAAGTTCCGTCTCTTTAGTGGTTATCCAATTGGATATTCCAATATTTATTTGGCCTTTGCGAGATTCTAACTGTTCGTCTAAAGTCTTTTGATTGTTTAATTTCAGATTTGCAACGTCACATGTTAAATCTCCCACATCGGATTTTATTGCTGAATGTGAAGTTTTAAATTTTTTAACATCACTGTCCAGTTTATCGACTTGGGCCAAAATTGGAGCATAGGCTTGTTTCATTTCCATAAACTCGGACCTGATGCTGGTTAATTCGAGTTTTTATTTTATCTCTAAATTCTTTATCTCTTTGTTCCCGATCGCGATCGCGTAATTCACTCTCTTTTTCTCGCTGATAGCACAAAGCTTCCCTCTCTTTCTCCCGCTGATCGCGTTCCCCATCGCGTGGCTCCAACTTTTTCAGGAAAGCGGTAAGCGGATCGAGCGCAATACTGTCTTCCGTTATTCCGCTAAATTGATCCGTGACCTCTGCATTTTTATTAATTACAGTGGTCGGACGACCATTTTCTATGTTTTGCGCGATCTCCGAATTCGCGGCGGACATATTCAAGTCCAGGATTTGATTTTCCAACTCATTTCTGATAAAATCTATGAGCGATTTAATTAGATTTACAGCTTCATTTCCGAAATCCGATGGTGAAGCCATGATTTCAATTGGTAAATTTTCCTTTTTAGCGACTTTGACCATAACACGAAATTTTGAAAAATTGGAAAAAAATTCGTCACACGAATGTTAACGTTTAACAGTAACATACATTCATATATAGCAGTAAATAATATAAATACAATAAATAATTTTCCTGACTACGATGCTCTTTTATAATTGAGCGGCCAAATCGGCCATTTTGTGTTCTCTATCCTCACACCATTTCTGTAAAGTTGGATTTTTGTTAACACACCTTCCAAAATCATTGAACTAAACTACTAACTACGATTTTACTTTTGTAGAGAATCAAAGAAACAAATGCTATTGAAGAACACTACTGTCTTGACAGAGCAAAAAAATTCGTTTGAATTTTTTCCAGGTCGTAACACAGTAGGACAGATGGTTATATGAAATAGAAATACAAATTTTATATTAGAAAATGGATTTTAAATTTTTACATACACGTATTCTTACGTTGTGGCCACTCGTTTTGAGCGCCAAATATCTTTTTTTACCTTTTTTAGTTGTTTGAAGTAAAGTTCAGTAGACTCCTAACGTGCTGGAAAAACGTTTAGTTTGCGATCTTAAAATCTCAGGGGAATGGAAAATTGTCTTCTCGCCTCGCGAGAAAATTCAGATCAGTTCTAAATTAATTTCGTGGCTATCGCGTTGACAATGTAAAAAAATATATAGTAAAGCAAAATCTTTAACATTTTATAAATTGGGGATTCTTCTAACCGAATTGCGTGCCTACGGAGTATCACCTCAGTTGTGCGACTGGATTCGTGATTTCCTGTCAGAAAGGCCACAGTTCGTAGTAATAGACGGAAAGTCATCGAGTAAAACAGAAGTAATCTCCAGTGTTCCACAAAGAAGTGTTATAGGCCCTCTATTGTTCCTGATCTATATTAACAACGTAGGAGACAATCTGAGCAGCCGTCTTAGATTGTTAGCAGATGATTCTGTCATTTACCGTCTTGTGAAGTCATCAGATGATCAAAACGACTTGCAAAATGATTTAGATAAGATATCTGTGTGGTGCGAAAAGTGGCAATTGACCCTGAATAAGGGAAAGCGTGAAGTTATTCACATGAGTACTAAAAGAAATCAGCTAAATTTCGATTACGTGATAAGTCATACAAATATGAAGGCTGTAAATTCAGCTAAATACTTAGGGATTAACATTACAAATAACCTAAATTGGAACGATCACACAGATAATATTGTGGTTAGAGCAAACCAAAGACTGTGATTCATCGGCAGAACACTTAGAAGGTGCAACAGTTCTTCTAAAGAGACTACTTACACCATGCTTGTCCGCCTTATTCTGGAGTATTGCTGTGCGTTATGGGATCTGCATCAGATTGGACTTACGGATGACATCGAAAAAGTACAAAGAAGGGCAGCTCGTTTTGTATTATCAAGAAATAAGTGAGAAAGTGTCACAGACATGATACGTGAATTGGAGTGGCAATCATTAAAACAAAGGTGTTTTTCGTTGTGACGCGATCTTATCATTTCATTCACCAGTTTTCTCCTCCGATTGCGAAAACTTTATGTTGACACCCACCTACATAGGGAGAAATGATCATCATGATAACATAAGAGAAATCAGGGCTCGCACAGAAAAGTTTAAGTGCTCGTTTTTCCCGCGTGCCGTTCGGAAGTGGAACGGTAGAGAGATAGCTTGAAGGTGGTTCATTGAACCCTCTGCCAGGCATTTTACTGTGAATAGCAGAGTAATCACGTAGATGTAGATGTAGAAAATGCGTTGTCCTGTCCTGTAAATAATTAAGCGCTACAATAGGTTCAGGCATGATAGCACAGTATCTTGACTAAGATGCTAGATACTAGAGGAAGCGGCCTGTCATTGCTGTTCACAGACTATATTTCAAACCACGACAACACCGTCTAACTAACTCTGGAAATAGCGCCACAATAGCCTGCCATCACCTGTGGTCTTGGGATAGCGCCTTTGATTAGTAATCGAAATGTTCTCCGTTCCGGGTTCGAAACCCGCCATGTCTTAACCTTTGATTAATAATCAGCATTGGCAGAAGTCATCCTCATTCTGTCAAAGGCCTTTGTCAAAGAGAGTGGAGGAGCGGACAGAGATTCAAGGGACTCTGTTATCCTTGGGGTGGGAAACTGCCCCTAAGGTAGGAAGAACCAGCTTTGAACAATGGCGTGACCACAATCATATCCCCATTGGCACAACATTGCGTAATACTACCGCATTCCGATCTCCGGGAGGCTACTGTCAGGAGGGAGGTGATAGTGAAAAGAAGACTGAATAACGAACGAAAGGATAACGTTGTACGATTCGGGGCATGGAATTCCAGAAGCTTGAACGTTGTAGGGAAACTAGAAAATCTGAAAATGGAAATGCAAAGCTAAATCTAGGTATAGTAGGTATCAGTGGAGTGAAATGGATAGAAGGATTTCGGGTCAGATGAGTATACGGTAACATCGAAAGCAGCAGAAAACTGTATAACGGGAGTAGGATTCGTGATGAATAGGACGGTAGTACAGAGAGTGTATTACTGTGAACAGTTCAGTGATAGGCTATTCTCATTAAAATCGACAGCAAACGAACACCAACAACAATGGCTCTTGTGAACATGCTGAAGTCGAAGTAGGAGATGAAAAGATAGGATATGGAATTGGTAATTCAGTACGTAAAGCGAGATCAAAATCTAATAGTCCCACGATTGGAATGTTCTTGTAGGAAAAACAGTGGAAGAAACGCTTGTGGGAGAATGTACGCTCAGGACCAGGAATGAGAGAGGAGGAAGACTAATTGAGTTATGTAACTAATTTCAGCTAATAGTAGCGAATATTTAGTTCAAGAATCACAAGAGGAGTAGTTATACTTGAAAATGCCAGGTGATATAGGAAAATTTCAGTTAGATTATATCGTGATCAGGCAGAGATTCCGAAATAAGAATCCAAATTGTTAGACGTACGCAGTCTCAGATTACAATGTAGTAGTGATGAAGAGCGGGCTGACTTTTAAGAGGTTAGTCTGGAAGAACCATTATGCAAATAAGTGGGTAACGGAAGTACTAAGGAATGACAAGTTGCGCTTCAAGATTTCTAGAGATGTAAATCCAGCAATAAGGAATAGCTCAGTAGGTAGTACACTTGAAGAGGAAGTTGGAAAGAAAAACATAGGTACAAAGAAGGTAACATCGAAGAAACCATGGGTACCAGAAGAAATACTTCAGTTCACCGATGAAAGAAGGAAGTACAAAAATGTTCAGGAAAATTCACTGAGGAATGAAATAAATAGAAAGTGCAGGGAAGCTAAGACGAAATAGCTGCATGAAAAATGTGAGGAAATCGAAAAAGAAATGATTCTCGGAAGGACTCACTCAACAGACAGGAAAGTTAAAAAAAAAGTTCTATGAAATGAAAAGTAAGAGTTGTAATATCAGTAAAACAACGGGAATTACGTTGTTAAATGCAGAGGAGATAGCGGATAGACGGAGAGAGAATACTGAAGGCCACTATGAAGAGGAAGATTTGTGTGATGTGATAGAAGAAGAAACAGGAATCGATTTAGAAGAGATATAAAGCTATGGAGTTCTTAAGATTAAATAAGGCAGAAGGGTAGATACAATTACTTCAGAATTTCTAAAATCATTGGGGGAAATGGCAAGAAACAACTACTCACCTAGGTGTGTAGAATCTATTAGTCTGACTTTCGGAAACATATCATCCAAACAATTCCGACGACTGCAAGAGCTGACAAGTGCGGGAATCAGCTTAGCATGCATAGTAGTTACTGACAAGAATAATGTACAGAGAAATGGAAAAGAAAATTCAACAAGTGTTTGATGATAATCAGTTGATAACGGAAGGAAGCCTGAAGAAAAATCAACACACACTCATAGGATTTGTCGACGTCGAAAAGCGTTCGACAATGTAAAATGGTGCAAGACGTTCTAAATTTAAAAAAAAATAGGGGTAAGCTATAGGGAGGACGGATAACACACCATATGTACAAGAACCAAGAGGGAATAATAAGAGTGGACGACCAAGAACGAAGTGCTCAGATAAAAAGAGTGTAAGACATGGATGTAGTATTTCGCCACTACTGTTCAACCAGTACATCGAAGAAGCAGCGACAGAAATAAAAGAAAGGTTGAGGAGGGGATTAAAGTTCAGGGTGAAAGGATATCAACGACAAGATTCGATAATGTCATTGCTGTCCTGAGTGACAGTGAAGTTTAATGCTTACAGAATGTGGATTGAGAATAAATCGAAAAAACACGAAAGTAATAAGAAGTAGCAGAAACGAGAACAATGAGGAACGTAACATCAGGTTTAATGGTCACGAAGTATATGCAGTTAAGGAATTCTGCTACCTAGGCTTAAAAGTAACCAATGACAGACGGAGTACGGAGGACATCAAAAGCAGATTGGCAGAAAGTGCATTCCTGCCAACAGAAGTCTACCAGTATCAAACATAGGCATTAATTTGAAGAAAAAATTTCTGAGAATTTAGTTTGGATCACAGCATTGTGTGGTAATGAAACATGGACTGTTGGAAAACCGGAACAGATGAGAATCGAACCATTTGAGATGGGGTTCTACAGAAAATTAGATGGACTGATAAGCTATGGAATGTGGCGATTCTGCGCAGAATGGGAGAGGAAAGGAATATATGGAAAAGAGTGACAAGAAGAAAGGACAGTTTGAGAGGACATCTGGTAAGACATCAGAGAATGACTTCCATGGTATTAGAGGGAGCTTTAGAGGATAAAAACTGAAGAGGAAGACAGAGATTTTAATACATCCAGTAAATAATCTAGTTCGTAGGTTGCATGTACTACTCCGAGATGAAAATGCTTGCACAGGAGAGGAATTCGTGACGGGCCGCAAAAAACCTGTCAGAAGAATGATGACAAAAAGAGAGAGAGAGAGAGAGAAAGAGAGAGAGAAAGATTCCACTGACGTCGCCAACAACTAATTGTCCCTTCAGGGTTGACATAACGTAGACCATATATTTTATCTACTCTTATCGTCTTCAATTCCTGAGAGATTGTTTGTTCAGTGTGATACGCCAGAACCGAAACGACAAATAAACTAAAGGAAATAGCTCCATTTTTCCCCAATGTGTGTTCTTTGACTTTTCAACATAATCTGCGTTACCTGACTTGCAAATGCGTAATCTTACGTGCTACATATATCGTAAATTACCTGCATCAGTCCAGATCGAAAGTGGTATATCTCTGCACTGTCATCGCCATCAAAATCCAAATGCATATTCTATTCATCACTGAAAGATTTCTCTAGATGGTTTCTTCTCTTTGTAAATTACGCCACCCGTGGAGGCAATGGATGGTTATCTGCTTAAAAAGCTCTGTTGGAAGTTTAATTTTTCTAATTTTGTCTTTATGATCTATTTCTGGAGCTGTAACTCCGCCGATCTTTTCTTTACTCCAAAATGAAGAACTCCTGGACGCCGTATAGGTTTTCTTGTAATCATTGTCTTTTCCCGAGAGAATACAAAACAAGGTTTGGAAGGTATCCAATTGCGATCTCCCACGACACAAAGCTATCTATATACGCTTGAAATCTTATGGGACTTAACAGCTAAAGTCATCAGTCCCTAAGTTTACACGCTACTTAACCTAAATTATCCTAAGGACAAACACACACACACCCATGCCCGAGGGAGGACTCGAACCACCGCCGGGACCAGCAGCACAGTCCATGACTGCAGCGCCTTAGACCGCTCACAAAGCTATTTGCGTTGTTCTTTTCGCCTGACCTGTGATATTAATGCGCTCCATACATTTGAGATGTGTCTGAGATAACGACGTAAACAATTTTCATGTAATCTAAGTTTCCTTGTGATAAATAGTGTCAAATCTGTCGTTATTAATTAAAGACCTTCAATAACCACCTCATCGCCAAACTCCGATATCGTAACAAAATCTATTATTTTCACTGTTCGTCATTGTACTAAGATGAGTGCTATGCTCTTGGCCGCAAGGGACATGTTTGCCTGAATTCAGTGTTCAAAGTTATATGTCACCATTACATTTCTCTAAATGCACGCGTATGCTCTGAGACGAGGCGTCGTTACTCGTTTGCAGTTATTGGTTTTTTGCTTGGTGAATTGTCAGTTCAATAGCTGGTATCATATCATACTGGAGCATACAGTCTCCAATCATAATGTATGTAGGAGCATATCTGCTAAATAGGAGATGTGGACTGTGAATTGTGTTGAGATCCGCTCAGTGATGAGCACCCATTAAAATGCTGACTCTTCCGAGGAGAAACATTGGCCGTATCTAATCAGGCAATCCCACTTACTTATGGTTGGCATTAATTTAGCTACGCAACGAATAATGCTAACAGGGACGACAAATGAAGTAATGATGTTAATAAATACGACGTACATGTCATCCACATCCAACTTATGTACTCAAAAATCTTGTGTACTGCCAGCTGAATTCTGGATCTGTGAAACAATGTTGGAATGGTGGGATAAAATGGTGGGAGACAATCTATTCTAACCAGGGGACAGACAGTAAAGGCGCCAATCTCATTTCTTTTAGAACGACATGGTGATTTATTCAGTTTGAAAACCACCTACATTTTACATGAAGAGAATGTGTCAGAATAATAATGTACCCTTGATTATGACAGAGAAATATCGCTTTCAGTTAACCCAACAATTTCATCATCAACTGCTACTGACGACTTTCAAATACAAGTTAAGCAATCTCAAATACACACCGTGATTGTACAAAGAAATACTGGTCAACACGTATCTTCATTCTTACGTGACTGGGATTGCTTACTCCCTCTTACACCTTTACATATTTTCACATACTCGTACTGTACGATCCATTGAAATTTCTTCTAGCTCAAAAGTATTAATGAAACATAGTATGTCCCACTGCATATATAACAAAAGTGCTTACAACCCGTGAGTCCCCAAAGAACAGTAATCTTCTTCCCGCAATCAGCTTCGAAGATTCAACAAAGATGGCTGGAAATGAGTTGAAGAGGCAATTCCCAAATCACTGGATTGGACGCGGAGGAGTTGTGTCGTGGCTGGCTCGTTCACCAGACTTGACGCCTCTGGATTTTCTCTTGTGGGGACTCGTAAAATATATTGTTTATATGCAGACGTTCCAACTACACCAGACGATATGCGAGACAGAATAAGTCAGAGACATGTGCTTCGATAAGTGCCGAAGTGATAAGGAATAGCACTCAGTTCATGATAAGAAGATTGCAGCACTGCGTTGATACCAATGGTCATCGCTTAAAATACCGTCTGTAAATGGACGTTAATGCCATCTATTTGACCTTCGTTGACCTTCAAAGCCCTTAGTGTTACACATCATTGGATTCGTCTCGATATCCGCTATAAGACAAATAAGTACCAAAGTACAGTATCCCATTAAAAAAAAACAAAGTTGACTTCATATGTCTGAAGCGACCCCACCTAGCAACAAAAAGCCAACGTCATATTATGGCCCCCGTCATCCTACGCAATTTTTGTCCCACAAACTTTTCAGCTCCAGTTATACTTTCGGTGTTGCTCTTGGTGGCAACAGTTAGTGACTCCCTCTGTATAGGATTTCTTATTATTATTAAGGGGAAGCAGGGCCATAGTAGTTCACCTATTCCAGATTTATGGTCCTACACTTCGAGAAGCTTTGTTTATGCTTCTACTATGTGAAGAGCTAGATTCCATCAGTTTACTAAAACAGCAATATTTGAGACAGAGAGACGCGAAATGAGAGTAGGAAACGTGACAAGTATGCTGCAGTACGAAAAGAATTTCATATAATGAATGAATTACTGCCAAGATATTATTCTGCTGGGATGCACAATGTTACTGATGAAATCCTGTGGTTGTTCCGTGGCAGGTGTACCTTCAAGGTCTTTATAGAGGAAAATCATGGGAAGTGTGGTATATACAGGGTGTTCCAAAGAGAATATACTTATTTTGAATGCATATATTTATGAAACTTCATGACATACGAATATGAAAATTTTCACACATATTTGCGAACGTCTCAAGTTCAGATTACAGATGCTCCATCAGCGACACGAAGAATATCACATCGATACTCAATTTCCTCCTATACTCGAGCAAGCATGTCCATCGCCACTGATGCTATGGCAGTATGGATCTGGTTCTTCAACTCTTCCAGGTTCTGTGAGAGTGGTGGTACATGAACGTTGTCTTTGCCGAAGCCCCACTGCAAAAAGTCAGAGGGTGTCAAACCTGGCGTTCGTGGAGCCCCTGAGTCGCCAGCTCCTTGATGGCCAGTTCAACGGTTCGGCAGAGTTTCATTCAGATATTCACGCACTTGGCGACCTCAGTGAAGGGCTGCCCGCCTTGTTGAAAACTGAAGTTGTCTTCGTGCAGCCTCGGAAACAAACAGTTTTGTAACACAGCAAGATACTGCTGACCGTTAACCGTGTTTCCATCAATGAAGAGTGGGTCGTAAACAGATGATCGGGATATCGCACAAAACACACTGACCTTGGGCGAATCTCGTACATGTTCAATGGCTAGTTGTGGGTTCTGTAAGCCCCAAACTCGAACATTGTGGGAAGTAGCGTTGCTCACGTCCGTAGGTTTAACCTGAAAATACCCTACACGTGCCTCCTGGGTGGTGCTAATTGAGCAACAGTGATTACAGGCAGCCAGACTATCCATAGGATCTCCTGGCAATGACATATCAACTAAATAGCAGAAACAGTTCTTTTCAGAGCTCATTAACAAGAAACATTGGACCAACTATCAGACTCCTTCAACTGAATATCGAAAACATTAGCAGGGCAAAGTGTGACTACCTGTCAAAATTTTTGCTGGACAACAATATCGATGTCGTCGCCATTCAAGAAACTCGTGTTTCCAGCGAAGAAATATTCCGAAGCCGAGGTCGAATTCCTGGATATTCTGCACTTGGCGTAACTTACCACGAGGTGTATGGAATTGCTACGTATGTCCGTAACAACATAAACGAAGCTTCGCTGATTTCTGTAAGTGTGGAGCCAGATATACATACAGTTGTCATACAATTGCACGGCATTACTATTACAAATGTTTACAAACCACCCAAAACAACATGGCCCGATTTTGTCCTACACACAGCAGAACATCCTGCAATTTACATAGGAGACTACTATAGTCACCATGAACTTTGGAAGTACTCTCAAAATGATGAAAATGGGAGCATGCTTGCAGAATGGACCGAAGAGAATAATCTTCATCTAATGTTTGGTGCCAAAGATCAAGGCACTTTCAGGTCAGCTGCTTGGGACAAGGATTCAAATCCTGACTTATGCTTTGTTAGCTGCAACGAAACTGGCTTTCCCATCAACACCACAAGGAAAGTGATAGATGCCTTTCCTCACAGCCAACACAGACCTGTAATAATACAAATTGGCTGCACTGTTCCTGTCATACGATCAACTCCACATGCTCGATGGAATTTCCAGAAAGCCGACTGGATGAAGTTTTCAACGGAACTGGATAAGACCATTCGATGGATACCTCCATCACATAATAACTATCAACGCTTCATTGGTGCAGTAACAGCAACAGCTAAAAAGTGTATGCCAAGAGGATACCGAAAAGAATATGTTCCAGGATGGAATGAGGAAAGTGAAACACTGTACCAATACTTCCAGCAAAGTGGTGACCCAGAGATAGCTACGGAACTATTGTCCAGCTTGGACATGTCTCGGAGGCAGAAATGGGCAGAAACAGTCAAAACTATGGACTTTACCCACTCGAGCAGGAAAGCATGGAGTCTTCTGAAAAAACTGGGAGGAAGTGCACCAGCATGCAGAAAAAATTCCGAAGTAACACCAGACCAAATTGCTTCCCACATCATTACCGTCTCAAGAGCACCTCCTGACAAGAAACATACAAGACATATCAGACGACAGCTTCGTGTCCTTAAAAAGAAGGTATCTCCCTCATCTGAGTATACCCATCCCTTCACAGTTTCAGACATTGACTCTGGACTGAAGGACCTCAGACCTCTTAAGGCACCTGGATTCGATGGTATCCACCCAGAATTCCTGATCCATATGGGAGGAAAAGCTAAGAAATGGCTGGCAGAAATCTTCACTGAAATCCTGCTGACTGGTCAACTTCCATCTGAGTTTAAAAAGGTGAAGATAATATCTGTTCTGAAACCTGGCAAACCCAGCAACAGGATAGAAAACTATCTCCCCATTTCCCTACTCAGCTGCTGCTACAAGCTTTTTGAAAGGCTAATATATAACAGAATAAGTAGCGCTATCTTAGAGAACGTTCCAGTTGATCAGGCAGCCTTCAGACCAGGGCGTAGCTGCTGCGACCAAGTATTGTCTCTCACATCCTTCATAGAGTCAGGATACCAAATGAAGCAGAAAACATCTGTGGCATTTGTTGATCTAACTGCCGCCAACGACACTGTGTGGAGGGAAGGCCTTATCTACAAATTTCTCCGCATCATACCCTGCTGAACAATGGCTCGACTGATTAACAGCATGCTAAGTGATCAGAAGTTCCAGGTAATTACTGGAAGCAACATAAGTAAGGAGAGGAAGCTGAACAACGGATTGCCTCAAGGATCAGTTCTCTCGCCCTTACTGTTCAACCTATATCTATCTGATCTACCTTACACTTCGTCCAGAAAATACTGCTATGCCGATGACCTGGCTCTAGCCGTCAAACACCAGGAAATGAAGACAACAGAAGAGATTTTAGCCAATGACCTGTCTTTATTAGACAATTACTTCAAAATCTGGAGACTCCAACCCAATGTGAGTAAAACAGAAGTGTGTTGCTTCCATCTAAATAACCAGTTGGCGAACGTAAAACTGGAGGTAAGTTTCAGAGACAGAATTCTTCGTCACAACTGGAACCCAAAATATCTTGGTGTCATCCTGGATCGTACACTATGCTTCAAACAACATCTTCTTAACTTAGCTCAAAAGCTGAGGACTCGAAACAACATCCTCCATAAGCTATGCGGAACTACCTGGGGATCTTCAGCAACCACCCCGCGAACTTCAGCTCTGGGCTTGGTATACTCAAGTGCTGAGTATTGCGCACCTGTTTGGATGAATAGTCATCGTACAAGGCTTGTTGATACCCAGCTGAATACGACAATGCGCATAATATCTGGCACAATCAGATCTAATCCAGTTTATTGGCTTCCACTGTTAACCGGTATAATGCCTCCTGATCTACGCAGATGTACTGCCCTTATGAGAGAATTCCACAAGATCTCCAGGAATTCTAACCTACCCGTGCACAGCGACCTGCCACTTTTAAATCGCAAGAGACTGAAATCACGTCATCCAACTCTGTGCGATGCTGCTGACATGGTTGCTAAGAATTTCAAACCTCTTGAAGAATGGAAAGGTCGGTGGGAAGCAGTGACAGATGTGCACCTGCATAACATCTTCTCAGGTGCTAAACTTCCAAGTGGACTCGACTTACCACGCAAGACGTGGTCTACTCTCAACAGAATCCGCACAAGCCATGGGTGATGCAGGGATGCTCTCTTTAAGTGGAAGAAGCTGCCTGATCCAGCTTGTGACTGCGGGGCTCCATACCAGACTGTTCACCACATTGTCAGCGAATGCAGGATTCGAGCCTATCACGGCGCCAAAGAGGACTTCCTGCTAGCAACTCCAGATGCAGTGCGCTGGATTGAAGGACTGGATATTCAGTTGTAAAGAGAAACTTAAGTTTCTTGTGTGTCAATATGTACATATGTATATGTAATTTCATGATATGTCTGTATTAGCCATGCGCTAAATAAATAAATAAATAAATAAATCGAACATTGTGTTAGCTTATCTGACCACTAACGTGGAAAGTCACTTCATCACTGAACACGATGGGTTGTGCGAAAGTGTTATCACTGTCAGTATCATCAAGAATCTCGTTACAAAACGCCACACGTTTGCGTTTGTCATCAGGACGCAGAGATTGTAACAGCTGTAACTTGTAAAGCTTCATAATCAACTGACGTCTCAAAACACAAAAAATTGAAGTTGTAGGCAGTTGTAACTCCAAACTGGCACGACGAGTTGATTTTGAAGGATTGCTTTGGAGAACAGTTTGAATTCGAGCTACATTTTCTTCAAAAATACGATGGCCGCCAGGACTCTTTCCTATTCATACACATCCTGTGTCTAGAAAGTGTCGATACCATCTGCGAATGTTCCAACCATTCGGAGAATCAATTTGGTACCTCAACCTGTAACGTCTTAGCACTGTAATTGCCGGTCGATGTGGCCGTGCGGTTCTAGGCGCTGCAGTCTGGATCCGCGAGACCGCTACGGTCGCAGGCTCGTATCCTGCCTCGAGCATGTATGTGTGTGATGTCCTTAGGTTAGTTAGATTTAAGTAGTTCTAAGCTCTAGGGGAATAATGACCCCAGAAGTTGAGTCCAATAGTTCTCAGAGCCATTTGAACCATTTTTGCAGTGTAATTACAGAATTGGACTTCGCAAACTCGAGAACATAAAATGATTTCTGCTGCGGAGTAGCCATTTTAAACACATGACGATTACCAAGCGAAACAGAAGACAACTGGCATCTAGCGGCTATTAATATAAATTAGACTATGTATTTGTTTCTCCAATAGCCGAGCCGAGGGGCAGCGATCGACAGTTTGGACAAAATAATACTTGTAATATGTACAGTCTCTTTGAAACCCCCTGTATATAAATAGTAACCAACCAGTTTCATAAAGGAAATTTAATTTCTTTACCGGTTGCGGTCACTTAGCTCCCTTCTTCGGAAGGTCATAACTATCGCGTTATTTGCGTGTCTGCCATATGCAGGGAAGAAAAATGATAGTTCATAACTATCAAATTCTGCTGCAGCTGTAGTTATTATGACGCTCCAGTTGGTTCACCTACTGACAGTAAGAAGAAACCCCCTACAAATTTGTATTATAATGAGACGAAAGGCGGCGTTGACATAATTCACCAAATGTGAGGAAATTTTCTACTAAGAGGAAAACAAGGACGTGGCTGCTATCTATTTTCTATACTATTGTGTACATAGTGGCGTTAAATGGTTATGCATCGTTTCTTTCTAACTTCTCAGAGTGGAATAAGACAAAATCTAATAAGCCACGGATTTTTCTTCAAGAACTTGGACTACAGCTCACGAAATAATACATCGAAGAAAGGACTACGAATATCAGTGGACTCGAGAAGTGTGTGGTTCCAGCCATGGGAGGTATTCTCTGAGGATTATCAAGTTGAAGTTCGCTGCAAAGAAAGATGAAGAACGAAGAGGAAGATGTCATCCGTGTTGTCGTGAAAACCATACAGATGCAGTGAAGTACAATAAAGTGAACAAAATAACAATGATCTTTAACAACTGTAAGGGATACACACGTATTAAAAATAACAAGAAAACTTTTGTATGTTCCAAGTATGAAAATATTTCCTAAGAAATTGATACATAAGTGATCTCAGAAAGTATGTAATGTAAAACGCTGTATTTAACCTAAGAAATATTTTTTAATTATAATGAAGTGTTCTTCAATACCTCTGTAATGACTTTTACTATCAGTGTAAAGAGATATTACTCAAGAAAATAAGGCTATATAAACTAAAATGACGAAAAAATTTAAAATTAGTAAATGAGATTTTGCAGAGTGTGCTAAAAGAAATTTACCATTTCGGGACCTTTATTATACATCAATAGCTTTTTATACAATATTTTGATAATAAAGATAAAAAATTAAAGGAGATTGAATTATAAAAAATTTTTGTGTTGGGTACGAAGTACTCCCCCCCCCCCCACCCCCGCCTCCATCCCTCTTCGTAATATGCTTTATGAAAAATATGTTGGAACTGTAAGGGTTAACACTATGCATCCTAACTTGAACTAAAAAGGAAAAAGCACGCATCCTTCACCTTGTCTGTCCTGACCCTGACCACGAGGTGTGATGGAGCAAAAGTAATCCATTAATCATCGTGAAATCGTGCTTGCCCAAGCAAACACGTCACATGCACATTACACCTAGGATCTATTCTACCACACTCAATACATAATTCACAGTTATCTCTAAGCGTACGCATTACTTCATCTCCGTTATCAAGACAAAGACTAACTAACAAAACCTTTCCTAATTGAAAATTCTAACGTGAAACGACGAAACAAATCTTCTCTTTTGCTTACTACAAGCAGTTCCTGTGAAAGAAACGGATTAGTAGGTAATTTATGTTACAAATATCACATACATTAACAACATTCTAGCGACCATCCGGAGCACATCAAAACTCAACTTCATTCCTACAAAGTCATCGCCCAAGTGCCTAACAAGACGCCCTCGAAGGTCCAATATCCTTCCAGGCCTCTAGACAAGAGAGATCGACTTCCTAAGGGTAGTCAACTGCGGCACGCTGCATCTGCAGTTCCGTTCAAATCTTTGACTTCTCCACCAATGGGAGGTAATCAAAGTTGGTAGCGTCCAGGAAATACAGTGGCAGAATCCATATTTCCGCCACCACATGTAGCAGACGATACACGCAAGAAGACAGACACACATTTTACCACACTCAACTCAAACATCTGAAAATCGTCCAACACAATACACAAAATAAATCTCTCAAAGAGTACGAAGACGCACGAGGTTTGGAATAGGATGTCGAAAGGAATATATAAATAACTGTGTTTTCCCCCTCACAGGCTTTGAGTATATCACAGGAAAGACAGCCGGTCGTAGCCTGATGTCCGAATCTTGCAAAAGAAATATGAAAGAGAAACAACGTTGCGCTTTCATTTACACACGTTTAAAATTATCGACATCATTTGGATATTACTCGCATCACAGTGGTTTGTAGTGGAACATTTTCTGATCTGTATGTTTCAAACGATAAGCAAAACAATTTGTAGCCACAAGCCACTACATTGCCATATCATTAACTGAAACAGTGATTGATTACGTGGAGGCACAAAGTGGTGATCGCCTCCCCAGTGGGCCAGAAGGCTACAGGAGTCAGCTACCTCGGAGCTTGCATTCCGTCCACTCGTCCTGGCAGCGAGCCAATCTGTCGGACGCGACCGGGAAATTGCGCCCCTGGAAGAAAACTCGTCAGCGACTCCAAGACCGCGCTAACTAGAGTCTATTGAGCTCTGCGGCCACAACGACGCCCTTTGAAAAGTCTGATTGGGCTGTCGTTGTCTGACGGATCCAATCAGGGCCGAACTTAGGCTCGCAGTTCGACGTCCAAACAAATGGCCACCATTTCAAGTAACAGAATGTGGTCCCACTGATGAAAAGTAGAAACCGTTTGCATCGCGGCTACAGTTGCTGAGAACCTGTTTCTAGTGTGTCACTCTGGGTGATGCTAAGCTTACTGCCCGACAACACTCTCCCTCTCTAGGGAAAGCGACCAGTGGTACAAGTGCAAGTACCGCCACTGGGAAAGGCCGTCATTTTGACTACAAGAACGTACCTAAGTTCTCACTCTCACGAGTGTCTTGTTAGTAACCAACTTCCTGGTTGTAGATGAGAAAAATTACAATTTAGGAGAAGAAATTGAACAGTGCAAGTGTATAAAGGACCAAAGTTTGAGTACAACACGGTAACGTATCTTACCGAACTGAGCACGGTACCAGGAATTCGAACAGATATTTATGGTTCATTAATGTCTTTCCAGATAGTCGAATACTGGGCTTGTGTACCAAGATACCTTTACTTGGACCACATTACAGTGATCGATGTAGATTATTATCAACGTGTTTGATAATGATGTCCAGCAAATTGAACTGAAAGTTGTTTGGTAGTCTCCACTGAGTAATTAGAATTTTACGAAGCAGTTGCTTTGTGTCACTGACGTTATCGACAAGACAATGTTTTCCGGATAATGTTGATTTCATCAAAACAAACAATGATTAATAGCCATCGACATCATCTTGATCGCCATCATCCCTATGAAACACAACGGTGCATAAAGGCTATGAAGGCCTACTTCATAATTTTACGCGGCACGTATCCATGTTGCTCCTTATTTTCTAGCGCCGCCTAGCCATTGCCACTAGGTCGTCTTTCATGACTTTTCGCATGTAACGGGGCCCTGAAAGGTACTTTCTTGACCATCAACCATACATACTCTTCCACCAATTTTATACTGAGAATATTTGTAGTCATATATTTCCGATCCAAAAATTAAAAGGTTTATACTATTCTGCAGTTAACTGTAACCTTTAGTTGGTTGGTTGGTTGTTTTGGGGAAGGAGACCAGACAGCGAGGTCATCGGTCTCATCGGATTAGGGAAGGACGGGGAAGGAAGTCGGCCGTGCCCTTTGAAAGGAACCATCCCGGCATTTGCCGGGAGCGATTTAGGGAAATCACGGAAAACCTAAATCAGGATGGCCGGACGCGGGATTGAACCGTCGTCCTCCCGAATGCGAGTCCAGTGTCTAACCACTGCGCCACTGCGCTCGGTAACCTTTAGTCTTATTAATCACAGCATGAAATTGTTTACGTTGTAATTGTCTCTTATGGCCAGTTTGGTTATGCTTTCACCGTTACCCTCGTAAAAAGTTATTGTTTGATGTATTCAACTGGGTGTAGCAATCCACATAAGCTGGTTTGAGACTGTTGATGAATTTCGTAAAGCATTAGTACGCGAAATTTCTTAGGCCACGTTTTACCATGACTACAATGAACGTCAATAGAAAGTTAAGTAACTATTCAAAGTAAAGTTTCATTTTTACTACTCGTTTCGGAGGGTTAAACGTCATCAGGTGGGTTTCTGTCTGTTAATAGGTCATGGATGTCTTGTGTGAAGGAATTCTGAATGCTGTGTGTCTGGAAAAAAGCTTTAACTTTGTATGATGCTCAAAATTTTCTGAAGATCACAGATTCCAGATTTGAACAGTAATATAAATGTGAATACTTCCAATTGTACGAGTATCCGGATAATTCTGTTACTGTGTTTACGATACATATACTTTGTAAACACTGCAGTGAGCACTGATGGGGGATTGGGAGTTACGTAACAGAAAGAGTATATCAAATAAATTTACAAAATATTTTCAATTATTGTTAACAAAGATATTTTTGTGTGTATGTATGTATGTGTGTGTGTGTGTGTGTGTGTGTGTGTGTGTGTGTGAGGGCGAGAGAGAGAGAGAGAGAGAGAGAGGCACAGAGAGAGAGAGAGAGAGAGAGAGAGAGAGAGAGAGTTTCGCTGAACGCATACCGTCACTGCTGTGTTTAATCTCACCCCACAACTTCCTTTGAAAAAAAGAAAAAAAAAAGAAAGAAAGAAAAAAAAAAGTAAAAGTAATTGAATGAGTACCGACTGGGGGCACCGTATCGAAAATAATGAGGGAAGACCATTTGTTACAGGTTATCGTCAGATCTACATTCAGCTACTCGGAATCACAGTTTCTAAGGAGGGCAAAAATTCAGTTACAATTCAGCTGTAAGGTTACGTTTTCATAATTCTGACACTTTAAACCAGGTATAATTTGCTAATGGTCCTTGTCTGAAGAAATTTATGCTTATGAGCAATGAGTATTTTAGAAACGTATGTATTATTTAATCTGAAAACGTTTGAGATGTAATCTGACTGCTTTTCTGAACTGAATTCGATGTATATGAAAGTTACTGATAGTTCCTGCGACATGGAAACAATATTAACATAATAAAATGAAAGAGCATCCTCATCATCTGGATAAAACGGTGATAAATACTCTAAAGTACCGGATGGCTATAATTAAACTTTCCCTATTTAACACGTTATATCACGGAAAATATTTACCGTACGAGTACAAAACTTAGTAGCATTAATGTTATGGACATAAGGAAGAGAAATAATGCAGAATCAATTCAACTAAAACATTTCTAATACGCTGCTACGGTACGTCGTACCATTATATACCGGTACCATTACTGCTACAAAAGGGACTCAATACAGCGCCCATCAATGTCGAGAAGAGTCTGAAAGCGCCTGAATGCAATCTGCACAGCAGAACGAAGCATGTCCATAGGTAAGCTGGCTACTTTTCTTGATATGCTGCGCTTCAGATCAGCACATGTTTGAATGTTCCCCTGGCCTAAAACCTGTCCTTCAGGTAGCCCCACAACAAGAAACCACACGGAGTGGCATCACGTGATAGTGCCAGCGAAGCATTTGGAAACGATCGGCTTATAATTAGATCTTTTTCACATGCATTTTGGAGAAGCAGGTGAACTTCACGAGCGACGTGCGATGGGGCCCAATCTTGCATGAAAACTGTTGAGTGCAATGCGTGTCTCCCCTGTAAGGTGGGTATGAAATGCTGGCCTAGCATATCGCACTAACGTTGCCAGTCGCACTCCACTTCTTTGGTCCTTGAGCGCCAACCTGTTCAAAAATGAATCGACCAATGATGAACGTAGCCGTGAAGCCACAGCATACGGAGAAACGGTCACCATACAGAGGAACTTCATGCACAGCGACTGGAAGTGAAGATCCTCACACTCGTCAGTTCTGTGTGTTCACCTCACCCGTCACAGAAAAATGAGTTTCGTCTATCCATAGGAAGGTCCAAGGCCAGCCCTCGTCAATTTCAACCTCTGCGAGAAAGTAGAGAGCGAACTCAACACGTCGTTGTGCTTCCTGTGGTGCAAGTTGCTCTGCGATACGAATCTTGTACAGGTACCATTAGAGAATGGTTCGAAGCACCTTCCGTACAGCGGACCACGTGTTGTGGAACTGTCGTGACACAGCTTGCACACTGCCTACGATAGGGAACTGCGCGCAGCGTTGTCCGCCACAACAACAGCGATTCCATCAACCACTTGTGGTGCAACCGGTCGCCGGACTCTTCCCGGAGCGACGCCCAGTTCTCCAGTTGATTCGAACTTCACCATGCTCCGCACAGCAAATGGAGGAAGAGGATTCTTCATAAATCCTTTCAGCCGGCGATATTCTCAAAGGGCAGCTGAAGCATAAGTGTTATTTTGGTAACAGAGCTTCACTGATAATGCCCTGTTTCTCTTGTACAAGCTCATGCTGACACGTCAAGAAGTGCACTGAAACTGGTCAGGTGTGTGAGACAGTGAACTAAGATGACTGATCTCCGCACCTGGTGGCCGTAGTTAGAACTGGACGGTGGCGCTGTGACGCACAGAAATCGTGCACGCCATACTCTGCACATTAATGCTACAAGTTTGGTACTCATAAGGTAATTAGTTTTCATGTTATAAGGTGTTAAATAGGGAAAGTTTAATTATAACGACGCGGTAGTTAACCTGTTCTTTTGTTACCTTGTGATGCCTTGGCATTGTGATGGGTTCATTCTTCTCTTTCTGTCTGTAGATAGATGGAGAAACACGGCGAGGAATACATTTGTGAACATGAAATGCAGATGTTAGCCAAGGCTGAGATCCACATTTGCAATTGAACACGAACATTATCAAGTGTCATTCGCGGCAATTACAGTGCTTTGCGTCGTTGTGAGTGCATTATATCGGAGATACATTAATTGTAACGTGGGAAAATCGTTGGTGCTAACATCTGCATTTCCGTGACTAATGCAGCCAAAGTGTTACAAGAGGCACAGTATCGAACATCTACACCGCACACTGGGAAAGCTGGAAAAATCATCCATGAAGTCACAACGCGGGCGAAAGTGTGTGCTGATTGATAGTGACGGACGATCTATAAGGAAGATTGTGACGGAAGTATGCCGACGACAACTGAAAAAATCAGTGTAGAAATTTAATGTCGCACTCGGGAACCCTGCCAGCACCAAAACACGGAAGAAACTCCATGAGCAGGACATTTCAGAGCGCGCCGCAATTCCAAAATCACACTTCGCTTGAGTAATTGCACCTAACTAGAAAACATAGTGCCAGAGCAATAAAACCTGCAGTAAGGAGCAATGAAAAAAATTAATTTAGTCGGATGAGCCTTATTCCATTCTGCTTCCCACTTTTGGCCAAGTTTATGTGCCGAAAGGGAAAGCTGTCGACTATTGTTCCTCATTTGTGATCAAACGTTCCAAGAGAATAAAGTCACTCTTTACACAGCTCGTGTTATCCAGGGCTGCTTTTGTGAACACGAGGATGAATTTGCGCGTCTTCCCCGGCCACCACAGTTACTAGATTACAACATTATTGAGACTTTGAAATCTGCTTTAGAGAGAAGAGTGGGAGATAATTATCCACTTCTACATAGTTACATAAACTTGCCACAATTTTACGGGAAGAATAGCCTAAGGTCCCTTCGAAAGCTATACAGGACCTGTGTTTATACATTTCGAAACGATCGGAAGCTGTTTTGAATGCCAACGGTCTCCTTGCACGGTACTAGGCGTGATACTGTATTGTGTTTTTGTCCACCTTCTGTATATTTGTTGTCAGTGAGTGAATTAAAAATAAGAAATAACTTTTTCTCATTATTCTTATTCATACCTTACTGCAGTTGTGACACCCAATGTTAACAGACACTTCTCAGCCATTATCAGTTACTCTTTACCCAGTAGTAACATGTTTGTTCAATTGATTCAAATGGCTCTGAGCACTATGGGACTTAACTTCTGAGGTCATCAGTCCCCTACAACTTAGAACTACTTAAACCTAACTAACCTAAGGGCATCACACACATCCATGCCCGAGGCTGGATTCGAACCGGCGACCGTAGCAGTTGCGCGGTTCCGGACTGAAGCGCCTAGAACCGCTCGGCCAACGCGGCCGGCCAACATGTTTGTCAACTTATTGAAAATAAACGTGATCAATTATTTATAACCGTAAGTCCGTTCTCTCTTATAGTCTCCTTATGCTGCCTTCCCTCTGAATATATCGTCCATAAAGGACGGCCTAAAGAGGGCTGTGACTGTTCATACGCGTGAATACAAATAAAACAGTTTTCTGCGTCAGTGGGTTATTTATTTTGCCACTACACTCTCATCTTCAAGTGAAGGATTGTTTAGTTACATAGGTAGAGTCAGTGAAGAGCACAGATGCATTTCCATAACGACAGCCCAAGGGCACCGTAGCTTACGTTGCGTCTTTTGAGAGGGAGTAGAATCGTAACAAGACTGCATACCGTTACTTGCACATGATGAAGCGACATCGTAAACATCGTGTAAAGTGGAGGGAACATACAACCAGCACCATGTAGACATTTTACGACCATACTTCTTATCAAAAGGCGAAAAGTAACTTACGTTGCACTTGGTCCGTCGCTGGGGAAATGAGTCTATGTTCTTCACTAACACCAGCTACATAACTAAGCAATTCTCCACCTCCACGTCTTGCATAATATTTCTTCATCCGTCCGAATAAAGTATTTAGTACTTTTTATTAACAATTGCTTTTCTGATTGGTGGATTATTGTAGATCAACTTCTACCTCGACTGGGTTTTGAGGTCAGGTTTGTTATGTATCGTGCTTTGCATATGAAAAGTTCTATTATTTTTTATTGAGTAAAAAAAACAACGAAATATTGAAATCTACCATAGAAATCGTGATGTTAGACATGAGCAACTAAGTTTCATGGTTCTGGTGATAATAGGAAACAAAGGTCGCAGCCGGTAAGCCGAATAAATAAAGTGACCTAAATGGCGACTGGCGTCCTCCATTACTTATGAGCAGCTGACGCTGTTTCACTAGCTTTCTTTATGCCGCGTCGGGTTTCAGGTTTTCACAGACCTTCAGTCAGCTGATACATTTGTAACTTCATGAATACTATGTTTCATCTGACTTATTTTGAACGCTGCGGCTACCTCGTGAAAATAATAGTTTCTTAAGGAACTACGTTTACGGACTTGTATGCTTACGTTTAGTCAGTATTTTTTTATTTTATTTATTTAGACGTCTAGTTCCGTAGGACCAAATTGAGGAGTAAATTTTTAAGGTGATGGAACGAATGAGAACATGAAATTACAACACAAAAGTAATAACAGATAATATTAAATGTTTATGAACCCAAAAATGTGAAGCCATAAGTTTAAGTAAACGCAATCAACAATACAACAAGACTAATCTTTAAAGGAATTCTTCGACAGAATAGAAGGAGTGACCCATGAGGAAACTCTTCAGTTTGGATTTTAAAGCGCTTGGATTACTGCTAAGATTTTTAAATTCTTGTGGTAGCTTATTGAAAATGGATGCAGCAGTACACTGCAAACCTTCCTGCACGAGAACTAAGGAAGTGCGATTCAAATGCAGACTGGATTACTGCCAAGTGTTAACTAAGTAAAAGCTGATAATTCTTGAGAATAAGATGATACTTTTAACAAGAAATTACACTAAAGAATAGATATATTGAGAGGGTAATGCCACAACACCCAAACTAGTGAACAGGGGCCAATAAGAGGTTCGTGGAAGAATAGTGAACAGGGGACGACAAGAGGTTCGCTGACTTACGTCTCTTATTGCCCGAACTGCCCATTTCTTAGCAAGAAATATCCTTTTAGAATGGGAAGAGTCACCCCAAAATATAATACCCCATTACACCATTTAACCATACCCAACATCACACCCATTCTCAGCACTGTGAATGATGGCCTTTTGCTGTCTTTGTTAAAGTAAGAGGTGAACCAATAGTCAGCAACTCACCGTATTCCCGAATGGTCCAGCTTCTGGTTCAATATTTTGTGATCAACACAATCAATTAAAAATATGCCTAGTGTTCGGAACCTTTTGTTTAATCCATCCAGTACCTCTCAGAGAAACGAGAATATAGCATTTTCAGTTGTTAAACGACTACTGAAGCCGAACTATCGATTTAAAAGCAAATTATGTAATATAAAATGATCAATCATCCGTTCATGCAAAGTCTTTTCAGTAACATTAGCAAACACTGATAGCATAGAAATAGGTCTAAAATTGTCTATATTATCCCTGTCTCCCTTTTTATAAAGCGGCTTTACTACTGAGTATTTTAAAAGAAACTGGCCATTCTTAAAGGAAAAATTATAAATATGTCCAAGTACCGGGCAAACATCTGCAGCACATTACTTTAACATACTGCTAGGCACTCCATCATTTCCATGAGAGTCCTTAGTCTTCAGTGATTTAGTTATTGACTCAATCCTTCCATTGACAGTATCACAGAGGAGTCTTTCAGACATCAGTCTCGGAAAGCATTTTCCAAGAGAGTTATATGATTCCCTGTAGAAACGAAGTTTTTGTTTAATTCACCACCAATGCTCAGAAAATGATTGATAAATACTGTACATGTATCCGACTTATCAGTAAGAGAAATATTTTTACTAGGGACTGACTTCATATCGTCGACCTTGTGCTGCTGACGAGACACTTCCATCACAACTGACCATATGGTTTTAATTTTATCCTGTGAATTAGCTATTCTATTTGCGTACCACATACTCCATCCATCCTAATAACATTTTAAGCATCTTAAAATACTGTTTACAGTGGGCTAATGAAGCCTGACTGTAACTACTTCTAACATTTTGATATAATTCGCGCTTTGTTCTACATGATATCCTTATCCCACTAGTCAGCCAACCAGCTGCCTTTTACTGCTAGTATCTCGATTAGAATGTTCTAATGGAAAGCATCTCTCAAAGAGTATGGGAAATATGCTAAGGAAAGCATTATATTTGTTATCTATGTTATTGGCACTGTAAATATCCTGCCACTCTTGCTCCTTAACGATATTTAAAAGAACTCTCTATTGCCGTTTCTTTATCTTTCTACATAGTTTGTAATTATTGTGACATTTGTTTGAGTATAAAAGCCTTCTAGTATTAAAATTTGTAAATCATGGTCTGAAAGGCCATTCACCTTTTTACCAACAGGATGCCCGTCTTGCAATGAATAATGAATAAAAATATTGTCTATGGCTGTGGTACAGTTCCCTTGCACTCTAGTTAGAAAAAACACAGTCTGCGTCAGATTATATAAGTTTAGGAGATCTACCAACATCCTTTTCTTGCAAAATCAGATACAGAATTAATATTGAAGCCACCGCATATAATTAATTCCTGGTACTTCCGATAAAGTGAACGAAGAAGAGATGCTTTGATGGCAGAGTTAAGGGAATTGTAAACAACAACAGTCTAGGTGCCCTGAAGTTGTAGCTCTCTGTCCGCACTTATATGCGTAACACATTTACTTTCAGCTTCACATAGGTACTGACGCAGCTCAGCATTAACATGTGGCCCATGTAATTGTTTGTTGATACAGAAAATACATCTAAAGTCGAGTTGCTGTCTTCTCTTACTCGTAAATTCAATAACTAATTCCGAATTATGTTCTGTTTACAGACTTATTGTTGATGACTTTTAAGCTTTGTATCGTTATGATACCGCCAGCATGTGCTGAAAAAATATGTTCCAAAACGCCGAACATAGAAACGGGATTTTAAGGGCCTCAAACCTCGGGGTCTATTGGTGACAGAAAGGCTGGGTAAAGTGTTTTGGATAGCCCTTCGTCTAGGGACCATTATTATACCAAACAGAAGGATAGTAGCTGTTCTACAGTACAGGATAAGAGTTTGAATATTATACACTTCCTCCAGCTTAGGCAAATGGAGAAAAGCAGTTGGTTCTTTGTGCATTATATGTGATCTAGAGTGTGCCTTAAGGAGGCTTATGGAGGCGCTACTTACTTCACGGGTAGTTCCTGCAAAAACCAGAACAACATAGCTTTCGGGCACCAACACCGAACCGCAGATTCCAAGATGGCAGCTCACAGAAAATGCCTGAAATTTATACGGTGTATTACTAAGACCCCGATATTGAATAACCTTGAAAATTTCCTTGATATGTTTATCCGTTTCCGATATACAGAGGCCCAAAGTTACTCTACTTATAGAAGGAAAATACGCTCTTAATATCCATTGTGAGGTGAAAACGTAGTTTACGAAGTGACGTAATACGTAGACAGGAGTATATGCTCTAAAGTGCCTTCGTTATCATCAAAAGGATTTTGGGAACCACGTGTTGTAATACTGAAGTATGTTCAAAATTTTTGTGCACACAAACTCCAGTCTGAGAAGTTACATTAATTTTGTGTTATTTCAATTTCACATCAGTAATCTATCAAAATTGTACTTACTGTAAATTCCTTTTAATGTGAGTGATGTGCATTGCAGTAACAGGAATAAGAAGGGAACCAGTGGAGAAATGCTCCTACTGGGGCTGTTTCAGTTTCGAAAGACTCTGACTGAAAAGTGGGGATCTAGCTGTTTGATTCTATCTTCCTCAGCACCTTTACAAATATTTCCGAAAATTTCGCATGCGAATATATTCGCGCTCTTTTGTGCTGTGAGACAAGAAGACAATGACAGTGGGAAAGAGATGGAAAAGTAGTAAAGACTGGAAGACAGCAGACAACTGCTGTGGTATAGATAGAGGGATGGAGACAATGGTAATATGAGAGAAAGAGAAAGACAGAGTGACAGTGGAACATAACTGACAATTCAGTGCTAGGAAAAAGTGAGGGAGATAGTACCAGGGGGAGAAGAATAAGAGGGAGAAAGTGGTGGCGAGTGAAAGCCAGTGATAATGAGAGGGAGAGTCTGTGATAATGACAATGAGGAAGAGAGAGATGGTGACAGTGACAAGAGACAATAGCAACAGAATGTTTTGAATGAGATTGTAGCAGTAAGAGACAGAGAGACTGTGACAATAAGTGGAAACTGTTGTAGTTGGAAAGGACGAAGGAGCATATGGATGGGAAAACAGGCGAGGGTGACAGAGAGACTGTGGTGTCACCGCCAGACACCACACTTGCTAGGTGGTAGCTTAAATCGGCCGCGGTCCATTTAGTACATGTCGGACCCGCGTGTCGCCACTGTGTGATCGCAGACCTAGCGCCACCACAAGGCAGGTCTCGAGAGACGATATAGCACTCGCCCCAGTTGTACGAGGAGATTGCTAGCGACCATACGGACGAAGCCTTCCTCTCATTTGCCGAGAGCCAGTTAGAATAGCCTTCTGCTAAGTCCATGGCTACGACCTAGCAAGGCGCCATTAGCCTTACCTACTTTGAGAGTTATAGTATAAATGTCTCAAGAAGAATGCTGTAGTCATCAAATAATAAAGTTAAGTATAAAGCAGCTACGTACTTTTCTTGCTACCATTCAATAGTTATCCTGTTCCAGAATTGACGCCCGTCGGCGTGTGTGTGTACGCGTGCCTGCATTTCTATCGGCTACCCGTCACTGTGGACTGGCTGCCTTGTCAGTCCACTTCATTGGCGACGAGTCTACAAACGATCTTGTGTTTTGCTTTGCCCTAATTTATTTGTGTCATGGCTTCGCCAGATGTACTGTCCGAATTTTATCGCTTGCAGAATCAGCAGACGCAGGCGTTATTGGATGCCCTTGGACAGCTCGTCCAGGGTCAATGTGCGCTGCACACCGATGCGGCCACCGCCGCTTCACCGCTACCGCAGCCACAACCTGCCGTTGCACCGCCTTTTAGGCACTACGACCCGAACCAGGAGACGTGGCAGGAATGGTCCCGACAGTTCGCCTTCCACCTCGCCGCCTACAAAATTCAAGGTAATGAGCGGCAGCCGTTTTTGCTTTCTTGTGTCGGTGTGTCCACCTACCGTGTGATAGTGAAATTGTTTCCCCGACGCGACGTAGCAACATTGCAAGGACTTACTAGGGACTGTGCCTTTGAATGTGACTGTGGTCTTTCTTATTCAGATACAATGGTGCGTGATGCAATTGCACAGAACGTTTCTGATGTTCGCATACGGAAGCAAATTTTGAAACTAGTAAATCCCTCCCTTCAACAAGTGATAGACATATTGGATAGACAGGACACACTTGACTGTGCTCAGGAATCTTTTGCAACTTCGCCAGCTGTGTGTAACATTAACCGGCCCGCCGGGCGCTCTCGAGCTGCGCGGCCCGGTCAACTGCCCTCGCATACGTCCGCACAGCTGCCGCCGCGCGCTAAGCCAGGTGTGCCGCGCCAGCACACAAATGCAGTGAAATCATGCCCGCGGTGTGCTACTAGACATTTGCGTGAACATTGCCCGTCACGCCAAGCTATTTGCTTTTTCTGCAATAAGAAAGGACATGTTCAAAGTGTTTGCCAGAAAAAGCTCCGTTCAGATAATCACAACCATTCCAGGCCCTTTGCTTCGCGCCGGAATCGAACCAAGGACACTCAGGCTCGTGGACCTTCGCCCATGGACATTCATGTCGTTAATTCCACTTCGTCCAGTGACACTTTCTCTAACAGTGCCTGTGTTCGTCCCACAAAAACTGTGCGTCGACGTCGCCGGAAATCACGTAAATTAGCAAGTAATTCTGTACCAGTGTCTGTTCCAATTGCACAAAACAGTCGCTCTTGTCGTCAGCAGAACAATAAACTTTTTGTGGACTTAGACTTTGAAGGCAAAGTGATACCATTCCAGCTCGATACCGGAGCTGCAGTTTCATTGCTCAATCACGACACGTACAAACAACTGGGCAAACCTCCGTTGCGTTCCGCAAATGTTAAGCTAACCACATATTCAGGACAGACAATAGCTGTGTTAGGACAGTGCAGCCTTCTTGCCACATACAAGGGACAAACAAAACTTGTGTCATTTTACGTTCTTCGTTCTTCTATGGCAGTGAACTTGTTTGGCTTAGATTTATTTCAATTGTTTAACATGTCTATTGTAAATCATGTCCTATCAGTGAATCAAACTGTGCCTTCAGACAGTGTTTCTCGCTTATGTGAAGAATTTGCAGACATTTTTGCACCAGGCTTAGGTTGCGCTAAAAACTATGAAGCACATTTGGAACTGAAAGTAAACACGCAACCGAAATTTTTCAGAGCGCGCAATGTTCCCCACGCATTGCGTGATGCGGTCGCACGACCGTTAAAGGATATAGCATCACAAGGTGTAAGTGAATGTGCGCAATGCCTCTTTCCTTTCAGCTCCGCTCAATCGCTTGCGCCGTACAGGTGTTCCGTTTCTCTGGACGACGGAATGCGTACGCGCCTTTCGCCAGTTGAAATCGGCGCTGCTTTCTAATACTTGTCTCACGCCTTTCGATCCCCAGAAACCCCTTTTGTTGATGGTAGATGCATCGGATTTCGGGATCGGTACAGTGCTTGCGCACAAAGTTGGCTCCCATGATCGCCCTATTGCCTCTGCGTCCAAATTGCTCTCGTCTGCACAAAGAAATTACTCGCAGATAGAGAAAGAAGCTTTGGCTCTCGTGTTTGGTGTTACTAAGTTCCATGATTTCTTGTATGGTCATCACTTCACCATCATCACAGACCACAAACCTTTGACATCGCTTTTTCATCCGACCAAGCCTGTACCTCCACGTACAGCGCAGAAATTCATTCGCTGGTCTATTTTCCTCTCGCAGTACCGCTACGATATCTTGTATCGGTCCACTGCTACGCACGGAAACGCCGATGCGTTGTCCCGTTTGCCTGTTGCTGAGGATAAAGCATTCGATTCTTCCGAACTTGCTTGCATGTTCATTGATTCGGAAACCGATGAAGTGGTCGAATCGTTTGCGATTGATTTTCGTCGTGTAGCTACAGCCACAGCTGCTGACCCTGACCTTGCTACTGTTTTACGTTTTGTAGCTACGCAATGGCCTTTGTCAAAGTCTCGGATCGAGGATCCGTTGGTTCGCCGATTTTTTGCTCACAAGGAGAGACTTTTTGTTCGACGTGGTGTTTTGTTGTTGCGTTCTGATAATGATCAGTCCAGAGTCGTGATCCCACGTTCGTTACAGTCCTCTGTTTTACGGCTTCTTCACCAAGGACATTGGGGTATAGTGCGAACGAAGCAACTTGCTCGTCAGCACTGTACTTGGTTCGGAATCGATGCTGCGATTACGAATATGTGTTCTTCTTGCATGGCGTGTGCCGAACAACAATCCGCACCGCCGCGGAAAGTCTTTGCATGGCCAAAAGCCACTTCCCCTTGGCAACGCTTGCACATTGATTTTGCTGGTCCATTCTGGAATGCTCGATGGTTGGTTCTGGTCGATGCCTTCAGTAATTTTCCTTTTGTTGTCCGGATGTCTTCCACGACGTCCTCCGCCACCATCCAAGCGTTGTCTGCTATCTTTTGCACTGAAGGTCTTCCGCAGACTATTGTTTCCGACAATGGCCCACAATTCATGTCCGCAGAATTTCAGTCATTCTGCCAGGCCAATGGTATTCAACATCTGACATCCGCGCCGTTTTCGCCTCAGTCAAACGGTGCCGCTGAACGATTGGTCCGGACTTTCAAGTCACAGATGTTGAAATTGAAAGAGTCGCATTCTCGGGAGGACGCATTGTTGCTCTTTTTGTCTTCGTATCGCTCTCAGCCCCGAGATGGTCGCTCGCCGGCTGAGTTGCTCCACGGTCGTCCTCATCGCACCTTGATGTCTTTGCTGCATCCGCCGCATCAGGTTCCTGTGCAGCGGCAGACTCCTGCTTTTGCTCCAGGCGACGTTGTATTTTATCGCACCTATCGCGGTTCACGGCGTTGGCTCGCAGGGCGCATTCTTCGCTGCCTCGGCCGCGCGATGTATTTGGTTTTGGGGGCCTCTGGTGAGGTGCGTCGGCATCTCAATCAGCTGCGCCTCTGTCGTCGCACGGGTTCTGCCGCTCCCCGTCTGCTTTCAGCGACGGTGCCGTCCGGTCAGCGCCCTGGGGACCCATCTACTGGCTCGCCTCATCCCCAGGTGTTACCGACGATGCCTTCCCATTTGCCCCATGGCGACGCGCCGCCGCAGCCGCAGCCGCAGCCGCCGCCGCCGCCGCCGCCTGTTCTCCCGCCGGCGCCGCCCGCCTTAGACACTTCGCTGCAGCCGCCAAGCGCCTCCCAGGGTCACGCGCCGCCGATCGCTTCCCGTGACCAGCTGTCCTCCGCCATGGAACTCCCGACCGCTCCGGACCACATGACGTCATCGCGCGCCGGCTACCCCGACGCAATGGAGTTAGACACTTCGGCCCCTCATGTTTCTTTACGGGCGCATACACCGCATGTTGACGTGCACCCTGGACTAGCTTTTCAGGCGTTTCCTAGCTCCCCTCGGACCGAATGGCCGGGTGCGGGTGGCACAGCCTCGCCTGTTGTTAGGCTCCCCACCTCGTCGCATACGTCAACATGGGGTCCTCCCCACGGCGGGCGGAAGCCTTATCTCACGACCGTTCGCCGATTTGCGGGGGAGGAATGTGGTGTCACCGCCAGACACCACACTTGCTAGGTGGTAGCTTAAATCGGCCGCGGTCCATTTAGTACATGTCGGACCCGCGTGTCGCCACTGTGTGATCGCAGACCTAGCGCCACCACAAGGCAGGTCTCGAGAGACGATATAGCACTCGCCCCAGTTGTACGAGGAGATTGCTAGCGACCATACGGACGAAGCCTTCCTCTCATTTGCCGAGAGCCAGTTAGAATAGCCTTCTGCTAAGTCCATGGCTACGACCTAGCAAGGCGCCATTAGCCTTACCTACTTTGAGAGTTATAGTATAAATGTCTCAAGAAGAATGCTGTAGTCATCAAATAATAAAGTTAAGTATAAAGCAGCTACGTACTTTTCTTGCTACCATTCAATAGTTATCCTGTTCCAGAATTGACGCCCGTCGGCGTGTGTGTGTACGCGTGCCTGCATTTCTATCTGCTACCCGTCACTGTGGACTGGCTGCCTTGTCAGTCCACTTCAGAGACAAAAAGAGATAATGTCTGTGAGTTGGTCTGAATGAAACAGTGAGAATGGGTAAATGGGAGTGGATGGGGTTGAGCGACTTACAGCAGTGGACTAGAGTGTGTGAGCGAGCTAAAAATTACGAGAGCTTCCGGAAGGGAAATGAGAGTTGCATGTTAAAAAGAGAGCTAATACGTTCACACGCCGAAATTTTTGGGAAAGTTCCTAAAGGTGGTGAAGAGCTTCTGGAAGGGAGATGAGAGTTGCATGTTAAAAAGAGCGTGAATATGTCTGCATGACGAAATTCTTGGGAAAGTTTGTGAAGGTGCTGTGGAAGATAGACTCTGGCAGCTCGTACCCCACTTATAGTAAGCTTTTAAGCAGGAGCATACTCGCCTGTTCTGTGTCGGATAAGAGCATTTTTCCTCTGGTATGTATTTGTGCTGACACTTGGTTCAAGAATCATGAAAGAAGGTTGTATGCATGGAAGAACCCTGGAGATACTAAAAGGTATCAGATAGATTATATAATGGTAAGACAGAGATTTAGGAACCAGGTTTTAAATTGTAAGACATTTCCAGCAGCAGATGTGGACTCTGACCACAATCTATTGGTTATGCACTGTAGATTAAAACTGAAGAAACTGGGAAAAGGTGGGAATTTAAGGAGATGGGACCTGGTTAAACTGAAAGAACCAGAGGTTGTACAGAGTTTCAGAGAGAGCATAAGGGAACAATTGACAGGAATGGGGGAAAGAAATACAGTAGAAGAAGAATGGGTAGCTTTGAGGGATGAAATAGTGAAGGCAGCACAGGATCAAATAGGTAAAAAGACGAGGGCTAGTAGAAACCCTTGGGTAACAGAAGAAATATTGAATTTAATTGATGAAATATAAAAATGCAGTAAATGAAGCAGGCACAAAGGAATACAAACGTCTCAAAAATGATATCGACAGGAAGTGCAAAATAGCTAAGGAGAATGGCTAGAGGACAAATGTAAGGATGTAGAGGCTTAACTCACTAAGGGTAAGATAGATACTGCCTACAGGAAAATTAAGGAAACCTTTGGAGAAAGGAGAATCACTGCATGAATATCAAGAGCTTTGATGGAAATCCAGTTCTAAGCAAAGAAGGGAAGGCAGAAAGGTTGAAGGAGTATATAGAGGGTCTATACAAGGGCGATGTACTTGAGGACAATATTATGGAAATGGAAGAGGATGTAGATGAAGATGAAATGGGAGATATGATACTGCGTGAAGAGTTTGACAGAGCACTGAAAGACCTAAGCCGAAACAAGACCCCCGGAGTAGACAACATTCCATTAGAACTACTGACAGCCTTGGGAGAGCCAGTCCTGACAAAACTCTACCATCTGGAGAGGAAGATGTATGAGCCAGGCGAAATACCCTCAGACTTCAAGAAGAATATCATAATTGTAATCCCAAAGAAAGCAGGTGTTGAAAGATGTGAAAATTACTGAACTATCAGTTTAATGTCACAGCTGCAAAACACTAACGAAAATTCTTTGCAGACGAATGGAAAAACTGAAAGAAGCTGGCCTCGTAGAAGATCAATTTGGATTCCGTAGAAATGTTGGTACACGTGAGGCAATACTGACCCTACGACGTATCTTAGAAGAAAGATTAAGGAAAGGCAAACCTACGTTTCTAGCATTGGAAGACTTAGAGAAAGCTTTTGACAATATTGATTGGAATACTCTCTTTCAAATTCTGAAGGTGGCAGAGGCAAAATACAGTGAGCGAAAGGTTATTTACAATTTATACAGAAAGCAGATGGCAGTTATAAGAGTCGAGGGGTATGAAAGGGAAGCAGTGATTGGAAAGGGAGTGAGACAGGGTTGTAGCGTATCCCCGATGCTATTCAATCTGTATATTGAGCAAGCAATAGAGGAAACAAAAGAAAAGTTAGGAGTACGTATTAAAATCCATGGAGAGAAATAATAACTTTGAGGGTCACCGATGGCATTGTAATTCTGTCAGAGACAGCAAAGGACTTGGAAGAGCAGTTGAACGGAATGGACAGTGTCTTGAAAGGAGGGTATAAGATGAACATCAACAAAAGCAAAACGAGGATAATGGAATGTAGTCGAATTAAGTCGGGTGATGCTGAGGGAATTAGATTAGGAAATGAAGCACTTAAAGTAGTAAAGGAGTTTTGCTATTTGGGTAGCAAAATAACTGATGATAGTCGAAGTAGAGATGATATAAAATGTATACTGGCAATGGCAAAGAAAGCGTTTCTGAAGAAGAGAAATTTGCTAACATCGAGTGTAGATTTAAATCTAGAATGAAATTTTCACTCTACATCCGAGTGTGCGGTGATATGAACTTCCTGGCAGATTAAATCTGTGTGCCGGACCGAAATCCGAACTCGGGACCTATGCCTTTCCGGGCAAGTGCTCTATCAACTGAGCTACCCAAGCACGACTCACGCCCCGTCCTCACAGCTTCACTTGCCCGCGAAAGGCAAAGGTCCCGAGTTCGAGTCTCGGTCCGGCACACAGTTTTAATCTGCCAGGAAGGTTCATATAGATTTAAGTGTCAGAAAGCCGTTTCTGAAAGTATTTGTATGGAGTGCAGCCATGTATGGAAGTGAAACGTGGACGATAAATGGTTTAGACAAGAAGAGAATTGAAGCTTACGAAAAGTGGTGCTACAGAAGAATACTTAAAATTAGATGGGTAGATCACATAACTAATGATGAGGTATTGCATAGAATTGGGGAGAAGAGGAGCTTGTGGCACAACTTGACTAGAAGAAGGGTTCGGTTGGTAGGACATGTTCTGAGACATCAAGGGATCACAAATTTAGTATTGGAGGGCAGCGTGAAGGGTAAAAGTCGAAGAGGGAGACCAAGAGATGAATACACTAAGCAGATTCAGAAGGATGTAGGCTGTAGTAGGTACTGGGAGATGAAGAAGCTTGCACAGGATAGAGTAGCATGCAGAGCTGCATCAAACCAGTCTCAGGACTGAAGACCATAACAACAACAACAACAACATGTATTTGTACGACTGAAAGAATGAAGAGATACCATTTGTTTGACATACAATGTATGTATTAGACCGAAGTGACGAAAGTCTTGGGATACTTCCTAATATCGTGTCGGACCTTCTTTTACCAGGAGTAGTGTAGTAATTCGATGTGGCATGGACACAACAGGTCGCTGGAAGACCCCCGCAAAAATAATGATTCATGCTGCCTCTATAGCTGCCCATATTGTGAAAGTGTTGCCAGTGTAAGATTTTGTGCAGTAATTGATCTCTTCATTATGTCCCATTAATGTCTAGTGGGTGCCCAAATCTTTCACTCGAATATGTGACAATGTTCTTCAAACCAGTTGCGAATACTTTTTAAATGTGGCCTGGTGATAGCACAATTGCCATCGAAAGAATTTCATCGTTCCAGAACGAGATTTTCACCCTGCAGCGGAGTGTGCGCTGATATGAAAGGTCCTGAGTTCGAGTCTCGGTCCGGCACACAGTTTTAATCTACCAGGAAGTTTCAATTTCATCGTCGTTTGGAGACGTGAAGTTCATAAATGGCTTCAAATGATTTCCAAGTATCTGAAAATAAAAAATTTTCAGTCAATAATCGGTTCAGTTGACCAGAGTACACAGTCCATTCCATGTAACTACAGCCCACAGTATGAAAGAGCCACTACCAGCTTATAGAGATTGGTCCACAACTTCGTGGGGTCTCCGCCACGCTCGAACCCTACCATCACCCTTTACCAAATTTATTCGAGACTCATCTGACCAGACCACAGCTTTCCAGTCGTCTAAGGTACAATCGACATGGTCACAAGCGCAGGAGAGTTGCTGCAGGTGATATCGTGCTGTTAGCAAAAGCACTCGCGTCAGTCGTCTGCTGCCATAGACCATTAAGCCTCATTTCACCGCACTGCACTAACGGATACGTTCGTCATACAATTTACACTGATTTCTGCCGTTATGTCACTCAGTGTTGCTTTATGTTATCACCAACAAGTTAGGCACAACGCCACTGCTGTCGATCGTTAAGCGAACTGCATATTCCGCGTTGAGGGTTAATGTCAGAAACTTAGTACTGTCGGCACACAGTTGGCAGTGTGGATCTCGGAACACTGTCTTCCCTAACGATTTACGAAACGGCATATCTCATGAGTCTATCTAAAAGTACCATTCCGCGTTCCAGGTCTAATAATTCCCGTCTTGCGGCCATAACCACGTCAGAATGTCACCCAACGTGCTACAACTACCGAGATATGAAACAGCTACGGAATCAAAGGGAACTTCACAGCAAACATAAACATAGCGATAGCCTTGCAGACAAACTAAAATTACACGAAACTAAATGTAGTGTGAGGTGGGCTGTGCGAGATGCGTTCAATGAATTCGAAAGTAAAGTTCTATGTACCGACCTGGCAGAAAATCGTAAGAAATTTTGGTGTTATGTCAAAGTGGTAGTTGGATCTAAACAAAATGTCCAGACACTTTGTGACGAAAATAGTACTGAAACAGAGGATGACAGACTAAAGGCCGAAATACTAAATGTCTTTTTTCCAGAGCTGTTTCACAGAGGAAGACTGCACTGTAGTTCCTTCTCTAGATTTTCGCACAGATGACAGAATGGAAGATATCGAAATAGATGACAGAGGAATAGAAATGCAATTAAAATCGCTAAAAAGAGGAAAGGCCGCTGGACCTGATGGGATACCAGTTCCATTTTACAATGAGCACGCTAAGGAACTTGCCCCCCTTGTTGCAGCGGTTTACCGAAACGCTTTAGAAGAGCGTAGCGTTTCAAAATGTTGGAAAAGGGCACATGTCATCCCCGTTTTCAAGAAGAGACGTCGAACAGATGTGCAGAACTATAGACATATATCTCTAACGCCAATCAGTTGTAGAATTTTGAAACACGTATTCTGTTCGAGTATAATGACTTTTCTGGAGACTAGAAATCTACTCTGTAGGAATCAGCATGGGTTTCGAAAAAGACGATCGTGCGAAACCCAGCTAGCGCTATTCGTCCACGAGTCTCAGAGGGCCATAGACACGGGTTCCCAGGTAGATGATTTCCTCAAGGCGTTTGATACAATTCCTCACAGTCGTTTAATGAACTAAGTAAGAGCATATGGACTAACAGAACAATTATGTGATTGGATTGAAGAGTTCCTAGATAAAACAATGCAGTATGTCATTCTTAATGGAGAGAAGTCTTCTTCCGAAGTACGAGTGACTTCAGGTGTGCCGCAGGGGAGTGTCTTAGGACCGTTGCTATTCAAAATATATAAATGACCTTGTGGATAACATAGGAAGTTCACTGAGGCTTTTTGCAGATGATGCTGTAGTATATTGAGAGGTTTTAACAATGGAAAATTCTACTGAGATGCAGGAGGATCTGCAACGAACTGACGCATGGTGCAGGGAATGGCAATTGAATCTCAATGTAGACAAGTGTAAGGTGCTATGAATACATAGGAAGAAAGATCCTTCATCATTTAGCTACAATATAGCAGGTCAGCAACTGGAAACAGTTAATTCCATAAATAATCCAGGAGTAGACATTATAAGTGATTTAAAATGGAATGACCGTACAAAATTAATCGTCGGTAAAGCAGATTCCAGACTGAGATTCATAGGATGAATTCTACGGAAATGCAGTCCGAAAACAAAGGAAGTGGGTTACAGCACACTTGTTCGCCCACTGCTTGAATACTGCTCACCGGTGTGGGATCCGTACCAGATACGGTTGATAGAAAAGATAGAGAAGATCCAACGGAGAGCAGCGCGCTTCGTTACAGGATCATTTAGTAATCGCGAAAGTGTTGCGGAGATGACAGATAAACTCCAGTGGAAGACTCTGCAAGAGAGACGTTCAGTAGCTCGATACGGGCTTTTGTTGAAGTTTCGAGAACATACCTTCACCGAGGAGTCAAGCAGTGTATTTGCTCCCCTCTACGTATATCTCGCAAAGAGACCATGGGGATAAAATCAGAGAGATAAGAGCCCACACAGAGGCATACTGACAATGCATACTGACAATCTTTCTTTCCACGAACAATACAAGACTGGAATAGAAGGGAGAACCGATAGAGGTACTCAAAGTACCCTGCACCACACAGCGTCAGGTGGCTTGCGGAGTATGGATGTAGATGTAGATGTAGAAACCTTTCCAAACGAATCGCCTGAGAAGAAACAACGGCTTCGTCAATGCATTGCCTGTTTATACTGTGTGTAAGTGATACTGACGCCATCTGTACATGTGCATTTCGCTGTCCCACGACTTTTGTCAACTCATTGTATAACCACTTGCGCAAGGTTATCATACAGTTACACTTTCTTGACATAACCGTTATAAAACGATTATATTATCAGTTAACGCAAACAGTGTGTTTTGTATGTGTGTGCATTTGTGACATCACTGAACAGAATTTTCTGTACATAAGTAGTATAAATTGGTAGAAACGTGCCCCAAGTACACAGTGGATGTGCACTGAGCCTTGTGTGCTCTAGCAATCGTTGGCGGAGCGAGAAGAGAGCCGGCGCTGGTAGCACAAGACGCGAAAGGCTGGCAAGCGGAGGCGGAAGTGGGGCGATGGCACGCGGCGCCACAGGGAGGAAGCTGTCAGGGACCGGAGATTGCAGCCATCCACCTGCCTTGCTGGCGCCATGACAACGGCGACATCCGCGTCTCAGCGGCCGTCACAAAGCCTGTTTGCATCTTTCAGGCAGTGTGGAGGTCCCTTTCAAAGAACGCGAGTGTGTGCGCGGGGCTACTTGCGGACATAGTTTCCTATTTTCTGACGATATCCAAGTAACTGCTACGGAACGGTGTATGGGTACTCTTATGTCGCCAGTGAAAGCTCACTATAATGTGCAAAGCCCATGTGGGCACTTAATTATTAAGAGTAAGCTGGAGAGAGAAAATCTGTTCACTTATCGTAAGGTTACAATAATGGAAGCGTGTATCCCACGCTAAATAGTGCTAAGCCAAGAGTTTAAATATTAGGTAAAACTCTCGCTAGATCGAGAATGACATAATACCAACTGCTGACTGTTAACAAAGGCCCAACCACACGGAATACGGTCTCTGATATGTCAGCAGCTTAAAGACGTTGTCTTCTCAGGCGATTGTTCATCGGAGACAAGGGTGTCGTCAGAAGTGCCCCAGAAAAGTGTGATATGACAATCAAAACGGATAGGATGAGCTGCTATCTTACACTGCTGGTGACGCTATAGTATAAGGGATAACGCTGTCTTTAGTGCCTGTGACTTGAAGAGAATTCCAGTTTTGTATTAAATGACAGCTTACTCTAAACGTGGTAAAATGTGAATTCAAATACATTATGTGGTGTCACCGCCAGACACCACACTTGCTAGGTGGTAGCCTTTAAATCGGCCACCGTCCGTTAGTATTTCTCGGACCCCTGTGTCGCCACTATCAGTGATTGCAGACCGAGCGCCGGCACACGGCAGGTCTAGTCTAGAGAAACTCCCTAGCACTCGCTCCAGTTGTACAGCCGACTTTGCTAGCGATGGTTCACTGTCTACGTACGCTCTCATTTGCAGAGACGACAGTTTAGCGTAGCCTTCAGCTACGTCATTTGCTACGACCCAGCAAGGCGCCATATTCAGATACTATGTCTTCTGAACAGATAATATTGTGACTCATGTACCGTCAAGAGCGACGTTCAACATTAATGGATTAAAGTTAAGTATCAGTCTAATTACGTCCGCTTGCTGAATTCTAATTCCTTGTCATGTTCAAGACCTCACGCCAGTATAGTCCTTCCCTCCTCACGCCAACCTGCGTCATCTAAAACGCGTGCATTTCGGCCTCCTGTAGTAACACGGTGTTGGCTCTTCTGCCAACACTACACATTAAGAAGAAATCTATTATGTCCGAACAGACTGTCAGTGGTGTGCTCCTTGACAGTCATTTCGTTAACACTAGAACGCCCAGCAGGGGTCAGTTCAGCATTTTTTATTTTAAGATGTGAATATCTTCGGTATTTAAAATACTCTGTTCCTGTGATTTTCTGACTTTAAGTATTTTTAGATGACGTTTAATTTCCCTTAATAGTTTTACTTCGTAACTACATGTTTTTAAGATAATTACACATTTAACACTGGTTCCAGACGACGATTAACTGACCATTTCTCACGACTATGTAGTTTAACCGGAATATTTGGCGCCTTTGTTAGCCAGCAATGATCAGTTCCATATATCGTTGCGTGTAAATGCTATTATACGTCTGTTTGTTGTTAGTAGCAATTTGGCTGGCACTCATAATGGATCGCTGTCGCCGCCGTGGCCTTTCTGGAGCTGAAATTATAGAAGCTCTTCAAATATCTCCAAGTAACTCCGAAGCAGAAGAATTTGTGAGTGGGTACGATAAAAGCAGTACATCGGACAATGAATACGATCCTCCTGGCCGTTCAACAAGTGACTCATCATAAAGCAGCGATGATAATGACCAACCAAGAGTTTCTTCCAACCACAGTGATGAAATGTTGGTATGTCTGGCATTGCATTACGAAATGCTAGTATTGGAGTATTGGTACTCGTTGCAAATGGAGAATAAGAGATGAGTAAAATATTACAGCAAGAATAATTGTCAAGCACAAAGGTTTTTTAATTTTATCTGATCTATATTTATGAAACTTATTTTTATAGTACTTACGTTCTTTTTATCGAAAAATATCTAAATTTTTGCCGCTGCTACAGTAAAAAATATTGGAATGAGAGCTGATAATGGTCAACAAGTGTTTGGAACTGACGGAAGAGCATGTACACATATTTCTTGTGCAAAATATGCAAGCAGGAAGATTCCTGAGAGGAGATTTACTAGAGGCACTGATGGACCGACAGGGTATGCAAAGGGTGCTGTTGAGGTAGAGGCCCCAATTGGTGAACGTCGTCTATTCATTATTCAAAATATGTTGCCCTGGTGACAAAATGCACAGAAACAAAAGCACGCATTTTAGTGAACGATAATTTGTGGAACTTCACTTTGAAGGAGTGGAAGAATTTACAGGCATACTGTAAGCTCGTGGGGTATATGGTGCACGGAGTCTTTCTGTGAGAGATCTGTGGATTCGTGGATCGGGGTCCTGCCTTTTTTACTCAAATAATGGCCAGAAATAGATTTTTACAAATCATGCGATTTCATCGTTTTGGCATGCAGGCTACACGCCAGTAACGTATGGATGAAGATAAATTTTGTTTGACGCCTGATATCTGGTACATGTTTATAGATAACTGCATTGAATGTTACAAACCAACCGAATTCATCGCTGTGGATGAGCAGTTATATTCGACGAAATGCTGATGTCAATTTACTCAGTACATTTGTGGCAAACCTTATAAGTACGACATAAAGAACTGATTATTCACAGACGCTTAAGTCAGATATTTTTTTAAAGGTTTTCATTACTTGTGAAAAGTCGAATCGAACCTACAGGTATTAGCCTTGGAAAACAAATAACGCTACGTCTCTTGGACACTACTCAATAAAGGGGAAACATGTTACAACAGAGGGGACACAAGAAAAAAGAGGGATACAAACACTGTTGGTTCTTTGAACGCGAGTAGAAGGGAAGTGCCACCATCTGTGAGCAAAGAACAAGATGTACGTCGCTCATGTGTCGTTCTCAAGGCTGACGACATTACTTTAAAGTCTTACCGAGGAGAAATTACCCAAGATGCGCTTATTCTTAATTGCGCGCGCTGCACTCTAACAATTAACGAGGCTGCAGAAACGAACACTCCAAAAAGAGACGATTTTTATAACAACACTAAATTCGGCGTAGATGTGATGGATCAAATGTTACGAAAATATTGTGTAAGAACCGTGTAAGAGCTGTGACGAGACGCTAGCCAGTATACGTCTTTTACAATATTCTGAATCTGGCTCTGATGAACGCTCGTGCCCTGTACAAATCTATAACAGGTTCTACCATTTCTCGACTACCTTTGATAATGAAAGTTATACAATAATTAGTGATAACATCAGAAATTCTCGCCCTCAACAACTTCCGATTTCATTTACTTTGACTACTTGCCAGGTTGTATTGTGCAACAAACACAAAAGTAGACAGAGTTGTTTTATACGTAAAGAATTTGCGTGTGGTTCATGTCTAACAATACAGATGTGCAGGAAGTGCACTCGACTAATCTACAGGGTGATTCAAAAAGAATACCACAACTTTAAAAATGTGTATTTAATGAAAGAAACATAATATAATCTTCTGTTATACATCATTACAAAGAGAATTTAAAAAGGTTTTTTTTTCACTCAAAAACAAGTTCAGAGATGTTCAATATGGCCCCCTCCAGACACTCGAGTAATATCAACCCGATACTCCAACTCGTTCCACACTCTCTGTAGCATATCAGGCGTAACAGTTTGGATAGCTGCTGTTATTTCTCTTTTCAAATCATCAATGGTGGCTGGGAGAGGTGGCCGAAACACCATATCCTTAACATACCCTCATAAGAAAAAATCGCAGGGGGTAAGATCAGGGCTTCTTGGAGGCCAGTGATGAAGTGCTCTGTCACGGGCTGCCTGGCGGCCGACCATCGCCTCTGGTAGTTGACGTTCAGGTAGTTACGGACAGATAAGTGCCAATGTGGTGGCGCTCCATCCTGGTGAAATATGAATTGTTGTGCTTCTTGTTCGAGCTGAGGGAACAGCCAATTCTCTAACATCTCCAGATACTGTAGTCCAGTTACAGTAGCACCTTCGAAGAAAAAGGGACAAAAACTTTATTGGCTGAAATGGCACAGAAAACGTTCACCTTAGGGGAGTCACATTCACACTGAGTTGTTTCCCGCGGATTCTCAGTGCCCCATATACAGACATTGTGACGGTTGACTTTCCCGTTAGTGTGGAAAGTTGCTTCATCACTAAACACAATCCTTGAAACGAAAGATTCATCTGTTTCCATTTGAGCAAGGATAAAATCACAGAAATCGATTCTTTTAATCTTATCAGCTGCAGACAGTGCTTGAACCAATTTCAGACGATAAGGTTTCATAACTAACCTTTTCGTAGGACTCTCCATACAGTTGATTGTGGAATTTGCAGCTCTCTGCTAGCTCTGCGAGTCGATTTTCCTGGGCTGCGAACAAATGCCAGAACTTTTCCCTTTGCACAAACATCCATTCTCTGTAAACTGTTTATACCAACGTTTAATACACCACCTATCAGGAGGTTTAACACCATACTTCGTTCGAAATGCACGCTGAACAACTGTCGTCGATTCACTTCTGCCGTACTCAATAACACAAAAAGCTTTCTGTTGAGCAGTCGCCATCTTAGCATCAACTGACGCTGTCGCCTAGTCAACAGCGCCTCAAGCGAACAAATGTACAACTAAATGAAACTTTATAGCTCCCTTAATTCGCCGACAGATAGTGCTTAGCTCTGCCTTTTGTCGTTGCAGAGTTTTAAATTCCTAAAGTTGTGGTATTCTTTTTGAATCACCCTGTAATAAAACAGGACTTACTTATTATAAGTTAAAGTATATTTAGTGACAAGCTAAGTAATTCTATGATAACATTTGTGCCCTATTTTTATATCGTGTGAAGAACAAACAATAAAAATGAAGCAATTTTATCTACCTCTAAAACGGTGTCACTTCCTTCTATATCTTATAACATAAAAAGAAACTTTATAATGTTGAAATAGGAATGTGCCCACATTATTATTCTATACGGAAAACCGTGAAATCATTATTAACGGCAATAACAACGAAATATCGTCTTATTTTCTATAACAAAGTTATTTTAAAATGTGTCAGAAACCTCAGTGGTCAGATTATACCCATTGTGACTTCTAGTGAGTGGAACTACGGTGGGCATTCTAGTGTTAAATATGTGAGCACATCGCTGCAAAGCGATATGAACTGGAACGAGCACGTAAGGGCGGCTGTGGAAAACCGAAATGTTGACTTCCGTTTATTGGGAGACTTCTAGTAAAGTGTAGCTTACCTTTAAATTAGATCTCGTACAGAACACTTGTGCGACCCATTCTCGAGTAATGAACGAATGTTTGTGATATCACTATATAGGACTATAGGAAAACATCGAAGCAATTCAGAGATGTGCTGCTATATCTGTTACTGTGAGTTTTACGCGAATGCACCGCAATCTCTAAAGGGAAACCCTGGATGGATGAAGACGTTCTTTTCGCGTGAGACTATTGAGGAAGTTCAGGGTACCGCCATTTGCTACAGATTGCCACCAACAAACATCTCGCATTAGAGACACAAAGACAAGAAAAAAGAAATCAGAGTGCGTTTATTCCCTAGCTCTATTTTCGTGCTGAATAGAAAAAAGAATGGGTAGCAGTGATACAAATTACGCTCCGGTATGCAACTTATGGTCGCTTGTAGAGAATGTATGCTGATATAGATGTAGATGTGGATGTAGAATCTAGCATGTGCTATATTTACAGAAACGTAGAAGTGGATTTTGTGCGATCGAAAGAGGATCTCTTCCATCCACTACCCCGATAAGGAAAGTTCATAAGAAAGAGACATTCATTTGCTCAGCTAAAACTCAAACGTGACGAAACAGGTTCTTCACCAGGGAGGGCATGACAAACATATAAAGGCGGCTCCAACCCATACAGCACCGGCCACCATTGGAATAACTGAGAAAACATAGGGTACATGTTGAGAGACCAATAATGAGAGACCAGCACCAAGACGTTTAAGGAATTATTGATGGGTACCAGCCGCCCAAAAGGTTTCACTGACAGTACGACGGTTTTGCTGCCGATGAATCCAAACCCAGGGTCAGTAACAGAATATTCAGTAACAGAATACAATTAAGTAACCTGTAGGGTTAAAACACGGCTCTTAAATAATCTGGCAAAAATGACACGGCACATTTTAGAATCACAAACAAACACCGCAATACGTAGTGCGTCAATGACAAACATCCTGGAAATATACAGAGATCATGTTCACATAAATTTGTGCTCCGATATTTTTTGAGTACACTGGACTACAAAACACAAAGACGTAAGCAACTTCCGCATCAATCTATCACTGCCAAGTAACACAACTCGATAAGACTTGGACAATACATAAAAATAACTGCTAGAGTATAATATAACGTAGAAGGAAAGAAGAAGAAATAGGGAATGAGGCGAACAGAATGGACAAGTTAATTCAAAGATGATAATTATACTGAAGTCACCACGATTCATGATGGTGCCATGCAAATAACAAACGGCGGGATGTGGTTCTTACAAGGGAACCTCCCCATCGCACCCCCCTCAGATTTAGTTATAAGTTGGCACAGTGGATAGGCCTTGATAAACTGTACACAAATCAATTGAGAAAACAGGAAGAAGTTGTGTGGAACTGTGAAAAAACAAGCAAAATATACAAACTGAGTAGTCCATGGGCCACATAGGCAACATCATGCACAGTATGATCTCAGGAGCGCAGTGGTCCCGTGGTAGCGTGAGCAGCTGTAGAACGAGAGGTCCTTCGTTCAAGTCTTCCATGGAGTGAATATTTTACATTAATTATTTTTGCGTAGTTATTATCTGTCCGTTCGTTCATTGACGTCTCTGTTCACTGTAATAAGTTTAGTGTCTGTGTTTTGCGACCGCATCGCAAAACCGTGCGATTAGTAGACGAAAGGACGTGCCTCTCCAATGGGAACCGAAAACATTTGATCGCAAGGTCATAGGTCAACCGATTCCTCCAGAGGAAAACACATCTGATATATTCTATACGACACTGGTGACGGCATGTGCACCACATGACAGGAATATGTTGTCGACCCACCTAACTTGTACACTTGGCGATTCTTCTACCTTGCCCGATTTAGGTTTTCTTATGGATGTGATAATCACTCCCAAAAAAGTGATGAAAACATAAGAGTTTGTCACATAAACTGAAAATAAAAAATAAAAATTTTCACTCAATGGAAGATTTGAACGAAGGACCTTTCGTTCCGCAGCTGCTCACGTTTCCACGAGACCACGGCGCTCCTGCAATTATACTCTCCCTGATGTTGGATATGTTCCCATGAACTACTCAGTTTGTTAATTTTGCTTATTTTTTCACAGTTCCACACAACTTCTTCCTGTTTTCTCAATTGATCTGTGTTCAGTTTATCAAGGCCTATCCACTGTGCCAATTTATAACTAAATCTGAGGGGGGTGCGATGGGGAGGTTCCCTTGTTAGTAGGGTATGTGATCACCACGGACAGCAACGAACTCCCACACTGGCCGCCAGATTGATGTGGAGTCCTTGTGGCAGTGTAACACTGCCTCTCTTACCAAATTGGTAGTCGCCAATAAGGTTAACCTTCTGTGAAGGGTTTCAGCATGTACACAATGACAAGATATAAGGATATAATATCTCCATGGCGAAGTTAGTGAAACAGTAACAACAGCGTAGTAAACGAGCTTTGAACTGACGTTCTACCAATACGAAAGTAAACTGTAGTTGTATATACATACGGTCGCCATCCAAATCAGGCAATGCGGTATCAAGTTACTCGCCATATTATACAGTATCTTGACTTAGCAAACAACACAACAAGTAACCCTTCTGCACAACACAGAACGACCAATAAATGTAGAAATACACGCTATCTCACAACAACACCTGCTATTGGCAGGAAGTACTATGCAGCGTGATGAACAAATGCAAAATGGAAATACAAACCTACTAAGAAAGACTGACTGGCAATAGCATAAACTATTATTATTTTAATTAACTATCACCAAAAAAATCATGATTTTGAAACAGTACTCACTAATGTAGGCTTCAGAAATTTGCACATGAAGTTACTCTGTACAAATACGTAGTACAGCTATTATTTATAAGGAGATATTTGGTGCAGAATAAGTAATTGCACTGGTTGCTGTACTTGCTCAGAAGGAGCCTTTACTTTCATTTATCACTAAAGTTAAGAGGTTATGGGGTTCCTTAAACTGGTATAGTTTAAAGAATCATCATCACTTGTAAATGGTAACACAAAATTAAGAGAAATTGCAAATACCTTTAATAACAACTTTAGCTATAATGAATAATACAGAATTAACTCAACAACTAACGGGGGGGGGGGGGGGGGGGGGGACCTAGCAAGTAGTCTCTCACTGCACTCAAATTCCAACAGGTTTTGTAAACAACTGTACAACCTGAAAAACCAGTTTAAAACAACATACCAAAAGGAACAAACAATTAAATCTTTACGAACCTCTTCAAAGTGAAATAATTCTGCCGTCTTTTTGGAACTTTCACTTACAGACAGCTATAAGCACTCTACAATTTTGTCACTGATTGTTTTAATGACAGCTTCATACTTTATGATAAGTTTTCTCTATGAACACACTTTATGAGACTTCAAGATGAAACATTATGTAGAGTAAATCATATCCTAATGTACAGAAAGCTGAACAAACTTCGTACACCATTAAGTTAATAAAAATGCAAAATTTTCTACTCCTCAGAACTGTCAGTTTAATAAAAACAAGATACTCGAGCTTAATTCACTTGGAAACGACGCTGTCTAGGAATGTGACAGGGGATAATCATGTGTGTGCACAAGTAAGTTGTGAGTTCCACAAAAAGGTATTATTCAATACATAATACCGAGCGCACGGCATGTACATATTTAGATAACAATTGTACTGAAGATGGTAGCGCCTGTGATAAATTACAGTGGCTATTAAATTGGCGGTAAGGAACCATGGTTGTTGATGTTAGCCACGCCCTGATACAGCTCTTCTTGGAGTCGTAAATTTAACCAACCAGGGCCAATAATGATATCATGGTTGCTAAGCCACTTAACATTCCATGAGAGGCTAATTTACTTGCTCGTAAGCTCTTCTGGCCTCAGTTTATGTCACAATAGCTGCCCAAGGCAGCCGCTGACTGCTTAGTAACACAGTCAGAACTCGACTAATTCACTCACCACAAGGGAATCAAAGACTGTGCACGAATTCCTCCTCTTCCAGTTCCGCCAAACTACTTTAGGTACATGACATTTATGGATAGGAATAGCATACTAAAGGAGCAACCACAGAAGAAAACAATGGAAGCATTTGAGGTGTAATAGTACTGAAGGATTTTGAAAACTAGGTGAACTAATAAGAAATGACGAGGTTCCCGGCACCCCGTCCCCACCCCCCACTCCCTAACCTTAGTAAAACATCTACAACTAAGGCAGTGACAAGAAGAAGAGACAGGATAGTATAACATGTATTTAAACATCATTTTCATGTTACCTGATGGAGCTGTAGAGGGTAAGAACTGTAAGGCCGACAGAGATTGATATGTATGAAATAAGTAACTGAGGACATTATGTGGCCCATGGTTTGCATTGGGAAACGCATTACACCTTAATTGAAATCACCATATTCGTTCCAGATATTAGTGATTATATATTTTGATACTACTATTAAGCCAAGATGGTGTCTGTCTGGAAACCTTGCAGTCCACTCAAACGCACTAAAGTTTTTTCCTTGAATACTGACTCTTTGTGCAAAGGTGTTGACTAAGTGCAAAACTAATTTCTAAAGTCCGTGACTTTTTATTGTCTAGTGGACGCTCACACAATCGCCCCTTTACTCTGCCGTTGTTCTGTTGACTTCGTATGACTTCATTAAATTGCAGGCAGGTTCATTGTTGGCGAAATGAATGGACGTTCTCAGCACAAGTTGGGTACTCTTTAATAAATTAAATATTTTATTGAACCCTTGCTTAATACTGTGAGTGCATCAACAGACTGATGCTCTAGCTCGATCAGTTAAGCACAAAGTATGGAACAACATGTTACTGTTCAAATTCGAAGTTTCAAAAAAGTCGTTTGTCGATGACTTTTCAAATTCACTAAGCTACGCCGAAATTTCACAAGTCTGATCACGACGACGCAGTTCAAATTTAAAGTCCACGCACATATAAAGAAATTTCACAGGTATTTCATTCAGACACTGCAGTTCAGATTGATGGTCCCTAACCTAAGGATCCTGAATTATTTTAAGTTCACTATTGTTCTGCTATTCAGAGTCGATGGTCGCAGATGTCTATAGCTTCTTTAAGTTCTCGAACTTTCGGATAAATTCTGCTAGTCTGTATACTCGTCGTAAGAAAAATTTTAAACATTTTAAGATTACACGCTGCTCATTAACACATTTCCTCACTCGCCGACCTGTTCAAGCGGAATATCCTAGGTGATCCAGGCCAGTGACTTTATACAGATACGATCTGATGGAACAGAGCCCTCAAAATGAAACGTATTGTATTGTGCATATTACCATCAAAACTGCACATGTAAACGCTTCGTATGACTCGCGATTGCAAGCTAATTTATTCGAGCTATTGAACAGTAGCAGTTTCATTATCTGTTCATCTGAAATGTATAAGGGGCAATCAAAAAGCCTCCCTTTGAGGACATTGTTGCAGCGTATATGCAAGAGTTGGGCAAGGAGTTAGTGTAGCCTTGGAACGGAAACTCTTTGATGACCCCTTATAGAATAATCCCTTTCGTTGCCTGCACATTAAAGCTACAACGAATAAAATTTACATTGATTTTATCACTACCGTACGTATTAGCTACGAATTAGAGCTGGAATTTCTGCAGCATTCTATGCTTACATTAGTTTTTTGTTAGTATGTATGATTTTGCGTTATTTGTATCTTATGCCCAAGATTTGCATTATGTGCTATATGATATTTTAAAACCTAATGAGAGTCAAACGTCTTTGGAGAGTTACTGTAGACTGTTATATAATACAATCATTGTTATGCAGTTCATTTTACACTAAAATTCGCTTGCGACCCTCAAAATCAGTATTCAAGCTCACTGCATGTTTTACATTTCGCTTCCCTCCTTATGAACCAGTAAAATGTGGAGAATATGCAAATTATTACATTCACAGAGTATTACATATAAAACCAAAGGTACTCTTACAACATAATTTCTTAAAAACGGACGAAATGCTGTTCAGGCAGAACGACAGTACAGAAGACGTTTCCCTGACAAGCCATCGCCTTCGCGCCGGATGTTTGGTCGTCTCACATCTCGTTTACGTGAAACGGGAAGCTTAAATCCAAGACCTCGACATCGTCCTAGAACACGCACAGATGAACGTGCTGAAGTTGCTGTGCTCGCTACCATAGCTGTGAATCCTCAAATCAGCACACGTCAAATTGAACGTGAAGTTGGTGTGTCGAAATCAAGTGCACAGCGTATTCTTAAACGTCATAAATTTATCCGTACCATGTTCATTTGCACCAGGATCTTCATGGAAATGACTTCCGAAATAGGGTAACATTTTGTCGGTGGGCTCAGCAAAAACTTCTGACTAACCCAAATTTTTTTTGCAGATGTTCTCTTTACCGACGAGGCATCATTCTCCAACAAAGGAATTGTCAATATGAGGAATATGCATTATTGGTCCGCAGACATTCCAAAATGGCTCCGTCAGGTAGAGCATCAACGTCCGTGGAAAGTTAATGTTTGGTGTGGGATTATTGGAGATACCATGATTGGACCTTTCTTCATAAATGGCAACGAAAATGGCAGACAATACTCCAGATTTATACGACACAAGCTTCCTGTTCTCTTGGACACCGTACCTCTGGACCGGAGAATGGTCATGCGGTATCAGCATGGATTGGACGAGGTGGCCCAGTTAGGTGGCCTGCCCGATCTCCGGACCTTACACCGCTGGATTATTTTCTTTGGGGAGCAGTGAAGGATGCTGTTCACCAACATGAATCAACAACACCAGAGGACATGAAGCAACGCATTATTGATGCTTGTACAGCCATCAGAGAGGAAACAGTAGCACGAAGTAGAGCATCCTTCATCCGCAGAGTGACCCTATGTATGCAAGCCAATGGACATCACTTCGAGCATGATATGTTAACGCTATGTTTAGTATGTAGTGCTGGTATCACAGTGGAAGTTTCTAGAAAGGGCCATTTTACACAGTGATGTTAAGGAACATTTATTTGCAACAATTTGTCATATAACGCATTAGATAAACATAACATTGATAATTATGTGATAATAAAACTAATTGGTTAAAACTGTTTACATTCATCTTCTATGTCCTACCTGAACTTCCCAAATCAAAACATTTTTACCTAAACAACGGTAAAACTTTTAGTCCGCTTGCTCGTTTCACTTAAACCATCAACATGAATTTTACTATTACGAGTGAATGATTAACTGTCACCTGCGCTAGATCTACAGTAAAATAAAGTTTTAACGTTGAACGGCATTACCTTTTTAGTGACGGATTAACGATAAGCGAAGTTAACTTTGTGACTAACGTTTCGGTTACAGAACCGCATCACCCCTAGCCTATGGGATAAATACCTGCTGGAATGTACGACGTTAATGCAGGATGGCAGCAGACCGTATTATTCGTTTCGGACCTCTTGATAAGTATGGAGGTGTGATTACACATGTCAATCACATCGCGATTACGGGCAGCATGGGGTTCACGCCTGAGCCTCAGGACGTGCGCTAGCAGCGCATGTCGGGTGTTTCAAGCGTCAACTTCGCGTCTCAATATCTCGAGGTGTAATGGGAATATTGCGATGCAATCAACGCCATTGTGTGTGTCCTTTGTCATGCTATGGATTGCTGAAGAAAAAATATAGGAGGTCCATTTAAAAACAAACATAAGTTTGTGTTAAAGAACACATATGCTTTCGTTTTAAAATGTTTCCAAATATGTACATTCATGGGCACCAGCCCTACATTGATACCGGTGAAAGTGGTTTTCCGATAGCTGTTATTGTTCCAGAGATATTTTGGGTGGACAAGATAGCTGGGACACCAACCAAATATGCTGCCTATGCGGGTAAAATAGTGTACAATGTCAGCTGAGAACTTATATGAGTTATACACTTCCATTCGATTATTGATGTTACACATGCGCCATGGTTCATTGTCTTTTCCTGTTAAGTACACATCAATGAAACATCCATAGCACCTAAGCAGTTTTGGGCGTAGATAAATAATATTAACAACCAGCTAGAGTGCGGCATAAAAAATTTCATTACAAACACATTAATATAACATACACTTTACACAATTATCGTTAGAGAACATGGAATAATTTTGGCATATTCCTCACATAAGCATTATATTACTTGCACTGATCAAAATAATTATCATTTATAGAAAACTTCTGTATAACAAAGGCAATAGTGTAACACTGGATAAAAACATAGGATAAGGAAACTCATATACGCATCATACTATACTAAAAGAGAAATTTACATTGGATGCCTCTACATAAGCACAGCATACATTGTTTTCAACAATCTGTTACTTTGTTAAGACTTCATTAAATCTTCATAAGTTTCAAGTAATTAAATTTGTGTTAATGACGACATTTGGGGCTGCTTTGACCTAACATCAGTCCATTAATCAAGTCATAATGGCACATACAGAACTTAGAATAAAACAGAACACTTCCACTGTCTGTGTTTTAAAATTGTCAGTCCATTTTTTAAAGACAGGATTAAATAAACACATATATCTAAGAAAAATATATGACTTTCTAACTAAATGTGTTTTAAATTTGACAGTCCATTTTCACTTTTCTTTTTCCTTTTTACATCACAATTTAAACGCTTGGCTCCCCACTCAGAAGATGGCAGTCCATGTCATATGTTCTTTTCATTGTCCAATTCATTTGGCACAAACTTTAACTGCCAATTTTGGCAGTCCAAATTTTATTTTTAGTTGCATCACAATTTGCATTACAGTCATTTCAACAGGTTATTTCACACGTATACAGTGTTTATAATCTGAAACTTACAGAAACACATTAGCAAATTTACAGTGGTAACTATAATTTTACAACACTGTGATGACGGTGAAAACATAAAATGAATAATAAAATTTGCGAATTAGTCCTAATCCTACACCGGATATTCTAGGTTTTCTTGGATCACACTTTTACTTTTGTTGCTCAGCAAAATCTCTTTATTTGTAAAACTCATATACTCATGGCGTAAAATATTCAAACCTGCTCCAAGCCCGATGGTTGCAGTGACAGTAAGTTCTGTACAGTCTTCCTATCTCTCGCGCGTAACGTTCAACCGAGTTTGTTGCCGGATGGTAGGCCAAAATATATTTAACTTTTATTGTATTTTGTTCCATCCCGTGTTTCCAAATTTTAGAAAAAAATTGAGACCCATTATCGCACAGTATTGATTTAGGCTTTTCAATAGTATTGAAGTACTCAGTCCTCTTGTTAAACACTGCTTTTGATGTTGCTTTCTTAAGATGATATAATATTACAAATATCGAAAATATCACTAATATTACGAAAATATATGCACAATATCCTTATGGTTTTGGAAAGGGACATATAGCTCCACTGACAGTAATTCTAATGTGTCTTCTGGTAAGCTGTTTTCATGGGGCTACGAATAATTTTATTAGTTACCTTAGTTGTTTGGCATACATCGCATGACGTCATATTCTCAGCTACTTTTTTTAATTTCATTACTGGCGATCACTAATACGCTTGCCAGTTTCTCTAAACACTTTTTTCGGCTCACAGTGCCCCAATACCGTGTGGGACTGGCCTATAACTTCAGTATGAAATTGAGTTGGCCAATACACCCTCCGCTCTTCATTATTCAAATATTTCCTTCTATTTAATCCACCTTTGAAATTATTGTAGTACTTTCTAACTTGGGGATAATTTACATTATCAGAATTTACTTCCAGTGACTTCCAAGTTTGGTTCTCATTTTGGTGGTGCCTCATATTCTTACTTGTTTATTTAATTTTCTTTTCACTCAGAACCTCTTTCATGAATTTCATTTGAGCTCTACCATCTTCATTGCTTTCTCCTGGCACATCTTCACTACCGTTAGCAATCTAATCAGAGCATCTTCCACGTATTTTTCAGTACTTTTAACGTAACAGATTTCCTAGTTAAACTGCTGCAGGTATAATGCCCAGCGGGTTAGCCTGCCATTTAGTAGGTGACTGTCCTTAAGAATGGTTAGTCCCTTATGGCCAGTATGTATAATTACCTTGTGTCCTCATAAATTCGGAATTTCTTTAAGCCTCACATAATTGCAAATGCCTCTTTCTCAGATTTGTGTACTTTCTTCCATACTTTGTTAAAGTTTCACTAGCAAAAGCTATCATCTCGTGCCCTGGATTGTCTGCGTTAGACGTTCCATGAAAGATTTGTATACTAATTCCACAAGCACTACTAGCGGTATCATGTGGAAATGTTCTGATTACACAGGGTGGTGCAATATATTAGTTTTGAAAAAGTTCATTCTTCAAATTTTCGAAATCTTTTTGGCTCTCTTTAGTTCAAGTGATGACTCTTAAAAGCTTGTCACTTGGAGAATTTTCTGTAAAATCCACAGAGACCTAGAAAAGCATTTAATTGCTTTCCATTCTCGGGTGGGGAACACTTCTCTATGGCACTTAAATTATTTGGGTTCTTGCCAGCTCCCAATTGTGGTGATAAGATGACCTAAGAATCTAATTTCTGTTTTAACTAAGTAGCGTTTTTTTAATTTTAATGTTTGGATTCCGCGGAAATGTTGGAACACGTGAGGCAATACTGACCCTACGCCTTATGTTAGAAGCTACATTAAGGAAAGGCCAACCTACGTTTCTAGCATTTGTAGACTTTGAGAAAGCTTTTTACAATGTTGACTGGAATACTCTCATTCAAATTCTGAAGGTGGCAGGGGTAAAATACAGAGAGCGAAAGGCTATTTACAATTTGTACGGAAACCAGATGGCAGTTATAAGTGTTGAGAGACATGAAAGGGAAGCGGTAGTTGGGAAGGGAGTGAGACAGGGTTGTAGCCTCTCCCCGATGTTATTCAATCTGTATATTGAGCAAGCAGTGAAGGAAACAAAAGAAAAATTCGGAATAGGTATTAAAATCCATGGACAAGAAATAAAACCTTTGAGGTTCACCGATGACATTGTAATTCTGTCAGAGACAATAAAGGACTTTGAAGAGCAATTGAACGGAATGGATAGTGTCTTGAAAGAAGGGGATATAAGATGAACATCAACAAAAGCAAAACGATGATAATGGAATGTAGTCGAATTAAGTCGCGTGATGCTGCGGGAATTAGATTAGCAAATGAGACACTTAAATTACTAAAGGAGTTTTGCTATTTGGGGAGCACAATAACTGATGACGGTCGAAGTAGGGAGGATATAAAATGTAGAATGGCAATGGCAAGGAAAGCGTTTCTGAAGAAGAGAAATTTGTTAACATCGAGTATAGATTTAAGTGTCAGGAAGTCGTTTCTGAAAGTATTTGTATGAAATGTAGAAATGCATGGAAGTGCAACATGTACGATAAATAGTTTGGACAAGAAGCTTTCGAAATGTGGTGCTACAGAAGAATGCTGAAGATTAGATGGGTAGATCACATAACTAATGAGGGGGTATTGAATAGGATTGGGGAGAAGAGGAGTTTGTGGCACAACTTCACTAGAAGAAGGAATCGGTTGGTAGGACATATTTTGAGGCATCAAGGGATCACCAATTTAGTATTGGAGGGCAGCACGGAGGGTAAAAATCGTAGAGGGAGACCAAAAGATGAATACAATAAGCAGTTTCAGAAGGATTTAAGTTGCAGTAGGTACTGGTAGATGAGGAAGCTTCTACAGGATAGAGTAGCATGGAGAGCTGCGTCAAACCAGTCTCAGGACTGAAGACCACAACAACAACAACAACAACAGAATTGACTAAAATGTCATCGGCACTTTCTCCTCCGCCAGCGAATCCGTCCACGTTTTCCCTGACTACAGAATTAATATTAGCCGTAGCTGGTTCATTGACGTCTGCTGTGACGCCTTCATTTCGTCTCGCTGCCCTACTTGCGGTTTGCCTCGGGGTAGCTGATCGATTTGTATCATCCGTTGCTAGCGGGGCCTCTGGCCGTCCGCTAACGCATGGCATTACTGCCTGCAGGCTGTGATTCACCTCTAGGCATACCTGGCGTTTCACTTGCTGTGGCATGCTGTACCGTACTGCCAGTCTCCTGCGTTATAACTCTGTCCTGTCTACTTCCGTACTGCTTTCTATGTCTTGGATGATTAAATTGGTTCGTGACAGTTTGGCCCTTAACGTACCCAGATTTTAGTTTTCCGTACTACTGTTTTCGTTATTACAAGCGCGGAATCCTCCATTGCGTCCTCTAGAGATGCCTGGACACCTGCCCCTGCCTCTCTCAATGATATTGACGAGGTATCAATAGCCATCTTTCGTTCGTTGTTACTACGGTTGTTGTAATTACTCCTGTTATTAATATTCTGGCGATGATCACGGTTTCGTCGCCAGTGATCTTAGTCTTCAGCTCATTCCAGAAATGTGGGGAAGCCTATGATTTCTTCCCACGTACCTCTCCGAATCTTTTGGGAGTTTTTTCAATAATTTCTGATTCTGATTGTCTGTTTCTTCAATGAATCAATCTACGGTAGCAATATTAGCAGAAATCCTGCATTTCCTGCCTTTGGTCTCATGAAGTTTAGCCATAGTAAACTCTCACCAGTAGCAGTATTGTTTTTGTTCTGACCAATACTCTTCGGTAAACTTCTGTTTGAATTTGTCAAAACCCATTTGGTCAGTGGTGAGGTTAAGTCCTCAGCTCTTAGCATCACCTGCTAGGGCACTAATCACGACATTTATTTTTTCCGGCTCCTACAAGTAGTCAGGAAAAGTTCTCCACAGTTCTTTATAAAATCCAAAGGATGCCAACCGTTATGTTTCTTGGCGTGATCGAAACGTTCCTCACCTTTCAATAATTTATTAATTAGTGTCTCTTATTTCCTTTTCAAGGTCAGAAATTTTTATCACAGTTACGTTCGCAATCAGTAACTCTTCTACCTAAAATTTCTTCGGCGTTAGAAACTGATTTTCTCAAGTTTGAGATTTCACTTTTGCATACATTAACAATTTCCGTTTTCAAACCAAAAAAAATTTTCGTCCACTTTTCTGACTACTAAAGGTTCTACTTTCTGTTGGATATTTACAATTTCAACTTAGAACGTTTCATTAATATTGTGAATTTGTCGCTGCATAGTGGCCATATTTGCATTTATAGTGTTAATTAAATTTTTCTTGTCATTTACTGCAGTACTCAAAGTACCTACTTTTTCGTCTACTTTTTCAATCTGCCTGCTAATTTTAACTTCTTGTGCATTAAGTTGGTCATTAAAGTTACTGATGTCATTTGCCTGTGTTTTGAGTTGGCTATTGAGCCCACTAATATGAGTTTTGGGTAAAATGTCAACACCACTAGTTTGGGTATTAACGCTAATAACTTTCACTGCAATTTGTTTGGATAGAAGTTTAGAGAGGCAGTTCATGCTTAGTCTTTTCACTGTCCTGTTCTACCAAACGGTCGTGTTCTGAATCTATCTCATATGCTTCATTCTGTTCGTTGGTTACTTGTAGCGAACTAAAAATGTTAAGTGAATGTTCGCATAACAGCTAACATCAACGTAATCCTCATCATTTTTGTAGCGTTTCATTTCTTGTTTAATTTGGGACAGCCTCAACATTAGGATTTGTTCAATGACGTACTTGTCCTGTTGTGAGTACTGTAACAGTCTTTCACCGGCGCCATATGCCACCGGCGTCCCGCATCGCGTCGTGCACCGCTGCTTTCTGTTCGCTTGGCTTTGTTACCGTCTTCGAATATTTCTCCATTTTAAATATGGATTCCAGTTTACGTTCTTACATAACGTTTCCTTTTGTCTATCTTACTGATTTTTACTGCGAGCTCCCGGCCCTGGAAACTGCCAAAAACTGTCAGTTTAATAAAAACAGGATACTTGGACGTAATTCACTTGTAATGGACCCTGTCTGGGAATGTGATTTGCGATAATCATGGGTCTACACACGTAAGTTACGAGTTCCACAACAAGTTATTATTTAATACATAATACCTGGTCCACAGTATGTACATATTTAGATAACAATTCTGCTGAAGGTGGTAGCTCTTGTGGCAAATTACAGAAGCTATAAAACAGGCGGTAAAGCAACCATGGCCCTTGATGTTAGCCATCCCCTGATGTTGCTCTTTTTGGCGTCATAAATCTAACCAATGAGGGTAAATAATAATACCATTGTCGATGGGCCACTTTCATCCTATGCATGGCTAATTTACATGCTCACAAGCTCTTCTTCCCTCAGTTTGAGAGAAGACAAGTTAGTCTCTCACCTATTCTTCGCATATGGACCATTATTAAAGATTTCATTACAATGTGACACACCTTGAGCGAGACTAGAAAGTTATTGGCCTGAGCCGACATTGATGGAGCCTGGTAGGGAGCGAAATGCATGAGGTATTTTTATGATTCGTAAATTGTAGAAACGGCTTGTTGGGAGTTCAAAGCAATTGGTGGCGAGCCCATCCCCTATTAAATCCTACCAGATAGGCCAACAGCCATACTGAGCAACCGCTCTTTGAGAGAGGGCTCCAGCAGAACAATTCTGCGATACCTGCCTTGGTGCCAGAAGAATCCTGGGCAGGGGCGATGGTCTAGAGGAACGTGTGTACCCAGTGGTGTCATAAACCGAGCACTGTGTACAGAGCCACGCGTAGTAAAAATTCACATGTTTCCGTGTTCGCCGATAGTGCAAATAGGCCAGTGAACGACTTCCCTTGGCGACCTCGGTTGTATAAGGAAACTCTGGCGTCTTAGGAATGCTTAGAGATAGAATCTTTATTACAGCTCATAACTAGGACTTAAAAAGCTCAAAGGCGGAGGCGATTTTGATAAAGATCTTTGAGATTGTATCTGTTCACTTGTTGTCGTGGGAAGAGACATGACTTCAGAAAAAATCATCTGTACCTCTTCTGCGAAAACATAAAAAGGCCAGTAATTGGTGGTTTCTTTTTTTTCCCTAAGATGCAGGTTTCTTAAGTTTTGCCCTGGTTCGACATGAGTTTGTGCTCTCATGAGGAAAGGGAGATTTAGCTCCTGTAGAGCCTTGTCATTGGCCCAATATGGGGTGACAGCAGTGTCGTTATTGCACTTTGAGGGAAAACGGAATTTTTTTTTCTGGAGAGGTGCGAAGCACTCGGGGGCAGGACTTTGGTCTGGTAAGAACTTCTGGTCGAAGCTTTGGCATGTGTGATTGGTACTTGGGACCTGTCCTGAGACTAAATTCACTTGCAATTAGTTTAGACTGGGAAGCCTGTGGTGAATTTACTGTACCGACAGTGCGACTTCAAACTTCTAGGACTACTCATTTGCCGAGGGCACACTTATTCGTTTTTGGTTTACCAGTCTTGTCATTTGGTATGCTTGTATGCTCTGTCGTAGTGAGCAAATTGGTCCTTGACCAGCAAATGGGTGTGGCACACACTGGCTGAGCGCCTCCATCAACTTTGAAGCTGCAAAATACTTGTACAGTCCCTTAAAGCATGACTTCCAATTTTCTTCTGCTTCCATGAGTGATGGAAAAGACGGCGGCAGGCTAGAGGAAGATGAAGATGCTGTGGCAGAATCCTGCTGAGTGTGTAACACCCAGGACCACAACATCTGGTGTTGTCTTACCTATTTGTCCGGTCGTCGTTGTTGCAGTACGGTGTAGTTTCCTTAACGGTTTCCTTAACGGCTGCTTCTGCAACATTTGCCTTTAGCATCCCTGTGCAAAAATTTAAAAATTCCATTATTTTCAGATGCACACATTACGTCTGATACAGCATTAAAGTGTGGTCATGTCATCGCTCCCTGAAAAAAAAGTATCGACTGCAATTTGTTGTAGACCAAAGCCACTAAAGGAAATAACTCCCTTTACAACCTGTGAAGTGCTAGTACAGGCATGAGACCGAAGTGGCAGCTAGTAAATAGCCTCAATAGTATGAGCACAGCCAGTCCTAACTACATCCGAAATAGCAGTCCTGGTAGCGCGTGGGCTGTCGTCAGTAGAGCTGTTCGGTGGATATTCTGGGTACCCTGTGATGATCAACAAGTAGATTTATCGGGTTTTTAACGCCACAGAGTACTCTCACCATCTACGGCTTGATTTACCTGCATTCGCCTGCCGTGGGGTGCCCTCTCTTCAAATGGTTCAAATGGCTTTAAGCACTATGGGACTTAACATCTGAGGTCATCAGTGCCGTGGACTTAGAACTACTTGAACCTAACTAACCTAAGGACATCACACACATCCATGCCCGAGGCAGGATTCGATCCTGCGACCGAAGCAGCAGCGCGGCTCCGGACTGAAGCGCCTAGAACCGCTCGGTCACAGCGGCCGGCTGTTCTCTGTTGACAAGCCACCCCCAACTCCATGTGCATCTCTGGCGAGATGTCGATGTCACTACGACAGCAGAAGCAGGATACACGGTGGTCTGTGCCATATCTGACGACAGAATAACATACTGGATGCTGATCCAGGCTCAAGTGATTTGTTCAGGGCTCTGCAGAAGATGACCAATGCGTGTTCCGATATTGACCCGACGACATCGTCAGTTAAGATTGTATATCGTCAAGGCTGGATCGTAACTCAACGGAAATGTTTCTCCTAGCCTGCCGAGTCACGTTTCTTGTTACAGCAGGTCAACTGTCGGGTGCAGATACGCTGTCATCCCTGCGAATGGCCACGCGGAACAATCGTCGTGCCACGGACGCAGACCGTAGTGAGCAATACCAGTCCGGAATCTTTTGCCAATGGGGAAATCATGAAGACCTTTTTCAATTACAGGCCAGGTTACGTGTCCATAGTGCAGTGGTTTCCACTGCCTTCGACGTCGACATGCCGTCGATCATTGCTGATTCTTCCGCCTTTTAGGGGCAGTTACCTCAAGTGCACAAGAGTGCCCTGAACCTCTGTCCTTCCACGCGCCCTCTTCAACAATGCTGTTGGTCGAATGAGACTAATTCCTAACGCCAAAGTTTTCAGCTGGCGTTTCTAAATACCTGACTATTTTTATTCAAAATTTAAGAAATGACATTTTTCCATCCCGGGACCGAGGACGTTTTGATTACTAACGAAAGACACTGCCCCTTGACCACAAGTACTCTAATGTTGCGGAGAGGGAGAATTACTCTGGGCATCAGTACTAATGATGCCTGTGGTATTATTTAAGTCCCCATGACAGTTACAGAATACATGAACCACCTGCATTCCTTCATTCTTGATTATTTCCATGATTTCAATAACTCCTTGTAACAGGAAAATTGTCCGTATCCCAGGCCATGATTCTTTCGAACTTCCGAGTAGGTTGTGAAGAAAACAATATATTATACACTTGTGGCCATTAAAATTGCTACACCAAGAAGTAATGCAAATGATAAACGGGTATTCATTGGACAAATATATTATAATGGAACTGGCATGTGATTACATTTTCACGCAATTTGGGTGCATAGATCATGAGAAATCAGTACCCAGAACAACCACCTCTGGCCGTAATAACGGCCTTGATACGCCTGGGCATTGACTCAAACAGAGCTGCCCATGCAGCTTCATCACGATACTACAGTTCATCAAGAGTAGTGACTGGCGTATTGTGACGAGCCAATTGCTTGGCCAACACTGACCAGATGTTTCCAATTGGTGAGAGATCTGGAGAATGTGCTGCCCAGGGCAACAGTCGAACATTTTCTGTATCCAGAAAGGCCCGCACGGGACATGTAACATACGGTCGTGCATTATTCTGCTGAAATGTAGGGTTTCGCAGGGATTGAATGAAGGGCAGAGCCACGGGTCGTAACACATCTGAAATGTAACGACCACTGTTCAAAATGCCGTCAATGTGAACAAGAGGTGACCGAGACGTGTAACCAATGACACCCCATACAATCACGCCGGGTGATACGCCAGTATGTCGATAGTGAATACATGCTTCCAATGTTCGTTCACTGCGATGTCGCCAAACACGGATGCGACCATCATGATGCTGTAAACAGAAGATTCATCCGATAAAATGACGTTTTACCATTCGTGCACCCAGATTCGTCGTTGAGTACACCATCGCAGGCGCTCCTGTCTGAGAAGGGTAACCGCAGCCATGGTCTCCGAGCTGATAGTCCATGCTGACGTGATGGTACGCATTTCTCCTCCTTACATGAGGCATCACAACAAAGTTTTACCAGGCAACGCTGATCAACTGCTGTTTGTGTATGAGAAATCGGTTGGAAACCTTCCTCATGTCAGCACGTTGTAGGCGTCGCCACCGGCGCCAACCTTGTGTGAATGCTCTGAAAAGCTAATCATTTGCATATCACAGCATTTTCTTCTTGTCGGTTAAATTTCGCGTCTGTAGCACGACCTGTTCGTGGTGTAGCAATTTTAATGTGCAGTAGTGTAGTCTAATTTATAGATTCAATGGGGTCAGTATTGGGGAGTGGTGATAGGGCGGAGGGAGGGCTGGAATCTTAATGACTATTTGCCACTGTGATTAGTTTACATTTCTAATCACACACTCACGTGCATTAAGTGACACGTGACTGTGACGTCTTTTGAGGGTGCTGCGCAGTGACAGAGATGGCGGAAGGGAGGGAGATGGGGGGGGGGGGGGGGGGGTCGGGTACGGTGATTTCCCAGCGGCCGTAGCCGCTCTGCTCGTTAGCCGCGACTGCAGCGCCGCCACGCGCCGAATCCTCTCTCGCAAATTAAAGTTTGCTTTCCGAATTGGAGGAACTTTTTCCGTTTTGCGCAAGTCACCCTTTTAAAGCAATAACTCACTCCACCCACTGTCGTTTACTGCCAATTTGTCTTTCCTAAAGTGAGTCGCTCGTTTCCAAACAAGACCACTTTCGAAAGCAGCGAGAATGTGGAGTCAGTCGTTTGCCGAAAGCTTCACTAAATCAAAGCAGTCAGAAATCAAGTGAAATTAGCTCTACCCTCTCAGAAAGAATAAATGTTTTGGTCTTTATGTTTGAAGGATCTCTGGACAGCCCACCTCGTAAAACTGTTAGTCTTATATACCGTTATGAGAACTGAGATATAGTAGTGTTGCCTAAACACAACGGGATTTTCGCCCAGGATCATGCACTCCTTTGTAATTCAACACTGTAACCGCAGCCGAAGACGTGTCCTACTACTGCAGTCACAAAATGACGTACTGGCTTGTTTGGGAGAAGCTGAAAGAGTATGTAAGGGACTTTCAATGTTGTAAAGCTCCTAGAACCTCCTGTGTGAAATGGTACATTACATGGTACATCACATTTCAATGACAGAAATTTGTTTATTTACACTTCCTGGCAAAAGAAAGGTACGAAATGAAGCTTCACGGCTAGTGAGGGTATTTGATGATATTTCAGTGATTACAAAACGAGTCGAAGTTACAAAGAATTTGGCAGTATGAACGCACTTGTCTGTATGACACTGCAACCTCTCTGCGCCTTGAATACAGGCACTAATTTGGTCGAAAAAGGTGTTACAACTATTGTAAATAGTCTTTGATGTACCGGGTACTAGTACTGGAACAGAGCTGTCTTCCGAACTGGTCCCACAGGCAGAATTGAGGACATCGCCGGCGAATCTCAACATCACGCAGAGTGTTCATGGGGTCAGGAGTCATGTGTGCACGGGCATTCTCCTGGTGAAAAATAGTCACCACAGTACTGTCGCTAGGGTTGTGACACTTAAGGTTTCAGGAAGTCCATGATGTAGCCATGTGCCGAAAGTTTTGTCAGTAATTGCTAACCGTGACATGAAGATATACTCTACAGTTCCCCACTCCATTAGGATTGGAGTAACACGGCTGAGCCTCTAGAAAATGTAGGAAGAGCAAGACACCTCTTCAGGTCGCCATCAAACTCTCCTGCGATCGTCAACAGAGGTAGTGCAGAACCGATGTTCGTCGCTAGACAGAATGCAAAGCCATTCATCAGCAATCGATGATCCCTGATCACGCTGTTCTTTATATTGTGTTGACGGCAGCCAACGTATGGGACTAGTCCAGCTGCTTCTAGTCTCGGACTAATGAAGGGGAGTGATGTAGAATGTTGTAGAAAGGCCAATACTTGTTCTCGGCTGAGAACGAGCTACGATGAGCTCGTTGCGCAACACGGCGATCTTGCCTTGTAGTGGTTCAAACGGTTCAAATGGCTCTGAGCTCTATGGGACTTAACATCTGAGGTCATCAGTCCCCTAGAACTTAGAACTACTTAAACCTAACTAAGGACATCACACACATCCATGCCCGAGGCAGGATTCGAACCTGCGACCGTAGCACTCCCGCGGTTCCGGACTGCAGCGCCTAGAACCGCTTGGCCACACCGGCCGGCTTTGTAGTGGTCAGATGTGACATACCGGAAACTTGACGACGAGTATGCTTGCTCTCAAATTCCCGTGCAGTCCAGCCTATGATCCTTGTCACATCCGATGGACCAAAAATCAGGATACTATGCAATTCTACACGCTGGCCAAAAGGACAATCACAATGAGGTACATCATAAATCTCAGGTGCTGAAGAGATGACTCGGCAAATGACACTTTTCATATTCATCATATACATTATCAGGCTTGCAAACATCACCATTGCCCTTTGGTGGCTGTTACGCCTCCTGTAGAGAACTGCAACTCTCATTATTTACTTACCCGCCGATGCTGTGTACGCGTACATAGTTACACTGGCATCCGACCGGGTATTCTGGGTTCTTCATATTATTTCTCAGACATCAGTTAAAATTATTTCGGTTATTTATGATCTTACCGTCATTAAATTGCCATTAAGGGGGTGTCTGGATATGTTTCCATGCATGATGAACGTTCATACTATGAACTTCATAGCGACAGGTAAGAACCCCCATGTGCAGTACGAACGTTTTTTTTTTTCTTTTGTTGTTGTAATTTTCATTCTTTACTGCAAGGTAAAGGCTGTAGGAGGTCTGGCCCACTGCAAGGTCGCCGTTTCGTCACGGTAGGGAGGGAGTGGTGCTGAAGGAGAGGAGTTTAGGCGGTGAATACGCGGGAGGGGATTTGCCGTTCCGGAGTATGATAACCAGGGCAAATACTACCAACTCACTTGTCAGAACCATGACTGGAAAGTATTTTTGTGTTTGTATTTTTCTGTTTGTATGAACGTGAACCTTGTTCTGAAAGGCCTCTCAATGGTCTGGCGTCGGTTAAGCAACTGTTTGTAAAGGAGGGTTAGGTGCCGTCTGGAATGTGAAAATCTAAGAGTTAATGGATATATAAAGCATCTCCAGTTTGAAGCTGTCTACTTTGGTCTACCGTTTTCAAATACTTTTATCTCTGCAGGACTGCAGCTAGATACACTCTTTTGAAAATGCTTAGTGTATTCATCCCTTGCTCTCCCTCTTAAAATTTTTGACCCTCACACATCCCTACTGGAAAAACTTAAAACTGATTGATACTTTAGGATGTGTATTACCAACTAATCCCTTCTTTTGAAACTTCCTGGCAGATTAAAACTGTGTGCCCGACCGAGACTCGAACTCGGGTCCCGAGTTCGAGTCTCGGTCGGGCACACAGTTTTAATCAGCCAGGAAGTTTCATATCAGCGCACACTCCGCTGCAGAGTGAAAATCTCATTCTGGAAACATCCCCCAGGCTGTGGCTAAGCCATGTCTCCGCTATATCCTTTCTTTCAGGAGTGCTAGTTCTGCAAGGTTCGCAGGAGAGCTTCTGTAAAGTTTGGAAGGTAGGAGACGAGGTACTGGCAGAAGTAAAGCTGTGAGTACCGGACGTGAGTCGTGCTTCGGTAGCTCAGTTGGTAGAGCACTTGCCCGCGAAAGGCAAAGGTCCCGAGATCGAGTCTCGGTCGGGCACACAGTTTTAATCTGCCAGGAAGTTTCATATCAGCGCACACTCCGCTGCAGAGTGAAAATCTCATTCTGGAATCCCTTCTTTTAGCCAATTTGAACCACAAATTTCTTCTATACTCAATTTAATTCAGTACCTCGTCGCTAGTTCCGCTACCTGCCAGTCCAGTCTTTAGCATTCCTCTGTAGCACCAAGTTTCAAAAGCTTCAATTCTCTTCTTGTCTGAACTGATTATCGTCCGTACCTCAGTTCTATAAAAGGCAACACTCCATGCCGATACATTTAGAAAAGACTTGTTAACACCTCAATTTACGTCACATGTGAATAAATTCCCCCTTTTTTAGAAATCCTTCTCTTTCCAGAACCAGCCAGCATTATATAGCCCTACTTCAAATGTCATCAATTTGCTGCCAACACAACACAACACATCTACTTCCAGTGTTTCTTAACCCATTCTAATTCCCTTAGGGTCGGCTGATTTAATTCGGTATATTTCATTACTATTGTTCATCTTATAACATCTTTTCCAGACACATTAAATTCAATTCACCTGTTCTTCCACGTTCTTTGATGGCACCGGCAAAATTATAGTGCCAACGGCAAACCATTAAATTTTCATTTCATCCTCGTGATATTTAATTCCTCTTTAAATTACGGCTTGGTTTCCTTTCTGCTTGCTCAATGTACATTTGAATAACTTAGAGATAGGCCACAATCCTTCTAATGAAGGTAATATTGTCAAGTGGTAGGCAGTGGAAAACAGCACTTACAAACAATTATTCTCATTTTAAAATAAAACTCATTAATAATAATTTTAAAATAGACGAAGGAAGTTTCAGATGAAAGAAGAAAAATATTTATTGTTATTATAGTTGGATGTCGGTAGTGGAAACGTTGTGACCGTGGGATAGACATGCTGTGTGTAGTGGGAGCCTCCATTTTTTCCAATTGTTAGAACTGATGTGACGCTGGCTACAGATAGTTCACTATCCGCATTTGCTATTTTATTTCAGTGATAAACACCCGACGGAAGGTACACACGCAGCTGTATTAATCTAGAAATCAGGAACGTGAAGTTACGACCAACATACAAACTTCCTAGTATAAATCTACTGGCAAAAACACTACATGTTATATGAAAATCTGATCTTCATTCTACAGGTGCCATGTGCCTAAAACCTTGCAAAACCTGAGGAAGTCAGAGTGGCTAGCACGAGATCATATTGTGTACAGTGTGTTTTAAAGCGGCAGTAGGAACATGTGGCTTGTAGTTCCCTAGGGTCCACATTCGGGAGTCACTCATATGTAAGGAAACTCAGTTGTTCTCCTAAAGTTTTCCGACTGAAAATCAAGGCCGGATCAACGTCTTCCACAAGTCTTCGGTGTGCGGATTGTCTTTACGTTGATGCCAACAATCTACGGTGATTAGGTGTCTTCTTCTTCCACAGTTTCATCCGAGCCTTTCCATTCACATGCTGACCTTTCTAGGTGATTGGATGAAACGACCTAAGCAGTTGTTAAGGAGGTTATAAGGGCTAGTGCCATTCCGACTACGTGCGTATTGAAGTAGGCTTCAGAGTAATTATAATTAACTAATTGCTGCTTGAAATATAGCCAAATCCTCAACTCAACGAAATTGAAATTAGCATAAGGTGATTAATGCGTGAAGTATTCAGTGTATTCGAAAGTAAAATTCTGTCTGGCAAACTGACAGAAAACTCCAAAATTTTACTCTTACGTCAGATCAGTAAACGGATTGTGACCATAATAGCTCCGGAACTACAGATGACACAATGAACTCATTGAGGAAGGTCATGGTATGAACATAAAAGTGACGGAAACCTAAATAGGCGACCATGGCATATAAAAGGAACTGAAATCGCTCAACAGACCCAAGTCCACTGAACCTGGTTGGATACTAATACGATTCGTTATAAAATGTGATAAGGGTTGGGTTTGGTTACTTTGGGGAAGAGACAAAACTGTGAGGTCATCGGTCTCATCGGATTAGAGAAGGATGGGGAAGGAAGTCAGCCGTGCCCTTTCAAAGGAACCATTCCGGCATTTGCCTGAAGCGATTTATGGAAATCACGGAAAACCTAAATCAGGATGGCCGGACGCGGGATTGAACCATCGTCCTCTCGAATGCGAGTCCAGTGTGCCAACCACTGCGCCACCTCGATCAGTAAAATATGATGAGGAAATTGTTCCTCTTGTAGGAGCAGTTACTATAGATCGCTGTATGAGCGAAGTGTTCGTATTGATTGGAGAAACGTCCAGGTCATTCTCGTTTAAGGGGCTTGTCGAACAGATGCACATAAATATAGGCTTATATCACTGCTGTCAGTGTGTCGTAGAACTCTGGTACAGGTTTGTTACTCGCATGCTATGGCATCTCTGGAGACCGAAAATTTGTTTTCGAATCAAGATCGGTTCCCAAAACAATGATTATATGAAACTCAGTTCCCATTGTTCGACCACGAGACCCAAAAAGCGGCAGTTACCAAGGCCCAGAGTTGTGTTCACTGATTTCCGGAAGACGGTCGATAAACTTCCGCACCACCCACCAGTACATAAAATAATACTATGCTGACAGAGAGAAATTTCAATATGACGTAGTGGATGACGTCGGAAGTAACAAGAGGCTCTTCGTGTATGAAGCTGATTTATACAGAGAAATTGTAATGCTTGAGAATAGTGCCGAAATTGAGGAGGACATGGATAAAATCTTCTCTTACTGCAGCGATTAGCAGTTGATCTCATCCTAGACGAACGTAACGTTTTTTTTTTTTTCTCTCGTAAGGATAGACAGAAGGACCTGTTATTTAACAACAGGATTACAAAATAAGCACAGGAAGTAATGGCACCCATTAAATACCCAAGAGCGGAACAACCACATTAAACTATCACCATGCAAGCAAATATCAAATTGAGATGCGCTGGAAGTAGCCACAGTAATTGTAGCACCCACAAGGGAAGTAAATTAAAAAGCCTCCCTCTTTGATCAAGACTTGATTATTGCTCGCCAATCTGGGAGCCGTCCATTAAGATTGATAAGGAAGGCAAAGAAGATGCAAAGAAGGCAGCACGCTTCGCTACAAGTTCATGTAGTAAGCGGGAAAGCGCCACACAGGTGCTTAGCTTTTCGCATCACGGTGTGGCTTACCGTTAAATTTCCAAGGGAAGACGTTCCCAGTCAGAACCAATATATCTCGAGAAACGACCATTAAGATATAATTAGAGAGGGCAAGCCGATGGTTCATCCTGTGATCCATTCTCAGTCTGAGCAGGAAAATCGAAATGTGGCAGTGACAAAAATATTACGTGCCACCACATCCCGTAAGTTTCCTTGGGGATTGCGGTCGTAGACGATGTCGGCTGAAAGCAGCGTGTACATACACTGAAACGCTGAAACGCTAAAAAACTGCAATAGGCATGCGTATTCAATTACAGAGATATAAAAACAGGTAGAATACGGCTAGTGTCGGCAACGCCTATACAAGACAGTAAGTGTCTAGTGTAGTTGTTAGATCGATTACTGCTGGTACAATGGCAGGTTATCAAAATTTACGTGAATTTGAACGTCGTAATATAGTCTGCGCTCGAGGCAGCTGCAAGGCAGCCATGAATTGGGGATTTTCCCGTACGACCATCTCACGAGTGTATCGTGAATATCAGGAAAACATCGGATATCTGACATCGCTGCGGCCGGAGAAAGATGCTGCCAGAATGAGTCCAACGACGACTGAAGATAATCGTTCATCGCGACAGAATTGCAACACTTAGGCAAATTGCTATAGATTTCAATGCTGGGCCATCAACAAGTGTCAGCGTGCGCATCATTCAACGAAACTTCATCTACATGGGCTTTTGGAGCTGAAGGACAATTCGTGTACCCTTGATGACTGCACGATACAAAGATTTACGCTCCACCTGGGAACGTCAACACCGACAGTAGACTGTTGATGACTGTAAACATGTTTCCTGGTCGGACGAATCTCGTTTCAAATTGTATCGAGTGGATGGACGTGTACAGGTATGGAGACAACCTCATTTTATTTATTTTATCGTATGGCTAGGGACCCCCGTCGGGCAGACCGTCTGACGCCACTTCGGCGACCTGCAGTCGATGAGGATGATGATGAAAACAGCACCACACCCAGTCCCTGGGCGGAGAAAATTCCCCGACCCAGCCGGCAATCGAACCCTGGCCCAGAGGATTGACAATCCGTCACGCTGACCATTCAGCTACCGAAGGCGGATGACAGCCTCATGAATCCATGGGACTGCTCAAGCTGGTGGATGCTCTGCAATGATGTGGGACTGTGCAGTTGGAGTGATATGGAATCCCTGACACGTCTAGATACGACTCTGACACGTGACACGTACGTAAGCATCCCGTATGATCAGCTGCCCATCGTGCATTCCGACGGACCGCGGCAATTCCAGAAGGACAGTGCGACACCCCACATGCCCAGAATTGATACAGAATGGCTCTACTCTTCTGAGTTTAAACACTTCCGTTGGCCACCAATCTCCCCAGCAATGAGTATATCTGGGATACTTTGCAACGTGCTGACAGAAGAGATAACCACCCCGTCGTACTCTTATTGATTTATGGACAACCCTGGTGTCAGTTCTCTCCAGCACTGTTTCAGACATTAGTCGAGTATGTGTCACGTCGAGTTGCGGCACTTCTGCTTGCTCGCGGTGGCCCTGCACGATTTTGGGCGGGTGTACCAGTTTCTTTGGCTCTTCAATGTATATTCTCCTATCTAATCGTTTCTTTTTCGGCTGCAGGTGAAGCAGCAGGCTGAAACACGATTCCGTTTAGCCGATGGATTGCCAGGGGCTGTTTGTGGGAGCATGGTGGATCCTCATCATCAGTTTTCTGCTATATTAGCAGGTCCTTTGCCTCTCCATTGCTTCCTTCTTAAGGCTGCTGTATGTTGTACCGTCCATCACGTCATCCTGTATCTGAAATCTCTTCCCTCTTCGCTTCCTTTTCCATTCTATATAACCTCCTAAAACTGTTTTTATCATTCTTCTTAATATATTCTTTCTTAATATATGCCCAATCCGATTTCTTTTTCTTCATTTCATTACATCTATTAACTGTCTTCTCTCTCCCACTCTTCTCTGTACCTCTTCATTTTGTATTCTGTAGATAGAAGTTTTTCTTTCCATCCTCCGCCATGCCCTCATCTCAAAAGCCTCCTACCTTTCTCTGTCTTTCTTCCCCGTTAAGTCATCATCATCATCATCTTGGACAGTTTCCAGCCACTGGCTGGGTCTGTCGGGAACACAAGCCTCTCCATCGTGTTCTGTCTTTCCACCATTCCCCCTCTTCCACCTTCGTCCAGTTCTCTCGTCACACATTCCTTCACTCCCTTCACCCATCTATCTCTTGGTCCTCCTCTGGGCCTCTTCCCCTCCAGTTGCAGATCAAACATCCTCTTTGGAATTCTTCCCTCATCCATTCTCTTCATGTGTCCATACCACTGCAGTCTTGATTTTTCTATCCTGTCCTGTACTGGTTCCTCCTTTAGTCTTTCCCTCACATACACATTTCGCAATCTGTCTCGTCTTGTTATACTCAACCTGCTCCTCTGGAACTTCATTTCAATAGCCTGTATTCTACTTTCGTCGCTTTTGTGCATTACCCATGTCTCACTTCCGTATGCCAATATGGGGACAAAGTAGGTTCGGTATATAATTCCCTTGGATTTCTGTGACACCCCCCTTGCTCCAAATAAGCCCCCTAATGCATTTGTAGAACTGCCCTGCTTTTCTGCACCTTTCATTTATTTCCATTGCGTTTCCCCCCTTACTTTCAATCATGCTTCCCAGGTACTTGAAGTTCTCTACCACTTGTAGTTTTTCCCCTCCACAAGTTATATCCACATTTGGCCTATTCTTCTTCCTTGTTGTGACAATTATTTCACTTTTCTTTGCAGAGAAATGCATTCCATATTGTGCTGCCGTTGCCTCCCATACATCTAACTGCTCTTGCACCTCCTTCTCGCAATTTCCCCATAACATCAGGTCATCGGCAAAAAGCACTGCTTTCATTTTATGATCTCCAATTGCATCTGATACTTGCTGTAGGATTTCATCCATAACAATAATAAACAATAAAGGCGAAAGTGCACTTCCCTGTCGCAGCCCATTTTCCAGCTTGAACCATGCAGTACGTTCCCCCCCCCCCCCCCCCCCTCCACTTTCACACAACTCTCACTTCCCTCATACATTTTTCTGACTTTTCGTGTTATCTCTTCATCTATCCCTTTTGCGTTCAGCACATCCCAGAGCTTGTCCCTACAGATACTGTCATACGCCTTCTCAATATCTAAAAAGGCCATGATTAAGTCCTTCCCGTACTCATAGTGCCTTTCCTGCAGTTGCCTTACCGCAAATATGAGGTCCGTTGTTGATCTTCCCGGTCTGAAACCATACTGCTCCTCTTGCAGTCTACTTTCAATACTGCTTCTTATTCTCTTCTCCAGGATCTTTTCATAGATTTTTCCACAGTGGCATAGCAGGGTGATTCCTCTGTAGTTCTCACATCTCCTTTTATCCCCTTTCTTGATGATCGGGACTATAATTCCTTTCTTCCAATTCTCAGGAATTCTGTTCTCCTTCCACACCACCCTCAGCACTCTGTATAGCCACTGGGTTCCTACTTCTCCTGCTGCTCGTATCATATCCACTGTTACTTCGTCCCAACCTGGTGCCTTGCCCCCTTTCATCCTCTTTATGGCTTCTTCCACTTCATTTCAAGTTAGATTATCAATTTCCCCACTCTTATAATCGACTGCTGCCTTAGGCTCTCCATCCCCGTTAAGTCCATATTCCAAATCATGCAGAAGACCATTCATTACGAAGCATTTTATAGTCATTTCCTCAGTTCTCTCTACATATTACAGTAAAAAATTCTCCCTTCCTTGCAAAGCGCGTCTCTGTGCTACGCTCATAGTTCGTATCCAATCTGTCTTCAAACGCTATATGAATGAATGCGACGTGATTGAAGACAGGTGATCTAAATCAGACGGAGGCAGCATATTCAGCTGCGGGAAATAGCCAGTGCCGAAGCACGGTTTGTCAGAGAATGTAACCTAAATCGTGAATGAGCTGTGCTGTGGTAATCGCGGGCCGGCCGGGATGGCCGAGTGGTTCTAGGCGCTACAGTCTGGAACCGCGCGACCGCAACGGTCGCAGGTTCGAATCCTGCCTCGGGCATGGATGTGTGTGATGTCGTTAGGTTAGTTAGGTTTAAGTAGTTCTAAGTTCTAGGGGACTGATGACCTTAGAAGTTAAGTCCCATAGTGCTCAGAGCCATTTGAACCATTTTTGGTAATCATGGCACAGTTGATGTTCCGGTCCGTCCTGGTAATCTGATGGCTCTAGAATTCGCAAACAGGTCTGACACTGCGGGCGAGAGGTGTCCTCATAACATTATTTCTGGCAAGGGGTGAGGGGTAGGGAGATACTGCGAGCTTCAACGACGTTGAGGTGGGAGCGATGGATTAATTGTTAGTCTGCTCTGATGTCTAAATATCTGATACTATCAAATTACCTATTATATCGCGATGCCTCAACAATCTTGTCAGAATACGTGCAAAATACCGTTTGTCTGCATTTTGGAAAGAAGAGCTGACTCTCCAAGGATATGAAAGCGCCAGACACGATGGCCATAGCGAAACTGCACTATCGAATACTTTTTCTCAATAAGGGATATTGTATTCGTTTGTCACTTGGCATTCTGAGATGTGCTTACGGCATTTTTGGCCGGTAGTCATCTTCTCCAGTTTCGTCGTCTTATTCATGACTTCGTGGTGGTCGAAGACGATGAAATGATGATGACAACGGAGACAATGAATTTCGAGCGGCTAAAGCACTCTACTCTGCTGTAAATCGAACCTGGTGCCCTTGAATGAACGTCGGTTCGCTAACCACAAGATCACTAGCTGCTGGCAATCGTAGTTAAATAAAGCTTTACTAATTTATTTACTTAATGTTCTTCATGAACCGTCACTTTGCATTATCTAAACCCAAGTTGGAGGCTACACACTCTTTGTTTCCCAGTTCTCGTACCTGTTTCCATCTTTCTTCTGAGTCCCATACATATTTCTTAGGATTTTTTCGATTCCTTTTGTTACGACCTTTTGCCACTGCGCCATCCAGTGAGGGAGATTTCCTTTTCAACAATTATCTCGTCAGATTCTTTCTTCCTTATTTTTGTGTTTTTAGAATTTTTTAGTTGTTGTACTGACTACTGTACTTTTGTGCCGGAAAATGTCACCTTATTGCTTCCTTTAATAATATCTGTAAATATGTCTTACTTTTTTACTGTATCTTCGCTCTTTGTCTTGATACCTTTTGCTTACAAATTTTAATTTAAATAGTTCTGCAGTGCTTAATGAAAATATTTTGCTATTAACGTTTATTTTCCATGTTTATATGCATACTAATCTGTAACTCAGTGGTAACTAGCTACGTTCATTAAACTATGCGACTTTCAACTACACACTGAAATATTTTAATCTATCACATTTAAACATGCACTTTGTGATGTGAAACTTACGATCCTCAAACCAGTCACAAAGGAAAATCGCAAGAAAACGCAAACACAGGCTTGTAGTTCACAAAGATTTATTACACATATCCCCAAAAACAGTTTTACAAAATCTTTTACGAAACCGACCATCCAATAGCCATCAATAATAAATTAAAACCCCAATACAGTCTTTACAACAGTATATGGAATGAAACAAGTTAAGTAAAGATCCTGCCTTTTAACTAAGTAATAAATAGCCCCAGATAAATATAGACGACACGCATAATTTCCCACAAATGTAACAGGAATTTACTGGGACTAAATCCCCGTTGGTACAACAAACAACAGTACAGAATAGTAAATTGAAAATTTTAAGTAGAAGAGCAAATTCCCCAATGGGAACCTTAGACCAATAAACAGGTTATAGAACAACGGAATTCCACAAATTACATGGGGCCTTATTCTACTGAATTCACTCGTGAAATCCCTCTGAAGTATAACAACAATATTTAGGCAGAAAATAAAGTTATCTTAATAGTCAGTTTAAATTCCATTCAACAGCTGGCACACCCCAACGGATGATTAACCCTGATACAAAAGTGACCAAGCTACTAGGAACAGGGGACACACCTTGACGCAGCCCGAACACATTAACTAGAGGAATCTCCAAACAATTAAAAGAGAGAATACTCAACTTCTGTCAACTACTGGGGCGAGCAGCGACTCTGACAGGACACAGCCAAGTAGCGCCGAGCGTCACCAAAATGTAACTGGCCGAGCTAACGGCGTCCGAAAATATTTTAGTCTAGGCGCCGCCCCCTGTATTGGTCAGTCCGGAAATGATTGTGTCCGTCGCTCTTAGTGCACTGTAATATTTTAAAGAAGAAAACACGAGGACAGACAATCAAACCGAAGGACACAACACTAACCCTCTTTTTTCAGAGCTATGCTCCCCCCCCCCCCCCACACCTCTTTAAATTTAACACTATTAACACATGAAGGGCCTCAAACAAATTGCATGTAAATTTATTCACTTCTTACAGTTCATAATTCCTTACTCTTACTGGCAGACCCCAATAACAAGCATAAATTCTGGAGAAGTTAACGGCCTGCTGAACCAAGAGCATAAAAACACATAATCAAAGACACAATTGTCACGGCCCCTTCAAACGGAGGCCTCATACTAATTAATAAGATACTCAAGCAACATTAGAAGCACACTGTCTTAAAACTAAACATAGCCTGCGCACTATCCCAGAATGCCTCATTCAGCCTTCACACTACTCACGCATAGTGCTCCCGTAAATCAGCAGTGTTTTACACTCTTAACACCACTACTAAACATATACCGGAACCAAGAGTGAATTCATTATTTCATTATTACCGCCACGGTGTGTATAATCCCATACAAATCACTGTTTCCGGCGGTGTTTACAAATTACGATCAGATTGATGACAAAACATAATTTGAAAGAAATAGCAGATGCCCACCGTTAGTAGCAGCAGAACATGAGAATCCACATACCATACATAGGCATCCAGCATCAGGTAGTACAATATACACACTTGCTAGTGCATTGGAGGCCATCACCACCAGCCCGCCGACGACGCACTCCTCAAATCATAACACAGCGCCGCGATCAACCAACGCTTCTCCGTAACGGTCACCTCAAGACTCGCCAACGCAACATATGGTTAAGAAAGAGGCAAGCATGACCTCCAGGGCCCCGGAAAGAGGAACCAAGACATCCGTAGCCGGAAGCGCCGCGCTTAAATAGCGCCCTGAAGAGGAAAACCAAAGAGAAAACGCTAATGCCAGAACGAACGGAATTACTGGCCCTACTAGATAAGAGCATCTGCGACTCCCCCAGGGCTCACACTTTTTACCTTTTTCTAAGCTACACCTTATGTTCGTTGCATATTGAAAATTTTGCATGTGTGGCCTATTCTAATACTAGTTATTTCTGACTTGTCTCCGCTGTATTCACAAACTTCTTAATGTTCTCCTTCACATACGTATCTGTTATTAAAAGATATGACAAAATATACTGATACTGTTGACTATAAACACAGATAGCTTCAGCCATTCTATTATGAAACATTGGTTTATGTCCGCTAACCTATTTTTCGAGCGTTTTCAGGCTCGTCTTCAGATGAGGCACGCTGAAGCAACTTATATTTTTAGTGTGCTACTGCGTGCTAGCCTCGTAAGTTAGTTATATCGAAAACTGTGTCGAAAATGAATTTATTTTCTTTTTGTAACGGTATGGGCGTTTTTTTTACACCCACCTGGCCGCTTCCATGTCATTTCTAGAGCTCACTTCATTGTGAGAAGAAAATAAATAACACTATAATACAGAGTGTTCAAAAATTAAATGCTCAAACTAGCAGATATTAAGATGAAGCGGACAGCGAACACACTTCTTTAATCAAACAATTGTCTGAATCGCATTCTGAGTGAGCCTTAATAATATATAAGAACTCCCGGGCCGAAGGAGGTAAACGAACATCATCACACTGAGGGTGATTTCAGCACATAGTGTTCTGACTTACTGGCGTTGTTATTCAGCCAGAAAACGCCGCATAGCGCTATACTGCCTGCTTAAAGCTTGCAGTGCGTGAGAGGGAGAGAATTGCGAGACGTGAGCTTCACTAGACTTCTTTATTTCGAGCTACATAAGGCCCAAAGTATATTTTACCCCTGTGGCTTCAAAGCCATTTTTGCAGCGAGAGGTCACACACAGACGCAGGAAGTGCCCTACGTTTTCCATCGAACAGTGGCGCCCTGCTGCGTCGATATTGTCTCTGTGCAGAAGTTAATGGTGCTCATTCAAAACTTTCATTGTAAAAGTGATCATCACAATAAATGTCTGAAACGTATTTAACTTATTTCATTCTCAGTCATACCCAATAACCAACTGGAAACTCTGTACTCACTTAATATGCGTTTCCTATAGTTGATTGCTTAACGAAATATATTCGTTGTTATCTCCATCTTCATATCTTTCAGTTTGTTTGTAAAAGTTTTGAGCTTTCTTGACCTTTTAGAACCGTTGTGTGTTTTTTGTGTGTGTTCTCCATCAAAGCGAATTTCTTTACTTACTACTGCAGTATGGGCGGCACTGTTACTGATACCCCACCTCCCCGTTGTATGCAAAGCAGTCTGAATTTTGACTCGATTTGCCGTTTATCGAATAACCAAGCTGATATGTTAGAGTGTTAGTGGCCACATATTCGACTCACGAGCTGGTCTCTGGCTGACATGCCATAGCTCTCACGCCTGGCTGCACACTTTGACTATCGCCAAGCCACTCTGTCTGAGCATGAGATAGAGGAAGAGAGGGAAAACTGCAAACACGCGTAATTGAAAAGTCAATGCAGTCACACTGCATACGATTTGTTTTTACATTTGCTATTTCTAAACAATATGGGATCATTTAATTATTTCTGGAGCACTGATCACATAAAATAATTTTTATCTCTACAAAATGTCTACAGATAGATATACGAAGACAATTTCACAGATTTTCGCACAGAGTTTGCCATGTGATGGTGTCTCAATTAGCTTCATACTCAGCAGAAGCCTTTCACACACATATGTTGATCGCAGTATTTCATCACGTCTGCAACCCCATTATGGAGAGGTGGAAACTCTTCGAGAAGAAAACAACACAGATCTCATGGAAAGTTTTAAAGTAAAAGAATTTGTCTTCAACAGGGAACGACATAGCAGCTCAATCAGTTCCATCTGCACATGTGCCGCTTTCACTTGGAATGCAAACAGTCCTTAAAACAGATCGGAAACAGATGTAAGATGAGTGGTGTCCCCAGATCGTTTAGAAAACTGTTTTTTAATTCCTTCGAGACCACAATGAACTCCTCAACCTTCACGTTTTCTTTAATGTAGGTGTGCTTATGGAAATGAATGGTTTCACCTGTCAGAATTTTTCTCTTCCAAAACGTGACTTTTTTAAAAATACATTTCCACCAAATCAGATATATGTTGTTTATCACCTTGCAGTCTAACTGTAGGAAGTGTGCAGTTCACACAGAAAGCGAGGTCTGCAGTTCATTCCGGATGTCTTCACTTTCGTTGCGCTCTTTCTCTCCTGTTAAATACAGCAATATAGGGTTTTAGATCGAAAAATCGTTCAGATATGCCACTTAAGCAACGAACTTTGCAGTAATATATAAAACCTACATATTCTTCGTTCACTTCCACAAAATTGTTGCAACAGACACAGGAATAATGTGCACGACTTCAGAGAATTTACTATTCGTACCACAAACTTCAACACGTGCTCCGTTCCTATAAATTTACCACAGGGTTCTTTTTGATAGATAGAACAACGAAATCCAACTGTCAATTGTTGTAATTGTTTGCTCTTTCATCGCAACTAAATCTTTAAATTATTTCCGCGTGGTGATTTAAAGTCCTTCAGTAAAAATTGGCGGTACCCTGGATTATGTGGCCGGCCGCGGTGGTCTTGCGGTTCTAGGCGCTCAGTCCGGAATCGCATGACTGCTACGGTCGCAGGTTCGAATCCTGCCTCGGGCATGGATGTGTGTGATGTCCTTATGTTAGTTAGGTTTAAGTAGTTCTAAGTTCTAGGGGACTGATGACCACAGATGTTAAGTCCCATACTGCTCAGAGCCATTTGAACCATTTTTTTTTTTTTTTTGATTATGTGACTGCATAACAAATATTGAGAATTCTCATCTTTCTATTCTGTTGTTCGCATTTATAATTAAAGACCTCTGCCGATAGCTCGATTGCCTCCCTCCTTTTGTGCAAACAACCACTGGTTGTGAACTTCTCTTGTATCATGAACATATAGCGAAGGGTAAACAGTGCTGACACCACGATTCTGTCAAACTGAAGGAAGACGTGCTGTCCGAAAAATGCACTGTAGTGCTAAATAAAATGAAACGATATAATTTCATACTACTATCACACAGATATGGTTTTATGTATGTAGACTTAAGTTGTGAGCGAATATTTGTACCAAGCCTGGGAATCGAAGCTGGATCTCCCGCTTAGTAGGCAGGTGCGCTAGCCACTAAACCACAGTGTCACAGTGGTTTGCACAACTGCGCGCATTGACCTGGTGTACCTCCCATGTAGATCGAAACTGATATGTCGTGCTTCACCTAGAAGCACCGAGCGAAGCCGAGTCAGGCCGAGTCTTAGCCCACAAGCTAAGGCTGTAGGCACATGAGACAAGGCAGATAACGATGTCGAGCACTCGGAAGAAATATCCACATCACGAGGCACAGCACCGTCAGCACACGTCACAACGTGGTTAACGTTATTTTCCGCTCCTAGCGCTCTCCAGCGGCAGTTGGCTGCCTTATTTGGCTCGCATACAATTCAGCTTATTCACGAAAATGTAAGCGCATAAAATTCCCATGTAAGCTCTGTTAGATCACACATTTACATTCTTCACCATATGCTAGTCCTGTTGATCCGTCTGTGGTATACATAAATAACGTGTAATAAGGGAAGAATGAAAGATACATGTCCACTGAGGATGGACATCAGCTCATAAAAGTTCACCAAACTGGACAAACGCACTCCCGACACTTATATTAACATAACAGCAAATATTATCGACTGCTTTTCTAAAAATTTAATAGGGAACTCCCATAAACTTTTAGGTAACGCAAAGATGGACAAAAATTTAGGATATAGCAGGATACGAACCTTCTCCTTCCCGACACACGATTTCGAATCATGGGCCTCAATCAACTGTGATTTGCTGTAACCAAGTTTCCATTTGCTTCGTGTTTTATGGTACTACCTTCTAAGGCTTTATTCGCCGAAATGTTGTTGACATTTGAATTCAACAAATCAGAAGAATAAGTACATATTTTTACGAATCTTCATTGGGTCATTGACCTAAAATGGCTTACTCCCGTAACACGCGAGCTATAACACAAAAATAAATAAATATGAAAATTCTTGAGCCACCAATGTGATCTGTCATTTTACCACAACGAACCTTACCTATAACGATTAGTTCTTGAGGAATACAATCTGCTGGGGCTTAGAAACATCTTATATTCATATGGTGTAAAGTATAACACAAAAATATCTGATATGGACCTAGGATATAGGTTGAGTGGTAAGCTTCTATACCATTAAAATATAAATTAAACCATCTCTTTATTAACCCTTGAGAACGCAAAACATAAAATCTTAAGGCGAGCCAGAAGCGACCACAAATAATCTAGATAGTGAAATTGTAAGGATTCCTTTTAACGGCTCAGCAACTTTTTAGTTTATCCCTAGCTGATTAAGTAAAATAATTAAACCAAATCTTAAAAACTCAGCAATGAATAAAATTTAAGACTTGTAGTCTTAAGTGTAGGTAATGAGCTCTTTAAGAACATTTAAATAACACTGAACTTCTGGAAAACTTCAACTTCACGAATTTAACGAAGGTGAACTTTACAACAGATTCAATAACTCGTTGCAAGTGATTAATAGCAAACAGCTTATGTACCTGTGATAGTGGACATCACATCACAATGAGATAAACAAGGAATTTGAGTTCCACAACTTGCAGTTTGTGGTAAGATCGGTGTTCAACAACTTAGAAGTTAAGCGGAGAGCACATGGCTTCCAGAAACTGATAATTAAGACTATAATAAAATATACGAATGATATTCAAGGTTAATCCTTATGAACATAATATGTGGAGAAAGTGCCTTAGGCAAACAGCTCGTTTTCATAGGAAAAGCTCTTAAATCGAACACACGTGAGGATTATCTTATGCAAACAGCACTCTGCCAAACGACGCATCCAGCGGTTTGGATCAACAGTTCCCGCAAATGACCCCATCACCCCATCATCTGCGGCTACCATACTGCAGAGTGTACCAGGTGACACCTCGTTCCAAAATAACCAACTACATTCGACGTCCAACAAATGGCTCAGCTCTACTAAGACACCATCGCGTCCCACAATCCACAAGTGATGCCGGTAACGAGGATACACAGGGTGCCCATAGCTGAGTGATAATGAGGTTTACCCCCTGCGCCTAGCAGACTCGGACATCAGCGTTATCACGGCTTGGCCAACACCCCTTATGCACTCTGCACAGAACTCCATAGTTAACTGTTGACCGCTGTCGACAAGAGATCACAGCTGTGTCAAAATTTTGAAACTTCTTTATTCAAATGAGAGTGTCTGTACTTAAGTTGCAGAATGACTGAGAAGATGAAACTTCTACATTATTTGATTCTGAAACAGCTGAGTAAAACTGAACGTAGTCTGCCTACTTTCTCTTTACTTTTTCTTATCATGTCAACACTGAACCACAATATCCTAGCGCCACGCAGTCTGAATGCTGAAAAAAATTACAACGTGACTGCAAATAATTAATTCAAAAGAATGACCTTGACTAAAAGGAAATTTTAACAATAACCTACACATTTCATTAAGCACTTACCTCACAAAAATCTTCATTACGCGAACTACTGCAACACAGCGAGCGTCAATACTACCACCTAAATAAAATATTCTAACTACTAAAGCCACTAACTACTAATAGGCATGTGGTTAGCAAAGGAAAGATTTTGTTGCAAACCATATAATGAATTTTTTTACCTTAGTAATGTGACATCCAGTTCAGACACGAATATAAATCGTCATTGACATCTAGTGCAAAGGTATATAATCATAAATAAAATTCAAAGTACAACAAGCACAGGTCGTTAGCCTACGGTAGCGCTTCAGACCTCTACACTCCATCAATGCTAACTTCTCACATCTAACATCCATCTCTGCTAGCTGTTCACCTCCAACAACCCAACAGTACTTCTATCACTCTTGGAGACTAACTTCCAACTGCCCAACAGTACTGGCGATTAATTTACAACAACGAGTCCGACCAGCCACAGAGTCTCTTACAAACAAAGCACAGTCAGAGATCCAATGCAAAGCGCTACACAGCGCTGCCAACACAGAAGCAGCCTATTTAAAACTTCACTGTTTGGCTTCCTGGGGCTACTCGTCTTGAGCGCCCTAGGTCGGCACCAGAGCTGCAGCTGGCCATTTTAGGCTACTGATAGCATACGTGAAATCGAATCGAGCTATTGCACTCCAGCTCGAGCCAGCATCAAACTGGCTCGGAATCTAATATGGGCTTCTACTGACGCAACAAACACAGAGATGGCGTCTTGCTTTCTGCTTGTGACGTAGGTAGCGTTCTTACTTCCTGTTGGTTCTACTTCACGAGGCACGTTACCGAAATACCTCAGAACATATTTTGTGTTCCACGTGCCGGAATAGCTCCTCCATATGAAATACGGGGATGTGACGTCATGATACTCGTATATCGCCACGCCAACGTTATATAACACGTGCCACGTGCCGACGACATACCTGCATGTCGTGCTCGCGTGCAGTTCAGCACGCCGTGGCGGACTCTACATTATAGTGCTTTCTGCATTCTTCTCACAGAGGGGCACCCTCCAGTTACCTGTATTTATGCAAAGCACCCATAACAAAAAAGAGTAATAAAAGACTTAAAAGTCATGTAACTTTACTGAATATAATGTCCTCTATAAGTGCAACACATACATCGAATTAATTTTCTTTGTTCAAACAAAAAGTCCACATTTGTGTTGTCAAATGTAGGAACAGTTTATCAAATACAAGTATTTCATGCATATGACAAATGTGTGTTAGGCATGCGTAGAACAACCACAATGCGGGCAAAATAAATAAATAAAAAAAACGGGCAGAAGGAAATAGAATTGGTCGAGAAGCTTTAGGTGAGTGAAGCGTTACTCAAGTCTGGACCACTGCTTTTACTCCGTATTTTACGCTTAAATAGCCTCGCTCGCCGCAAATGCTGGAAGAATCGCGGTCGACCACAACGGCAGCTCCGGAACAGCTGAGGGGCGGAAGCTTGCAGTGGGCCGGAAAAGCTTGTCTGTTCTTGGAACGCTGCGGTGCTGTGGGGGCGACCTGTTTACATAATGCCTGCTTCTGGGGCGGACAGTGGTGCGCGGCGATTGGCGGGCATTCGCCCCCATCCTAACCGCCGGACGGTTCGCTATAAAAGACGAGGGGTGAGGGAATGGTGGCGGGTTCGTAAAAGATGCCTGCATCAGCTGGAGAACGGTTTGTACTGACGGTACTGACTTCCTAACGAAGGACGCAACTGTTTACAGTAACTGGGGCAAAGAATTCGGTTAGTGACATGGTTTTCAAAGCTCCAAGAGGATCTCAAACGTCATCGAGATACACTGTAATTTTTGCACGTGTAATATTCTTAAAGTACCACATACGTCGCCTTATGTTGAGAATTATCGTCTTGCAGCATGTATCCCATTGGAAAAATTAATATACACTCTGATAAGACATCAAGCTAACACAGTGTAACGGCGCATCTAGCCATGATGATGATGACGACTCGCACATTTTAGTCACTGATCCATATAGCCAGTCGAGTCTCCGTAGGATGCTTGAGTGTTTGTTAAACCAGCATGGCCTGCACCTCAATAGTTATCGGAAAGGCAGCCTTGTGAACTTTATTGGTGAGAGTGTAGTGGGTGGTGGTGGGAACACCGTTGAAAAATTCCTGTAGTAGTTCGTGTTAGAGCTGCTTTAAGGAAGTCCCTCTAACTAAGGGCTCACCTTCAGAGGACGTCATATTTCCTAGTAGAGCAGGAATCAACATATTTAATCAGAATATAAGAGGTATTACAGATAAAGTTAGTGAACTGCTTGAATATCTTGACTCTGAAATTATTGGTATATCGGAGCAACACATAAATAAATTGACCATTCAGAGGCTGCCTTTACTAGAATAAAGATTACCTAGCTGTTTTTCAAGGAGTTCCTTGCAGGGTGGGGAGTGTGTATGTACGTAAAAAACAGTATTCCATTTGAGTCCATAGTCGTATCAAGGCACTGCGCTGAACACATGTTTGAAAGTTGTGCAGGGGCAGTTGATTTAATGAAACTAAACTTCTAATTGTTGGTTATACGTCCCCTAAATCTGACTTCAGAGCATTTCTGCTCAAGCTAGAGACGGTTCTTGATTCACTTTGGAGGAAGTGCCAGAAATTAGTTATATGCGGTGACTTCAATATAAATTTTGTGTATGACGGTGTAAGAAAAAGGATGCTGACAAATTTCCTAAATTCATATGATCTGATGCAGAATGTGTTTTTTCCAAATAGGGTAACAGTAGCACACCCATAGACAATACTCTTATTCATTCTTCATTACTGGATGGCTGTCTGTTAGTAAAATGGTGAATAAAAGGGTGAATAGCCTTTCGGACCATGATGCTCAAATTTTAACACTGAAAGGCTTTTGTACTCAAAAAAATGTCACATATAATTACAAACTATGTGGGAATGTTAATCCAACATTAGTAGAGAGTTTTTAAAACCTCGTCAAGGAACAAGAGTGGTAGGATGTTTATAGTGCCGATAACATACACTCCTGGAAATGGAAAAAAGAACACATTGACACCGGTGTGTCAGACCCACCATACTTGCTCCGGACACTGCGAGAGGGCTGTACAAGCAATGATCACACGCACGGCACAGCGTACACACCAGGAACCGCGGTGTTGGCCGTCGAATGGCGCTAGCTGCGCAGCATTTGTGCACCGCCGCCGTCAGTGTCAGCCAGTTTGCCGTGGCATACGGAGCTCCATCGCAGTCTTTAACACTGGTAGCACGCCGCGACAGCGTGGACGTGAACCGTATGTGCAGTTGACGGACTTTGAGCGAGGGCGTATAGTGGGCATGCGGGAGGCCGGGTGGACGTACCGCCGAATTGCTCAACACGTGGGGCGTGAGGTCTCCACAGTACATGGATGTTGTCGCCAGTGGTCGGCGGAAGGTGCACGTGCCCGTCGACCTGGGACCGGACCGCAGCGAAGCACGGATGCACGCCAAGACCGTAGGATCCTACGCAGTGCCGTAGGGGACCGCACCGCCACTTCCCAGCAAATTAGGGACACTGTTGCTCCTGGGGTATCGGCGAGGACCATTCGCAACCGTCTCCATGAAGCTGGGCTACGGTCCCGCACACTGTTAGGCCGTCTTCCGCTCACGCCCCAACATCGTGCAGCCCGCCTCCAGTGGTGTCGCGACAGGCGTGAATGGAGGGACGGATGGAGACGTGTCGTCTTCAGCGATGAGAGTCGCTTCTGCCTTGGTGCCAATGATGGTCGTATGCGTGTTTGGCGCCGTGCAGGTGAGCTCCACAATCAGGACTGCATACGACCGAGGCACACAGGGCCAACACCCGGCATCATGGTGTGGGGAGCGATCTCCTACACTGGCCGTACACCACTGGTGATCGTCGAGGGGACACTGAATAGTGCACGGTACATCCAAACCGTCATCGAACCCATCGTTCTACCATTCCTAGACCGGCAAGGGAACTTGCTGTTCCAACAGGACAATGCACGTCCGCATGTATCCCGTGCCACCCAACGTGCTCTAGAAGGTGTAAGTCAACTACCCTGGCCAGCAAGATCTCCGGATCTGTCCCCCATTGAGCATGTTTGGGACTGGATGAAGCGTCGTCTCACGCGGTCTGCACGTCCAGCACGAACGCTGGTCCAACTGAGGCGCCAGGTGGAAATGGCATGGCAAGCCGTTCCACAGGACTACATCCAGCATCTCTACGATCGTCTCCATGGGAGAATAGCAGCCTGCATTGCTGCGAAAGGTGGATATACACTGTACTAGTGCCGACATTGTGCATGCTCTGTTGCCTGTGTCTATGTGCCTGTGGTTCTGTCAGTGTGATCATGTAATGTATCTGACCCGAGGAATGTGTCAATAAAGTTTCCCCTTCCTGGGACAATGAATTCACGGTGTTCTTATTTCAATTTCCAGGAGTGTATATGATAAGTATAATGCTTTCCTTAACACGTTTCTCATGCTCTTTGAGAGTTGCTTTCCATCAGAACGTTCTGAACGGGGTACTAGCAATAAAAGGTAGCCCAGGTGGCTGACTAGTTAGGTAAGGATATCATGTAGAACAACAGAATTTTTGGTTGACAATTGTTTCTGTTTTTGTTCCAGGTTTTGTTGTTTCCGTTCCCGTTATTTCCATTATTATTGTTTTAGCGCTTCTTCTGTAGGATTTAGCTTATTGTGTATGTTATGTTATGATTATTGTTCATAATGGGTTACATCCGCTGATTTTGATACGTGTATTGAATTGCGGATGGAAGCTGTTGGTTCTGCTGCTCTACGTAACCGACAGCGGCCAGGATTAAGTTCGACAGCCTGCGCGTTTTGCATGCCACATATGTAAACATTGTGGCAGCTGTTTCGCCGTGCGGAACGTTGACCCTCATATAACATATCAACAGAATCAAGCACAGTCAGAAAATATTCGTCATCATTGTCTGGAATGTGCAGTACCTTCTCTGTGATGTTAAAAGGCAATCTGGCTTTCAGTGCGCCGAGTATATCGCGCTTAGCTACCGGTTCATCAAGAAAGTGACCCATATTCAAATATTTCTCAAAATACCGGCGAAAATGGCCACGTTTAGCGTTTAAAGGCTCTGGTTCCAAAATCTGTTTCCTTAGACGTTATTGTACCGACAGTGACCAAAACTCGGCCAAGAAAGCTCTTTCAAATTGTTCATATGTCACGCACCTGTCGGCTTCATTATATGACCAGACAGCTGCGTCACCCTGGATGTAACCTACAATGTAAGAAATTCTATTTCGGTCACTCCATGCTCTGGGAACGCATTTCTAAATGCTTTCAGAAAAATTACGGGAATACAGTACGGTTTTCTGGGATGAAAGTTTGAAGTTGCCTATGTATCGTATTTTCTTCTTCTTTGGCATTGTAATGTCGATTGCTTTCACTGTAATTATTGTAGTGATTGGCTGGTGAATGAAAATTCATGTACTGCCCACAAATGTCGCGACTGTAATTAGGTATCATGTGTACGGGTGTGTACAGTTGTTGCTGTGTGCTGTGTGTTGAGTACGGAGTATACGTGTTATACATATACCTGTTTTCATTACCATACCGAGTACTTTGATTATTAAGATTACTACACTCCGGGATTATGTCATTGTTTAGTTGTTTCTGACGTGCTGCGTTGGATTGAGCTGCCTCAACAATGACATGTTTATTATTTTTAACAAATTCGGCTGCAGTGTCGTGCACAACTGTCGGTAATTTTTCCTCTATACTATAGTCAAAATGTTTATTTTTCTGATCAACCCAGTCATGAAATTCTTTATTTATGTTGGCAAAATGGTTTTCAGTGTGTAATTGCAGTTTGTCTGCAACTTGTTGTAACATCCACGAGATAAACTTTAGCTACAGTGCGACGAGAGGAAATGATTCCTCCAACAGATATAAACATTATCTATTCGACATATGAAAAAACAGTGAAAACGATGATAAATATTAATTATTCATATAATATTTTATGATGTAATTGGACATATCGATGTGTATCATACAAAGACAATGATTATTGTAAATTCCTTTTATGTCTTCCTTTGTTTAAATCTTTTGTTGGTTGCCTTTTGTAGGCTTAGGAAGCAAGACGCGTATCAAATTGAGGTCTGTTAAGAAATTGTAATTATTTGTTAATTATTACTTGAGAATAGAGTTAATTATTATTATAAATGTGAATGAATAATTATTTGTAACTTTAATTCCTCTCTCAGTAAGCATTATCTGTGTTAATTATTTCTTTCCGCTGCAAGGAGCGCAATCATTGTTGATAGCGATTTGTATCGCGTTTTCTGTTTGTGTTTTCCTTAGAAAAAAATCAGATGTTTGCTTGATAACGTCTAAATAGTGCACAATAGGAAAGAAAAGTTGAATAAGCATTTCAAATACTTATCCTATTTGCTCTAACAATAGAAAATCTCTATCAATTGCCTGCCGCCATCTTAACAATTATCTCAGCGGCAAATTCAAATTACGGAACTCTGCAGACATAAATGCCAAAGGTAATAAAAATGTGTAAAAATAAATGTGCACCGGTGGTCCTGAACTCATTTTAATGAAAATAATTCGAATCAGATTGGTTCTTTAAAAACAGTGTTCATAGCACGATCCTTATAACAAACTTTTGTAGCTGATGTATGGAGCCGAAATTAATTAAGCACGAGTTGCGAAGAATATTGTTTCAGGTAACATATGTCAGTGTTGTGCGCGGCTGATACTCGGTGGTTGTAATGACCATTTTGCTGAAGATAACTGTTTCCATCATAATCCATAGTTGTATGGAATCTGTTGTATGAATTGTGATTTAGTGACACTTACACAACTTACAGACAACACCTTAACACGACGTTAACTTGGAGTTCTTTAGCAGCTTGACCAAATCTTAAGCCGGGAGAAAAATTATTTAGTAATTACTCACTGTAATAAAATAAGATCATCATTTTCATTTACAAATTAGCTACATACCAAACCACTGAATAACACAGCGAACGCCACATTGTTTATCCATAGTGTTAGCTTTGCCTTGAGTTACGGTAATGCGTGTTTTTATTGGGTTATGAACTGACGGATAAGATTTGACTTGAGCGATGATAGCTTCGCATGTAGCATTTAAAAATTTGACTTCAGTTTCAATATCTTTTATGTCTTTTTTTTCATGCTCTAAGTTCAGTTCGGAAAATTTTGAGTCAAGTTCGACACTTTTGCACTCAGTCTCGTGTTAATCTCGTCTACTCTTTCACACAAGGTGTCGTTACCTCTTAATTCAGCCTTAATCTCGTCATGTCGCGTTTTAAAAACTGTCATGTGCTCGTCAACGTCTTTTATGTTTTCAATCATCTGATTATGTATTGATAACATATGTGCGTCGGTGTCTCCTTTGTTTTTAGTGATTCTGTATTGATGACATGTTATTTTTCTTTTCAGTCATTTGCATGATAATAGCGTCAAAGATACTGGTAATATTTGTCAACTGAAACTGTTCCCACTCCCCCCACCCCCCCACCACCCCCACCCCATTTGTTTGTCATGACGCGACGCACAAGAAAGAGCTCTGAGCTGGATTTAGCTATTTGACTAGTGGTCGGCCTATTTATGAAATTCCTGTCACTATGCATGTTAACTGCTATTATAGTCAACTCTGGAGTCGTTGTCACTGTTTTGTTCAATGTCCAAGTTGGACTCGATTTGTGTCTGTTACCTGTCATGTTCCATTGTTTCCAATTTTACACCATATTTAAGATCTATGTGACGATAATGAATGTACTTATATGTTTTGACGATGCCATTACGGCCTTATCACGTTAGGACATGGTGTAGAACAGATCTGTATATTATCATTACTGACTGAAAACGGTCATCGACAAAGGAATTGATATTGTTATCAAAGACTGGAATTAAAAACATTTCCATTTAGTTCTGAGACTTCCTGCTGAGTGAACACATTGTGGTGTAGCATGAACACAAGATTTTCTTCGTGACTGAATAAAATAGGCACATTCATGGTTAGTGCAAGGTCTGACCACAGCAGACAAATTACTATTATATCTGGGTCCATTGATTTGACAGAAACTGCTACCGCTTTTGGCAGTTCGCTGGCCCACTTGAGGAGTTAGCGACATCGTAGCAGTGACAAAGCAGAAAAAAATAGGGTCATCGTGGCGTCCTAACCTGATTACTTTGTGCCTGAGTTTTTTCTCTGTTGGGGCTGTGTGACAGGAATGGAAGCCTTGATGAAGCAAGTACACTTACTTTTTACATACGTAGATTCGTGCTCTGAGGACAGTTCCATGATATCTGTGAGTCGACAGGAATCTACTGTCAGCCACCATAAGACTTGGCCTGCGCTAACTGCTGAGTGAAGTGTTTGAACTTAGCGCCTACCAGTCACTCGGCCACCTCCAGGCCTACTTCCAGTCGCTGCCAGAGCCTTGAGCCCTGGAGGGCTACTGTTCAACTGTTTAGCAATGTGGACAGGCAGCCACCTTCACCTGTATGGATACAGTTTCATTGTCCATCTCCGGCTACAGGGGAGGGAACTACGAATGAGAGCTCTCGTCCTTTCGTCAAGTTTTTTTTTTTTACGGGGGGTGGGGGCGGTGGATGTCTTCTGATAGGTTTGATGCGGCCTGCCTCTCCTGTGCCAACCTCTTCAACTCAGAGTAGCACTTCAAAGTTATGTACTCAATTATTTGTTGCACATATTCCAATCTCTGTCTTCCTACATTCTCCACCCTCTACAGCTGCCTCTAGTACCACGCAAATCATTCCCTGACGTCTTAACAGGTGTCCTAACATCCCGTCACTTCCCCTTCTCAGTGTTTTCAATATATTCCTATACTCTCCCATTCTGCGCTTAACCTCCTCATTCCTTACATTCCTCAGTCCACCTAACTTTCAAAATTCACCTGTAGCACCACATCTCAAATGCTTTGACTATCTTCTGCTTCAGTTTTCCAACAGTCTATGTTTCACTACCATGCAATGCTGTGCTCCAGACGTAGAGCTCAGAAATTTCTTCCTCAAACTAAAACCTATGTTTGGTACTAGTACACTTCCCTTTGGCAGGAATGCACTTTTTAACAGTTCTAGTCTGCTTGTGATATCCTCCTTGCTCAGCCAATCATTACTTATTTTTCTGCCTAGGTAGCTGAATTCCTTAACTTACTGTATGGCCATTAGTCCAGATGTTGAGTTTCTCGCTGTTCTCATTTCAGCTACTTCTCATTACTTTAGTCTTTCATCGATGTACTCCCAATCCGCATTATATACTCAGTAAATTGTTCATTCCGCTCAGCATATCGTGTACCATTAATTCTTCTTCACTATTACTCATCATAGCAATGTCATCAGCGAATCCTATCATTGATATCCTTTCACCTTGCATCTTAATTACACTCCTAAACCATTCTTTTATTTCCGTCGTTGGTTCTTCGATGTACAGATTGAACAGTAGCGGGATGGAGGGAGAGGGGGAGGGGAGATTACACAGCTGTCTTACACCCTTTTTAATCCGAGCGCCTCGTTCTTGGTCGTCCACTCTTATTATTACCTCATGGCGTTCAGAAAGAATGGTATCTGTCCCTTCTGCCTTATTTGTTCTTAAGTCTTCCCAAGGTCTCTTAAATTCTGTCTAATTTCGGAACCCCTATCTCTTCTAAATCGAATCCTATTTCTTCTTCTATCGCATCAGACAAGTCTCCGCTTCCTAGAGGGCTCAATGTACCCTTTCCACATACCCGCTCCGTCCTCTGCCAGCAACAGTGAAATTCCCGTTGCACTCTTAATGCTACCTCCCTCGCTTTTAAAGTCACCGGAGGTTGTTTCGACTTTCCCATATGCTGAGACGCCCGCCCTCGTGGTCTCGCGGTAGCGTTTTCGCTTCCCGAGCACGGGGTCCCGGGTTCGATTCCCGGCGGGGTCAGGGATTTCTCCTGCCTCGAGATGACTGGGTGTTGTTGTGCCGTCTTCATCATCATCATTCATCCCCATTACGGTCGGAGGAAGGCAACGGCATCGATCCCCTACGCTCTGTAAAGAAGCATGGGACTTTATTTCATTTCATATGTTGAGACAGTCCTTCCGCCAATGATTCCTTTTTCGACTTCTTCACATTTTTCATGCAGCCATTTCGTCCTTAGCTTCCCAACACTTTCTATTTATTTCATTCTTTATCGACTTATATTTTTGTATTCCTGAATTTGCCTAAACACTTTTGTAGTTACTCCTTTCATCGCTCAATTGAAGTATTTCTTCTGTTACACATGGTTTCTTCTAGTTACCTTCTTTGTACCTATGTTTTTCTTTCCAAATGCTATGATGCCATTATTAGAGATGTCAATTTCTCTTCAACTGTACTGACTATGGACCCATTCCTTGCTATATCTATAGTCTTAGAGAAATCAAGAGTATCTCGTTATTCCTTAGTAACTTCTGTATCCCACTTCTTTACATAATGATTCTTCCTGACTAACCTCTTGAACTTTTTCCTTCTCTTTATCACTACTACATTGTGATCTGAGTCTATATCTGCTCCTAGGTACGCCTTACAATCCAGTAGCTGATTTCGGAATCTCTGACAGATCATGATCTAATTTAACTTAAATCTTCGAGTATCGCCCGGTTTTTTCCATGTTTGACATCTCCTATTGTGATTCTTAAACAGAGTATTCGCTATTTCTGGCTAAAATTTACTACAGAACTCAATTAGTCTTTCCCCTCTCTCATTTCTTGTCCGAAGGCCATATTCCCCTGTGACCTTTTCTTCTTCTCCTAGCTCTACAATTGCATTCCAGTTCGCCATGACTACTAAATTTTCATCTCCCTTTATGTACTTTATTACGCTTTCCATATCCTCATAAACTTTTTGTATTTTTTTTTATCTTCAGCTCGCGACCTCCGCATTTATACCTGAATTATCGTTGTCGGTGTTGTTGTTGTCTATTATGACAGGAACATCACTGAACTGTGAACTGTAACACACTCTTGTGCTACTTTCTATTCATTACGAATCCTAGCACCCTATAAGATTTTCTGCTGCTGTTGATATGCCCTATACTCACCTGACCAGAAATCTATGTCTCGTTTCCACTTCACTCCGCTGATCCCTCCCATATCTAGATTGAGCCTTTGTGTTTCCCTTTTCAGATTTTCTAGTTTCCCTACCACATTTAAACTTCTGACATTCCACGCCCCGTCTTATACAACACCAGCATTTCGTTACTTATCTTTTCGTTGATTATTCAGTCTTTTTCTCGTGTTCATCTCGAACTTCGCAGTCCCCTCCTGGATATCAGAATAGGGGACTGTTCCGGAATGTTTTGCGAGTGGAGGGATCATCACTACACTTTTTCAATTACAGGTGACCTTTCCTATGTATATACGTTATGTATCTATAACGCAGTGGTTTCCATTGCCTTCTGCATCCCAATGACTTTGATCACTGCTCAGTTTTCTGCCTTTAGGGACAGTTTCCTACCCCAAGGACAAGAGGGTGCCCTGATTCTCTATCTGCTCTTCCGCCATCTTCGACAAGGCCGTTGGCAGAATGAGTTGACATCTTATGCCACCAATGCTGATTGTTAATCAAGGTTTAAACACTGGCTTGTTTCGAACCCAGGACCTTGGACGTTTTGACTAATAGTCAAAGACGCTACCCTGTAGCACGGGTGTGTTACATGGTCCAAATTCAATGAACTTTGAAGCGGCTCCTAGTCAGTGCACGTGCTGTTCCGTGCCCGCTGAGCTGCAAATATCACCACACACAGCCAGAGCTTGCAGGCCATCTGCTAACCTAAGTGATTCTACACCTGCCGACTTCAGCAAACGCTCTGGAGGGCGTTGTCGCACAAAATGTCGTTATGTTTCATGTAATGTGTTCATTAGTAATATCATTGATTAACTGGTCACGTTTCCTTGCTGCCATATCTACATGCAACCAAACATCCATTCGCCACCCCACAATTACCCCATCCAGGATGATGAACTGTCGGCTCCTGATGCTACCAACTCAGATCCACCCGTCACACTTTAGTGGCCACCCACCCGCAAAACTTACAAGTGATGACAGATGTGGGTGCTGTAATATCAACCACCACCGATATTGACCTCTGCAGTTGGATTGAAGACCACATCTCCTGTCACAGGTAAAGGCAGCGAGAAGCAAAGTGGGGTGGGTGGTGAGACGTGTTATTTGCTGATATTGAGGAAAACGGGGAAGGGAGGACCCACCAACGTAACTTCATTTTACACTACCAGTTTATTTAAAAATATATAATCATAAGTTTGTTTTCTTTAAAAATCAACAAATTTGTGAAATGAATAAGCTTTTACAAGAGAAATCAAAACAAGAACAACATAACAATAATTATAAGGGCCCGGACCTGCAGCCCGCCCATTATCGGGTGAAACAGCGGTGTTTACTACCGCGCTGGACACAGTTTCTCTTATTAAATGCCCTTCTGCAACGAATGAAAACATATAAGTAACACTGATGACAAACGTGTTTCAATTACTCAAACTAATGACGTATTTTCTTTTAATTTGGAAACTGTATGTCGACAGGTTCGGGGTTAAGTTGCGCACCTATGCTTAAGGGTTAAACAAATTAGTTTGGTTCAAATGGCTCTGAACACTATGGGAATTAGCATCTGTGGTCATCAGTCCCCTATAACTTAGAACTACTCAAACCTAACTAACCTAAGGACATCACACACATCCATGCCCGAGGCAGGATTCGATCCTGCGACCGTAGCGGTCACGCGGTTCCAGACAGAAGCGCCTAGAACCACACGGCCACACCGGCCGGCTAAACAAATTAGGATCCAATTATGACAACAATAAGGCTTGCTTTAAAGCGAGCAACCTGTCCGTTTCAATCAGCAACAAGGTGCGACTAGATCCCAACCCGTCCCTTTTGGCAATCTTATTCTGACAAAAGCCCTGGTGACAGTTGGCTGTTAATGTGGTTAAGTTAAATTGCTTCTCAGTAATGAAGGTAACTCTGAATAACGCTTTAAAACATTACGCATCAGCACTTATTACAAGAGAACTCACACGGCGTAACCACAAGATCCAGTTTAAAATACACCAACAACGACCCAGTCCTTCAAAAACAGGTACGCACAGCTTAGTAAAATAGGTAGTTCAGATTATTTCAAATAGAATTACAATCAGGGAATCGAACCCATTAACATCTAAATCCATCCGCAAAACCCCTGTTTGTTTAACGTCAACCTGTGCCTTGGTATAGTTGTTCCGATTGTATTTCCGACTAGGAGCTGATTCATTAAGACATTAACGATCGGGTTTGAACTAGAAAGAAATGGCAGTATAATATCAGAACAAATTTTCAAACCACTTCCAGTGTCTAGTACAATATTACGGTCTACATTTACGGCCAAAGAGCCGATCCAGGGTGCGTCGCGGCGGTTGCTGGGTGGTGCCGATGACAGCCAGGTAGAAGGGGGAGCCAGGCCACGAGCGGTCGTCCGACACAAATGTCGGACTGCTGCTTGTGGTCAACGCTGACCCCGGTGAAGTACTCCGGTATCTTTCCTCTGCCCAGGCCCTCCTAGCGTAGCTTGTGGCTTCCGACCCTCGGGCCTCGTGACCACCTCTTGCCGCGACGCTAGTGCCATTCCCCAAGCTTGGTTCCTCCACCCCTCAGGCCAGCAAACCCGTATATACAAGGCGTTTCACTAAATGTGTTTGCCTCTGTAAGTTACGATGTAGTATTTATTACGGTACGAAACGTTACACTGTCTGCGGAGCTGTGAACATAGTTTATTGTGTTATTATCCAAAGAATTACAGCAAAAAGACACAATTTTTAAATGAAAAAACAGTTGTTTCTATCACGCACTGGAATCAGTAACACCAGTTGTGTATATACATCAATTTATATTACATTCCCATCACTTTTAGTTTGGGAGCTACAACCCTTCAAAGTTTCAGGGGCAGATACTACACGCTGAGCATAACGCAGTGCGCCTTCTAAATGTGGTGAGGCCGAGTTGTAACGTCTCCGGTGTCACGGGGCGAGAAGCTTCCTCGATGCGCTGTTAGATTGCCGACTGTCGCCGCACACGGCCGTATCCCGACAGTTCAAGCCACATAGACAAACGGGACTCAATATACCACAGATAGTGACATCGGATGAAGATGGCATACACAAACAACGAGTACGTTGACATGTTGCTGATGCTCGGGGTGTGCCGACGCGATGTCACTGGAGCAGCTATGGGGTACGCCGTGAGATATTCTAGGCGAAGAGCTCCGGCAGCCACTACATTCTTACGTGCCGAACGACGACTTCGGGAAACAGGCAGCTTGGTAATGCGCCGCAGTAACAGACGAAGAACTGCCAGAAGTGGGAAGACCGAGGTGTTTGTTTTAGCTGCAGTAGACCACGATCCTCATGTCAGCTTACGAGCCGTTGCTGCATTCGCTGATGTCAGTCTCACATCTGTGTAGTGTATAGTACACGGCCACAGGTTTCACCCTTACCGCCTGTCACTGACCCAGGAGCTGCAGGGAAACGATTTCCATGCGAGAGCTAAATTCTGTGAATGGGCTATGCGTAATTCCACACTGGAGCCTTTACAAGGTGTTATGTCCTCTTATGAGTCCACGTTCACACATTATGGTGCAGTGAATCGCCATAACGTGCACTACTGGGCCGCAAACAATCCTCGGTTGGTACGACCTGTTCACCGTCAACGTAGGTGGTCTATTAATGTATGGTGTTGAATCCTTGGGGATGAAATCATCGGTCCACACTACTTCCCAGATACACTGGCAGGTGAGTTACATCGCGCGTTAATAGTCGACAGTTTTGGTGGTCTCCTTGAACATGTGTGTCTACGAGCGAGAGTCCATATGTGGATGAAGGACGATGGTCACCCAGACCCTTCTGCGAGTGCTGTCGTGGAAGAACTAAACAACAGGTTTGCACGAAGGTTGTTCGGGAGCCATCGTCCTCATTCATGGCCCGCAAGGACGTCTGATTTAATACCATTAAATTTCTTTCCATGGGGATATCTAAAGGGTCGTGGTTATGTCACAGCCCAAATCCCCAGATGATCTAAAACGGCGTATCGAGGACGCATGTTGCTCCGTGACACCGTCTATGTTACATCTTATCTGAAAATCCTTTAGAAGGAGGAATGCATTGTGCATTCAGGAACATGGACGCACATTTGTACATCTCATTTAAATCAACTTCCCATCGACAGAACATCCATCATCCACCATACAGCCAAGTATTATGTAGAGCTTCTGGCATCTGGCTCTAAAACTTCAAAGGGTTGTAGCTCCCAAACTAAAAGTAATAGGAATGTAATTTAAATTGATGTATACACAGCTGGTGTTACTGATTCCAGTGCACGATAGAAACAACTATTGTTCCATTAAACTCTTTGGATAATAACACAATAAACTATGTTCACAGCTCCTCAGACAGTTTAACTTTTCTTATGGTGACCTACTGCAATAAATATTTCCATCGCCTATTACATTGTAACTTACAGAGGCAAACACATTTAGTTAAACACCTTGTACATCGGCAAGCAAAGAGGTTCTGAGGACACAACCCGCAGATACCAACTCTTCCTTATAGATATTGCTAACGGGGCTGCAAGAGGGATAGTCGATTATACCCTTGAGTTAGTGGCACCAGACAGAACAGTCTACTAACTCAATGGCGCCACTGCTAAATTAGACCAATTTTTTCTTCTCCGGGTCACATACAGGCGAGACGATAAATATGAACTTAGAGTTTGGAAAGTGAGACCAAATGGCAAACTGGTTGTAGTTCTGTGGGAACACTTAAGAGTACAAAATGCAGCCCATTAGGCAGTAGAACACCATTTAACAAATCAGCCTTAGTTGAATTCCACAAACGTCGTCGCTATGGTAACTTTGCTAAGCAATATATGCAGTGAAAGTGACTCAGGTTTAGTCATAAAGTTTAAAGTAATTAATTCAGTTGACTATATTGTTATTGTTGTGTCTGCGTGTTTTATTCTTTCAGTTGTGTCATGTTATTGCATTTTCAACGCTCCTTCATTTATTCAGTTACCACAAGTATGGCTGATCCTCTTTTCGGTAAGTAATTGGAGGATATATTGTCGTTTGTAAATGTCTTGGTGCTACTGCAACGCTAGTGTTCATCCAAATTACTTATCTGTGCTTGAGAGGGGAATCAAAATCATTTTTTGGATACCATGAAGGGTTGAGAAACGCGATTATATTCGATGAGCTAAGGCAAGGGATGGTGTAGAGCTGTAAGAATTACAATAGCACAGGGTACTTTCGAGAGCGGTTTAGTTGGGTGTCACAAGTGTAGTACGAGACAGTGGTATGTTTTGTCAATGGAATCAAAAAAATCAGTGCAAATACTAAAAAATCAGTGCAAATACTTATAAGCTAACGAAGATTGATGAACAGAACAAAATCATTTTCCAAATGGCAAAGCAAAGAGGATTGAATGCTTTTCTGTTGTAGATGCCATCCGATATGTCTAAGCAGATACAGACTGGAACCCCACAGGATTCGGCAGCCGTCTTTAATATTGTTTCAGAGCTCGAGCGGATGAACGTCGCAGAAAAAACGCAATAAATGGAAGTGTTTCCTCTAAGAACATAAAACGTTATAGATGTTCATCACACATCCAGAGTCAGTGTTACCACACAGATGTGGAAATTGTGGTTTGTTACCAACAACGAGACTGTGAGAAAAAAGGCAAAACCGGTAGGCACGGAATATTCAATGGTTAGATGCCAATGGGAACCTCAAGTCAACCGCATAGTGTTCCAAGTGAGTTTTAATGCTGTGAAAACTTACGCAGTGGCAGAGTGTTGTTTAGTGGGCGTCCTGAATGGTCAGAGGCATTTTATATGACACATATGTGCATATGTCGCAAGCCAGAGGAAAATTGCTTTGGGTGAGCGTTTAGATTGCTGATTCGGTTATTTTCGTAGACACTCTACAACAAGATGATCTAGAGAGGTCAAATGTGGTCCGTTGCTATAGGCATGCCGCCAGTGCAGCTGCATTGCTTGTAAAATTAGAGTATTTGAAACATAGTGTGCTGGAGACAAATCAAAATACCTAATCACTTACAACCACTTATGGAGAAATTCATCAACCAGCAACTAATAAATGGCATAAAAAAGGGAAGTGCAAGTCCCTGTGCAACACTTGTTGTCGTTGTGCCTAAGAAATTATGACTCTATAGTGACTATAGATACTTAAGTAGCAGAACAGATGCACGTTCAGTACCTCACATTGCACAATCTTTGAATAACTTACGGGACTGTCAATATTTTTCTACGATAGATCTAAGTAATGGTTACCATCAATTGCAAATGGTGCCAGAGGGCAGACGAAAAATTGCATTTTCAGTCATTTGGGGTCATTGCCAGTATTGTGCAACGTCATTAGATTTAAAAATGCACAAGCCAAATTTCAGAGGTGCTGGAAAGAGTGCTAATGAGTCTGAAGATGCAGAGATATATATTATATGTTTTTATAGGAGGTAAAAGTGCGTGTGCAATGGTTGACGGAAGTTTTTATGAGATTATGATCCTTGCAACTCACCTTGAGGGTTGACAAATGTCACTCCGCCCTAGAGGAAGTAAATTATTTGGAACACGTGATTAGTCGGACCCAAGGCTCATACCGGCACTAAACATTTTTCCAGTGACCCATATGAGTAAGAAGTTAGAAACTTTTTGTAACTGACAAATGTTTATAGAAAATTTGTAAACATGCCTGCAGATATTGCATGACCACTTATGCATCTGTCAAGAAAGGATATGAAATTTTAGTGGACACGAACGTCAGGTTGTATAAAAAAAATTAAAAGAGGCATTAACAATGGGCTTTGTATTGATCATCCTGGATTATGAGAAGAGATTTGTGCAGTCATTTCACGCTTCCATCTAGTGGATGATGCGTATCGACCCAGGAGGTGCATGTTAAGGACCCTCAAGAGGCTTATGATTCTCAGCAGTTAAACAAAGCCAAAAGAAATTAATCTAAGACAGATTTGGAACCGATATAGGGTGTCATTTATTTCAGGCATATCTGTATGCCAAAAAATACTAATTGTTAATGGCGCACACAGCCATGTAGTGACTGTTGATGGTGAACAATCCTCTGCAGACTCACGTGGTTGGCATTAAATTTAATTCAGTTTGACTGTGAAGTGATTCATTATACTGGCAAGAAGCATAGTAAACTGGACAGGCTTAGCAGCAAAGTTGGGATAGTACAGGCAATAGGTATCAGCCTTACAGAGAGGCAGTAGGCACAGGCTTCTCACACAGATTGCCAGCTACTTGCAGCACAGCGGCAGATCGTTGTGAATGACTGGTTATTATGTAAGTTAACTAATCTAGGGCAGATAGCAGAACCTGCTGAGCTAAAGGGGGGAAGTATTGGAGGAAATACATGATCATACGTTACTCTGAGCAGCGGGGACGTAGGATGATGGTTTGGTGAGAGGTATAACTTCAATGGTGAAGTATGGGAAAATAAAGGCATAGACCAGTACATAACAAGCATTGTGTAGCATGTGCGTGAAGGGTGGATCTAAGCCATCAGCAGTCTGTAAACAGAGTTTTACAGAGGCGTGCAAACCCTTTGAGATGATTGAACTGGACATCTTAGGAAGTTTTAACTGTACACAAGTGGGAAACTGCTATGTTCTGACAGTTATTGATCATTTATTGCAACATGTTGTGATTACCACCATTTCAAATCAGCAACCAACTATGGTGACAAAGGACACTTGAAATACCTGGTTGTTGATCTTAGACCAGGGTATCAGCTTCATGTCAGATTTGATGAAGCATTTGTGTCACTTATAATGTCTTTACAAACTAAGGTTCAGACTGTTGCAGCCACAAGTTATTGGATGAATGCCATATGGGTATCATAACGGTTACTAAAATGTTGAGCTACTATGTTAATAGTCACCATAATGATTGCAATTTTTAAGTATTGTGTGTAGTGCCAACATACAATTCAAAAAGATACACCAAAGTAGTCTTCCTCTGTATGAGGTATAATATGGGAGGAAGATGCCTTCACCATTTGATGTAGAGACTGTAGTTCACTGGGGATCCCTTTGACCTTTTCAGGGTATTCTATATGGTCTGCTGCAAGTGTCAGTACAAGCCATTAAGGATAAGGTGAAGATGAATAGGAAGGGTAGAGAACAACAGGAACTTGCATGACCCACATTGAAAATGTTGTATATATTAATGTCATGGGAGTAAGAAACAGGCTAACAGGTTTTGTTGTCAGCATGTTCTTTGTGTAAGAAATTTTGTTTGTAACACTGGTTAGGATGTTTTGTTGTTATGTGGGTAAGAAAGACAGTTAAAAGCGGCACCTCTGTCACATTGTGTGTGCTTAGAGTATTTTATTGTTAATATAGGAGCTGAAATGTTTTTCCATTTTTTTCTTTCCTCTGTGTGAACAAATTACGACGGTGGGTCCTCTGAAATGATAGGGAGTGTGGGGTGAGGGGAAAGTGATTGTGACTTCCTTTTCCCAGATAGCACCAAAGATGATAGTGACGAGCGTCATAGTCCTGACAGTACTGGACATCTTCAGAAGGGTAGGAGTAAGGGCAATTCAATACAAGACCAGCACTTACTTGGAAGGTGTGGCGTTGTTCTGCAGGCAGGAAGATGTAATTCTCAGCAATCACCAATGGACTTTTAAGGCTCACATATAATGATGTGAAGTGAGGAATGAAGTATGAAGGTTGAAGGAAATGTTTCCAAAATTGCACCTTGAGGAAGGGAAAAAAGGTAGTACTGTACGAAATATCAGAGGAATATCAGGGGCTATGTTTGTCCTACTAATGGTGGCATGAACAGTTGCATGGAACCATAGATTTGCTGCTATATGTATTTCACTGATGTAAGACGGAATGGTCGAAAGCAGTAGTATAACCACTGAAGAGGGTACTCTGAACATCAGATAAGGGAAGTAGAGGACAGTAAGGAAGCTGTAGTAGAATAGAAGACTACACAAATGATAAACCTAGTGCCGGCCATTCTGATTAACATGTGTACTCTTGGCGAGATAAATGTAGTGTTAACGTGTTACATAAAATGGCTGTTGTCATAGTAAATACGAATGTAGTTGAATCTACAAGATGCAAGAGTGGACGTAGCGACGCTCTTTCAGTCGTTATCTTACAGCATATAGGATGCATGAGAAAAGGTGACTGCATTGAAGGTTATACATCATGTGGTGCATGAACAGTTAAGCATTACACTTTGACTCCAGAGCGATTTCTGGGAGAACCACCCAATTTAAGGATCATTACTCCATTCTGCCATTCTTTCACTTTATTTCCATGCCGCAGCAGTAGCAATGAGTGCTGACTGAGCATAGCTCTTAATGCCAAAGTCCATGCACAATACGAGTGTTGCACAGTCCTCCCCTGCTTAATGAGAAGCTCTGGGGAAGGGACTTAATGTTGATGTTTGAGGATGGGAGACGCTACAGAGGAAACAGGTCACGATATGCCCAACTTAACCAGTACAGACCAACATGGAAGTTTGTGACGTACATTTGCTTTCAGGCAAGAAATAGGAAAAGAACTGCCCTTTTTTTTCAAAAGACCAGCAAGCTCTAGATCTGTATGATTCGAAGGTAATTCCCAGGAACTGCCATAAACAGGGAAGGAAAGCTACACAGTAGTTGATTGTTGACTCATGGTACAACTTGTGAGATTACAGTGTCATATTTACAACTTGTAGATACTGTTATTGGAATCACCGATATAAATATGATACAGTCTTCGTTGTACTGATCAGACAGACCAGTGGGAGTACTCCTGGCCCAGAACCTGACCTACCTCAACAATACCCTGGCACTGAAGCGCCTATAACGGTGCTCAGTCAAAATAGTAAAAATTTTGTTCTTTAAAACATAGTATGGTGTGAACGATTCGTTGCACTCCGCAAAGTCTAAGATTATTCTGGGCTTCGCTAACAACCAGAGCAGTTTTTTCGCATCAGCCCTGTTCGTACAGGTTTATCAGTGAAACTTATAGATCCAATACCGAATGGTTTCTTCCATCACGGTAGATTACTATAAATCCGTTCCAGAGATCCACGGATGTGCACAGTCACAGGCCAAGCCAGTGATGTCAGAAACTACCGGAGCTTGTATGCTTGTTTAGCCGTAAGGTACCTTCACCGAGCGTGATGCCTCTACACACAAGATCGGTAGAGGGCTTGTCCTGGCAATTTATTTGCTTTAAAGTCTTTCAGTCATTTCTCTATGCCAGCGACCCTTATTACTATGTCGTCCGTATGGGAGTCTGTCCGATGGTCGAGTAACAGTACATTTGTACAGTTCTCCTATGTAAACAGTTTCTTGAACATGAAAATTAACACTTGCACTTTTGTTTTGCAATCTTCAAATGTCACATCGCATTGGTCAAAAAGGGACTGACTGGAAGCTGTAGACTCGCTTATAAATTTTACACAGGACCCTAATGTATACTAGAGGAAGAGGTAACAGAGGTGCTAAGAAACGCAAGAAATGGAAAGGTAAGTGGATGAGGAGTAGTTGTTATCGAACTGTGGAAATATGGACCACCTCAAATGTTGAGTTTTTATATGCACATTGTTCAATCAGATTAAGGAGGGAGACAAAATACCAAGAGAGTGGTTATCATACGTATCTGCTATCTACAAAAAAGGAAACAAGAATTACCCAAATAAGTGGGAGTACTCCTGGCCCAGAACCTGACCTACCTCAACAATACCCTGGGACTGAAGCGCCTAGAACGGCTCGGTCACAACGGCCGCTTCACGGTGCTCAGTCAAAATAGTAAAAATTTTGTTCTTTAAAACAAAGTATGGAGTGAACGATTCGTTGCATTCCGCAAAGTCTAAAATTATTCTGGGCTTCGCTAACAACCAGAGCAGTTTTTTCGCATCAGCCCTGCTCGTACAGGTTTATCGGTGAAACACATAGACCCAATACCGAATGGTTTCTTCCATCACGGTAGATTGCTATAAAACCGTTCCAGAGATCCACGGATGTGCACAGTCACAGGCCAAGCCAGTGATGTCAGAAACTACCGGAGCTTGTATGCTTGTTTAGCCGTAAGGTACCTTCACCGAGCGTGATGCCTCTACACACAAGATCGGTAGAGGGCTTGTCCTGTAGGCTGCTGTAGTCAATCGAATGCACCCGTGGTGTACGGAGTCCAGTATCTTTATGGATGTTAGTCGTCGCGACCCGTAAAAAGTAAACTCACAGTATAGATGAGAGTGCCTGAAATCCTTAACAAACTGCAATGAACAGGATCTTTCCGCGCCCCTGTTCTTCCCATTCAAGCACTTCATGTTTTCCAGCCCTGTGAGAGTCCCAGGTTATAGCTCCCTGAGTTACGGTAGCCAAGTCAGTTTTACGTCAAACAACAGACCCAAGGATGACACTCTCTTTTTTTAAATATGAAATAATATTCCACAGCCTTACATCTGAGAATGTAGAAGGGGGACATTCACAATTAAAATCATTTCATCTTTCTCATCGGAAGAATTCAAACCTGTACTAGACCATTCATGCAATCTCTTGTCAACAGTAACTTAGGAGAGGAAACTGTAGGACTAGAAATGGAGTAGAAGATTTAGACGTCATCCACAAACAACGAGCGGTTCACAATATGCCTCACTGCAGACTGTATGCAACTGATCGCGATTAGGATCTAAGTAACGCTTAAAACGCTCCACCGGGGGTACCGTAAAAATGAGGACAACTATCGGCAAGATCATTCCTGACTCTGTACGAAAAGTTACGTTCAGCAAAGAAGGTTCCCAGAAAAATAGGGAGACGACCGCGTAACCTCCATAGTCTAATTGACTAATGATACTGTGTCTTCATGCAGCTTCGTATGTCTTTCCAGTGGCGAAAAGAACTGATATTAAATTGTGCTTTCGTAGTAATGCCTCCTGTACAGCCGCCTTCAGTCGGTTGATGTTATCAAGAACGAACGATATCTTCTGAATCATCACTAGAAGCGAAGAAGATTCCTGGATTCCTAGAGTCCAAACGAAGCGGGAGTCAATCCTCCGCTCTCGCATATTTTCTACACAGCTGACGACACTTCGATATCTGATAAGCTGTGTGCAGTCTATCCCTGGTTTAACAATGTGGATCACTATCGATACCCGCCAATCGTCAGGATATTTCCTGTCACTCCATATTTTCTAAGAAAGGCAATTGGGATTGCTTTATATCCAGGCCTAAGGTGTAGTGGTATGCCGTTAAGTATTAAGTCTGGTCGAGGAGCAGCTGCTTGACTGCACGTAGCATTGTGTCGGATTCCCACATAGAGAAGATGATGTTATACAACTCTTCATTGTCGGAATGGAAATGAAGTCGTCTCCTCTCCCGAATTCGTGATACGCGTGGAAACCTGGAATTGGACTCATGGACGGTGTTAGGCTGTAAAGGTTCCACGCCTTGGTCTGCGAGATCTCCATTGGCGTGACTTTTAGGACCCCATTGTCATGTAGGGCAGCTAACAGACACGACATCCTCTGCCATGATATCTTCTTACTAACTTCCATACTGCAGCAGGGCAAGTTCACTGGTTAATGGACTTCAGAAACTCGTACTATAAGCACTTCCTGCTCTCCTTCATGGTCCGCAGGGCTTTGGCTCTCTCTAGACGGAGAGCGGTGAGGTTCGCAGTCTATGGACTGTGATTCAGTCTGCGCAGCGTTCTCCGCCTGTCCCTCGTAGCACAAAGACACCCTTCGTTCCATCAGGCCTGAGACACCTCTACGGCAGAGTCGATCACATCGGTAATGCGATTCATCCAACCTCGGACCTGTCACGACGTTCAGATACACAGCCAACTGGCTATACAGCGTCTATTTCCCTTGCTGAGCTTTTCTCTCAGGCTCTGTTGTTTGTAAAAGGGAGACAGAAATAGGAAAGCTGTCGTTGGAATGGAGATCGTCCACTACCCCCCACTGGACAGGATCTGCGAAGCTAGGACAGAAAACTGTCAGATCAACGGCGCAGAATGACAACACTTTTACCCAAAAATATGTTGTTAAGCCCTTATTCAGGTGGCATAAGGCATAGTGTGTTAATACACTGTCAACCAATCGTCTCCTTGAGCAGGTGGAGTAACAGTTTCTAATGGCGGTGTGGAAGCTAGTGGCTTAGCTCGAAGAGTGCCTCGCCATTCTGCAGTTACTGAGGTGGGGGTTAAACAGAACGTAGGGTAACTGAAATAACACAACTGCTCTGGTGTTGTGATTAGGGTGACAGACGAGGACGAAAATGTGTCAATGACTCCTTCGTTAGCCATTTTGCCTCTTAGGTCAATAAAGCCTGAAGCCCTCTAACATAATTTTATCGCAACCCTTGTAGTGTGTATCCTCGAGGAACAAGCGGCCTGTGCACTTGATATAGAGCACAATATCATTGAAGGTGGTCTAGGTTGACTTGGCGGGTCCAGAAAAGGGATTATTTCCGTCGTCACATTCTCGACAGCAGTGACAGCTGCCAATTTCGTCGTGCTGCTTTAGGTTCCTTTTCATTTGGACTTCAATTTGGTATTCGAAGTAACCCTCCTTTTTTGCATAGCAACACGGAAAGATCCGCGAGTGAGTTTACCAGACAGTACAGGTGCAACATATGGTATTAGGGGCAATGGCAGCAGATTTCCAGTATTACAGTTTCCCGAATCTAACTGTCTGGTGGGTACACGTTTACTAGATACTGCCATGTGGCCTGCGCAGCTACTGGAGCAGGTGTTGGTAGCGACATCTGTCGCTTCTGTCTACGTTGACACGCTAAATTTAACTGTGGTATGTTCCAATGCTGATACAAGCTGCATAACTTTAAATAGTTTCTTCGCCCTCGCATAATTTCTTGAGTCTTTTGTCGTCCCTGCGGGGAGACACTCTCTATTCCAAGCTGTATGACGCTTGGAGCAGTTAACACATACAGGTAAAGGTGTGCATTCTACACCTGGTTCATGGGCTGGCTAAGTACAGTTCTACAAGTAACATGACCATACGTTCGGCACCTCAAACAACGCAATGTATTTATGAAATGTGGGTGAGCAGTGAAGTGTAAGAAATGTAAGTGGGTAAATCTTGCGAACTGGACGTGAAAGCAAAGGTAGGTGATCTTTCAACGTTTCCAGTCGCTGTCTTTACCAAGCTCTGCACATCCGTAACACCTGTCTCTAGCCATTCCTTTCGTTAGTCATCAATATCTTCGTCCATTAGGTCTTCACGTGATACCACTCTGCGAATCGAATTTAGAATTTTCTTTAACTCCTTGAAACAAGTTAACACAAAAAATGTAAAACAGTACAACTGTAAATTACGGCTTAAACATTAAATGTTGCTGCGCCGGCACTAATGAACGTTATACACATGCGGCCCGCCACGAATTCCTCTCCTGCTCCAACCTCTTTATCTCAGAGTAGCAATTACACCCTAAGTTCTCATTTATTTTCTGGATGTGACGGATTCTCTGTCTTCTTCTGCAGCTTTTACCCTCTGCAGCTCCCTATAGTACCATGGAAGCTAGTCCTAGTGACTTAACAGATGTCCTATTACTCTGTCCCAACTTCTTTTTAATCTATATATTCCTTTCCTCACCGATAGTGCAGAGAACCTCCTCATTTCTTGCCTTATTAGTTCACCTAATTTTCAACATTTTTCTGTTGCACCACATCCCAAAGACATCAATTCTCTTCTGTTCTGGTTTCCCCACGGTTTATGTTTCATTGCCGTACAATGTTGTGCTGCAAACGAATATTCTCATGATTTCTTTCCTCAAGTTGAGATCTTTGTTTGACTCTCGCAGAGTTCTCTTGGCCAGGAATACCGTTTCCGCCGATGCTAGTCTGCTTTTTACATTCTTCTTGCTCCGTCCGTCATGGGTTATTTTGCTGTCTAGGTTGTTGAATTACGTAACTTCGTCTACTTCGTGATCCCCAGTTGTTCCTTGCTGTTCTCATTTCCGCATCGCCTCACTACTTTCGCCTTTCTCCAATTTACTCTCAATTCGTGTTTTGTACTCATTACACTGCCCATTCCTTTCAGCACATCCTGCAGTCCCTTTTCACTTTCAATAAGGATAGCAGTGTCATCAGAGAATCTTTATCACTGATATCATGTCACCCTGAATTTGAATCGCACTCTTGAAACTTTATTTTAATTCCCACACTATTTCTTCGATGTACAAATTGAACAGTAGGGGAGACAGACTACATCTAATACCAGATACCCTGTCTTTTCCCTGTCGACTCTCGTTTCTTCTTCTATTACATCATCAGACGAGTCTAAGCACTCACTGAGGCCTGCAGTGTACTTTCTCCACCTATCCGCTCTCTCCTGTGTATGTAACATTGGAATTCCCCTTGAACTCCTAATCTTACCGCCATTGCTTTCAACATCATCGATGAATCTCCTTTCCATAGTCATTTCTTTTTAGATTTCTTCTAATTTTTCATGCAGCCACTTGGCCTAAGGTTCCCTGCACTTCCTATTTATTCCGTTCCTAAGTGCCTTGTATTTCTGTATTCTTGAATTTACCTGAACATTTTTGTACTTTCTTTTTTTTCGATCAGCTGAAGTATTTCATCTGTTATCCATGGTTTCCTCATAGTTGTATTCCTTGTACTTACGGGTTTTTTTCCCAACTTCTGTGATTGCCCTCTTTAGAGACGTCTATTCGTCTTCAACTCTACTGCCTACTGAGTTATTCACTAGCGCAGTGGCTATAGTCTCAGAGAACTTCAAACGTATCTCTTCATTTCTTCGTATCTCTGTAGCCCACTTCTAGTCTTTAAACTTCAGTCTACTCTTCATCATTACTAAATTGTGATACGTGTCTATATCCGCTCGTGGGTGTACCTTACAATCCAATACCTGATTTCTAAATCTCTGCCTGAACTAGATGTAATCTAACTGAAACCTTCCCGTATCTCCCGACCGTTTACAAGTAAACCCCTTCATCTTGCAATTCTTGAACAGGGTATTCGCTGATATTTATTGTAGATCTCGATCAATTTTTCTCCTCTCTCATGTCTACTACCAAGTCCATATTCTCCCGCAAACATTTCTTCTACTTCTTCAACTATAAATGCATTCCAGTCCCACATAAATATTAGATTTTCGTCTTCCTTTACGAAGTGAGTTATTCATTCATCCCCCAGGCTGTCGCTAAGCCATATCTCCGCAGTATCCTTTCTTTCAGAAGCGCTAGTTCTGCAAGATTCGCAGGAGAGCTTCTGTAAAATTTGGAAGGTGGGAGACGAGATACTGTCAGAAGTAAAGCTGTGAGGACCGCGCGTGAGTCGTGCTTCGTTAGCTGAGATGGTAGAGCACTTGCCCCCGAAAGGCAAAGGTTCCGAGTTCGAGTCTCGGACGGGCACACAGTTTTAATCTGCCAGGAAGTTTCGTATCAGCGCACACACTGCTGCAGAGTGAAAATCTCATTCTGGAAACATCCCCCAGGCTGTGGCTAAGCCATGTCTCCGCAGTATACTTTCTTTCAGGAGTGCTAGTTCTGCAAGGTTCGCAGGAGAGCTTCTGTAAAGTTTTGAAGGTAGGAGACGAGATACTGGCAGAAGTAAAGCTGTGAGGACCGGGCGTGAGCCGTGCTTCGGTAGCTCAGATGGTAGTGCACTTGCCCGCGAAAGGCAAAGGTCCCGAGTTCGAGTCTCGGTCCGGCACACAGTTTTAATCTGCCAGGAAGTTTTACTCATTCAGTGTACTTATATACTTCCTCTATCTCTTCATGTAAGCCTGAACTACCATAGTTGGTGTTGGTTTGCTGTCGATTCTGAAGAGAACAATCCTATCACTGGACTGTTCACATTAACTCACTCTCTGCCGTACCTTTCTATTTAAAAGAAATTCTACTCTCATTTACCATCTCCTGCGGCTGTTGATATTACCCTCTACTCGTCTGACCAGAAATCATTGTCATCCATTCCACTTCACTGACGTTCACTATAGCATTGCATTTGCATGTCCCTTTTCAGTATTTCTAGTTTCTCTGCCACGTTCAAGCTTCTGAAATTCCACACTCCGACTCTTAGAACGTTATTTCTTCGTTGATCACTCAGTCTGTTTCTCATGGTCACCTCCCCCTTGGCAGTCCCCTCCCGGAGATCCGAATGGAGGACTATTCCAGAACGTTTTGCCAATCGAGAGACCATCAGGACACTTTTTCAATCATAGGCTACATGTCGTGAGGATACACATTAAATGTTATATGTCTAATGCTATGGTTTCCACTGCCTTCTGCGTCCTCATGCTGTCGGCCATTGATTATTCTTCCGTCTTTTAGGGGCAGTATTCCACCCCAACGGCACGAGATTTCCCTGAACCACTGTCCGCTCTTCCACCATCTTTCACAAGGCCGTTGGCTGCATGCTGTTTGCTGATGATTTTTATTCAAAATTTAAGCGGTTGCTAAGCTGTGATCGGTACATGTTGGCTTTTGCTTACGACCTTTCACAGTGAGTATTATGACATGTTTTAAAAAATTTAAACTTGGGAGTTTTATGAGTCGGGAAGGCGGTGAGGGAGAAAGGGGGTATTCTATAATGAGGTGCGTTCAGGAACCTAACATTTTAGGAATTAATCACTGACTTTGACACACGATGCTCCACGTTGTTCCATAAAGTGATTTTGGACCTAATAAATTCATGAACAGTGGTATTTGAAACACGCCCAGAGGTCCTTCTGACAGGGATCTGGCGACGTCTACGAGTCCCCAGCTCAGGAGATCTGGGTTCACCAAGTCCGTAACCATAAAAAGAATGCTTAGCAACATGGCGTGCTATTTTTCGCGGACTGTGGGGCACGCGTAACTTAACGAATGCCACGGACGCGGCAAACAATACCCTCCCAGCACGTCAGGTTTCCACAGCCATTACTTTGACCACCTGGCGCTACGTTTAGGTTATGCTAAGGCCGATGGTTGTGTCCTATATTCGAGTTCACGGTTGAATTCTCATGAAATATCTCGATACAGATGTAAGTCGACTGTGTACTTACTCGTAATTCTCTCCAGATCTCCGTAGGCTGTCGAGCGACTGGCACGCTGCCAATATCAAATCACTACCGTTTATGACCCATAGTATATAGTTAAGGCAACTCAGTGTGACGTACTGTACTCGTAGCTCATTTCGATTCGATGGCTGGCTGCTACAGAGCCAGTGTTTCTGCCTGAACTTAGGTCCTAAGTTCTAAATTTCGCACCCTCTACACCGCCGTTATTTGCTATACTCTTCGGAGTTGGAAATTCAAGCGCCAGGAGTTACGTTATTTATGGGTGAATTAACTTATACTGAATAATTTCATCAGAATGATGAGAAATCTCACTACATAGGCTACTATGAAAGTTATGGCTTTATCGATTTCTGTCGATTCGTCCTCTATCGCTGTGTGAACAGAAGTAGTCACTTTTCATAGCCTTTCTTTTCCATATATTACGGAAACATCTCGTGCAGGTGACTTCATTCACTCTCTTCATGTGAGACAGGAAAATCGAAAACGCTTGCAGCAACCATACGGCTGAAACATTCTTTGTGCGGCTGTCAGCACGGAGGAAACATGAGCCGATGACGTACGCGCTCCGTCCTCCTGAGAATCCCAATTAGTGATGTCTGACGCAGCACAGTTACACAAAGGTTGTGGCTATTCACTGTCTGGCGCCAAGGGAGCTTCATCTGCTGCAATTAATATTCTGTTTGGTGGCTTGCTGTAGCAATTACAAACAAATAATTCATTGTTCTCTAAGTTTCCTCGTCCTGGCAAGATCTGAATGTCCTTTATGATGTCCTTCAATAGGGTTACTCACGAAGTACTTACAGTAATTGTATCTGCCAAGTTTCATAAAACACAACTCAATATTGACTGATTAAGTGCTTTCATTTTCATACTATCAATTTTGAACATTAAGATGGAAGACTAGACATACGTTTCTTACATTTACTAGTGTGAAATCTTTGTTTTTTACGTCAGTTGTTGTTTCGTTTCATTGGTCAATATTTCACCCATTTTGGCCAGTAATCCGTCGTTTCTAAAAACGTGGTTTGCAGAAACATTAATGAAATTCGACCTCAGTTAATATGAGCTGTACGGTACTTAGGGCTTTCAATTTTCATAACGTGGACCAATGTGAAAATAAAGTATCAAAAGTCGCGGGCATAACTTTTATAGGACTTCAAATTGTTGTCTGCAAAAGCTGTTTTAAACGAAATGAGTGCGTTGTCAGTGAATGAACGTCTGCTGCCGACGTATCTGTGCTTTTTGCCACTGTCTGGAGCCTCATTTGAAGTCTGTATCATTCTGCATCGGTTTCATTCCTTATTTTTACTCTCTCTCTCTCTCTCTCTCTCCCGTTAATACCTCCCCCCCCCCCCACCCCACCCTCTCACTCACTCTCTCTGCATACGTGCCTGCGTGCGCATGCCCGCGTGCTTCTGTGTGTGTGTGTGTGTGTGTGTGTGTGTGTGTTTATGCCCAACCATTTCATTTGACTCTGCTCTAATAAATTTATTCTTTTATGTGTTCAACGGTGTTCGCTTACATTGTGCTACAATTCGTTCAATAGTTGTCTTCTTACGCTGTTGCTCTGTTTACGAGATATACTACTGGCCATTGAAGTTGCTACACCAAGAAGAAATGCAGATAATAAACGGGTATTCATTGGAAAATATATTAAACTATAACTGACATGTGATTAAATTTACACCCAATTTGGGTGCATAGTTCCTGAGAAATCAGTAGCCAGAACAACCACCTCTGGCCGCAATAACGGCCTTGATACACCTGGGCATTGAGTCAAACGGAGCTTGGATGGCGTGTACAGGTACAGCTGCCCATGCAGCTTCAACACGATACCACAGTTCATCAAGAGTAGTGACTGGTGTGTTGTGACGAGCCAGTTGCTCGGCCACCATTGACCAGACGTTGACAATTGGTGAGAGATCTGGAGAATTTGCTGGCCAAGGTAGCAGTCGAACATTTTCTGTATCCATAAATACTCGTACGAGACCTGCAACATGCGGTCTTGCATTATCCTGCTGAAACGTAGGGTTTCACAGGGATCGAATGAAGGCTAGAAGCCGACCGGTGCGGCCGTGCGGTTCAAGGCGCTACAGTCTGCAACAGCGAGACCGCTACGGTCGCAGGTTCGAATCCTGCCTCGGGCATGGATGTGTATGATGTCCTTAGGTTAGTTAGGTTTAAGTATTTCTAAGTTCTAGGGGACTGATGACCTCAGAAGCTGAGTCCCTTAGTGCTCAAAGCCATTTTTTGAATGCTAGAACCACGGGTCGTAACACATCTGAAATGTAACGTCCACTGTTCAAAGTGCCGTCAATGCGAACAAGAAGTAACCAAGACGCGTAACCAATGGCACCCTATACCTTCAAGCCGGGTGATACGCCAGTATGGCGATGACGAATACACGCTTCCAATGTGCGTTCAACGCGATGTCACCAAACACGGATGCGACCATCATGATGCTGTAAACAGAACCTGGATTCATCCGCAAATGACGTTTTGCCATTCATGCTCCTAGGTTCGTCGTTGAGTACACCATCGCAGGCGCTCCTGCCTGTGATGTAGCGTCAAGGGTAACCGCAGCCATGGTCTCCGAGCTGATAGTCCATGCTGCTGCAAACGTCGTCGAACTGCTCGTGCAGATGGTTGTTGTCTTGCAAATGTCCTCATCTGTTGACTCAGGGATCGAGACGTGGCTGCACGATCCGTTACAGCCATGCGGATAAAATGCCTGTCATCTCGACTGCTAGTGATACGAGGCCGCTGGTATCCAGCACGGCGTTCCGTATTACCCTCCTGAACCCACCGATTCCGTATTCTGCTAACAGTCATTGCATCTCTACCAACGCGAGCAGCAATGTTGCGATACGATAAACCGCAATCGCGATAGGCTGCAATCCGACATTTATCAAAGTCGGAACGTTATGGTACGCATTTCTCCTCCTTACACGAGGCCTCACAACAACGTTTCACCAGGCAACGCCGGTCAACTGCTGTTTGTGTTTGAGAAATCGGTTGGAAAGTTTCCTCATGTCAGCACGTTGTCGGTGTCGCCACCGGTGCCATATTGTGTGAATGCTCTGAAAAGCTAATCATTTGCATATCACAGCATCTTCTTCCTGTATGTTAAATTTCACGTCTGTAGCACGTCATCTTCGTGGTGTAGCAGTTTTAGTGGCCAGTAATGTATTTTACTTAATGCTGTTGATATGATTGTGGCTGATTTTAAGAATTCTTTATTTTTCTAATTTTGTTAGATAATGAATCCAAGCGCTCTAAATTTTAGATTATGAACTCCTGCTTTTCGAGTCTGTGATGTTTCTAAGCTCTTCAAAAGTAGTCTGCCAGATTACAACAAAGTGCCCGACCGGGGTTAGATTCTGAAGGCTTTTCCTTACGGGGGTAAGCGCTCTACCGGCTGAGCAACCCAAAGATAAATCTTGACCCCAATAATCTCTCACTCACACAACTCAAGTTCAACTACATTTACATCTATATCATACTCCGAGAGTCACCTAATGGTGTGTGACGGAGGGTGCATTCGTTGTCACTATCTGATCCCTAGAACCATGTTCCACTCGCGAATAGTGCGTGGGAAGAATGATTGTTAATAAGCCTCTCTATTAACCCTAATTTCTCGAATTTTTTCCTCGTGGTCAATGCGCGAGGTGTATCTGGGCAGAAGTAATATATTGTTTGACTCCTCCTGAAATGTGCTGTCCCGAAATTTCAATAGTAATTCTCTCCGTGAATCACAACGTCTCTCTTGTAACTCCTGCCAGTGGAGTTTGTTTCGCATCTCCATAAAGCTCTCTCTCCAGCTAACCGATCCCGTAACGAAACGCACCGCTCTTCGATGGATCTTCTCTATCTGCTGTATCAGCCCTACCTGATAGGGATCCAAGATAGGTGAGCAATACTCAAGAATCGGGTGAACAAGCGCCTTATAAGCCACTTCCTTCGTGGATGAGTTACATTTCCTTAAGATTCTTCTGATGAATCTGAGTCTTGTGTCTGCTTTTCCCACTCTCTGTTTTGTATTGTCACTCCACTTAAGGTCGCTCTGGATGGTTACGGCAGGCGCTGTCTCCAGCTGTTTGTCATCAATAATGTAGCTGTACAGTAGCGGATTTCTTTTCCTGTGTATGCGCAACATGTTACATTTATTTACGATTCGCTGATGACATTGCTATCCTGAGTGAAAGTGAAGATCTGCTGAATGGAATGAACAGTCTAATGAGTACACAGTATGGTTTGAGAGTAAATCGGAGAAAGACGAAGGTAATGAGAAGTAGTAGAAATGAGAACAGCGAGAAACTTAACATCAGGATTGATGGTCACGAAGTCAATGAAGTTAAGGAATTCTGCTACCTAGGCAGTAAAATAACCAATGGCGGACGGAGCAGGAAGGACATCAAAAGCAGACTCGCTATGGCAAAAAAGGCATTTCTGGCCAAGAGAAGTCTACTAATATCAAATACCGGCCTTAATTTGAGGAATAAATTTCTGAGGATGTACGTCTGGAGTACAGCATTGTATGGTAGTGAAACATGGACTGTGGGAAAACCGGAACAGAAGAGAATCGAAGCATTTGAGATGTGTTGCTATAGACGAATGTTTAAAATTAGGTGTACTGATAAGGTAAGGAATGAGGAGGTTCTACGCAGAATCGTAGAGGAAAGGAATATGTGGAAAACACTGGTAAGGAGAAGGGGCAGGATTATAGGACATCTGCTAAGACATGAAGGAATGACTTCCATGGTACTAGAGGGAGCTGCAGAGGGCAAAAACTGTAGAGGAAGACAGAGATTGGAATACGTCAAGCAAATAATAGAGGACGTACGTTGCAAGTGCTACTCTGAGATGAAGAGGTTAGTACAGGAAAGGAATTCGTGGCGGGCCGCATCAAACCAGTCAGTAGACTGATGATCAAAAAAAAAATTTACGTTCAGGATTAACTGCCAGAGTCTGTACCATTCATCAATTCTCTACAGGTCGTTCTCACTACCTTCTGGCGTTGCTACTTTGGTATAAACAACTACATCATCTACGAATAGCCTTAAAGAGCTTCCGATGCTTTCTACTAGATCATTTATATATACTGTGAACGGCAACGGTCCTGTCACGCTTCCCTGTGGTACTCCGGATATTACCTTTACATTTAGTTCCGTTAAGAGCGACGTCTTGAGTTTTATCTGCAAGAATGTCTTGAATCCAATCGCAGTTCTGCGTAAGGGGGGAGATTTGCCACGAAGAGAAATTTCTCTTTGACAACATGCTATGAAACTTTGAGTATTTCACTAGAAAACGTCACTAAGGTTCATGACGAAAATGAATCCTCATAGATCATGTACAGTTTTAATAATTTCCCTGTGCTCACAAACGAGTAAAGTTCATTTCATACATGTTTCCATAGAGTAGCAGTTGTCATACATAGCCCCAATTTACCTGGTCTAGAGGTATCAATCACCACTCCAACGAAGGACACACGGAATAATGGCCGTGCAATTGTTTCATGTTACACCATGGCATAGGATGTACAAGAAATGTGTATATTTTTGTCCTGCTATTGATTGATAGGTGCGACGTACTAGCGCACCAACTAATATTCGGTTGGACATTATTGCTAACAATTTTCGATGTCAATTGCACGAATGCGTCCCAGATATGCACCGAATTAATTTAGTGAGTTGCTAAATGACTAATAATCAATAAACCTTGTACAGTTTTAGTAAAGATGTTATTAATTACTCATTTATAAGAGTGTAAAAGGAGTGCATCTTGGTACTGTAGCATGACATGAATTCTTCTTGTATAAATGTATACTGGATGCTGTATGATGCGACCTCTCCATTCCCTCGATACTGTTCCGTCATGCTGTGCAAGGAAACTCACATGACAGGCGAAAAGCGACTACTTTTCCTCATTCAACATGAAGAGGGTAGTAGTTTAGTGACGATACCTAGAACTGTGGTTGGTGAAATTATAATTTGGATGGGTGGATGGCAATTTGTCTGTCCTTAAATAAAAGACAACCAAGGAAGCAAAATGAAAGAGGATGGTGTTTAATCACATGGAACATTAAGCAAAATCCTCGGTTCAGTGCTCCTAAAATTGCAATTTAACGATTGCAAGAATGTGGCAATGAAAGACGTGAAACTACTGTGTGGAAGATTATCAAGTGGTGAAGATTACAACGGAAATATATCAAGGAAGAGATCATATATGAACAATGTGAACCAAGGAAAAAGTTTCATTTCACATGACAAACATTAACCAGGATTCGAATGGTGGAATACTGAGAGGAATAGTGAGAGGATATCCAGCTTGTTTTCATCAGACAGAAGAGCTACGGTGTAGCGAAAGCCAAAGAACGATCTGCTATAAAACACAACTGGGGGAGTGTCTTGTGTACAGGGTTGCATTTTATCATCTTGAGTTGAAGAAATTATTTTCGTTGACACCACGTTAAACAAGGAGAGATATCACACCATCCTGCAAGTAAACTGGCATTGGTTTGCAGGAAAATTGGGGTTGAGATACACGTATAAATTTTTTCAAAGTAACGACCCAAAGCATACTTTGTAAATGTATGGATTTCTTGTAACTGTCTCGAAGTAACTGGGGCACAACTTCAGTTACCATATTTTAATCTCATGTAGAATTCACAAAACAATCACGATAATAGGGTTTGGATAACAAGAATCGTATCGAAAGGTCTGAAGGAAGAATGGGAACTAACTTGGCCTGGGTACATATCTGGTAACATTCAAGGGCGCTTGGAATCTGTTGTAAAGCGGAAAGGATATCCCACAAGTCAGTGAGATCCAATATTATTTCCTTATACAAGAACACCCCCCCCCCCCCCCCCCATGAACCATGGACCTTGCCTTTGGTGGGGCGGCTTGCGTGCCTCAACGATACAGATAGCCGTACCGTAGGTGCAGCCACAACGGAGGGGTATCTGTTGAGAGGCCAGACAAACGTGTGGTTCCTGAAGAGAGGCAGCAGCCTTTTCAGTAGTTGCAGGGGCAACAGTCTGGATGATTGATGATCTGGCCCTGTAACACAAACCAAAACGGCCTTGCTGTTGTGGTACTGCGGTCGGCTGAAAGCAAGGGGAAACTACAGCCGTAATTTTTCCCGACGGCATGCAGCTTTACTGTATGGTTAAATGATGATGGCGTCCTCTTGGGTAAAATATTCCGGAGGTAAAATAGTCCCCCATTCGGATCTCCGGGCGGGGACTACTCAAGAGGACGTCGTTATCAGGAGAAAGAAAAGTGGCATTCTGCGGATCGGAGCGTCGAATGTCAGATTCCTTAATCGGGCAGGTGATAAGAAAATTTAAAAAGGAAAATGGATAGGTTAAAGTTAGATATAGTGGGATTTAGTGAAGTTCGGTGGCAGGAGGAACAAGACTTCTGGTCAGGTGAATAAAGGCTATAAATACAAAATTAAATAGGGGTAATGCAGGAGTAGGTTTAATAATGAGTAAAAAAATAGGAGTGCGGGTAAGCTACTACAAACAGCACAGTGAACGTATTATAGTCACCAAGATAGACACGAAGCCCATGCCTACTACAGTAGTACAAGTTTATATGCCAACTAGCTCTGCAGATGACGAAGAAATTGATAAAATGTATGATGAGATAAAAGAAATTATTCAGGTAGTGAAGGGAGACGAAAATTCAATAGTCATGGGTGACTGGAATTCGACAGTAGGAAAAGGGAGAGAAGGAAACATAGTAGGTGAATATGGATTGGGGCTAAGAAATGAAAGAGGAAGCCGTCTGTTAGAATTTTGCACAGAGTATAACTTAATCATAGCTAACACTTGGTTCAAGAATCATAAAAGAAGGTTGTATATATGGAAGAATCCTGGGGATACTAAAAGGTATGAGATAGATTATATATTGGTAAGACAGAGATTTAGGAACCAGGTTTAAAATTGTAGGACATTTCTGGGGGCAGATGTGGACTCTGACCACAATCTATTGGTTATGAACTGTAGATTAAAACTGAAGACATTGCAAAAAGGTGGGAATTTAAGGAGATGGGACATGGATAAACTGACTAAACCAGAGGTTGTACAGAGTTTCAGGGACAGTATAAGGGAACAATTGACAGGAATGGGGGTAAGAAATATAGTAGAAGACGTATGGGTAGCTCTGACGGATGAAGTAGTGAAGGCTGCAGAGGATCAAGTAGGTAAAAAGACGAGGGCTAGTAGAAATCCTTGGGTAACAGAAGAAATATTGAATTTAATTGATGGAAGGAGAAAATATAAAAACGCAGTAAATGAAGCAGGCAAAAAGGAATATAAACGTCTCAAAATTGAGATCGATAGGAAGTGCAAAATGGCTAAGGAGGCATGGCTAGAGGACAAATGTCAGGATGTAGAGGCTTATCTCACTACGGGTAAGACAGATACTGCCTACAGGATAATCAAAGAGACCTTTGGAGAAAAGAGAGCCACTTGTATGAATATCAAGAGCTCAGATGGAAACCCACTTATAAGCAAAGAGGGGAAAGCAGAATGGTGGAAGGAGTATATAGAGGGTCTATACAAGGGCGATGTACTTGAGGACAAGATTATGGAAATGGAAGAGGATGTAGATGAAGATTAAATGGGAGATACGATACTGCGTAAAGAGTTTGACAGAGCACTGAAAGACCTGAGTCGAAACAAGGCCCCGGGAGTAGACAACATTCCATTAGAACTACTGACGGCCTTGGGAGAGCCAGTCCTGACAAAACTCTACCATCTGATGAGCAAGATGTACGAGACAGGCGAAATACCATCAGACTTCAAGTAGAATATAATAATTCCAATTCGAAAGAAAGCAGGTGTTGACAGATGTGAAAATTACCGAACTATCATTTTAATAAGTCACAGCTGCAAAATACTAACGCGAATTATTTACAGACGAATGGAAAACTGGTAGAAGCCGACCTCGGGGAAGAGCATTTTGGTTTCCGTAGAAATGTTGGAACACGTGAGGCAATACTGACCTTACGACTTATCTTAGAAGAAAGATTAAGGAAAGGCAAACCTACGTTTCTAGCATTTGTAGACTTAGAGAAAGCTTTTGACAATGTTGATTGGAATACTCTCTTTCACATTCTAAAGGTGGCAGGTGTAAAATACAGGGAGCGAAAGGCTATTTACAATTTGTACAGAAACCAGATGGCACTTATAAGAGTCGAGGGGGATGAAAGGGAAGCAGCGGTTGGGAAGGGAGTGAGACAGGGTTGTAGCCTCTCCCCGGTGTTATTCAATTTGTATATTGAGCAAGCAGTAAAGGCAAAAAAAGAAAACTTCGGAGTAGGTATAAAATCCAGGGAGAAGAAATAAAAACTTTGAGTATTTTTAGGTTTTTGAGGTTTTTGATGACATTGAAATTCCGTCAGAGACACCAAAGGACTTGGAAGAGCAGTTGATCGGAACGGACAGTGTCTTGAAAGGAGGATATAAGATGAACATCAACAAAAGCAAAACGAGGATAATGGAATGTAGTCGAATTAAGTCGGGTGATGCTGAGGGAATTTGATTAGGAAATGAGACACTTAAAGTAGTAAAGGAGTTCTGCTATTTGGGGAGCAAAATAACTGATGATGGTCGAAGTAGAGAGGATATAAAATGTAGACTGGCAATGGCAAGGAAAGCGTTTCTGAAGAAGAGAAATTGGTTAACATCGAGTATAGATTTAAGTGTCAGGAAGTCGTTTCTGAAAGTGTAGCCATGTGTGGAAGTGAAACATGGACGATAAATAGTTTAGACAAGAAGAGAATAGAAGCTTTCGAAACGTGGTGCTACAGAAGAATGTTGAAGATTAGGTGGGTAGATCACGTAACTAATGAGGTGGTATTGAATAGGGTTGGGGAGAAGAGAAGTTTGTGGCACAACTTGACTAGAAGAAGGGATCGGTTAGTAGGACATGTCCTGAGGCATCAAGGGATCACAAATTTAGCATTGGAGGGCAGCGTGGAGGGTAAATATCGTAGAGGGACACCAAGAGATGAATACACTAAGCAGATTCAGAAGGATGTAGGTTGCAGTAGGTACTGGGAGATGAAGGAGCTTGCACAGGATAGATTAGCATGGAGAGCTGCATCTGACCAGTCTCAGGACTGAATACCACAACAATAACAACATGCAAGAACAGTGCACGAGTTGATAACAAAAACTACCACTAAAAGAAATTTTGTTTATGTGACAATACGTTGTACATCGTTGATGTCAGTTTTTTATCGTTTATATTTGCTGTATCGCTCCCTATGGATATCTTACCATTCCTGTGACAATATAATGACCTACCTTTCAGTCTACTTACAAGTAGAATTTGGTCGAAGCGCACTCCTCGCTGATGGAGCCCATTTTCGTCAAACAATTTAGCTGATAATAGAATCTAACTTAACGATAGTTGCATTATCGTACGCTAATATATTACAGAAGAAAAGTTGAAGTCACCGTATGGAACAACATTTGATTCTGTCGCTTACGTAATCTCCATAAGAAATCTTGATTGTTGGAGGAAAAGAAAATGACATCTCATGGATAAGTTAAATTATTTTACTGAACGTTTACAGAATTAGAACCAAAATATGCAGACATGTGTGATGTTCAGTAAGGTACCTGAATGACTAAGAAACTACGAGACCTCTTATCTTCCGTTCGTTTGGAGAACTGTTGTTAGAGTTCAAATCTTAGTATACATTGCGTCGAGACCCTGCATGTAACGTCATGAATGTCTCTGTACGGACGTATAGCTCTGTTGTAGTTGCATAAATAGTTACTCGTAATTTATAATATGAAGAGATGTTGTGTGGAAAAGGCGTACCAGACAGTGAACTCGCATCGTAATCACCACTTGTGCCTCTCCATGAGCAATTTTGCGTGGCCTTCAGTGTTTCACGTTACTGAATGTAATATGATAAGAAAAATAGGAATCTTGAACAAATGTTGACTATATTCTATAGAACTGTGACGACAGTTGTGCTCTTTGTCCACAGGCTTTTATCTGCAACCAACGGTAGCAGATTTCAGTTCACCTACATACGTTCCTGTCAAGAAAATCGGATCGATAAATCTACTGTCGAAAAAAAAAGAAGCATGGGAACAGTGTTCACTTGATATCATCTACAACACATTTGGCGGGAGTACTTCTAATAATGTGTGATATCTTACCATGAACTAAAGCGATCTTACTCAGAAATTCGATACGAAGCAAGGCAAATCGCTATGTCTGTTTATTTTTAATTCTTCTAGGCGGTTTCGGTTTATACGATCATCTTCAGACCAAAGGCTCTGAAATATATAAAATATATAGACAAGTATATTATATAAATATATGTAAGTACACTATAAATTTTATACATTTCAGAGCCTTTGGTCTGAAGGTGGTCGCAATGACCGAAAACGGTTTCCAGAAGTAAAAATATGGAACGCTTTTGTCAACGTGGGTGATACGTTCCTCAGTTATCAAATTCTTTTTTCGTTACATTTTACTTTCTTTGTGGATTCTTCAGGATACTCTAGTCGAAATTCCTTACTGGATCGCAAACGTTTGAACTTACACAAGGATTTCACAGGAAGACGCAACCTAAATATTCACGAAATATGTTCGTCAAATATATAAAATGACATGCCACTAAGGCTATTCCTTTGATCATAAACGTTTCCAAGAGTGTCGTTTTTGTAAAACTACCCTATATTTCAGCTGAAATAACTCTGAACAAGGACTTAAACTGCTGCTGAAGCCGCGAAAAGAGAAAATAAAGTTTTTCGTGACCGAATATCGGAAACAATATAGTGGTAAGGTCTAAAATTTTATTTAAGATTACATTATCTTATTGTGTACCATTGTTTCCATGTATTTCTTATTTGTTTAGACTACTACTTCTGTAGGACCAAATTGAGAAGCCAGTATCCATCGTCATGAAACGACTTACTATACGAAATTTTATCAGAAAAGTTAATAATAATTAAATAAAATTTACAAGAATGTTATGCAACGAAAAGATGCAAAGTACATATTAAAACAATTAATAAAATAATTCAGGAATTTGCTTGAATTTTTCCATTAACTCCCGACAAAATATAAGGAAAAACGTTTTCGGTGGTGCTGAGTCTCAGTCATACAGTATTTTTTGAAAGAATACAACGGATTTTGACTGTATATTTTCGTGTACAACCATTTAAGCAAAGGTGTTGAACTGTGTTTTGTCATGTTGCACAATACTCAGCAAAATGTTGTTAATGGTCTAAGAACATTTTACTCAATGGCGTTAAAGTGGGACTCTAGACTGCACAGAAGAAATATACATTAACATACAGTCAAATGGCAGTGTGTTCTTTCAAAAACAAAAAAAGAAGGAGTGAGACATGAGGAGGTTCTTACGACGATTATTGCTTAGATATTTTGTATTTTAAATCTTGTGGAAGGTTTTTGAAGTGGATGCATCAGAATATTGAATGCCTTTTTGCAGAAGACTCAGGGAGGTGCGATTAAAATGCAGACAGGATTTGTGTTTAACAGTAACTGAGTGACGGCTGCAAATTCTTGGCAACAAGCTCTTTTTATTAACAACAAAAAACATTAAAGAAAATTTATATTGAGAGGCCATATGATCTGATGCTGAGTGTGTTTTTGCCAGCTAGGGTGCAGGGGAACAGTAGCACAGCCATAGACAATTTTCTTTTCGTTCTTCATTACTAGATGGGCATCCTGTTAGTTAAAGGGTGAATGGCCTTTCAGACCATGATGCACAAATTTTAACTTTAAAGAGCTTTTGTACTCAAACAAATGTCACATATAATAAGAAACTATGTAGGAAAGTTAATCCAATAGCAACAGCGCGTTTTTTAAACCTCGTCAAGGAACAAGAGTGGCAGGATGTTTATAGTGCCGGTAACATAGATGACTAATATACTGCTTTCCTTAACACATTTCTCATGCTCTTTGATAGATGCTTTCCATTAGAACTTTCTAAACAGGGTACTAGCAGTAAAAGGCAGCCCAGGTGGATGACTGGTGGGATTGTGGGAATCTTAGAAGTAGTTACACTCAAGCTACAGTAGCCCATTGCAAACAGTACTGTAAGGTGCTTAAAGTGTTATTAGGAAGGCAAAGAGTTTGTGGTATGCAAATAGAAAAGCTAATTCACAGGATAAAATTAAAAGCCATATGGTCTGTTGTGAAGGAAGTGTCTGGTCAGCAGCACAAGTTCGTCGATATAAAGTCAGTTCGTAGTAAAAATATTTCCGTTACTGATAAGTCTGATTATGTACTGTATTTAACAATCATTTTCTGAACATTGCTGGTGAATTAAATAAAAGTTTAGTTTCCACGCCGGCCGAGGTGGCCGAGCGATTCAAGGCAATACAGTCCGGAACCGCGCGACCGCTACGGTCGCAGGTTAGAATCCTGCCTATGGCATGGATGTGTGTGTTGTCCTTAGGTTAGTTGGGTTTATGTAGTTCTATCTTCTAGGGTACTGATGACCTCAGAAGTTAAGTCCCATAGTGCTCAGAGCCATTTCAGCCATTTAGGTTCCACAGGGAAACGTATAACTCTCTTGGGGTTGGGTTGTTTTGGGGGAAGAGACCAAACAGCGAGGTCATCGGTCTCTATAACTCTCTTGGCAAATGCCTTTCCGAGATTGATGTGTGAAATACTCCTGTATTATACATACAACGGGGAGATTGAGTCAATAATGAAATCACCGAAAACTAAGGACTCTCATGGATACGATGGAGTGGCTAGTGTAATATCAAAGTACTGTGCTGCACATGTTAGCCCTGTATTTAGCCATATCTGTAGCTTTTCCCTTAGAAATGGTCAGTTTCCTGAACGATTAAAGTACTCAGCAGTAAAGCCGCTTTATAAAAAGGGAGAAAGGGGTAACTCAGAAAACTTTAGATCTATTTCTATGCCATCAGTGTTTGGTAAACGTATTTAAAAGGCTGTGTGTCTAAGGATAATTGATCATTTAATGTCACACGATTTGCTATCAAATGTACAGATCCGCTTTAGAAGTCGTTTAACAACACAAAATGCTATATTCCCTTTCCTCTGTGAGGTACTGGATGGGTTAAACGAAAGGTTTCGAACGCTAGGCGTATTCTTTGATTTAACTAAGGCGGTAGATTGTGTTGATCACGAAATATTGCTCCAGAAATTGGACCGTTACGGAATATGGGGAGTAGCTCACAATTGGTTCACCTCTTACTTTAGCAATAGTCATTCACTTTATTCACAGTTTTGAGAATGGCTGTGATGATGGGTCTGACTGGGGTACAGTCAAGAGCGGGGTGCCCCAGGTACCAGTTTTGTTCCTTAAATATATAAATGATATGCCCTCTAGTATTACGGGTAACTCTAAAATATTTGTGTTTGCAGAAGACATTGGCTTGGTAGCAAAAGCTGTTGTGTGCAACATTGGCTCGGTTTGAAATGTCAACAGAGACATTCGCGGCTTTTAGAAAATAAACTAAACTTAAAACACACTAAGACTCAGTTTTTACAATTTGTAACACACAATTCTACTAAACCTGACGTTTCAATTTCACAGAATGGGCATATGAATAGTGAAACTGAACAGTTCAAATTTCTAGGTGTTCAGATAGATAGTAAACTGTCGTGGAAAGCCTACGTTCAGGCTCTTGTTCAAAGACTTAATGCTACAATTTCTACTATTCGAACGGTATCTGAAGTGAGTGATCGTTCGACACGAGAATTAGTCTACTCTGCTTAGTTTCATTCGCTTATGTCGCGTGGTGTTATATCTCGGGGTAACTCTTCCCATTCTAAAAGAATATTTTTGGCTCAGTTACGGGTGCTTCGGGCAATAAGTGTTGACAACCCCTGTTCACGAGTCTCGGTATTTTGACATATATATATATATATATATATATATATATATATATATATATATATATATATATATATATATATATATATACACGTTACTGTCATTTGTTGTTGTCAACATTAGCTTATTGCTAAGAATAAGCAGATTTCACTCAGTTAATACTTCATACGTCTCACCTGCATTTGGATCGGACTTCCTTAACTCTTGTGCAGAAAAGTGTACAGTATGCCAGTATGCTGCTGCATCCACTTTCAATACGCCACCACTAGTATTCAAAAATCTTAGCAGTAATCCACGCCCTTTCAAATCGAAACTGAAGAGTTGCCTCATGGGTCACTCCTTTTATTCTGTCGAGGAGTTCCTTGAAAAATTAAGCTGATTCTTGTGGTATTGTTGATAGCTTGACTTCTTTTCGGGTTTATAAACATTTTATTTTTATCTGTTATTACTTTTATGTTACAATTTCATGTACTGACAAATTCCATGACTTTGGAGGTTTCCTCCCCAATTTGATCCTACCGAACTTGAGATGTAAATTAATAAATAAATAAACTAGATCACTTATAAAAAGATTGTACATTTGACCGCTAATTATGTCAACTGAACCGATCATTTAGCCGCTGGCGTAGAAAGTGGTCTACAGTTGTCTACATTATCCATCTCTGTTCCTTTTGTCAAGCGCTTTCACTGTCGAGTACTTTGATCGTTCAGGAAACTGGAATTAGCAAAGGAAAAATTACTGACATGGCTAAGCACTGTACAGCATTAAGACAGAGCATGTTTATTTATTGAAATATGTTTGTTAAAAGTATATTTGAAAAGAAAACTCATGCTGTAGAGATAATGAACTGACCTAATATTAATCCTTGAAGGCCGTGAGTAGCAAATTCCCATCGTATCAAAGCGACGCTAATAAATGGAAGATTAATCGTTTCTGAGCGCTACCGATGGTACGTTAAGATCACACATGGAGCTGCCAACACCCATGAAGTGTGCTGCCATTTCGTGAGCTTTTCAGGCACTGCCCGAGCGACTTACTTTTCGCGCTTTGGTTCACAACACGCACGCTAGAAGTTATTGTCATCTATTGGACAACTAGAGGTGGATACAAAGGGAAGTTCAGTTCTGAAAATTATTTGCTTGATCTACAGTATCTGTGACGCTCAGTAAATCACGAATTCATGGAATAAACTAGTTACACGAGCAACTGTATTAAAAATACTATTTGTGTAAAATACGCATAACTAGTTGTTTATATAATTCTGTGGTTTGATGCAGGAGGTCCATCAAGTGAATTGAAAGCAAATGTATCCTTTGAGATGTGCCACCAGAATACTTAAGCGACCAGTTGCATGCAATTTTTTCATTACATACATACACTTTAATTTATTACAAGTTTCCATTAATTCGTATGAACATCTGATCTAAATAAAGGCTGGACTGCTTACATTTCTCATTCACAGTGGTGTAGAAATTCTGTGGAACTGCTAATACTCTGACGCTTTTATTCTCTTTGTGATGAATCCCCGTGGTTTTATGCTTCACGAAATGCAAATGGATATCTGAAATCTCGTGGACGCCTGCGGAGACTGACTGTAACAGTTTAAAAATTCCCTGTGATAGACAGAATTATTTTTTAGAATTCAAATTCGAAATAATAGACACAGTCTTCAAGCAGGCAAAAGACACGATAAGAAAATAGAAGTAGGCTACAAACCCAGAACTACGACAGGAGTTCAATAAGAAATCCTTTTTTTTCTGAGAGCAAGTTTATAATATTCAAGCTTCCAATACGCCAAATTATTCCCTACACTTTTGGCTACAAAACCCTTTTTTTAATGTAATCTCCGTTCAATGCGATGGCCTTAGCCCACCACACTGTGTAGGAGTGTACCACTGTACTGGTTGACGACGGGGCCATTATCATTCACGTACCGCTTCCCACGGAATAAATCCTTCATTGGGCCAAACAGATGAAGTCGGAAGGTGCAAGTTCGTGCTGAAAGGTGGATAAGGAAGAACTGTTCAGTAAATTTTTGTGAGCTTAAGAGTAGATCATTGTACCATATAGGAGGACTTCAAACAGAATAACCCATCCACATTCGCAGAAAAAGGTCTACGTGATTTTACCGGCCGAGTGCGCGGCTTTGAACCTTTTCTTCGGAGGATAGATGGTGTGGCGTCACTCCATGGATTGCAGCTTTTTACCAGCTCGGTAACGACGTTGGACAAAACATTGTCACTATAAGCCTTGAAACGCGCAAGCAATTCCGCGCAGATAATCCTTAGTTTGTCTTCTTAGGTGGCTAGGAACCCACCCGGCATATACCTTTGAGTGCCCCAGCTGGTGGAAGAGTGTGCAGTAGTACCAACAGAGACGTTCAGTTCAGCAGCGAGGTGTTTGACTGTGTTCCATAGACCACCTCAAATAAGAGTGTCCGCACGTTCCGACATTACGCCTATAAATATCTGCGGTGCTCTGGTATTTCGTCAAAATAAACTCAATAACAGATTCCTGCTTGCAACGTACTTCCGTTACAGACACCTTTTGAAGACTACCTATAGCACCGTCACATATCAAAACTACATGGAACTATGGAACTGAAGCGGAAATGTACAAATGGTTCAAATGGCTCTGAGCACTATGCGACATAACTTCTGAGGTCATCAGCCGCCTAGAACTTAGAACTAATTAAACCTAACTAACCTAAGGACATCACACACATCCATGCCCGAGGCAGGATTCGAACCTGCGACCGGAGCGGTCGCTCGGCTCCAGACTGTAGCACCTAGAACCACACGGCCACTCCGGCCGGCGGAAATGTACAACGATGTCCCACATCAAATTACGTATTCTTTCAACTGAAAACGGACAAGAAAATGAAATGTGTTGCACCACTTATTTAATGTCCCTCGCGCTTTGCAAAAAGCATCAGTGTCAAAGAGAGCCGTTTTAGATTAGATTAGATTAGATTAGATTAATACTAGTTCCATGGATCATGAATACGATATTTCGTAATGATGTGGAACGAGTCAAATTTTCCAATACATGACATAATTAAGTTAATTTAACAACATACTTAAGTTAATACACTCCTGGAAATTGAAATAAGTACACCGTGAATTCATTGTCCCAGGAAGGGGAAACTTTATTGACACATTCCTGGGGTCAGATACATCACATGATCACACTGACAGAACCACAGGCACATAGACACAGGCAACAGAGCATGCACAATGTCGGCACTAGTACAGTGTATATCCACCTTTCGCAGCAATGCAGGCTGCTATTCTCCCATGGAGACGATCGTAGAGATGCTGGATGTAGTCCTGTGGAACGGCTTGCCATGCCATTTCCACCTGGCGTCTCAGTTGGACCAGCGTTCGTGCTGGACGTGCAGACCGCGTGAGACGACGCTTCATCCAGTCCCAAACATGCTCAATGGGGGACAGATCCGGAGATCTTGCTGGCCAGGGTAGTTGACTTACACCTTCTAGAGCACGTTGGGTGGCACGGGATACATGCGGGCGTGCATTGTCCTGTTGCAACAGCAAGTTCCCTTGCCGGTCTAGGAATGGTAGAACGATGGGTTCGATGACGGTTTGGATGTACCGTGCACTATTCAATGTCCCCTCGACGATCACCAGTGGTGTACGGCCAGTGTAGGAGATCGCTCCCCACACCATGATGCCCGGTGTTGGCCCTGTGTGCCTCGGTCGTATGCAGTCCTGATTGTGGCGCTCACCTGCATGGCGCCAAACACGCATACGACCATCATTGGCACCAAGGCAGAAGCGACTCTCATCGCTGAAGACGACACATCTCCATTCGTCCCTCGATTCACGCCTGTCGCGACACCACTGGAGGCGGGCTGTACGATGTTGGGGCGTGAGCGGAAGACGGCCTAACGGTGTGCGGGACCGTAGCCCAGCTTCATGGAGACGGTTGCGAATGGTCCTCGCCGATACCCCAGGAGCAACAGTGTCCCTAATTTGCTGGGAAGTGGCGGTGCGGTCCCCTACGCGACTGCGTAGGATCCTACGGTCTTGGCGTGCATCCGTGCGTCGCTGCGGTCCGGTCCCAGGTCGACGGGCACGTGCACCTTCCGCCGACCACTGGCAACAACATCGATGTACTGTGGAGACCTCACGCCCCACGTGTTGAGCAATTCGGCGGTACGTCCACCCGGCCTTCCGCATGCCCACTATACGCCCTCGCTCAAAGTCCGTCAACTGCACATACGGTTCACGTCCACGCTGTCGCGCGCAGCTACCAGTGTTAAAGACTGCGATGGAGCTCCGTATGCCACGGAAAACTGGCTGACACTGACGGCGGCGGTGCACAAATGCTGCGCAGCTAGCGCCATTCGACGGCCAACACCGCGGTTCCTGGTGTGTCCGCTGTGCCGTGCGTGTGATCATTGCTTGTACAGCCCTCTCGCAGTGTCCGGAGCAAGTATGGTGGGTCTGACACACCGGTGTCAATGTGTTCTGTTTTCCATTTCCAGGAGTGTGTAACAACTTTCTTATTTTTTGTGTTTTTTGTGTTTTTTTAATATTTTTTCTTAATTTATATCTAAAAATTCTTCTATGGAGTAGAAGGAGTTGTCATTCAGGAATTCTTTTAATTTCTTCTTAAATACTTGTTGGTTATCTGCCAGACTTTTGATACTATTTGGTAAGTGACTAAAGACTTTAGTGGCAGTATAATTCACCCCTTTCTGTGCCAAAGTTAGATTTAATCTTGAATAGTGAAGATCTTCCTTTCTCCTAGTATTGTAGTTATGCACACTGCTATTACTATTGAATTGGGTTTGGTTGTTAATAACAAATTTCATAAGAGAGTATATATACCGAGAAGCTACTGTGAATATCCCTAGATCCTTAAATAAATGTCTTCAGGATGATCTTGGGTGGACTCCAGCTATTATTCTGATCACACGCTATTGTGCAATAAATACTTTATTCCTCAGTGATGAATTACCCCAAAATATGATACCATATGAAAGCAATGAGTGAAAATAGGCGTAGTAAGCTAATTTACTAAGATGTTTATCACCAAAATTTGCAATGACCCTTATTGCATAAGTAGCTGAACTCAAACGTTTCAGCAGATCATCAATGTGTTTCTTCCAATTTAATCTCTCATCAATGGATACACCTAAAAATTTGGAAAATACTACCTTAACTATATACTTCCGATTAAGGTCTATATTTATTAATGGTGTCATACCATTTACTGTACAGAACTGTATGTACTGTGTCTTATCAAAGTTCAGTGAGAGTCCGTTTACAAGGAACCACTTAGTAATCTTATGAAAGATATTATTGACAATTTCATCAGTTAATTCTTATTTGTCAGGTGTGATTACTATACTTGTAACATCAGCAAAGAGAACTAACTTTGCCTCTTCATGAATATGGAACGGCAAGTCATTAATATATATTAAGAACAGCAAAGGACCCAAGACTGACCCTTGTGGAACCCCATCCTTGATAGTTCCCCAGTTTGAGGAATGTGCTGATCTTTGCATATTATGAGAACTGCTTATTTCAACTTTCTGCACTCGTCCAGTTATGTACGAATTGAACCATCTGTGCAATGTCCCACTCGTGCCACAATATTTGAGCTTGTCTAGCAGAATCTCATGATTTACACAATCAAAAGCCTTTGAGAGATCACAAAAAATCCCAATGGGTGGTGTTCGGTTATTCAGATCATTCAAAATTGGATTGGTGAAAGCATATATGGCATTTTCTGTTGAAAAACCTTTCTGGAAACCAAACTGACATTTTGTTAGTACTTCATTTTTACAGATATGTGAAGCTACTCTTGAATACATTACTTTCTCAAAAATTTTGGATAAAGCTGTTAGAAGGGACAAAGTAGGTCATTGAAATCAGTTTACAGAGGCAATGCAAAGAAGGAACTGACCACATTGGAAAAAGACAGTATGTAGTATGTGTAGTGTTCATCAGTGTGTAAACAAGAGAAGAAACTGTTTCATGAGTAAGGCTACATCGTGTTTTATACATTTGAAATGAATGCAACTATGCCTTTTTCTTTTTTACTTATGCAAACCCTATCAAGATGTCGTCAAAGTGTTAAATGAAAATCTTTTACTAAATCAAGTGTGGCAAGCGTTCAATTTCTCAGATGCCTCTTGTTGCAAATATGCGACGTTTATAGTTATGCCTAACAGTTACAGCACATCTTGGATGTGACCTTATGCACCCCACAACGCATCATTTTGTTTCTAGTAGAAATATATTCATGTATTAAGGGCACAATGACAGTCACCGTGTACTTGCTCAGAGCAATAAACAAGACCTCACGCCTCCTTCCTTTATGCCGACGTATGCGCGTAGGTCCATGTCGGCTCATATGGGACCACGCGATATCGCGCCGATCCAGTGGAGGGCCGACGCGGTCTGACGGCAGAGGGCGACCGCTTCCACTCGATCGCCGGCGGCCGGAAATTAAACTCTCATGTGGCCGGCGGCTAGTGGACGGTGGCCGGTGCACAGTGTGCGGATAACCCGGGCCTGCACTGCCCTATGTGCGCGCCTCCGCCTCTCCCTAAACTCCTCCCTCCATCTGCTCTGCTATCGCAGACTCTGGCGTCAAATCGGTGCCGAAGACCCAAGCTGAGAAGCGCGTGCGATAAGGGAATGGAAAGGAGACGGTAGGCGCTAGCAGATTCTCAGGGAACATAACAGAAAACATAAGGAATTTATTTGTTTGGAGTGTTCTCAGCTCTCAAAGAGCTCTCGATAGGTAAGAGTCTACTAAAGCACTGTGATGAAACGGAGCAGAATTTATTGTTACCGATTATGTGTAGAAAGAGACACTAAAACAAGTTCCTCGTCCAGGCGGTGAAGGACTTTGATGTCTACCTGCCGTGGTAGCATCCTCTGCTTTCCAGCGTCAAAAAAATGCTTCAAATGGCTCTGAGCACTATGGTGCTTAACATCTAAGGTCATCACTACCCTAGAACTTAGAAATACTTAAACCTAACTAACCTAAGGACGACCCACACAATCACGCCCGAGGCAGGATCGGAACCTGCGACCGTAGCGGTCGCGAGGATCCAGACTGAACCGCTGAGAACAGCTCTGCACACCGGCCGGCCTTCCTGGCGTCATGTGAATGTGGTATGAAGGGCCAAGTGGTCAACACACCGCCCTCCCGCCTGTTTTGCAGTCTTTCCAGACCATGGAGCCGCTGCTCCTTAATTGGCATCAAGAGGCTGAGTGCACCCTGTACAAGTCCTTCGAGCCAGGAAAAATTCTTGGTAGTACCGGCAAGCGAACCAAGGTCCTATGAATCTACACCGACCAAACAGCTGCGGAGGCGAACAGGGGGAGACAGCACTGTGCCTTATTTGCGTCAGTCTTGTTGATCTCAATCACATGGTTGAAGCGAACTAATCTGCCATGTTGGTAGTTCAATATCTTTAAACTCTTAATGAAGCGACGAGCCGTTCCCACTCCGATTAAGGTCAATTCGAGATGACAGTTCCATATATCTTTGGCGTCTCCTAGTCGGACAGACATTAATTCCCTTCCCTTGGGGTTTCCTTCATTCTACACATGACGTATCTATAACAGTACCCTATTATTAATTATGTCTCACATTCCCACAAAAGGAGAAGGCGGTAAAATACAAATTTATTGAAACTATAAAGAAATTAAATCATTCTTCCATGTCTATATAGATTATATAGTAGATTATATATAGATTATATAATCAACTAGTTTAAAAACTTGCAACATCATTAAACAAGTTTTTAAACGACTTGATTTAACTGTACTGGTTTGTTCAGGTTTTTATTGAATGTCGTACTCGTTACGGACACGCTCCTCGCTATACAGGGTAGTTCAGCTGCCCCTAGCTATGTGTTTTATGCAACCTGCAACGCCTTCAAAAACGACACTAGAGATTTTCATATGCTTTCACTTCTACATTACAAACTCTTAGTCCTACAGAAGAAATTAACAGGACCTTTCTGTAGGACATTTAATGTAGTTGTTTATGGGATGCATCTTTGCTGAAGCCAGCAGTTTTCAACTTACAGATGAAAAACGCATTTGTAGATCACTTTGGTACGTTTTCTTGAATAATTCGAAAGACTTTTGCCTTCAAGGATAGTCTATTCTTGTAAAAAATGTATCTACATTAAATTTCCTCAGAAAGATCATGTTTAATTTGTGTAGGACTTATAGTTTACTCATAACGAGCAAGAGAATGTGAAAATCATACACATAGTGTTGGGATGTCTTGCTGGATGCGTGAAACGCATAGGTACGGGCACCTGAGTCACCCTGTACAGACGATGCAGGCTTTTCAATGTCGACACAGGATTGATTTTAAGATGGTTGCTTCATCAACTGAAACTAGTACTAACATTTTAATGTTTTGCGAGGTACACAGTCTACACAGTGATAAATTATTAAAAATTCTTTTTCTTTAAATTTTAAGAAAGGTAGCAGTGACTATTGCCATAGGGTGGCCTTGTGTTCAGTTACTATTGACAGGGCCGGCCGATGTGGCCGAGCGGTTCTAGGCGTTTCAGTCCAGAACCGTGCTGCTGCTACAGTCACAGGTTCGAATCATGCCTCGGGCATGGAAGTGTGTGATGTCCTTAGGTTAGTTAGGTCTAAGTAGTTCTATGTCTAGGGGACTGATGACCTCAGATGTTAAGTCCCATAGTGCTTAGAGCCATTTGAACCACTGAACTGTTGACAGCACCAATGTTAACGCAGGTGTCCCTCACAAAACATGCCATGAGATGAATATCAGCACCAGTCTCTGAGCCACGCCTCGTTTGTTATTCATGTATCTTTAAAAATTATCTTAAAAATTTGTTACTGTACATACATAAGGGAATACAATTAACAGTGCAAGGTGATTCGTGTGAGATAATATGATAACAGAAAAATAAGCTCTCAGTCAACATGGGATAACTACAAAAGTGTTGTCAGGTGTCGCCAATGATTTCGGTATAAAATTCTGTGTAGTTAGTATTTGAATTTTAAACTTTTAGATTTAATCCTCACGTAAGCTGCTTTAAATGTCACACCCAGAATACCTTAAGGTGTGCAGCTTTGGCAAATGTGTTACCAGCATGATTGTGCCCATGTACATTTCACAGCTGATGTAAGATCCCATGTAACTCATGGTGGGCAGCCTATACTTTGGCTTCCGGGGTCACCTGACCTCAGTCGCCTGGATTTTTCTGACTGTTCTCCTCTCAGATATCAAGTATACCACTCTCGTTAATGCGGTCGAAGAACCGGACCAGTGAATTGTACAGCGCTGTCTGGATTTACGAGATAATCCTGTGGGTTGGAAGAACTAGCCACAAATAAGAGTGTGATACTGCCTCCAAATGCGAGAATAATACGTGGGACACCTACTTTAACAGGTACTTGTTCACAGAGAACTGTAAAATTTGCCATACCGAGGTGGTACTGTATTTCTTGTTAAGGTAGGCCTTTTGTGACATTTTAAGCCAATTAGATGAGTACTTCGGTGAACAGTTCACTTACTAACTGGCACAACATTTGACGGCTCGCAATTGCACAACTGTACCTATCACACAAATGGCTAGTTTGCGGTCTAAGTCGACGTGGGTTGCGTAGTTATGGTAATTAGCTATGTTATCTGGCGTAAATTAGCTACAGACCCTTATATACAATGAATTGAGAACAGAATGACTACTAAATTAAACCAGAGTCATAATTTATTCAGTTTACTGCATTCAAGTGACTAATAAATCATTCAACAAGCAATAGCAATTCTAAACCGAAGCTTTGGTACATGTGACTATGGGGTACGGGGCAAGATTCTCATACTCGTTTGTCCAAATGAAAAAATTACATTCGCAAATTTGGTACCGTGATTACAGTGAAGTTAATATAGTAGACATATAGCGCTAGACAAGGGAATGTTTTTCATCCGTTGCCTGAGTTCAAAGAATATGGGTCATAGGAAACTAAAAGCATGTCTTCACAGTGGAATTTTAAGTTACTGAAATTCTATGAAAATGGAAATCTTCTCAGGTTAGCAGTCGAATCGAGGCGTCGTCCCGCGGCTATGTTTACAAGAGTTTCCTACTATTCTTCTTCAGGCAAAGTGTCGGGTTCATGTCCAATTCGTATCTTCGTGGACGCTGGGCTGCAGGTCCTTTGTCTAGTCTGAAACGGGGAAACTCGCACGCCTAAGTAAGGGGTGGTGGAAGAGGACTCCCGGAGTGTTAGAGGGTCCGGGCATCGCTAGCGCAGCATCCCACGCAGAGCTCAGATGGAAACTGCTATCCCAGTTGACAAGGTCATCACGGACCCCTATCTCTACTACCAATTTGATGATCGAGTCCCAGAACCCGTTCGTCTGGCAAAACAGCACTGTCACTTCAAAATCAAAGTTATGATCTTCGCTGAACTTGTAGTCTGCCACTGCAGAACTGTACTTTTGGTCTAGGCGAACGCTTCTCAGATATTCCGAATAGCGCTGCGAGATACGTAGTTGCGTCTATCCCAAATATTGATAGCCACAGTCACAGTGGATGCTGAAGACTCCAGGTATCTGCAGTCAACTAATAATACGAGGGCAGTTCAATAAGTAATGCAACACATTTTTTTTCTGAAACAGGGGTTGCTTTATTCAGCATTGAAATACACCAGGTTATTCCCCAATCTCTTAGCTACACAACACTATTTTTCAACGTAATCTCCATTCAATGCTACGGCCTTACGCCACCTTGAAATGAGGGCCTGTATGCCTGCACGGTACCATTCCACTGGTCGATGTCGGAGCCATCGTCGTACTGCATCAATAACTTCTTCATCATCCGCGTAGTGCCTCCCACGGATTGCGTCCTTCATTGGGCCAAACATATGGAAATCCGACGGTGCGAGATCGGGGCTGTAGGGTGCATGAGGAAGAACAGTCCACTGAAGTTTTGTGAGCTCCTCTCGGGTGCGAAGACTTACGTGAGGTCTTGCGTTGTCATGAAGAAGGGGAAGTTCGTTCAGATATTTGTGCCTACAAACACGCTGAAGTTGTTTCTTCAATTTCTGAAGAGTAGCACAATACAGTTCAGAGTTGATCGTTTGACCATGGAGAAGGACATCGAACAGAATAGCCCCTTCAGCGTCCCAGAAAACTGTAACCATGACTTTACCGGCTGAGGGTATGGTTTTAAACTTTTTCTTGGTAGGGGAGTGGGTGTGGCGCCACGCCATTGATTGCCGTTTTGTTTCAGGTTCGAAGTGATGAACCCATGTTTCATCGCCTGTAACAATCTTTGACAAGAAATTGTCACCCTCAGCCACATGACGAGCAAGCAATTCCGCACAGATGATTCTCCTTTGCTCTTTATGGTGTTCGGGTAGACAACGAGGGACCCAGCGGGAACAAACCTTTGAATATCCCAACTGGTGAACAATTGTGACAGCACTACCAACAGAGATGTCAAGTTGAGCACTGAGTTGTTTGATGGTGATCCGTCGATCATCTCGAACGAGTGTGTTCGCACGCTCCGCCATTGCAGGAGTCACAGCTGTGCACGGCCGGCCCGCACGCGGGAGATCAGACAGTCTTGCTTGACCTTGCGGCGATGATGAAACACGCTTTGCCCAACGACTCACCGTGCTTTTGTCCACTGCCAGATCACCGTAGACATTCTGCAAGCGCCTATGAATAACTGAGATGCCCTGGTTTTCCGCCAAAAGAAACTCGATCACTGCCTGTTGTTTGCAACGCACATCCGTTACAGACGCCATTTTAACAGCTCCGTACAGCACTGCCACCTGTCGGAAGTCAATGAAACTATACGAGACGAAGCGGGAATGTTTGAAAATATTCCACAAGAAATTTCCGGTTTTTTCAACCAAAATTGGCCGAGAAAAAAAATGTGTTGCATTACTTATTGAACTGCCCTCGTACTTCAGTAACTTTGCTACTATACTGGGAGCTGTTCTTGATTTCTAGTTATCATTAGAGTCTTATTCCAGTTGATGGATATATGTTCAGTAGATCATAACTTGTTATTCGTTCCATATGGCCAGAAGATAATACACATCCTTTTTGGCATTTCACGAGTTCTCAGGCACGACATAACGAACGACAGTCCAGCATGCTGCACAGGAAGCAAAATATTTCTCATGCATTGTCTTAATACATTAGCAAACAAGGAAAGTGAAGCTGCCAGATAGCATTGCTGGATGTCAATGTAACTTTATTCAGGTACACACCATTGTTAGGTGTTGGGTGTTGTGACAAATATACTAATGGGAAAAAACTGCACCGGAAAAATAATCAAAGAACATTAATGATGCCGGCCGGGGTTCTAGGCGCTACAGGCTGGAACCGCGCGACCACTACGGTCGCTGGTTCGAATCCTGCCTCGGGCATGGATGTGGGACTGATGAACTCAGCTGTTAAGTCCTATGGTGATCAGAGCCATTTGAACCATTTTTTCAAATTAATGAAATTTCGAGAATATTTGTCTAGGTAGCATATGTGAATGATTAACACTGCAAGAAAACAGGTTAGAGTAAGCACGAGGCAAGCCATTGAAAATGTGAAATGCTAGCCTGTTTTTTTTTTTTTTTTTTTTTTTTTTTTTGTTTTTTTTTTTTTCATCAGTCTACTGACTGGTTTGATGTGGCCCACCGCGAATTCCTTTCCTTTGCTAACCTCTTCATCTCAGAGTAGCAGTTGCAACCTACGTCCTCAATTATTTGCTTGATATATTCCAATCTCTGTCTTCCTCTACAGTTTTTGTCCTCTACAGCTCCCTCTAGTACCATGGATGTCATTTCCTCACGTCTTAGCAGATGTCCTATCATCCTGTCCCTTCTCCTTATCAGTGTTTTCCACATATTCCTTTCCTCTACGATTCTGCGTAGAACTTCCTCATTCCTTATCTTATCAGTCCACCTAATTTTTAACATTCGTCTATAGCTCCACATCTCAAATGCTTCGATTATCTTCTGTTCCGGTTTTCCCACAGTCCATGTTTCACTACCATACAATGTTGTACTCCACACATACATCCTCAGAAATTTCTTCCTCAAATTAAGGCCGGTATTTGATATTAGTAGACTTCTCTTGGCCAGAAATACCTATTTTGCCATAGCGAGTCTGCTTTTGATGTCCTCCTTGCTCCGTCCGTCATTGGTTATTTTACTGCCTAGGTAGCAGAATTCCTTAACTTCATTGACTTCGTGACCATCAATCCTGATGTTAAGTTTCTCGCTGTTCTCATTTCTACTACTTCTCATTACCTTCGTCTTTCTCCGATTTACTCTCAATCAATACTATGTACTCATTAGACTGTTCATTCCATTTAGCAGATCATTTAATTCTTCTTCACTTTCACTCAGGATAGCAATGTCATCAGCGAATCGTATCATTGATTTTTTTTCACCTTGTATTTTAATTCCACTCCCGAACCTTTCTTTTATTTCCATCATTGCTTCCACGATGTACAGATTGAAGAGTAGAGGCGAAAGGCTACAGCCTTATCTTACACCCTTCTTAATACGAGCACTTCGTTCTTGATCGTCCACTCTTATTATTCCCTCTTGGTTGATGTTCATATTATATATGACCCGTCTCTCCCTATAGCTTACCCCTACTTTTTTCAGAATCTCGAACAGCTTGCACCATTTTATATTGATGAACGCTTTTTCCAGGTGGACAAATCCTATGAAAGTGTCTTGATTTTTCTTTAGCCTTGCTTCCATTATTAGCCGTAACGTCAGAATTGTCTCTCTCGTCCCTTTACTTTTCCTAAAGCCAAACTGATCGTCACCTAGCGCATTCTCCATTTTCTTTTCCATTCTTCTGTATATTATTCTTGTAAGCAGCTTCGATGCATGAGCTGTTAAGCTGATTGTGCGATAATTCTTGCACTCGTCAGCTCTTCTTCGGAATTGTGTGGATGAGGCTTTTCCGAAAGTCAGATGGTATATCGCCCGACTCATATTCTACACACCAACGTGAATAGTCGTTTTGTTGCCACTTCCCCCAATGATTTTAGTAATTCTGATGGAATGTTATCTATCCCTTCTGCCTTATTTGACCGTATGTCTTCCTAATCTCTTTTAAATTCCGATTCTAATACTGGATCCCCCATCTCTTCTAAATCGACTCCTGTTTCTTCTTCTATCACATCAGACAAACCTTCACTCTCATAGAGGCTTTCAATGTATTCTTTCCACCCATCTGCTCTCTCCTTTGCATTTAACAGTGGAATTCCCGTTGCACTCTTAATGTTACCACCGTTGCTTTTAATGTCACCAAAGGTTGTTTTGACTTTCGTGTATGCTGAGTCTGTCCTTCCGACAATCATATCTTTTTCGATGTCTTCACATTTTTCCTGCAGCCATTTCGTCTTAGCTTCCATGCACTTCCTATTTATTTCATTCTTCAGCGACTTGTATTTCTGTATTCCTGATATCCCCGGAACATGTTTGTACTTCCTCCTTTCATCAATCAACTGAAGTATTTCATCTGTTACCCATGGTTTCTTCGCAGCTACCTTCTTTGTATCTATGTTTTTCTTCCCAACTTCTGTGATGGCCCTTTTTGGTGATGTCCATTCCTCTTCAACTGTACTGCATACTGCGCTATTCCTTATTGCTGCATCTATAGCGATAGAGAACTTCAAACGTATTTCGTCATTCCTTAGTACTTCCGTATCCCACTTCTTTGCGTATTGATTCTTCCTAACTAATGTCTTGAACTTCAGCCTACTCTTCATCACTACTATATTGTGATCTGAGTCTATATCTGCTCCTGGGTACGCCTTACAATCCAGTATCTGATTTCGGAATCTCTGTCTGACGATGATGTAATCTGATTGAAATCTTCCCGTATCTCCCGGCCTTTTCCAAGTATACCTCCTCCTCTTGTGATTCTTGAACAGGGTATTCGCTATTACTAGCTGAAACTTGTTACAGAACTCAATTAGTCTTTCTCCTCTTTCATTCCTTGTCCCAAGCCCATATTCTCCTGTAACCTTTTCTTCTTCTCCTTCCCCTACAACTGCATTCCAGTCGCCCATGACTATTAGAATTTCGTCCCCCTTTACATACTGCATTACCCTTTCAATATCCTCATGCACTTTCTCTGTCTGTTCTTCTTCAGCTTGCGACGTCGGCATGTATACCTGAACTATCGTTGTCGGTGTTAGTCTGCTGTCGATTCTGATTAGAACAACCCGGTCACTGAACTGTTCACAGTAACACACCCTCTGCCCTACCTTCCTATTCATAAGGAATCCTACACCTGTTATACCATTTTCTGCTGCTGTTGATATTACCCGATACTCATCTGACCAGAAATCCTTGTCTTCCTTCCACTTCACTTCACTGACCCATACTATATCTAAATTGAGCCTTTGCATTTCCCTTTTCAGATTTTCTAGTTTCACTACCACGTTCATGCTTCTGAAATTCCACGCCCCGACTCGTAGAACGTTATCCTTTCGTTGATTATTCAATAGTTTTCTCATGGTAACCTATTAGCATCTGGTTAACCGCCAGAGTGTTGAATGGAAGCATACAAACATGTGTTCATTGTGTTGTACAGCTGCCACATGTCAGTTTAAGGGCTGGAATTCCATGTCTGTTGCACTTGGTCAGTTAATGCAGCCCCGACAGTTAATTATGTTTGTGGATGATGTTGCAGTTGTCGTCCGATGATATCCCATATGTACTCGACTGAAGACAGGTCTGGTGATGGTGGAGGCAGAGGCAATACCTCGACACTCCGTGGAGCACGTTGGGTCACAACAGTGGTATGTGGGCTGGCATTATCGTGTTGGTTAACCCCCCCCCCCCCCCTCCCCTAGAATGCGGTTCTCGAATGGCAGCACAACAGGTCGAATCATCAGATTCACGTACAATTCTGCAGTCAGGGATCGTGAGATAACCACCAGAGTACTCCTTTCTATCATAGGGAAATCGCACCCCATACCAGTGTAGTTCCAGTGTTCTAGGATACAGGTAGGTTGATTGAATGCCCTGAACTGGTATCCTCCTAACCAACACACGACCAATACTGGTACCAAGATAGAACCAGGTTTCATCAGAAAACGCAATACACTCTCACTCTATCCTCCAATGAGCTCTCGCTTGACACCACTGAAATAGCAACGCGGTGGAATGGTGTCACTGGAACGTACGCTGCAGGGCGTCTAGCTGAGAAATGTCCTTTAACTAAACGATTTACAACAGTTCGTTGTGTCAATGTGATGCCAAATGCTGCCTAGATTGCTGCTGCAGATGCAATGCAATACTCCAGAGCCACCCGCTGAACACGATGCTCTCGGTAGTGTCATGTTGCTGTCTGGAGCCCCGCATTCTTGCGACCCTATATTCTCGTGACCACCGCTGCCAGCTGTCACATACAGTGGCTGTAGTATCGAAGACGGAACATCCAGGCTTTCGTGGCCCTTTTACACGATATCGTTCAACTCAGAGAGGAGTAGATAATGGAGTTTTTGTCACCTTAAAAACCTTCTTGACTAACATCAGTTCATCACGTCTAGTCTCCAAGATAAAACGCTCACGACCGTTACAGCGTGTATTTAATACAAATGTGCGCTCTCATAGTGGCGCTACTAGCGATGCTCTTATGAAACTGGTGTGAAATTTGAATAAACATCATCCTTCGGGAGTGGAAACATGTCTACCAATTTCGTTTATGTCGCCCAGCTTATTCTTATTGTTGCGATTGTTATTCATCTGTGTAGAATTGCCACCGTCTCATTTGAGTGCTTTTCATGATTAGTGTTGTTACCAGTGCTGGCAAGGTATTTAAGGGACCTCATTGTCCACCATATCCTTTTGGAATGCATGTAGAATTGTGAAATATACAGATTTGTGGGCCATTCAGACGTAACAGTCGCCTATTATATGATCGTACAGGAAATTAAAGGCAGGCAAACTTGTCAACAAAGTTCCGGTCGACCATGTCTCACTACCAAGAGGGAGTATCGCCATGTCGTGCTCCAAGCCCATCATAACCCTTCGGTATAATCCCGCACCGGTGGTTGTACATTAGCAGCAGGTAGTCTGGGAAATTACCATCCCTTTAAAAGGATGCCTTTAACGTCACAGTAGAAATGACTGCTTCTGGAGTGGTGCCTTAACTGGAAAGCATGGACTGTTGGTGAATGGTGTCACATTATGTTGAGAAGCGGATTGTGGTTCTCCACCACCTTATATGACCATCATCATTGAATATGGGGACGGTTCCCAGCCGGGATCCTCCTGCCATCGTAATATGGTGAGCCATCAGGTATGACTTTATGTCATGGCTGGTAATGATTGACTAACTCTAATGGCCCAATACCTCTCAAGTGAGAGTATCATGGCGATATTTTTCAACAGGAAAATGCTCAATCACACACAGAAGGTGTCTCTACGAACTGCTTGCATTATGTTGAGGCCAGTAAAGCTCCCACATTTGTCCTCGATTGAACATCTGGGGTCAAATCACACATCAAATCCATCCCACGGCCAGCATGCTGGATATCAAATACTAGTCACAACACTTGTGGGCCTACTTGCTTCAGGAGAGTATACAACGGCCTAATGACACTCTTTCCATCCGAACCTGTTCTTACATCCATGCTGGAGAAGGTGCAACAACCTGCTGATAAGTGAGCTCGATTTTGTGATGACTGAAAAAACATCACATTGTCAAAGAGTGAAGTTTCATTTTGTTTTCTCCTCCCATTCTGAGTGCCTAATTTTCATTCAGTATATGTTGTGAAATGTAACGGTCGTATAAAACTCCCTCGTGGTATGCACTACGTTACTCATGCCAATTCGTCATACGGCTGCGTTCTCGTCATCCACAACGATGGAAAGTCAAAATATATTTTTATGCCTGAAGCGGCGCTTGAAATTTTATACCAAGGTCAGGAATCGAACCCGGTCTCCTGCTTACGAGGCAGGTGCGCTAGCTACTAATCTACCTTAGCATAGCGGTTCCCACAACTCCATGGATGAACTTGCTACACTTCCATCCACGATCCAGATTCTCAAAGTCGCCCAGTCTATTTTAAGTTCCTCCTTCCACACGAACAGAACTGCTGAGGCTCTCCATGTTCTGGATTAGCCACTCGGCAGCTGCACCAAGGTGACTTATGGCTAGCGCACCTAACTAGTAAGCTTGAGGTTAAAGCTCAAGACCCAGCCTTAGTACCAATTTTACTCACCACTTCAGTCTATATACATATCTGTATGAGAGAAGCAAAGTCTCTCAAAATGAGCGTCATTTCGTCTGTGTAAGTACGTGGACCTGCATTTGAGGTTCGATCCCCCCCCCCCCCCCCTCTCTCCCAATTACATTCGATGCTGAAGTGCTATTCCAGAACACGGGGAGTCTCGGCAATTCTGTTCGTCTGCAAGCAGGAATTTAAAGTAGACAGAGCTACAATGAGAATTTGGATCGAAGAGGGAGGCTTGCCAGGGTGCCACCTTCTGTGCCAAGTTGGCTTAGTGGTTAACACACTTGTCTAGTAAACAGGGGACACAAATCGTTCAAATGGCTCTGAGCACTATGGGACTTAACTTCTGAGGTCATCAGTCCCCTAGAACTTAGAACTACATAAGCCTAACTAACCTAAACCCAAAATTTCATCAAAATGAAATATTTGTTGGTGCAGGTAAATCAACTAAAGAATTATTAATGATTTTAATTAAAGGATGTCTTAATCGTAAGGGTTTATTCATTAGTAAATTATCTTATTTTACGAATAGGCCCCTGGACATCATACACATCAATGCCCGAGGCAGGATTCGAACCTGTGACCGTAGCAGTCGCGCGGTTCTAGGCTGTAGCGCCTAGAACCGCTCGGCCACTCCGGCAGCCAGGGGACACAGGTTTGATTCCCGGCCTTGGTACAAATTTCCACTCACCCCCTCAGTCTGCATAAATAAAATCATATCTGTATGAGACTAGTGAAATCTATGAAATGATGTCATTTCATATTCAAATGTATATATGTTTGACTCTATGAAATGGGAACGGTTCACAGAAGCATCTGAAGATGGGACTGATACTCCTGAAATGGAACGTGTATTCAAGAAAATGAACACCATTTTTGCAGTCACAGGCTATTTATTTATAACTGCAAAATCGTCACACATGTGCGTTCTCTACATTCATCGCGATGGAAAGTTAAAAAAGAAGTTTATCATTGTTTCTTAACTGCAGTTCGGATAAAGACAAGACCATTTAGGTAACTTCTGTAATATACAGTCAGTATCATCACGGAGACTAGGGGTCTCGTCAGTCAATATTTCGTAACTGGAGTACAATAAGTGGGCTATGCCCAACAAAAGTAACACAGAATGCCTGAATAATGAACAAATTGATAGCTCACATTAATTAGAATATTGCTATGAATAAGCGAAATAGTTCCCCCTATTGATATGTTACTTCGAACTGATTCCACCCCTTCAAATTGGAAAAATTTATTTCATATGCAAAGGCTGTTAAAAGACAGAAGTACGTGATGGATAAAACATAGCCGGTCTCAGTATATAAACATATAAGATTTACAGTATTACAGAAGAGAGAGGTGGAATGAGCTAATTGTCAAGCTGAGCACAGCGCCTCATCATTAGCGTTGTAACTTTTAAACGGAAGTTGAAGACTACTTGTGCGTATAAAGCTGGACAATATCGTGAAATGTGTGGGAAGAGAGACCGAGTAACACGAAATCAGAATATGAAATGTTGGTTTGAGGGCCAAGCAGACCACAGGCCACACAGACCAAAAAACTTATTGCGCAAGCTCATCAGTAGTTTTTACTAAGCACAGACATGAAAATTTTGTTAATCGTGGAGAAAATCCGGTTGGCAGCATAATACTGATTATTCATTTGCTTGCTCTGATTAACAAGAATTGGAGCGTGAAATTGTGGTTCAAGAGCGTGTTGCTGAAATTACCAGAAATATGCGATATGTGTGCAAGTGGCGAATATAAATTCGTGCTGGCCATTTTTAGTACATTTGCCTGCATATTTAATAAATGTGTGTATACTTTCGACAGATTTGATTTTCAGCTGAAAGTTTTTCAAATAATTCCGTTAAACGATTCACAACACGTCTCTGTTATGAGATTTATCCAGTATACACCACTGGGCCAGGAATTAATTGCTTTTTTAACGGGCGAATGTTGCACACTGGATTAGTTTCCTAAAATGGACTGTAATAGTTCCCCAATCTGTAATAATTAGCAAAGAAAGTAATTTAAATGCATATGATCCGCAGTTAATTCAACTAGTGGAATTCAATTCTACTTACATCAAAGCATACATATGTTTTCCTGAACGTAGTAGTAAAATTTCAAATGTGAAACAATAGATCAGGTGAACGCAACTATGACACACTCACAAAGAAACTTTTCTTGCTCTTTCTCTTTAAGGCCTGATTTTTGGTAGTTAAAACCCTTTTCCTCTCATTAGCTACCTTCTTTTTGCTTTGATTTTCTCTGAGATCTTAGTTCGTTTACGAAATTTCAGTCTGTAATGTCGTAATGTGAAGTTTCAACGATTGCCGAACAACTCCGAAGCTTTGTGACAGTTTTTGAGTTTTTTTAAGACACAATTTCCTTCAGAAGTCACACAGAATGCTAAACATAGCTACCCATCTTCTCTTTCGAATTCCGTCTTTCCAAAAAGTCTGTCTCTTATAGAATGCGACGGGAATTTTTTTTGTGTGTGTCACATTGCTGTAAGTGCAAAATGCCCAACGATGGGACGCTTCTCATTTTATATAGAAAACTTACACGTAGTAGTTATCTAACATTGTTGTAGTGCCTTCATTTGAATCTACGTATTGCACCCTGGAAAAAGAATGCCACAACTCAAAAACGCAGTGCTTAAGAAAACTTGACCTAAAGAATGAATTTTGTTAAATTCGTACTGGAATAGTAGAAGTTTTCTTTAAATTTCAGATAAGTATTGCCAGCTATATGCTCTACGGGGTGTTCAAAAAGGTCTCTCTGCAGTGCCATATGATTGTTAGACACTCGTTGCCGTATGCCGCAATGAATATACCGAAATGAAACTCAGTGAAATATAAGTTACTAATTTAGTGAATATTCATTTTTACTTACAAATCTTCACATTAAATGTTGAAAGTGTCCCCCCTGTTGTTGAATAAACAACTCAATTCGTCTAATAATTTTTTCAAACACAGGCAGTAACATTTCTTCTGTAACAGAAGCAGTGAAAGTGGAAATTGCAGTTTTCAATTCATCGATGGATTTTGGACGCTTTTTATAGGCAGTTGCTTTCGCTGCACCTCAGAAGAAAAATTCAAGTGGTGTTAGGACAGGCGATCGTGGAGGCCAAATTCCCTGCGAAATTATTTTAATTGTACTTTATTTGTTTTCAGATCAGAACTCTAAACATGTGAGAAAACTTTAAACCTTGTACTACACTAAGATATGGCGAAAGAATTATGAGACATTCAATTGCATATTTGGCTCACTACTGAAAGAAGAACTATGTACAGTGACGTTTACTAAGATACGAAATTACCAAAATAGATTGAGAAGCAACAATATATGGACATAGAGATATACTGTGTTTAATCATTACTTATCTGGAAAAAAACATTATAGTAACAGACATTCGCTTGCAGAGGAAGCTTAACTTACAATGTCTTTAGTAATGATGATTTTTTACTTTTCAACCTTGTTCCTTTGCCTTGACATGTTGTAGATACTTTTGGATACGTTTTCTACAAACATGTGAACATTGCATGGTGATAGTTGTCCTGTATTTCCTCTGTGATTTAACATACTAGTATGCATTGCTTTAGTTTAAGAATTTTTAAAGTTGAATTTCTCTTTCACACTTACATCGTTTCTTGAGTTTCCTTGTAGTGCCTATCTGTGTAGAAATTCTTACTGTCGGATGTAGCGCCATTAGTATACTAACTATGTTAAGAGTAGTGCTGCAGTGAGCGCTAGTAAGTCATGAAAGATATGTAAAGTGAAAGCAGAAAGAAAGAGGCGAGGAAGGCGATTAAAGAAAAGGTTGGCACACTAAAGAGAAAATTTTTAAAGAGTATAGCGTATAAGGAAATTTGTAAGAGGAAATTGTTTTAAAATATAGGTAGCAAAAAGTTAATAAAGAGAAGTTAAGAATGATTAAATAGTAACAGGACGTTAAAAGAAAGAAGCAGGACAATGATAACAGAAAGGTACATGTGACGCTCAAATTCTGAGAAAGAAAAATATGAGAATGTATACTGATAAGTTATTGTTCAAAGTTTAGCATTAGTGAAATGCTAGGGTTTACTTATTGTAGAGGGTGGACTCAGAGTTTTTATCAGGTTATTCTGTACACACGTAACAGTTGTCTCTTATCATGGTTATTACCGTAAACTGTTTTATTTTTCTGTAATTCATTATTGTACATCTATCAGGCTCCGATCAAGATACCATTTTTTCTCATTTAGGGTAATGGGACTCTGCTAAATCTAATATTATCCTCTGTTGCTAATAGATACCTAACTGTACAGGCTTAACTACTGATCTCATCTGTATAATCATTAATTTGTCGATGTACACTAATGATGTAAAATGTCACAACTGTGTCACGTCATTGTATTGCTAAATTAAATTTTGTGACTGGAGATTGCCAGGGGTATGATTCTGCTCCTAACAGTACGATCTACATTATTTTCTAACCTGCGCAAGTCAATTAATGCACAGAGGATTGTGTTGTAAATATTTTATTCTACACCTGGTGTATGTCTGTGTAACACATTCTATGTAACTGAGGACATGTTAAGTTATTTCGTTTTGCTGATGAGTATACTGAAGAAATATTTATTTCCTGTGAACATATGTTTGCTATTAGGATCATCCTTTCTTCAGTGCCTCATTCTCGTAACATCTGCTGCATGTCACTATTAGAATTTTTCAATCTGTGGAATGGTGAGGATATGTGAGTTTTGCATATTATTTTGGTCTTTCTGTAATATCGTTTTTCAAAGCCTCAAAAAGCAAACCATGTAGCTGAGTAATGTTTGACTATTACTACAGTATCTTTGTGCTGCTACACAGTCTCTGCCTGAGAGAGCTTGCAAAGTTACTATTCGGAGTTAAGCAGTGTTGAGTAGCAGACGTATTTTGAGGAACAGTAGGGAAATTTTCTTTGTAAGTGTGATAAGAGAGTGATGTAATTGGAGTATGAATGTTTTTATGCAGTTATGGAAAGAGAAGGTAAAGAGGTTATTGGCTAGTTTTTCTAGAATGTTGAAAGATTGAGGTAAGCATTACAGATCACAGCACCGTTTTGTGCTATTGAGATTGTAGTAACGAAGCTCAGATAGTAGGACTGTTGTAAGCATCACTTCAGCTATTGCTGTTGATGTTAAATTGCTGTCGATTTTGAAGGGAAAAAACCTATCAGTGAAGTGGTTGCAGTAATTCACTCCCTGCCCCAATTTTTTTCCTATTCACAACGGATCCCTATTTCCTTATAATTTGCTGATATTGCCCTATATTCGTGTAACAAGAAATCCTTAGCTTCTTTCCGTTTCACTTACTGGCGCCAACTACATATATGTTGAGGCTATTCATGTACGTTTTCAGCTTTTCTATGTCAAAGTTTCTAATTCCATATCAACGAGGTTTTTAAAACTAATTCTAAGTATCCCGAAAGGAGACACTCTTTGTTAAAACCTACAGAAAAGTTCCAACAGGGACATGTCGGGAAACCAGTCCCTTTTGAGATACAGTACTCTGACGTGACGAGAGTCACGGTATATCTCCAAATATCGTGTCGGACCTCCTTTTGCCAAGCGTAGTGCAGCTGCCTTACGTGCCATGGACTCACAAAGTCGTTAAAGTCACCAGCACAATTACTCAGCCATACTGCCTCTACAGCCGTCCATAATTGCGAAACAGTTGCCAGTGTAGGAAATTTGTGCATGAACTGACATCTTAACTATGACCCACAACTGTTCGATGGGATTCATGTTAGGCGATCAGGGTGGCCAAATAATTCCATCGAACTGTTCAGAATGTTCTTCAAACCAGTCGCGACAATTGTGACCCAGTGACATGCTGCACTGTTGTCCATAAAAATTCAATCGTTATTTTGGAACAAGTAGGCGAACATAACTATTCCCAATCATTTATCGGTTCATTTTCACCAGGGAACCCTGTCCCTTCCAAATAAACACTGTCCACACCATTATGGAGCCGCCTCCAGCTTGCCCAGTGTCTTGTTCACAACTTAGGTCCATGGCTTCGAGCGATCTACGTCACAATCGAAAGCAACCATCAGCTCTCAGCAACTGAAATCTGAATTATATGATAAGGCCACGATTTTCCACTCGTTTTCCCTAACGGTTGACGAAATGAAATGTCCCATGTGTCGTGCTCCAACCAGCATTCCACGTTCGAAGTCTGTTAATCCCCATCGTGCGGCTATTTCCACGTGAATCCTCTGGGTCCGGTTAACAGCTGCACGAATGCATGGTGAAGGCGATACTACCACGATCTGTATATGTGCATATCGGTACCAAATGACGTTTGTTACCTTAGTTGGCCGACCGCTGTGGTTTATAGGCGCTTCAGTCCAGAACCACGCTGCTGCTACAGTCGCAGGTTCGAATCCTGCCTCAGGCGTGGATGTGTGTGATGCCCTTAGGTAAGTTAGGTTTAATTAGTTCTAAGTTCTAGGGGACTGATGACCTCATAAGTTAAGTCCCATAGTGCTTAGAGCTATTCGAGCATTTTTACGTGAGTGTTATGATTACTATCTGGTGTGAAGCTGACCTGATATCACAGAGAGGTCTGAAGAAAACGTATTGTTACGCCGAAATAGTTACAAAAAAAATAAGACCGTTATCTGAAGAACTACAAGGTTGTTAAGGCTTGAACAGCTTGAACAGATTCCATGCTAACATAAAATTTACCATGGAGGCAGAAGAGGACCAGCATCTACCCTCTCTAGAGGTGCACGTCAGGAGGATTATCAAATCGTCATCGAAGGCAAAAACAGGTATGATTAATACGCTTGTAATACGAGCAAGACGTAGATGTGAGCTGTAGCACTTCAGACGCGACATGCAACACCTAGAAAGCGCTATGAAGAACAATGGGTACTCCATCTATTAGAAAAGAAGTGTCACAAGAGTCAAATACCCTGCGAAGTCACACATCGGATAAAGAAATGTCGGTTACGACTTTTTGCCATACACTTTAAAAGTGACCAACAAAATTGGCTGTATATTGCGTAAACACTCTGCAAAAACTATTTATAAACCATCAAAGGAATCAAATAGTATCTGGGACTGACAGAGGAGAAAAGGGACGCACTTACAATGTCTGGAGTGTACCACATACCACGTACTGTACATGCAGAAAAGTCTATGTTGGATTGAATCAAACCAGGATCATCTAGCATAAGCTTCACTGGAGGTTGTGCCGGGTGCAGCAATCGGCTGTGGCAGAGCACACGCTGTGTGAGACAGATCAAATAGTAAATTTTGCCATTACGTTAGTTCTTGCTGTAGAGAGGACCTGTCACATCCGCTTGTTCTGAGAAGCTATTGAAATACGCAGACACGATAACAGCTTTGACAAGAATGAAAAAAATCCTGAAGATGAACGGGTCATTGACTCTCGTGCGGCAGCGAACGGCCGTTGTAGATAGCAAGTGGGGATTTGCAAAGGAAATGACCTTGAACGATATCACGCCAGGTACATGCAATCTGCGCTTCCTAACTCCAGTCCACCACCAGCAATGATTCGTGAAGCCTTAACAATGCCAGTCGCTAGTGCTGGCGAAACGTCAGAAAAAAGCCTTAAACAAATGTCAGCCGAAGAACCCGAAACTGAAGTCTACAGGCAGTGGGTTAGTGTGCAACTACCGACAGAGTACCAGTGTGATATGTAATTGTGGTAGGGCAGCGAAGTTTAGCAAGTATTCTACTGCTTAATCTGCAAAACTGGTGCTGTACAGTATCTAACCACTTCTCCAGTGCTGTTATTAAACACATTGTGTAGGCGGTAGTTAATAATAAAATAAACATCATGTTTTGTTTGACCTTTTTCGCCCACGACCCGTTTTTTATTCATTACGTACGGAAACATTTATATACCTCTTTGTTGCATTAACAGAACCACAGTATATACAGTTCCACACAGTAAATGGAATGACACCATTAATAAATATTGACTTCGATCAGAAATCGGTAGCTAAGGTAGAATATTCAAAATTTCTAGGTGTATGCATTGATGAGGGGTTGAACTGGAAAAACACACTGAGGATCTGCTGAAACGTTAGAGTTCAGCTACTTATGCTATTAGGGTCATTGCAAATTTTGGCGATATACATCTGAGTAAATAAGCTAACCTCGCCTATTTTCATTCTCTGCTTTCGTATGGAATCATATTCTGGGGTACTCATCATCGAGTAAAAGAGTATTCATTGCACAAAAGCGTGTAATCAGAATAATTGCTGGAGCTCATCCAAGATCATCATGCAGATACTTATTTAAAGAGCTAGAGATCTTCACTGTAGCCTCACAACATATATATTCACTTATGAAATTTCTTATTAACAATCCGAACGAATTTAAAAGTAATAGCAGTGTACATGGGTACAACACTAGGAGAAAAGATGATCTTCACTACTCAAGGTTAAATCTAACTTTGACTCAGAAGGGGGTAAATTATGCTGCCGAAAAAGTCTTTGGTCACTTACCTAATAGCATCAAAAGTCTGATAGATACCCACATAGCATTTAAAACGAAATTAAAAAATTTCTTAATGGCAACTCCTTCTACTCATTAGATGAATTTTTGGATATAGTAAGTGGGTAATTTCCCCAAGCCCCACAAAAAAAATTAAAAATGTTGTGTAATGTAATATCTTGTATAGACACCTTTTATTAACCTGGCACGTTCCACATCATTAGGAAGTGTCGTATTCATGAACTACGGCCGGCCGGAGTGGCCGTGCGGTTCTAGGCGCTACGTGTCTGGAGCCGAGCGACCGCTACGGTCGCAGGTTCGAATCCTGCCTCGGTCATGGATGTGTGTGATGTCCGTAGGTTAGTTAGGTTTAATTAGTTTTAAGTTCTAGGCGACTGATGACCTCAGGAGTTAAGTCACGTAGTGGTCAGAGCCATTTGAACCAACCATGATCTATGGAACAAGTACTAATCTAATATAATCTAACCACATTGGCGCCTGACGGCCAAAATTGGAACTACTGAGCTGACTGCAGTTCAGTTAAAAACAATTACACCATACGTATTTCGCTTTTATTTGTAAAGCATCCTCCGTTGTTATTCTGCAAATTGGATACATAAGTTTATTCATTTATGGTTGTTTTAAGTTAAAAACAGTGTTTTGTTTATAAAGTTGGTGTGGAACTAACTTTTCTCAGAGTAAATAAGTACCGCATTAACGCATTAGAATAGTTTCGCTGCGATACAATTACAGCTCACACTGAACTCCTGTGAGTGGTCAGAGTGGAGTGACTAGCCTTAACAGGAGTTGTGGTGTCACAAGGCTTAGGCCTGTCCCACCCCTCATTAAATCGACCAAGACAAATACGAATAATTGTAAGTACAGTTGTTATTATTGTGTTCTTTAAGGTTGTTTTTCGGTTTTCAGAAACAGTGTGGGAAAAAAGTTTATTAAAGTTGCAGATAACGTGGAAGACGTTGCCCAACGATCACCACGAAAGTTTGACGTAGCGGTAAGTGGGCAAGGAATAAAACGTATGCTACAAACTATCGCGAGCCATGGAAGAGCCCGGGCCGCGATGCCATCGAGCTTCCTAGGTCGTGGTTGGACAACGTCAAAGGAAGAGATATTCTGCTTTCTCTTTGTAAACAGATCGATCGAGTCTTGAACGGTTCATGTAAAACGTATAGGCGGGTGACACATTAGGTGGGACGCGATGCCTGTAATACTTCCACAGTTATTAAAAAGTTGTTAAACGGCAAAACCAATAGTGCATCAGTTATATAGATAAAAAGTAGTAAAGATATAGGAAAGGAAGAGTTGCGGCGTCAGGATGAAAAGCGATACATCGCTCAGCAACGATGAAGGACGTAAACAGCGGGCGTTACGTGGTGAAAACAAATAAACTGATAAAATAGTAAGTCTGTAATTAAGCATAAAGCCACGTAACACTGCAGACTATTGGGCTGGGATAATAAAGTTCATCAACAAATGACGGAAAAAAGCAGAGAAGCAAATGGGGAATAAAGAAAAAAAAAATTATAGCTCGGCTTTCGTGTGTTCCCGGACCGCACAGTGTCCCAGGTGGCTGTACACGGCGCCGGGAGGGCAGGGTATATCTTCCCTGAGAGCTTGTCGGCCGCAACAAAGGCCTGAGAGATGGCCGGGCTTAAAGGCGGCGAGAGAACAAGGCCGGCCGAGGAGGGCGCGCGGCCCGCTGGCCGGCGGTAAGGTGACGCCGCGTGCAGAAGAAGTAACGGCCCGGTCAATCTGGCGGCCTGATGGAGCGCCGCGCGGCCGCCCCTACCGGGGCCAATTAACTGCTGGCCACGGGCCACGGCGGGCCAGACAAGGCCCTGCCTCGCCTCCACGGGATTACACGTGCCGGTGCGGAACAAACCACCTGCCGTCCGGACCTCCACTTCGCAGCACTCAGTTACCGGACGTCGCACCCTCGGGACCAGCGATAAGTTGTGAATTACCCCAGAAGAAGTACCACACAGGACTGCCCCGCCATGAAGAAACCTGTATGATGAACTCAGAATGTAGAAAGAGCTAAACTGTCGGAGCATGAAGCGCACTTTCTTCTTCCGACTTACAAGGCGAGGCCACGACGTTTGGAACGCGGATTTACTGCAAACTTCGTACACTCGTAGTACTCCATGAGGACAAAACAAAATGTGTACTTCTTAAGCGTTATTGAGAAAATCGCAAGATAATTTCGGTCGTCGAATATACAGGGTGTTAAAAAAGGTAAGGCCAAACTTTCAGGAAACATTCCTCACACACAAATAAACAAAAGATGTTACGTGGACATGTGTCCGGAAACGCTTAATTTCCATGTTAGAGCTCATTTTAGTTTAGTCAGTATGTACTGTACTTCCTCGATTCACCGCCAGTTGGCCCAATTGGAGGAAGGTAATGTTGACTTCGGTGCTTGTGTTGACATGCGACTCATTGCTCTACAGTACTATCATCAAGCACATCAGTACGTAGCATCAACAGGTTAGTGTTCATCACGAACGTGGTTTTGCAGTCAGTGCAATGTTTACAAATGCGGAGTTGGCAGATGCCCATTTGATGTATGAATTAGCACGGGGCAATAGCCGTGGCGCGGTAATTTTGTATCGAGACAGATTTCCACAACGATGGTGTCCCGACAGGGTGACGTTCGAAGCAATTGATCGGCGTCTTAGGGAGCACGGAACATTCCAGCCTATGACTCGCGACTGGGGAAGACCTAGAACGACGAGGACACCTGCAATGGACGAGGCAATTCTTCGTGCAGTGTCCAGCCCTTCGAGTTTTTGGTTCCACTGTTGTGTTCTGTGTGTTTGTATTTTATCGTGTATGATGCCCTGTAGCCTATTAACGTGCCTACTGCTTACACATTTTGTTGTCCTCATGGAGTACTACGAGTGTACGAAGTTTGCAGTAAATCTGCGTTCCAAACGTCGTGGCCTCCCCATGTTAGTCACTTAAACCACATACGGAAACGAATCCACTGGATTACGTTTTCTCTTGCACGACGTCTTACTGACGATTTTCCAGGACAACAGTCAATCAACTGCCTAATCAACAACTGCTCTTATGTCCTACAGATGATCGCGATGACTATGATCATGGTAACGATACGATAACCATCATGATCATGTTCACGATCGTGATGACAGTGGTGATGATGGCAATCATGGTAATGTTGATGATGATTATCAATATCATGAAGAACTACATGGATACTTAGCAATCACACTTAAGTGCCTGGCAGGTAATGATGATGATGATCACGATGTTGTTTATGATTATAATTATGACCACAATGAAAAATACTCCTGTTGTAGCATAAAAAAAGGCGAAAACTTCCTGGCCATGTAGGGCTGACTTGCCTGGCAGCTTGAAAGACATTTAAGTCAAAACATATTCACGCTCTTTTGCTTGTCAGTATTTTACTCATGTAATATAATGCATCGAATCAAGTAGAATAACATGATATACACTGAAGCGCCAAAGAAACTGGTATAAGCATTCGTATTCAAATACAGAGATATGTAAACAGGCACAATACAGCGCTGCGTCGCCAAACGCCTGTATAAGACGCCTGGCTCAGTTGTTAGATCGGTTACTGCTTCTCCAATGGCAGGTTGTCAAGATTCAAGCGAATTTGAACGTGGTCCTATAGTCGGCGCACCGGCGGTGGGACACAGTACCTCCGAGGTAGCGTCGGAATGGGGATTTTCCAATACGACCGTTTCACGAACGTACCGTGAATATCACGAATCCCGTAAAACATCGAATTTCCGACATCGCTGCGGCCGGAGAAAGATCCTACAAGAACGGGTCCAATGACGACTGAAGAGAATCGTTCAACGTGACAGAACTGCGGGCCTTCCACAAATTGCTCCAGATTTAAATGATGGGCCATCAACAAGTGCCAGCATGCGAACTATTCAACGAAATATCATCAATATGAGCTTCCGGAGCCGAAGGCCCACTCGTGTACCATTGATGTCCACACTACACAATGATTTACGTCTTGCCTGCATCCGTCAACACTGACAATAGACTGTTGATGACTGGAAACATGTTTCCAGGTCGGACGAGTCTCGTTGTAAATTGTATCGAGCGGCTTGGATTTGCACAGGTATGAAGAGAACCTCTTGAATCTATGGACGCTGCATGACAGCAGGGGACTGTTCAAGCTGGTGGAGGCTATGTAATGGTGTGGGGCGTGTGCAGTTGGACTGATATGGTACCTCTGAAACGTCAGGATACGACGCTGACAGGTCACACATACTTAAGCATCCTGTCTGATCACCTGCATCCATTAACGTCCACTGTGAATTCCGACAGACTTGGGCAATTACAGCAAGACAGTGCAACACCACACGTCAAGAGTTGCTACAGAGTGGCTCTAGGAACACGCTTGTGAATTTAAACACATCCGCTCGCCACCAAACTACCAGCCATGATCATTATTTAGCATATCTTGGATGCCTTGCTGTGCAGAACAGATTTCCACCCCCTCGGACTCTTACGGATTTATGGACAGGTCTGTAGGATTCGTGGTATCAATTCCATTCAGCTCTACTTCAGATATTAGTTGACCCTATGCCACGTCGTGTTGCGGCAGTTATGCGTGCTCGCAGGGGACCCTACACGATATTAGGCAGGTGCAAGAGTTTCTTTGGCTCTTCAGTCTATGGTGTCCTGTACAACATGAGACATATCATGTCATCCAACATAGCATTTGTCATGTAGTACAATACGACACACGGTGTCATTAAAGTTTAGGATGCATGCATCCCCACTCCTGGATACTTTCTATTGTTAGAGCCCTCACCATTCATGTAACAGGGGGTGAGTCTCAGACAGGTCATAGCGCTGGTTAAGTGGGGTTAACTCGTAAAAAAGTGCGAATATGTAAAGATGTTTTGATTTAAATGTCTTTGGATCTGTTGGAAAAAGCTACTTGTTTTGCATCCTTAATTCTGCCTGGGACATGTTCGCCTTGTTTGGGCTACGGTAGGAGCATCTTTCATCTCGTCCCCAACTTTTATTTTACCATGATTTTGACAGTAGACCGCCATAGTTTGGCAACCAATGTAGATTCCTTTGACTCGGTTGAAGAATCATCCGGTATAGCTTCATTTATTGTCTTTAGAACTGTGCTGCTTATATCGTGGTAATAGGTAAAACGTTCACAAAACAACAGGACGACTATTACTACACTTTCTTACAAATTTTGAATCGATTTTCACAAGTTGGAACTTAGAACCGGCGCACGAAAAAGCTCGATTTTTGCAAGTAATATCGCAGTTACGCTACGATTTTGAAAGTGAGTTTTGAATTTTATTGCAAGATCGAATTTCTTATTTATTTGTGTAACTGTAAAGTATTGCCGTGCTTTCAGCTCACGTAAAATGGAATTATATGTGCTATGTTTATCTCGAATTTGAACCATCGTATCTCGACAACGGCAAAGATAACTCGATAACAAAATTTCGTTTTGAATTTATCATTAACCTAACTTCGTGCAAAGTTTGAACCGATTCGTACAAGTTCGAAGCACAGAGGTGAAGCGCTTCAAAAAACGTCCCGAAAAACGTGGTTCTGCACGTAAAATACAAACGAAGCACGATTTTTCAAACGTTAAAGACGGTGATCTACGACAGTAGACCAAGTTTCAGCCAGAATTCCACTTCCAGTACGGAATTATTTTAGAATTACTGTATTTCCATGTAAAATCTGAACGAGTGAGACCGTTTTTACATGCAAAATTCCAACAGTGCACATGCAAATGGTGCCATTAGCTAGGCATTAACTTCAGCCGAATCTAAACCGTTTGAAAAGTATGCCGTTACACACCTTCAGTAAGACAAATGTTCGAAAGCCTGTAAAAGTGGCCGTGCTCCAGGCTAAACCATAAACCTTTTGCTTGTTCCTTGCTCACATAGGAACCGAGCTCCCGGACGCCATTCCCCCCCCCCCCCCCCTTTCAAACCACGATTCTGTACGTGTCCTTTTCAGACATATTTGTCACAGCACTTTCACGCTGTAACGGTTATGATGATAGTGGTGATGATGGAGCTGGGCGTAGAGCACTCAAAAGCATGATGAACAGTGCCTTCACTGGAAATCTACATAACATCTTGTGGTCTGAGATACGTCCTTTTTCACGAGTGAAACTGCTGTGATGATTCCCAAAAGGCAGATTTATTGTTCACATAAACAACCCGGTTGCGGGGCAGTGCACAATGGCAAATGGCAGTGCATCAAATGCACTCTAGCAGTAGCGTCTTTTTGTCGCTGTAACACGCGCTTCGGAGAAGAAGTTGAACATGTCCCTGCCTGTAATGTTATTGAGGCACGGTTGGCGTACATATACACTCTAGCGTTCGTTGTGAGTGACAAAGGGAAAATGTACTACTCACGGAAAAAGATAGCATATAACCATTTTCATAATAAACATTTATTGAAATCCTTGATCACGGTTTCGGAATATCGAAATATACCTTCATCAGGAGCGAAAATACACCTGAAAAGAAAGACAGTTTAGCAAAAAACATAACAACGTAAATGAGGTAAGAAAACAATTATATCTTAAGTAACCATAAAAGTTACCAAAGTATTATAAGCATAAAAAGTTTTAGTCCCTTACAAAAATCACATCCTGCAGTGGAGACGCATAAAACAATCGTGCCAAAGGCGTCGTCAGTAGTTGAAAAAAAAAAAGTGTCACCTGCAACTGTACAGCATAATTATAAAGAGATGGTCGATGGGAACACACCATACTATCAGTACTTAGCCTGTGAACTAGCGTGAAGAGTGTGTGGAAACACTAGGGCACGCAGTTTCTGTTGTGGCGTAACAAGCTAGCTACGCCACATTGAGAAGGGAGCCGAAAGGCACGCGTACACACACGCCGACTGGCGTCAAGTCTGGAACAGAATACGTTATGACTGCTATCAAGAAAATACGTAGCTTTGAAATATACGTAACTTTATTCTTTGTTGGTTTACAACGTTCTTCTTGAGACATTTATACGATAGCTCTCAAACTAGGTAAGGCTAATGGCGCCTTGCTAGGTCGTAGCCATGGACTCAGCAGAAGGCTATTCTAACTGTCTCTCGGCAAATGAGAGGAAGGCTTCGTCCGTATTGTCGCTAGCAATGTCGTCCGTACAACTGGGGCGAGTGCTATATCGTATCTCGAGACCTGCCTTGTGGTGGCGCTAGGTCTGCGATCACACAGTGGCGACACGCGGGTCCGACATGTACTAAATGGACCGCGGCCGATTTAAGCTACCACCTACCAAGTGTGGTGTCTGGCGGTGACACCACAGTTTCACCGACCGAGGGAGGAGGAGGAGGAGATTAGGGTTTAACGTCCCGTCGACAACGAGGTAATTAGAGACGGAGCGCAAGCTCGGGTGAGGGAAGGATGGGGAAGGAAATCGGCCGTGCCCTTTCAAAGGAACCATCCTGGCATTTGCCTGAAGCGATTTAGGGAAATCACGGAAAACCTAAATCAGGATGGCCGGAGACGGGATTGAACCGTCGTCCTCCCGAATGCGAGTCCAGTGTGCTAACCACTGCGCCACCTCGCTCGGTACCGAGCGAGGGCACTTGTGGTATGCGCGAGACACTCGCGCACATTAAAACTCTTCTATACATACTCATGCGCATCCAAATTATAAAGGTTCTGCTAACTTAAACCCTCTGTCTTAACAAACAAATCATATCAGAACCATTTCAACACTCGCATACATAGAAAATATGAACACCAATTTGCCTGTGTCCTAGAGTCAAATGGTTGAAATGGCTCTGAGCACTATGGGACTCAACATCTTAGGTCATAAGTCCCCTAGAACTTAGAACTACTTAAACCTAACTAACCTAAAGACATCACACACACCCATGCCCGAGGCAGGATTCGAACCTGCGACCGTAGCAGTCCCGCGGTTTCGGACTGCAGCGCCAGAACCGCACGGCCACCGCTGTCCTAGAGTCAAGCAGGTGAAGCTCGCGCTAATGAACATATCCCACGAGAGATGACACTAGTGTTGTGAGCGAGAATCTCTCGCAAATTAAAGGCTATGATACATACTAGCAAAACCGAACAAAATGTTGCAAATCGAAACCATTAGTCGTCATGAATAAAAAACAAAACAGAATCATTTAAACCATACATATACATCTAAAATCGCGACCTACAATCATCAAAAATACGTAAAATCCCAACAAGAGAGGAAAGGTGTATCTCACCAGCATCAACGGACAAGAAAACTAGCTTCTAGCCAGCCAGACTATATTATTTTAGAGCAAGTAAGGGTACAAAACTATCCAAAAGGTTTTTGTTTCGAAGCTGCACCTGTTCGTTATGAATTTCTAATTCCTCGAACAGGTCCAGTTTGTAACTCTTACTCACTTCGTGTAGCAATTCTACGTCATCTAGTTTACGTGGCGTACGTTGTAAGAGCAATAGATATTCAGAAAATGTGGAACTCTACATGTTTTCCCCATTTCTACCTACGACGTGTTCTTTAAATTTTACTTTAATGTATCTACCTGTTTGCCCAACGTAATAGTTGGGGCAGTCATTACAAGCAGTTTTGTAAACCCCGGATTTAATGACAAGTTCTTCCCGTGCACCAATAGTATGAATCACTCTTTGTTTTAAGCTATTGTTTACGGAAAAGGCAACTCTGTAACCGTATTTCTTCTATAGAAGTCTCTTTATCTTGTATGATACCTCCCCAAAAATGAAATACAAATAAAGTTATTACCATCACTCTTTGTCGGCCTGTTATCTCCTAAGGTTGAACATACACTCCTGGAAATGGAAAAAAGAACACATTGACACCGGTGTGTCAGACCCACCATACTTGCTCCGGACACTGCGAGAGGGCTGTACAAGCAATGATCACACGCACGGCACAGCGGACACACCAGGAACCGCGGTGTTGGCCGTCGAATGGCGCTAGCTGCGCAGCATTTGTGCACCGCCGCCGTCAGTGTCAGCCAGTTTGCCGTGGCATACGGAGCTCCATCGCAGTCTTTAACACTGGTAGCATGCCGCGACAGCGTGGACGTGAACCGTATGTGCAGTTGACGGACTTTGAGCGAGGGCGTATAGTGGGCATGCGGGAGGCCGGGTGGACGTACCGCCGAATTGCTCAACACGTGGGGCGTGAGGTCTCCACAGTTCATCGATGTTGTCGCCAGTGGTCGGCGGAAGGTGCACGTGCCCGTCGACCTGGGACCGGACCGCAGCGACGCACGGATGCACGCCAAGACCGTAGGATCCTACGCAGTGCCGTAGGGGACCGCACCGCCACTTCCCAGCAAATTAGGGACACTGTTGCTCCTGGGGTATCGGCGAGGACCATTCGCAACCGTCTCCATGAAGCTGGGCTACGGTCCCGCACACCGTTAGGCCGTCTTCCGCTCACGCCCCAACATCGTGCAGCCCGCCTCGTGGTGTCGCGACAGGCGTGAATGGAGGGACGAATGGAGACGTGTCGTCTTCAGCGATGAGAGTCGCTTCTGCCTTGGTGCCAATGATGGTCGTATGCGTGTTTGGCGCCGTGCAGGTGAGCGCCACAATCAGGACTGCATACGACCGAGGCACACAGGGCCAACACCCGGCATCATGGTGTGGGGAGCGATCTCCTACACTGGCCGTACACCACTGGTGATCGTCGAGGGGACACTGAATAGTGCACGGTACATCCAAACCGTCATCGAACCCATCGTTCTACCATTCCTATACCGGCAAGGGAACTTGCTGTTCCAACAGGACAATGCACGTCCGCATGTATCCCGTGCCACCCAACGTGCTCTAGAAGGTGTAAGTCAACTACCCTGGCCAGCAAGATCTCCGGATCTGTCCCCCATTGAGCATGTTTGGGACTGGATGAAGCGTCGTCTCACGCGGTCTGCACGTCCAGCACGAACGCTGGTCCAACTGAGGCGCCAGGTGGAAATGGCATGGCAAGCCGTTCCACAGGACTACATCCAGCGTCTCTACGATCGTCTCCATGGGAGAATAGCAGCCTGCATTGCTGCGAAAGGTGGATATACACTGTTCTAGTGCCGACATTGTGCATGCTCTGTTGCCTGTGTCTATGTGCCTGTGGTTCTGTCAGTGTGATCATGTGATGTATCTGACCCCAGGAATGTGTCAATAAAGTTTCCCCTTCCTGGGACAATGAATTCAAGGTGTTCTTATTTCAATTTCCAGGAGTGTATTACAGCTGGTTTTCTTCCCTAACAATTTAGTCAATTAATGTAGAGTCGTAACCATTGTTAATAGCTATGGATTTTACTGAAGACATTTCTTTTTCTAAACTGCAGAGTGAAAGAAGGCAATTTAGTGAGTTTATGGCTGACATGAATCTGCTGGGGTAATATTACCAGAAAAAGGATTTTTATGAAAAATGTCGAAGCTAATGGTATTGACAAATAACTTAAGTTTCAAATCAAGGAAACTGAGTTCTCTCTCATTGATTTTCGTATCTTTTGTGAAAGTCATCTTCTCGGTAAACTGTTGAAAACATGAAACATTAGTTGCAGATCTTGGTCACTCCCTTGAAATATTATGTCGTCAACATAAGTAGTATAGAAATAAATCATATTACCCAATAAAGGATTATTTTTGAAAAAACTCGCTTCTGAAGCATTCACAAAGATGTTAGCTAAGATACCAGCTAACGGGCAACCCATGGCTAAATCGAATGGTTGCTCATACATTTTGCCATTAAACTGAAAGTAATTATAATCTAGTACAACCTGGAATAGCGACATAAGTTCTGACAGTTGCTACTCACTTAAAGTTTTATGGTGTCGAATGTTATTTTCAATAATTTTAAAAGTGATACCTGTCGAAACCCCCCACCCCCCTCCCATGAACCATTGACCTTGCCGTTGGTGGGGAGGCTTGGGTGCCTCAGGGATACAGATAGCCGTACCGTAGGTGCAACCACAACGGACGAGTATCTGTTGAGAGGCCAGACAAACGTGTGGTTCCTGAAGAGAGGCAGCAGCCTTTTCAGTAGTTGCATTGACAACAGTCTGGATGATTTACTGATCTGGCCTTGTAACACTAACCAAAACAGTCTTTCTGTGCTGGTACTGCGAACGGCTGAAAGCAAGGGGAAACTACAGCCGTAATTTCTCCCGAGAGTATGCAGCCTTACTGTATGGTTAAATGATGATGGCGTCCTCTTAGGTAAAATATTCCGGGGGTAAAATAGTTAAAATAGTCCCCCATTCGGATCTCCGGTCGCGGACTACTCAGGAGGACATCGTTACCAGGAGAAGGAAAACGCGTTCTGCGGATCAGAGCGTGGAATGACAGATCACTTAATTGGGCAGGTAGGTTATAAAATTTGAAAAGGGAAATGGATAGTTTAAAGTTAGATATAGTGGGAATTAGTAAAGTTCGGTGGCACGAGGAACAAGATTTCTGGTCAGGTGAATACAGGGCTATAAATACAAAATCAAATAGGGGTAATGCAGGAGTAGGTATAATAATGAATTTAAAAATAGGAGTGTGGGTAAGCTACTACAAACAGCATAGTGAACGCATTATTGTGGCCAAAATAGACACGAAAGCCACGCCTATCACAGTAGTACAGGTTTATATGGCAACTAGCTCAGCAGATGACGAAGAGATTGATGAAATGTATGATGAGATAAAAGATATTTTTCACATAGTGAAGGGAGACGAATATTTAATAGTCATGGGTGATAGTAGGAAAAGGAAGAGAAGGAAACGTAGGTGGTGAATATGGAGTGGGGTTAAGAAATGAAAGAGGAAGCCGCCTGGTAGAATTTTGCACAGAGCATAACTCAATCATAGCTAACACTTGGATCAAGAATAATACAAGAAAGTTGTCTACATGGAAGAGGCCTGGAGATATTCGAAGGTTTCAGATAGATTATATAATGGTATTGCTGTTGTTATTGTGGTCTTCAGTCCTGAGACTGGTTTGATGCAGCTCTCCATGCTTCCCTATCCTGAGCAAGTTTCTTCATCTCCCAGTACTTACCGCAAACTAAATCCTTCTGAATCTGCTTAATGTATTCATCTCTTGGTCTCCCTCTACGATTTTTACCCTCCACACTGCCCTCCAAAACTAAATTTGTGATCCCTTGATGCCTCAGAACATGTCCTACCAACCGGTCCCTTCATCTTGTGAAGTTGTGCCACAAACTCCTCTTCTCCCCAACTCCTCATTAGATATGTGATCTGCCCATCTAATCTTCAGAATTCTCCTGTAGCACCACATTTCGAAAGCTTCTATTCTCTTCTTGTCCAAACTATGTATTGTCCATGTTTCACTTCCATACGTGGCTTCACTATATACAAATACTTTCAGAAACAATTTCTGCTCTTGCAAGTCCTTTGCTGTCACTGACAGAATTACACCGTTATCGGCGAACCTCAAAGTTCTTATTTCTCCTCCATGGATTTTAATACCTACTACGAATTTTTCTTTTTTTCCTTTACTGCATGCTGAAAATACAGATTGAATAACAACGGGAAGAGGCTACAACCCTGTCTTACTCGCTTCCCAACCACTGGTGCCCTTTCGTGCCACCTTGTTTCTGTACAAATTGTAAATAGCCTTTCGCTCCCTGTATTTTACCCCTGGCACCTTCAGAATTTGAAAGAGAGTATTCCAGCCAACATTGTTGAAAGAATTCTATAAGTCTACAAATGTTAGAAATGTAGGTTTCCCTTTTCTGAATCTTTCTTGTAAGATAAGTCGTACGGTCCGTATTGCCTCACGTGTTCCGATATTTCTACGGAATCCAAACTGATCTTCCCTGAGGTCGGCTTCTAGCAGTTTTTTCATTCGTCTACAAAGAATTCGTGTTAGTATTTTGCAGCTGTGACTTATTAAACTGATAGTTCGGTAATATTCACATCAGTCAGCACCTGCTTTCTTTGGGATTGGAATTATTATATTCGTCTTGAAGTTTGAGGGTATTTCGCCTGTCTCATACATCGTGCTCACCAGATGGCAGAATTTTGTCAGGACTGCCTTTCCTAGATTTTATAGATTTTAAGGAATCAGGTTTTAAATTGTAAGACATTTCCAGGGGCAGATGTGGACCCTGACCACAATCTATTGGTTATTAACAGTCGACCAAAAGTGAAGAAACTGCAAAAAGGTGGGAATTTAAGGAGATGGGATCTGGATAAACTGACAGAACCAGAGGTTGTAGAGTGTTTCAGGGAGAATATTAGGCAACGATTGACAGGAATGGGGGAAAGAAGTACAGTAGATGAAGAATGGGTAGTTTTGAGGGATGAAATAGTTAAGGCAGCAGAGGATCAAGTTGGTAAAAAGACAAGGCTAGAAGAAATGATTGGGTAACAGAAGAAATATTGAATTTAATTGATGAAAGAAGAAAATACTAAAGTGAAGTGAATGAAGCAGGCAAAAAGGATCACAAACGTCTCAGAAATGATTCGACAGGACGTGCAAAATGGCTAAGCAGAGATGGCTCGAGGACAAATGTAAGGATGTAGAGGCATTTTTCCAGATTGAGATTTTCACTATGCAGCGGAGTGTGCGCTGATATGAAACTTCCTGGCAGATTAAAACTGTGTGCCCGACCGAGACTCGAACTCGGGACCTTTCCCTTTCACGGGCAAGTGCTCTACCAACTGAGCTACCGAAGCACGACTCAAGGCTGGCCCTCACAGCTTCAATTCTGTTAGTATCTCGTCTCCTACCTTCCAAACATTACAGAAGCTCTCCTGCGAACCTTGCAGAACTAGCACAGCGCACACTCCGCTGCAGAGTGAAGATCTCATTCTGGAAACATCCCCCAGGCTTTGGCTAAGCCATGTCTCCGCAGTATCCATTCTTTCAGGAGTGCTAGTTCTGCTAGGTTCGCAGGAGAGCTTCTGTAAAGTTTGGAAGGTAGGAAACGAGATACTAACAGAATTGAAGCTGTGAGGGCCAGCCGTGAGTCGTGCTTCGGTAGCTCAGTTGGTAGAGCACTTGCCCGCGAAAGGCAAAGGTCCCGAGTTCGAGTCTCGGTCGGGCACACAGTTTTAATCTGCCAGGAAGTTTCATCAGCGCACACTCCGCTGCAAAGTAAAAATCTCATTCTGGAAACATCCCCCAGGCTGTGGCTAAGCCATGTCTCCGCAGTATCCATTCTTTCAGGAGTGCTAGTTCTGCAAGGTTCGCAGGAGAGCTTCTGTAAAATTTGGAAGGTAGGAGACGAGATACTGGCAGAATTGAAGCTGTGAGGGCCAGGCGTGAGTCGTGCTTCGGTAGTTCAGTTGGTAGAGCACTTGCCCGCGAAAGGCAAAGATCCCAAGTTCGAGTCTCGGTGGGGCACACAGTTTTAATCTGCCAGGAAGTTTCACATCAGCGCACACTCCGCTGCAGAGTGGAAATCTCATTCTGGAAACATCTCCCAGGCTTTGTCTAAGCCATGACTACCCAGTATCCTTTCTTTCAGGAGTACTAGTTCTGCAAGGTTCGCAGGAGAGCTTCTGTAAAGTTTGGAAGGTATGAGACGAGATACTGGCAGAATTGAAGATGTGAGGGCCGGGCGTGAGTCGTGCTTCGGTAGCTCAGATGATAGAGCACTTGCCCGCGAGAGGAAAATGTCCCGAGTTCGAGTTTCGGTCGGGCACACAGTTTTAATCTGCCAGGAAGTTTCATGTAGATGAATATCTCACAAGGGGTAAGATGGATACTGCCTACTTGTATGAATATCAAGACCTCAGATCGATACCCAGTTCTAAGCAAAGAAGGGAAAGCAGTAAGACGGAAGGAGTATATACAGGGTCTGTACGAGGGTGATGTACTTGAGGAGAATATTATGGAAATGGCAGAGGATGTAGATGAAGATGAAATGGTAGATATGATACTGCGTGGATAGTTTGACAGGGACGTAAGCCGAAACAGTGACCCAGAAGTGGACAACATTCCATTAGAACTTCTGATAGCCTTGGGAGAGCCAGCCCTGACAAATCTCTACCATCTGGTGATCAAGGTGTCAGGGGAAATACCCTCAGACCTCAAAAAGTTTATAATACGTAATTCCAATCCCGAAGAAAGAAGGTGTTGACAGTTGTGAAAATTACCGAACTATCAGTTTAATAAGCTGCAAAATACTAACACCAATTCTTTACAGACGAATGGAAAAACTGGTAGAAGCCGACCTTGGGGAAGATCAGTTTGGATTTCGTAGAAATGTTGGAACAAGTGACGCAATACTGAAAATACGACTTATGTTAGAAAATAGATTAAGGAAAGGGAAAAATTCGTTTCTAGCATTTGTAGACTTTAGAAAGCTTTTGACAGTGTTGACTGGAACACTCTCTTTCAAATTCTGAAGGTGTCAGGGGTAAAATACAGAGAGCGGTAGGCTATTTACAATTTGTACAGAAATCAGATGGCAGTTATAAGAGTCGAGGGGCATCAAAGGGAAGCAGTGGTTGGGAAGGCAGTGAGACAGGGTTGTAGCCTAACCCCGATGTTATTCAATCTGTTTATTGAGCAAGCAGTAAAGGAAACAAAAGAAAAATTCGGAGTAGGAATTAAAGTCCATGGAGAAGAAATAAAAACCTAGATGTTCGCTGATGACATTGTAATTCTGTCAGAGACAGCAAAGGACCTGAAAGAACAGCTGAACGGAATGGACAGTGTATTGACAGGAGGATATAAGATGAATATCAACAAAAGTAAAACGAGGTTAATGGAATGTAGTCGAATTAAACAGATCAGGAAGTGAGACGCTTAAAGTAGTAAATGAGTTTTGCTATTTGGGGAGCAAAATAACCGATGATGGTCGAAGTAGAGAGGATACAAAATGTAGACTGGCAAGGGCAGTGAAAGCGTTTCTGAAGACGAGAAATTTGTTAACATCAGGTGAGTTTGCGACGAAATCAGCCATGTAATTATAAAAGAAAAAAAACCTGAAACAAAACAAAGACTACGAAGGAAAGCGGCAGTGGTCTTTCCAGCAGAACCATTTACATCTATAGGGATTTCAGATCAATTCTGTATTCCTGGATTTCCGGAAGGCTTTTGATATTGTACCACACAAGTAAAATTGCGTGCATATGGAATATTGTCTCAGTTATGTGACTGGATTTGCAATTTCCTGTCAGAGAGGTCACAGTTCATAGTAATTGACGGAAAGTCGTAGAGTAAAACAGAAGTGATTTCAGGCATTCCCCAAGGTAGTATTATAGGCCCTTTGCCGTTCCTTATCTATATAAATGATTTGGGAGACAATCTGAGCAGCCGTCTTCGGTTGTTTGCAGATGACGCTGTCATTTAGCAACTAATAAAGTCATCAGAAGATCAAAACAAACTGCAAAATTATTTAGAAAAAATATCTGAATGGTGCGAAAAAAGGCAGTTGACCCTAAATAACGAAAAGTGTGAGGTCATCCACATGAGTACTAAAAGGAACTCGTTAAAATTTGGTTATATGATAAATCAGTCTAATCTAAAAGCTGTAAATTCAACTAAATACCTAGTTATTACAGTTACAAACAACTTCAATTGGAAAGAATACACAGAAAATGATGTGGGGAAGGCTGCGTTTTATTGTCAGGACACTAAGAAAATGTAACAGACCTACTAAAGAGACTGCCTACACTTCGCTTGTCCGTCCTCTTTTAGAATACTGCTGCGCGGTGTGGGACCCTTACTGGGTAGGACTGATGGAGTACATCAAAAAAGTTCAAAGAAGGGCAGCACGTTTTGTATTATTGCGAAATATGGGAGAGAGTGTCACAGAAATGATACAGGATTTGGGCTGGAAATCATTAAAAGAAAGGCATTTTTCGTTGCGACAGAATCTTCTAACGAAATTCCAATCACCAACTTTCTCCTCCGAATGAGAAAATATTTTGTTGACACCGACCTACATAGGGCAGAACGATCACCATGATAAAATAAGGGAAATGAGAGCTCGTACGGAAAGATATAGGTGTTCATTCTTTCCACGAGATATACGGGATTGGAATAATAGAGAATTGTGAAGGTGGTCGATGAACCCTCTGCCAGGCACTTAAATGTGATTTGCAGAGTATCGATGTAGATTATATCTACACCTACCTCATTACTGTGCTATTTTGGCAGAGTACTGATAGAACTGCTTTCAGATTATTTCTCAACTGTTCCACTCTAGAACAGCAGGTAGATAAACGAACTCCTTAATCTTAACGTTAACGTGTAATGACATCTGATGCTTTCCGCTATAATGTTGTAACTGCTCAACCTCGTGCTAAGTCTTCCTAAACAACTGCTTATCTTCGCTACGGTCACCAGAACCTTTCCCCGTCTTCTCTTTAATAAACAGTTAGAATCAAAAAGAATTATTTCCTCAGTATGCTCCACATAAACAGCTTAGCCCATGCTCGTTCATGCACATAAAACACTCTGGAGTACAATGAACATACTCATGGTAAATTGCGATAATCGGTAAACAGCAGCAGTAAAACGTGTATGAACATATAAACAAATGAAGTTACTATGTGACGTTTTGCTAACGCAAAGAATTTGGATATCAAGGTAAGAATTTTTTATAATTCTGCTTTAGTAGGTCGTACTCCGCATAAAAAGTCAAACAACAACTGTGATGTTAACCTCTACTTTTAGTGATACAATTACGAGAATTTGCAAGTATTGGTGTGAGTGGAGAACCTGGAATTTTTTTTTTTAATCTTCTCAGTCTCTATTCCTTGGTTGCAGGACACAGTGATACTGTAAGAATTAGTACACACCCATCCGTATTTATTGTTCCTGAAGACTTTCACATTTATCTGAAAAGTCTCTGCGCTTAAAACCGTGCTATGTTCACACAAATGGAGATACTTCTTGTTCAGGCGGTAAGTTTAAATGTCCACGTAATATTTTTATCCCTTTCAACTGTACAGTTGTAAAAGTAAACGTATATTATAACTATCCTGGATCAGGGCCGACATTAAAACTACCTGTCTGCTGTACTTTACTGGTCTGCAATCGCCTCCATAAACAGCTGTACCCTGGGGATCCTCTTCCCATCTCCAGAGCCTCTGTGACTGGCCTCCTGTGGTGAGCACAAGCTCATCTGAAGCATTCCTCTTGAGTAAGCAAGCCTCATACTCCCCTCTAGCGAAGAAATGAGCAGAAAAAATAATCGAGTATTGCTCTATGATATGTGGCTGTCATGTCACACGCTCATTCACTGTCAACAGTACACACACGTGACGTACTTTCACCGTAAACGTTATTACTTTCTGAAGTTAATTGTTTCAACACATTCTTCCTACAGTACAGTCTTGTCCATCAGTTACGAAATTTCTCGAATGTCACATAACTGATATCCGTCGTTAAAGTTTTTCAGAATATAATCTGTTACTCCTTCTGGCTCTTTAACATATATCAGTCACTTCTTCAGTTCTCATTTCTCTCACTTATCTGTTTTAATCGTCCGCCATCCATTTATACAATAAATGGCGGCAGTCTCGAGGCCAGGTGAACATTAGTGTAGTCCACCCTTTGGAGCAGGTCGTGCGTTCGGAGTGAATTGTTGCGTATGTGCAGTCGGACGTTCTGGAGGAGACGTCGATAGCTCGCCGCCGCTGATTGCCGTTGCGATCGGGTGAGCAATACACCTAGGCATCGCAAGACGTCCACCGTCGTAAACGGACGGTGCAGAGCGTCCAGCCCTCGACCGATGTGCATGATCTTGGTTCTATTCATGTTGACCCTGCTTCCCGCAGCTACTCCGTACGTAGTAAGAAGGGTAACCACCTGACTTAATTCGTTCTCCGACCGGACGAGTATCATCAAGTCGTCGGCAAATGCACAACACGTGAAGGAGCTCGCACGAAGTCGGACGCCTGTTAGAGTCCGTCTAAGAGTCTGCATCAATGGTTCGAGCGCTATTGTAAACAGTATCACCGACAAGGTACATCCTTGCCTAACTGAGCTGCAAACAGGAATCGTTCCTACCTCCCTGCCATTGACTCTCACCGCCGAAGAAGCGCCGCGAAGGAGGCGCATGAGGACGACAATAAAATCCTATGGTATACCCATGCGTCGCATGGTCGAGTCAAGGAAATCATGGTTGATCCTGTCAAAGGCACGATCAAAATCCGCCGATACGAACGCCGCTCGAATGCGACAAGATTCCGTCAGGGAAATTACTTCAAGGTATTCGCCGAGGATAGAATGTATGTTGCTTCGAACCCCTAGACAAGCCTGGTCTGGTGGTATTGTCTTCGATACCACAGTCTTGAGCCTTGCCGCCAACATTCGCGCAAAGATCTTATAGTCAGTATTGAGCATCGTGAGCGATCTAAATTGATGGGCGCTGACACTCGCTGTCGATTTCGGTATTGGTATGAGCAGTCCCGCCATGAACTGCGACGGAACGTCCGTGTCAGGGCTCAATAAGTCATTATACATCAATACCAACTGGGACATCATCAAATCCGCAAATGCGCGATAAAATTCGAGCGTCAACCCATCTGGCCCAGGGGATTTATGCACCGCACACTTCGCGAGTTCGCCCCGGATGTCTTCTTCCGTTAGGGGTTCCAATAGCGCCTCTGCATCCGGACCATCCACCTCCGTTTGCCGCTGTTGCAAAATTTCTTCTCCTGTCCGATTGTCCGTCGGTGTCCCAGTGAAAAGGAGGCGGTAATGCTCCAGAAACTTAGCAGCAATGTCCTGTTGTGACGTCAAGGGCCGACCGTCGTCATCATGGAGCACTGTGATTAGGGATCGGCGATTACGCGCATGTCCCTTCGACACATGATGCATGCCAATACGTTCTCCATCGACGTTGTCCAAGCACCGAGCACGGATCGAAAGTCCCTCCAGTCGACGTCTCGTGATCGATAAAATGCAGGCCTGAATGCGATGGACTTCCGTTTGACGCTCGGGCGATGGGGCCCTGGAGGACAGGTCGCGGAGCACAATGTAGTAATAATCAAGTGTATCTCGGACCCACTTCGCTTTTTCCTTGCCATGCGTTATGTACCCATGGTCTAGGTGTAGCGTCTTTGATTCATAATCAAAACGTCTTCGGTCCCGGGTTCGATCCCCCCCACTGCCTAAACTTTGATAAATAATCGGCATTGGCGGCCGAAGACATCCGGCATAAGAAGTCAGCCTCATTCTGCCAACGGCCTTGTCAAAGAGGGCGGAGGAGCGGATAGAGGTTCAGGGCACTCTCTTGTCCTAGGGGTGGGAAATTGCCTCTAATGGTGGAAGAATCAGCAATGATCAACGACATGATGATGCAGGAGGCAATGGATACCACTGCTTTAAAGACACTTAACGTGTATCCACAGGACATGTGGCCTGTATTTGAAGAAGTGTCATGATAATATCTCCATTGGCAAAAGATTCCGGAATAGTCCCCCATTCGGATCTCCGGGAGGGGACTGCCAAGGGGGAGGTTACCATGAGAAAAAGATTGAACAATCAACGAAAGGATAACGTTCTACGAGTCGGGACGTGGAATGTCAGAAGCTTGAACGTGGTAGGGAAACTAGAAAATCTGAAAAGGGAAATGCAAAGGCTCAATCTAGATATAGTAGGGGTCAGTGAAGTGAAGTGGAAGGAAGACAAGGATTTCTGGTCAGATGAGTATCGGGTAATATCAACAGCAGCAGAAAATGGTATAACAGATGTAGGATTCCTTATGAATAGGAAGGTAGGGCAGAGGGTGTGTTACTGTGAACAGTTCAGTGACGGGTTGTTCTAATCAGAATAGACAGCAGACCAACACCGACAACGATAGTTCAGGTATACATGCCGACGTCGCAAGCTGAAGATGAACAGATAGAGAAAGTGTATGAGGATATTGAAAGGGTAATGCAGTATGTAAAGGGGGACGAAAATCTAATAGTCATGGGCGACTGGAATGCAGTTGTAGGGGAAGGAGTAGAAGAAAAGGTTACAGGAGAATATGGGCTTGGGACAAGGAATGAAAGAGGAGAAAGACTAATTGAGTTCTGTAACAAGTTTCAGCTAGTAATAGCGAATACCCTGTTCAAGAATCACAAGAGGAGGAGATATGCTTGGAAAAGGCCGGGAGATACGGGAAGATTTCAATTAGATTACATTATGGTCAGACAGAGATTCCGAAATCAGATACTGGATTGTAAGGCGAACCCAGGAGCATATATAGACTCAGATCACAATATAGTAGTGATGAAGAGTAGGCTGAAGTTCAAGACATTAGTCAGGAAGAATCAATACGCAAAGAAGTGGGGTACGGAAGTACTAAGGAATGACGAAATACGTTTGAAGTTCTCTAACGCTATAGATACAGCAATAAGTAATAGCGCAGTAGGCAGTACAGTTGAAGAGGAATGGACATCTCTAAAAAGGGCCATCACAGAAGTTAGGAAGGAAAACATAGGTATAAAGAAGGTAGCTGCGAAGAAACCATGGGTAACAGAAGATATACTTCAGTTGATTGATGAAAGGAGGAAGTACAAACATGTTCCGGGAAAATCAGGAATACAGAAATACAAGTCGCTGAGGAATGAAATAAATAGGAAGTGCAGGGAAGCTAAGACGAAATGGCTGCAGGAAAAATGTGAACACATCGAAAAAGATATGGTTGTCGGAAGGACAGACTCAGCATACAGGAAAGTCAAAACAACCTTTGGTGACATTAAAAGCAACGGTGGTAACATTAAGAGTGCAACGGGAATTCCACTGTTAAATGCAAAGGAGAGAGCAGATGGGTGGAAAGAATACATTGAAAGCCTCTATGAGGGTGAAGATTTGTCTGATGTGATAGAAGAAGAAACAGGAGTCGATTTATAAGAGGTAGGGGATCCAGTATTAGAATCGGAATTTGAAAGAGCTTTGGAGGACTTACAGTCAAACAAGGCAGAAGGGATAGATAACATTCCATCAGAATTTCTAAAATCATTGGGGGAAGTGGCAACAAAACGACTATTCACGTTGGTGTGTAGAATATATGAGTCTGGCGATATACCATTTGACTTTCGGAAAAGCATCATCCACACAATTCCGAAGACAGCAAGAGCTGACAAGTGCGAGAATTATCGCACAATCAGCTTAACAGCTCATGCATAGAAGCTGCTTACAAGAATAATATACAGAACCATGGAAAAGAAAATTGAGAATGCGCTAGGTGACGATCAGTTTGATTTTAGGAAAAGTAAAGGGACGAGAGAGGCAATTCTGACGTTACGGCTAATAATGGAAGCATGGCTAAAGAAAAATCAAGACACGTTCCTATGATTTGTCGACCTGGAAAAAAGGTTCGACAATATAAAATGGTGCAAGCTGTTTGAGATTCTGAAAAAAGTAGGGGTAAGCTATAGGGAGAGACGGGTCATATACAATATGTATAACAACCAAGAGGGAATAATAAGAGTGGACGATCAAGAACGAAGTGCTCGTATTAAGAAGGGTGTAAGACAAGGCTGTAGCCTTTCGCCCCTACTCTTCAATCTGTACATCGTGGAAGTAATGATGGAAATAAAAGAAAGGTTCAGGAGTGGAATTAAAATACAAAGTGAAAGGATATCAATGATACGATTCGCTGATGACATTGCTATCCTGAGTGAAAGTGTAGAAGAATTAAATGATCTGCTGAATGGAATGAACAGTCTAATGAGTACACAGTATGGTTTCAGAGTAAATCGGAGAAAGACGAAGGTAATGAGAAGTAGTAGAAATGAGAACAGCGAGAAACTTAACATCAGGATTGATGGTCACGAAGTCAATGAAGTTAAGGAATTCTGCTACCTAGGCAGTAAAATAACCAATGACGGACGGAGCAAGGAGGGCATCAAAAACAGACTCGCTATGGCAAAATAGGCATTTCTGGCCAAGAGAAGTCTACTAATATCAAATACCGGCCCTAATTTGAGGAAGAAATTTCTGAGAATGTACGTCTGGAGTACAGCATTGTATGGTAGTGAAACATGGACTGTGGGAAAACCGGAACAGAAGAGAATCGAAGCATTTGAGATGTGGTGCTACAGACGAATGTTGAAAATTAGGTGGACTGATAAGGTAAGGAATGAGGACGTTCTACGCAGAATCGGAGAGGAAAGGAATATGTGGAAAACACTGATAAGGAGAAGGGACAGGATGATAGGACATCTGCTAAGACATGAGGGAATGAGTTCCATGATACTAGAGGGAGCTGTAGAGGGCAAAAAATGTAGAGGAAGACAGAGATTGGAATACGTCAAGCAAACAATTGAGGACGTAGGTTGCAAGTGCAACTCTGAGATGAAGAGGTTAGCACAGGAAAGGAAATCGTGGCGGGCCGCATCAAACAAAAAAAAAAACAAACAAAAAAAAAAAAAAAAAAAAAAAAACGTTATGAGAGCTCTTCGTATCGCCGGTTTTGCACACTGCAGCCACCACGAAAGAACCGTACGGTGCAGCGGCAGACGGCGAGTGCAAGTCTGCTATGTTTCTTCGATCCGCTGGCGACATTCGAGATCCACTAATAAGGATGAATTAAGTTTCCAGGAACTACGACTCCGCCAGACCCGCTGCCGTGGGAGGGTCAACGTGCATAAATATGCAAGGTGATCCCTAAAAACTGTGGGCCAACGTTCAGCAGCTAACACGTGATCTCTTAATCCGTCAGAAACATAAATCCGATCCAGCCTGTTCGCCGAGTGGCTAGTAAAATACGTGTAGCCCTCTCGCTGCCCATGGATCTTTTCTCACGTGTCCATAAGGGCCATGTCCCGGCAGATCGTGTTCAATGCGTGGCAGGAGCTGAAATTAGATTCTTCGGTGTGAGTACACAGTTAAAATCCCCCCCTACCAAGATGTGGTCATACCTCCCATGGAATAGGGGGGCAACCTCCTCCGAGTAGAGTCGTGCACGCGCCTGTCGATTGTCAGATCCGGAGGGTGCATAGATGTTGACGATACGAATGCCGTTCACGGTCATAGCCAAACCCCGAGCCGAAGGAAGGTAATCGAGGTCACACATCGGAATCCCTTCCCGGACTAGTATCGCTGTGCCCACGTCCTCCATCTGGAGTCGGTGCTAGGTGAGTGTTGTGTCCATGCACGTCTGGAAAAGCAGCATTGCAGGTTTCCTGCATCAGCAGAATATCAACGTCTGTGGCGTAAATCATATCCCGGAGAAGTTGCATCTTCGCAAGCGAACGTGCGGTGTTAATGTTCACTGTGCCCAACTTAATGCTAGGTTCGTTGTCGTTGTCATGCTCGTGTCATGTCATTGAGAACTCCAAGACCTGTAGTCACCTATTCGTGCTCAGAGGGGTGCCCACCAACGGGCTGCCCTCCTTTGTTGTCGTTCCGTGGAGTGCATCCTGTAGGTGAGTGGTCATCATTTGGGGGTGGCAATTCCTGTATATCTTCGACTGGTTCCGCCAAGTCGCAGTGGTCATCCATCCGAGAAACGTCCTCTGATGTATCTCGACGTGGCTGTCGGGACATTGGTGTCCTTGACTCCTTCGTCGGCAGCGCTGGGTCAGTCGATGTCAATGAAGAGGGACCATCTGAAAGGCAGGACATCCGGTCACCATCTGACGGAATCCTGTCAGCGTCCTCTAAAGGCACGTGTTCTGTGTCAGACAGTTCTTCGGCTAGGATACCTTCCGTGTCCCCTAGGCTAGGGGGGGGGGGGGGACGTGTCACCCGAACTATGGCGACGCTTTTTGCGACTCTTCGGCGATCGCTGTTTGCGTGCCCTGCCCTCTGCTGCCTCACTGTGTTCGTCGATCGTTCGTTGATCCGTTGCCGGTGCCATTGTCTCGACCTCGACTTCCACGCCGCGTGCTACATGTGAGTTTTCGGAATGTTCCTCCCTCAACTGATGTGACGTGAGTGTAGGGACATTCTCCGAGTCACTTACATGCTCCCGTAACTCGGTCTGCTCTTGCATAAACACGTCCTTGTCACGCTCCGAACTTGGCAACACCTCCCGGCGGGCCACCGACACGTACGTCATCGGCATTTGCGTGGGAACTTCTCGCTGTGACGCTTCTCCATGAGGCAGTTGCACGACGCGGCGTTGTATGCACTCCGAGCGGATATGTCCTTCTCCACCACAGCCAGAACAGGTGCGTGGCTGGCCATCGTAGATCACAATAGCTCGACATCCGCCAATGTATAAATAAGACGGGATATGTTTAGTAAGGACGATCCGCACCTGTCGCACGCCGTTTAGCACAGGATAGGTACTAAAACTTGCCCAGCGTTCAGGCGTATGACTAAGTACCGTTCCATATGGTCGCAGCGATTCAGTAACCATCGATTCTGGCACCTCAAACGGCAATTCAAAGATATGAATGACCCACACACCCAATCCTTCAGAAGCTACTGTTACATCGCTGATAGTGTCGAAATTTAAATCCTCTTTGAGCAGCGGAGAGAGTTCTTTCACACGCAGCTTCATCGGTCATCTTTATCTACATTGTACTGCTTACAATGGACAGGTGTATTCCAATTATGTCTGCAGCAGATGAACGAATTTCTTCCCTCAAAAAACGCTCTATTTCGAAAGCTTTGGGTCTGCCACATTCGTTGTCGACCGTAAACTGGAGCGTAGTCTTTCGAAAATTGTGTGCCATAGCGATCGAGTCAGACAACAACACGCGCGAGTACCGGCGGTGTAAACACTTCCTCGTCCACGCGCGTCCGCGGAAGGGACAGCAGGTCCGTGCCGAGCCACCGCCTAAAGCAGACTAGCATCAACGGATCACAGATTTAGTATTGGAGGGCAGTGTGGGGGGTAAAAATCGTAGAGGGAGACCAAGAGATGAATACATTAAGCAGATTCAGAAGGATTTAGTTTGCAGTAAGTACTGGGAGATGAAGAAACTTGCTCAGGATAGGGTAGTATGGAGAGCTGCATCAAACCAGTCTCAGGACTGAAGACCACAATAACAACAACAACACCATTATATAATCTATCTGAAACCTTCGAATATCTCCAGGCCTCTTCCATGTAGACAACTTTCTTGTATTATTCTTAAACCAAGTGTTAGCTATGATTGAGTTACGCTCTGTGCAAAATTCTACCAGGCGGCTTCCTCTTTCATTTCCTACCCCCATTCCATATTCACCACCTACGTTTCCTTCTCTTCCTTTTCCTACTATCGAATTCCAGTCACCCATGACTATCAAATTTTCCTCTCCCTTCACTGCTTGCTCAATATACAGATTGAACAACATCGGGGAGAGGCTGCAACCCTGTCTCACTCCCTTCCCAACCACGGCTTCCCTTTGACGTCCTTCGACTCTTATAACTGCCATCTGGTTTCTGTACAAATTGTAAATAGCTTTTCTCCCACTGTATTTTACCCCTGCCACCATCAGAAAAAATGTGCGATGAAAATTGTACGATGCAGTAATTTTTTTTTAATGAATGTGTTAAGTGCTACTACCAGTTTCGCATAGTAAGCTGTGATGGAAGTGTGCGAGTGTTGGTAATTTTGTGAAAGTCAATGAAAACTAAAACGTGAAGAAACTGTGTCATGTATTGACGACATATGACATGAAACTTCCTGGCAGATTAATACTGTGTGCCCGACCGAGCCTCGAAATCTGGACCTTTGCCTTTCGCGGGCAAGTGCTCTACCAACTGAGCTACCGACGCACGACTCACGCCCGGTACTCACAGCATTACTTCTGCCAGTACCTCGTCTCCTGCCTTCCAAACTTTACAGAAGTTCTCCTGCGAACCTTGCAGAACTAGCACTCCTGTAAGAAAGGATACTGCGGAGACATGGCTTAGCCAAAGGCTGGGGGATGTTTCCAGAATGAGATTTTCACTCTACAACGGAGTGTGCTCTGTGCTAGTTCTGCAAGGTTCGCAGGAGAGCTTCTCTAAAGTTTGGAAGGTAGGAGACGAGATACTGGCAGAAGTAAAGCTGTGAGGCCCGGGCGTGAGTCGTGCTTCGGTAGCTCAGTTGGTAGAGCACTTGCCCGCGAAAGGCAAAGGTCCCGATTTCGAGTCTCGGTCGGGCACACAGTTTTAATCTGCCAGGAAGTTTTATATCAGCGCACACTCCGCTGCAGAGTGAAAATCTCATTCTGGGGCATATGACTTGTCTATTGTTAAGAATAAGTCTGCTGGAAGACCGTGGGGGCAATGCCAGACAGAAAATCAGAGATACAATGCAGAGAGCAGGCCAAGAGTTAGCATTTAGGTTAACGGAAGTAAACTAACGCTGGATTCCTGTGAATTGCAGACGGGCAGGGAAGCTGTTCAAGGAGAAAGTTTCACTTCAGAGAATTAATTTATAACACCATCCACCGCCCAGATGCTGCTGTAAGGTGTCACGACAGGGGACGGTCATAGAAAGGTGCGTCTTAACAGAGGCAGCAAGCTTGATACTTGCCCCTGAGAACCACAACTTCAGTGGGTTTGTGCAGGTTAAGAGAGCTACAACAGTTGTCCCCACTCACCAGAGGTCTCTGGGCTGGGCCAAGTGATGTCAACAGTGCTATTGTTGGCCATAAGATGAAAGGCAGTGGCGTTTAGCTATTACCTGAACACTGCTGTTACCAAACGAGCGGTTTGTCAATGTAAAGGCCTTAAACATCGCTACTTACCGAGTATGAGCAGGAGAGGGATAAGAATGTTGTTGGCCAGCAGCGCCCTGGAGGTGCAGATCCACACGTCAGATTACCTGAAACCTGTAAAGTGACAGTGGATCGGTTGGCCGACTATTGGAAAGAAACAGTGCTCTGCCACAGTCTTTTAGATGCAAAGTCTTTTTCTTTTTATTATCATTATTTGAGGGAGTTCTCAGTCATTTTGTCGGAGCACCAACTTCGTGTCGCTCATCGCCAGCCTCGGATAAGACCGACAAATTCGTTTTTCTCACTTGCAGTGTTGCCTTCAAAATGGTTCTTCATAATGTAACTAGTGTTTTGCAACTTTTATTAGTTTTGAGCCTGCGTATTTCTGTTGTGCAACCGTTTGCACCCATTGCTGTTTCTAATATAGTGGATTAGCCTTCAGTGCAGTAGTTGGCCTGATTGCAAATCATTAGTGTTAATCAGACGCTTGGGGTACTTGAGTCTTCTGCTGCCAACAACCTATCGACTCCCGAAATCCGCGCGTCTCTAGGTGCCCTGTGACAGTATTTGCCTCAGCTCCAAGCAATCAATCTATTTTCGATGGAAGTATGTCTTTCTGCATTTGCTCCTTACGGCTCGGAAATTGCTTACTGACCTGTAACCCCCCGTCCCTCTCTATCCTGAGTTAGGACACGACAAGAGTAATTTGAACGGTGTTGACCAAGGGAACATTAACATTAATGTTAAGTAGCTGAAACTGACTTTAAAAGATCTGTCGCAGAGTTTATTTTGTCGCCATATCAGCACATAATGGCGGTGCTGTAGACCTTTCTGAACATTACATGGATCCTTCTCCTATTTATTGTATAAATGGATGGCGGACGATTAAAACAAATAAGTGAGAGAAATGAGAACTGAAGAAGTGACTGGTATATATTAAAGAGCCAGAAAGAGTAACAGATTATATTCTGAAAAACTTTAACGACGGACATCAGTTATTTGACATTCGAGAAATTTCGTAACTAATGGACAAGACTGTAGTGTAGGAAGAATGTGTTGAAACAATTAACTTCAGAAAGTAATAACGTTGACAGTGAAAGTACGTCACGTGTGTGTACTGTTGACAGTGAATGAGCGTGTGACATGACAGCCACATATCATAGAGCAATATTCGATTATTTTTTCTGCTCATTTCTTCGCTAGAAGGGAGTATGAGGCTTGCTTACTCAAGAGGAATGCTTCAGATGAGCTTGTGCTCACCACAGGAGGCCAATCACAGAGGCTCTGGAGATGGGAAGAGGATCCCCAGGGTACAGCTGTTTATGCAGGCGATTGCAGACCAGTAAAGTACAGCAGACAGTTAGTTTTAATGTCGGCCCTGATCCAGGATATAATATACGTTTACTTTTACGACTGTACAGTTGAAAGGGATAAAAATATTACGTGGACATTTAAACTTATCGCCTGAACAAGAAGTATCTCCATTTGTGTGAACATAGCACGGTTTTAAGCGCAGAGACTTTTCAGATAAATGTGCAAGTCTTCAGGAACAATAAATACGGATGGGTGTGTACTAATTCTTACAGTATCACTGTGTCCTGCAACCAAGGAATAAAGACTGAGAAGATTTTAAAAAAAATTCCAGTTTCTCCACTCACACCAATACTTGCAAATTCTCGTAATTGTATCACTAAAAGTAAAGGTTAACATCACAGTTGTTGTTTGACTTTTTATGTGGAGTATGACCTACTAAAGCAGAATTATAAAAAATTCTTACCTTGATATCCAAATTCTTTGCGTTAGCAAAACGTCACATAGTAACTTCATTTGTTTATACGTTCATACATGTTTTACTGCTGCTGTTTACCGATTATCGCAATTTACCATGAGTATGTTCATTGTACTCCAGAGTGTTTTATGTGCATGAACGAGCATGGGCTAAGCTGTTTATGTGGAGCATACTGAGGAAATAATTCTTTTAGATTCTAACTGTTTATTAAAGAGAAGACGGGGAAAGGTTCTGGTGACCGTAGCGAAGATAAGCAGTTGTTTAGGAAGACTTAGCACGAGGTTGAGCAGTTACAACATTATAGCAGAAAGCATCAGATGTCATTACACGTTAACGTTAAGATTAAGGAGTCCGTCTATCTATCTGCTGTTCTAGAGTGGAACAGTTGAGAAATAATCTGAAAGTAGTTCTGTCAGTACTCTGCCAAACAGGTGTGAATAGCACAGTAATCAGGTAGGTGTAGATATAGATGTAATTGGTTCTGCTGGAAATACCACTGCCGCTTTCCTTCGTAGTCTTTGTTTTGTTTCGGGTCTTTTTTCCTTTTATCATTACATTGCTGATTTCGTCGCAAACTCACATGATGAACAACACCGCCCACTTCGCTACGATTTGGTGTTCTTCGGTAACGTCTGGAGGACCTCACTATTCGCAGACAACTTTACCGTGCGAATAAGGGTACAACTGTTTCGGTTGTATCGTCGTCACTTCTTGTCGCAGTAAACTTCAAAGAATCCAACCATCTATCTTCACAACCCCTGTCGATGTCTTCCACGCAATGAGATGTAACGTTAAGTAGAAGCATGTGTCTAACTGTAGAACTACTATTCCCAAAACCATATACAGTCGAAATGAATAACAACAGTGAGAGTGAAGCAAACAGAGATGTATTCTGTGAGTGAAGAAGAAGCCAGTTTATCTCTCTTCTGCGACGAGTGGCCAGTAACAAGAGATGGACGAGAATTTCCACGGATGATTTTGAGCAACAACAACAAGGAGCTGTAGATGGTGTTGTGGTCTCAGTACGAATCCGATTCTGATACAGCTGTACACGCTAGTCTGTCCTGCGCAGCTGTCTTTATCTGTGCATAGCTATTGCAACCTTTATCCGTTTAAACCTGCTTGCTGAAGACAGGCTTTTCTGCTCTCCCTGCCTCCTCCCCCCCCCCCCCCTCTCCAACCCATACCCACTACCCTCCCAACTTACTTCCATTACCATTAACTTTTACTCGATGGTCAGAGTATCTCCTATCTTTCTACCCATGTCCTTACTCTTGTTTGACACAAAGCGCTTTTCTCCCCCCACCCCCCCTTTCGGTGCAGTAACACTTCATTAGACCAATCCACTTCAGTACTTCTCTGTAAGAACGCAATGGGGAAGCTTTCCTTGTCTGTACTATTCATCATGCATATTTGAAATCCGTAAAAATGAGATTGCAGACGAATACAAGAAGAAAAGGCTTCTTTAATTTATATTTTAAGAACTTTCTCTTTATCAGTAACGCTTCTCTTGCTAGTGTCAGTCTGTATTTTATATACTGTTAATTGCTGTCACCGTCAGTAATTTTGCTGGTCAAAGAGCAAAACTGCTCTACTACACGTAGTGTCTGTTTTCCTAATATCATCATGAACGCCGGATTCAATTCGGCAACACCCTATTATTCACGTTTTATTTTTGTCGATAGTCCTCTTATAGCTGATGATTTCCTTCAACTGATCTTACAAGTTCTTTGTCACCTATTATAGAAATACAAAATTTAATTCTTCTCAAAATTCCTGCTTGGTTTTCTTTATTGGTTGCTCAGAGTACAGACTGAATAACATGTTATGTTTACGAGTGCCATAAATGCCGGTATGCTCTCCATCAGTCTGACTTGTTTGAGAAGTCATTCGGTCAGTACTGCTTCGCGTGGGCCTACATTTTACCAGGGACATACTGACCTTCTTGTAGGTCCCCTTCTATCAGTCATTCCATCCTGTCAGTATTACGCAGACGTAACTTGTTAACTGAAGATTTGGAATTACATTTGTATTTTTTGACGATATGCCTAAAATTTAAATTTAAATTTCAGAACACGAATCGACATTTACACCATGATCTCCCAAGAATTGTCAGTGTCTACTGAATGTGCGTCGTTTCCAGAATAGAGGCTCTTATCACGTATTGTTGACAATTGGCGCCACCGGCTGCAATGAAACTGTAACTTACAATCTGGTGAAATGCCGCTCTTTTTGGTATGTCATAGCATTAACCGTCCATAATTCGGGCCATAAGGTACCAACAGAATATACGTGCCCGGTATAGTAGATCAAATCCTTAGTGCCATTTAAAGTTCTCTGATGTTTACAAATAGACATTGCAGTATACAGTAATACCTAGAGGATACCTAAGTGTGAGAATAGCTACTGTACTCACGAAAAATTCTAAAAAAATACTGCACGATGTCACTCTCACCCTCCATGGAGCACAGTTTCCTCAAATTGTAAAAAGAGTATATCGCGCGTTTTATTTTACCTGACTGATTCAACAATTCTTAAATGTAGCTAATTTCACTCTCGCTCGTGTCTAATAAGTTTCCTGGTATATTTCACTGACGTAAGATTGTCATATTTGTTGCCCAGACTCTATTGAGTCTGGCAGTTAGGACATGAATTTCATAATACTATCCATAGGAAATTAATACAAAAATCTTTGTTGTTAACAGCAATAATAGAGAGAGCATCTGTTAACAATAATAACAGGGAGAGCCTCAGAGAAGATTATACTGAACACGAATTTGACTGCAGAAAGTACTTTGTATCGCGGCAATGGCTTCTGTCTATGATACTTAAAGAAAGACAGTAAGACAATACAATGGGCTAAGATGTTATACAGAAGACTGGATCCTCAAACATCTCTCTCAAATACACTATTTAGGATGAATAAAACACACTCTATATTCTTTTAAACATAAACAGTGTAGGAGTCCAGAAAATCAATATATCTAAGTATTTTACCAAAGTAATACACAAAACGGTCGAGTCTGAGTAGGACTCGCTCGCTCAGGGTTCCATACAAACTTAATTATGTGCGTAGATAGTTCATTCATACCAGGAAACGAGATTCTCAATGATTTTCCCTGTTACCGATATCGATACTGGCATGATATCTGTCCAGGGAAGTCCAAAATTATCACGTAATATAATTACAAATTGACGATTTTCCCAGCTTATCCTTTATTTGTACGTAAAACTTTGCTTCCTGCCAAATTTCATGATTCTAAGTCAACCGCAAGTACTCCGTAGATGCCGAGTATCAAAACAACTGCCATCACTGGCCGTATCTTTTGGTTTCAACGATTTGGAAACTTAAATTCTTTACGCTGCTAAGGGGTAAGAAATCTTAGTACGACACATAAATTTGAACTTGACACATCTGACCGTTCCTAAGAAAGAGGGTTCTCAGTAGTCGGACAGAAAGACAGACAGACGGACAACGGAGTGACCCTAAAAGGTTTCTGTTTTTACCTGCCGACCGGAGTGGCCGAGCGGTTCTAGGCGCTTCGGTCTGGAACCGCGCTACAGCTACGGTCGCACGTTCGAATTCTGCCTCGGGCATGGATGTGTGTGTCGTCCTTAGGTTAGTCAGGTTTAAGTAATTCTAAGTTCTAGGGGAATGATGACCTCAGATGTTAAGTCCCACAGTGCTCAGAGCCATTAGAACCATTTTTTTTTGTTTTTTTTGTTTTTACCTCCAGATGTACGAAAACCTACGAAGGAAGCAAGGAAGAAGGTGAGCTCGAAATCGCCCATCGTTTTGTAGTCCTCCCCCTTTCAAATCGGTTATGCAAATGATCGTAACCGCATGAAGCTGCCCGTAGCTCGTGGTCGCGCGGTCGCGTTCTCGCTTCCCACGCACGGGTTCCCGGGTTCGATTCCCGGCGGGGTCAGGGATTTTCTCTGCCTCGTGATGGCTGGGTGTTGTGTGATGTCCTTAGGTTAGTTAGGTTTAAGTAGTTCTAAGTTCTAGGGGACTGATGACCATAGATATTAAGTCCCATAGTGCTCAGAGCCATTTGAACCATTTTTCGCATGAACCTAATCCGGTCAGAAAATTAAGGGGAAAGCTTCCGACATGATAATGATTAGCGGCGAAAGTGTAGACCAGGCTACATCTAAAAATAAGCTATTCCGCACTTTTCAAATATCATAACGTAGTGTATACCAAAAAACAAATACAACGAAAAGCTCCATAAAATTTTGAGTAATCCACTGCAAATCTATGAAGATATTTCTAAATTCGGCCACCAGACCAACTGGACAAACTCTGTTTATTAAACAGTTGGTTATCTGTACATTAATCATTACATAACTTACCTGAAAAAAAACAGGTATTGACAAAAAATTTACACGAAAACAACAGCATTACCTCACTAAATAACAATTATATAGCCATTTTTTATTATTACTAAATAAAATGTAATAATTAGCGAAAACGATCAAGTAATCGTTATGGAATTGATTAAACGACGAGCTCTCGCTATTTAAAAATTGCATTACCTCAGAATAATTTCACCTGTACAGCCAAAACTCATATATTTCACCACTGGTAACTATAGGATTTCGCTGTTTTAAATAATCCACAGTTCTTAGTTTGAAATAATCAGATTCAGTGCATTTGCAATGTCGAATTAAGAAGCACCAAGCAAACGACAGAAATACTTTGACAAAATAGGCTATGAAAAGGAAAGTAAAAAAAAGCTGTTTTTCTCTGCCAGTGTTATTGCTTGAAAATTATGTTACTATTGTTCCAATAGCATTTTCAGGCCGATTTTAACGATTTCCACTGTCTCTGGTTGTTATATTAAACAAACTGATAGATTAATGTGGTGTTACTGAACGATTCATGTCATTTTTCCCACCTAACAAAACTTTCTTTAGTAGACACATTAAATGTTCATCAACGACATGTTTTTGTATTACATTAGAACTAGCCTATGTAACAATGGCTGACATTAACGTTAAAGTCAAAGGGTCAAAATTTTGCGTGACGAGCGTCATTATACAGTTCTAAGTGAAATTCACTTGGTATGCATTATAAAATTTCTAAGCTGATCTGAAGTGAACAATCTTACAAGTCTTCAACGCTTTAGAGACGATAGAGTCGGCGTCTGTGGCAACGCACTATTAATTCCAGTCGTTATGAGAAAATACTCATTTTCCATTTAATCCCTTATTCCCTATCTGGAACCAAAGCTAACTTGCTTTTTGCACAGGGACTTCCTACATTCTCTACGCTTTTCCATAAAACAGCCAGTTCTGCTGACAGCAACTGCAAAGGAACATTGTTGATGCTAATTGTTTTTGGTGTTAATGGCAGAATGACTTCAAACAAAGGCAAAGTTGTACAATCTAGGGAAAAAAAGACGTACCGCGAACGAATTATTCGATTGGGGTAGATATCGCTAGATTTGAGGTATATGTACAGACAAACAAATGTTTACAATTTCAGAAAAATTGGACGATATATTTAAGAGTAAACTGAGCAAGTCAATAACTTGTTGGTCCACATCTGGCCTTGTGTAAGTAGTCATTAGGCTTCACGTTCATTGATAAGGATCTCTCCCCAATTGGGAACGTTTGAAACATTATGGGCAGAGCCCCCCAACAATCTAGGGATTTTGACGAACTATCGCGCCAGTTGGACAGAATTTGGCATTACGAGTATATCCCTCAGGAGGGCATCCAACAACCCTGTCAATCATTGCCAAGCCGAATAACTGGTTGCATGATGGCCGGAGGTGGGCAAACACGTTATTGACTTGCACAGTTTGCGACGTTCTTCATATTGAATAACTCATTCAATTTTTCTGAAACTATAATTGTTGTTTGCACAAGTTTCCGTCTCTCTCGGATAATCACTTGGTGATGCGCTTTTTTTTTCTTTGAGTGTATTCAGAAGACTGATGAACGAATCTGCACTGGCGGCAAGACGGCCAAGGGCTTTTAGAGATTATAAAAACATAGCATGATCTTCCTGAAAGGGATTCAGATGAATATACACGATTTCGAAATACATCTACAGATGCTTGACAGCCATGTTTTTGTAATATCACTTCAATTTCAGACTGCCAGTATTCGCTTCCCTCAGGTTTGATTCATGATTCCCACTTTTTTTTTTTTGAGTCATCAGTCTTCTGACTGGTTTGATACAGCCGAGATAAATACCTAGGTCAATGTGTTTATTCTTATTTTTTCTTTTGTTTATGGCACTTCAGTCAGCACCCGATACATTCTGAATCACTCACTCAGTAACACACACACACACACACACACACACACACACACATACACACACACACACACACACACTCACACACACACACACACACTCACACACATTGGATCAGCGGGTAAAACGCTCACATCAGCATCTCCGCAGTTTAGTGGAATCGCGCGGTTAAATCATCAGTGAGTAGATTCACCTGGATGTGACGCATCTGCACAGCTTTGTGGTCTCACTTCCTCATTAAATCCAGGCGAATATGATGTCCAGGGTCGGAATTACAAGTATTAAATGACTGTTGCAATGATTTCTCTAGGGGTGACTTTTTTTGTTCGGTGCTTGTAAGATGTAGTTCCTAATATTGTCGGGTATGAGATACCGGCCTTCATGTAGACATACCACGTGAGCGGCGTTGTCGGAAAACTCTTCTGAGGTACAACAGATAAAGTTACGCATGATCTGTCTCGAATGTAAAGGTCTGTAGGACTGCAGTCTGTGTTTACAAGCTTAGGCGCACAGTTGATCAGTTTACTCAAATGACGCTGCATCCAGTTGCGTATTTAGCAGATACTATTTACGTCCAAAGACAAACACACGGAAAATACAGAGAATCGTAAAGGTAGTATTAGTAAAAGTATCCACGTAAGACACATCCGAAGAACATATTGTTTCAAAAACTGTTACAGGAATTGAGAGAAACAGGACCATCATTCCACTGTATAAGGACGGAAGAAAACAACCAAATGTACAAACTCGTGACCTGAAAGGGAGGTAAATACAGAAAACCCTATTTTGAGGCCTGCTCCTTCATTTGATCTGTAACTGAGCCGTGCACTGCTCGTGTTCGTGCAATGTATTGTTTGCCATCTTTACTGCGGTACTGCAGCTTCGTTTTCTTATTCCATTTACTGGCGCCACTAACTTCCTGCTTTATCCTGTGTGTGGCAGCAGCAGCGCATGTAAATAAGTGAGCTATCGTACCATCTCTGGATCGATTGATCGTATTTTCGGATCGTCGTGTGTGTGAAAATGAGTTGGAGACGGACCAGTAGTGAATTCGGTGACGGAGGATCAGTCGGCGACGAAGGAGCGTTGGGGACGGAACACCAGTGAGGTGCAGACAGCCAGTAATTGCCGACCACTGGCAATACACATGCACTGGCCGACTGAAGGAGACTGGAGCGGGAACGACCGTTGGTTGGTCGTTAGGTCGCTCGTCTCATCGGCCGACGTCTACACTCCTGGAAATTGAAATAAGAACACCGCGAATTCATTGTCCCAGGAAGGGGAAACTTTATTGACACATTCCAGGGGTCAGATACATCACATGATCACACTGACAGAACCACTGGCACATAGACACAGGCAACAGAGCATGCACAATGTCGGCACTAGTACAGTGTATATCCACATATCGCAGCAATGCAGGCTGCTATTCTCCCATGGAGACGATCGTAGAGATGCTGGATGTAGTCCTGTGGAACGGCTTGCCATGCCATTTCCACCTGGCGCCTCAGTTGGGCCAGCGTTCGTGCTGGACGTGCAGACCGCGTGAGACGACGCTTCATCCAGTCCCAAACATGCTCAATGGGGGACAGATCCGGAGGTCTTGCTGGCCAGGGTAGTTGACTTACACCTTCTAGAGCACGTTGGGTGGCACGGGATACATGCGGACGTGCATTGTCCTGTTGGAACAGCAAGTTCCCTTGCCGGTCTAGGAATGGTAGAACGATGGGTTCGATGACGGTTTGGATGTACCGTGCACTATTCAGTGTCCCCTCGACGATCACCAGTGGTGTACGGCCAGTGTAGGAGATCGCTCCCCACACCATGATGCCGGGTGTTGGCCCTGTGTGCCTCGGTCGTATGCAGTCCTGATTGTGGCGCTCACCTGCACGGCGCCAAACACGCATACGACCATCATTGGCACCAAGGCAGAAGCGACTCTCATCGCTGAAGACGACACGTCTCCATTCGTCCCTCCATTCACGCCTGTCGCGACACCACTTGAGGCGGGCTGCACGATGTTGGGGCGTGAGAGGAAGACGGCCTAACGGTGTGCGGGACCGTAGCCCAGCTTCATGGAGACGGTTGCGAATGGTCCTCGCCGATACCCCAGGAGCAACAGTGTCCCTAATTTGCTGGGAAGTGGCGGTGCGGTCCCCTACGGCACTGCGTAGGATCCTACGGTCTTGGCGTGCATCCGTGCGTCGCTGCGGTCCGGTCCCAGGTCGACGGGCACGTGCACCATCCGCCGACCACTGGCGACAACATCGATGTACTGTGGAGACCTCACGCCCCACGTGTTGAGTAATTCGGCGGTACGTCCACCCGGCCTCCCGCATGCCCACTATACGTCCTCGCTCAAAGTCCGTCAACTGCACATACGGTTCACGTCCACGCTGTCGCGGCATGCTACCAGTATTAAAGACTGCGATGGAGCTCCGTATGCCACGGCAAACTGGCTGACACTGACGGCGGCGGTGCACAAATGCTGCACAGCTAGCGCCATTCGACGGCCAACACCGCGGTTCCTGGTGTGTCCGCTGTGCCGTGCGTGTGACCATTGCTTGTACAGCCCTCTCGCCGTGTCCGGAGCAAGTATGGTGGGTCTGACACACCGGTGTCAATGTGTTCTTTTTTCCATTTCCAGGAGTGTATTTGGTGCTATGACTGTTTCCGGGCCTAGGCAGTAGGTCGGCTGGGGCAGAGCAACGAGGAAGTCTCCGTGCAGTGTGGTCAGGCTGGAGCCGCTGGCGGCGTGCACGTGTGGTTAGAGTTGTGAGCCACTTCTTGCAAGGGTTACGAAGTTCGTCGCCCACCGATCCTGGACACTAAAGTTGAGTGCTCACTTAACCTACTATCAAGCCTCAACTGCTATCACATCTCTTTGTTTGATCCTGGTTGTCACTTTCTGGGAGATTCCTCGAGCAACAATGTGTGTGCATTGAAGTCGTCTAGAATTGCTGCTGTCTGCCTGTGTGGTGTTAAATTTAATTTAATTCATTCCTTCATTAATGAAGTGTACCAGCGGTATCTTCTGCCTTGTGGCCGTTGCCGTTTCGTTTACCTGCCCTGGTCGTTGACGAAGTTTTTGGCAGTGTATTTTCCGCTTCATTTTGATGCTGCACAGGACAGTGCGTAGTTCGACAGTTGAGGTGTTGTTGGTAGTTTTGAGAGTTTATTATGACTTGGCTGGATTGAGTACCAGTATCCAGAGCGTTGTGCTATTGACATCTTGTTGTCGTCTTGCTTGTCGGGCAGAGCAGAACTGATCTTGTTGGTTGGTTCGTCTGCTGGCTTTCAGTTGGGTTGCCTTCCAATTAAGAGGTTGCCGGTCTGGCTGCCTGTCTCACCTAAATTTGCGTCAGTGTTACTTTCCCAGGCCGAGCCTTGGAACCTTCTGAGCCCCACTCCTTGTGTTTTACATAGTGATTTCCTTTATAGTCTTAAGTACTCTGGGTGGCCTTCAGCCGAGTTTCAGCTTAAAATTGCAAGGCTTTTCTTCTTAGGCCTTAAGCCGTAAAAGAAAAATTGTTTCTTTTTCGGTATGTGTCCTTCAGCTGCGTTTCAGCCTTTAAAAATTAAAATTGAGAATTCCTTGTGCCTAGGCCTTAAGCTGTAAATTGGTTTCAAGTTGGTATGTGATAACAGCCGAGTTTTCAGCCTTTTCAAATCAAAAGTGAAAATTTGGTCTAGGCCTTAAGCCATAAGAAATATTTTCGAGTTTTATGTGGCCTTCAGCCGAGTATTCCAGCTTAAATTAAAAATTGGAAATTTCTTTGTCTGGGCTTTAAGCTGTGATATTGTTTAGGTTTTGTACGTGGCCTTCAGCCGAGAGTTATGTGAAGCATTTTAGGATAAAGCTTTTAGCCTATTTTAGTTTAAATTTAGAAGCTCTTCCCTTTAGGCCTTAAGCCGTAAAGTTGTTTTCTGCATGGTGTGTGGCATTCAGCCAAGTTTTAATCTCTTTAAAATTTAAAATTCAAAATACTTGTCTTGCCCTTAAGTCATAAGATTCGTATTCTTTAATATGAGGCCTTCAGCCGAGTTTTACACGAAATATTTTAAGATAAGGCCTTCACCTTTTTCAAACTGAAAGCACTGCTTCGCAGGCCATAAGCCGTTAAATTGTCTTGTTGACATGCGGCCTTCAGCCGAATTTTCAGCCTATTTAGATTAAACTTTGAAAATCTTTGTCTTGGCCGTAACAGCGTTCTTTATTGATGTGAGGCCTTCAGCCGAGTTCTATGGGAAAAAATTTTTAAACTATGGCTTTCAGCCTATTTATATTGAAGACAAAAAATTTATATCTAAAGAAGTGAAACCTCCAGAAGAACTGTACCTCAGTTCCTTGCTTAGGCCTTGTGCCTTGGATTTTCGATGTGGCCATCAGCTGATCTAAATTAAATCAAAGGAGGTCTTTCGTTAAAACCTTGAGAGTTTTGATTCTTGCTTGTGAGATTGTGTGTTTTAAGAAACAAAGTTTATAAGTTGAGTGCATCTTACAGCAACTTTCTGTCCTGCTAGCCCATTTATCATTAAGGAAAGCGAAACAGATACCTTCAGAGACGAAGGAGCATTTCCTATCGATAATTATTGATTAAACTGTTCGAACAACTTCTAGATTCTCTCTAACGCTTACAGCAGAACACTGGTTGAGTATGACTTTGCCCTCATATAAAAAGGAGCTAGTCGATTTGAAAGAGCATTGTGAGTTTATTACCTTGTACAAGTTCTGCAGATAAATAAAGTTTAGTCAACATATGTGTACTTAGAATTATCCTATTGTCAGAAGACCAATGATGAATTTCAGATTTTCTCATTTCCGTTTATATCTTCCCACTCAGCCGCTTTCGTCCTAGGTTTCTCTCTCTCTCTACAAACCTTGAAACTTTGTGGCATTATCATGGAAATAACCTGCATTAGTATCCTTGCCTATGCTAATGATAACAGTGGCCTTTGAAGTGGCCACTGTGTCTGCCGTAGATTAATGTGTGCAATCATCACATTCTTTAACATATTTCATATCGGGTGACACTACCACATATTTCTTAAACAACAAAATCTGTTTATACTTTGTCTGTTACACAAGCTCTGTCATACATATCACACGAACAGTTAATTTCGACAAGACGCCATTTTCAAGTGCTACTCCTGTCGTTGTAATTTTACACGGGCTACAAGTGCTGGGTGTGTGCAAATCAGTGTCTGTCAGTTAACTATGCAGTTTCTATCGTATAGATTCAAACGAGTATCGATCTTTGTTCTCTCTCGAGCCTGTTACAACATATGTTATACAAAGTAATTTTTTCCAATATTTATAGTGTTTACATCAAACACCGTATAGTATCAATTTAGAAGGGTCATAAATCAGATGCGAATAATTATAGGCCTATTTCGCTTACGTCAATCTGTTGTAGAATAATGGAACATGTTTTGTGTTCTCGTATTATGACGTTCTTAGATAATACAAATCTCCTTCATCATAACCAACATGGATTCCGCAAACAGAGATCATGTGAAACTCAGCTCGCCCTATTTGCCCAAGAAATTCACAGTGCCGTAGACACTGGCGAGCAGATTGATGCCGTATTCCTGGACTTCAGGAAGGCATTTGATACGGTTCCGCACTTACGTTTAGTGAAAAAAATACGAGCTTACGGAATATCGGACCAGGTTTGCGATTGGATTCAGGATTTCCTAGAAGAAAGAACACAACATGTCATTCTTAACGGTTCAAAATCTGCAGATGTAGAGGTAATTTCGGGAGTACCGCAGGGAAGCGTGATAGGACCTTTATTGTTTACAATATACATAAATGACTTAGTTGACAACATCGGTAGCTCCGTGAGGCTATTTGCAGATGACACGGTTGTCTACAAGAAAGTAGCAACATCAGAAGACTCGTACGTACTCCAGGAGGACCTGCAGAGGATTAATGCATGGTGCGACAGCTGGCAGCTTTCCCTAAACGTAGATAAATGTAATATAATGCGCATACATAGGGGCAGAAATCCATTCCAGTACGATTATGCCATAGGTGGTAAATCATTGGAAGCGGTAACGACCGTAAAATACTTAGGAGTTACTATCCGGAGCGATCTGAAGTGGAATGATCACATAAAACAAATAGTGGGAAAAGCAGGCGCCAGGTTGAGATTCATAGGAAGAATTCTAAGAAAATGTGACTCATCGACGAAAGAAGTAGCTTACAAAACGCTTGTTCGTCCGATTCTTGAGTATTGCTCATCAGTATGGGACCCTTACCAGGTTGGATTAATAGAAGAGATAGACATGATCCAGCGAAAAGCAGCGCGATTCGTCATGGGGACATTTAGTCAGCGCGAGAGCGTTACGGAGATGCTGAACAAGCTCCAGTGGCGGACACTTCAAGAAAGGCGTTACGCAATACGGAGAGGTTTATTATCGAAATTACGAGAGAGCACATTCCGGGAAGAGATGGGTAACATATTACTACCGCCCACATGTATCTCGCGTAATGATCACAACGAAAAGATCCGAGAAATTAGAGCAAATACGGAGACTTACAAGCAGTCGTTCTTCCCACGCACAATTCGTGAATGGAACAGGGAAGGGGGGATCAGATAGTGGTACAATAAGTACCCTCCGCCACACACCGTAAGGTGGCTCGCGGAGTATAGATGTAGATGTAGAACATGTCAGACATACATATTACACTGTTAGTTGTAACCCACGAACTGGATAATGTGTGTCCGCTACCACAGGAAAGAATGGAAAAATATAGTAACTAGTGCTGTCACATGCAGCCCATATGTTTGTATCATACTTTCCTGGTTTTGATGGGATGTACTGGCGAAATGGACATTTACCCCTCAAAGTTACCAGTTGTTCATCATCTGTAATATTCTCGTGTGGTTCATATGCATCATGTAATGTGCTTACCGCCTGTCCAAATAAATCCCTTACAGGATCTAGTTTATCAGTTTTGCCGGTGCTGAGCATCATCAAATCCAATACAGCGTGATATTTCTGTAAATCGATTCCTAGCCGTAGAACTACTAAAAATAGGTCGATCACGTTTTTCGTTCCATTAATTGTGACCTTTTTACACTCCTGCAAGAATAAGCAGGCCAAGAAAGCATTCAAATTCTTCTCTATCTGGATCTGTCCATTTGTTAGCGAAAGCAATGTTACCTTCTTTGTTGGTCCACTTCAAAGTAATCTGGAAAATGCTGGGCTTCATAAATAATTTAAATGCTAACTGCACACTATTTATGTTCCTTACAGTATGCCTCATGAGACCTGGAGCCTCCTTCAGTATATTTATTGCTTGCTGTCTCCCATGTAAGTCTGATCTGAGATGTCAGCACCTTCAGGAAGTAGAGTTTCCAAATCTCCAACACCGTCATCAGAATCTTAAGTTGATTCACTACCTCCAGAAATAATAAAATCAATCTCTTCATCGTCATTCAAAATTGCTTCTATTTCAGCACTACTTAAATGTTTTCTAGTCATAATGTAGTTCTTGCACACGCAAAGGCAAAAAACTAGCAACAGCTGAGGCCAAACACAACAACGGCTGAGGTAATAAACGGCAACAGTGTGTATAAATAATAAGTGGGTATTGCTAGTTTCATTGTTGCAGGTGTTTTGTGTAACATCTGTTCTACGTAACATTCGTCATTCTGTTTTCATAATGTTACACTAAAGAAACAAAAGAAAAATTTAGATTGGGGTCATCCTGACCCCAGTAGTTCGCAGTGCATAGCCCACGAATAAATTTTAATACGTTGTAAATGTAAAATTGAACAATATTTCATTGAATACAAGCAACTTAGAGAGACAAAGTCATAAATTTTGAAAATCATCGTTTTGATAACAAGGGAGATATATATTTAAAATGTGCTTGTGGGATCATACTGACCCCAGTGGTATTAGGGGGGTTAATGTACCTACAAAGAGAAAAGTCAAAAGGTGTTAGGTCAGGTGAACTGGGGAGCCAATGGAACAGATCCATATCGTCTTCACCACTACGGCCAATCTAGCGACGTGGGAGCTTGTAGTTAAGGTAGCACCGAACATTGATGCTCCCATGAGAGCGTCCCCCATTTTGTAGGGAGATAAAATCCTCGGAATCAGAAGTCTGCTGTGGAAAAAACGACAACAGCTACATATCAAGGTAAGAGGTACCCGTCACCGTCTTCTCACAGACGAAAAACGGCATATATATCTTCGTTGGTAAGGCTTTTCAGAATAGGTTAAGTTTCGGTGAATCTCGTTCGTACACTTTACTTTCATGACGACTTCAGTTTCTCACACTCTCGATTTTGATGATTAACCGTTTCAGATAAAGGGAAGGTTGCTTCGTCGCTGAATATCTGCTTAGAGGAGAAATGTCCGTCCTAAACTGTTGCCTGCCTTCTGATTGCAGAACTGAAGGCGCCGGCCACAGTTTCCTGGTTTTAATAATTACACAAGCTGCAGAATTTTACGGCTTGAAAGGTAACCACCGTCAAAACATCTTCCTCACAGTTTGCTAAGTATTCCAAGTTTGTGGCCTGTTGACTTTTTCTGATTGCATTCGAAGCTTTCCCTCGGCCTCTCCACGACTGCATACGACACTCATGGTCTATCAGCGCTTTTCTGTTTACAAAGAAGACAGTGTGCCTAACTTGCTGATACCAACGCACACTGCTCTATTTAAATGGCGGTTCTTTCAGGCAAATCATTTCGAATGCACGCTGCACTCATGTAACAGAGAAACGTCTCGCACATTTCAACACACAAAAACTCTTTTTTGGGCTTTGATGCCGTTTTTTCATGGTACAGCACTCGTAACGCCAGCTGGTGATAACAATGCTATCTCGATGAATTTCCATTCATCCATCAATCCCACTTGTACACGTAATACTACGGGAAACATAGAACTTTGAATCAGTTAAATTAGCCCTGTGTTGTACAAAGCATTCTACTTAAACGAAGTTATTCTAAATAAATATTGTCGCTGAAGCGCATATATTGGTGTGCCATGGGTAAAATGATATTTATGTTGTTAATACGATTGGAGTTGGAGCGGGAGGGCAGGTTGTTGCCCGCACACTTCAGCGACGTCAGGAACTGCTGAACGTTGGCTTTTGAACAAGGTTGCGTGAAGGTGTTTTGTTGTTTGCTAAAAAACACTTACCTGCTGAAGAACGCATATTAGTGACTGAAACATATTTTGTGATGAAATCTCCTGATGTATGTCGGCGAAAGTTCAAGGAGAAACCTGAGAAGAAAGCGTCAGTAAAATGTGTTATATATTAACCCAGGAAAAGGACATTTCGCTTGGTTCAGACCACAATACAGTGAGAAGAACACTGAAATGTTATCTGCGCCGCGTGCAGGTTTCCAAGAGCTGAATAGTACTTATTACGTCAGATGGGTTCACTCCTGTCAATGGTTCAAGACCCTCATTAGAGGCAACATTGGCATTTTATATTAAATGGTTTTCACGAATGAAGCTCGCATATTGATAGCCATAACTACCGGACCACACAAACCTGGTGTATGGTGTGAGTTTTCAAGACAACGAATGGTTGGACTTTTGTCTCGGAAACAACTATGAATGCCGCCGTGTACCAAGACACTACCCAACAGCTCGTTGCCTTACCGCGAGAAGATGACCGTGACTGCTGGTTTCAAAGGAGGCGCCAGTTGCCATATCGCTCCCTCTACTATTGAGATGCTACAAGATTTTTTGGTAGAAGAATCACTTAGACAAGACTGTGGTCATCACAAGTGCGCGATTTTAGCAGTCTTGACTTCCTTCTGTGCGGCTACTTAACAGATGTTTACAGTAGCAATCCACATACCCTGCATGAATTTATGTCGAACATTACGAACGACATCAAATAGAGAGACAGAGTAAAGCTAGCACGAGTAGGGAGGAACACTGCCAAACGTGTCGACAACTACATACAAGTGGAAGGAAAACATTTCCAAAATCTATGGTTATTTCAAATAATTTTTGATGTAGTATAGAAATATTACTTAGAGAATAAAATAAGTGATGGGGCCTTCTTTAAGTCGAACACCCCAAGCTGAATCCTAAACACACGTATCGTCTTGTTTCGTAAATAAAGACAATGTAATACTGATGTAATTGGAAGGAAAATCAGCATTGGCAGTATTTTGTTGTTTTATTGTCAGCAAAATCGCTTTTTCGGTCACTTAGTGACCATCCTCAGTGCTGTAATGTTCAATTAAAATTGGTAGGCACTGGTAACAAGCTATAACCTCAAGCTTAGAGCGATCACTAGTTAATGTGATCGCTCTAAGCTTGATACCAGTGCCTACCAATTTTAATTGTATATTACAACACAGGATGGTCACTAAGTGATTGAAAATCGATTTTGCTGACAATAAAACAACAAAATACGGCCAATACTGATTTTCCTTCCAATTCTATTCCCTATTTCGTCGTGGTGCACACAACACGCCATGTAGTCGCCAATCAATAATACTGATGTGTTTCACAACAATTGCAGAGAAGCTGTGGAAAGTAGGACTTCTAAATTTCCCGTTTCAGAGAGCATCATCTCATCAAATGATAGGGACTAGTGCTTCATCCTCTCACGCCGCTAAATTCTCGATGTTAACACCAAGATTATATCGTGAAATTCTCACCAATAACTGTACATCCCTTCATATGACTACTGAAGGGCTTAAACGTATAAAGCGTAGAAGCTCCACGTGGCAAATAAGCTCCCTTTAAAATAATGACAGCTTCATTAACATTGGAGCTTTGAACCGCTTCTTGTAGAGTTCATGCAACAACATTATCTCTGGCAGACTATTGACGTAATCGAAATATCTATTCGAACACTGTTTTGTTTGTGTTGAGAGTTGGCAATACTCTCTTAGGATTTAAAGGTTGGCTACAGCGCGCATACACAAACTCTGAAATCTAAGACATTGTTGTCGCGCTTCGCAGCTCAGGGATTAACTCGTGGCAGTTTGGAGGCCAATGTAGGAGCCCGCCTGCTGTGGTGCGCACGTGTGTTGGACGAGGAGTCGTCGCCGAGCTGCCGTACTGCTGTATCCGCCAGCAGCGACACAGGATTTGGTATTTAGTTGATTTTTTTTTACAATTTGCAGCGCGCTTATTAATTTAAAGAAAAGAATATAGTTTTGAAAAAAAAAGGAATTAAGTTTTTGGGTTATCATTTATCGAGTTCAGATTTGACCAAACCCTTTATCTTGAATTATATGTAGTTGTAGTAAGCAGCAGCAGCCGCAGCAACAGCAGGAGCCGCCATACAGAACATGCATTGCACTCAGCATGGATAATAGGTTTTCTTATGTTTTTGTTTAGTAATGGAATGCAGCAGATCAAGCAGTGGCATCAGATAGACCAAGTTAGTTATATGTTGCGCACATGACCGATTAAAAAAATAATAAAGCTTAAGCAATCTCTGTAATAGAAAAGTTAACAAGAGTACAAGCACGAGATTTTCAGTAGAAAACACGAGATAAGAAGAAAGAGCTCGCGACCTTTCACCGTATCTCGTGTTTTCTACTGAAAATCTCGCTTCTTATCTCGTGTTTTCTACTGAAAATCACGTGCTTGCACTCTTGTTAACTTTACTATTACAGAGATCGTCTAAACTTTATTTTTTTTTATTGGTCATGTGCGCAACATATAAATTACTTGGTCTTTCTGATGCCACTGCTTGATCTGCTGCATTCCATTATTTAACAAAACAATAAGAAAACCTATTATTCATGCTGAGTGCAATGCATGTTCTGTATGGGGGCTCCTGCTGCTTACTAAAACTACATATAATTCAAGGGAAAGGGTTTGGTCAAATCTGAACTCGACAAATGTTAACCCAAACACTTAATTCCCCTTTCTTCAAAACTCTATTCTGAAAGCAATTCTTTCTCATTCAATTAACAAAACGCTAGAGGCTCTTTGAACAATCGTTTCGTATGTAAATCTACCTCCAGTGGCATTAAAGCAATATTGCAAATTAATGAAACTCTTGAGACAGACTGGAATACTTCTCAGTTAAATGCATAGTGAAACAATTCCCTGACAATTACAAAAGAAATCAATGACAAAAATCAATACTTAATCTAACAATGGTTTCCCCTTAAGAATTCAACTCCTATCATTATCAAAATTACCGTCTGCTGCTACGCACATACACAAACCCTTTTCTTTAAATTAATAAGCGCGCTGCAAATTGTAAAAAAAATATCAACTAAATACCAAATCCTGTGTCGCTGCTGGCGGATACAGCAGTACGGCAGCTCGGCGACGACCCCTCGTCCAACACACGTGCGCATCACAGCAGGCGGGCTCCTACATTAGCCTCCAAACTGCCACGAGTTAATCCCTGAGCTGCGAAGCGCAACAACAATATCTTAGATATCAGAGTTTGTGTATGCGCGCTGCAGCCAACCTTTAAATCCTAAGAGAGTATTGCCAACTCTCAGTGTTATTGCAGTCTTCGTATGGTAGTAGCACAGTCGTCTCCATTCCTCCAACGGAACAGAAATGATTAACGTCTCCGACATCCACAACTCGTGTAACCTGAAAATATACGCGCATTCTCCGCTATTGGGTGCCAGGAAACGAACATTTCTGCGCGCGACAGCTCCCCTTCCTGTCGTGCAGCCGCCCGCAGCGTCGTCTGCAGGCAGTCAGCAGGCCCACCGCTTTGGCTTTAAAGATGCGCCACGAGCGAGGGTTAAGGAGGGCCGCGGGGGGCGACGCCTCGTAGGGAGCCGCCCCCGCCGTGGCGCACTTCTCCATTTGTAATCGAGAGGGCGCCAGGGCCCGGCTGCCGCCGGCGCCGCTATTACGCAGCCCTCGAGATTAATATTGCGGCAGCCAGCCCTGCACCAGGTCGCTGTCATTTATCTGCTCTCCCCTCCGCGACGTCGCCGCAAAGGAGCCGCTCTGCACACAAGGTGCTCACTTCCCTGCAGGCCAACAGTGGCTCTCTTCAGACTGCATCTCAGCACCATCTCCACCATGCATCGACATCAGCATTATTATCGTCATTCCTCTTTTCTTGTTCATCATCATCTCAGCACAGTCTCTTGTTCTTCAGTCGAACTGGTACCGGTCTTATATTGTTCATTCCATTGTATCATTTGCTAGTTGATATAGCAACCGGTTTTCATGGTTGTATTGAAAATAAAACAGTACTGCCGGTGGTAGGCCGCTCACTGTTTGGCATGCAGACGAACATGTACGAGTGGCCCTAACCTGTGCTCTGCATTTTCTCTACCTCGTGATGACTGGGTGTTGTGTGATGTCCTTAGGTTAGTTAGGTTTAAGTAGTTCTAAGTTCTAGGGGACTGATGACCACAGATATTAAGTCCCATAGTGCTCAGAGCCATTTTTTGAACCTGTGCTCTGCTTGCTGTATAACACCTCAAAGGTTCCCACAGTTCAAATGGCTCTGAGCAGTATGGGACTTTTAATTGACATATGCCTCAAAAAAAAAAAAAAATAAAAATAAAAGGCGCTGAGCTGAGCACTATGGGACTTAACTTCCGTAGCGGTCGCGCGGTTCCAAACTGTTGCGCCTACAACCGCTCGGCCACCACGGCCGGCCGGTTCCCACAGTTCCTTTTAGCTATTCTGAAGTCCGAATGTTCATCCAGATTTTTGCGTTAGCAGAAGAGCCAACACCGTGTTACGAATGGAGGCCGAAATGCACGCGTCTTGGTTCATGCAGGCACGCGTGAGGAGGGAAGAACTATACTGACGTGAGGTCTGCAACATGACAAGGAATGAGAATTCAGGAAGCGGACGTAATTAGTTTGATACTTAACTTTAATCCATTAATGATGAACGTCGCTCTTGACGGTACATGATTCACAATATTATCTGTTCAGAATACATTCCTGAATATATTAATTATACTAACTGAATATGGAGCCTTGCTAGGTCGTAGCAAATGACGTAGCTGAAGGCTATGCTAAACTGTCGTCTCTGCAAATGAGAGCGTATGTAGACAGTGAACCATCGCTAGCAAAGTCGCCTTTGAAACTGGGGCGAATACTAGGGAGTCTCTTTAGATTATACCTGCCGTGTGGCGCCGCTCGGTCTGCAATCGCTGATAGTGGCGACACGTGGGTCCGACGTATACTAACGGACCGCGGCCGATTTAAAGGCTACCACCTAGCAAGTGTGGTGTCTGGCAGTGACACCACACAGATGTTTTTATGTTTATGTGGCTGACGTAGAACTTTCGTAACTGCCGCAATGAACTTAATTGTGCGGTTTTACGTACTCTGATGATGCCTAAAAATAGCTTTGAAACCGTCGTAGTTTGACTGTTAATATGGTTCTGATCTCTTCCAGAGAGTGTTAGGTTCTGATAGGATTTACCATGTGTGACGTCTGTTAGAGCTCTGATACATAGTTCACAAAGGGAGGCCACGACGTTCGGATCACAGGTTTACTTCAAACTTCGCACACTTTTAGTAGTCCATTAGGACAACGAGATGCACCAGTAGTAAGGTGTGCTACTTAGGCGATTTTGAGTAACTCAATGAGAAGTTTTACGTGTCAGTGAGGTATCCGTGCTTTGTAACGCTGAACACGAAACGGAGGCGGTCATGTGTTAGCGCTCAAGCGCCGTAATCGGTGGATCACTGGATCTATTCATGTAAATTTTTATTGATATTTTCTTCAACACTAGTAACATTATTTCACACGTATTACATCTGAAAGGACATATGAGGGAAAGACACGTGTCTTAGCATGAACTTTTACTGAGTTTCCGATGTTATTTGGTTGTTTGCTTGCTTTTGTACCACAACAAGATTCTGTTTGTAACTATCGACAACTAAACGATAAAATGCATAAAGTTTCTTTTCTAAAAATCCCTGATACCTGCAATCGGGTGATGTGCCTACATCTACTTTGCACCTGGACGCTTCAATCCATGGACACTTGTTTCAAGGAGGAGGGACAGGCTTTGAAAGTCCACGTCAAACTCCGGTAAATAAAAGCATAAATAATTTTATTCAATAATACGAGGACGCGATGACAGAATATAAGGCTGATGTACTATTAACCGTCGGATGTGTTTTCGATAGTCAATTTGCAGGATGATATTTGTCACACAGACACGGAAAAGAGGAGGAGTACGATCTTAGTGTTTAACGTCCCGTCGACAACGAGGTCATTAGAGACGGAGCGCAAGCTCGGGTGAGGGAAGGATGGGGAAGGAAATCGGCCGTACCCTTTCAAATGAACCATTCCTGCATTTGCCTGAAGCGATGTAGGGAAATCACGGAAAACCTAAATCAGGATTGCCGGAGACGGGATTGAACCGTCGTTCTCCGGTATGCGAGTCCAGTGTGCTAACCACTGCGCCACCTCGCTCGGTAGACACGGAAAACATGAATTAAAACGGCATCTACTATATCGAATATCCCCGCATACACGAGGAATCTTCAAATTTTCTAATAATAGAAACAGCTCTCAGCCATTTTCCAAAATTTCTCTTTCTTCTGCAATATGAATGCAAGCAACGCATAACGCAACATTCTCGTCAGTATCGGTGCCGAAAATTGGTGATGTACGTTTGAATGTATTTTAACAGCACCTTGACGAGAAGCAGTTTCTCGTTCGTTGTAAATCAAATACGAACAAAAGCTACAAAGTATTGGTTTTTTAAATAAAAATTTCTTAACTGGCAAAGAACACTGGAAATTCAGTAAAGTTTATGCAAACACACATGTCTTTTCATCATATTAGCTTTCAAATAAAATACACACATCAGAAAAGGTTTTGCATCACCCCGGTTCGCAGAAGCCGTGGAGATAACGTTGACTGTGGATATTGTATCACAGACACAGTCATTTTGACTGTTCAGAAATGTCACTCAGCCCTGCCAAAGATGTAAACAACCACGCATGAGCAGCGACTATTACACGGAGAGGGTCCGACAGCCGATCATTTCCAGTCATTCCACTAGGAAGGAGGTACACGGCTCGTGTTGTCTCTAATTCAACCATCCCTAGACGGTCAATACCGCGGTTAGATCGCGTCCGCGTTGTTACATTGTGACAGGAAGGGCCCTCAACAAGCGAAATATCCAGGCGTCTCGGAGTGAACCAAAGCGATGTTGTTCGGACATGGAAGTGGTACACAGAGACTGGAACTGTCGATGACTTACCTCGTCAGGCCACCCAAGGGCCATTACTGCAGTGGATGACCGCTACCTACGGATTCTGGCTCGGAGGAACTCTGGCAGCAACGCCACCACATTGAATAATGCTTTTCGTGCAGCCACAGAACGTCATATTACGACTCAAACTGTGAGCAACAGGCTGCATGATGAACAAATTCACTTCTGACGTCAATGGCGAGGCCCATCTTTGCAACCACGACACCATGCAGCGCGGTACAGATGGGCCCAACAACATGCCGAATGGACCGCTCAGAACTGGCATCACGTTCTCTTCACCGGTGAGTGTCGCATATGCCTTCAACCAGGCAATCGTCAGAGATTTGTTTGGATGCCAACGGGTCAGGCTGAACGCCTTGGACACACTGTCCAGCCAGTGCCGCAAGGTGGAGGTTCCCTGCTGAGTGGCACTATGTGGGGCCGACGTACGTGGCTGGTGGTCATGGAAAGCGCCGTAACGGCTGTCGATACGTGGATGCCATCCTCCGACCGATAGTGCAACCATATAGGTACTATATTGGCGATGAATTCGTCTTCATGGACGACAATTTGCGCCCCCACCGTGCACATCATCTGATTGACTTCCTTCAGGATAACGACATCGATCGACTAGAGTGGCCAGCATGTTCTCCAGATATGAATTCTATCGAACATGCCTGGGATAGATTGAAAAGGGCTTTTTATGGACCACGTGACCCACCAACCACTCTGAGGGATCCACGCCGAATAGCCATTAGGGAGTGGGCTAATCAGGACCAACAGTGCCTTGATGAACTTATGGATTGTGTGCCACGACGAATACTGGCATGCATCAATACAAGCGGAAGTGCTACTGGGTATTAGAGGTACTGGTGTGTACATCAATCTGGACCATCAACTCTGAAGGTCTCATTGTATGGTGGTACAACATGCAATGTGTGGTTTTCATAGGCAATAAAAAGGGCGGAAATGATGTTTGTGTTGACGACTATTCCAATTTTCTGTACAGGTTCCGGAACTCTCGGAACCGAGGTGATGCAAAACGTATTTGATGTGTGTATATACGAAATAATATGACTAGTGCTGAAAAAATATGAATTAAAGAAAACATAAGCTGGATAAGATCCAGTGATCCGCCTTTAATGAGTTTAGTGCTAACCGCATGACCGCTACCATCTCTTGCTCACTCTCGAACGTACCAGAATATCACCGACGCGTGAAACTTCTCTTCCGATTTTCTCGAAATCACCTAAATAATACGGCTCACTATTTGCAAATTATGTTGTCCTAACGATTAAAAGTGTATAAAGACTAAAGGAAATCCGTGATCCACACATCGTGGTCTTCGGTTATCAGTACGTGACACATCATTTGCTGTCGGCTAGTGATGATGGCTGTTCTGAATACCATCACCGGTTTTTCAGTTTCCAACGGGCCTTGGAAGCTGTCATGGGCTCTCCGATCTTGGATTTTGCGGCCCATCACACTAACATGGCCTTTGCTACCACAAGTATTTTAGCCGTTTTCCGATCGTCAAAAGAAGCCACAACGCGGGGAGGGTCTGCCGACCGTTTTGTAATAACAACATCTTTTCACATTTCCTCCATTCTTAGAAGTGGGTTTGCACATGGTACATAGGCACGTGTAAGAAGATTCACGCCTTTTTATTTTGATCTTTTTCCTTTGTACAACATTAATGCTCGATTAAACTTCTTATTTTGTGATCTTAAATCTCTCACCCATTTTTGTGTAGGAAAACCAGATATTTTAACGTCTTCCTAAATCCCCCGAGTCCTTATAAATTCCGATTATATCTTTTAACCTTTCATAAAGATGTGTGTGCCGTTTCCTTGTTTTTTGAAGCTACAGGCGAATAGAATCTTTTATAATTTCAGGTATAGCATATACTGCTTCTTCCTCTAGCTTATTTTCCAGAAAGTATTTGCTCAGATGTTTTTGAATTTTTTCAGTATTGTTTCCGTGATGACATTCGACAGCATTCGTGGGTCCTGTGCCATAGGTTAAAAACAATACACACTCCATCATTAATTGACCACGAATTTCATAATATCTTAATTACTGCATATTTCCTCCATCAATACGGCAAGTAGGCACAGATGGCAAGCAGCAGTTCGGAGCTGATATCTGCAAGATTGTCATTATCACAATACAATCTTGGTTGGGAAGTTATTTAATATCAATAACACGTTTCACCCTTATGGGGAATCATCAGAATGTGTAAGAGTAGCTGAAAATGTAATCATTCGGTCGTAAAGCAGGATAAAATGGAAAATTAAAGCAAAACCAGTTGAAAATCCAGTTACTTTTGCATCCATTGTAAATTTTATACTGCATTATGATGGATGGGTTACATGTCCCGCTACTTTTACACAATCTGATGACGCCTCAAAAAGGTGCAATGTGTTATTAACATTAAATAACGTAGCAACCAAGACAGTTTTTATTCTGAAACAATTCAAAATAGAATAAAAAGATTTTGTATCGGAAACGGTTTGTTGCATAACGGTTAAGAAACAAAAAGTAGTACTACAAGTATAGAGGCTCTTCAGGGAGTAGTCTTGACACAGCGTACCGCTGTGAGCTTGGTGTAGCTGGCGCTCGGTCGTGGTCTGTATGGCTTGTCCGGCGCCCACTGTGGACAATACGGCGAGAGGGGGGCGGATGGCCCCTGGCGAGATTGTCAGGTGGGTGGCGCGATGAGCCGACAGTGGCAGCCATCGACAGCGTCGGCGGCCACCGGATGCAGCGAAGCCCAAGGGTCGGCGAGGCTATCGGCAGCACGTGAGAGTAAGACGCGGCGATACCGACTGATTGCACTAGTGTGAAGTCGATGAAACAGGGACGACCTCGGCAGCGCCCACGGACCGATGGAAATGACGGCTCGACAAACAGTGGCCGCCAAGCACGCAGCGGTACCGACAGCCTGCAAGATGGGCTATGAGACTCTGACTTGTGGGCCGGAAGTGGCCATCGTATTTGCCTTTAGCGAAGAAGCGCATGCCTAAGTTGCAAGCAGGCAGCCAAGCAGGCAAGCAGGCGCGCAAGCACGCTTCTTCGGGTCGAGACAGTAAATCTACAATGAGGTGATTTTAGTATTAACCAAAGCGCTTAACCTGCTGCAGTCGTGAGGTGAGATATATAGATCGGCTTCTCGTGTTTTTGGTGTCGTCTTGGTTGCATGTCCAATCTGAGTTTAATTCAACGTCAACGGCCGCCACTGGCTGCTTGTAGCAGTCGTGGTCGTCGTTCCTTCTGCAGAGATAACGGAAGAGGGTTTATAGGGTAGTTGGCATCTTACAAGGACATAGGGCTCCACTGCCACGTCTTGGAGATAGTGCGCCGGAAAGTCGTAGGACATATGAAACACTCAGTGCAGGATTTTTTCTGGAGAACTGCAACTGCTTGATGGGGCTAGGATCTGCATTTCCACGTAACTCACTGGTGTAGTTCATGACGGTCCGTATACACGACCTTTACATAAAGAGAGCGCAACTGACTGAACGATATTGAGAATCGGATATAGAGTGCCCTGCCGTTGCGTTGTTTGCTTATGCATATGAATGATGTGTTCCTTCTGTGTGAGCTTCTGATATAAGAACACCGCTAGATATTTTGAGGATTTGGTCCACTTAGTCGGATTTCCTGAAAGCAAACATTGGCGATCGTGCTGGACGACGCCATTAACTACTGGTCGCACTGAAACGGACCCTCCAGTTCCTGCCCATTCTTTCATGCTGGTGACGAGCTTCTAGCAGTCGGTGACGCGCAGGTATCGGCCGCCCGCTGCTTGTGAGAAACTGATGTATTATATGCATAGATGACCTTGATGATTCTGGTCGACTTCTGAAGGTCTTCTGCTCTCCAGTACGAACAATGTGCGTGCGTCGTGGTCTCCTCACAGCCTGTTAAGGGAAGAGGATTGATATAAGTGTAATCAAACGAATGATAGTAACGCCGTTATAGATGGTGCAGGCGACACGTGTCTCGTCACGCGATCGCGGACAAAGAAAGTAGTTCCGCCATCACAGAGCCGCTATTGGCGGTGCCCTCACAACATAGCGGTAATCTGGCTCCTCTCATGAGGAAGCGCCTAAGATTCAGCGTATAGGCAACCCGCATGACGCAGTGGTAATGTTGGTGGATGTAGTGGCCCGGTGAGGGGCCTGCTACAAAAATTACCACCATGCTACATCGACCCTGTTTGATGGAAGATGTGCCACTGCAGCAAACACACGGAAAAACAGTTGTACTTCTTCTCTGTCTGTGTAGTCCTTCGCTAATCCTAGTTCTTGCATGTTCTTTCACAGAGACTGGTTGAAGTAAACTGCAACCGGAAATGGATGCTTCGAGGATCAATGAAATTACGAAAACTTCAGAGTTTCACGGAAATTTGATTTTATTTAAATGGCGGTCAGTTTAGGACTTCTGTCCATTGTAAAGATACCCACCCAAGTCGTACCATAGCACTTAGGTGGATGACTCGGTAATGAAATGAAGTCAGAAATTGGTCATCATTTAAATGAAATCAAAGTTCGTGCGACTTTGAAGATTTTGTAATCTCATTTAATCACAGTAACTCTCTGGCTACTGCCATCCAGCATGCTGGAAGTGAGCAGAGAGCTTTATGTTTAATCATTTCAGCACTGCCATTCTTGGTGACGACCCAAGCGTCTTTTGTATATATTTTGACTTCTTTTCTGGGAGGCAAGAAAAAAAGGAAAACAGGAAATAACCTCGTCCCTTGTTCTATGCTTCAGATGTCAACGTGTATGCAGTTTTTTGAGTTGTTTCGAACAAGTGTCAATCGACTCGTCCATAAGAACATTTGCATGTTCACGACCAAACACCAGTATTCTTTCCTCAGAAACAGAAGCAGAGTCAAATTAAGAAAAGAGAAGGAAACAGTTACCTTTAGTTACCTTCAAAATGTCTTTCCTTAGTTGAATCTCCGCCCTTGAACTGCGTTCTGCGTCTCTCAATACTTACTTTCAGAGTTTACCGAATTTGTGTTGGAGTTCTCACGGCGGCGAGGGTGTCGGAACCTTTGTCTTTCAAATCCTGAGATTCCTCTTTAAAAATATGGAAAACGAGCACTGCCTTTCCATCGCGCACTCTGTTTCTCTTCCAGTTATGCATTAATGTCTCAGTCTACAAATGTGCCTCGTCAGGTGGGCACGAACGTTACTGTTCATCCATGGTTCTCCTATATATAGAATTTAAACGGCCTCCACACTCTCTTCTTTCGGAAGTCATTCATAACCATTTCGTCTACTCGTATCGTGTTTTCTGTGCACCCATAGTGATGACCATTCTTGAGAAAACACGACTATCCTTTCATTTTTGTAATTGTTTCAATTACTCGCAGTGAATATAATTCAAGTCTCTTAGGCCTATGAAATCATAAGCAAACTAAGGCCGTTGGTGAAGGCACTGTCTAATTGATGGCTTGGAAGTCTCTGATCGGAAATGGCTCGGTGTGAAATTGGTTAGCCGGAAGTCCCGCGGTACCCGGCAAAATGGTCGGAAGCAGCACAGGCGCAAAGCCCACGAAGCAGGTGGGGAGTACTGTCCTGCCTGGAGATAATGAGCCGACTTTCCCTTAGCCGATCCAGATGGTGGTGGTCTGTCCTGACACTGCTATTTCCAAAATCCAGTGATTTCCACACGATATTCGAGATTTCCTGATACAATGTGGGAGGGACACCTCACAGGGGATCGGCAGAAAGCAGAACCTCATGACATTATTTGCTTCTAATTGCGTACTTAAAAACTCACGGTCAACCAATAGAACATGATACATGCTTCACCTTTTAAAGATGATGACGAAGTTCGAAGAAAATATGTGTGGAACAATACGCCGAACATTGTCGCATAAAAGGAGAAAAGAGACTCAAATTTTATAAGACAAAAGCTGTGCCAACACTGATGTATGGAAGCGAGATCTGTGTGAATAAAACAATTTATCGAAACAAAATACAGTAATATAAAACAAGGTCCTTGGATCAGTGAAATAGTATTCCCTAAAGACGCAACTGAACGACGTGATCACAATTAAATATATTCTCTCTGAATGACAAAATTTCTCAAAAGAAGAGACATTCGGAAAAGCAAACTTGTAGAAGCGGGAACCATAGGGATCCGAGGCTTGCCCTTAGATACGATACTACCGGAGAAGAGATACTGTTCGTCCCACGAAGAGACTGCAGGAGAACTGAGGTCGGAACAGGTTAGTAACCTAATCCTGGAAGAGAAAGTATGTAAAAACTTACTATTTTAATCCCGTCTCAAGATTCAATTTCTACGTTGACGATCCTACGTTGACGTTACGTGATGGTTTATGAGTAGTAGTGCATGGCAATAATCCTCCGAGTCCACGAAAAATGGTTTCGGCGCTCTACGTCGCTTGATATGCCTCACGCACATTGCGGTGCAGTAACAAGGTCAAAGATGATGGAAGATGTCGAACCACCGTAAGTTCTTCCAGGCTGTAATAGCTCAAAACTGCGCGACTGCGGAGCTAAAGGCAATAAAACGACAGCCGACAGCGACGAGCGAGCGGAGGTAAGTGCATTTGAACTAACCTGCGCCAGCTTCAATCTATTATGTTAAAGGTCGAGGTTACTAATTAAATGGTTTCAGCCGACCAGAAATTCCAGGAAAACATCAAATTCCTATCCATATCAGGTTACGTTACATTCGAATTTTCAGTGATATTTGCTGGGTAAAGGTTGACTATTAATTACGTTAAAATTACAGTACTACCGTTAATCTGCTAACGATTATAAGCTCCACCACAGGAACAGTACTGCAGTAAGATTATCACCATGGGGCTGTGTAAAGTGCAATATTATTAATATTGAAATTAGGACATAAATTTCATTTTTCGTTAATGCACAAAGAGCATGAACGAACTTCTTTCTAACAGAGTAACTGTGCATTAATACAGTATGGCGAAAAATAAATTAAATTTTAAGCATTTCTCTTCCTCAAATCACCATTTTGTACTATTTTATTTATTTCATTAACAATAGAGAGTAACGCATCGCATTGAAATGTAAGGGGGGTCGGATGCATCCGAATCCAACAGCAAAAACTTCTCAGTATTTCAATGTTACTGGCATACAGTTGTTAATGTTTTTCTTTAAATAATGCATGTCAGGACACTACGTTATATTCAGCAGCTGTTTGTTTCTTCTAGTGTTGGTAGCTGCGGTATATTCAATGTGATACCTTAGATACATACACCTAGAATTATACAGATTAAATACTGACTGAACATTCGATACATGGAATACATGAATTTTAGCTTTACATGAAGAATACACTTATGTTTATAAATTTGTTACTTGCTACTTGAGTGCTTTATTCCTTAAATAACTCATTTACATTACATTTTTAGCTTTATACATACTTTATACAAAAAAATACATTTTATGCACAAAATTAATTAATTGTAGCTTTAAATAGAGAAGAGAATATAGTTCTATCGACACATAATAAGACGAACGATACATTACGGCTTGTGTGCAGTACACTTTACACACTATGCAATACGTCGTTGGGGGAGTAGGAGCCCCGGCATAACAGTTTTTTCCAAGCAACGTTCGTTATTACTAGAGTCATAGTATGTGGTGTGGGTGTTTGTTTGTTTTATGATTTATACCGCCTGTTGTGTTGCTTTTATCTGTGTTGTGGCATGCAGTGTCATGCGTTGTTGGTTTGGGTCCCTTATGTGTTGATCCCTTCTGAGTCATGTTCACTTAGTGTGTTGGTTCCTTCCTCGGTTTCGGAATCTGTTCTCGTGCTTATGTTTTCCAATGTGGTTTTTTGTGTTGTTTGTGCTTCTCTACGCCTCCTTCCATATGGATTTTGGCGCTTGTATTCTTCATGCAATGTGTTTGATACAATATCGGCTACACTATTAATTGTGTTCGAGTCATCGGGATTACGTATTATTCTGGTGATGTCACTGTCGTTCTGTATAGGTCTCACTTGTGCAAGCGTGTTGCATTGCATTGTGACATGTTTTGGTGTCCCAGTTTCTCCGCAATTGCATATTTCATCGTCAGCTGGTCCCATGCGGTTTAAATGTTTGAATCCCCCATTGTTTCATTTGTGTTTCGTTCATAATGTTGGCTCCTGTAATTTCGGTGACCTTATCAAGCCTGTTCGTCTTAAGCCACTAAAGTGCAGCTCTTTACCGTATTGTTATGTCTAGTGATGTGGTGTTGAATGTTCCGCTCATTCTCAGGAGTACACTACGTTGACCTCGTCTTGCAATTGTCTTGTTAGCCTGTATGTTCAGTCTGTGAGTCCATGCACTTGCGGCGAAGCATGCCATGGATTCAAATATCGCAATGTGGTAGGTCCTTATCGTCTTAAAAGGTAATTTGTATTGAGTTGTGTTGAGTCTTGCTAGTTTGTGCATAATTTTGGAAGCTTTTTCAACTATTCTGTGCCGTCTCAAAAGCCGCTACAAAGTTGACATCGACAAAAAAAAAGAAAATGATTGGCGCACGTTCTCATAAATTCCTGATATAATGTACGTCGTTGTCTCAAACATTTTTCCGCCTCATACTTCTGAGAGCCCGGCGTTGATTGACTGTCGTTCTGTGGGCACATCTCTACACCAGTGCTTTTACGCCTATCTGCAAATTTTGTTATATTTCACGTCCTCTACCCTCCTCTGATTTCGTCATCAGTCCATTTCCCTCCCCCCTTTATCTCCGCCAAAGCCGGTTCCAAGCCCTGTTGAAAAAGGAGGAGGGGGAGAAGTAACACCTGGTCAAGAAACCTTGGTTCACCTGGCCTGGGTGATAGTACCTTGTGAGGGCCCCTTGCCAGAGATACGGTGAAAACCTCAACGGTAGTGAGGGCGGAGAAGAAGATCATCGGTACGGCGCAAGTGGCGGAAGAGGCAGCTCAAATCCACTAGCGTCTGTTCTGGAATCCAACGGGGAGTGGTCAGCGTCTTTTCACCTAGTTGATGCGGTTGCTCCATGCTCTTCTTGATATTAACAGTCTAGTCGTAAACATATCACCTTCTTAGAAGATCACCCCAAAACAAGTTTCAACTTGAATAAGCATGATGGAACAAAAGGAAAGACATCCATTACCCCAGGCATCAGTCACTAGACTGAATCTTCCTGGTCATCGGAATCTGGTGGACAAGGGACGTCATGCGCAGAAGAGTCTGAGGTTCTCAAAATCTCTAAGACCAAAACAGAAAAACTTCATAGGTACTCTCAACACAAACACAATCTCCAAAGTAGGTAAACTCAAACAACTCACGAATACTATCGAAAACTTCCACATAAAAATCCTTGCGATTCAAGAAACACAATTTACTAACGAAAATCATTTTGATTCAGGAAACTTCAGAATCTAAAAAGGAAAACCTGTAGTCCAGCTGAACAAGGGACCCAAACAATTTGGCACAGCTGTTGTTGTGCACAAATCATAGACTCAAAATCAACTTCCATTCAACATCAGATAGAATCTCGACAATCTCAGTAAAATCTGGAGACAAGGCATACACACTGATAAATGCACATGCCCCCATAAATGATTCCAATAGAAAAGATCCATAGGCAATGGATGACTTGTGTGAACTATTGGAGGAAACCTCAAATAAAATCCCTACACAACACGTGAAAATTATGTTAGGAGATTTCAATGGACTACTGGGCATAGAGAAAAAATTCAGGAAGACAACGGGAATTCATACAGTTCACAAGAGCACAAATAAAAACAGCGAGAGACTGATGAGATACCAGTTCGATTTTACACAGAGTACTCAAAGCAACTTGCCCCCCTTCTTGCAGCTGTGTACCGTAGGTCTCTAGAAGAGCGTAGCATTCCAAAAGATTGGAAAAGGGCTCAGGTCTCCCCGTTTTCAAGAAGGGACGTCGAACAGATGTGCAGAAGTACAGACCTTTATCTCTAACGTCGTTCAGTTATAGAATTTTGGAACACACATTACGTTCGAGTATAATGACTTTTCTGGAGACTAGAAATCTACTCTGTAGAAATCAGCATGGGTTTCGAACAAGACGATCGTGTGAAACCCAGCTCGCGCTATTCGTCCACGAGACTCAGAGGGCCATAGACACGGTTTCCCAGGTAGATGCCGTGTTTCTTGACTTCCGCAATGCGTTGGATACAGTTCCCCACAGTCGTTTAATGAACATAGGAAGAGCATATGGACTATCAGACCAATTGTGTGAGTTCCTAGTGGAGAGAAGTCTTCCGAAGTAAGAGTAATTTCAGGTGTGCCGCAGGGGAGTGTCGTAGGACCGTTGCTATTCACAATATATATATATATATATATATATATATATATATATGACCTTGTGGATAACATCGGAAGTTCACTGAGGCTTTTTGCGGATGATGCTGTAGTATATCGAGAGGTTGTAACAATGGAAAATAGTGCTGAAATATAGAAGGATCTGCAACGTATTGATGCATGGTGCAGGGAATGTCAATTGAATGTCAATGTAGATAAGTGTAATGTGCTGCGAATACATAGAAAGAAGGATCCTTTATCATTTAGCTACAATATAGGAGGTCAGCAACTGGAAGCAGTTAATTCTATAAATATCTGGGAGTAGGCATTAGCAGTAATTTAAAATGGAATGACCATATAAAATCAATCGCGGTTAAGCAGATGGCAGACTGAGATTCATTGAAAGAATTCTAAGGAAATGCAGCCCGAAAACAAAGGAAGTAGGTTACAGTGCACTTGTTCATCCACTGCTTGAATAGTGCTCACCGGCCGGCCGAAGTGGCCGTGCGGTTAAAGGCGCTGCAGTCTGGAACCGCAAGACCGCTATGGTCGCAGGTTCGAATCCTGCCTCGGGCATGGATGTTTGTGATGTCCTTAGGTTAGTTAGGTTTAACTAGTTCTAAGTTCTAGGGGACTAATGACCTCAGCAGTTGAGTCCCATAGTGCTCAGAGCCATTTGAGCCAATAGTGCTCACCGGTGTGGGATCCGTACCAGATAGGGCTGATAGAAGAGATTGAGAAAATCCAGCGGAGAGCAGTGCACTTCGTTACAGGATCATTTAGTTATCGCGAAAGCGTTACGGAGTTGATAGGTTAACCCCAGTGGAAGACTCTGCAAGAGGGACGCTCAGTAGGTCGGTACGGGCTTTTGTTGAAGTTTCGAGAACTTACCTTCACTGACGAGTCAAGCAGTATATTTCTCCCTCCTACGTATATCTCGCAAAAATACCATGAGGACAAAATCAGAGAGATCAGAGCCCACACCGAGGCATACAGACAATCTTTCTTCCCACGAACAATACGAGACTGCAATAGAAGGGAGAACCGATAGAGGTATTCAAAGTACGCTCCGCCACACACCGTCAGGTGGCTTGGGGAGTATGGATGCAGATGTAGATGTAGGTAAACTTCTGCAAAAATTTTGATCTTAAAATCATGGTTACACACTTCCTTAAACCTGTAAACAAACTTACAACATGGTAATCAGCAAATTCAACTTTGGGTGAGTTTCAGATAGACCATGTTGCCATATCTAATAATAATACCAAAGAAATACTCAATGTACGAACAACAAAGGGATTTTTTTAGTCAGACCACCATCTGCTGCAAGTAAAGATTAGATTCCAATCTAACAGAAAGAAACCACCAATGAAAAAATAGTTAAACTGATTCAGAATACCTTAAACTTAACAAGAGGGAAATTCTCCAGGAAATTGGGCAATCAAATGAACTGGAAGGAACTTGCAGAAGTACTGAAAAACACTATGAAATTTGGCAAACCCCCAAGAAAGAGAAAACACAGATGGTGGAATAGTGCATGTGATCAAGGAACTGAAGAAAGAATACAAGCTTGGAAAACTGCAGAAAAATGGCAGGAATTTTTGGGAATACAGAAGAGTTCATCCAAGGAAATACGAAGAAGAAAACGTAAATATGATATAAGCCGGATTACAGAAATTGAGCAAGAATTTGTCAAAAACAACACCAGAAATTTTTACAAAATTTTCAAAGAAAACCTAACAGGGTATCAACCACCTAATCTGTGCTTTAGCTGGCCCAATGGATCAATGTAAACCAACCATAAAAATAACTGTCGGATTTTAGCTAAATATTTTCACTAATGTCTCAACTGCGAGCCTCCGACAGGACAACTGATTTCAAAAAACCCACATACAATCCCGATTAAAATCCACCATCACTTAAAGAGGTAAAGAATATAATCAATTCTTTGAACAACAACAAGTCTCCAGGGGAAGATGGAACAATAGCAGAATTATGGAAATTAAATGACAATAATCTCACTCAAGCAATCCACAGAATTATATCAAATATTTGGGAAACTGAACAAATACCTTCAGAGTAAAAATGTGCATTAATTCACCCTCTCCACAAAAATGGTGCAAAAACCGATCGAAATAATTTCAGCGGAATTTCACTGCTCCCTGTAATGTACAAAATTATTTCAAATGCTCTGTTAAACAGCCTAGAAGTACAAGCGAACCAGTTAATAGGGGAGTATCAGGCAGCGTTTCGGAAAGGTCGATTTTGCATCGAACATATATGGAACTTGAAAACTATTTTCCAAATGAGAAGATGTAGAAATACTGTGGTAACTTTTGTCGATTTTAAAAAGGCTTACGATTCAATGGGGCAAGGTTACTCGCATCCATGACATACCCTAAGTCACACGTGCCTTCTGGGTGGTGCTAAATGTGTAACAACAACAGAATGAAACCTAACTGCCCGGAAAGGCCTCCTGGTTATAGAATGCAGAGCAACCAACCAAAATGTCCTTCTCAGGACGCACAAGTTCGTAAAATTGGACTATCTGTTCGCATATGCCAACTAAACATCGAAGGAGTAAGCAGGTCGAAATGTGACTATGTATCCAAACTATCGAAAAACCATGCAGTCGATGTCATTCCACTCCAAGAAACACACACAGCAGATAGTCAACAGATAAGGAGCAGGATATAGACTAATAGCCTCAAATAACCATCCAAAATATGGTCTTGAAATTTGCATCAAGCATAATGTGAAAAATTATCAGGTAGTTTCAGTGAGCAGCGAAAACGATATTTTCACAATTACAGCAAAAATTGATAGTGTAACAATAGTCTATGTCAACAGGCCTCCCGGAGTAAACTGGATTACTCCTCCTCTACCATGTCAGCAGCATTCATCTCTAACTCTGGGTGACTTCAACAGCCATCATAATCTATGCAGATAATGTGGAAACGACAGTAACGGTGAAGCTCTTTCTGAATGGATGGAAGCCGAAAACTTGGAAGTAATTTTTGATGCCAAGGATCCACCTACCTTTCATTCAGGTCGTTGGAACAGAGGATATACACCTGATCTGTGCTCCACAACTCAGCTTCACAGCATCTACATCCAGAGACGCAGCTCAATACTTAAAGATTTCCCCCACAGTCAGCATAGACCTATTATTCTAGAGACTGGAATATGTGTACCCCTTGTGCAGTCGCATCCGAAACCAAGGTGGAATTTCAAGAAAGCTAACTGAACTGAATTCAGAAAACAAACAGATAACAATATTAGATTGATCAAGCAAATACACAATAACTACAGTTGGTTTATAGGAGCAGCCAGATGATTGATCCCTAGGGGCCATAGTAAAGAATATACACCTGGCTGGAATGAGGACAGAAAAAAACTGCTTGAGGAATATGAAGAAAATCGAACTGTTAACAAAGCTACGGACCTTCTACAGTGACTTGATGAGAATAGAAAGAAGATCCGGCATGATACCGTAGAATCATTCTACCACACATATTCAAGATCAAAGCTTTTTCTGTTATCAGAAAACCGGATGCAACAAACTCAGCACCGGTGAGACCTAAAACTGTCATCAAGTTGAATGATTTTGCCAAACATCTAATCTCAAATTCGAAGAGCCCAAAGGATAAGCAGACAAGAAGGGAAATCAAAATCCAGCTCAACGCCAAGAAAAGAGCAGCCCCAAATTCTTCTAAATTTTCCAATCCATTGAATGAAGAGGACGTAAGAGTTGGGAAGGCAGTTGGATTCGATAGGATGTACCCTGAATTTCTCACACACTGTGGACCAGCAACTATCAAATGGATTTCTAACTTCTTCTCAGACATTCTCTCCACTAGAAATCTCCCATCACTATTCAAGAAAACCAAGTTAATAGCAACCCTTAAACCGAACAAAGACCCAACAAAAGTAGAAAGTTACCGCCCAATATCCCTGTTAAACTTTACTTACAAACTACTTGTACGACTCATCTACAACAGGATCTATCAAACAATTAATAAACAAATACCCATAGAGCAACGTGGCTTCAGACCTGGTAGAAGCTGTAATGTCCAAGTGTTTGCATATTGAAATGGATATGAGAAGAGATGAGTAAGCATTGCTGCTTTCTTGGATCTATATGCCGCCTACGACACCATACGGCGATAAGATCTTCTCTTAAAACTTGTGAGCATCATTCAGTGTCGGAAACTCACTAACCTCCTTAGCAACATACTAAGCAACAGACTATTCCAGATTTACTCTGATAACGATAGAAGCAAAGTCTCCAAAGTAAGTGACGGACTACTTCAAGGATCTGTATTGGCCCTCTTCTTTTCTACTTATACGTTTGTGACCTGCCAGCCACAACCTCAAGGAAATTCATATATGCTGATAATATCTGTTTGGTAACTCAGAGCTCCAGTTTCACCACTGCTGAAAGCACATAAACTACTGACATGGAAATCATGGACACATACCGGTACTTCAGGAAATGGTGCCTGCGCCTAAACCTTCAGGAAACTGTTACTTCAGCATTCCACCTACGGAACAGACACATTGACTATAAATCAGAAGTTGAACTCCGAGGACAAAGCTTGAAGTACTGCAGCACTCCGAAGTACCTCGAAATAACACTCGATAGGTCCCTAACTTTCCGATAACATGTCTCCAACGTGGCTGCAAAAATGAAGTCCCGTAATAATATCACTCAGAAGCTTGCTGATAACTCCTGGGGTTGCAGCGCTCAATCCCTAAGATCAACTGCTTTGACACTATCATACTCTGTCACTGAATACTGTTGTCGAACTTGGATGAACAGTGCTCACTGTAGCAAGACAGATGTGCAACTCATCAAGACAATGCAGGCCGCATACGTAGCACTCAAACTGCACGGCTACCAGTTTTAAGCAACATCCAACCTCCAGCTCTACGAAGATCAGATGCCCTCCTGAAGATCTGGAGAAACATTCAGAAGTACCCCCAGCTACCCGTATATATTATTAGCGGAACATCAGCATCTGAAGTCAAGAAAACCACCTTGGCGAACTGCACAACATCTGGAAACCTCCGGATTCAGCATCAACGAAGTATGGAGAAGTCAGTGGGAAGAATCGTCAGTGTTCAACCGTCATCTGGTTGAAAAGCCTTCCATGCGAGTTCCATGTTTCATATTCCCCAGACGCCAGTGGAGAACCATCAACCGCATCCGAACAGGACAAGGGCACTGCGGATATCTAAAGCACAGATGGGGCTGGGCAACATCTCCAGATTGTGACTGTGGAGCTGCTCTGCAAACAATAAATCACTTTGTTGGTGAATGCTCGAAACGAGCCTTCGGGGGATCAATAACTGACATCCACTATGCATCCCCTGAAGGGCTCAACTGGATCAACAGATTAGACTTAGAAATCTAAGAATTTGTGTAATGTGTACATAATTTAGCATAATACTTTGGACATTTGATTCGGTACCTGTACTTTGCTTGTCATTTCTTACACTGTATACCCTTAAAATTATGAATTTGATCCAAGCTCTGTATCATGATACGATAAATAAATAAATAATATATAGACAAACATTGTACACTTGAAGAGTCGAGGATTGACAGGAAAATAAGGTCAATTATTCAACAGGCATTAACAGATACAGCCTCCAAAGCTAAACTCATGGGAGAAATTTCAGAAGTATTTCACATCCATACTGGTGCTCGCCAAGGAGATGGATTGTTCCCCCTTCTATTTAACATGGTTCTGGAATAAATTGTGAGGACATGGGTAAAGAAAATAAAAGCAATTCAGTTTGAGATCAAAAAAGAGCAGATAATCAGGTGAACTGTGTGGCTTTCGCCGACAATCTTGCCATTCTAATGAACAATAGAGAGAAAGCCAAACTTTCAAATGGTTCAAATGGCTCTGAGCACTATGGGACTTAACGTCTGAAAACTTAGAACTACTTAAACCTAACTAACCTAAGGACATCACACACATCCATGCCCGAGACAGGATTCGAACCTGCGACCGTAGCAATCGCGCGGTTCCGGACTGAGCGCCTAGAACCGCTAGACCACCGCGGCCGGCGAAAGCCAAACTTGCATTGGAAAAACTACACGAAATCTCACAGAAAACTGGGCAACAAATCTCCTACGCGAAAACACAGTATATGGAAAACAAACCTGTAGATAATCTCCCCATTACTACCCAATAAGGGAAAGTCGCACAAGTGGCCCACTTCAGATATCTGGGAGAGATAATCCAACCATCAGGACTGAACTCAATAGCCAATAAAGATTGAATCTCCAAATTACAAAAATCATATAAGCTTACTTGGAATCACTATAATAAGACATATATTTCTGTCAATTCGAAACTAAGGCTTTACAACACAGTAGTCCTACCAGAAGCACTTTATACTGCAGAAACTACAGTGGTTCAAGGTCATACGAAGATTAGACAAATTGAAAAGCAGAAAAGAAACATCTGCATCTACATCTACATTTATACTCCGCAAGCCACCCAACGGTGTGTGGCGGAGGGCACTTTACGTGCCACTGTCATTACCTCCCTTTCCTGTTCCAGTCACGTATGGTTCGCGGGAAGAACGACTGTCTGAAAGCCTCCGTGCGCGCTCTAATCTCTCTAATTTTACATTCGTGATCTCCTCGGGAGGTATAAGTAGGGGGAAGCAATATATTCAATACCTCATCCAGAAACGCACCCTCTCGAAACCTGGCGAGCAAGCTACACCGCGATGCAGAGCACCTCTCTTGCAGAGTCTGCCACTTGAGTTTGTTAAACATCTCCGTAACGCTATCACGGTTACCAAATAACCCTGTGATGAAACGTGCCGCTCTTCTTTGGATCTTCTCTATCTCCTCCGTCAACCCGTTCTGGTACGGATCCCACACTGATGAGCAATGCTCAAGTATAGGTCGAACGAGTGTTTTGTAAGCCACCTCCTTTGTTGATGGACTACATTTTCGAAGGACTCTCCCAATGAATCTCAACGTGGTACCCGCCTTACCAACAATTAATTTTATATGATCATTCCACTTCAAATCGTTCCGCACGCATACTCCGAGATATTTTACAGAAGTAACTGCTACCAGTGTTTGTTCCGCTATGATATAATCATACAATAAAGAATCCTTCTTTCTATGTATTCGCAATACATTACATTTGTCTATGTTAAGGCTCAGTTGCTACTCCCTGCACAGAGTGCCTATCCACTGCAGATCTTCCTGCATTTCGCTACAATTTTCTAATGCTGCACCTTCTCGGTATACTACAGCATCATCCGCGAAAAGCCGCATGGAACTTCTGACACTATCTACTAGGTCATTTATACACTCCTGGAAATGGAAAAAAGAACACATTGACACCGGTGTGTCAGACCCACCATACTTGCTCCGGACACTGCGAGAGGGCTGTACAAGCAATGATCACACGCACGGCACAGCGGACACACCAGGAACCGCGGTGTTGGCCGTCGAATGGCGCTAGCTGCGCAGCATTTGTGCACCGCCGCCGTCAGTGTCAGCCAGTTTGCCGTGGCATACGGAGCTCCATCGCAGTCTTTAACACTGGTAGCATGCCGCGACAGCGTGGACGTGAACCGTATGTGCATCTGACGGACTTTGAGCGAGGGCGTATAGTGGGCATGCGGGAGGCCGGGTGGACGTACCGCCGAATTGCTCAACACGTGGGGCGTGAGGTCCCCACAGTACATCGATGTTGTCGCCAGTGGTCGGCGGAAGGTGCACGTGCCCGTCGACCTGGGACCGGACCGCAGCGACGCACGGATGCACGCCAAGACCGTAGGATCCTACGCAGTGCCGTAGGGGACCGCACCGCCACTTCCCAGCAAATTAGGGACACTGTTGCTCCTGGGGTATCGGCGAGGACCATTCGCAACCGTCTCCATGAAGCTGGGCTACGGTCCCGCACACCGTTAGGCCGTCTTCCGCTCACGCCCCAACATCGTGCAGCCCGCCTCCAGTGGTGTCGCGACAGGCGTGAATGGAGGGACGAATGGAGACGTGTCGTCTTCAGCGATGAGAGTCGCTTCTGCCTTGGTGCCAATGATGGTCGTATGCGTGTTTGGCGCCGTGCAGGTGAGCGCCACAATCAGGACTGCATACGAGCGAGGCACACAGGGCCAACACCCGGCATCATGGTGTGGGGAGCGATCTCCTACACTGGCCGTACACCACTGGTGATCGTCGAGGGGACACTGAATAGTGCACGGTACATCCAAACCGTCATCGAACCCATCGTTCTACCATTCCTAGACCGGCAAGGGAACTTGCTGTTCCAACAGGACAATGCACGTCCGCATGTATCCCGTGCCACCCAACGTGCTCTGGAAGGTGTAAGTCAACTACCCTGGCCAGCAAGATCTCCGGATCTGTCCCCCATTGAGCATGTTTGGGACTGGATGAAGCGTCGTCTCACGCGGTCTGCACGTCCAGCACGAACGCTGGTCCAACTGAGGCGCCAGGTGGAAATGGCATGGCAAGCCGTTCCACAGGACTACATCCAGCATCTCTACGATCGTCTCCATGGGAGAATAGCAGCCTGCATTGCTGCGAAAGGTGGATATACACTGTACTAGTGCCGACATTGTGCATGCTCTGTTGCCTGTGTCTATGTGCCTGTGGTTCTGTCAGTGTGATCATGTGATGTATCTGACCCCAGGAACGTATCAATAAAGTTTCCCCTTCCTGGGACAATTAATTCACGGTGTTCTTATTTCAATTTCCAGGAGTGTATATATTGTGAAAAGCAAATGTCCCATAACACTCCCCTGTGGCACGCCAGAGGTTACTTTAACGTCTGTAGACGTCTCACCATTGATAACAACATGCTGTGTTCTGTTTGCTAAAAACTCTTCAATCCAGCCACACAGCTGGTCTGATATTCCGTAGGCTCTTACTTTGTTTATCGGGCGACAGTGCGGAACTGTATCGAACGCCTTCCGGAAGTCAAGAAAAATAGCATCTACCTGGGAGCCTATATCTAATATTTTCTGGGTCTCATGAACAAATAAAGTGAGTTGTGCCTCTCAGGATCGCTGTTTCGGGAATCCATGATGATTCCTACATAGTAGATTCTGGGTTTCCAAAAACGACATGATACTCGAGCAAAAAACATGTTCTGATCGACGTCAGAGATATAGGTCTATAGTTTTGCGCATCTGCTCGACGACCCTTCTTGATGACTGGGACTACCTGTGCTCTTTTCCAATCGTTTGGAACCTTCCGTTCCTCTAGAGACTTGCGGTACACGGCTGTTAGAAGGGGGGCAAGTTCTTTCGCGTACTCTGTGTAGAATCGAATTGGTATCCCGTCAGGTCCAGTGGACTTTCCTCTGTTGAGTAATTCCAGTTGCTTTTCTATTCCTTGGACACTTATTTCGATGTCAGCTATTTTTTCGTTTGTGCGAGGATTTAGAGAAGGAACTGCAGTGCGGTCTTCCTCTGTGAAACAGCTTTGGAAAAAGGTGTTTAGTATTTCAGCTTTACGCGTGTCATCCTCTGTTTCAATGCCATCATCATCCCGGAGTGCCTGGATATGCTGTTTCGAGCCACTTACTGATTTAACGTAAGACCAGAACTTCCGAGGATTTTCTATCAAGTCGGTACATAGAATTTTACTTTCGAATTCACTGAACGCTTCACGCATAGCCCTCCTTACGCTAACTTTGACATCGTTTAGCTTCTGTTTGTCTGAGAGGTTTTGGCTGCGTTTAAACTTGGAATGAAGCTCTCTTTGCTTTCGCAGTAGTTTCCTAACTTTGTTGTTGTACCACGGTGGGTTTTTCCCGTCCCTCACAGTTTTACTCGGCACGTACCTGCCTAAAACGCATTTTACGATTGCCTTGAACTTTTTCCATAAACACTCAACATTGTGTCGGAACAGAAATTTTCGTTTTGATCTGTTAGGTAGTCTGAAATCTGCCTTCTATTACTCTTGCTAAACAGGTAAACCTTCCTCCCTTTTTTTATATTCCTATTAACTTCCATATTCAGGGATACCGCAACGGCCTTATGATCACTGATTCCCTGTTCTGCACATACAGAGTCGAAAAGTTCGGGTCTGTTTGTTATCAGTAGGTCCAAGATGTTATCTCCACGAGTCGGTTCTCTGTTTAAATGCTCTGCCCCTACCACCCGTCCTAAACATCTGAGTGTCCCAGTCTATAGCTGGTAAACTGAAATCTCCACCTAACATGCTGAGAAAATTTATGTGAAATGTATTCCAAATTTTCTCTCAGTTGTTCTGCCACTAATGCTGCTGAGTCGGGAGGTCGGTAAAAGGAGCCAATTATTAACCTAGCTCGGTTGTTGAGTGTAACCTCCACCCATAATAATTCACAGGAACTATCCACTTCTACTTCACTACAGGATAAACTACTACTAACAGCGACGAACACTCCACCACCGGTTGCATGCAGTCTATCCTTTCTAAACACCGTCTGTACCTTTGTAAAAATTTCGGCAGAATTTATCTCTGGCTTCAGCCAGCTTTCTGTACCTATAACGATTTCAGCTTCGGTGCTTTCTATCAGCGCTTGAAGTTCCGGTACTTTACCAACGCAGCTTCGCCAGTTTACAATTACAATACCGATTACTGCTTGGTCCCCGCATGTCCTGACTTTGCCCCGCACCCGCATTCTGAGGAAAATAACTTGACCAGTGTTTCGGGAAGTAAATTGGATGAAGAGGCCAACTAGAGAGATTTACAAAGACACAGAAACAATAACAGACACCATTAGAAAGAGAAGGATGAAATTTTATGGACACATCAGCAGGATGAATAAAAGCAGGCTCACAAGGCAAACCTTTGAGATAGTAAACAAGAGCAAAAACAAGACAAAGTGGATCACTGGAACAGAACAAGACATTAAAGTACTGGCGGTCACACAAGACTACATAAACAATAGAGAACAGTTCAGAAACATCATAAAGAAACATACGTTTAAACAAGAACACACGGAGAACAGAACGGGAAAAAGATGGTCGGAAGAAGGCAAGAGCGAACACAGTGAACGTATGAAGAGAATTTGGGAAGAACGAAGAAAGAAGAAGAAATCATGACTACTCAAATTCAATCGCTCTCTTAAAAGGGAATAATCGAAGTGTGTGTGTGAATCCGAAACAGACTTTAAATTTCACACATTAGCTGTAATTTTAGAAATGCAGTCATGGTCAACTTTCTTCGCCAAATGTAGAAGGGTTCCAGGCATGAGCAGCTGGGATCATTGCATACCCTTGTCACAATTCTCACTGCGCCATCAGGAATATGTTCCGCATGTGTCCATCACGTGATCGGCAGCGTTGCGACCAGATAACAGAGGTCAGTTCTAAAGTACTGCTATTGTGCGGGACGGTGTTTTCTTGCTTCTTGAAGTATTTTCGTAAACACTGTGTTACAATGTACTTCCAGCTGGCTATCTCCTATTAACAGACACATATATATGTCTCGTAAATTTAATAATGACTGCAACGTCTGTTACATATGCGTAGAAAACGGTCGGTACAATTACTTGCTCCAAATTCGGCTGAAAGGTACCACAGAAACTGCATAAAAAAAGGTATAGGGTGACATAAAATATTCCAAGGACATGCGGAAACGACCATTTTAACACAGCTTCATTTCAGCATGGATTTTGATATTATTGGTTTTGGTATATTGGTTATGAAAATGGAACACAAATTTCTCAAATGCCAGAAGTCACCATGGGAACGTATCATCTCTGGAGGTCCCCAGTAATCAGGACACTGGTCCATAGCTTCCATCGCTGTATATCAGTGTTATTTCATTCCTACTTCATTCTTGTGACAGCCACTTAAGTACAGACGATATCCAGCCCCAATCTCAAAACACTGCTACTGGAGGAACCTAAAATCAATTATAAATTATTCGAGCCTACTGTCCTGCCAAATCTTTAATACCCTGATGCTGTTCAACACGCAGAAGTACTGAAAACATTTCACGAACCGATATAACTATGAATGTTTATGAAGATGTGTGATGTTGCACTGTTTGATCACATCACTCCTTCCTATGCCTAAACTAAATATGACAGGATATGTGACGTGGTCTTCACAAACCTTGTTTTCGTCTGAGTTTTCTTGGTCACTAGGGTCACTGATATATGAGATACCTATCATCGATCCATAACTGTTGTGTCATATCGGATACATCCGACGTTCTGGCTGTACCTTTCTCAACACTAAGGTTTCTCCACCGTTTTCTCCATTTCAGCCATTTTTTTGAGTCGTCAATCTTCTGGCTGGTTTGGTGTGGTCCGTCAAGAATGCTTCTCCTGCGCCAACCTCTTCATCTCAAAGTAGCCTTTGGTCCGTAAGTTCTCAATTATTAGCTGAATATACTCCAATCTCTGACTTCCCCTACAGCTTTCTTTCCTCTCTACCGTTCCCTCTAGTACCATGGAAGGTAGTTCCTGATGTCTTAACCCATACCATATCATTCTGTTCTGTCTCCTTGTCAGGGTTTTCCTTATGTTCCTTTCTTCGCCACTTCTGCGGGGAATCTCGTCATTTCTCATCATTACACCATATTTACACCATTCTTCTGTAGCACTACATCTCATACGCCTCGACTCTCTTCCATCCCGGTTTTCCCATAGTCCATGTTTCACTACCGTGCAATGCTGTGTACCAAACATATATTCTCAGAGACTCTCCCTCAAACTAAGACCTACGACATAAGACTTCTCTTCACGAGAAATGCTCTCTCAGGATACTACTTATGTCCTCCAGCTTCGTCCATCACTGGTTATTTTGCTTCGAATATTGTAGAATTCCTTAATTTCGTCTACTTCGTGATCACCAACTCTCTTTGCTGCTTCTCATTAGTATTGTCCTATTTTCGGTTTACTCTCAATCCATGTTCTGTTCTCGTTAGGCTGTTCAATGTGTTCAACAAGCACGGTTACTACTACTCGTTCACTTTCACTGAGGACAGGAATGTCTTCAGGGAATATATCATTCACATTATTTCACTCTAAGTTTTAATTCCTTTCTTGAAGCTTCCATTTATTTCCATAATTGCTTTTCGGATATATAATTTGAACAGTAGTGGTAAAAGGCTGCATCCTCTTTATAGGTCGACAAGACTTTTGATCGTATCTTGATTTTTCTTCAGTCTTGCTTCCATTATCAAGTGCAGTGTCAGATGTGACTCCCTGGGGCCTTTATCTGTCCTAAAGCCAGACTGATTGTCATCTAATAGATCATCAATTTCCTTCCTATTCTTCAGTACATTAGTCTAGCTAGGGTGCAAGAGCCGTTACAGCGATTGTGCCATAATTTTCGCACATTTCTATCCTTGCTGCCTTGGTCTATCACTTGAAGTATTTCTTCTGTCACCCAAGGATTTTTCGGAGTTACTTTCATTGCATTTTTGTCTCACTATCCAAAATCTGTGATTGTCCTATTAAAAGAGGTCCGTTTATTCCTCTTCAATAGAACTGCCTACTGTGATATTCCTTAACGCAATACCCCCATCCTTTTTTTTTTCGGTCATCAGTCTACTGACTGGTTTGATGAGGCCCGCCACGAATTCCTATCCTGTGCCAACCTCTTCATCTCAGAGTAGCACTTGCAACCTACGTCCTCCAATCTTTGTCTTCCTCTACAATTTTTGCCCTCTACAGCTCAATATAGTACCATGGAAGTCATTCCCTCATGTCTTAGCAGAGGTTTTATCATCCTGTCCCTTCTCCTTATCAGTGTTTTCCACATATTCCTTTCCTCTCCGATTCTGCTTAGAACCTCCTCATTCCTTACCTTATCAGTCCACCTACTTTTCAACATTCGTCTATAGCACCACATCTCAAATGCTTCGATTCTCTTCTGTTCCGGTTTTCCCACAGTCCATGCTGTACTCCAGACGTACATCCTCAGAAATTTCTTCCTCAAATTAAGGCCGATATTTGATATTAGTAGACTTCTCTTGGCCAGAAATGCCTTTTTGCCATAGCGAGTCTGCTTTTGATGTCCTCCTTGCTCCGTCCGTCATTGATTATTTTACTGCCTAGGTAGCACAATTCCTTAACTTCATTGACTTCGTGACCATCAATCCTAATGTTAAGTTTCTCGCTGTTCTCATTTCTACTAATTCTCATTACCTTCGCCTTTCTCCGATACACTCTCAAACCATACTCTGTACTCATTAGACCGCCGGCCGCGGTGGTCTCGCGGTTCTAGGCGCGCAGTCCGGAACCGTGCGACTGCTACGGTCGCAGGTTCGAATCCTGCCTCGGGCATGGATGTGTGTGATGTCCTTAGGTTAGTTAGGTTTAAGTAGTTCTAAGTTCTAGGGGACTGATAACCACAGCAGTTGAGTCCCATAGTGCTCAGAGCCATTTGAACCATTTACTCATTAGACTGTTCATTCCGTTCAGCAGATCATTTAATTCTTCTTCACTTTCACTCAGGATAGCAATGTCATCAGCGAATCGTATCATTGATATACTTTCACCTTGTATTTTAATTCCACTCCTGAACCTTTCTTTTATTTCCATCATTGCTTCCTCGATGTACAGATTGAAGAGTAGGGGCGAAAGGCTACAGCCCTGTTTTACACCCTTCTTAATACGAGCACTTCGTTCTTGATCGTCCACTCTTATTATTCCCTCTTGGTTGTTGTACATATTGTATATGACCCGTCTCTCCCTATAGCTTACCCCAACTTTTTTCAGAATCTCGAACAGCTTGCGTCATTTTATATTATCGAACCCTTTTTCCAGGTCCACAAATCCTATGAAAGTGTCTTGATTTTTCTTTAGCCCTGCTTCCATTATTAGCCGTAACGTCGGGATTGCCTTTCTCGTCCCTTTACTTTTCCTAAAGCGAAACTGATAGTCACCTAGCGCATTCTCAATTTTCTTTTCCATTACTCTGTATATTATTCTTGTAAGCAGCTTAGATGCATGATCTGTTAAGGTGATTGTGCGATAATTCTCGCACGTGTCAGCTCTTGCCGTCTTCGGAATTATGTGGATGATGCCTTTCCGAAAGTCAGATGGTATGTCGCCAGACTCATATATTCTACACACTCACGTGAATAGTCGTTTTGTTGCCACTTCCCCCAATGATTTTAGAAATTCTGACGGAATGTTATCTATCCTTTCTGCCTTATTTGACAGTAAGTCCTCCAAAGCTCTTTTAAATTCCGATTCTAATACTGGATCCCCTATCTCTTCTAAATCGACTCCTGTTTCTTCTTCTATCACATCAGACAAATCTTCACCCTCATAGAGGCTTTCAATGCATTCTTTCCACCTATCTGCTCTCTCCTCGGCATTTAACAGTGGAATTCCCGTCGCACTCTTAATGTTACCACTGTTGCTTTTAATGTCACCAAAGGTTGTTTTGACTTTCCTGTATGCTGAGTCTGTCCTTCCGACAACCATATCTTTTTCGATGTGTTCACATTTTTCCTGCAGCCATTTCGTCTTAGCATCCCTGCACTTCCTATTTATTTCATTCCTCAGCGACTTGTATTTCTGTATTCCTGATTTTCCCGGAACATGTTTGTACTTCCTCCTTTCATCAATCAACTGAAGTATATCTTCTGTTACCCATGGTTTCTTCGCAGTTACCTTCTTTGTACCTATGTTTTCCTTCCTAACTTCTGTGATGGCCCTTTTTAGAGATGTCCATTCCTCTTCAACTGTACCGCCTACTGCGCTTTTCCTTATTGCTGTATCTATAGCGTTAGAGAACTTCAAACGTATCTCGTCATTCCTTAGTACTTCCGTATCCCACCTCTTTGCTTATTGATTCTTCCTGAATAGTGTCTTGAACGTCAGCCTACTCTTCATCACTACTATATTGTGATCTGAGTCTATATCTGCTCCTGGGTACGCCTTACAATCCAGTATCTGATTCCGGAATCTCTGTCTGACCATGATGTAATCTAATTGAAATATTCCCGTATCTCCCGGCCTTTTCCAAGTATACCTCCTCCTCCTGTGATTCTTGAACAGGGTATTCGCTATTACTAGCTGAAACTTGTTACAGATCTCAACTAGTCTTCCTCCTCTTTCATTTCTCGTCCCAAGTCCATATCCTCCTGTAACCTTTTCTCCTACTCCTTCCCCTTACAACTGCATTCCAGTCGCCCATGACTATTAGATTTTCGTCCCCCTTTACATACTGCATTACCCTTTCAATATCCTCATACACTTTCTCTATCTGTTCATCTTCAGCTGGCGACGTCGGCATGTATACCTGAACTATCGTTGTCGGTGTTAGTCTGCTGTCGGTTCTGATTAGAACAACTCGGTCACTGAACTGTTCACAGTAACACACCCTCTGCCCTACCTTCCTATTCATAACGAATTCTACACCTGTTATACCATTTTCTGCTGCTGTTGATATTACCCGATACTCATCTGACCAGAAATCCTTGTCTTCCTTCCATTTCACTTCACTGACCCCTACTGTATCTAGATTGAGCCTTTGCATTTCGCTTTTCAGATTTTCTAGTTTCCCTACCACGTTCAAGCTTCTGACATTCCACGTCCCGACTCGTAGAATGTTATCCTTTCGTTGATTATTCAATCTTTTTCTCATGGTAACCTCCCCCTTGGCAGTCCCCTCCCGGAGATCCGAATGGGGGACTATTCCGGAATCTTTTGCCAATGGAGAGATCATCATGACACATCTTCAATTACAGGCCACATTTCCTGTGGATACACGTTACGTGTCTTTAATGCAGTGGTTTCCATTGCCTTCTGCATCCCCATGTCGTTGATCATTGCTGATTATTCCGCCTTTAGGGGCAATTTCCCTCTCCTAGGACAAGAGAGTGCCCTGAACCTCTTTCGCACCTCCACCCTCTTTGACAAGGCCGTTGGCAGAATGAGGCTGACTTCTTATGCCGGATATCTTCGGCCGCCAATCCTGATTATTTATCAACATTTAGGCAGTGGCGGGGATCGAATCCGGGACGGAACACGTTTTGATTATGAATCAAAGATGCTACCTCCTTTTTTTTTAATCTCATTTTGTTCGTTATTGTTCGTTTCAATTGTTCGTGGCGGACGTCACCTGACGCCCGTTGAAGTTCGTTATTGATCCATTGACTCACTTTTTTTATTGCAGAGAGCAGCTAACCCTCTGACCAAACACGCTGAGCTACCGTGCCGGCGCCCCTAGACCACGGGTCATGGACCCCCCATCCCTAGCGAACTTCAAAAGCGTCTCATCATTCCCCAGTGCTTTCACACTGATTTTTCTTTGCGATTCTCTTAAACTCCAGTCTACTCTTCATTGCTAAATAATGATCTGATCTTTATCTGCTCCTGGGTACGACTTAGAATCCAATACCCGATTTCAGAAGCTCTGTCTGACCGTGATGTAATCCCGCTATAATCTTCCCATGTCCCAGGATCGGACAGTGTATTCGCTATTACAATCTGAAATTTGTTGCCGAGATCAGTCTTGCCCCTTTTCCATTCTTGCTGCCTACCCCTTACTCTCCCGTAACACTTCATTCTATTCTTTCATCTACAATCGCATTGCAATCCCCCAGGATCAGAAGATTTTCATTCCCCTTTCCAATAATTACCAACCCGTTCGGTATCCTCATATACTTCCTCTGTGTCTTCGTTTTCTGCTATTATTGATGTTGTTGTTGTTGTGGTCTTCAGTCCTGAGACTGGTTTGATGCAGCTCTCCATGCTACTCTATCCTGTGAAAGCTGCTTCATCTCCCAGTACCTATGGCATACTACATCCCTCTGAATCTGTTTAGTGTATTCATCTCTTGGTCTCCACCTACGATTTTTACCCTCCACACTACCCTCCAGTACTAAATTGGTGATCCCTTGATGCCTCAGAACATGTCCTACCAACCGATCCCTTCTTCTAGTCAAGTTGTGCCACAAACTCCTCTTCTTCCCAATTCTATTGAATACCTCCTCATTAGTTATGTAATCTACCCACCTAATCTTCACCATTCTTCTGTAGCACCACATTTCGAAAGCTTCTATTCTCTTCTTGTCTAAACTATTTGTCATCCGTGTTTCACTTCCATACATGGCTACACTCCATACAAATACTCTAAGAAACGACTTCCTGACATTTAAACCTATACTCGATGTTAACAAATTTCTCTTCTTCAGAAAGGCTTTCCTTGGCATTGCCAGTCTACATTTTATATCATCTCTACTTCGACCGACCATCATCAGTTACTTTGCTCCCCAAATAGCAAAACTCCTTTACTACTTTAAGTGTCTCATTCCCTAATCTAATTCCCTCAGCATCACCCGACCTAATTCGACTACATTCCATTATCCTCGTTTTGCTTTTGTTGACGTTCATCTTATATCCTCCTTTCAAGACACTGTCCAGGTCATTTGCCGTCTCTGACAGAATTACAATATCATCGGCAAACCTCGAAGTTTTTAGTCCTTCTCCATTGATTTCAATTCCTACTTCAAATTATTCTTTTGTTTCCTTCACTGCTTGCTCAACATCGGGGAGAGGCTACAACCCTGTCTCACTCCCTTCCCAACCACTGCTTCCCTTTCATGCCCCTCGACTCTTATAACTGCCATCTGGTTTCTGTACAAATTGTATATAGCCTTTCGCTCCCTGTAATCTACCCCTGCCACCTTCAAAATTTGAAAGAGAGTATTCCAGTCAACATCGTCGAAAGCTTTCTCTAAATCTACAAATGCTACAAACGTAGGTTTGCCTTTTCTTAATCTAGCTACTAAGATAAGTCATAGGGTCAGTATTGCCTCGCGTGTTCCAATATTTCTACGAAATCCAAACTGATCTTCTCCGAGGTCGGCTTCTGCCAGTTTTTCCATTCGTCTGAAAAGAATTCGCTTTAGTATTTTGTAGCCGTGAGTTATGAAACTGATAGATCGTTAATTTTCACATCTGTCAACACATGCTTTCTTTTGGGATTGCAATTATTATATTCTTTTTGAAGTCTGAGGGTATCCTGCCTGTCTCATACATTTTGCTCATCACATTGTAGAGTTTTGTCAGGACTGGCACTCCCAAGGCTGTCAGTAGTTCTAATGGAATGTTGTCTACTCCCGGGGCCTTGTTTCTACTTAGGTCTTTCAGTGCCCTGTCAAACTCTTCACGCATTATCATATCTCCCATTTCATCTTCATCTACATCCTCTTCCAGTTCCATAATATTGTCCTCAAATACATCACTCTTGTATAGGCCCTCTATATTCTCCTTCCACTTTTCTGCTTTCCATTCTTCGATTAGGACTGGGTTTGTAATCCTACACGTGGTTCTATTTTCTCCAAAGGTTTCTTTAACTTTCCTGTAGGCAGTATCTATCTTACCCGTAGTGAGATTAGCCTCTACATCCTTACATTCGTCACGTAGCCGTCCCTGCTTAGCCATTTTGCATTTTCAAGCCTCTACATCCTTACATTCGTCACGTAGCCATCCCTGCTTAGCCATTTTGCATTTCCTGTCGATCACATTTCTGAGACCATTGTATTCCTTTTTGCCTACTTCATTTATTGCATTTTTATATTTTCTCCTTTCATCAATTAAATTCAATATTTCTTCTGTTACCCAAGGATTTCTACTAGCCCTCGTCTTTTTACCTCTGCTGCCTTCACTACTATGGACTGTGAAAACCATCGAACACTCAGTCTTCTTTCACACGCATCAAAAATTCTAATAAGAATAATTTTGAAAAGAGTTGAAAACCAATTGAATAGCACTCTAAGTGAAGACCAATTCGGTTTTAGAAGCGGTGTAGGGACGAGGGAAGCAATCTTATCTTTAAGACTAATAATTGAGAAACAAATTTCCAAAAACAAACAAGTATTTATAGCCTTCGTAGACCTCGAAAAGGCATTTGACAATGTTGTATGGCCAGAAATGTTTAGAATTCTGAAGAAGGCTGGTCTGAAATATAATGATAGAAGGATAATCTTTAAAATATACCAAAATGAAACAGCCTTAGTTAAGAAGGAAAACAAAGAAGAAACAGCAAGAATAAGGAAAGGAGTGAGACAGGGATGCCCACTATCTCCAGTAATTTTCAACGCATATATCCAAGAAGCAATAGACAAAATAAGAGAGAATATTGAAGTAGGAATAAAACTTAACGGAATGAAAATAGATATGTTGCGATATGCAGATGATATCGCCATAATTACAGAAAGGAAAGAAGATTTAGAAGCCGCACTCAATGAAATGGAAAACACCTTAAAAGAACAGTATGGAATGAAAATAAATAAGAAAAAGACTAAAGTGATGGTGAGTGGCGCCCTGAACTACAATGAACCCATACGAATAACAATAAAGGGAGAGAAACTAGGGCAGGTTACAGAATTTAACTACTTAGGTAGCAAAATAACAGCAGATGGAAGGAGCAAAAGTGACATTAAAAACAGAATACAACTTGCCAAAATAGCATTCAATGGAAAAAGAAACTTACTGACGAGTAGAAATGTTAGTTTAGACGTAAGAAAGAGAGTCATGAAAACCTATGTGTGGAGTACAGCCCTTTACGGATGTGAAACTTGGACTAGTGGAAAAGAAGAAAAGAGAAGATTAGAGGCATTCGAAATGTGGTGTTACCGGAGAATGGAAAAAATCAGCTGGCGAGACAAGGCTACAAACGAAGATGTCCTCAGAAGAGTGAAAGAAAACAGATCTCTTTGGCGAAATATACAGAAAAGAAGAATAACCTTCATAGGTCACATTTTACGGCATAACAATTTCATTAAGAGAATATTAGAAGGAATCATTGAAGGAAGAACTCGCCGAGGACGACCTAGATTAAGCTACATTCAACAAGTAATAAATGACATCGGGTGCCAGACCTATGCAGATATGAAGAAGAAAGTTGACAAAAGAACGGAATGGCGTGCTGCTGCCAACCAACCTGTGGGTTGATAACCGAAGAAGAAGAAGCCTTCACTACTTCATCCCTCAGAGCTACCCATTCTTCTTCTACTGTATTTCTTTACCCCATTCCTGTCGATTGTTCCCTTATGCTATCCATGAACCTCTGTACAACCTCTGGTTTAGTCAATTTATCTAGGTACCATCTCCTTAAATTCCCACCTTTTTGCAGTTTCTTCAGTTTTAATCTACAGTTCATAACCAATAAATTGTGGTCAGAGTCCACATCTGCCCATTGAAATGCCTTACATTTTAACACCTGGTTCCTAAATCTCCGTCTTACCATTGTATAATGTATCCGATATCTTCTAGTATCTCCAGGCTTCTTCCATGTTTACAACCTTCTTTCATGATTCTTGAACCAAGTGTTAGCTATGATTAAGTTATGCGCTGTGCAAAATTCTACCAGGTGTCTTCCTCTTTCATTTCTTACCCCAGTCCATATTCACCTACTATGTATCCTTCTCTCCCTTTTCCTACTATCGAATTTTAGTCACCCATGACTATTAAATTTTCGTCTCTCTTCACCACCTGAATAATTTCTTTTATCTCATCATACATTTCATCAATATCTTCCTCATCTGCAAAGCTAGTTGGCATATAAACGTGTACTACTGTAGTAGGCATGAGCTTCGGTCTATCTTGGCCACAGTAATGCGTTCACTATGCTGTTTGTAGTAGCTTACCCACACTCCTATTTTTTATTCATTATTAAACCTACTCCTGCATTATCCCTATTTAACTTTGTATTTATAACCCTGTATTCAACTGACCAAAAGTCTTGTTCCTCCTGCCAGCGAACTTCACTTATTCCCACTATATCTAACTTTAACCTATCCATTTCCCTTTCTTAAATTTTCTAACCTTCCTGCCCGATTAAGGGATCTGATATTCCACGCTCCGATCTGTAGAACGCCGTTTTCTTTCTCCTGATAACGACGTCCTCTTGAATAGTCCCCGCCCGGACATCCGAATGGGGGACTATTTTACCTACGGAATATTTTACCCAAGAGGAGGCCATCATCATTTAACCATACAGTAAAGCTCCATGTCCTTGTGAAAAATCACGGCAGTAGTTTCTCGTTGTTTTCTTTGACATTAACCCATATTTGTCTGACCCTAAGTGCTTCTTTCCGATTCACTCCACTGACGCCCATATACGTAGATTTCTCCTTTGTATTTACCTTATCATATTTTCTAGCTCTCTACGGCGCTCAATGATCTAACGTTCCATGCTCCGTCTTGAAGGATGTTATTCCTTTGCTGGTTATTCCATCTTCTTCTCACTGTCATCTCCTCCGTTGTCAGTCCCATGCTGGATATCTGAATGGTGGTATAATGCTGAATCGTTTCCCGACTTTGCACCTTTAACCACGTAGTTTGAGTGACATTCTGAATTTTCCCATTCTAAGCTCAAGTCAGTGTCCCGAACTTCCGTTTGCTCCTCCTTCCTCTTTGACGAGTCCTCGGCAGAGCGGTAGTGACTTCTCATGCCGGAACCCATCGTCTGCCTTTGATGATGATTTACATTCAATACATAAGCAGGAGCTCCATTCACTCCCGGGATCCGTGACGTTCTGATTATTAGTCAACCATGCTACTCTATTCTACTTTTTTTTTCCTTCGTCATATCCATTTCTTTATAACTTGGTCTGTGAGCATGCGACATTACACATTTTCTACTCCATCGCTGAAAACTTCACCTTTTTTTTATCACAAAGGGTGGCTAGCCTCCTGATTGAGCACACTGAGCCACCATGCCGGCGACGCGTAGACCACGGGTTTAAGCGTATTTCAGCCATACGATTCTGGAGAAAGGTACTATGCATCCTGCGTCAGTATCACTCCACATTAAAGGGGAGAATAAAGCTTTGTTATCATCGGGATACATTCTCTCGCGGCACATCCCTATTGTTTTCCTTCAATCTGACAGGAAACCAGCGTCTTTGTTAAATTCGAAACTCATGTTTTTTGATCCCTTTCTATGTCTGTTTTCTACCATGCCATTTAATTGTATTTGTCTATTTCTCGCTCCTCTCTAACTTGTCAGCTTCTTTACATTGGTACTTTCTCCGCTGCCGCTATACATTTCTGTTAGGCGTCATTACACACATTCGTCAAGACACTACAGACGAATTGCTGAACACAATGTAAGGGCCCTGATAGGAGCAGTATTCAGGGCGTATGCTGCATCCAACTGACGCAGCATTTCGCCATACCAACAACTTCCTCAGTAGCGTCCCAGTTATCCAGGCACTGGCCGTTACACTAGAAGCCGCGGTATAGTCGACGCTCTCCTCACTCAGTTATGTTGGACGTCGCGGAACTGCTAGCCCAGACCAATGCCTGCCGGCCTAGATATTAAGTCGCCTTCATTCTCCGCCGTCTCACTGAGAACACGGGGCTGATGATACCTCATGCATGGTCTGAGATTCCAACTGACGTCTTCCCAGCTTCGTGCCACTAGGGTCCGAACACGCCAGACGCAGCGTCCAGTTCCAGAGTTCGTCATCTAGAGATCGCCACCGACTCACACTAGGGGCCACGGGTTGCTTCGCTCTGGCCACCCGAGCTGGAACACTACCACACCATTCTGACTCAGCAACACCGAGCCACTTGGCACACCCTGGTAAAGGCCAGGCGTTATCGAGCTGTTTTTTTCTAGATGCACTTACAGCGGCGTATGTAAAGCGAGGCGCCTGGGTACGCGGCTAGATGCCCGCCGCTTGTCACCTGCTTACTGCAGTCACGTTTCACTACGTCTGTTTACGGTTAACAATAAAGATCTTTGATAACATGTGATTGCCTTAGTTGTCTACCCCTGCATCCATCTCCAGCAGAGAACCACTCCCCCACTCTTTCTCCGCAACACAGTCACATTACATATGAGAATATCGTTTCAAACCTAGTTAAATGCAGCCGAGATCAAAATATTTATATGTTTTAATCCCAAATGTGACATGCTCTCTAACACTGTTGAGTCAGATCGGATCATTTCGCATTCTTTCCCAGTCAACATGCATGAATCGGATCTAATCATATTATGCACACTGCAGCCAACGGCTCAAAAAGTATTGTGTGCAAGACATATTTCACAGCCTGCGTTATTAGCCCTTTTATTGACTGTTCCTACTAGTTTCATTTTGCAGCCCAAGATGGTGTGGACTGCATGTATGCGGGCTTTCAGTCACCATGGAGGGCTATTTCCTCTTTGGTAAGGGATCTAAAGAAAGTAGAATGACAATTAGAGCTGTGAAAATTAAAAGACGATGTGAAGAAGAGGCTAAAGTACTGGTACCACCTGATATCCATTACGAATGATCGTTTTGAGTGAAATTTGTAATTTCGGTGCACTCATGGTTTATTCCTGTGGGAAAGAGTCTATAAATGAATGTTGCTATACTTTAATTGAACTTTCTTGTCTACATTTGTGATGTGAGGAGACGTATTTCGCTTCAACAGAGAACTACATGTGAGTAATTTTGGGCCGCCTTGTAATGACAAAGCAGATAGATTCATTTGTTGAAGCATCCCGGTATTCTACCTGACGAAAGCAAAAAATAAAGTTTACAATGTACTGAATAAAGTGGAAAAAGATCGCAGACTCATTTATATGATGAAAGCTACATCTCTAAAACCAAGAAGAACTGGAAAGCCTTATGCAGAACAGCGGAGTTGAAATTTCATTGTTGTGTCGTATGCTGTAGGTTAGAGTGTTGCTGCTGCTAAACCGTCAGATTGTTGAGCTGTTTTTGGGACGTTATTATCGCTCTACAGTACATAAAGGTAGTTGGTTGGTTGGTTTGGGGGATGAAAGGGACCAGACTGCCATGGTCATCGGTCCCTTTTTCCAAAGACAAAGAACACCCACAGAGAATAAAAAAAAGAGGAACAGAAGAGATCACAGACGATACAGAACAAGAGAGACGGAGACAAGGACGAGACAAAACGAACTAAAACCACACAGAGTGTGACGGTGGTTGGCCGACCATAGAAATAAATAAGGAAAAGCCAACCACTTAGAAACACATTAAAAAACCAGTGGAAAATCATAGGCCAAAGGCCAGAGTCAACACAAAACAATAAAATAAAACAGAAACACTCAGAGTAAATGATAAAATCCCCCTGCCCGAAGAAAACGTAAAACTAAGTCAGCCATAGTGGAGTCGTCTGTTAAAAGGGCAGGGAGCGTAGCAGGCAGCGCAAATGTCTGCCTGACCACTGCTAAAAGGGGGCAGGCCAGCAAAATGTGGGCCACTGTCAAAGCTGCCCCACAGCGACAGAGAGGAGGGTCCTCCCGGCGCAGTAAATAACTGTGTGTCAGCCGGGAGTGGCCAATGCGGAGCCGGCAAAGAACTACGGAGTCCCTGCGAGTGGCCCGCAGAGATGACCGCCACACAGCCGTCGTCTCCTTGACAGCACGGAGTTTATTGCGCATTGGCAGTTCGCGCCATTCATCGTCCCATAGCGCCAAGATTTTGCGGCGGAAGACTGCCCGCAAATCAGTCTCTGGGAGGCCAACGTCCAGAGATGGCTGACTGGTGGCCTCTTTCGCCAGGCGGTCAACATGTTCGTTACCCGGGATACCGACATGACCGGGGGTCCACACAAAGACCACAGAGCGGCCGCAACAGGCGAGAGTATGCAGAGACTCGTGGATAGCCATTACCAAACGAGAACGAGGGAAACACTGGTCGAGAGCTCGTAAACCGCTCAGGGAATCGCTACAGATAACGAAGGACTCGCCTGAGCAGGAGCGGATATACTCTAGGGCACGAAAGATGGCGACCAGTTCAGCAGTGTAAACGCTGCAGCCATCCGGCAAGGAACGTTGTTCGGAAAGGTCCCCTAGAGTGAGCGCATATCCGACACGACCAGCAACCATCGAACCGTCAGTGTAAACAACACCAGAGCCCTGATACGTGGCCAGGATAGAATAAAAGCGGCGGCGGAAGGCCTCTGGAGGGACTGAGTCCTTAGGGCCCTGTGCCAAGTCGAGCCGAAGGCTAGGGCGACGAACACACCATGGGGGTGTATGCAAAGTAGCCCGGAAAGGAGGTGGAACAGTGAAACCCTGGAGCCCAGAGAGAAGCTCCTTGATGCGGACCGCTATTGTACAACCAGACCGGGGCCGACGTTCTGGCATACGGACGACCGACCGCGGGAACAGGAGACGATAGTTTGGATGCCCGGGCGAGCTTAGAACATGGGCAGCATAAGCGGCCAGCAAACGTTGGCGTCGGAACCGCAGCGGAGGTACACCTGCCTCCACTAGTACGCTGTCCACAGGGCTGGTGCGGAAAGCACCAGTGGCAAGGCGTATCCCGCTGTGGAGAATCGGGTCCAGCACCCGTAACGCAGATGGGGATGCTGAGCCATAAGCCAGGCTCCCATAATCCAGACGGGACTGGATTAACGCCTGGTAGAGCCGCAACAGTGTAGAGCGGTCGGCGCCCCAGTGGGTGTTGCTCAAGCATCGCAGAGCGTTTAGATGCCGCCAACACGTCTGTTTCAGCTGCCGGATATGAGGCAGCCAAGTCAACCGGGCTTCGAAAACCACCCCCAAAAACCTGTGGGTCTCCACCACAGCAAGGAGTTCGTCGGCAAGATAAAGCCGCGGCTCAGGATGGACTGTTCGGCACCGGCAGAAATGCATAACGCAGGTCTTGGCTGCCGAAAACTGAAACCCATGCGCTACAGCCCAAGACTGCGCCTTACGGATAGCGCCCTGTAGCTGACGTTCAACAGCTGCAATGCCAGTAGAGCTGTAATAAAGGCAGAAGTCGTCAGCATACAGGGAAGCGGAGACAGAATTTCCCACGGCCGCAGCAAGCCCGTTAATGGCTATTAAAAACAGACAGACACTTAAAACAGAGCCCTGTGGCACACCGTTCTCCTGGACGTGGGAGGAACTATACGAGGCCGCGACTTGCACGCGGAAGGTACGACACGACAGAAAATTGCGGATAAAAATCGGCAGAGGACCCCGAAGACCCCATCCATGGAGCGTAGAAAGAATGTGATGACGCCACGTCGTATCGTACGCCTTCCGCATGTCGAAAAAGACAGCGACCAGGTGCTGACGGCGGGAAAAGGCAGTACGGATGGCCGACTCCAGGCTCACCAGATTGTCGGTGGCGGAGCGGCCTTTACGGAACCCACCCTGAGACGAAGCCAGAAGGCCCCGAGACTCCAGTACCCAATGCAAGCGCCAGCTCACCATCCGTTCAAGCAACTTGCAAAGAACGTTGGTGAGGCTAATGGGACGGTAGCTGTCCACCTCCAGAGGGTTCTTTCCAGGTGTCAAAACGGGGATGACAATGCCTTCCCGCCATTGCGACGGAAACTCCCCCTCGACCCAAAGACGGTTGTAAAGATCGAGAAGGCGCCGCTGGTAGTCCACTGAAAGGTGTTTCAGCATCTGACAGTGGATGCCATCTGGCCCAGGAGCGGTATCAGGGCAAGCAGCGAGGGCACTGCGAAATTCCCACTCACTAAATGGAGCATTGTAAGATTCTGGGTGGTTGGTGCGAAACGAAAGGCTCCGACGTTCCATCCGCTCTTTAATGGAGCGGAAGGCCTGGGGGTAATTCGCAGAAGCGGAACTCATAGCAAAATGCTCTGCTAAGCGATTGGCAATGACGTCGGAGTCAGTACAAACTGCTCCATTCAGTGAGAGCGCAGGGACGCTGGCAGGTGGCCGATAGCCGTAGACGCGTCGAATCTTGGCCCAGACCTGCGAGGGAGTGACATGGAGGCCAATGGTGGACACATACCGCTCCCAGCACTCCTTCTTGCCTTGGCGGATAAGGAGGCGGGCCCGCACACGCAGCCGTTTGAAGGCGATAAGGTGGTCGAGGGAGGGGTGTCGCTTGTGACGCTGGAGCGCCCGCCGGCGATCTTTAATCGCTTCAGCGATCTCAGGCGACCACCAAGGCACAGCCTTCCGCCGAGGGGACCCACAGGAATGGGGAATGGCAGATTCGGCGGCAGTAACGATGCCGGTGGTGACCGATTGAACCACCGCATCAATGTCATCGGTAGAGAGAGGCTCAAAAGCGGCAGTGGAGGAGAACAAGTCCCAGTCAGCCTTATTCATAGCCCATCTGCTAGGGCGCCCAGAAGAGTGGCGCTGTGGTAGTGACAAAAAGATCGGAAAATGGTCACTACCACACAGGTCGTCATGCACACTCCATTGGACAGACGGCAAGAGGCTATGGCTACAGATTGAAAGGTCAATGGCGGAGTAGGTGCCATGCGCCACACTGAAGTGTGTGAAAGCACCATCATTTAACAGCGAGAGATCGAGCTGCGACAATAAATGCTCAATGATGGCGCCTCGACCTGTTGCCACTGACCCACCCCACAGAGGGTTATGAGCGTTGAAGTCGCCCAATAGCAAGAAAGGTGGCGGCAATTGGGCGACCAGTGCAGCCAGGACATGCTGCGAGACATCACCATCCGGTGGAATGTAAAGACTGCAGACGGTAACAGCCTGTGGCGTCCACACGCGTACAGCGACAGCCTCTAAAGGCGTCTGGAGAGGGACAGACTCGCTGTGCAGAGTGTGAAGGACATAAATGCAGACGCCACCAGACACCCTTTCATAAGCTGCTCGGTTCTTGTAATAACCCCGATAGCCACGGAGGGCGGGGGTTCGCATCGCCGGAAACCAAGTTTCCTGGAGAGCAATGCAGAAGAAAGGGCGAAGGCTGAGAAGTTGGCGGAGCTCAGCTAAATGGTGGAAAAAACCGTCGCAGTTCCACTGGAGGATGGTATTGTCCATGGCTGAGAAAGGCGTGAAAGGACTGGGAAGGCAATTTACGCCGCTTGTTCACTCACTGCCACCGATTCAGTACCCGGACGAGAGGCATCCATGGCGTCTGAGGGACCAGCGAGATCAAGGTCCTCAGCGGACGCTAGAATCTCGACTTCATCCTCAGACGCAGAGCGCGAAAGGTGCGGTGGGGTTGGTGCCACCGCAAGTTCTTTAGCCTTAGAGGTCTTTCTCTTGGACTTCTCTCACTGAACCTTGGGTTTCACCGGCTGGGAAGGCTTCACCGATTCAGTCTCCGGGACAGAGGAGGATCGTGAAGCCCTACGCCCGGCTGCTGGTGAGGACTTATGCCACTGGTGGCCGTCATCCTTCCCGCTGGGGGAACCCTGGGAAGGGAGCGTCCCAAGGGAACTCTTACGGGCGAGAGTAGCCGAAGAAGTTAGGCGCTTCTCCAGCTGAGAAGTGGGGACGGACGTCCCCGACGGGTGGGAGGAGGTTGCTCCTGAGGTAGGTGGTGCAGGAGCAACCGGTTGGGGAGAGCCCCCCACGGGCAAGGGGGCAGAAGGAGTCGTACTGCTTATCGAGCTGGCTGGAAGTCTCGCAACTGATGGAGCTAGCACAGGTGTTGTAGCAGCTGCATACAAAGATGTCATTCTCACAGGATGGAGTCTGTCATATTTCCGTTTGGCCTCAGTATAGGTCAGCCGGTCCAGGGTCTTATATTCCATGATTTTGCGCTCTTTCTGAAAGACTGTGCAGTCAGGCGAGCAAGGTGAATGGTGCTCCCCGCAGTTGACGCAGATGGGAGGCGGGGCACATGGAGTATCGGGATGAGACGGGCGTCCGCAATCTCGACATGTGAGGCTGGAAGTGCAGCGGGAAGACATATGGCCGAACTTCCAGCACTTGAAGCACCGCATCGGGGGAGGGATATAGGGCTTGACGTCACATCGGTAGACCATCACCTTGACCTTTTCCGGTAACGTATCACCCTCGAAGGCCAAGATGAAGGCACCGGTAGCAACCTGATTGTCCCTCGGACCCCGATGAACGCGCCGGACGAAATGAACACCTCTACGGTCTAAGTTGGCGCGCAGCTCGTCATCAGACTGCAAAAGGAGATCCCCATGGAAAATAACACCCTGGACCATATTTAAACTCTTATGTGGCGTAATAGAAACGTTAACATCCCCCAACTTGTCACAAGCAAGTAACCTGCGGGACTGGGCGGAGGATGCCGTTTGTATCAGTACTGACCCAGAGCGCATTTTAGACAAGCCCTCCACCTCCCCAAACGTGTCCTCTAAATGCTCTACAAAGAACTGAGGCTTCACGGACATAAAAGATTCCCCGTCAGCTCTGGTACAGACGAGATACCGGGGCGAGTATCTTTCGCTCTCATTCATAGCCCTTCGTTCCTCCCATGGTGTGGCCAGGGAGGGGAACGATTTGGGGTCATACACATTAGCCTTGAATTGAGCCTTGGAACGCTTAGAGACTGCTGACGGCTGGCCGCCAGCAAGAGATGATGTACCACGCTTCATTGCGGGTCATCCGCCCTGATGCCACCTACTCCGACCAAGGGCCCTCCCCACGGGCGCCACCCAGCCACAGCAAAGGCCACCTGGCAGGATGGCCATTGCCGGGAGTCCCGATGCCCCAGGGAGATGGGCATCTACTCCTTGGCATACGTGGGGAGTGAACGGCGCAGGCATCAGCAGAGCGATCCCTGTGTTGTCAGGGGGCATGGCGACCTCACCACAACGGACTGGCTACCGTGCTGGATCTTAGGTGCAAAAATGGCCAAGGTCGTCGTCACAGTTAAAAGAAACACTGCAGAGTGCAGCGTGGTAATCGCCCATGAGATCGAAAACGAGCGGGACACCATCGCAACGACGAGAAAGACGGCAATAGGTCTAATTGCACGAAGGATACAGTGCACCATGTAAGGTGCCCTTCCCCAATTGGCTCGCTCTTCGGAATAATTTGGATAGATGGAGGTCAAACCCGAGAGGGGACCATCACATAAGGCCGAAACGTTTGAGACTCCTTTTAGTCGCCTCTTACGACAGGCAGGAATACCGCGGGCCTATTCTAACCCCCGAACCCGCAGGGGGACATAAAGGTAGTTCAATAGCTCAATGTTGTAGAACGTTAAGAGACTACCACCTGGTCCTTCCCTTGCACGAGTAAAAAGGACTAAGTGGAAGACTGTAACGCATCAATCTACATATTAATAACATTATTTTATTACGTGATGTGCCGTATCCAATAATAAAATCATTAAAAATTTAAATGATCGTTTCAAAGCTTTTAAGTGAAAACATTATTGGATCAAAACGTATTTTTTTCAGTGAACTGCATCGAAAAGTTGTTGTGGTCTTCAGTTCTGAGACTGGTTGGATGCAGCTCTCCATGCTACTCTATCCTGTGCAAGCATCTTCATCTCCCAGTACTTACTGCAACCTACATCCTTCTGAATCTGCTTGGTGTATTCATCTCTTGGTCTCCCTCTACGATTTTTACCCTCCACGCAGCCCTCCAATACTAAACTGGTGATCCCTTGATGCCTCAGAATATGTCCTACCCTTCGTCTAGTTAAGTTGGGCCACAAACTTCTCTTCTCCCCAATCCTATTCAATACCTCCTCATTAGTTATATGATCTACCCATCTAATCTTCAGCATTCTTCTGTAGCACCACATTTCGAAAGCTTCTATTCTCTTCTTGTCCAAACTAGTTATCGTCCATGTTTCACTTCCATACATGGCTACAGTCCATACAAATACATTCAGAAATGACTTCCTGACTCTTAAATCTATACTCGATGTTAAAAAATTCCTCTTCTTCAGAAACGCGTTCCTTGCCATTGCCAGTCTACATTTTATATCCTCTCTACTTCAACCATCATCAGTTATTTTGCTCCCCAAAAAGCAAAACTCCTTTACTACATGAAGTCTCTCATTTCCTAATCTAATTCCCTCAGCATCACCCTACTTAATTGGACTGCATTCCATTATCCTCGTTTTGCTTTTGTTGATGTTCATCTTATATCCTCCCTTCAAGACACCATCCATTCCGTTCAAATGCTCTTCCAAGATCTTTGCTGTCTCTGACAAAATTATAATGTCATCGGCGAACCTCAAAATTTTTATTTCTTCTCCATGGATTTTAATTCCTACTTCAAATTTTTCTTTTGTTTCCTTCACTGCTTGCTCAATATACAGATAGAATAACATCGGGGAGAGGCTACAACACTATCTCACACACTTCCCAACCACTGCTTCCCTTTCATGTCCTTCGACTCTTATAACTGCCATCTGGTTTCTGTACAAATTGTAAATAGCCTTTCGCTTCCTGTATTTTACCCCTGCCACTTTCAGAATTTGAAAGAAAGTATTCCAGTCAACATTGTCGAAAGCTTTCTCTAAATCTACAATTGCTACACACGCAGGTTTGCCTTTCCTTCATCTAGCTTCTAAGATAAGTCGTAGGGTCAGTATTGCCTCACGTGTTCCAATATATTTACAGAATCGAAACTGATCTTCCCCGAGGGTGGCATCTACTAGTTTTTTCCATTCGTCCGTAAAGAATTCGCGTTAGTATTTTGCAGCAGTGACTTATTAAACTGATAGTACGGTAATTTTCACATCTGTCAACACCTGCTTTCTTTGGGATTGGAATTACTACATTCTTCTTAAAATCTGAGGGTATTTCGCCTGTCTCATACATGACAAGCTGCCTATTGGCTTCTGTCTCGGGTTCTTCGGCCGACGTTCATCTAATGATTTTTCTGACGTTTCGCCAGCACTATTGGCTGGGATTGTCAAAGCTTCACCCTCCGTTGCCGGTGGTGAACTGGAGCCGAGCTCGCGGGCGCAGACTATTCTCCGCGGTCATTTCCGGTGCGTTTCTCCTCTTGCTACCTGTGACGGTCGTTCGCTGCAGTACGGGAAGCCAGGATCCGATGACCTTGAGGCTTTCCTCTTTCTTGTTCAAACTGTTCGCGTGTTTTTGTATTTCTACAGCTTCTCTGAACAAGCGCGTGTGATAGTGTTTCTCTATAGCCAGAACTTCCGTGTCGGCGAATTTTATTCCGAGGTCGGTCTCATTCAGTGCGTGCTCTGCCACGGCCGATTTCTCCACCTGCCCCAACCTGCAATGTCGCTTATGCTCTTTGATCCTGGTGTTGATGGATCTTCCAGTCATTCCGACATAAACATTTCCGCATGTGCATGATATACGGTATATTCCCGACATTGCAAGTGGGTCTCTTTTCTCCTTCGCCGATCTAAGACACTCTTTGATCTTCCTTGTCGGTTTGAAAATTGTCTTTACGCCATGTTTGCGCAATATACGGCCGATTCTGTCCGTCACTCTGGGAATGTATGGCAGAAAGGCCGTACCCGACATTTCTTCTTCTGGTTTCTTACTTCGCCGAGTGTTTGGCTCTGTTACATTTCTAATATAATTTTTGGAGTACCCATTGCTCCTCAGGAGAGTTTCCAGGTGTTGCAATTCTCGTTTGAGGTGTTGCGGCTCACATATTCGTCCTGCTCTCGTTATGAGCGTGCTAATAATGCAGCAACCTCAGTAGTCATTAGACATCGTCAGAGAGCAGAATGGGTCGCTCCTCGAAACTCACGGACTTCGAACATGGTCAGGTGGTTGAGTGTCACTTGTGTCATACGTCTGTACGCGAGATTTCCACACTCCTAAACATCCCTAGTTCCACTGATTCCGAGGCGATAGTGAAGCGGAAACGTGAAGGGACACATACCGCACAAAAGCGTACAGGGTGACCTTGTCTGTTGACTGACATAGACAGCCGACAGTTGAAGGGGGTCGTAATGTGCAATAGGCAGACATCTATCCACACCATCACACAGGAATTCCAAATCGCATCAGGATCCACTGCAAGTTCTGTGACACTTAGGTGGGAGGTGAGAAAACTTGGATTTCATGGTCGAGCTGTTGCTCATAAGCCGAACATCTCGCCGATTAATGCCAAACGGAGCTTCGCTTGGTGTAAGGAGCGTAAACATTGGACGATTGAACAGTGGAAAAACGTTGTGTGGAGTGACGAATCACGATACACAATGTGGCGTTCCGATGGCGGGGTGTGGGTACGGCGAACTCCCGGTGAACGTCATCTGCCAGCGTATGTAGTGCCAAAAGGAAAATCTGAAGGCGGTGGTGTTACGTGTGGTCGTGTTTTTCATGGAGGGGGCTTGCACCTGTTGTTGTTTTGCGTGGCACTGTCACAGCACAGGCCTATACTGATATTTTAAGCACCTTCGTGCTTCCCACTTTTGAAGAGCAATCCGGGGATTGGCTCTGAGCACTATGGGACTTAACATCTGTGATGAGTCCCCTAGAACTTAGAACTACTTAATCATAACTAACCTACGGATATCACACACATACATGCCCGAGGCGGGATTCGAACCTACGACTGTAGTGGTAGCGCGGTTCCAGACTGAAGCGCCTAGAACCGCTCGGCCACTGCGGCCGGCGCAATTTGGGGATGGCGATTGCAACTTTCAACACGATTCAGCTAACTCTTCATAATGCACGGCGTACGGCCGACTGGTTACACGACAATAACATCCCTGTAATGGACTGACCTGCACAAAGTCCCGACCTGAATGCTACAATGTGCCTTTGGGTGTTTTGGAACGCCGACTTCGTGCCAGGCCTCACCGACCGACATGGATACCTCTCCTCAGTGCAGCACTTCGTCAAGAATGGGCTGCCATTCCCCAAGAAACCTTCCAGCACCTGATTGAACGTATGCCTGCGAGAGTGCAAGCGGTCATCAAGGCTAAGGGTGGACCAACACCATATTGAATTCCAGCATTATCGATGGAGTGCGCCACGAAATTGTACGTCATTTTCAGCCAGGTATCCAGATACTTTCGATCACCTAATGTAAACTCAGCCAGAAATCGGAATCAATGTGAAACAAGATATATCAGACCAATTGATTTTCATCCACTGCTCCATAGTCCAGGTTTTATGACTTCGGCATCACGTTTTCACATTATGGGCATTTGAGTCACTGGCCATTGGTTTTGGAATTTCAGCTCGCCTTGCGATACCCTACTTCCGTAGCTCCATTCGTGTTGTTTTGGTACTGACAGGTTTTGCAAGTGTGACAGCAGGGCGATTTCAGGTGCCTTTTGCAGCTGTCGTCCCCTTTATTTTCAACGACATTCCGTCATGATCATTCACACACAATTTCTTCCGCTTTGTGATTTAGCGGATGATGTTTTTCCCGTTTCCCTTTTCCTTAATACGATGCCTCTCGAGAAACGAAACACTTCGGCTGCCTTGGTAACGGAAGCAACCGCCATGTGAGCACCAACAATTTGTCCATAGTTGAATTCACCTGGCTCCGACACAATGCAGTTACAACTGCACAAAAACCGTTCCGACCACTGACACCTGCAAGGTACTGAGGGTATTGTACAGGGGCGTTTCCTGGTCAAATACAGCAGTGCAACAAGCAGGTATGGCTAGCATCTACACTGATTTTGAAGCACGTGTTTACCGTGGTGTTTCCATATTTCTTGTCCAGATCCTGTATGAGCATAACAAGAATGCTACATCAAAACATAACTTTCATCAGGTTCTCGCGAAGTAGCAAGTGTTTCTAGATGGAAATACCTCACAAAATTTCAATACTCAGTGCTCAAGGGCACACGAATTCTCAGTTTATCGCCCACTTAAGAGCAGCTCTCCCTCGTAAATCGTTAATAAATTTCGGCCTTAAAGACCCTACGTCGGTGTAACAGGCGAGGTATAGCCCCTTGTGTTTTCCTTCTTACCAGCTTCTCCCCCCAACTCTCTGCCCAGTAATTACTCCACTCCTCTGCTAGGATGAGGAAGAGGAGGTAGGTAATCGATAAGTTCTTCCCCAAGATTGCTTGCCCAAGATTCGTGTGAGTTAACAATCCTTCAAAGTGTGTAGATGTTCACAGCAGTTCCTTCTGTTGTTAACAATACGCGACGGACATAGGTATGATTTACCTCGAGAGGCAAATGGAGGAGTAAACACCATGCGCACGAAGCTGTGCCTCCGATATACTTTCTAAGGCTTCAGTCATATTAAGGTTTCTAAGCTGCTAGCAATGCTTTGTCATAACTAAATGCATCAGCTTGCGGAGATAGTGATGCAATGAAACACCTATTACGTATAATGGCACTATCGATGTATCAGGAAAACCTTAGTAAAATTTCTTTTGACTTTTTCAGACTAGCTATAGATGTAACTAAAAGTTTATTGCCATTTTACATAATTACACAGTTACACAATCGCAAGAACCTTACTAAACGAACACACTTACAACAACATCATTCAAGAGATCTTTCACTGGTTTGAAACATCTAATATTCGTGTTTTTTACTGGATGAAATAATAAATGTTCCCCGTGTTACGTACGAAATTAACTGGCGTTCTTACATTGGGTGGCACGCCGTCTTCATCACATTAACCTTTTTCATTTGTCATTTCGATCTTAAATTAACACTGAATTATGTGCATTATGTGTTGTGAGTTGACTTCGTTCAGACGATAATGTACGAGTACTTTATGTTCATTGTTAACAGTCCTCACGATTTAATAAAACGATGAAAACAACTTTCTCGCTACCTGACATTGCATTTTAATATTTATTATTAGTAAATGATAATAGTTTATTGACATAAATGAAGAAATGAACTGAAGAACCCTACAGTTAGAACTATATTAAAGAGTGGGTCCAATACCAATTAAACCTATAGCAAGCAGTCTTATTGGTATTTTGAACTGGACAAGTGTGTATCTCCATTAGGACAGGTTTCTATAACATACAATACAACTTAACATTTCAGTTCTCTCGCTTTTGAAGAGACAAGCGGGAATCGACATGTATCACACAACTTCGTTCAATTCATATGGAATGTATACATACTAGGTGGATGTCAGTTTTCCGTGGTTTCATTGCACTGCGAATTTTCGCTGTAGCTGTATTCTTTATTGTTCAGTTCGTTTCATAGTGGTATCCACTAAGGGCAACTTCAACTCCTCCCTGTTCAGCAATAAAGTAGTATGGTGACATGTACTGCTTTTTAAATAGAGTGGAGCCCTTCCACGGCCACACCGGTATGACGGCCAACACAAAAGATCTACTGCCATCTCTGGTTATTGATTAGTTTACACTAAGTGAAGTCTCGCAGGATGTGGTTACTGTTATGTTTGCGTACATCTCGTTATGATTAACCATTAATACACACTCATATGAAGATAGATTGGCTCGAAAGTTTAACGAAGAGTATCGGTTTGAAGGACAGACAAAAACATGGCAAGGTAAAAGCCAAGGGAAAAACGTAGATACTTCTTCTGGAAGACGACGAATTCGCGCCCTCCCAACGCCATGATGAAGATGGTATCAGAATTCATCAGACCATGCAACACTCTGATACATGCGTGGGTCGTCGGCTGTGGAGGCCCATCGCTAGGAGTGTTCGGTGCACTGTGTGTTCAGACACACCTCTACTCTGCCCAACATTAAGGTCTGACGTTAGTCCCGCCACAGTTCGGCTTCTGTTCTGTTTCACCAATCTGACCAGCCTACGACGTTCGAAATCTGTAATGAGTGGTTGCCGTCCATCACCACGACGTCTGGACGTGATGTCACCTTGGTTTCTCCATGTGTTGAAGATATTCAGCACAGCACTCTTCGAACAATTGGCAAGTCGTCGATTTTCCGAAATGCTCCTACCGAGCCGCCAGGTTATCACAATCTGCTCAACGTCAAACTCAGAGAGATCGCGTACCTTCCCCATTCTTCACGGACAGCGTGCTCACTTGGTACTGCGTGCACCGAGCGGTTGTCTGAGTAGCTGTCATTCGTCGCCAGGTGACGTTGCTATCGCCTTCACTAGTCAGTCGGTGGTCATAATATTCTGGCTGATTACTGTACAGAGTGATCTTAACTGAAATGGCTACATGAAATAATTAGTGGTAGAAGCAGATACCAAACAGAGATACGTAGGAAGAGTTATAAGGAAATTTAACTCATCCACGAAGGAAGTCGTCTATAAGTCGTTTAATATAAACGTAGGAATTTTCTGGGTTTGTGACCGCATTGTCAATATGTAAAACTACCGACGTTTCGGTCACTGTTGCAAATGGCATTCTTCAGGCTGTTTTGTTTACGTCGGTAGTTTTACATATTGACAACACGGTCACAAGCCCTGAAAAATTTTATTGGCTTTAAATCGTTTGTACGACCGATTCTTGAATACTGAGTCTTGAGTATTGTTCATCAGATAGGACTAATAGGACGGACAGAAGATATAGAAAGGAACCAACGAAGGGCGGTGCGTTTCTTCACGGGATCTCTTAGTCGGCAGGAGACCACAAGTGAAATGCTCAGCAAACGCCTGTGGAAAACGTAACAAGAGAAGTGGTGTGCATCACAAGAGATAAGTTATTGAAATTTCTAGAGAGCGCTTTCTGGAAAGAGTCAGACTACATATTACCTCCTCCAGCACACACCTCGCGTAATTAGAGTCGGTACTCCCCAAGAGCTATTCGCAAATGGATCAGCGTAGTTAGTGGTACCAGAAGTACCCTCTGTCTCGCACCGTCAGGTGACTTTCGATGTGTAATGTAGATGCAGAAAGCCGGATAACACATACGTGACTTGCGCGCTTAGCCAATACAATCGGGACACATCTGGCTTAGAAGTGTGTGAGTCGATCTGACAGCATCACATTTTCTTCTTACGAAATTTTTAATTCCTTAGTGCTTAACATGCACGTAGTTTGCTCCAGCCAGGCACACACTGCTGTTTCTAGGTTTCTAATTAAAATGTACCTCATTATCAGCGGCAGTTAAGCGCCTAAGCCGCGGGCAGTGGCCGCGCGGTTTGAGGCGTCATGTCACGGTCTGCGCGGCCCCTCCCGTCGGAGGTTCAAGCGCTCCTTCGGGCATAGATGTGTGTGTTGTTATTAGCATAGGTTAGTTTAAGTTAGTTTAAGTAGTGTGTAAGTCTAGGGACCGATAACCTAAGCAGTTTGGTCCCTTAGGAATTCACACACATTTGAACATTAAGCGTCTAACGAAAATACCAAGCCACATTACGGGCTGCCATTCGGAAAGGCGTTCTGCGGGTAACAAGCTGATATTTGTGGCAGCCTGATACATGTGGTGGGCCGAAGTTGCGGTTTTTCAGGTTTATACTTTCGGGAGACTCTACCACTCCGTCTTCCTTTTTCCATTTTTTCGCAGTGGGGAAGGTACTCGGGGAATTCGTTAGCCAGCTTGATAATCATGTGATCGTACACTTTTGTATACGTTATTTGGATAAAAAATACGAGCCTTGTTAAGCTGCCTGCCGTAATCAAACTTTTTTCACCTTCTCATTTAAGATACCTTAGAAGACCAGAGAATGTTGGGTCCAGAACATATGAGCTTGTACAGGCGTTTGTAATACGCCAGCATAGAGTTAGGAGAGGAATCACATTGTAAATGTTACAGAGCAGCGGTAAAAAAAGGGAAGTGATACATAAAAGTGTGACAACTAAGGTGAAAATGAAAATATAAGTTATTCAGTCTCATGAGCACTGATTCCGCAACCCTGCGGGTAAGATTATGGTAACGAACATTTGTCTCTGAACTCGACAGCAGCATATGCTTTTCAGTGATGCGAACATTGTAAGGAGAGAACACAAAATTGTTAAAGGCTTTAGTGCAGCTAAAGGATTTAATACCAAGTGTATGTATATAGTAGTGAATGCTAGTAGTACATCTTGTGTATATTCTTGTAAGCGTTCTAGAATGTAGAGTTGAGCTATGGAGAGGAGCAACGGGACATCGTATGTGGGCTCCTAATTATGACGATACGTGAACTGCAATAAAGTGTAATTAGCAGTAGCAAATTTATGGTTCGTGGTGCTCCATAACGAGAGATCTACTGGTTTGTAGAAATGTAATCAGTTAATTAACCTAGCTCAGGTCGCTCGACGACACCACTGCTGTAACGCGACGAAAGTATGCAGGCCTTTCACGTAGCAGCCCTCAATTTCAATTAGCTGAAACTAATTTTCACCCATTTTCATTGTATTTTGTGATATCACGGCACTAAAATTAGTTTAGTTAATTAACTAATCAGGACTCCCCCTCCAATTAACCTGTTTATTTGTACGGCTGGCTAATTTGCTTTCGCCATCCATTCTAGTCTCTGACATTTTTTTCAGTTTTCCGTAATCGGTAAGTAAACATACAGAACGCATATGAGGTTCAGCAGATTCTCAGCGGAAAATATTCGAAATATTTTTAAACAGTACAGAATTAAGCTGGAATTCTATATGTGATGTTTTTATTTGAGTCAATTGGATAAAACTCCTAATGCCTGTCATACAATTAACGCGGATATATTTTAATAAAAATAATTAAAAAGGGATGTCAAACTTTTACAAAAACTTGCTACGTCATTTGAGCACTACCACAACTGCAATTTTAATGAAAGCACTCTGAAACTCCTTTCCAACATTAAAGTGAATGAAGCTGAAATAACAAGAGGCTTTACTACGGGCTTTTCAATTACTCTTTTTAGAGATAAAACTGTAATTTAAACGGATTCGCCTACTATGCAGTGTGGGATAAACATAATGCTGTTTAATAAGTTTAAAAATTGTTGTATTTACGGCGTTTTATATTCTGACAGAAATAAATAAAGGGTGTATCACGAAGAATCATCCGATTTCTCAACAGTTTATTGTACACGTAGGCAACAGAAGACACTCAGTGTTCTGGTCTTCAAAGGGTGCAGCATAGTCGCAGCAGAGCACAATGCTTTTTGTTGAGAATAGAGGGTAGTGTTGTACCTAGAGGAGAGTGTTTCTAGAAACACACAATGAATTCTAGAGATGTAAGTCCTGCATAACATATTAAAGCTATTTGGACTATATTGTTGATTGATCAGGTACAGAATTTTCTAGTGTGTAAACTGATATATATTTTTAGAACTATTCGTATAACATGTGGACAGTTAAGCTATACTTCGTCTCTCGCTCACCATCGTATGCCTTGAAACAGAAGAAGGTCTTTTAGCATGGAACGTGCGATAGTTGTGAAGTAACTGAGTTTAGTTAACCTCTTGAGAACTTTACCTCGTCCAGGAAATGGAAGTTTGTGTTAGTTTCCAGCAGCTTCAGTTTCATAATATATTTACTTTGTAGTTACATTTCGCAATATTTCTGTTCTATTTGATTTCACTGACTGATTTTTGGTGTTTGCTAGAGGAATAATGTAAATTAAATACAATATTGACACGGTTTCCTCCAGTGCAAAGCTTTTGAAGTTCAATGGAATATTTTTTCCTCGTTACATGATCATTTATTTGTTTATCGTACAGCTACAGCGCAAACTAATAATATAAGTATTACCTCAAACTACAAACTAACATCCAGGCCACGAATATAACGTGTTGATCCTTCCGCCATCACTAGCAAATTTTTTCAATCACCAAGAAAACCTCTCAGAGGACATATTCGTTTGACTTGACGAACAGTCGACTTCTCAGCGTCACACTCACAACATCGTGAAGTTATTTTCTTCCACTTGGGCACACCTGCACTCTCTTATTCCGTGAGGAACAGGCCAGGTCTTGCGTGGCAAGTCAAAGCCACATAGTTTGCTCAATACGCGTGGCATCTTAAGTTGTTTTATTGTAGCATTAATCCGCCACATGAGATTCCAGCTGTCATCAGTATTAAAATAAACTAGCAGTCCTGCCGTTTCTAGGGATGGGCGACGAGAGCGAAGCTTGGAATGTCTGCGATACAGTGAGGTTAGGATTTTTCTGTAGCTTTTTGTACTCTAGTACAGGTGCGCTTTCCCATAGCAGAGATAGAGGTGGTATGTGGATAATGTGTTGAATAATATTCTCTTTCTTTCTTTTCTTTTCTTATATATAAACCATATGTAAACTGAATGAGCTAAAAACCAAAGACTTCGCTAAAAAGTGTATTGAAGAGTTGTTTTGTGGCAAGGATAATATTATTCTACATCGTTAAACATCTGCATTAAACAAAGAAAGAAATACGCTCTTCACGTTATTAATTCATGTACCTTCACCCTTTCCTTTCGGAAACAGGTATACCGCGAAGGTATGCTCGGACCCGTCGTACCAGCATAGTTAAAAATACGTGTTTTCACCGTTCATTAAAAAAATTAGAAAAGGAATATTTATTCACATGGTTATAAGTTCATCAATTAACTCGCTACCGAGATCCTGCATCAAGAGGTTCAGCTCAGACAAGAATAATTAATGCCGTATCTAGAGGAGCGTTCCTGCATCGACATTGTCACCCTCAAGACGAAACACAATGGAATTAACGTGAAGGTAATGTCTCAGATTTGATAGGCACCTACTGAACTTGGTTTACTTATACCAATAATATTGGGCTTCGCGTGTTAAGAACATATAGACAGATCGACAATTTCAGTGGTTGCGGTGATTATTTGGTACTGCACCCTACTGGAAGCAACATTACGTACCAAAAATTATGTTTATTGACCTTGGATGTAATAATATTCAAGATCTGCCGATATTGGTATCAGTTAAAGTTCACCTTAAGATTGAGCGCAGATTCATAAATTACATTCAAAACTTTCTCAACTATTCTTTCCTATCAATTTTTCCAATTATTCAAGCAATTATTAATCAATTTCCACATACCTATTTACTAAGTATGGAAGGCAGAATATAGGGTTCTCATGTTAGCAGCTATAAGATGCATCATATTGTTGAGTGTGTGTCAACAAATCTTGCTTGAGTACTACTCTTCCAGGCTGGTAAGCAATACTACGAAACACCGTAAACCAATTCCAGAGCTGAAGTACACATTTTGAGAAACGTTAATTTTCTGGGGTAATTTTTTTGATATCAGAAAAAGGCTGTGGCACATAATAAGCGAATGCCATTACATAAAAATGGAATAAGGAAACATATAAAACTTCTATAACAGGCGAAATTCTCAGTGTACCAAGGTATAGCACTCTTACCTAAGGCACCGAAGATTCTATTGTGCCGGCCGGGGTGGCCGAGCGGTTCTACGCGCTACAGTCCGGAACCGCGCGACCGCTACGGTCGCAGGTTCGAATCCTGCCTCGAGCATGGATGTGTGTGATGTACTTAGGGCAGTTAGGTTTAAGTACTTCTAAGTTCCAGGGGACTGATGACCTCAGAAGTTAAGTCCCATGGTGCTCAGAGCCATTTGAACCATTTTGATCCTATTGTGTATTCCACCATTCGCTTCCGAGGTTACCTCATCCACATCTTTTTACTTTTATTTGGTGAAGTTTTCCGTCTAGTTGCCTCCCCTTCCAACGACCATGGGATAACCACGGCGCCGCATAACAACAGTACTGAATTTAATAAGTCTAGACATGCTTCTCGAAAGTGTGGGAGAAGTTGTCTATATTCTGAATGTTCGTCGTGCTTCCCGTGGAACGCGCATTGGATATTGATGAACAGGAAACGAAAATTTTGACTTTAAACGTAATTGTAAAATGTACCGCATGCACGCAAAATATATAGGCTTAAAAAATTAAATTTTTGATTAAATTTTTGGTCAGGTGTCAAGTGGGACAGAAGTCAGTTGAAGAAATGGTTGTTTATTGCAGATCTGGATTTCGACTATGACATAGACATCATCGATACATTACCAGAAGGGTGCTATTGGCACAAACATCGCAGAGCATTAACTTGCGGCATTTATCGCTAGCATTTGCATCGCAAAACCAAAACTGAAGCCGTTGCTCATAACATGAACATTCACGCTCGTGCGTTAGCTGTAAGCAACGGCTTCACTTTTGTTTCTACCACGTAAACGCTAGCGTTAACTGTCAGAAGTTTATGCTTTGACGTGTTTGTTCATATACGACTTTTCCGGTAAAGTTCTGGTCATTGTGTTTTAGTCGATTTCTGCAACTGACTGCAGCCCTTCGTCACATTTGGATATTCAACAGGTAGCTGTGCATTAGCGGTATCCAATGGATTGGAATTTAGTTAAAATGATTTGTTGCCTATGCTTCAATTAGCATTATGCTCTGGATGCTATCTTCATTCGTGTAGAAGATGCCTTCCGAAATGCCTTCACAAAAGAAGACGAAGTAAATAATCCAGAATTCGAATCGAGAACAGCTGCCAACAAGAGTAATGTAGAAGTAAATATCCTCGGAGTAGTGAAGCAACTTAAATCACTTAATAAAAGCAAGTCTCTGGTCTAGACTGTATATCAATAAGTTTCCTTTCAGAGGATGCTGATGCATTAGCTCCATACTTAACAGTCTGTAAAGGATGAGCCAGACAATAAGGGATTTTACTTTATTATATGAGCACCCAAACGGTAACTTCATTTTTCCATTGCGGCCAAGCCACGGCCGCCAGTGTTAGCTGCCTGTAAATTCTTTCGTCCCACGGTCTAGTAACAGGAAGTCAGCACCGATGAAGGGCACCTTGTTCACGCGCCTCTCTCATGTGCTGACGAGGTAACGCCGCCCCAGGCGTCGCTTAGCAGGCAACGCTCTGGAAAGTTCCATGCCGCCCGCACGGTTTGCTCGGTCCTGACCAATCACGGTGGAGGAAGCCGCGTGGTGCGTCGAATATACCCGGCCGCCCGTCGCCGGGCTCGCTCTCTTGTATTCTTGCTCACCCGCGAGGCGGATGCGCGCCCTGTAGCATTGAACATCTCCCGCTTCTCCCGGTGCTGCGGCACTGTGGACTTAGTTTTGGCAGACAACAACTTTCGGTATCTTCGCGAACAATGTTCGCCAAATTGTAAGCTCTGGCTCACCCTCACCTCCCTAGGCCTATGTAGCCCCTTTCATCATGCTTTAGCCAATAAATGGCCTTTCTCTAAAAATTACACTATTATTCCATAACGCCCACCGCCTGCCCATACCCGCCATCCTGTACAATTGGTGTCAGAAGTGGGATACCGTTCCCGTAGTGACTTTGTCGCTACACTAAATTTTTCCCGGCTAGACGCCGTACACTTCGCGCATGGAATGCGCCAACCGGCCGCCACGTTTGCTGCACGTGGGCCGTGGCTGCTCCACTAAACACGCACAGGGCGCGCGCTGCAGCGAGGCAGCCCACGCTAGTCAGCCACGTGAGCCGGACGCCGCCGCGCTGCCCGCTGCCTGAGTTCGAGGGGCCTGCGCTGCGCTGCGCGACCGGCCGGGCCGCCGTCATCCGCCGTCGCCGCGCCGCCCACCGTCGCCCGCCGCTGTCAACGACGCGCCAGGGGCTGCCGCCATCGCCGACCGGCCGAGCCCGCGCCGTCCGCCGCCAACACATTCGCCGCCGCCCGAGGGTCCGGACGCCGCCGCCGCCGCCGCCGCCGCCGCCGCAGCCACTGCACCACGCCGTCGCCGCCACCAATGCGTCGCACCGCCTCCATCGCCATGTAAGTCGCCGCGATGCTTACAACTATAGCTTCGACGATCTTCCGCCGCTGGATTGAGAATCTTTGCGGCCGTCCTTTTTTTGTAACAATCATTACTTTTTTCTGGTCACTAGCGTCCCATAAAATTGTAAACATGCCGATAGGGACACGAGCGACGGAGCGGGATACCACCGTAGAGGCACCTGCCTGGCAAGACCCACTCGAGGCCATAAATGCACAAATGCGCCAGTTATTCGCACAAAATCAGGAGCTACTTGAGCAAAACCGCGTCTTGAAACAGACGCTGGAAGCTAGTGTGCGAACTTCCATACCTGTGGCTAGCTCCACCCGCAAGGGCACGTATCTTACGTGACGCGGCTGGCACCCGCGCGGTCCCTTAGCTGTCTGTGTCGTTCCTTCACTTCCATCTCGAAGAAGAGTTCACGAGAACAGTGTTCCGTGCTCTCTGACGACAGCTGATCAGGCAACGCCAGACGCGAACCGCGTCTAGCCCGCAGCTAAACGCCAGTAAGCGGAAATCTCTGTTCAAAACCTTGAGCCTTCTTTGTTTTCCCGTTGTATTTTCCGAAGGAATACCGACTATTGAAGTAGTAGCATTTAACTGTATGACGTGTCCCAGGACACTGCGATACAAGCAAGGATAGATGGAGTTTTAAGCAACCAGCTGGACCCGAGGAGGCCAGTACTACGGAGTTACAGAGACGGCGAGTTTAGTCGCAAAATGTTGAGAGGATGAAGACGGCGAATTTGGTCGTAAAGTAATGTTAGTCGCAAGATGTTGGGAGGATGAAGACGGCGAATTTGGTCGCAAAGTGAAGTTAGTCGCAAGATGTTGAGAGGATGAAGACGGTGAATTTTGTCGCGCAGTAAAGTTTTGTTTTAAGTGAGAGAAGTCGTGTTTTAGGAAGAAGTAAGTAGCAGCTATCTTGGAGTCGCAGCATTGTCATGTACACAGTTAAGTAGGCGATAACGTCGTGTCAACGATGCGCCGTGCACTATACCTTCATAAAGGGAAAGTCCTCCAGAAATTACGCTCAGTTCAGTCTTCTCTAATTCAACTCCTGACACTTTCTGTTCCCACTATGAAAATCTCTAGCTTCTCGTCGAGTTTTATTTCTCTCCTCTCGTTAGCTACAACGTTGACATCCTACGACACGATCTACGCCCCACCTGCACCAATCTGGTGTCACTTTTCTTTGTCAGTCTCACTTAATGGTGTTCAGCAAATATATTGAGTTACGAGAAAATTCTTCTCAAAATGTGAATGTTGTTACACTTGGATGGTTAGCCCAAGGAGACAGTTAACTTTTTTTTAGTTATTGATATGGTATTTGCAACAATTTGATATGATACTTGTGTGCTTCATTTCTATATTTATGTATGTTAATGTAATTTTAAACAGAACCCACTGTAACAGCTCATCTAGCTTTATGCCACGCGTAATCCCACTTCTATTTTGTTGCATTTGACAGTCGGCATTTGACAGTCATAGACCCCTCAGCTGCCGCGTGCAGCCCTGATGACGCGCTGGCTTTTGAAGTTATCTGCCGCGCGCCTTTCTGACTTAGCGCGAGATTCGGCCTTGCAGTCAGCTGCCACTCTGACGTAGCCTCCGCGCAGATCTTTAGCAAACGGTTCCTGTCGGAACGCCATTAATGACGTTTCATGCCACTACGGCTTACTTACTTAGTATTCGCACCCCTTTAATTATGCTTTTATACCTGAAAGCTCATTCATGATTCCCTTGTCAGCTAACGTTCAAGTTTTATCTAATAAATCAAATAATCACATCCTAACGTCAATTGATGATTTCCTAAAAAATGAAAAAAGGACAAATTTCTTACGTTCGCCTGTTGGCACACTTAAATTAATGGCAAACAGCCACGAACTAAACAAAAAGTAGAAAACAAAAACCTATCAGGCATGTGCCCTCCCTTAGTTTTAAGAATGCACTTCTAATGTCAACTAATGTGGAAAAACTAGTGTAGTGTAGTGAAGTGTTCCCTTAGTGATAACTCCCTTTTCAACTGTGTTTTGAAACGTGTGGACCTCCCCTCATACCACCCCTGCGCTGAGTTCCAGTGCACGGACCTGGCCACGGCCACGCCCCCTACCCGCCGGCAGCCTGCACGCTGCCCGCTGAGGACAACACACCACGCCGCCTCGTGCCACTCGCCCTCGCCGTGACTCATCAGTGGTGATGTGTTTAAATTTTCAACTTATTCTAACAAAAGCAAAAAAAAAGACATTTTTACCTCAGCTTAACAACAAGAACACTTGACATGTTTATCTAATTCACACTGCTAGGTTTTGTTCTAATTTTGTTTTGATGTTTTATGATGTTTTGATGTTTTATGATGTTTTGATGTTTTATGATGATTATGGTATACACACAATATTGTTGACATGTGTAAGTTCCTTTGCGACCCTGAGGAGGTCTTCAGAGTCTCTATACCCTCCCATAGATTAAGACCCCTGCCGTCTTCCGTGAGAGCCAATGTTCACATTCTTTTGCAAGATAAATTTAAATTTGTTTACATTCAAATAATAATTGCATTGAGCGAATTCACATACGTTCTCCGCTCCCACGGAAGGGGGAGGAATGTAAAGGATGAGCCAGACAATAAGGGATTTTACTTTATTATATGAGCACCCAAACGGTAACTTCATTTTTCCATTGCGGCCAAGCCACGGCCGCCAGTGTTAGCTGCCTGTAAATTCTTTCGTCCCACGGCCTAGTAACAGGAAGTCAGCACCGATGAAGGGCACCTTGTTCACGCGCCTCTCTCATGTGCTGACGAGGTAACGCCGCCCCAGGCGTCGCTTAGCAGGCAACGCTCTGGAAAGTTCCATGCCGCCCGCACGGTTTGCTCGGTCCTGACCAATCACGGTGGAGGAAGCCGCGTGGTGCGTCGAATATACCCGGCCGCCCGTCGCCGGGCTCGCTCTCTTGTATTCTTGCTCACCCGCGAGGCGGATGCGCGCCCTGTAGCATTGAACATCTCCCGCTTCTCCCGGTGCTGCGGCACTGTGGACTTAGTTTTGGCAGACAACAACTTTCGGTATCTTCGCGAACAATGTTCGCCAAATTGTAAGCTCTGGCTCACCCTCACCTCCCTAGGCCTATGTAGCCCCTTTCATCATGCTTTAGCCAATAAATGGCCTTTCTCTAAAAATTACACTATTATTCCATAACGCCCACCGCCTGCCCATACCCGCCATCCTGTACAAGTCATATATAGTCGTTCACTTGACGAAAGATCCGTACCCAAAGACTGGAAAGTTGCACAGGTCGCACCAATATTCAAGAAAGGTAGTAAGAGTAATCCACCAAATTAGAGGCCCATATCGTTAGCGCCGATATGCAGCAGGATTTTAGAACATTTATTGTGTTCGAAGAAAACGGTCTATTGACTCACAGTCAACATGGAACCAGAAAACATCGTTCTTGTGAAACACAATTAGCTCTTTATTCACATGAATCGCTGAGTGCTTTTGACAAGGGATTTCAGCTCGATTCCGTATTTCTGGATTTCCGGAAGGCTTTTGACACTGTACCACACAGGAGGCTCGTAGTGAAATTGCGTTCTTAAGGAATATCGTCTCAGTTATGTGACTCGATCCGTGATATCCTGTCAGAGAGGTAACAGTTCGTTGTAATTGACGGAAAGTCATCGAGTAAAACATAAGTGAATGCTGGCGTTCCCCAAGGTAGTGTTATAGGCCCTTTGCTGTTCCTTGTCTGTATAAACGATTTGGGAGACAATTTGAGCAGCCGTCTTCGGTTGTTTGGAGATGACGCTGTCGTTTATCGACTAATAAAATCATCAGAAGATCAAAACAAACTGCATAACGATTTAGAAGAAATATCGGAATGAAGCGGAAAGTGGCAGTTGACCTTCAATAACGTGAAGTGTGAGGTCAGACACATGAGTGCTAAAAGAAACGCGTTAAACTTTGGTTACACGATAAATCAGTCTAATCTAAAAGCCGTAAATTCAACTAAATACGTAGGTATTACAACTACGATCAATTTAAATTGGAAGGAACACATAGAAAATGTTGTGGCGAAGGCTAACCAAAGACTGCGTTTCGTTGGCAGGACACTTAGAAAATGTAACAGACCTACTAAGGAGACAGCCTACATTACGCTTGTCCGTCCTCTTTTAGAATACTGCTGCGCGGTGTGGGATCCTTACCAGACGGGACTGACTGGGTACATCGAAAAAGTTCAAAGAAAGGTAGCACGTTTTGTATTATCGCGAAATATGGGAGAGAGTGTCACAGAAATGATACAGGATTTGGGATGGAAAGGTGTTTTTCGTTGCGACGGAATCTTCTCACGAAATTTCAATCACCAGCTTTCTCCTCCGAATGCGAAAATATTTTGTTGACACCGACTTACATAGGGAGGAACGGTCACAAATATAAACTAAGGGAAATCAGAGCTCGTACAGAAAGATATACGTGTTCATTCTTTCCGCGCGCTATCCGAAATTGGAATAATAGAGAACTGTGAAGGTGGTTCGATAAACCCTCTGTCAGGCACTTAAATGTGATTTGCAGAGTATGCATGTAGATGTAGATGTAGGTGTAGATGTAGATGTAGATGTAATCCCGTGCAATGTGTTTTATCTACTTGCAAAACACTGTGAGTCGCATTATAGAGGTGCACTGCGCTCCCATGTTTCAGCACTTTACCGAATAGGTGAGCATTCCCAAATTTTTTTACTTTTCTTGTGGGATTCGTAATAATACAGTTCCATTACTACTGCTAATTCCACTCACTATATAGGAAAGGAGGTATAAAAGACGTCACATTTTGGCGCTAAAACATATGACGTGTTATATGATAAATTACATTCGTCAGTAACAGAATTAGAGACAATGACCTGCAAGATTATCATACACTGTTCAGCCAGAGAACTATGATCACAATCTAACAGTCGATATGTCCTACTTTGGTAGGGATAACAGAGGCGACGCATCGTGTCAGTGAAGCAATGAGGCCTTGATAGGTAGCTGGAGGGATTTGGGAGCACCTCTGCACACAGAAGTCATCTGATTCCTGCAAGGGGGGGGGGGGGGGGGATGAGCTCTGATGCCCCGTTCAGTCACATCCCAGGTGTATTCAATTGGGTTCAGATCTGGTGAGGGGGTGAGGGGTGGGGAGAGGCAGCATATAAACTGGAACTCATCACTGTGTTCCATGAACCACGCATCATACTCCCGGCCTTGTAACATGGCGCATTATCTGGATGAAAAATGTCACTGCCGTCCCCAAACATGAACGTCACGAAGCGGTGTGCGTGATCTGCAACCAATGAAAGGTACTTTTGGACGTATGGATGCCCATGTGAATATTCCCCAGAGAACAGCGGAGCCGCCGCCAGCTTGTCTCCGTCCAGCAGTACAGGTATCAAGGAGTTGTTTCCCTGGATGATGACGCATTCGCGTCCTCCCATTGGCATGATGAAGAAGGTATCGGGAATCATCAGACCATGCTAAGCTCTGCCAGTGCGCCAGTGTCCAATACCGATGGTCACGTGCCCACTTCAGTCGTAGTTGCCGATGTGGTGTTAACACTGGCACATGCATGGGTCGTCGGCTGGGGAAGCCCATCTTTAAGAATCTTCGGTGCACTGTGTGTTCAGACGACCTTGCACTTCGCCCAGAATTAAAATCTGCTGTTAGTTCCACCACAGTTCATCGCCTGTCCTGTTTTATCAGTCTGTCCAGCCCATGACTTCCAACATCTGTATTCGAGGGCTGGCTGCCAAACCACTCGACCTCTGGACATGGTTTCACTTTGGTTTCGCCACGTGTTGAAGACATAGGACACCTTGAGCACCCGACAACTCTTGCAGTTTGTGAAATGCTCCTGGCGAGCTTCCGGGGCATCACAATGTGCCCTAGGTCAAACCCAGATAGGACGCGCACCTTTCCCATTTTGCACACAGACAGCACGCTCACTGATACTACATGCACCACGGATTTGTCTGATCAGCAGTCATTCCTAGCCAGTTGACGCTGCTGTCGCCTGCACAGATTTGTATCGATAATAGGTCGGTGAACATAATATTCCTGCGGATGAGTCTAAATGCCTAAAGGGGTTTCATAAATTCACTACAGCTACATTAACTGACATATTATCACAAACCTCATCTTAAAATTTTGTACTGTTGCATCTGCACTTCAAGTTCCAGCAATGAGAGAGCAGGTTTGAACGTAAGTGTGCTTGAAATCTATTCACAAAAAAAGTGTTTCAAATGGCTCTGAGCACTATGGGACTTAACTTCTAAGGTCATCAGTCCCCTAGAACTTAGAACTACTTAAACCTAACTAACCTAAGGACATCACACACATCCATGCCCGTGGCAGGATTCGAACCTGCGACCGTAGCGGTCGCGCGGTTCCACCCCGGCCGGCATCCATTCACACTTTGCCGTAATAGCATAAGGCACATCAGGGCAACGTTCAACAAAGATACAACTGGCAACTACATTCGGCGATTCTATGCCCAGTTTAGCAGTTCAGAGCTCGAGAATGCTTCTGCAACGGGAATTTAACGGGTCAGCCTGCAGTTGAGTGAAGAAACGGCTGCCCGCGGGGTGAGGTGAGGGGGTAGTTTTGCGTTTTGCAGGTAGCCCGCATAATTCTGCAAACAGAGCACGCTGATAACTGAACATACCACAACCGTTTCGAAGATCCAAGATCCTGAGGAAACGAATTAATCTGCTTGAAATTAGTACAAGTCCTGACTCCCAATAGGAAAGTCAGGCGCATAGAACATTCGGCACAGTTGCTTATGAGAGAGGATGGGTTTTGTGAGAAACTCATGTCAGTGATGAAGGAACATTTATTGTGAATGGCTCGATGAGCAGACACAATATGCGAATCCACACGCTACCGGTCATCACTTGCGAGATACACCAAAAGTAAATGAATTCTGCGAAGTCTTCCCAATTAAAGTTGACAGTCACTTTCTCTTCTGTAACAAGACCGTTACTGGACTCATGTATCAGCATATACTGAAAAAATGGCTCGTGCGACAACTGAAGAGCGACAGTGTGGACGTTCTACCAGCAGGATAGTGCTCCACCCCAACTCCATCATGATGTCGTGAATTCTTAAATAGACAATTGAGAAATGATGGATCGGTCGTGGTACGGTTGAGGATCAGCAATTCATGTCAAGGTCTCCACGCTCTCCCGACCAAGCCTCATGCGAGTTCTTTGTGTGGAAGTTATATTGAAGGTTCATTATTAACGCCTTCTGCACCATCAAACGTACCTGACCTGCGACCTCTCATCACAAAGTCCTTCTGAACGGATTGATGGGGACTTTCCGCTTCAAAATTGATATTTGCGTAATCAGTAGGGATGCGACACATAGGCTATGGAGCACTTCCAACATGTAAAAAGAAAATGAGTTTCTCCTACGTGTTTGCAAAGCAGTGTGCTTTGTGTAGTGGTTTGTTTCGCTGTGCCAGAGTACGTAACGATTATGAGATGACTTCAAGACACTGCGATTGCGTTGGAAGGTCATCCTGCTCAATTTTCGCTTAATCGCCGCTCACGCTTCACTGAGGATTGTTGGAGCTGGGTCGGAGGTGTATAGATCTCGTTTGATAGCTTCCGATATGTATTCAGTACAACTGCGGAAAAATGACCTAGGAGAATGAGAGGAGAGGAAACGGTCAACCTCCCTCATGTTCGTGAACTCTTCCTAACCATTCTCATACAGTTCCATACGTGACGCAGTGGTTTGTTCCTCTAGTGAAACTGCAAGTCGCCTGCAGGGTGGTGTTGGAGGACAGACGAGTGCAATGCTCAGACAGTATGTTCCTGTACTGCTTAACGTCAAATATATAGGCGTGAAAAACATTATTTCTTAGGAAATGTTATTTCATTTGTGTAAAAATTTGATATACTCTGTTACTTCATTAGCAAAAATGCCTCGGTGTTTTATTTTAAACAGATTTCACGTCTATCACATTGACCCGCAAGGGGAAAAATCGGAAGGTAATAGTGCTAATACTTGATGACACGAGTCTACAGTAAATTTTCAAAATACAAATTGAAGTATATAGCTTAACTTGCACATATAATTTAATTAACAAACTGTTTCCGATGCCAGGCATCCATTTCCAGAAATCCAAAACAAAGGAGAGGAAGGAAGATTAGAATTTAGCGTCCCGTCGGCAACGAGAAAGAGAACTAGCTATGATTGTTTTGTTAACGATGGGAATTGAAATCAATCGTATCATTTAAAAGGACCCATCCTGGCATCTGCCCTCAGTTATTTAGGTCAATCACGGAGAAACCAAATCAGTATGGCCCGTGGCTGTATATACCGTCATCCATCCGAATGCGAGTCCAATATCTTGACCTCTGTGCACCCTCGCTAGATTCCAGAAATAAGACAAAGCCGAAGGCACCTGAGAGAGATGTGCAGACTCTACAAGAAATCTACTTATACAATAGAACTGGTAAAAAATTTAGAACTAGCGGTGGAGACACTGCCAGTGTAGCCTGTAATCTCTTCCTAAATTATTTGTGAAATAGTTTAATCGCTAATTGTTACTGTTTTATCAGTTCGATTATAAAAGTTCATTCCGTTTGTAGTTTGAACATCAGTGCCTGTAACGTTAGAATTATCTTGTCCTACATGTATTTAGTACAATTGGTGCCAGATGACCTAGGACAAGGAAGCGAAATGAACGCTGAAAATTTTAAACATCGCTGAAGCAGCAACTGTTGAAAATCTTCACGGTAAATGATAACAGCCAAAACAGTTGCCGGTTAAAGAATCGTTGAAATCCTTGACCACGCTTTCGGTATAAATAAATATACCTTCGTCAGAAGCAAAAACACACCTGAACGGGAAGACACCTTCATTCTGTTCCATTTTTGGGGAATGTTTCATACAAGATAAGAAGACTTCTACAGAAGCAATACAATTACAGAGTTGCATTTTCCGTTAATAATAGCTTAAAACAAAGAGTGATTCATATTATTGGGGCACGGGAAGAACTTGGCACTAAATTCGGAATTTACTCCCCCGACTGTTACATTGGACAGACAGGTGGACCCAATAGAGTAATATATAAAGAACACATGCTAGGTAAAAATGGGGAAAACGTGTACAATTCCACGTCTGCCGAACATCTATTGCTCTTACAGCATACGCCACGTAAATTGGATGACGTAGAATTGCTGCACGAAGTGAGTAAGGGTTACAGACTGGACCTATTTAAGGAATTCGAAATTTTCAAATATCTATATCAAAAATATGGATGTATTCTTAACGAACAGGTCAAGCTTAAAAACAAAAATATTTTGGATAGTTTCAAAGCCCTCCTTACTCTAACGTAAAATAGTTTGGCTGACTAGAAGTTAGTTTTCTTGTCTGTTGATGCTGGTAAGATGCTCCTTTCCCGTCTTGTTGTTCGCGGTTTACTATGTGTATGTGTGGTTTAAATGACTCTGATATGTTTTTTATTCACGACGACAGATGGTTTCGATTTACTACAGCATTTTGTTCGTTTTCGCACGCATGTATCCTAGTCTTTAATTTGCTCGAGTTTCTCGCACGTAACACTAGTGTCCTCTCTCGTTAGATGTGATCCTTAGCGCAAGCTTCACCTGCTTGACACTAGAACACAGGCAAATTGGTTTCACATTTTCTATTGTATGTAGATGTTTTAAATGGTTCTGTTCTGTTTTATTTATTAAGACAGAGGGTTTGAATTAGCACAACCTCTAAAATTTTGATGCGCATGTGTATGTATCCCTAGGTTTTAATGTGCGCGAGTGTCTCGCACATACCACAAGTGCCATCTCTCAGTGAAACTGTCTGCCCTAGTGCTTCCACACACCTTCACGCTAGTTCACAAAGTACTGATAATATCCCGTGTTCGCATCGACGTTCTCTTCATAATTATGCAGTACAGATGGAGGTGATATTTTAATGTTAACTGCTGACGACGTCATTGTTACGATTGTTTTATCTATCTCCACTGCAGGATGGGATTTTAGTAAGTGACTAAAATTTTTGTGCTTGTAATAGTTTGGTAATTTTCACGGTTACTTAAAGCTATAAGTGGTGGTATTATTCTTCTATCTCAATTATGGTGCTAAGCTTTTTGCTAATGAATGTGTCTTCCTGTTGAGATGTATTTTTCCTTCTGATGAAGGTATATTTAGATATACCGAAAACATGGTCAAGGATTTCAATAAATGTTTATGCTGTAACTGTTTGGCTCTTATCATTTACCGTGAAGGAAATGAACGCCTCATATACAGGGTGTTTCAAAAATGACCGGTATATTTGAACAGAAATAAAAACTAAACGAGCAGCGATAGAAATACACCGTTTGTTGCAATATGCTTGGGACAACAGTACATTTTCAGGCGGACAAACTTTCGAAATTACAGTAGTTACAATTTTCAACAACAGATCGCGCTGCGGTCTGGGAAACTCTATAGTACGATATCTTCCACATATCCACCATGCGTAGCAATAATATGGCGTAGTCTCTGAATGAAACTACCCGAAACCTTTGACAACGTGTCTGGTGGAATGGCTTCACATGCTGATGAGATGTACTGCTTCAGCTGTTCAATTCTTTCTGGATTCTGGCGGTACACCTGGTCTTTCAAGTGTCCCCACAGAAAGAAGTCACAGGGGTTCATGTCTGGCGAATAGGGAGGCCAATCCACGCCGCCTCCTGTATTTTTCGGATAGCCCAAAGCAATCACACGATCATCGAAATATTCATTCAGGAAATTAAAGACGTCGGCCGTGCGATGTGGCCGGGCACCATCTTGCATAAACCACGAGGTGTTCGCAGTGTCGTCTAAGGCAGTTTGTACCGCCACAAATGCACGAAGAATGTCCAGATAGCGTGATGCAGTAATCGTTTCGGATCTGAAAAATGGGCCAATGATTCCTTTGGAAGAAATGGCGGCCCAGACCAGTACTTTTTGAGGATGCAGGGACGATGGGACTGCAACATGGGGCTTTTCGGTTCCCCATATGCGCCAGTTCTGTTTATTGACGAAGCCGTCCAGGTAAAAATAAGCTTCGTCAGTAAACTAAATGCTGCCCACATGCATATCGCCGTCATCAATCCTGTGTACTATATCGTTAGCGAATGTCTCTCGTGCAGCAATGGTAGCGGCGCTGAGGGGTTGCCGCGTTTGAATTTTGTATGGATAGAGGTGTAAACTCTGGCGCATGAGACGATACGTGGACGTTGGCGTCATTTGGACCGCAGCTGCAACACGGCGAACGGAAACCCGAGGCCGCTGTTGGATCACCTGCTGCACTAGCTGCGCGTTGCCCTCTGTGGTTGCCGTACGCGGTCGCCCTACCTTTCCAGCACGTTCATCCGTCACGTTCCCAGTCCGTTGAAATTTTTCAAACAGATCCTTTATTGCATCGCTTTTCGGTCCATTGGTTACATTAAACCTCCGTTCAAAACTTCGTCTTGTTGCAACAACACTGTGTTCTAGGCGGTGGAATTCCAACGTTAGAAAAATCCTCTGTTCTAAGGAATAAACCATGTTGTCTACAGCACACTTGCACGTTGTGAACAGCGCACGCTTACAGCAGAAAGACGACGTACCGAATGGCGCACCCACAGACTGCGTTGTCTTCTATATCTTTCACATCACTTGCAACGCCATCTGTTGTTGAAAATTGTAACTACTGCAATTTCGAAAGTTTGTCCGCCTGAAAATGTACTGTTGTCCCAAGCATATTGCAACAAACGGTGAAATTCTATCGCTGCTCGTTTAGTTTTTATTGCCGTTTCAAATATACCGGTCATTTTTGAAACACCCTGTACGAAACCGTTCATTAGTAAACATTACTGTAGAATTAGACTCTGAGCAGCAAAACTATTCTGAATGCAAATAAACCTGAAGATATCTAAGAATAAAAGTAAGACAGTTTACTGGAAATTGCAGACCATGGCATGTATATGAGGCTCACGGTGCAATTTCAATCTAGCTTTTAAAAATGTGTTTGTTAGTGAAGTTTCTGTATCCAGAGATAGAAAAGAAATCCTTTTTGAAATACGTACACGCTTTTTGGTTACTTAGTGATCACCTGAAGGAGACAGAGTATACTTTTCGTGCGCAGACCGTTGCTAGGTACAAAACTGTTAAGGCTTTCGCGACCAGCCGGTCGATGTGACCGAGCGGTTCTAGACTCTTCAGTCTGGCACCGAGCGACCACTACGGTCACAGGTTCGAATCCTGCCTCGGGCATGGATGTGTGTAATTTCCTTAGTTAGGTTTAAGTAGTTCTAAGTTCTAGGGGACTGATGACCTCAGATGTTAAGTCCCATAGTGCTCAGAGCCTATTTCTTTCGCGACCACGTGTTGACCAACTGCCTATTGGCTTGTGTCTCGGGTTCTTCGGCCGACGTTCATCTGATGATTTTACTGACGTTTCGCCAGCAAGAGTGGCTGGCATTGTGAAAGCTTCACCCTCCATTTCCCGTGGTGAACTGGAGCCGGGCTAGTGGCAGCAAACTGCTTTTCCGCGGTCATTTCCGGTGCGGTTCTCCTCTTGCTACCTTCGACGGTCGTTCTCTGCAGTACAGAAAGCCAGGATCAGTTTACCTTAAACCTTTCTTCTTTCTTGTTGAAACTGTTGGCGTGTTTTTGTATTTCTACAGCTTCACTGACCAAGCGGGTGTGATAGTGCTTTTCTACAGCCAGCCAGCACTTCCGTGTCAACTAATTTTATTACGTGGTCGGTCTCATTCAGTGCGTTCACTACTACGGCCGATTTATCCACGTGCTCCAACCTTTAATTTCGCTATGTTCTTTGATCCTGGTGTTGATTGATCGTCCAGCCATTCCGACATAAACTTTTCCGCATGTGCATGGTACACGGTATATTTCCAACATTGCAAGTGGGTCTCTTTTCTTCTTTGCCGATCTAAGACAATCTTTGATCTTCCTTGTCCGTTTGAAAATCGTCTCTACGCCGTGTTTACGCAATATACTGAGGAGTTTGTCCGTCACTCAGGGAATATATGGGAGAAAGGCCGTATCCGACATTTCTTTTTCTGATTCCTTACTTCGCCGAGTGTTTGAATCTGTTACACTTCTGATATAATGTGTGGAGTACCCATTTTTTCTCAGAACACTTTCCAGGGATTGCATTTCGCGCCTGAGATGCTGCGGCTCACATATTCGTCCTGCTCGCGTTACGAGAATATTAATCATGCCTCTTTGTCTGGATCTGGTGGTGGTTTGATAGTTTGTGCAGGTATCTATTCGTGTGTGTCGGTTTTCGATACACGCTGTGTCTCAGGTTTTCGTCATCCCTTGTGACCAGGGAAATGGCAGTTTTTTGTCCTTTTCTACTTCGATGGTAAATTTTATGTTGGCATGGAGGCTGTTCATGTGTCTTAGGAAGTCACTGAGCTGTTCTCCACGATGGCTCCACACAACGAATGTATCGTCGACGTATCTGTACCACACCTTAGGTTTGCAAGTCGCAAAGTCAATTTTATTTTTTTATTTATTTACTCGTCAAGTTCCGTAGGACCAAATTGAGGAGCAAATCTCCAAGGTCATGGAACGTGTCAGTACATGAAATTACTACATAAACGTAATAACAGATTAAATTAATGTTCATGAACCTTAAATGTCTGTCCATAAGTTTAAGTAAACGCTATCAGCAATGCAATAAAAAATAGCTTAATTTTTCAAGGAACTGCTCGACAGAATAGCAGGAGTGACCCTTGGGGAAACTCTTCAGCTTCGATTTGAATGCGCGTGGATTATGCTAAGATTTTTGAATTCGAGTGGCAGCTTATTGCAAATGGACGCAACAGTATACTGCACACCTTTTTGCACATGAGTTAAAGAAGTCCGATCCAAATGCAGGTTTTTTTCTGCCGAGTATTAACAGAGTGAAATCCGCTTATTCTTGGGAATAAACTGATATTGGTAACAAGAAATGACAATAAGGAATATACGTATTGAGAAGCCAATGTCAAAATACCGAGACTCGTGAACCGAGGTCGACAAGAGATTCGTGAACTGACATCACTTAGTGCCCGAACCCCCGTTTCTGAGCCAAAAATATCCTTTTAGAATGAGAAGAGTTACCCCAAAATATAATACCATATGACAATAGCGAACGAAAATAAGCAAAGTAGACTAATTTTCGTGTCGAACGATCACTCACTTCTGATACTGTTCGAATAGCAAAAATGGCAGCATCAAGTCTTTGAACAACATCCTAAACGTGGGCTTTCCACGACAGCTTACTATCTATCTGAACACCTAGAAACTTGAACTGTTCAGTATCACTGATCATACGCCCGTTCTGTGAAATCAAAACGTCAAGTTTTGTTGAATTGTGTGTTAGAAACTGTAAAAATTGAGTCTTACTGTGCGGCGGCCGGGGTGGCTGAGCGGTTCTAGGCGCTAAACTCAGGAACAACGCGACCGCTGCTGTCTCAAGTTCGAATCCTGTCTCAGGCTTTGATGCCTGAACCATCTTACTGTGATTTAGCATTACTTTATTTTCTACAAGCCATGAACTGAGGTCATGTACTGTACTATTTGAAACTGAGCCAATGTTACACACAACGTCCTTTACTACCAAGCTAGTGTCATCAGCAAACAGAAATATTTTAGAGTTACCTGTAATATCAGAGGCCATATCATTTACATAAATGAGGAATAGGAGTGGCCCCAACACTGATCCCTGGGGCACCCCCCACTTTACAGTACCCCACTCAGACCCCACATCACAACCGTTATCAACACTGTGAATAATGACCTTTTGCTGCCTGTTGCTAAAGAGGTGAACCAATTGTGAGCTACTCCCCGTTTTCCGTAATGGTCCAACTTCTGGAGCAATATTTTGTGATCAACACAATCAAATAAATCAAAAAATAGGCCAGGCGTTCGAAACCTTTAGTTTAACCCGTCCTGTACCTCACTGAGAAAAGAGAATAGAGCATTTTCAGTTGTTAAATGACTTCTAAAGCAGAACTGTACATTTGATATCAAATCGTGTGATATAAAATGATCAATTGCCCTTACGTAAATAGCCTTTTCAATACGTTTTGCAAACACTGATGGCATAGAAATAGGTCTACAATTATCTACACTATCCTTTTCTCCCTTTTTATAAAACGGCTTTACTACTGATTACCTAAATCGCTCAGGAAACTGACCATTCCTAAAGAGAAAATTACAAATATGGCTAAATACAGAGTTAACATGTGCAGCACAGTACTTTAATTTTCTGCTAGACACTCCATTATAACCATGAGAGTCCTTAGTCTTCTGTGATTTAATTATTGACTCAATCTCCCTCTTGTCTGTAGCACAGAGGAGTATTTCAGACATCAATCTCAGAAAGGCATTTCCCAAAAAGTTATATGATATCCTGCAGAAACTAAATTTTTATTTATTTCACCTGCAGTGCTCAGAAAATGATTGTTAAATACTGTACATTTATCTGATTTATCAGTAACAGAGATATGTTTACTGTGACCTGACTTTATATCGTTCACCTTGTGCTGCTGACCAGACACTTCCTCACAACTGACCATATGGTTTTAATTTTGTCCTGTGAATTAGTTATTCTATTTGCATACCACATACTCTTTGCCTTCCTGACATCATTTTAAACCCCTTAAAATACTGTTTAGAATGGGCTACTTTAGCTTGATTGTGACTACTTCTAACATTTTGATCTAATTCCCGCTTTGTTCTACATGATATCCTTATCCAACTAGTCAGCCACCACGGCTGCCCATTACTGCTTGTACCCCGTTTAGAATGTTGTAATGGAAAGCAACTCTCAAAGAGCATGAGAAATGTGTTAAGGAAAGCATTGTATTTGTCATCTATATTATCGACACTATAAACATTCTGCCACCCTTCTTACCTGACAAGGTTTAAAACACTCTCTATTGCTCTCGGATTAACTTTCCTACATAGTTTGTAGTTAAATATGACATTGGTTTGAGTATAAAATCCTTTTAGTGTTAAAATTTGTGCATCATGGTCTGAAAAGCCATTCACGCTTTTACTATTAGAATTCCCATCTAGTAATGAAGAGTGAATAAAAATATTGTCTATTGCTGTGCTACTGGTCCCCTGCACCCTTGTTGGAAAAAGAAATAGTTTGCATCAGATCATATGAACTTAGGAGCTCTACCAACATCCTTTTTCTGGCACCATCATATAGAAAATTTATATTGAGTTCACCACACATAACCAGTTTCTGGTACTTCCTACAAAGTGAATCAACAACCCTCTCTAGCTTGAGCAGTAACGCTCGGAAGTCAGAATTAGGGGACCTATAAAAAACAACAATTAGAAGTTTAGTTTCACTAAATTCAACTATTGGTGTCGTGATATGTCTATGGACTCAAATGGAATACTGTTTTTTTATGTACAGATCCACTCCCCCACCCCGCAAGGAACTCCTTGAGAAACAGCCAGCTAATCTGTAGCTGGGTAAAAGAAGCCTCTGAATTGTCAGATTATTTAAGTGGTGCTCTAATATACCAATAATTTCATAGTCAACATCTATAAGTAGTTCACTAACTTTATCTCTAATACCCCTTATATTTTGATGAAATATGCTAATTCCTTCTCTACTTGGAAACATTACATCCTCGGAAGGTGAGCCCTTAGTTAGAGGGTCTTCCCTTAAGCATGTATACCTATCAGCTGACTTCCATCTAAAAAAGGTGCCCCTCTAACACCAATTATTACCGGAATTTTTCCATGAGTGACACCACCACCACCACCACCACCACCCACTACACTGTCACCTATAAGCTTAGCCAGCATCCCCTTCCCATACCTATTGAGGTGCAGGCCATGCCTAGTGAAACCCGATCTACTGATAGACCCAACTGGCACCACTGAGATGTTACCCATGCCCTCTGCCATCAGCGCCATCCCAAGCCCCACTAACGCGCCTAACAGCCGCATTAAGATGAGGTCTATTATGACGCTAAAATAGTTGCATGAAGTGCACATTAGTGTCACCAGTTTGAGTAGCTATCCTTACCAGGTCACCACCTACATCATATTCCCCATCCCTATCGAGACTGTTCCTTGTTCCACCATCACTACCTGATCCTCCTTCGTAAAAACATAACTCCCCTATACTGACAGTTACCTGAGCCATCCCTGCACTAGGCTTCACAATGCTGGTGACCTGGTACTCACTCCCCAACACATCCTATAGCTGCTAGCCCACACATCTAGCGTGAGAACTACCTAGCAGCAGAACCTTCTTCTTTCTGCTAGACTTTGCCACTAACCTTGGCCTGCTAACTGCTGAGGAGTGCTGCATGTTTCCTACATCTACAGCTACACGAGGCTCCTCTCCACTCAACTTGGACAGTTGGTCATATCTATTGCATGTACGCAAAGTAAAACCGTCTGAATACCTCCTCTTTCTAGTTACCTTCTTGTCAACTGCCAGTTCCCATTCCCCACCACCCTTCACCCTCCTCAACCTATCTAGTTCCTACTTTGCGCATTGTAACTGCACCTGAAGGGCATTTATGTTACGCTCCTGCTCCTCTATCAACTTATTTCTACTACAGATTCTGCATTCCCAGGAGAGGATCTCACTAACATGACCACAGGATTCCCAACTGCACTCCCCCGAATGAAAATACTTTGAAAAAATCCCACACCGTAACCCACTACTCACAAACATACGACAGAGCCCACTTCTCACTTATGGTAAAACTTTACAGTTACTGCACATATTTTACGTCTACGTTACCAAAGTTCAGTTACACCAGTAGAACTATGTAAGAACTAACAATAATGGTCTCGAAATTCTCTGCCTATTAAGAAAGAAACTACTCGTATTAATACTAATACACCACAGCTAATACCAATACCAACAAAATTTCACAAAATTATTAGCTAAAACCAAAAAATTCAAATGGCCACTGGGTCACTAAGCGAAGTTAAGACACTGAAATAAAATTTTACTGAAATATTTCACTTTTTTTTTTTTTTTTTTTTTTGGTCATCAGTCTACTGACTGGTTTGATGCGGCCCGCCACGAATTCCTTTGCGGTGCTAACTTCTTCATCTCAGAGTAGCACTTGAAACCTACATCGTCAATTATTTGCTTGACGTATTCCAATCTCTGTCTTCCTCTACAGTTTTTGCCCTCTACAGCTCCCTCTAGTACCATAGAAGTCATTCCCTCATGTCTTAGCAGATGTCCTATCATCCTGTCCCTTCTCCTTATCAGTGTTTTCCACGTATTCCTTTCCTCTCCGATTCTGCGTAGAACCTCCTCATTCCTTACCTTATCAGTCCACCTAATTTTCAACATTCGTCTATAGCACCACATCTCAAATGCTTCGATTCTCTTCTGTTCCGGTTTCCTACAGTCCATGTTTCACTACCATACAATGCTGTACTCCAGACGTACATCCTCAGAAATTTCTTCCTCAAATTAAGGCCGGTATTTGATATTAGTAGACTTCTCTTGGCCAGAAATGCCTTTTTTGCCATAGCGAGTCTGCTTTTGATGTCCTCCTTGCTCCGTCCGTCATTGGTTATTTTACTGCCTGGGTAGCAGAATTCCTTAACTTCATTGACGTCGTGACCATCAATCCTGATGTTAAGTTTCTCGCTGTTCTCATTTCTACTACTTCTCATTACCTCTGTCTTTCTCCGATTTACTCTCAAACCATACTGTGTACTCATTAGACTGTTCATTCCGTTCAGCAGATCATTTAATTCTTCTTCACATTCACTCAGGATAGCCATGTCATCAGGGAATCGTATCATTGACATCCTTTCACCTTGTATTTTAATTCCACTCCTGAACCTTTCATTTATTTCCATCATTGCTTCCTCGATGTACAGATTGAAGAGTAGGGGAGAAAGGCTACAGCCTTGCCTTGCACCCTTCTTATTACGAGCACTTCGTTCTTGATCATTCACTCTTATTATTCCCTCTTGGTTGTTGTACATATTGTATATGTCCCGTCTCTCCCTATAGCTGACCCCTACTTTTTTCATAATCTCGAACAGCTTGCACCATTTTATATTGTCGAACGCTTTTTCCAGGCCGACAAATCCTATGAAAGTTGCAATGTTGTTACTTTAATTTGAGGTGTAAGCGGTGCTGCTAGACAAGACCATAAAAGTGGGTTAAAACCTGTGAACTGTCTGGGGAAGTTAACCTTGCATTACTAAGCAATTATACATTTATCATACTCATATATTCACACATAAAACAGTAAGAAAATTTCATCTAAAATTACGTTACCACAAGAATTAATCACACAGATGACTCTGAGAAGGGTAAATATTTTCCTCATACAGGTTATACTACATTTTCTTACCCATTTCGTTCCTTCTTTAAGTTACCTTTCGCTTCCAAATCAGTTATTTCGCCTGTGGTGGTCATTCTGGATTCATTTCTCATGAATGGTAAAATTGTGGTCACCTCTATTCTGTAAAACAGTTTCATCTTAACATATTGAACAGACACAAAAGATCCGAATCGTCGTGTAGTATAAATTACAAATGTTTTGCTTCATCCTTATTACATTAAACCAAGCTTTCCTTCGGTCCCATAATCAAAATTACTTAATCTTCCTCTACCTTCTAGAGGGACATTTCCTCAGTACAAATCATATAGGCTGCAGTGCATCCCGCACCAGCGAAAACAGTAAGCTGTAATGCTCACAGCATCAGCAAAACACATAAACGTCGCTTTTCTAGGACAAGTATTAAAGCAGAATAATTTTTCAGGCTCTGGCTCAACATCAGTCAAAACTACAAAAAGGATCCATATTTCTGTTCTATTCTCCATTTGCTGAAAAACTGCTCGTATTTGACTACCATAATACTATTTCAGGGCCACGTAAATTACACAAATCACAACTCTTCTCTCACCTTGAAGAGAATCAATCTACTTACGAAATCCACAGACAGCACTTTACGTACTCAGCTATAAAGAACAAAAAAGATATATCATCAATATGAACATATTAGTGCATATTAGGAAGCCATTGGTTAAACAACAGTATTATCGCATCCTGTTTTCAAGATTCCAAACTTACTCATTCCTTTCTCAGAGTTCTCCTATCTTAAAATATTCATACAGCACGCATACTATAGTAAGAGATCCTCATTTATACAGACAGATATAGAATAGTAATAGATAGATAGTAGCACTGAAAGCAGAAAATCGGAAACAAGGCTACTAACAGCTGGGGACCTGGGTTTGCCAGACCCATAATTCCCACGGATCAGATATTCCCCTGAGTTTTGCATTAATTCATCACACATCTTGCTTCCCTCAGGAGCGACTCTTCTCAATTTTCATAAAAAACCATAAACAGCATTTCACTCGTTCACAAAGAAACCTTTTATCTTCACATTTGAACCAACCTAAATCCTAATTGCACAAGGAAAGAAAGAAAAACTAAAAACATCACTTCAATCAATCACATAGAAACATCTTTATCATTATTTTTACCAACATATTATTCAAAATGCATATGTCACAAATGTAACCCAATCAATTCATTCTCCTCTCTATACACCCTATGTACTCATTTGCCATGTCACTCATTTGTTCCGATTGGGCGCCTTCTGCGCTGACCATTTATCATTGTTGGTTTTGTTCATTACCATTTGCTGGATTATGTCTAGGGTTGGCCGGCCGAATTTCAACATCATGTGGTGCTCCGCCCACAATCCTATTCCCACCGTGTTCATCATAGTATCGATTGGTGGTTGCCGTACCTGTAGCGTTCACGATCTTGTCCACGTCCTCGATCATTTCCGTTGTTCCACCTGTGCTCGCGAGTGTTACCCCAGTTTCTATACGGCCGGTCCCGATTATTGTTCCGTTCGCGTCGTGACGACCAGTTACGTCGTTGATTAGTACAACGGCTAAGACTTCGATCGTGCTGCTATGCCCCGTAATAACTTTGTGCCTGATTAGGCGGGCATTCTGCTGTATTATATTCCAACTCTTGGAGAAGTGTCTTAAACGTTTCCACGTCCTCCTTGCATCGTCCCGCAAGAATGACATGGCGCAAGTGCATCGGCAATTTGGTGATGCATTTCCTAATTAGTTCAGCAGGCCCGTATGGGTCGTATAGAAATTGATTCGCCTGCAACATGTGGTCGAATAGGCGTGCTGGGCTGCCGAAACCAGACTGTTTCAAATTTTGCAGCATAATTATGCCATGCTTGGCCCTATCTTGTGCCGCTTCCGACCAATAGGCGGACAGAAAGGCTTGTCGAAACTCCCGAGTGGAGTTGCAGTGACGCGCTGCCGACCTCATGCGAATCGGCGGTTCGCCTTCCAAATAGCCACACATATATTATGTCTTATGTGAACTTGCCCAGTCGGGGGGGGGGAAGACAGAACTCAAATTGCTCGAGCCATGCTTGTGGATGTATTCCATTTTGCGAATTTCGAAATATCTCAAACTTTATCACCTTAAGGAAATGTTTGAAATCAAATCCCTACATTTCCTCCCGGCGAGGCCCTTGAATGTTTCTGTTTTTCTCATGTCTGCCCCTCAAAATAGATTCTTCCCTGTCGTCAAAATCTCCCTCGTGGCCTGAATCCCTCTCTGCACTGTTCGTACGGCTATTTTTAGTGCTATTGGCGAGTTCGGAATCACACCCCATGCAGCTTTCCAGATTCGCTACGCGTTCTTGTAATTCGCCTGTTACAGCTTTGTGCCGCCTGTTCACTTCGAACTGTCCTTTCTGAAATCTAAGAAGCGAACGCACTTCTTCGGTCTCTGCGACTGCTATCGGTGTAGTATTATTATCGATCTCCGTCACCTTAATCGTGCCTACGATGTCCGCTAATGCCACAATCTTATCATGTATTTGTCTGTTGTCCTCCGCCCCAGTCTGCTTCAATTGTTCTACTTGCTGTTCGAGTGCGTGAATCGCTTGACTGTTGTCCGCTACTGTGTTGCTAACGGACACGGGACAATGCGTTTCCGCCTCCTGGACCCTGGAGAGTACCTGCTGCTGTTTGCTTTGGCCAGCGCTTGCCCTGTTCTAAGGCTTGCAGACGGTCATCGATTTGTGCAAATGTACCGCCTAATTCTTTCATATTATCGCTTTTTATTTCACTTGCCAGATTGTTTATTCTTTGTGAGATATCATCGGACACTCTCTGCATCGACTTGACGACTTTATTTGTCTGCTGGATTAGTTTTTTGTCTATTTGTTCGCCTAGCTCGCGGATCGATTTTTCAGATTTCTGCGTCATTTGTTCGCCTAGCTGTCGGATCGATTTTTCGGATGATTCTTTTTGTTCTCAGAACGATTTTTCCGATTTCTCTGCGTTTTATTTATTTTGTTGCAATAAGGCTTTCATGAGCTCTGCCAAATCCATTTGGTTAGTTGGAGGCAAATTAATTTCTGGCTCTGATGTGAGCCCATTCGTCCTGTTATGCATTTTCTCTGAAGTATTCCCCAATGCATTTTCGGAACCGTCTGACGCGTTAATATTCGGACTCAAATCACCCTTGGTCCATGTTGCTTAAGTTGTTGGACCGCCTACTTTTAGCTTGGTTACGTGTCTGCATTAGTTCAATTTATACCCAGTACGCAACACACTAATCAGAATGAACGCATCCCCCAAAATTTACGACAGTCACACGAAAGGTACCCAACCTAGTACGCACTTTATCACACGCAAAACAAATTTATATCTTTGATCGAAGTCAGTGCAATTTACAAGCGAGAAAAAAAAACACATACTTATAAAACACACAAATATAGAAAACAAAACACGACAAACAACACAACGCCGTGAATCTTTTGAAAGTCTGCTCAGAAACAACGCAGAAGTTGTTTGAGAGCTGTAGGGAAAAAAATTAAGATTATACAACGCTCGCAATCCAACGTTTCAGAGTTTCCAGAGTCTAGCGGAAGCACAGAACAGGGTCGCCATGTGTAATGTTGTTGCTTTAATTTGCTATGAAAGCGGTACTCCTATTCAAGACCATAAAAGTGGGTTAAGAGCTGTGAGCTGTCTGGGGAAGTTAACCTTGCATTACCGAGCAACTGTTTCACCAAGTATCGTCTAGCTTACCAAATTCCCAACAAGACTAACATTAATTATTATCTTTTAATAGTCATATGATAACCAGTGATTTTATATATACATATACATATATATATATATATATATATATATATATATATATATATATATATATATATATATAAGAGAATTAAATAAAAGGAAATAAATCAGTTTACATTTGGAAATTTATATTAACATTTATCATTGAAATTTCAGCATATTAAACCTGAATCGTAACTAAGCTGGTGCCTTATTTAGGACTGTGAAAATGTGAGTTTGTAATCTTACGGAACAGATTAAATATGGAGTCAAGATTGGGAGACTGCATACAACACTGCATTCATAAAATAACACACGAAGAACGTTGAAACATATGCAAGAGGAAATTAACCACAACCAACCGATTCAATTTTCACCCAAAGAAGTTGCATTCGTAGCGCAATCCTGTCTGTCATGTAATTACCACACACTGGTATACTAAATTCATACTAACTCTCTGTGAAATCTTCCTGAAAAGAATAGCTGAGGGCTAATTTGATGATTACACCACATGCTTCACGTGGTCAACTTGGTTTACACAAAGAGTGTAACTCCACAATAATTTTGATGATTAAATTAAATTAGATCGAAAAGCAATTTACAAAAGAAAAACCTCGAACTGGTTACTATCGTCTTACTATTAACCTGATTGGCCAAACAATTGTATAAGCGCGTGGTACTGGTCTCACAAAGTACACCCCACGTGGGTTGAACATAAAGAAAAGTTGCTATATTGAAAAATATTGTCAAGACGAGACGTTATAATCTCACGCACATTCGCATTTAAGATTGATGTTCTTAGTTAGAGTTACTGATCAGCACATGGTTCCACTTTACTCACAAAGTAGTGACAAAGTAACTACTGGAAGATATTCTGAACTCCACACCCAAAATACACTGCGTTGCAATTTAAGATAACATTAGATATTTTAGAGCTAAACCTGAAATAAAGGTGATTAAATTTTCAGTTAGGCTGAACTTAAGAAAACCACTGTCATAAGGATTTAGCAGACACGCACTTAGCCGGAGATCTTACCACTTCAGATGCTCGCCGCGGACAGACTGACCTGGGCTCCTACCGAGGGTGCTTCCGTATACAAAACGGAAGTGGCCAGAGGGGCAGCTTCCTATACCAACATGACAAGGGACGGACAGGACCATACTAAGAATAGAAACCTCTCTGCTTTTAGAAAGCGTACCTACCTGTTCCGACGTTGGTCCTACTGTTCTCTAGCAGACAGGCTTGTCTGCTACCCTCAAGCATGCAACTAGAAATACATTTGCTCATTCATCCTCTCACACAGAAGGGAAGGGGGATGACAGTATCTTATCATATACAGTATATAAAAGAAAGCGGATGTAGGTTCCGTATGAGACTGTGTGACATGAATTACATATAAACTATGTTTTAAAGTGTAGTAGTGTGACAGATCGTTCATGTTTATGCGTAAAAGTAACACGCTCCACTACTCAGTCTCCTCCCAGATAGAAACGCCACAGTAAATTTAGAAGAGGAATTTATGCCGTAAATGACAACAGATTTAAGAAATTAACATGAAAGGAATCCAACAGAGACCTTTCAAAGTGTCTTGATTTTTCTTTAGCCATGCTTCCATTATTAGCCGTAACGTCAGAATTGCCTCTCTCGTCCCTTTACTTTTCCTAAAGCCAAACTGATCGTCACCTAGCGCATTCTCAATTTTCTTTTCCATTCTTCTGTATATTATTCTTGTAAGCAGCATCGATGCATGAGCTGTTAAGCTGATTGTGCGATAATTCTCGCACTTGTCAACTCTTGCCGTCTTCGGAATTGTGTGGATGATGCTTTCCCGAAAGTCAGATGGTATATCGCCAGACTCATATATTCTACACACCAACGTGAATAGTAGTTGTGTTGCCACTTTCCCCAATGATTTTAGAAATTCTGATGGAATGTTATCCATTCCTTCTGCCTTATTTGACCGTAAGTCCTCCAAAGCTCTTTTAAATTCCGATTCTAATACTGGATCCCCTATCGCTTCTAAATCGACTCCTGTTTCTACTTCTATCACATCAGACAAATCTTCACCCTCATAGAGGCTTTCAATGTATTCTTTCCACCTATCTGCTCTCTCCTCTGCATTTAACAGTGGAATTCCCGTCGCACTCTTAATGTTACCACCGTTGCTTTTAATGTCACCAAAGGTTGTTTTGACTTTCCTGTATGCTGAGTCTGGCCTTCCGACAATCATATCTTTTTCGATGTCTTCACATTTTTCCTGCAGCCATTTCGTCTTAGCTTCCCTGCACTTCCTATTTATTTCATTCCTCGGCGACTTGTATTTCTGTATTCCTGATTTTCCCGGAACTTGTTTGTACTTCCTCCTTTCATCAATCAACTGAAGTATTTCTTCTGTTACCCATGGTTTCTTCGCAGCTACCTCTATTGTACCTATGTTTTCGTTCACAACTTCTGTAATGGCCCTTTTTAGAGATGTCCATTCCTCTTCAACTGTACTGCCTACTGCGCTATTCCTTATTGCTGTATCTATAGCGTTAGAGAACTTCAAACGTATCTCGTCATTCCTTAGTACTTCCGTATCCCACTTCTTTGCGTATTGATTCTTCCTGACTAATGTCTTGAACTTCAGCCTACTCTTCATCACTACTCTATTGTGATCTGAGTCTATATCTGCTCCTGGGTACGCCTTACAATCCAGTATCTGATTTCGGAATCTCTGTCTGACCATGATGTAATCTAATTGAAATCTTCCCGTATCTCCTGGCCTTTTCCAAGTATACCTCCTCCTCTTGGGATTCTTGAACAGGGTATTCGCTATTACTAGCTGAAACTTGTTACAGACTCAATTAGTCTTTTTCCTCTTTCATTCCTTGTCCAAAGCCCATATTCTCCTGTAACCTTTTCTTCTACTCCTTCCCCTACAACTGCATTCCAGTCGCCCATGACTATTAGATTTTCGTCCCCCTTTACATACTGCATTACCCTTTCAATATCCTCATACACTTTCTCTATCTGTTCATCTTCAGCTTGCGACGTCGGCATGTATACCCGAACTATCGTTGTCGGTGTTGGTCTGCTGTCGATTCTGATTAGAACAACCCGGTCACTGAACTGTTCACAGTAACACACCCTCTGCCCTACCTTCCTATTCATAACGAATCCTACACCTGTTATACCATTTTCTGCTGCTGTTGATATTACCCGATACTCATTTGACCAGAAATCCTTGTCTTCCTTCCACTTCACTTCACTGACCCCTACTATATCTAGATTGAGCCTTCGCATTTCCCTTTTCAGATTTTCTAGTTTCCCTACCACGTTCAAGCTTCTGACACTGCACGCCCCGACTCGTTGAACGTTATCATTTCGTTGATTATTCAATCTTTTTCTCATGGTAACCTCCCCCTTGGCAGTCCCCTCCCGGAGATCCGAATGGGGGACTATTCCGGAATCGTTTGCCAATGGAGAGATCATCATGACACTTCTTCAAATGCAGGCCACATGTCCTGTGGATACACGTTACGTGTCTTTAATGCAGTGGTTTCCATTGCCTTCTGCATCCTCATGTCGTTGATCATTGCTGATTCTTCCGCCTTTAGGGGCAATTTCCCACCCGTAGGGGAAGAGAGTGCCCTGAACCTCTATCCGCTCTTCCGCCCTCTTTGACAAGGCCGTTGGCAGAATGAGGCTGACTTCTTATGCCGGAAGTCTTCGGCTGCCAATGCTGATTATTCATCAAAATTTAGGCAGTGGCGGGGATCGAACCCGGGACCGAAGACGTTTTGATTACGAATCAAAGACCCTACCCCTAGACCACTAGGAACAATAATAAACGTCAGTTGAAAACAGAAGCACGAAATTTACTAAGCGACTTCGACGCACAGAAACCTAAAAAGTACAGTGAGCGAACGATTACAAAAGTTTATTAAGTTGTTATTTTGCCACAAATGGCTGATAACTATTAAATTTAATACCTTTATTACAGTGCACAAATACGTTTGTCAGTACTTATCTTTATAACCGCTACAGCTGCAGTGCACGCCGCAAAATGTAAACACACTACTGAGGCGCGCGGCTTAGACGAACGACGGAAGCAGACTCACGAATAATAGACCACTCGAGTCAATAACACAGGAAGGAAGAGTGAGGTTAATGAAAATCCGCTAATAAGTTACTTTTACGGCCAATATTAACACGATAAACTTTAAAATAAATAAATGAACTCTAAAATTTCATAAAATATTAACGTGCAATTTCAACACCAATGCAGCACGCGTGACGTCACACCAAAGATCCCAGTGCCTGTTCTTCGAAATATTACATGAAGAAGTTAGCCTCCATTGGATTAAGAGGACTACCCATGGCGATGCCTTCCAGCTGTTCGTAAAAATTGCCATTCCACGTGAAATAGCTCGTGGTGAGACATGTATGGAAGAGCTTTGTGATGTCTTGTGGGAAAATGGAATCGATGTGTTGCAAAGCGTCACTGAATGGCACTTTCGTAAACAAAGAAACAACATCAAAACTCGAACGTTGTTCTTATGGATCTCCAGTAAGAACGATTGTCAGCGCTCCTGGCCACCGACGTATATACTCGCACAACACTTGGGCTCTCTGCTCCCGCCACAAGTGGGGAAGACCGACACATAAATAAAGGACTCAGGACACTTCAATGAGAAGCTGAGAAAACTGAAACTTGCACCAAACGACATCATGGTCAGCTTTGATGTTGTTTCTTTGTTTACGAAAGTGCCATTCAGTGACGCTTTGGAGCACATCGGTTCCATTTTCCTGCAAGACATCACAAAGCTCTTCCATGCATGTCGCACCACAAGCTATTTCATGTGGAACGGCAATTTCAACGAACAGGTGGAAGGAGTCGCCATGGGAAGCCCTTTTAGTCTAGTGGTGGCCAACTTCTACAAGTAACATTTCGAAGCACAGGCACTGGACTTAGCGACTTACAAACCTAAGTTGTGGTACAGATACGTCGATGGTACATTCGTTGTGTAGAGAAATGGTGAAGAACAGCTCAGTGACTTCCTAAGATACATGGACAGTATCCATGCCAACATAAAATTTACTATGGAAGTAGAAAAGGACAAAACACTGCCATTTCTTAATGAGTTGGTCACAAGGGATGGCGAACACCTGAGACACAGCGTGTATCGCAAACCGACACACACGGATAGATGCCTGCACAAACTACCAAACCACCACCCGAGCCAGAAAAGGGGCATGATTAATACCCTCGTAACTCGAGCAGGACCAATATGTGAGCCGCAGCACCATAGACGCGAAATGCAACACCTGGCAAGTGTAATGAGGAACAATGGGTACTCCACATGTTATATTAGAAGTGTAACAGTGAGAAACACTCGGCGAAGTAAGGAATCAGAGAAAGAAATGATGGGTATGGCCTTTCTCCCATACATTCCAAGAGTGACGGACAAAATCCGCAGCATATTGCGCAAACACGGCGTAAAGACGATTGTCAAACCGTCAAGGAAGATCAAAGAGTGTTTTAGATCGGCAAAGGAGTAAAGGGACCCCCTTGCAATGTCGGGAATATACCGTATACCATGTACATACATAAAAGTTTATGTCGGAATGACTGGCACGCACTGAGTGAGACCGACCACATAATAAAATTCGCTGACATGGAAGTGCTGGCTGGCTGTAGAGAGGCGCTATCACACGCTAGTTAAGAGAAGCTATAGAAATACAAACACACGCGAACAGCTTCAACAAGAAAGAAGAAAGCCTTAAGGTTAACGGATCCTGGCTTCCCATACTGCAGCGAACGACCGTCGCAGGTAACAAAAGGAGAACCGCACCGGAAATGACCGCGGAGAAGCCCTCGGACGTTGGCGCGCCAGGTACATACAGTCTGCACCTGCTAGCTCGGCTGCAGGTCACCACCGGCAATGGGGGGTGAAGCTTCGACAATGCCAGCCACTCGTGCTGGCGAAACGTCAGTAAAAACATCATATAGACGTCGGCCGAAAAACCAAAGACAGAAGCCAATAGGCAGTTTATCATTGCTAGGTAGTTATATTGCAGCACCACAACAAGAGTCTATAAGCCACTTGCTGTCAGTGTACTATATTTTGATTATTGTCGAGTTACTAATGGCTTACTTTGCCTCTCTGAGTCGAGGCCACAAGCCGTTGTACGAAATCTGTCATAATCAGAATGAAAATGCGAATTGTGAAAACCTTCGTTTAGGTCAAATAAAATTGTTGTCACTAGTTAAAGGAAGATAACATTACGGTCGCCAGTCGATAATTTTTATTCGGCAAGGAAACTGTAAGTAATTTTGTTCACTGTGACATGAGAAAACTATTTCAAGGAAATAATTTCGCAAGACGTTATTGACTTTCCTTTTTAATGTAGATTGTAAATTAACAAGAAACACATTATACTAAAATGTAGACTTTCACCGCCGGAAATATCATGTCCATTACAATTATCCGCGCTGTTATGCCGTGGTCGGTTGATGAATTCTGTGTCAATTCCCAACGTTTCGTCTCCGACTGCGGGAGACATCTTCAAGGGGGTCCGTAGCTCGATGGAAGGTCCAACACACCCACTGGCTCGCTACTGACTGCCGCTAAATTCCGTGTCCGCGCGCTCCCGCGACGCGGCGTGACGTCACGTGTTTTGAAAATGTCAGTGCAATTGGCCGCTGGCCGTCGCCGTCGATCGCCGTTGCCATCACCCAGTAGTGGACGGGTGGTACAAATCTTCTTTAACACCGGCATCCATATACCGTTTAATTTTACGCCCTCCTCCTTTCGATTGAAATTATTAGGGTGTTTAGCGATTTCGATTGCCTCCCCGCAGAGCATTCCGTAATATCCGCTTGTGGCCGCTAGTACTTGCGTCTCCTCAAAGCGAATATTGTGGTTCCCTAGCTGGAAAACATGCTCCACAACAGCCGATCCTTCCGTTTCTCCTCTTCTACAATTGCCCTTATGCTCTTCCAAAGATTTAGAAACAGTTCTTTTAATGGTACCCCCACAAACATCTCTACAGCTGCATGGGATCCTATACACTCCAGCTTTTTCCAATGGTTTGGAGTGTCCTTGGCAGGCTTAAGGTATTCCTGTATCTTCCTGGTGGGCTTGTAAATTACGGTAATATTCCGCATCGTCAAGATCTTCCCTATTCTTTCCGTTTCATTTTGCACGAATGGCAAAACGTTATTTTTTTCTGATGAATGCAGGTTTTGTTTAGAGCATCATGATGGTCGCATCCGTGTTTGGGGGCATCGTGGTGAGCGCACATTGGAAGCGTGTATTCGTCATCGCCACAGTGGCGTATCACCCTGTGTGATGGTATGGGGTGCCATTGGTTACACGTCTCGGTCACCTCTTGTCCGCATTGACGGCACTTTGAACAGTGGACGTTACATTTCAGATGTGTTACGACCCGTGGCTCTACCCCTCAGTCGTTCCCTGCGAAACCCTACATTTCAGAAGGATAATGCATGACCGCATGTTGCAGTTCCTGTACGAGCCTTTCTGGATACAGAAAATGTTCGACTGCTGCCCTGGCCAGCACATTCTCCAGATCTCTCACCAAATGAAAACGTTTGGTCAATAGTGGCCGAGCAACTGGCTCGTCACAATACGCCAGTCACTGCTCTTGATGAACTGTGGTATCGTGTGGAAGCTGCATGGGCAGCTGTACCTGTACACGCCATCCAAGCTCTGTGCCCAGGCGTATCAAGACCGTTGTTACGGCCAGAGGTGGTTGTTCTGGGTACTGATTTCTCAGTATCTAAGCACCCGAGTTGCGTCAAAATGTAATCACATGTCAGTTCTAGTATAATATATTTGTCCAATGAATACCCGTTTATCATCTGCATTTCATCTTGGTGTAGCAATTTTAACGGCCAGTAGTGTATTATTTACTAAACTTCACCAGTCGCTTGAGAGGTGTCGTTCCCTAAAGAGCAAACTGTGCTTAGAGAGGAGAGAAATATATGTCGTAGTACTTAGGAAAGATTGGCTTGAGTTTATCAGAGTTTGAGTCGCTGAGTCTCTGTAAACGGCACTCCCCGATCAGCAACCAATACGTCTGACACGGAGCCCTGCACTGATCTTAATTCGATCAACAAACGGCCGCCGGCTGCCTTGGAGCGCCTGTGCTAATTACAGTCCATAGATCTGACGGTGTCTCCTCCAGCGCTATTGAGTTGCAATATCAGGTGTATCCGGCCGTGTCTGGCTACCACAGCGCGGCTCCTACTGTTACAGTCCGCGTTACTCAGGGGTCGCCTCTTTCCCAGTGCCTTCCCTCTCAGACACAGCAACTGCTTCTTATCTGTTGGCTTCAATTGTGCCATTAGTTCCGCTACCTTCAGTTGTCTGTCTCCCCGCCTTTCGTATCGGGCAAAAACAGTTGTTACGGCGAAAAGAGTGCATGATACTGGCGAGTAATGAGAAGCAACGGAATTACACCTTTCCCACAAGGCGCCTCACAGATTTTCTTTATACTTATAGAATATAAAGATCCGTGTCAGAACATTAATAGCCACAGCAGGACAAGGCAATTAAAAAGAAAAAAATTCATCGATAATATCGATTGATTTCTGAGAGCAGTTCAGCTCATAAATTTTTAACTTATTAATGTATCTGTCGGTAGCTGTGTGCCTAGTGTAGTGCATGTATAATCGTGAAACATATTGCGAAAACATTTGTTCACATCTCCCTAATACGTACTTTTTTATTTAAACACCGTATTTATTAAAAAATGTAAAATTTAACTAACAAATGTTTAATCATCAATTTTAAAATACAATTTTTTTAATTTTTATACAATATTCATGCGAAAATGGAAATATTCACGATAAATCAAACGCTGGTAGAAGAAGGGTAAACATCAAACAGATAATAAAATACTTCTTTATGTCTGTAGATTGAACGGTATTACTTGTGTGTATAACTGCTGAAAAAATGTTCAAATGTTTGTGAAATCTGTTGGGACATCAGTCCCTAAGCTTACACACTACTTAACCTAAATTATCCTAAGGACAATCACACAGACCCACGCCCGAGGGAGGACTCGAACCTCCACCGGGACCAGCCACACAATCCATGACTGCAACGCCTTACGCAGCTCGGCCATAACTGCTGAAGTTAGGGAAAAGGTGTTTCGAAAATTTTAAGCTGTTATGATACTACCAGTAAACTGCTATATGTATCTGCATTCCTGTACCATTCAGTCGATTATGATGAAACTTTACTGAGTTATTGAGTACATACCTGCGATGGGGGTGGGGAGAGGATGCGGTAAGGACCACCTATGGCCCACAGGGATGTGGGTGAAAAGGGAGTGACAAAGAAGCATAGCTCCGGAACGCCGGGAGTAATTTCTATCAAATTTTGTGTATATATGTCTCATTATTTACATAAAAATAGTGATGGTACGATATATCCTAACTACCACTATGGCTGATGGTGGGGATGATAAGATGTGACATGTGGAAATATTTGGTAACGACCGATATTATATTAGTATAAAATTCATTTTTTCGGGGCACTAGACTTACTGCTGGTGCCAAGATGACATTTCCCCCTTACATTTGGGGGTAGATTTATGGGAGGCAAAGATAGTGATGCATCAGAACATCTCTGTAACACCTAATGGCATTTCTAGCAAAACTGGAAGACATTTATTATCTGGATAAAGTTATTGTGGTAGTAAGACAAATGTGACACAAAAGCAAAAATCAGAAAAGTCTGGAGCAATCTGAAACGAATTTGGTACATACATGACTGATTATGTTCATTAAAATGGTGTGCAAGGAATGCAGTTGGGCATAGGATGATATTTAGGAAGCCAATATGTCTGCTCTGCCAGTGTCCTTCAGGGACAAAGATCATGCCCCAAGGCTCAGTAACACATATTATGAGTATATTTAAAGTCTTCTTTAGAGTTGCAACAGGTGTAAAAGTGCAGAGATCCAGACACAACGATAGTTCTTCTCTAAACGATGAGCAGTTACTGGCAAAACTAGAAGTTTTCTCAGAATTCGGACGAAACTGCAAGGCGAAACTCGCTAGATATCATATATGCGTAGAAATATGTGTGAACTATGTTAAATATATGTATGTATGACAATTAATAGACATGCGCACGTGGGCGAAGCCGCCGTCAAGAAAGTAGCAATTTAATGCAAAAAAAAAAATTCTCTTTAACTTACTACGCTTACTTCTATGTATAAGTGCACCTCAGCAGAAACAATAGGAGGAATGCAACGCATGCTGGACACAGACAGTTAAAAATAAAAGATGTTTTGGGACTTTAAATAAAAGCGTTAAACTGTGTTGACAGAACATCACAGTTTCAAATATTGGAAAAGTTCGATGTAGACGATAAAACAATTAATAAAATTTTTAAATACTTACTAATACAAAACCTAAAGCTAAATTTTTGGGAGAGGTTTCTGAGGCTTTCGATGAGCGAATGGTTGTTAGACAAAGAGATGGTCTATCCCCTATTTTGTTCAGTTGTGTCCTTCAAAAGTTGTGCAGGAATGGGAAGACGAACTCAGAAAGTATGGAGTAAATGACTGGGCTGTAGAAATGAATTTTAGAATTCAATATTTAGCTGTACCTAACGATGTTGCAATATTTTCCGAAACCATAGCAATCGCAACAAGAAAAATCAATATTTTTAAAAATTGTAAAAGGAAAAGGTCTCCAGATCTCTTACGCAAAAACAAAACTTGTGAGAGAAGTATAAACCATGATTCAGACTTCAACAAGTCAAAGTATCTTGGCGAAGTAGTAGATAAGAACGAACGTGACAGGGAGGTTAACGATCTCAGAGGAAAATGGAAATGGCCTTTCAGCTACCTAAGGACACGCACAATTGGGGAGCTATCCCCTCTCAAGCAAAGTAACAGTAATAAAACTAAAATGTCGACACGCAGCCGAGTCCCTGGATATGAAAAGATAGAACAGGAGAAATAGGAAACCTGGAAAAGAAAGAGAGGGTAATCTTAAGAAATAAATTGGGCCAGTAACGAAGAATACAGAAACATGTGTAGTAATGACCTGTACAAGAAAATTCAACAACTAAATTTAACGATGTAAAAACGTGAAATTACGTTTTGCGGGCATCTGATTCGAATGAATGAGTACAAGATATGCAAGAAAATTTTTGAACATATCAACCGCAAAAATTCTCTCAGTGGCAATGACTCTAAGATACCTGCAGCGATATGAGAGAGATGAATATTGAAGCATATGAAATTCTGAACAGAGAAAACCTCGGAAAAAAAACTAGAGCGAAGTGAGCTGAAGCCTGGGAACAACAGCACTTTGATCGAATGATAAGTACTGGAAAGACCGTAAGTTAAATCGGAACTAGTGATTTACGTGATCTATGGAGATCCAAATAAGGAAGAAGAAGAAAAATATTTACTTTTTACTAAAAATAATTAATCTCTACGTCACAGTAGATTCGAATCAACAGCGTGACTATTAAAAGTGAATAAACTGAAACCGAACCTCGCATACTTTGGAAATGTAAGACGACCTCTGTCCATTGGTTAAAATTTGACTCTTTTTCAAAAGATCAGACTATCACAGCATTCTGGCGTAATACCAGAAACGAACATTTCTTTGTGGGCATAGGAAAGTGACTAACCCATGATTTAGTAACACCCGCACACGTGAGATGTTTGACACCTACTATTCTATCAGTCGCCTGTTACTTTTCTACATCTTGCATTTCGTGTCTCTTCATGTCTTGGTTGGGAAATCGCTGCCGATTGGTTATAAAATATTTCAACACATAAATATTGAGCCTGTGTTCCAATCCCCATGGAGAAAAACTACTACAATGTCATTTTTATTTAATAATCTGACTGACAATACGCAAATAATTTGTTATACGTGATATAATTATTTTTATTTGTGTTAAGCAGTAATTATCAGAACAGGAATACGAGTCCATAATGAGCAAGAAGAGATAGATCACTTTTGATGATAGAAAACATACTAGTTTCAAATCAGATAATACGCCTTCAATGAAACTGAGAATGTTATAACAGCACGCAGCAAGATTTGAAACAGATTCGTCATATATGTAACTTCAGGACAGCTATTTCAGAATTGTTCAATCAATTCGAAAGCGAGACATGCTTCCGAATTATCGAAAAAACCAAAAACGCTTTCGTCCTACGTAAAACCAATCATCGTAACATACTTGTCCGTACAGATGATTGTTAATCAAGACGACAGAGAAATGGAAGTTAAGAGACACAAGAAGTAGGTAGTCACCATCATAGCTATGCCAACTGCTAATTCAAACGCTAGACTGCAGTAGTAGTCTTGTCAACAATCGTATTAGGACATGCAAAATTCTATATTTGTTCAATACAATTACTTGTATCACTATAGCTAACTGGCTACAATTTGGCACCTGATGCACTCGATCTCTTTACGGGTCAGTGGAACACGTTAGTTTATGTTTTTGTTACCGTAACACGGAAATATTTCTACATATTAAATGACTACCTATTTGAGTCATATCTACTGTGGGAATTCCAAACGTGCTAATAATTGAATATGTCATTGCGAAAGGTTCCTAAGTCACTTTTCGGGAGGGTGGGGAGGTGGGGGGGGGGGGGGACAACTGAGATATAACCATTTTCGAAATCTATGCACATAGGCACACATTTTAAACAGAAAAGTACATATGTCATTAATATCGCAAGGGTTACAAATTCTACAGGAAAATAAGCTGCACTGCAGAAATCTTCGCAAGTCATTGACTTGGGTACCCTCCAACTTCCCCATGCGTGAATGCTACTATCACCAAAACGTTCCACTTTTCGGATCGCCCACGGGTGAGCGCATCGCCAGAACATTCACACACCAGTAAAATGGCGGAAAACAAGATTGCTTGTCGTTTCTCCTAAGAAAAGAAATAAGGTGTTATGAGATATCCTATAGTGGAAAATCAGTTCTTCACAGAAAAATAGGCTTAATAGAAGTAACATCAAGACCAACGGCATGAGGATGCAGAAGGCAATGGAAACCACTGCATTTAAGATATGCAACGTGTATCCACAGGACATGTTGCCTGTAATTTAAAAAGTGTCACGATGATCTCTCCGTTGGCAAAAGATTCCGAAATAGTCCTCCATTCGGATATCTGGGAGGAGACTGCCAAGGTGTTGTGACCGTAAGAAAAAAGACTGAATAACCAACGAAAGGATAACGTTCTACTAGTCGGGGCGTGGTAGGGAAGCTAGAATATCTTAAAAGAGAAATGCAAAGGCTCAATCTAGATACAGTAGGCGTCAGTGAAGTGGAATGGAAGGAAGACAAGAATTTCTGGTCATCTGAGTTTAGGGTAACATCAACAGCAACAGAAAATTGTATAACGGGAATGGAAATTGTTCTAAATAGGAAGGTAGGGCAGAGACTATCTTACTGTGAACAAGTCAATGATAGGGTTGTTCTTATCAGAATCGACATCAAACCAACACCGACAACGATAGTTCAGGTATACATGACGACTTCGCAAGCTCAAGATGAAGAGATAGAGAAAGTATATGAGGATACTGAAAGAGTAATACAGTACGTAAAGAGAGATGGAAACCTAATACTCATGAGGGACGAGAATGAAGCTTTAGATGAAGCAGTAGAAAAAAGTTACAATAGTATATGGGCTTGGGGCAAGGAATGAAAACGAGAAAGATTGACTGATTTCCGTAATAAATTTCAGCTAGTAATAGCGAATACTCTCTTCGAGAATCATAAGAGGAGGAGGTATAGTTGGAATGGCTATGTGATACGGCAGGATTTCAATTAGGTAACATCACGGTCAGGCAGAGATACCTAAATGAGGTACTAGATTGTAAGGCATACCCAGGAGCAGATATGGACTCCGATCACAATGTGGTAGTGATGAAGAGTAAGCCGAAGTTTAAGAATTTGTCAGAAAGTATCAATTTGCAATGAAGTGGGATACGGAAGTACTAAGGAATGACGAGATACGCATACCCAGGAGCAGATATGGACTCCGATCACAATGTGGTAGTGATGAAGAGTAAGCCGAATTTGTCAGAAAGTATCAATATGCAATGAAGTGGGATACGGAAGTACTAAGGAATGATGAGATACGCTTTAAGTACTCAAAGGAATATCTCAGTACGCAGTACTGTTGAGACGAATGGACATCTCTAAAAAGGGCAATCACTGATGCTGGAATGGAAAACATAGGTATAAAGAAGGTAACTGCAAGGAAACCATGGGTAACATAAGAAAGAAGGAAGTACAAAAATGATCATTCCCCGAGGAATAGAACAAATAGTAAGTGCAGGAAAGATAAGACGAAATGGCTGCATGAAAAAGGCAAGTAATGGAAAAAGAAAGGACTGTCGGAAAGACTTACTCAGTATACAGGAATGTCGAAACAACCGCCCTGAAATTAAAAGCAAGGGTGGGAACATTAAGAGTTCAACGGTAATTCCACTGTTAAATGCAGAGGAGAGAACAGATAGTTGAAAAGAATACATTAAAGGTCACTACGAGGGGGAAGATTTGTCCAGTGTGACACAAGAAGAAACAGGAGTTGATTTAGAAAAGTTAGGGGCTGTGGTATTAGGCAGAAGCGATAAATAACATTACACCAGCATTTCTAAAGTCATTGGGGAAAATAACAACAAAACGACTATTCACTTTGGTGTGTAGAATGTGTGGGTCTGGCGACATACCATCTGACTTTCGGCCAAATAACATCCACACAATTCCTATGACTGCAAGAGCTAACAAGTGAGAACAGCTTAACAGCTCATGCATCCAAGATGCTGACAAGAAGAATGGAAAAGAAAATTTAGGATGTGTTAGATGACAATTAGTTTGGCCTTAGGAAATGTAAAGACACCAGACACGCAGTTCCCACGTTGCGGCTGTGGATGCAAAACCGAAGAAAAATAAAGACACTCTCACAGGATCGATCGACTTAGAAAAAGTGTTCTACAATGAAAAATGAGCGAAGCTTCTTGAAATTCTGAGAAAAATATGTGTAAGCTAATGGGAAAGACGGGATATATGAGAACGATAAAGGAAGCAAGACTGAAAAAAATCAAGAAACATTCATACGTTTTGTGACTTGGAAAAAGCGTTCAACAATGTAAAATGGTACAAAGTGTTCGAAATACTGAGAAACCTAGGAGTAAGCTACAGAGAGAGACGGGTAATACGCAATATATACAAGACTCAAGAGGGAATGAGGAGAGTTGACGACCAAGGACGAAGTGCTCGGTTTCAAAAGGATGTGAGACAGGGAGGTAGTCTTTCGTCCCTACTGTTTAATCTCTAGATCGCTGAAGCAATGATATAAATAAAATAAAGTTTCGGGAGTGGAATCATAATTCAAGGCGAAAGGATATCAGTGATACGATATTTGTGATATGATGATTGTGGATATACGTTGCAAGGTCTTCTCTGAGACGAAGAGGTATGCACAAGAGAGGAATTCTTGGCTGGTCGCATCAAATCCGTCAGAAGACCGACGGCTCAAAGAAGAAAAAAAGTTTGGGTTACTGATTTAACGCTCTAAACTTTAGGTGCAACATTTAGTATGTTTCAGGAGCAACGTTCGTGGTTTGTTGCCTCTCAAACCAAATAATTTGAAATTCAATAACAGAATCATTGGTCAAAGGCAAACTTCCCTAACTGTTGTAAGGGTAGACCCATTTGTATGATTTCGTTTCTACAACAACATATAGTTCTCAATACTAGTACTGGTCACGGTGGTAGCATTCAATACTTGAAAGCAAAATGAGAATAAACAAATTAACTGTAGAATCATAATACAGCTGATTTCTTTGCGGAAATAATATATTTCTTTGCCGAAATAATAACATGATGTTACAGCTTTTCAGTTTTAGTATGAAAAGCTATATAGACTGTATGACACCTGATTTTATAGACTTGTACCTGGTTTGTTAACTTTTAGGTGCTGTAAGATATGTTTTGAGATTTTCACTGAAGAGGAGCAGGAAGAAATATTCTTAACTCTCTATCGGATGAACCCAAAGGGTGGAGAGGATCGTCATTTCCAACGAATGATCGAAATGGTGGATCGTCTATAACATGGACCACGCTAGGAAGACAAACCATTGAATATATTGTTGCGTGAGAGAAAAGCACAGGTTTGCATTCCTCTCCTTATACTGTGTGTCTGATAAACACTTAAGTAGCCTTCGTAGATCGCTACTTATGGGAAAGTCATCACATGATGCAAGGGACAGGGGATCCTGTGGAGGCGCTATAAAGGTAGAGCAAGTGAGTCTGATTTGAGAACACAGCGAAATATTTCCATGAAGCAAAGCCATTATTCTGGGAAAAGAATAGACTATTTAGACGTGTCGTTTCCAGTGAACGAACACTTCAATGAAAACTTTCCACTGCGATTTGGATGTTCACAAGTAGATGTCTGCCAGATTTGTGAGGAATTAAACAATAAAATCCTAGTCTGTATGAATAATCAAATTAATCACAAAAGAAGAAATAATAAATTCTACAGTGTTTTAAAGAAAAGCAAGGAAAAATATATGAATGATAAAAGCGCCGTGGTCTTAGTGTCCGACTTACCCAAAACTTACACCTGCCAGCAATACCAATTCAAGATGTCTTCTGTTTGAGGTAGTTATCCATTAATGTGTTTTCTATTCATAGTTAGAAAACAAAAAAAGTACAGTTTTATGTGTATCACGAAGACAGGGTAGAAAAGGTGAAAATGAATTGGTGTAATTTCTATATGATTATATTGACGAATTGTTCCCAAATAACGAATTAGAATTACGCGAATTTAGCGACAACTGTAGTGGAAAAAATAAGAATAACATTCTTGTTAGGCTACGCTTGGCTTTAACCGATAAATATATCGGTTTGATACTATTATCCACTTCTACCCACTAAGAGGATATTCATTCTTGCATGTAATAGGAAGTTTTGGACGATAAAACGTTCTCTAAAGAAGGGAGATTGGATTTAAACAGTATATGAATATTGTGAGACTTCAAAAACCGGCGAATTTGCTTTTAAAATGGTTGAAACGAGTGATACTAACGGTTTTACCAAATGTTGGCCTCAACGTTATAAGAAAATGATGGTACCCCAGAAACGTCACGTCCTTCTAGAAAAAGAAACAGCACTTCAATGTACCCCGTTTAGTTCTCTCAAGCATTCGGGGGTAAAAAAGCGTGTGTCGTAACAAACCCTTGGACTGGTGTATTGAGAGCACACACCCTCCATCTGTCTCAGTCGGGAAGAGCAGTTCCACACGCGTTCCCCACTGAAGCATTATATCAAGAAGAGAAATTTCCTAGAAAACTGATATGATCGAAGATGTTTGCAAAGTCATACGATGTATCCGTGAACAATGTACCAACTCTTACGAATAGATTTTATCCTGGCCATATGATGACACATAATTATTTGACAAATGACCAAGCGCATGTGTTAGGTTCAGTATATGCGAAATGTTATTAAAAATGAAAAGCCACCGTACCTAAAGTTTTCATTCTGCGTGTATAGCAAACAGAAAGAGTATTTTTTGGAATTATATTTTACTCCTGTGATGTTATCCTATTAATGTATGTGAATAGTAACAGAGTTCTTTCTGTAATAATAGCATTTAATATGTTCAATGCAGAAAGGTACCCAAGTCACCTGTTTGGGTATATTTTAGTTCATTATCGAACATTCGTCGGTACGACAGCTATTTCATCTTATAAGAAAACTAACTCATATTTTGTCTGTGATTGTGTGCTCCTTAGTTATTGGGCTTGACAGTTTTCTTGCTGTCTCTTAAAATTTTCTTCACATGAGTTAGGTACCCTTTTGCAATGACACATTCAGTTGTAAAGGGAACTTAGAAACACTCTGTATGAAAGTGTATCAGTCACCCTAAAGACACGTTCCAATCCCCTACGACCGGCTCGATGTATGCAACCCAACTTACATGGCAGATTGCAGGGACAGCGTATCGCTGGCGTCCTCCACTCCTGGCAAATATGTATTACTTTCTGCACTTTACAATGGTGTCTTCCTTTCCATGAGACATCCGCTTTTTAGCTGTGTCGTTGCACACGATGCAGGCGACACAATTTAACATATTACACAACCATAAAACTATCGATTCAGTTATATGAATGCAGAGAAGACGTTCAAATAGACATACGTTGCAGCGTGTTTGTACAGAGAAGGGGATTGCGAAGGGCAGACTAGCACAGAGATATGCATCAAACGTGTTTTCAGGCTGAAGTCCAGAACAACAGCAGCAAATACACAAACATTACCTTATCTAATGCGGACAAGATTACAGCAAGCAACTCAGGGAACACTGGATAGGGAATACTAATGAATGTGGTGAAATTAGTTCGATTTTCTGCATCTTAAGGGACATGGTATCATTGTTAGATCTGTGATCTCCATTTACGATCTGTGATCTCCCTCTTAGAAAACTATATACACGGAATGCAAAACATAACGAAGGTTTTTTTTCTTTTTTTTTACAGATATGGAGGAAGTAGGCTAAACAGTAGCCCAATGACCAAAACTAGACAATAACTGCACTCATGTACCAGCTAAGTATAAAATTATACTAAGAGGAATATACACTATCATATAAGTACATTGATAGAGACTCACATAAATATGTTGGTATGTAGAAGAGTTCCAAGCACAAAAACAATTCTTTTGTGCTAAAAGAAATGAAAAGAAAAATATATCTGTCAATGATAAATATGACAGTTGCAGTGAAAGAAATATTAATAGAATAAATGCAGTACAGGGCTTATCCGGAGAAAGGAAAATGAAACCACGAAAGCTACTAATAACTAAATAAATATTTTACTTGTACCCAAAAGAATAATTAAAGATACTGAACAACCACCATCATAAAGTCAAAAAGAAACTACATTGCACTTCAGTAATGTGCATTGGTTCCACATTACCTGCGTAAATGAAAATAAAAAAATAGGAAGAATAGAAACCTGCGTGGAAAAGAGGTAGGAAACACATATGCAGAGAAAATTCTGTTGTAATCAGAGATTAGCATGAGATTTGTTGATGGATAACAATGATCAGGCCACTCAGTGGAAACAACAAATGGAAAATCTGAATGGTGACAAGATGTCAAAGAAGAAGAAGAATTGTTGGGAAAAAAGTGAGAACTTGGCAGAAGAGTGGGGTCTACATATCACGAAACATAAACTTCAGCATTTCCTGCAGAAAATATGTAATGAAAGAAGGTCAGTAAAAAAAGATCAAAATAGTTTTTGAAAAGTGTGAACCAAATTTTCCGTTATATTTCTTAACATATAGAGAAAAAAAACAATAACAAAAAAAAGCAAAAGCAAGCCACTGCGCAGTAACAGCCCATGTTATCCCATGCCTGTAAATAATGAACGCAGTAGAGCAAAGTAAACCGGAAAACAGAACGTAATAAGGCGTAACCAGTCCAGGGTTAGATCAAGCACAAAAACAAGGAAAGGTGCTCAGAAGGATACTAAATATAAGAATGTATGCATACATGATTTTCAATTATTTGCAACAAACATTCGATAAAGTTAATCGTGATGTGCTATTTCCCATGATAGATAAAATCAGGACCGACTGGGAGCATAGAGGTCATATTTACAGAAGTATACAAAAATCACAGTATGAAAATTATTTCAAGTGAGACAAAAATGAGACCAAATCTACCTATATAAATGAAGAACCCATACAAACCATGAGGGATCAAACAAATGGAATTTAAGTCAATTGCGAAAACATTCATTGCATCAGATTACTAGATGGCAAAGTATTAGTTGCATCTTCAGATAACGAAGGGAGAAATATATAGCATCATCTGTTTCTATAAAAAAGAAGAAACCTAAATTTAAATGAGGTGATCACCGTACTATAGTAATAGCAGATAATAAATAATAAAAGTATTCATGTGAATATAGAGATTGAGGGATAGAAATAAGTAAAGCAGATCTGTTACCTTGGTTGAATTTGTAGTAGAAGTGATGAAAAGCTACTTTATGAAATCGCACTTACGACCGAGAAATGTAGTCTTAATACTGAATTCATGAAGGCAGAAATGAATAAGACAATCATATCGTAATCTCTGTGGCACAGAAATTTATGTGTAGCTCACACATGGACACCTGGAAAAAGACAGGAAAAATGAGAATACGTCGGAAGGTGAACAGAACAAGATTAAAAGAAAGGAAAACAGATCTCTAAATACTATATAATTAAAACAGTACGAAAGCATAATAAGAGAAACAGAAGTAATATTTTTATGGGTCGTATACATCGGAACCTGTTATAGCATTAACTGAAGACGAGGTGAGTCAACGAGCAAAGATTATTTCCTCGAAAAATGGACACTGAGGAGACGCAAGTCATGGGATAGCGACATGCACATATGCAGATGGCGGTAGTATCATGCACACAAGGTATAAAAGGGCAGAGCATTGGTGGAGCTGTCATTTGTTATTTGGTAAGCGTTACAGCGTTACGGAGATGTCTAGCAAACTCGAGTGGCAGACTCTTCAAGAGAGGCGCTCTGCATCGCGGTGTAGCTTGGTGCCCAGGTTTCGAGAGGGTGCGTTTCTGGATGAGGTATCGAATATATTGCTTCCACCTACTTATACCTACCGAGGAGATCACGAATGTAAATTTAGAGAGAATCGAGCGCGCAAGGAGACTTTCCGGCAGTCGTTCTTCCCGCGAACCATACGCGAGTGGAACAGGAAAGGGAGGTAATGACAGTGGCACATAAAGTTCCCTGCGCCACACACCGTTGGGTGGCTTGCGGAGTATAAACGTAGATGTAAATGTAGATGTACTCATGTGATTCGACTAAAAAGATTTAACGTGTTCATAGCTGCACTACCGGAATTAACAGACTTGGACGTGGAAAGATCTTTGGAGCTAGACGCATGGAACAATCAATTTCTGAAGTCTTAGAGGCTTCAATTTTCCCAGACCCACTGTGTCAAACGTGAGCCGAAAATACCAATTTTCAGACATAATTTCTTACCACGGACTACACAGTGGCCAACGGATTTCGCTTAACAACCGAGTGCAGTGGCGTTTGAGTAGAGTTGCCAGTGCTGACAAACAACATTGCGTGAAATCAGCGCAGAAATCAATGTGAGAAATACAACGAACGTATCCTTTAGGGCAGTGCGGCGAATTTGGGCGTTCATGGGCTGTCGCAGCACACTGACTGGAGTGCATTTTCTAACAGCAGGACATCGCCTGCAGCGACACTGCAGGGCTCGTGACCATATCGATTGGACCTTAGACGACAGGAAAATCGTGGCCTGTTGGATGAGTCCCCTTTTCAGTTAGTAAGAGCCGATGGTAGGGTTCGAGTGCGGCGCAGACCCCACTAAGCCATGGACTATAGTTGTCAACAAAGCACTCTGCAAGCTTGTGTGGCTCCACATTGACATGGGCTGTGTTAACATGGAACGTAGTGGGTCGACTGGCCCAACTGAATCGATCGTTACTGGAAATAGCTAGCTTCGTCTACTTGGAGACCACCTGCAGCCCTTCGTAAATTTCAAGATCCCAAACGACAATGAAATTTTTATGGACGATGATGCGCCATGTCTCTGGGACACAACTGTTCGCGGCTGGTCTGAAAAACATTGTGAACAATTTTAGCGAGTAGCACGTACATTTATGAGACATAATCAAGTGGTCAGTTGGTGCAAGAAATCCTGAACCGGCAACACTAACCTTATTATCGACGGCTATAGAGGCAGTGTACTCCAATATTTCTTTAGATGTGTTGTAACGCCTTATTGAGTCATGTTGAGTCCGTCCTGTTGAGCTGATGCACTACGCCAGGCAAAATGAGGTCCGACATAAAATTAATAGTTACCCCATGACTTTTGTCACCTTACCATGGTTACAAAAACATACAGAATGCTGAGTTGGTCAAAAGACCAGCAGATGACAATATACCATAGTTTCATCAACAAGATTTACTCTCTTGGAAATGAGTTAAGAAATATATTAATTAAGTGCTGTTCCCCAGTTCTGAGCATCACGTTTCATTGCTGGTGTTACCTTCATAGTATTTTGAACTTATTAGAAATCTAAGAATGTGGACATACAGCTTCCGGCCAGTGAATAAGCTTATTTCAGGATATGTATCACATACATGACAACTAAACCAGCACAGGTTTAGTACTAATGCATAACACGTCTACAGATATTGAAAGAGAAAGTGTTCAAAACAAATATCTTCACACGAGTAAGTCATTACAGTATTACTAAATGAAGGCAGAAATTATGTAGGATTTACACAGAGTGTTCTATCTCCCAGGGCCGTTGTTTTAGTAAGAGTAGAAAGTGAGCAGCTCCACAATCGAATCACAATGATTTATTAATGTAGGCAGTCCAAAGTAATTTCGTCCTGTGTCCGTAGTTGTTGGTAAGGCCAAGACAAGTACAACTATCAGTGGTTAACAAGTAGTAAAAAAAAATTAAGTAAGCAAGTAAGATCCAAATAATCAGCCAACAGAAAATGTATTGTACTGACGATTTCCAACATCGCACGACTGAATTTGAACTAATCTTAAGGATCTCCGTATCTTACAAATCACCAGTTGTCTCAGTCTATAAGAAATAGTAATCGTTATTCAGTGTTGATGTCTGTACATTTCCCTTAACTTCTCCAATTCCATATTTTATTCTACTATAACTAGATATGCTTTGTTGATACAGTATTTTATATACTGTCCTAATGATAACAGCAAGAGACACGACAGCGGTAACAAGCAGTAGCAGAGTAGTAGTTCTGGTTGAGCTGTGGGACATTTCATACAGAGGCCTCTCACTTATACTGGTGGCAGTCGTTCATTGTAAGTGTATGTGACCAGTTACGTGTAACTGGGAGCAAGGAGGTAGCGCTGAGTGGCATTACGTGACGTGAGCGGCATACTCGGGGATTCCTGTCTTTTCGGTGGAACTGTGTACAGTTAGCAGTCCGCTGTTTACGTAGGTGTGTTGCCATCTCCATGGACTGAACATCACACGAATTCGGAAACCATGGCTTCACGTGTGTGTTGTTGGCACTGAGACGGTGGTTGAAATTCGGACGTGTCAACCACACAACCATTTGGAAGAAGAAAACTTGACTTGGGAATCCGTCTCACCTCAGGTATGTCGATTTTATGCTGGGTGCCCACGTCCACCTGCAGATAGCAATTTTGAATTTGATAAACAAATTCTGTGGCCTGAGTCGAGTGATTTTCCTGTCGGTGGCCTCATATACTGAGGAATGCTTATGTGCTCGTTTGTTGCTGTACTGGGCTACCTCTAGCAGTTTTGAATACGTTTCGTGGCTTGTGGCTGATGAGGACTAATCTGTATATTTACTATTGGATAATTTTGCGTTCTTTTGTCATACTACTAAGTGATGTGGCTTGTTAGTGTCCACAAAAGTTCCGCATTTTCATATTATCTACGGAGCTGCATGCTCTAGTCATTGCTCTAAAACGTTTTTGACGTTTGTGCTTCTTGTGTTTGCCAACCTTGTCCCGCTCTGTGGTGCATGTACATTCTTTTTAATGGTACTAAGATTAATGCTGTTTGCAGGTTGCAGGGGAGCTAATGGTTATTTCATAATTACTGATTGGAGGCCAGAAGCGAGCCTGGCGCTGTTTCCCTTGTGTAGAAGCAAAGTTCACAGCTAATTTGAAAAAAAAATGTGAATAAAAAACATCTTGGAGTTCTGAGGAATCTTTTATACTTCATTGTACGGAGGGTTCGTATACCTTTTTAAAACAGTTTGCCGGCTAATTTGATGTATGCACATTAGTATAAGCTTTTTAGCGTTGTAGCGCATTTTAATGTGCTCTCCTCTTGTGCTATTATCGCGCTGCACGTTTGTCTCAGTAGACTTTAGCTGATGTATTTAGTGCCTGTATTACTGGCAGCACACAGCCATTAATTGTTTGAGCTGTTCGTTCCAAATTGAGCATTTATCTTAATTTATTTCCCTCAATTCTGTGATCTTTTGCTATAATATCTAGTAGTGCTCATAGTTAACTTTATAACTTTCTTAATAGTCCGAAGAAATGACACCGAGGTTAATTAGTAACGTCCATTGACGTCAAATCCTTTTGTTAAAGCTATTTTGAAAATCAGTTATAGCGCCAACGACAGGTGGCTGTTGGCATATTCCTGCATTTGCTGATGGTAGACTGTTTTAAAATTTAAAATGATTTTCGCGTTCACAGTGAGCCACGCCTGTACCTAAGTTCAGTACTCTGTGTATGTTTAACATTTTGAAAGGTCTCACATATTATAACATTTCATTTCCATGTGCAAGGAACTTAAATGTATTAAAAAAAAGTTGTAGCCTGGCCGCCAGCAACGCGGTATTTGGTTTAAAATTACAGGCGTGTTATTTTTGGTGGCCGTTTTTGTATTCCAGTGAAATATTCCGTAAAAACGTGATTGGGTCTAAAAGCCGTTAATTTAGTCGTTAAAGATTATTGTTATCGCTTGAAATGTAGCACTTGGTCGCAAAGTGCTGATATTGTGTTGACTCGTCCCCGTATTTCATTTTAGGCGCTCCCGTATTTTTGAAATAGCTCTGTGCTTCTAAAGTTTCAAAATTGTGCATATTTTTTTTTAGTTAAATGTTTGCTTAAAGGTCCTTATTTCGTACACCTTAATTGTTGTCCTTTTCTGTTAAGAGACTATTTTGTTTAATACATAACAAATTTTTGTGTGTGGAAAAGCTGTTTGCTTTTACCAGCACGTTACCACTCACCAAAAAGCTCTCTACGCCTTAAGTAGTGTTAATTTTGTCGGAAGATTAAATGCAGATGCAATACATAGCTGATAGCGTTCATCCTGTATTATCATATATATTCTCTGAAAACGTTTGTCTGGTAAATATCTAATACAAAAATGTTATTTACTGTCTCGAACCCACTTTCTTACGCAGGTCAGCTCTTCTTCTTTATTGCCATGTTGTAAAAGTCGCACTTATTGAGAGTTTCAGTTTTCTCAGTTTCACTATGTTCCATTTTCCGTATACGATGGGGTAACCAAAAGGAACCGAATTAATTTTATGATGGGCGGAGCTTTTGCAGTACCGCGTTTTGCTGATAAGAGCACGTGGAGCGAACATTCCACAGCCAGTAAGTCGATTACCGTCGCTGAAGTTTAGGACTCGTTTCAGTGGCGTGAGTTTCGTTTTTCCAGTGGCTGATTTTCGTGAACAGCGTGCGGCGGTAGAATTCCGCTTTTTGGTCGGAAAAAGTGGAAAAGAAACTATTAAAATGTTGAAAGCGGCGTACAAGGACGATGCTTTGGGGAAATCTCAGGTGTCCGAGAGGTTATCCCGTTTCAAATGTCAAGTGATGAGTAACCTCTTTCTCATACTCCTTACAAGGTCTGAACACGTGAACACATTCGTGAAATCACCAACGAAGACCATTGAGGAAATGATGGATCATTGAGGAAACTGTGGAGCTGTCGGCAGTGACTTGCAGTTCAGAGCGGAGAAGATTTGGGACTGAAGAGGGTGACTGCCGAATTCCTTCCACGACTGCTGATTATTGACTGTTTAGCGAAAACATGGTCGCGTCGAATGTGTGCTTTGAAGCAACAGTCCTGAAACGATCCAAAAGTGAAAGACTTCTCCTCGCCCCAAGAAATCTCGTCAGGTGAAATCAAACATTAAAACAAATTTTGAATATATTATACGTCTGCGGCGGAGGCAGCCTGCTTTGTGGCAGTCGGGTGACGGGTTCCTCCATCTGTACGACAATACTTGACCAAAAATGGTATGACACCTTTCCCTCAGCCCCCTCACTCACCCGATATTTCCCCGTGTTACTTTTATTTGTTTTCTAGAATGGGAAGAGATATGAAAGGAAAGGGTTTTGCTGAGGTTGCTGAGGTGAAGGAAAAAACCACACAGGCCCTGTCACCCACCACAAATATGGATTTAAACAATGTTTTGAAAAACAGAATAAAAGGCTAGACAAGTGTGCTAGTGACAGTGGAGAGCTATGGGAAGCGGTTGAAGGTTTGTGCTTCTATTGTGAATCAATGAGTTAAAAAAATAAGTTCGGCTTCTTTTGGGTACTCCTCCATACCCAACTTCATCTTTAGCAACTACTATTCGCCAAAAATAACTGATCTTAGAGGTATTATTAAACACCTTCATATCTACACAATACATATAGTGGTCTATGACTACTTCGATTTCTGAAATTCGTCTTCATACAGTTATAAGCAACGTAAGTTCCACTCACACTTACAGATAGAAAATATATATAACTTACAAAAAATATATTTCAATTATTTGTTAAGAAGAACATGAGACGACGCCGACACGGATGAAAGATACTGATCTGTCAAATGCAAATGTCTGAGGAGTTGTGCAGTAACATTTAACCCCGTGTGTTTCACATTTTCAGTAAACAATGGCATTTTAAATTGGATATCAAGTATCTCTAATACCAGCATTCTCCTACATACCGTGATAAGTGAAAACATTACCACTACCGTCCATCGGTAGACTGGATGCCGACCAGTGACGTTGTGGACTCGTGATGTGGTAAGGGAACTGTACACAGAGGTGACATTAGTCATGGGATGGCGATGCACACAGAAACAGATGGCAGTAGTATCTGGTACACAAGGTATAAAAGACATTGGCCGAGCAGTCATTTGAACTCACGTGATTCATGTGAATAGGTTTCTGAAATGATTATGGACGCACGACGGGAAATAACAGACTTTGGACGCGGAATGCCAGTTGGAGATACACGTATGGGGTATTGCATTTCGGATATCGTTAGAGAATTCAGTGTTCCTAGACCCACAGTGTCAAGAGTGTGTAGAGAATACCAAATTCCAGGAATTACCTCTCACCACGGACAACGCAGTGGCCGATTGCATTCACTTAAAGCCGGCCGGAGTGGCCGTGCGGTTCTAGGTGCTGCAGTCTGGAGCCGAGCGACCGCTACGGTCGCAGGTTCGAATCCTGCCTCGGGCATGGATGTGTGTGATGTCCTTAGGTTAGTTGGGTTTAATTAGTTCTAAGCTCTAGGCGACTAATGACGCCAGAAGTTAAGTCACATAGCGCTCAGAGCCATTTGAACCATTTTTTGAACCATTCACTTAACGATCGCGAGTAGTGGCCCTGGCGTAGAGTTGCCAGTGCTAACAGACAAGTGACACTGAGTGAAATTACAGCAGAAATCAATTTGGGACGTACAGGAACGCATCCGCTAAGACAGTGCGGCGAAATTTAGCGTTAATAGGTTAAGGCAGCAGACGACCGGCGCGAGTACCTTTGTGTACAGCTTGTCACCGCCTACAGCGACCCTCCGGGGCTCGTGATCATATCGGATAGACCCGTTACGACTGGAAAACTGTGGTCTAGTCACATGAGTCCTGATATCGGTTGGTAAGAGCCGATCGCAAGGTTCGACTATGTAGCAGATCCCACGAAGTCATGAAGTTGTCAACAAGGCACTTAGCAAGCTGGTGGTAGCTCCATGATGCTGTGGACTGTGTTTACATCGAAAGTACTGCGACCTCTGGATGTTCGGCTAGTTGGAGACCATTTTCAGCCATTCACGGACGTCATGTTCCCAAACAACGATGAAATTTTTGCATATGACAATGCACAATGTCGCTGGGTCACAATTGTTCGCGACTCCTCTGAAGAACATTCTGTACAAATGGTTCAAATGGCACTGAGCACTATGGGACTCAACCTATGAGGTCATCACTCCCCTAGAACTAGAACTACTTAAACCTAATTAACCTAAGGACATCACACACACCCATTCCCGAGGCAGGACTCGAACATGCGACCGTAGCGATCGCACGGTTCTAGACTGTAGCGCCTAGAACCACTGGGCCACTCCGGCCGGCCATTCTGTACAGTTCGAGCGAATAGTGTGATCACCCAGATCGTCCGACATGAATGGCTGGCTGGCTCTGAACACTATGCGACTCAACTGCTGAGGTCATCCGTCGCCTAGAACTTAGAACTAATACAACCTAACTAACCTAAGGACATCACACACATCCATGCCCGAGGCAGGATTCGAACCTGCGACCGACATGAATGCCAGCGAAAATTTGTTAGGCATAATCAAGAAAATTCGTGCATAAAATCCTGCACCGGCAACACTTTCGAAATTATAGACCGCTACAAATGCAGCGTTGCTCTGTACTTCTCCAGCGGTTTCCAACGACATGCTGAGTCATTGCCATTTCGAGTTGCTGCACTATGCTGGGAAAAAGGAAATCCGACACGATTTAAAGTGGAATCCCACGACTTTTGTCTCCTCAGTGTATAAGCCGAACGGGCACGAATGAGGAATCATTCTAGCGACAGCACGGGCTTCAAATGGGGAAAAATCCACTGAGATTGGTAACTTTAAGAAATAACAGACTGTTATGGCACAAGACTGTTATGGCCCAGCGCGTTGGAACGAGCGTCTCGCAAACGGCGGAGCTCAAAGCTCATCGGTTGTCTGCGTCCTGCTGTCGTATCAATGGAAAATGTTTGAAGGACGGTAAAACTATCAGTAGATGTTTGACGTCCATATCCTATCACAGAGCGTGCAGCTCACTTACATTCCAGGACTCTCAAAAAGCGGGACAGGCTGCAGTCTGTAGCAGATCTGGCGACAGAGTGCAATAGTGATTCAGGCTTAACTGTTTCGGAGCACACTGTTCAGCGTAAATTTTTTAACATGGTGCTCACCAGCACATCTACTCGTTACGATTTTGACACAACGACATCGTCAGTTGCAATTGCAGTGGGTACGGGATCATCGAGACTGGAGCGTGCATCGAAGGAAACGCCTCATACGAATCACGTTTCTTGTTACACCAAGCCGATGATCGTGTCCGGATGCACCTTAATCCAGGCGAAAAGACTGCTCCAGGAATGCACCTCTCCACAGGCGAGTGAATATGGGGACATTTCTATGCTAATCGATACATTCGGCTAGTCTTCTATGCGATCTGTGGTAGTAATCGAACGTACCAGGACAGTAGCTGACAGCGTGAACATTATTGTTTACTACCTGCATCGCTTGATGCTTAATGTCTTCCCCGACGGCGACGATTTTTCCAGCACGCTACATCTCCATGTCACAAAGCCACACACGTCATACAGGTGTTTCAGGAGCACTATCATACAGACACGATGACGTGTTGATTAGTGTATCCGTCTGATATGAACCCGACTGCCTCAGGTTCACAACCACAAACCACCCGCCCGTAATTTACAAAAACTGCCTTACATATGCGTAGATATCTGTTGCACATACCTCTACAAACCTCCTAAATATTTTTCGAATCCCCACCGCGCAGTATCCCTACTGTATAGCGTTCGATAGGTGGAGCAGCACACAACTACGCTGGTGGTCGCAGTATTTTAGGCTATCAGTTTAAGTGCTAAGGAAATTGATTTCTGTCATGCACCTTGCATGAAGTATGGAGAACATGATGTACAACACAGCAATAGATGTACTTAGCTGAGACGTATCACTTGGTATTTTTTTTTTACTTCTGATAAAGTACAGCTAATTATTTATTTATTAACATTGTAAGCAGTAATGTCTCAACATAATTTCTCGAGGTCGCAAGCGGTAACAGCGATGTACAGGGTGTAATGTGTATATCTGCGCAGGTATGTACGTCGTACGCTAATGTGTACACACATCAGTGTATTGCTTATTTTTTCTCTTTGTCGAACCGTCTTCCCGCATACATATCAAATAGTTTCAGTATGAATTTCTTACGATGATTTCATTGTGCGTTAAAAAATTACAATTATTTCGTCACTTCATCTGAAACTGTGTCTAAATTTTTCTTCACATACACACGTTTTTAGCATGATGTCGTATGTCTCACCGTGTTGCTTAGCTTAAATAATGTCTTTATTATCTGATCATGGAGAATGCTGTGGAATGGCATGTAAGAACTACACATACAATACAAACCAAACGATCCTGCAACTTATTCGATGCGATCCAACGAAATATGTCGTTTCTACGAAATGTTGGTAGTTGTTTCTTTGTAGCATACGATTTCGCGACGTTTAATTCTTCGACGATAGCTAACAAGTGCCCCCCTCCCCCCCCCCCCCCCCCAAGAACCATGGAACTTGCTGTTGGTGGGGAGGCTTGCGTGCCTCAGCGATACAGATAGCCGTACCGTAGGTGCAACCACAACGGAGGGGTATCTGTTGAGAGGCCAGACAAACGCGTGGTTCCTGAAGAGGGGCAGCAGCCTTTTCAGTAGTTGCAGGGGCAACAGTCTGGATGATTGACTGATCTGACCTTGTAACACTAATCAAAAAAGCCTTGCTGTGCTGGTACTGCGAACGGCTGAAAGCAAGGGGAAATTACGGCCGTAATTTTTCCCGAGGACATGCAGCTTTACTGTATGATTAAATGATGATGGCGTCCTCTTGCGTAAAATATTCCGGAGGTAAAATAGTCCCCCCATTCGGATCTTCGGGCGGGGACTACTCAAGAGGACGTCGTTATCAGGAGAAAGAAAACTGGCGTTCTACGGATCGGAGCGTGGAATGTCAGATCCCTTAATCGGTCAGGTAGGTTAGAAAATTTAAAAAGGGAAATGGATAGGTTAAAGTTAGATATGGTGGGAATTAGTGAAGTTCAGTGGCAGGAGGAACAAGACTTTAGGTCAGGTGAATACAGGGTTATAAATACAAAATCAAGTAGGGGTAATGTAGGAGTCGGTTTAATAATGAATACAAAAATAGGAGTGCGGGTAAGCTACTACAAACAGCATAGTGAACGCATTATTGTGGCCAAGATAGACACGAAGCCCACACCTGCTACAGTAGTACAAGTTTATATGCCAACTAGCTCTGCAGACGATGAAGAAATTGAAGAAATGTATGATGAAGTAAAAGAAATTATTCAGATAGTGAAGGGAGACGATTATTTAATAGTCATGGGTGACTGGAATTCGGTAGCAGGAAAAGGGAGAGAAGGAAACGTAGTAGGTGAATATGGATTAAGGCTAAGAAATGAAGGAGGAAGCCGCCTGATAGAATTTTGCACAGACCACAACTTAATCATAGTTAACACTTGGTTCAAGAATTATAAAAGAAGGTTGTATACATGGAAGAAGCCTGGAGATACTGACTAGTTTCAGATAGATTACATAATGGTAACACAGAGATTTAGGAACCAGGTTTTAAATTGTAAGACATTTCCAGGGGCAGACGTGGACTCTGATCACAATCTATTGGTTATGAACTGTAGATTTAAACTGAAGAAACTGCAAAATGGTGGGAATTAAGGAGATGGGACCTGGATAAACTGAAAGAACCAGAGGTTGTACAGAGTTTCAGGGAGAGCATAAGGGAACAATAGACAAGAATGGGGGAAAGAAATACAGTAGAAGAAGAATGGGTAGCTTTGAGAGATGAAGGCAGCAGAGGACCTAGTAGGTAAAAAGACGAGGGTTAGTAGAAATCCTTGGGTAACAGAAGAAATATTGAATTTAATTGATGAAAGGAGAAAATATAAAAATGCAGTAAATGAAGCAGGCAAAAAGGAATACAAACGTCTCAAAAACGAGATCGACAGGAAGTGCAAAATGGCTAAGCAGGGATGGCTAGAGGACAAATGTAAGGATGTAGAGGGTTATCTCACTTGGGGTTAGATAGATACTGCCTACAGGAAAATTAAAGAGACCTTTGGAGAAAAGAGAGCCACTTGTATTAATATCAAGAGCTCAGATGGAAACCCAGTTCTAAGCAAAGAAGGGAAAGCAGAAAGGTGGAGGGAGTATATGGAGGGCCTATACAAGGGCAATGTACTTGAGGACAATATTATGGAAATAGAAGAGGATGTAGATGAAGATGAAATTGGAGATACGATACTGCGTGAAGAGTTTGACAGAGCACTGAAAGACCTGAGTCGAAACAGGGCCCCGGGAGTAGACAACATTCCATTAGAACTACTGACTGCCTTGGGAGAGCCAGTCCTGACAAAACTCTACCACCTGGTGAGCAAGATGTATGAGACAGGAGAAATATCCTCAGACTTAAAGAAGAATTTAATAATTCCGATCCCAAAGAAAGCATGTGCTGACAGATGTGAAAATTACCGAACTATCAGTTTAATAAGTCACGGATGCAAAATATTAACGCGTATTCTCTAGAGACGAATGGAAAAACTGGTAGAATCTGACCTCGGGGAAGATCAGTTTGGATTCCGTAGAAAAATTGGAACACGTGAGGCAATACTGACCCTACGACTTATCTTAGAAGCTAGATTAAGGAAAGGCAAACGTACGTTTCTAGCATTTGTAGACTTTGAGAAAGCTTTTGACAATGTTGACTGGAATACTCTCTTTCAAATTCTGAAGGTGGCAGGGGTGAAATACAGGGAGCGAAAGGCTATTTACAATTTGTACAGAAACCAGATGGCAGTTATAAGAGTCGAGGGCCACGAAAGGGAAGCAGTGGTTGGGAAGGGAGTGAGACAGGGTTGTAGCCTATGCCCGATGTTATTCAATCTGTATATTGAGCAAGCAGTGAAGGAAACAAAAGAAAAATTCGGAGTAGGTATTAAAATCCATGGAGAAGAAATAAAAACTTTGAGGTTCGCCGATGACATTGTAATTCTGTCAGAGACAGCAAAGGACTTGGAAGAGCAGTTGAACGGAATTGACAGCGTCATGAAAGGAGGGTGTAAGATGAACATCAACAAAAGCAAAACGACGATAATGGAATGTAGTCGAATTAAGTCGGGTGATGCTGAGGGAATTAGATTAGGAAATGAGACACTTAAAGTAGTAAAGGAGTTTTGCTATTTGGGGAGCAAAATAACTGATGATGGTCGAAGTAGAGAGGATATAAAATGTAGACTGGCAATGGAAAGGAAAGCGTTTCTGAAGAAGAGAAATTTGTTAACATCGAGTATTGATTTAAATATCAGGAAGTCGTTTCTGAAAGCATTTGTATGGAGCGTAGCCATGTATGGAAGTGAAACATGGACGATAACTAGTTTGGACAAGAAGGGAATAGAAGCTTTAGAAATGTGGTGCTACGGAAGAATGCTGAAGATTAGATGGGTAGATCATATAACTAATGAGGAGGTATTAAATAGGATTGGGGAGAAGAGAAGTTTGTGGCACAACTTTACTAGAAGAAGGGATCGGTTGGTAGGACATATTCTGAGGCATCAAGGGATCACCAAACGGTATTGTGGCTCGTGGGCGGTTCCAGAGGCATTGCAACAGAATGGTATGCGGGTGAATTTGGAGCTGCGAGGAACTTATGTGCTTGCTGCACTGTGAGGAGCTCGTGCCGGATGGTGGTTAGCGATTTCCCGGCCTCAGTACAGAGACTGGGTATGGGCCCTGAACTATTAGCAAGCGTGGCTAGGTGAACCCGCCCGTGCTGGACAGCGTCAATGAACCTCAAATAAGATGGCCTCGCCGATCCAGTTCTGTGATTTAGAAGGAAAAGGACTTCATATTTCTGTCTGATAACGAGAAGAAACAAAATGAACGCCGATCCATACACCGTGCATCCGTAGTCCAGTAGGGAACGCACGAAGGCCCTATAAAATTGAAGCAGACGCGCGCCCTGTCTGCTCCTCAAAACCTTTAGCTAAGGCACTTTTTGATGTTCAGTGCGTTCATGGTTCTGACTTTCAGGTCTCCCATGTGTGGCAACCTCGACAATTTGGAGTCAAAAATGAGGCCCAGAAACATCACAGAGTCACTAAAATGAAGGATAGTATCCCTCATATGCAAGACGAGTAAATTAGAAATACCACGAGAACTATTAATATGAACAGACACACACACGAACTCACACACACAAACACACTTATAGGCGGAAAAGCGAAATCCCGTCTTTGCAGTTCACTTCTCTATCCTCCGGAGTGTGAGTTGCAACTGACGGCTCGCTGTTTGCAACACTGGAAAAGGAACAGAAAACAGTAAAATCGTCCTCAAATAAGAAGCACTGTATAGGACTACCGCAGATGTAACACTGTTTATGGCTGTGTCGTAGAGAGTAACACTTAAAACACTGCCTCGAGGGACACCATTCTCGTGTTCAAAACGATCAGACAGCGAGTCACCAACTCGGTTTCTGAGACAGGAAAGACCGTATAAAGATGAGGAGGTGGCCACGAAAGTCCCATTGATGCAGTTGCGTGAGAATACTTTGTCTCCAAGTAGTGTCTAATGCCTCACTGATATCAAATAAGATGCCAATAAAATCAAGTCTGTGTAGGGAAGACTGCTGAATAGCCACCTCTAACCGCGTTGGGTTGTCGTCAGTGGACCGAATACTCCGGAATCCGCACTGAGAGCGGCTAACGAGTTCCCTGTTCTCTAACAACCAGACCAGACGACGGCTAACCATTGACAGCAGGGTCTTTCCTACACAGATCGTTAAGGCGATACTCTGATGACTACTGGGACATATTCGATCCATTCCTGGTCTGAGGAGAGGCGTCAAAAGGGCCTCTCTCCAAGATTTGATGAAGTTACCTGTCTGCCATATAAGGGCAATACATTCGGGGAGGATTTCCTTTGAAGCTGGTGGCAAAGGTCGAAGCGTGCAGTATCGGATTGGGTCATGATTGGGTGCAGTATAATGAGTCTCGCACAGGACCGATTCCAGCTCCCAGATGGAGAAAGGATGGTTGTAAGACTCAGAATTGTTGGATCTGAAGTCAAGTTTTCCCCTTTCTGCAGTCGCACAGTAGCATCGAAACGCCGGATCCTGGCTGGCGTTGACAGTACTTTGGGCAAAATTCTCTGCCAGCGTCCAAACGATGTCTACAGGTGCTATTTAGGGACATCCCTGTTTCAGTAGTGCTGTTAATGGTAAATTGTGTTTACCAGATATCCTCCTCATGCCTTCCCATACTTTCGTACAACAAGTGGAATGGTTGATACAGTCCAGGAACGCTTTCCACGAACTTTCCTTGCTCTCCTTGACTACGCGTAGAGCTCTGGCTCTCGCGACTCGAAAGGCTATGTGGTTGTCTGCTTTAGGGCGGCATTTAAATCGTCGTAGCGCTGCACGTCTGTTCCGAATGGCTAAAGGGCATGCATGTGTCCATCAAGGTACAGGAGCCCTCCCAAGACGCCCTGAGGATTTTGGGAAGGGTAAATCAGCGGCATGATGGGTAATTCGCGCGATGTCGTCCACCGATTCCTAGACGCTGTTGCGAAGTTCAGTCACAGCCAGCTGGCTAGCAGCGTCCATTCAGACCTGCTGACCACCCAAGTTAATGGCTTCTCTTCATGTAGTGCACCATCCAGCAGGTGAGTGGGATATGGCCACTGTGATGAAGGTTGTCAGTGAGCTTCCATTGAACAGAGTCAGCAAGGACTGGAGTGCAGAAAGAGAGTCGATGGCAGAGAATGACCCAGTAGCAGTGCAGCAATGCGTTTGAGTACCTGTGCTGAGGATGCACAGCTCTTAAGACGTCATGACCCTACCCTGAGGTCTAGTAGAGGTCATGATGGGCATTGAAGTCTCGAAGTAGGTGAACTGGGCATGGGAGTTGATCCACAAGGTCTATGAGAGCCTAAGGGTTTATTGCATCTGCCGGCCGGAGTGGCCGTGCGGTTCTAGGCACTACAGTATGGAACCGCGAGACCGCTACGGTCGCAGGTTCGAATCCTGCCTCGGGCGTGGATGTGTGTGAGGTCCTTATGTTAGTTAGGTTTAATTAGTTCTAAGTTCTAGGCGACTAATGACCTCAGAAGTTAAGTCGCATAGTGCTCAGAGCCATTTGAACCATTTTTATTGCATCTTGCATAGGTAGATACAGCTAGTAGACAGTGATCCTCAGACACCCAAGAATTTCGACAGAAACTGTTTGTAGGTCATCAGTCAGGGGGAGCAGAGGAGAGTATAGCCACATAGTACATTGGCGCCAGTGGGTTTAAAAATAGTTTCTTACACTACCACTTTCATTTCCTCTACACGGGTTATGAACACATTAACGTTGAACAGTAATATGGGGACCATCTATCATGGGGTTGCACATTCACCTCGTCTTTCCCCCGGGGAGGGGAGCCCATAATGGGTGGAGGCTCAGTCCTGGCGTGGGATGGTTGCCCCAGTCCGATATCAAGGTCCATTATTTCTACCGAAGAGTCAAGAGAGACGTCAGATAGTATGACGTCGACATCTTCTGACATTTTACTACCCGACTCCGTCGGTGATGGACGTTTAGCCTTTGATTTTATTGCCCTGGTTAGGCTTCGGATCCAAACCAATGACAGTGGTAGAGGTACCACTGGACGGTGAACCAGAATGAACCTTTGGAGGAGCATGGAGGTCCGCAACGTTAACGACAACGGCTGATGATTTGGGAGAAAGTGTAGGCTTTGAAGCAACTACATCGACCCAAATGCACTGGAAACACAGGTTCTAATGCTGACACTAGCAATCTCCGTTTGGGTAGCAGCATCGGTCTTCTCAAGAGGTTATTTACAAGCAGAAGATGTAGCGAACTTCAGGGACTACATGGTCTTAAAGATCTTTTTAGCTTCTTCATATGAGATACGTCTGGTTGTTTTTGTTTGCTGTATCTTCCTTCCTTCAAGAAAGACACTGCAGTCCCTACTTCAGCAGGGTGACCGCCATCGCAGGTTACACACATTGGGGGAGATTTACAAACAACGCCTTCATGGGCAGCCTAACTATATTTACCACGATTGTCTGCTCCCTTACAACCTGAGGTGGTGTGCCCGAAAAACGCGGTGGCAACCAAAACAGCGCATTGGGTTAGTAAAATAAGGCCACACGGTGAGGTGGAGGAAAGCAGCCTTAACGTGCTCTGGAAGCTTTGTGCTCCTGACTCAGTATAAATGAGTGCAATGCTACTATATCATCCTCCATCCAGTTCATCGGACCACTCAGCTTTCAGTTATTTTCGGAGAACCAGAACCCTCTAAGTCAGAACACCTTCGCTATAGTTCAGGGTGTTGTGCAACTAACTTTCTATTGCATACTCCCAGAGGCATTGAGTTGTCTAGATGTTCTTCATTTTTTGGGAATTGGGTGTCCCATTTCGTAAGCGTTTGACAGATTTTAAACTTCCAGCGATTCCCTATAAACCTTTTTGTATATAGAAAGTTGACACTATCCCAAAACTCCCATCTTTCCGCTGAAATGGAAATGCCGTGTGGCTGGGGCCTCGCCTCGGGTAGACGCCACTGCGGCGACTTGCCTGTCGATGGGGATGAAATGATGATGATAAGGACAACACAACACCCAGTCCCTGAGCGGAGTAAATGTCTGACCCAGCCGGGAATCGAACCCGGGCCGTTAGGTATGACATTCCGTCGCGCTGAACACTCAGCTACCAGGGGCGGACATTCAGTTTAATTGTAAGAAAAACATTCTGAGCACTATAATGCGTTCAGTTTCTCGATGCTGACTATGTCTGTGTAAAGTCTGGAGGATCGGCTACATGAGCTCTCTTCTTTGATTGGGTATTAGTACCTACCAACTGCCCATCCTTTCCGATGGGAGATTTCGAAGGATCCACGCTGGTCCTGAGAGCAGCTAGGGAAATAAGGGCCACTCAGACAGAGCCCGTGTGCCTGAGTAAGCCTTATACAACTGAAGTGCGGCAAGTTCCCCAGGCATTTCATCAGCGCGTGGCAGACCTTGAGATTGATGGTTTACTTATAGAGCTTTATTCTGTGCTTGCGATCAGGGCAGTCAAGCCAAGATCCCCGTACACTGAGACATACTACGTTTCACTGCCACCCCAACGGTGGTCGCTGAAGCATGACCAGAACTTACGGTACACAGGACTGGCGATGCTAACTGAGAAGGACCTCTGTAGCACAATTGATTAAACAAGGAATAGGACAATAGGAAACGTCCTGCAAGATAATGACGTACGTTGGTAAGGGAGGAAAGCGTGTGTGTGTGTTTGGGTGTTTGGAGAGGGGGGGTGGAGATGTAGAGGAAGAAGAATATTTGAATACAGTAAGCTGGTCAAAGTGGATATAAGGTTGAGAAGTTTTGCAGATACTCTGAGGTGACAAACAGTCAAAAAGTCATCCCATAGCGATATTCACATGTACAGTACACAAAGTATAAAAGGATAGTTCATTGGCGGAGGTGTAATTTGTACTCAGGTGATTCAAGTGAAAACGCGCCACAGGAATAAACAGACAATGAACACGCCATGGTAGTTGGAGCTAGACACAGAAGACATCCAATTTAAGAAATCCTTACAAAAATTCAATATTCCGAGATCCACAGCGACAAGAGTGTGCCGCAAATACCAAGTTTCAAGCATTACCTCTCACCACGGACAACGCGGTCGCATGCGACTGAGAGTAGCGACGTTTGCGCGGAGTTGTCAGTACTAACATCCAAGCAACACTCCTTGAAATAACGGCAGAAATCAACGTGCGACTTACGACGAACCTATCCGTTAGGACAGTGCGACGAAATTTGACATCAGTTTGCAATGGCAGCAGACGACCGACGCGAGTGCCTTTGCTAGCAGCATGACATCGCCCGCGGCGTCTATCCTAGCGCCGTGACCATGTAGGTTGCACCATACATGGAGTGCCATGGCTTTGTCAGATGGTTCCCGATTTCAATTGGTAAGAGTTGATGGTTGACTGTGGCGCAGATCCCACGATGCCATGGACCCAAGTTGCCAACAAGACACTGTGCAAGCTGGTGGTGGCTTGATAATGGTGCGAGCTGTCCTGGCTCCGCTGGTCCAGCCAAGCCGATCACTGGGACATGGTTATGTTCGGTTACTTGGATACCATTTTCAGCCGTTCATCCACTTCATTCTCCCAGATGACAATGGAGTTGTTATGGATGACAGTGCGCCATTAGTTTGAAAACTGGTTTCAACAACGTTCTGGACAATTTGAAAAAATGATTTCGCAACCCAGGTCACCCGACGTAAATCCCAGCGCACATTTATCGGAGAAAATCGAGAGGTCAGTTCGTGCATAAAATCCTGTATCGGCAACACTTTCGCAATCATGGACGGCTGTAGAGGAAGCATGGTTCAATATTTCTGCAGATGTCTTCGAAAATGTTTTTGAGACCCTCCCACGACGAGTTACCGTACTACGCCGGGCAAAAGGAGGTACCACACGATGTTGGGGGGCATCCCATGACTTTTGTTATTTCAGTGTAAATCCACATGTTCAAATTAACCAGAATTGTTTGACTGAAGGTGTCTGATAATACCAGTGCTGCATGTGTGGTTTTCTTACTAGCGTGCGCGCAATATATTTATTTTATGATAGTGTTACTTGGACGTGAGTAATACAGGGTATAAGCGTTGCCGTTGGTCATCATAATCTTCTGCCTTTAATCTTCTTGCTTTTCGATCAACGAGTCGTACTTCATATACATATGTGCGCAGAAAAACATTTCTGTACGTAAAGGCTACGCTTAATACTTGAGCGGATTTTAGCTCGCAAATTATCTTGTAAATATTTATGCGATTCATAAATACATTTTGGTAGCAATTACTTTTTTTATAGCAAAGAGCTTCTATGATGGTTGTGGTAAAACCTCACTGAATTAGTAATGTTTCATTAGAAACCGACAAACGAGCTGCATACAGTATTAACTAGCGCTAAAAGAGTATGAATTTTTCGTCTCATTTCAGTGCAGTTTAAATTACTGGAAATAAAATAGTCATACACTGACACAAGTATTTCTGGAAAACAAATGTGTTAAACGTTTTTCACGTGAATTATTCATTGCAACTGAAGCAGTGCTGAGGTTCTTGAATAAAAAAATACGAGTATTATCGAATCAAATTATGAAGAATTTTGTGTCCGAGGGTTTAAACCACAAGTGATGCTCATATGTTTTATGCAACAAACTACCATTTACCGTCGTAGTGAAGGCTTTAATTTCGGCCTGTAGTGGAGAGTTTACTGATAAGTAAAGGTTGCGTCATTATGTTATAAAAGTACCTTATGTAAGTGGAAGGATGTTTGGGATTTAACGTCCATTGACATGAAGTTCATCAGAGATAAACACAAGAATATAATCAGGAAACATACGGAAGTCCGCCATGACATTATACACAGACTTTTCCCTTAAGCTATTTAGAGAAACAGGGGAAAATATGAATGGCGATGTTCAGACACGGCTTTGAACAACCATCGTAACGAATGTGAGTATAATTTCTTGCCCCCATCTCACATTGATGGGTTATTAGCACCACATGCGGTTTCAGGTGCTAATACGACGTAGTGGAAAGAGCTTAACAAGCTTAGCCAGCTTGAACTAACAGTGAACCTCTTAATATTCTTCTGTTCCATACTGGTGGACGAAAGTAATCAATTTCGTCGAAATAGATATTACTGCATGGCACGAATTGATTACACCAAGTGCTTCCATAAAATTGTAATGTTCTACGTTGAATAGAGGCTTTAACGTAAACGTCAACAGTAGTAATTCAGAGGCACTGAAATCTAGTCGATTTAAATCAGAAGATACCGAGGGAATTTAATTACGAAATGACACATTAGAAGTAGTAGAAGATTTCTGATAATTTGGCAGCAAAGTAGCTGACAAACGCCGAAGGAGAGAGGATATAAAATGCAGAGGTACAATTAAAAAAACACTTATTCTGAAAGAAAGGCATCTATTTACATCGATTTGTCAATTCGATAACACAGGGACATGTGCGTTTGGGCGGTGTGGAGTGAGGGTGGGATTCTTTACGGGGGGGGGCAGAATTGTAGTTGAACAGAACGGGAGAGGTTAACATGGCGAGTCGCATCAAATGACTCTTCGAACTGAAGACCACAATAATAACTACATATCGTGTATTAATTGGCATACGGGTAAAACGATCGAGGTTTACATAATGTTAAAGACCAATTAAAGACACGAAGACTAAAGTAAAAGATTATTTTTTAGAAACGTTGGTCATTTTGTAAAGTAAAAGATTATTTTTTAAAAACCTTGGTCATTTTGTCCTTATAGTGAAACCACATTCCCTGTTTTGTATAGGCCTGTTTGTCTGGACGTAGTTTTCGATCTCGTTTCACAATAGACCTTATGGATAAAAGGATATCATTTCTTTTAATAGCCCAAAAGCACATACAGATATATGTTTCAGAAATAAATCGCTTTCAGCTGTAAATGCAGGTTTTGTAACTTCAAATTATATCTTCAGGTGTACATTCTTCAATAAAATACTAAGCCCACGATACGGGAAGAAGGGGAACTCAATCTCGTAAAAATCCTGTTATCTGCAACAACAAAAGATTATGAGAAGTTTGAGTTCTCCTACATGCCGTATAATGAGTAATGGAAATAGTTTTAACTACTTTGTTTGTTATTAGTAAGCTAGGCGATTCTTGCAATGTTAACTACACAATTAAACTTGAAAAGATCGTAGGCTATTGCAACCGTAGTACTACAAAGGTAATACGAATATATAAGGGACGTAAATAAACTATCTCTTATTTCAAAAGTAGTGACCACAATTGTTAATACGTTAATTCCGCTGTGAGACAAGACGGTCAGTGCCTTCATGTAAAAATGTTTGCGGTTGCCTACAAAACCATGGTTGCACCCAGGCATGCTGCTCTTTGTCCGAAGCAAATTAATCTCCGTAAATGTCTTTCTTCAGGAATTGAAAAATATGGAAAATGCATGGGGAGGGACCTGGAATGTATGGAGGGGGTGTAATGTCTTCCCATCGAAATCTGCAGGGTAGTCGAAATAACCTTGCCAACATGGGGGCGGGTATTATTCTGGAACAGAATGATGCCACCCGTCAACAATGCTGGGTGTGTGGACTTGATGGTGCGATTCAATTTTTGCAAAGACTCGACGCACCTCCGTGAGTAATTTGTGGCGCCTGTTGTTTAGACTACGGTGCAGAGCTTACACATCCACCATACAGTGACGATCTCTTCCCATTTGCTTCAGACGAAAAGGTACACGCCTGGATACAACCATGGTTACAGCTTTTTTTCCTTCACTTCCCTGATTTAATTTATGCGGCTCGCCACAAATTCCATTCCCGTGCCAACATTTTCCTTTCAGAGTAGCAATTGCAACCTATTTCCTCAACTATTTGCTGGGTACATCCCAATCTGTGTTTTCCTCTACAATTTTTATTGTCTACAGCTCCCTGTAGTACCATGGAAGTTATTCTCTGATGTTGTAAGAGATGTCCAATTATCCTGTCCCATCTTCTTGTCAGTGTTTTCCATATTTTCCTTTCGTCGCCGATTCTGCGGAGGACGTTCTAATTCCTTACCTCATCAGTCCAGCTTATATTCAACATTCTTCTGCAGCACCACATCTCAAATGCTTCTATTTTCTTCTTTTCCTCTTCCCACAGTCAATGTTCACTACCATACAATGCTGTCCGTCTTCGTCAAATTAATGCCAATGTTTGATACTAGCGGGCTTCTCTTGGCCAGATACGTACTCTTCGTAAATGATAGTCTGGTTTTGTCCTCCTTGTTCCGTCCATCATGGTGAACCGTTAATTTACTTTCAAATTTTTTCTTAAAGAATTTACTTTATTTACTAGCGATTCATCAAGATCGTTAACACATTTAATTACACTAGGAAGTATTTGCCAGGAAGTAACTGATGGAAAATGAAATTACTTTTAGCAAATGTGAATTTTATTCCTAAAAGGTTTTCAGAAACTGATTTAAAATTATAATCAGAAAAGCACCCTCCTAATGTCAAGTTACAATTTTATATAGAGGCTGAAAGAACAATATTAACAGTAGGAGCCTTCGGGCTGAGAACCTTGCCTGCTCCCTTTCAACACGGCTGTAGTCATGACCGCTCACGACAACCTCTGAAAGAGTACACTGGTGGAAATCTACAACACACCAGATTACGTTAAGGAAAAATTTTTTTAACAACTCACACAAACACGTAAACTATGCACCCCGTAAGAGGGACGGAAATGGTACTACACTCAAATTATTTGCAACTGAAAGTGCAATTTTTTAAGGATTCTTACGGTGGAAGGCTGGCAACCTTATAACCTAAAATGACTATTTAAATAAAACCCATAAAGTGCAGACTTACATAAAAGGTACAAAGTGCTCTACATTACACATATACGACCTCGCAAGATGATAGGCAAGATAAAAGCATATTTCAAGAATTCGGCCTTTAAGCAATAAATTCGTTAACACCGAATCCGACAAACGTGGCAGAGGCAGCTATTAACGTATGGCAGATTGACAGGGAGGGGGGGGGGGGGGGTTACTAAACAACCCGAACCGCAGATTCCTCTAAACCTCCCCAATTCCATAAGGGAAAAACGGACCACTCAATTCACATATAACCACTTCCCGTGGATGGGCAAACGGAGAAGAATGGTGGGACGACCCCAAAACAAAGCGGCTGATGACTTCACGAAGAAAACAAGTAGAATTTAACAAGTAAATGGAACAACATATCTGCAATCACTTAACTACTAACAAACTGCGATTTCTGGCGAAGACCTGGCGCAGCACCACCCAACGATCTCCCGAACCGTCCGCTGCCAGCCGCTTCAACGGACGCAGCAAGGCGCGCCGATCTCCCGTCGCACGGCGTCGCAGCTCGTCCCGGTCAGCCCGATGTCGTGGTTTCGCTCCTGTAGCTCTCGCGTGAACCGCGAAGCCACTACCCCTTTCTATACGGCGTTGCGCACTGGATCCACGTGGGGACCTCACATGCGCCGACGCTCAAGGCGGACCAGTCGTCTCGTGTCTCAGTGTACGACCGACCAACCGACCGACCCAACCGCCAATGACCGTTGCCCGAGCAACTCCAGCAGACTGGCGGCCTAACGCGCATACTCAGATGCAGGAACTCAGCCCCGACCTGGCGACCACTAGCTGAGTTCTGTTACTGGCGGAGTGGCAAGACTCTCATTTTCTGGCTTTAAAGCTTGATCCAACCGACAGACATACTAACACTCCGACGACAGACAGACACTAACTGCCGCACAAATACAAACGAGAGACAGACCAGCAACTGGTGACGCGAGACTGACCTAGCCTCTCTCCGACTGACTGACAGAATCACCTCTTGCCGAGCTCTTAGCTCCCTTTACAAGCACGTGAACAGGCAACTTTTCCACTTTGCCACCAGGGGGACACCAAAGCTGCGATTGCCACAGCGGCGCCACCGCCAGAAACGGAGGGCGACTACTTTACACTACGCGCTGCGGCGCGCTCTTCAAAACAGCAAATTCTACCATGGCTCACGTGGGTCATTTTGCTGTCTAGTTAGCAGAATTCCTTAACTGCGCCTACTTCGTGATCACCAATTATGATGTTAAGTTTCGCGCTGTTTTCAATTCTGCTACTTTTCATTACTTCCGTCTTTCTCCGGTTTAGGATCGACCCATACTCTATACTCATTACTCATTAGGCTACTCATTCTGTTCAACACATACTGTAATTCCATTTCAGTCTCACTCAGGACTCAGGATAGCTTTGTCATCAGCGTATCTTTTTCGTTCATTTCCTTTCACCCTGAATTTTAATTACACTCTTGAACCTTTCGTTTATTTCCGTTATTGTCTCTTCGATGTACAGATTGATTAGTAGGGGAGAAAAACTACATCCCTGTCACACACCCTTTTTAATCCGAGCACTTCGTTCTTCGTCTTCCACTCTTGTTTTTCCCTCTCGATTCTTGTACATACTGTGTATTCCTCCTTTTTTCCTATAGCTTACACCTATTTTTCCCATAATTTAGAAAATATTCACCCATTTCTCATTCTTAAACACTTTTCTTAAATCGATCGATCCTCTGAACGTGTCTTTAGTATCCTTCAGCCTTGCTCCCACCATCAGCCGCAACGTCGGAACTGCCTCTCTGGTGCCTTTAGCTTTCCTAAAGCCGAAATGTTCTTCATCTTACAGATCATCGGTTTTCTTTTCCATTGTTCTGTATATTATTCTTGTCAGCAACTGGGATGCGTGAATTGTTAAACTGATAGTTCGACATTTCTCGCACTTATTGCCATGCTATCTTCGGAATTTTGAGGACGATATTTTGCCGAAAACCTGATGGTACGTCTCCAGTCGCATACATTCTACACACCAATGAGAATAGTCGTTTTGTAGCCACTTCTCTCACTGATTTCAGAAATTCTGATGGAATGTTATATATCCCTTCTACCAAATTTGATCGTAAGGCATCCAAAGCTAAATTCTGATTCTAGTTCTGGATTCCCTATCTCTTCTCTGTCGACTCCTGTTTCTTCCTCAGTCCCGTTGTCAGAGAAGTCCTCTCCGTCGTACAGGCCTTCGATGTACTCTTTTCACATATCTGCTCTCTCCTTTGCATTTAACAGAGGAATTCCCATTGCACTCTTAATGTTTCAACCCTTGCTTCACCGAAGATTATTTTGGCACTGGTATGTGCTAAGTCAGTCCTTCCGACTTTTTCGATTTTCGCACATATTTCATGCAACCATTTTGCCTTACCTTCCCTCCACTTTCTCACTGTTTCGTTAATAAGTGACTTCTATATCTGTATTCCTGAATTTTCCTGTACTTTCTCGTACTTCCTTCTTTCGTCGATCCGATGAAGTATGTCTTCTGTTACCCACGGTTTATTTGCAGTAATCTGCCCTGTTCCTTTGCTTATCTTTCCAGCTGCTGCTGTTATAGAGATGTCCGTTCCTCTTCAACTGAACCAACTACTGAGCTATTCACTGTCGCAATATCTATGTCTGAGACAAATTCAATCGTCTCGCTTCAGTCCTTAGTACTTCTGTATTCCACTTCTTTGCGCACTGGTCTCTTAAATTCAGCCTACACTTCATCATTACAGAATTGTGATCAGTCCAAGATCCGTAGTTAATCTCAAAAATTTTTCCATGTCAGCACTGAACACCTTGTCTCACAGTGGGATATGTTTATTAACGTTTATGGCGATTAGCTCCGACATAATAACTAACTTTTTTCCCATCTGCCTCGTTTTCATTTGACTGCTCCTTATAGTTAAGTCCCTAAGTTGTTAGAACCAACGCTCCTTGTCAGCTATAAATCAGAAGACTTAACTGTTTATTCCACTTCCCACCGTACGTAATGACAGGGACTCAGTGTCTTTCCTACCGTCATGTGACTTGGGTGTTGGTTTTGCAGCTCAAATCGAGAGAAGTAAAAGCGTGTCCGGTCCTCGTCTGCCTATGCTCCGAGACCGTAACGGATGCTAGACCTTCATCCATGAGTTGGCTCGGTGCTAGATTTTTTCAACAGATCTGTACCTATTTGCGAAGATAGTATGGCCTCATCAATCACGATGTCTGAAGTACCACAGTCTAAAATGTAGGCTTGAATACAATGTAGATTTGAATATCGTCTGTTACGGTTTCAGTTGCAACTTGTAGCGTTTGCTGACATATCTCTGTTCAGTATATCCTACAGGATGGCACACTTGCCTGGTGGACGAGTCCTTGTTGACTGCAATCTCACACTCTCTATTTCAGAGCGACGAAACGGAGAAATGATATGCGTGATGGGTTAGAGCACTGCTGAATTCGAGCCCTAAGAATTGTTTGCAATCCGAACAACAGCACTGTGTGAGGGACTAATTAGAGTCCGAGGTTTCCACAGCAACTCATATTTTACCAGGACAATGCCCGATCATAAATAGAGCCGAATTCTCAAGCGTTCTTTGAACTTGCTTACCTGGTCTGTACAGTCAAGTGACACTGGATCACGATAATATCTCAAAGTAGTGAAGATATTGGCAATTCGTAATTTCTGACAGTATTTCTCTTGGATAGCAACGGTTTCTCTTAGTAATTTACGATGAACATGGGCAGTCCTCACCGGACGAAACCTTTGTTTTCATGGTTACCGACCTGGGTCAGTTACTGACCACTCACCAACAAGGTATGAGGTCTGAATATGGTCAGTAACTGACTTAAGCAGCTAGCCACAAAAATGGAGGTTCCTTGCTGTGGAGATTGTTCAATTTAAAGTATTGGGAATTTGCTTTAAATGCTACGAAACATAAAACTGTGCATGTAAAATCGAATGATGACGTAGTAGGTACAGCAAATGGCTGACTTCGATTCGCTGGTTGCATACTAGGGAAAACAATCGTGCGAGCTATTCTAGAACATTCCTCTAGAATTTTGGCCCCGTACCAGACAGAATTAACAGGATATACTGAGCGTACTCAAAGCACGACAGCATGAATGCTTACAGGTATGTTTGACCCTACAGAGTGTCACGGATATTCTAAGAAACTGAACTGAAAAAAGCTTGGAAGTAGAAACAAACTATCCGAAGAAAGCATACTTCAAAAGACAACTTTAACCTATGAATCCAGAAAAATACTAACAGGCCCCACATATTGCTCTCGCAGTTTCGACAGAACTAGATTAAACTGACTATAATGTGAATGGAACGAGGAGAGTCCCTAATCATACAGTGGGATGTACTCTCTGCCATAACAGTGGTTTGCAGATTATGGATGCTGATCTAGAGTTGGATTAAGTTTGATAGGCAATCATAATGAGTTATCATAATGGTTTGAAGAATAATTCTTCTTTCACAAAATTTTCGCTGACTCGTGCTAGAAACCACAGTAATGTGCAACATTAAGAAAATTGTTTAATTGAACGTATCTAGATAGGAAGACTGTAGTGACTCTCGGCAGATCATTTAAACTATCTATTACATATATATGATTGTGTTTTTTTTATAGTTACCTTCATTTTTTACTCTTTTACTGTAGCCACATTTAAACATATCACTGAACTTAACCTATCATGTCGCACAGTGCACATGGTCTTAAATTAGAATGTTTTAAACTACAAAAACACTTATTCATCACATCTTCCATATCTTTCTCCCCGGAACAAAGCATTCAACAAGAGAGAAAATGTCTAACCTCATCTTACGCAGTCTGCCTTCACTTAAATTGACTATTCAGATAATCCAGTGATAAACAGAACTGAACCCTTTAAGTAACATAAAAAGAGCTTTTGACATAACAGTAAAATAACTGCCAGTATATACCTTTGGGAATAGCAGTGAATAAACCTTCTCAGTTTATTACCAGATTTGATTGTATAGGAAGAACTGTCCCCCACGACCGTGGTGTAATTCAGCACAGAAAGAAGGTCAGCATCGGTCGAAATATCATCCGTCGTTTATGTTGTGGATCTAGAATTCAGCTAAAGGCCAAGCTATAATATGCTCAGTAAATACAAAAATAACATAGGAATCGGAGGCGCGAGAAAGCACAATAACCAACAGTCATGTTACAGTTAACACTGCCAATTGCACAATTGCATACAATTAAAGCATAGTTATAACGGTACATAGTACAATATAACTTCCGTGTGTATAAGCATAAGTCAGACTGAGCCTGCTGTTTACAGAGTTAACATCGGTTTGCGTCATGCTGAATGGGCAACGCCTTCCACTTGCATTATCCATATATCAAAATTGTTTGAGATAAAACCAATTCACAACATTTCAAATTAATACGATTTGTATTTTGCTGTAACGATTAGTAGTATTTATTTAAATTCTTGTGTATAAATATTCTACTAACCTATCTTTATATAAACATAATGGAAATAAAGGGCTTTGCCCATCCAAAATGGCGTAAACCGAAGTTAACTATGTGGGTCTGTAGACAGCATCCTTAGTTTGACGTGCCTGTAGATGCCACAGTTAAACAGTAACACATATTTTTATAACTATGCTGACTGCCTGTAACAGCATGTAATTGTGCACTTGGCATTTTGTACAACTGTGTAATGGTACTCGAATAGTGTGTTTTTCCGTTGTGTGGCTCCTATGTTATTTTTGTATTTATAGCACTGATGGCGGATACTTAAATCTAAATCTGCAATAAGCAGAGATGATAGTAAGACCTATACTAACCTTCTTCCTGTCCTGAATCTGTTATGTATATTTAAGGCTGTCGTGAGGTGTGGGATGGTAAACATTTACACCAATGGCTCAGGAAAAAGCAATTGCACATGGTAATTTTAGTTGTTTGCGAGAGGTATTTATACATACCACTGTCAAAGAGTTACTGAAAGTAGTCCATAGAGAACACTTAAAGGCGAGCCTTCAGACACTCTCGCACTCTGCACATACTGGCCACGGAGGCCACAGTTTCCGACAGTTAATAACATAAAAACACCTCGAAGCTTACTGAAATAACTAAACCTTCCGTTATCGTAAGAGTGAGCACGCTTATCTCTTGAATGCCACATGTCCTCACCTCATTTTAACTACCTGATAACTCAAAGGATCTGAGTCTCAACGAACACACGGTACGCAAAATCTCTAATACACCAAGAACTCCCTTTCCAGAACGTTACTAACACGCCACATATTACAACGTAACAAATTCTCAAATAGTTACGAAATACGAGGCGGAGAAATGAACACGATAACAGCAAGTTAGCTCGAGGAAAGAAACAGGGCAAGAAACTCCAGCCAACGTCTTGGCATGCTAATTTACGCAACGTTTTATGTACGGAAACACGTAAGACACTACAAAGTAAAGCATTTATGTACTAAACGAGCAAGGTAATAAACTAGGGGCAGAGGGGCACGTTGGTTTTGAATACACTGCACTCATCAGAATGTAATTATCGTTTCCCGGAATTTATTGACTGATTGATTAATTAAACCTGATAGAAAATAGGTAATGGTGAAAGTGGTATAATTAATCCTCGCTCATTCCCTCAAGCGACGTATCACTTCAGGTACTATGCGGCGGCGGCGGCGGCGGTGGCGGCGGTGGCGGTGGCGAGATCTGTCACAGACAGTGTCCACGTCCCAGGTCCTCGCACGACTATCTTCACAGTCAATTGTTAATCGGTTTCCTCTAAGTTCTTTAACGCAGCAAAAATTTTCCACTTGACCAGTAATCATAAATTGTGCTCAGCTTGACAGTCATTTGTCTCACCAACATGAATGCCAGAGAACGCAAGAGCAATTAACGCCTGTTTATGATACATGGAAACATCTACTCGTGCATGTGAAAGATACACCCGACGTCTATCAAACCGAGAACTGAAATATTACATACAATCCAATTTCACACAGTTTGTAGTGTTTGTGACCAATGGGAATAACTCTCTACGATTTATGTGCCCAAGTAGGCAATCACAAAGGAACTTTATTGAATCTAGTAAACAAACACAGTAACAGTTTCTTGGAGCATCTGACATTTAGTCTGATTGGCAATCACTGAAGCACGGAAAGTCCTAGAAGTTGTAGGGAAGCAGCCTACTCACGCTGTAGTAAATTCACATCAGTTTCCGTTGTGTGCCAGCCAGTCTGCTGTAACTAGCTCTGACGTCATAAATGTTGCGCAATACCTTAAAAATCAAGCAAATGAACTAAAACTTTTCTAGCATGTCAGAAATAATACTAAATTAATGTGTGTTAAATATCAGTTCGATAACTTCAGCCATTTCCGAGATTTGGACGTTTTTCTGGAAAAATCATTGGCGCAACAGAAAAGAGCTAGAGACTTCAAAATTTATATTTAGATTCATCTTTCATAATGATTTAATAAAAACAGTACTTTGGATTTCACAAATTAAGACTTTAGTGGAAATTCATGATTTTGTGGTTTTCATCTCAAAACTGAAGGAAGCAAGATAGATTAAGTAGGCTAGTAAATAAGGCTAGGATGCTTAGATTTAAATAGGTTGGAGGTCCGCTATGATTATGAAGATGTGTAAAGTTTCTTTTTAATACCTATAAAATTATAGCGATAGCGGATCTCAACAGGGCCAGTTCAGAGCTCATCTAGTGCTTGCAGGGCAATTAAATTAATTCTCTCGCCTAAAGTATTTAACTTAGCCACGTCAAAATTTTATTATCAATACTTACCTGCGTGCTGAATGCACGTTTAAATTAAGAGCTTCTCCGGCCATCAGCCAAAGAAGCTATAAATTATTATGTAACTTGAAGTGGTGCGTTACTAGCCCAGCGGCTAGTCGGGATAGCGGATTTGATCAGGCGTTCCCTCAGCCGTCCGCACCGCGGCTTTATATATAAGAACACTGCGCGAGGAAGCAAGGCCCCAGTTCTCTCCAGACGCTGAATGACACGCCATCTGTGTCGGTAGTCGCGTCGCATCAGTGTATCTGCTACAAACAGCCTCGGGTGCCGTATTAAGTTACTAGAGATACGCGGAACCATGAAAACATTTCATGTGAAGTGTTAATTCTGGGATGATTTTCATTATCTAGCTTCAGTTTGCGTATTGTCGTATTTTCACGTGCCGTCGCGGGACAGTCATTCTACCAAATATTTAGCGTGGCGTTTGGTGAAATATTTTCATCAAATTATGGCGAGCATTCTTTTTAACATTTGATTCGGACATTTATAGTGCATCAGCGCATTAGACTCTGAACTGTTCTGTTAGTTAGGTTGTAGGGATACTTGTGGTTTTTATTAGTGAATTTCAGAATATACTCAACTATTTTGGAAAACCGTTTTTGATTAGAAATCCCGGACAATCTCCTAATTCCTCAGAGCTATAAGCTGCAGCTATAAGAACATTCTCAGGTAAAGTGGGCACTAGGATATCTATTTACTGGCTCCAAGTTTTATTAAATCACTTTCTGGGGGTCACGGAGTAAATAGAGAGCCAGTGTTGAGAACGGCAAAAGACAGCAATAACAACATTCTAAAAGCTAGAAACTGATTCAACATGCAAGCGTTTATACAGCAATAGATTAATTATTATTACAAACTCATCCGCCGCCCCTCATATGGTGCATCGGCCGGGAAATGTTTCTACAGTCTACAAATGTTTTTACAAACTTATTCATCCGCCGCCCCACAAAGTTGATCACTGATATTGCACTAAGCCGGCCGGTGTGGCCGAGCGGCTCTAGGCAATTCAGTCTGGAACCGCGCGACCGCTACGGTCGCAGGTTCGAATCCTGTCTGGGGCATGAATGTGTGTGATGTCCTTAGGTTAGTTAGGTTTAAGTAGTTCTAAGTTCTAGGGAACTGATGACCTCAGGTGTTAAGTCCCATAGTGCTCAGAGCCTTTTGAACCATTTTTGCACTAGAACGTCCTAGTAGATAGCCACTAATGTCTCAGTGGGATGTTCATATGTAGATAATGTCCACAGTGATAGTTTCCCGAGGCGGTGAGCTGAGATTCGAATAACACACAACGTCCCGCGAAGCCGTTGGCGGAGGACGTAGTTCGGCAATGGCCTAGGGTTTGGACGCGGTGACGAGGTGCTTCTTGGTCTGCACAGTGTTGTGACCTCTGGCCGATGGACCAGTAGGCACAGATGGTATAGGCGACAGAGCAGTGAAAGAACTCCTGTCCGAAGGACCCCTAGGTGCTGCTGGTGTTCAGCACGGAGCGCAGAACGTGCTCGACGAAAAGACTCCGACTTACGGGCAGCTCGGCCTGAGTTGTATGAACTCCGCTTTTAACCTGGGCATGCTTGCCTATTATCCAGGAAGGGAAAACGCCGCACTTTACTCTCATCCAAACATAGGTACGCCCAACCCAAGGATACTAAAGGAATCCTGTGTGCCTGCCCGTCTTCCTGCTGCGCTACACCAAGTAGCACTTATTTCCGTACGCTTCGATCGTATTATTATGAGCAGGCTTCGTAAGTTGATGAAAAGTCTTTTTATCCGAGTATCACAGGATGAGACTCAATGAAAATTATGTTCAATTTTGGTCATTGTAGACGATAAAATGGTGTATTTTATTCGTCCTTTAGTTCCTTCCCAGCGTATTCTGGGATAATTTATTTCGATATGAACAGTTTTCTCTGTAACTTCACCCTTTTTCGACTAGTACTGGCTTTTCTAAATTCGAACCATCATCAGATCACCTCATAAACATGTTTTCTATAGTGAGCAGAACCATCTGTGAAAATCGATATATCTTGCACTTAAGAACCTGAACATCTCTGTTAGATTGGTATGTCAGCTAAAGCATGGTTTCCTAAATCTAGTTTCTGTAACCTAAGCGCTTTCAGCCAAATATGACCAGTGTTATGCCAATTTAATTACTTTTTTCCAGGATGTGTATTGCGGGTTCACTTAATTCATTCTAAATGGCCAAAATAGTTCATCCTAAAGTTCCAAAATGCATTTTGGCGTACACAAAGGTCGTTTTTCATATTGTGTTAAACTGAAAATACATATCCTAGAGAAGGAACTTTTCTTTCCTATTAAGATTTCTTCGACAACGTTGCATGCTACTAGAATGTGGTGTTTAATATGGATTGAGCCATGTTTTCTTTTCCCAATTTCATTGTTCGCCCTAAGTTTAGAAAGCCTATATACTGCTAAATGGCCTGCAGTCCTTTGCACGCATTTCCACACACTTGTCAGCCTTAGACTTTATCTTCTTTCAAAATATTTATGGAATGAAGAAACTGCTGGTCAAATTTACACGCGGTAACACACTCGAGGTTCCCGAATGAGTGTTTTGTAACTTTCCACATAATATGCGTTGTGATACACCTTGCGATTTATTTGATGCTGCCACATAAAACACGCGAAGTTTTTTCCCTTGTTGACTTGAATTCTGTTTCGTGACTGGTATATAGCAGTGGCAATCGGTATAAAGTCAATGTTCTACGAAAGTAAAAGTACAATGTCTTAAGCATATATGTCTCAAGTTTACTACTAATGAAGTAGATACATATAAGACCCAAACAATTGTGACAAAATTACAAAATTTCTTTCATAACACTGTTAACAAAATAAGGCGTTTGCATTTCACGGATGAAGAGTGGTAGAAAGAGCTTATTGTCTTGTGTTATTGCATTGTTGGTTCTTAGTTCCACCTCTGTTGTTCCTAATGTCTCAAAGATTCTTTTCGTCATTGATTTTGTCACGCTTTGTAGTTCTCACAGCAAAATTGTTGCCCAGTCTTCAGGTATCGCTCTTTTCGTCTCCCATACGGCCTCAGACTGCACCCCACTGGGATAATCACGTCCGGCATGTATTCCCCAAAGGTTTTCCACCTGTTCAAATCCAAGCTACGTGCAGGCCATGGCAAGACATCGATGTCTTTATCTTAAAACGACTTTTTGTTGTAGCATTAACATAAATAGATGCATTATCTTGTTGAAGTTTCGTCCCGTAGGTCTTCATACACTGTCTGTAGCATCTCAGTATACATGTCAGAGTTCATTCTAGTGTCCAGCCAAGCAATAGTCAATAGTGGCTTACCAAAGTTTCTGCTCATTCGTACCTACTTCTCAGATCATGCCATAATATTAAATCTATCCTGCCCATCTAAATTAAACTTCTTCTCATCACTGAAAATCACTTCATCCGATTCTGAAGTTCAAGACATATGTTTTTATAAAGTGTTTACGTTTGGGTTTAGAGCAAGTATTTGCAGTCGTTTCTTAGATGGAAGATGTTCGTCGTGTGACAAATTTTGTCTTATGCGTCTGGCGGTTAATGGCAAATGTAAATCAGCAGCAAGCTGAAAGGAATAACAATCTGTGGTTCTTGGTTTGCGCTAAAATAACTCTTTCTATACAACTGTTCTCATTTGCCCATAATTTTAGTTCTGTCCATATACCACCCCCGACTAAAGAAATTATCAGTCACTGTACTTGAACAGCTCAACTTCTCGGCGATTTGACGATTAGAGAGTTCCAGTTCCTTGTACGTACTGATTTTTGCTTTTTCATCAGGTGATAATTATTTCCGCGTAGCACTGTCAAAAACGTGGTTAATGTACGCAGCCTCTTTCCTATCTGTAGTGAAGACACGTACACACAGACTAACACCGCACACAGCCGATTGTATTTTCGAGATCCACCCTGTATCACCTGAATTGTTGATGTCTTCTCATACACTGAACTACTAACATCAAATGCGGTGCCATCTGACTGCATCTGTCGGTATATTGAATTTCATACCACTGCATACACACAGCGCGCAACTATTCCAAAGTAGAAGGTTAATCTTCCTGCAAATATCCAAGCCTTTATATTGATTTTGCCAAACTTCTCCACAATCTCCTTTAAGTCTCGTTTGTTAATTTTGATCCCTCCACCGTTACGAAAAATGAGCTGGGGTGAAACTACTTCAGCGTACGTAAATCTGGCTATGCTGCACTCACGTTGAATTGAAAGCGCAACCTGTTGTGCGGCAGGCTGAATTGGTGCCGTGTAGCTTGATGGCTAGCGGAAACCCATGTTGGACTGCATTAACTATTGCGCTACACCACACATGCATTCTTGTGTGTTAGTAGCGGCTGCTTGAGTTGCTTTAACGGTTGCGCCGGAGCTAAAAGCTGTGGACTACGTCCGGTGGGAATACAGCCCAGAGTGCTAAATGGCTGCAGAGTGGTTGGGTCTAAATATCCTTCCAGCTCTTTTTTTTTTTCTTTTTGAATCATCGGTCTTATGATTGGTTCGATTAGACCCGCCACGAACTGCTCTCCTGTGCCAACCTCTTCATCTCAGAGTAGCACTTGCAACATCCATCCTCAGTTATTTACTCGATGTATTCCAATCTCTGTCTTCCTTTACAGTTTTTGCGCTCTACCGCACCCTCTAGTACAATGGAAACTATTCGGTGGCGTCTTAACAGAAGTCCCGTCATCCTGTTCCTTCTCAATGTCAGTGTTTTCTACATATTCCTTTCCTCTCCGATTCTGCGCATAACCTCTTCAGTCCACCTAATTTTCAACATTCGTCTGTAACACCACATCTCAAATACTTCAATTTTCTTCTGTTACGCTTTTCCCACAGTCCATATTTCACTAACACACAACAGTGTGTTCCAAATATTCATTCTCAGAAATTTCCTCCTCAAATTGAGGCGTATGTAATATACCAGTAGACTTCTCTTGACCAGGAATGCCCTTTCCGGAAGTGCTAGTCTGTTTTTGATATCCTCCTTGCTCCATCTGTCAATGGTTATATTGCTGCTTGGGAAGTAGAATTTCTTAACGTCACCTACTCCATGATCACCTATTTTGTTAAATTTCTCGCTGTTCTCATTTCTTCTACTTCTCATTATTCTCGTCTTTCTTCGATTTAATCTCAATCCATATTTTGTACTCATTAGACTATTCATTCTCTTTAGCAGATCTTGTAATTCTTCTTCACTTTTACTGAGGATAGCAATGTCATCAGCGAATCGTATCACTGGTATACTTTCACTTTAAATTTTAATTCTGAATCTATCTTTTATTTCCGGCATTGCTTCTTCGATGTACAGGTTGAAGAGTCAATTTGTTTCTTATACCCATTTTCATCCAAGCACTTCGTTCTTGGTCGTCCACTCTTGTTATTCCGTCTTACCTCTTGTATATATTGTATATTTCCCGTCTCTCCTTATAGCTTACCCCTATTTTTTCAGACATTCGAATATCTTGCCCCATTTTACATTGTCGAATACTTCTTCCAGATCAACAGGTCTTATGAACGTGTCTCGATTTTTCTTTAGTCCTGCTTCCATTACCAACCGCAACTCCAGAATCGCTTCTCTGGTGCCTTCACCTTTCCTAAAGCCAATCCATCGTCATATAACATCTCCTCCATTTTCTTTTCGAGTCTTCTGTGTATTATTCTTGTTAGCAACTGAGATTAATGAACTGTGAAGCTGACTGTGCGAAAATTATAGCACTTCTCAGCTGTTGCAGTCATCGGAATTGCGTGGATTATATTTTTCCGAAAATCAGGTGGTATGTCGCCATACTCATACATTCTACACGCCAACGTAAATAGTCGTTTTGCTGCCACTTCCCCCAATGATTTAAGAAATTCTGCTGGAATGTTATATATCCCTTTTGCCTTATTTGGTCTTTAGTCCTCCAAAGCTGTCTTAAACCCCGATATTAGTACTGGATCCCCTATCTCTTCAAAATCGACTCCTGTTACTTCTTCTATCACATCAATCATATTTTTCCCTCAGAGAGGCCATCAATGTACTCTTTCCACCTATCCGCTCTCTTCTCTGCATTTAATAGCGAAATTCACGTTCGACTCTTAATGTTACCACCATTGTTTTTAATTTCACCGAAGGTTGACTTTCCTAATGCTGACTCAGTCTTTCCGACAATCATTTCTTTTTCGATTTCTTCGCATTTTTCGCGCAGCCACTTCGTCTTAGGTCCCCTGGACTTCCTGTTTATTTCATTGCTCATTGGCTTGTATTTCTGTATTCCTGAATTTCCCTGAACATCTTTTACCTTCTTCTTTCATGGATCAAATGATATATTTGTTCTGTTATCCATGGTTTCTTCGCAGCGACCTTCTTTGTACCTATGTTTTCCTTTCCAACTTCGGTGATTGCCCTATCAAGAGATGTCCATTCCTCTTCAACTGCGCTGCCTACTGAGCTATTCCTCATTGCTGTACCTATAGCATTAGAGAATTACAAGCTTACCTCGTCATTCCTTAGCACAAGAGGTTCGATTATTAACGACCCAGCGTATAGGTGTGTTGCTGCAGATTATTTTTGTCTGAACTAGAAAGCAAGTGTCGTTAGCGGGATGGAAATGCGGCAACCCGCGGCACCTAGCTGTATTGTTGGTAGCTGACCGCCAGGAGACACAGCATTTACAGTGCCAGCTTCACGCAGGAGAGACCATTCGATGTACCGTGCAAAAAACCTTGGGGTAGGTTTACATTTACATTATAATCAAAGTGGACTCTATGCACACACGACAAACAGACAATAGTCATATCAGAGCGTGAAGGCTTTTATGGCTGGTGTCTTTGTTATTAAAACTTCCGGGCTAATAGGCTGTGGTCAAACAGGAGACATTTTTCCCCCTGACATTTTGCTGTCGTTGATTCACCTCGGAAAATGTTGCTCACAGTTGGCAACGAAACGTCAGGAGGAAGAATTTCTACTGTTCGATCACGGATTATTATTCCGAAAGTTTTAATTAATGGGAACGCTACTCCAACTCGGCTTATCCTCCGGTGAGCATGTCTGCACCTATTGCACTCATTTTTGTTGCTATGCGGCGCCGCAGTTCACCCGCAGCAGTTTGAAGCCGCACAAAATAAATACAAGCGACCGTAGAGGATAATGGTATAATGTGAGATCTGTACATCGTTTAGAACTGTATCTTGTGGCGTGCAGTCTTCGCGACGAAAATGACGTCACGCATGTGTAACTGAACTAACCTCGTTGAAGCAGAGTACTCAAAACGCCCTTAATTGCATGTCACCTCCTATCCAACTCGTCGCAAGTTGGGCTATGAACGAATGAGCCAGCGAGCAGCTACCACACGTACCGACAACTTATAACTGGCTTCCAGATCGTCTTTCAGTTTTGAGGTCGGCAGAGGTAAGGAGATGCTGGAGTGGAGGCTTTGGGGCGGGTCACAGGGCACCCCATTTCGTTTTTTATTTTTATTTATTTATTGTTACGTGGGACCAAATTAAGGAGAAGTCTCCACGGTCATGGAACGAGTCAATACATGAAATTATAACACGATATTAGAAACAGATAAAATGAAATATAAAAAAACATATTCAGGTGACAAGTCGTAAGTTTAAATGAAGAAAATCAACAATGTAACACTGGAATTTGCTTAATTTTTTAGCTGTTCCAGGAGCTCCTCGACAGAATAGAAGGAGTGAGCCATGAGGAAACTCTTCAGTTTAGACTTAAAAGAGTTTGGGCTACTGCTAAGATTTTTGAGTTCTTGTGGTAGCTTATTGTAAATGGATGCAGCAGAATACTGTACTCCTTTCTGCACAAGAGTCAAGGAAGTGCATTCTACATGCAGATTTGATTTCTGCCTAGTATTAACTGAGTGAAAGCTGCTAACTCTTGGGAATAGGCTAATATTGCTAACAACATACGACATTAAAGAAAATATATGCTGTGAGGGCAATGTCAGAATTCTCAGATTTTTGAATAGGGCTCGACAAGACGTTCTCGAACTTACACCACATATAGCTCGAACAGCCCGTTTTGGAGCCAAAAATACCCTTTTTGAATCAGAAGAATTATCCCAAAAAATAATACCATACGACATAAGCGTATGAAAATATGCGAAGTAGGCTACTTTTCGTGTTAAAGTGTCACTCATTTCAGATACTGTTCTAATGGTAAATAAAGCAGCATTTAGCTTCTGAACAAGATCCTGGACATGGGCTTTCCACAACAGCTTGCTATCTATCCGAACGCCTAGGAACTTGAACTGTTCCGTCTCGCTTATAATATGCCTATTCTGGCTGATCAAAATATCGGTTCTTGTTGAATTGTGAGTTAGAAACTGTAAAAACTGAGTCTTACTGTGATTTAGCATCAAATTATTTTCCACAAGCCACGAAAAACTTATTTCATGAACTACGTTATTTGTTACTGTTTCAATATTACACACAAGATCCTTCCTTTGCCTAAGGCGATACAGGTGTCCACCGTACCGCTCAAGGCGATTTCTGCTCACTCGGTGGTTTAGTCTCTTCTTTGCTGAGGACACAGCCTCATTGCCCGTGGGCCACTTACGACAGCCACAGCGAGGCACGCTGCGCAAGCAGCGAACTCTTCGATGACCGCTGCGCGCCGGCCTCCAGTGACAAGTGGCACTCGAGCCACCGCGACCCGCCCCCCGCAACGGCAGTAGGCGAACGCTGGTGGGTGGTTGCCCTCTGCAGCAGCCGGAATGCTACTCCCCTGTCTCGGGGCGGAAGTCGACCGTGCTGCCGGAAACCTGGTCTTGCCCGCTGCTGTCTGGCTCCGAGTCCCTTGCGAACTCAGAGGATTGAACCTTCTCCCCGCCGAAGAATTGAAATGTCGTCCTCTTTGGCCTCCAGTGTAGCACAGATCTTTGTCAAAGTGCTTTGTGACACTAAAGGCACTGGTATTACTTGACTGCCACCTGTTTATACTGGGCAGTGCGCATATGTTTTGCGAATGTGTCTCTTCAAGTAACGTACTGACACACATCAGGTTTGCGACATTGCGTTGGTTTCGATGGCAGTTAGCGGCAAGACTACTCGCAGTCCCGCTGAGCCCGCCGTTTTGGAATCTGTTGCTCCCACGTCAGTTCAGCTACTTTGCTACTCCTCGTTGCACAAAGTTACCATCAATAAACCCGCGCCTAAGTTACGGGTCCGGCTGTAATCCACTGCCGCAAATTCACACTAAAGCTACCCTATATGGGGCGCCGCTAGAGTTTCGATGCGTAAGTAATAACTCGTTCACGTAGAAGTGAGTTATGAAATTCGATGAATCTTAGAGCGAAAAAATGCAAGTGACCGGATGGCATCATTGGCCGGGAGTCCCCTATTCGGGTAAGTTCGGCCGCCAAGTGTAAGTCTTATTTCATTCGATGTCACATTGGGCGACGTGCGCGCCGCTGATGAGGATGACATAAAACCGAGTCCCCGAGCGGTGAAAATCTCCAACCCGACTTGGAATCGGACCCGGGCACGCTTGCATGGGAGGCGAGCACGTTATCACCCAGCTAAGCAGGCGGACATCTTATAGGAATACTGTGTGTCTCATGTAGCCTAAGGATCAGAATCTCGCAGTTCACAATGAAGTCGATTAGTGATAGGAAGATGTTAAAAAAACTTCGACAGTTAATGTCATAAAAACTGCCCCACAATCCGCCTGCGCCGCGGATACAGATATCACTGAAACGCTGATTAGGTCTCATTTCTCTCCTCGGAAACATCACGAGGCAGAGAAAATCCCTGACCCCGCCGTCTTAGGCTCTGATGGTGTCTCAAACATTTCCAGAAAATGCAAACACTATCCACCGAACATAAAAGTCAAATCACTTGTGCTTTGATTGTGTGGAACTAGTAATATATGAACAAGTGGCATACGATCCAAGAGCAGTGATAAATAATGTCGTTTATTTTTAGTCACCAGTAAGTGAATAAATAATAAGTAAATAAATAAATAAATATGTGTTTTTATGTTGCAACCGTTAAGAGGAATATCCTGATTTTTTGCAGTGATCTACAACGTTCGACAGCTTTTCGAAGCGATTATATAATATCTCCTGCCTTGACTCAGATGATTTTCAGCGTAAATAGTAGTGTGAATTATGGATGTGCGCCTTTGCCAAATCATCTCTGGTAATATCAAGTTCATCGTCGATGTCTAAACATCGATGACCGATAGCAATCGACTCAAATCGTAGTTAAGTGATAAATTAATAGAATTGCATAAAAAGCAACATAGATCTAATATCATGCTTATTAATCAATGATGAACATTATATACTTCATAAATTTTGGTATGCTAAATGATGAATAAATAGGACGGCGTAAGAAGCAACATAGATCTTCAAAAATGGTTCAAACGGCTCTGAGCACTATGGGACTTAACATCTGAGGTCATCAGTCCCCTAGAACTTAGAACTACTTAAACCTAACCAACCTAAGGACATCACACACATCCATGCCCGAGGCAGGATTCGAACCTGCGACCGCAGCGGTCGCGCGGTTCCCGACTGTAGCGCCTAGAACCGCTCGGCCACTCCGACCGGCGGAACATAGATCTAATCTCATAACATTTGGTATACATGCTGTACAAACAACATTTTTGAAAGATATTACCCTTTGAGTCTGTTGCGTTGTTGGCTGATAACAAATATGTTTCTTTAGAACAGTCTTTCAGAAGCAGGCTACCTCTGAATTGCTTAATAGTAGGTTTTGATTCTATACTTCTAATGGATCATGTTTAAGACCTCGAAGGCGATCCTTCAGTTAATAACTGAAATATGATGGTATGTCTGTTTTACTCTATAGATCATCCCTAATACTCTGTATTGTTACTTGTCAGATATCCTGATATTCTACATACTAGGTAGTGGAATTATTTCGCGGTGTGCAAGGTTCTTTTCCAAATTTCTTGAGTAGCCACTTCTATAGACCACAGAATGTCACAACCATCTGCCATATCTACAATATCTGCTGCCATTAGTGATATTATTAATCAATGGCGTAGCTGCATAAATTTTTCATTCATAAAGAACGTTGAGTTATCTCTAGAGTACACTTCTTGAACTAGTATGAGGTCTGAATCTTTTCATAGTTCTTGAGTTGTTGCCGCTCTTTGTTTAAAATCACATTCTTATTCTTTCCACACATGTAATCACCTCTGACAGTTTTTCAGTCTTTTCATCATTTCTTTTTGCTATAAATTCAACCTTTGGGTAACGTCGTTGGCCTATATTTTATATTTAACATCGGCGTTGTGTCAAATACCAGTACAGATAATGAAAAACTATTTTCTAAACTCCCAGCATCGATATTTTGTAAATATTGAGGTTCATAACCAGTTTGAACACGACAATTTCGTTTCTTCTGTCAGTGTGTTTGTTTCCAAACTAAGACTGTGCACGATTGGCCCTCTTTTGGCTACGGCACAGAGACCCGGATAAAATTATTTCACTCTCATCGGCGGCCGGTGGAACGCCAAGCGCTCCGTGTCCGTCCGCTTTGTGAGTGTTCTGATGGAAACACGGCGGCGGGCTTTGTGCAACCCCGGGCGCGCCGGCGCTGGACACGGACCATTGCCCGCAGGTTCCGGACTGACGTCAGCCGGCTTGCCCAACACGGTCGAACCCGGCGCTTGCTGCTGGCGCTTCTGGTTTCGCACAACGTGAGCTGGAGATACTACGTTGCTGAAACCGTCGTTTATGTGGCCCTGAGAATGTCTCCAATATCACAAGTGAATTCTATGCCTCCCGTCTTCCGGATTTGTTTACTTCCTAAGGTGGTAAAAATAAATGAATATATTGATAAAAAAATTATGGTAAGTTCTATGGGTCCAAATTGCTAAAGTTATCGGTCCCTAGTCTTGCACACTACTTAATGTAACTTCAAGAAACTTACGCTAAGACAACACACACACCCATGCCCAAGGGAGGACTCGAACCTCCGACGGGGAGAGACTCGCGAACCGTGGTAAGGCACCTGAGACCGCACGGCTATCCCGCGCGGCAGTATACTGATACAAGGAACTCATTTCCGGAGTGCATTCTCCTAGTTATTCCAACAACAGTGGCTCTATGGTTAATGGTGTGCCTCTGGGTTTTCAACTGAGTTGTTGTTTTCATTTTGTGCACAATACTGTAACGACCGAGGCTGCGGACTTCTTCACGTACTCCCAGTTGTTCCGGTATACTTATGTACTCAATGTCTGAACTCTAACCACACTGTTAACAATTGCTAGTAATATACCGCTTTTTATAGCTGCTATCTTGTATAAGTAGTTTTGTTATAGTGAGTGATGGTAGGTAAGCTAGTAATTTATAAACATCTGGGTACAGCCTTGTGTACAAATGCGTAAGTGTATTTAAAAATGTCTATGGTGCCGGTATATAAGTACATAATGAATGTGTTTACATAACTTCGCCGTCTGTCGAGTCATAATAAAAAAATATTGACAACAACAAATGATTTTCTCGCTTATTAATTATTATTTGCATGATCTTAAATCCACAGTTCTACTGCAAGGACATAAAAATTTTGTAATCTGGAGGCACTTGAACATGCCATTTACAGCTTTCAAAGAGAAAAACGCGTTTTTTCTAAGTGCTGACAGTCGTGAGTGTTTGCTCTTGAGCTTTATTTATGGCCATTCCAAACGTAATTATAGACACTGAAAAAAAGGAAAGATTGTTATAGAAGAAAGAAACAAGTAAAAGTTGAATCCTATTCAACAATACTTTTTTTAAATTATAAGAAATATAATTTTGCTCCCTCAAAAAAGGAAAAAAATCAGTACAACGTACTCATAGGAAAAAGGATAGCGAAGAAGAACACAATAAATAGATAAACAACTGCTTAATTTCTGACTTAGTCGCCTGACCATATCATCAAAGCTGAATGAAACAACGCTGAACACGATCTCTACGACGAAATGGATGCCTGTTCAAAGAAATTTTACAGTTTTTATACCTGCTATAACGTCAGGTGCTCTCACGCTTCCGAGTGTTTATATTTTTTTAACTCATAATACTAAAAAGTATCAGATAGATTATATAATGGTGAGGCAGAGATTTAGGAACCAGGTTTTAAATTGTAAAACATTTCCAGGGGCATATGTGGACTCTGACCACAATCTATTAGTTATGAACTGTATATTAAAACTGAAGAAACTGCAAAAAGGTGGGAATTTAAGGAGATGGGACCTGGACAAACCGACTAAACAAGAGGTTGTACAGAGTTTCAGGGAGCGCATAACGGAACAATTGACAGCAATGGGAGAAAGGAGTACAGTAGAACAAGAATGGGTAGCTTTGAGAGATGAAGTAGTGAAGGCAGCAGAGGTTCGAGTAGGTAAAAAGACGAGGTCTAGTAGAAATCGTTGGGTAACAGAAGAAATATTGAATTTAATTGATGAAAGGAGAAAATATAAAAATGCAGTAAATGAAGCAGGCAAAAAGGAATACAAAGGTCTCAACAATAAGATCGAAAGGAAGTGCAAAATGGCTGGGCAGGGATTGCTAGAGGACAAATGTAAGGATGTAGAGGCTTATCTCACAAGGGGTAAGATAGATACTGCCTACAAGAAAATTAAAGAGACCTTTGAAGAAAAGAGAACCGCTTGTATGAATATCAAACTCAGTACTAACCAAAGAAGGGAAAGCAGAAAGGTGGAAGGAGTATATAGAGGTTCTATACAAGGGCGATGTACTAGAGGACAATATTATGGAAATGGAAGAGAATGTAGATGAAGATGAAATGGGAGATACGATACTGTATGAAGAGTTTGACAGAGCACTGAAAGGCCTGAGCCGAAACAAGGCCCCGTGAGTAGACAACATTCCACTAGAACTACTGACGGCCTTGGGAGAGCCAGTTCTGACAAAACTCTACCATCTGGTGAGCAAGATGTATGAGACAGGCGAAATACCCTCAGACTTCAAGAAGAATATAATAATCCCAATACCGAAGAAAGCAGGTGTTGACAGGTGTGAAAATTACCGAACTATCAGTTTAATAAGTCACTAACGCGAATTCTTTACAGACGAATGGAAAAACTGATAGAAACCGACCTCGGAGCAGATCAGTTTGGATTCCGTAGAAATGTTGGAATAAGTGAGGCAATACTGACGCTACGACTTCTCTTAGAATAAAGATTAAGGAAAGGCAAACCTACGTTTCTGGCATTTGTAGACTTAGAGAAAGCGTTTGATAATGTTGACTGGAATACTCTCTTTCAAATTCTAAAGGTGGTAGGGGTAAAATACAGGGAGCGAAAGGCTATTTACAATTTGTACAGAAACCAGATGTCAGTTACAAGAGTCGAGGGACATGAAAGGGAAGCAGTGGTTGGGAAGGGAATGACACAGGGTTGTAGCCTCTCCCCGATGTTATTCAATCTATATATTGAGCAAGCAGTAAAGGAAACAAAAGAAAAATTCGGAGTAGCTATTTAAGTCCATGGAGAAGAAATAAAAACTTTGAGGTTCGCCGATGACATTGTAATTGTGTCAGAGACAGCAAAGGACTTGGAAGAGCAGTTAAACGGAATGGACAGTGTCTTGAAAGGAGAGCATAAGATGAACATCAACAAAAGCAAAACGAGGATAATGGAATGTAGTCGAATGAAGTCGGGTGATGCTGAGGGAATTAGATTAGGAGCAAAATAACTGATGATGGTCGAAGTAGAGAGGATATAAAAGGTAGAATGGCAATGGCAAGGAATGCGTTTCTGAAGAAGAGAAATTTGTTAACATCGAGTATTGATGAAGTGTCAGGAAGTCGTTTCTGAAAGTATTTGTATGGAGTGTAGCCATGTATGGAAGTGAAACATGGACGATAAATACTATACAACATGTACATTATGCAAGCAGGACATTTCTGGTCAAGAGAAGTCTACTAGTCTCAAACGTAGGCTTCAGTTAGAGGAAGAAATTTCTGAGAATGTGCGTTTGGAGAACATCACTGCATGGTAGCAAACACGGGCTTTGGGAAAACCGGAACAGAAGAGATTCCAAACATTCAGAATGTGGTGCTTTAGAAGAATGTTGATAATTACGTGAACTGATAGGGTAAGGAACGAGGAGATTCGGCAGAGAATTGGTTAGGAAAGCAGAATATGGAAAACATTGACAAGGAGAAGGGACAGCATGATAGGACATCTGTTAAGACATCAGGGATTAATTTCCATGGTACTAGAGGGAGCTTAGGGAGTAAAAACTGTAGAGGAAAACAAAAATTGGAATACACCCACCAACTAATTGAGGTCGCAGGTTGCGGTTGCTACTCTTGAGATGAAACTATTGGTACAGGAGAGGAATTCTCAGGGCATCAAACCTGTTAGAAGACTGAGTATTCAAAAGTCTGCAAGAAATTTAATACATTTTTAACATGATTTATGTTCACTGATACAAAGGAAGAGGTGTTAAATTCCCTACTTCACCTAAAAATGGATTCTTTGTCTCTCTTTAATTTTTTCCACTTTATAAAGTAGCCTACGTCGTTCCTCAGGGCTCAAGCTATCTCCGTACCAAATTTCATCAAAACACAGAGTTACTTCGTCAATTATGTTATTAATATAGATTAGGCTTTAAATTAGCAACACGCGCTATACTCTTTGATATTCTTTTTTTATTTTATGCTCACAATGATCTTCCTTGAGATGGATATTGTCTCAGCATTTCCCAGATTTGGTGGTTGGTATGGCCGGTGAGATCTTAATAAACTGAGTGCAGACTCCCAAGCCTTGTTTAAATTGAAACTTCTTCTCGATTTATTGGGTTTCCCGACATCCTTGTTTCGATATACCTCTTGATTAAACTGTTCCAGAAACACCAAACTCGTGCAAACGCCTCTGTTGGAATAAAGCGGTCGGAAAAATTAACAAACTGGGATGGAGGTTTCAATTCAAACAAAGCTAAGCATCTGGCACTCAGTGTTTAAATATCTCGCTGGCCATTACATCCTCCAGAGCTAGGATACACTCAGAGAATATGTGTTTCGTGGATATCAGTGTAGTCTGCACGAAACGAAAGAGTATTAAAAAGTGTTGCTGTTTCAGGAAGCGAATTCAGATATACACAGAAGCTAGAGTGCATCTCTACTTTACAGTCTGGTTGACATCCAGGCAGCGAGCTCCTGAAAAAGTTAACTGCATCAGTCGTCGAAATATTGTGCATAAAATTGAAGCATTAGCTCGGTTGACCGCCCAGAAGCAGACTATTAATCATCCACACTGAGAAAACCTCAGAGAGAAATTTGTTTCCTTCTTTGCATGTAGGAACAAAAGAACTTCTGTGATAATTATCTGTGATCAAATGTCACGTTGTAGGCCTAATTGTTGTTGCCTGGTTGGCTGGTTCATCCTTAGTCCCAAATCCGTTATCAATATACTGATCGCTTATGTAGCATGAACATATAATACGTACTAAATGGGAAAACTTAGAACGGTCAATAGATGGTGGAAAAAACGGTGGTAGCTCACAGAGACCTGATGGCATTGAAAAGTGACACTACCATAGATTGACTGCATGCAGAGTATTTTCCGTTCTCATTTTCCCTCAAAAATCATGTAAAACGTGTTTTTCATCGAACATCTCACGTTACGAACTTTTGAAATGAGGCAAGTTTCTCGCATTTCCCACTGCCTTTCCGTCGTCGTTAACATAGAAGGAGTAATAAAAATATAGTCCCTAGTCGAAGGTATCACTTAGTCTACCAAACAACAAGACTGGTTTCCTGGCACTTCAGTCGCTATTTGTCTGAGGTAACCAATATTTGTTGCCATATAAATTGTTGTGTCTAGACAAGACAGCCTAGACACAATGAGAGGAAGCCGAAAGGCACGCGCTTAAACTCACGCAGGCTGGCGTGATGTCTGAAACAGGATACGTAATGAATGCTATAAAGAAAAGTACGTAGCTTCTGGAATACTTAACTTTAATCCACATTTGTAGAACGTCGCTCTTGATGATACAGGCTTCACAATATTACTTATCAAAGCTATGGCGCCTTGCTAGGTCGTAGCAAATGTAGCTGAAGGCTATGCTAACTATCGTCTCGGCAAATGAGAGCGTATTTGTCAGTGAACTGTAGCTAGCTACGTCGGCTGTACAACTGGGGCGAGTGCCAGGACGTCTCTCTAGACCTGCCGTGTGGTGGCGCTCGGTCTGCGATCACTGACAGTGGCGACACGCGGGTCCGACGTATACTACCGGACCGCGGCCGATTTAAAAGCTACCACCTAGCAAGTGTGGTGTCTGGCGGTGACACCACATAAATTACTTGTGTCAATTTCTGTAGCTTAGCAGTTATTCCTGCTTCTCGCGTTGGACGAGTTGGATGTCTTAGTTCCGTGGCTTTGCGTGTGGTCTTAGTTTTCCTTTCAGTGTCACGTGACTCCTTGTGCGCATCGCATTGCTGTTTCTCGCCTAGGGCTTGGTGTTTGTGCAGCCCTCCCTTACGTGACTTTATGCCGTGATATCCAATATGCTTCCCACAGCTGTTACAGGCATGAGCAGCCTGGCTCTTTGAAGATACGCGACTGGTTGGTGGACAAGTTTAAGTTTACTACAGATCACGTGTATTCCGATTCTGAATCATATGTGATTTATTTTTAATTTCTTGACCCATTTCAGGTTGATAGGAGACTATCACGTCACGCTTCTCATTGTGTTGGTTCCAGTAGCACGGTTCTTCTGGCGAATGCAGAAGTGAGCTATACAAATGTTGGAGCTTCTTAATCTTCCACACGATGTACATGACAGTTTTCGGAGTTGCAGTCTGCTTTCTGGGGATGTGCGTCTTATTGGAAGAGTACACTGGTCTGTTCATCACCATTTATAAGTCTATCGTCGTTTTAGGTCAGAATATATAGTGATCAAAAACAATATTCCCTCTCACTTGCAGGGTACGTGGTTATCTAGTTCGTATTACTTACACTGGAAAGGAAGTAGACTACTTTACTTGTAATCAGAGTATCCACCTCGGTACCAACTGTCTGCGTCGTGTGGTGGTATTAAAACCCTCTTATGAGCTGCTTAAAAAATTGACTTCCGCGGATATTCACCCACAGGATTCTGCAGCTGATCAAACGCCGGTTATTGAGGATCAGATTGGACCTTTGATGGATAATGCTCGTGATTTTTACCCGCTGGCTTGGGAAAAGGCATTAACATCTTCATTTCCACTTATTTAAAATAAGCGTCGCGGAATGCGGTACAATGATGCAGCTTACAAGACTTTTCCCTTTGCTGGCCATTCGGATAGCTCTCCATTGAAGGACTCTCTTCACCGGCCTCTATTTGCGGACTAGGTTTCCACGGGTGCTTCTGCAGCAGACCAGGTGGTTACTGATAATTCATCTAGCTATTTTGCTGTCATCGATGTCGCCCCGCTGAAGCCGCCTGTTAAGGATTCTGTTTCATGGTCCACATTGTCTCTCGCCGCTCCATTGGAAACCTCTACTGTTATCTAAGCTTCCCAAACTCATTCTGCAGCTTCTGTAGCGACCTCCAAATCACAACCTATTGATGAGCGTAACATGACTGATTCCCATGGTAGGAGGACCCCGTCATTATTCAAATCTCTCTACGCGAACATCTGTCCGTCGATGAGTGGGATGCAGGTCTCTTCCACTCTGTATGAAATATACTTCCTACATGGTCACCCACTCCCCTCCCCCATATAATCGCATGAGGTAACGGTAATTCCAAGGAGCCGCAGTAAACAACGTATGCAGCCTGAGAGAGTCGCATCACGGAAGGAGATACAACCGTTGGGAGGTATGGGAGATGTTCACATTTCTTCTCCGTCCGCTTCGTCCATTGATTCTGTCACGGATACCGGTACATAGCTCCATTAGATGATGGTATTTTTTGTAGCTTTTGTTCCGGTTTCGTTTTCTATATGCAGGTATCTACTTTTCTCACTTTGAATATTAACGTGGTTGGTTCTGAATTTCGGCTCGCCGATTTGCAACAGTTTATACATGGCTTTGCCGAAGACTTTATTCTTTTACGGTCGCCGCTACGGTCGCAGGTTCGATCCTGCCTCGGGCATGGATGTGAAGATTTAAGCATTTTTCCCACCTGCTGCTAGAGAAAGGAATTTAAGTGTGAATGACAGAGTACTGACCAGACGTAGATGTAGATATATGCATCAACGCGACGTCCTAGTGAATTCCTGATGCGCTGATGGATTCTTGCCGAATTGTACGTCTTGTACAGTGATTCCGCATACATGACGTTTCAAGTGCCCCACAAATAAAAGTCTAATGTGTTCACGCCGGAAAGGCGTGGAGCCCAAAAAACTGATGCAACTCTACTTACACATCTGAAACGGAATCTGTTCTTTAGAAACCTACTAACATTAACATTGAAACGAGGTGGAGTTCCATCGTGCATGAGGTTTTGTCGCACTCATAAAGTCAGGTGTTCTAGCAGAAGAAGTAGAGTATTTTCTAAGAAAGCATGGTAAGTTTCCCCATTGTGCCTGGGCGGAAGAATGTGAGGCTCTAACATTCAGTCACCAACAAAGGCGCCCCAAACGGTGACAGAAAATCTTTGTTGGTGAGACGATTGTAAAATCTGTGAGGATTCTCCGCAGCCCAAACGTGCTACTGGTGAATGCTTTCCGTCTGATTTCAGTCACATCCGTGAACAGCACATTCCACTAAAGTGAGGATCGTCGTTCGTCGAATGAACCGTTGCAGAAGAGCACCTGTGCGAGGGTTTCGACTTCTGATAGAGCCTGCACACGCTGTACATAGTCCGAACGCATCAGGTTCTCATGTGGCACTCGCCATACACCCATGAGGTCAACGTAACTTATTGAAGCAAACTGTCTTAGGCTGACATTAGGCTTGTACTTAACTGCTCGAAGAAGTGCCTACGCCAGCTGAAGTTTCCTCCCTCAAGTCGCAAGCAGCAGGCTTGAACGTCCCATGCTCCTTAGGAAGACGATCAGTTGCTTCAAACGTTCTCTTCCGGGGTACAGTCTTTCTCGAAATCTCTGCCGATACAAACGTAGATCGCCACGCCCATTACCATCTCCTAATACCTACAGCATAAGGGCACCTGCCAACTCCGCATCAGAATACACTCCAATTGCGCAAGACCTACAACCAAGCTCATGATGAACAGTATTGTTCTAAGTACTTGATGCTAGTCACATACCAAGCAATAAAGTGTCAACATTACGTTAGTTCAATTGGAACAGCAAACAGTGGTGGTGAACCTAAGACTTACAACGTAATGCACATTCTAGCCAAACGTAGCCAAGAGGATATTTCGAACGTTTCATGTAAGAAAACGGTTAATATGATACATTTTATCCCTTTAAGTTTGAGGAATGTTTCCTGAAAGTTTGATCATACCTTTTGTTGCACCTGTATATACACATGTAGCAACATCTAAAGCTACAAGGTCACGAAGCGAATCAACAACGCTGCATCCGTTCATTATTTACTGTCGTCAGCGTAGATTTGCATATTACCGTGCCCATTTTGTTTGCAAAAGCGTTTCGTTACTCTCAGCCATCTGCAGGCGAGTGGAGTGAGCCACACGTGCCGCGGAGGCGTGCAGGCCGGGCGTTCCCCGTACGACTTTGACCTCAGTGGGATCTGCCCGCGGCCGAAACGCCTTCCGGAGGTCAGCAGGTTGGTGGCGCGTGGGAGAGCCGCCACGGCCTACCGACGCGGCGACCGCCCCGGCCGCTGCTGCACGTGCCGTCTGCTGCGCTCTGCACGTGTGCCAACCGGACAGGACTGATACTGTACATGATCACCATATTCAATGACAGGACGCGTTAATCTCCGAATCGCTGAGGGACGCTTCAGAATCCTAGAGATTTCCTTACAGATTAAAGCACAATGCTTGACAAGGATTCCAGCAGGGTCCCTGGGCCTCCATGGCAGAGTTATCAGAGCACTCACTATCGTACTCACCCGTTTCACTCGCACATACTGATTGTAGATCTACCGGGTGATCAAAAAGTCAGTATAAATTTGAAAACTGAATAAATCACGGAATAATGTAGATAGAGAGGTACAAATTGACACACATGCTTGGAATGACATACAAAAGTTCAAAAAATGTCCGACGGATGGCGCTTCATCTGATCAGAATAGCAATAATTAGCATAACAAAGTAAGATAAAGCAAAGATGATGTTCTTTACAGGAAATGCTCAATATGTCCACCATCATTCCTCAACAATAGTCGAGGAATAATGTTGTGAACAGCACTGTAAAGCATGTCCGGAGTTATGGTGAGGCATTGGCGTCGGATGTTGTCTTTCAGCATCCCTAGAGATGTCGGTCGATCACGATACACTTGCGACTTCAGGTAACCGCAAAGCCAATAATCGCACGGACTGAGGTCTGGGGACCTGGGAGGCCAAGCATGACGAAAGTGGCCGCTGAGCACACGATCATCACCAAACGACGCGCGCAAGAGATCTTTTACGCGTCTAGCAATATGGTTGGTTCTAATAAAACCCCATGTCAATCCAAGCGTGTGTGTCAATTTCTACCTCTCTATCTACATTATTCCGTGGTTTATTAAGTTTTCCAATTTATAATGACTTTTTGATCACTGGGTACATCTATACTCCGCATACTGCCTTACGGTGTATGAGCGAGGATAGTTCACGTCCAACTGTCTGTTAGCCATTCGCGAATGGTGAGAAGGAAGGATGATTGTCAGTAATCAGTATTAGCCATGTTTTCTAGAAGTTACTCCTTATGGTCAATTTGAAAAACCTATGTAGGTGGAAGTAATATGTTCCCGGCTCTTCTCGGAACGTGCTCCCTCTGAATTTCATTAGTAAATCTCTCCGTGAAGTACAGCAACTGTCTTGTAGCGTCTGCCACTGCAGTTTATTGTGCTTTTCCGTAACGCTCTAACATTGACTTGACGCTCCCGTGAAGAAACGCACCGCTCTCCGTTGGATCTTGTCGCTGTCTTCTATTAATGTAACCTGGTAAGGATTCCGGACTTACGAGCAAGAATCGGTCGAACAAGTGTTTTGTAAGCCACTTCTTTCATAGATGAATTACATTTCCGTAAGTCGTTCCTGTGAATCTGATCCGGGGATCTATTTTTCCTACTATTTGCGTCGCCATTCCTCTTATGGTTACTCAGGATATTAAATACCACCGTTTCGGTAGTTGTTGTTTCAAGTCATTTCTAGTGTACTGATCAAGTACAGGATTTATTCGTCTATTTATGCCCAGTATGCTACATTTATTTTCGTTCAGGGTCAACTGCCAGTCCCTGCGCCAAAAATAAGTCCTATGCAGTTCTTCCCGTACTTCGCTACACCCTCTGGCTTGCTGTCTTCTTGCAGACAAGGTCATCATCTGCAGACAACTTCATGGAGCATCCCACGTTATACTACAGACCATTTAGGCGACATATACATAGTAAGCAGTAACAATCCTATTACACTCGTTGGGGGTACGCCAGAAATTACCTTGACATTTTTCGATTTGGTTTAGTTAAAGAGTTATGAAGACCTGAAAATGAGATTTTTAAAAGCCTGTTTGGTTTAGTGTGCCCTTCTTTCCACCCGAGTTTTTTCGTCACCTACTAGAATCTCGCTGCTCTCGGGCCGCTAAAACCTAGTATTCCTGCCTACAACCTACCAGAGCTTGCCTCCTACATTTTACGCTCCGAGGGTTCCCCAGACACCTTGCAGGGCTGTCACACATGGAAGGAAGGATATGGCGTAATATAACTCTTCACATGTCGTTGTATTCTCGCGTTTCTCACGGTTGTTTGTTTCATGGTACAAGCACATGTGCACGCGTGCATGAAGAATCCAGTTAAATTAAAAATTGTTCCCATTCCCCAGTTTTGACCAAGACTTTCGGGAGACATCCCTAGGTCGTAAGGTAAATGCCGATATTGGTAATTCACTACAAAATATTATCGTTTAAGACTCCCTTAGAACTATCATCTCACCCTTCGTGCTCTGTGTGAAGAAGTACAATCGACAACGTCATTAGTGTTTATGTCGGCAAGTCTTTCGACTCCTTTCTGACAGCTCATCTGTTGCTAACTCCATTTGTTTGTGTATGGACTCTTCTTTGTTGACCAGGCACTTTTAAATTTAAATCGAAGAACTGTTATCCGGTTAAGTGAGATTTCCCCTTTAAAATACTTGTGGATGGTGTTATTTTTCTTACATAGAAAAACGAAATGCTAAGTCTAAACGGTTAACCAAAGATGACTGTTTAAATCTCTTACTGATTGGGGAATACCCCGTCTGTAAAGACTTTGGGGTGGTAATTAAATCGAAATATGATATTTTATTGTCAGTCATGTACTCGTTTACGGGAGAATAACATACATGAGCCACTGGGAAGAGTTAGCATAATGTACTATGGAATCTAGGGGATTTCAAGGATATAAATACTGAGACGATTCCACATTTCTAAGCTTACAGAAAAAGATTGAAACGTTTATTTATCGTTCCATAACAAATTGTGCACAAGAAACATATAAAAGTCCACTATGCCGTTTCCAGAAGTTTTGAGCGTACTTTGTATGAGAGGATCACGTCAATTGTATGTGGGCTGACATAAATCTTCTACAGAACAATGAATGTAAGGGTCGCACAATAGTTGATACACGCCGTTTCTCAGTGACATGAATGGTAAATATGACAGACGTGCCGAACAAAAGAGATGCGAGAAGTGGTGGAAGGACCGATAGAGACCGAGCGTGTGGAGTATCAGATCACCTGACAATCAGAAGCTTTGAAATTCACGTTACGTTCCTGACGGAAATAAATGTCACGTTTTAGCTATAAACGCAGCTGGGCTGTGGGTGATCAGGTGGAGATCTTAGTGACAGACAGGTATGAACAGAACCGAGAGTTTCCGCCATTGCCGTACAGTTATATATGGAAGTATTAGCGGAAAAGAACACTGAAATATAGCTCGCGAAACGAAACACAATACTCTCAATGATCTGTAGATGCCATTATAAACCGGAACCGATATCAGTTCCGGCATAGTAATGTTGGAGAATGAAAACGAGGCAGTGAGACTTTACGCATACCACCTCGTTTCGCAGTGTCATATATCTGGAAGTCAAGCAACGCTTCTTCGCTTTCAGTCATATTTAGTACCATCAACACCATATTCCACAATGAATCCAACCCACATGTATTTAACAGCTGTAGACTTCTCATTACAAATTATGTAATGTGTTAAATCGTTCAAATGGCTCTGAGCAGTCCCCTAGAACTTACAACTACTTAAACCTAATTAACCTAAGGACATCATACACATCCATGCCCGAGGAAGGATTCGAACCTGCGCCTAGAACCCCTCTGCCACAACGGCCGGCAATGTGTTAAATATTTCATGTTAAGCATGTAATGGCGAAGAAGTGCAGCAGAAGTTTGGTATTAGGCTTAAAGCTTGTTGGAAGTTGTTAAATGCTCTCAAAATGGAAACGCTAGATTAATATAGTGTGGACAATTTGCTCTCCATTTTAAGAAAAAGCTAACCTTGGAAGCAATGTAATAGCGGATAAACTTTTCACTTTCATCATTTTGTGTATGGGGGGGGGGGGGGGTGGCGGGGGGGTTGGACGACGGGGAGAGGGGAGAATGTCAGTGGCATGAAGTTTCATAAAGGTTTGAATTACTGTTTACAGTTTGTTGGGGATAGCTAACTGCTCTAACCATGTGGGCATCCAGCAGAAATGAAGTTGGATGACAAGCACGGATACGTTATAGCACGCGGCTTCAGATCTATGATGGAGTTCAGGTAGCGGCATGCCAGACCCTCGACAACCCCCAGCCCATGTTCTCAGTCAGTGAGAGATCAAGAAAAAGTGGTGGCCAGGGCTGATCAAGATAACACGAACGATGTCCCGTCTCGCCTTCTAGTGTTGAAAGGTAACGACAGAGAGACCTCAATGGCAGGCCTTAGTCATCGTCCTTTGAACATCAGAAATATAAAGCATGATGTCCAAATCAGCGACTATGTTAACCAGAGGAATAGTGTTGTGTACCCAATGGCAGCACGTATTTTCATGTTTAGTGCTCGACCAGTGTGAGGACTAAAAAGGCCATCTGGTAATATTTGTTCTATTTGGAGCCTCCATACCGGTGTACTTCCATCGTGATGCTGAACACAGAGCAAGGAAAAGATGACGTCTTACTACTCTTGTATGCAGTGCTATCGCTGGCGCAACCCTGACTGATGTCGCGGCCTAGGTCACTCCATCAGTGGCCACCGTCCTGACGGACTTTGGTGCTCCAGGCGTCATCGCACTTTCCGTGTGGATATATTATCTTTCTGCAAACAAGCCAACTCCTGACTCACTATATGTGACGTGACTATACGATCCTGCACCACCGAGAGAAGAAATTTGTCGATTTGGCAACAAATTAGAATATTTCACCTTTGTCTATATTTATCTTTGTTCTACAGTTTTTAGCTGTGTATGCTTTTGATTTTATTTTTGAAAGGTTCATTGCGTATTTTCAACTTTAGTACGTTTTCAAAATTTATGCTGATAGTATTATTCAGATTTAAGTTTGATGTGTGTTTTCGATAGTTTTTGGTAGTATCTGAGCATTCCAGTCCATCTGACGGACAACAAGGTAGTAGCGTTTGAACACGCACCATGACAATTTTTGGGGTTGAGACCTCGCTAAAACTGTTGTAAGCACTCATCGCATCTGCCATTCAAGTACTAGCAAAGAAAATTTCTTCGGACAATATTCTGTAAACCAACTATCTTTAACTTGTTTGACGCCGATTTAATGTGCTCGGATACAAAGAAATCAGGGAGTTTAGAACGAGCAGTAATTTAAAGGTATTAACTTACACATCCAACCACAGCAAAGTCTTGTCCTGTACATAACGTAACAGTATTTCCACTTTTATTGCAGGTATTAACACATTGTGAGATACCTCTCTTTCTTCATTGAATAAGTATATAACTATAATCGTGAAAGAGTGGAACTCTCATTAATGCTGTTCGCCCACTGTCGGTCTTAGATGTGCAGCACACACGGCATAAATTCACGGCTTGCAGTAGTACCACCTGAAATTGGTAAATACGTAAGGGAATCATATGGTCATACACAAAATAAAGACAAAACTTCTAATTCATAGGAAGATAATCGCTGTAAATGACTGAATGAGAGAAAGCCCAAAGAATTAACGGAGAATATAAAAAAAACTAAATTGCAAACAAAATAAGGTTTATCAAATTAATACAAAGTATGAAGTGAATAATGGCCTTAAAAATTGGAGTTCAGTAAATGTAGGCTTGAAGTACAGATGAGATTTATGAAATATACGGACTATACAGGCAGTGTCTCGAAACTGAGTAAATCAAGAGAATTAGAATTAAATGTGAGAGCCATTTGGGATTCCTAAAATTTCAAGTATCTATTGGTCGATAAAATCAATCGCTGGAAAACACTAGTGAACTTCTACTCCGAACTCCGCAGATAAATGTATACTGCGCAACAGTACTAAGCGATCACTTATTTGAAACCTCGTAGGGGCCTCCGATTTCAACGTATAAATTAGAATTTTGGTTCAAAGGTACCTACAACCTTCCTCTGTAGTAATGAAAGAACGTAGCATCCTGCTACGTCACTCCTGGACTCGGCGACGCTTCATACACTCAGGTGTCGACACATGCGGAAAAAAGGCCACTGCTCGGAAGTTCATGTGACTTGGAAGGTGAGTTAATGATGCCACATGGGCACCAAATTTCACCCCAAACCTGCCCAACGCCACTGCGGATACGCCACACATTCAGGAAGTCGTTACAGCATCATTTACCTGTATCTCACTCATTCTTTTGACATCTCCACGGTTTTATTTTGGGTGGCTGTGGTAAACATTTCAGATACTCCCTCTAACAATACCACCACTTGCAAAGTAGGTTAGAAATAAGATTAATAATGATACTCACGCAGCATATGTTCGCTTTATCGGGCAACAACAAAGTTATTGACTGTGGATGGTTTCTTCAGAATGGAAGTAACGAAGTCACTGTAAAAATGTCATTAATTTTGGCACTTATCTTGAATGGATTCCCACGTAGATTACGTCGAAGTTGTTATGGCTCATCCTGTTGATTCTAGGGTGATTCCACTTTTACTGCTAGAAGGTTTAGATCTGTATTTTAGCAATATTTGAAAACCTAACAAATGCGTTTTTCAGGATATTCTTAATGATCAAACAATCCCAGGTCAGTACAATGGTATGGTAGAAATAATTTTTGACTTGATGTTCACGATCCTTATTTTTATTAAACTTCTTGTAAATTCACATATAGTTCTTCTTAATTGTCACATCATCAAGAAAACAGTTTTGTATCAATCTTCATGTATTTAATTTCCACTTTAACCAAACACAAGACTTGACTGTTCTTTTACAAAGCGAAATAACAACATAACTCCTGCAAAGTGAAACAAAGACTGCTCTGTGCCCATTCGTGCCAAAACGGTTACTAGTAAGTCAAAGATTATGACAGTCTCATAGAAATGAATACACGCAAGAACCATATCACTGTAATATATCGATACATCGGAATACTTACACATTAATAAAACCAAATGTGAATATTGTCACAAAAATATGTCTGTTACTTCGCAGAAAATTAGTACGATATTACTGGTACCGTGAACTGGGGTTGGAGTGCCGTAATGGTCACGTAAATAAAGAACCATTACAACCCCTTCTTAGAATTGACACGGGAAGACCTCAGAGGGTGGCATAAATTGTGTCAATGAAACTACCCCGTCCCCTGGAGCGCTAATTCCCACACATTTCTCGGTGGAAAACTACAGTTTACAGAGCAGTGCGCAAACAGGAATACATTCTTGAAACCTATTGACACTGCTGACACCCTCGGGGGTTTCAGCCCTTCTCTAAGGACGTTGTGGGGCTGCAGTCCCTTGGAAAGTGATCACATTCCTCTGGAGCGCAGCGTGGCCGCAATCTTTTCTTTTGTGTATAAGTTGGCAAGTTAGAACCATTAGGGATTGTTCAAAACCACTGAACGAAATTCGAAAGTGATCCGAAGCAGTAAAGGTACTCAGTCTTCTCAACCATCTTAAATTCCGCCCCCTCTAGCGCGATCACGCGGGAGTGCAACAGTAACATGTGTGTAAGTGAAACGAGCAATGGTCTCTCTAAGACCCCCCCCCCCCTCCCCCCCACCACAGTTCGCCAACACCTCAAGTCCCACCCATGTACCTTTGTTCAACACCTTACGAATGTACCTTCAGAAATCACGACGCCAATTAGTCTGGCAGCTGCTGTATCGCCGGAGTGTTAGGCAACTACTTGGACATCCCCTTGAGTGAGGTTTGTCTACCTCCAGGCAGAATAGAGCAGGAAGGATAGCACGCACCAGGCCGAACTGGTGTTTTGGAGTTACTGCCAGATACATTTATAACGCGAGCAATAAAGTTGCGTGGGTGACATCGAGAGTGTTGCCGAACAAGAGGGTTTTAGAGTGACCCTTTGTCTTTTATTGACACACATGTTAATGTTGCACATCCGTGTGGTCACGCCACAAGAGGGCAGAAAACAGGAGGGTTGAAAAAGCCCAAGTCCTTTTACTGCATAGGATCACTTTCGTTTTCATCGAAAGGCTTCGACGCGGAAGTCGCTGAAGTGGCGTCAAATCGAAAGACTTGCACCAGGCGAACGGTCTACGAGACGGGAGGCCCTAGTCACACGACATTTACATTTTTATCGAATTTCTTTGAATGGCTCTTAGTGGTTCCAACCTGTACATGAAAGCAAAAGTAGCGGTCGCGCTGCACTCCAGGCGATGGAACCCGACACCATCTTTAGAGTAGTGTTGAAACGTCCAAGGGTGTCAGCAATGTGAAAGATTGTCAAGAATATCTTCCTGTCGCTCATCTCACTGAGAAGTGCTGTTAGCGACGGCAAAATGTGTGGAATGAACATCACAGGGATACGGAGTGGCTTCATTGACGTCCTTTATGCCACCCCCTGAAGCCTTTTTGTGTCGATTCGAAAGGCAATAAGTCTCAAATTTTTTCGTAAGCCACCCATAAGTAAAACGCGTGTTTTCAACCCAGGGCATCTCCGTGGCAGAGACGTCCAAATAAGAAGTAAAATATGGGTAAGATGGGCTGTGATGATGTCTTTCATCACTTGACACGTCCACGATGGTGTTGGGTAGAATTGTGGGGAAATTTGGTGACAATGTGACAACGTCAAGCCAACATCCAGCTCACGTGAACTTCCGAGCTGTAGGCTTTTCATCGCGTGTGTTGACAATTTGCTGTTTGAAGCGTCTCCGAGCTCCGAGGGTGACGTAGCAGAGTCCCCAGGTTTAGAGCCATTACAGACGTATCTTCCATCCAAAATTCAAACCTATGCTTCGCAATGGGAGGCAATTACATGGTTTCGAAAAAGTGATTCCTTAACTTTTTGCGCAGTGTATTATAAAATTATGCCAAATTTGTCAATGATCACCCAAAATTTTCACTCTCGGAACAAAAACCATTTCACACAGGTGCCTCAAATTCTTGAAAGTGCGTAGGTGACGACCAACACAGGTTCTTTCTTAATAACTACCAAACACATCAGACACCAGTCACTAATCCCTACTCGTTGTAACGTCTTTGGTTCACCCACTCAACCATTTAACAGCCAATTTAATAAAACTGTTGGTTTATTCAAAAGTAAATACATTCCCACTCGGATTCCGACAGCTGCGACGTGCTGACGGCACCTCGTGAGCCGGCGCATTCCGCGCGGCTGCGGCTACACCACGGCTATTCGGAGGACCACTCTTGCCTCGCAGTAAAGGCAACAAATGGCGGCAGCTCCGGGCCGTCCAGGAGGTTCGTCGGCCCTCGCATCCTAGAAGACGAGCGTATGCGTAACTATCTTCTTCCACCGGAGACGCAACGGCAGCCAGTTGAAAACTTGTAGCATTGCACCGCGGCCTATTTACTTCGGCGAGTGGACCTGGAGGGGAGAATGATCGCAGCCAACGGCCGACGACCACCGCTCCGACTACATCGCAGCTCCGGTAACCGTCTCAGCTCGCGGATGCGCGACGGGATTCCATTTGACCAAGACCTAATAGCTCTGAACGTTTTATTAATTGTGACATTTCCAACAGTGAAAATCACATTTACAACAACACATCGAAATATTTCGCTGCTTTCTGAGCAGGCCTTAACTTCATACTCCAAAGAGGATAATACCACCTAGTCACTTTTGAGAAGAGTGGTTTCTCAGCTGAGTGTAAGTCAAGAAGAAACCTTTTTCCTTCTTAGTCATCAGTCTTCTGACTGGTTTGATGCGGCCCGCCACGAATTCTTCTCCTGTGCAAACCTTTTCATCCCAGAGTGGCACTTGCGACCAACATCCTCAATTATTTGCTGTATGTATTCCAATCTCTGTCTTCCTCTACAGTTTTTACCCTCTACAGTGTCCTCCAGTACCATGGAAGTCATTCCCTCATGTCTTAACAGATGTCTTATCATCCTGTCCTTTATCCTTTTCCACATATTCCTTTCCTCTCCGATTCTGTACAGAACTTCCTCATTCCTCACCTTATCAGTCCACCTAATTTTCAACATACGTCTGTCGCACCACATCTCATACACTTCGAGTCTCTTCTGTTCCGGTTTTCCCACAATCCACGTTTCACTGCCATGCAATGCTATGCTCCAAACGTACATTCTCAGAAATTTCTTCCTCAAGTTAAGGTCTATGTTTGATACTAGTAGACTTCTCGTGGACAGGAATGCCCTTTTTGTCAGTGCTAGTCTACTTTTGATTTCCTACTTGCTCCGTCCGTCGCTGGTTATTTTGTTGCCTAGATAGTAGAGTTCCTTACTTTCATTTACTTCGTGACCAACAATCCCGATCTTAAGTTTCTCGGAATCTTACGTGGTGTAACTGATTTCCGCAATTCTCCCTTGAACCTAAGGCAGTTTCTGTTGTTGTTAAGCCGGCCGGGCTGGCCGAGCGGTTTTAGGCGCTACAGTCTGGAACCGCGCGACCGCTACGGTCGCAGGTTCGAATCCTGCCTCGGGCATGTATGTGTGTGATGTCCTTAGGTTAGTTAGGTTTAAGTAGTTCTAAGTTCTACGGGACTGATGACCTTAGAAGTTAAGTCTCATAGTGCTCAGAGCCATTTGAACCATTTGTTGCTGTTAAGTTACTTTATGAGACTTTGTCAGTTGTCAGATGATGAATACATGTGTTAAGTGCTACCTGGCTTTCCATGTTGGCTATTTCGATGGTATCAGATATATTGCTCCCAATAGGATTGCTTTGTTTTCTGATCCTTTCGACAGCGTGTGTTAAAGGGAAGAGGGATAAACCACTAAATTACAAAACACGGAGAATGCACACACCAATAAATGTTCAGAATAATGATGACGTACACATATTTTATCTATACTGGCAAATGTATTCGAAGTGTCTCTCTGTGCTCATTATGGTGGTCCGCCTTACAGTGAGACACTAAATTCAAATGACTTGTGTCTTTACCAGCCGCCTTCGTATTTAATTGCCTAATGTATCACCAAACATATTAAAGTAAAGTTAAATGCCTCTGGCATTCACATTTCTCTTCACTTAGTGTGTACCTACAGGGGTCTCTAACATCTGACAAGATTTCCATATTCAGTGTTATTTAATCAGTCTGTAAAATCTAGATGTACGTTCACCACATGTCTGGGCTGTTCCCGAGGAAACATGTTTTTAAGTTTTCACGCCATTGAGGAACACCAGAAAGCTGTTTTTTTTCGTAACTGCGCTATGTTCCCGCCTGCGTGATGTGTCCACATGCTCTGAATTGCCGGCCACTGTGGCCGAGCGGTTCTAGGCGCTTCAATCCGAAACCACGCTGCTGCTACGGTCGAAGATTCGAATCCTGCCTCGGACATGGATGTGTGTGATGTCCTTAGGTTAGTTAGGTTTAAGTAGTTCTACGTTCTAGGGGACTGATGACCTCAGCAGTTGAGTCGCATAGTGTTTAGAGCCATTTGAACCATTTGATTTGCTCTGCATTTCACTAGTCTGCCTATACTAACCGGCGTCAGTGGTCAGGGATGTATGCCCGTCTGGCTGTCAACTACACGGCAGTAAGTGTAATCGAAGACTTTGCTTGCAATGAACATTTGCAATTTTTTATTTGCTCTGGTGTTACTTTTTTAATGAGACGATATGGTTTTATTAATAGCGTGGATTACACTTCTAATATACATTAAAGTGGACAGAGAACCTACTTGGAGAATACTTGCTGATTAATGGAATTACAACATCAAAAGTGTGAGAAATAACAAAAATTCACTTCGTGTGTGAATACAGTGCAGTAAGAAGAGTATATGAGAAAATTTGTTGGAGGCTTACAAACCTAGTACGCAGAGCTGCCTCCCTCTGGTGACAACGACTCCAACCCGGCTGGCACTGGTGGGCCTTCTGTTTCAGAATGAATCACCTAGTGGGGGTCGTAGTGGTGGTGGCGATGGTGGTAGTGGTGATGCATTAGATAGGCATGAACTTAGCTTGTAAGACACGGGTACGGCATTCCTTGCTGTTTCAACACTGTACAAGGCCTCTTCAATCACAGGGTTTGGCGAATGGTGGGGTGGCAATCGTCTGGCAGTCCACTATCGGATCATTTCAGTGGATGACAGATTTGGTGAATTTGTTGGCCAAAGCACCAGTCGAACGTCCTCTGTTTCGAGGTACGTCAACATGAGAGGCTGCGTTGCTTTTTCGAAGATAGTGAGATATCAGAGACAGGGAGTAGCCATTGAACTTTACACGTCGGAAATGTAGCACTGTCTGCCCAGATTACAGACGATGCGAACCACAGGTAATTGTGTCTTTAACCAATGCCACTACACACAAATACACCAAACGCTGGACCGATTTGACGGTGAAAAAGGCAGTCTGGCCGTGCCGTGCCTCCACACTCAGATACGTCCAGCAAGATATTGTACACAGAACTGAGGCTCAGCTGTCCATTATTTTCGTTTGACAAGAAGTGGCTCAAAAACTATCGCCTTGCTGACAGTCTGTGGTGCTCCGTACATCGTCGTAGTGGCCACATGGATATCCGTCTTGCAGCAAAGAAGCCCATTCTCTGACTTTAGGTACGTGATGCATTCAGTCATGCGTGATTGAGAAAACACATATCTGCCCTATCATTCGCCTGCGGGTTCAAATAGATTGGACTTAGGACTACTTAAACCTAAGTAACTTAAGGACATCACACACATCCATGCCCGAGGCAGAATTCGAACCTGCGACCGTAGCAGCAGCGCGGTTGCTGACTGAAGCGCATAGAACCGCTCGCCCACAACGGCAGGCCGTTTGCGGGTCGGTGCCACTGTGATGGTGTCGTAGTATCCTAATCAATGCAGGCAACGATTTCACTGCACGATAACCCTCCCTCTTGGTAGGCCAAAATCGTAACGCTGCTGAATTTCGATGCGGGCTGATAGACGTCTCCTCGTTACACAAGGCTCTACGTGGTACTCTCCAAAACAATCAGCATACAACTGTTATTACTGAATGAAAAATTTGCTGTGTATTCTTTGCTTGTATATAACTGGTAAAGGCATTACTGCTACTTATTTGTGCAGTTATGCTGTATTGCTAACTTCTGTAACCTACAACACTAAATAAGCTGTTTTAAAAGTACAGAATTTACCAATCATCAGATATTAATATAGTTTAAATCACCGGATCTTGAGTTATTGTGAAGTGTAATACCTGCAAGTTTGTAAACATTGAAAAGTTCTCCAAGTCACACTGATAGTTACGAAAGGAATTTCGGGTAAGTTGCTAAACGACAGAAACAAGTCCCTGACGTCGATTTCCAGTAGGACTTTGGGGTAGTTACTGTGTTCCAACACTATGAATTACCTCGAATAAAAATGTTAATTGACGTATAGTTCGTAACGATTCAGAAAATGTCGCTCTTGTGAAACACAGCTCGTCCTTTATTCATAGGAAGTAGTTAGGGCAGTCGACAGGGGATTTCAAACTGATTCATTATTTCTAGATTGCCAGAAGCCTTTCGACACCGTTCCTCTTCTAAACCTATAGACTCTCGTCTCACTCATGCTACCGGGTTTTTGATTTCCTATCACAAAAGGCCACCCCAAATGACGAAAAGTCAATGAGTAAAGTCTGGTGTTCCCCAAGCAAGTATTATTAGCAGTCTGCTATTATTGCTCTTTATACATGATTTAGGAGACAATCTGACCATCCTTCTTAGATTGTTCGCAGATGATCCGTCATTTACCGTCTAGCAAAGTCATCAGAAGTAAACTGACAACTTCTAACAACTTCTCTGATAAAACAATCTTTCATACAACGCAGACAAGGAAAACAGTAGAAGAACAAGTTGTGAAAATTCAATGTTGAGTTAATGACTACTAATTCATACCACCACCACAGTCTCTTCCTATTTTTTATAAAAAAATATGGTCATAAAAATAGATCTGATTGTATAAAAAGAGGATGAAGTGTATTCAAAACTGAAGAAAGGCATCTGAAATTGTTTTCCAAATTTTAGAAAAGTTTGAAAATTACGTGAATACATCTTTCTCTCACTTTTATGGAATGCGCCTATGCCTAAGAAAATCTTATATCTAAAGAATTGCTGTACAGATAGACTGAGATAATTTTCATGAACTTGCCTGCTGTAGTACTTCATTTTCATAGTAGCACAGACACTGTGATATTATCGTAGAGAAATTTCGGAGTTTTCCATTTCATGTAATTAATATTGTGTGCTAATAGTGATGCTGTATTCCAATTGAAGATCTATGAAAATTGTAATATATGTTTCGTTTCCGTTAGTTGCTGCTTGAAATTGCATTAATTAGGATTTATTTGGAATTTTTTTGTATCCTTGTAGACATTATGATTAAGATGTCCAAAACTTCATTTTCCTTGTATACTGTATTTTGTTAACGTACTTTTCCTTTGTAATGTATGATGAAAACATTCGTAAAAGAAACGATCAATTATACCAGTAAACTCTTTTTATGTGAAACTGTTATGTTGTAAGATTATTGAGCTGAGAGTTTTCACATTACTTTTTTCATATTGGAGCTGATTTCTTGTTGCTGTACGAATGAGTTGTGGTCTATTCTAGTTGGAAGTTGGTTTTTGTTTGTAGCAGAGTGCAAATCAAGAAGAAAGTGAAACCAGCAGAGTTAAAATTCAAATTATAAAACCCCATTATAACGCCTGGACATTAAAGTTACTCATTTCAGTGAAACATTTTTTCAACGAGTCACATGAACGACTTGGAAATACTAGGGTCAGGTGAGTAAAATAATATTTATTATTCGACGTTCCATCTCACTTACAATGGTTGCTCTATACCAGTATCGGTACACGAAAAAAAATCCACATGTATATGGTTTCTCTTTGTAATACAGGGAAAGTCCGTGATAGTATACAGGAAGAACAAAAAACGAACACATTGTGTAACTGCTGTAAACAGTGTGATGATGGACTGTGTTGTGGCTTGTTTCGAAACATCTCACACAGAAAACCTTTCAGAATTGTGCTACTTTGTTATGTTATCTAGTTTTAGAAAATTTAAGAATAAATAATATTCACAGTACGCTTTACTTTAAGATCTTACTGGTGAGAACAACTAAAGTGCTCAGCGCTACATCTGGAACACGTGCGAACACTGCCGCATAGAGCGACCCGATTGCGTACGGAAGTGAGCACTGTTATGGAGTACTCAGTTGTGAAGGGGCTAATGGAGAACAGTGTACCTGAGTAATGTTCTAAATATAAGAGAGAAGTCTGGAGCACAGCTCACAGTCTCTTCCTATTTTTTATAAAAAAATATGGTCATAAGAAATGAAATTAGCAGCCACATGATGCATACCGTAAGCTATGGCAACATTAGCCTAATATTTCGTTTTTTGCTCATTTCTTTGAAACAGCAGGTATAATTAATAAAATTTTATACATCAGTTATGCTTTTTCCAAAATTACAGAGTATTCCTAAGTAAACATTCCTTACAAATTACTTATTTTTCTAGTATTAACTTATTTTATGATTAAGTGATTTTAGGGTCATGTTAGACTCATACTTCGGTCATTTGAGCATAATCCTTTTTCCTAAGGATTTACTGAAGAGTCATAAGCTTTGAAATAAGTGGGACTGAAGTTTCTTCTCACAGCTGCGTCTACGTTCTAGAAAGCTATAATACAGTGATATTCTCATTTAAAATGTTATTGTACAGATAAAAATCAGCAAGTGGGAAAACACGTGTATTTCATGGAAATTATTTGGACGACATATCGAAAAGTGATCTTAAAATATGTTTTTAATTTGAAATGTAGTGTGCAGCACCTCACAAAAATATTAACGCTCTAACACTAACAAAATTTGCAAGCACTCGAGCACACGTTTGTTGTGTCCCAAACTGACTGTAAATGGGCCTCTGTTGAGATTACGCTGAGACTTAAATGAGAACTCAGATTATCTTCTAGCAGAACCTCCTTCCTATCTTGTTCTCTTCAGAAAGACAGTGGATGACTTGCGACTATTCCTCAAAAATACTACACAGGTGTCCAAACTTAAAGCAACAAACAGCTATTTCCCCGCTGTGTGCTTCATTTACGATATAATCATACAAATTGCCAACAAATGTCCGTACGATTGTGTTTTGCGCGGAAAGAAGCATTCCTTTCAACAGACGCCGGCCTAGGTGGCCGAGCGGTTCTAGGCGCTACAGTCTGGTACCGCGCGACCGCTACGGTCGCAGGTTCGAATCCTGCCTCGGGCATGGGTGTGTGGGATGTCCTTAGGTTAGTTCGGTTTAAGTAGTTCTAAGTTCTAGCGGACTGATGACCTCAGAAGTTAAGTCCCATAGTGCTCAGAGCTATTTGAACCACTTCAACAGACAACCACAACAACGATGGCGTCAGAGAACCTGTCAAACGGGGTAGTGTTTGCCGGGTTAGTCCCACATCCAGAATCGCCCTGTACACAGCCACAGACGGTGCACTATGACACAGAGAAGACGCCTTCCACACTCTCTGCGATGGAGGGTATTTGGAAGAATGAAAGCAGCACAGTCGCAGACTGATGTGGCTCGATGGCTTAATGGGAATCATTCTGTGCTTTTTTCGGACATGGCGACAGTTTATAGAGACCGAAACTGTATCTCAAACACCAGGGCAGGGCCGACCACGTGTGACATCAGAATGAGAGAATTGTTTCTGGCTGTAAGGGCACGACGGCACCGCCTTAGTACTGCATGCGTGATGACTGGGTGTTGTGTGATGTCCTTAGGTTAGTTAGGTTTAAGTAGTTCTAAGTTCTAGGGGACTGATGACCTCAGAAGTTAAGTCCCATAGTGCTCAGAGCTATTTGAACCACTTCAACAGACAACCACAACAACGATGGCGTCAGAGAACCTGTCAAACGGGGTAGTGTTTGCCGGGTTAGTCCCACATCCAGAATCGCCCTGTACACAGTCACAGACGGTGCACTATGACACAGAGAAGACGCCTTCCACACTCTCTGCGATGGAGGGTATTTGGAAGAATGAAAGCAGCACAGTCGCAGACTGATGTGGCTCGATGGCTTAATGGGAATCATTCTGTGCTTTTTTCGGACATGGCGACAGTTTATAGAGACCGAAACTGTATCTCAAACACCAGGGCAGGGCCGACCACGTGTGACATCAGAATGAGAGAATTGTTTCTGGCTGTAAGGGCACGACGGCACCGCCTTAGTACTGCATGCGTGATGACTGGGTGTTGTGTGATGTCCTTAGGTTAGTTAGGTTTAAGTAGTTCTAAGTTCTAGGGGACTGATGACCATAGATGTTAAGTCCCACAGTGCTCAGAGCCATTTGAACCAAGAGTACTTCATGGCAATTGGAATCTGACCTCAAAGCACACACTCAATGTGTTATATCAAGGCAAACTGTGTTCAGAAGGCATCGGCAGAGTGGCCTTTGTTGTTGGAGACTAGCCATATGTGTGCCTCTGACGCCTCTTCACAGAAGGGAACGTCCGGAGTGGAGTCATCAATATGCCACTTGGATGATCAAACACTGGGCCAATATTCTTTTCTCAGATGAGTCCCGATTTTGTCTGCAGAGTGGTGGTGGTGGTGGTTAGTGTTTAACGTCCCGTCGACAACGAGGTCATTAGAGACGGAGCGCAAGCTCGGGTTAGGGAGGGATTGGGAAGGAAATTGGCCGTGCCCTTTCAAAGGGACCATCCCGGCATTTGCCTGAAAAGATTTAGGGAAATCACGGAAAACCTAAATCAGGATGGCTGGAGACGGGATTGAACCGTCGTCCTCCCGAATGCGAGTCCAGTGTGCTAACCACTGCGCCACCTCGCTCGGTGTCTGCAGAGTGATTCTCGACGTATTACCATCTGGAGTGAACGTGGAACGCGATTTCGGGACCCAAACATTGTGAAAAGACACCGATACATATGCAGCATCCCTAATAGTGTGAGCAGGGATTATGTTGGCCACTCGAAAACGTTTCCATGAAATTGTATGGGTAAATCAGCACGGTTTAACTGCTGTCTGGTATCGTGCCGAGATCCTGGGACCTCATATGTGGTTGTTGCGAGGACCTGTGGCCCAGACTTCGTACTGATGGACGATACCGCTTGGCCTCATACAGCATTGACATTTCCTTGGAAACGGAAAATACTGCACTCTCGCTCTCCCGACTTGAATTCCATAGAGCATGTCTTCAATGCACTAAGGAGATTCGCTGAGACTTGCGAGACGCTCTGCAGGAAGAACGTGCGTTATTTTGCCAACATGAGACTGATGACACTATTTACAGCATAGCCAATCGTTGTCACGCCTATATTGCTGCCAGAGGTGGTCACACCTCATACTGAGCCCATAAACCAGTTGTCAGAATTCGTGTGAAAGTTGTAAGAAACGAACCTTATCTTCTACCGTTATGTATGTTGCAACTGTTTACTTTCTGTTCGTTACATTGAGTCTACTTTACTGTTACCTGTTTCTATTGTTTTGCGGCAAAATGAACGTAGCGTTGCATAATATCCATTCTCTGCTTTAATTTATCCACTCATGTTTGCTAAGATTGTATCGTGCCCTCACTGGGCCATTTTCCGTCCATGTATTCCAGTTGTGTTCAGCCTTGTAAATAATATCTGGCAGGAGTGCGGTTCCAGTTGCATTTCCACAAAACTTGACACTTACGATGAATTTTGTAGAATTTACTGCTCTTTCCGGATATACAGAGCCTCTCCTGCATGCGATCTTTTTCTTCCAGGATCATCACTCGTTTTTGCCTCATCATAATTAAAGGCGTTTTTTGAACGAGTATCTTTCATCACATGCTTAAGGTTTTCGATAAAGTGGACTATACCTTTTTGTCTATGACAGCTCTGGTTCTTTTTATATTACTTGCAAATCTAACCGACAAATGTGGATAACTTTCCAGAAAATTTTTCACCCAATCTCTTCCCGGAATATTGATCTTGAAACGTGTCATAATTCTTTCTTGCCTAGCTAAATAAGATTTTATAGTGAACCCTTAAGTCTAGTTCACTACATAGAAACACAAAATTGCATATTTTATCAAGATAACTAGCAAAAATTTTTCTTCTTCTGTTGTAAACATTTTTGACTATCCAGGACTCTTCATGTGTTCATTCTTACATTTTCTTTTGATTGTAGCTCTACTAATCTTCAAATCAATCTCAGATTGTCGTTGGGACATTTATATACTCCTTACACCATCCATACACATTTGCAATTTTTCATCCAATTAATCAAGTATTGAAACTTCCTGGCAGATGAAAACTGTGTGCCCGACCGAGACTCGAACTCGGGACCTTTGCCTTTCGCGGGCAAGTGCTCTACCAACTGAGCTACCGAAGCACGACTCACGGCCGGTACTCACAGCCTTACTTCTGCCAGTACCTCGTCTCCTACCTTCCAAACTTTACAGAAGCTCTCCTGCGAACCTTGCAAGGTTCCAAGGTTCGCAGGAGAGCTTCTGTAAAGTTTGGAAGGTAGGAGACGAGGTACTGGCAGAAGTAAGGCTGTGAGTACCGGGCCCGAGTCGTGCTTCGGTAGCTCAGTTGGTCAGTCCGGCTTTCGCCGCCGTGCAGTGCGGACGTGTTGTTATTTCCGCCTGCGGAGCGCGCGCGCTCGCTGTTGTTTACATTTCAGCGGCCGTCACTTACGTGTCGCTTACGTGCACTAGAATCATGGCCAACCGTTTTCGAAAATCAACTTTACGTTTCAACTTCTGCAACGACTACGCACGACCAAAGGCCTTGGAAGTGGAACGCTTCCTACGCGACGTTGCTAAGATCCCAGCTTCTGACATCTTGGGCATCCATTTGTCCATATTAAGCAGTACTGTGTACGTCAAAGTCGTCAATGACGCGGTATGTGAAAGAATACTTCGTGACACCAACCATGGATTACGCTTTTGCCACGCCGATGGCAATGTCGGAGCGGTCACTGTCGACCATGCCGGCTTAGGAATGCGCACCATACGAGTTTTCGAACTCCCGTTCGAGCTTCCAGCGGAAGACGTTATCGCGGCTTTCTGCCCCTATGGCACTGTACACGGCCACACTGCCGAACGCTGGGCGCAATTCCAAACGTACCCTGTTCTTAACGGTGTACGGCAGATCACCATCGACCTCCATCGCCACGTGCCATCTTACCTGCAAATTAGCGGGTGCCGCGCGGTTGTCATATACGACGGCCAACCCAAGACCTGTTCCGGGTGCGGCAAAGAAGGCCACTTCAGATCTGAGTGTCTTCAGCGACGAATCACCCAATTGCCAGCCGCTACCGTGGCACCTCCGGCTCCGACTACGGTTTTACCGATCACCTACGCATCGGCGCTCTGTTCTCCTCCCACCGGCCGCCGCCCATCGGACCATGCACCGGTGACCCTTCCAGCTGCTACGGATACCGCTGGGGCCGACGCGTCGCACTCAAAGCCTGACGCTACTCTGGCGCCACTACCAACAGCGACGACTTCCGACACCCACCCGCCTGAACATATGGACGCCCCTTCATTTGACGTTCCCGCGACGGCCTTCCTCTCAGAGCGACGCAACTCCCTCCCGTCTTCCGACACGGAGGGACGAACCCGCAAACAACGTTCACCTAAGAGGCGCAAGAGGAGGCGCCGTACGGTCTCGGAACGAGACGGATCACCACCCCCCGATGCTCCAGAGGCCGTCCGACCCGACGAGGCCTCGGAGAACCTACACGACGATACGAATGACGGCAACATGACGCCGACTGTGGATACGTCGATGCCTACTCTACTGGCTCGCTCAGGTGCTCCTGAACCAATGGACTCCACAGATGCGACTGCCGCCGAGACGTCCTCTGCCCCTACGACCGAAGTGGAACGTACGACCATCACAACGACAACGCCTTCAATGGTGTGGAGTGAGGACGTCGATGAGGAGCCGGACCACACGCTGGGGACAGAGTTACCCCAGACGGAAGCATCGTTACGCCGCTGATAATGCCGTCAGGTGGCGTACGGCACGACTCACCGTTGCCTGGTCCCTCTTCATCCTCCGCCGGTGGAGTTCCCCTCCACGGCGGGTTACAGCTCCAAACCTACCGAATAGCGACGATCAACACTAACACCATTAGCTCACCCGTGAAACTTCAACTGCTGCGAGAGATGATATGGGCGTCGGACGTCGATATCGCACTACTACAGGAAGTACACCTGGCCACACTACCAGACGTCGCGGGATATAACACTTATCCTTCTCCTGGTGACCGCCTGGGACGCGGCGTAGCCATCTACGCCAGAGAAGGCATTCCAGTGGCCGATATCACATACCTTCCATCTGCCAGAGGCATGGCCGTCACCGTCATGGGGACGCGTATCATCAACATTTACGCTCCTTCAGGCTCCACCCGCAGACGCGACAGGGCCCTCTTCTATTCAGAAGAAATCGCTCCTTTGTTTCTTGGACGCTGCGACTATTACTTGCTTGGGGGTGATTTTAATTGTGTCTTGCACCCTAAAGATCAAGTGCCCCACTACAACACCTGTCAAGAACTGCGTCTTGTCGTCCGAGACATGTTGCTCCGCGACACTTGGGAAGTTCGGCACGGCGACGCGCCTGGACATACTTACCAGACGAGTCACTCCGCGAGCCGCCTTGATAGAATTTACGTCTCTCGGGAACTCACACCTGCAGTCCAAGGTGCAGAACTTTGGCCCCTGGCCTTTTCGGACCACTGTGCCTACATCTGCAACATTCTCTTCCCCAAGCAAGTGGTCTGGCGTAGTCGTGCACCGTGGAAGCTAAACACCTCCCATCTTCATGATCCCGAATGTCTTCAACGTGTTACCGAGACATGGGCCACCTGTGAACGTCGCTTACCTACATCCTGCACGACCTTGACCTGGTGGCTAGAATGTGCCAAACCTGCCATTCGACGTACTTTGATTCAGTATGGAAAGGAAGTTGCTACGTGGCGCCGGCACACTACCGACTATTTCTACGCCGTTCTCCGCGACCTGGACGCCCAACCGCCCACCCCCGACACCCAGAGGGAACGCAGCAGGATTAAGGCGCAAATTGTAACTTTGACACGCCGTAGACTGCAGGGGGCTATGGTGCGAACCCGACGTCAAGATTCGGCGGAACAAGAACATCCGACCATGCATCATATCGCCTCCGATAGGAAACATCGACGACGACAACTCATCACCGAGATCACCACCTGTCGCGGCCAGCACGTCACTTGCCAGGCCGAAATCGTCAGTGCCTTTGTCGACCACTACCGCACAATGTTCCAGGAGGAGACTACCAACAACCACGCTGAGGAGTCTGTGTTACCACACGTAACTCGCACCCTCACCAGCGACGAAGCGGACGAGCTGCTGGAGCCCATTACGCGTGACGAAATCCACGATGCAATCAAAAAAGGCGCTCTGAATAAGTCACCTGGTGTCGACGGATTGCCGATAGAATTTTATCGCGCTTTCTTCACACTAATGACATCACGGTGGACAACGATGTTTAATGAACTGCTGACGACAGGGAACGCCGTACCGCCGTCCTTCGTCACGGGAATTATTATACCCATCCACAAGCCGACACCAGGTGTGACGACAGCACATTACCGTCCCCTGACTCTGCTTAACGCAGACTGTAAAATTTTTACACGCCTACTGGCAACGCGATGCCGCAAGATCCTGCCTAGCATTCTATCCCCGGAACAGACAACTCCGGGCGGCTCAGTTAACATACAAACGGCCACAGGAGAATGTCGCGATTTAATTGCACTGGCAGCGGCGTGCAGACTCCGCGCCGCAGTGGTTGCCATTGATTTTGACAGCGCATTCGACAAATTGCGGCATCTTTTTCTGTTCTCAGTGATGAACCGCATGGGTTTTCCACCAACCTTTATCGAAGTGATCCGGCGCCTGTACGGCACCGCCGAATCTCTGATTCAGGTTAACGGCCGTGTGGCGGGACCAGTGGCGATCCGGCGTTCCGTACGGCAAGGCTGCCCACTTTCGACCGTACTGTATGCCATAAGCCTGGAGCCACTCATCGGGAGTCTGACGAGCCACCTTTCTGGTCTCACTTTGCGACAGCACAGTTTTCGATGTCGTGCGTATGCGGACGACCTCCTCCTCTTGATCCGCTAACGGAGTGAAACACACACGGTACTTGATTTGATATCAACGTACGGCACTGCAGCGGGCAGTAACATGAATGTGGCTAAATCCGCGGCGATGCCCATTGGACGCGGTCTCCCACACGAAGACTTAGCACCTCTCCCGTGTGTACAACAACTACGATATCTTGGTATCATTTTCACCTCCACCGTGCGCCGCTCCGCTGCCATCAATTTTCGGCGTGCACTCCAAACAATCCGCACGACGGTGCGACAAAATCTTCTCCGACGACTCGATTCTTTACAACGTGTCCAATACCTCAATCAACATGTGGCGGCCAGAATGGTCCACATCGCACAGGTCCTCCCGCTGCCATCAACTATTGGACGCAGCCTTCAGGCTGCCCTCGGATACTTCCTTACAGCCGGTACGATCTTTAAGGTCCGCTGCGACACGCTCACCCTTCCCCCGCGAGCAGAAGGCCTCGGCCTTGTCAATGTGCGACTCCGAGCGGCGTCCTTGTACATGTCCACCATGCACAAGCAGTGGCACGGGGGCACCTCCCTTACGCGCAGCTTGCTGGAAATTCTTGTGCCCGCGACCATAACACCACTAGTACCAGTCGGACACATCAAGCACCATTTGACGCACATTTCTGATTTCATCGTCGACTTCAGTTATGCTCACACACACTTACCGACCACGCGTTCTCCTCGACCTAAAGATTTTTACACCCCTCTCCTTCGTTCCATATCCAGCAACAATATCGAACTGAGACATCCGTCCACGCGGTGGCCAACGGTTTGGCGCCACATCCACCAGCCTTTTCTTCCCTCCAACGTCCGGGCAACATGGTACCAAGTCGCAAATGAAAAATTCGCCACAAACCATCGCCTTCACGCCATCGGACTACAGGACTCTCCACTTTGTTCCATTTGCAACCTCGTTGATGACGATGTCCATCAACTGACTTGTACTGCCACCAGTGACGTCTGGAAACTTGCCCGACAGTTCGTAGCCTGTTACCTCCGCTTTCCGCCGGACTCGATTGACCCATGGACTTTTATCCATCCTCAGAATACTTATTTCCCCGCCTCCAAAAATCATGCGATTGTCTGGGTCAAGGGATGGACGATCACCTACATGTATAATGGTGGCGACAAATCACGCCTTGACTTCTGGCAGTACTTACAAACCGCCCACAGTGAACAGCGACCGCGCTACCGCGCCTTCTTCGCCAATTAACTACACGCGATCTTTACTTCACCCCCGCTCAGTTGGATGGTGCCACACGCCGACAGCACTCCCGCCCCCCCTGCTGACATCTGAGACTCCCCGCGCTACTTTCTACATTGTAACCCACAGTGGAATAGGCGCATGGACACGCGCCTCCTTTCTTTAATGCACTACCCCAGACAACACTGGTCTTTCCCTCACTCCACTGTATATTGCTTCACACCTCTTAGATTACATCAGACCTATTATGCTTTTTTTCCCTACACCATGTTCATAAAAAAAAAAAAAAAAATTCCTCGCCTTGTACGAGTATATTGTTTTGTGTTATTTTCGCCGGAAGGATGGCATTTCTGTTGTATTTAAGTTTGTACCAATAAAGATCTTTTTTTCCATTTACCCTTTTCCTGGTGAAAAAAAAATAGACATAAAAAAAATAATCAAAAAGCTACTTTGAGTGAGTGATTCAGGGACGGGAGGGGGGAGACTGTTGTGTCGGTAGCTGGGCCGACACCGTGAAGTTGAGATGGCTGAAAAGGCAAGCTAGACTAACGCAGACGGGCGTGAAGTACTGGAACAGGATACGTAATTAATGTTAGGAAGAAAAGTACGGAGCAGGTTTAATACTTAACTTTACTCAATCATGGTGGTACATCGATCTTGACGATACACAGGAGACTTTAAGTACAATCACTGTATGGCTAATGGCGCCTGGCTAGTTCGTAGCCATTAACTTAGCTGATGGCTATTCTGTCTCTCGGCTAATGAGAGAGAAAGGCTTCGTACATCTGGTCGGTAGCTAGGTTCTCGTACAACTGGGGCGAGTGCTCTCTCGTATCACGAGACCTGCCTTGGTGGTGGCGCTAGGTCTGCGATTACACAGTGGCGACACGCGGGTCCGACATGTACTAAATGGACCGCGGCCGATTTAAGCTACCACCTAGCAAGTGTGGTGTCTGGCGGTGACACCACATTCCTCCCCCGCAAATCGGCGAACGGTCGTGTGATAAGGCTTCCGCCCGCCGTGGGGAGGACCACATGTTGACGTATGCGATGAGGTGGGGAGCCTAACAACAGGCGAGGTTGTGCCACCCGCACCCGGCCATTCGGTCCGAGGGGAGCTAGGAAACGCCTGAAAAACTAGTCCAGGGTGCACGTCAACATGCGGTGTATGCGCCCGTAAAGAGACAGGAGGGACCGAAGGATCAACCTCCATTGCGTCGGGGTAGCCGACGCGCGATGACGTCATGTGGTCCGGAGCGGGCGGGAGTTCCATGGCGGAGGACAGCTGGTCACGGGAAGCGATCGGCGGCGCGTGACCCTGGGAGGCGCTTGGCGGCTGCAACGAAGCGTCGAATGCGGGCGGCGCCGGCGGGAGAACAAGCGGCGGCGGCGGCGGCTGCTGCTGCTGCAGCGGCGGCGGCGCGTCGCCATGGGGCAAAATGGAAGGCATCGTCGGTAACACCTGGGGATGAGGCGAGCCAGGAGATGGGTCCCCAGGGCGCTGACCGGACGGCACCGTCGCTGAAAGCAGACGGGGAGCGGCAGAACCCGAGCGACGACAGAGGCGCAGCTGATTGAGATGCCGACGCACCTCACCAGAGGCCCCCAAAACCAAATACATCGCGCGGCCGAGGCAGCGAAGAATGCGCCCTGCGAGCCAACGCCGTGAACCTCGATAGTGGCGATAAAATACAACGTCGCCTGGAGCAAAAGCAGGAGTCTGCCGCTGCACAGGAACCTGATGCGGCGGATGCAGCAAAGACATCAAGGTGCGATGAGGACGACCGTGGAGCAACTCAGCCGGCGAGCGACCATCTCGGGGCTGAGAGCGATACGAAGACAAAAAGAGCAACAATGCGTCCTCCCGAGAATGCGACTCTTTCAATTTCAACATCTGTGACTTGAAAGTCCGGACCAATCGTTCAGCGGCACCGTTGGACTGAGGCGAAAACGGCGCGGATGTCAGATGTTGAATACCATTGGCCTGGCAGAATGACTGAAATTCTGCGGACATGAATTGTGGGCCATTGTCGGAAACAATAGTCTGCGGAAGACCTTCAATGCAAAAGATAGCAGACAACGCTTGGACGGTGGCGGAGGACGTCGTGGAAGACATCCGGACAACAAAAGGAAAATTACTGAAGGCGTCGACCAAAACCAACCATCGAGCATTCCAGAATGGACCAGCAAAATCAATGTGCAAACGTTGCCAAGGGGAAGTGGCTTTTGGCCACGCAAAGACTTGCCGCGGCGGTGCGGATTGTTGTTCGGCACACGCCGGGCACGAAGAACACATATTCGTAATCGCAGCATCGATTCCGAACCAAGTACAGTGCTGACGAGCAAGTTGTTTCGTTCGCACTATACCCCAATGTCCTTGGTGAAGAAGCCGTAAAACAGAGGACTGTAACGAACGTGGGACCACGACTCTGGACTGATCATTATCAGAACGCAACAACAAAACACCACGTCGAACAAAAAGTCTCTCCTTGTGAGCAAAAAATCGGCGAACCAACGGATCCTCGATCCGAGACTTTGACAAAGGCCATTGCGTAGCAACAAAACGTAAAACAGTAGCAAGGACAGGGTCAGCAGCTGTGGCTGTAGCGACACGACGAAAATCAATCGGAAACGATTCGACCACTTCATCGGTTTCCGAATCAATGAACATGCAAGCAAGTTCGGAAGAATCGAATGCTTTATCCTCAGCAACAGGCAAACGGGACAACGCATCGGCGTTTCCGTGCTTAGCAGTGGACCGATACAAGATATCGTAGCGGTACTGCGAGAGGAAAATAGACCAGCGAATGAATTTCTGAGCTGTACGTGGAGGTACAGGCTTGGTCGGATGAAAAAAGCGATGTCAAAGGTTTGTGGTCTGTGATGATGGTAAAGTGACGACCATACAAGAAATCATGGAACTTAGTAACACCAAACACGAGAGCCAAAGCTTCTTTCTCTATCTGTGAATAATTTCTTTGCGCAGACGAGAGCAATTTGGACGCAAAGGCAATAGGGCGATCATGGGAGCCAACTTTGTGCGCAAGCACAGCACCAATCCCGAAATTCGATGCATCTACCATCAACAAAAGGGGTTTCTGGGGATCGAATGGCGTAAGGCACGTATTAGAAAGCAACGCCGATGTCAACTGGCGAAAGGCGCGTTCGCATTCCGTCGTCCAGACGAACGGAACACCTGTACGGCGTACGCGATGAAGCGGAGCTGAAAGAGAAGAGGCATTGCACATTCACGCACACCTTGTGACGCTAAATCGTTCAATGTTCTTGCGACCTCATCACGCAATGCGTGGGGAACATTGCGCGCTCTGAAAAATGTCGGTTGCGCACTTACTTTCAGTTCCAAATGTGCTTCATAGTTGTTAGCGCAACCTAAACCTGGTGCAAAAATGTCTGCAAATTCGTCACATAAGCGAGAAACACTGTCGGAAGGCACAGTCTGATTCACTGAGAGGACCTGATTTACAATAGACATGTTAAACAACTGAAATAAATCTAGACCAAACAAGTTCACTGCAGTAGAAGAACGAAGAACGTAAAATGACACAAGTTTTGTTTATCCCATCCTCGTCGCCAATGTTGTGTCGGTAGCTGGGCCGACACCGTGAAGTTGAGATGGCTGAAAAGGCAAGCTAGACTAACGCAGACGGGCGTGAAGTACTGGAACAGGATACGTAATTAATGTTAGGAAGAAAAGTACGGAGCAGGTTTAATACTTAACTTTACTCAATCATGGTGGTACATCGATCTTGACGATACACAGGAGACTTTAAGTACAATCACTGTATGGCTAATGGCGCCTGGCTAGTTCGTAGCCATTAACTTAGCTGATGGCTATTCTGTCTCTCGGCTAATGAGAGAGAAAGGCTTCGTACATCTGGTCGGTAGCTAGGTTCTCGTACAACTGGGGCGAGTGCTCTCTCGTATCACGAGACCTGCCTTGGTGGTGACGCTAGGTCTGCGATTACACAGTGGCGACACGCGGGTCCGACATGTACTAAATGGACCGCGGCCGATTTAAGCTACCACCTAGCAAGTGTGGTGTCTGGCGGTGACACCACAGAGACATCGCGGCCAGGCCTCGGGTTTCGACCCCTGCCCGCCTTGTCTCCACCTACCCATATCTGAACACTCTTTAAAAAAAAATAAAATAAAAAAAAAGTAGCGTCTTTGGAACAAAAAAAAAAAAAAGTTGGTAGAGCACTTGCCCGCGAAAGGCAAAGGTCCCGAGTTCGAGTCTCGGTCGGGCACACAGTTTTAATCTGCCAGGAAGTTTCATATCAGCGCACACTCCGCTGCAGAGTGAAAATCTCATTCTGGTAATCAAGTATTTCCTGCTGCCAGGATGCCTCCAGTAATTGGCATCTTCTTCTCATCTGGGAAATAGATACGTGTACTGTAGGTCCACTCTGTTACATTTACTATGTTGCAAAACCACTAAATAAACTACATTTAACAAACAGTAGCTTAGCTTTCAAAGAAATGATTTTCGCTTCGTACTTGAGCCACAGTTATACACTATTTGAAAGACAGAAACGTGGTTCAGGGTTACTTGTATCCAAATTACACGGAAAAGTATTGTGGTCAATTTGCACACATTTACAGGTTATGTTCACCAGTTTTCATATTTATCTTTTAAAATCATTTATGTTATAAAATACACTGAACTAACAGTGTATGAAGTTACAGGAGTTACGATATTTGAAGAATAAATCGCTTAGAAAGATTCTGTGCCCTTTGAAGTTGCGTGTACAAACGAAAGTTTGTGGAGTAAATAATATAATAAATTTTCAGTTCCACAGTCGAATAGCACCTGTGGTGGCCAGTATATGAAATACAAACCTTTTCTCGTTGCAGACAATGCTTCCATTCATCGGAACCTCACAGTACAACCACTCTCGTGCTTTCCTGTTGCCTCTTATGACAAATAATTTTTTTTTTTAGTTTTACCCTCAAGTTATACCTCAGAGCTCAAGTAACCCGAGCTTACGATACATTTTACCTAAAGGACTGCTCTGGTGAATGCTCAGGAAAGGAAAGGTATGTGATATGAAATAAACGCATATTACAAATAATCTCTGTGCGGCTGGTCCCGGCGGAGGTTCGAGTCCTCCCTCGGGCCTGGGTGTGTGTGTCTGTTCTTAGGATAAATTAGTTTAAGTAGTGTGTAAGCTTAGGGACTGACGATCTTAGCAGTTAAGTCTCATAAGATTTCACACACATTTGAACATTTTTGAACACATAATCTAAAGCGAAATATCTGTGGGAAAAACGTTTGGAAATAGGAGAAAAATAGTCATCGGAAGGGCCGGATTATCATATAGAAAAGTCAAAAGGGCTTTCGGTGGAATTAAAAGCAGAGGCATCAACATTAAGAGTCCAAGAGCACTTCCTCTGTTAAACACAGAAGAAAGAGCGAATGGACGAAAAGAATGTACTGAAGGCCTCTCCTAAGGTGAGGAACTGTCCAATGACTTGACAGAAGACGAAATGCGAGTCCGTATAGAAGACATAGGTGATTCAGTATTAGAGTCAGTTTAGTAGGGCTTTCGAATATTTGAGATAAAATAACGTATCGAAGCTACCAACAAGAATAATATACAAAAGGATGGGAAAGAAAATTGCAGAAGTGATAGCTGACGACCACTTTGGCTTTAAGGAAGGTAAAGGCACGAGAGGCAATTCTGACGTTGCACTATGCGTTGTCAGCATGACTTAAGAAGAAAGGTTTCAAGATGTAAAGTCTTAAAAGGATTTTCGAAATTCCGAGAAAAATAGGAAGAAGCAATGACGGAAATAAAGTAAAAGTTCAGAAGTGGAATTAAAATTAAGGGTGAGAGCATATCAGAGATAAGATTCTCTGAGAATACTGCCACAATTAGTGAAAAAGAAGAAGAAATACATGCACTGTTGAATGGGTAAATTGCCTAACGAGAACAGGATATGGACTGAGGGTTAACCAAAGAAATAAGAAGGAAAAGAAGAGCAGCAAAAATGATGTTAGCGATAAATGTAATTCCAAATTTGGCGAACACAAATCAGATCACGTGGAGGAATTCTGTTCCCTTGTAAGCAGAATAACACATCATGGACGAAGAAAGGGAAGACATAAAATGCAGACTAACACAACCAAAGAGGGCGTTGAAACTTCCTGGCAGATTAAAACTGTGTGCCTGACCGAGACTCGAAATCAGGACCTTTGCCTTTTGCGGGCAAGCGCTCTACCATGTGAGCTACCGAAGCACGACTCACGCCCGCTCCTCACAGCTTTACTTCTGCCAGTATCTCGTCTCCTACCTTCCAAACTTTACAGAAGCTCTCGGTCGGGCACACAGTTTTAATCTGCCAGGAAGTTTCATATCAGCGCACAATCCGCTGCAGAGTGAAAATCTCATTCTGGAAACATCCCCCAGGCTGTGGCTAAGCCATGTCTCCGCAGTATCCTTTCTTTCAGGAGTGCTAGTTCTGCTAGGTTCGCTGGAGAGCTTCTGTAAAGTTTGGAAGGTAGGAGACGAGATACTGGCAGAAGTAAAGCTGTGATGAACGGGCGTGAGTCGTGCTTCGGTAGCTCAGATGGTAGAGCACTTGCCCGCGAAAGGCAAAGGTCCCGAGTTCGAGTCTCGGTGGGGCACACTGTTTTAATCTGCCAGGAAGTTTCATATCAGCGCACACTCCACTGCAGAGTGAAAATCTCATTCTGCAAAGAGGGCGTTCCTGGCCAAAATGAGTTTAATAGCATCAAAAGCCGGCCCTGATTTGAGAAAAAAGTTCTGGAAATGAACGTTTGAAGTAGAGCATTGTATGGAAGGGAATCAAAAACCGGAACAGAAGAGAATCTAACCATCTGAGATGTAGTGCTTCAGAATAATTTCGATAACTAGGTGGACTGATGATATATGAGGAGCTTCTCTAGAGAACCGGTGAGGAAAGGTACATGTAGAGAACACTGACAATATGAAGGCCCAGGATGAGAATTTAAGACATCGGGAATTAAATTTGTTGGTGCTTCAATGACATGTAGAGGGTAATCAGTACAGTGAAAGACAGGGATTGGAATATATTCAAGAAATAATTCTGGACGTTTTGTACAAGTGCCAATCTGAGATGAGGAGGCTGGCACAAGAGAGAAATCCTAGGTGGACTGCATCAACTCATACAGAAGCCTGATGAAAGAAAATGCCTTTTCCCTGTTATGATCATGTCATCAACTTATAGTAGTCCAGGACAGTTGATTCTGTTGGTGATGGCACTCACCCAGTTGAAGTAATGACGGTAAATACTTGAGGTAGGCCTGTGAGAAAATCCGCAGAGCCTTAATACTACGGATCCTATTTTTGATGGCCGATATGTCTCAGTGCTTATTACAAGACGGGCAAGTAATTTTTCCAGAAATCCTTCATTCCACCACTCAGTGAGAACCGCTTTGTGGACAGGAGTTCATGTACATAGTAATGGTTTACGACGATCGATTGATATGTTTTCATTTGAGTTCCCCGTTATTTAATTTAATCTAGGAGACCGATGGCTGTTGCCGGCCGAAGTGGCCGTGCGGTTAAAGGCGCTGCAGTCTGGAAACGCAGGACCGCTACGGTCGCAGGCTCGAATCCTGCCTCGGGCATGGATGTTTGTGATGTCCTTAGGTTAGTTAGGTTTAACTAGTTCTAAGTTCTAGGGGACTAATGACCTCAGCAGTTGAGTCCCATAGTGCTCAGAGCCAGCCAGCCGATGGCTGTGAGCGAGTCGTGCTGTATGTTTACTTTTCGAAACAGTGTGACCAACAGTGAGCTCGATTATATGTATCTCCTATAAAGTCCTTCTTACAAACTCGAAATGCAACCGCTCACAGTCTTCTCACATTCGACCAGATACAATTTCCTCCACTGATTCGGCCAAACAACAATTCTAGTATCAGTCGTGTTGAGTGTTCAGCTACATAACCTTGAATGCTTAGCCTGACAACGCGTGGAGGCTGTTAGTGATGTGTCGGAGCCGTTTAGCATTACAGTGATGCGATTTTATTTGTAAATTCTTCGACAACCGTAGAGTATGACGCAACAGCAATTACGCTTATGTGACTGATCAAGAAAAGTTATACGTTTTAGTCTGTGGTAAGTGGTTTGCGGCAGTCCAACTGATTCAATTATAAAGGGTACACATTGCCTTACACTGATTTGACTCAGAGAGGTATGACGATGGTTTTCCAGTAACACTCATATCAGAAGAGGGACACACTTTTGGTTTCATGAAGAATAACTATTTCAGAATAATTTATACACACGTACATTCATCATCTCAGGAAAGCCGGTACAGAGGGCCATCAAGAGTCCTGGTTGAGGTCAAGACCATGAAACTGAGTAAGATCCTTGATGTAAACCCAGGAGTCACAAATGTTTAGGGAACGCCGCGGCCAAAGTAGCAACAACCATCCAGCAGCAACCATCCGGACTGGTTTCAGCACGTGGGTACGTAATTCCCAGTTGGCTAGAGCGCCGCAGATTTCTCCTTTCAAGTTGCATTTGGATGTTGATTTAGAGAATATTGTGCTATGCCTCGTGTAAGATGGAAGAAACGTCTACCAGCACATGTCAGAGATCTAGAACGGTAAGGTCGTGGCCATTAAATCCTTGGTTTACGTTTCTGCAACACTGATGCTTTGGTCGAGAGCACACACCTGTCGTTTGTTCTTTGAGTCATCAGTCTTCTGACAGGTTTGATGCGACGAGCCACGAACTCCTTTTCTGTATCAGCCTCTTAATCTCAAAGTAGCACTTCAACACATCGTCCTTAGTTATTTGTTGGGTGTTTTCCAATCTCTGTCATCCCCTAGAGATCTAAAAAAATGGCTCTGAGCACTATGGGACTCAACTGCTGAGGTCATTAGTCCCCTAGAACTTAGAACTAGTTAAACCTAACTAACCTAAGGACATCACAAACATCCATGCCCGAGGCAGGATTCGAACCTGCGAACGTAGCAGTCTTGCGGTTCCAGACTGCAGCGCCTTTAACCGCACGGCCACTTCGGCCGGCCCTAGAGATCTTTTTACCCCCTAATACTCCATCAAGTACCGTGGAAGCTATTTCTCAGAATCTTGACACGGGTTATATAATCCTGTCCCTTCTTTGTCTGTGTTTTCCTTATGGACCTGTCTTCGCCTGTTCTGCAAAGAACCTCTTCATTTCTTGTCTATCGCAAGTATCTCATACGACTGCAGAATAGTTGGATTTGGTAAGGTCATATTCAATTTCAGTTCTACGTCCAACATCGTAATGGAGGAATCCGCCTGTAAATGCTTCGAGGACTGTTAAATGGTTCAAATGGCCCTGAGCACTATGGGACTTAACATCGGAGGTCATCAGTCCCCTATAACTTAGAACTACTTAAACCTAACTAACCTAAAGACATCACACACATCCATGCCCGAGGCAGGATTCGAACCTGCGACCGTAGCCGTCGCGGAGGACAGTGAACGTTGAGCGACTGCATTCGTCATCGTCGAGCCGAGCAAGTACCATGACAGTATGAGTCCACATGTGGTTCGTATAGTCGGTAATAAAGGCATCAGCAATTTCACTTCTAAAGTGTTAAACCCGGTGTACGTGCCTATCTGAGAGGTTTCCGTGATGTTATCTTTGAATAACTTAACGTAAGACACCACCACTCGCTAGCTGCTACGATTAATTAACCACAGAATAAATTTGAAGTAGCATGGAATGACGTGCCGTATCGCCATTCAAGTTCAGTTCGACTCGATTCCCCGGCAATATGCAGCTATTATTGTTGCCAGATTTCCCAGACCGGTGTACTAAATTTCCTTCCCTGTCCATGCCTTAATGACTTACAATTTTAATAGCGTACACGCACAGTAATTGAAATTTCATTATTTGCTAACTTCCCTCGCGTGGACATTTCATTGACTCTAAAAACGAAAAACTGGGCCTTATATGAGAAAATCATTTCATAAAAGTATAGTTTCTTTCAGTTTGAGCTGAAATATCACATATAACCCTGTATTACCGAGGACTGTTTGCTGGGCGCCAGCTACTGATATGGTCGCTGCATGCTGACTTCCTCAGCAGCATTTTGAGAAGATCATGCAGAGTACTTTTAGGATCCTCTTGTTTGTGTGTAGTCTGTTAAAAGATTTAGTTCCCAGTGGGAGAGAATACAAGCGTTTTCTTCTATACGTTCTCCATTTGACATTTATCGTACTGACAGACCGTGTGTTCATACCACGAAAGCAACCTTGCTTCGTAATGATGGTAGGAAACTTGTCGCACTAAAATACAACTTTCGCTTCTTGGTCCATACTCCACTCGAAACTTGAATGCCCTGGCTTTCTCGATATAGTTCCAAACTATGTCGAACATAAACGTGCAAATCCCCGTGGTGTTTGTAACATACAGCACATGAACGTGTAATTGACTAAAGTCGTCTCCGCAATCGAATTGTCACACATACGGAGGATTGAACCGACTCTAAAATTGACAGTTTACACCAAGGGATTTCCATTAAACGAAGAATCCTGTTATAGTCATTTTTTTATTAATTTTTCGCTTCTTTTTTAGAAAAATAAAGAAATATAATGTGTTCTGCTTCGCTACTGTAGAGACAACAAGTTACAAAAGGAGTAAACAATTGTATTAAGTTGTTAGGGATCTTAATAATAATAACAATAACTATGACACACAATCTACAGTAATTTCTAAGAAGCAGGTAATATTTACGAACAGAAACTACTATTTGTACCGTGGAAAAGGGATGTTATATTATATACCCGGGAATTTAATACACAATTATTGATAAGTATCTCCGGGATTTCAAAAGATGAGTGTCGAAAACTAAAAGACGTACATAAAAGCCATACCAACAACATTACTCAGACATAGGGGAATAAAATACGTTACATGGACATATGACGGGAAAGTTTTTGTTTTCATATTAGAGCTCATTTTCTAATCCTCTACAAAATCACATTAACCATGAGAAACACACAGAAACAGAACTTAACAGAATCAAACGAAACGTTTTCTAACATAAAACGTTCAAAATACCCACTTGGTTACTTTTGATTATAATGTACAGTGCGTGATATGTTCACCTGAAGATGTGGCTTTTAGTGCCAAGAAAAAGGTAGTGATCCAAAAAAAGAACTAAATACAGCTGAAGTGGTTATTAATACCCAAGAAGTAATTCTTATATTCACGTCAGTAATTGTTATGGCAGTTGAGTGAAGGTAGCCCTCACATCCTTTCTTGTGCGACTAAGCAACTAACTTCATTGTTCTATAGTCATCAAGCACGTAGTATCAATAGTTACGTGTTCTTAAGAGATTTGGTTTCCGGTTCAGTGCGATAGAAGTGTACTCTATTGTAGTGTTGCCATATGCTTCACCGATTGGCAGATGGTAATGGCCGTGGCGCTCATCGTCTGGAGCGGTAGCGCTTGTGCCCCTACAGGAAGCAATTGATCGTCGCGACTGGGGGAAGCCTAGAAGTACGAGAACATTTCAACTGGTGGGGGTACTTCACCGTGCTGCCGACAGCTCTACTGTTAGTGTAACATAATTAAATGTAACAAGTAACGTTGACCACATGGCAGTCTGAAGAGTGCTACTTGAAGGCTTGCTGTATACATACGACACATATTGTGTGCAGGCAGTATCAGCAGCTGATATTCATGCATGGACACACTTCTCTGGGTGAATCATTTAGTTCTTCACATTATAGTGCAAATGTGCTGTTAACAGAAGAGTTTCAATGCAGACGACTGACGTGTTGAAGAGCTGTAGAAACAAACCTGTAACGTGGAAATAAGGCGTTTCCGCATCCATGCCCATATGAAATATTAGCGAATCCGGCAATGCTCCCCAACTGCTAAATGTGTATGGGAATTGGATGTACATCTCCCGTCTGTCTCTCCTTTCTGTCTATCCATTTCCTCATCCTCCCCAGTTTATCCATCTCCTCCTCCTCCCACCCTTTATCTGCCGATCATTTCCTCCTCCCCCTCTCTGCCATACTCTTGCTGTCCTGTCTCTGACCATCGCATCCTTCCCCCTCTCTATGTTCATTTCCTGCACTCTGTCTGTCCACCTTCTCTTTTTCTCGGACTCTGAGCCATGCTTATCGGTGTTGCAAGGCACACCTCGGTTGGAAATTGTAGTCTCGCAACATGAATGGGTAAATTAGTTTGAATAGTTGGCGTATGGGCTTTGCGAGAGATCTGTCTAGGTGTTGGACCTTTAAAGATAGTAACTCCAACGACAAGCTGCAAACGGATAGGATTACAAAGTTTAGCACGATTCACATTTCGTAGTAGCATTCTAATCGTAAGTCGGTAAGCCACAAACAAGGTTTTCTTGTTTCCATTTAAAAATGACTGTGAGGAACAAAACGAAACAGCACATTGTTGTTATTCAAATTTTACTTAAAATTATGTATAAATATAAGGAATATACATTGGAGAAACAATTTGTCTACTGGTTTAAATGCCTTCAAATTGTCGTTAAAATTTACTGAGAGAAAGAGAATTAAACCAGACATTTCCACAACACAGCATCTTTTCCCACAGTCGGATTTAACAGAAAACCTGTACAGTGTTGATTAAAAGATATGTAGCCTTTCTCCTACTGAAAGCTTATTAGCTTACTGCACAAAAGTTTAAAGTTAATAGATCAAGAGCTTATCGACAATTTTGCTGACCACGTTTGATTATTGAATCTTACATATGTCTATGTACCATATTACTTAAAAATAAAGTCTTTGGTTGTCCAGATTTCATTAGTGTATCGTGTATCCGCAGTTAAGTGTATCTGCAGTTTTTGCTAGCAACGATTCTTCCTGGTACTTACGCATATACTTATATTTCTATATAATATGTATCTAAAATATGTAGCCTATGCCTGATGGGGTGTTTCGTAGAGTAGCTTGCAAACAATTGAAGTAAGTCAGTGAAGAGCATTTGGAATCTTTTACTATCTATGTTTCCTCTTTTCACGAACACACACACACACACACACATATTTAAAAATTCTAACTATAAGTTTACATGGTTTATATATATATATATATATATATATATATATATATATAGATTTACTTCGAATCTTTATACATACTAATTAAAAATTCGAAGTAAATAAGTATATACATACCATGTAAAAACTATATATATATACCATGTAAAAAATTTGTATATATATATATATATATATATATATATATATATATATATATATATATATATATATATAATTCGAAGTAAATCAGTAAAGAATTTTCCGAGGGTTTTGATAACAACGTTAACCATCTCCTTGTCTTTATACAATGGTATGGATGTCCATCCAAATTTTTATTAGTATATTGTGTAAAAATATTAAGTAATTCAGTTGAGGGCTCTTCGATATTCTTAGATTCAATATTTCTGTATATTAGGACATACATACTTAAGTAATACAAATATTAAGAAGGATATAGCCTACATGCGTCCAAATGTTTGCTAGAATATGGTGTGAAATTTGATGTAAATCGCCCAGAAATTTTTCCAGAGTTTTACCAATAACTTACCCCTCTTTAAATCGTTTATAGGTGTATGCATAGTGAATATAATAAAAATATGTAGCTTATCTCCATCTGAACATTTATTGGAGTATTACATAAAATACTGAAGAAAATCGATCAAAAATTGGTCAAGAATTTTTCCAGGTTTGGGTAACAACATTAAACTACAACTTGTCATTATTTAGAAGTACAGGTTTTATATATGTATTTATATACCGCATGTGTATACTGAAAAACTATCCAGTGTATGTCTGACCAAACTTTTATTACATTATTGTGTAAACATTTGAAGTAAATTGGCCAAGAACATTCAAAGATTTTTGGTGAAAACCTTTCCCCTTTATGTCCGATGTACATATTAATGTTCATGCATATTTCGAGGAAATTTGAATCCTTTGACCACCCGAACATTTGTTGTAGTATCATGTAAAAATCTGAAGTAAATCGGTGACAACGTTTGAGAAATTTTCCGACATCGTTAAACTACGATTTGACTTTACATAGAAGTAAAGATTTTTTTATTTTTTTTTATTTTTTTATTTTTTTAATTATTTTTTTTTTAATTTTTTTGCAGACCTTGCGGGGAATGTTTACTGAAAGTTTGCCCATAGACAAATCATCTGCCCCATACTTTCGAAAGAATTCAGGTAGCGCCTGTAGACGGACAGCCAAGTGAAGAGGCTTCCAACGCAGGTTGCTGGTGAGCCGTCATGGGTAATTCATGTCAGCGACTTCATGAATTGCAAGAACACATTGACCCTTGTCCCAGCACATACGGTGCCCATCCTAGAAATCTTTAATGTGAGTAGAAAACTGGGAGAGACGTTCTGTCAACCGAAATGTACCTCTTTTCTGTATACTTTGTAGTTTCCGTGGAGTCATCTTCTGAAACTACGACGGTACTTATGCATAACCCGGAGCAATATATTGGAAGTGATGTGTCGACAGAAGTGCCGACACAGTGTGATTTGAGGGGACTGCAATGCACGCTATAAACACACGAAGGATGGCGTGAGGTCTGAAACAGGATACGTAATGAATGCTATAAAGAAAAGTACGTAGCTTTTGGAATACTTAACTTTATTCCATCCTTGTGGTATACATCGTTCTTGATGAGACATGCTTTATACGATAAGTATCAATTGCTATGTAAGGCTAATGGCGCCTTGCTAGGTCATAGCCATGGACTTAGCTGAAGGCTATTCTAACTATCTGCTCGGCAAAAGGAGCGAGGCTTCATCAGTGTAGTCGCTAGCAAAGTCGTCCGTACAACTGGGGCGAGTGCTAGTACGTCTCTCTAGACCTGCCGTGTGGTGGCGCTCGGTCTGCTATCACTGAAAGTGGCGACACGCGGGTCCGACATGTACTAATGAACCGCGGCCGATTTAAAGCTACCACCTAGCAAGTGTGGTGTCTGGCGGTGACACCACATTTCTCCCCCGGAAATCGGCGAACGGTTGTATTATAAGGCTTCCGCCCGCCGTGGGGAGGACCCCATGTTGGCGTATGCGACGAGGTGGGGAGCCTAACAACAGGCGAGGCTGTGCCACCCGCACCCTGCCATTCGGTCCGAGGGGAGCTAGGAAACGCCTGAAAACCTAGTCCAGGGTGCACGCCAACATGCGGTGTATGCGCCCGTAAAGATACACGAGGGGCGGAAGGGTCGACCTCCATTGCATCGGGGCACCCGACGGGCGAAGACGACATCTGGTCCGGAGCGGGCAAGAGTTCCATGGCGGAGGACATCTGGTCACGGGAAGCGATAGACTTGTTAAACAATTGAAATAGATCTAAACCAAACAAGTTTACCGCAGTAGAAGAACGAAGAACGTAAAATTACACCAGTTTTGTTTGTCCCTTGTATGAAGGCTGCACTGTCCTAACACAGGGATAGGCTGTCCTGAATAACTAGTGAGCTGAACATTTGCGGCACGCAACGGAGGTTTGCCCAGTTGTTTGTACGTGTCGTGATTGATCAATGAAACTGCAGCTCCGGTATCGAGCTGGAATGGGATCACTTTGCCTTCAAAGTCCAAGTCTACAAAAAGTTTATTGTCCTGCCGACGACAAGAGCGACTGTTGCGTGCAACGTGAACAGACACTGGTACAGAATCACTCGCGACTTGACGCGATTTCCGGCGACGTCGACGCACACTTGTTGTGGGATGAACACAGTCACTGTTAGAGAAAGTGGCACTGGACGGAGTGGAATTAACTACATGAATGTGCATGGGCGAAGGTCCACGAGCCTGAGTGTCCTTGGTTCGATTCCGGCGCGAAGCAAAGGGCCTGGAATGATTATGAGCGTCTGATCTCAGCTTTTTCTGGCAAACACATTGAACATGTCCTTTCGTATTACAGTAAAAACAAATAGCTTGACGTGACGGGCAATTGTCACGCGAAGGTCTAGTTGCACACCGCGGGCATGATTTCACTGCATTTGTATGCTTGCGCGGCACATGTGGACAGCTAGGCGGCAGCTGCGCGGACGAGCGGGAGGGCTGTTTATCGTTCCGTGCAGCTCGCCCGGCGGGCCGGTTAATGTGACACACAGCTGGCGAAGTTGCAAATGATTCCTGAGCAAAGTCAAGTGTGTCTTGCCTATCCAATATGTCTATCACTTGTTGACGGGAGGGATTGACTAGTTTCAAAATTTGCTCCCGTATACGAACATCAGAAACGTTCTGTGCAATTGCATCACGCACCATAGTATCTGAATAAGGGAGTCCACATTCACACTCAAAAGCACAATCCCTAGTAAGGCCTTGCAAAGTTGCAACCCACTCCCGATTAGTTTGACCGGCTGTACGTTTTGTACGAAAGAACGTATAACGTTTCGCAACGACATTTACTGTTTCCTTGAAATAGGCATCTAAAGCAGACAAAATTTCTTCGTAGGACAGAGTTGCTACGTCGTGTCGGGGAAATAATTTCACTATCACATGGTACGTTTGCACGCCGACACAAGACAATAAGTGAGGCTGCCGCTCGTTACCTTGAATTCTGTAGGCGGCGAGATGAAATCCAAATTGGCGTGACCACTCCGTCCATGTTTCCTTAGCTGGGTCAAATGGCCGGAACGAGGGTCCAACAGCATGTTGAGGCTGCGGTAGCGGTGAAGAGGCGGCTGCCGCATCGTTTTGCATCGCACGTTGACCCTGAACGAGCTATCCAAGGGCATCCAATAACGCCTGCGTCTGCTGATTCTGCAAGCGATAAAATTCGGACAGTACATCTGGAGAAGCCATGACACAAGTAAATGTAAGCAAGTAGAAAGAACAAGACCCTGTTTTGACTCGTCGCCATATGATGTGTCGACAGAAGTGCCGACACAGTGTGATTTGAGGGGACCGCAATGCACACTATAAACACACGAAGGATGGCGTGAGGTCTGAAACAGGATACGTAATGAATGCTATAAAGAAAAGTACGTAGCTTTTGGAATACTTAACTTTAATCCATCCTTGTGGTATACATCGTTCTTGATGAGACATGCTTTATATGATAAGTATCAATTGCTATGAAAGGCTAATGGCGCCTTGCTAGGTCGTAGCCATGGACTTAGCTGAAGGCTATTCTAACTATCTGCTCGGCAAAGGAGCGAGGCTTCGTCAGTGTAGTCGCTAGCAAAGTCGTCCGTACAACTGGGGCGAATGCTAGTACATCTCTCTAGACCTGCCGTGTGGTGGCGCTCGGTCTGCTATCACTGAAAGTGGCGACACGCGGGTCCGACATGTACTAATGAACCGCGGCCGATTTAAAGCTACCACCTAGCAAGTGTGGTGTCTGGCGGTGACACCACAGGAAGAAATACAAAATGGGCAAACCTGGCTGGTAGGTTTCTAAGAAGTTCGAGAATATATATATATATATATATATATATATATATATATATATATATATATATATAAAGAAGAAGTCTTCAGAATAGTAAGAAGCTGACATGGCTAATATATTAAGTGCCAAACTGCTGCACACAGCAGACTCAAATGTCTCTGAGCACTATGGGACTTATCTTCTGAGGTCATCAGTCATCAGTCCCCTAGAACTTAGAAGTACTTAAACCTAACTAACCTAAGGACATCACACACATGCATGCCTGAGACAGGATTCGAACCTGCGACCGTAGCGGTCACTCGGTTCCAGACTGTAGCGCCTAGAACCGCTCGGCCACTCTACATCTACATTGATACTCCGCAAGCCACCCAACGGTGTGTGGCGGAGGGCACTTTACGTGCCACTGTCATTACCTCCCTTTCCTGTTCCAGTCGCATATGGTTCGCGGGGAGAACGACTGTCTGAAAACCTCCGTGCGCGCTCTAATCTCTCTAATTTTACATTCGTGATCTCCTCGGGAGGTATAAGTAGGGGGAAGCAATATATTCGATACCTCATCCAGAAACGCACCCTGTCGAAAGCTGGCGAGCAAGCTACACCGCGATGCAGAGCGCCTCTCTTGCAGAGTCTGCCACTTGAGTTTATTAAACATCTCCGTAACGCTATCACGGTTACCAAATAACCCTGTGTCGAAACGCGCCGCTCTTCTTTGGATCTTCTCTATCTCCTCCGTCAGACCGATCTGGTACGGATCCCACACTGATGAGCAATACTCAAGTATAGGTCGAACGAGTGTTTTGTAAGCCACCTCCTTTGTTGATGGACTACATTTTCTAAGCACTCTCCCAATGAATCTCAACCTGGTACCCGCCTTACCAACAATTAATTTTATATGATCATTCCACTTCAAATCGTTCCGCACGCATACTCCCAGATATTTTACAGAAGTAACTGCTACTAGTGTTTGTTCCGCTATCATATAATCATACAATAACGGATCCTTCTTTCTATGTATTCGCAATACATTACATTTGTCTATGTTAAGGGTCAGTTGCCAATCCCTGCACCAAGTGCCTATCCGCTGCAGATCTTCCTGCATTTCGCTACAATTTTCTAATGCTGCAACTTCTCTGTATACTACAGCATCATCCGCGAAAAGCCGCATGGAACTTCCGACACTATCTACTAAGTCATTTATATATATTGCGAAAAGCAATGGTCCCATAACACTCCCCTGTGGCACGCCAGAGGTTACTTTAACGTCTGTAGACGTCTCTCCATTGATGACAACATGCTGTGTTCTGTTTGCTAAAAACTCTTCAATCCAGCCACACAGCTGGTCTGATATTCCGTAGGCTCTTACTTTGTTTATCAGGCGACAGTGCGGAACTGTATCGAACGCCTTCCGGAAGTCAAGAAAAATAGCATCTACCTGGGAGCCTGTATCTAATATTTTCTGGGTCTCATGAACAAATAAGGCGAGTTGGGTCTCACACGATCGCTGTTTCCGGAATCCATGTTGATTCCTACAAAGTGGATTCTGGGTTTCCAGAAATGACATGATACGCGAGCAAAAAACATGTTCTAAAATTCTACAAGAGATCGACGTAAGAGATATAGGTCTACAGTTTTGCGCATCTGCTCGACGACCCTTCTTGAAGACTGGGACTATCTGTGCTCTTTTCCAATCATTTGGAACCCTCCGTTCCTCTAGAGACTTGCGGTACACGGCTGTTAGAAGGGGGGCAAGTTCTTTCGCGTACTCTGTGTAGAATCGAATTGGTATCCCGTCAGGTCCAGTGGACTTTCCACTATTGAGTGATTCCAGTTGCTTTTCTATTCCTTGGACACTAATTTCGATGTCAGCCATTTTTTTGTTTGTGCGAGGATTTAGAGAAGGAACTGAAGTGCGGTCTTCCTCTGTGAAACAGCTTTGGAAAAAGGTGTTTAGTATTTCAGCTTTACGCGTGTCATCCTCTGTTTCAATGCCATCATCATCCCGTAGTGTCACTCTGGCCGGCCACACAGCAGAAACCTGGGCAGTGAAGGACAGAGAAAAAAGTAAGTCACGAGCAAGTGAAGTAATGTTTTTGAGACATAGGTCTAACAAAAATGGAAAAGTTGAGAAATTAAGAAAAGCTTTGGAGGCAACATATGAGGTTCAAATGGCTCTGAGCACTATGGGACTTAACATCTGTGGTCATCAGTCCCCTAGAACTTAGAACTACTTAAACCTAACTAACCTAAGGACATCACACACATTCATTTCCGAGGCAGGATTCGAACCTGCGACTGTAGCGGTCACGCGTTCCAGACTGAAGCGCCTAGAACCGCACGGCCACACCGCCGGCCAACATATGAGGGCACACTACAAAGGAAGATTAAGAAATGAATATTAAAATTATGTGGGTATTCGAAGAGAATTAAGGAAACGAGGATGCCTCGGAAGATACGTGAGATGAAGATGCAAAGCTGTAATCCAAGGGTTAAAAGACGTGGAAGAAAGCATCGATGGTTGAGGAGAGACATGGGCCAGAATAGCTACAGAGAGGTCAGGGGAAGATGGAGAGGCTTGTGTTCACAGCAGATACTGCCAGTGGCGGGAAACCGTACAAGGCGTTAATAATGATCGTCACGTTACCTCACGTACAAATTATTTTTGTTTTTCTGCCAGGAATATCCTTTAGGACTCGGTAATGTGTAGGAGGCAACGAGTACTTGGCGAGAAGAAGGCTGTGTCCCCGTGGTGGCAGGCGCCGGCGCGGCTGGGAGCGTCCTCGCTTTTAATTACTGTAGACGTCGGAACGGTGGCTGCACTTGGAACTCAGTCCCCCTGCAGTCGTAAAGCCGGCTGCGCCGCGCCGCGCAGCAACGCCTAGCGTGACGTGACGCTGCCTGTCTGGCCACACGATGCCGGCAGTAAAGCGGCGGCAGCCCCTCGCTCTTACGCAACGCGCGTCACGCAATGTCAGTGCCAGCGTAGCGGGGCATAGGGGGCCATTACTGCGGCACACACAACGTCCACTGCGGCGTGTCAGACTTCTGTGTCCTCGTCTTACGTACATCCTGTAAGGGATTTCGCCGGCCGGGGTGGCCGAGCGGTTCTAGGCGCTAAAGTTTGGAACCGCGCTACCGCCACGGTCGCAGGTTCGAATCCTGCCTCGAGCATGGATGTGTGTGATGTTAGGTTTAAGTAGTTCTTAGTTCTAGGGGACTGATGACCTCAGAAGTTAAGTCCCATAGTGCTCAGAGCCATTTGAACCTGTAAGGGATTTCAGTTTCTCCACAGATGGCCGTGGTGTGTTTCAAAGCATCCCAAAGTCCACCCTCACAGTGAGCGTGGCAGTGAACTTGGCCGTCGATCTATACCAGTTTCGTGACGTAACAATGGAATTTCGGGTTATGGAGCGTTCCCGAAGAATGAAAGGCTCGCGACAGATTTTTCGAGTGTCTAGCGGTTACCTGGTCATGATCCTCCTCCCAAGATATGCGTTAGCACAAATGAAATGACACAGTTTCAGAGATATTACTGGTGTCATACAAACAAGATTTTATTTGTATCGACTGAGGTGGGAATCGAACCCGGGTCTCCTACCTAATAGGCAGGTGCGTTAGTCACTAAGGGTAAGCCGTCTTGGCACCGCATTTCACTCACCCATACGGATTATACTGGCACCCCTTCCCCCTAGCTCCAAATTTCTCACTGCCTGTCCTGTTTAAATTTCCCACTTACAAATGAACAGAACTGCCGAGGCTCTCTGTCTTCGGGAATAGCACCTCAGTATTGAACGTAACTGTGCCATACAGCCTGAAACTCAGCAGCAGGTACTTGCACAAATGAAATGATACTGTTTCAGAGACTTTACTGATCCCATACAGCCGGCCGAAGTGGCCGTGCGGTTAAAGGCGCTGCAGTCTGGAACCGCAAGACCGCTACGGCCGCAGGTTCGAATCCTGCCTCGGGCATGGATGTTTGTGATGTCCTTAGGTTAGTTAGGTTTAACTAGTTCTAAGTTCTAGGGGACTAATGACCTCAGCTGTTGAGTCCCATAGTGCTCAGAGCCATTTGAACCATTTGATCCCATACAAACATGATTTTATGAATACAGACTGTCTTTGCGTTATTGTACAAGCTTATACTCACCTGGTATACAGGATGTTCCAAAAAGGACTTTGGAGCTTTAAAAATTCATATAAATTTATTGAAAGAAGATACATAGCTAGATTTAGACTTATTTTGTATGGAAACAGATCACGTTTTTTACTTTAAGTAAAGATGTTGTATGTTGCTTCCGTTGGTTATCCTGCACACATCCCATCGGAAGACAATTTTTGCCCGCATCTCGTGGTCGTGCGGTAGCGTTCTCGCTTCCCACGCCCGGGTTCCCGGGTTCGATTCCCGGCGGGGTCAGGGATTTTCTCTGCCTCGTGATGGCTGGGTGTTGTGTGCTGTCCTTAGGTTGGTTAGGTTTAAGTAGTTCTAAGTTCTAGGGGACTGATGACCATAGATGTTAAGTCCCATAGTGCTCAGAGCCATTTGAAGCATTTGACAATTTCTTCCCAAACTTTCTGTACCATTACAGGTGTAACTTACTCAGTTTCGGCGTAAAGTCATGCTATAAGTTCAGGTAGAGAAGCTGGCACAGGAGGTACAAACGCGATATTGTTGATTAGTCCCCATAGAGACAATCGAGTAGTGTCATGTCTGGGCCGGCCGCGGTGGTCTCGCGGTTCTAGGCGCGCAGTCCGGAACCGTGCGACTGGTACGGTCGCAGGTTCGAATCCTGCCTCGGGCATGGATGTGTGTGATGTCCTTAGGTTAGTTAGGTTTAAGTAGTTCTAAGTTCTAGGGGACTGATGACCACGGCAGTTGAGTCCCAAAGTGCTCAGAGCCATTTTGTCATGTCTGGGGAACGTGGGCGTTATGCAGTTGGCGCATCACTGCCAACCATTGTCCTGGACAGCGGTCACTGAGGCAATCCCGGACGTCAGCCAGGTAGTGGGGTGGTGCACCAACTTGCTCGAAGTAAATATTTCGTTCTCGGTCATCCTCATCGATCTGTGGTAGCAGAAATAGTTGTAACATATCCAGGTTGGTTGACGGGTTGATCTGGGAGAGGGAACCAAACAGCGATCCCGTCGGATTAGGGCAGGATGGGGAGGGAAGTCAGCCTTGCCCTTTCAAAGGAACCACTCCGGAATTTGAGAAAACCCAATTCAGGATGGTCTGATGCCGGTTTGAACTGTCGTCCTCCTGAAGGCGAGTCCATTGTGCTAACCGCTGTGCCACCTCGCATGGTCATATCCAGGTAATATGTCATCAGATGTACTTGGACGACCAGATGATTTCTCATGTCTTACCAATCACCCTGTTTCTACAAAACATTTATGCCACTCAAAATTATAGCCCCCACTAAAAGAATCTTTAGCGTACTTGGTACGGAAATTACGCAGAACTGCTGTCGTTGACTTCGATTCTTCAAACCAAAATACTCAGTGACCAAGCGCGCGTCCAGTGGAAGCAGCCATCTTTAACGCAACTGCTGCTAGCGCTCCTTACTGTGCGATTCGGCACTAGCGAACTACGCAAGACAAAACTTGATGTATTCCCGCAAATTGACCATACCTCTGTAGGTACTATGAATTAACTATCTTATATAAATTTTCAATGTTGTAAAGTCCTTTTTGAAACACCCAGTGTACATGGTGATTTAGCTGGCCCTACCTGTTGGTCTTATGCAACCTGCAACATCATCAAATACCACGTGCAAGATTCCCATATTCTCTCTCTCGCTTTGCGCCAACCTTTACTCACACAGAAAAAAATGAACAAGACCTTTTTGTACGATATTTTATGTAGCTAAATTTCTTACTCGGATACGTTTGCACTAAAGGACGTTGAGCCGTGCGGCGTGATCGATACCTCGCGTCCGGTGAGCTGTACACTGTCTTTACTCATAAGAGGATCCTTGGTTGGCAGAATCTGGGCGGGAGAGACAGGTTCCAATGATGGAAAGTCGAAACTGGCAGTCGGGGTGAGCAGTTGTGCAAAGACCCATTTACATGTTTCTTCGAAAGGCGTGCCTAGTATTTCCGGAGCAGGCATTTTTCTAACAGAGAACTGAGCTTTGCCCTTGCGGGACGGAGCGGTGAAGCTGTAATCGCGGCGTTTTCGCAGGTCCTAGAGTTGTGCGTCCCAGGATGCAACAGCCCCGCGTTACACTGATAGCCATACCAAATCTGACGGGTATCTGTGCGGATATGGAGACAAACATGAGGCTTTTGTTGAAGAATGGTACCTTTTTACAACTTTCTAGAGACCCAGCTTATATAATAGACTCATATGGCCTTAGCCAACGTGGCCTTGTTGTGTTGGCACAGGGAATTGCTCAGTGCGACGTGCCACTACAGTGGTTAGAGTTCGCAAAGACATGCAGCTCTGTTGTGTGGATTAAACATGATAGTGGGCCCTTGGGTAAAATATTCCTAAGGTAAAACAGTCCCTTATTTGGTTCTCTAGGCCGGGACTACCTAGGAGGACGTTGGCATCAGGAAAAATGGAACTAGAGTGTGGAATATTAGAACACTCTAACATGGTAGGTAGGTTAGAAAAATTAAAAATGGAAATGGACAGGTGGAAGTTAGATACACTGGGAATTAGTGAAGTGTGGTAGCAGAAGGAGCAGGACTTCCGGTATCGTCTGTGCAGGTTCTCAACAGAAAATAAAATAAGGGTAAACGTAAGAGTCGGAATAAAAATGAATACCAAAAGAGGAATGCAGGTTAACTATTGTGAACAGCATGGTGAATGCATTATAGTAGCCAAGAAAGATAAGAAACTAACACTAACGACAGTACTAAAAATCTGTGTGACACTTAGCTCTGCAGATGATGAAGGATTTGATCGGCCGAAGGGCAGCAAAGATACGAAAATTTTCTAATCCGTTTGTTGCAAATCGATTTGAGCTACTGTGTAGCAGACTACTGTGCAATCATATCCAAGACAAGATACCCATCGTAAATAAAATCGCACGTCGCAGCACACTGACATTACAGGTAACAATTATAATTCGAGCTCGATTCTTCCAACTGTTATATGTAATGAGTATGTGGTGTCATGTGCGATTTGAGTTTCTATGAGTCATCATGTCATGGATACAATTGCGCTGAAGATAGCTACACAGTAGCTCAAATCTATCTGCAATAAACAGATTATGAAATGTACGCTTCCTCTTATCTTGGCCCCATTAATACCGTTGTGGAGCACCCTGTTCCTAATGAAAGCAAAACTGGAGATACTATGTAACTTTTGTGGAGGGGAGATAGAAAGGAAAGGAAAGGAAAGAAACTAATTATATCAGCTGCATCGCAACTTTACACGGAATAAGCGTCGATCAGTAAAAATGTAAAAATGTGTGTGGAGCTGGGTCTCGAACCAAATATCTCCTGCTTATTAGACAGCTACGTTAAACACTGCGCAACCCGGACAGAGTGTCCGGATAGACTGTTTATGGCAAATGCACGGAGTACTCCAGCGTGCTCCCCAGCAGTCCCTTACTCCCACCTAGCGCCACCTACCCACAGTCAAGGCAAATCTTCCATGGTAGCTGTTTTAGGCCCCCGCTGGAGGTCAAACGAAATGTGCATCTGCAGTGAAAGTTTTTAGTTTATTGCCCATCGAGGCGAATCAGTTATATGAATGTGTGCTGTCTGGGTCCAAACAAAAGTCACCATGCATTCATATTAACATGAAGATGATGAAGAATTTGAAATAATGTATCAAGACGTAAAAGATACTCATATAGTTAAGGGGGACGAAAATGTTATTGTGACGAGGAACTTTAATTCGATAGCAGGAAAAAACGAAATGGAAAAAAATGTAGGGGAATTAGAGTGAGGGAGAGGCATGTATGGGAAGCCGCCTCGGAGAATTCTGCACTGAGCATTGTTTTAGGTCCTTACGGTTTAAAAATCATGATAGAGGTCTGTATACATAGAAGATTAGTGCACATATTTTAAGGTTTCAAATAGTTTACCTTATATTTTGAAATCATGTATTGTGGGTGTCAGGTGAAGACTCTGGCTATTGTTTATTGATTATGAACAGTAACTTACATCTACATCTTTATCTTTAGTCCGCAAGCCAACTTGCGGCGTGTGGTGGAGAGTACTTCGATAACGCGGTCACCTCCCTCTTCTCTGTTTGAGTCGCGAATCGATTGCTGGTAGTCCTCCGTGCGGGTTCGAACCTCTGACTTTACCTTCATCGTCTTTCCGCAAGATTTACATAGGAGGAAGTAAAACACTTGATGGCTCTTCTATGAAGATACGATCTCGAAACTTTAACTGTAAACCACACCAAAATAAAGGACGGATGTGTTACAGCGTATGCTACTGGGGTTTATCGATAATTTCTGCAATGCTTTCGCTCCCACTAAATACATCTGTAACGGAATGCGCTGCTCTTCTTTAAATCTTCTCTGTTTCCTGTATCAGTCCTATCTGGTACGGACGGATACCGTCCTGGTTAAAAAATGCAAGTTTTGGTCGGACGACCGTTTTATAGGCTTTCTCGATTGCGGGCAGACTGAGGGTTCTTCCGATAAATCTGTCATCTGCGTTTCTTGCGATTTGTTTTATGAAAGCTGGGGAAGCAACTCAGAAAGAGGAACCCCCCCCCCCCCCCCCACTAAGAAATGAATGTTACAGAGAAACAGACTTTCCGAGCACAGGTGACAACAATTCCAGGAAACACAATTCTTATTTAGACGCTAGTGTATGCTTGTTATGCAATAATTTTCACTATAGGGATACTGGAAAATTGACAAGTGATACTCCACGTTTTGAGTTTATATTGTGTAAATCATGATGTTCTAAAGGTCATGAGAGTTTGTTAGTGTTATAGTTCTTAAATTAATAGCGTGACACATGCACTTCTGAACGTTTAAGGCATATGTGTTCCAAAGGCTGTAATTTTCTGCTCTACAGTTTCGTGGGCGTAATGCCAAAGCAATGTGTTGCTCAGTAATTATTAATTCATTAAAATACTTGTATACTATAGATTTATGCTATTTAAACAATTTGTTACTATTATATTAAAACATTTTATTGTCATTACTGACATCGTAAACATCTGTGGCAGTTTAATGAGATTATAGAGAGCTATTTTTGGCGAGGGGTAGAAAGAGACAGCAACAAAACTGTAATCCAACCGGACAGCTACATCGACTTCCACACACACACACACACTCCCCCCCCCCCCCCCCCCTCCCACCTTACCACACCACCGATGAAACCCTGCCTCCCATCACAATCCAGTCCCTGCAACCCCCTCTAGGGGATTGCAGGGATCAGGCGATAGACGTCGCTGGATGCATATATGGAGGGCAATCTGATCAGCACACTGCTCTCCTAGCCGTTTTCAGTTTTCGATATCAGAGCCGCTCCTTGTCGGTCGGGTAGCTCCTCAACTAGCCTTGAAATGGCTGAGTGCACCCAGCTTGCCAACAGTGTTTGGCAGACCCGGGCAGTCACCCACCCAAGACCTACCGAATCCCGACAGACCTTGACTTCGGTGTTCTAGCTGAGACTTGTTTTACTACTGGGACAAGGCCGTTGGCCATCAGTTGTCAAAAGCGTCTTGTATTTGACACTTTTCATTTTATATCCGTTCGTTCCACGGAAGTGTGCATTTTCGTAAGGCGCCAGATCATTGAAGATTTGTATTTGTTATAATATTGTCACTACATATTGTAGGTTAAAGCCTTTGGGAGATTGTTAGACTGAAGAATCAAACAAAATATGTCAACTGTACTGTAGTGGATAGGACAGGGGCTGTGATATGCGTGACTGCTGGTTCACCTTCAGCCTTCTGCAATTTCCTTTTTACCCCTTCAAATTTTCTAAAAGAGACTGGCCTTTCTTATTAAGTAAATATAAATATGCTCTGGAATATGCTATGCTATGTATAAATACAAGCGCTCATTGTTAACGAGTTAGTTTAATCGAGTTTGTCTATGAGTCAAAGAGCATGGATGATACCATTTCAAGACTTCCGTGCATGTTAATGGCAGATTACCTCGTAATTCAGTGCAGTGTATGCTACAGACAGAGAATGCCCAGCATACGAGAATGGCGCAAATATGCAGTTTAATAGGTACAGAGACAAAAGAGCACTGTGTGCATTAAGTTAAAAGTAGCGAATGTCACAACAAACAATACTGAGCTGGCGTGCTTTGCTGAGTATTTAAAAAACTAAATTGTGGTACACCGGAATTAATGACTCCAAAGGAACATCAAAGCCGAAGCTTTAATATGCGTGACATGTTTAACACTGAAAGTAGAAACTAGAGACAGGAAGAGAAAGCCAGGAGGAAAATGCTCATTTTCGACGATTTTCAACAGAGCTAAGGTTCTGCTTTATGTGCATCCACTTACGTAAGCAAACTGTATTGTTCGTCATAAATGTTGCATAAATGCTCTACGGGATGCCACGGTCATTCTGTTATAGTAGTTTTAGTCGTGTGGTTTGTGTGCCATATGTCGCTGGCAACAAATGTTGTTGGATCCCTGGTTTTGTATTACAACGTGTGATTAGCGCTGCACCTTGTTGCTTAAGGCGTGCAGATTTTCAGAAGTTTCTCACAGATTTATTACGCTAGTTGCAAGTGTGGATGCGCAGCGGGTAACATGAAGGCAGGAAACACACTAGTCACTGTTCACCTGCCCATTCAGAGAGGAAGAAATATAAGTGATTAATTTCTGTCAACTGCTGCCGACGCAAACCGAAAAGTTCAATAATAATTATTCTTGTATGCCTTGAAAACAGCGGTGATTCAAAATGAATCCTTACAGATACAAATTGCATTTTATAAGTTAAAAAAGTAGTTCAGCGCGTAACTACTATGCTTTTATGGAAAGAAAGAAATTACTTTTGATGCAAGTAGAGTTTACTTGCAGAAATAAAATATATATCATTATTGTTATTTTGTACTCAACAACATCAAGGCAAGAGTTTCCTGTGATTATTGATAAATGAGGAAGCTGTTTGTGAATAACATTAAGATGTTTTGTGTAAGTTCCATAAAGTAGTGAAGCTGTGTTTGATATTTCTTTGTGTTTATTTTAATTTACCTCTTTGTTGAGGAAATTAAACTTTATAATACTATATGATAAATCAACCCCAATTTCACATTATGAATCAACTGTTTCTGAATGAAATCTGAATTAAACACTGAACTTTCAGTTTTGCTATAAATATTATCTTTATTCTTAAGTAACAGACAGGAAGATAAATATACAAAACAAAAGTTTTATCCAGGCCTTTATATATACTCACTCATTTCTAGCGGCTTCACCGTTTCCGGTTTTTAGGAGAATCTAGTAGGACACTTGATTGTATATGCCAAAGGAAGCGATCGTTAGGAGGTAACGCCCAACAGGTATGCTACGCACCCAACATACAGGTAACGCTGATACGATCTTAACTGACCAAAGTTACTAGGAAACCTACCGCAGTCTGTGCTTATTTATGGTAGGGTACAGAAGCCTCCTGTAGTTTCACAACTCTATCTATGGCAAAGCTCCCCAGCAGCAGTAAAACACCCATAAAACAGTCGCTAGCAGCGCCATGACGAGGTGTGGAGCCGAATGCTCTCATAGGAAAGAGCAGTCTGGCATACGGAAGTGAACTGGAACATAAACTAGTGCCATGGATGGTGCAGATGAACCTTCGTGTTTGGTACAAGGCCATCCATGGCGCTGTAGCCAAGCTCGTTTCTGTCCCATCACGGCTGCCCAGGGAGTTGTTAGTGATATGGCCACATGCTTGTTGGACAGTGCGGGTGCTGTCATCACAGAGGGGGTCTAAACGGAACAGAGACAGTTGGAGGAATGCCTGTTGGAAGGCAGCACAGGTATCAGCTTTGAGGAAAGCATCCAGCTGGACTTGGTGGAGGTGGAAGTTGGGACAAAGGCAGCAAAGCAGCCTGCTGGACTTGCAGTAGAGGCTGATGGTTGCTTATTGTCAACTTGGGACGTTTTTCCGGCCTGAAACAGGGCTAGTGCTAGGAGTGATGCATTCAGGAAACGCAGCATGGCCAGGAATTTAGTGTGTTAACTGCCATGTGTTTTCGGCTACTTCGTTTAAAGCATATACACTCCTGGAAATTGAAATAAGAACACCGTGAATTCATTGTCCCAGGAAGGGGAAACTTTATTGACACATTCCTGGGGTCAGATACATCACATGATCACACTGACAGAACCACAGGCACATAGACACAGGCAACAGAGCGTGCACAATGTCGGCACTAGTACAGTGTATATCCACCTTTCGCAGCAATGCAGGTTGCTATTCTCCCATGGAGACGATCGTAGAGATGCTGGATGTAGTCCTGTGGAACGGCTTGCCATGCCATTTCCACCTGGCGCCTCAGTTGGACCAGCGTTCGTGCTGGACATGCAGACCGCGTGAGACGACGCTTCATCCAGTCCCAAACATGCTCAATGGGGGACAGATCCGGAGATCTTGCTGGCCAGGGTAGTTGACTTACACCTTCTAGAGCACGTTGTGTGGCACGGGATACATGCGGACGTGCATTGTCCTGTTGGAACAGCAAGTTCCCTTGCCGGTCTAGGAATGGTAGAACGATGGGTTCGATGACGGTTTGGGTGTACCGTGCACTATTCAGTGTCCCCTCGACGATCACCAGTGGTGTACGGCCAGTGTAGGAGATCGCTCCCCACACCATGATGCCGGGTGTTGGCCCTGTGTGCCTCGGTCGTATGCAGTCCTGATTGTGGCGCTCACCTGCACGGCGCCAAACACGCATACGACCATCACTGGCACCAAGGCAGAAACGACTCTCATCGCTGAAGACGACACGTCTCCATTCGTCCCTCCATTCACGCCTGTCGCGACACCACTGGAGGCGGGCTGCACGATGTTGGGGCGTGAGCGGAAGACGGCCTAACGGTGTGCGGGACCGTAGCCCAGCTTCATGGAGACGGTTGCGAATGGTCCTCGCCGATACCCCAGGAGCAACAGTGTCCCTAATTTGCTGGGAAGTGGCGGTGCGGTCCGCTACGGCACTGCGTAGGATCCTACGGCCTTGGCGTGCATCCGTGCGGCGCTGCGGTCCGGTCCCAGGTCGACGGGCACGTGCACCTTCCGCCGACCACTGGCGACAACATCGATGTACTGTGGAGACCTCACGCCCCACGTGTTGAGCAATTCGGCGGTACGTCCACCCGGCCTCCCGCATGCCCACTATACGACCTCGCTCAAAGTCCGTCAACTGCACATACGGTTCACGTCCACGCTGTCGCGGCATGCTACCAGTGTTAAAGACTGCGATGGAGCTCCGTATGTCACGGCAAACTGGCTGACACTGACGGCGGCGGTGCACAAATGCTGCGCAGCTAGCGCCATTCGACGGCCAACACCGCGGTTCCTGGTGTGTCCGCTGTGCCGTGCGTGTGATCATTGCTTGTACAGCCCTCTCGCAGTGTCCGGAGCAAGTATGGTGGGTCTGACACACCGGTGTCAATGTGTTCTTTTTTCCATTTCCAGGAGTGTATATATATATATATATATATATATATATATGGGATCTGAAATTTAAAAATCTCTCTCACACCAGCCTGACTTAGCTTCACTGATCAGGATAGTAAAAAACATGCGTATATTAAGGGAATTTTCATTCACGAAGCAGGCTTATCACATTCACACAGTTCAGTGCTGTTCTATCCTGATTAAATTGAGCTTAACTTAAATTCCATAAGGCAGTGAAGCAATTTCTAAGTCTCGGTGCGACGAAAATTGTCAGTCGATCTCCTGAAAACATTTGTGATCACATGGGGAAGACCAGAGATCTGCTGGTAAGACCGTGTTAGCCTATTTATTGAAAGTAATAAACTGGATATCTTGAGCGTACAAAACGGCAGGTTCGTCCAGTGTAAATCAGACGTTCCTCACTGATTCCGTGCAACACAGCGTAGTACGCAGACACTGTCAATAATAATCAGTTAAACAATACGCGAACATACTTTCTTTAGTGTAGTTCATGTCTTAAATTCCTTCTCACACAGAATCTCATCAAGATGGAGACTAGCTCAACAATACATACATATACGTCTTCGTCTTTCACGGCTAATCGGCAAGATCTGAACCATTCATTTCATAAGAGAAAACATTGATAGCAGAGAAGCTATTCCATGGAGTAAATGCACGCTCCAAGGAATAATAGGGCTTGAAACTACTTTGCATTGATAATCATCGTATATTAAAGTTTAGGAATCGATAAGATAAGAAGAGATATTTCGAGATATGTACTGAGTTATATAATTTATAAAATTTCAGAAAATATCGCGGAAAGACCGCTGCAAGAGACATTACAGGCAGTGCAATCTTGTAATGCAGACAAGAGTGTGTCTGAGTTGGCCAAATTGAGTACCAAACGATCAAAGTATTATCTTATTGTTGCTGTTTTCAGTGAAATTTTAACCTCGTCTTGTAACAACAACATTTACTGCATCTAACAGAGGTTAAGCTGGGATGGTGTATTCTATTGCTGATTTCTGCTCTCTTGTCAGCTGCTTGTTTAGTGTTAGTTAGGATACCACCTTTCCGTTGGGCTCATTTCAGGTGTTGATGGTGTATTATAAGACTGATTATTGTGTGATTTCCTCTTCTCCTTTTACTGTTATATTATTCTCTTTCCCACTGTTGTTTGAAGTCGGTGAAATTCAAAGCGGCAGATTATTTTACCGCGAAACGTATTGTGTAAGATATTAGGTTTTAGTATTTTGTTAAACTGAGCACTGAATAACCTGCTTGTGCCGTCTTGTGCGTGTTCTCGAGCTTGTTGAAGCTAAATAATGAATATATATTTAAATATTGTTAACCTCTCTCACAAACCCAGCCTCTTCCTGTTCTTATCGTTTCCTGCACCACAGGATAAACTGGTCCGCAATGGCACCGTAGGAGGTTATAGCATTCCGGTTGTCTGATCTCGCAGCACGGCAACGACATACGTCAGCTGCACTCCTGGACGGAACCTGCAATTCGTGACTGGGTCAGAAGCTTCCATAACTTTGAACAGACTGCTACCGTAGTGTTGTGATGGCGTATAGTTTCTTGCATCAGCCTCTATACCTACACGCTGCGGACATACTTGGCTTGTGATTACGGACTGGAGAGGAAATCTTCTGGGCAACGTTTTATGCTATCAAGCAATGAACATGCCACTCCGCCAACTTTTAATTCGTTTATATGCGTAAACTGTTCTTGGTTGTTTCAATAAACGCTGCCAGCTACTGTGACTAACAAGATAATTTACAGATTTGCGTTCGATCTTTGATACGAGTGGTGCATAAATTTCACTTAACGTAATTGAACCACGAAAGAAGTAGCATATAAAACCCCAGTTTTCAAATATTTTCATCAGTCTGGGGCCTTGAAATAAGGAATCTCCAAAGAGATATTGCGTGTTTTGTCACTGTTTAATTCAACAAACAAAAGAACGCCATGCGACGCTCATCAAATTCTAGGAGTTGCAAGAGACGTTGTGGGTAAGGGAGATATTTCCTGCCGAGATCCTAAGACTTGTTGACTTGCTAATCAATTAGCCTGCCGATCTATGTTTGGCATCAATTTACTCAGGATTTTATTGGCAGTTCGAATCTGTCATCAGAATTAAAGGATTAATTTCATTACTCTCTTCTTTTGTGGTGAGAACTGATCTGGACAGATGCTGTGGCCTCACCGCTTGCGTTATGTGCTTGACAAAGTCACTGAATCACAAATTCATCGCTTCTGCTGCACTCTTCAGTGCCAAAGTAACGAGTAAGCTATATACATCTCGAATTATCAACGAAAAAATTTTAGAACGCAGATTTACACATGTCAGTCCAATTATGCAACACATATACCTTTAGGGACAGTCAAAATTTCCTTCTCTAGATAATGCTTGGTGATCCGTGCTGTGGCTCGCATTGGTGCTGTTTGTAGGTTTCCGCCCTCTTTTGCAGGCCAGACGTATCGCTGAGTTGGCATGGTTGCGGTTGTTTGTCTTCTTCTCATGTTGACTGGCGCCACTCGGTTTCGCCAGCGTTGTATGTCCGCTAGTGGCAGCAGCGGCATTTATCCATATGTAGTAACTGTTGCCCTATCTTTGGGGCGACGTCTTTGTTTTTCTGCGTCGTGTGAGCGTGGCAGTTCGGTTGGGGCTCAGGAGGAGCCAGGTCCACACAGTGCGAGAACACGCCAGGACTGTTGGCGGCGCACATGGACTGCCAGATGGAAGGACTGTGGTCACGAGGGTGCACGACCTTGTCCTAAACCAGATCCTGCATGCTTTAAGGTGAGTGCATTTCAATTCAAGTAGAGAAACCTCCATCATTGTGACATGTCGCGATTCTCCAGTGACGGGTTCGTGTTGCTGCTTATAGTGTCGCTGAGGCGAAGAGCACTGAATGGAGTGCTTGGGGAAAGCGGATCTGATTAGCTATCCTCGCCTTCTTATTACTATTTACTGCGTTCAACTTGTTACAATTTGTTAAGTTCAACCAGCGGTATTTCTCCTGCCTGGTGGCCGCTAACGCCCCAGTTACCTGCCCTGGGGGTTAGTGGATGTAACGGCAGTGTACTTTTCCCCACCTTGCCGCTGCTGTTCGGTAAGGCGCGTAGTTTTGACAGCTTGCTTGATTGCAGGTCGTTTGTGATTCTTCTGCTCTGGTGGTAGTGATTCATTTCTCGTTCTCGGCGCTCTAAGCACAGTATTTCTGGAACATAGTGCAGTCCTCCGGTTCCCGCTTTGGCATCTTGATCCATAATTAAATTTGGTTTATTGGACGTCAGGTATCTTCAGCAATATTATCGTTAGTCATTCGTTAGACTGCCACTAGTCAGAGTTACCACCTTGTGAAGTGAATGCAACTCTTTGGCTGCCTATCTCATTGCTCGCGAAGGTGTTTGTTGCCGGACCTTCTCAGAGGTCGATTCCTGGAGCACCGTCTGTGACTGGTCCTTGTGTTTTATTATTGTATTATTTATTACCATACCTAGTAATGCCTACATTAAAGGTTATGCATGTCTAGTTAATAGTTTTGGTCGCCTTCTGGAATAAATCTAGCAACGTAAGGGTTGAGTTACAAGGTTTACCATCGCCTTACTTCACCCGTTTGGTGGACAATTTCTTGTTTCTTTTAATTAACCGTTGCTTGTATTTGCTGTTTTACAGCAGGTTTCTAATTTTTTTTATATAATTGCCGTTCCTGGCATGTAAGGCCTTCAGTCGTGATTGTGGTCATTTGATTTAAAAAAATAATTTGGTGTTTGTATCTTAGCAGTAAGCCTTAAAACCTTATTTACTGCCATTTCTGGCATATTATAACTTCTGCTGTGTTTGTGGTCACTTACCTTTTAATATTTCAGTACCTGTAACTTGTAAGTAGCAGCGAGTTCTTAAACATTGTTAATGTATTGCCGTTCCTGGCGTGTAAGGCCTTCAGTCATGATGACAGTGGCTTGTTTATTTAAAAAAAAAAAAAAAAAAAAAAAAAAAAAAAAAAAAAAAAAAAAAAAAAACATTATTTTTATCCGTATTTTATGGCGATTTGCTAAATTGTAACGCACTGAAAACACTATTACTTAAGCAGTTATTTATTCCTTCATTAATAACGTGTGATATTCCTTATTTATTGTTAAGTCTGGAATTACTGTTTTAAAAATAAATGTGTGTAATTGTAAAAGCCAAGATATGAAATATAAGGCTAGATATAAAATAAAATTTTCCAGTATAAACCTGGTCACGTCAATGGCGGCAATGCTTCGGCAGTGAGAAAGTTGGCATGACAACACCGCTTTTCAGAATGAAGCCTTTTCCACCAAAGCGCTTCCTCTTGATACGTATAAAGAGCATACAGTTGCTTCAGAATAACTGAACTACCGTATCTGATAGACGTCAGGTGTCGGTACTGACACCATTGTAACGTACACGCTGTATGTCCTGTCAAACGCTTCTGAAGCTGACATTTACCTCACACGTGCATTAACCGCGCTGTCACTTTCTCCACTACAGCAACACACTTCCATCACACGAAAGCTAGAGCAGTTAACTGAACGCACTGTTTCACAAAAACTACTGAATTTGACCTGAATATAAATAACCGTCTGCAATAACACTGCCCATCGGGCTTCGTACAAATGCACTTCCGGGAGTGGTTAAACGGTTTCTTGAGCGCTAATTTGTTACGCTACCTCTTTACGGAAATATAAAAAAAAATGGATTCTGCGTGACATGGAAAAATAAACTCGGTTCATTTCTGTTTACTTGGGTTTGAGTCCTGCAATATTTTTGAAAAGACAACGTTTTCTCCTGGAGTGTTATTAAATTCATTTAATCACCACGACCGTGATATCGGCTTACACTGCCCTTTCCAGATGATACTTCCTGAGGTTAGTTTTTACTGGACACTGCCCTCGTATGATTCGCGTTTAAAAACTGGTGAAGTCTCAGGTCGTGTTACACACATATATGAAAACAGAGCGCTATACTGTCAACGGAAATGTGATTTTGGAGGTATTGATGCAGGGTGACTCCACGGGATAAAATGAAAAGTGAATACCAACGTAAGAAAATGAGAATGGTGGCTACTGCAGTGAATACAATCGAAGCAAAACGATTAAGATGCTGTTTGGGTGAAAAGCGATGGTTTAAGAATACGATAGAATGCATTCGAAGTAGTACTGAGAGAAGAGAAAGCCTGGAGACAGCATGGGAAGAAGGAGTCGGAAGAGATGTAATAGAGAGGAATTTGTAGGCGGAAGATTGGAAAAATTGAAAGTAGAGTGCGAGGGACAACTCTTTCTCAGCAACTCTTTCTGACCATGTATGCGTAAGCCAGATGTGGCTTAGATTCATAGAGATACTATCGACGACAGTGGAGTAATATATACGAAATATGTTAAGAAGAGATGGTACTGACCCCACAAGGTACAGAAAACAGGTAAGATCCCTGTTGCAGAACCAACGAAAAAAATTGTGTCAAATTTTAAAGAATGCAAAACCCTCAAAACTGGTAAAGTTTTATAGCAGCTCGAAATTTGGCGCGAACTTTAACGTGGGAAGTTTTTAATAGTTTCCACAACGGAACCTTGTCTCTAAACCTGGCAGGAAAGCCAAAATGTTATAGTTGTGTGTAAAGTACAACAGCGGCAAGACGCAGTCAATACATTCACTGTGTGATAACAATGGTGAAGTTGCTGTTGATAGGGCCACTTAAGCACAGTTACTAATCACGGTTTTCCGGGATCCCTTCACCAACGCAGATGAGGTAAATATTCCAGAATTCGAATCAAAAACCACTGCCGATATGAATAACTTAGACATCCCCGGTGCAGTGAACCGGCTAAATCACTACATAAAAACAAGGCCTCCGGTCCAGATTGTATACCTGTCAGGTTCGTTTAATAGTCTGCTGGTAAAATTCCTCCATACTTAGTAATCATATACAACCACTGCCTCGTAAAATGCTCTGTACCTAAAAACTAGAAAGTTTCGCCAGTCACACCAATACGCAGCAGAGGATATACGAGTAATCCACTGAATTACAGTTCGTGCTCTTGTGGTAGTGTTTTCGCTTCCCGCGCACGGGGTCCCGGATTCGATTCCCGGCGGAGCCTCGAGATGACTGGGTGTTGTGTCGTCTTCATCATCATCATCAATCATCCCCATTACTGTCGAAGGAAGGCAATGGCAAACCATCTCCACTAGGACCATGCCTAGTCGGCGGTGCGGGTCTCCCGCGTCGTCCCCTACGCTCCTCGGAGTATGGGACCTCATCATCATCATCACCACTAACATCAACTTGTAGTTTTGCAAAGTATACTTAGTTCGAGCATAATGAATTATGTCGGAGAAAACGATTTATTGATGAACAACGAACACGAATTCAGAAAATGTCGTTCTTGTGAAACGCAACTAGTTCTTTATTTCAATGAAGTAATGAGTGCTATCGACACACGATATCAAATTGCTTCCACATTTCTAAATTTTCTGAAGTCTTTTAACACTGTTCCTCACAAAGCGACTTCTAATCACATTGTGTTCCAATGGATTACAGTTTCAGCTGTGCGACTGAAGCCATCATTTGCTGTTACAAAGGTCACAGTTCGTAGTAACTGACGGGAAGTCATTGAATGAAACGGAAGTAATATGTGGCGTTCCCCAAGGAAGTGTTACAGGCCGCTGTCACATGTGATTCTGTTCTCCTGCAATACATGGATTTTGATAAGGCGTTCGACCTGGTCAGTCATGGCTTCCCGGCGCAGATACCGAAAGCGGTTGGTTTCATAATTGTCGCGCGCAGGGTCTTGTCTAACTTGTTTACGGGACTCCCAGCTTCTGTGGCTGCCAATGGCCAACTGACACATCCGATTACCATCCGTAGCGGTTTTTGTCAGGGAAGTCAACTTTCAATGCGTTGCTTGTTTTATAGCTTCAGCCCTTCTTCGAAGAATCTTCACTCGGACAATCTTGGGCAAGACGATCTCGGTGCACGCATACGCAGACGACGAGTGAGAGTGTTGCTCCGTTCTCACGCTGAGATTCCATTGCTCAAGGTCACGTTGGATGCCTTTTGCCTTGTATCTGGTGCCTGCATCAACGAAGACGAATGTTGGTTAATGAAATTACAGGTTTTTGGTAATGCGGTCGTTTCGTGGGCGACGCCGGTCTGTATACATAAATATTTAGAAGTCAAAATTGATCGTTCTCCACTCGAAATGGCTATATTTACCTGAAAGCCGGTTACGGAGTAGAGAGAAGGAGGGATCCTGGAACTTGAGAGTCGTTGCATTAACCTGCTTCAGAGAATTTGGATCCCAGACACCAGCATCTTGCGCAAAGCGTATTACATCGTTCAGATTTTTCCCCTAGGAAACTAAAACGACTGACGGTATGTTTTTTATGGTATCGTCACATTTTCCTGTATGAAGTGTTGGCGCGTATGCATTCCCCCGTCGGTTTGTGACTTCCCGATGTTCAGAGTAAAGCGTCTGTGTTATTAGTTCGGCGCACCGTACTGACTACCTCTGAAGCAATTCACGCTTTCATATCTGAGTGATTTTACTGTCCAGCCTCGATCATCTTGTGGATGTTGGTCGAGTAAATTTCCAGTTAATACTTCCAAGAATTGTATATTTCTGTCAGTTGTTTTGGGGCTGATATTTCCATTACCATATTTTTGTTATTGAGTGGGAGAGGGTTGCCTGTATGGCGCCTCTTTAAAGGGCACCGTAAATTTCTTGGAAGACGCTGTGATTACATCTTAGACTTCCGGTCCTACCAATGGTGGTGGCGTCCTTGTGGTATGAAGTGGAACACAAGATGTTATCTATCAGTTACCCCTGTTTCGTGTTAAACTTAGTGTCTCGGATCATTGTAGTTGCTGTTCTGTGAAAGACACGCTACAAGATGAATTTACGTAACATGGTCTCGAAGTGAACTTGCGCTTGCTTATAAAACAATAAGCCTTTCCATCTCGAACCGCTGAGACTGCCCATTGGGCTGATATACTATTGCGTCCAGACTACTCCTAATCCCTGAGGGCAAAGCCAAAAACACTGCTTGGTTGCTGAGCCGCTATGGGCAGTAATTGTAGGTGGAGGTGGCGATTGGAACCCACTCGCCTTCCAGCAATATGTGGCCTCTGCATACTGGAAGTTTCTGTGCCTGTCAATGTACACTCCTGGAAATGGAAAAAAGAACACATTGACACCGGTGTGTCAGACCCACCATACTTGCTCCGGACACTGCGAGAGGGCTGTACAAGCAATGATCACACGCACGGCACAGCGGACACACCAGGAACCGCGGTGTTGGCCGTCGAATGGCGCTAGCTGCGCAGCATTTGTGCACCGCCGCCGTCAGTGTCAGCCAGTTTGCCGTGGCATACGGAGCTACATCGCAGTCTTTAACACTGGTAGCATGCCGCGACAGCGTGGACGTGAACCGTATGTGCAGTTGACGGACTTTGAGCGACGGCGTATAGTGGGCATGCGGGAGGCCGGGTGGACGTACCGCCGAATTGCTCAACACGTGGGGCGTGAGGTCTCCACAGTACATCGATGTTGGCGCCAGTGGTCGGCGGAAGGTGCACGTGCCCGTCGACCTGGGACCGGACCGCAGCGACGCACGGATGCACGCCAAGACCGTAGGATCCTACGCAGTGCCGTAGGGGACCGCACCGCCACTTCCCAGCAAATTAGGGACACTGTTGCTCCTGGGGTATCGGTGAGGACCATTCGCAACCGTCTCCATGAAGCTGGGCTACGGTCCCGCACACCGTTAGGCCGTCTTCCGCTCACGCCCCAACATCGTGCAGCCCGCCTCCAGTGGTGTCGCGACAGGCGTGAATGGAGGGACGAATGGAGACGTGTCGTCTTCAGCGATGAGAGTCGCTTCTGCCTTGGTGCCAATGATGGTCGTATGCGTGTTTGGCGCCGTGCAGGTGAGCGCCACAATCAGGACTGCATACGACCGAGGCACACGGGGCCAACACCCGGCATCATGGTGTGGGGAGCGATCTCCTACACTGGCCGTACACCACTGGTGATCTTCGAGGGGACACTGAATAGTGCACGGTACATCCAAACCGTCATCGAACCCATCGTTCTACCATTCCTAGACCGGCAAGAGAACTTGCTGTTCCAACAGGACAATGCACGTCCGCATGTATCCCGTGCCACCCAACGTGCTCTAGAAGGTGTAAGTCAACTACCCTGGCCAGCAAGATCTCCGGATCTGTCCCCCATTGAGCATGTTTGGGACTGGATGAAGCGTCGTCTCACGCGGTCTGCACGTCCAGCACGAACGCTGGTCCAACTGAGGCGCCAGGTGGAAATGGCATGGCAAGCCGTTCCACAGGACTACATCCAGCATCTCTACGATCGTCTCCATGGGAGAATAGCAGCCTGCATTGCTGCGAAAGGTGTATATACACTGTACTAGTGCCGACATTGTGCATGCTCTGTTGCTTGTGTCTATGTGCCTGTGGTTCTGTCAGTGTGATCATGTGATGTATCTGACCCCAGGAATGTGTCAATAAAGTTCCCCCTTCCTGGGACAATGAATTCACGGTGTTCTTATTTCAATTTCCAGGAGTGTATCATGACTTATTCGCCAACATGTTGAACCTCGTATTTCGTTATTAGGATATCGATTGAGCTGACCGGTCCTTGTATCCTTGCCACGACTGCTTTACAGTAGTATTGTTACACTGCTTATTTAATTCTTGTGACTCTGTTGGTCTTTTTTTATAATTAATAAAAAATAAAAAGTGGTTGCAGGCAATGACTGTTTTTGTAAGTGTAAAGTGGCGATGCCATATAGTATTAACTCCGATCTTGATTTATTCTATTTTGAGTAGCAAATTGTAAAGTTTGAAAGTTAACCCTCTTTGGGGGCTATATAAAATTATGATTGATGTATGCGATATCTAGTTTACTGACAACATTTATTTTCCCAAAAAACAATGATTAACATAATTTATGCGAAACACGTTATGTCAGAATATTGTAAACAACTCACAGGTGGTTTAAGACCACAATGGACAGTGATCCTGGTGGCAAAAGCGAGTCAAGTATTCTGGCCCTAAAAAAGTGGTTAACGTAATCTGAATTAATCTGACGCTCAGTAGACTTTGACTATTCAAATCTACAGAAGTTTATATCGGTGCAGTTGGGAGCAAATGACGATTGGGATTTGTACGTCGTGACAAGGCCAGAGCTGCATTACGTTACCCTGTTTGCTTTGTGCAGCGATGTAACTTGCATCTGGCGAGATGTGTGCGGCGGAGGCGAGGAGTAAAGCGCCACCTGTCAATCGTTCGCAGCCACGAAAGAAATGCAAAATCTCACGGTCTAGGGACCAAGCAGACGGATCGCAAATTTCTCTCTACCAGAGCCCTGAAATCATGATAGATTTAAGTGTGTGACCCACCCGTTCCCCGTTCGCTGGTCGTACCGTGGACCAATTTGGCTCACTTATACGATTGAGTGCACAAGGATTCCAAACTTCAAGACTGATAAATCAAAAACGAATAAGTGCGCCCTCGGAAATCGAGTAGTCTGAGACGTTTGAAGTCAAACTGTCAGTACAGTAAGAACTTCACCACAGGCTCCTCAGTCTAACTACTGGCAAATAAAGTCAGTCTTTGGACACACATGCCAGAGCTTCCAGCAGAAGTTGCTTCCGGACCGAGGTCCAGAGCCCGAGTACCTCGCACCTCTCCAGATACAAAATTCTGTTTTCTCGTGAAGTGCACGACCGACACCGCCTTCACACCGTCTTGAGCCAGTCACAGGGATTTAGAGGCGCTAAATCTCCCTTCCTACACCGTAACACAAACTCATGTCGAACCTACACTGGACTCGCATTCGGAAGGACGACGGTTCGATCCTGCGTCCGGCCATCCTGATTTAGTTTTTCCGTGATTTCCCTAAATGGCTTCAGGCAAATGCCGGGATGGTTCCTTTCACATGGCACGGCCGACTTCCTTCCCCACCCTCCCCTAATCCAATGAGACCGATGACTTCGCTGTTTGGTCTCTTCCCTCAAATCATTCCAGTCATGTCGAACCACCACAAGAGTTAAGAAACCTGCGCCCCTGGAAAATACGAAACCGCCAGTTACTGGCCTTTTTTAATTTTTCGCAGAGGGACAAAATGTTTTTCTCTGAAGGAGCGTCACTTCCAGCAGCAGCAAGCGGACAGTACAATCTTAAAGATCTTTATCTAAGTCGTCTGTGCCTCAGAGCATGTTAGCCCTAGCTATGAGATGTCATAAAGATTCTATCTCTAAACGTTTCTCAGACGCCAGAGTTTCTTATACGACAAAGGTGGCCGATGGAAGTGGGTCACATGCATATTCACAGTATCGTAAACACGTAAATTTGTGAATTTTTATTAGGCATGGCGCTGCACACAATGCCTGGTTTACAACTCCACTTTGTACATGCATCCCTTCAATCCGTCGCCCTCAATCCAGCCTTCGGCTGGAGCCAGTGTAGGTATAGCGGCATTGTCCTGCTGGAGACCTGTCTCGACTAGGAGGTGGTCTGTCTGCCCTGTGCGACTGTGGGCCTGTCCGGGAAGATTTACTGAGGGATAGGCCAACAATTACTTTCAACTTCCAACATGCAGTTTCTACAAACTACGAACCATAAAAATATCTCACACCTTAAGCACCCTACCAGACTCCATTAACGTCTGCTCAGGCCATTAACTTTCTAGAGTCCCACACAAGTTGCGTAACTTTTCAAAAAAATCCTTATGAAAAATAGGTGAGAGAGTAACTTGCCCTCTCAAATTAAAAAAAAGACACGTAGTATCCAAGGAAAGGGGAAACTGGATAAAGGTCGGCAAAACGTGTACCTAGAAACCGAGAGGTTGTTGGGTTGGAGCTCTGGTGGACCAAGGATGTTTAGATTTCGGTGCAAACTATCCTTAAAAGAAAAAAAAGGGATAGAAATTCGTTCATACAGGGCGTCTCTTGGTCGAAGCCACTCGTTGCCTAGACTTTCCTAGCACCTTACAAAATAAAAGAAGGGATGCTGGTTTGTCTTTAATTCTTGGTCGCGGCTGTTTTCCGCTTGATATTTTTTTAAGTTAAATATCGGGAGATGAGATAGGTGGTAATGATAATGAGCTTATGGCATTGGTGGCCGGGAGACCCCTCGCGGGGTGGTTCGGCCTCCGCTCCACAAGTTCTTTAACGCCACTACGGCGACTTGCGAGTGAATGAGTATGAAATTATGATGAAAGACACACAGCACCCAGTCATCTCGAGGCAGAGAAAATCCCTGACCCCGCCGGGAATCGAGCCCGGGACCCCGTGCTCGGGAAGCGAGAACGCTACCGCAAGACCACAAGCCGCGGACAGATAGGTGGTAAGCTTAGCATATACAATTTACTGAGATTTGCTTTCATCGTGATATATAGTACAAAATTAAAACTAAAGTATATTGCTACGTATATAATAAAAAATGGTAAGGTGCAGCACACGTTAACCTGGAAATCCAAGTTCAATTAGTGGTCGGACACAAATTTTCAGCCGGCCAGTGTGGCCGAGCGGTTCTAGGCGCTTCAGTCTGGAACCGCGCGACCGATACGGTCGCAGGTTCGAATCCTGCCTCGGGCATGGATGTGTGTGATGTCCTTAGGTTAGTTAGGTTTAAGTAGTTCTAAGTTCTAGGGGACTGATGACCTCAGATGTTAAGTCCCATAGTGCTCAGAGCCATTTGAACAAATTTTCACTATAGTCGTCCCATTATACAGCTGACAGTTATTCATATTCATAATCGCAATTTGGAATACATTTCATGTAATTAGTTTCTGTCCTACGCCCTCCACAGTCTCACAAAGCAGAGCGTCGTTGAAGGCCATCTGATTCCGACAATCGGCCATTATGCTTCAGTAAGAAATAACGACGGGTACGAAGTATCCGCAACGCCACAGTTCTCAGACTCGTCATACTCGCGAAACAACAACGGGGACGAAGAAAGGCCATTAGCACTTCTGTAACAATGACATCTTATTGTGTGAAGTATGCAACCCACAACATTAGACTTGTAATGGTGCCGTTTCTGATCTCTAACAGCTACCCAGATGTAATTTCCAAAAGCTTCCCTCACTTTCTGAGGACGTACGTTTGCCGTATTGCACGATGTGGAAGTGAATCATGGCCTATGACGAAAATGATAAGGAAACTAAGAGGTGGTACTATAGAAGGAACTTGGTATGGTGCTCTGTGCGTAGCTTTCTGTGCACTAAGCTTGGGTTTCGATTACAAATAATCGGTGATGGCTGCTTTCTCAAAGAGAATCGACGACTGGCAGGAGGTGGCCTTAAACTGGAAAGCTGTCCCTAAAGATTTAAGTACTAGGAATAATCAATAGCTTGAGAAAGTAAAAGTTGGCGCAAAACACTTACACATAATATATATCTAGAAAACCTGTTGCCTGTTACTGAAGATGTTATAATGATTTTTCCATTCACAAAAGATTCTGGTTTCGTCGTCATTTCAGATAACGGGAAGGGACTAACAGGAGAAAATCTTTAAAAACTCAATGAAACGTAAACATTCTACGAATTGGAGCGTAGAATTGCAGCTTTCTGTATTTGGCAGGGGGCTAGAAAGTCAGAAAATGGAAATGGTAGGCTTTTTGTATACATATATCTAACGGCAGAAAGAGGGGCTCGTTTGTGTGTCCATGCAAAATGTTTCGAGAAAAGGAGGCTCTATAAATAAAATAAAACTGGCACTCAACTTTTATTTTGAAAGCTGGATAATAAATTGCATATTAAAAAGTCAAAGTGGAGGCAAACCACAGTACTGTGACAGTTGGGCCGGAAATCCGACCCACAGCTACATCTGCAAGCTGGCCGTGCGATGGTCTCACCTAGGCAGGTACAACAAAACGCTGTCACACCCAACGGCTTTACGAGATGAAACAAAGCTGCACGCCTTTTTGAGATTTTAATATTTCCGTGTTAAAACTGAAGACGCGGCGTCTAGGGCAAATATTCGGGCCGTTCTTCCGTTTGTGCAGCTTTCAGATTAAAATAATCCTTTGGGGTTCCGTGATTAAAACTCGCCCGTTTCGTTCTTCTAACTGTAACAACGACATCCCCACCCCCTCCTTCTTTCGCCAGCAGAAGAACGGAGGACGCTCTCGTGCGGAGGGCTTGCGGTCGCGGTCTGTCCGCCTCTTTGCGGGAAACTGCCCCTCTACCATCCTACCTCCACCTTCTCCCACCCCGTCCGCCCACGCTGAGCGGAGCCGCTGTTTATAACTTATGCACAGACGCACAAGCCACTTACTTCTCTCCGAATGGGTCTGCGACGGACAGAATACGGACGTCAAACAGTGGCATGGCCCTGCGAGCTCTTCCTAGTATTTTACGCGCGCACGTATGTCAGCAATGCTAGGGTCATTTTAGATTTTTTACTCAAAACATCGGCATAGTACCTCCGATAATATTAGGATTAAATAAATTGATTACTTTGTAGGTGTGAACTTTTGTTGAGTACAGGGTAAAGAGAAAGAGTTAATGATTCGATGCCACACATTCAAGGCAATGCTGATGAAACAAAAAAATTACGATTGTGTAGATTATGGAATTGAACGGCCTGGGGATAGAAATTGATTCAGATAGTTACGAAATTACTAAGTATTTGCATATAAGTCCTATGTGTGAGGCGAGGATAGCCAAGAGACGATTTTTGTAGATCGATAGCCGCCTGCATTAAAAATGTTATTAATTATCGCCAATATGCTGACTAGCATTTGTAGACTTAGAGAAAGCTTTTGACAATTTTGACCGGAATACTCTCTTTCGGATTGTAAAGGTGGCAAGAGTAAAATACAGGGAGCGAAAGGCTATTTACAGTTTCTACAGAAACCAGAAGGCAGTTATAAGAGTCGAGGGGCATGAAAGGGAAGCAGCGATTGGGAAGGGAGTGAGACAGGGTTTTAGCCTCTCCCCGATGTTATTCAATATGTATACTGAGCAAGCAGTAAGGGAAACAAAAGAAAAATTCGGAGTAGGTATTATAATCCATGGAGAAGAAATAAAACTTTGAAGTTCGCCGATGACATTGTAATTCTCTCAGAGACAACAAAGGACTTGGAAGAGCAGTTGAACGGAATGGACAGTGTCTTGAAAGGAGGATATAAGATGAACATCAACAAAAGCAAAACGAGGATAATGGAATGTAGTCGAATTAAGTCGGGTGATGCTGAGGGAATTAGATTAGGAAATGAGACACTTAAAGTAGTAAAGGAGTTTTGCTATTTGGGGAGCAAAATAACTGATGATGGTCGAAGTAGAGAGGATATAAAATGTAGACTGGCAATGGCAAGGAAAGAGTTTCTGAGGAAGAGAGATTTGTTAACATCGAGTATAGATTTGTCAGGAAGTCGTTTTTGAAAGTATTTGTATGGAATGTAGCCATGTATGGAAGGGAAACATGGATGATAAATAGTCTGGACAAGAAGATAATAGAAGCTTTCTAAATGTGGTGCTACAGAATAATGCTGAAGATTAGATGGGTACTGACGTAACTAATGAGGAGGTGTTGAATAGGATTGGGGAGAAGAGGAGTTTGTGGCACAACTTGACGAGAAGAAGGGACTGGTTGGTAGGACATGTTCTGAGGCATCAAGGGATCACAAATTTAGCATTGGAGGGCAACGTGGAGGGTAAAAATCGTAGAAGAAGACCGAGAGATGAATACACTAAGCAGATTCAGAAGGATGTAGGTTGCAGTAAGTACTGAGACATGAAGAAGCTTGCACAGGATATAGTAGCATGGAGATCTGCATCAAACCAGGATTGAAGACCACAACAACAACAACAACAATGCCGACTTTCACCTACAGAGTAAAGTTGGGCCATTATCAGACCAATTCCAGGCAACATAATGTCCCAGAGAGGTCCTTCCGGAACTGTTACAAAAGGCACGGTTGGGATGGTCATACAAAGAAGAGCCACCGTGGTCTGTCGACTTCCTTCTTCCTTCCTTAAGAGGAGTGGTCTTAAATAGCGTCCAAGGCTTTTCTGGGCAGTCTTAGACAGGCTGACACGCGCTGCAGCGTTAGCTTTATCCTCTCGATCATTAGTACCTCTGAGAAATGAAAGCTAAAAATTTAATGGAAGACTGCAACTTTACGTCGATGAAATCATTTGACGAACTTGATCGATGAACGTTGCGGTGATAGCTCGAAGGTACAACCGCTGCTGAAACACAAACACATCCATGATGCTTCTCAGGTAATCTGCTGTTATCGTATCATTGCTTGACGGACTCTTTCTCACTTACCTTCATTTCCTACACTTTTCGCCATTTATTGTGCGCGATTTTCTCCATCCGACAAATCAATGACAGGCGGTCCAGTAATCTTTAACAATTGGAGCTTAAACCATGAATACCGTGCTATCACTGTAATTGCTCAAGTGCATTTCTAGTTCAGGTAACTTACAGCTTTATTCAGCATGTTTATGTGGGCCTATCTTCGGTCTTATCTACGTAGCGCAGTCTTTGATTTCTGTTAGTGGCTCGACATAATTAAAGCGATTAAGCGAAATAGCAAGACGATATACGCCTAGAAGCACTAGGGGATACTGATGCTTGGGTCACTGTCAGGACAAGAACTTGCAAGGCAGGTGCCCCTTTTTGTAAGATAAGGCTGTACCAGGAGGGGACTACTACAACGCTACCTGAGTGACATGTTCTGTACCATCTATGATGTTGATTTACCGTCCAATAGTTATTTAAAATAAACATAATACGACAACTGCGTTCCTCAGAAACGTTTTTGTGACTTATCTCCGTTTACATGGATCCAAGGATTATTACTAATGTTAAAATTCGAGGTGTAGTAATACATTTACGAGACGAAAGGGATGCAGTTTCTGTCGGAGAAATAGTTCTATGACAGAATAGAGTGACAAAACATAAAGATGTAAGAATGCAGGGGTTAGCTGCATAACACTGAATTGCCACGAATACTTGATCGAAAACTCTTTGGATTTTAACCACTTAACACGGCTGAAAATCCGAAAGTATCTTATTCATAAACTATTTTACTAGGTTGTATGTAAGTGGGTAAGTTTTCTTAGTCATGCCCATAACTGGTGCTACATTATGAGTGAACATTTCGACTTTAAAACATATATGTGTAATAAAGCCATTTACTTACACGGATATGGCGTCTTTTCTTTCGGACATATCGATATAAGCATAATAGTCCTGGCAATACCGGCCATGACGTTCTTCTTCGGTGCGGATGCACACATATTACCCAAACTCTTACGGGACTTGGTAAGAATGTCTTCCACGAGTAATGAGTGTGTTGGGTACGAATACTACGAATGTAGTGTGTGGACATATAACTACACTCCTGGAAATTGAAATAAGAACACCGTGAATTCATTGTCCCAGGAAGGGGAAACTTTATTGACACATTCCTGGGGTCAGATACATCACATGATCACACTGACAGAACCACAGGCACATAGACACGGGCAACAGAGCATGCACAATGTCGGCACTAGTACAGTGTATATCCACATTTCGCAGCAATGCAGGCTGCTATTCTCCCATGGAGACGATCGTAGAGATGCTGGATGTAGTCCTGTGGAACGGCTTGCCATGCCATCTCCACCTGGCGCCTCAGTTGGACCAGCGTTCGTGCTGGACGTGCAGACCGCGTGAGACGACGCTTCATCCAGTCCCAAACATGCTCAATGGGGGACAGATCCGGAGATCTTGCTGGCCAGGGTAGTTGACTTACACCTTCTAGAGCACGTTGGGTGGCACGGGATACATGCGGACGTGCATTGTCCTGTTGGAACAGCAAGTTCCCTTGCCGGTCTAGGAATGGTAGAACTATGGGTTCGATGACGGATTGGATGTACCGTGCACTATTCAGTGTCCCCTCGACGATCACCAGTGGTGTACGGCCAGTGTAGGAGATCGCTCCCCACACCATGATGCCGGGTGTTGGCCCTGTGTGCCTCGGTCGTATGCAGTCCTGATTGTGGCGCTCACCTGCACGGCGCCAAACACGCATACGACCATCATTGGCACCAAGGCAGAAGCGACTCTCATCGCTGAAGACGACACGTCTCCATTCGTCCCTCCATTCACGCCTGTCGCGGCACCACTGGAGGCGGGCTGCACGATGTTGGGGCGTGAGCGGAAGACGGCCTAACGGTGTGCGGGACCGTAGCCCAGCTTCATGGAGACGGTTGCGAATGGTCCTCGCCGATACCCCAGGAGCAACAGTGTCCCTAATTTGCTGGGAAGTGGCGGTGCGGTCCCCTACGGCACTGCGTAGGATCCTACGGTGTTGACGTGCATCCGTGCGTCGCTGCGGTCCGGTCCCAGGTCGACGGGCACGTGCACCTTCCGCCGACCACTGGCGACAACATCGATGTACTGTGGAGACCTCACGCCCCACGTGTTGAGCAATTCGGCGGTACGTCCACCCGGCCTCCCGCATGCTCACTATACGCCCTCGCTCAAAGTCCGTCAACTGCACATACGGTTCACGTCCACGCTGTCGCGGCATGCTACCAGTGTTAAAGACTGCGATGGAGCTCCGTAGGCCACGGCAAACTGGCTGACACTGACGGCGGCGGTGCACAAATGCTGCGCAGCTAGCGCCATTCGACGGCCAACACCGCGGTTCCTGGTGTGTCCGCTGTGCCGTGCGTGTGATCATTGCTTGTACAGCCCTCTCGCAGTGTCCGGAGCAAGTATGGTGGGTCTGACACACCGGTGTCAATGTGTTCTTTTTTCCATTTCCAGGAGTGTATAAGGTGATAATGTGGTACCCGCGGGAGGTGTGCGCGAGATAGTCCCTGCAGTCGCATTATCCTCAGTGCCCTCGGTGTCTCATATGGTGTTCGGTCAGAGGGCTGTTCGCCCTCTGTAATAAAAAACTGAGTAATGGAATACGCGATCAACTTGTCTTGTGACGTTCACCCAGACCAAACCAACGAACAATACCGAACAAAATGGCCCGTGTCTCGTGGTCGTGCGGTAGCGTCCTCGCTTCCCACGCCCGGGTTCCCGGGTTCGATTCCCGGCGGGGCCAGGGATTTTCTCTGCCTTGTGATGGCTGGGTGTTGTGTGCTGTCCTTAGGTTAGTTAGGTTTAAGTAGTTCTAAGTTCTAGGGGACTTATGACCACAGCAGTTGAGTCCCATAGTGCTCAGAGCCGAACAAAATGAAAAAAAAAACAATGGATAGAGTGTCGTCTGCTATGTAAGCAGGAGATCCCGGGTTTGAGTCCAGGTTGGGGCACACATTTTCACCTGTCCCTGTGAACGCCCGTCAGCAGCTGAAGGTATTAATATATAATTCTAGTTCCGGGAGCTAGATGCTATTAAATATTCATATTGTCCGTGCGGTCGTGTACCTTGTGCATGTGAGCGCTATGCGGTATTACTATTGCATGGTTGGATATACAAACACTGTTGTTCATCCAACCCAGAGCCACTTCCTCCACTGCAATTTTCATTGAACGGTGTGAAGCAAGGGTTTCAACCCTACATGCAGACACTATACTAGGAGAATAATGTTTTACACAATCATCCAACTACTTGTCAGTCTCAGTTGAAGACTTATTAGTGGAGAGAAATAACTTTGTAGAAAGACAAATCATATGTACACTCAATAATAGACACGTTTTTGTCCTCTCTCCTCTAGCCCCCCTCCCCCACCCCCACCCCCTCGATCTTATCATATGGGGAGCATCTATATTTATGTGTCATCAACTCCTCAACACAAGAGTTTAGTTGACTGTTACGTGTCAAGAGAACAATATTTGTCACTGATGTCCACGAAGCAATATCAGGCACAATAGTAATGTTTGCACTAGAAAATGCTTTGACAAAGTTGAGACATGTAAAGTCATGATGTGGATGCAGGGAGGTCCCCATGCTTGGGAGTCACATGCTGGACTACGTGTGCTTTCCGAGTGTCATGTCGAAAAGCGTCGAAGCGATGTGCTTCGTCTCTTTTCATTCCGCGACACTTTAGTATGTATATTAGTTACTTTTTTAAATTAGTTGGACATTCAAGTTGATAACATCTCAATTAAATCCAACCGAAATCAGTTGGATTGCGTAAACACATGTTTATTTCTATTTAGAATACAATGAAGTGTTGGAGTGGGTGTTATCTTTCTTTTCGTTTTCATTTCAGCACCCGTAGTTAGGCCTTGTCTGGATACTGCGTAGGGATGAAAACGACTTCGGAGAGCTGTGACCACTCCAGAGCAGATATGACATTCCAACTCGGATATTATCCCAGCCCCTATTGAGTATACAAGGAAAGCACCAAGCCTAGGGTTTTAAGATTGCGACTGGGCCACCAGCTGCCTGTTGTGCTGCCCACTTCTGGAGAGACGGCGTCAGTGAGGTGGCCCGGCTAACAGATTTACTGATATAGACATCCGCAAAATGCTGCTCTGGTGGAAGGAGGATTCTTAAACATCACGGACGGTTTTTGAGCCATTCGTATGAGGCACTTTCTAGGGGAGATGCGGATGTTAGAAACTTTCTACAAGACCTTGCAATTACTGAAAATAATCATCACACGATTCAGGCACTAGTTCAGGACATAGCAGAACATTTTTATTGTTTTCGTGTTCCCACGCTAGAAAAGAGCGTGCCAGGGGACTAAAAGTAAAATACAGGAACTGACTGGAACATTGTGACGTAACATTTTTTAGATTCGAGTTTCTGGAAGTGGGTCACCGCTACACTTGATTGAGGTGGCTAAATATGTCCCGATTTAGTGGGAGCACAGTGGCGCCAACTTAATATTTTCATTGGCAATTGCTAATTGAGGTACAAAAAAAAAAAATCTTCTCGGAACAGATGTTCTCTTGTCTCCTTCTACACTTCGGGTTCTGTTTCCAAGCGACACACTTCGGGGTTTGCTCTGTGCTGAGACACTTTGGTCAGTACGCTTCAGGCAGATGCGTTCAAACAGGTGGACTTCGGGAGGAATCAACACCATCCTCACCCAACACATTCACACTTCAGTGATGGTGAGGTCGACATGTGGCGCCGGTGATATAGGTGACGATGAACTTAGTAACCGTTCATAATTTCATTATAAGGGTGGAACTTTGTCTGCTGGGGCATGCTCAGTTGCATAATAACTTCACTCGCTTCCTGGGCATGATAAAAGATCGAATCGCTGATTTTGGTCTGTCACTTTTAATATGACAGGAAGGCGAATTTACCATGCCATATTTCCCTATCCTAAATTTTGCCAACCACAGTTCATTGAACTTTTGTTTCTTCATCTTATTACTAATGTTTGTCATATCGACAGTAAGCTTTTATTGAATTATTTGACAAGGCTTAAGAGACCACCTGTTGTCAATAAACTCAGTTTCAAAATAGTTCAAATGGCTCTGAGCACTATGGGACTCAACATCTCAGGTCATAAGTCCCCTAGAACTTAGAACTACTTAAACCTAACTAACCTAAGGACATCACACACACCCATGCCCGAGGCAGGAGGCGAACCTGCGACCGTAGCAGTCCCGCGGTTCCGGACTGCAGCGCCAGAACCGCGAGTGTGCATAGTTTAATTAGAAGCGTTCCATTGTGCAGGGATTAGGTAGGCAATTAACTAGCTTCATTAATCTCTCTTTAACAGACTGAAGGTCTTGTTTTGCTGTCCATGACCAGGATTTCGGGAATTACTGTAATCTTTTTGTGAAACAGTTAGGTCAGAAATGTTCAACAAGTAACAAAGATTTTGATTATAGTCATTTAACACTTCATTTCTTTCATTGCAAAGTGTTAGAGATTCAATAGAACAGCTATATCATAGATTTAGATTAAGTTGCTGGCGTCAGTATTTTACAGATGTGTTTTTCTTGTATCTTTTCTCATGTTTTGTGGATTGTGTTCCACATACTGTTGAATAATCGTCGTCGTGTCATCTGTGGTGATTTTTCTCTAACATAGTTGAGTATTCCGTGGTTTGACTGAGAAAGAGGAGCCACAACAGGTTATTCAGTCTAATGTTAATCAATCAAAAGACGTGGCGCAAAATCAGGATAGGGGAGAAATAGATACTTGGGTGAAGCAGATAATCTTTCCTAAAGAACGCACAGCTAACAGTGCATTCGGTAACGAAACAGATGTGGAACAAAAACATGCAGTTAGCAGGCACTGTGGGATATGATAGCGAGGAAGAGGTCACGGCTTGCGTCACGATAAGCTGACACCATAGCAAAAGACAGAAACTTCATTGGGGAGCAAAATGATAGGCCAGACACGCCACCAAAGATGTATAGTCGATTCAGTTCTCGGGCGATAACTTCAAGTAGAAGAGATGGGCCGTGAGGCACAGATTTTACTGCACTAGAATTTTTGAGGAATATGGAGAGGAATGAGCCCTCGCGCGACAGTTCAATTTATCTTTGCGCGAATATTCTCCTTGCCTCATAAATCAATTGTGGTCCGCTCTTGGATTACGACCAAAGGGTATGATGATGGGAAGCAAAAGGTTAGGTGTGCTCTCTTGGTGAGCGACTGGGAGAGAGAAACAAGGTCGGGAGGCGTTTGTTGAGACGGATTGAGCTCTGGTGCGCTGGTAGGGATAGTTGTGCCCTTATTACGTAATTGAGTGGCGAACAGATGGAGCACGCCTGTATTCCTGTGGTGTTCTGGAGCGCATCGTGGCCGCAGTGTTCCCTGGCCTGGGGCATAGCGGACGGAAACTTGTATTACACGTTTCAGGAAGAGTCATAGTTGATGTGATACGGCAGTTCGATGATGACTTCTCACTGGGATCGTGAACATCTTGTCGCCCGCTTGCTGTGATGACTGCTTAATGGTGGGCTCTGATAAATTTCACAGCGAAACTTTTATTTACTGTAATTTTTATAGGGTAACATATCAGCCATATCGCACACTCTTTGTCTACCACCGTAAGGAAGAAGACCAGGAACAAATTGGGAGCGATTATTCATCCAAAGATAAAATTTGTCCTCATACTTGTGAGTTAATTAAATTGTGCTGAGCCAGGGCAAGTCTGGTGAATAAGATTTTCACGGTGGTTACATAATTTGCTAATTATGTAAGATACTGGTCGGAGCCGTTGATAGTTGCTGAAGGCAAAATAGTTAAATTTTTTTAACGGTGGTAATCTGAACAGATTCTTTTAAAATATTGTTTGTGCCTTTGCTCTGACCCTGTTCTTTCATTTCTTTCATGTGTTTCAGGTAGCTCTCATCCTGTTCTTTTATTTCTTTCACGTGTTTCAAGTAGCTCTGACACTGTTCTTTTATTTATTTCACGTGTTTCAGGTATCTTAATAAGCTCCTAGGGCTTGTACTGATGGTTGACGAGCTTTATGTACGTCTTGAGTGGTTCCTTGTTACAGCCATGTGTAATCATACCATCACCTGATGCCAGTAGCTATTCCCGCTGATTCTGGGCGTAATGCCTGAGTCAGTTATTACTGTAATTCTTGCGACAACATGCAACCTTCCTGATGTGTCAAATTTGATAGGTGGCTCAGAAAGTAGTTAAGTTTATAGAGTGCTGTGTAAGCCTTTAATTCTTTATTTATCTTTGTTAATGTGTTGCCATTTCACTTTAGTTGCTAGTAAACATCACTACAAGAACTCTTGCGCTTGCAGCCACAGTAATGTTTAAGAGTTTAAAGTTTATTGAGTGTTTGAATGTTTAAAAGAGATGTTACGATTGAGTTTTCTTCTGTAATGCTTGCTTGTTCGAGGTCATTGAGAGCATGATCAGTTCAAGGTATAATTAATATCCTGATTACCCTTTCGCATATTTTATCTTTAATAAATGTGTTGTAACGTATTATGCTTTTGATAGTGAGTCCAGCCCTTCACTATTCCACAACATTGCTCCTGGAAAACGCCTCATTTCAAGGAACAGTAAGCTAAGGAAGGAATATTTCAGGATGTTGGCGCTAAAACTTGAAGCGTTTAGGAATGAAATAAAGGAAGAGACAAAAGGTAAGATAGGAAGCTGAGGAAGAAACAGAAGACTAGGATCCAAGGAAAAAAACTATAAAAATGGCGGAAGAGGCAAAAGAAGAGGCAATGGAGGCGAGAAAGGAAGCAGAGAGAAGGAGATATGAAGGCAATATTAGAAACGAGAAAAGAAGCCAGGGAGTAACCTACTGTAGCTAGAAAAGAAAGCAGGGAAAAATTGATACACACAACAGCAGAAACGAAGGACTTCAGAAAAGTAGCGAAGAAAGCAAAATATTAATCCACAGAGGTTAGGAAGTGGCTGAAGCGGGTAAAATGATACCTAAACAACCGCTGGAAGAAACGAATGTTCGATTAGAACAACTTACACTCATAGAGCGAGACCTTGGGAAGATTAGATATAAGTAGGGAAGCCACTGAACGGTTAGAGTCGCAAATCAAGAAATGATGGTGAGAGAAGTGCACGATAGAGATACAGGATGAGGCAGCTCAGTCACAGCTTCTGATGCAGTATGGGAAGAAATTCAATCTCTACTCAAATTCAGACAGGCACAAGATTGAAGAAACCAAAATACTGACGGCTTGAGAGAACCAGTAACCCAAGTTATATTATTAGAGGCAGGCGTGAGGCAAACCCGCAAGTTGGTCTCCCACTGTAGGAGAGCTAGAACTGTAGAGTGTGGGGTATTTACTGACCACACCGTTCATACCACGGCAACGTCTGGATGAGGTTTCTTAAAGAGTCAGAATTATATGTTGTGAAATGATGTACGTATGCTGAGTTTCCAGATTAGTGAATTTTCCCCATGACTAGGAGGAAGTTGACTTTCTTTGTGTGTTTTTCTTTAAGCAACACAGAAGGTGCCCGAAAATGTGGATCACAAATGTCAGCCACAGCCTGCAGCATACAGCTGAGAGTTTTACAAACACCATTCGATAGCCACAAAGTAAATACATAGAAAATTAAGCAGGGGATTACTAACCTCCATAAATTCGGAAATCTGTGTTTACTGCGTAATGGTCCCTGCAAAACAGAGACAGAGATGATGAAAAGAAGGAGAACTAATTCAAGAGTAGTTTGAACACGTAAAAGAGGATAAATAAAGGAGGAAACTGTAAGAAAGGAATCAGAATAATTAAAAGTACAAAACACGCTCATGTCAGGTATACATCAATCTGACGGTAATATAGAAACAGATTTAAATGTTATTTCACTGGTATGGATGCGAATGAGAGTGGTAATACTATACTGTAAAACACATGTATGTTTTCGCTTCTGACAGTACAGCCTACGGATTCGAGTGACGTGCAGATGGAGCAAAAAGCTAGAAGAAGTAAAAGGATAAAGGAAAAGTATAACAATAACAGGCAGAGAAGTTAAACAACAGGTGAGAAGAGTGATAAAAAAGAAAAGAAGGAAACGGAGACACCCACAGTAGGTAGTGCAGTAGATATGCTGAGGTTTCATGTTCTTTTCAACTTATTGTGTTAGCGGTGTTTAGATTAAGACATAAATTGCATAACGTAAAATACAATATGAAATATTGCATGAGGGGAGAATGAATGATGATGCGTAGTTTCTAACAAGATAAATGGAGGAATTCTCAGCTCTCTAACGTTAGATTATACATTTATGTTCTTCTTCATTTAATCAGTTGTGAAAGATTAAATAATAAGAGACAGTTTCCAGAATGAGAATTTCACTCTGCAGCGCAGTGTACGCTGATATGAAACTTCCTGACAGATTAAAACTGTTTGCCAGACTGAGACTCGAACTCAGGACCTTTGCCTTTCGCGGGCAAGTGCTCTACCAACTGAGCTACCCAAGCACGACTCACGACCCGTCCTCACAGCTTTTCTTCCGGCAGTGCCTCGTCTCCTACTTTCCAAACTTCACAGAAGATCTCCTGCCAGCTGTGAGGACGGGGCGTGAGTCGTGCTTGAGTAGCTCAGTTGGTAGAGCACTTGCCCGCGAAAGGCAAAGGTCCTGAGTTCGAGTCTCAGTCAGGCACACAGTTCTAATCTGCCAGGAAGTTTCATATCAGCGTACACTCCGCTGCAGAGTGAAAATCTCATTCTGGAAACATCCCCCAGGCTGTGGGTAAATCATGTCTCCGCAATTTCCTTTCTTCCAGGAGTGCTAGTTCTACAGAGTTCGCAAGAGAGCTTCAGTGAAGTTTGGAAAGTAGGAGACCAGGTACTGACGGAAGTAAAGCTGTGAGGGCGGGGCGTGAATCGTGCTAGTGTAGCTCCGTTAATCTGCCTTCGGCAATGCTGCGGCACGGACGTCTGTTTACGTCGCTGCCGGTGAAGTTCGTGCTCGCGCAGTTGTTAACCTCTTCGGCATTCTCGCGCGTTTTTAAGACTCGATATAGAATGGCACATGCATACCGAAAGTAGACTCTCAAGATTAGTTTTTCGAATGAATATGCGGGCCCGAAAGCCTATGAAATCGAAAGGTTCCTACGAGACGAAGATAAACTTGATTACAACGACCTTATTGGAATACACCTCTCCATAGTGAGCAGTGTCGTTTACGACGATTATCGATGCAGTATGTGACAGAATCATCCGAAATACTAAACATGGACTCAAATTTCGTCACTCTGATGGACATGTTGAAGAAGTAACTGTTGATCACGCAGGACTGGGCTTACGAAACATACGTATTTTCGAACTTCCCTTCGAGGTTCCGTCTGACTTGGTCATTGACGCCTTACGACCATATGGAAGAGTGCTTAGCTACGTAGAGGAAAAATGGTCCCACTTCACGACTTACCCCGTTCTCAATAGGGCGCGTCAAATCAGAATAGAACTGACACACCATGTACCCTCATACTTGTTCATCGGCGGATGTAGAGCCATAGTCATCTACGATCGACAATCCAAAACATGCTCAGGCTGCGGGAAAGAGGGCCACGTCCGATCCGAATGTATGCAGCGTAGGATTCTGCAAGTTCCAAATGGCGAACCCTTGCCTCCGTCCACGTTGACGCCGCTGACACTAACGTGTGTGGACACGTTTCAAACAGATCCCATCCCGAAGAATGACCAGCTCCAACATCCTGACAGTTTACGGCAACCGACTGCAGCAGAGACCGCCACCTGTGACGAAACGACGTACAATTCCGCCACTCCGGCGCCGTTAACCGACCGGAAAGGATCGGTAGGAGGTGTGGAAATTGACCCTACGGTTGTGCCGACAGCTGCTTTCGTCCCTGAGCACCGGGAGACACTTCCGCACTCGGACACGGAGGCGCACATGCGCAAACAACGATCGCCGAAACGCCACAAGAAACGACGGCTAGCGTCGTCCGATACCTGCTTACTGCAGTCCACGCAGACGGACTTGCGCGTAACGTCGATACGGTGCATCCGGATGCGCAACGGGAGGTTCTACCTCCCACACAGCAGTACGACGCGAATCATACGAGACAGGTGTTGAATACAGACACACCGGACGGGAAGCCGACGGAAGGAGTCCCTCCACCGCAGCAACGCCACCGCCTTCGGTCAGCCAGGCCAGGCCGGAGAAACATCAGGGGAGCTGGACCTCCAGCACAGGAACTGTGACGACGAATCCGATAACGACGCACAGACCGACGACGCAGCAGCAATGGCGGGTGCTGCGTCCATCGGATGTTAACCACGCAGAACACGTAGACTGCCGCACAGACAGCACGTCGTCGAGCAGCCGCACACAAATTAACATAAGCGTTCTTGTGCGCTTTACGCACTGAGGAACAGCGGCAGGCATATCGAACAGCCTCTATTAATATTAATACAATCAGAACACCGGTCAAATTGCAATTATTAGGAGACATGTTGCATGCCTCAGACGTCGACATCGTTCTTCTGCAGGAAGTATGTGTTCAGAGCTTCCCCGACGATACATACATTACACTCAATACAGACGGCGGCAGCGGAACAGAGATACTTCTACGCGGCGGCATAGTAGCCGAGGACGTGGTGTACCTGCCGTCAGTGCGAGGACTTGCGCACACAGTGCTGGGAGTACGGATCGTTAATATTTACGCACCGTCGGGGTCCGACAGTCGGCGCGATCGATCCCGATTTTACGCAGAGATTGCAACACTATTCTTAGGCCGTCATGAACATGTCTTATTTGGAGGCGACATCAACTGCGTGCTCGCACTACAAGATCAACACCCACGTTATAATTCATGCCCTGAGCTGCGGCAACTGATAAAGGACACGAATCTCATTGATACATGGGAGACGATACATGGCGACAGACGCGGATACACCTACATCACAAGTCACTCTGCAAGTCGTCTCGATCGCATTTGCGTAACACGTCGTCTCGAATCTGCGTACCTCGATGCGAAATTGTGGCCCGTCGCCTTTTCAGATCACATAGCATATATTTGCGCTGTCTCCCTGAGTCGTCAACGAGTGTGGAGGAGTTGCAGTGTTTGGAAACTGAATACAGCACACCTCAGGGAACCTGAGTGCAGACGCTTAATCGAAGACACTTGGAACATGTGTGAACGACGCCCCCCGACATATCTGACGACGTTGCAGTGGTGACTGGAATGCGTTAAGCCTGCATTGCGCCGAGCGTTAATTGCTTACGGAAGAGAGCAGATGATGTGGAGGAATTTTATTTCACGATGCTCGGGGAACTTTCTGTACAAGCGCCTTCACGGGATCGTAGCGATAAACGAGCGCAGGCCCAAATAATTTCCATTACCCGCCTCCGTTTGGTGGGCGTCGCAATCCGTGCAAGGGCCTTTGTACGATTCTGTGGAGAAGCACCGTCGATGTATCACGTTATCAGAGAAAAACAACTTAGCCGCAGAACCTTAATAGAGACTGTCGTACTGCCAGATAACAGAAAAAGACATTGTCAATGCTTTTGTAGAACACTACGGTCATCTCTATGAAGAAGCGGAACACGATCGACAGCCTTTCATGAGGTCCGACGAACGCTCTCCGCGTGTCTGGACGAGACGGCCAACCGGGAGTTAACAGGAGAAATCACAGTCGACGAAGTAATGGAAGTGCTTGGTAAGGGAGCGTCGCACAAATCGCCGGGGCCCGACGGGTTTCCGTTAGAGTTTTATCGTACATTTAAAGATCTCATGACTCCACAGTGGACTGCCATGTACTGCGAATTGATGTCTCCCAACGTGCCTCTTCCACCCTCCTTCGTGGAAGAAATGATCATTCCCATCCACAAACAATCCGGCGGCACCGGGATACAGGCCTACCGGCCACTGACCCTTCTTAATTGCGGCTACAAGTTCTACACCAGGACACTTTCAGTTCGCTTTAAACGTGTAATATGCCAAGTGATATCACTCGACCAAACCCAGCTATGAGGGGATAGCAATATGCAAACGGCACTCAGCGACTACCGCGATGTTATCGCACTGGCAGCAACATGTCGTCTCCGGGGTGCATTGATATCGATAGACTTCGATCACGCCTTTGACAGGCTGAGCCATGCTTATCTCAAGGAAGTGATGACGCAAATGAAGTTTCCAGAAAGTTATGTCAAAGTCGTTATGGGACTACTCCCAGAGCCGCATCCAGAGTGCTCATCAACGTACGCTTGGCGGGGCCCATCACCATCTCACGATCGGTCAGACGAGGGTGCCTGCTGTCGACGATATTGTATGCCATCGCTGTCGAGCCGCTGCTCTGCGGGCTCCGGAACCGACTCCAAGGAATGACCATAAGGCACAACACGTTTATATGCAGAACATTCGCAGATGACCTAGCGTTTTTAACACGGTTAGGCGACGAGGCAAGAGCGGCCCTCCATTGGATTAATTTGTATTGTATGGCTACGGTCGTATGAACATGGCAAAATCGGGAGCGATGAACATCGGGAGAGGACTCCCGACAGGAAATGTAGCACCATACAGCCGATCAAAAAGATGAAATACCTAGCAATTATCTTCACTACAGACGTTCGACGCATGGCGGCACTGAGCTACTGACATCTTTTGCAAACAATTCGTGCGAGTGTCCGAAGTCACAGGTTAACGGCACTGGATATGATACAACAGGTCACCTTTGCCAACACTTATCTAGCTTCTCGCATCCCCCACCTGGCACAAGTTCTTCCTATGCCGGTGGTGTTGGCGCGCCGAATCCTGGCGGCATTAGGATATTTTGTGAGCACATGTCTGCTTTTTAAGTTCGGATACGAAACCCCCACCCTTCCTCGCAGTCATGAAGGTCTTAGACTAGTCCACATACGCGACCGAGCATTGACTATTTATGTAAGCACCATGATAAGGATGTGGACACGACACCGGACAAGTCTGACGGGCACCGTGGTAGACGAACTAGCTGCACCTTGTCGTTCGGCTCTGGTAGCGGTGTCTCACATCTCACCATCACTTGCCCATATGCGAACCTTTTTTGTGCAACACAGTTATGTACATATGGAACTACCAACTACCAGGACGGCAATGGCACATGATATCTACCGCGTCTTGACTCGACGACGGCCGAATAATGCTGTAGAACGCCGCCAACCAGCAGTTATGTGGTCAGTGGTATGGCGTACAGTGCATCACCCACACCTTGACACGGGAACGCGCGCACTGTGGTATTAGGTGGTAAATGGGAAATACGTGTCTCGTTCAGGGTTGCATACAGCTCGTATGGCAGGCGAGACCCTGTGTCCGCAGTGAAATATTATAGACACAGAGGAACATCGCCTGACATGCGGGCCTTCGGCGGACGTATGGTGTTTGGTCCAAAAAATGATCGCCTTCCTCCTTCGGGTGGTGCCGCAAGCAATAGAACCACGGATACCACTTCTCCCAGATATGACCTGTTATCCCCGAACAAAGACAAATGCAGTGACTTGATTCAAGGATTGACAGTGCTTTATCTTTCCCGTGACGGCAGTAAGAATGTACTCGACTTTTGAGCCTTACTACAAGAACATCACTCACAGCTTATGAGACATCCGAGATATCGAACATATTACGTTAATTTTTTAGGGAGTGCCTTGTTTGATCCCCCACCCAGTTTGGGTGTCCCGGGTAGGAGAATGTAATTATTGCCCGTAAGTATCAGAACAAGAAAGTACCAGGACAGTGGAGAGGACCCACCACCACACGTGAAGACGTACCAGACACCAACGCGAGGTATGACGTGATTAGCGAGGTACGCACCCAAGAAGAGTGATGTGGTCCGTTATTGTTTTGTACTGACAGAAGCAGGATAATTTTTTCACTTTGTTTAAAAAACGACCACTTATTTACGTTTCCCAGAAATATTTTATTTTGTAAAGGTCATCGTCTTACATAAAAAAACTGAGAGAAGCAGTTTATGTTTGTTATTGTTACACCATTATGCAAAAAAAGTCCACTTATTTACGCTTCCCAGAAAGATTTTATTTTATAAAGGTCATGGTCTTATACTAAAAAAAGTTGGTAGAGCACTTGCCCACGAAAGGCAAAGGTCCCGACTTCGAGTCCCGGTGCGGCACACAGTTTTAATCTCCCAAGAAGTTTCAAGCGACAGTTTCGTTATCGTTTGCTGAGGTTCTATTTACCTCATAATTAAGGGCCATTGATAAAACTTAACCTTGTTTCACGTACTTAAAGTTATATCAAGTCTTTCAGGAGGAACTGTACCCTCATTGTAAAAGAATTTTTAACTTTATATAAGGTGTCATGTAGATCTAATGTTAGGAGTACAAATTAATGTTGGAACTCTGAGTGCTTTGCAGATGAACGTGCAACCCAACAGATGTGCAAGCAGCAGAGAGTAGACGGCTCTTGCCATAGGCCAACACAGGTGGCCGGAGGATGGGGATTAGGCCCACGACGAGAATGCGAAACCGCTGGTCCAACTGAGCTGAACCACTTTTACCGTAGACGGGGGGAGGCGGTACGAGCAGTCCAGAACCAAACGACAAACAACAGCGCCCACTTGTTTATGACTTGGGATCACGTGGCTAAACAGGCCGCATTGTATGATACAGCAGAGTCGAACGAGTGATAGATGGCCGCTAGCTTACCTACGAGGACAGACATATGCCGTATCAAAGTCAACAAATCCCGGAGTGTCCATGAACAGCAGTGGTAGGATATTTTTTGAGACGGCAGAAGGTTAACTAACAAAAGCACGGCCTGATACAGTACCTGTTTTGATAGAGACAATTAGGGCAGTCTGTGCCATACGCTTAGCTGCACAAACAATCCATGTGGAATACAAATGACACTTTTCTTCAGGCTGTACTGTGAGAGGAGGATCAAATGGCATGGTCTTCACTTACCTATCCTTGCACTACCATATCTGTTGATACTTTCCAAAACCCATGACGGAACTGAAATTTGGAGCAAACACTATCTGCATACCAATATAATAGCAGATCGAGCAGCAGTATGACGAGAGCATATGAAGCAACTTAAGCCGCCTCAAATGGTAGGATGAGTAGACAAGCACCCCACTTGGCAGAGGACGACATGTGATGGATGATAGAGACAAGGAGAACACAGTGTGTTATGTGAATTCTCAGAAACCTCACGGCAACAATCTAGAGAACGACCACAGTATCCACTTCCACGTGATACCACCAAGATGAAGAGACGACAGTACAATACATGCGCATGCGCATGCCGATGAGCTAGCTCTACGACACCTGAACCCAACTGCGCGACAAATCCTCGGCCTCCCTAGGACTGAACCACATACCTCTCGCCGCAAGCCGGCCTGGGTGGCCGAGCGGTTCTAGGCGCTACAGTCTGGAACCGCGCGACCGCTACGGTTGCAGGTTCGAATCTTGCCTTGGGCATGGATGTGTGTGATGTCCTTAGGTTGGTTAGGTTTAAGTAGTTCTAAGTTCTAGGGGACTGATGACCTCAGAAGTTAAGTACCATAGTGCTCAGATCCATTTTGATCTCTCCGCAAACTTAGACAAAGACAATGCTTACAGCGTTCTGTAAGTATCTGCCAACTGGAACCTTACGATTTCTGATATTTCTTTCTTTCCGGAAGTTGTAATTTTTCGTTACGTTTAACGCTTTGCTTATATTCTATGCTTGATACGTGTGTTTCCTTAAAATTACCCTCATGAAGAAAATGGCTCTGAGCGCTATGGTACTTAACATCTGAGGTCATCAGTCCCCTAGAACTTAGCACTACTTAAACCTTATCAACCTAAGGACATCACACACATCCATGCCCGAGACAGGATTCGAACCTGCGACCGCAGCAGTCGCGCAGTTTCGGACTGGAGCGCCTAGAATCGCTCGACCACCGCGGCCGACTACCCTCATGAAGAGTATGAAGCAACATGTAAGATATACACATTTTAACAAGTAGACGTTTTAACCTTTAATGAGATGCTTTTGTAATTTATTTGCCACATCTATACATTGTGTATAACTTAAACAAATACACTCGAAGCCACACATGTAAAAACTACAATTGTGGAATGTGCATTGGATTTTGCTCTTTTATTTTTCATTTTAGTTCTGATAAATAGGGAGTTACTTCTGCTTGTTTATTTTTGTTTAGTCTAAATATTTTGTTTGTTTTCATTTGTATGTATGTGTGTGTGTATTAAGCCTGCTCCGGACGAAGTGGCCGTGCGGTTAAATGCGCTGCAGACTGGAACCGCAAGACCGCTACGGTCGCAGGTTCGAATCCTGCCTCGGGCATGGATGTTTGTGATGTCCTTAGGTTAGTTAGGTTTAACTAGTTCTAAGTTCTAGGGGACTAATGACCTCAGCAGTTGAGTCCCATAGTGCTCAGAGCCATTTGAACCAAGCCATTAAGCCTGTGACCTAAACACGACGGAGAGGCTTCGTCCCGCAGTAGCCCTCAGTGGTTCACAGCCAGCCGGCCGCGGTGACCGAGCGGTTCGCGCGACTGCTATGGTCGCAGGTTCGAATCCTGCCTCGGGCATGGATATGTATCATGTCCTTAGGTTAGTTAGGTTTAAGTAGTTCTAAGTTCTAGGGGACTGATGACCGCAGATGTTGTCCCATAGTGCTCAGAGCCATTTGAACTATTTGGTTCACAGCCCCACAACAGACCACAGCAGTCAGCCCACCCCACCGCCGCCCCACACCGGACCTAGGGTTATTGTGCTGTTCGGTTCCCAGTGGACCCCAGTGGCAACGTCTCATACCAGACGAGTGTGACCCCAGATGTTTGCGTGGTAGAGTAATTATGGTGTGGACGTACCGTGAGACCGTGTTTGCGCCGCAATCGCCGACGTAGTGTAACTGAGGCGGAATATTGAGAACTAGCCCGCATTCACCGAAGCAAATGTAAAACCGCCTTAAAAACCATCCACAGGCTGTACGGCACACCGGAACTCGACACTCATTTGCTGGGCGGATTCGTGCAGGGGACCATCACGCCTTCCTGCTCCGGGACCAGGGCGTTAGACCGCGCAGCTTGTGGTGGTGGGGGGGGGGGGGGGGGGGGGGGGGTATAGGCCCATGCATTTCCAAACGCACATGCAATGTTTTACATGCACAAGTATCATATTTCTTTTTCTCATGTATAAAATTCAGAAAATTTACCCTGTAGGTACTGGGTAAGGCTTAAAACGACTGGGGCTTGCTGCGTGCGCTACAGAGCACGTAGGGCATCCCGATACATGTGTTATCCTAACTACTGTTGTGTTTAACAGATAAGGAAAAGCACTGAACCTCAAGTTTGGAAGACTGCCACTGCCACACCAGCGGCCTGTTGTGTTGCGCACTTCCTGATCAGGTGTCCCAGCTAAACGTTTTACTGCTATGGACATCCGCAAATAAGCTTCTATGGTGGAAGGAGATTCTTAAACAGCAGTGACGCTCCTTGAGCCATTAGTAAGAGGAACTTTCTAGGGGTGATGCACTGCTCACAAACTTTCTAAAAGACACTTGCAATATCTGAAAATAATGGTTACTTGGTTTGGCCACTAGTTCAGCACCTAACACAGCATTTTCAACTCTATTTGTATCCCCACGCTAGAAAAGAGCGTGCCAGAGACACTAAAAAGTAAGACACAGGCAATGGCTGGTGTATTATGACACAAAATTTTTTAGAAGCAAGTTCCTGGAAGTGGCCATAATTTCACATGATTAGGACAACCGCATTGTCCCTACTTTGGTGAGAGTTCTGCGGCGTCAGCTTCAGTTTTTCATTGACGAGACTCAAACTGTAGCTTTTCTGGACTAGCAAATCCTAATTGAACCACGAAAAACGTGTACAGAACAGATGCACTCTGCACTTCTTCCACACTTTCGGCTCTACTGTTAGCTCACAGGCTTCAGGGTTAGCTCCCTATTGACATGATTCGGTAACGACGCTTGAGGTGGAGAATTTGCCCATTAATCCACTGGTTCAGACCTCATCCGAGGACGATACAGCAACTGTGCAACTGTATATTACGTTTGTCCCCCCTCTTCTGCAGTCTTGGTGCGCGGAGTGGGATCTTCATCAATAAGATTGAAAGAAGTGCTACTCTTTATATATTATTGCGAAATTTGTGTGTGTGTGTGTGTGTGTGTGTGTGTGTGTGTGTGTGAACTCCTAAGGGACCAAACTGCTAAGGCAATCGCTCCCAAGACTTACACACTACTTAAACTACCTTTAACTAACTTATGCTAAGAAGAACATACATATGCATGCCCGAGGGAGGACTCGAACCTCCTGCGGGAGGGGCCGCGCAATCAGTGACAGGGCGCCTCAAACCGCACCGCCACTCCGCGTGGCTCTTGCGAAATAAGGAAGAGAGTACCACAGATATGAAACACGAATTCTGGTGGCAGAAACTAATGAAATTAGTTTCATGTACAGAGTGAGACAATATTTTGCTAGCGCCTACCTGCATAGGGAAAAATGTTCATTGTAATAAAATCAGAGTAATCAAAGGTCAGACGGGAAGACGTAAGTTTTCGTTTTCCCGGTCGCTGTTTGAGAGTGGAACGGTAGTGAAGTATGAAACACCCCCTTTTAAAATTCCATTATTGGGTTTTGTGTAATTTACCAAAGCCGTCAAACAGTTAATTATTATGATTATATGACCGTGTGCTCAGTGGATGAAGGCTGTAAGTAGCCTGTTTATGTTTTCTTATTGGTAACGTTACGTAGCGCTCTGTGTGAAAATCACTGGGTGTGCTGTGTGCAGTCTGTGGCCAGTTTGCATTGTTGTCTGCCATTGTACTGTTGGGCATTTATGTTTTCTTATTGGCAACGTTACGTAGCGCTCTGTATGAAAATCACTGGCTGTGCTGTGTGCAGTCTGTGGCTAGTTACCATTGTTGTCTGCCATTGCAGTGTTGGGCAGTTGGATGTTAACAGCGCGTAGCGCTGGGCAGTTGGAGGTGAGCCGCCAGTAGTGGTGGATGTGGAGAGAGAGATGGCGGAGTTTTGAAATTTGTAAGACTGGATGTCATGAACTGCTACATATATTATGACTTTTGAACACTAGTAAGGTAAATACATTGTTTGTTCTCTATTAAAATCTTTCATTTGCTAACTAAGCCTATCAGTAGTTAGTGCCTTCCGTAGTTTGAATCTTTTATTTAGCTGGCAGTAGTGGCGCTCGCTGTATTGCAGTAGTTCGAGTAACGAAGATTTTTGTGAGGTAAGTGATTTGTGAAACGTATAGGTTAATGTTAGTCAGGGTTATTCTTCTGTAGGGATTTTTGAAAGTCAGATTGCGTTGCGCTAAAAATATTGTGTGTCAGTTTAAGCACAGTCATGTATAAATTTTTCTAAGGGGACGTTTCATATGTCGACCCTTAGCCGAGGATACCTCACTGGAATCTTCTGATTTTTTCTTGTAGTTTGTGAAATTAGTGTAGCTTTTGTTTATTGCTATCGCGTAATTGTAGAGAGAATCTCCTTTGTAGTTGCAGTCTTTCATTGTTGTACAGTAAAACAGGTGTGGCACGCATGTAAATTTGCACCAAGTATTTCGCCGCTTGCAGTTAACTAGATATTATTTTCAGCGCTATGTTAATGTGTTCTCTTATTTTCTGTGTTATCGTGTGAAATATTGTGACAATAATGGCGTGTGAAAAACGGAACACTAGGCTCCAAAGTAAACAGAGAAATAATAGTGACGACGAGTGTAGCTTACCAGCACCACTGTGTAATGAATTAACAGACATTCAAAGTAGTAATTTGGTAACTGTGCATAGGGAAATGGAGCGGGCGTCAAATAATGGTGTAGACAGTGAAACAGGTAGTGAACAGGGAAGCATTATCGATCGATCGGTCGGCAACAGCTCGCCTCAGGAATCGGGAATGACAGAACACAATATTGCAAATACTGTAGACTCAGGTTTTAGGTTCTCACCGTTTTCTCAAATGAGTCAAGACACATTTTCCGCTTGTCAAAATGTGAATGTTGCCGGTGCAAATTCACTGCCGAAAAGCACTGAGGAACATGTTTCAGACACCAGTGCATTGTTATTACTATTAATGCAACAAATGGGACAAAAGCTTCAAAAGTTAGACACAATGGAACAAAATCAGCGACAAACACAGCAAAAGCTTCAGAAGTTAGACACAATGGAACAACACCAGAGACAAACACAGCAACAGTTAGACGCAATGGAACAAAATCTTCACACCACACTTGAACAAACACGTGAAGATTTAACTACTGAGTTACATAAAATCGAATCGAAATGTCAAAAAGTCTGTAACGACGTAAAAACACAAATTTGTGAGCATTTTCAACCTATTTTTTCGCGGCATGAAAATGCATTACAGAATCACGAAGCAGCCATAAAAGAACTGCAAATTATTGTTCATGAAAATCATGAGACCTTGCAAGCTAAAATTGACTCAGTTGCATCTACCGATTCGGTTACGCAACTTGCATAAACTCAGGAAAACTTAACGGACACAGTAGAAAGACACATGGAGGAAATTAGTTCATTATCAGAGAAAGTAGTTGAACTTTCGGACCAGCTAAATAATTAATCTACGAAGGTAGATGATAATAGGAATGACACAAAACCGGTAGTCTTTAATGACACAGAAGAGTGCGAACAAGTTAGGAAATTCAAACAAAATCAGAATCAAATTAATACGCAACTCCAAAGAGAAATCCGGGAAGTACAAGATCAGCTGACACAGGTAATACAAGAATTACGTATTTCAGAGGCCACTCCCGCTCCAATACGGGAAGAGGGACATAGAAATACGGAACAGCCACAAAATAATAACTCAGGGCACTTCGGAAATTATGAAAGAATTTGGCAAGGTACACCGAATTTTGAGATGGAACCGCCGAAACGACGTAACAATGACCGACATGCGACTCGCCGACATGATGATTTTGACTATAAGCTGTTCATTACTACACGTAAATTCAAAACATTTAAGAATTCTGGCAACGACATTCATCCACAAGTATGTCTCCATCAATTCTCTCATTGTTTTCCTCCCAACTGGTCATTAGAGCACAGATTAGAATTTATGTGTGGTTACTTAGAGAATGAACCAGCTCTAAGAATGCGATCGGTCATTCACGATTGTCACAGTGAAGGAGAATTTTATCATGCCTTCCTCTCAGCATATTGGTCTCAAGCTACGCAAGACTGAGTAAAACATAGCATCATGATGATGAAACACTTTGAACAATCTGAATTTTCCAGTTTTGTCAAATATTTTGAAGACATGTTGCACAAGAATCAATACCTGTCAAACCCATACAGCCCTTCCGAACTCATCCACATTTGCTTAATGAAATTGCCTGAACATTTAAAAAATATTATTTTGGCAGGACATTGCAAAGACGACATTGAAGCTTTCAGGGAGTCTTACAAGAATTAGAAATGGACTCAGACAGTCGCGCGATGCGAAAACAGGGAAACAATCACTACAGGTCACATCCGTCACAATTCCGTGACGACAGAAACAATAACTGGACACGAAAAGTCTATTCTTACAACGCAAATCGTGACCAAAACAGACACCACCCATATGACAACCACTGGCAGAGTAATAATAGTTACTGGGAAAGGTCGCATTTCCGTAGTAATGAATATGACAGAGATGACCATAGAAACAGACAATATGGGAACAGAAACAATTATTATCAGGGGAGACAGAATAACATAAGACGCAACAGTTCAGTGCGCAGTTACGATTTCGGGAGAAATTCTCCACCACACGACCGACAAACAAGAAACTATGTAAACTACCGACAAAACGACAGACCTGAATTCCATCAGAACTGGCGAGATTCAAACAGAGCAGGGCCCTCTCGACAAGGTGAATTTGTAGAAGTTAGGTCTCCAAATCCCAATAACGACGCGCGCCTACAAAGAGACAATAGGCAATGACTCATACCACTGGCAGCCACGAAACGTACGTATGAAACTGACGACGCAGCTGCCGTAGCTGGTAATTACGTAAAAATGGAAGACATTAGGGACATCTTACTCCAGGAACACGACGTAAAGCAGAACAACATTGCATATCCTGTGATTCACATCACAGTAAATGACGTAAAATTTACGGCATTACTTGACTCTGGCAGTTCCATTTCAGTAATTAGTGAAACAGCCTTTTGCAAATGTAACAAATCGAACGATTGCCCCACACTTCCATTACGTAAGATTAAATTACAAGGTGCAATCTTTGGAAAAAGTGTAGATGTACGCCAACAAACCAACTTAGAATTCTTTTCTCAAAGCCACAGCTTCATATGAACTTTCTTATTGTTCCATTATTGTCGACGGAAATTATACTGGGAGTAGACTTTTTGAATGAATACAAAGCAACCTTAAACTTTCACGATGCTGAAATAAGTTTAGAGAAAGAAGGTAAGTCAATAGCTTTGAAATTTGAAGATTGGCTCTCAAACCATGACGAGGAAATTAATCGGCTTTACCTTCTGTTAGACAACAGTTCGGAATTTTCTACGGAACTAGACACTAACAATCACTCTGCAAGTACTGACAGGGATGATATCGACGACAAATTTGATGCTAATGAGTTAATTCAGAATAAAATTCGAACAATTGAGAATTGTAATGACACTGATAGGCAAGACCTTTTTGAGATTTTAAAAGCACATTCCACAGTTTTTAGTCACAAAACAGGAACAATCAAGGAATTTCAATACCAATTTCGTGTTCGTGAGCATACTAAATTTTGTGTTAGACCATACGTAATTCCAGCACATTAGAGGGACCGTGTTAGAACAGAAATACAATCTATGCTTAATGAGGGCATTATTGAGCCTGCAGTAAGCTCATACAACAATCCATTACATGTTGTTGAGAAGAAAAATGGATCGATCAGACTTGTCTTAGATTCGAGACAAATCAATACTATCATCATTCCTGAAACAGACAGGCCGCAAACGATGGAAGAACTTCTTCAAAATTTTAATGGCGTAAAAGTGTTGTCTTCTATTGATCTCAGATCCAGCTTTTATCAGATCGAACTTCATCCAGAATGTAGAAAATACACAGTTTTCCTTTGTTTCGGCGTTTGTTATCAGTTTCGGAAACTTCCTTTTGGTTTGAACATTTCTTCGGCAGCATTCATTCGCGGGCTAAATTCCATATTACCTGAGTTCTTAAAACGTCACATCACCTTATATGTGGACGATATTCTGATAGCAGAAGCCTCATGGGAACGACACAATCGCATCCTCAACAGCGTGTTACATATTTTTGCAGTATCTGGAATTACAGTTAACTTGGAAAAATCTGAATTCGGTAGGTCAAAGGTGAGGTTTTTGGGACATATTATTTCTTCTGAAGGCATTCAGCTGGATCCTGAAAAGTTAGAAGCAATCAGAGCCATTCCAGTTCCATCCACAAAAAAACAAGTCGGCAGTTTTCTAGGTCTCGTAAATTTTTACCGTCGTTTTCTGAATATGCAAATTCTAGTTGCACCAAAACTTTGTTCTCTCACTGGAAAAGATACTATTTGGAACTGGGACGAACAAGCACAGTTGGAATTCAATTCTTTGAAAGAATCGCTACTTAACGCGCCAATACTAGCTCATCCAGATCTGTTACAAGATTTCTGCCTTAGCACGGATTCTTTTAAAGTCGGTCTTGGTGCCCATTTATTTCAAGAAGCCATAGAAAATGACACTACTGTTCAGAAAATCATTGCTTTTGCTAGCCGACTGCTAACAAAATCTGAAAAAAATTGTTTCGTTACTGAATTAGAAGCTTTAGCTATCGTTTGGGCATTTAACAAATTCCGTTTCTTTCTTTCTGGTAGGCACGTAAAAGTATACAGTGATCATCGTGCATTACAATTTCTTATGTCTTCAAAATTAAATCATGACAGGTTAAAACGTTGGGCACTGTTTCTGCAAGAATTCCGCTTCACAATAGTCTACATTCCCGGCAAGGAGAACATTGTTGCGGAGGCACTGTCACGCTCACCGGCTGGGCTTGAGAAAAGTAACACAGAAGGCAACATTGAGAAAAATTTCAGTATTCTTTACATTCAGAAAGTCGCCTTTGAAAACTTCATCACCACATCTTTAAAGGACATTGCTCATGAACAAGATAAAGATCCGATTTGGAAAGACATCAAGAGCAAATGGCATGAAAAGACACACAATCAAATTCGGCATTATTACCTGGTTAGAAGCAACATACTCTTCAAACGCTGCACTGTTGATGACAAGCTATGCGTACTTTGCATTCCAGACGATTTTGTTAATAATCTCATTTGGTACATTCATTTCAGCAACGCACAATTTGGTCCACGAAAATGTTATCATATTCTTCGAACGACTTGTTATTTTAACACTATGGAAAAGAGAATGCGAAGAGTCTTGTCTATTTGTAAACTTTGTCAGAAGGCGAAACCATCTACTGTCTCACATCGTGCTCTGTTGTTTCCTATTATTCCTTCTAAATTAAAAGAATTTGCTGCTGTTGATCTCTTAGGACCGCTCGTCAGAACATCTAATGGATTTTCGTACGTTCTAGTCGCTGTTGAACTTACTTCAAAATTTGTTTCTTTCACTCCGTTACGTAAAGCCACTGGACGGTCTGTATCCAACGCCTTTGTTAAAAATTTCTTACGTGAAGTTGGACACGTTAGTAAAGTCATTTCAGATAACGGACCGCAATTCAGATCTGCTGTTTGGTCACGCATGCTTCGGAATCATAAAATCAAACCTGTTTTTATTTCATTGTACTCACCACATTGTAACCCATCTGAATGGATTATGAAAGAAATCAATAAGCTTTGCAGACATTATTGTCACAGAAAGCATCAGCATTGGGACAGATATTTACACTTATTTCAAAATGTGCTGAATGAAATGCCTCATGACTCCACTGCTTTACCACCTACTCTTGTACTGAAGAATGAAGAACCACCGAACAGAATCAGAGAGCTTGTACCTTTCCCGAATACACGCAAACTTCAACCCAAAGACATAATTGATTTGGCTCTTAAAAATATAAAATCTGCAGCAGACAAAAGGAGAAAACTACATGGCAAATCAAATGCAAAGAAATTATATGTTGGTCAGAAAGTTCTCATTAAAGCTCATTCATTGTCACATAAGAAGAAACACTTGAGTCACAAATTCTTTCTAGTTTACAATGGACCTTACAGAATCCGACGTATACCACATGATAATTGAGTTGAAGTTGAAGCTCTGCGTACTAGGAAGAGTGAAGGTTTACACCACATTTCACATGTAAAACCGTTTATTGAAAGATAATCTGCTTTTTAACTTTGTCTTTGCCATAAAACTTTTCACTTCACATTTCTAGTACGCATTGTCAGACTTAGAATCTGTTAACATGCAACAATGTTTGAAGTTAAATATCCAATCAAGAACCTGGGCAACTTATTTAGACAGTAATTACGAATGCATTGTTATAGTGAACAGACGACACACTGTTATACATTCTTGCAACAAGTAGCACGATTACGTAACGACTATCAGGCTTACATACTCAGTACTTATACTGCTAATGAGATATTAATGCAACATTTTGGTTTACTTGAAAAGATACTCTTTATTTGAAGTACATTCGGTGAGATTAAAGATGACTTAGCATTTGGTTTCTTTGATAGCTACACGATTGTATCACAACGCTATTAATATGTGACACAATTTACATTGTTGCTTTTGTGGTGTTTCTGTTTTATATCTGCACAGTTTTTCTGAATTATTCTGGGAAGTAAAACATGTTTTAGTAGTAACTTTTGTGGTATAGCAACAATGAGACAGCTTTTTTTGTAGCACAACAATATGTCACAGTGTAGTACTTTCTTGATCACAGTAATGTACGTAATAACGACGATATCTATACGCATAGCATTTCACTTTTGTTTATGATGAGGTAAGTACATTGACTTCGGCAGAACTTAGATTTCGGAGGACGATAACTACGACACTTCCACACAATTATCTTACAGCAAGACGCACATTTAGCGCTAAAGGACACGTATTTCAGTGATTGATTTTGTACTTAAAACATTTATGTTTAACGATTTTTGAACTGCAATGGTACAAAGGTTTTCCCTGATACATTTCATTCCATTGCTGTAATCTGTAACACCTGAGAGTATAAATACATTAATCCTCAGGGGGTACACGCTTACTTTGTGTACCATGTGTTTGGCAAGCACAAGAAGCCCTTGCTAACATGGTATTTGCTTATAAAACTTTACACATCGGTACCATATTTCTGTAACACAGAATTACACAGCTATCTGATCATTTAACTGGGAGAGACAAACATTTATTTTACTACATCAGTGACAGATGTTTACGTAATTACACCGTTGGATAGCTTCACACTTACGAAATTGTATTTTGTCTGTACTTTGTGAACTGTTCATACTTTTTCGGAACCATTGTGATACTATGAGAGCTTTAAATGATGTATTTGGTATGGGATCGTGATTTTAAAGTATGTTTGAGGTAGATGACACTATAGAAATGAGGAGAGAATTTTTTTTAGGTTTTGAAATTATTGGAGGAAGCTATGACGATTTTGAGAATTGATTGAGGTATTATGATATTATTATGACGACGATGTGTATTATGCGTTTGAGGTATGTTTATGATCAATGAGATGATGATACCGTATATGAGGAGTTTGATTATGCTATGTATGTCTTATGATGAAATATTGAAGAAGTGTCAATGAATATGTATATGTATAATAAGGTAAGGAATAATGAGTAGTGGTTAGGGACTATGCTTTGTGGAAAAGGATGTTGGAAACAAAGAATCGTACTTTAAGAGCTATGAAATGTGTGTAAATGTGTTAATGTATCACAATGCCGGCGAAAATTTTTTGGACACTGTTATATTCTTAAGATTTTGTATCTACACATTTGCAACGCAAATTCTCGACCCGTGAAATTTTGTATATGAGACTGCCACTGTAGTGAAAACTGGTGTTGTAAATACTTCGGTAAGAAAGTTAAGTGACCACCTGCACGTAATGTGTCGTGGGCATCCAGCTGGGCGACAGTCGCCTGCAAAAAAGCCATTAGTGTGTGCCTTTCAGAGGCACAGGTGGAGAAAAAAGGAGGCCATTATCCTCGCTATTGACATTCCTTTGTAGAAAGCATCGCAAATACGACACGCTCAAACTTGAAAACATATGATTATACTGTGGAGCTCTTAATTTACGATATTTACTAAAATGCCTAATGAAACGATGAGAAACATTTCACGGCTATTGTCTTTCTAGTTGAGAGAAATGCCATATGGCTTGCTTTATGTATTTATTTACTCATTTTGTTTAATATCTAGTTTCTAGCTGCACTGCAGCATTGTTTAAAATAAAATTTAATAGATGTACTAATATAAATATTTTATGCCTACAGATCCAATGGTTTGGCCAAAAAAGTAGTGCACAGAGGAGAAAAACTATTTTTGAAAGAGGATGTGAACAGAATACAGAAAGCATGCTTGGATAGGATGATCTATTCAAAAAAAACGAAGGAACATAAAAAGACATTCCCCTTTCTTTTCAACTACTTGGTAATTTTTTTGGTAGAATAACTTTTTGTGGTGCACCACTTTAATTACATAGACATTACGATGTGAATATACGTTTCCCTTGTCTGTATTGCTGTCTTTAGTGTAATTTTTTTTTTTGCTTGAGCTATGTCATGTGTAGATATAAGTTATTTCATTTGCTGCTGCTGTTTGCCAAGCATAGTGTTACTGAATTTGACTTTGTGTTACTCTGCTAAGCCAGTTTACTACTGATTTATTTTTCTTGTTTGCTGCTCATTGCCTTATATTAGTTGTAATATTGTTGCTTACTTTGCCAATTTGTATTTTTTTGTCCTAATTGTTTGTGTTAATTTGTTATGTGCTGCTGCATTGCCTCGTCCCTTGGTATATAAATCTGAGCTCAGTATATTTAAGTTAGCTTAAGAGGGGGTAGACTATATAAGAAACTAACTATGATGAATTGAAATAAATGCATTGACAAGCTATAAGAAAATGGTTTGGCCAAAAAGTAGTGCACAGAGGAGAAAAACTATTTTTGAAAGAGGATGTGAACAGAATACAGAAAGCATGCTTGGATAGGATTTTTTTTTGGCTGGAGCAAATGTTGAAATAAGAGGGACGATATATGGAATGAAGTTTTGGGTTGGACTGCAGTACCAAATGTTACACTGAAAACGATCCCTGTCCTTTCCATTGTGTTATCCCCCTATGTGTTTGTGTACTCTTGTATATTTGTGTTTTTCCTGTCTTTATGTGTTTAGCTAATAAGAGTTATGTTGTAGAATTTTTCTGATAATATGTTATTTTCCTTGTAAAGATGTTTAGACATTATTTATTCCGTTCTGTTTTAATGCTCATGTGTGAACTTGATGTTTCGAAAGTTATTCTGATCTTTTATATATGAACTTATGTCATAATTCCTGTAACACTGATGTATATGTATATTTCTATTCTTTTGTAAAGCCTGTACTACTACAGAGTTATCTGTATTGTTATGTTCTTTAATGATGTATTTTGTACCTTTGTAATTGTATTCTTATGTTATAAAATTGTAATTGACACCAGTCCATCATATTATTAACTTTTAAGTTAGATTTCACTGCACAAGTTTCTGTTGGTCATAGTATATGGACAATATGTGAGAAGTAGGGACTGTTAGTATTTGCATGTGTGTTAATATTTCTGCAAGGGACTGGATAACAGCATTGCTGGTTCTAAGGACATTTCAAAAAAATTTTGTGAGTGCGCAAGTGGTGGTTTGTGGACTTGTTACATTCTCCACAAGACTCTTCGATGGTGATTGTGCACCTGCACAGTCGCAACAGGTGGCTGCTGGCCGTCTCTACAAGGACTACAGTGGGTCTACACCTTTGCTGACTCACCAGTACCATTATTTCTACAAGGACTGCAGTGGGTCTGCACCTCTGGTGGCCCACCAATACCGTAATCTCTACAAAGACTACAGTGGGTCTACTCTGTGATGACCTACCTACCAATCGTCTTCAAAACTTCGAATGACTCTGTTGTGGGTTTGCTCTGTTGTGCCCCATTACCTGTCTGCATGTCAAGAGTCAGCACTGTCTTTCCGTTGGAAGGACAACACTAGTTCTTCAAGATTGCATGGAAATCCACTACTTCCGTGTGCATTTCTTGTACTGCTCAGACTTTGAGAAGAAAAAACCCTGCAATTTTACTGTGATGAATGATCAGGACTGTCTTTATGGACTGTGAGAAAATTTTAGCTTTTGACCAACATTGTATCAATAAGTGTGTGCATTTGATATCTTTGTTATTGTAATTATGAAAAATTTTATCATATCACTATTGGCCACTGCCCAAAACTATTTGTAAAATTTTTTGTGGGGAGCATGGGGGCTATGTAAGTAGGCTGTTTATGTTTTCTTATTGGCAACGTTACGTAGCGCTCTGTATGAAAATCACTGGGTGTGCTGTGTGCAGTCTGTGGCCAGTTTGCATTGTTGTCTGCCATTGTACTGTTGGGCATTTATGTTTCTTATTGGCAACGTTACGTAGCGCTCTGTATGAAAATCACTGGCTGTGCTGTGTGCAGTCTGTGGCTAGTCTGCATTGTTGTCTGCCATTGTAGTGTTGGGCAGTCGGATGTTAACAGCGCGTAGCGCTGGGCAGTTGGAGGTGAGCCGCCAGCAGTGGTGGATGTGGGGAGAGAGATGGCGGAGTTTTGAAATTTGTAAGACTGGATGTCATGAACTGCTACATATATTATGACTTTTGAACACTAATAAGGTAAATACATTGTTTGTTCTCTATTAAAATCTTTCATTTACTAACTATGCCTATCAGTAGTTACTGCCTTCCGTAGTTTGAGTCTTTTATTTAGCTGGCAGTAGTGGCGCTCGCTGTATTGCAGTAGTTCGAGTAACGAAGATTTTTGTGAGGTAAGTGATTTGTGAAACGTATAGTTTAATGTTAGTAAGGGCCAGTCTTCTGTAGGGATTTTTGAAAGTCAGATTGCGTTGCGCTAAAAATATTGTGTGTCAGTTGAAGCACAGTCATGTATAATTGTTCTAAGTAAGGGAACGTTTCAAGGCTATCGGTTTTCCTGCTGTGGTTTCGGGGGTATTTCAACCGAGTGCGGCTGTTTTGCAACTGAATAGTGGAATGATTGAAGGTTTGTCTATTATTAAGGACCACAAAGGTTGCGATGTACAAACTGTATTGTATTTTCTAAGAACACACAAATTCTGAGGCAGTTGCTACCTTCGCCTTACATGTCTAATTACAGTTATATCTCTTATTGGTTGCTAATTTTAGGTATTTCGTCACACGCAATGATGATGGTCAACATCCACAACAATCCTCACTACAATCCATGGTTGTTGCTGGCCGACGTAGTTGACGCGAAACACGAAATTCGGCACTTGTCACTTTCTGTTTCATATCACTCGCGAATCGGCATTAGTGAGGGTCAACCCCACGACGATCAGGGGGACGTGCTCACTCGTCATACTCCGGTGAATTTTACCGTTTACAACTCACTCGACCACCATTCTTGCCTGTCTCTCCCACACTACTGCTCGCTCGACACTCACTAGTACTACTCCGCACTCGACACTCATCTCACTGCCTCCTGCAGCGCTTGACAATCGACTCCTGTCTACTATCGACCTGGGCGTCGGATACTACCATCTATGTTCGTGGGATCACGGATCCCTTACAAGTAGCTTAAAGGTGGTTCTATGAACCCTCTGACGGGTACTTAATTGTGAAATGCAGAGTAATCATGTAGATATAGATGTAAGTTTGGCCACCACAAACAATGCTTTTACTCACTCGGTTATTTGTTTGCACAGTTTTCCCCATACGTTTCCATATAACAGTGTTTCAACTTATTCGTCCCAGTGGCTTTATTTTCTTTGCAATAACAGGTACTTGTATTTGCTTCACCTCCCTGAACTGTTCCATGCGTATTTGGCCCTGTCTAGCTGTTACTACCCTCTGGTAGAATCTTTGTTTGGTTTTCGAATCCCTTTTTCGTCTGGTAAGTTCATTAGAGCAGGATATTTTCCTGTTACCCTTACCTATTACTGTTGGGATGGCTATACCTTGTGTGCCTTGCGAGTTCTCCGTCTGTCTATATAACCTGTAGTAATGTTACCTTCAATCTATGAAAGGTCGTGCGTCACTACAAAGTACTGCAATATCTGCCAGTCTGCCCCACTGAAAAGAAACTACTTGTGGATTGTTTCTTGAGCCGCGAGTGTCAATGTATCTGATTATGGCATTTGATCGCTGTGAGTCACACCGTCGTGTAACTTTCAATGACGTGATGAACTCGATAGTTTTTATATCTGCAAATAGAATGATACGTCGATGACACTCATCTTGACTGCAATAAGGATCACTGTTATTTATTTATTTATTTATTTATTCTTCCGTGGGACCAAATTAAGGAGAAGTCTCCATGGTCATGGAACGAGTCTATACATGAAATTATAACACGATAGTAGAAACAGATAAAATGAAATATAAGAAACGTATTCAGGCAACAATTCGTAAGTTTAAATAAAGAAAGTCAGCAATGTAACACTGGAATTTGCTTAATTTTTCAGCTCTTCCAGGAGCTCCTCGACAGAATAGACGGAGTGCGCCATGATGAAACTCCTCAGTTTAGACTTAAAAGTATTTGGGCTACTGCTAAGATTTTTGAGTTCTTGTGGTAGCTTATTGTAAATGGATGCTGGAGAATAGTGCACTCTTTTCTTCACAAGAGTCATGGAAGTGCATTCCACATGCAGATTTGATTTCTGCCTAGTATTAACTGAGTGAAAACTGCTAACTCTTGGGGATAGGCTAATATTACTAAGAACAAACGGCATTAAAGAAAATATATACTGTAAGGGCAATGTCAGAATTCCCGGACTATTGGATGGGGGTCGACAAGAGGTTCTCGAACTTACACCACATATAGCTCGAACAGCCCGTTTTTGAGCCAAAAATACCCTTTTTGAATCAGAAGAATTACCACAAAAAATAATACCATTTGACATAAGCATATGAAAATATGCGAAGCAGGCTACTATTGTTGTTGAATTGTCAATTACTTCAGATACTGTTCTAATGGTAAATAAAGCAGCATTTAGTTTCTGGACAAGATCCTGAACATGGGCTTTCCACAACAGCTTACTATCTATCCGAACGCCTAGGAACTCGAACTGTTCCGTCTCGCTTATAATATGCCCATTCTGTCTGATCAAAATATCGGTTCTTGTTGTGTTGCGAGTCAGAAACTATAAAAACTGAGTCTTACTGTGATTTAGTATCAAGTGATTTCCACAAGCCACAGACGTATTTCATGAACTACATTATTTGATAATGTTTCTATATTACACACAAGATCCTTCACTATCAAGCTGGTTTCATCAGCAAACAGAAATATTTCTGAATCACCTGTAATACTAGAAGACATATCATTTATATAAATAAGAAACAGCAGTGGCCCCAGCACCGTCCCTTGGGGAATGCCCCACTTAACAGTGCCCCATTGGGACTGAACTATCGCTACCACTCGCAATATTGCGGAGAATTACCTTCCGCTTTCTGTTCTTAAAGTAAGAGGCGAACCAATTGTAAGCTACTCCCCTTACTCCATAATGGTCCAATTTCTGAAGTAATATTTTGTGGTCAACACAGTCAAAAGCTTTCGTTAAATCAAAGAAAACACCTAGCGTTCGCAACCTTTTATTTAATCAGTCCAAAACCTCACAGAGAAAAGAGAATACAGCATTTTCAGTTGTTAAACCATTTCTAAAACCAAACTGTACATTTGACATCAAATTATGTGAATTAAAATGTTCCAGTAACCTTGTATATACAACCTTCTCGATAACTTTAGCAAACACCGATGCCATAGAAATAGGTCTATAATTGTCAACATTATCCCTGTCTCCCTTTTTATAAAGTGGATTCACTACCGAGTACTTTAATTGGTCAGGAAACCGACCACTTCTAAAGGAAAGGTTACAGATGTGGCTAAGTACTGGGCTAACATACATTGAACAATACTTCAGTATTCTGCTAGATACGCCGTCACATCCATGAGAGTTCTTGGTCTTTAGTGACTTAATCATTAATTCAATCTCCCTCTTGTTAGTATCATGGAGAAGCATTTCAGGTAACAGTCTCAGAACACTTTTTTCTACAAGCGCTATATGATTCCCTGTTGGGACTAGGTTTCTATTTAGTTCACCTGCTAAATTCAGAAAGTGATTATTAAATGCTGTACATACATGCGACTTATCAGTAACACGGACATTGCCACTACGCACTGATTCTATATACTCGACCTGCCTCTGCAGACCAGCCACTTCCTTTACGACTGACCATATGGTTTTAATTTTATCCTGAGACTTAGCTATTCTATCTGCATACCACATACTTTTTGCCTTCCTAATAATATATCGACATGACTTCACGAAAGGAAAGAAAAACAGTATTACAATGTTAATATAAATTATTTTGTAACATAATGCATTAATTTTCAGAGTTTCTGAGAAGGAGTTACAAACCAGGACGCGCCTTCGTTCAGACTTAAACTCCACTATATCACTCACAAGACATTTCATATGTTCTGTCAGTTTGTTAGCTATGTGTATGCTCTCGTATCTAACTCAGTTCTTTAGTAATGTAAATCAGAACTTACTTTTATGTTAAAACTTTGTACTTTTCTGGTAAAAGGTAATAATGGTAATTGTAACCCTACCACATAGCTATGTTACTGATGCATTTTTATACTGAGCAGAGGAATTCTGAACCTTTTACTCATAGTTTGATTTTTCTGACCTTATCAAGTGATAAAATGACATTGGTGACTGTCTTCCTGCTAGTTGATGTTCGTTATGGCACTGGAACAACTTTCAACAACATAACTCTTTTCTGATAGCATTTAAGAACGTTATTCATATGAAGTCAGCTGTGGCTTTCCAGTTGCAGCTACCACCATCGCATGTGTGAAGCTCTGGCCCACACTCCAACCCTCTGTCCCCATTGACTGACTGGCAGCAGGTAAAAATCTAAGCTAGACGAGACCATCCCAGACTGAGCTACGAAAAGTTAAAAAGGGAGTGTTAATTGCACTTCTTCATTTCAACTTCAGCACGAGGTGCTCTGTCATCACCGCTAAAAGACGGGTCTCAAATTCCGAGAAGTTGACCTCATTCACGAGAAACAGGAGATGGTGCTTGTTAACTATTCAGTAACCACGAAGGGCGCTCAACACATTTTTTTCTCGGCCAGTTTCGGTTGAAAGAAATTGCAGAATTTGCTGTGTGTTATCGTGGAATATTCTCGCTTAAGACCTGTTGTTTCATGAAGTTGTAAAAGATGACGGCGCTATACGTAGCCTTCAAAATGGCCTCTAACGGAGGTGAGTTCGAAGCAGCGAGCTGAGTTCCTTTTGGACAAAAGCAGAGCTTAACTGGTATTCATAGGTAGCTGCAGAATTTCTACGGAGACCTGACAGTGAACAAAAGCAAGACGATCATTTGTGAGAGGCGTCTGTCATCATCGTAACAAGGTCGCAGACCTGTCCGATCTCCTGCGTGCCAACTGGACGCACACAACTGTGACTCCTACGATGGTGGAACGTAAGGGCACTATCATTCGATAAGATCGACGGGTCACAGACAAAACACCTTGCTGCACAACTGCACGTCTCTGTTGAAGGAGCTGTTACACTTGTCCACCAGCCGGGGCACTCAAAGGTGTGTGCGAGCTAGGTACCTCGCCGCCTAACAGAAGACCATACAAAGCAACGAAGGACCATCTGTACGGAATTTCGGTCCAACATCGTCATAGGCAACGAAACTTCTTCTTCTTCTTTTGCATGTGCCTTGTCCCGCAGTTTTCGCAGGGTCAGCATTGTTACAATCGGATTTGGCATGGTTAATTTAAAGGGATGGCCGGATGCCCTTCCTGCAGCCACCCCATACCCCCTCGGGAAGGAATCACTGTACCCGAGCTGTCTGCGTGTTTCCGATGTCTGCGGGTAGGGTAACTGAGGCGGGCTATGAGAACCAGCCCGGTGTTCACCTAGTGGGATGTGGAAAACCGGCTAAAAACCACATCCAGGTTGGCTGGCACACCGGAGCACGTCGTTTATCCGCCAGGCGAATTCGATCTGGGGCCGGTGCGTCTACCCGAGTCCACGAAGCAGCGCATTAGCGCTCTCGGCTAACTCACAGGCAACGAAACATTAGTTCATTATTTTCAACGGGAAAAAAATGGCAACCCATGGAGTGGTGGCACACCATCTCTCCTCCGAAGCAAAATTTCAAACCCACGCCCACAGACCGCAAAGTCATGGCGACGGTCTTCAGACACACTTCTGTTTGATTTCCTCCTTTACGATGCAGTTATCAACTCTGAAATGTCATGATCAATAAAGTCCCAAAAATCGAGATTCGTTCTTCCTATAACAGTTATAATTCCAACAATAGGGTTAAGTTTCACATCAACCTTAACGTCACTATACTACAGACTTAAACTACCCCCTAGAAATTGATGAAACGACTTCAGCTTGTTTGTCGCCACAAAACTGCGAACGAAATGCTCCTTCTCCAACACAATGCAAGGCTCACACGCGTTCGAGAGGAATTCATAAAACTTCATTGGACTGTTCTTCCTCATCCACTGCACAGCCCTCCCGGATCTCTCGCCCTCCGCCTGTTTGGCCCAATGAAGTGTGCACTCTGTGGGAAGCAGTACGTGGATGGGTACGTGGATGGTGGGGAGAAATTACTGACGCAGCAAGTAATCGGCTCCGACGTCGACTAGTAGAGCTGTACAACGTGGGCATACAGGCCCTCCCAGCAAAGTGGCCGAAGGTCATCGCATTGAACGGAGATTGTTGAAAAATAGGGTTTTGTAGTCAGTAGGGTTGTGAATAATATGATGTATTGGAATCCTCAATTAAACCAACCTTCTTTGAAAGAAAACTGTGTAATGTTAATTACTAAACGCCTCTCGTAATATTTTCTCCAAGAAAGGTTGAACATAATCATTTGCGTTCTGATACACTTTATACAGATAAATTAGCAGTGTTATTTCAGCAAAAATACAGCAAGGTAGTAATTAATGAAGCATTTAGTTGCATCACTGTTCCTGTTCAGCAAAAAAACAAGGAAGTAATTAACGAAGCATTCAGTTGCGTCACTCTTCCTAATTATCATATTCTCGTCAAGTTTGGAAGTCGCAGGTTACATAGCAATGAATTTCACTCGTAGTTCTAATATAATCTTTGCAGACATTTCACAGTGGTATACCTGTGCGAACAGGTCATGCATGCTCTTTCAGCTATTTTCGAAACAGTGCTGTAAGTAAGATTTTCGCCTTATGCGAGTTCCGCTTAGCTCAGTCAACCACACGCAAGAGCACTTGAATGAGTCACGAGGCCGACTAAGTTTGGAAAGCCTTCACGAGTATTGTGGACGCGGCGACGATGACTTGCAAGCTGGACGGAGATGATGCTTGTAGTTGGGCACTTTGTGAGATCTGTACAGTTTCTTGCAATGACTATTTATGTGCAACATATATGATATTTCAATAGCGAGATATTAATAGAACCAGAATTAAGCCACTGTCATTTCGTATGCTGGTTTTAGTTATGAATTGTGAGCTGGATTGGTGTTCAGTCACGTGTTATTATGAAGACTCAGAAAACGATTACTTTTCATAAGCTACTTTTAATAAGTTGGAAGTTGATTGCAGGACATTGTCATAGTTATTCAATGCTTTATGCTTTCATTTTAGTCCTCCTTTGCTGCCTGTCAGGTTATTTAAAGCATCGTTGTAATACATGTATAGAAAACTTGTATTACTCTAAATCTACATCATACTTCTCAAGCCACATAATGGTGTGTGGCGATAAGTACTTCTTACGAGATTTTGCTGGGAATTCAACAATCACGTATATTACAAAGACCATGAAGACCATATGGTGTACATCTATTTGTTTGTTTCTTTTGAGTTAAATACAAAGAGGTTAGGTTAGTGTTGTTTAACGTCCCTTCGACAACGAGGTCATTAGAGACGCAGCGCAAGCTCGGGTTAGGGAAGTATGGGGAAGGAAATCGGCCGTGCCCTTTCAAAGGAACCATCCCGGCATTTGCCTGAAACGATTTAGGGAAATCACGGAAAACCTAAATCAGGATGGCTGGAGACGGGATTCAACCGTCGTCGTCCCGAAATACAAAGAGTTTATTCAGATTTGTGACTACTCAATTATACACTCGTTAGTCATTTAATTAATTTTCATGTAAAATACTGAGAACATGTTGTTGATGTTATCTTGGCGATATCTGTTTCCAATATTCCCTTCATAAATTCTATGGTTATCTGAGAAACAGACACTCAAATACTGCAGCCGGATACAATTTCTCCAATGAATTACTAATAAACATCCCTTTCTTTTCAGGTTTTAAAAGGCGAATTTTGCCGATGGTACTGGAACAGAGCTTTGCTGTGAGAGGTTTTTGTAATACCTAAATTTATAGTTTTTTCTCTTGCGGTAATTTTTGCAGAATATGGTTGCAGGGCCTTCAGTTTTTGTAGTGGTATGTGTATATTTTCTTTCTTGGACGACGTAATGATTCAGTGTGAACTGTTTTCTATGATAGATCATTTACACATTAAAAAATTGTGATCGCAGTCAAGGGAAACCATCCCACAGCGCTTTGTTCAGCTACAAGATAACCACCTGTATTTGCGAGAGTGCTTTGAAACTGGTTACTCAACTTTTGATATTCAATTTTACGAGCAGTGCATATCAACTTCGTGTAAAATAGAATTTCTGTACGTTTTTGCTACTACGTTTACTTGTTTTGGTTAATTTGCAGGCAAACAGTATTTCAAAGTTGATTACTGGGCCACGAACAAATGATTCAACTGGCTCTAAGCACTATGGGACTTAACATATGAGGTCATTAGTCCCCTAGACGTAGAACTACTCAAACCTAACTAACCTAAGGACATCACATACATCCATGCCCGAAGCTGGATTCGAACCTGCGACCGTAGCAGCAGCGCCGTTCCGAACTGAAGCGCCTAGAACCGCTCAGCCACAGCGGCCGGCGGCCACGAACATTCATTTAACAGACCATAGCTTCTATCAGTCAGGAGTTAATCTGACTATTCATGGATAGTAAATCAATCATATCACAGTATATGACTTACAAGTTTTATTAGGCATTGCTTGGTTCTCTGCTCGGTGAGTCGACGCCGAACGCTTCACTACATACTCAGTCTTTTCTCCCAGTTAAGCTTTCAGACAGAAAGTTTCTTAAGGTGTGGAAACTTTGATTTTAGCAATGGCATTGGGGAATAGCTATTTAAATTAGAAGAGCCATAGATTTTACGCGGGCTGTTATATTCTGTAAAGATCAGAAAGTGCTCAATGTACCTATGAAGAGCAAGTACAAAATTATCAGCAGTCACAAACGCTCTCCCGAAGTTTCATGGACTTTGTTTGGCTAATTGTTCGAGATGGTGGTGGTATCCTTCCTCTACGCAATCAAGCAGACGGTCACCATCTTTACCCCAAGGCTAACAGCTGATCAATTGCGGGAATCTCAAGAAATACACAACTTTAGCTGGATTTTCAGATAATACAGCCTACCCATTGATGTCTGCGACCCTACCACCTTACGATTCAGGCTTCATTCACTGTAGTGGTGGTGTCATCGTCCCACCTGTTATCTACACTTCTACGTGCCTCGTACCACACACCCAGGTAACTTTCCATCTGAATTCTGAGACGACAGTTTTACTAGTCTGTCCCGAGAGACGTCCTCGCTGTTGATGTTTCACACAACTCTTAAGAAACGAATCGCTTATCTAGTTCATACTATAGTCTTCCGCGGCACCCTGGAGCGAAAGAGGCAAAACACTTGCCGAACCGCATGATAACCCAGGGTTCGGTATGGGGCGACGATGAGGTGGGCGAACTGCTGTGGCCTGTTGTGGGGCCGGCCGCTGTGGCCGAGCGGTTCTAGGCGCTTCAGTTGGGAACCGCGCTGCTGTTACAGGTCGCAGATTCGAATCCTGCCTCGGGCATGGATGTGTGTGATGCCCTTGGGTTAGTTAGGCTTGGCTTTGTTCAAATGGCTCTGAGCACTATGAGACTTAACTTCTGAGGTCATCAGTCGCCTAGAACTTAGAACTAATTCAACCTAACTAACCGAAGGACATCACACACATCCATGCCCGAGGCAGAATTCGAACCTGCGACCGTAGCGGTCGCTCGGTTCCAGACTGTAGCGCCTAGAACCGCACGGCCACTCCGGCCGGCTGTTAGTTAGGCTTAAGTAGTTCTAAGCCTAGGGGACGGATGACTTCAGATGTTAGGTCCCATAGTGCTTAGAGCTATTTGAAGCTGCTGTGGGGTTGTGAACCACAGTGGTCTATTGCGGGACGAAGCCTCTCCGTCGTTTCGAGGACCCCGGTTTAATACGAAATACACAAGTGATGGCTTTTCGAAAAGTAACAGGGTGACACAATGATATTTAAACATTATCGTCTTACCTGTTTGTAAGTGCAAGTTGTATAAATGTTTGAAACGAAAGTTGTTTCACAGCTTCAATATGCCTCTCAGGTAGACATTTGTTTGAGTGAAGGTCGAACCAACATTTTGCTTGTGTTGCACAAAAACCAAAAAAGGTCAGTTTCGGATCGTATATACAGTGTTACTGGTGTAAGTAGGTGTATTTCTAACGGTGGCAGAGGACAGCCTATTGAAAAACAATACGTCAGTAATTCATTTGCAGACAGATCATTACACCTAATATGAGTAGTATGTTTTCAGGTTGCTTAGTACCTCCAAATACCCATGGTACAAGCAAGCCATTGAAATTTATTTTCCCCTGGGCAGTAGTTCAGGAACTGAAGTGTGGGAGCGTGGAGGCACAAGGATATTCTATACTGACGGGAGTAGCCCACTTTGTGGTGCAGTTACGACCGTGTAGAAAACACCAGGTAGTAATTAAATATGTTTGTGGGAAGACTGGGCGCAGAGAATAAAGAACTTACCCACTGAAGTTGGTACAAATTAAGGTATCAATGATCACAATGCTTGCCCCTACACCCCTAATACACTACGTATATTTTGCAACATTATAAAAACATTTGAAAAAACTTAATATCCCTTCATGACATTACTCAGTACGTCCATTGTGAAAATGTTTTCACAATATCTTGTTTCCTTAATATACACATTACTTCCTGATACATAAGTCTTATAACACATTTCTGTTTTCTGAAAATATTACCTCTCTAACTTGAATTTTCGCAAAAGAAGTGTTATTTCTGACATGATGTGATCCTCTTGGCTAAACTCACGCTTAAAATTGGGTGATGGAAACACCACATTCACCTAGCCACGTGATGCCATTGAACATGAGGAATTTTCGTGGGAGTTTGCCGAACGTACGGCGCATCTCCTCGAAGCCGTCGACACACTGGCTGCAGCTGTATGACAAAGAGAGTGACATGATGACTCAATCCTCCATCGGTCTTGTTGCACCAACTCCGCTCGTCGTTACCGGTGATAACGTGATGTTGCCCTGCTGTAACAGACAGACATTTCTTGCACCTGTTGCAGGTTGACATACAAGCCTCAGGCACACGTCGGGAACGTTCTTTCCTCTCCCAGTGTGTCTTCTACAGCTGCGTGCCCTAAGTCCAAGATATCGCACGATCGTGAATCAGTCGACAGCACTGACATTAGCTATGATGAAAATCTTTACAAGTTTCGTACACCTCTTGGCAACTGGTAACGTATTTTTAAGAATGCTTTGAAACCTTTTATACATCACAAGACCTAAAATTCTGGAATATGAACCACACACAGTCGCCAGCAAGTTAAGAACAGTGACACGGGACTGAAGTGCAATAAAACGTCCTCTCACTCTGTCTCTCTCCATGAAAATTCGGCCTCAGATTGATACCATCCCTCTCTGTCAGTGCGATATGAACGCACGAGAGGACGGCAGAGGCGATGCTTCCTCATCATTTCCTCCTCGCTGTTTCCGGCTACAGCGACTCCGTCAGTCGTTTAGTCCGTATTGTGACGGGCTCGGATGTGGCTTGCAAAACCGAGCTTTGCTTTGAAGACCCAGTCGCACGAAGTACAATACAGTTGCCCAGTGGAGTTATTCGTATAGATGTAATTAAGCTTGGGCTTAGATTTGCGGAGCTTTCTTTTCTCGACCAGGTTCTTTAGGCGGATATGCTCGAATTGTCCCACACTCTTGTGTAAAGCTGAACGCCACTCTGATCGGTGCAATGCAAGCTCCTCCCAACGTTTGCTCGGAATGTGACAGGATGTGAGGTGGCGTTTGATGGTGTCTTCATGACCACCTTGCCGCCGCTTTCCACAAGAGAGCTCTGAGTAGAAAACCGCTTTGGGAAATCTACTGTCGTCCGTGGGTATGATATGGCCGCTCCATCTCAGTTGGTGTTTCATTAAGAGAGCTTCAATGTTCGGCAGTTTCACGCGACGCAAAATCTCCGTGTTTGGAACACGGTCTTCCCATTTCATGCGGAGAATGGATCTCAGACAGCGAAGGTGAAAGGTGTCTAGCCTCCTAATGTCAGCTTTATAAGGCACCAGGTTTCGGAGGCGTAGAGTAAAGTTGGTAATATTATTGCATTGTAGACCGCAATTTTAGTTTGCTGACTGACATCATGTGATTTCCATACTCGGTGTTTCAGTTTGCCGAAAACTGAGGCTGCATTGGCTATAAGACCTGCAATTTCTGTTGCCACGCTGTTGTAGCTCCTAATTTGGCTACCTAGATATTTAAAGTGTGACGTGTTTTCCAAATGTTTGTTGTCCAACTTAATACTACATTCGTCAGTATTGAAACCCCCAAATGGTTGTTGAAGGACTTGCATCTTGGTGATGCTTACGACTAAACCAAATCATCTGCAGCAGTCATTTAGCAGGTTCATGTATGCTTAAGAGAGATTCAGGATATTAGCCATTATGCATAAGTCCTTTGCGTAAAGAATTTCTGAGTTAGATACTTTACTTATGTGACTTTTTATACTGAGGCGAGAGATGGTGAAGACACTTTTGCCTGTGCTCGGGTCAAGACCCGTTTGACCACTGCAGGTTTTGGTCGCGTCTCTCAAAACAGCTGCGAAATAAAGTGAGAAGAGTGTGGAAGCCAGTACACAGCCTTGTTTTACACCACATTTCGCGGGAAACTGGTCTGACAGTTAGTTTTCATGGCAGATTTTTGCCGTCATGTTGTCATGAGACTGTCTAATCAAGTTAATAATTTTGTCAGGACAGCCGGTTTTCTTTAGTATTATCCAGAGAGCTTCCCGTGGGACTCGGTCGAATGCTTTTTCCAGGGCTACAAAACACGTGAACAGAGGCTGATGTTGCTCTAAGCTTTTCTCTTGCATTTGTTTCACAACAAGTATGCCATCCACTGTGCCTCTGTTCGGGCGAAAGCCACACTGGGTCTCTAGTAGCACTTTTTCTGCTAGGTGCGTTAGCCGATTGTTGAGATTGTGAGCCAGGACTTTCCCTGCTGCTGAGAGAAGAGAGATTCCCGCTGTGAGAACTGCAGTCAGAAATGCCACCTTTACCTTTGTAAATCTTGCAAATGCAGGCATCTTTTCAATCTTGTGGAATTATTTCGCACTCCCAAATATTTGAAATTAGAGCAAAAAGTGGGTCCGTAATGTTTGGTCCACCATATTTATAAAGTTCTGATGGTAAGTTGTCCAATCCTGCTGATTTGTTAAGTTTCAGCTAAGCCAATGCTGAAATGAATTCACTGAACAAAGGGGCATCAGCAAGTTGTTCATCGACTGGCAGTCCTTCAAGTGATTCTATGTATCGAATATCAGTCATCTGATGGTTGGGATTAAGAACGTCATCAAAATGTTCTGCCCACCAAGCAAGGATATCACTCAGTTGCGTCAGCCGACAGGTTTTATCTTCGTCATAAACAGGTGCTATCTTCCTTGATTTTGAACCAAACATAGATATCAGGCACTCGAAGAATCTGCCTGTTGGGATTGTGTCAGCGTATGATTGACTTTATTCAGCAACGATATGTCTTTGAGGGCGCACACCTTCACTTTCAGGTTGTAGTGTGCTACTTTATGCTTGTCAAGATCAGGACTGCCAAGAGATTCCCCTGAAATCATTAACAAGCTTTTTGATCACTACATCTGAATCGCCAAACCAATCTTGGTTATTTTTCTGAGGTGTTTCCAAGACTTCTGTGGCACATCTGCGCAGTTTAGTAGCATATACATTCCAGTTATCATCTACAGAGGCAGACACGGATATCAAAAGCCCATCAGAATCGAATGCATCGTCCAGTTTTTGTTTCATAGTCTGATCGTGGGCCAAGATTTTGGAGGATAATTTTGATGGTATTTCGAGTGACGCTCGGCGTGGTGCTTTCAAAGTTATGTTTAATTTGGACCTCACAAGTCGATGGACTGTCCAACCCTGAGCGCCTCTCATAACAGTGTGATCAGTACTTCACCGAGATCTTTTATCCGTACGATCACATAATCTAGAAGGTGCCAGTGCTTAGATCGTGGGTGCATCCACGTCGGTTTATATTTATCGGGCATCCGAAAATATGTACTTGACAGAGTTCAAATTCAGCTCATAAAGTTAAAAATCAAGACCATTTGAGTTGCATTTTCCAATTCCAATGCGACCAATGACTCCATTCCAGGCATTGAAATCACTGCCAACTGGAGCATTGAAATCTCCGAGCAACAGGACTTTATCCGCAGGAGGACTGCCCTGAAGTACATATCGGAGTTCTTGGTAGAAGCTGTACTTCTCGTCATCGGGAGATGGCAGTGTAGGTGCGTAGACACTGATCAAGTGAATGTATTTGCTAGATGTTATTTGGGTCTGAGCGTTATGATTGTGTCGCTGATGCCTTTTGGAAGTTTCGTCAATGAACACGCTAGTTTATTGCGTGTGGCAAAGCCTACGCCACTCTCCACCATTTCAGTAGATGGTTTCCCACTCCAGTAGTAGATGTAACCTCCGAGCTGTTCACAAAACTCTCCAGAGTCACTAAGATGTGTTTTACTTAGGGTGGCGATGTCGATGTTATAACTAGCCAACTCTCTAGCAGTAAGTGCTGTCTTCCTCTCTGGACATTGATTATGGTCATTATCCAGTAAAGTACGGACGTTCCATGTACCAGTCATAAAGTGTTTAATGCAAGTCTTTCCTTTATTATTTTTTCGACTTCAGATTTTGGTGAACAAGTGACCGGGGGTTGCCACTTTCACTGAGTTGAGATGGGCTATGTTTGTCCCACCTTTTATAGGGCCCTCACTGGATTAGGGAAAGCAGAGCGATCCTAAATAGGGTTGCTTTGTCGTCTGACGAGCTGCCGAACCAGTCCTCCTGTCCCTGTCGAGTTCCAGAAGGACCATCACCGTCTGACCTCCTAACGTGCAGAGCACCAACTAAGTTTCGGGCACACTCTTGCCTCACCGTCAGTACTCCATCACCACAGGACTTTTTTTGAAAACCTCGAAGCCCATGAAACTTCCGCATTCCAGTTGGAGTATCTTGATATACGCCCTTAAGGCATATCGCAGATACCTTGCCTCATCTGTACAGGATACGTGAGTATTTGCCTATCGACGTTACCCACCTCCCACACCGGTGACTTATGTCAGGGGATGGCAGGAAAGAGGACGAGGCTACGACAGGATGAGTATAGGAAAATGGGGATGGATAGAACGCTGTGTGACACACTTTGTCTGGCTCCTCTCCTTCGGCCTGTACGGCTTGGGTGACCCTTCTAGTAGCTGAGCTACCGCCGTCATAGCCCTCCGGATCAAGGGCACGAAACCTCCTCGCCCACACGGATAGTGCTTCGTTAAGGCGGTGCCCCGGGACAGCCAATGAGTGAAGAAAAAACTATTTTCTCTCTTGTTTTGGGTGACCGGTCACGCACCCAGCACTTTATAATCGCGGGCTATTGCATGCCACTATTGTCAGAGATCTACCTCAACATTTGGCTGGGACAACTGTCTCCAATAAACCAACGTCATTTTCGAGATTGGGTAAATCTCGTTATATGGCGAATTAGTCAAAGACATTACACAGTGCTAAGGCATGACATGTCCACGGTCCATTAATGTGACCAACACCTACCTTAAACGTCAATGTGCAATAACTACACACAGACAGCAGGTATCTGCATCAGGAGTCTAGGTTATGTACTGAACTACAGACGTTATCGTAACTCGGGATTGGTACGGCATATGTGATGGAGCATTTCCGAAATGGCTAAGTTTGAAAAGTGTTCACTTGGCCGTGCGGTTCTTGGCGCTGCAGTCTGGAACCGGACGACCGCTACTGTCGCAGGTTCGAATCCTGCCTCGGGCATGAATGTGTGTGATGCCCTTAGGTTTAATTAGTTCTAAGTTCTGGGCGACTGATGACCTCCGAAGTTAAGTCGCATAGTGCTCAGAGCCATATTTTTGTTCACTTGTCGTAGTCAAAATGTACTGTGTATGTCAAAGCGTCGCTTATGGAAAACCGCCGCCAAAGCAACTGTGGTGTGCTACGGATCATAGATGTCAGGGGCGATACGTACGGGTGAATTGACATGCAACTGTTGAGCAATTCACCGCCGACATGAAGCAAGTGACCAATAGCGTCTCCTCAACGACAGTACAGGGAACACTGGTGAGCATTGACCTCCGCAGTAGGCGTCTGAATCATGCACCCATGCTGACCTCCATCGACGGCGATGGCTGGAATTTGTACGTCAATACAGCAACTTGACGGCCACTGAGTGGCGACTGGTGCTCCTTTAAGATGGACCATGCTTTATGCACCATCGTACAGACGGCCGTTGGCGTGTACAGAGTGAAACGTCTCAAAGCAAACACCCTACATCTATCACCGGAAGAATCCACGCCAGAGAAGGCGTCATGGTCTGTGGCTACCTCAATAGGGCTGTGGATCCTCCCAGCCAAGAAACCTAGTGCAGTTGACCACGGCATTGGACTCGATATGTCTCCATGTCTCAGACGGTACCTTCAAAAACATCACTCTCTTCCAGCACGTCTCGCTGTGATTATTCGGACTTTTGTCAGTTGGTCACATTAATGTGACTGGACAGTGTACTTTGGCGCTGCAGTGTGCGAAGCCACCTTTCTTGAATTCCTAACACCCCACAGCTCAAGGACGTGGTTGGAATATTGTGGATCTGTTATCAAAAGTACACTAGACACGTAATTCTAACAACGGTACGAAGTTATCTTGAAGGATCGAATTGTTTTGACCTGTATTATTCACTGCGACAACTAACAGCTTACAGGAACTGTTCATAAAGTCCAAAGGCGTCGCCTCTGCGAGCTTCCAATACCCAGCCATAAGAGGGAGGCTAACTCGTACAACCCGGAGCCATCGACAAACGTTTCACGTTCCTCACTCATGTTCGTCAGGCCCAGCTCTGTCTAGGGCCCTAGAGCCGACTGACGTCACTGGTGCTCAGCGTTTAGAGCCGACTGACGTCACTGGTGCTCAGCGTTTAGGCCTTTGGCAGGAAGCCGGCTCCATACAGAACGGAAGTGGTCGGCAGCAGCCTGCAGCGCCGTGGGAAGGAAATGAATTTGACGTTAAGTACCACCATTACCGCCCGACAATCGGGCTGTAAATTTAATTTCCGCGGGATGACTTACGAAAGCAATAAAAGTCACGGAAGACGATCCTCCTGACTCAATATGTCAACGGGCCTTCCTGGCCGCCCCCTTGCACGCCTTTTGCCGTCAGCCAGTGTTAAACGGGAGGCGGGGTCTCCTCGCGCGACGTAAATAGCGTGTCGCACCGCCGCACTGACTTGTAAGACACGAGCCTTCTCAACAGGTTTGGTTTTTAGTTGCTTTTACGCAACTAATAGGACCAAGAAGTCATTTATGCACGAGGAAACCATTTTAACTTGTATGATGCAACTTTTATTGATGGTAATGAATATCTCTATCTTGGCGTTATACGTTCAATATATGCCACGGTGTTCTCTGTGACGTAAACAGTAACCTCATCGATATCAGTATCGACTCATGGTATTTTCCAGGCTATACATGGTGTCCTTTTTATCACGACCGCATCCAATTACGTTTTAGCCAGACAGAAAGTGAAAAGATATATGAAGCAAATGTTCTTTAGCTACCAGGGGAATATTAACTACCAGGGGAACATTAAAAGTTATGACTGTCTTCCTTGTAACTTTCTTCGTTGCGAAGATATGAACCGCAGTAGCTTTTCCAAACAGCAATACGCTTCCTCTCCTCAAGCCGTATCACAGTGTGCCATTGTAGAAAATATGACGATAAATTTTATCACGTTGCCGTTAATTTTCTAAAAAAGGTCAAACCTTTAATTGTGGAGTTTAAATTTACTGCACTAACGCGCCATATTAGAATCTGGTAATTAGTGGGTTAGCGATATCGTAACACAAAACTGACATTCTTCTACAAGAGCACGAAATTCAGGCACTTCGAGTAACATATATCGTTCTCTTGCTGAAGCTCCCAGGCGGAAACTGGAACATAGCTTGTAAAAGATGTATTTTTTTCATTTTGTACGTTATGATATTAGGATGAAATAATTACTTTTTGTGAAAACCATGTAATTTAAAATGAATGTAATGTCATGTAGCCCATACGATAATCATCAAGGACAATTTTTAAAACTCTTTGAAGTTTCTCTGAAAGAAAAGTTTGGAAGCGAAAACTTACTCTTTTTGTGCTCACTTCAGTTTATCTTGTGAAGCAATCTGAGGTATGTTTATAGGGCTCTATGTACTTTCTCATTTATTACATCATAATCATCACTTTTCTGGTAAACGTTTCTTCAATAATTTGTAGACTACCCTTAGCGGGAATACATCAATGTTGTTGAATGAGTTTTATGTTTCAGGAGGACATATATATATATATATATATATATATATATATATATATATATATATATATTGGTGCGTTCATTGTTTAAAAGCAGTAAGACTGACAGCTCAACTCATCATGTCGCTCAATATTACCTACATACAAAGTCGAACCTGTACAATCATTTCTTCGAAGTCAGACTACCATTTCTGAGAGGTACTTATTATAGTACTTTCAGGGTCAAAATGGTTTCAAATTACAATGATGTGTAGTATCAACCGGTGCCTGATACGCCAAAACGCAGAGGTAAAGGCGGTGGTAGGGTAATCCAGGTGATGAAATATAATACGATAATTAATTGCAATTTGACTTGAAGTACTAACCAAATCGTGCCCTCGCTTTTGTGGCTTGTCCTTCCCGAGACAAACCTTTCTTAGTGCCTTGCATAGATCTTACCATATTTGCAAGGGTTGGTTCAAAAGTAGTAGCAGCACTATTGTAATTCATACCAGACTCAATTGTCAAACGTGTCCTCAGCATAATCACCCAACATGCCGATCACCTTCCTCCACACAGATGGAAGGTGTCGTATGCAGTCAGCGCATCCATCTCTGTCGATGTCAAACAAGGACTGCCCTATGGCACGGATGACGTCGTCTCTTGTGTTGTTGCATATGCTACGAAGAGTTTCCTTCATTTTGACGAATAGGTTGTACTCGCACGGAGTCATATCGGGTGAATACGGTCGACGTTCCAGTATCCCCCAGCCCCACATACGCAGGAGCTTCAGCACGGGGTTCACCGTGTGGCATCGTGCATTGTTGTGAAGAAGGATAGTTCAAAACAATTTTCAAATGTGTGTGAAATCTTATGGGACTTAACTGCTAAGGTCATCAGTCCCTAAGCTTACACACTACTTAACCTAAATTATCCTAAAGACAAACACACACACCCATGCCCGGGGGAGGACTCGAACCTCCGCCGGGACTAGCCACACAGTCCATGACTGCAGCGCCTAGACCGCTCTGCTAATCCCGCGCGGCAAGAATGATGGGATGCAACCAGCGGCGATCCACGTACATCAGGAAGCCAAGATGCTCAATTGTTATGTTCGTGTTGTCCATGGGAGGAGGAGGGGGGGGACGTCCAGAATGGGGGTCTGTCTTGAATCACATTCCCGCCATCCCAAAACACTTTCACCCGTCCTGACACTGTACGATATGGCAATGCCGCATCACCATAGCCTCTTGCCGTCCCTGAAAACTCCGACTACGTGTTGTTCGTGTTTCCTAAACACACTATTATAGCGCTTGAACTGGCTTCCTTCACTTCCAGACAGTACACACTGCAACTGGCTCAAATACAGCCTTTGCCGTTCACTGCACTACTTCAACCGAACATCTGCTGTCAGCTACACACAGCGCACATGACAATAGACGCATATCCTGCATGTTACGACAATGTTACCACTACTTTCTATCCAAACCTAATAAATATTTCATTCACTTCCGGTAAGGAATGATACGTAACAAAATACAGGGAGAGAGTACACTGGTTATTCAGACAGCTGTCTGTAACTGAAGGGTCGGAGGTGTACAGCTAACACCAACTAACAGAAGATAGAGACGTTGCTCGTCTGTGGGGAGTGTAACTTAGGAGAAAGTAATGACCAGAGTACGTATTCCATAAGTTTCCGTGTCTTTACTGCCAATTCCAATAAGTAGACGAGTTACATTACCTGGGGAACCTACATTGTGTGCTGATACAGGAGTATCATTTATTAGTGTTTAATAATCACTTGCTTATCTGAACGGTACATTGTGATACGTTTTTGAGCAGGTCTTGAGGTTATGAACTGGATTGTCGAATAGGAAATATGAGTTATTTACAAAAGACGTTCTGGTGTTCGTGTAATATATTAACTTTCGGGCATGCAGCCGCTCAAACGTTACTTCTTCCACGGATGTTTCGATCGCCTACCGTCCGGTCATCCTCAGGGTGAGTCGCAAGACTGACGGCAAGGACTTGCATACTCCACGGAGGCGATATTGCACGTGTGGGTCATACAAGCAGGTTGGCTGCAAAGACGTACACTTAGACTCGTGCTATCTGTGTGTACCTCTTTGCAGCCGAACAGCATCTGTCACCCACATGCTAGGTACCGCCGCAGTGGTGTATACAAGGACGCGCTTGGCACTTTGCAGTGTCCCCATGACTAACACAGTAAAGTATTTAGGATTAATGCTCGACAGAAAACTAAATTGCAACTCACATCTCCTTGCTATCCAATACAAAGCCCGAAACCGACTAAAACTAGTAAACTTACTAACTGCCACTCCTGCAGTCTGCATCCTTTTACTATTATAATCGCATATAAATTCCTCATCCGCCCACCCTAATATATGCCAACGTTACCTGGACCTCTACCACGTCTGAATTCTGTAAGTCCCTTGAAATCTTGGAAAGATGTGCACTCGCCCTCGACTTCCGCATCCACCTACTTTTCCCAGCACCCATCCTGTACCAACTCATCCACTTCTCACACCTTTTTCTTTTACTAGAGCACCTTCGGGTTCCATAAATTAGTCGCAAAACCCAATCCGAGCACCCAATATCCCACCCACGAATCACCAAACCATGTACCCTGTTGCGTCACTACATCCACATTCCTCGTTCCATGCACCTCCAAGCCTTATCCATCCTCTTGCGTTGGAATATTAACCAGATCCAACTCCTCAGTGATGAAATCCGTCCCAAGATATACCCATATTTTCTATTCTAACCACAACGCCACCCTCAATTTTTTACTTCTCCTTCGTCTGCCTTGCTGACTTCTCGTCGCTACCTGCGGCTCTACAGGGCCCCATGGTCATTGTCATCATTATGATGACAATTTTTTTTATGGGCCACCTAGAATCACCATCAGACCGCGGCATCAGTCACATTCAACAGTGACTGTATTTCAACTCTACATAAAATACTCAAACAAGTTTAAAAATCATCAGTATCTTCCATGTACGTACATTTTACAAAACTGTCGTTTATTGTCTCCTGTTTATGTAAGAAACTTAAACTTACGTATTTTTACAAAGTAGTTATTGTCACCATTGATACATATTTTAACTTCTTTAAACTTAGTTTTGTATCTTTTAGCTGAAGAGTGATTTTATCCGCTGCCGGCTTTGAAATCGAAATAAAAATAAAGAAGGAAAAAAAACATGCCGTCAGTTTTGCGACTCTCTCTGAGGATAAACGAGCGGTTGGCAGCCGAAATATTATTCCAAGGGCGGCTGCATGGCCAAAATTTAATGGATTACTCATTACGCCGCGAGAAGCTAAAATAGTGTTTATCACATCGTGTGGCACCAGGTTACAATCAAGGCAATGTTGCCGTTTAATGTCCACCTCGCGTCCCCCCGGCTAGCAGAAGAATAATTTCTTGATACTTTTTTGCTCTGTACGAAGAGTTACTTGAGGTGGTCTAGAGAAACAAAACACCATGGGTAATACCAACACTGTTCTAAGCTCACACTGTATCTCCGTTTTTGCTTATCGACAGCGAACTGAAAGAGATAAGTTCGATTTCCGACGTCAGTGCACTGACAGTTCTAAGTATCTACCGGAATAACGGGTCTATTGCAGGAACTCACGTGACCGTACTGCGTCAATCATTACACCGTCTTCTTGAGCCGCACAGATTCATATTAGGAAAAACGTCCGACAGTCTTACAATTAAGGCGGAAGTTACCATAGTTCACTATTCACACGACATGTTCTTTATATACATAAATGATTTGGCGGACCGGACAGGCAGCAATCTGTCGTTGGTTGCTGATGATGCTGTGGTATGATGACGAAGTTGAGTGACTGTTGGAGGATACATGGTGACTAATACAAAGTTTCTAGATGGTGTGATGAATGGTAGCTAGCTATGTAGGAAAAACGCAAAGTGAAGCGGATGAGTTGGAGAAAAAAACACTTAATGTTCGGATATAGCATTTGTAATGTCCTGCGTACTACAGTCACATCTTTTAAATATCTGGCGTAACGTTTCAAAGAGATATGAAGTATAATTAGCATGTGAGGATTGCGGTAGGGTAGGCGAATGGTCGACTTTGCTTAATTGGGATTCTAGGAATGTGTGGTTCATCCCTAAGGCATACCGCGTATAGTGCGACCAGTTCTCGAACACCGCTTCAGTGTTTGGGATCTGTAAAAGGTCGGATTAATGCAAGACATCGAAGCAATTCAGAGGCGGGTTGCTAGGTTTGCTATTGATTGATTCGAACAACGCGCAAGTGGGGCACTGATGATTTAGGAACTCAAATGGCAGTCCCTGGAAGGAAGATGACATTCTTTTCGAAGAACACTACTGAGAAAATTTAGAGATGCGGCACCTGAATCTGACTGCAGAACGATTCTACTGACTACGACATAAATCACGCTTAAGGACCACAAAGATAAAAACGAGGAAATTAGGGCTCGTACGGAGGCCTATAGAGTGTCGTTTTTCCCTCGCTCTGTTTGTAAGTGGAACAGCAAAGGAAAGGACTATTAGTACCGTCCGCCCGCGCCGTACTGTGGACTGCGGAGTATCTATGTAGATGTAGATGTAGATGTAGACCTTGATGTTCACTATTTTTCTCACATGCCTAATGTTAATTCTTCTAATTCTTAGCGAAGTCTAATATTGTCAGGAAGGAGAAGGTGGTCTTGACGAAATTTGTGAAGAATAATTATAAATTTTAATCTAAAATCATTTTATGCCTAGATTGTTTTTTTCGGCATACAATTACTGCGCGATGTTTAGTTTAGGTTGTTTTGTACAACGATCCTCAGATAGTTCAAATCGTAAAACGGCTGTGCACATGCTTTGGAAAACATCTACATCAATTATAATCACTCACTGAAATGAGTTTGTGGGCCAATAAGATTATGACAGTATTTAGTTAAAAACTTCATCATAAGCGACTCAGGTTGTAAACCACAAGACGACAGTAATAAAGAAGAAAAATTGCCAGTTGCATTACTAAAACTTGTATCAGAACCCCATGAATTGTAATTGTACAGCATATTCTGATATGTATCGGACAGGATGTCTTGTCATAACCTGCATCATCAGATTTCGATTCAATCTGACTGTATGACAACAAAAATAGCTTCACATTCGCCAGCGACCTTAAGCGCGATTCTAGGTGCACAAGGTTTTTAAACACCAGGGATACATTCGAATTCCTTCCTGTCGGGTAACAACGATTTTTCCAATAATGCTCCTCAAAGATTCTTGTGGTTACAAGCATCGTGCACTCTTTTAATGTGGACCCATATCCTTCATAAATATTAAACGCAAGTTATGGTATAGCAACAGGAAACCTGATTGTCTCGAAATGACTTTTTCATTGAGCTGGTCGCAACCAGAAATAATCTACAAAACGATTCCAGTGTTAGAACATTTTTAAGTAAACTTTCACATTACTCATTTTTGAGCGCTAATGGGCACGCTTTTGTGCGTACTATTAGACCAAGCAAACATATGGTAGGCAGAATCCACTCTTGATCAACATCGAAATATTTTGAGAAACTACTTACGAACGAAATTTTCTTAATCATCGGTTACATACTCAAGCAATTTTGCATTTCACACAACGTGACCACCATTGGATATTTCAAACACAGAAAGAGTAAGAACTAAGACACGACAGCTTGCTGCACATCAGCAGTGAATTAAGCCTACCAGTGCGCGCTGAAATTCACAACCAAATTTCCATGGAAATTTATGTAAAACTGGTATATCACACGCAGCTTTATTCCGGCACTTTCAACTGCCAATTGGGGACCGTGGCAAATGCCCCTTTGATCGTCACTGAACCGAGTCAAATTGCTTGAAGTTTCAATTATCTGTGTTGTCAGTTTCCGCATACATTTATTTGGCCTCTATATATTCCTGCTACAGAAGAGTCGACGCTTTTCGAACAAAACATGTAATCAACGTGGAACAGTTTGTGTGTTTGGTCAGAGAAGCAAATGTTCATTTCGATCTTCATTTCCTGAGAGTATGTGCTTCCGCTGTGATGGTCTATGAGTTTTAGTGGGACTAGAATACAGAAATGTATTTTGTTACTTTCTGCAACAAAATTATTTTTCAAATAGCTCTGTTCAAGTCGTACCCAAAGTTTTGACCAACATTTCGTCCTCCCCTCATGCATAACCTCAGTTGCATTTGCTCGATTGACTGGTGGCCCCATCTGGAGAAGTAATTAACTCATTGTAGCTTGAGTAGTGAAAAGGCCATGATATTTTACCATTACAGGCTACTCTGTAATTACAGTAACAGAAATATAGGACTGTACTATAAGTGTGAACAATCTGAAACCATCAGAGGAGCTAACCTTGAATGTAGTGGAAACTGTACTTTCAAAAATACTTCAGCCTCAGAATATAATTTTATTGCTTCTGCCTAAGACTGGGAAAGAACGTAATACTCTTTCCACTACGGTTCTCTCTGAATCAAGCAAGCAGGGTAATGTTACTCAAGTCGTACCCCCTAGGCGAATATCACTGTATTTGATAGCGTAATTTAAACAACAGTTCGTTCTGCGTACGCTGACTCTTTATTTTTAAGCTATCAACCAGCTATCACACAAACGCAAAACTTCTGTCTAAAAACGATTTTTCAACCTTCTTCAAATCTGTTGCTTCGGTACGATTAAGGCACCTAGTTTCCTAATCCGTACCTCCTACAACCTAAGTGGTACTTAGAATAAGAAGTCAAAGATGACATATCCAAGGAATAATGAAACAAAACGTCAAAATAGCGAATTACAAACAATAAATATAACTTCACTTCCATGATTAAACGTAATGAAATTACACATTGGAAACAAAATGCAAATCCTTAACTACTTATACTGCCATATCAAAAATCAGTAGGTTTGAATACACATCAAAAAAATATTTGTCAGTTTTACTTTCCATGCCAGCGCATAGGTAATGTACTTTACCTTTACAGCTCGTACACTGAATCATGTCTTCTTCTCGATCTTCTTTACATATTTGTCATAACCAGTTCACTTTGTCCTTTATTTTTTTATTCTTGATAGAAGTTCCATCTGTCTGTATCTTCTTAGAGGTTTTTGGAAAAGTTTCTTCATTTTGTTAACCTTTTCTTTGGCTTCTGTTGCCGTTCTCTAAGGATTCGATGTTAATTGTAAGGTTCATTTAAGTCTTTTCGTATTTTCCACCATGACCATTGTTATATACTGGACGGGTCGTACAGTACTCACGTCAGGCTTTATTTGTTGACCATTAATTTCGACAACTCTTGCAGTATTATTTTCGGGTGCACATTCTTGAGATATTGTAGGAATTCCATGCTTCTGATTGAGTATTGTTGAAACTTCAGCCAGCCTTCCAGATTTTCGCCATCTTTCTCCCATCATCTTCCGTCAGCAAATACTGGGTCTGATTGGTTAACAATATGCACAGCAGCAGCTACGAAGTCTTCTTCTTTGACGACATTTCTATCAAATAACTAAAAGCCTGTTGCTACAAAACTTTTATTGTTATGTCCATACAAAATGATCTGGGATAAGCCTTTCCCAAGGAGTTCCGCAGCGTTACCTTCTTTCACGCCATTGAAACAAAGATGCAGTTTCACTATAGCCACGTTTCAGTGTTTCAAAGAATGGTCTGTCCAGTGGCTATAAACGATGAATCATATGAGCAGGAAATGGTAGCATGATCGTACCGTAATCAAGAGCCAGCTGAATTGCCTCTAATGTTTTGGCTTTCCATTCATTAGTCGAGTATCCAAATGTTCTGTTTGGTGGAGCTCCCCTTGTTAAGATAGCAATCATTCTTCTGCGCTTAAATATTAGCATAGGTGGTATGAATTCGTCTGCTGCATTCACTGCACATACACATGTTGTGAGACCCCTTCTTTCACATGTGATTGTGCCCACTTGGTGTTTGCCTTTTCGGACAGTTACTTTGGATTGCTTGTGAACTGTAGATAATTCGGTTTCATCCACGTTATACAGGGTGGTCCATTGATAGTGAACGGGCCAAATATCTCACGAAATAAGCGCCAAACGAAAAAACTGCAAAGAACGAAACTCGTCTGTCTTGAAGGGGGAAACCAGATGGCGCTATGGTTGGCCCGATAGATCGCGCTGCCATACGTCAAACGGATATCAGCTGCGTTATTTTAAATAGGAACCCCCATTTTTTATTATATATTCGTGTAGTACGTAAACAAATATGAATGTTTTAGTTGTATCACTTTTTTCGCTTTGTGATAGATGGCGCTATAATAGTCACAACCGTATAAGTACGTGGTATCAGGTAACATTCCGCCATTGCGGACGGTATTTGCTTATTTATGCATTACCCGTGTTAAAATGGACCGTTTACCAATTGCGGAAAAGTCGATACCGTTTTGATGTATGGCTATTGTGATCAAAATGCCCAACGAGCATTGCTACGTATGCTGTTCGGTATCCTGGACGACATCATCCAAGTGTCCGGACCGTTCGTCGGATAGTTACGTTATTTAATGAAACAGGAAATGTTCAGCCACATGTGAAACGTCAACCACGACCTGCAACAAATGATGAGGCCGAATTAGGTGTTTTAGCTGCTGTCGCGGCTAATCCGCACATCAGTAGGACACAAATTGCGCGAGAATCGCGAATCTCAAAAACGCCGGTGTTGCGAATGCTACATCAACATCGATTGCACCCGTACCATAGCGCCATCTGGTTTCCTCTTTCAAGATAGACGAGTTTCGTTCTTTGTAGTTTTTTCGTTTGACGCTTATTTCGTGCGATATATTTGGCCCGGTTACGATCAATGGACCACCCTGCATATTTGGTCAGCAGTTAACTTGTTTTCCTCTGGTTCATACTGACATTTATCATAAGACTTATTAAGAGGCTTCTTATTAAACCCCTTCGTGCAATCCATATGGCTTCGGGAAATCGCAGGGACCAAGTAGGATGATCTTTCATACACCTGTTCTCCGAAGGAAGTAGACTCTATATTAAGTATATGCTGTGCTAATTCATGTTCCACGTCTACTATCATATTACTACGTCTTCCAAATTTTGATGTTTTATTTAAACCCTTCAAACGCCGACGCATTGTAGACTTCGGTATATCAAGCCTTCTACATGCTCCATTAAACCCAACTGCACCATCCCGATATTCGCAGAAAAGTTCGTCCACATCCTTCCGCTTAAAATTACTGTATGCTCTCTTAGTCATGCTGATCAGCTGAAACAAACGATTTTTACTTGATATCTAATTTCCATCAACGCCTAAGTCGTACCAGTACAATTAAGGAATTGTTGACAGCTAATACGCAGGCGGTGAGACGTTTACCGTTTCATACTAGGTCTACAGGTATAACCCAAAAGTCTTATATCATTTGATTGTGCTAAAATTAATGGCAAATAACCATTAACATAGACATGATACAAAAGTATTACTTTATCAGAAATTGCTTCCAAATGAGCTGGAGGATGTAATAAAATAAATCAAGCAAAGTCACGTGCTAACTGTCAAGAGAACCAGTGGTCCGCTCACTGGTACTTGCTTGTTCGCACGACTATTTAGTTCAGCTTCACACTATTTGATTTCGCATGTTGCAAACCTGGGATCAGATATTACTGCAGATTGCTTTAGGCTGTGGTACGATTAGTGGAGCTTTACCCTGATGTTTATTTAACAATTTATTTAAAAATTCTCGAATAACTTTGTTGTCTTTTCATAAGTCAACGACAAGAAATGTTATCACTTCTTTAACAGGAGGATTCAATAAACTGGATACTGAGGGCTCAATAAATTGGATATTGTTACACTGAGAATTCAGCATTCACGAACAAAGCATGTCTACACCGCATAAAGGCTAAAATAATTGTTTTAAGACTGTTTATTATCGAAGCGCTTACCTCTATGTTTAATTACTTCCTGCTGATAAAGAAACAGGGAGCCCGCACATTTGTGCCAGTCCAGAGCACAACGTGGAGAGTGAACGGGTTTAGTTATGTTTTACAGTACCATGCAATTTCGTTAATTAGAAAATCACGTAAAATTGAAAGTACTATGGAGCAGAATGCGACTAACCCATCATCCTAAACACATTCCTGTAATTTTCATTGAGAAATTTCGTTATGCATGAAATACTAGTCGGAATGTGTAATGTCACAAGTTTGAACGTTGTACGGGAAACAGAAAATCTGGAGAGGGAAATGCTACGGCTCCATCTAAATGTAGTGAACCGGGAACAACACAAGGATTTCTGCTCAGATGATTATAGGGTAATATCTACAGGAGCATAAAATGGTATAACGGGAGTAGGATGCGTTAAGAATTGCAAAGCCGCGCAAAGAGTGAGTTACTGCAAAAACTTCAGAGATAGGATTGCTCTCATCTAAATCGACAGTAAACCAACCTCAACAATAATAGTTCAGGTGTACTTGCCGACGTCGCAAGCCGAAGATGAAGAGACAGAAAAGGTATATGAAGATACTGAACGAGTAATTCAGCACCTAAAGGGACATGAAAATCTAATAGTCGTGAAGGATTGGAATGCAGTTCTAGGGGAAAGAGTAGAGAAAATATGGGCTTCGTACTAGGAATGAGACACGAGAAGGACTGATTGAGTACTGCAATACATTGCACTAGTATTAGCAAATACTCTGTTCGAGGAACACAAGGGGAGGAGGTATACTTCGGAAAGGCTATACCTGGAAACGGCCGAGAGGTACGGTAAGATTCCAGTTATATTACATCATGGTGAGACAGATATTCCGAAATCAGCTACCAGTTTGTATCCAAGTGCAGGTATAGACTCAGGTCACAATCTAAAAGTGATGAAGAGTAGGCTGAAGTTTGAGAGACTAGCCAGGAAAAATAAATGTGCGAAGAAGTGGGATATGAAAGTATTAAGGAATGAAGAGATACGTCTGAACATCTCTGAGGCTATAGACACTGCGATAAGCAATAGCTCATTAGGCAGTTCAGTTGAAGAGGAATGGACATATCTAAAAAGGGTAATCACAGAAGTTGAAAGAAAAACATAGGTTTAAAGAAGGTAACTGTGAAAAAATCTTGGATAACGCAACAACTACATTAGTTGATCGATAAAAGAAGAAAGTTCAAAAATGTTGGGGAAAAATCAAGAATACAGAAATACAGGTCACTAAGGAGTGAAATAAAGAGGGAGTGCTGCAGAAAAAATGTGAAGAAATCGAAAAAGAAATGATTATTGGAAGGACCGACTCAGCATATAGAAAAGTCAAGACTACTTCTCGTGAGACTAAAGGCAAGGGTGCAAATAAGAATGCAATGGCAATTTCACAGAGAAGTGTAGAGGAGATAGCGGATAGGTAGAAATAGTACACTGGAGACCTGTACGAAGGGAAAACTTATGTGATGAAGTTAAAGGAGAAAAGACAGAAGTCAACATGGAAGAGGAAGTGGACACAGTACTATAAACGGAATTTAAAAGAACTTTGGAAGACTTAGGATCGAATAAGGCAGAACTGTACACGCGCAACCAATGCTAACTCTGTGTGTATGTGTGTGTGTGTGTGTGTGTGTGTGTGTGTGTGTGTGAGAGAGAGAGAGAGAGAGAGAGAGAGAGTGAGAAGAGGAGAGACAAGAATGTGAACATCTGTTTCTATCTTTATTCTGGATGTCAGCGGACAGCATAGCTCAATCTAAAAAAATGGGTCAAATGGCTCTGAGCACTATGGGACTTAACATCTATGGTCATCAGTCCCCTAGAACTTCGAACTACTTAAACCCAACTAACCTAAGGACAGCACACAACACCCAGCCATCACGATGCAGAGAAAATCCCTGACCCCGCCGGGAATCGAACCCGGGACAGCTCAATCTCTCTCAGCTATTGCTTGCAACAAATAATTCCATCAGCATTACAAAAATCATTGGGGGAAGTGGCAACAAAACGACTATTCACGAAGGTCTGTAGAATGTAGTATGGTGATATTTCATCGAAAAATATCGTCCTCATAACTTTGAAGATTGCAAGAGCCGACAACGCACCAGAGGGCAGTTCTGACGATGCGACCGGTAACATAGGCAAGACTAAAGACAAATTGAAATACGTTCATAGGGTCTGTAGACCTGGAAAAAGCGTCCTACAATGTAAAATGGTGCAAGACGTTCGAAATTCTGAGAAAAGTAGGGGTAAAATGTAGTGAACGACTGGTAATATACAATATGTACAAAAATCAAAAGAGAACAATGGATTGATAGGCATAAAGCAATTACGGAAATAAAAGAAAGCTTCAAGAGTGAAATGATATCAATGATAAGAGTCACTGATGACAGTGTTATTCTCAGTGAAAGTATAAAACAATTACAGGATCTGCTGAATCGAGTGAAGAGTCTAATGAGTACACAATATCGACTGAGAGTAAATTGAAAAAACACGAAAGCAATGAGAAACTGCAGAAATAAGAACAATGAGAAAATAACATTATGATCGTGACGGTCAGAACAACTAGGACATCAAAAGTAGGCTAGCACTGGCCAGAAGGTCATTCACTGCCAAGACAAATCTAGTAGTACCAAACATAGTTCTCAATTTGAGGAAGAAATTTCTCAGAATATATTTTTGGAGCACAGTATTGAATGGCAGTTGTGGTAGTGAAACGACTGTGGGAGAAGCAGAACAGACGTGAACCGAAGCATCTGAGTAAAAAGTAACTCACGAATGACGGAGCGGGAAGGACATAAAAAGCAGAGTAGCACTGGCAAAAGGGGCATTCCTGGCTAAGGAAAGTTTTTCAATATCAAACCTAGACCTTAATTTCAGGAAGAAATTCCATGAGCACAGTATTGTATGATAAATGAAACACGGACTGTGGGAAAACCGGAACAGAAGAGAATGGAAGCATTTGAAACGTGGTGCTACAGACGAATATTGAAAATTTTGTGGACTGATAAGGTAAGGGCTGTGGAGGTTCTTCCAAGAATTGTCGAGAAACGAAATCTGAGTAAAATACTGATAAGAAGAAGGGATAGGACGGTAGGACATCCGCTAAGATATCATGGAGTGACTTCCGTGGTACCAGAGGGAGATGTGGAGAGTAGAAACTGTAGGGGAAAACAGAGACTGAGATACATCTAGCAGATAACTGAGGACGTAGATGACAAGTGCTGCTCTGAAATGGAGAGGTTGACACAGGAGAGGAATTCATGGCGGGGTGCATCAGACCAGTCAAAAGGGTGAAGTTTCTTTTTTTCTTTAAAAAAAAAAAAAGGATCAGGCAAGGAAGAATAAGAAAGATATTTAACCATTCACAATCCCAGTCCCTAATAATTGTCGACAATATCTCTTTCGCAGACGCGCTCACATAGGACGTATTCTTTTGTACACTGACAGTGAGCAATACAGCGCAGTACTCATATTAATCGCCTTAAAACATTTGCTGTTTAGTACGTCTGCTACTGAAGCTCAGCCGGCCGAAGTGGCCGTGCGGTTAAAGGCGCTGCAGTCTGGAACCGCAAGACCGCTACGGTCGCAGGTTCGAATCCTGCCTCGGGCATGGATGTTTGTGATGTCCTTAGGTTAGTTAGGTTTAACTAGTTCTAAGTTCTAGGGGACTAATGACCTCAGCAGTTGAGTCCCATAGTGCTCAGAGCCATTTGAACCATTTTTGAACTGAAGCTCAAAATGAATCCCCCTGATTGCATGTGCTATTAGCACTCCCAAGAACAACCCTCATTTCTTTTCCAGAGAGCGTAAAACTAAGGCTCCAAATCAGTGAAGTAACATCAATGGACGTGGTCTGTCACGAAGCTTAAAATTACATGACATATGGAAAAACGTAATGTTCTCAATGAACTCACAGTTTCTGTATACCTAAATTCAAACATATAACGATAAATATGAAATAAAGTTCGTTGGGAGAATGGGATAATACAAATGAGAAAATTGAGAAACTTAACATTAGGATCACGACGATCAGAGCAACGAGGACATCAAAAGATATTCCTGGCCAAACAAGTACTCTAGTACCAAACACAGGACTCAATTTGAAGAAAAAATTCTGAAAATGTAATTTTGGAGCATTGTGTGGTAGTTGTGGTAGTCGAACATGGACTGTGGGAGAGGCAGAACACAAGGGAACCGAAGCATTTGAGATGTCAGAAAAATAATCCATGACGGACAGAGCAGTGCGCACATAAAGAGCATCGACAGAAGGGGCATGACTGGCCAAGGGAAGTAAGCTAAAATAAAACATAGACCTTAACTTCAAAAAGAAATTTCTGAGAATTTATGTTTAGAGTACATATTACGATTAACCCTCTCCGAAAAGGAAGGTTTAGAGTAATAGCGGGTGGTCGCAATGTGCTTAGCGGCATCTCAAAATAAAAAATAATTAAAATAAAAGGCGGAGACATTTTCACTGAAAAGCGTCTTTCGTGCACCGAACCAGTAAAATATTTGAGTAAAATGGCAAATACACTACTGGCCATTAAAACTGCTACACCGCGAATATGACGTGCTATAGACACGAAATTTAACCGTCAGGAAGAAGATGCTGTGATATGCAAATGATTAGCTTTTCAGAGCATTCACACAAGGTTGGCGCCGGTGGCGACACCTACAACTTGCTGATATGAGGAAGGTTTCCAACCGATTTCTCACACACAAACAGCGGTTGACCGGAATTGCTTGGTGAAACGTTGTTGTGATGCCTCGTGTAAGGAGGAGAAATGCGTACCATCACGTTTCCGACTTTGATAAAGGTAGGATTGTAGCCTATCGCGATTGCCGTTTATCGTATCGAGACGTTGCTGCTTGCGTTGGTCGAGATCCAATGACTGTGAGCAGAATATATAATAGGTGGGTTCAGGAGGGTAATAAGGAACACCATGCTGGATCCCAACGGCCTTGTATCACTAGCAGTCGAGATGACAGGCACCTTATCCACATGGCTGTAACGCATCGTGCAGCCACGTCTCGATCCCTGAGTCAACAGATGGGGACGTTTGCAAGACAACAACCATCTGCACGAACAGTTCGACGACGATTGCAGCACCATGGACTATCAGCTCGGAAACCATTGCTGCGGTTACCCTTGACGCTGCATCACAGACAGGAGAGCCTGCGATGGTGTGCTCAACGACGAACCTGGGTGCACGAATGGCAAATGGCAAAACGTCATTATTTCGGATGAATCCAGGTTCTGTTTACAGCATCATGATGGTCGCATCTGTGTTTGGCGACATCGCGGTGAACGCATATTGGAAGCGTGTATTCGTCATCGCCATACTGGCGTATCACCCGGCGTGATGATATTGGGTGCCATTGGTTACACGTCTCGGTCACCTCTTGTTCGCATTGACGGCACTTTGATCAGTGGACGTTACATTTCAGATGCGTTACGACCCGTTGCTCTACCCTTCATTAGAACCCTGCAAAACCCTACATTTCAGCAGGATAATGCACGACCGCATGTTGCAGGTCCTGTACGGGCGATGGATACAGAAAATGTTTGACTGCTGCCCTGGCCAGCACGTTTTATAGAACTCTCACCAATTGAAAACGTCTGGTCAATGGTGGCCGAGCAACTGGCTCGTATCAATACGCCAGTCTCTACTCTTGATGAACTGTGGTATCGCGTTGAAGCTGCGTGGGAAGCTGTACTTGTACACGCCATCCAAGCTCTGTTTGACTCAATGCCCAGGCGTATCAGGACCATTATTACGGCCAGAGGTGGTTGTTCCGTTTACTGATTTCTCAGTATCTATGCACCCAAATTGCGTGCAAATGTAACCACCTGTCAGTTCTAGTATAATATATTTGTCCAACGAATACCCATTTATCATCCGTACTTCTTCTTGGTGTAGCAATTTTAATGGCCAGTAGTGTAGTTAGCGAGGCGGTAACCTCTGTACTTGGCAAAAGCCACACAAAACGAATAAAGACATCCATAGCAACAGAACGGTTCCCAGCTGCTGCCCAAGGCCGAGGATCCATATACCACACGTTTGATTGTGAAACTTCAAAGTATGGCAGTGAAAGCACGAATTAGTCATTGAACCAACGACAACATCGCTATGCATTCTGCAGTCGTAGTCCTTGCCGTAGCTGAATGCCTATATCTTGACATCGGTTCTCGTTCTTGGTCGACTCTGCTGTGGGCGTTCAGCATCAAGCCGTGTGTCTTGCTCTTCGGGTGTGCAGTGTTTCTGGAATTAGAAGCTCCCACTCACAAATTTTTAACTCGTACGTCTCACTCATCAAATGATTCAGCAGCTCTTAAAGTAGAGGCTCTGATCCGTTCATTTTCCTGTCATGCGTCTCATTCTTCAGATATTTCAGCAGCTCTTGAATTACAGACTCTGATTCTCACAGGTTCCAGTCTAGCGTCTCGCTCTTTACATGTTTCAGTAACTCTAGTGGTTGACAGTTGCCGCGCATGTGTGGTTAATCTTTCAATGTTTGATCTTTTGGGTGGCTTTTCAAATAGTTTTCATTACTTACTGTTTGGCAACAGATGAGGCGTCCAAAGACATTTTACTTGTGTGTGACCCAAATTTCTTCCAACTCTAGACAAAAGAATAACAGAACGTTATTTGGCTATTAACAAAAGGATAATAGCTATTCATATCGACGTCCAGAAGTTTACAAAATGAAAATGGTGCTCCATTTCAAACTCAGTCACCAATCACTAATCACAGTCAGAATCATTATTTGTTATTATTGAGGACTGAGGCGACGAAATGATTTTTGAGATCGACTGAACGGCATACAAGTTGAGATGCTGTAGCGCTATCTTAGTTAGCATAAGATCATACTCCATGAAAAAACCATATATGTGCCATCTTCGAAGGTGATCGGTCAAGCGGTGTCAAAGTTTCTGATATACCAACATCGAATTACTCATACAAAAATTTATTGTAATTCTCTTAGTTACAGTTAGCCACATTTGATAAAATTTCAGTCGCAGTTAATGATCATCTTCATATTCAAAAATAAAATAAAATAAAACATTAAAAAATAATTATTTAAGTGGAGAGCATGGATTGAATCATGAGTTGTGGAAAGCCCAGTTTTTAAAAAATAATTTAAACTGTAAAACAAAATTAATAACACTGAAGTACACTTCTGACCACATTGAGTTGTATCTAGCATTTTAATAAACCCAAAGGGATCATACACGCCCATGTGACATGGATAATTGGCAGTGGGGGCTGTAAGTTGGGAGAGGGACAGGAAAACCACTAATACTCTGTGGTATTAAAATGTAACGAAGATATTGGCTAAAAGATGTAATGCAATTAATTCAAAAATAAGAATCAATTTGTATAAAATTATTAGACGAGACATCTCGTCAAACTTCAGAATTAAATTGAAACATTGGCCTAAAACACTGTGCGCACGCAATTTTCTTGAAGAACGTATGAGGTTCCCTTTTCTCCTTGTGAACATCTGGCTCAATCTATTGGCGGCCACGCTGCCATTTCCTTGTTGCAATTTTTGATACTCATTTCAGTGGCGCCTTTCGGCTTCTGTACTGAAGCTTTCGTTGGTGGATTTCCTATTGAAATAATATTGTCTTGATTTTAAATGTGATACTTGTACGTTTTATATAAGTAAAAAGTGATGATGTGATCTGTTTTGTGTGGAAAGTACCAAATGTAAAAACAAAACTGTATTATACCAGAAAAAATGCTCTTCGTATATCTTTCACACAAAAGGTTAAAATCGTCTATAAAGTAAGTATTATCTTTCAGCTACAAAAGGGCGCTTGAATTCGTAAGAAAATGGGTATGACTTTCATGTCATATGTCAGTATTACGGGGCACCCAATGCAAGCCTCTAACATAACGTGGCCTGAAGAAAACTTTATGCTATCATCAATCAGGCACCCAGCAGCATCCAAGTTGAGCCTCTGACTTCATTCGTAACTCGAATACCGCAGCGTCCGTACATCGCATGATACAATACACGAGCCATGCCCGATCTCGTCTCTGACTGACACAACAGAAGACGATTCTTATACGTACTACTACAACCCAATTCAAAACATCTTATCATCAATCATTATACTCATACTCTGACGGAAAGAAATCGCAACAACAAAAAATAATCAAGGGAGAATAATGAAATTCCATTTGTCTAGGTAACAATTATTTTGGTCATCAGTCTTCTGACTGGTTTGATGCGGCCCGCCACGAATTCATCTCCTGTGCCAACTCTTCATCTCAGAGAAGCACTTGAAACCTACGTTCTCAGTAATTTGCAGGCTGTATTCCTATCACTGTCCTCCTCTACAGTTTTTGCCCTCCACGGCTCCCTCTAGTACCATGCAGGTAATTCCCTGATATCGTAATAGTTAACCTATCGTCCTGTGCTTTACATGTACTCCTTTCCTATCAGTCCACCAAATTTTCAACACTCGTCTGTAGGACCACACTTCAAATGCTTCGACTCTCTTCCGTTCCACAGTCCATGTTTCACTACTATGCAATGTTCTGCTCCAAGCGTTCATCGTCATAAATTTCTTTCTCAAATTAAGGCCTACGTTTGATAGTAATAGACTTCTCTTGGCAAGTAAAGCTCTTTTTGCCTATGCTAGTCTGTTGATTTTTCTTTAGTATTACTTCCATTCACAACTGCCACGTCGGATTTAGTACTCTGCTACCTTTACCTTTCCTAAAGCCAAACTGATTGACATTTGGTACATCCTCAATTTTTTTCCACTCTTCTGTTCGTTATTCTTGTCAGCAACTTGGATCCATCAGCTGTTAAGCTGATTGTATGGTAATTAGCGCACTTGTCAGCAACTTGGATCCATCAGCTGTTAAGCTGATTGTATGGTAATTAGCGCACTTGTCAACTCTTGCAGTCTTCGGAATTCTGTGGATGATATTTTTCCGAAAGTCAGAACATATGTCCCCAGACTCATACATTCTACACACCAATGTGGATAGTCTTTAAGCTGCCACTTTCCCCAAAGATTTTAGAAATTTTGATTGAATGTTATCCCCCCTTAAGCCATCCAAAGCTCTCGTTAGTTCTGATTCTAATATTGAATCTCCTGTCTCTTATAAATCGAGTACTGTTTCTTCTTCTATCGCACCAGGCAAATCTTCTGCCTCACAGAGGCCTTAAATGTACTCTTTCTCCTCTGCATTTGACAGAGGGATTTCCGTTGCACTTACAGTGTTACCATCGCTGCTTCTAATTTCACTGAAGTTTGTTTTGACTTTCCTACATGCTGAGTCAGTCCTTCCAAAAATCATTGCTTTTTCGATTTCTTCTCAGTTTTCGTGCAACCATTTTTCTTAGCTTCGCTTCGCTAACTATTTATTTCGCTACTCAGCGAATTCTATTTCTGTGTTCCTTAATTTCCCTGAACATTTTTGTACTTCCTTCTTTCATCTATCAACTGAAGTACTTCTTCTGTTACCGACGGTTTCTTCGCAGTTATCTTCTTTGTACATATATGTTTATCTTTCCGACTTACGAAGTTGCTGTTTTTAGAAATTTCCATTCATCTTCAACTGAACTGCCTACTAAGCTATTCCTTATTGTTGAATCTATAGCCTTAAATAATTTCAAGAGTTTCTACTCATTCCTTAGCACTTCCTTAACCCACTTCTTTGCTTATTGATCTTTGCTGACTGATTCCTTACACTGTAGCCTACTCTTCATCACTACTACATTGTGATGTGAGTCGATATTGCTACTGAGTAACCCTTATAATCCAGTATCTGATTTCGGAATCTGTCTGACCGTGATGTAATATAAGTGAAATCTTCTCGTTTCACCCGGCCCTTTCCTAGTATACGTCCTCCTCTTGTGATACTTGAATAGAGTATTCGCTTTTACTACTTGAAATTTACTACAGAACTCTATTAGTTTTTCCCTTATTCCTTGTCCCAGGCTCATATTGTCCTGTAACCACTTCTTCTGCTCGTTCCCCTACAACTGCATCCCAGTACCTTCCGACAGTTATATTTTCGTCTCCCTATGCGTACTTTATTACTCTTTCAACACCCTCACATACCTTCTCTATCTCTACATGTTCAGCTTGCGATGTCGGCATGTATACCTGAAATACTGCTGTCGTTGTTAGTTTGCTGTCGATTCTAATAACAACAACCCTATCAATGAACTGTTCACTGTAATGCAGGGATGCCCTTCCTTCCTATTCATAAAGAATCCTACGCCCGTTATACCATTTTATGCTGCTGTTGATATTACCCTATATCCATCTGACCCCAAATTCTTGTCTTCTTTCCATTTCACTTCACTTACCCCAGCTGTATTTAGACTGAGCCTTTCCATTTATTTTTTCCAGAATTTCTAGCTTCCGTAACACGTTCAAGCTTCTGACATTCCACTCCCCTACTCGTAGAAGTAATCATTTTATTTGTTCCATCTTTTTCTCGTGGTCACCTGCTTCTTTTCAGTCCCCTCCCGCAGATCCGAATGGAGTACTATTCCGGAATCTTTTACCAATGGTTCAAATGGCTCTGAGCACTATGGGACTCAACTGCTGAGGTCATTAGTCCCCTAGAACTTAGAACTAGTTAAACCTAACTAACCTAAGGACATCACAAACATCCATGCCCGAGGCAGGATTCGAACCTGCGACCGTAGCGGTCTTGCGGTTCCAGACTGCAGCGCCTTTAACCGCACGGCCACTGCGGCCGGCTTTTACCAATGGAGAGATCATCATGACACTAGTTCAGTTACAGGCCATATGTCCAAGGGTACACGTTATGTGTCCTTAATGCAGTGGCTTCCATTGCTTTCTGCATCCCCATGCCGTTGACCATTGCTGATCCGCCTTTACGGGCAATTTCCAACCCATGAGTGCCCTGAACCTCTTTCTGCTGCCCTGCCATTTTAGACAAGGCCTTTAGCAGAATGAGGGTGACTTATTACGCCGCAAATCTTCGGCTACCAATGCTGTCAGCAACATCACAGCGTGAGATAAGACATTGCAAATGTGAAATGCTGGTGCAATAACAACCGGTGTAAATGCCAGAACGCTATATGCTATCATGTAAACGTGTATGCATTTTGTTATACGGGTGTCGAACGTCAATTTGTTGGATAGCGTTCCATTCCTGTTGCCATTGGTCGGTCAGCGTAGCGGCGGTTATTGTTGTTTGTGGATGACGCTGAAGTTGTCCTTCTATGATGTCCGATATGTGCTCAACTGCAGACAAATCTGGTGATCTAACCGGCCAAACCAAGTTGTCTACAGAGCACGCTGGGTTACAACAGCGATACGCAGGTAAGCGTTATTCCGTACGAAAACATCTCTTGAAATGTTGTTCGTGAATGACAGCACAACAGGTCGAATAGACAGACTGACATGCAAATTTGTAGTCAGGATGTGCGGGATAACCACGAGAATGCTTCTGCTCATGCCAAATCGCACCCCAGACCATAAGTACAGGTGTAGATCCAGTCTATCTAGCACGAAGAGATATTTATTTCTGGCCAAACCTAACTTCCTTCTGTAAGTAGGCTGTATAGGTATTTATGTTAGTAACGCCACGTAGCGCTCTGTACGAAAATCACTAACTGTGCTGTGTGCAGTCTATGGCTGGTCTGCATGGTTGGAATATTCGCTATTGTAGTGTTGGGCAGTTAGATATGAACAGCGCTAAGCGTTGTGAAATTGGATGTGAGCCGCCAGCAGTGGTGGATGTGGGAAGAGAGATGGCATAATTATGAGAGCGGACGATCTGGACGTGTGTCCATCAGAAAGAGTAAATTTGTAATACTGGATATCATGAATCGATATATATATATATATATATATATATATATATATATATATATATATATATATATATGATGACTATCAGTAGTTAGTGCCTTCAGTAGTTGGAATCTTTTATTTAGCTGGCAGTATTGGCGCTCTCTGTATTGCAGTAGTTCGAGTAACGAAGATTTTTGTGAGGTATGTGATTCATGAAAGTTATAGATTATTGTTAGTCAGGGTCATTTTTGGTAGGGATTATTGAAAGTCAGATTGCGTTGCGCTAAAAGTATTGTGAGCCAGTTCAGTGTTGATCAGAATAAGTTGAGAGAGCAATCTCTGAGTACGTTGAGTTTTGCTCAGCTGTTTGAAAATCAAATAACGTAAGAGGTTTTATCAGCACAGTCATTAATTATTTTCCAAAGGGGACGTTTCCTACTTCTAACTAAGACATGGCAATCACTGGTACCGAGGCAGAATCAGCTTCCGTCATAAAACACAATAGGCCTCACCCGCAGGCCTCCAATGAGCTCCAGCTTGATTCCACCGGAGTCGCAAATAGCTTTGGTTTGGGGACAGTGGAATACACGCTTCAGGGCGTCTGGCTCGGAAGTGCACAGGAAGTAACCGATTTGCATCATTTCGTTCTGACACTGTTGTGCCATCTGCTGCTCACATTGCTGCAGCAGATGCAGTATGCGCCCGTGCCATAAGGTGACACGATTGTCTTCCCATTCAGTAGTACCATGTGGCCGCCAAGAACCCTGTCTTCTCGTGACCGTACATTTTCGTGACCACCGTTGCCAATAACCATGTTCTGTGGCTACTTTCCTGCCAAGTCTTTCTGCAGTATCGCAGAAGGAACATCCAGCTTTTCGTAGTCCTATTAGACGACCACATTCAAATTATGTGAGGTATTGGTAATGGCGTATTCGTCGTCTTACAGACATTTTTTGCTAAGATCAACTCACCACATCCAATCTCAAAAGTAGCTAACGCTCACGACCGTTACAAAGTGTATTTAAAGCAAACCTGATTGGCATCGTCATATTAGGGCGGAATTTAAATTTAGATCATCTTTCAGATGTAGAAACACGCTTAAAATTTTCGTTTATGTCACACAGCTCCTTCATGGTGTCTTCAATTACTCTCCCGTCAGTGTATTCCAAGGACGTTCGTGTCGGATTTTGGTTCCGTGCCTCGAGCCCTTTCAGCACCATCTCATTTGTATGTACTGAACTTTCATTAGCCCCTCTCACATCAGGTGAACTCTACGACATTCGAAAATTTTCTACCATCTCCTTGTAATAAGACTCCGGATGCAAATCGAGCGTACAAAGAACTTAAGTATATTATTGCCGGGGAAATCTTAGCGCTTTTCAATGCACACCCTACCATAAACGTTTATGACCGATAACACTACAAAGCGCCATTTATTTTGGGCATTGTTCTCTCGCACGTGACTCCGTGATTCTTCGCCGAATTTAGATTTCAAATGGTTCGATGACACGACGCTCTGGCACCTCAGAACCCGCGTATGTTGGAGGTTTGTTTCTTGTCTTTGTTTTATAGTTATTTATAAAACTGAAATGAAGTTAGACTTTTCTCAACATCAATGTCACACAACGGAATATTAGAAATCCATTAAGTATAATTTCTCACAAGTTCACAAGAGCCACAAATGTAAAATTGTTAATGCAAAAGGAATCAGTGTTACACCTATCTTACCAGTCCAAACGAATAAAGGAGAGCGCATCAGAAAACAGTCAAACCCTGTAAAAGTTCTTTCCATTTCTGCCCGTAAAAACTGGTGTCGAATTGTAACGAAAACGATTCCCTTACTTATGCGATAATACCGTGTTCATACTGAGCCGTCGTGTTACGAACGATGCGAAGCGATGGGTACGGTAAACCTAAAGCGAAATGAGTTTTGTGTTACATAATATTCAAGTAGCCTCTTGAGTCCTGGTCCGCCTTTTCTGGCACACTAGCTCTTTGGACGACTTTCGCTTACCCGCCTGTACTACGAACTTTGCCCCTGTTGTGATCCGACGGCGGGTATTTGCGATTGGGGAGTTGGCCGTGGGACTCGCTACGAGGCGCTAGGAAGTTCTTATGGGGACGAAGGAGCAAAACACGCGGGGTCGGCCAGCAGCGACGTGGCCGGTCTACATTGCAGGACGGTCTCAAGTTTGTCGTGCACCTGCCTGCTGTCAACTCCGAGAGCTGCTCGTCGCCTTGTTTTGGTACCTGTTTTCTAGGAAAAGACCATCTCCTCGAGACCATCTCGACCAACGCTCTCCGTCGGAGGTGTAAGTGGTTTTGGTGCCTTCGTATCGTGGAACCATTTGCGTTGTAGCGACAGTCACTTGTTGGTTGGTTGGTTTGTTGCCCTAATGTATGTGTTGTTGAAGTGGGGCAGTCGGCAAAGTGTGTGATCCCAAGGAGACCAGCAGTCACTACTTCCTTTAAGGAAATAAGCGTCCCCAAAAGAAGTAGTAACTGTGAGCTACTGAAGATATTAGGTCACAGTCTAGTTGTAATTTTCTGCATACCAAGCTTACACTATTAGCAGTAAATTGTAGATCTATGCAAGGAAATTAAAGTGCAAAAAACCTAGTTTGTGCTGAAGTTGGGCATTTGAATAACGTAATATTATCTTGAAATTACTTCCATTTCATCTTTGTACACATGGTCGGCCTTAATGATATGTGAAAATATTCTTTGCCTAACTATGAGAGTGTAAAAATCTGATATTTTAGTCGTTTAATTGACAACACTTATTGGTTTTTCAAAAATTATATTATTATTTATTGGTTCTCAACTTACATTAATTGATGTTTGCTATGTGTTTGCCGTGTTTTCTGCGGTCTGTTTGTGTTCCAGTTTTTCTGCGAGTTGAGGTGTGTGGGAGCGGCGCTACGTTCTGCTTCTTTGCACAGAAGCTGTGACGTGTCGTCTAATGGGAAGTGACTCCCGGTTGGGCCCCGGCGTGTAGGTGTTGTTTTGGACGTCTGGTCTTCTGCTTCCAGCATTTAAAGTTAAATCACATTTTGCCCAGGGCAGCCTGACGTCACTGCCCATTTGATAAAAATTTAACATCCCTCACGTATTTTTTTAAAAAAATTTAAATTTGTTTGCCAATCAATTATATTATGTTCTGTTAATGCCCAAAAAATTTTTATCTGAGCCACCCTTTCCAATTACTTCAAATTTATTGTTCATTAAGTAATTCTAATTCGCTGCTTGCTTGAGAAGGAAGCCATTGGTAGTTTTGGAGATTGTTTTAAGACGACCACGTGTTCGTTGCATGTTAGCTGTTTTTTATAAATATGGTCTTGAATAAATTATTGATCTACTAGTTGTTGTGTTTAAGGAGTGACATTATAGGGGCCTTGACTTTCCATGCTACTTGCTAATATGACATCAAGAAATATCGAAATAAATATTTATGTCATAATATATATAATATAAAGCCAGACGCTGTTAACGTCGACTGTGTTGGAAATAGCTTTTTGTTCAATAAATTGACAAATAATTTATGCCATGTTACCATTTTTTTTTCAAAGTAATTCTCTTACTTTATTTAAATCCTGTCTTAAAGTTACGACTTATGTTATGGAGAAATAATAATAGCGAATGTCATGTGTGTATGGTTTATTAAACTAAGGAAGTGGAAACACACAATTTTGATGTGTCACATTGTTATAGAACTTGACTAAATTTCTTTTGGCAAAGTTTATTTCCTGATAGTAAAACAGTTGGAAAAATATCATTTAACATCTTGTTAGTTTCGTTCTGGTACACAAAAGCCATAACTACATTTCTGTGATTGGACTTGACAAACGGTGTTAGCAAGTAGAATAATTGATTATCTCGAGGAAAACTCGCAAGGTGAGTTAGTAATGTTTGCTGGCCCACAGTTAAATGCTGTCACTGTGTTTTAGTGGGAAACGTGAACTATCAGAGCGATAATTCCATGTAACAATGAAGTGTATGATAACATAAGCAAGGTTTCCCACTAAACATTCCGGGCCGGTCGTTGTGGACGAGCGGTTCTAGGCGCTTCAGTTCGGAACCACTATGGTGCAGGTTCGAATCCTGCCTCGGGCATGGCTGAGGGTGATGTGGTTAAGTTAGTATGTTTTAAGTAGTTCTAAGTGTAGTGGACTGATGACCACAGATGTTAAGTCCCATAGTGCCTAGAGCCATTTGAACCATTTTTGAAACATTCCGGAAGACGTGTGATTGCCGGAAGACGTATAATTAATAACGAGACAGGTTAATTTTATTCAGAAAGTTCACTCTAGTCTAATGTAGTGTTCAATTTTCAATATTACTGTTTTCAGTAGAGTCACAAGAAATGTAGATAACGCTAAAGTTGCGGATGGAAAGGCGGGTATAGGGTTATTATATGCTATTTACACATAATAGATATGCAGGCCCTCATTTCTTTTCGTTCTGCTGAGTTTACGAATGTGTGTGCTGTATAAACATTTTCTATTTACATCCCGAGTCAGATCATGTTGCTAACTTGGTTCTCTTGGGCATTAGAAAAATACATTCTGCTGTCTGCTAAGTATCAGGAGGGTTTTCAGTTTTATAATCCCAGTTTCAAGTGTTTCACAGTACAGCTGTTGTTCCTACTTTCATCTTGCATGTTTGTAGACGATTTTATATTGTAGCATGTAGCTTGTGGTTAATTTAATTTCCCAGTGCTACTGAAAAACGTGTTTTGTGGGGCTCAGACAAAAGTTGAGTCATTGCTTCTTAGTGTACAAGCTTCTGTGGTTTTTAAAGGAAGAATATAAATTTTTATTGCCGATAACTTGCGTAACTTGTGTTCAATCAACACATTCTCCTATTCAGACAAATTCTAGCAGGCCTATCACTATCGAAGCTCATTTTACTGTAAATATTTTTGGTAAGTTCACATAATGTTCTCGTTCTGTGGACCACTTTCCCTGGTAGACTTCAAACAAGTACTTGCTAATATTACCGTTGTCTAGATACCCTGCGTCTAAGATGCTGGTACGTTTTTCCGTTTGCTATGTCTGTTGATAAATATTTTATAGTATTTTGTACGTCGCGAGAATTTTATTTTCATCAGCAGAAATAATTAAATTTGTTGGATTCTAAGATAGTGTACGCAAAGCATTTATTTTGTGAGCCGTTTTACTTCAGTAGAATAGTTTCTACTCTCTGGCCGCTACTGGTGCCACTTGACAGCGTCTTTATTTTCGTATCAGTTTTTTACAATTTCCTCTCAGATGAAGCTGTAAAGTCTCGACGTAAACTATTGTCTATTCTGACATTTGTAATTATTTTAAAATGTTTGAAGATACGACCTACAAATTTATTATATCTCGTAACAAACGTATTAAGATTTTAGTTTACTGACAGGTTCCGTTAATAAAGAGATAATATCTGGATGAACTACTGAAACGTGAAAGGCAGTAACTAATGACTGCTATATGAATTTTTCTTCAGAACAGTGGCTTTAATTCATAGGATCTAATTGTGTGTAATTGTAACTGATAAACTTGCATCTTCAACCACAAGAACACCAGAGTCAGAATAGTAGTTGTTTGGCACACTCTGACGTCCGTACCGGAGCTTCCGGCTGACTGGATGCCAGGGAAAACTGCGCGGCGTCTCCAGCAAGGCGTAGCGACTGGCTGAGGGTACTCCAGCACGCCGGTCACGTCGGCTCTCGGTTACTCTCTTCCCATGGCGCCGGCTGAAGCGCGCCACCACGTTCCCATTCTGTGAGCGCTACTTCGGGGATGAAATGCTGTCATTTGGGAGATTGCCTAGCTCTTCTGTAAACTTCCATTCTGCGCGGCCAATGCGGACTTCTTCAAACCAGTCACGATCTGTCGTTCGCGTCAATGTTTGTGGCAGCCCTCTTCAGAAGGAGAATATAAACATGTTGTGAGCACAACGGGAGGCCACACGCGTAGGCTCCACATCCGACTGTGATATGAAAAAAAAAAAATGTTCCTACGACCGACAAAAGTGCTATAATAAGCTTCCTATCAGCAACGCTGAGGTACAGTTACGTCTTTCAGGTGAAGAATCCAAGTACTCAGACTCTCTAGTTGTTAATGGTTTGAACATTGGCTTCTCAGGCAGCGTGTAAAGCAACCAATGTGGCTTGTAAGACAAACAGCTGACTCGAATATCATATGCAAAGTGCTGTTCTTAATATTTCGAGAACGCTTCACACAGAGATTCCTGACAACCTACCTATTTATCAGCAACTCCGTCCTCCGTCTCATTATTTTCGTATATGCCGTACAGCTACTGTACTCAAATGATAAATTGAGGTTTCCGCAGAGTTTGGACCTTACCTTCACAATCCGTTGAAGAAATCTGAGTAAGTGTAAGTCATAATGCAACAAGGAAGTACGTTCATGGAACATCTGTTGGCTAGTGAGATACAAAAGAACCTAGCGGTTCTAGGCGCTACAGTCTGGAACCGCGCGACCGCTACGGTCGCAGGTTAGAATCCTGCCTCGGGAATGGATGTGTGTGATGCCCTTAGGTTAGTTAAGTTTAAGTCGTTCTAAGTTATAGGGGACTGATGACCTCAGATGTTAAGTCCCATAGTGCTCAGAGCCATTTGAACCAAATCTTCAGGAAAGCTCAGAACGTCGCCATGTAACTCCCTTAGAAAATGATTTCCAAGACTGCTGTATGATATACACCTCCTTGATCTTACAGTGGGGGCACTGAAACAAAAATTAAATCCCTGATCACGGACTCTCAGAGACATGAAGGGAACCTAGCAGAATATTAAGTATTACATTAGCTCAGTAATCAGCCATATTCGTAATTTTTTCTTAGGGAATAATCAGCTTTCTGAACGATTAAAGTACTCAGTAGCGAAATAGCTATATGAAAGAGAACAGGCTAATCTAGTCTATTTTAGATTATTTCCATGCTTCCTTTGTTTGCTAAAGTTGTTGAAAATACTATGTATAATATACATTGCAGTTGATCATTCCAGTTCACATAATATCCTGTCAAATGTACAGTTTGGTTTTAGAAGCAGTTTAAAAATGAAAATGGAATATTCACTTTTGTCTGTAAGGCACTTGACCGATTATACAAAAAGTTGCGAATACTCAGCATCTTGATTTATTTAAATTAGGCATTTCATTGTATTGATGACGAAATATTACTGCAGAAGTTTGACCATTATGGGATAACAGGAGCAGCTCACAATTGATTCTTCTTATCCTTCAAAGTCAGACAGCAAAAGATCAGTCTCCGCAGTAATGAGTAGAGCTATGACGCTGAGTCTGATTGGGTCACGTTTATGTGGGAGATTCCTCAGGAGTTAGTGCTGGGACTACTACTTCTTCATGTATATGATATGCCTTCTATCACGACGAACTCCGTCCAAACAGGCCTCTGAAGCCCCAACGGTAACGACCGACAGACCTCAGCCGATAGGCGTCACTTGATGCGGATATGGAGGGCCATGTGGTCAGCACACCACTCTTGCAGACGTGGTCACTTTTCATAGCCGAAGTCGCTAGTTCTCAATAAGTTCTACCTTCAGTTTGGCCTCGCATGGGCTGAGTGCATCCCGTTTACCAACAGCACTAGGCGGACCTGGACGGTCACCCATCCAACTGTTAGCCACGGCCACCTTCGGGAACCGTTGTTACCCCTGCCGCCAGGCAGTGGGCTTCTAATATGACAGGTGATTCTAAAATGCAGCTTATCAAACAGTGCGGGGTAGCCGCGCGGTTTGAGGTGTCTTGTCACGGCCCGCGCGGCTTCCCCCGTCGGAGGTTCGACTCCTCCATCGGCAATGGGGCTGTGTGTCGTTTTTGGCGTAAGTTAGTTTAAGTTAGATTAAGTAGTGTGTGAGCTTGGGGACCGATGACATTAGCAGTTTGTTCCCATCAGACCTTACCAAAAATTTCCAATTTCCAACTAGTGCACTTCATGGCTTGTAGTAAACAAATTGATGCTACATCACAATTAGATTCGACTTTTATTTTTTATAACAAAAAATTCTCCTGAAACTGACGTTTTGATGGCACAGAATGAACATGTGATTACTGAATTCGAACAATGTGAAGCGTCTAAAATGACGCAAGGTGCAGTGGAAGTGGCTGTGGGGTGGAGGAATACATGGGCAGCAGCATTCATAGTTACATAGTCTGGAGTTAAGTTCAGAACTCGATGAATAACCACTCAGCTTAACTGGTTGTAATGACTACAATAAATAACACATCATACGACAATCACCAAGAATTTCCGCAACTGGTACCACCCATCAGGGAAAGTAACCACGGGTACTCATTCAGCGACTTTATGCTAAAATTACTGTAACAGAGCATCTCGTAGACAATATTAAATTCAAATTGCAAATAAAATTTACAGGTAAACCATAGTCATGACGAGACTTCATTTAACCACAGAGGTTGAAATATTGAATGCCCTTCCTGTACAAATAATGAAAGTTCATTAAAGTCCTCTAAATTATGACAGAACAACAAAATAATTAATTACACCTAAACAGCCGGGGCAAATAGTGCTAATTTTCCAGGGCTTTGAAAAAGTTACACAGAAGAGATTTAAAAATAGTTTTGCTTCTGCAGGGTAGTTAAATGCAAGTCCTCCAAGAATTACCTAAAGTAGAAATACATAAATAATAGAAGGATTAATAAACGTTAGCATTAGAATTAGCCATTCTCACAGGCAAACCACTATCGTGTCTAAATGGATCGAGACACTAGCTTAGCTAAGAGATAAGACTTCAGTTCTTACAATTTTCCAGGCCAGGGCAAGGAACAATCAAATTATTAAAACATTTAATATGAGAGCGAACTGGCCGACGATAGTTGGATTAAGACATATTAACTTGTCTTTTCTAGCATTATCTACTACTAATGAATTTTTAAAAAATTACAGCAACATATCACTAGATATGGAACCTTAGTTCGCGGCCTCACCAGTAAGGTAGCCCAGTACTCCCGTCTCCGTGTGACATACCGTGACGTCGCCACACGCGACAGACTACTGGCGACAGAAATCCTGGAAGACATCTTTAACAGACTATGATTGGCAACAAGCAAGGAGGAACAGAATGGATCAAATTCAGTCACAGACACACGTAAAAAGACAGCAGATTTTTCAAGTCTTGGTGTGTACCTAAGAAAATCCAGGGCGGGAGCGAGATACAAGAGTTAGCGAGTGGAGCCAGTCAAGCAAACAGCTAGCAGACAGTCAGGCCACGAATACGCAAAGGCAGCTCAATGACTTAACAGCGCAAATAAATAAACCGGGCAAGCCGGTAGAGCAAACAGTGGAAAGCACTCAGAGCCAATGGAAGCCAACGTATGTATGCATGCAACCAAAATTCCGAAATCAAAAATTTATGGCAAGCATCAGCTGAAGACACTCAAATTCACTCTTGCCATTTAAAAAAACAACACGATAAGGTAGCCTATAAAATGCAATGCGGGACTTCAGAATCCCTGAGAAGCTAGTGAGAAAGGTGCAAGCTTGTATGGAAGGGTCAAAGGCAGCAGTATGTTTACGAGGAGCCACATCAGAAACATTTGAGATTGAGATCGGCCTCAGACAAGGGGATGCTCACTCATGTGTTCTGTTCAATGTCATCTTAGAGAAAGTAATAAGAGTGTAGGCAACAGGAGTGGGCTGGAGTGGATATGGACGGTAACTTCAATTGTCTCGCATATGCAGATGACATAGTACTATTAAGTGAGTCAAAGCACGAGTTGAAAGAATCGTACCAGACAATGGACAAATATGCACAGAAGGTAGGGCTCAAAGTGAATCGAGACAAAACAGAGTTCATGCTATTAGGAAGAAGACAAGAGCAGATAGAATTTCGTGAGATAGATGGCAAGAGGTTCAAGAGAGTAGACCAGTTCAAATACTTTGGATCGTGGTTTACCACGGATAACTACATAAAAATGGACATCAAGGAAAGAATAGCAGTGAGAACGAAATGAATGTATACCCTCAGAGAGACGCTTGGCTCTAAATCGATCTCAGTCAACACGAAGATGAAAATCTACAACACAGTGATATGCCCACCAGTAATGTACGGTCCAGAAACATTGAGCATGACTAAGCGAGAAAGGGAAAAACTATTAATATTTTAAAGAAGAGTAATGAGGAAGATAAGGGGACCAGTTTTAGATAATGGAGAATGGAGGAGAGGAAAAACGAGGAAATCTACCTTTTGATGCGACAACCAGATATCCTACAGAAGATAAAGAGCAAAAGAATACAATGGGTGGGCCATGTAGCCCGTATGCCAGATGGAAGACAGGCGATGATGGCACTAGCGAGGAAACCAAAAACCAAACTCCCCATTGGACGACCAAGGCAGCGTTGGATGGACGACCTGACGAAGGACCTAGCAGCCCTGGGAACTGAAGACACCTGGTGGAACCGGGCACAAAACAGGAAGGAATGGAGACAGTTTGTGGAAGCAGCGCGTGGTCTGCAGGGCCTGTGATCCCTGAATATCTATCAACCTAACTATCTAAGGTAGAATCTTTATCATCATGTATGTTAAAGATTTAAATCTTTATGTACAGTAACCACCCTTTAGTTTACCCAACAAGCTTTAACTGCAAAAAAAAGAAAAGAAAAAAGTTCAAATGGCTCTCAGCATTATGGGACTTAACTGCAGAGGTCATCATCCCCTAGAATTTAGAACTACTTAAACTTAACCAACCTAGGGACATCACACACATCCATTCCAGAGGCAGGATTCGAACCTGCGACCGTAGCGGTCGCGCGGTTCCAGACTGTAGCGCCTAGAACCGCTCGGCCACTCCGACCGGCTAACTGCAAAACATACCATTTTTAAACTGCTAGAAGCCACGTAATTAGAATCAGAAATACGTTGGACACACAATATCACGCTCTCATTACAGTCACATGAGCAAAGAACGTGTCATTAGCAATGTCGAGGTTAGAAAATGCCGTCCGGCGCACCGCGCTAGCCGCTTCCCAGGGAAGACGCGGGCAGGCCCTGCTGCATCTCCACAGCTTAGCCGAGGCAATACGGCTCCGCAAGAACACCATTGCCGGCCGTAGTGGCCAAGCGGTTCTAGGCGCTACAGTCCGGAACCGCGCGACCGCCACGGCCGCAGGTTCGAATCCTGCCTCGGGCATGGACGTGTGTGATGTCTTTACGTTAGTTAGGTTTAAGTAGTTCTAAGTTCTAGGGGATTTATGACCTCAGCAGTTGAGTCCCATAGTGCTCAGAGCCATTTTGAAGAACACCATCCCGGCTACGCGCTGAAGCCACCGGAGACGTTGCAGCAGGCAGAAGACGTCCGCTGTTAACCGTTGTCAGTTGCTCACTCCTGCGGCCTGGAGCCACGCCTCCCAGCTGCAATAAAACGGCCAGCAGACGACGCTGCCTCCCAGAGCTATCGCACAGCGGAAAACCGCACAAACGTGCGAATCGATGTATCACCAGCGAGCCATAAGGCCTGCTTTGTATAAAGTAACTTTTGTGGTTTAGAATACCCTCGGTCTCATAAGAATGGAGCACAGATCTTGACAAATGAGCGTTTTCTTCAGCCCGTGCCATGCAGGCTGCCCTTCATAACAGTGGTATCGTTTGGGAGAAGGATCGTCTACAATTACTGACCTGCTTCGCATGGCAGCCTACATGTCACTGGGTGGTATAAACGTTATAGGAGGCTGGTGGAAGTTGTAGAGGGCTAAGAGCCAGATGTATAAAGGGGGCAGGGAGGTAAAGGAAAGAGGAGGACGTGTGTTCAGTATATGTGTTGAACGCGCTCATGAGCTGCACAGAAGAGGCTGTATACAAGGTGAGTCACCTAACGTTACCGCTGGATATATTTCGTAAACCACATCAAATACTGACGAATCGAATCCACAGACCGAACGTGAGGAGAGGGGCTAGTGTAATTGGTTAATACAAACCATAATAAAATGCACAGAAGTATGTTTTTGAACACAAACCTACGTTTTTTTTAAATGGAACCCCGTTAGTTTTGTTAGCACATCTGAACATATAAACAAATACGTAATCAGTGCTGTTTGTTGCATTGTAAAATGTTAATTACATCCGGAGATATTGTAACCTAAAGTTGACGCTTGAGTACCACTCCTCCGCTGTTCGATCGTGTGTATCGGGGAGCACCGAATTACGTAGGGATCCAAAGGGAACGGTGATGGACCTTAGGTACAGAAGAGACTGGAACAGCACATTACGTCCACATGCTAACACCTTTTTATTGGTCTTTTTCACTGACGCACATGTACATTACCATGAGGGGTGAGGTACACGTACACACGTGGTTTCCGTTTTCAATTACGGAGTGGAATAGAGTGTGTCCCGACATTTCAGGCCAATAGATGTTCAATGTGGTGGCCATCATTTGCTGCACACAATTGCAATCTCTGGCGTAATGAATGTCGTACACGCCGCAGTACATCTGGTGTTATGTCGCCGCAGGCTGCCACAATGCTTTGTTTCATATCCTCTGGGGTTGTACGCACATCACGGTACACATTCTCCTTTAACGTATCCCACAGAAAGAAGTCCAGAGGTGTAAGATCAGGAGAACGGGCTGGCCAATTTATGCGTCCTTCACGTCCTATGAAACGCCCGTCGAACGTGTACCTCACCCCTCTTGGTAATGTACATCTGCGTCAGTGAAAAAGACCAATAAAAAGGTGTTAGCATGTGGACGTGATGTGCTGTTCCAGTCTCTTCTGTACCTAAGGTCCATCACGGTTCCCTTTGGATCCCTACGTAATTCGGTGCTCTCCGATACACACGATCGAACAGCGGAGGAGTGGTATTCAAGCGTCAACGTTAGGTTACAATATCTCCGGATGTAATTAACATTTTACAATGCAACAAACGGCACTGATTACGTATTTGTTAATATGTTCAGATGTGCTAACAAAACTAACGGGGTTCCATTTAAAAAAACGTAGGTTTGTGTTAAAAATCATACTTCCGTGCATTTTTGTATGGTTTGTATTAACCAATTACACTAGCCCCTCTCCTCACCTTCGGTCTGTGGAATCAATTCGTCAGTATTTGATGTGGTTTACGAAATATATACAGCGGTAATGTTAGGTGACTCACCCTGTATATAACTGGCGATCAAAAAGTTTCTATTTGAGGGCGTTGTTGCAATGTATGTGCAACGTAGCGTGACTGTGATGTGGGTACACAAGCACCGAGATGTAAGCAAATTATTAGTGTGGCATTCGTTTCTTGTTTCAGTGTGTGTGTGTGTGTGTGTAGTAAATGCAGAAATGTGACGTTATGTGACGTTATTTACACATGCTTCCAAACAGGAAATGAAGGACAAACACCGCTAGACATGCATCAGCTAATGAAGAATATGTGTAGTGCAGAATATCTGTAAAAAACAATCGTTGTCGAATGGTGTGCCAGGCTGCGTACCATCTGCTGGAAAAGTGATTCTCACCCCGTTGTCTCACTGCTGAAGAGCACTGCTTATGTAAATCAAGGAATCTGATGTCTCCGTTATTGGGGAGCCGTATTACGCAATGCTGGAAACATTACGGCGTGCAATTAAGGCGAAACGTCCGGGAAACCGGTGACGAGGAGTGCTGCTGCTTCATGATAACGCACGTAGCCATACAGGAAATGTCGTAATGCCAAAGTTACGCCAACTCCAGTGGGAGACACGAGCCCTATAATCCTGGATATCCTCATGCGATCTACATCTACATCTACATGCATACTCCGCAATCCACCATACGGTGCGTGGCGGAGGGTACCTCGCGCCACAACGAGCATCTTCTCTCCTTGTTCCACTCCCAAACAGAATGAGGGAAAAATGACTGCCTATATGCCTCTGTACGAGCCCTAATCTCTCTTACCTTATCTTTGTGGTCTTTCCGCGATATATAAGTAAGCGGCAGTAAAATTGTCCTGCAGTCAGCCTCAAATGCTGTTTCTCTAAATTTCCTCATAGGCGATTCACGAAAAGAACGCCTCCTTTCCTCCAGAGACTAACACCCGAGTTGCTGAAGTATTTCCGTAACACTCGCGTGATGATCAAACCTACCAGTAACAAAACTACCAGCCAGCCTCTGAATTGCTTCTATGTCCTCCCTCAATCCGACCTGACAGGGATCCCAAACGCTCGAGCAGTACTCAAGAATAGGTCGTATTAGTGTTCTATAAGCGGTCTCCTTTACAGATGAACCACATCTACCCAAGATTCTACCAAAGAACCGAAGACGACTATCCGCCTTCCCCACAACTGCCATTACATGCTTGTCCGACTTCATATCCCTTGCAATGTTACACCCAAATATTTAATCGACGTGACTTTGTCAAGCGCTACACTACTAATGGAGTATTCAAACATTACGGGATTCTTTTTCCTATTCATCTGTATTAATTTACATTTATCTATATTTAGAGTTAGCTGCCATTCTTTACATCAATCACTAATCCTGTCCAAGTCATCTTCTATCCTCCTACAGTCACTCAACGACGACACCTTCCCGTACACCACAGCATCATCAGCAAACAGCCGCACATTGCTATCCACCCTATCCAAAAGATCATTTATGTAGATATAAAACAACAGCGGACGTACCACACTTCCACATGTTAAAGAAGGTCTTGAAGGTTTGACGATTCCTTTCAGACAAGATCGTGCAGGAGGCAGATACTGACTTCTTCAAGCAGCAGGACACGTGTTTTACCAAACGGCTACCTTCAACCTGGTATGTCGGTGAGATGATTGCCGTAATGCTCACAGAGATTTTGCCTGATTGACATACCACCTCTTGACAGTATGGTCTTTGAACAGAAAATTTTGGATCGCCCTTTGTGTAAATTGTGCGTCTGTGTTGTGTGTGTGTGTGTGTGTGTGTGTGTGTGTGTGTGTGAGTGCGTGCACTTTGGATTTACATTACAAAGTAATTTGTCTAGCGGTTTAGGTTCAAAATGGTTCTGAGCATTATGAGACTCAACATCTGAGGGCATCAGTCCCTTAGAACTTAGAACTACTTAAGCCAAACTAACCTAAGGACATCACACACATCCATGCCCGAGGCAGGATTCGAACCTGGGACCGTAGCGGTCGCGCGGTTCCAGTCTGTAGCGCCTAGAACCGCTCGGCTACCCCGGCCGGCGCAGTTTGCTCCCTTAGCAATTCACACACATTTCAACATTTTGTTTTGCACGTAACTGAGTCGCAGGAAATAATGTACTTTGGATTTATCATCTTGTGTGCAACTTAATGAGTTGCCGCGCGATAAAACATAACTGTTGCCGAGGGCACTTGAAAGCTGTGGTATTGATTTCACCAGAACTGAAAATTCACCATCATGATTGGTAAAAGCGGATGGACTGTTACTTTGCTGTCGGCGAGCAAAAATTCATTGTACATTGTTTTAAAACTATGTACAGGATATTAGAAACAGAAAAGTTTCTATGAAGAACTCTCTAACATATATTAATGAACGTGAATTTTTACAGCAACAATTACGTCCAAACGGCCTGTGACCGAAGGAATGATACGGATGATGATATCACCACCTGGAGAATCATACGCAAAGCAAGAGAAAAAATCCGTTGTAATTTCATGGCTGATGGAGCTATAATCATTATATCACCAGGATCACAAAGCAGCCGCTGAAGTTACAACGCATCGTTCACAAAAAGATAGGCTGAAAAGCTAAGCGCTCTCTCCTTGTTAAGATTCAAAGTACTTCGCGTAGCTGTAATTTCTTTCTATTTTGTGATAAACTTTTCTCAGTATTTGCTTCCTTAGGTATGTATGTAATTTCAGTGACGCGTGTTTACTATCTATGTTGTTTGGTCACCTATTATGAACAGTAGTAATTGCTTTTTACTATAATTATCTTATTAATTTATTTTATTCTAGTGGTTATTGCTTATATTTTACGTATTCTGTTAGAGAGGTGTGTTCTCATCCATGTTTGTAGGGTTTCTTATTTGTCGCAGTTACGTGTTTTGTTCTGGTATGTGCCTGCCAGCTCATGTTGCCGCTTCTGTCATTAAATTCTGAGCGCCGACCCATCACAAGGGTCTCGATCCCAAATGATGCAAGGCACGCTGTAGGTGGGGGATTTGGAATCTGACAGCTGTCAACTACGTAGACTGCTTTCACATTCAATAAGACGTGATATTATGAGATACTCACGACCAAGTGCGAGTTTATTTGGCTCTTACAGTTATAACTGAACAAAATTAAAGCAGTTTCTTAAATTACTTACGAATATGTTTGCAGGAGTTTTGGTGTTTTAAGTCCTTTTGGTGTTTGCTGCCAAAAGCTGATGTTGTAGATTTTGTTTAGTTTGAAAGTAAAACGCGTTTTTTTAAAGTTTAGATAACCAAAGATTTGTGGTCAAAATTAAGCGAAGTAGATCTCTCAGAACCGTTTGACTCACATATGGCTCAGTTCGTGACAGGACTAGGTAACACAGCATTTTTATGGCTTAGTTTCTTTACAGCTTCTGATCTACTTTCGGTTTCACTGCCCAACGTCTTTCCACATACGCTGACACCAGTTTGAAAGGTATAGGTTATTGTTAGTCAGCGCCATTCTTTTGTAGGGATTTTTCAAAGTCAGATTGCGTTGCGCAAAAAATATTGTGTGTCAGTTTAGTGATGATCAGAATAAGTAAAGAGTTAATGTCTGAGTACGTTCAATTTTGCCCAGCTGTTTGAAAATCAAATAACGTAACCAGCACAGTAATTCAATAAATTATTCTAAGGGAACGTTTCAAGTTGCACACTGACAGCCGGTCAGCTTAGCAGTTCCGAGATGCTCATTCCTAGGCGCAGAGGTTTCCCTGTTTCCGGCGCGTATCGTCGCTAGAATTTTACTCCATTCCTTGCTTCCCAGCATACATAGTTTCCGTAATGCGACACGTGCCCGCAACGGCACCAGGCCGCATTCATTCTCGCGGTGTGCAGTGGTCATGTTTTTCTTCATCAGTGTATAACCGCATGAGTAATGAAGCACAGCCGGCCGTTAGTGGCCGAGCGGTTCTAGGCGCTACAGTCTGGAACCGAGCGACCGCTACGGTCGCAGGTTCGAATCCTGCCTCGGGCATGGATGTGTGTGATGTCCTTAGGTTAGTTAGGTATAAGTAGTTCTAAGCTCTAGGGCTCTGATGACCTGAAATGTTAAGTCCCATAGTGCTCACAGCCATTTGAACCAATGGAGCACAAACAAGGATTTAGGCAGTATGTAATTAAATGCTAGTGATTCATCAGCTAATGGGGAGAGGCTCGGATGAATCTTGGAAAACATGATAGAACTTTCTCTCCGAAACATTCATCAGTAATAAAACCTGAATAAAACAAAATACCGACAGTAGAGGGGTATACAAAGTAAAAGTTATTTAAACCGACAAACTCCGGAAGGTTGCACGGGACACTGAAACAATTTTTTGTTTGCCTAATGTCATACTTTCCTGAGAGGATTATTAAACCGGTAGAGGTAGTTTTCTCAGGATGAAAATTAATTAAAACCAACAAACTCTTGGAGGTTGCAGGGGCGATCTACATCTACGTGCATACCCTGAAAATCACACTTAAGCACCTCGCAGATGGTTCATCGAACCACCTTCACAATAAATATGTGGTACTCAAATTTCGAACAGCGAGCGAAGAGAACGAACACCCGTAACTTTCCCTGGGAGCTCTGATTTCCCTTCTTTTACTACGAATATCGATTCTCCCTATGTAGGTTGGTGTCAACAAAATATTTTCTCATTCGGGGGAGAAAGTTGGTGATTGAAATTTCGTGAGAAGATTTCGACGCAACGGAAAACGTCTTTGTTTTAATGACGTCCAACCCAAATTCTGTATCATGTCAGTGACACTCCCTCCCCTATTTCTCGATAATACAAAACTTGCTGCTTTTCTTTGAACTTTATCGTTGCACTCCATTAGCCGGCCGGTATGGCAGAGCGGTTCTAGGCGCATCAGTCTGGAACCAAGCGACCGATACGGTCGCAGGTTGGAATCCTGCCTCGGGCATGGATGTGTGTGATGTCCTTAAGTTAGTTAGGTTTCAGTAGTTCTAAGTTCTAGGGGTAAGGATCGCAGCAGTACTTCAGAGGAGGACGGACAAGCGTAGTTTAGGCTGTCTCTCAGTAGATGCGTTGCAGCTTCTAATATTCTACCAATAAAACGCAGTCTTTGGTTCCCCTTCCCCACATTTTCAGTCTCTTCTTTCCAGTTTAAGCTGTTCGTGATTGTAATTCCTAGTTATTTAGTTGAATTTACGGGCCATTAGATTTGACAGATTTGTCGTGTAATTGAAGTTTAACGGATTCCTTGTAGCACTCATGTGGATGGCCTCATTCTTTTCATTATTTACGGTCAATTTCTAATTTTCGCACCATGGAGACATATTTTGTAAATAGTTCTGCAATTTGATGACTTTAATAGACGATAAACGATATCACCATTTACAAACAACCTATGAGGGCTGCTCAGATTGTCACGTAAATCGTTTATACAGATAAGGAACAGAAGAGGGTCTACAACACTACACTTTTAGAAAAGTTTCCCTTACAACATTATTACCCAAAATATTCTAAATTCAAAAATAACCAGCCAAAATACCTCCAAAGTTTGGTATTAAGGATTTAGAAAATCCACTACTTAGACCCAAAAATGATAACGAAGAGTGATTTACGGACTGAATTCTTTTTTGTCTAGTTAGATATCGTAAACTACTTGCGTGATATACATCAAGAATACTGACAAACCTTTCCTTCATTTTTTATAAATTTTTGAAATTGGAAAATCTTCATCTTTTGTTAAGTTTGGGGTTGGTTATCTCTGATAGTACTGAACATAAAAAATTTATTTTTCCACATTTTGTAGATCTGTATGAAAGTAATTAACTCTAGAAATTTCAACACAGATGTTTGACTGTGAACAAAGATATGACTTTTTGAAAATGAGGAAGTAATTCATAGCACACTACAAAAGATCTTATGGCTGTTGTCTAATTCATGTGTGGTATTGGCTAGATGTATCAATTATTAGTGAAGTTAAGGTACTGAATTATATGCAAAAAACTCAAAAAATTACTGAACTGAACATTTATATTATCTCGACAAATTTAAAGTAAATATTTTCGTTTAACATACATTTAAGATGCGGTGCTTCCTAATCCTAATGGTGATTGTTAAGAACACTTATTTCTTCACACAACATTTGTGATATGGAATAAGAAGTCCCTGATGTTGTAATAAGTGCAAGCACTGAAAGCTTCCTTAATACGTTTTTATAGGTAGTCAAACTTTGTCACTAGTGGATTTCTTGAGTGACGTTCTAAAGCCAGCAGAGTTGTAGAAATGCACAAAACATCATTGTTTTCCAAATTTGCATAACATCTAACAAAGCTACCCGCAATGCTAAGAAATTTGTGGAATTGTCTCATTCCTTTTATTGCTATATACATTTAAACTCTAGTTTGAAGTATTTTTTTATATGAAGAACTACCTCCTAATGAGAAAGTAGGTGATGCCGTTAATTATCCTTACAAAAGGCATACTGTAGGAATTTGCTCTGTACTCTGGCTTTATTCACTTCACGTTTTGTTGTACCTCCTACTCCATTGCATGCATTTTACCATGGCAAGAGGTAAAAGAATGCCATTTGGCCTCCAACTCGAAGTATAGTTTGTAGCTGCGAAGATTTGAAAAATTCCTTTTTGTTCTTGTATTATCTACCACTTCCATCTGAAAATAATATGAGCTTTTCAACCTTGGGCAAATTTTCTTTTGTGTAATTTGTTACATACTTTTGAAACACATGGACCACCGAAGTGTTGAGTTCCATGTAATCTCTTAGAATGCAAATTGAAGAACTCTACACTTCATCTTCCTCATTTTGAACTGTGGAACAAACGGATGCACTGTTGCCTCATCATTGACCAATTGGTAGCCTCGTATTTCATCTTGATAACGTAAAGTTTTCTGCAAAATCAGCGAGGACCATCCATTCAGTTTCATGAAGTTGTGCTTTTATGTCCTTCAAAAACTTGCTTTGGATTTTAGAAACATAGTGGTGACTTCTAAGTTACCAATTAACGATTCTAAGTATTCTTCCTGAGATTTTACCACTGTTATCATTTCAGACTTGTTATTTGCGACCCAGTGTTTGAAGATAATAGTGTGGGGCATTTCCTCCTCATACCCACTAAATAATCCAAGAGCGGTTTCTACATCAGGGCATTTATCACACAAATTGTCTTAATTGTTAGTGTTTTGTACCCACAGTCGTCAGTTTGACATTTTAATGGTATAATCAAACACATATCGAGTGTCTTCCTCAGGTGCTAGCCAAAATACACTACTTAAGGGAAAAGTGACAAAATTTTGACATTCCAATTTTGAATCAAGGATAAGCATATTTGAAAGCTACATAAGTTCATTTAAATCTGACAGCACTAGTCGTTTCTGCCTTTTTACTTTAACTCGATTTGTATCAACTCTTTTCCTGTCTTTGCTACCAAGGCCCATTCTACTATTTTTGTGTCTTTAAAAAACTGCTGAATCTTTTCAGTTGTTTCTTGACTTGTAACTACTACTTTCTTCTTTCCTAAAACTGGTAGATGCCTTCTTTTTTTCACTAATTTTCAGGTTAGTCTAAGTAAATCAGAAATGTAGAATTCATGAACTACATTTTCTCTGGACCGAGAGTGAAGGAGCAAACGTAAAATTATAACATTTTTCTCTTTAGCTGTGTGTGAACACTTACTTTTTAATTTCTCTATTAAGCTCAAATATTCCGTCTCAAATGATTCTGGAGGAAAGTTTTCTCCTTTTTTAGAAATGCTGGTGGTATCTGCATTATTAACGCATGATTCTAAGTGTTTTCTCATTTTGTCTGAAATTCATTGTATCTTGCTTTCAATAGAGCTTTACTTTTTCCACTACTCAGTTTTCTTGTTTTTGACGCAGTGGGTACCTCTAAATTACAACAAGCCAAATCTAGCTTTGTCATTAGGAATATAAATGTCATTAAAAAGGTTTCGTAATTCGGGTTCTGGATACAATATATTTGAGTAACAAGTAGTGCACGGGGAATATTTCCGGGTATCACTCGAACTTAACAAGGACAAATGTTCAAGTTTCATTTCCCTCAAACCAATGTTTTATTATCCTCAATCTTTAATAGTAACTGGCTTTTTATGAGCTTTGAGTGGATCAGAGCATTTTTGCTCCAAAATGCGGTTGCACTTCAGAATAAATTTGTTCTCGTGATACAAACTTATGATACAGAAGAACTCACTTGTGATTTAAATAGTGTTTTCCTATCTTCAGCAAAGTCAATTACATTTTTACGTGGTTTGAAAGTAAACCACCACCTTTTTGTGACACACTTCGATTACTATCTGCATTACAATTAGTTTTTCAGATTTATTTATTATTTAATTTTAAAATTATTTTAGATAATTAAAAATTACATTCATGACAAAAGCACATAACATATTCTACACTCTCAATGAAGTATGTACATCCACTATAACAGAGGTTTCTGACAGACTGACGACAAAAATGTCACACTCAGCAAATGTAGTGGGGGTACACAGCTGATGTACAGACTTGTCAAAGATTGCTAGGCTCCTGTGCATACTTCTTACTCTGTCCACTGAGCTCCTGCACACACTTGTCTTAAAGACTTAACTCATGCACAAAACTGTAGTCTTCTCAATAATAGAGAAATTTACTATGTATATTAATTTTATTTTAACATTTTCAACTTGTAATAATATGCTAACTAATTGAGAACATACCTAGATATAAACAGGGATTTTTTTTTAACACAGAGCAAAAACAACAGCTCCCATTATTTAATATTTTGTTATTAAAGTAAATAGTATGAGAGAAATATATGGTGATAATGTTAGAAAATGAAGTCTACAACTAAATTTTATTACAGTGACACCATAAACAATTTAAATAGGCAACTACCATAAGATTAGTTGTAGCTTAATGTGATTAATTTCCTCATTTTCAAAACTCATATCTTTGTTCACAGTCAAATATCAGTGTTGAAATTATTACAGTACTTTGCTTTCATATATTGTGTACAAAATGCACAATATAACATTTTTGTATGCAGTATTACCAGAGATAACAAGCCCCAAGCCTGAAAAAATGAAATTTTCATATTTCAAAATGTTATAAATAATGAAGGAAACACTTGTCAGTGTTCTTGCTCTATACGATATCTACGCAAAAAAAAAAGGAATACTCTCTGATAAATCACTCATTGGTTTTTATTTTTGGGTCTAAAAAGTGGATTTTCTAAATTTTCAATGCCAATCCTCGCCTGTTATTTTGACTAATTATTTGTGAATTTAAGGTACTTTCCTTAACAAACAGTATTCTAGAGAAGAATTTTCTAAAAACAATCATGTCGGTTTCAGTTTAGTAACATAACCCAGCACAGAGATATTCAGATTAACGCTAAAGTCTTTAAATAGAAAAACTGTCGCCATTCAGTGACGGTGTCAGCTATTTTTTTTTTTAAAAGACGTTTTTAGCTTCTCAGTTATACGGACATCACATATAAGAATTAAAATATTGCAACCCTTGTTCACTAAAGTACGAGCAGCCCTTAGCGGCTCCCCATCTTACTTACAACTATTCATGACGTCACCTTTCCGGCTTATATCCTTTTTAATGTGTGACTTGTAAGTACTGCATCTTTTTCCAGTCAGTACAAACTTTAATTTTATTAACGTATTATATACCTAATATGTTTTAGAACAGTTAGTCTAATTCTGAAAAAGACGCTCATAGTAGCGTCGAAACCTGGTCCATTTTGACTTAATATTTGTGACCGAGGGCTTGTTTGTTCTAATATAATTCTTACACGGTCACTGAGCCTTAGCAACTATGTTCAAAATTTTATTTTTCTAATGTGTTTTCCTGCGAGGTAGTTATCCCTGGATGAAAATTAATTGAACTAACAAACTCTGGGGGATTTCATGTAACAATGCAAGCACTTTTTCTAATGTGTTTTCCTATGAATAAGAAAAGTGACACAAACAAGTTTTAATTCTTTATTACCAGGGACCAACAACATTATCACAATTACATTAGTTATAGTACAGATTTAAAAATGCCTCCATTGACTTGTAAACAGCGGTACACATCCGTGGCCCATGTTCCTTCTAAAGTGGTGAAAGACTGCAGGAGTCTCCTTAATTCCTACTGCTAATGCTATTATCCGGGCAACTAGACCCTCTTCTGATAAAACAGCGGTTTTGTAAAGAAGGTTGCACATCTCTCGTTACACGAAAAAGTCCAGAGGTGTCAAATCAGGGAACCGAGTAGGCCATGGTACAGGACCACCGCTTTCCCGTCCACTTTTCTAGGAATTGTAGGTTCCAGAATCGACGCACAGGAGGTCTGAAACGTGCGGGCGCCCCGCCATTCAGGAACCGTATGCGTTGTTTCGCAGCGCGTGGGACGTTATCCAGCAACTCTGGCATTGCCCGGGAGTGAAAATTGTAGTTTGTCATTTAGAGGCGCAGGTAGGAGATATTGTCCGTTTAAACAGTCATCAACATTTGCGCATATATTCACCTAGAACCACAATTGATGAGCTGGAGTATATGTGGCATGTGGTTTAACCTATATGAAAATTGTAGATGTTGATGACCGCTTGACGCCCGAACGTTGCTTCATCTGTTAACAGTATGCAGTACGGGATTTTAGGATGCATTGGACACTGTTCCAGGTACCACTGAGAAAACTGCTCCGAGTGGGCAGTCACCTGGTTCCATGTTGTGCACTTGCTATAAGGGAAATGGATTAACAATTCCTCATGGTCTAAACATTCTGCGTGGTGTCTGTTTGTTCTACAGTATATCGTGCCTCCCTACCACTTTCGCGCAACGACGCTCTGAGCGTGTTTTTTAGGAAATTGACTAGTTTGAACCTGGGACCTGTTGCTGGTAAGGAGAAGTCAGACCACACATGGCATGTAGAATTCAGAAGAGTTCAGCGAGACTAGCGATGATATAATCAAATACTTAATGATTTCAGCGTCAGCTCCACTGCACTCCCTGTAAAAGAATCTTAATACTAACTAAATTTAGTGGAAGGGGTTCAAGGCTTTCCTATTTTTAGTTAGCTGCTAAAATAACGTCGAAAAAGCAGTTAAGTTTACTATTGGAATTTTTATTCTACTCACAAAACATTGTTTATAAATCGCACTGTTGATAAAAGGAAATATTTTAAAACAGGATAATAAAAACCAACTGTGTTCAACAAAAATGTGAACGAATATTCCCTGAATGGGTTTCCAAGTTCTACATTGGATCGAAGGATGACCTATGCCATATCACATCTATAATCTAGGTTTAAATTAAGTTTCACAAGAGAGAAAACTATCAAAATGGTCTACAGTGACCCTCAATTATCTTTAATTACTTATCTAACTTGTCGTAAATTACAGTGGCTGATGTGGCTTCTCAGTAATTATATAACAGAAAAATCAACGCGTTTCAGATTTTAACTTCAAGTGAAAAATGTGAACACCATGAGCTTTAATTGACGATCGACACTAGTATTACGTAAAGGGGATGTAACAGATGAGACTTCTGCAGCTCTGAGTGAAGCCTTATACGCTCAAAAATGCGGCATCGCGTGCGTTCATTACCTTGTCGGTGTTCGTCAGGGGGCAGAGGACAGCACAGCTCCACTCACCTCGCTGTCTCGGAAGCAACTCTCCAGCAACTCTCCCCTAACTTCTCCTTACTACAATTTATCGAAGTTGGTTTAAAAAAAAACTATCTGGCTGTGTTTTCATCTGACCAATCAGGGTCTCAATGTTAACCTTAAGCTCTGCCTACAAAAATTCTGTCTATCCAATGAGAAACGTTATACTTTTCGTGGTGGGGCAATGTTTTTAAGGTTTGCAACGTAACAGAGAAGCGAAAAAGTCTCACGCTAAGACTTGCAGCAGGTGTGGTCCTTTTAGCATTCGTCTGGAGGGCTCTATCTTTTAACGTGGGCTGGGGGGGTGGTCCTAACGTAACAGTATCCAAAAAAAACTCCCAACCAAGGAGAGGGTGACATATAGGTAGATTTTCCAAAATCTTTATTAGCATTTTCAGTAACATGATAAGTCCTATATGCGATGATATCACGGTCGACAAAGCTCTCAAGTCCACTTACATTTGGAATAAATAAAAAGAAGGATACTATAAAATCTGTTGCTTCACACTCCTTACTTGATGGACCATCAGTCTTCTGTGGATGCAGATTGAACTTCAGCATTGACATTAACGATTCCTTCACACATGGCAACGGATGGTTGACAGTTGCTATTGTACGAGGTGGTTCTGGTGTTCCAAATGTAAGTGGACTTGAGAGCTTTGTCGACCGTGATATCATCGCATATAGGACTTATCATGTTACTGAAAATGCTAATAAAGATTTTGGAAAATCTACCTATATGTCACCCTCTCCTTTTACCTTATATACACGTGGTAGACGTAAGTTATCAACTAATGAAACTGTATTTGTGTGGATCAAAGGCAAAGGTACATGTGAATATATAAAGTTTGTTGGTGATTGTACTGTGTATTTTCATAAATAAAACTTATTTACAAGACCCATTGATCTGTAGCGTAGCCCACTTGAGGTTAGGTTGGGAGTTTTTTTTTGGAATGCGGCCGCGCGACGTTCACGATATACAATGTATAAAACTATAGAAGATGTTGAAATGACTGCATCTGCAGCAGATAAAAAGAAGAATACTATAAAATCTGTTGCTTCACACTCCTTACTTGATGGACCATCAGTCTTCTGTGGATGCAGATTGAACTTCAGCATTGACATTAATGATTCCTTCACACATGGCAACGGATGGTTGACAGTTGCTATTGTACGAGGTGGTTCTGGTGTTCCAAATGTAAGTGGACTTGAGAGCTTTGTCGACCGTGATGTCATCGCATATAGGACTTATCATGTTTCTGAAAATGCTAATAAAGATTTTGGAAAATCTACCTATATGTCACCCTCTCCTTTTACCTTATATACACGTGGTAGACGTAAGTTATCAACTAATGAAACTGTATTTGTGTGGATCAAAGGCAAAGGTACATGTGAATATGTAAAGTTTGTTGGTGATTGTACTGTTAACCACTTGCGGGTGGTGTAGCCCTTTTTGTGCTATCGTAAGATCTATACTGTTCTTCTAGAGGGCTCTAGCTTTTAACATGGGCTGGGGGGTGGTCCTAACGTAACAGAGACGCGAAAAAGTCTCACGCTAAAAACTTGCGGGTGGTGTGCTCCTAGCAGTTAGCTGGCGACGTGGGTGTCCGTCCGTCCCTTATCGTAGGGCCTTCTCGCTTAACACGGTTCTGCTCTCGGCTTCTGTTCTCGTTTCTCCCCTCGGAACTGCGTCTGTCTCACGGTGGGAATGTATGACATGCATTTAGGCATTCTTGTGTTAGTCTGTGGTATTCCATTTGCTCACTCGTTACTCGAATTACTTTGGTTAATTTAATGTCACGATTTATTCGGACCTATGTGACATACTACTGGATTTGCTTATCATGTCAGGGTTTTCATGGAAGGTGTGGGATTTGCCTGACACCTTACAATGGACGTTTCTTTCAGTCGGCTGATTCATCCCCAAGTTACGCGCAATTGCACGAAAGCTGAGAGCGATTACGTCCTCTACCGGATTCAGAAATTCTCACACGTAATTATATCATTAGAGAAAAATGTTTATTTTGGTATCCCTTGCCAGCTCCTAGAATTTGTTGGTCGGAATAATTTTCACCTGTATACATATTTTTGACTGTATCTGTGTGTCATGTGAAACCGTAATGAATTCGCTAAAACATTTTGCTCAGTAGATTAAGAATTAAAGTCTCCACCGAGGAAGAGTAATATACCGGGAAATGGCGGTAAACAATAATTACTCCGCTTACAGAAGTCCTGAAAGTTGGACGTCTGATAGCGTAGTCCGAGCTAGGACTCTACAGCACATTCTCTGAAAGTGCCGTAACATTTCGCGGCAGCGGATTGGAAGCCGCGAGAGGCGAACAGCACTCTGCCGCCAAGTTAGGGGCTTTTCTCCGCTTCGTTTGCACAATAGGCAACTCTCGGCAGCGGCGGGGTGGGGTAGAGTTGTTTTGACAATTACAGTACGCCTCCGCTGCTAGCGACGGCTAACGGTTTCCCAGGCTAAATACCAGAGTTTCTCACGGGACGCGCCAAACTGCCGGGCTCGATCACGGAGCACACTTGCGTTCCGAGAACCGATTCTACATTCACTGTGTACTACGTCGGTTTCGTGTGAGGTTTACCTCTTCATTTCCTGTTAGTAATGGCATAAAATGCGAATAATTACATTTACATCTACAGCTACATGATTACTCTGCAATCGACAGTTAAGTATTTTGCATACGGTTCAGCGAACCACCTTCAAGTAACTTCTCTACCGTTCCAATCTCGCGCTTCACGCGGGGAAAACGAGCACTTAAATATCTTTCGGCAAGCTCTGATTTCTTTTATTTTATCGTGATGACCATTTCTCCCTACGCAGGTGGGTGCCGACAGAATATTTTTCAATTGGAAGAGAGATTTGTTGATTGAAATTTCACGAAACGATCCTGCAGCAACGAATAACGCCGTTGCTTTGATTGCCACCGCAATTCAGGTATCATATCCGCGGCGCTCTCTCCCGTATTTCGCGATAGTTCAAAACGAGCTCCCCTTCTTTGGACTTTTTCGGTGTCCTCCGTTAGTCCTTTCCGATGCACAGCCCACACCACGCAGCAGTACTCCAGAAGAGGGATGACAAACGTCGTATAAGCAGTCCTTCCTGCAGACCTGTTACATTTTCTGAGTGTTCTGCCAATAAATCACAGTCATTGGTTTGCTTTCCCCACATAATTACCTATGTGATCGTTAAAATTTAAGTTATTCGTAATTGTAATCCTTAAGTATTTACTTTAATTTACAGAATTTGGACGTGTTATTTATCATGTAACCAGAATTTAGAGATTTCTTTTAGTACTCATGTGCACGACCTCACTCTTTTATTATTTAAAATCAACTGCATTTTTCGTACCGTGGAGATATTTTGTCAAAATCATTTTGCAGTTGATATGGTCCATCTGATAACTTAACAAGAATGTAAATGATGGTATCATCTGCAAGAAATCTATGAAGGTAGCTTAGATTGTCTCCTATATCGTTTATGTAGATCAGGAATAGCAGAGAATCTCTAACACTTCCTTGGGGAACGTTGATATTACTTCCGTTTTACTCTCTGACTTTTCGTCAGTTACTATGAAATGTGACTTTTTTGACAGGAACTCACTTATGCCGTCACACAGCTGAGGCGGTACTCCATAGCCAAGTAATTTGATTAGAAGGTGCTTATGAGGAACGGTGTCAATAGCCTTCTGAAAGTCTACAAATATGGAATAAAGTATACATCCCCTGTCGACAGCACTCATTACTTCGTAAGATTAAAAAACTAGTTGTATTTCACAAGATCGATATTTTCTGAATCCGTGTTGGCTGTTTGTTAAAATAAACCGTTCTCTTCGAAGTAAATCATAATGTTCGAAAACAGTACTTGTTCCAAAATCCTACAAATCAGTGCTAGTGATATGGTTCTGTAATTCAGCGGATTACTCCTACTTCCTTTCTTGGGGATTGGAGTTTCTTATGCAATTATCCGGTCTTTACATACGGATCTTTCTACGAGCGAGCGTTTGTATACAAGTGCTAAGATCAAGCTATTGTATCAGCATACTGCTAAAGATACGAATCCTGGGATTTTTACTTCGTCCTCTTTGGTTACAGAATTTCGGGAAACTGTATTTAGTAACTGTCACTTAGTGGTAGTATAATCCGTGACATTGCTTTCTTTTAAATTTAGCATGCGTTTTTCAGAAGCGCGATGTTTTGACCCGTTTTGTATACTCCGGCGGATCAGGACAACCGCTTATTACTTTGTTTGCTGTACATCTCTCAATTGCCTTCGAAACTGTTGCTTTGAATTCAAACCACATCTTGTTTGCGCTTACCTTGTCAGATTGTAGGGGGTTGATACTGTGTCTTAGAAGAGCGTCAAGCGATTTAATATATTTTTTTAAATTTTTGGTGGATTTATGTATTTCGCTATTCAGTCTCACTACAACAGCCTTGTGACTAATCTCCGTATGTCTTGATGACCCCTGTTTGTTTAGGATTATTTGTTGCTAAAAGGTCATGTACGTTTTCGCAACTATTTACACTTCGAGCGAGCTCCCGGAGTAATTGTTCAGAATAGTTTTCGGAGGAAACGTTCATAACAATTTTGGATGACTGTTAATGCCTACGGCATTTTTCCAACAACTATAGCTGCATGAGTGGTGTACCTGTTTGAAATAAAAATGTTTTGTTTGAACTGCGAATCAGTTGTATGATCTGAATCAGGGCATCGGTAAAACGAAACTATTTTTATTTAATTGCCAAGCATAACCTCTACCCATATTAGCTCACAGGACCTAGCTACTTTAATTTCACTACAAGGTTACCAATTTCAGACACCTTTCAGAACACCGTTAGGTACTTATTAAAAATGTCTGTCTTTTTATTTTTCATTTCTGGGTTTAGCCAGCTTGCCGCAACGCTCACGATTTGAGATTCTTTGCTTTCTGTCAGGGTTTCAAGCTGGTGTTCTTCCCGAGCACAGCTGCGACCATTTACAACTACAATACCTTTTGTTTGTAGGTCAACCTTGCAATGTTTGCCCTGCATCCTTACAGATTGACGCCCTTTCTGTAGTACCCGAGATCCACTAACGTAAAAAGCGCCCATCCCCTTCATACATCCCCCGCTATCCGCGTAGCCGCTTCCGTACCCTGGCCTTCCGTACCCTGGCCTTCTGTACCCCGGACTTCTGTACCCTTAACTTCTGTTCCTGTGTAACAGTAAAAGAATTTCGGAGTACCCTTGACGGTGCATCGTATTTTCTTGTTATGAATAGTATACCACAAACACGTATAAATTTGATGTAGTGAGCCTTAAATACCAATGATACAGCAATCAGTTACTTTAAAGGTACTCCACAGCTCTAGTATAGTTTAAGAAATTCGTGTAACCATCGTCTGCTGCTTTTAGTGAACAAAGCTTTATTGATGATTATTTTCAAGTCAATCTATTTACCAAAAGACCATCACAATTAGGTATGGATCTATATATAATTATTTTTAGACTAGCGAATCGCCCCAGCATCGCACTGGTAGCACTAAGCCGCGGCCGGACGCTTTGTCTTGTGAGGCCGTAGTAAACGCCACATACCTGCCACACGAATCAGTGTGATGTAATCCGTATCAAAATCACAGCCGTGATTCTTGAAATGAGTATTCAAGTGTAAACAGCAATAATTTACACTGAGGTGACAAAAGTCATGAGATATCTCCTAACATCGTGCCGCACCTTCTTTTTTCCCCGTGCAGTAAAAGCAACTCGACGTAGCAAGGGCTCAACAAGTCCTTGGAAGTTCTCTACAGGAATATTGAGCCATACTGCCTCTATAGCCGTCCATAATTGGAAAGGCATTCTCGGTGCAGGATTTTGTGCACGAACTGACCCACAAATGATCAGTGGAAGGCCAAATCATTCGTTCCAAGTGTCCAGAATGTTCTTCACACCAATTACGAAAAATTGCAGACCCATGACAGAGCGCATGAAATTCGTGAATTGCTGCAAACAGTGTCCGAATAACAGAACATAATCATTTACAATCAATGATCGGTTCAGTTGGACCTGAGGACACAGTCTGTTTCATGTGCACACAGTCCACTACATTATGGAGCCAGTGTCTCGTGGACATCTTAGGCTCATGGCATTGTGGAATCTGCGCCACACTCGAACCCTACCATCCACTCTAACTGGAATCTACACTCAACTGACCAGGCCACCATTATCCAGTCGTCTAGGGTCCAATCGATATGGTGACGAGCGCCGGAGAGGCGCTGCAGGTGATGTCGTGCTGTCAGCAAAGGAACTCGCGTAGGTCGTCTGCTGTCATAGCCCATTAACGCCGGACTTCACCGTCACTGTCCTAGCGGACACGTTTGTCGTCCGTCCCACACTGATCGACGCAGTGTTGCTTATCTGTTAGCGCTGACAGCTCTACGCAAACGCCGCTGCTCTCGGAAGTTATGTGAGGGCAGTCGGCCACTTGTGTAGTCCGTGGTGACATGTAATGCCTGTAATTTGGTATTCTCAGCACTCTTTTGACATTGTGGAACTCGGAATATTAAATTTCCATATGATTTCCGAAGTGGAATGTTCCATGCGTCAAGCACCGACTACCATTCTGCTTTCAAAGTCTGTTTACTAACAGAATGAGATTTTCACTCTGCAGCGGAGTGTGTGCTGATATGAAACTTCCTGGCAGATTAAAACTGTGTGCCGGGCCGAGACTCGAACTCGGGACCTTTGCCTTTCGCGGGCAAGTGCTCTACCAACTGAGCTACCTAAGCACGACACTCCCCGTCCGCACAGCTTTACTTCTGCCAGTACCTCGTCTCCTGCCTTCCAAACTTTACAGAAGCTCTCCTGCGAACCTGTTCTGGAAACATCTCCCAGGCAATACCCTTCTTTCAGGAGTGCTAGTTCTGCAAGGTTCGCAGGAGAGCTTCTGTAACGTTTGGAAGGTAGGAGACGAGGTACTGGCAGAAGTAAAGCTGTGAGGACGGGGCGTGAGTCGTGGTTGGCTAGCTCACTTGGTAGAGCACTTGCCTGCGAAAGGCAAAGGTCCCGAGTTCGAGTCTTGGCCCGGCACACAGTTTTAATCTGCCAGGAATTTCTGTTAACTAACGTCGTGATCACATAATCACGTCGGAAACCTTTTCACATGAATCACCTGAGTACAAATGACGGCTCTGACTATGCGTTGTCATTTTATACCTTGTGTACGCGATACTACCGCCATCTGTATATGTGCAGATCGCTGTTCCATAAGTCTTGTCCCCTCGGCGTATAGATGCCGGCCAGGCTCTGCTGCCCTCTGGAGTTGTGGTGGCTGTTGCCTTGACAATGTTTCCTTCGGATATCACCTCCTCTGTAGCTGGCCAGCTCATAGGTGCCATCACTGCTACAAGGTGTCACTCAAAACGCCAATGAAATATGGAACAGATAACAATATATTTATTACACAGTCATAAATACTATAATTACAAATTATGTACGCAAATCTTCCTCGTATGTCAGTGTATCTCATAGGGGAAATCATTACAAAATCTCTACACCAGTTCCCTAGATAAGCCTTCACAGAGGCAGAAAAACGCGATAGGGGACTTCAATTTAGTAATATGTGTAGGTTAAGCATAACAATAACGTACCGAATGTTACATGTAGATGCTCACATAGAAATACACTATAGTAAAAAACGTTTTGATACGACAGAGTAACACATAAACAGTCATATTCTAGTTAAGAGCTGCCTTGTCAGGAAAATTTCCATCAAAAGCTGAAAGAAACCATCTTTCAGAGGTCAGCATATGTACGCACTGCACCACATATATGGGAAACGAATCTCTATTAAATTCGTCGACTGGCGCCGTTGAATCAGTTACACAATGGCCACTATGCCTTTACGTAAAATAATAAACTACTTTCTGTACTACCGTTCTCCACATCACATTTCGACACAGATGTGGCACAGTAATGCGACGCACATCAATAGGTCCAACATTTGAAAATGGGGCTTCTGCTGTCAAACGTGACAACAGCTCTGTTACAAACATGAGTATTTCAAAGAGGGTACTGCCCACTGACTGTAATGCGAACTCTGACACAGACATAAACGTTTGGTGTTTTACACTGAATTTCGTATCCCAAGAGAATGAATACGTTTCACACATTATGTGAAAAGAAGTATATGATAAAAATTTCATAGCTTACAACAAGCGGAACTAAACATTCGGTCATGGGAATTAAATGTGCTTACACAAAGCACGAGTGAGTATTACACATTTGCATTTGAAAGTTTGTAGCTACAGTAAAGGAATTTCACTGTGTAATACATAAAAAGAAGGTTATCTGTGAAACACATGAGCAAAGTGTTATCGGCATGAAATAAGGAAACGTTAGGAAAATACTTAGTCCGTTCTATGAAAAGCTACAGTGAGCTCATTATTCGCTGAAAGCAAGTGATGGCTGTGAAGTGAATTTCTTCGAGTACCGGTAATGTTAGTGATGATAATGAATAATCAGCCTTCACTTATATTCTTACGGTACTTCCTGCTTTTACGCATACCAAGGTCACCACATTCATCTACGAATTAATGCCAATTCAGTCTTGGTGCACTGTATACTATTTTAGACCACGCCCACTGACTACTATCGACTGAGGTTCCTACTGGTCTTTTCCTAGACTTCACCGAGAAGTTTGGAGTTTAGGAACGGAGCGATCTACCTACAAGCATAATACGCGTAGCAACAGCAGCAGCAACTTACAAACGCAAAGGAATTAGAGTAACTGAAAATGTATGTTGCAAATCTATAGTCCAGCGCGAAAGCTTCTTAATTTTATTTCGAATGCTTTCCTGCTCCTTTCAAATCAGCATTATTAAGCACCTTTGTCAGGTCTCACCACGCCCCTTTAGCAACGGGTAGACATCGTCTTGCTAACTCCCGCCTTTTCAGTCTCATACTGTAACTGAAAATCTTGTTTACTGATATTCACTGTCCATTGCTCTCCGTAATAACGTAGAATTTCATATCAGTGTTCTCTTAAAAATCAAGCTACCTGATAATTCACGGCTAATCACCTTTCCCCACTCAGTGCCCCCAGGTCTTTCTTCTTGGACGCTGCTACTCATGACCACTGCTCACCAAGATTCTCTCTTCACCCTCATACTCTTCGTGGTCCGTACTTCTGATTTCGTAAAGATACTGAGAAAAAACAAGTGGACCAAATTTTTTAGCCATTTCCCTTCTATGGTGCAAATTTTCCCCCTCCCTCCTTTCCGTACTTTTACCATGTTCAGCAACTGTTGATGTTCCACGACCAACTGAAGGAACCCATACGAGCAACCTGATGCCATCTTGCAACACTTGTTTTTAGCCTTTGAAGACCCCCCCCCCCCCCCCCTTTATCTTTCGTTGATCGCCTGCTCGCCTTTCTTTCAATTGATAAAACATTACAATTGATAAAAGTGAATATGATTAACTATTACTATACAATACGGGAATAACCTAAGACTGAATAACATTGTATGAGTGGGGGTGTAGAATTTCAGAAGTCCGAACGTGGTAGTCAAGCTAGAAACTCCGAAAGGGAAATGCTAAAGCTCAGTCTAAGTATAGTGAGGGCTCATTAAAATGAAATGGAAAGGCAAGGATTTCTGGTCAGATGAGTGTTGAGAAACAACGATAACAGCAGAAAATGTATAACTGGATTATTGTTCATTATGTATAGGAAGGTAGGGCAGAGGGTGAGTTACTGTGAACAGTTCAGTGATAGGGTTGTTCTCATCAGAATCGAGAGCAAACCAGCACCAACAACGACAGTCCAGGTATACATGCCGACGTTGCAAGCTGAAGATGAAAAGATAGAGAAAGTTTAAGAGGATATTGAATGGGGAATTCAGTGTGTGAGATGGAAATATAATAGTCATGAGGGATTGAAATACGTTTTTAGGGGAAGAAATGGAAGAAAGGGTTACATGGGCTTAGTACTAGAAATAGGAAAAAGACTAAATGAATCTGCAATAAGTTGTAGATATTGATAGCGAATACTCTGTTCAAGAATCACAACAGGAAGAGATGTACTTGGAAAAGGCCGGGAGGTACAGGACGATTACAGTTCGATTACAGTTCGATTACGTCATGGTCAGGCAGAGATTCTGAAATCAGGTACTGGACTGTATTCTGGAGTAGACATAGACTCAGATACAATCAAGTAGTGACGAAGAAAAGGCTGAATTTGAAGACACTAATCAGGAAGAATCGTTGCAGAAGAAGTGGGTTACAGAAGTACTTAGGAACGAAGTTCTCTGAGGCTATAGAAACTGCGAATTGCTCAGGGGGCAGTTCAGGTGAAGAGGCGAGGCAATCACAGAAGCTGGAAGGAAAAACAGGTGCAAAGAAAGTTAATGTGAGGAAACCACGGGTAACGAAAGAAATAAATCAGCTAATCGACGAAAGAATCGACGCTCCGGTAAATTCAGGAATAAAAAAAACACAAGTCAGCTAAGGCGAAATGAATGCATGAAAAATGTGAAGAAACTGAATGAGAAAAGATTGTCAGAAGGACTAACTCAGCAGCTAGAGAAGTGGCTCTGAGCACTATGAGACTTAACTTCTGAGGTCATCAGTCCCCTATAACTTAGAACTACTTAAACGTAACTAACCTAAGGACATCACACACATCCATGCCCGAGGCAGGATTAGAACCTGCGACCGTAGCGGCCGCGCGGTTCCAGACTGTAGCGCCTACAACCGCTCGGCCACCCCGGCCGACAGCTGGAGAAGTCAAAGTAACCTTCGGCGGAATTAAAAGCAAGAACGGTAACATGAAATGTGCAACGGAAATTCACTGTTAAATGCAGAGGAGAGAATGGTTAGGCGGATTGAGCACATTCAAGGCTTCTATGAGGGCGAAGACTTGTCTGCTGACGTGCCAGAAGAAGAAACAAGAGTCGATATAGAAGAGATGAGGGATCCAGTAGTAGAATCAGAATTAAAAGATCTCGGAAAACTTAAGGTCGAATAAGGCTGTAGGAATAGATAACATCCCATCAGAATTTCCGATATTATTTGTGGAAATGGGGAAAAAATATTATTCACGTTGGTGTGTAGTCTGTGATTATGGAGATGTACCAACTAACTTTCGGAAAATACATCCATACAATTCCGAAAAACGCGAGAATTATCGCACAATCATCTTAAAAACTCATACATCCAACTTGCTGACAAGAATAATACACAGAAGAATAGTTGCAAGTCTTCCTGCACTTCGCTACAGTTTTCTAGCGTCGTGACTTCTCTTTTGGCACCACATCTGCACACACAAGTCACTTGATTGCAGGGACGGTGGACGAGGGGCATTAGCTCTGACGCCACGTTCAATCACATGCCAGATGTGTGGACCAGACGTGGCGAGTTTAGGCGCAAACATATTAATTGGAGCACGCCACTGTGTTCCTCGAACCAGCTATCACACTTCTTGCCTTGCGACATAGCGCACTGTCTTGCTGAAAAATGCTCCTGCTGCCGGGACACATGCCTGTCATGAAAGGGTGTACGTGGTCGGCAACTAGTGTGCGATACTCTCTGCAACCAGTGTACGACACTCTTGGCCGTCATGGTACCTCCACCGGGCCCATGGATGTCTTCATGAATGTTCTCCTGAGCATAATGGAGCCGCCGCTACGACTTAAATAGCAATGAGACACTCCTGGAATTGACCATCTCATACAAACACCAGGATGTCACACTTTGTAGGCATATGAAATCCACAGTACAGGTTTCTAGGAGCTGGAAGACGACAGATTCGCGTCCTCCGATCGCCATGATGAATAATATATTCGGATTCATCAGACCACGTAGCGCCCTACCACTGCACCACCGTCCAGTGCCGATGGTCACGTGCCCATTTCAGTCGTAGTTGTCGAGGTCGTGGTGTTAACATTGGCATGTGCATGGGTCGTAGTTGCGGAGACCCATTGTTAGGTGTGTTCGGTGCAGTGTGTGTTCACACACACAGCTGTACATCCGCCACAGTCTGCCGCCTGTCCTGTTTTACCAGCCTGCCCAGCTTTCGACGTCCGACACCCTAATGACGGGTGGCCGCCCAACCCCACAACGTACGGGCGTGGTTTCGCCTTGGTTTCACCACGGGTTAAAGACACTCACAACAGCGCTCCAGCACTCCTCGAACAGCCGACAGTTTCCGAAACGCTCTCACCGAGCCTCGAGGCCATCAGAACGTGCCGTTGTGATACTCAGATAAATAGCGCGCCTTCCCCATTCCACACACTGCCAGCGAACTCGGCGATAACACATGCACCGTGCATGAGTCACACTAGCAGTCATTCCTCACCAGATGACACTGTTATCGCCTGGACAAGTTTATATCGATAGCGGGTTGGTGGTCATAGTGTTCTGTCTTATCAGTGTGTTGTGAAAAGTAATGGTCGTATAACACTCCCCTGGGGCAAGTCTGAAGTTATTTTACGTTTGAAAACTTCTCTCCGTAAAAAAAGAAGAAAAGTGCCATGTTCAGTTTTCTAGAAACCCTTCAGCCCAGTCACACAGCTGAATTCAAAGAATGTGTCATCTACATGGGTACATGTGTGCCTGTAACTGCTGCTTTCTGGGGCTCGCGGATGAACGGAGCGAGTTGGGTTTCGCACGGTCGTTGTATTCTGAACCCATGTTAATTCCTATATTTCAGCCTCCAGAACTGTCATAATACGTGAGCATAAATCACGTTCAAAAATTCCAGAGAAACCGAAGTGAGAGATAGAGGCCTATAGTTTTATGCGCCTGCGTGACGACCGTCCTTGAAAACGGAATTGACCAGCGGTTTCTCCAATCATTAGGAAGTATTCGCTCCTGAAGAGACGTTCTGTACTGTGCTGCTAGAAGAAGAGCAAGTTCTTTAACAGACTCTGTGTAGAGTATAACTGGTAACCAGGCAGGCCCTGTTGCCTTTCCTGTATGGAGCGATTTCGGTTGATTTTCTATCCCACGGTAATTTATTGCAGTGTTTGTAATTCAGTAGCTTGTGCGACTACAGTGTGACCTTCCTCTGTGTAACTGTTTCGGAAAGAGATGTTTAGTAAATTGGCCTCTTCTGTGAGATACAGACAGCATCCACGATTACAGAAGTGACTTCGTAACTTGTATAAACACAGCTAACATGGTGGTTGTATGACGTGTGCGACGATATCATGAGTACTTTTTGGCGAGAGAATATGTCTATGCTATAAACGCATCTTCCTCTGTGGTATTACGGGCCAAAAAATAGTCTCTTTCTGTGCTATACCTCACCAGAAGGGGTAGAAATATCTGCATAAATGACATCTTGTGTTCGAAAGGGTACAACCAATTTGGCGTTTGAGACATTCCACAATGATCGAGAGCGGATCCCATACTAAAACTGAAATCCAAGTGCAAAATTCCCAAAAGATTATGCCAGTTCCATACTGACATCACAAAAAACAATCTTTTGCTTCAGTAAATTCGTCTACTCACTATTACGCTCTAGTTTCACTTATATCAATACAGCATATTCCGAGGAATTTGTAAGGTGTCAGGCAAATCCAACACCTTCCATGAAAACCCTGACATTATAGCAAATTCGGCAATATGTCACGTAGCTCCGAATAAATCCTGACATTAAATTAACCACAGTAATACGATCAACGAGTGAGCAAATGGAATACCACAGACTAACACAAGAACGCCTAAATGCATGTCATACCTTCCCGCCGTGAAACAGACTCAGTTGTGAGGGGAGAAACGAGAACAGAAGCCGAGGGCAGAGCCGTGTAGGCTAGAAGGCCCTACGATAAGGGACACCCACATCGCCGGCCAAACGCCAAGAGCATCCCCAGCCCATGTTAAAAGATTGAGCCCTTCAGAAGAACAGTACAGATCTTACGAAAACACTTAAAGGGCCACACCAGCTGCAAGTTTTCGCGTGAGACCATATGCGTCTCTGTTTCGTAGCAAACATTAAAAAAGATTGCCCCACCACGAAAAGTTTAACGTTTCTCATTGGATAGACAGAATTTTTGTAGACGGAGCTTAAGGTTAACATTGGGACACTGATTGGTTAGTTGAAAACACAGCCAGATACCTTTTTCTCAAACCAACTTTAGTAAACAGTAGTAAGGAGAAGTTCGAGAGAGTTGCTACCGAGACGGCGAGGTGTGTGAAGCTGCGCCGCCATTCGACCTGACGCTGCCTAACCACTGACAAGGTAATGAACGCACGCGATGCGGTATAAGAGCGCATAAGGCTTCACTTATAACTGCAGAAGTCTCATATGTTACATCCCCTTTTTACGTAACACTAGTGTCGATCGTCAATTGAACTTCATGGTATTCACATTTGCCACTTGAAGTTAAAATCTGAAACGCGTTGATTTTTCTGTTATATAATTACTGAGAAGCCACATCAGCCACTGTAATTTACAAGTTAAATAAGTAATTAAAGATAATTGAGGGTCGCTGTAGACCATTTTGATAGTTTTCTCTCTTGTGAAACTTAACTTAAACCTAGATTATAGATGTGATATGGCATAGGTCATCCTTTGATCCATTGTAGAACTTGGAAACCCATTCAGGGAATATTCGTTCACATTTTTGTTGAACGCAGTTGGTTTTTATCATCCTGTATTAAAATATTCCCTTTTATCAATAGTGCAATTTATAAACAATGTTTTGTGAATAGAATAAAAATTCCAATGGTAAACTTAACTGCTTTATCGACGTTATTTTAGCAGCTAACTAAAAATAGGAGAGCCTTGAACCCTTCCACTAAATTTAGTTAGTATTAAGATTCTTTTACAGGGAGTGCAGTGGAGCTGGCGCTGAAATCATTAAGTATTTGGTTATATCATCGCTAGTCTCACTGAACTCTTCTGAATTCTACATGTCATGTGTGGTGTGGCGTCTCCCTACCAGCGACAGGTCCCAGGTTCAAACTAGTCAACTCCCTAAAAAACACGCTCAGAGCGTCGTTGCGTGAAAGTGGTTGGGAGACACGACTTAGAACAAGCAGACACCACGCAGAATGTTAGAAATTTATCTGATACATTCTGGAGGCTGAACACTGAAATTGTTGTATGAAATCAACCGCTTTCATATTACGAGGTTCTCGAAGTTTTATACCTTCCGATTACCAAAATCGTATACTTGCTTCCGGTTCTTCTAGGCGCAGAAAGCTAATAACACTGTCATCCCGTTTAAACATACATCATTATTTCATAGAGATCACCATCTATTGCCACGTTGTAGCGGCAGTCCAATGTTTTTGTCCATGGATACCGCTAGCAAAAAATGAAAATCCCCTGAATGTTCCATTGCTACAGGTACCAGACATCCCAGAGAGAACCGCCACACACGTTGATGTCCTAGAGCAGTCGCTGATACAGCCTCCTAAACCATACAGAGGCTCTGCCTCTGCTGAATGTCTCAATCCATTGGAGCCCGGCAGCTGCTCTACCATTTTAGGGCGGTTTAAAAAAGCTGTTACGCTTTCTGAGTCATTTGAAGGAACCATTGTTAATATGCTCCAAAACATGTTCCCACAAAGCAGACACATCAATTTAAAAGCATACATAGAATACAGGACCGAAATCATTCATAAAACAACAGAAAGCCCATATTTATCTACATTTTCTATTTTAAAACGCAAAATTTGATCTCAATAAAATTAATTTCACTAATTACGTTGGAGAATGACAAAGAATGTTACAAACACAAACACAATTCCCAGTTTCCAAATACCAATTGGAATTTCTTTCAAAGGTTAGACGGCCACAAATTTTTGTAGGTAACTTCTTCACATCAATTACAGACGCTTATTTTCCATAAATATCTAATACAGAACGGAATTCCACGTAGAGCTGTTAGTGTATTTCGTTGGTAATACTCGAGTTTAAAATCTCACCTTGGTTCCCCACTGTAACTGACGGTGAGAGAAATGGATTCAAATGGCTCTGAGCACTATGGGACTTAACTTCTGTGGTCATCAGTCCCCTAGAACTTATAACTACTTACACCTAACTAACCTAAGGACATCACACACAACCATGCCCGAGGAAGGATTCGAACCTGCGACCGTAGCAGTCCCGCGGTTCCGGACTGCGCGCCTAGAACCACTAGACCACCGCGGCCGGCGACGGTGAGAGAGATATTAACTACTTGCACTATTAATTTTCTGGATGAACAGCATAATGTTCCAACATTTTCTCAACTATCAAATCAGTATGATGATTCCTGTTTATTTTAATTTCTCATTTCAATGTACGCATATTCACAGACGCTTTTATATGAAAGTGACAGTTTTGAATATCTGCTAAGTTTTCAGAGGTTTCCAGTTCTTGTGACCTGGTGTATTAAATGCAAAAGAATGCTATACTGAAGAAACATATTCTCTCTAAAAGAAATGTAATACATATTAACACAAAACGTTGACCTTAAATCATGTATTTTATCTCGGTTCCTGCACAAGAAAACACTAGTTGACACTTTCTATACAGGCAAACTTACACTGAGAGAAATATCACAAAGAAATTAATGTAGAGTAATGAAATTTCTGGAATACATCTGCCTAGTTACCAAATGTAAGTGATTAACATTACAAGAAAATAGATTAACGCAATCGCGAGATACGACATTGCAAATGTGAAATGCTGGTACAGTAGTAATAGGTGTAACTGCGTGAATGTTGCATTCAAGCATGCAAACGTGTTGTTCCCGGGCAGGATGTCTGTTTGTGAGATGGAGTTCCATGAATGTTGCACTCGGCCGGTCAACACAGGTGGGGTGATGCTGGAGATGTAGTGAAATGATGTTCAGTATGATTTCGATTGGAGACAAATCTCGTGATCGAGAAGGTCAAGGCAACATGTTTTGTTACAACAGTGGTGCGTGTGTAAGCGTTATCCTGCTGTACAACACCTACTAGAATGGTGGCACAACAGATCGAACCATCAGATTGGCGTACAAATTTATAGTCAGGTGCGTGGGATAACCACGAGAGTGCTCCTGGTGTCATACGAAATCGCACACCCGACCATAACCACAGGTGTAGCTCCAGTGTGTCTAGGCAGCAGACGAATTATATATACGAAGACAGTAACTTGTTCTCGCAAGAACAGTTACTGTTGATGACAGTGCAGCTTTTCCCTGGAATAAATGATGATTAACTGACAGCCTCAGCTGCCGACAGGTGTTGTTGATATACCTCGACGTGGACAGCTGAAAATGTGTGCCCCGAACGGGACTTGTCAGTTAATTATCATTTAATCCAGGGAAAAGCTGCATGATCATCAACAGTAACTGTTCTTTCGAGAACAAGTTACTGTCTCCGTATATATAGTTAAAGGCTACCCAGCCATTGACCTTCGTCTGGGCTGGCCGAAGTGGCCGAGTGGTTCTAGGCGCTACGGTCTGGAACCGTGCGACCACTACGGTCGCAAGTTCGAATCCTGCCTCGGGCATGGATGTGTGTGATGTCCTTAGGTTAGTTAGGTTTAAGTAGTTCTAAGTTCTAGGGGACTGATGACCTCAGAAGTTAAGTCCCATAGTGCTCAGAGCCATTTGAACCATTTGAACCTTCGTCTGTGCGAATGCGCACAGGTTGCCCAAACTCTTACGGGAATCGCCAAAGCGTGCGCGAGTAATGAGTGGGTGGGCAAATGTCTATAAGTTACAATACATATGTAGTATTGTGGACTGTTGAGAATGTGAGTCTCACGGGAAGCGTGCAAGGGATAAGTCCCTGCAGTCGCGCAATTCATCTGTGTCCTCGGTGGCTCAGATGGATAGAGCGTCTGCGATGTAAGCAGGAGATCCCGGGTTCGAGTCCCGGTCGGGGCACACATTTTCAGCTGTCCACGTCGAGGTATATCAACAATACCTGTCGGCAGCTAAGGTTGTCAGTTACTCATCATTTAGCAGACTAATTGGTTGAAGATGCTAACCTGGCCTCTAAATAACCAACACACGGCAGCGAGACAGAACTGACTTTCATTCTAAAACACAACAGACCTCCACCCTGCCCTCCAATGACCTCTTGCTTGCACCACTGAAGTTACAGATGGCGGTAGAATGCACGCTAAAGGGCGTGTGTCGTGGAGCTGTCCTTGAAGTGTAACGTCCTCTTAGAAAAATTTATGAATTACTGTGCTGATAAACCTCTTACATTATTTGATGTTCAAGCAGCCGAGCAAAACTGAACGTACTCATTCACTAAAGTGACACACAATATTTTTAGCGCAACGCAATCTGACTTTCAGTAATCCCTACAAAAGACTGGCCCTGACTAACAATAACCTATACCTTTCATGAATTCTTGCCTCACAAAAATCTTCGTTACTCGGAACTACTGCAATACAGCGAGGGCCAATACTGCCAGCTAAATAAAAGATTCTAACTACTGAAGACACTAACTATTGATAGGCATAGTTAGCAAATGAAAGATTTTGATAGAGAACAAACAATGTATTTACCTTAATAGTGTTCAAAAGTGATAACATATATCAGTTCATGACATCCAGTCTTACAAATTTACTGTCTCTGTCCAGATCATCCGCTCTCAAAACTCTGCCATCTCACTCCCCACATCTACCACTGCTGGCGGCTCACCTCCAACTGTGCAACGCTACGCGCTGTTAACATCCAGCTGCCCAACACTACAATAGCAAACAACAATGCAAACCAGCCACAGATTGCACACAGCACAGCCAGTGATTTTCATTCAGAGCGCTACGTGGCATTACCAATAAAAAACCTAAACAGCCTACTTACAGAAGCAACCGATTTGTAACAGTTCGTTGTCCCAGTATGCTGCCGACTCTTACTCCAGTGTCCAGTCTTCTTACTACTACACATTGTTGTGAGCACTGCTGCCAGAGATCTACACCTGTCATGTAAAATGTCTACCTTCTTGCCAAGTCTTTCTGCAGTACTGCAGACGGTACATCCACATTCTCGTAGCTCTATTACGTTACCTCACTCATACTCAGTGAGGTGCTGAAAATGGCGTCTTTGTCTTCTTAAAGGCATTTGTGACTAACATAAACTCGTCCAATCTCAAAGATAACTAACGCTCACGACCGTTACAGCGCGTATTTAAAGCAAACCTGATTCGTATCCTCATAATGGCGCTAGTTGTGCCACTCCTATGTGACATCTTCCTGATGTAGAAACATACCTGGTGTTGCAATGTGTTCCATCAGCGTAGATTTAGTTTATTTTAAACAAAACTAAAAGAAACTGTGTCACGGCCGATCCTAAATCACAAGAAAATAGCATGGGCGAAACTCACAACAAAATGATTTCTTGAACCTTCGCTTCTAATACATCTTCATTGTTACTTGCTGCAGCAGTCACAAATGGACATTTTGAGCAAAGTGTTTCAGTTTTTTGCTGAGACGGAGGTCGAAATATTCCGCATTTCCTAGCGCTTCAGGCTCTACGCCAAGTTTAAATGCACGATGTACACTTTTTGTAGACAGAACACTCCTAGACCATTCGCATGTTCCTTGGTATACTTTTCTTTCTCTCATTCAACTTACTGATGTACGCCTTCTTTCTGGATAGCCTATTATCTTATCTTGTACCTTACAGGTTCCAGAAGGCCAATTGTTTGCTGAATTTTACGACTAATGTGGAATTCTTTCTTCGTTGCGACACCTGTCTTTCTCCCTTTGCGAGACAAATATGAACCGAAAATTGATTGACTTTGTAGATCTCAGGAGTAAGATTTCCATCTATAGAAAGGATTAGAAAAACTCACCTTCTTTGTCTTTTGTCAACGATTCATTTCAGCTCCTTCGCATATAGTCCAGTAAACCTGCTGAATCTCTGAACATCCAGAAAGTAAAGGTTAAACAGACATCTATAGTTACTTTGTGCCATGATTTTTTCCTGCTGCCGTCGCATGTTTCAAAAATTGTGGCACAACTGAGAAAAATAATGTGTTTTCATCTGCCTATCATCTCCATTTGAATGTGTGTTTCAGAATTTTGGTTGCACCGTAGATTTATTCGTTGAAAAATTATGAAATTAAAATGAGGCGGAGTGTATTATTATTTTTGGTTATAGCAAGCATTTCTAAGGGTGTAGCTCGTGGGGTCCAATCGAAATAATGTGATCCTGTGAAAATGATCGTTACAGTATCTTCTGTCCTCTGTACAACAAACTCTTCGCAGGGGATGCTCAAAGTGTGGCTCATGAGTAGTAATGCTTCCTTGAAAACTAAGCATGGACTGCCGAAGCTTCTAGTGAAACACCACCACTGCTGACTGTTTCTAGTCAACGGTGACAGTGACTGTCGTACCGTATGCCACAGATTGCTGTGTTCCCACAGCCAAACGTTCTGTGCTTTAGGGGCAGGAGGCTGGTAAGCTTTATCACACCACACATTAGGAACGATCGTATGATTACCATTTGACCAGAGCTGTTCACATAACTATGCGATGCTATCCCATCCAGATGTGCTCTCATCTCAGAAGACAACGATACGGTGTGCATGCACGGCGCTTCACTTCGAGCAGAACTTGTACCTCGTTAACAACGTATTGCGAATACGGGGTGGTTATCATTACACTGCAGCTACTCACAAAAGTCAATGATGGGCTGTAATTATCGTACGACAGTGGAACTTAGTAGATATACTAATGCGTCAATGCAAAACCGAATTACTCCAGGAAAAAATTAGATCGAACTTCTGCCACCTGGTGAAAACCTCGCGCTGTGAAATCAAGAAAGATTATGCAGTGGATTAGGATTGGTCGGTAGATTGGTTGAATTTTTTTTGGGGGGTGGGGGGGGGGGGGAGAGGTATCAAACACGGTTATCGGTCCCATCGGATAAGGAAAGAATGGGGAAGGAAGTCAGCCGTGCCCTTTCAAAAAAACAAGTCCGGCATTTTCCTGGTGTGTTTTGAAGGGACTAGGAACAGGACGTGGGCAGAGAAGGTCAGACAAGTGAGTAAGGCATAATGTTGATTTTATCATTAACCTCCGCTTACACAGTTTGTGCAGTACGAGCAGTGAAGACATGGACGAGACGCTGCATCCGGAAAACGATTTGATGAAGCAGTTTCCGTGGAACCTGAGCCACGTGTTCCTGTACACTGGCTTCAGATTAGGTAGAAACCGAAAGTGTCCCTATTAAACGCGTTCTGTTAGATACCCACAGAGTCAAAAGTCACGTTGATTCAGATCAAGTGATTTTGGAACCCATGCATCTGTAAAACACCTAGAGGTAACACGTTCATCGAAGGTTGCATTAGGCAGATCTTTCATAGGGCGAGCGACAAGAAGTATTGCTCCATCTTGCATCAAAACGGTGGTTTCCACACAGATTCGCTTTTACAAAGCGGAAATCACATGCTGCACGAGGAGGTCTCGTCATGTGCAGATGTCACGGCATACCTCATAAACCCTCTGGATATATTTTTATCCCAAAAAGAACGGACTGAGAATAAAGGTGCTTATGAATCCACGCCATAGCCACATAAAACGAGCACGCAGTTTAACAATACCTCAGATTCGGTAGTTGGGTGTATTCACTGCACTCTGTAGTGTAAAATGAGCATCGTCACCTCATAGAATTTTGCCCTGGCGCATGTTACCAGCTACGATCCCTGCCAGAAACCGAAGAGCAAATTCAGAACGTTGCGTTGGATCATGAGGTTTCAACTGCTGCACCGTCTGGATCTTCTACAGGTACCAGCGTTAAACAGAACGTAACTATTTTCGCACTGTAGAGCATGGAATGGGTAAGTCTCTTGACACCGCGTGACCACTAGCACATCCGAAGCGCGTGCTGGATGGTCAATTACAGCATCAGCAACCTCGTTAATAACTTCCACCGGGATAGGACGCCTTCCTCTTCCAGGTACCACACCAAGCTCACCCACGTTGTCGTATTTCATGATGACCTTCTTTGTTGTTGTTGTGGTCTTCAGTCGAGAGACTGGTTTGATGCAGCTCTCCTTGCCACTCTACCCTGTGCAAGCTTCTTCGCCTCCCAGTACCTACTGCCACCTACATCCCTCTGAATCTGTTTAGTGTATTCATCTCATAGTCTCCCTCTACGATTTTTATCCTCCACGCTGCCCTCTACTACTAAATTGGTGATCCCTTGATGCCTCAGAACATGTCCTACCAACCGAAGCCTTCTTCTAGCCAAGTTGTGCCACAAATTTGTCTTCTCCCCAATTCTATTCAATACCTCCTCATTAGTTATGTGATCTACCCATCAAATCATCAGCATTCTTCTGTAGCACCACATTTCGAAAGCTTCTATTCTCTTCTTGTCCAAACTATTTATCGTCTATGTTTCACTTTCATACATGACTACACTCCATACAAATACTTTCAAGAACAACTTTCCGACACTTAAATCTATACTTGATGTTAACAAATTTCCCTTCTTCAGAAACGGTTTCGTTGCCATTGCCCTTCTACATTTTATATCCTTTCTGCTTTGACCATCCTCAGTTATTTTGCTACCCAAATAGCAAAACTCATCTACTACTTTAAGGGTCTCATTCCATAATCTAATTCCCTCAGAATCACCTGATTTATTTCGACTAAATTCCATATACTCATTTCGTTTTTGTTGACGTTCATCTTATATCCTCCGTTCAAGACACAGTCCATTCCGTTCAACTGTTCTTTCAAGTCCTTTGCTGTCTCTGGTAGAATCACGTCACTGGCACACCTCAAGGTTTTTATTTCTTCTCCCTTGATTTTAATTCCTACTGCAAATTTTTCTTTGGTTTCCTTTACTGCTTGTTCAATGTACAGATTGAATGAAATCAGTCGTAGGCTACAACCCTGTCTCTCTCCCTTCCCAACCGCTGCTTCTCTTTCATGCCCCTCGACTCTTTTGACAGCCATCTCGCTTCTGCACAAATTGTAAATAGTCTTTCGCTCCCTGTATTTACCCCTGCCACCTTCAGAATTTGAAAGAGAGTATTCCAGTCGATATTGTCAAAAGATTTCTCTAAGTCTACAAATGCTAGAAACGTAGGTTTGCCTCTCCTTAATCTATCTTCTAAGATAAGTCGTAAGGTCAGTATTACCTCACGTGTTCCAATATTCCTACGGAATCCAAACTGATCCTCCCCGAGGTCGGCTTCTACCAGTTTTTCCATTCGTCTGTACAGAATACGCGTTAGTATTTTGCAGCCGTGACTTTAAACCTTTTAATGACAATGGGCCTCTACTCAGACTTTTCAGTCTGCGATACTCTCTCAACGCAGCACTGTAATTGCTGCCGATCACATAAAGCAGTTTCAGTGACAGTGCACTGTCTCTCTTCTCAATAGCCATACTGTAACTCACGTTATGGCTTTTGAACTGACAGCCTGAATGTCATACCGTCATACAACAGTGTACAGCGCCAGATTTGCACCTGGTGCCTATAACTGGAACCAATTTTTTCCAGCGTAAATCGGTTCCATATTAACGCGTTAGATTACCTACCTAGTTTCGTTGCCGTACGACAATTACAACCAACACTGATTCTCCATGAGTAGCTTCACTTTAAATGCAACCACCGGGTACGTTTCTTTATATTGCAAGCCACTCGGCGTTTGCTACAAACGTTAGGAAATCCCCTATACGTTTTACATTTGAAGCCTTTTGTGTCAGGTAGTTGGTCTGAAACGCAGATTTCCCTGGTGCTGGCGACGGCTATGCATGCGTGACGGATGGTACGTCCGCTGGCGTGACGACCTTCCTCAAGCCGTTACGTAACGCTGTCTGCACAGAGACCGCCGTTGCTGGTGCATTCCCAGGTGCTATTAACTGAGGTGACTCGGCGTCGAGATACCGCAGCGTGGCGTCACGCATCCATTACCCTTGTGCTGCAGTTACAACACATCCATTACGTATTTCGTACCACAGAAGCTTATAAACATACCTTCTCTGTTCTTTGTTTACATCTTTTATCGTGCATGGTATACATGGCATTCAAACATTCATATCACTTTCAGTTCTTTCACGCAGTTGTGTTTTGCAATACTTTTTGCTCTTCATCATCTTCTAAATTCTACTGACGCACCTATCTAAGTGTGATTATTCATCAGCTTAGCGTGTACCCTTTCGCTTTCACTGTACACTCAATTTATTGATCCCTTATTCGAAAATCTCAATTCCCTTTTGGTAGCGTCAGTAACTTTATCCTCTTCGTATTTTTTCCTACATTCCTCCCCTTTCTGTTTTTCCCTTCTTTACTGGATACCGTACCTGTATTTTTATGCGTTATGTTGACTCCTTTTTGTTCTCTCCATACTCTGCAGACAGCCGGGCACAGAGCTTGGGGTTATCACCTATGAGAAAATTAATCTATTACGGACAGATTTTCCACGACCTCACCATTGTTACTGAGAAGGAAAACGACAAACAGTTTGTTTTTTACATGATTCATCCGTGTAGAAATAAATCATAAAATGGTTAGCTATAAATAACAGCATTTTATGTTAGGCCTCACCAAATACTATTTCCTGTAGCAAGTCACATTTTTTTCCGTTCCCTTACGTAATATGCGTCCAGCATCAGAGTCAATTAATCATGCGTGGCTGTATTCAATGTACACTTCTGGGAAACAGTGACCACAGGCTCCTTTCCCAGTTGTATTTACAACACATACGTATTCTACACACTTTACAGTCTCTAGAATACCTAGGGGCATTTGTGTTTCCGGTTGATATAAAGTCAGTGTTTTTCACTTATAACAGTGCGATAGATAAGAGTTCGAAACTGGATATTTGACTGTCATGTGCACTGCCTGGATTTAGCAAACTGCCATACTTCTCAAGTTTCCTTGCAACTTCAGCAACAGCAGGGCTGCGGATGAGCCAATTGAAAAAGTTTGACATACCTGATTTAAACTTTATAATCGAACTACCTGAATATGCCTTCGGCACTGTTTCCGCCCAGCAAAGATGCAGACTACGTTTAACTTGACGCGATCTCTTCTTCCACGTTGAACTCATTAGTAAGATCAGGCGCGTGCGTGTAGGTGTCAATCGGAGCAGAATTTCCCGTTTTCTTAAACACTGCACGAATTATATTAGTCAAAGACCGTCTATTAGTCAACAAGGATCAAATCCTATTCCCTACAATGAATTCAATGTGAACAACGAACCCACTTACCCGATTAGGAATCGAATGCGCCAATCCCTGAATATGAGCGAAATATACCACATTACATAGTGCACAATAATTCTGCACCATTTTATTCAGCAGTATTCACACACGGTTCAGAAAGCACGTAAGACATTTATTTCTTTTAGTCTCCAATTACATAGTAACTTTCGCACCAAACTTCCTCAGTTATTTGTCATATATATCCCAGTACCTGTCTTACCCCTACAATTTTTACCCTCCGAAACTCCTCGACGTACCTTGTACATTAGTTGTGTGCCCTCTTCTTGTCAATGATTGCCATGTTTTCCATGTGTTTTTTTTCCTCTTTGATGTTCTGAAGGATCTCTTCGTTTCTCATCGGCCAAATGATTGATCAGAGCGAAAACTCGGCTCCCTAGAAATTATACGATGGACATGTTTTCCAAATTTTCGTAGGACAATGTGTTGTAGCTTTCCAAAAATGTTTTAATTCCTCGAAAGTATTCAGGGTAATTAAGAGAGACTTTACTAATGATTTGACAAAGAAGTCTTGTCCGAATTTTTGTAGCTAAACTAAGAATGGTGAATGAGCAAATGAGGTATCAAATATGGAAGCGTGAGGTTTAGTTTTGGAAAAAAAAGATTTAATTGCCTGAAACTGATCAGAGTAGTTAATAAAAACTTAATAAGTAATTTCAAGGAAAATCTGATGTATTTTAGAAACAGATTCTACGATCTATGTAAATGAAGTGCCAAAAAGTTCAGCCCTTCAAGGCCTAGTATTTTTTGCCTGAAAATAAGTGTTGCGGTAATGTAATATTCAACTGTCAAATTGCTACCTTCGAATCTAGTACAAAATTCAGGACATTCCGAGAACATAAGATACTAGAAAAGCCAATGAGGTATAACAGAGTTCAGCTGCATTTAACAATCAGCTGACCAATAACTGCTCACAAGCCACAAGACGTCACATTGCCAACAGGTGCGTTCTAACTAAGCAGACGAATAATGCTGGTACTGTCTATCTGATGTTGAGCAGATTTAGATGTTCGGACTGTTTTCTTCATTCTGGGTGACACTGACGAAAACAGACTTTTCTACAGCGATGCACGACCAGAAGCTGTGGAAGAGCACTCACTTTTGAGAGACTTTCCACCGTTTGAAGCAGAGCAACACTGTAGAACTGAAGGACAGCTGCCATCGAACTGAATTTCCATAATTCCACTTCTGATCAGAGTGAGAATTTTCCTGCTGAAAAATTAGATTACTATCAAATGACAACATAAACTGAAATTTCTCAGGTTTATCTTAATCTCTATACTCCTAATAATAATTCAATAGCGGTCGATATTTAAATACGCACTGAGGTGACAGAAGTCATGGGATAGCGATGTGCACAAATACAGATGGCGATAGTATAGCGTGCACAAGGTATAAAAGGGGCAGTACACTGGTGGAGCTGTCATTTGTACTCAGCTAATTCATGTCAACTGAATCCAACGTGATTATGACCGCACGACGGGAATTAAGAGACTTCGAACGAGAATGGTAGTTGGAGCTTGACGCGTGGGACATTCCATTTCGGAATTCGTTAGGGAATTCTATATTCCGAGTTCCATAGTGAGAAGAGTGTACCGAGAGCACCGAATTTCAGGCATTACCTCTCACAACGGATAACGAAGTGACAGACTGCTTCCACCTAACTACCGACAGCAGCGGTGTTTGCGCAGAGTTGTCGGCACTGGCAGAAAAGAGGCACTGAGTGAGATAACCGCAGAACTCAACGTGGGACGTAGGTGATTGTATCCGCTAAGACAGTGCGGTGAAGTTTAACGTTATTTGGCTATGGCAGTAGATGATCAACACGAGCGCCTTTCTATCAGCTCGAAACAGCCTGCCACACCTCTCCTGGCCACGTGACCATGTCGGTTAGAACCTAGAGGACTGGAAAACCGTGGTCTGGTCGGATGAATCCCAGTTTCAGTTGCTAAAAGTTTCAACAAGGCACTGTGCAAGACGTTGGTAGCCACATAATGGTGTGAGCCACGTTTACGTTGAACAGACTGGGTTGTCTGATTCAGCAGAACCGATCATTGACTGTAAATGGCTATGTCCGTCTACTTTGAGACCATTTTCAGTCATTCATGGACCTCCTGTTCTGAAACAAGAATATAATTTTTGTGGAAGACATTGTGCCACGTCACTGGACCACAGTTGCTCGTGATTCGTTTGAAGAACATTCTGGACAATTCGAGCGAGTGATTTGGCCACCCAGATCGTCCGACATGAATCCCATCGAACAATTATGGGACATAATGAAGAGGTCAGTTCGTGCGCAAAGTCCTGCACCGGTAACACTCTAGCAATTATGGACAACTGTGGAAACAGCATGGCTCAATATTTCTGCAGGGGACTTCCAATGAGTTGTTGAGTCCACGTCATGTCGATTTGTTCACCACGCCGGGCAAAAGGTGGTACGACACGATACTGGGAGGTAGCCCATTACTCTTATCAGCTCAGTGTATTATATTTTATCATTACTGAACAAAAGTTAAAAATGAAAAACGATGATGAAACACGGGCAAATGTTTTGTGAAAGGGAGAACCGATAGAGGTACTCAAGGTACCCTCCGCCATACACCGTCAGGTGGCTTGCGGAGTATGGATGTAGATGTACATGTAAATGGTTTGTCGAAAAGTAAAAAATAAAATAGCCTAGATAAATATTTGGACACACCTTTGAATGATGCTCAAAATAATATACAGCAGATGAAGTGCCGATTGAGAATTCAAAGCTCAATGTTCATCTTTTTAAATGCTAATAGACGATATTTCTGTGGTAGAAGATGTAGATCGTGCAATGGGTTGATGTGTGGCCATATCATATTTCTATCATCTACACATGAAAATGGAAAAAGAGTTCAACAACTTTTCAGTTTAAAATTTTTTTCGTAGAGAACCCCTTAAATGTCACGAAAAAATGAGTGTGGCGCAAGAAGAAACGTCTCCCTTGCAAGTGCTGTGGACTTCATTGACCTTGCACGCTCGCTTTCCCCGACACAAGTATAAAAAGTAGAATAAAATCGGAAACGTAAATCAGAGAGCAGTTATAATGTACATTGTACCTGTTGTGGGCTGGCAGGAGACCAACCCACTAAATTTAGAGGTAGCCGAAAGGCACGCGTTTAAGCTCACACAAGATGGCGTGAGGTCTGGAACAGGACAAGGAATTTAGAACTTAGAAAAACGAACGCAGATGGTGGAATACTTAACTTTAATCCATTAATGTTGAACGTAGCTCTTGTCTGTACATTATTTACAATATCAATAGTAACTGAACATGGCGCCTTGCTAGGTCGTAGCAAATGACGTAGCTGAAGGCTATGCTAACTATCGTCTCGGCAAATGAGAGCGTATTTTGTCAGTGAACCATCGCTAGCAAAGTCGGTTGTACAACTGGGGCGAGTGCTAGGAAGTCTCTCTAGACCTGCCGTATGGCGGCGCTCGGTCTGCAATCACTGATAGTGGCGACACGCGGGCCCGACGTATACCAACGGACCGCGGCCGATTTGAAGGCCACCACCTAGCAAGTGTGGTGTCTGGCGGTGACACCTCAGTACTTAGTGGTTTGCTACATCACTAAGGTGTGAGCGTTCCAACTGCAAGGTCCTTTGCGTCTGATCCTAATCTTTTAAATACTTGACTTTTCACAGCAATGTCAACCATATGTTCGAACCGTGATATTCGTGGGTTCTTGGAAATATTGGAAATATTTGCCTCCTGGATATTATTCGCAATACTCAAGTCTACTGTGTGGGTATGACATTTTCCTCTGATATACAGCAATAGATGTGAAAACCTTTTCCCTACGGAACCGTATAAATAACATAAAATTGATACGTGAAGTTAGAGAAGTAGCGCATCTCTTCCCACTGTTTACTATCAAAAACAATCTTGATCACAATTTATTTATTATGGTGACCAGTTTCGACCACTACTGTGGTCATCTTCAGACCAATGAGTAAGAACCTCTTTCTGGTGGTAAATCACTAATCCCACTGTGTTGACAACATTATTCTTGTTCACTAAACTTTGACACTACAAAAGTGTTAATAGATAAAATGCACTAAAACTGTAACCTTGAATCAGACAGCATTTCGAATCGATTACCGAATGACACTCTGTGATATCCTTAGGTCCCTGACGTACGAGCATCTCAGCCGCTTTGGTTAATGTTCCCCTATTGGTAAAATACACCCTCAGACAAATAAATAAAGATATAAATAAATAAAGAATAAAAAGTAGCGCACCACGAAGGAGTTGTGCAATCTGGTCGCAAATCAATATTCATGCAGTATAGGTATCGACGGAAGACGCAGAATTGGTAAGCTTTGGTGGCCGGTGGATGGATGCGTGAAGTTGCAGCGCAGTTTCATCGCGCAGCTGACAAAGATAGTAATCGTGGGCATGTTAATACGAGGGCATAAGGTCTTTGCGAATTTCATTCCATGTACTGAGTTGAACAGTAACTGTGCCTCGCAAACAGGCGCCTGAATAATATACGTTGATGCCAGCACCTGAAAGAGGACTTGTAGTCGGGCTCAAGGAAGGCGGCTGGAGTAACCGGCGAATTGCTCGACATTTGGGTAAGAGCGATGCCGCTATTCGACGGTGCTGGTAAGAATGAGTGAACCACGGCTAAACAAGACGTTAAGAAGGAAGAAGTAGATCTAGAGAGACGACAGAATGAGTGGCCCGAGCAATCGTCAGAGACACAGTCAGGGCTCCGGATTCATTATTATCATCATCGATGTGAAGTGCATCATTGACCACAGGCACCATTAGTAGGCGGTAACACTCTAGCTGATGTCAGGGTGCTCCTCACACCGACTACCATTGACCTCTGTGCACCACATCCAGCCTGGAGTCTCGTTGACTGTATTAGAGTTGTCTTCCGTGACGGGATCCGCTTCTCACTGAGCCCCGATGGCCAGTAAAGACGTATCCTGAGACGCCCCGGACACAGTGCTGAGATACCAACCTGACTATCGCCTGCCATACGGCCCGACAACCAGGAGTGATTGTCTGGTGTGCCATTCCATTTCGTAGCAGGACACCTTTCATAGTCATCTGCGGCACCCTTATAGTACAGCTGTACGATATTCTGCGTCCCATTTTGTTGACCTTCCTGGCAAGGCCGCCTGGGCTTACATTTCAGCACGATCAGGCCCGCCTGCGTACGGCAGGTGTTTCTGCTGCTTGTCTTCGCACTTAAAAACCCTGACGTGACCAGTCGCCGGATCTCACCTCAAAATTAGGACGCAGGACCCTTCTGCCAAGCCGGAAATTTGACGATATAACGCGCCAGTTGGACAGTATTTGGGACGATACCCCTCAGGAGGACATTCAGAATTTCTGTCAACCAGTGCCAAACTCGCATAAGGGCTATAGGTGGGCAACCGCGCTATTGAATTGCTCAGTGTGTGAAATATTTCTCTTAAATAAAACAAAGTTTTTCTGAAATTGCAGTCATTTGTTTGTATACGTACATGACATTTATTAAAAATATATTTAACCATTTGACTTTCCATAGCGACTGTATCTCAACTGCAAAAACATTTTACCGGTTGACTTGACATGACAATAGTACACTACGTGTTCAAAAGTATCCGGACACCTGGCTGAAAATGACTTAGAAGTTCGAGGCGCCCTCCATCGGTAATTCTGAATTCAGTATGGTGATGGCTAACCCTTAGCCTTGATGACAGCTTCCGCTCTCGCAGACATACGTTCAGTTAGGTGCTGGAAGGTTTCTTTGGGAATGGCCGCCCATTCTCCACGGAGGTATCGATGTCGGTCGGTGAGGCCTGGCACGACGTCGGCGTCCCAAAACATCGCAAAGGTTTTCTATAGGATTCAAGTCAGGACTCTGTGCAGGTCAGTATATTACAGGGATGTTATTGTCGTGTAACCACTCCGCCACAGACCTTGCATTATTAACAGGTGCTCGATCTTGTTGAAAGATGCAATCAACTTCACCGAATTGCTCTTTAACAGTGGGAAGCTAGAAGGTGTTTAAAACATCATTGTAGGGCTGTGCTGTGAAATTGCCACGCAAAACAACAAGGGGTGCAAGATACATATAAGAAAAACACTACCACACCATAACACCACCGCCACCGAATTTTACTGTTGGCATTACACACGCTGGCAGATGACGTTCACCGGGCATTCGCCATACCCACACCCTAACATCAGATCGCCACATTGTGTACCGTGATTCGTCACTCGATACGACATTTTTCCACTGTTCTATCGTCTTTTGTTTACGCTCCTTTTACCAAGGGAGGGTCGTTTGACATCTACTGGTGTGATGTGTGGCTTATGAGCAGCCGCTCGACCATGAAATCAAAGTTTTATCACCTCCCGTCTAACTGTCAGGTACTTGCAGTGGATCCTGTTGCAGTTTGGAATTCCTAAGTGATGGTCTCGATAGATGTCTGCCTATTACACATTACGACCCTCAGTCAACAGACGAGGTTGGCCTGTACTCTTTTGTGTTTTACGTGCCCCTTCACGTTTCCACTTCACTATCACATCGGAAACAGCGGACCTAGTATAAAGGCACATTTGCATGCCGTGCGTGAGTTTCCTCGGAAACACGAAATCTTAATTAAATAATTAATCTCTGACAAATAAATAAAGCCTATGGCACAGAACTGCAGCGCTATGCCCCTGATAAAATACAATTATGACGCTCTTATATTTGATTAACAAGGAGGAGGTCGAGGAGCATAGCTGAGGCTGGAAGCACGTATATTTTATTAACTGGCACACCGCCATATTTGATGTTATATAAGAACACTGCGAGTTGCAATCTTACTAGGCACGCGATTATGTAAAGAATTTGTGTTTATGAAAGTAAGTTGAATTATTTAACTGTAGGCTTATTCGTTGAATATATCTGATTTAACTAACTGTATAAACATTTTTATGCTCAGTAGACAGTCACCTCTGTACGACGTATTGACATGGCTGGCAAATTATTCTAATATTGAGATTTAGATTTGAGTCCGCACCTACCGCAGCAGTCTTTGGAAACGATTTAAATACGAAGTCCGATTATTTGAATCACATTTCACGGTCAACTACGAATAACATTGCATTTACGAAAAAGCCATTGTCAAGCGTTTGATACCAAATAATTAAACGTCCACGTTCCAGATAAGCAAATATTAATTACAACCAATCACTATCATACATATACAATAATTAATATTTATATTTTATTTTATTTATTTATTTGAAATCCAAGTTTTATCACCTCCTGCCTAGCTGTCATAGTACTTGCAGTGGATCCTGTTGCAGTTTGGAATTCCTAAGTGATGGTATCGATGGATGTCTGCTATTACACAATACGACCCTCAGTCAACAGACGAGGTTGGCCTGTACGCTTTTGTGTTTTACGTGCCCCTCACGTTTCCACTTCACTATCACATCGGAAACAGCGGACCTAGGGATGTTTAGGAATGTGGAAATCTCTCGTACATACGTATGGGACAAGTGATACCCAATCACCGGACCAAGTTCGAAGTCCTTGAGTTCCGCGGAGTGCCCCACTCTGCTCTCTTCCGATGTCTAATGACTACTGAGGTCGCTGATATCGAGTACCTGGCAATAGGTGGCAGCACAAGGCGCCTAATATAAAAAACGTATGTTTTTGGGGTGTCCCGATACTTTTTATCGCATAGTATATCTCAAGGATACACAACATCAGGCTGCGCGAGCTACACAATCCGCCAGAAAAGTATCTTCTAGCAGTTTTCAAAATACAAAATTGTTGAGGCTTTCGTGGCCACTTGTTGACAAACTGCCTACTGGCTTCTGTCTCGGGTTCTTCGGCCGCCGTTCATCTAATGATTTTTCTGACGTTTCGCCAGCACGAGTGGCTGGCATTGTCAAAGCTTCACCCTCCATTGCCGGTGGTGAACTGGGCATGAGGGTGAAGCTTTGACGATGCCAGCTACTCGTGCTGGCGAAACGTCAGAAAAATCATTAGATGAACGGCGGCCGAAGAACCCGAGACAGAAGCCAGTACGCAGTTTGTCAGTTTTCAAAATTCCGCATTAGACGTTCCAATTTAAATTTTCAGTCAGCTCTACATTTCCTGCATGTGAATTTGAGGACCATTCAAACGCGCGTTAAATGTTTCTGTAATCTATTTTAATTCCTACTTGTAGATAAATCAATTCATAAAACACTCCATTTAATTGTGAGCATCCTACTATAGAATTTTAGGAAGCATTCTTTCAATGGAGAGTGAAAAGCAATCGGTGTAAAACAGTAAAAAAATCAGTAAAACAGTCTTGGTCGCAAAAGACGTTTATTTTGGCTGTGAATCGAATAGGGTCTACAATTTCGACAACCTTCAGGCCATAAGAACCACGATGGCGGCTGATGACAGGGTATTTAACAAGATTCTAAGTTCACTCACGTCACATGCTGTGCGTTTATGACAGTTGTAGTAGCTCACCGTGTAGAATTTATATTAAAACTGTCAAGATCCTGAAATATTCTGCTAAAGGGGAGAAAAATTAAGTGACGATCTATGAATATAACTATGTCACTGGAATACTTACAACAATAACATTCTTAACAAGTGTTGTTAGTTGCAGTGGTAAGTGATAATTAATGAAGCTTTTGATTTCTTTAGTATAAAAGAATAAAGACAAGGCTGTAGGAGTCTTACAGTAAATCGTCAAAGGCTTAAGAAAACTAATTTTCCCTAAAATCAAGATGTTTATTCAATAGCGATAGTGGTTTGTTTTTAAAGTACGTATCATTCTTCTCGAAGGTGTTAAGTCGTAATACGTTGGACGCGCTATGAAGAATCCTCAAACTATTGTTCACTTGGGTGTGTTATGAAGAATTCTCACGCTATTGTCATGGAAGCTTCTGAATGCTTATTCTGCGGCAACTGTTGACGGAATACTGATTAGATGCGAGAGTCACCAATTGCACATTTCTTAAAACGCAAAGCTAAATTTCTTCCTGTAGGGCCATTCTATTACGTGAAGTTTGTACGCTGAAGTGGCGGAAATACTGTTCAAACATTATTAAATGACTGTGGCCCAAAAAATATGAGAATGTTGTCAGTAAACTGCTCGTCACAGTCTATGGCGAAAATTTGAATACTTATTATTGTACGCCAATCGTCTGCCTCAGTTTAGTTTGTATTAGAGTATTAGACTGTTAGTAGTGAATGCAATGTTTTTTTTAAATAATCTGTATGCTGTCTGAAATAGCTCCCATGGACTTAAGGAGTGGTGTTGGACTGCTGTAATTTACGAAAGAAAGGGTCAACCACATTACTGTTAAAACGATTGGCTGTGGCACTTGTCTTTAAAATAACTAATTCTCTCGGGATACAAATAAGTTCAAAGGGCAATTTCCGTGTTATACGACTCATAGTTCCTATTCTTATGGATCTCGCTCCGTCCACTGCCACCAGCCGCCATCTAAGTTGCAGATCCAAACAGGTTACGAACCCGCCGCGCGGAGTGGCTGCACAGTTTGAGGCGGCATGTCACGGACTGCGCGGCCCCTCCCGTCAGAGGTTCGAGTCCTCCCTCGGGCGTGGGTGTATGTGCTGTTCTTAGCATAATTTAGTTTAAGTTAGTCTAAGTAGTGTGTAAGTCTAGGGACCGATGGCCTCAGCAGTTTGGCCCACAGGAATTCATAAATATTTGAACATTTTGTTAAGAACCCAAATAAACTTTTGTTACGATCGAAACTGTTTTACAGAATTTTTAGACCTACTAACCCCTTCCCGATCGCTTCGATTTTCCCACTGTCCACGATTAATTCCTTGCAATGCTGTGCTCCAAACGCACATTCTCGGAAATTTGTTTCTCAAATTAAGAATTGTATTTGATATTAACAGACTTCCTTTAGCCAGGTATGTCACCTTTGCACGTGCTGGAACGCTTTGTGTATATCCATTGTTTCCTCCTTCAAAAATAAAAAAAAATGCTCAAATGTGTGTGAAATCTTATGGGACTTAACTGCTAAGGTCATCAGTCCCTAAGCTTACACACTACTTAACCTAAATTATCCTAAGGACACACACACACACACCCATGCCCGAGGGAGGACTCGAACCTCCACCGGGACCAGCCACACAGTCTTTGACTTTTCCTTCTTCATGTTTTACTCTGCTTCCAAATTAGCATAATTTGTCTACTTCGTGTTTCCAAATTTTACTGTCAAATTTGTGACTAATCACATTTTTTCTACCCCTCGCTACTTTCGCCTCTTGTCGGTTAACCAGTAATCCATAATGTGTACTCATTAGCCTATTCGTTCCATTTAACACATCCTGAAATTCTTCCTGACTTTCACTGAGGAAAGAAATTGTGTACATAGTCCCGAGTAGTCAGCGCGTACACAACTTTCCCAATAGAGCGCGCCACGCTAAGCACAACAGCGCAGGCGCAGCGCTCGTCCGTCTTCGCACACAAGACGGACCAAATTCTGCTTCCGCCGATCCGCGTATTAATATGTAACGCAGCCAATGAGATTGCTGCTAAAGTAGAACCTTTTCTCCTCGCGGATCACACTCGCGCAGTGATACCTGAACGCTCGAGGTATTATAACGAGTGTACAGACCCCCGATTTGTCAGTCTGCATCAGTCTGCATTAGTCTGCATTTGTCTGCACCAGTCTATAGTCAAGTTTCAGTCTGCACCTAATAAGATTATCATATTCCTGTACATAGACATGAAGAGAAATGTATAGACACTTTGTCAAGTATCAGAGATATGTGAGAATAAGATTAACGTACCAAGACCAAAGGAACTTCAGATTGTGAATTGTAAACAGCATCCATAATCAAGTTACGTAATATCTATCCTTTTTATTATTTTAATAGATGTGTGTGAAAGTTAATCAAGTTCTGTTTGAAGTTGGTCACCGTCAATCTGCTACTCTAAGCGTGCAAGTGGCATTTCTATCGTCTGACTTAACGGCAGAAGACAAATGCGCCACAATAATACCACGAGACATATTGCTGACACTCGCCTACTTCGCTAGAACGACAAGTCAAATAACCTGATGGTGTGTGTACCGAAGGTCTTACAGTATGCACACCACAGCAATGATATCAGTGATTCATTGATGTACTTTCGACCTCAGTTTTTATCCCACTCCTAAAGTTTACTTTAGTCATTTCTCCTTTGATTTAGGGGGACAGGGGGGGGGGGGGAGGGGGTCAATGAAGCGAAAGGCATCATCCCTGTACCATATGTTGCCTGATCCTGGCACGTATTACCGTAATATCGAAAAACTGTGCGACATTTTGCGTATAGCTTTTACATTATACCTTAGAATTCATTAAATTTAGCGATTCCCGGAACCAAAATTTCCCTAATAGCTTACATTATACTTTTGTCGTAATCCTTCAGAAGTTGGTCACTGTCTGCAACGTGTGTGCCGTCAAACAAATAAGAAGAGAGGGAATTTTATTAGGACGGGGACGCGACACGGAGCGCGAGATTTAATATCGGTGAAATATTGCACCGCGAAGGACAGCAATCGTGCCCGCCGCGCGGCGCACACTGCCTGCGGCATTGCGAAAGCAATAAATTTCTGGCCGCGCGCCTCCGGCTCGCCTCTAGTCGGCTCCTGCGACGGTAAACCGCTGTTGCGTGGGGCCGAGCGACAGGTAGTGTCTGGTGACCACCGCCGGCGGCGCCACCGTCGTCCGGCGATAGTCCGAGTTACTGCGTCCGCCGCCGCACGCGAGCAACGCGAGAGGGGCTTCGGCGCGCGTTTGCCGCTCGGCATAAATCGAGAACGCCGCACGGGGGCAATTTTTATTGGCCTCCCGTTCGGCCAATGCGGCAATTCTTCTTCGTTTTTTTTTTTTTCCTCCTGCCGCTGCGGTACACAAATGTGACCCATCGAAAAGAGATCGTAACGCCCCGGAATACCTGTTTTCTGCCGAGAGAGCGCATTCCAAAAACTGATTAAACAGATAAATTCGTTTTAGCGAAATGAGCGCTTGATTTGTGTCGCTAATTACCGCATCGACACGTGTCGGCGTCCGGCTGCAGGGCAATTTGGGTCTGCAGTCGATCTTGCGTGGCTGCACTGCGCCAATGTAGCGGCTGCGAGCTCAACGACGTGCAGTTTTGACGCCTGGGCGCTGCAGACATGTACGGACATTACTAGAGCGAGTGCAATCGTCCATTATCGTATGTGAAACAGCAGCGTATAAATGTAAGCTCCAGACTGACGTATTGCATCATGAGCGGAAGTGTTTATTCCCGCAAATAATAACTATATTCAGAATGAGATTTTCACTCTGCAGCGGAGTGTGCGCTGATATGAAACTTCCTGGCAGATTAAAACTGTGTACCGAGTTCGAGTCTCGGTCTGGCACAAAGTTTTAATCTGCCAGGAAGTTTAATAACTATATTACTAAACGGCTATCTCGAGGCACATTACTAATCGCAGGTTGCCTATCTAACGGACTCCAGAAAAAGAAGAATTTGTTTTACGTTTCAGACAATTATTGATCTAATTCAAAAATTTTAATTGCTTTATTAATCCATTCATAAGGTGCTATACTCTTATTGCAACGTATATGCAACCAACATGAGATGTTCCTACAACAAATATGCCTATGTGAAAATGATGAGCAACCTGAGCTATCAGTAAATGGAATCCAACCTGCACAACACTGCGTGCGTGTTGTATGAGTGAGAGTTTCACTGTCCCTTAAGCCCTCAACAGATCGTTATCTGAAAAACATAAAACTAACGTTTGGATAAGCTATCTGACTGCGTATTTGAGTATAAAAATCTACAGGAACAAATGAACCTGTAACAATGAACACCTAAGCTATATGACTGCGTTTTTGAGTAAGAATTTGCAAGTGATACAGAATCTGACTTATGTAACAGGATTTACTGGCTTAGAGTACATGACATGTTGTGGTGTGTCATTTTCTCATTTTTGGCCCTACGTTTTTGCACTCACGTCTTAAGATGACTGCCTTTTTCCGTGTGGTTTACAGCAATTCGCGGCTGGATGCAGCAGCAGCGGCTAAAGCTTATTGTTACTAAGAATGAATTTAACCAAAAGGAGTTTGGTTGGGTTCTGTTAACTACTAAATAACTTGTGCGAAAGGATTTCATAAATTAAGTCTAATTAAAACTTAACAGTCACAGTGACGAAGTATTAATAATGGCGAAATGCCTCACAATGACCGTATAAGTATCAATGATGGCTGAGAGCCAGATTAACAAATTACTTTAATGTCAAAGTTCCATTAACATTTACTAACCACAGTATTTATTTATTAATAAGATGTAGACAATTATTACTATTATTTGGAGGAGGAGGAGGCTTCCTTACCTGACAGGCAGAACATGGGATTTTTGCAAACTCGGACTAACACTCGCGAGCCTAACTGTGCAACTACTTTTGCGCTATGCTTGAGAAATATTTACCTTGAATTGCATCTTCAAGCGTAGATAAGCCATCTAAATCTCTCCCGGATATATAAATGAAATCAGGCCTTGAATGTGTTAAGATGTGCCGTCACCAGCCTGAGGGCAACATGACACGTCTTCTGTCTCCGAGCTCTCTCCCGACACTACAACTCTTGGAGACAGACCTCGTCTCACAACAGTGCTTAGCATCGCGCTCCCATGTTTCGCCCTAAGATTGTTGCTATCGATATCTGAGTTCTTACACAATGCAAAGAATAGATTTTGATTGACTATATTGTTTTCAATGTAACCGAGAGTGCTGATACACTCCTTACATAGAATCCCTGTCGCTTCTTTAAGAATTTGAACGGGACTTATGTACAAATAGGACAAAAGGAGCTAAAAATTCTTAATTATGAAAGATATGTATATATAAGCATGTGGGTTAGACCGCAAATATTGTTTTTACAAACAATGTAGCTAAGCATTTCTTGCTTACTAAAAATGTTCAAATATTTAGACAAAATACAAAAAATGTAAAGGTTCTATTAATGTTAGGACTGTTCATTATTGGCTCAATTACCTCGTGACCGTTTTGTGAGCCATTTAAAATAATTAATTAGGCACATTTTAATACACGAAAAATTTCAACCTGCTAAGTCCAGAGAAAAACATGTACAGTGGTATTGTTTTGTGAAAAAGGGAATATTCACTGCACAGGGAGTTTTGTATTGTTTCGTACTTTGCACGCTTGTAGAAATATGAGGAGAAGCAATATCGTAAACTGTGTGTAGAGGTGTGTTTAGTGTCTATATCACTAACACCTCAACTAGAGTGTGGTAGAATTATGCAGCGGTGTGTACAGTGTCTGGAGACACTGCATTTTTGGTGAAACAGTAGCTTGAAACTGATACTCGTACTACACGCAAATAGCGTTATACAGGTTAGATTCCGTTTACTGATAGCTCAGCTTGCTTATCTAATCCATTTTCGTAGACGAACATAAGCATATTTGCTGTAGGAACGATACATATTAGCTGCATATACGTTACATTAAGTTAAAAGTTTCACATAATGTGTCAGAAACTGTATTTCATTCCCGAGGCATCATATATGATACTACCAGGCCCTTATATTTCCGCTGCTGCATCAGCAGCTGAACCTTTCCTGGCCTGTCGTATCATGCACAATACACATGGCACTAGCCACAGTCCACTTGTTCACTCATTTGTTCATTGTTCTGCCGAGCACCATTAAGTCGCAGCACCGATTGAAAACTGCAACTGCACATCATCGCTCGGCGAAAAAAGGTGAAGACAAAAAGTTGTTGAAACTTTTGATGCAAAATATTTTGACATATTTTGAAATCTACGGCAGATATGAGGAATATGTGTAACGTATGTGACAGTTTTTGTTTAATAAAGCCACATTAAGCTGCAGTGTTGTGTGTATAATTCTCCTGCTCCAGTCCCGAGGTATAACGCAATCTATAAAACATTAACTAAGATTTAAGAAATTTTTTGAGGGTAATTCTTTGTTAACTAGCATTAACACACAGCAATTGACACTATAGTAGTCGACTTGTACTTTTAATATGTACTCGGAACTGAAGAGGACGTGTCTTGAGGCCGCGCAACTCACGGGGTATCAGGTTATTCTGACTACATTCATCCAGTATTGAGAATGTGAGCACTGAGCGACTTCCAACAAACTTTACACGTGATTTCAAACCCTTACACAACTTGCTCTCGCTATCGACAGGGTTGTGCCTGTTACTATCGAGAGGGGATCTCAAACGAATTTTCCACCATAAGGCTTTTGACACCGTTTCTTACAAGCGACTTTTGATAAAATCGCGTGCGTACGGTCTCACTGTGTGACTCTAGTCGTGATTTTCTGACTGAAAGGCCACAGTCTGTGATGACTGACACAACGTCATCTAGTACAACTGAAGTGATATCTGACGTTCCCCTAGGAAGTGTTATACCCTCTCTGCTGTTACTAATCTATATGAACGATTTAAGAGAAAATATGAGCAAACCTCTTTGATTGTTTGCGAATGCTGTTGTGCTTTTCTGTCTCGAAAAACCACAGAAGAACAAAATTAATTGCAAAAGTATTTAGTGAACAATATGGTGCGCTTATCGGCAGTTGACTCCAAAACTGTGAAGTCATCTACATGAGTACCAAAAAGAATCCGCTAAATTTCAGTTACACTATAAATCACATAAATAAAAAGGCTGTCAATTCAACTAAATACAATTACCAATAAGTTAAACTTGAACGATCACATAGGTAGTATTGTGGGGAAAGCGCACCTAAGATTGGCCTGTATTAGCAGGGCAGTTATAAGCTGCTACATGTCTACTAAAGAGACTGTCACACATATTTTCCGTCCTCTTCTGGACTATTGCTGTGCGGTATGGATTCCGCATCGGGAAAGATGGTCTGAGTTCAGACAAGGGAAGTTCGTTACGTACTATCGTGAAGTAGGTGAGACAATGTGACGTACCGTTGGGGGCGAGATCTTCTCACGAGATTTCAACTTCCTCCTCCGAATGCGAAAATAGTTTGTTGGTTCCCACATACATAGAGAGAAATGGTCATCATAATAAAACAAGAGAACTCAGAGTTCGCAAGTATTCGTTTCTCCCACGCGCTGTTCAAGAGTGGTAAACTTGAAGCTTGAAGATGGTTCGATGACCCCTCGATCAGACATTTAATTGTGAATAGCAGAGTAGTAACATATATGCAGACACGCCCGACAAAATGATGAAACGAAAGAAGTTCATAGTTTATTACCTTTTCGCTGTTCTTGCTGTCAGATCTGAGCATATGCCATTACGTATTACTTTATTACTTCTTTAGTAATAATTCTATTCAGAACACATGTTTGCACACAGTGTACGCATATACTACTGCACATACCTACAAAATTATATCGTTATACGACTTGTAGTTAAAGGACTGTGACGTCATAAACATCTCTGGGCGAGAAACTAGGTTTTGCTTAAAACGGAGCTCCAATAATCCAGACTACATTCATCCACTGTTTGATAATGAAAGCATATGACGACTTCCAGCTAAATTTATACATGATTTGAAATAATTCCTATACTTTTTCATGCTTGACATCAAATATTTAAACAGCAACTCATTCGTGAAGTTCGGAGCTGTTTTGCACGTGGGAGTTCTTCTCTTCAATTAAAATGTTGGGAAGGTAAATGAGCTTATTGGTACCTTCTTTTTAATGGACCGACACACAGGGAAAACAACAGGAACAAATAAAAGAGTGAAACACGTAAAACAGAATACTGATAATGTTGACTGTAAGAGCGTAGTAGGTATGCAGAGGTGACAGCTCGTTACTGAACTTCTTGACTGACAACGTTCAAAATAGAAAAAAGAGGTATTGTATGTGATGTAACCTTCGCTTGTACTATATTCGCAACCCATATCCCCGAAAAACATTTCTGCACCACTAGGGAATTATTAACAGTGTTGAGCACCAGACATATTCGACAGCTGTTTCTAAAAAAAAGCCTTTATTCAACAGTCTTTCCTCCAGTCGCACAGTTGATATGCTCTTCATGAGGGTCATTTGTCTTTCTGTACATTTCTGTAAAAATTATAACACGGTATTTCCAATAATATCCTCTCTCAATTTTTGGTCACCAAATTCATGTCATATTCAGGGTGAACCAGAATTTCCACCACAATCTTTCAGAGGTGATAGCATTGACCAAAACAGGAAAAAAATGTTCAGATATTGGGCTCCAAAATGCTTTTGTTAAGGCCTAGATGCTCTTGTTCAATAGACGAAATGTATTTCACAGAATCGAAGACGCGCAAGTGCTCATAGCTCTTACGCTTTGCATTTTAGAGCCCATCTTTATTCGACGTTCTCTTCTTGTTTTGTACTTCCACCATGAAAGTTAGTCGGAGGAGTTATGGTTTACTACATATTCATTTTAAGAAGTATAAAGGGTACAGAGTTGAAATACGAAACGTGCTGTGTATCTGATCAATGAATTATCCAGACGAATTAAGGCAACATGTAATTGATTTAACCAAGACTTGAAAACTGTACTTAATGTAGGTTGATTCTTACAAAGAAGAAGACAGCAACCAGCCACTATTAATACTGCTATTTATTTAAGTAAACAGCGCCGTAACCGGTTTCGAACTGGCAAGTTCATCATCAGACGGCTGTTCACATGACTTCCAAGATGCACTTTACATAATCGTCAGTTTTCGATTTTTATTCTTCCACCGTGGCGAAGTATTCTAAGTATATTTCTTCTTCTTTGTAAGAATCAGTTTGCATTAATTGTACACAGCCACGGTCTCACTATGTCAATTTTAGACAAAATAGCAAAATTGTACTTGTTTATCAAAACATTTGTGAAATATCCAGTTTCTGAGTTGCACTGATTGCTTTGCGTTTTTACTTGCAACGATAGCAGTGATGAGCTCTGGGCAGAAAGTGCCTCACAGCGTATTGTCTCTAGGCTGATCAGCTAAATGAAGTACAGGTCATCTGCTAATGAGTTTGACTACTCAGCTACGTGTCCGACGTCACATTTACTTCTCAGAAATCGCTCTCCTTACATGCTAAAAGGTGACACTAGAATCCTTCACAAATACGAAACACTACGAAAAAAATTGAAGGTTTTTGTATATTTGCTGTATCTGCATAAACCGTTCTTATACGCGGCCCCAGCGTATATGGCTGACTTTCTGGGAGGAAAAGCATCGTTATCACAATTTTGAAAGTAAAGAGAGATGCAAACGTAGAGTTATTACGAAGTAGACAAATGCTCATCGTCACACACTTAGTTTCAGATGCCTATTGTGGGCTCACGCATTACGCACATCATAAAATTACACTTCTGACAAGTCAGAAGTGCAAGGACAGTGCCTTGTCATCAGGCTACCGATTATAAAAAGTAAGTTGTCTTATTTTCAAAAGTTATAAGTATTAAATATTCCAGTATACTTTTGTTGTCTTCATTTAGTTCTTTTATTGCTTAGTCTTGGTCAGTTGTGATATTTGTAGACCTATGAATTTCTATCAGGTTGTTTGTTTAGTTGTAAAATACCTATGACGTTTTTAGAGCATGATTATAACTATTTGTTGCCCCAGAAGTCTTTCGCTTGTCTGTCCTTGCACGACAGATTTTCGTCTTACTCTAGTATCTTACCGTTTTATGAAAATTAGTGATGGTGTTTAGCCCACAAAAGCCTTCTACTAAAGTACTACAGGGTGATTTAAGTCGGTGTGTGTTAGTAAGGTTTCAAAAGCTTCACGACATGGATACAAACATTTCAGTAAGTGATAGAAAGTTGACACATGAAATTACTTTTATCTTCTAAGATGATATAGCGAATTTGTTTGTTTAAAGACTAAGTTAACGTTCTATTTTGTACATTTGAACAATGACTACCTATTCACGTAAGCCAAGTCTAGTTACATCCCACTAAGCGACTTCACAATTAATTCAGTTAACCATAATCGGGAAATTGTGTGTTGCAGTGCTACAACTATGAAAATTAATATTACGACGATGTCAAACCTTATTTTCATGATTTAAAGAAGTATTCATGATATTAAAAATGTAATTATAATTTTATTATTTTCATTTTTGTGCTCAGTGTATCAAAGACTTTCTAGTGCACGGAATAAATTAGCATTGTTTGTGCTACGAAACTATATATGATTGTTAAGGGTTAAGCATGTAATAATTCGATGTAAGGCATTTTGTTGAGTCTGAATTTTGTTCTCGTACTGGTCGGTAGAGAAAGAAAAGTTCCTTAATCGACGTGAAGGTAGAAAGGATGTAAAAAGGAGAGAGAGAGAAGGTAAATTCAAGTTATTCAAAACAAATATCTTCCAAGTGTAACGTCTTGTCATTTCCTATAACTAAAAATTGCAAGGTCTAATCTGAGCCTGTTCTGAATAACAGCGAAGAACATTTATGTTATCATATATTTACTTCGTTTGACCACGGTTGTGATTTGCATGTTTCTTTTTGTTACGCGACGTGTTATGAATATTTTCATTACACGCGTTTTTCGGAAACGATAACTTTTAATCAGTGCGATTACGCGAATACCGTCTAAATCGCAACCGTGATCGCAAAAGTGTTTCCTGGACCAAATAATTCTTATAAAATGTGTATTCTCCAAAGCGAGCAGCATCGCACTATCGCTGACTCGCAACAATCGAAAGAGTAAAAGCGGTGCTAAAATACAATTGCCACCTTTTAATAATTATTATTATCCCATTAAATAAATAAATAGCAATTCAGTGGCTATCCAATCAATAAACAGAAGGGGCAATTCAGTGGCAACCTATTAACAGGACTAGCTTATATGTGTGTGCTAATGTGTAGCTTATATGTGTGCTAATGTGTGTTTTTTTCTATTTGTTTCGTGCTGTAATGAGCTGAAATCTACGACGACCCTCAGCACGATATTTTTGCTGTACTACTCCATCCCAGCGACAGCAGAACGTAGCACTGCGTAAGGTGGGCACAACATCTCCTTCGAACTGGTGCGGTATGTTACTAAATAAAAACAAAATTAATTAAAGAAGCGAGACAAAGAAAAAAATTTTTTTTTGTGATATGTTACAATATGCAATTCACTTTGGAGGTGTGGCGGTGGGACTTGTGGTCCCGTACCACCCTCTGAGCAAAGATGAAGCCTCCTAGGACGACCCTCAGCACGATAATTTGGCTGTACTACTCCATCCCAGCGACAGCAGAGCGTAGCACTGCGTAAGGTGGGCACAACATCTCCTTCGAACTGGTGCAGTATGTTATGTAGTCCCGTACCACCCTCTGAGCAAAGATAAAACACCTCCTAGGAAACTATATGAGTCAAATATATTTAACTAACTGCGAGAAGGATTAGTAAAATAATCAGTAAAATACAGCATCAAGTGTTTTCAGTAGAGGTTAACTGAACGAGATTGGAACTGAATTTTAATCAAACGAAAGTGAACATTTGTAGTACTGATTCCAATCTGGTGCAGTGTAGTAATTATTTTATGTTTTGTGTGACGGAATAATTGATGTATTGCGTGTGACGTATTCCCGATTAGACTTTCACCCAAATATTTGCAAACATGGTGAAAAAAGTGCGACGTGTAAGAAAAGCTACACAGCAGGAAGTAACTGTAGAGCATTCAGGAATAACTAGTGATGTAGAAATTGATAATATTTTTTTCAGATCAGACAGAGGATACAGAACAGGACACTAATATTAAAGTCAGTGGTCCATCTGCTGTAGAACACTCAGGCAGAATACAGACGGTAGTTCAAGTGCATACTGGAGCAGAACCCCAAGAAACACCAGTTACAGTCGATTTACCACCGGTAGAGGCAACACAAACAATAATGGATCCATTTTCTGTCTTAATGATGAAAATGGAACAAATGTTTAAAATACAGGAACAATCACAGATACAGTGTGCAACTGAGATTAATAATAATTTAGATAAACGTATTAGCAGAGTAGATGAACGGATTAGGACCTTGGATGAACGCATCAGACAATTAGACGAGCGTACGCAGTTAGGCTTTTCACAATTCTCAATAGAGATAGATCAAAAGCTTGAAAACCGGTTAAAAGAACACGATCGCCAGCTGCGACAGCAAACAGATGCCCAGTTGTCTGCTATACAGAACAACATTTCAAGTACGCAACAAAAATACCAAGACTTACCACAGAATGTAAAGCAAGTAACCCAGGATGTGGACAAATTACAACAAACACGCACTTCTTTGGAAGCAGAAATACGCAACATAAGTACACGTATAGAAAACCTTACGGTTGCTAATCAAAACGTAATAGAACAAAAATGCAAAGAACAAGAAGAACGCGTTGTGACCACATTCAACACATGGCTAAATGACAAAGACAAACAAATTAGTACTGTTATACAGAAGGAACTACCTGTGATGTTACAACGAGCAGGAACACAACTGATACATGAAAACAACACAAAGATTCATGAATTCCAGACTGAATTACTAAACGTGCAGAAAGTGCTTAATCAAACACGTATGCAAACATCTCATAACAGTTCACCGGGGTGTGTTAGTATCACAGAAACACACCCTGATCGTTATGAAACGCCTTTAACTGAAAGTATGGGGCAGACGGGCAATAATTTCAATCCAACACGTGGAGTAACATCCGTTTATCAGGACCATACACAATCATTGGTGATTCAGGATGCTTTAGTGAAGAATTCCCACTTTCAGAAGTTTACCAATGATAAGAACGGACCTCATCCAATTGTGTTTATCAAACGGATCCGCTGAATAATGGCAAAAAGTTGGAACGAACGGGAGAAAATTATCTTTACCATTACCCATATTCAAGGTGAGCCAGCGTTGTTCGCGATACAGAAAGCTGAACAATGCAGCTCCTTCAATGAATTTGAACAAGCTTTTCTAAACAAGTATTGGTCGCGTGGGGTACAAGAACGATTAAGAAAAGAAGTTTATAGTCCTGAGCCATTTAACAGAAAAGGCGGTACTTTGCGGAAATATTTCGAAAAGTATCTGGACAAAGTGAAATATTTATCCACACCAATGCCTGAGTGTGATGTGTTAAAGATATTAAAGGAAAAGTTACCGCGTGATCTAAAGGAGAAATTGTTTCACATCCCTGAAGACAACGTGGAACATTTTCTATCTGTAGTGGACTCTTTAGATTTGGTTATCGATGAGGACAGACACTATTATGGGAATAATTCGTCGAATAATGGTAATGGTAATGGTAATGGCAATGGGCGAAACCACAAGAACAATAGTAATAGAAACACCTACTATGGGAATCAAAATCATTGGAATAGTCCGAATTATTCAGGATGGCAGAACCACAATATGCACACAAATGGACAGTACAGTAACGCACCGAATCACAGTTATCATCCACAGAACAATAGCGGACAAAACAATAGCGGAAACTTTTCAAAGAAACGGAAACGAGATTTTAGAGCTAACGCCAATTACAATAACGGTAATTTTTCAAATAATCAGCAAAACATGCAACCACCACATAACTGGTCAACACAGAATTATGCACAACAACAATGGCAGCAGCCTAGGCCACCTCAATATCACAACAACAATCATGTACAACCCCCGTACAATACAAATATGTCAAACAACATGCAGCAGCATATGAATGCGCATCAACCACCGAATCAAAATATCAAGATCAATGAGGTAAGTGAACCGCAACCATCAACCAGTACCAGTCAGTCAAAGTAGATGCGACGACATTCTGCTCCCATGTGTCAATCGCTGGGTGTCTAGGGGGCACTTGCATGAATGATGTTAGTAATAACGAGCAACCAAACGTGCAGACAACCAGCTGTAGTAATAATGAGAATGTGTGTCTCATAGAATCAGCAGCGATCGGGTCGAACGACGCAAAAGATGCAGTGTGTAGGAATAATTCTGTTGATGTTGCTCAGCAACGTAGTTCAACTATGCAGATGTTAAGATATAATGACGGAGTCGATATACGAGAGGAATTATGTCAAGATTTTCGGAAGAAGTGTAATTTGTTTGAACGGGAAGTTGTACAAGCAGCTATAGTTTGTGATATTTATGGTATTCAAACTACGGTGCTTTTAGATACTGGAGCATCTGTTTCTGTGCTGAATGAATCGTTCTTTCTTCACTTAAAGAAGATTAGAATGATTCCGGTTTTTCCAGTCACTAATTGTCGAGTTACAGGAGCCATTAGTCAGAAAGCCCAACTAGTTCGGGAACAGACACGGATTTGTATTAATTTTGGAGTGGGAGCCAAAGAGTGCACATTCCTTATTGTAAAGAATTGAGCCGTGAACTGTCTCCTCGGATTAGATATTTTGCGAGAGACGGAAACTATAATCGATCTCGCAAAGCGTGAATGCAGTATGTGATTCGGTGACACGAGAGTCAGGTTAGACTTGGTAAAGACCAAAGAATTGCATGTCAAATATTGTCAAATTTTAAAGACAGAACAGATTCGCGCACATTTATGGCGGCTTCAAGATAGTTTCAATTGCTGTACATTCCCGGTCATGGAAGACGTGAAGGACGAGGAGAATATCCACCTCTCTGAAATAGTAGAAAAAGTGCAACAATCCTCTGGTCTTGACAGTCTGGAAAAAAAGCGATTATTGGACACACTTACTAATTATCATAAAGTATTTTTGAAGAAACCTTGACTAATTAAAGGCTACGTGTACGACATGCAAGTGTATCCCCATGAAATTTACTGTCATCAAACGAACTCAATACCCAGCGCGAAAAGGGAAGCAGTAACCAAAGAAATTAGACGTATGCTGGAGTGGGGAATTATTGAGACCTCGTTATCACCATATAGTAACCCACTTTTACCGGTAATGAAATCCGATGGAAGCCTAAGGTTGGTTCTCGACGCTCGCCGGATTAATCAAATTATTATGCCTGTCAGGACGCGGCCTGAGAATCCAGAAGAACTATTACAGAAGTTCCATGGGATAAAGTATCTATCATGCCTCAACCTCCGCGCGTCATACTGGCAGGTGGTCTTAACGCCAACATCTAGGAAATATACAGCATTTGTTTATAGAGGAAGAAGCTATCAATTCAGAGTATTGCCATTCGGATTGAATGTCAGTGCCGGAGTCTTTATTAATGCGCTTGTCACTGTCCTAGGCCCGGATTTGTTACAGCAAGTTAGTGTCTATGTGGACGATTTATTGATTGCTTCACCAACGTGGGACGAGCATATCAAACTAATTAACTTGGTGTTACACAAATTTGAACTTGTAGGTGTTACGGTTAACCTTAAGAAGTCCAAGTTTGGGAGGACGGAGATAAAGTTTCTAGGACATACAGTATCATCAGAAGGAATCTTCCCGGATAGTACGAAACTCGAGGCTATCAGAAATTGTCCATATCCGGCCAACAAAAGATAATTAAAGGCATATATGGGTCTTGAATTTTCCGAACGTTCGTGCCTAATCAATGGCGTAACAGCGAACATCTATTGGGGCTTCTGAAAAAGAATGCGCCGTGGGTGTGGACTGACCAGTGTGCAAATGATTTCGACACGATCAAGAATTTCTTGTTAAATGCTGAAATCTTGCACCATCCAGATCTCAGTAAAGATTTTTGCCTAACCTCACATGCTTCATGTACTGGGTTAGGTGCGTGTTTATTTCAAACAGAAACAGTAGACGGACACGAGCAAATAAAAATAATATCTTTCGCAAGTCGTGTATTATCGGAATGCGAACGCGCATATTCCACTGCAGAGCTTGAAGCATTGGCAGTGGTATGGGCGTTTCGAAAATTTCATTATTATGTTTATGGTAGACACGTTCGGGTATACTGTGATCATCAGGCTTTGAGTTTCCTGCTGACCTGTGAACTTCTCCATGCACGTTTGGCAAGCTGGACATTAGCCTTGCAGGAGTATGATTTCCAGATTATTTACATCAAAAGAAGTAATAATATTGTGGCAGATACTTTGTGTAGGCTACCCAAAGGTTTACCTCAATTTAGTGAACTCACAGAGCAAGCATCGGAATTTAAAGTGTTACTAATGGCGGACAATGATAAGCGTTAATATTTTCTAGACATGTGTAAAAATATGGCACAAAAACAGGATATAGATAATATTTGGCACGAGATCAGGGATTAACTGAGGACGGATCCTACTTCGAAATTGCATAAATATCACAGGTTACATCAGGATGTGTTATTTTTTAGAAGACATGAGGATTCACGAAACTGGCTAGTATGTATTCCGCAGCAATGTGAGCAAAAGCTAATAATATATACACATAATGTTTGGTGTCATTTCGGTTCAAGGAAGTGCCTGGCGAAACTAAGAATGTATTGTGTAAAGACATTCTTATGGGTAGCACAAGGACTTTACCTTGTCAGACATGATAACTGTGATCAAGTGACTACGTGGTGGAGTGAACATGTCACAGATGACCTATGAACAAAGACTTCCTGTGAACATTATCCTCTACGCGTACAAACTTTATTTCACTAGCGAAAAAGTGGAATTTAACACAAAGGTGGACGCTCAATGAAAGCGTTGTGTTACCATGATTTCGTTTTCAAATTTTGTGCTACATGTGTTTAGTAATGCCAAATATTCAGAGTGTTATTGGGACCACATGCGTGGACGTAACATTCCGCCAAACTAAAACTCAAGAGCAAGTGTTTTTATCGATCAGTCAGCAACAGTGGTGAGCCGTAACAGTGTTGGGAACTGCTACTGACTATATCATTAAACCCGTTGAAGAACTGTATCAATGTTGGAACGGAATTACATGAACCTTTAACTGCAGATAGTCAGATGATGTAATTTAGATGTTAATTTATGGAACTGATACTGCTGTTTGAATTTCATGTGACTTTATGCTGGGATGCCGAGCACACGTGTCGGTGAGGGCAGCATACTGCAGCGACATCATCCGTCATCCCTTGCCGCACCCTGCCACGTCATCGCAGACTTACCTGATGGGGCGAGACATCGGTGTTGCAGTACACCAAGTCGCCAGCCGTCGTCACCAGCAGCACTATCACGAAATTGTACCGTTATTAAATGTCATACGAAGTGAATATTCAAATGTTGAAGATTAAAAAAGAGGCTATGGAAGATGTGCTCGCTCCGCCGTGGTTTTTTTCCGGGGTTTTTCCCATTGGCCTTTGGTCGAATGGGGAAGCGTAACTCAAAATCCCTGAGACTTAAAACTAAACAAAGCACATGCTTCCAAGTGAAAGAACACAGTGAACTTTAAACAGAACAAAGGAAAATAAGCCTGCTTGGATGTCCAGTCAAACAAGTGTGACTGTACATCCAAAGGGGGCAATGTAGTGCTACAACGATGAAAATTAATATTACGACGATGTCAAACCTTATTTACATGATTTAAAGAAGTATTCATGATATTAAAAATGTAATTATAATTTTATTATTTTCATTTTTGTGCTCAGTGTATCAAAGACTTTCTAGTGCACGGAATAAATTAGCATTGTTTGTACTACTAAACTATGTATGATTGTTAAGGGTTAAGCATGTGATAATTCGATGTAAGACATTTTGTTGAGTCTGAATTTTGTTCTCCTATTGGTCGGTAGAGAAAGAAAAGTTCCTTAATGGATGTGAAGGTAGAAAGGATGTAAAAAGGAGAGAGAGAGAAGGTAAATACAAGTTATTCAAAACAAATATCTCCCAAGTGTAACGTCTTGTCATTTCCTATAACTAAAAATTGCAAGGTCTAATCTGAGCCTGTTCTGAATAACAGCGAAGAACATTTATGTTTTCATATATTTTATTCGTTTGATCACGGTTGTGATTCGCATGTTTCTTTTTGTTACGCGACGTGTTCACTACTTTGCGGTAAAGTAGCGCTTCTGTTACCTCTGATAATTATGTGTAATACGAGGAAAATGCCAGTTTGCACTTCAGTATCAGGGTGGGTAGGAAGGGCGAAAGGCAGATGCGAACTATCTTTAACAGAACCAAGGTTATTAAAGCATTCCATAATTGACACAACCTTCAGAATGAGAGCAGCTCTAGATATTTCGCGCTGACATTTTCCAGAATTTCCTTTTCTTATTAATATATATTCATATTACATCTATTCATTCAGCTTATCATTTATATAATCTCTTATTTGTCCCTAATGTACGTTTTTGTGCCGTAACTATGTAAAATTAGTGCAGTCTCTGTTACTGCAGGATCTTTGCAAATGCACACTTTTCTTTCGGTAGTGGTGTTGTAATCTTGGAAATCCTATGTTGTGTTCGTGGGAGTAGTTTGTGAGGTACGTTTTTCCGCTCTCCTCTTGCACATGATTTACAGACTAAGTGTAGTTTAGAAATTATTATAGTTACTCGCCAAAAATATAAACAGTTTGCACGAAATATTGTGTCCTTACAGCAACGACGGAGCATCTCGATTTACTAGCTACTTTTCAGACGCGACCAAATATTGCCGTTTTAGTGGTATGTAGCAGATTACGTTGCAGCTAATGAACAGTAAAGTGATAACAGAAAGAAGTTCAATTTGCCACAGTCTATTTACGTCGAAGAATGTGAGAAAATAATTGTGTTTATATAACTACTTACGTCGTCTCTTATATGATATTAAAAATCTTCGTCGTGTCTAGTTAAATTTCTTCTCTGCAGTGTCCCAAAGAGCGAGGACATGTGACGTTGCTGATGGTGCTGATTCCCTGGGATCGTGACGTTAAGTTCGGATCATTAGATTTGTGGTTCTGACACAAAGAGCATAAAACTACAGCAACATTAAAATAGGACTATCGAAAGCAAATACAGTTTTTCTAATTACAGTGGACTGGGAAAATCATCTCTAACCCCCCTACTCCATGGTCGCCTGAAGTACTTACGATCAGCGTTTCGGATCTGTGGGTGGCAGAAAACACTTTGCATGTGGTCAAGGCTGCTCGTTGCTTAGTTTACACTGGCAAATGAGAATGGCCGCTTGTACACACAGTCTGCTGTTAGCGCTGCAGCCTGGCTTATGCATACAACGATGTTCGCCGTGGCCCGCTTGCGTTTGGTGAACCCTGCAGCCGACTGTGGAAAGGAGAGGCGCGGGACTGGCTCGTCCACTTTCAGGGATTGTATGCGACGCATAGCCTGTCCTCCTTCGTGTCATGATCTCTCGTGTGCAAGGTCACTCAGTAATGATACTTCCAACACAGAGAACTTAATGTTGAGGGTTGAATAACACATAAGCGGTTCTTTGTTCTGCCGATTTTTATTTGTATGAACTAGTTTTCGGCTTATTAGGCCATCTTCAGATAACTACTGGCTATTGTTTACAAGCAGCCTGTGTTCTTACGGACCAAACATTCTGGACTAAGATATAACGCACTTACATACGATCTTTAGTTGTGGTATTGTCTTTGGAATTGTCAAACAAGTCTTTTGACTTTTTGTTCTGTAAAACTGTTCTTTAACATAATAAATCACATTTTATCGTTTGTGAGTACCATGTATGACAACAATTAGAATTATTTAGAATACACATTATTACAAAATTGCCATCTTTTGTATTGGTTGTGAACAGTTGCACTGGACACTAATTGTTGATGTACAACAGCGATGTTTACTTTGGGGGTTACATTTTGTTATTAGAAAAATTGTGCATTAATAAATACCAAATACTTCATTGTTACAGTTGAGTTACAGTTAGGAATTTGAACACATAAGGGATATTACATTATATTAGGGTATTATTTGTTTACTATTGAGACACTTTGTGGTTAGTAGCGGGGTTTACTGTATTGTGTAAAGTTTAAGAGTGGTGATGTGCTCAGTTGCAATTGGTCATTTAGGACCAGCTGGGGATTTAGGGCTATGTGTCTGTTAATTTCAAGTGCTTCTAGTAGGCTGAGTTTCTACCTTTCTTGGCTATATGTAGCACTTCTGTGTGAGTTAGATATTTGTGTCCTTCTTTGAGCACATGTTCATCAAAGGTGGAGTCTGATTTATTTAATCTCCAGCTGCGTTCTCGTTCAGTCAGCGTTGTTGATATTTTCTTAAATGTAGTGCTCTCGAGGAACGTGCACGGTGAAAATGCATAGAACTGCAGATATTTCGACATCGTTGCTTTTCGTGGAGAATTCACCAACTACACAGCTGAACTGCCACCTGATGTTTGAGAAAAGCGTCCGACAAATGTTGAAAAAAAAAAAAAGAAACTTGAAGTTCAGTGACTCTTTACGCCGTGTTTTTTAATTATATTAAAAACAGCCTGTGCATGGAAACCACTCTCCGATAGCACGTATCTGTAAACTGATTGGTTGTGTGTATCCCATTTTAGAAAAAAACTACACACATCAAAAAAAGTTTAGCATCACCCTGGTTCCCAGAACTCCTGAAATAGACTAGACTGTGGATTTTGTATCACAGCCACAGTCACTTTCACTGTTCAGAGATGTCACTAAATCCGCCCAAAGGTGTAAACAACCACGCATGAGCAGCGCCTATTAGACGGAGAGGTCCGACAGCCGACCGGTTAAAGTCATTCCAACAGGAAGAAGGTACACGGCTCGTGTTGTCTGTAGTTAAACCATGCCTATTCGGTCAATACCGCGGTTCGATAGCGTCGTCGTTGTTACTTTGTGCCAGGAAGGGCTCTCAACAAGGGAAGTGTCCATGCGTCTCGGAGTGAACCAAAGCCTCGCTCAGAATACCCAAGGGATACTACTGCAATGGATGAACGATACCTACGTATTATGACTTGGAGGAGCCTAGACAGTAACACCACCAGGTTGAATAATGTTATTCGTGCAGCCACAGGACGACTCAAATTGTGCCCAATAGGCTGCATGATGCACAACTCCACTCCCGATGTCCAAAGCGAGGTCCATCTTTGCAACTACGACACAAACAGCGTGGTACAGATGGGCCCAACAACATGCCGAATGGACCGCTCAGGGTTGGCATCACGTTCTCTTCATCGATGTGTGTCGCATGTGCCTTCAACCGGACAATCGTCGGAGACGTGTATTGAGCAACCCGGCCAGGCTTAACGCCTTAGACACACTGTCCAGCGAGTGCAGCAACGTGGAGGTTCCCTGCTGTTTTGGAGTGACGTTATGTGGGGCCGACGTAAGCCCCTGGTGATCATGGAAGGCGCCGTAACGGCTGTAAAATACGTGAATGCCATCCTTCGACCGGTAGTGCAACCATACCAGCAGCGTATTGGCGAGGCAATTGTCTTTATGGACGACAGTCCGCGTCGTCATCGTGCACATCTTGTGAATGACTTCGTTCAGGGTAAAGACATCTCTCGACTAGAGTGGCCAACATGTCCTCCAGACGTGAACCCTATCGAACATGACTGGGACAAATTGAAAAGGGCTGTTCATGGACGATGTGACCCACCAATCATTCTAAGGAATCTACGCCGAATAGCCATTGAGCAGTGGGATAATCTGGACCGACAGTGCCTTGATGAACTTGTGGATAGTATGCCACGACGAATACAGGCACGCATCAATGAAAGAGGACGTGTTACTGGGTATTAGAAGTACCGGTGTGTATAGCAATCTGGACCACCACCTCTGAAGGTCACGATGTATGGTGGTAGAACATGCAATGTGTGGCTTTCATGAACAATAAAGTGGGCAGAAATGATGTTTATGTTGACCTCTATTCCAGTTTTCTGTAGAAGTCCCGGAGCTTTCGGAACCGAGGTGATGCAAAACTTTTTTGATGTGTGTATGTACAATCTTTCCACCAGTGAGGTAGACATTAGACATCACTGCTACGGGCAATAATTTTAACAGGTATTTCATATTCTGTAATGAATTATCACTCTACAGCGGAATGTGCGGTTAAACTTCCCTGCAGATGTCGGTTGCCCTCGTAACTCGGAGAAAGAAGATATTGCAATACTAACCGCCAGTTTCTACCAGTGACACAGAGAAAGTGCAAAAAACGTCTTAAACAACATGGCGTCCATAAAACATAGTAAAAACAAGTTCTACAGTTGTAGGGAGATCGCAACAGCCAATACGAACTAAAACATTATGTATCGTAAATAAATCGTAGGTGGTCTCAGAAAAAAGCTGTAGGTGTACAGTATGATTCCTGTGGATGTTAGAAACACTCAGGAACGATGAGAAAGATAAATGTATCAATTGGAGGTAAGGGACCATGGTCTGAAAAAGATCTACTCCTAAATTATAGGAGAAAATCGTTATGACACCTCTGACAGCGGTAGACATTTACCGGAATCCTTGTTGCTAAGACTGTACAGTATGGAAATGCAGAGGTGGTTGTTGTTGTTGTGGTCTTCAGTCCTGAGACTGGTTTGATGCAGCTCTCCATGCTACTCTATCCTGTGAAAACTTCATCTCCCAGTACCTACTGCAACTTACACCCTTCTGAATCTGTTTAGTGTATTCATCTCTTAGTCTCCCTCTGCGATTTTTACCCTCCACGCTGCCCTCCAATACTAAATTGGTCATCCCTTGATGCCTCAGAACATGTCCTACCAACCGATCCCTACTTCTAGTTAAGTTGTGCCACAAACTTCTCCCCAATCCTATTCAATACCTCCTCATTAGTTATATGATCTACCCACCTAATCATCAGCATTCTTCTGTAGCACCACATTTCGAAAGCTTCTATTCTCTTCTTGTCCAAACTAGTTACCGTCCATGTTTCACTTCCATACAAGGCTACACTCCATACAAATACTTTCAGAAACGATTTCCTGACACTTAAATCAATACTCGATGTTAACAAATTTCTCTTCTTCAGAAACGCTTTCCTTGCCATTGCCAGTCTACATTTCATATCCTCTCTACTTCGACCATCATCAGTTATTTTGGTCCCCAAATAGCAAAACTCCTTTACTACTTTAAGTGTGTCATTTCCTAATCTAATTCCCTCAGCATCACCCGACATAATTCGAGTACATTCCATTATCCTCGTTTAGCTTTTGTTGATCTTTATCTTATACCCTCCTTTCCAGACACTATCCATTCCGTTCAACTGCTCTTCCAAGTCCTTTGCTGTCTCTGACAGAATTACAATGTAATCGGCCAACCTCAAAGTTTTTATTGCTTCTCCATGGATTTTAATTCCTACTCCGAATTTTTCTTTTGCTTCCTTCACTGCTTGCTCAATATACAGATTGAATAACATCGGGAAGAGGCTACAATCCTGGTGGTACCATACGAAAAAAAAAAAACAATATCGAGTAAACATGGATTCTAAATAGCATATCTTGGGAGCTATAAGCACTTCTTCATCTCGATACTGCGAATAAGTGGCCGTAGTCCTTAAGGCAAGCTTTTTAAAGCCAATATTCACTAGACACTCTTTCGTTGTTTTGGTTCATACTGGCTCCTTCAAAGATGACACCAAGGAGTTTGCAATAGCAGACACATATTTCACAGCATCGAAGATAAACAAGTGTTCACAGCTCTGTAGGTATGCATTTTAGAGCGTATGTTTACAAGACAGTTTTTCTTGTTTTGATCCATACTACCATCCCTTTAAGATGTCTACTCCATAATCTTAGCAAGAACAGCACCAGTACGTGTGTCCTACTGTCATAGGAATCAGAACGGTTTTCTCTTACCAGTTACGACTCGGCCGTTTCCGGACGAGGATCTCTGACCTAAAATTGATTCTTTTACCGTTATCCTGTGAAACTAAACTGGAGGCTGGAACACGCAGTTTCGAAAATTGATGTAATAGTTTCATATAGTAAATAGAAGAGGTTTTGAAAAGAACTGTTTGTTGAATAGAAACCGGATCGGGTACCGTAGAAATAGGCCTGCAGCTGCAGTGTAGGTATCTATACGCAGTTCGAACTCAAAATAAAATATGTTTCGTGAAAACTAGGAAGTAGTACCAAAAAGTACCTTTCAACAATACAGCTCAAGTGGAGACGGCGGCAAGCAGTTATGAATATACATAATATTGAGCAGAATGTGGAAATTGTCATCACATAGATTAAGAAGTACAATACTACCTAAAACTAAACAACCCTATACATGGCTTTTATACAGCCTGGACCTCCTTCAATCTGCGAGATTTTCATATTCTCTCACACGCTAAGTGCGATCATTGAGTCATATGGGAAAAATTTACGGTACTGGTTTCGTTTTGTTTTTCTTTTTCTTTAGATTCGAGAACTACGGGCTATGGCGAAAACGTACCCTAGTCCAAAGTCTAACTGTATTAAATTTTCTACAAAAAAGGCTCCACTCATTTTTTTCTGTAGCACTAATAATATGCATATGGCGGCCGAGGGAACACGAAAATATTCCACACGTTATTGGAAGATGTTGCGAGATCCTTAAAACACATAGGTAGGGGCAGGTGAATCACCCAGTATATGTGTGTATGTTAGTATATCCAAACCGGGCTATCAGAAAAAGAAAAAGATCCGAGTATTGTAGAAAATAAAAAAAGCACTACGACTATTTAGGGACGACGTAAAGCAGTAGGAATCTTAAAAGAATGGTACCGTAGAAAAAGAGCAATAAATAGATTAAATATCGTAATTCCTTCGTTCCGAAATAGAAGAGGTAATATTTTGCTTCTCACACACAGCAGATATTAATAAACTACTGGCCATTAAAATTGCTACACGACGAAGATGATGTGCTACAAACGCGAAATTTAACCGACAGGAAGAAGATGCTGTGATATGCAAATGATTAGCTTTTCAGAGCATTCACACAAGGTTGGCGCCGGTGGCGACACCTACAACGTGCTGACATGAGGAAAGTTTCCTACCGATTACTCATACACAAACAGCAGTTGACCGGCGTTGCCTGGCAAAACGTTGTTGTGATGCCTCGTGTACGGAGGAGAAATGCTTCCCATCACGTTTCCGACTTTGATAAAGGTCGGATTGTAGCCTATCGCGATTGCGGTTTATCGTCGTATCGCGATCTTGCTGCTCGCGTTCGTCGAGATCCAATGACTGTTAGCAGAATACGGAATCGGTGGGTTCAGAAGGGTAATACGGAATGCCGTGCTAGATTCGAGGGTATCACAGCAGTCGAGATGACAGGCATCTTATCCGCATGCCTGTAACGGATCGGGCAGCCACGTCTCGATCACTGTGTCAACAGATGGGGACGTTTGCAAGACAACAACCATCTGCACGAATAGTTCGACGACGTTTGTAGCAGCACGGACTATCAGCTCAGAAACCATGTCTGCGATTACCCCTGACGCTGCATCACAGACAGCAGTGCCTGCGATGGTGTACTCAACGACGAACCTGGGTGCACGAATGGCAAAATGTCAGTTTCTTGGATGAATCCAGGTTCTGTTTACAGCATCATGATGGTCACGTCCGTGTTTGGCGACATCGCGGTGAACGCACATTGGAAGCGTGTAATTGTCATCGCCATACTAGCGTATCACCCGGCGTGATGGTATGGAGTGCCATTGGTTACACGTCTCGGTCACCACTTGTTCGCATTGACGGCACTTTGAACAGTGGACGTTACATTTCAGATGTGTTACGACCCGTGGCTCTACCCCTCATTCGAACCATGCGAAACACTACATTTCAGCAGGATAATGCACGACCGCATGTTGCAGGTCATGTACGGGCCTTTCTGGATACAGAAAATGTTCGACTGCTGCCCTGGCCAGCACATTCTCCAGACCTCTCACCAACTGAAATCTTCTGGTCAATGGTGGTCGAGCAACCGGCTCGTCATAATACGCCAGTCACTACTCATGATGAACTGTGGTATCGTGTTGAAGCTGCATGGGCAGCTGTACCTGTACACGCCATCCAAGCTCGGTTTGAGTCAATGCCCAGGCGTATCAAGGCTGTTATTACGGCAAGAGGTGGTTGTTCTGGGTACTGATTTCTCAGGATCTATGCACCCAAATTGCGTGAAAATGTAACCACATGTCAGTTCTAGTATATTTGTCTAATAAATATCCGTTTATCATCTGCATTTCTTCTTGGAGCAGCAATTTTAATGGCAGGTAGTGTAATATAATTTCTCTCGAAAGCAACGAATGTAATTCAAAATCACCAAGAAGGGAAGTCACAGCAGTCATTACCATTAAGTCATCGGTCAAGGGCGGCGGTTATTAACGCAGTGGCAGAGACTATACGTTGTAGGGATCTGTCCCTTGCAAATCGGTAGCCTAAGAAATAGCATGGCGAGTGACAAACTACTAAGCGCTTTAGAATCCGTAAGTACCAAGGTCACCACAGTATCTTGTTCATAAGAAATCAGGGGAGTAATGAAGGGTAACCTAAAATCCCTAAAAATCTACACAGTGACTCCCTTACAAGAACTTTAGTTCTTAAGCATTATTCATCACACTTTGCACTTGGGGAGTAGATTAATTACACCTGAGTAAATAACAGTGTGTTCCACTTTTAGCTGGTTGTTGCGGTTTGGCGCTGGAAAGGAGCCGAGATATGTCGGACGGAGGAAGCCTGGAGGGCTCTTGCCGTCCTTCCGCCTGCCGCGTGCGCGGCGCTGGCAACGGTCCGCAGAAAATTACGAACTTGTGCGTGGCGGAGGGCCACCGCGGGAAGCCACCTCAAACGCCGGCCGCCAATAGCGGGCCCAGAAGGGCGCAGACCTCTGTGGCTCTGGTGTGGGTCTCCGACAGGCGTGGCGCTGCGCGGCCGCTTCATTACTGAGATTGCTCGCAATCTTCTAAGACAGCCCCTGTGTCCGCCACTACACAGCTGCCGGGACTCAGTACTGAGCGACGCTGAGGTAACTGCCAAGACTAGCAGACTGGCGCACCGCTCATCCTCTTTGTTCCATGTAAGTTACATCGCTGTTACAGACAATGGCAAATTAAAAAATATACAAAAATACATAAACTTTGTGAAACGCATACGGAGACAGGCAGAAAAGTTGAGAGCGTTGTTATCTAATCAGTGTTGCCAACCGCTATTAGTCGAAACTCGACAGTGCTGTATTTCAAAACAGGTTGCCAGAGAGTTGGATTGGCGTTACGTTATTCTGAATTTGTTGTCCTAAAATTACTTCGAGCAGACAGAGGGTCACATCTTAGAACTCCTACCCGCAAAGAGACCCAAGCTTTACGAATCAGTTAACGTAAAAGAGGGCATCAATGGCTGTGAGTGTAACAAGAAATATTAGGACGGATGGAAAATATTTAAGAGTGACAGGATCCGTACTGCAGAATACCTGAGTGGTCAACAACAACTATTCAGGTCTGAGGACGAAGATGTGGAGTACAAATGAATAAAATTGGAAAAGCATATTTCAACATCCTTTAAACAAGTGTGTCCCGAGCAATGTTTTAAGGGACGGGAGGAACCACCGTGGCTTAATAGCCGTGTTCCAAAGACACCTTCCTCCCAGATTTGAGCTGAACGAAGCATATGTCAACGTAAGGAGACCAATGACAGGATGAATCTGAAAGTCCTTGGGTCGGCCGCGGTGTCCGAGCGGTTCTAGGCGCTTCAGTCCGGAACCGCGCGACTGCTACGGTCGCTGGTTTGAATCCTGTCTCGGGCATGGATGTGTGTGATGTCCATAGGTTAGTTAGGTTTAAGAAGTTCTAAGTTCTGGGCTACTGATGACCTCAGATGTTAAGTCCCATAGTGCTCAGAGCCATTTGAACCATTTGAAAGTCCTTCTCAGTACTCCAACCCGGCACCTATCGCTGTTACATTCTAGAGAAAAAACGAACGTTAAATATGGGTTTGTTGCACCATCAGCATGTATGAACTAGAAATAATATGACGAAGAGTTCATTGCTGACTGGGAATCCGTCGTTGATGACTACACACAAAGAGACGTCCGTTACCGAATTATTCTCCACCACAGCGCCGAATAACATCCTCGAACTTACAGTGATTTCGCAAATAATTCAATGTCTCACTGGGAGTCAAAAATGTCAGATATCGTTAGTGTTGACTACGAAAGAAAATACATTAAAAATCAAAATTATTATCCACCAGCAGATAGGTGTTCTGATGCTAGAGCTTGGTAATACATAATGAAAACTTTAGTGCCGGGCCAGGATTCTAATCAATTCACGCGCAATATGCGGAGATGTTGAGGAATCTCCAGTTTTGAACAAACAACACATTGTATTCGAGCTGTATTGTCACGAAGGGATCAAATTCCGCGTTAAGGGTGGTCTGAGTTGCATTCCCAGTTCCGAACCAATTTTATCGACATACAGAAGCCCAAATAAAAATGGAATAAGTCTCCTGTGACCCTACATAGCGTTTGTTTCGACACTAGCAACAAATAACTAGTATAAGAAAGGTTACTGGTGATACTGTTTCTATATGTCGCCAGTCTTGACTTGATTGTCTTTCAATTTAACGTCTACTTGGTAGAGAAGGAATATCATGTTTAATGTGAATTTCAGACTACAATGCCATTATACCTTCTTCACTTGGCGTAGTGAGAAGAGAAAAGAATCTGTCTCTCCCTATCAAAATTCATCAGGAGAAGTTGGAAATTAACCCAGAACATAAGTAAATGAACCTATCATCAATCCAACAACTCAACCAAATCCCCTTCTCTGTGACTCATTTTTCTATCTTAACGCCATTGCACCACACTGGATGAGAATTCTGACACATAGGCTCCCTGTAGTGGTTTGCAGCATGCTCAGTACATTTATTTGCTTGGTTGACCGAATCGCCATGAACTAGCTGCCTCGGCTATCCAATGCATACATTCGACTCTGTTTCGTAATCACCGAAATAAAATCACGTAACTGACACCTACGCAGAACTGCCAACACTGTAGGACGCAGAAATTTATATAGGAAGTGTTCTTTTCCACTTGAGCTACTCTATTGCGCTATCTGTTTGTTGAAAACGTCGTGCAGTGCAAAAGAAAAGCTGTAATTGTCTGTCTCTCAGAATTCTAGATCCAGCCATATCCATTATCTCACAGCACTGTGGACTACGGAAGTTCTCGAGGAATTTTTGTTGATTTCTGGAGCTGCTCTAGCTACGTGTCAGCTAGTAGCATAATGGTAAGTGTCCCGTACTGTCAGCTGAAGTTATCAATCTAATAGAACTCTGAACACAATTCCTTTCACTTCTCTACGAAAAATAGCCGCATGTGGCAAAAGAGCTAACTTCCGCGACATTTTGTTCTTTTCAGGTTTAATAGACGGCCAAGCAGCAGATGCATCTCGAAACTTTTGTATCATGTATGGGGAGAGCGCATCGTGCCAAAATACGTCAGAAAAGTATTTTCTACATTAGCTGTCATGTGGTAGTGGCATTTTATTCTTCTTCACACCTTGTTTGACAGGTTTAACTCGGAACAAGTTTTCTACATGCATGTAATCAATAAACTATATGTCCATTGTCAGGCTCTTACAGATAACATCAGAGAATTCACATATATCGTTGATGATTAATTTCTCTCTCATGTTTAGTATTGTTTTAACAACACTCAAAGAACCCTGACGAAAATTGTTTCCCTGTATTATAAGAAATGAAATAAAACTACCCACGATAACCTTGCGACGAACTTCTGTTTTAATAAAACTGAGTATCTGTACACAATCATGCCTCTATCGACACAAACTAATAAAATACTACTCACTTACATTTCGACTGTGTCTGTGTTTGATTGGTATGCTGTGTCATACTCAAGAGGCATGCAAATGTGGCATTTCATAAATAAAGTTATGTATTCCTAGAAACCCAAAATTTGCTTGTCAGCAGCCGAAAGAGGCGCTACCTGTTGTGCAGCATTATAAGTTTTTCACCATTGCACTATGAGCCGAAAGTATTTCGTTAGGATTTACTTATCGATGTCTGATCTGACTGCTTGTAGCTCTTTCACAGAAGGTATGAAAACGTTACAGTCAGCGAGACTAGAACCGCGAACCATGAAAGATGCTTTATCAAAGGTCAGCACGTTACCACAGAGGTATGTGTCTTGGCTTTCTCTAACGAGCCAATAGTGGCTAGAACTCGTAAACCGCTTTTTAAAGGACGAGATTAGTTTCCACTTGCAACGACTTTCCTGGGCTGAAACACGTAAATTTACAATTTTTTGCTACACCTCAAGCGATAATAACTCAGATTATTCAATGTAAATGACAGGAAAAACAAGTGAACTTTGAGGCTTAATTCCGTGCTCACCAGGAAGTAACTCGTCGATCACAGAGTTGTCAAACATACCTTGCCTTGTTGCCAAATCTCAGTAGCAGTACCACCAGGAAGAAGAAGAATTGATGAGATCCTACAGCGGGCTGGGAAGTAATTACAGCTGGCTTCTCAAAGACGCGGCTGCTACGGCCTGGAATACGTAATGCATCTGATTCACATTTCTGTAACTAGGTTTAGGGACTGCAGCGTAGTTACTAATAATACTCAGAACTGACTTCAAACTAAGAATCATAAATCAGTAACTCTCATAGTTGTTTCTATATTTCTTTGGTAAGTGTACTCAAAACTAAGGAACCCATTCACAGACGTTTCCGTGCGTCGCCGATAGTCGAGCACAACTAGCAAATAAAAAAAAAAAATAAAAATGTGTGTGTGTGTGAGAGACAGATAGAGAGAGAGAGAGCGAGAGAGAGAGAGAGAGAGAGAGAGAGAGAGAGAGAGAGAGAGAAAGGGAGATAAATAAAAAAGAATGAGAGAGAGAGTAAAAAAAAATGTTGTAAAGAAATTGAATCATGGTATGTAAGGAAATCATTCATTAAAATGGCACGTTCCACATCATTATGAAATGTCGTATTCACGATCTTTGGAGCAAGTATTAATCTAATCTAATCTAATATAATCATATCATATTGCTGACTAGCCATGAAGAGTCATGAATTACAGAAATTTTCGGCAATATCAGTAACCAAATCTAAACTTGTAAAATAAAAGACGACAGTTTTTGTAATGAACCGGGACTCCTGTTAAGACCGTTTCGTCCCTGTTAACTAACCATGAAAGATGTCTGATATACCTCCATTCAGAAGTAACAAAGTATGCACACATTTAAAGATGAAGAGCATGATGTGGAGTTCTGTGACGGAGATACGAACCCAACACATAATCGGATCGTTAACTAAGTAAAATCAAATGTTACGTATCGGTTTTTCTTACTAGGTGTTAGGCGTTTGACTCTAAAGTAAGGATACAAATTTTTGTGCCTGAGCGTCAATCGAACCGCACACCTACCGTCTTTCTTTATCATCCACGAATATAGCTTAAGTATCAGTTGCTTACTCACCAACAGTAAGATGTGTTTGTGTTTGACCGGAAATAACGACACCTATTGCGATTGTTGGCAATACATGAACAGACATTAAAAATGGATGGTAATTTTCACTAGCACGCCGGTGTGCATGTGATAGGGCTTGATATGAAATTATGAATATGTTTGTACTGGCTCAGGATTCGGACCCACACATTTACCTCTGGAGGTGTCCTAGAGAAGATTGCAGTCTTCGGTAAAGGAACGATATGACTGAACTATACTGTTCCGAGAGATTCAGATCCTCGAAAGAGGAGATACGAATTCAAATCAAAGTGCAGCACCAAATTTTTCAACGTCTCTAGTTCAATCAAGTACAAGTAAAATAAGAGCCATGTTAATTTAAATGGCTGTCGGTTCATCAAATAAAATAAAATTTCCTAATGTAAGTAAGTTTACTGCCGACAATATTTATGCTTACCATGACTTCCGCCTATGTCATTTCCCAACGTAAACCGGCTCTGCCCAGTTGGTAATGAAGGGACGTGATGTTTGATAGGGATTCTGGATTACAACGTCTTTCTCTTGAGGTTACCAGAGGTAAAGTAAATCTGTTTGTGCCTCCTAAAAGTAAATGCCTGAACCCACGCATTGCACTTGTGACAGTTCGTTCCACCAGACCATTGTGACCACATATCCTGCCCCAGGAGTGTGCTGTAACGGATGATGTGCTTAGCTTACAAAATTAGTCACGGTGGAAAAAATGCGAGTCTGTTAAATGGTTAAGTAGAAGCAAGCTTCTGACGTGAAGATTATGCTGTTCTCATGTCAGCAGGATGTAAAGACCCTTCTAGGCATCAGAGCCTCGATGTGAAGCCATTTTACAATTTTCACTAATTCAGAAAATTTCTTAGCTCGATAAAATCCAGTGTGAAGGGTGAAGCTACGGGATATTTCGATTATTACCGTCATTATTACTATCATTTTCTTCATGCCGCTGCTGGAACACATGTGCTTGAAGATCATTTAATGCCTTTTGGTCATTATAGAAGTAGTTGCCCAAGAACAGGCCCTCTCTCTCTCTCTCTCTCTCTACGGAGATCCTTTTCATGTTAATATCAAATATAAGCCATTACTCGTAGATTACATTAAAACTGAAGTAATTGCTGAAGACGCTACTTGATAATAAAAACGAGCTGCCCTTCTTCATTTACTTGCGCCTAGAAATGGCTGTCGAATACTGCCAAACCAAAAGCCAAGGGATCTTACTGCCTTCCGATGTATGTCGCTGTCAGTTCTTCCATATGATTTGGTCGACGTAACCTGTCACAAGTTGTGTATGGCAGAGAATATTTCACAAAATCAATTGTTTTTACTTTGCAATAAACATAAAGATTTTCATTCTAAGCCATCCAAGTTCAAAATTTTCGCAATATTAGTTCAAATTTAATATTCGCTTCTATAATGTGGGAAAGTATTTCACAGTTGCAGAACCCGCATCCGAGTCATTGACTTTACACTTAGTCGCTGACCATAAATTCTACCTCAGAGTGACACCAGTTTAAGTAACCTAACGTACCGAAGACTGTTTGCCACTGCTCTTTCTCACCGGAAAATACGCAATTCACTCATTGGGCTCCATAAGTACACTATAACAGTAATTTCTGTGTGTATGCAATGCATACGAATTGTAGAATAACACTTCTGTATACAATATGCCTGACCTAAACCGGCCCTTTATCATTACAGGCCCTGGGCAGTGTAACATCATACTGACAACAGTAATGTGCTTACACTGTCAACCTCACTGTTCGTTTTACCCGATTTTGTAGTCATTTAAATAAAACACCCACGACCTTCCAGTGGGAGATATTTCTTCCTTCTTTTCCTTCTATGAAATTTGTCAGAAAATTTTTTGCCTTCCAACCAGCGAAATGCGGCATAGTACGATTCACAAACGCGAATTAGTGCCGCTAAGACGATATCTTAAAACATTGTCGTAGCTGAAGGAATTTAGTTTCTGCTTAAATCGTCTTATGCAGCAACGTACACAGATATCTCAAATAGGAAAAGCTCTTTACCCGGGTATGAAGGTTGTAAAACAAACTTCCCACAGTTGGTGTCAGGTCGATCTTTACTTCTGATAGCACTGTATAAGTATTTTGCCTAAGAAGTATCACAAGTAGTGTTCCTGTAGCTGTGGGAATCATTGGTTTGAAAACGAGTTTAACACCAATGGGTACAATACTCCTAAATATTCAAAATGATTATCAACCTAAGTCTGAGTTCATCCAAAATCTGAGGCGTATTTATAATATTGAAGCTAGACTGTGTATCCTTGTCTTGAGTTGGCATTGGAAGGTGTTTACACATACGTATACAATACTATGAATACTTCGAACGCTATAGTTAACGTTGCTCTCATAAACTAATTTTGTTTTTTTTATTCTTCTGGGCCTTCAGCCTGCAATATGTGTTGTAGATACAGCCATAGACAAAAACATTGAACACCAAGTCGTTCACGTAAGGTGGACAACATAGACGTGCTCCCCTCAGACTTCTATGTTCAGCAATATGGTCGAACTGGCAACACTGAAAACTGCAGCACCTGCCGGAGGAAGTCTTGACTGCAGTCTGAGTACATCACTCTTGAGTATGACCATAGTCTTGAGGTAAAATGCGAGACTAGCTAATACAATATCTGGCAACCGAAAGCACACGTCGCCCCTCTCCTCTCGGTGATTCAAGCGAATCTACAATATATTTCACTTTCTGTCACATTGTTAATTACAGTTTGGTTCGAAAATATTTTAGCGAGAGATTTCTTGTCTGACCATCTGCCTCTGAACACCACATGCGTCTGAGTTCTCTGGGACCTGTTTGCTGCCTACCGGGGAGGGCTAAGGCACTGCACTGCCTCACCTTCTGCCGATAACATCTGCTCCACTCCTCACTCTTAATGGTGTAATGCTGTTGAGTGGTGACCCATAAAACCTGCCTACAATTTGTGTTTCACACTCGGTAGCAACGGAGGCACAAAACCGTTTTTATTTTATGAGTATTGTATTACACTAGTATGAAATAAATCAATGTGGCACAGAATTAATTTAATTGTTTCTGATCCAGTGCGCTATAATTAGAGCATCACATCCTGTTCTTTTTCCTTTCACAGGAGATTCTTCAAATAATTTATTTTTGTCATGGAACAGGGAGTAAATGCAATGTAATGTGTTTTCTTTCTTTCTTTGATTCCCTATGCTAAATGGATGCAAAACGCTGTGTCAATACCTTTTGGAAACTGCTCTATAGCTACTCAGGCAAATTTCTTGTTTTGAGGTCCATACATTAATTATATTAACTTGCACAGTTCATTTTTATTGCTAAACCTTTCGTATTATACAATTTAGGAACTCCTTTTTCGATCTACAGTGTGTTATCATCCACGCACTCATCTTATTTTTTCTGCAGCTAGAGGGGATCAGATTTTATTGAATATTATTTAAGGTCTAAGCTTGTCACTCAGTTCAGCAATGGTGGCGGTTTCCCGTTCCATGTATTCAGTCAACAACATCTTCTGATTTTGACGGCTCATTTGTCCGAGAGTGCAATTATCTGCCCTTTCTCTTGCAGACATGGTAGGCCTATTTCCCATACTGTGTAAACTGAAGGGGACCACTGCTCTCACCTGCAGCAGAACATTAGGCGGAATCAGTGGCGACAGGTGAAAATGTGTAACGAACCTGGATCTCCTCTAATAGGCAGGTGCATCAAAGACTGCACCATCCTCAACACAGTGTCATCTCAACTGCGCGGATAACTCAGCAAGCCTCACGGCCGATTCACATTCCCACCGAACGCCATCTATCTGCAGCCCCTGGTAATTATTCTCCCGTTCGCTACTCTGACATTCCCAGGGGAGGTTGGACACACTTATGCATCCGCACTGAAGAAGGTAGACCCAATGCCCAGCTGGACATATCAATTACATGAATGTGTGATGCCTGTTCTTTCAGAAATGCCCAAAAGAATGGACACTACGCAGAATCCGCAGCTGTAGCAGCGGAGGGACATAACGCGGAATCAGCAGCGACGAGCGAAAACAAGTACTGGCCTGGGATTTGAATCCAGGAACCGAAAGAACAGACGCCACACAACGGATATACCTTCTACGGTGCGGATGCACAAATGGGTTCGACATACTCTGGGATTCTCAGAGTAGTGAAAGGGAGTATAATGGACAGAAACTGCGTAAAGGTGGCGCTCTGTGAGAATGTGGATCAGCCATGAGACTTGCCGAGATAGTACGTGCAGTTACGATAACCCTGTGTCCCAGGTGGCGGAGTGGTTAACTCACATGCCTAATAAGCAGGAGATCCCGGGTTCGAATCCCGGTGCTCGTCGCCGCTGTTGGCGCTTCGCTTAATGTCCCACTGCAGCAGTGACCCCCTTCAATATAAATACCTCATTTCACTGCTGCGCATTCAAATAATTTCTCATACTCATTGTGAGCGACAGTCACTAGGACTCGTAGATGCCGTCACCTGTCGACGACTCCCCGAAACTTGGTTGGCTCACTGAGCACAGTCTTCCAAGGCTGGCAAGCCTTATTGCAAAGGGAAACCAAGACGTTCCTATCACAGATTCACTTTGTACACTTTTAGTAGACCATTAGGACAAAAAAAAGCGTAAGTAGTAAGGTCTACTTCTTAGACAATTTCTAGGAAATCGAAAGAGAAGTTTAGCCATCAGGGAAGTAATAGTGCGTTGTGACCCGAGCACCAGCTGGCGGCGGTCATGTGGTTGCCGCTCGATCTCCAAATTTGGTGGGTCGCTGGACTGAATCCAACTTTTTTTTTTAAATCTATATTTTATCAACACTATTCCTGTTACTTCGTACATATTACACATGAAAGATAATACGAGGAAAAGACACGTCTGTCTATATGAACTTTTACTGAATTCCTCACGTTATTTGTTTGCTTACTAATTTTTATTGTTATAGCAGGTATTAAGCGAATTTTAATTCCATAGGAAAGTTAAATATTTTATGAAACGTCTTCAGACTTGCTCATATTAGATTATAAACGAACGAGAAATTGCTTGTCCTGAGGATGCCATTAAAATACATTTAGTCGTATATTGTTAACTTTCGGCACCGATATTTACGAAAACGTTACGTTGACACGTGTTCCATCCAAAGCGTCGGAAGAAAAAAAAATTTTTCAACACGTCAGCGAGCTTCGCTTTTCCTGAGAAACTCTGAAGATTCCTAGGGCAGTCGTAAACATTGCATTTATTCAATGTAACAGATGCCGTTTTAATTTATGTTTTTCGTTACTGTATGAAAAATATGACCTTGCAGCTTGTAATGTCGAAAGCACACCAGACGATAATCGTACATTACCCACATATTTGTTTAAAAACGAACGAGGAATTGCTTGTACTGAAGAAGCCATTAAAATACATTTAGTCGTGTATTGTCAACTTTGTAATTCACTGTGATACCGAATAAAGTTATTTACACCTACATTTATCGGTGTTAGATTTGGGCTTTCCAAGCCAGTCCGTCGTCCTTCAGACCTGTGACTGCAGAACGAAGCTTCCAGGTGGAATACAATTTTCGATGCTTTACTTAACTGCAGATATGAGAGATTTTGGAAATCACGATGGGCATGCATTTTCAGGAAAACTTGATACTCTTGATCGTTTACCTATTATCTAATATTTGTTGTGATAACAAATACAACCAAACAACCAAATACTTTGGAAATTCAGCACAAGTTGGTGCAAATACTCTTGTCTTTTCATCATAGTGAATAGAGTATAAGAAAATATAACTTGAAGAAACCGATAGCGGGACTCGATCCAGCGAGTCACTGATCATGTAGCTTGAATCCTATCCACAAGATCGCCGCCATCTCATGGTCAGAACCTCAACGTACCGGTACGTCAATGACGCATTAAACTTCTCTTGCAATTTCCTCGAACTCAACTATGTAGTATGCATTACTACATACACATTTTATTGTCTTAATGGACTACCAGAAGTCAACAGAATCTGAAGTAAATCCGTGATCCGAGCCTCGCGGCTTTCTCTTGCTAGACGTCAAAACACGAGCACTGATCCAGCCGTGTGCATTTTATATCACAACAAGACGAGCGCTCAGCCGCTTCGGCTTTTTACATTTCGTATTCATTCTTATAGGGATTTACCATAACAGCATTTAATGTAAACTGTTATTTATTCTTTGTATTATTCAATACGGTGTCGTGTTGACACATGTAACATGTACAACGTTTAGTAAGCATTACAACAATCGTTTTACAGAATATCGATTGCAAAACATGTATTTTTAGCACATTAATATCCAAGCATCATCGTACACATCATATTACAGTCATTGTACAGTTCACAATAAATATTCAAATATCCCACCGTCAACTTCAGTGCATTCGTGCAGTGTTCGGGGAACAAATTGTGTTACTCGTCTAAGTATCTTTGCACACTCCAATGTTAGGCGCGTAATGGGGCCCCTTAGGGATATGGCGGCTAAGGAGGGGAAGAAATCCAGTGTGCACTCCGTGTGCATTCCGGGTGGAGTCATTCCTGACGTGGAAAGGGTCCTTCCGGATGCCATGAAGAGCACAGGGTGCAGCCAGCTGCAGGTGGTGGCACATGTCGGCACTAATGACGTGTGTCGCTTTGGATCTGAGGAAATTCTCTCTGGATTCCAGCGGCTATTTGATTTGATGAAGGCTGCCGGTCTTGCTTACGAGATGAAGGCAGAGTTCACCATCTGAAGCATCGTTGACAGAACCGACTGCGGACCTTTGGTGCAGGGTCTGAATCAGAGGCTCAGACGGTTTTGCGACCGTGTTGGCTGCAGATTCCTTGACTTGCACCATAGGGTGGTGGGGTTTCGGGTTCCGCTGAATAGGTCAGGAGTTCACTACACTCATCTGATGGCTACACGGGTAGCGGAGGCTGTGTGGCGTGGACTGGGCGATTTTTTATGTTAGAAGGCCTCGGGAAAGTAAGGGGTTGGCTGCAATCTCAAAGGGTGTATGGCAAATGCAGGACGTGCTTGGATCAAGGAACAGTCGGAATTGTAGTTGTAAGTTGTTGTAGTTGTGTTGGGAAAGTCCCTGAGCTTCAAGCGCTAATAGAAAGCGCAGAAGCTGAAATCGTTATAGGTACAGAAAGCTGGCTAAAGCCTGAAATAAGTTATGCAGAAATTTTTACGAAATCTCAGACGGTGTTCAGGAAAGATAGATTAGGCAGAACTGGTGGTGGGGTGTTTGTGTCTGTCAGTAATGGTTTATATTGTAGTGAAGTCGAAGCAGATACTCCGTGCGAATTGGTATGGGTGGAGGTTACACTTAACAGCCGAATTAAGTTAATAATTGGCTCCTTCTACCGACCCCCAGCCTCCGATGATATAGTTGCTGAACAGTTCAGAGAAAATCTGAGTCTCGTAACAAATAAATACCCCACTCATACGATTATAGTTGGTGGGGACTTCAACCTTCCCTCGATATGTTGGCAAAAATACTTGTTCAAAACCGGTGGTAGGCAGAAAACAACTTCCGAGATTGTCCTAAATGCTTTTTCCGAAAATTATTTCGAGCAGTCAGTCCACGAACCCACGCGAATTGTAATTGGTTGCGAAAACATACCTCATAAATTGGTAAGAGATGGAACTGATCCCCCATGGTACACAAAACAGGTCCGAACGCTGTTGCAGAGGCAACGGAAAAAGCATGCGAAGTTCAGAAGAACGCGAAATCCCGAAGATTGGCTAAAATTTACAGACGCGCGAAATTTGGCACGGACTTCAATGCGAGATGCCTTTAATAGGTTCCACAACGAAACATTGTCTCGAAATTTGGTAGAAAATCCGAAGAAATTCTGGTCGTATGTAAAGTACACAAGCGACAAGACGCAGTAAATACCTTGGCTGCGCAGTGCCGATGGTACTGTTACCGACGATTGTGCCGCTAAAGCGGAGTTATTGAACGCAGTTTTCCGAAATTCCTTCACCAGGGAAGACGAATGGAATATTCTAGAATTTTAAACACGAACAGCTGCTAGCATGAGTTTCTTAGAAGTAGATACCTTAGGGGTTGCGAAGCAACTCAAATCGCTTGATACGGGCAAGTCTTCAGGTCCAGATTGTATACCGATTAGGTTCCTTTCAGATTACGCTGATACAATAGCTCCCTGCTTAGCAATGATATACAACCGCTCGCTCACCGATAGATCTGTACCTACAGATTGGAAAATTGCGCAGGTGGCACCAGTGTTTAAGAAGGGTAGTAGGAGTAATCCATCGAACTACAGACCTATATCATTGACGTCGGTTTGCAGTAGGGTTTTGGAGCATATACTGTATTCAAACATTATGAATCACCTCGAGAGGAACGATCTATTGATACGTAATCAGCATGGTTTCAGGAAACATCGTTCTTGTGCAACGCAGCTAGCTCTTTATTCGCACGAAGTAATGGCCGCTATCGACAGTGGATCTCAAGTTGATTCCGTATTTCTAGATTTCCAGAAAGCTTTTGATACCGTTCCTCACAAGCGACTGCATGGGGGCTTAATTATATATAAATGAAAATACTTCTTTTTATTTTTCGTAGCTCTTTGTCCGATTACGCTGTTTCGTAAACGGTTGGCCCTGACTAGTATTATTACGCTATCTGACTGCAAAGAACAACAACAAAGAATGAAATGAAAATTTTCGTTAACACAATTAATTAATTAAGTCCCCAGCAACTATGAAACCTACGAAACCAAGCACAAGTATAACTGTTCTGTATGTGGAAGTATGACTCAACGCACATCTGGCACGATTCTCCTTCAACAAGACAAGAATTTTTAAATACCAATTTTACTGACGTGATAAAAGAAAATTAGAAATACTATAATTGCGTAAGGAAAGCAGAATTAAACTCTAATACAAGAACACACGCCAGATGCTTTGTTGACTGAACCTGTAATGACGCATTATTCAGGACATTGAAATAATGAAAAAAAAAAGAAACGGATTTTGTTACCTCATTTATATTGATGAAAATCACTCTAATCCTTACAATATATCTCCACACCGACTCTCTACTACCACATCTCAACAAGACTCTTCAGTATCACATCTCAGCAAGCACTGCCTACTAGCACATCTCAACAAACACTCTCTGCTACGACATCTCAGCACAGACTACCACGAGACCTCGACAGGCACTGACTACTACGAGCTCTCGATAGGCACTGTGTAGGCGGCTTAATAATACTCTTTGGCGCAATCTCTGGCGCAGTGGCTCAGTGTAGCCACCTTTCATATGCCCCTCCTCCACAGGCCAGAATTTGATGGTATTTTTGCCAGCATTGGTGGTGAAAATACCACCAAATTCGTTCACAAAAATACAGACAAAAATAAAAGATAATATTAATACCTAAATTTCACATAATTAGTTAAAATTTTGGCTTTGCACTGACCTTTCGGTAACTTAATATATAAAATACAGTAGGCAATACAAATTCTTTCATACATGTGGCTTTACATAATAGTTTACACAATACACAAAAAATCAGTTTATACAAATGTTCACATAAAATGCTTTCAATGATTAGTTCCAGTAGTAGCACCCAGCGATGGTCAACAGGTGCAAACACCAACAAGTGACATCATTTTAGTAAAAGCAGTTTCATCAGTGGCACCCAGTAAAGTTGAGCAGGTACACACAGCAACAAGTGACATTATTTCAGTAGAAGCAGTTCATCAGTGGCACCCAGTAAAGTTGAGCAGGTACACACAGCAACAAGTCACATATCTCAGCAGAAGCAGTTCCATTAGTGGCACCCAGCAATGTTGAGGAGGTGCAGACACCAACAAGTGACATCATTTCGGTAGAAGCAGTCCATCAGTGGCACCCAGCAATGTTGAGCAGGTGCAGACACCAACAAGTGACATTATCTCAGTAGAAACAGTTCCATCTGTTGCACCTAGTAGTGTTGAGCAGGTACACACAGCAACAAGTCACATTTCTCAGCAGAAGCAGTTCCATTAGTGGCACCCAGCAATGTTGAGGAGGTGCAGACACCAACAAGTGACATCATTTCAGTAGAAGCAGTCTATCAGTGGCACCCGGCAATGTTGAGCAGGTGCAGACACCAACAAGTGACATTATCTCAGTAGAAACAGTTCCATCTGTTGCACCTAGTAGTGTTGAGCAGGTACACACAGCAACAAGTCGCATTATTTCAGTAGAAGCAGTTCATCAGTGGCACCCAGTAAAGTTGGGCTGGTGCAGACACCGACAAGTGACATCATTTCCATAGAAGTAGCTCCATCTGTGCACCCAGTAATGTTGAGCAGGTGCAGACACCAACAAGTGACATCATTTCAGCAGAAGCAGTTCATCAGTGGCACCCAGCAATGTTGAGCAGGTGCAAACAGCAACAAGTGACATCATTTCAGTAGAATCAGTTCCATTAGTGGCACTCAGCAATGTTGAATAGGTCCAGAGAGCAGTCCATAATATTCACTATCACTGATCACACTGTTCATCAAAGTTTATAAGCAGAAATTAAACATGTCCTAGTGGCATCAATCAAGTAGAAAAAGTACAAGTAACAGTCCATAATATTCACTATCACTGATCACACAGTTCATCAACAGAAATTAAACTTTTCTAAGTGGCACCCATTATGTTGAAGAGGTGCAGGTAACAGTTCATAATATTCACCATCACTAATAAGACAATTCAGGCATGAACAATAGTTTGAATACACATACAAATGCTTTTACACACTAGACATATAAATTCTAATAAACACACAAATGCTATCAGATAATTGTCATATTAACTATTACAAATACTCAAATATCAGTAAACCCATAATATTTATGGGTGTCAGTGCAAGCCACTACAAACAAATAAAATAATATTTAGGAGATAGGTGGGTAAGATTAGGAAAGGAAAACACACAAAACACACTCACTCATCTTTCATCCACATTAAGTACTACTGTGTAATTGAATAGTGTTAACTGTGTAAATGCAATTCTGTCAAAATTTGATGTTCATCATGTGTATCAAGTAGTAGTGGCAGCAATGTATAACAGTCAATAATAGTTAAGTCAACGTCATAGTCATCATGTCAAGACCAATGTTTGCCAAGCCAGATCAAAATGTACGGTTGCTGAACAACTGTCAGTGAGCCAAGATATGCAATTACTTCCTCTCTCCAAAAAAAGTATATACCGCTTAGCGATTTAACAAAGTGTGTGTAGACAATCTTCCTTCCACTTTAGTATTCTAGTCTGCTATCTTCATCTTCCTTGTTCCATATAGACCAACAAAAAAAAAATGCACCTCACTTACTTCACCTCTTATACACCAAAACTCCAATAATCATTAGCATCACATAATCTCAATACTTCAATAATACCTCTTACGTCGATACATATAAACCTTATCATTAATAGCATTTACCTTACCTCTTGTCCACCAAAACTCTAATAATCATCAACTTCACATAATCTCAATAATACCTCAATAATACCTCTTCAATACGTCGATACATATAAACCTTATTACCAATATCAATTCACTTCCATAACAACTCTCTCCTCTAGTCAGTCTCCTCGAACAAGTACAGATAAAATCCTAATGCAAACCTCATCATCCCATACAATCCGAAGACACATTGTCAACACACAACCTCTGTGTAATCCATCTGACCCAAATCTTCTACTCATTATGAATTATAAACAAAGAAATGCATACATGACCTCTGACAGACTTAGTTCGGATAACTCTCAGTAATTGAGTACGATAACGGAGTGTGAATGATCATAATATTTCACAGTGTGTACATCACTTCAAGAATTATGGCAGAAGCAAACATGTGGAGTATTTTTTGTGTCATGTGTCACTTACTATTTCAATTGCTCACGAAAAATGCAGTGTAATGACTGTCAATGGTCTAAACCTAGTGTTGGTATGTCATGTCGTTAGCTTCCTTCCTATTAGCATAAATTTATACAGCTTCCATAAAACCTCCAGCTCATGTGACTTCTATGAAGTTTCTTGTACTAATGTTGTTCGTCGAATTATAGCAGTTCATTTTCTTACCAATAGAGAACAGAATGTCAACAAGTGGATGCAGCACAATTCTTACAACGAGGCTCTGCCAAGCGAACAATCTATAATTAATACCATAGTGTGACCTAAACTCTCTGTTCGTACACAGTACATCAGCATTTCTATATACCAAATTAAAGAGTAGTTGTGACGACAAAACAGAAATGTGTAAATATGCAATCCCTACGCATAGTAGTAAACATATATCTTACGTAATAAACAGGTCATTAGCATCATATCAGCATAAGCAAATAAATGTTCATATGTAATCTTAATAAGTAAACATGAAGGCGCAAGCAGATAAATGACAAAGTGTAACCTACATACATAACCACAGTCAGCACAATTAATCAGGTGACAATTATAATTTAAATAAATAAGCACAGCAGGCACATAATAGAAAAAATATGACATCAGTGAAAAAGCAGTGCAGCCAAGCGATGCATAATATACACAAGTTACAACCCAGTTCATTAATAATCATTGTCAAAATCAGTTAACGTACGCAAGCACGTCGCTTCACAAGTAATTTCATAGAACATGAAATTAGCACAAAGTATGAATCACGTAATCGCGAGCAGCAAATTACGTCTAAAGTACGTACCTAAGTGGAAATTTGTTACCTGAAAAATGAACTCAATTAATAGTTACCTTTTTTTAGTTTATTAGTTTCTTCTTCGAAATTACATTCTTCCTGAAAATTTCTCGATAGCAAGTCGTCTTAACGTCGGACACGCACAGAATTTACCTGAAGTTCTTAAATATTTTATACAACCGTATCCTGAAAAATACTGAATGTTAATAACATAATTCATCAAGTCACTATAGCTTTATACTGAATTTAATCGGAGAAATTAAACTGTGTATTTGTTTACGGCTGTCAGTGCATTCGCACTGAGCGCTCGATCAGCTGTAGGCGCGTGACGTTGGAAGCAATTGTTCGCGGTCAACGACTGCCTTGTGCGGCGCGCAGACTTAACTGTTGCTTTGAGTATGTGCCGCCGCCAAAACACAGCGCGGTATCCTTGTACTCTCTGCATGTTCACATGTAGCTGTGAGTTTCTCTAAAGTATGTCATTCCACAAAAATTTTTACGTTAGATATATGATGTATTCCTTTAGATCGTCGAGATTTAAGAGTTTCTACTTCGACAGTGTTATCATGAATAATTTTACGAATTCTATATGGACCGTTATAAAGCAGAAAAAATTTGCGACACAAGCCTTTTCCTTTGTGAGACAAACGGTGAGACTTAATTAACACCTTCTGACCAACTGACAAGATTTTTGAACGACCAGGACGCTTAGATGATTTCTCTCTTCTAGCAGCCGCAGATGCAATATTTTGTAGAGCCAGGCTCACAACTTCTGAATGCCGCAGTTTCGGTAAAGGCGGAAAAGGAACGATTTCAGATATGCGATTTGTCGGTGCTTTGTTTTTTAATGTCAGTATAGGCGGTAAAGAAGTTGAATCATTAGGGAGTTCATTCAGAATGTTTTGAAAAATATGAAGATACTGATCCCACGTTCTGTGATTCTGATGACAATAAAGGCGACACAATTTATTGATTTCCTTCATCCATCTCTCTGAAGCGTAAGATTGAGGGTGAAAAAGTGAAATGAAAATAGGTTTAATTTTACGACGCCGTAGAGTACGAAGCCTAATTTTAGAACGAAACTGTGATCCATTATCTGATATAACCTTATCAACGTGACCAACTTCTTTAAGAAAATGTTTGATGAAAGCGTTAGATACTGAACGAGCTGTTGCTTTGCGTAACGGTGTAAAACACACATATTTTGATGTCAACTCCACTGCTATGAAAATGTACGCAAAACCGTTAGTAGATCGAACCACTGGACCGAACAAATCAACTGCAGCCATGTCCTTTAATTTCGCTGGAATGATAGGAAACAACGGTGCTCTGTGAGAAATTGTTGGCGGCTTAGCCTTTTGACATAATTTGCATTTGGCCAGAACAGATCGAATACGTTTTTCCATATTACTGAAATAACAATTTTCTCGTAATATATGAAAGCATTTTCTGGGACCAAAGTGTGCATAACTAAAATGCGTATACCAAATCAGCTTATTAACCCACTCATCAGGAATACAAACTAACCAAACAGAGTTGTCGACCGATTTTCGTTTAAAAAGAATGTCATTGCGAACTGAATAGCATCTAGTTTTCTGGATCAGGAAGAATACCTTCTGTAGAAATAATGTGACCGAGAAATTTCACCTGAGAACGACCAAATTCAGATTTTTCTAAGTTCACTGTAATGCCAACTCTTGCAAAGATATGTAACAATGAATCCAAAATTTTGTTGTGTTCACTCCAAGAATGTTTAGCAATAAGAATATCGCCAACATATGAAATAATATTGTCACGAATATAAACAGGTAAAATTTCATTTAAGCTACGAATGAATGCTGCTGAAGATACAGTAAGTCCAATCGGTAATTTCCGAAATCACTTTTAGGTAAAATAGTCATATCCGGTTATTGTTTACTTACTCACTAGATAGATTGATAGTCGAAGAGTTGGTTTGTCAGATGCAAAGAATAGTAAAAGAGTAGGCAGCGGTGCAGAAAACTAAAAGGGAAATAGCACCACTACAGCTCGGGGCCCTATGCTCGCTACGGCACATATTCACTTAGTGTAGTGAATCCCCTGAGGACATTAATAGCCGCACATAAATTCTAGTTTGTGATTTAGTGGCAAATTTGGCGGAAGTGCGTACATAAATTGATCTAACCATGAACATGGATGTATGTCATTCTTAGAATTCCGAAAGATCTTAAATTTCCGAACAGTCAAAAAGTGTTTATAGTCAAAGTTTTCGCCTCGTGGCGACAAACACCTACCGCGTCTGTCCCAGTCCCAATGACGATTATTGTCAAGTTCGCGCGCCTGGCGCTCTCTTGTTGCATCCCGTAAATGAAACAAATTATTTTCTTCAAACCCCTCTGCTATCTGTGATTCCAAATTTCTTTTGCTGTCTTTTCCTACAATTTCGCCTTCGATCTGTTTGACTTGCTTTCGTAATGCCTCAACTTCCCTTTTAACGCGTTCATTAAATTTTCCCTGATTTTCAACATATTTATTTATGTTCTGATACTCTTCGGTTTCTGCGAATGGTAATGGAGCTGTATCATCCGAATCTCTGTCCCCATGTAAACTAAGATTTGTCAATTTATCTGATATCTCCTCAACTCTTTCCGCTAAATCACCTATTTTTTCTTTCTGTTTATTTACGTCTTCCGTAAGTATTGCGACTCGGGTTTCAGTATTGACACATTTGGTAGTTAACTGTTCATATTGTTGTGTTAGATTATTTATTCTGTCATTTGGTACGGATTCCTCGATTCTATCAAATATTTCTTTCTTATCGTGTGCACGTTGTAAATTTAACTCTGAAAATTTTTGTACTATCACGCGATCTCTTTCTTCCTGTTCTCTATCCTGTTCCCTTTGTCTAATGTCTACTGCAATTAATCTATTATTGTGAGAATTCAAAATCGGTTGTACTTCTTCTCTGATTTCTTTCTTTAACTCATCTTTCATATTTTTGAAACATGTCCCTATTCGTGAGTCTAACCGTGTTTCCAGTGTTGCCATATCAGTTTTTAATTCAGATCTCAAAGTTCCCATCTCGGTTTTAATTGTTCCTATTTGTGATCCCAATGAGTCTAACCGTGTTTCCATTGTTCCCATCTGTGTTTTTAATTCAGATCTAAACTGTGTTTCCATTGTCCTATCTCTTTTTAATTCAGATCGTAAATTTAATATTGCATTCATCAACTGCTCCATACTAACTTGTTCGAAATTCTTTTCGCCCCTAACATTTCCCACAAAACCAACTTCCTTTGTCATAGCTGTAAGGCTATCTGTGTTCAATGCTATTTCAGAATCTTCTATCGTTAATCTCGTATTCTGTGAATTTTCTGATTGAGAAAAATTTTGAAATGGTTCCGGACTGTCTTCCCGACTTATTAAATTGTTTTCAATTCCATTATTCATCATACTGTTGTCCTGTGCTGGCGAGTTCGCCATGTCAACAATTTCGTCATTCTCACTATTCATCATTTTTGCCTTTTTCATCGATCGCGTAATCATTTACAAAATATACAAAACTCGTCACTGTACGAAAATTACACACAATGACTCTTTATCTCCGACAATACCATTTACATGAAAAGTTTCCCTCAAACACGATTAATCGAACAATTGAAATAATTTCACTAAATTGTCAAACCCGTAGACAAGATACAAATTTAAATTTTGAAAAATACCATTAGAAGAATGACAATTACCAAATCTACACATGCAGTACAGACTACAATTACTAAACTCAAATACAATACTACGGTCTACTATTTTTACAATCAGAAGAATTCCAAGGGACGATCCGAAGCAGCGGTCGCCACGTGCATGGGGGCTTAATTATTTAGTTTGAAAATATTTTTTGGTAGCTGTTTGTCCGATTACGCTGTTTCGTAAACGGTTGGCCCTGACTAGTATTATTACGCTATCTGACTACAACGAACAACAACAAAGAATGAAATGAAAATTTTCGTTGACACAATTAATTAATTAAGTCCCCAGCAACTATGAAACCTACGAAACCAAGCACAAGTATAACTGTTCTGTATGTGGAAGTATGACTCAACGCACATCTGGCACGGTTCTTCTTCAACAAGACAAGAATTTTTAAATACCAATTTTACTGACGTGATAAAAGAAAATTAGAACTACTATAATTGCGTAAGGAAAGCAGAATTAAACTCTAATACAAGAACACACGCCAGATGCTTTGTTGACTGAACCTGTAATGACGCATTATTCAGGACATTGAAATAATGAAAAAAAAGAAACGGAGTTTGTTACCTCATTTATATTGATGAAAATCACTCTAATCCTTACAATATATCTCCACACCGACTCTCTACTACCACATCTCAACAAGACTCTTCAGTATCACATCTCAGCAAGCACTGCCTACTAGCACATCTCAACAAACACTCTCTGCTACGACATCTCAGCACAGACTACCACGAGACCTCGACAGGCACTGACTACTACGAGCTCGCGATAGGCACTGTGTAGGCGGCTTAATAATACTCTTTGGCGCAATCTCTGGCGCAGTGGCTCAGTGTAGCCACCTTTCACGACTTCTAATCAAGCTGCGGGCCTATGGGGTATCGTCCCAGTTGTGCTACTGGATTCGTCATTTCCTGTCAGGAAGGTCGCAGTTCGTAGTAATAGACGGCAAATCATCGAGTATAACTGAAGTGATATCAGGTGTTCCCCTGGGAAGCATCCTGGGACCTCTGCTGTTCCTGATCTATATAAATGACCTGGGTGACAATCTGAGCGGTTCTCTTGGGTTGTTCGCAGATGATGCTGTAATTTACCGTCTAGTAAGGTCATCCGAAGACCAGTATGAGTTGCAAAGCGATTTAGAAAAGATTGCTGCATGGTGTGGCAGGTGGCAGTTGACGCTAAATAACGATAAGTGTGAGGTGATCCACATGAGTTCCAAAAGAAATCCGTTGGAATTCGATTACTCGATAAATAGTACAATTCTCAAGGCTGTCAATTCAACTAAGTACCTGGGTGTAAAAATTACGAACAACTTCAGTTGGAAAGACCACATAGATAACATTGTTCGGAAGGCGTGCCAAAGGTTGCGTTTCATTGGCAGGACACTTAGAAGATGCAACAAGTCCACTAAAGAGACGGCTTACACTACACTCGTTCGTCCTCTGTTAGAATATTGCTGCGCGGTGTGGGATCCTTGCCAGATGGGATTGACCGAGGACATCGAAAGGGTGCAAAAAAGGGCAGCTTCTTTTGTATTATCGCATAATAGGGAAGCGAGTGTGGCAGATATGATACGCGAGTTGGGATGGAAGTCATTAAAGCAAAGACGTTTTTCGTCGCGGCGAGATCTATTTACGAAATTTCAGTCACCAACTTTCTCTTCCGAATGCAAATATTTTGTTGAGCCCAACCTACATAGATAGGAATGATCATCAAAATAAAATAAGAAAAATCAGAACTCGAACAGAAAGGTTTAGGTGTTCGTTTTTCCCGCGCGCTGTTCGGGAATGGAATGGTAGAGAGATAGTATGATTGTGTTTCGATGAACCCTCTGCCAAGCACTTAAATTTGAATTGCAGAGTAAGCATGTAGATGTAGATGTAGATGTAGAAGGGCAGCAGCGCCGACGATGCGACCAAGCAGTTCATCTCTCGTATTCACTTTTTGTTTGTACACCTCGAAATCCATCCAATCCCATCAACAATAGTCTACTAGCGTAAGGTCTGGCGATTTTGGTAGCCAATTAATTGTACTATGACGACAAATCCCGCTATTAGGATATGTGCGGTTGGGATGACCCCTCACAAGTCTGGCAAATGGAGAGGGATTTCGTGCTGCTCGAAGCACATTGCAGTCCACGTAACCAAAGGAACGTCCTCAAGGTGTTGAACAAACGAAATGCAAATGTTACTCTCCTTCCATTCATTCTCTTAAAATCACTGGACATGTCGAGATGTTAAAGATCACGCCGCACCAAACACTGATCGAAAGATGAACTTGGAAATTAGTTTCCACTGTAGTGTGTGAATTTTCCTGCGACCATCGATGATTATTACCTATGTTGTTGTTTCAGTTCGGTGTAAACGTGGTTTCATCAGTGAATGGTTTAATGGAAGCAAAAACAATTTTCATTTAACCAGTGACGAAGCTCAAGTCGTGTGGCGTTCCTGTCAATGTGAACATTGTTGAAATACAGTATGTGAAATGGGGACAAAGTTTCCGCATGTAATGTTTGCCGTATACGTGTTCGTGGGACACTAAATGAACGTAGAGAGCAGGTGCGAAAACGGTTTAATTGATTGAAAGTGCAGTGCAGAGGAAAACGATGGTTGCCTCGTTAGTAGGACAGTACGTCAACAAAAGGCGCCAGTGTCTGTAAAAACTAATCTAGGCGCAATATTATGGAAAGTAGCTACAGGAAACAAGTAAAGCTGATGAGGTGGCACCTCTAGTTTCATTGCGGCCGTCCATTAGACCATTTCCACAGCTGCTCTCCAGGTTTACTCAAAGTACGTGTGACTCTAAGTTACTATGACTAATTCAAAGTAATTTACTTTATTTGCCTGGTCCCCCTACATTTAATTTTTTCCTTCATCAGTCTTTCTCTGGTTCGTATTTTTCTTGCTTATAAATCTGGTTTTGTTCCAGTTGTTCGACGGTTCTTCCTTTATAAGGTTGTTACCATCGTTCTTACTAACCGCCCTACAAGCCGGTAATATGCTTTGCTTTGATGCCCTTTCGTGAGAGTTAATTTGCTTTGGAAAAGTTTATATAATTATATCCTCGCGTTTGCTTTTCTTTTAGATACTTCTGAAAAGGCCTTAACCAGACGAAACGCCTGCAATGAAGACTGCCTCATTACGTAATTATGTAAACCGTTTGCCGTACCCATCAGCTTAACATTGTTCAAATGGTTCAATTAGCTCTGAGCACTATGGGACTTAACATCTGAGGTCATCAGTCCTCTAGAACTTAGAACTACTTAAACCTAACTAACCTAAGGACATCACACACATCCATGCTACCGTAGCAGTCGCGTGGTTCCGGACTGAAGCGCCTAGAACCGCTCGACCACGGCGGCCGGCGCGTAACATGGAATGGAATAAGCTTTGTAGTTATTAATTTCATATCCAGACACCGTGCAATGTAGCACCTTGATATGTACCTCGGTTGATGAATATATTCTTGTGTTCATATCACAATGGTCCATTAATATCTACATCTACATGGATACTCTGCCAATCACATTTAAGTGCCTGGCAGAGGGTTCATCGACCTACCTTCACAATTCTCTATTATTCCAATCTCGTATAGCGTGCGGAAAGAACGAACACCTATATCTTTTCGTACGAGCTCTTATTTCCGTTATTTTATTGTGGTGACCGTTCCTCCTTATGTAGGTCGGTGTCAACAAAATATTTTCGCATTCGGAGGAGAAAGTCGGTGATTGGAATTTCGTGAGAAGATTCCGTCGCAACAAAAAACGCCTTTCTTTTAACGATTTCCAGCACTAATCCTGTATAATTTGTGTGACACTCTCTCCCAAATTTCGCGATAATACAAAACGTGCTGCCTTTTCTTGAACTTTTTGGATATACTCCGGCAGTCCTATCTGGTAAGGATCCCACACCGCGCAGCAGTATTCTAAAAGAGGTCGGACAAGCGTAGCGTAGACAGTCTCCTTAGTAGTGTCCTGCCAATAAAACTCAGTCTTTCGTTAGCCTTCCCCACAACATTTTCTATGTGTTCCTTCCAATATAAGTTGTTCGTAATTGTAATACCTAGGTACTTAGTTGAATTTGCGGCTTTTAGATTAGACTGATTTTTCGTGTAACCGAGGTTTAATGAGTTCCTTTTAGCACTCATGTGGATGACCTCACGCTTTTCGTTATTCAGGGTCAACTGCCACTTTTCGCGCCATTCAGATATTGTTTCTAAATCATTTTTCAGTTTATTTTGATCTTCTGATGACTTTATTAGTCGATAAACGACAGCGTCATCTGCGAACAACCGAAGACGGCTGCTCGGATTGTATCCCAAATCGGTTATATACATAAGGAACAGCAAAGGGCCTATAACACTACCTTGGGGAAGGCCAGAAATCACTTCTGTTTTACACGATGACTTTCCATCTGTTACTACGAACTGTGACCTCTCTGACAGGAAATCACAAATCCAGTCACATAACTGAGACGATATTCCACAAGCACGCAGCTTCAATACGAGCCTCTTGTCTGGTACAGTGTCGAAAGCCTTCCGGAAATCCAGAAATACGGAATCGATCTTAAATCCGTTGTCAATAGCACTCAACACTTCATGTGAATAAAGAGCTAGTTGAGTTTCACAGGAACGATGTTTTCTAAACCTATGTTGACTATGTGTCAATACAGTTTTCTTCGAGGTAATTCATAATGTTCTAACACAATATATATGTTCCGAAATCCTGCTACATATCGACGTTAACGATATGGGCCTGTAGTTTAGTGGATTACTCATACTACCTTTCTTGAATATTGGTGTGACCTGTGCAACTTTCCAGTCTTTGGGTACGGATCTTTCATCGAGCGAACGGTTGTGTATGTTAAGTAAAGGAGCTAATGCATCAGCATACTCAGAAAGGAATGTGATTGGTATACAGTCTGGACCACAAGTCTTGCTTTTATTAAGTGATTTAAGTTGTTTCACTACTCCGAGGATATTTACTTCTACGTTACTCATGTTGGCAACTGTTCTTGATTCGAATTCTGGAATATTTACTTCGTCTTCTTTTGTGAAGGCATTTCGAAAGACTGTGTTTAGTAACTCTGCTCTGGCAGCACTGTCTTCGATAGTATCTCCATTGCTATCACGCAGAGAAGGCATTGATTGTTTCCTGCCGCTAACGTACTTCACATACGACCAGAATCTCTTTGGATTTTCTGCTAGGTTTCGAGACAACGTTTCATTGTGGAAACTGTTATAGGCATCTCGCATTGAAGTCCCCGCTAAATTTCGAGCTTCTGTAGAAGATCGCCAATCTTGGGGATTTTGCGTCTGTTTAAATTTTGCATGTATATGTCGTTGTTTCTGCAACAGTGTTCTAACCGGTTTTGTGTACCAAGGAGGATCAGCTCCGTCATTTGTTAATTTATTTGCTATAAATTTCTCAATTGCTGCCGATACTATTTCTATGAATTTAAGCCACATCTGGTCTTTGGAATCACTCGAGATTGTGTCTCAGGAAGGCTTCAAGTGAATTTTTATCTGATTTTTTGAACTGGTATATTTTTCGGGGATTTGAGGATTACAATAGTCAATCTCGCTGGGACAACCCTGTGTTCACTAATTCCTGAATCAGTTTTGATGTTAGTTATTAACTCAGGATTATTTGTTGCTAAGAGGTCAAGTGTGTTTTCACAACCGTTTACTATTCACGTGTGCCGGCAGGTGTGGCCGAGCGGTTCTAGGCACTTCAGTCTGGAACCGCGCGACCGCTACGGTCACAGGTTCGAATCTTGCCTCGGGAATGGATGCGTGTGATGTCCTTAGGTTAGTTAGGTTTAAGTAGTTCTAAGTTCTAGGGGACTGATGCCCTCAGATGTTAAGTCCCATAGTGCTCAGAGCCATTTGAACCACTTTTCATTTGAACTATTCGCGTGGGCTCATGAACTAAGTGCTCGAAATAATTCACAGAGAATGCGTTTAGCACAATTTCGGATAATATTTAATGAGTACATCCGGAATTAAACATGTATTTCTGCCAACATATCGGTAAATTAAAGTCACCACCAACTATTATCGTATAAGCCGGGTACGTGTTTTAAATCAAACTCAAGTTTTCTTAGAACCTTTCAGCAACCGTATCATCTGAATTTTGAGGTCGATAAAAGGATGCAATTATTATTTTATTCCGGTTGCCAACAATGACCTCTGCCCATACCAACTCACAGGAAGTATCTACTTCAATTTCACGACAAGTTTACTTCTGACAGCAGTCCTTGGCGATAATATTATTTTACCGGAAATATAGATCGTACAAAGAAAATAAATGTGTGGACCTTAAGCTGCAGAGAGATACGTAACAGTGTAAAGCTCAATTGTCTATCGACAGTCGCCCGCAAAATTTACTTCCCTCTCCGAAACTCCTGTTACAGTTATTGGAAGAATGTAGGGTGCGAACTTCGGGGAACAAAGAAAAGAACAGTAAAGGCGAAAGCGGTGATTCGGAAATAGGGCTCGTTCCATAAAAAGGCGAGACTCTCGGGAATATAAGCGCGAACGGTGATTTCCAAAGAGGAGAAGCCAGAATTTTGAATCCTGCTTGTGTAAGCACTTCATCAGCGTAACCGGGTTTAAATGTCCGCAAACAGTAAACTTGAGAATCTGACATATAGGCTCCGCGCCTCTGCTGCCTAACGGAGCGTGAACGAGCAAGGGTAGAGGCGTCAAACGAGGCCCTGTAAAGGGTTGCGAGCGCCCTGCGAATGCAGCCGATGGCGCGCCCCGCTATCCGATCGCCGTGTTTGCCCATCACATCTGCATGCGGGCACTAGCTCCGGGCCTTTACAGAAAACAGCCTACATTCCAGAAATATTCTTCTCTTCTTTCATCTAACAAAAGTTGTAGATTACAGCGTGGCACGCAACACATAATGCACATCGATTAAATAACTTCGATCGATTTCCGTAGCAAGTACTTCACGAACAAAGAATGCATATAGTAAATTTTAATTTTCATATTATCGTAATTATTTAAACCATTTGTTGGTTCTGTGCATACGTTCGTAGCGTTTTTTCTATAAGTTTAATAAACACAACAGGTACACATAACAGAAGCTTTAGGCATCAGAAGTATAGTCTCATTCACTATACAACGCTGGGATAACTTTTCGTTTCCGCGACTGTAGAAATCACATGGGTTTGAAGCGAAGAGCTATTCGAGCCATGATCGGAGCACATTTCCATCCGGAGACGAAGTTCCCTGAAGGTTGTTCGATATAGAGTGGAAAAGGTAAAAATCTGAGGACACAAGACCAGATGAATGAGGTGGGTGCGGAATGACTTTCCAACTGAACTCCTGTGCAGCGCTTTTTATCAGTCTAGCAGAATGCGGGCAGGCGTTACTGTGGGATAGCATCACTTCACTCAATCTTCCCAGTCATTGTTCAAATAGTTCAAATGGCTCTAAGCACTATGGGACTTGACTTCTGAGGTCATCAGTCCCCTAGACCTTAGAACTACTTAAACCTAACCAACCTAAGGACATCACAAACGTCCAAGCCCGAGGCAGGATTCGAACCTGCGACCGTGGCGATCGCGCGGTTCCAGACTGTAGCTCCTAGAGCCGCTCGGCCACACCGGCCGGCCGGTCATTGTTCCTAGATTGCGTCTGGGTTGGGTTGTTTAGGGAAGGAGACCAGACAGCGAGGTCATTGGTCTCATCGGATTGGGGAAGGATGGGGAAGGAAGTCGGCCGTGCCCTTTCAAAGGAACCATCCCAGCATTTGCCTGAAGAGATTTAGGGAAATCACGGAAAACCTAAATCGGGATGGCCGGACTCGGGATTGAACCGTCGTCCTCCCGAATGCGAGTCCAGTATCTAGCCACTGCTCCACCTCACTCGGTGATTGCGTCTGGAAGATGTCACTTGTTAACAATAAGTGTCAACACTGTTGGTTACACCTCGCAACATGAGGAAGGAATTTGTAGTACACCACATCGTCGCTGTTCCAACAGATGCGTAACATTACATTTCGTGGATAAGCGCAGGTCTTTCCACGGGTACTTGCTGCTTTGTTTGGGCTCCACCATTCCCTTCTTTTCCTTATGTTAAAATAAAGATACCATTCCTCGTCACCAGTAACGATATTGGATAAGAATGGTTGGTGTTGTTCACGAGTCAACAGATGGCGTTCATTAATGTTACGACTTTTGATGAGAGCTTGCGGTACCCATACAACTGAGTTTTGAACCTTCCCCACTGCGTGCAACTGTCGTACGATGTGTAATGTTCACAGTTTATCACATTTGCCAGTTCTCGAGTGCACCGACGTAGTTCATTTTTGATTAATGCGTTTAGACGGCCTTCGTCAAACCTCGAAGGAACGTGGAGGGTCGCTAATGTCAGAATCATACTCCTTAAACCAAGAAAACCATTTTCTTGGCGTGCTCTATCCAGTGGCATTGGCCCAATACACAACGCAAAGTTTCTGGCTGCCTACGCTGCCACATCCCTTTACTGAACTCAAACTGAAGTATGTGTCGAAAATGTTCCGATTTCTCCACTTGGCGCCACAATTTCTGGCATCCACAGCTCCATTCACTTATCTCCATATGATGCAGTGACAATATGTTGACTCAAATTGCTACAGTGAACAACAAATAAAAAATGGCAATCGATAAATAAAACCGCAGTCGACAAATAAACTCATATAAACCACAATATTAACGTACAAAACAAAACCACTACGAACTTATGCCCAACCTAATAACAAAAGGCGCAGCGGACAATGAATTTAATTTATGAAAGAATAAAATATAAAAATGCAGCAGAAAAACGGAAAACAGACGTGTAACATGAGAGTGATAGGAAGTGGAAACTTTCAAAGTAGGAAGTGGGTAACCTGGAAATGCAAGACAGAAGAGGCACTCATGTCTTCATGAAAAATAGATATAGTGTGCAGGAAAATTAAATGGAGATTTGGAGAAAAGGGACTCACATGTATGAATATTAAGAGGTCACGTGACAAGCACAAGGTAAAGCGAAGAAGGGAGGGCTGGTTGGGGGACGGAATTTATGAATGGGCTGTACGATGTAAAGAAACTTTAAGACAGTATTATGGAAGCTGAAGAATAAGTAAATGAAGAAGGAGAAACGAGATGTGTGATACTGAGAGAACATTTTAATACAACAACAAAAGATCTAAGTCGAAAGGACACACCTGGGGTATAGGATATACCTCAGAATTATTGACATTGGTGACTAAACTATTTCACCTGATGTGCAATACATATAAGACAGACCTAATGTCTTCAGACTGCGGGTGTATACAACAATTCCCATTCCGTGGATGACAGGTGCTGACAGGCGAGAATAATACCGCCCATCAGTTTAGTAGGTCTTAATTACGAAATACAAACGCTAATATTTATTTTCTGATGAATGGAGAAATCGGCTTAAGGCGACCTAGGGGTGGATAAGTTACGGTTTCGGAAAATACAGAGACACACTAAGTCGTACTGATATTGAAGAATGGCAAACTTAGGTTAATAGCATTTGTAGAAATGGAGAAAGCATTTAACAATGTGACTAGAATACATTCTTCGAAATTCTGATGGGAGCAGGAAAAAACGTTATGTACAACTTCTACAGAAAGCAGACTGCAGGACTTTAAAGAGAAGCAGTAGTTGAGAAGGAAGGGAAAGTTGTACCTCCTCCCCCTCCGTCAGTCAGCACAATACGTAGGCCATAAACGGAACCATGTAGAAATATTCAATTGTAATTAAAATTCATGGAAAAGAAATTAAAACTTTGTGGTTTTCTGACGATATTACAATTTTGCAGAGACGACAATGAGCTTCCAAGAGCAGTTAGGAATAAATAGTGTCTAGGAAAGAGGTTATAAGATGACATGTGATTATATAATAATAAACGAGGGATTTCCTGAACAAGCTACAAGCACTTAAGTTTATCGACGAATGGATTTTAGAAGGCACCCCTTCTTATTGGTATCTACAGTTGACATCTATGCAAATTGGAAAAAACCAAACAGGGCAATTAAGGAACAAAGGAAGAGCAAGTTTTCAAGATGTACCTTTCGGAAGATAGCAATACAATAAGTATTTAGCAAACTCGGATGGAATAAACATTAGTAAATTTGGAAACGGCAAAAGACTTAGAAGAACAATGGAAGACTTAAAAATAACTGTAACAAACATAGCTAGTAACTAAAGAAATTCATGCGATGAAGAAAGAATACAGGAAAGTTAGAGTATAGACACAAGAACTGGAAACACATTTCAAGAATAATAAGAAGAAGACCTACTTAAATAACTACACAAATAAAATCTATAATGATCACAAAGAGAAAGGAAATGTTGAAAACTTAAGTCGGAAAGCATACTCAGAATCATGGGAATGATTTATTATCAGTATAGAGGATGATTTACTATCTTGTTTATAAAGCGGTGAAAACACTGAAACACAGAAGAATGAAATAGGAGAGAAAGAGAGGATATATCATTATACAAAATTATAGGATATGACCATGTAATTCAGACATTACTCGAAATAAATGGCACAGAAGGCCTGGGCTATATTGATGTAAGAGAACTTATGGAATATCCTAAAGCTACGAAGAATAGATAAGCCAGCGGTGTGGATCGTATTAATATGGTACTGGGGAAATATGGAGCATTATTCCTACAGCTAAGAGTTATTCACATTTTTAATAAGTGTTGGAGAAGTAAGAATGGCCAAAAGCCAAAGTAATGTCTACCTTTAAGAAGGATGATAAAATACATAACTAAATAGGCATAATAGTCTGGATTCAGCCTATAAATTATGTACCAAAATTCTGAAAGCAAGACTAAAATGGTTTTAGAAAGGGACCATCAAGTGCTGACAATAATTTTCAGTACAATAAGTTAGGTGAAAGATATGAGAATCCAATAAGAAAACCCATCTTGCATTGTATATTTTGGAGAGGAATTTGCTATGTGACCAAAGCAATGCCGTGAAGTATAATGACTGAATGAGGTTATACATCTCACCTCATAAATGCTGTTAAGACTCAATACACAAGCTCGTAAACTGTTAAGGACACAGGAAACAGTATCGCAAAACCAATTAATGCAAGCAGAGAGGAAAGACAGGGATATTTTATTTCTCTGAATGTCTTCAAAGTTCACAAAGATGAAGTGATCAGTAAACGGAAAATGATGGACAGAAAGAGAATACCGTAAAATGAAGTGAATCACATCAAAATCGGTAGTTTTTTTTTTAGTTTTGTCCACTTACGGTTGTGATATCGGAATAAAAGTTCAGTATGTTAATTTCACAACCAGTATAATGATATATTAATGTATTACGTCACTTTTAGTTTATAAGTGCAGTAATTATTGTAATTTAGTTGCTGATTGGTGTCGCCTCCTCAGTTGGGGCGAATATGCTCACCATTATATTTTGTATGCAGGAGCGGAATCAGACTTCCAGTGGAGTGAATCAGATCGCTATTTTGATTTTTTAAAAAATATCTTGCCGCATTTTGCAAAAATAATTACAATTTCTAGACTAAACAAACTATTACAACCACATTAAACTTGAGATTTTTGCTATAAAAACAACTGTATTCACGGAATTTGACAAAGAAATATTAACTTTTACTTTTTGTATTTCATAATCACAATGAAAAGTATTTACTCAATGTCGTAAGTATCTAACCCAACAAAAATAAATTTACCTCGCCTTCTATATTCAGGAACAACTTTTTTAATAATTTGGACTCTTTCTATCTCAGTTGTATCGTCAATTTGTGGAAGGACAAAATAAACATTACCATCAAGATCTTTCTTTCTCAGAAATGTCATTCCATAGGTTTCATTAGAGATGCTTTCAATTTTACCAATAAGAAACCTGAAGCTTTTTTCGCAGGAAATTTTACCATGGTGAAATCATTTTCTTTAATTTCATGCCAATCTCTATCCTTCCCCGTGTCCATTTCTTCAGTTTCATTTGACTCGTGCTTTTCTAGATAATTGTTAGATGTTCCGGATAGGCACTCACTGCCTGCAGCCCCGTTACTATCATTTACACTGCCCGCATCTCGTGGTCGTGCGGTAGCGTTCTCGCTTCCCACGCCCGGGTTCCCGGGTTCGATTCCCGGCGGGGTCGGGAATTTTCTCTGCCTCGTGATGGCTGGGTGTTGTGTGATGTCCTTAGGTTAGTTAGGTTTAAGTAGTTCTAAGTTCTAGGGGACTGATGACCATAGATGTTAAGTCCCATAGTGCTCAGAGCCATTTGAACCATTTTTTTGTCATTTACACTGAAGTCGTTGATAACAATTCCTTTTCCTGGAGTTAATGCTCAACGCTTTGCTTGGCACAGGCTTCCTTTTGTTTCATTAGAGCTAACATGTTTCAATTGCATTTCGAAGGCTGCTGCCCAAGAAACTTCTGATGAGCTCGTGCCATGTGTATTGTTATCGGTTGCTTCTGCAATCTATGAAATGACTTTGTCAGGACAGAATCGAAAAATTCCTGCTTTCTGAACCCAGATATTGCATTTGATTTGGACTTTATAGCTATATTTTCAAATGTTTTTTTCAATAACTTAGGAAATTTAGATTTTGGCACCACTCCTCTATTCTTCCTTTCCCAATCATCTAGCACATTTCTTCAAGCAAGTTTTAAAGTTTTAAAAAAGGTCACATCAAGGGGTTACACAAATGAGTAAAATAAGGTGGTAGAAGCACAAATTTAATGCCTGTTCATGGCACAGTTTAATCACGTTATATGACAGATGACTCGAGAGATAGTCATCTATGATCACTTCGGGTCCCTATAATTGCCGGGCATGAAGCAAGAAAATTTCAACAAACCATGATTCAAACATTTTTTGGGTCTAACCAACCACTTTGATTCTTATTATAACCAGCACCAGTAAGGGCCCCTTCAGTCCAACTTTCGTACAGGTGTTTTGCCCTATAAACTGTGTATGGTTGGAGGATGGAGCTGTTGGCTGCTGCTGCTTTCATGACACTGATACTTGACTTAAAACTACCCACTGCCATTTCAGGATGTTTTGTCCCTCACTTCACTATTACTTTCACTTGTCCAGGATCGTCACAAAAGTTTGTCTCGTCATAGTTTATAATGTTGGCGGGAGGGACACCACTCAAGGTAACTCCCAGGTTTTTAAAATAATCAGTCACTGTTTCTTAGGTAACTGTTGCCTTTGCGCTCTTCGCATTTTCGCTTACTCTTACCATTAGTTCTTTATTTCTTTTACGAAAAGATTTTACCCACTCCTTCCCAGGTCGATTGTCACGAAATCTTTTTTCATTCCTCGGTGCTCGATCGAGATACGCATGTGCAATGTCCCTAACATCATTATTGCTGAAAGGAAACATCCATTTCGCACTACACAACTACCGTTCAACCAGACTTCTTTCCTCCCTATTGGCTTACGCTGGTTGGCGTCTATTTCGTATTTGTACCTTTCCTTGAGTTTGTCATTTAATGTGGTATGGAACTGCGTATTGCTCTGAAGCTTTCCGATGGATTGATTTTCCTGATTTGGCTTTCACCACATTTATAAGAAATTCTGGTTTGTAGTAAGATTTCCGTGTTGGTCGCAGAACCTTTTGGTATACTTGCATGATCGGATTCACCCTACAAGAATGCAATTTTGTAATTAGTTCTGTATAGTGACTAAGCAGTATTATCAATGTACAAAAAGAAGAAACTGTATCTCTTAAGACGTTCATTTGCAAGCAATAACATTACAACTTACCAGTCACACTTCGGAAGTAACAGGCGCCAGGATAAGTTTTCGCACTGTTGTGTTGGGTAAAATATTCCGGAGGTAAAATAGGGCGGGGACTACTCAGGAGGACGTCGTTACCAGGAGCGACACAAGCTGCTGTTTCCGCTGTGACTATGTTATGGGCTGTGACTGAAGGGTCACAAGATGACTACTGTTGTTTTCATTTCTATTTTTGTCGGTTATGGCAGACTGTGCACGCCTTAACAGCTATGCTGCCGCAAGCTTTCTGCATTTGCAAACTTTCACCCGATTTCTTTTTTCCCTTCGTTTCCCGTTAAGGTCCGAACTGGGGCATCCTTACTACACCAATCTGGTACTATAGTGTAACCCTTCTAGGGATGGGCAGTATATATCAATGTATGAAAACCACCCAATGCCTATTATGGATGCATCGAATTGTTGTTGCTGTTGTGGTCTTCAGTCCTGAGACTGGTTTCATGCAGCTCTCCATGCTACCCTATCCCGTGCAAGCTTCTTCATCTCGCAGTACCTACTGCAACCTACATTCTTCTGAATATGCTTAGCCTATTCATCTCTTGGTCACCCTCTACGATTTCTACTCTCCACGCTGCCCTCCAATACTAAATAGGTGATCCCTTGATGCCTTAGAACATGTACTAACAAGCGATCCCTTCCTCTAGTCAAGTTGTGCCACAAACTCCTTCCCAATTCTATTCAATAACTCCTCATTAGTTATGTGATCTTCCCATTCTTCTGTAGCACCACATTTCGAAAGCTTCTATTCTCTTCTTGTCCAAACTATTTATCGTCAATGTTTCACTTCCATACATGGCTACACTCCATACAAATACTTTCAGGGACTACTTCCTGACATTTAAATCTATACTCGATGTGAACAAATTTCTCTTCTTCAGAAACGCTTTCCTCACCATTGCCAATCTACATTTTATATCCTTTCTACTTCGACCATCATCAGTTATTTTGATCCCCAAATAGCAAAACTCCTTTACTACTTTAAGTATCTCATTTCCTAATCTAATTCCCTCAGCATCACCCGACTTAATTCGACTATATTCCATTATCCTCATTTTGCTTTTGTTGATGTTCATCTTATATCCTCCTTTCAAGACACTATCCATTCCGTTCAACTGCTCTTCCAAGTCCTTTGCTGTCTGTGACAGAATTACAATGTCATCGGCAAACCTCAAAGTTTTTATTTCTTCTCCATGGATTTTAATACCTACTCCGAATTTTTCTTTTCTTTCCTTCACTGCTTGCTCAAATACAGATTGAATAACACTGGGGAGAGGCTACAACCCTGTCTCACTCCCTTCCCAACCACTCCTTCACTTTCGTGTCCTCGATTCTTATAACTGCCATCTGGTTTCTGTACAAATTGTAAATAGCCTTTCTCTCCCTGTATTTTACCCCTGCGACATTCAGAATTTGAAAAAGAGTATTCCAGTCAACATTGTCAACACTGTAGGTTTTCACTACGTATTACGTAATTCAGTAGCCCAGCGTTTAGTCTAAGCTGCTAAAACTTCCGTTTTAAAAGAAAACTCCCATTCGCAGTAATGAACAGCTGCAAATAACGAAGTCTCACACGGCATCAGAATTGGATGCAAGTAAATTTCTCTAAGTACGTAGCTATTCTCAACACACGCACATCACTCGCTCTATGGTATCAGGCTACTATGTCTCCAGAGCAAAATAAGGATTTTTAAAACAATATACACTCCTGGAAATGGAAAAAAGAACACATTGACACCGGTGTGTCAGACCCACCATACTTGCTCCGGACACTGCGAGAGGGCTGTACAAGCAATGATCACACGCACGGCACAGCGGACACACCAGGAACCGCGGTGTTGGCCGTCGAATGGCGCTAGCTGCGCAGCATTTGTGCACCGCCGCCGTCAGTGTCAGCCAGTTTGCCGTGGCATACGGAGCTCCATCGCAGTCTTTAACACTGGTAGCATGCCGCGACAGCGTGGACGTGAACCGTATGTGCAGTTGACGGACTTTGAGCGAGGGCGTATAGTGGGCATGCGGGAGGCCGGGTGGACGTACCGCCGAATTGCTCAACACGTGGGGCGTGAGGTCTCCACAGTACATCGATGTTGTCGCCAGTGGTCGGCGGAAGGTGCACGTGCCCGTCGACCTGGGACCGGACCGCAGCGACGCACGGATGCACGCCAAGACCGTAGGATCCTACGCAGTGCCGTAGGGGACCGCACCGCCACTTCCCAGCAAATTAGGGACACTGTTGCTCCTGGGGTATCGGCGAGGACCATTCGCAACCGTCTCCATGAAGCTGGGCTACGGTCCCGCCCACCGTTAGGCCGTCTTCCGCTCACGCCCCAACATCGTGCAGCCCGCCTCCAGTGGTGTCGCGACAGGCGTGAATGGAGGGACGAATGGAGACGTGTCGTCTTCAGCGATGAGAGTCGCTTCTGCCTTGGTGCCAATGATGGTCGTATGCGTGTTTGGCGCCGTGCAGGTGAGCGCCACAATCAGGACTGCATACGACCGAGGCACACAGGGCCAACACCCGGCATCATGCTGTGGGGAGCGATCTCCTACACTGGCCGTACACCACTGGTGATCGTCGAGGGGACACTGAATAGTGCACGGTACATCCAAACCGTCATCGAACCCATCGTTCTACCATTCCTAGACCGGCAAGGGAACTTGCTGTTCCAACAGGACAATGCACGTCCGCATGTATCCCGTGCCACCCAACGTGCTCTAGAAGGTGTAAGTCAACTACCCTGGCCAGCAAGATCTCCGGATCTGTCCCCCATCGAGCATGTTTGGGACTGGATGAAGCGTCGTCTCACGCGGTCCGCACGTCCAGCACGAACGCTGGTCCAACTGAGGCGCCAGGTGGAAATGGCATGGCAAGCCGTTCCACAGGACTATATCCAGCATCTCTACGATCGTCTCCATGGGAGAATAGCAGCCTGCATTGCTGCGAAAGGTGGATATACACTGTACGAGTGCCGACATTGTGCATGCTCTGTTGCCTGTGTCTATGTGCCTGTGGTTCTGTCAGTGTGATCATGTGATGTAACTGACCCCAGGAATGTGTCAATAATGTTTACCCTTCCTGGGACAATGAATTCACGGTGTTCTTATTTCAATTTCCAGGAGTGTATATCGATGTCTTAAAACAGATATTCTGTGCACAGAAAGAACTCTTGCTTTTTGGGAAGTAATGTGGCATGAATGAAGCAAACGTGAGGATACGAATTTGGATGTCTTGATTTGTGTGCAACATTCACGTTGTCTATTGTGGATTTAACCTATGTCCTAACAGCTCCATCTGGAATCTCATTGATGGGAGTAGAGTTGTCTTCAGTGATGAGTTCCGCTTCAAATTGAGCCCCGATGACCAGCGAAGATGTGACTGATGACGTCGCAGACACAGGTGCGACACATATATGACTGTCGCACGCCGTATGGCCCGACAGCCGGGAGTTACTGTCATGGGTGCCATTTCTTTTCATTGCAAGACCCCTTCGGTTGTCATCGACGGCGCCTTTGCAGCACAGCAGTACGTCGACGATTTCTACCCCCAGTTTTGTTGACTTTCAGGGCAAGCCATCCCTAGGTTTTATTTCAGAAAGACAACGCCCACCCACACACGGAGAGAGTTTCTACTACCTGACTTCGTGATTGCGAAATCCTACATCGGCCAGCGTGGTCGCCGTACCTCTCCCCAACTCAGAACGTTTGGAGCACTATGGGCAGGCCCTAAAACCAGTTCGGGATTTTGACAGTCTAAGACGCCAATTGGACATAATATGGCACGATATCCCTCAGACTCTACCAGTTAATGCCCCCTGACTGACTGCTTGCATATGAACCAGAGGTAGACTTGAGCAATATCTGAACTTCTTTCTTCTCAATAAATCATCCCTATTTCTGAAATTGTAGCCATTTGTTTGTCTGTACATGTCCACCACATCTACCGATTTTCGTGCTAGTCGGATAATCACCTCTTGGTGCGTCACTTTTTGCCTTAGAGTGTACATATTATGATGAAGAAACTGCTATATATTTTTAGAACTAATGATATTATATATTGACGAATAGGTCACAATTCGTTGGTCGTGTACCATCTTGTACCCTGTATCAGAAGAAGCTCTCTTCCTATAGCCGCACGGAATTAGCCAAGCGGTCTAAGGCGCTGCAGTCATGGACTGTGAGGCTGGTCTCGGCGTAGGTTCAAGTCCTCCCTCGGGCATGGGTGTATGTGTTTGTCCTTAGGATAATTTAGGTTAAGTAGTGTGTAAGCTTAGGGACTGATGAAATTAGCAGTTAAGTCCCATAAGATTTCACACACATTTGAACATTTTTTTCTCTTACCAGAGAACATGTGATAATAGCAAATGAACTAAATTTCCTTAATGTCTTAACAGTTATACCTGACTTGAAAATGGATATTCGAGCTACTTTCCAATTGTTTCTGCTTCTAAACGTATTTAATTTGTAACTGGTTTTTGATCATACTTCTGCTTAACTTGATTTTACTTAGTAATTAGCAACGTAGAGTAACGATTTAACAAAGAGGGCAATTTAATACACTATAACGCTTTTAAAAGTTAATCGAATATTTGTTTCCAGGTATATGACCACGTTCTACCTTGGAACATGTCTTTACATATAGAAAACCTTAACTTTCCGGAGTTATTGTGGTAGTTCCAGAAAACGACTACTGCACATAAAGAGTGAATTCTATCATTTAAACATCGTATAAGAAAATATACTAAACTTCTAATAGAGAGCTGGCTGGAAGCGGAAGCCTGAAAAGTAGACGAAGGTATAACAATCTGCTCTAATGAGATTTTCACTCTGCAGCGGAGTGTGCGCTGATATGAAACTTCCTGGCAGATTAAAACTGTGTGCCCGACCGAGACTCGAACTCGGGACCTTTGCCTTTCCCGGGCAAGTGCTCTACCATCTGAGCTACCGAAGCACGACTCACGCCCGGTACTCACAGCTTTACTTCTGCCAGTACCTCGTCTCCTACCTTCCAAACTTTACAGAAGCTCTCCTGCGAACCTTGCAGAACTAGCGCTAGTGAAAGAAAGGATATTGCGGAGACATGGCTTAGCCACAGCCTGGGGGATGTTTCCAGAATGAGATTTTCACTCTGCAGCGGAGTGTGCGCTGATATGAAACTTCTTGGCAGATTAAAACTGTGTGCCCGACCGATACTCGAACTCGGGACTCTTGCCCTTCGCAGTTTTAATCTGCCAAGAAGTTTCATATCAGCGCACACTCCGCTGCAGAGTGAAAATCTCATTCTGGAATCATCCCCCAGGCTGTGGCTAAGCCATGTCTCCGCAATATCCTTTCACTAGCGCTAGTTCTGCAAGGTTCGCAGGAGAGCTTCTGTAAAGTTTGGAAGGTAGGAGACGAGGTACTGGCAGAAGTAAAGCTGTGAGTACCGGATGTGAGTCGTGCTTTGGTAGCTCAGATGGTAGAGCACTTGCCCGCGAAAGGCAAAGGTCCCGAGTTCGAGTCTCGGTCGGGCACACAGTTTTAATCTGCCAGGAAGTTTCATATCAGCGCACACTCCGCTGCAGAGTGAAAATCTCATTCTGGAAACATCCCCCAGGCTGTGGCTAAGCCATGTCTCCGCAATATCCTTTCTTTCACTAGCGCTAGTTCTGCAAGGTTCGCAGGAGAGCTTCTGTAAAGTTTGGAAGGTAGGAGACGAGGTACTGGCAGAAGTAAAGCTGTGAGTACCGGGCGTGAGTCGTGCTTCGGTAGCTCAGATGGTAGAGCACTTGCCCGCGAAAGGCAAAGGTCCCGAGTTCGAGTCTCGGTCGGGCACACAGTTTTAATCTGCCAGGAAGTTTCATATCAGCGCACACTCCGCTGCAGAGTGAAAATCTCATTCTGGAAACATCCCCCAGAATGTGGCTAAGCCATGTCTCCGCTATATCCTTTCTTTCAGGAGTGCTAGTTCTGCAAGGTTCGCAGGAGAGCTTCTGTAAAGTTTGGAAGGTAGGAGACGAGATACTGGCAGAAGTAAAGCTGTGAGTACCGGGCGTGAGTCGTGCTTCGGTAGCTCAGATGGTAGAGCACATGCCCGCAAAAGGCAAATGTCCCGAGTTCGAGTCTCGGTTGGGCACACAGTATTAATCAGCCAGTAATCTGCTCTAATGTTGAACCATTTCTACCACCATACTTCACAGAAGTTATTGATTCGCAGTCGTAATTCCTGCAATCTTTCAGTGGATAACACAGTTCTGACACAAACCTGCAAACCTTAGACGCAGAGAATATTGATTACTATCCATCCTAAAGCCTCCTCACGAATGTTGTAACTTGCTAGCCAGGAAAGGTTACAGTTTTGACTAGTATTAACCGCAAAAACACTCATCTACTTAAAGAATTTTAGTTTTCAAGATACGTTTCAAACCCTGTCTCGTTTAAAGAAAGGTGGGAAGAAAAACTAGGTCTGTACTGCCGGACCAGGGTGTTAACAATCGAATACTAATACGACGCCTTACCAACGCTCCATGACCCCTTTTCAATGTGTGCCTATTGTTTTTCACTAAACAATGGGAGAGGAAATACAGATATTTGTAAGTAAATGCAAAGTTATCAGTAGTTCCTTCGAAAAATGCTTTAGCAACTACAGTGACGGCAGTGAATCATGTGGCAATGATGTCGCCCTCTGTTTTATTGACGATTAATCAATGGTGAAACACTGTCACATATTTTCTTCGGTAATGTGAGAGGCTGGAAACCTTTTTTTTACTCCGTTTACAGGAAATTCTTAGAATACGTTCAAATTTTTTTAGTCTTTCTGTTCGTACAATGTTGGAATCAATGTCCTACTCTCTCTCTTTGTACTACATAGCTAGGAATGAACATCTTAATAAAATAAACGATATAAGAGCTCGCACAGAAAGACTTTTTCCCACGTGCTATTCGAGAGAAGAACGGTCGAGAAATAATTTGGAAGAGGTTCTATGTACCCTCTGTCAAGGACTTCACTGTGAATTTAATTGTAGCCATATAGACGTAGATGAGTAGCTGTACACTTGGTATTCATTCTCGGAATCTTACGAAAATCTCACATGCATAAACGACAGCTAAAAGGAATACGTTAATTACAAACAAAATGTTATCTGCGAACGTCCTTTCGCGTGTTCAAGAGTTAGTTGCAGAGTCGCTGAGCGATCCCATATACATTCACAAAGTATATACTCTGACAAATAACCATATATAAGCAGGTTCATTTCATGCCTGGTTATGCAAGGTGGCTTCCACCAACTCCCAGTCCCTGATGATGCCCTCATCCCCTCCATCTACCCCTCCTACCAACTATGACCCACCCCTTCTCCCCCAGTGTTTTTTTCCTTAGGGCACCCTCTCTCCCTTCTCTCCCTCTTCCCTTCCTCCTTCCCTCCTCCCCCCGGGCTTCCCCTACCCATCTACCTTCTTTCCTCCCCCTCCCTTCTGCCACTGGCATCTACACCTTCCCTTCTCCCTCCTCCCCCACCTTTTCCCCTTTTGACAGGTCCCCTGACTCGTACACGACAGTGAACATTCGCACGCCAGAGATCGTTGCCGGTATGTGTGTGTGCCGTCGTGTTAGTGCTTCAGTGTTTCCTCATTTGTGCTCCTTCGTTCGCGTGTGCCATTTCTGTCGTCACTGTTAGTGTCCGAGTGCTGAACGTTTTTATTTGGACGCTGCACCAGTGAACGACTTCATGTATTTTAAGTTTGTATGTCAACTGTTGTCTATCCATCGTGTTGTTTCGTTTTTCGATGTCTCCAATTGTAACTGAATGTATTCTCTGTGGCCGAAGAGGGGCGTAGTCATGCCGCTGCCGGCCTGCCTTGTATGAGGATTCAAAATGATAATAAAGGAAAAAAAAATACCTGGCTATGCTTAAGAAACTGGCACACAAATGAAAATTACCAATAATCCCTTTAGTTTCAGGTGATAAGAGAAATTTGCAGGCTAATATTTCGAAATCATCTTTGCTCTCTACCTTCAGACTTACTTCTGTTTCTGTCGTCAGCTCCCAAGATACGAATACTTAATTCGGACAAGACACAAATAGCCTCTAAATCTTTAATCTGCAACAGTATCTCGAATTCTACAAAATTTCAAAAAGATCATACTTGGCGCAAACGAATGTTTCCGTAAGTATACAAACACCAACATGACACTGTTCGATTTCCAGGGATTTGTTTGATCACTGACCCGCACGTGTGAAACTGGAGTCATCAGTGTTGGGTTTATATTCAATGTTTGTATTAACGTTAATGTATTTCGGCACACTTTTGCTTAACGGTTTAACAAATTATATTGGTTCTTTTAATTAAGTGGCGTACTGAGAAATATCTGTTTCTTTGTGCTCAGTGTGTTACACGCGATGGAATGATTACATTGGTCTTTTGTATACAACAAAGGAAGTTCCCTTAGAGTCCTCCTCGCTATCTCCCCTTCTTCTGTCTTGACGGATGTAGGGCCACCAATTTTGTAGCTGTAAGATAATTGTCAATAATAACGTTGCTGTTAGTTAAAACGACGTATTATTTTACAGAAAATGTATCTCGAACATTATTTATTATCTGTACAGATTTATTGTATGTTTCAACAGCTTAATGCCGTTGACAAGGGAAAGTTTCGTGATGTGTCGATTACGCGCCGTCAGCATGCTATCACACGGATATTTGTATTTTTTCGCATAGATCCTAAAATTTAAGCTGTTCGTTATACCAAATCAGATTACACTCGCAGCACACTGTAACATACAACCATTATAGTATTGTGCTGCATTTTAACACGATCAACCATCACACAACTTATCACTCTCCTGCCATCATCTCTGTGCCTAATTTTATCATATCAGGGAACTTAAGGGGCAACAGAGTACGGAATCAGTGGGAGATTTGCTTAAATTCTGTCAATACTGCTATTAAATATTGACGTTTCCACTTTCGATGTACCTTTTGTGTCTCTTCTTCATCTCAGGATAGTCATCACGCTGAGGTAAACGCATGTTCCGACATTTCAGATTTACTCTGGCCTCCCCCCACGTACATATATTTTCTTAAAGAACCACATGATGTACTTAGTGTTGAACTTATTTCCTTTTCTGATGCAGCTAGACAAATTACGTCAAAGCACTGATTATTTTACAAGGTTATGACTAGGAAGGTATACAAGATGAACCAATATTCGCATTAAAGAAAGACATATTGGCAACCCTGCAGTCACATGTACAACAGGCAACAGGTAGCTCTGTACATTAATGTGTGCCTGATCTGCACATTCAGTGTACTCGTTAGAATTAGGACAGGAAGGAGCATTATGTTATAAAAAGAGGCTTTGAGTTCACATCCTAATACATGAAGGAATAGTTAAATTGGTAATCGAGGGCAATGTCGGGGAAGAAACTGTAGTGGAAGACCAAGACTTCACTGTAGCAAGCAGGTTCAAATGGTTGCAGGTTGCAGCAGTTATGTAGTGACAGGAAGGCTAGCAAAAGAGAGACTATCACTGCATCAAACCGACATTCGGGCTGGTGACTACAACAGCAACATGACAATTATCTATTTAATAGTTAATCAGCTAAGGTTTCTCCTTTTTATTTTCTTATGCAGATTCTTTTACGAAACACTATATATATCAAGGGTCAAGAACAATGAAACATCTTTACATTCATAATCATTTTTGGTGGCCATCACAATGCTCACACAAAAAAAATGGCTCTGAGCACTATGGAACTTAACATCTGAGGTCATCAGTCCCCTAGAACTTAGAACTACTTAAACCTAACTAACCTAAGGACATCACACACATCAATGCCCAAGGCAGGATTCGAACCTGTGACTGTAGCAGGCTCGCGGTTCCAGACCGAAGCACCTAGAACCGCACGGCCACTGCGGCCGGCGCTCACACAAAAAATATCCGAGTACCAGAACATTAAAAACTTGTGTCTAATTCACAGAACCGGTTGGTTTCTTTTTTGTTTTTTTTTAATATAGAGTCATCACTCTTCTGACTGGTTTGACGCAAACCGGAAACTAATTTCTGTCCTGTGTCAACCTGTTCATCTTCCTGTAACACTTGCAACTTACGTTTCTGAGTCTGTTCCTATCTTCGTCTTCCTCTGCAGCTTTTACCCTCAACAGCTCCGTCTAGTACCATGGTAGTTATTCCGCGATGTCTTATGTCCTACCTTCCCATTCCTTCTGCATGTCAGTGTTTTCCATATATATGTTTCCTCAATGATTCTTCAGAGAATCTCCTTATCCCTTACCTTACCAGCACACCGAATTTTCTACATTCTTCTGTAGCACCACATCTCAAATGCTTCGATTCTCTTCTCCTCTGGTTTTCCCACAGTCTGTATTTCACTTCCATACAATGGTGTGCCAAAAAGTACAACCGAGGTGGCGCAGTGGTTAGCACACTGGACTCGCATTCGGGAGGACGACGGTTCAATCCCGTCTCCGGCCATCCTGATTTAGGTTTTCCGTGATTTCCCTAAACCGTTTCAGGCAAATGCCGGGATGGTTCCTTTGAAAGGGCACGGCCGATTTCCTTCCCCATCCTTCCCTAACCCGAGCTTGCGCTCCGTCTCTAATGACCTCGTTGTCGACGGGACGTTAAACACCACTAACCTAACCAAAAAGTACATTCTCATAAATTTCTTCCTCAATTAAGGCCTATGTTTGATAGCAGAAGACTTCTCTGGGCCAGGAATACCCATTTTACAAGTGCCTGTCTGCTTTTATGTCCTTGTAACTCAATTCGCCATGTGTTATTTTGCTGCTAAGTAGCAGAATTCCTTGACTTCATCTACTTTGTGATCACCAATCCTAATGTTAAGTTCCTCACTGTTCCCATTTCTGATAACTCTCATTACTTTCGTCTTTCTTTCATTTTCTCTCAATCTATGTTCTGTACTCTGTCTTGACCTTTTCTTTTATTTCTGTTGTTGCTTCACCAACGACTGCACCCCTTTAATATACCACTTTTCATCCGAGCACTTCATTGCTGGTCTTCTAGTCTTATTGTTCCCACTTGGTTCTTGTACATATTGAATGCTACCGGTCTTTCCCTATAGCTTACCCCTATTTTTCTTACAATTTAGAACAGATTGCACATTTTGACACTGCCGAATGCTTTCCTCAGGTCAACAAATATTATGAACATGTCTTGACTTTTCTTTAGTCTTCCTTCCACTGTCAATCACTATTTCAGAACTAGCTCTCTGCTGCCTTTACCTTTTCTAAAGCCAAACTGATCGTCATCTCACATATCTATTTCATTTTCCATTCTTCAGTTAGTTTTCTTGTCACCAGCTTGGATGCATGGGCTGTTATGCTGACAGTGCGATAATTCTCACCCTTTTCAGTTCTTGAAATCTTCAAAATTGAGTGAATGATGTTTTTCCGAAAGTCAAATGGTTTATCGCGAGACTCCTAAATTCTACACACCATCATGAATAGTCGTTTTTGTTGTAGCGGCCCCTTATTAGTTGGAGGGCCGGTACAACCGATACGCAAGACAGGTTGCGACCTCCTTGCAGGAGCGTGGAAAGAAACATCGCCAGCGGATATAAACAATAACAGGCTTTCCAAACAAACATGGAACTACTACTCAACACAACATGTGACAGTGTTCCAGCAATTGGAACTCATATGACACATGTAGCACTCCACTGACCCGGCTTTATAAGTACGCCCAGACGGTCAGACCAGCAGTGTTTACCCACCACCAGGAACAGCTCCAATCAGTACTTACGCTGGCCCTAGCATTGTATAGACTCGCCGTAGCATTGTAGTAGCATGTTATATTTTGTAATTGGTAGAGAAGATTTTGGTCAGTATTTTCTTCCATTGCCTTGTTTCCTTAATGGTCTGCCACCACAAGAGTTGTGGGGTTTTCCTGTTGTCCTTGCATTTGAAACTTTGTGTATGCCAAGAAGGTGTTTTTTTCTTTAATTATAATAAAGTGTTTTCAAATTGACTGGTAGTTCTTTCCTACCGACCACAGTACACAACAGTTATTGGTGACGAGGATAAAACTTTCATTTTCGAAAGAGATGGACTCCTGTGAGGAACTTCTTCAATCCTTGGTGGCAACTCTACAGGCAGCGCTCATGCGTTCAGAACTTCGCCATCACTCACCACCGTGGCAAGAGGTAGCTCATAGAGTTGATTCGAGTGCAGGTAAATTGAACACTTTGCACATGGCTCCACCAACATTGACAGCTTTCGATAGTTCTGTCAAACCATGGTCAAATTATGTCGAATGGTTTAAACAACATTTAGTGGCACATAGGATCCAAGACGAAAATCAGAGTCAGGCCTTTTTTTTTTTTTTTAGCAACAGTCGGTCCACAGGTGTTTCGTTTAATTCAACAACTGAACACTGAGCAGACGCCTCACAATCTCTTATTTATCATATAAAAGGCTGCCTTTTTGAGTACTTTGACGCACAAATACACGTCACCTTCGCCTGTCAGACTATCTTTCCTTGTCGAAAGTCACCAGGTCAGACTAATCAGAATTGGATTACGACGCTCCAGGGTCTCTCCTGCGACTGGAAATTAGAGTGCGCCAATGTTGCATGCAAGCTGTCTTATGCCTCTTGGTTTATTCGTGATATTGTGGTGTTTCATGCACCAGATGAGGGTCTTCGAGTTGATATTTTGAAGTTAAAAGACCTTTCCCTCGACACCTGTCTGCCGATCGTTCATGAGATTCAACAGCCTCACCGTGTCTTTATCCATCTGTTTTTGCGGCTCGCCAGTTTCCTAGCGCCGAGCATGAGTCTCGTTGATCCATTTGTCCATTCCGTGACAGGAGGTCTTTCACCTGGCTTCCATCCTGTCTGGACTGTTTCTGGACCCATGAAGGCCGAGCAAGACGCATGGTTTGCAGCTGAAAGGGCCATATCGCCGTGGTGTTTCAGGCTTCGCAGAAACATTGCATGGATGCCGCGCTTCCTGCGGACTCACAGTCTTCTCACAAATCGTCACCTCAAGATCTGGAAGCCTCGCATTCCATTGACAGCAAAGTATTCTCATCATTCCCCAGTCAGGTGCCTGTTTTCTACTCACCTTGGAGATCGCACAAATTCTGGTGGTCTTCTAAATTGACATGGCGCCATCTGTTTCTATTGTGTATGGTGCCACGTACCAATGCTTGGGCTAACCAGATTTATCCTCATACACTCGCACCTTGTGCAGTTTCAGTAATCACTCAGTCGATGGCGTTTTTTCCACAAAAATCTCTTAGAACAGTCGTTCCTCCACCGCTCAGTTTTTGGTGGTCGGATCCCCCGGCACTACTAACCTGATTGTCGACATTTCTGGTCGTCCAGGTTTATCAGTGCAGGATGCGATATAGGCAGTGACGATTCCCTCATCGGATACCCTCCTTGCCCCATTACTCGGCAAATACGAAACGTTTTTCTCATTCTCCACACGGGGGTGAAGGGTTTTACCGCGCATGTTCAGCTTCTTTCCTCTGCTATTCCTCGTTTTTCTAAGGCCAGCTCGGTTCCCTTTGCTCTCCGAGACAGGCTCCAGGTGGAACTTCGCCGCATACAAGACGAAGGCATCCTTTCTGCCACCTGTGGTGATATTAAAGTCATGGTCAATTATCAGTCCGTTATCAAGCAGTAAAGGAAACAAAAGAAAAATTTGGAGTAGGTATTAAAATCCAGGCTCGTCGATGACATTGTAATTCTGTCAGAGACAGCAAAGGACTTGGAAGAGCAGTTGAACGGAATGGACAGTGTCTTAAAAGGAGGATAAAAGAGGAACATAAAAAAAGCAAAACGAGGATAATGGAATGTAGTCGAATGAAGTCGGGTGATGCTGAGGGAATTAGATTAGGAAATGAGACACTTAAAGTAGTAAAGGAGTTTTGCTATTTGGGGAGCAAAATAACTGATGATGGTCGAAGTAGAGACGATATAAAATGTAGACTGGCAGTGGCAAGGAAAGCGTTTCTGAAGAAGAGAAATTTGTTAACATCGAGTATAGATTTAAGTGTCAGGAAGTCGTTTCTGAAAGTATTTCTGTGGAGTGTAGCCATGTATGGAAGTGAAACATGGACAATAAATAGTTTGGACAAGAAGAGAATAGAAGCTTTTGAAATGTGGTGCTACAGAAGAATGTTGAAGATTAGGTGGGTAGATCACGTAACTAATGAGGAGGTATTGAATAGGTTTGGGGAGAAGAGAAGTCTGTGGCACAACTTGACTAGAAGAAGGGATCGGTTGGTATGCCATGTCCTGAGGCATCAAGGGATCACAAATTTAGCATTGGAAGGCAGTGTGGAGGGTAAAAATCGTAGAGGGAGACCAGGAGATGAATGCACTAAGCAGATTCAGAAGGATGTAGGTTGCAGTAGGTACTGGGAGATGAAGGAGCTTGCACAGGATAGATTAGCATGGAGAGCTGCATCAAACCAGTCTCAGGAGTGAAGACCACAACAACAACAACAACATCGATGCATGTCCTGTCCCGTCAGTGGGTGACAAACTCACACATCTTGCTGGCTCGACCGTTTCCGCCAAGATTGATTTGAGCGATGCTTATTGGCAGCTGCTGTAGGACGAGAAATAGCAGCAGATCATAGTCATCAATATCCCGTGTGGCCTTTTCCAGTACAACCGCCTCCCATCCCCCCCCCCCCCCCCCGCCATTTTCTATTGTTATTTGTAATGCCTCACAAGCCAGGTGCCTGGTGCGGCCAATTATCTAGACGATGTCATCGTCGGTGGCTCATCCGCTGTGGACCTCGCGGACAAGCTAGATCGGTTGTTTCAAGCTTCATTCCGATGGTAACCTGCATTGCCAGACGGAAAAGTATGATTTTTTTGCCCGAGAGGTCAGCTATCTCGGGCTCACGATTGATGCCCGAGGCCTACACGCATCTAAGGAATATTTCGAGGTGATTCAAAACCTACCTCCTCCAACCAATGTGAAGCAACTGAATCTGTCCTTTCGAGGTGAATCTATCCTTTGTTAAATCAACTATTACGTGCGTTTTATATCCCACGCCGCCAGGGTTTCGTCACCCCTGTCAGCGTTATTGCACAATGGTGCACGTTGGAAGACTTTCACATGTCCTAAGTCAGCCCTCTCCCACCCTCCTTGTCTGGCCACTTACGATCCTCCCCTGCCTCTCATCGTCACCACCGATGCCTCCGATTATGGCCTGGATGCAGTCCTGTCGCAAGTCGTTGACAGCGTTGAGAGGCCAGTGCCTTTAGCATCAAAAATATTTACCTATGCTCAAACCAAATATAGTCAAATTGAAATCAAAACTTTAGTCCTGGTTTTCGCCCTGACGAAATTCTACAATTTCGTGTATGGTCGTCATTTCACTCTGCAGACCAACTAGAAACCTGTGGTTTCATTCTTTCACCCAGATGCTGCAGTGCCCACCTGGACGGCACGCTGTCTCCAGAGTTGGGCTCCCTTTCTGGTGATGTTCGACTTTGACATTGTCTATCGCACCTCTGAACAGCACGCAAACGCCGAGTTTACATCGTGGCTGCCTGCCAGGGCATACTTTGAGTTTGACGACTCCCCCTTGGTTTGTTTCCATGTGGAACTGGACGTGGACACAACTCTGGACGGGCTTACACTGGATACCGATGCAGTCTGGCAGGCCACTGCTCAGGATCAGACACTGCAAGCTGTTCGCAACCAAATTACTGCGTTTTAGCGTACCAGCCCTCGTAGAGTCCATGATGCAGAAGTCCAGCTTTTTTGGGATCTTTGGCACAGTCTCTTTTTCCACAGTGGCGTCATCCTTTTGCATAGAGATTGCGTGGACACAGCTCTGGACGGGCTTACACTGGATACCGATGCAGTCTGGCAGGCCACTGCTCAGGATCAGACACTGCAAGCTGTTCGCCACCAAATCACTGCGTTTTAGCCTACCAGCCCTTGTAGAGTCCATGATGCAGAAGTCCAGCTTTTTTGGGATCGTTGGCACAGTCTCTTTTTCCACAGTGGCGTCATCCTTTTGCATAGAGATTGCAGTGATCCCCAGGTGGTCATAATGCATGCGCTGCGCCGCCAAGTCCTCGACCTCCTCCAACCAGGCCATTGGGGTATCGTCCTCACCAAACAGCTGACCTGGCGACACCTTCATTGGTTCGGTTTGGGTAAAGACATTACCTCCCTGGTGTCAGCCTGCACTACTTGCCAATCACGTCAGGCAGCGATCCTGCACTTGTATTTTTTGTGGCCAGATGCAGCTGCTCCATGGGAACATCTCCATTTGGATTTCACATGGCCGTTTCATGGTTCACAGTGCCCCATACCGATCAACTCCAGGTCAGGATACCATTATGTGTCCTACATGAGGAACACCACTTCTGCTGAAACTATCAAAATTCTCCAGCGCATCTTTGCTGTCGAGGGACTCCTCAAAACAATTGTTACAGATAATGATCCACCGATTACTTCAACCAAGTTTAAGCAGTTCTGTAGCGCCAATATAATTTCCCTCGTCCAAACTGCCCTTTTCACACTGCGTCATGTGTGGACATTAGAGACCCAGCTCGATAAGCTTCTGAGCTATCACCCACTGGAGGAGGCTGTCCATTTTTGGACACATACTGCGCTGCCCCCCATGCCAGTAAAAGTCCAGTGGAGATACTTCGTGGACGTACATTCTGCTTCTCACAGTCCCATCTGCACGTCGGCGCAGTACTTTCGTGTCGGGCAGGAAGTCTGGGAGCAGATATTCGCTCATCAATTGGTGCGCTGGATGCCTGCAATCAGCACCAAGCTCTGTGGGTGGGCGATGGTGTTTCTCTGGTTGGCTGATGGTTCCGCTACCTGCCAGCACCTGAACCAGCTCCGCCTCCATCTGGTGGACCATGACACACTAGAGGATCTGAAGGTGCCTATCGCTGGCCTCCCTGATGCGAACCTTCACTTCCACCTCCGCCTCAGCCACAGTCCCCGCCGCCAGATGGCCATACTGCATCGCTGCTGCCCCTGCTGGCCATGAACCCATGGACGTCAACCAGTATGCCCCTACTCCTGTGGACATTCGTGGTGCAGAATATCTTTTTTTTCCCCAGGGATAAAACGTCGTAGCGGCCCCTTATTAGTTAGAGTGCCGGTACTACTGAAACGCAAGATGGGTTGCCGACCTCCTTGCAGGAGTGCAGAGAGAAACATCGCTAGCGGGTATGAACAATAAGAGGCTTTCCAAATAAACATTGAACTACTTCACCAGATGACATGTGACAGTGGTCTACAAATCGGAACTCATATGGCTCATGTAGCATTCTGCTGACCCAGCTTTATAAGCATGCCCAGACAGTCAGACTGGCAGTGTTTACCTACTGCTCGGAACAGCTCTGGCCAGCACATACGCCGGCCCTATCATGGTATACACTCGTCGTAGCATTATAGTAGCATGTTATATTTAGTGATTGGTAGAATAGATTTTGGTCAGTATTTTCATCCATTGTCTTGCTTTCTTATCTTGTCTTGTTTCCACAAGAGTTGTGGGGTTTTCTTATTGTTCTTGGGTTTAAGACTTAGTGTATGTCAAGAAGGCAGTTTTTCATTGATTGTTATAATAAGTGTTCAAACTGACTGTTAGTTCTTTCGTTGCTGACCGCAGGACACAAAGTCTTTGTGGCGCTTCCTCAATGTGTTTACATTTACTGATGGAATTTCAGTAAGTTGACAAAAAATATGTTCTGGTCTGGCTACGTCAAATTTTGGATAGGCACTACACGTTGCTGTGTCCAGTTCTCGATTACGATAACAATGTTTGAGATATTTGTGAATACCTTGTTCGCATTAAAACGTGAAACTGATAATATCATGGTAAGTTAAATGAAATGTAAGTGAGCTGTTCATTATTTTAAAACTAATTATCACTACTATTAATATATCTATACAACTTTCAGACAAGACGGTTCGTACCTTCATGGAAAAAAATGGTTACGGTTGCCTGTGGAACCACGATTACATCAACCTGTGTGTCTCTTCGGCCGCAGATATCGATGGCAATGAATGCATTTCCTCAGGGCTCCAAAATTATGGAAATCGACACATGTTGCCGGAGAGCCCTTACACATCCTCCACACAATCTTAATGTCTGTCTATCCGTTTTCCATATTTATAGGGTTCTAGCGAAAGACATCTGTGGCCATCGATTGCTACGGGGAAGAGGTGTATGCTTGGTTTCAAGCATGGTTGCATAGTCATCCGCAAACATCCATGAAGGCAATCAGCGTCTTTTCACACAGTGCGTTGTATGTATCGACAGACATTGCGATTACTTTTGATACACTCCTGGAAATGGAAAAAAGAACACATTGACACCGGTGTGTCAGACCCACCATACTTGCTCCGGACACTGCGAGAGGGCTGTACAAGCAATGATCACACGCACGGCACAGCGGACACACCAGGAACCGCGGTGTTGGCCGTCGAATGGCGCTAGCTGCGCAGCATTTGTGCACCGCCGCCGTCAGTGTCAGCCAGTTTGCCGTGGCATACGGAGCTCCATCGCATTCTTTAACACTGGTAGCATGCCGCGACAGCGTGGACGTGAACCGTATGTGCAGTTGACGGACTTTGAGCGAGGGCGTATAGTGGGCATGCGGGAGGCCGGGTGGACGTACCGCCGAATTGCTCAACACGTGGGGCGTGAGGTCTCCACAGTACATCGATGTTGTCGCCAGTGGTCGGCGGAAGGTGCACGTGCCCGTCGACCTGGGACCGGACCGCAGCGACGCACGGATGCACGCCAAGACCGTAGGATCCTACGCAGTGCCGTAGGGGACCGCACCGCCACTTCCCAGCAAATTAGGGACACTGTTGCTCCTGGGGTATCGGCGAGGACCATTCGCAACCGTCTCCATGAAGCTGGGCTACGGTCCCGCACACCGTTAGGCCGTCTTCTGCTCACGCCCCAACATCGTGCAGCCCGCCTCCAGTGGTGTCGCGACAGGCGTGAATGGAGGGACGAATGGAGGCGTGTCGTCTTCAGCGATGAGAGTCGCTTCTGCCTTGGTGCCAATGATGGTCGTATGCGTGTTTGGCGCCGTGCAGGTGACGCCACAATCAGGACTGCATACGACCGAGGCACACAGGGCCAACAACCGGCATCATGGTGTGGGGAGCGATCTCCTACACTGGCCGTACACCACTGGTGATCGTCGAGGGGACACTGAATAGTGCACGGTACATCCAAACCGTCATCGAACCCATCGTTCTACCATTCCTAGACCGGCAAGGGAACTTGCTGTTCCAACAGGACAATGCACGTCCGCATGTATCCCGTGCCACCCAACGTGCTCTAGAAGGTGTAAGTCAACTACCCTGGCCAGCAAGATCTCCGGATCTGTCCCCCATTGAGCATGTTTGGGACTGGATGAAGCGTCGTCTCACGCGGTCTGCACGTCCAGCACGAGCGCTGGTCCAACTGAGGCGCCAGGTGGAAATGGCATGGCAAGCCGTTCCACAGGACTACATCCAGCATCTCTACGATCGTCTCCATGGGAGAATAGCAGCCTGCATTGCTGCGAAAGGTGGATATACACTGTACTAGTGCCGACATTGTGCATGCCCTGTTGCCTGTGTCTATGTGCCTGTGGTTCTGTCAGTGTGATCATGTGATGCATCTGACCCCAGGAATGTGTCAATAAAGTTTCCCCTTCCTGGGACAATGAATTCACGGTGTTCTTATTTCAATTTCCAGGAGTGTATAATGAATGGTTTAGTTACTTTTCTTCCATCTGTCTCGTTTTCATTTGACTGCCCCTTTTAGAACTGCCTCGAAGCTTAGTGGCATGCCGACAAATAATTACATATCTGGGTTAGATGCACTACAATTAAGCATTTTAAAGACGGACACAAAGTCGCTGTCATTTGGATCAATGTGTTCTCTGGGTACAAGTAGAGCAACGATGTAATTGACGAATGCTCATCAGTATATACTAAATAACGGTATTTACGCTTACGGAGTGGAAGACAAATTTTTATTTACGGTTTTGCTTGGAAACCCTTTGAACTTTTAAAGATTTTTTTTTTCCCGTCCAACTCTGATGGCAAATAATGCATAAAACTTGATGCACACGATGAGGACGAGGGTTTTAAATACTGATTTGTTCAGTGGACTGCCTGGGACAAATGTTGCAGCCAAATTGTATGCGAACTTAATTGCTCTTCAGTGAACAACATTCACGAGCGCAGCTGATTTAACTTTTTGGAGCTACAAGAACCTTATCTATACAAAGCTGATATTCACAGAATGTTATTAGTGTGTGCCACAGGTACCAATCTTTAACTTGTCAATCATCTCACCGTATTTTTCTCTGTTCCATATACATATACGGAGATTATTGCGTAGATATTGTACAAACGAATGTCTTCTTTACAGTCAACTGTGTGGATGCACTACTTCATTTCTGAAAATAACATTAGCTAGAGGCTACTGCAATATTAGTCGGAATGTATTATATTTTTCGTAATATTTCCTTTTCTTGATAACGATTCTATACAGGTTTTAGATAAAGACTGTCCATTAAACAGTGCAGTCCAGCTGTGTCAAGGGCGAGTTGATTATTCATACGATAAAGTGTTCCACATCAGTGTAGTGTGGTGTTACCAGGAAGAAATACACTGAGTTTACAGAAGTCATGGGATACCTTCTAATGTCTTGTCGGACCTCCCTTTTTCCTGCAAAGTGCAGCAAATCGATGTTTCATGTACTCTACAATTCGTTGGAAGTCTTCTGCAGAAATATTGAGCCGTATTGCCTCTATAGCCATCCATAATTGCGAAAGTGTTGCCTGTGCGGGATTTTGTGCATGGAAGGACCATTCGATTATGTCCCATAAATCTTCATTGGGATTTATGTCGTGCGATCTTTGTGGCCAAACCATCCGCTCGAACTACCCACAGTTTCTTCAAGACAGTCGAGGAGGATATGTGCCTGGTGACAATTCCATCTTTGTTTGGGAACATAAAGTCCATGAATGGCTGCAGTTGGTCTCCACGTAGCCGAAACTAACCATTTCAAGTCCAGATCGATTTAGATGGACCAGAAGACCCGGTGCATCCAATGAAAAATACAGTCCACACCCCGGAGCCATCATCAGCTTGCACATTGTCTTGACAACTTGGTTTCATGGCTTCGTCGGGTCTGTACCACACTCGAACCTTCTCACCAGCTCTTACCGACTGAAATTGGGGATCATTTGACCAGGCCATGGTTTACCAGTTGTCTGGGATGCAGGTGATAAGGTCACTTGCCCAGGAGAGGTGCCGCAGAAAATGTGCTGTTAGCAAAGGAAGTCGCATAGGTCGTCTGCTGCCATAGCCCATTAACACTAAATTTCGCAGCATTGCCCTAACCGATACTTCCGTAGTACGACTCGCATAGATTTCTGATTATTTCACGCAATACTGCTTGTCTGTCAACACTGGAAATGGTTTTGTTAACACGGAACTGGTTTTACATCAGTCATCTGAGTACAAATAACAGTTCCGCCATGCACTGTCCTCTTATATCTCGTGTACACGATACTGCCGTCATCTGTATATGTGCAATTGCTATCCCATGACTTTTATCCCGTCAGTTTACGCCACAATACTACCTAGAACCCTAAAACCAGCTGATCTGAACGGATCTACAAATATTATTCTCTCCCGCAACAGCAGTTAAGTAGCACTGGCCACTGAACATCTTTCCACCCTTTTTTTCTCTTTTTCGTACCGAACGTTCTCAGTAGTTTGTACGTCATTGTTTCGAAGTTAATCGTCATTTCTTTGGGTAACTGCTGTTTGTGTAACTTAGTATGTACCAAGAATTCTAAACTTGAAGACACACAACATTCGTTGTCCGCCGAAGGAAAACACCGCTGAAAGGTGAAAAGTCGTTAAAAATCTGAATGCACGGATCCCAGTACAATACGGTGAATGGGGTTGCTTCCCCCGTCTATACACAATCGCAGAACAGTGGACGCGGTAGCGTGTTGTCTCTTACCGCCTAGATCTGAGGCCTCAGAAAAGGCCTCAAAGACAAAGACTTTGTTTGTAAACACACAGAGGAAAACAGTTTTTACAGTCAGTTGTAGTACAAAGACAGGAAGTAGAACAGCAGTTACTCACTAGTCTTACAATCCATGTTGACGCTGGCATAAATCCGCTACAGACGAGATTAACACAGTAAAACAATCACAGAACTAAATACAGACAGATGTAAGCGATTTCAAAGCCACTGTTGACTCACGAAGCGAGAAAATTACAGAAAAGTTCACGGATGACATCGAGTCGTTAAGCTGCCGTCTTGAACAAATAGAGTTGGTACAGGACCCTGACACAATTAATGCAGATTTGAAAAAGATGAACAAAACTACACGCAGACTGCAGAAGCAAGTCGGCGCTAGATTCAAACAATTCCAGAAACGTTCTTAAACTCACGGAAAGATATGATGAGCTATCAGCAAAGTTAGAAACACTTGAAAACAAACTGAAAATAAATCAGACGACAGAGTTCCTATTCCATTTGCTGAATCTCAGGAATATCAGTCCCTGCAGCAAAAATTAAACCAACTTAATGATAATAACAGTTCGCTACATAGGAAGGTTAACAGTTTACATCAGGAAGCAGCCAATATTAGAAATTTTTCTCCATGTAATCAGTTTCAAACTAACATGCAACAGCAACAGTCACCTACTTTTCACCCTCACAATAAAATGAGCCGACTATAAAGAGTGCGTGTCACTGATGCAAACCAGTAGTTTCATAATCAATTTTTTTACGGCGCCGTACCTTCTCAACATCTACAACACGAAGGTTTTGACTATAAACATTTCCTATCTGAAGGAAATTCAAGGTAATTAGAAATAACCGCACGGACGTGCATACCCTCGATTGGGTGCAGCAATTTTAATTTTCACTGCCTCCAAACTGGGCAGTGAGGCGTAAACTCGAATTTATCTGTAGCTTTTTAGAGGGAGAACCCTCGATGCGTATGAGACTCATAGCAAGGTAATGCCACTCCGTGGAAGACTTCAAAAATGCATTTCTATCTGATTATTGGTCGGAAACGACTCGGCGAGGCATTAAAGACCAGCGAATTAGTTTACCCAATTTTGAACACTTCAGTTTTCTCACTATCACCCAATTCTTTGAGTATACGGCCCAAAAACCAGTACCTGACCGAACCGTATAGCCAATTTGTGCTCATACAATTAGACATGTCAAAACTTCCGCGCTCATTACGAGTTTCCCTTCTAACTGGACAGCAAAATGAAAGTATTTCAGCATTCAGGGATTTACTGCAACTGTTAGAAATTCGGCATTGGACTACTCATTTGCCAATAAGGACTTTAATAGCAACAATCAAGATAACAACTCGTTCGGTCACAACGAGCAGTCCCGCCCATTCCATAACAAAAGAAACAAAAGACAAGGTTCCAATAATGACTTTCTCGAACATTTTAACAAGAGACAACTTTTGGTAACCAGTACATTCAGCAGCAGCAACAACATCAGAATTCCGACGCCAACAGTCACAGTTTCCCGCCGAAATTCTTGCCGCAGCCCCAACAGCCGGGTGATATTCAACAACAACACGGTCTACAAACTCAACCGGACGTCAGTGTGCCGCCGCTTCCCAGTAGTTTTACGCAACTGCAAGGGAATAATTTCTCCCACAAAAACCAATGGTCGCATTCACATCGAAACGATCATCCGCAAAGTAATTTTCACCACAAACGTAAAGGGAATAACCACCAATGTAAGGGTAATTTCGGCAACAGCAACTTTCATCAGAAGCAACCTCGGCAGTCTCAGTTCATTCTTAATGAACCTAATGTTCCTTTCCATTCACCGCGGCATTCTGCAGACCAAAACAACTGCTGTCAAACAATCAGCCTACTTGTAATGCATGACTAGAAAGGACCGTCGTTACTCAATCGGACCACGTACAATACCGTTCTGCTACTCATGATCCCGTTTAGGAAAATGTCATAACTTTCGATGACATTAGGGACAGACACCGAACTCAAAAGAAAATTTTTCACCTCATAGTTGAAATTAAAATTGGCTCGTATTTAACTTCTGCAGTGATCGACATCAGTAACAATGATAATTGAAACAGCATTTCAAAAGTGCAGGGCCGGCAATACCTGTGCTACCTTTCCACTTGGTGAAACGAAAGTTCGAGGCGCATTCCCAGCAAGGGAGTAGATGTGAAACTGCAAACACACGTATCTTTTCTGTTTGTTGTTCACACATTTCACGTTAATTTCAGGATCATTTCCCTCTTAGCAACCGACGTTAACCTTGGCATGGATTTCCTTGTCAAACATGATGCTGTTATCAACTTTAAGAAGTCATTGCTTATACTGAAATCTGATACGCAACAAGTAGCTGTCACTTTTCAGAATAATTTGATCGCTGAGGATCAAGGCATTAACAGAGTAGAGATCATTTCAGCATCTAAGAATACTGATTGGCATACAACATGTTTTACAGAAACGTATTTCGGTAGTAACAATATCCCTAACGAATTTGACTACAACGTTGTGCAGACGCTCAACAGTAAGGTAAATAAATGTAACGTTTCGACCGACGATAAGCGCCAACAGTTACAGAATATTATTTTACAGTACTCTGAAGTATTTGAAAATGTACCAGGAAGCATGTCCAGTTTTGTTTACGAATTTCAAGTAAACCCGCATGATACATTTAAGGCAAAACATTATTCCATTTCGTTTGTCTATAGAGATCAAGTCAAACAGCAACTTCAGGCTTTGTTAGACCAAGGTACCATAAACCAGCTGTTAGTCAATATATTGACCCTCTTTACATTGTTAACAAGAAAGATGGCTCACTTCGTCTTGTGTTGAATTCACATCAGATCAAAGAAATCATTACTCAAAACCGATCGTCTGAAAACGCTGGAGGGGCTCTTGCAAAAATTTCACGGAACGTCAGTCTACTATACTTTGGAACTAAAATCTGGATTCTAGTTAATTCAACTGCATCCTAACTGCACGAAAAAACATTGCTTCCCTATGTTTCGGTAACTGCTATAATTTTATAAATTGCCCTTTGGCTTCACAATTAGCTCCGCTGCATTCATCAGTGCGATAAACTCTATTCTTCCAAATGAATTAAAAGACAGAATCACTACATACATTGACGACGTTCTAATTGCATAACCTTCTTGGTCGGAACATAATTCTGTTTTTCGCATGCTATTGCGAACTTTTCTTACAGAAGGTGTTACTGTGAACCTCAGTAAATCTCATTTTGTCAAGAATTCCATTAAATTTCTAGGTCGCGTAATTTCGGCAGACAGCATTACGCCCAATTCTGACAAACTACAAGCCATCCGCAGAATTTCAATTCCGTCTACCAAAAAAGAAGAATTTTTCGATTGCTACAGACAGCTCCAAGACTGCTCTTGTGTCCATGTATTTCAGGTCATGGAGGAAAACAGTACAACCGTTAAGAAAAACATCGCCATTGCTAGTCGCATCCTCACATCGGCTGAAAGACATTATTCTATCACCGAACTAGAAACATTTCGTGTTGTTCGTGCTTTTACTAAATTTCGTCACTTTTTCTACGGCAGACACACAACATTTTATACAAATCACAGAGCTATTCAATTTCTTTTATCGGCTAAATTCACAAGTGACAGACAGGCGTTGGAAAATTTATTTGCAGTAATTTTATTTTATGACTGTCTACACGCCAGGAACCTCTAATACTGTAGCACATGCACTTTCACGCTCTGTGCAGTAAACAGAAATCGCCGCTAAATCAATTTCTGCCTTCTTTACATTAAACGGGTGGCCTTGTAAAATTTTATTTCAGCGTCATTAAAAGACATTGCCAGAGAACAGAGCAAAGACGACGTCTATCAAGAGATCAGACTTCGGTTTCGTAACACTAGCCAGACAACAACCAGGACTTACTGCACCGGGGACAACAATAATGTGTTTCGCCGCGCTAGCACAGACAGCGACGATTAGACTCTCTGCATACCTGAAGAACTTATTATCTGGTATACATACTTGAGTTACGCTCATTATGGTGCTCGCAAATGGTTTTGATACTATGACGGAACTGTTATTTCACAAATATGGGAAAGCGTAATCGACAAGTCTTGGCGACTTGCAAAATTTGCCAAACAGCTAAATCTTGTACTGTATCTCACACTGTCCCTCTGTATCCCGTTGTATCCGTGAAATTAAGACCTATGGCAGCTGTTGGTCTATTTGGATCCATTCCGGGAACTAATAAAGATTTCTTTACATATTCGTTGCTGTACAACCAACTCATTTCACTCCTTTACGAAACTGTTTCTAATGCTTTTACAAAACATTTTTTGCCTCATGTCGAGCAGAAGATAATCTCCGACAATGGACCGCAATTTCGATCAGTAATATAGCAACGTAACCTGCAAGATAGGAATATTACATCCATTTATATGTCCAGGTACCATACTTCCTCCAACCTACCAGAGCGCATGATGAAAGAAACTGGAAAACTTTGTCATATCTACTGTCACAAAACACGTATTGATTGGGACAGGAACATACCAGATTTTCAGGAGATCATCAATTCCATAGCAAATGACTCCATCATGCTTTCGCCGTATCTTGTGTTGAAAAATATAGATCCTCCTAAAAAAAAACCGTCAAATTGTTTCTTTTCCTACTACAAGAAGACTATGTCACCATGAAATAATAAACATCACACTCAACAATATAAAGTGCGCAGCACAGCGCAGCAAACGTCAGCAAAAACAGGTGGGTTACCACCAGGAATTTCGCATAGGACAAAAGGTGTTGGCACACGCTCACTACCTATCCAGCAGAGGAAAACATCGTAGCAGTAAATTTTAACTTTTGTATTCTGGACCTTTTAGGATACGTAATCTTCCCCATCCAAATGTGGTTCATATTGAAACTTTATGGGCGAGAAAATAGCGAGGCAATCGTCACATCAACAATGTCAAGCAGTTTATAGAATAACTTTCGCTTTGGTTCACGTCACGTAGCTAGATAGAATTTTGATGGTCACACACGACAACTACACTAATGCCTATTAAAACTGCTACGCCAAGAAGAACCGCAGATTATAAACGGGTATTCATTGGACAGATATATTATACTAGAACTGATATATGATTACATTTTCACGCAATTTGGGTGCATAGATCCTGAGAAATCAGTGCCCAGAACAAACACCTCTGACGTAATAACGGCCTTGATACGCCTGGGCATGGAGTCAAACAGAGCTTGGATGGCGTGTACAGGTACAGCTACCCATGCAGCTTCAACACGATGCCACAGTTCATCAAGAGTAGTGGTTGGCGTATTGTGACGAGACAGTTGCTCGGCCACCATTGACCAGACGTTTTCAGTTGGTGAGAGATCTGGAGAATGTGCTGGCCGCGGCAGCAGTCGAACATTTTCTGTATCCTGAAAGGCCCGTACAGGACCTGCAACATGCAGTCGTGCATTATCCTGCTGAAATGTAGGGTTTCGCAGGGATCGAATGAAGGGTAGAGCCACGGGTCGTAACACATCTGAAATGCAACGCCCACTGTTCAAAGTGCCGTCAATGCGAACAAGAGGTGACCGAGACGTGTAATCAATGGCACCTCATACCATCACGCCGGGTGATATGTCAGTGTGGCGATAACGAATACACGCTTCCAATGTGCGTTCACCACGATGTCGCCAAACACAAATGCGACCATCATCATGCTGTAAACAGAACCTGGATTCATCCGAAAAAATGACGTTTTGCCATTCGTGCACCCAGGTTCGTCGTTGAGTACACCATCGCAGGCGCTCCTGTCTGTGATGCAGCGTCAAGGGTAACCGCAGCCATGGTCTCCGAACTGATAGTCCATGCTGCTGCAACTGTTGTCGAACTGTTCGTGCAGATGGTTGTTGTCTTGCAATCGTGCCCATCTGTTGACTCAGAGATCGAGACGTGGCTGCACTATCCGTTACAGCCATGCGGATAAGATGCCTGTCATCTCGACTGCTAGTGATTGGAGGCCGTTGGGATCCAGCACGGCGTTCCGTATTACCCTCCTGAACCCACCGATTCCATATTCTGCTAACAGTCATTGGATCTCGACCAACGCGAGCAGCAATGTCGCGATACGATTAACCGCAATCGCGATAGGGTACAATCCCATCTTTATCGAAGTCGGAAACGTGATGGTGCGCATTTCTCCTTCGTACACGAGTCATCACAACACGGTTTCACCGGGCAACGCCGGTCAACTGCTGTTTCTGTATGAGAAATCGGTTGGAAGCTTTCCTCATGTCAACACGTTGTAGGTGTCGCCACTGGTGCCAACCTTGTGTGAATGCTCTGAAAAGCTAATCATTTGCATGTCACATCTTCTTCTTCCTGTCTGTTAAATTTCGTGTCCGTAGCACGTCATCTTCGTGGTGGTGCAATTTTAATGAGAAGTAGTGTATGTATTTTCCGACTTCCAGCCTGATACATAAAATATTTTAATACTTTTCAGGAAATAAGATATTAGGTTTTTGTCTTGGTGAAGTCGTTATTTACATTACCAGTAAGTCTTAGTTTATGCTTACTTTGCTCCTACATGCGAATCCACATACCTGTAAAACACACCAGACTTCTACTTAACACATTTCGCATGCTTATACAAATTCTATTGGTACCTTGTTTTCACGCTTCCCTGGTAATTCAGCATTTTAATAGGTGACGACCTGCCCAGTAGGAAGAATTTTTCGGGTCGGTTCTCTTACAGTAAGTTTTGGCCTAGATCATTTATTCTGTTTAGATATGCATTTCGATGAAAGCAACAGCTGAAAGAGACACCATTTACTTTGACATGTGTCCAGCGGATCACATCTCTTGGATGGTCTAACTACTGTCAACTGTGACTCAAACATTTTTTTTATAAAAAGAATTTGTGTCCTTTTGTATATAGATTCTTATGTTCATCTATTCCTGATGCAACGTTGTCTTTACTGATACCTTGTAATGTGCTTTTTTTGTAATGGTTTGCTACTCCACATTGCCATTATTGCACACGCTCTGCAAGATACTATTACTACTGAAACTTATGCCATTGTCAGATGAACTATTATTAATTTTTTTAGGTTAGTCACACTTTGTATTTTATGATGTTGCCATGTTTCACTTATTCCAATTCTTGTGCTCTAATTTTACTATATATTTCTTGTATTTGATGATATTACTAATTTACTTGCTTTCACCAACATAGAGTTAAGAAATCAACGACCCTGTAACTCAAGTATATGGCATATACTCATCCATTTAGTATATTTTGGGGAACCAGTGTAGTGAAGTCTCATTGTACCTGAATGAGCCGCTATGTTCATAAATAGAAGCACACGAAATTTTCAGATGTGCCATCTGTAAAGGTGTGCAGGAAATACATTACATAGAAAGCAAGACGTAAGCCACTTGTATGGAATACTAAACACCACTGAAACTTCTCACACTGTTTCCTGGCAAGGGTTCATAAACCTTTTCTTGTTTCCTGTTAGTGTACTAGGTAAAGTAGGCAAATTGCCTCTAAAGATTTAGGATTGAGGATATTTTTTATTTGGATTTTGGGTATAAGAGTATTTTAAAATCTTTAATGAGTCTTCATGGCCCGAGCTGCTCCAATTTCATTTATTTATTTATTTATTTTGGAATAATGATGGAATGTTGACGCTTAATGAGTGTTCATACCCTGAGCTGCACTCCAGTGAGGATTATATTAATATATTGATGATTCTACTTTAATGATACTATATGATGTTATATGTATTTAGTTTATGTTGTGTCCTATCTAGGAGAATCTGTGTTACCTTGAGTCATTGATTGGAGTTGTTTGTGGGAGACTGTCGCAGAAGATTTGTACTTTAAAACTTTTTTGCCATACCTTATGAGATTGCATAGGATACTGCCTTCTTAAGTTGGCATGCATGAGTGGTTTTTTTTTCAGGCTAGTAACCGCATTTACAGCTTCCACTATTTCTGCAATTCACCCTCATCTTTGCATATATATTTCATGATTTATTGTGATAGGTTACATTTACCTAGTTAGTGAGCTACATTGCTCTCAGTACTCCTGTCTTTATGCTTGCATATACTACCTAATCACATTTCTTCTTTGCTTTGGCCATAGCAGTTCTTGACTCAAGATGAATGACGATTGACTGATAACCATTTTCTTTACAGATAAAGTGCAATGCCCTCATCAATCATTCCCATACCTTTCCCTGCAGATATGCGCATTGTTACAGATATAGATCATTTAATAGACTGATATTTATGAAGCCCTGAGGGTGCTATACAATCTATAAGTACTGCGTCTTTACTCATAATAGTCTTAGTTTGTTTTTATGATGTTATTATCTAATATGGACTCATACAGGTCACACAGAGCCATAATTTTATGTACTAGAACTATTTATGCACTTTGTTTTGTAAAAGCCATGTCAAGTTATATTTCCTGCTTATAAATTATGCACTGGTCGCTGAGTACCATATAAAGTTATAAGAAACAGATTTTTTAAAATACTTTCTTAGCTTTGATGTTCATCTCCTGTAAAACTAGGCCACTTTCAGCCACAAAGATGATATCTCTATATATTTTAGCTATTAGGGTCAGCATTTATTTCATGTACTAGGCCACTTTCAGCCTCAATCATTTTATAGCTATTAAGAGCAGCATTTATGTATGTAGAAAGGCCACTTTGAACCTGTGATTGATATTTTCTATTTAGTTGTTCTAGATATTAAGATTTACTTATATTCCAAGCATAAGGCCACCTGAAGCCACTCAGTTCTTTATTTTAGTCTTAAGCAATTACGTCACAATATTGTACATACAATGCCACTAGGAGCAGTAGAATATTATGAACCAGTGATGTCCTCTGTTATGTTAGATTATTCTATGTCTAGTTGGTAGGTTGATGTAACACTTGTTGATTTTGTCTTATTCAAAGTTCCCTTACAATATTGCACACTCTGATGTAAAGCACTGTTAATCTTCCAGTCTGTAATTTCATTAGGATACTGAACTTTTCCTGAAATGATAGATTACTCGATGTTGACATAGGTAGAAACTGTTATGTTCCACTACATTACCTTTGCTACCTTTTAATACCTTCCTTTCTCCAGTCTCCTACCTCTGTTCATGGTATTGAAGTAATTTATTACAGGTATTCATATTTCAACATAAGCGACTATATATGTTTTTTGGATCTCAGAAGAATCTGCACTATGCAGAACAGTGATGATGCAGATCAACACATTACTGATATTGTGATGATCTCCAATTATGATTGTTGGTAATTTGTTGCTGAGTACCTGTTGTATCTTTGCATATGACTGAAGCCTATAACAAAGAGTTCAGATGTCTTGGTACACTGAATGCAATCCACATGGGTGACTACACACTTACTGAAGGTCAAAAAGAGAGAGAGAGAGAGAAAGAGAGAGAGAGAGAGAGAGAGAGAGAGGGAGAGACAGAGAGAACTTAATGATGCAGTCAGTTCAACTTCCTCATAGGCTTCAGCCATGACTCTTCCTTTCCTTCGCCCAGTCCTCTACCATTATCTTGACATTTATTTTATTTGATTTAAAGTCAAGTTCCATAGAACCAAATTGAGGAACAAATCTCTCATGGAACGTGTCAATATATGAAATTACAACATAAAAATAATAATAGATAAAAATAAATGTTTATGAACCTAAAAAAGTCAGTCCATAAGTTTTGGTAAACGCAATCAACAATACAAGAAAAATCAGCTGAACTTTTCAAAACACTCCTCGACAGAATAGAAGGAGTGACCCATGAGGAAACTCTCCAGTTTCGATTTTAAAGCGCTTGGATTACTGCTAAGATTTTTGAATTGGAGTGGTATCTTATTGAAAATGGATTTAGCAGCATACTGCACACCTTTCTGCACTAGATTTAAAGAAGTCCGACCCAAATGCAGGTTTGATATCTGCCGAATATTAACCGAGTGAAAGCTGCTTCTTCTTGAGGATAAGCATATTGTTAACAAGAAATGACAGGAATATATATATTGAGAGGCCAATGTCAAAATACCCAGACTCTTGAACAGGGATCGACAAGAGGTTCATGAATTCACACCACTTATTGCACGAACTGCCCATTTCTGAGCCAAAAATATCCTTTTAGAATGGGAAGAATTACCCCAAAATATAATACCATAGGACATAAGGGAATGAAAATAAGCAAAGTAGACTAATTTTCGTGTCGAACGATCACTCACTTCAGATACCATTCCAATAGTAAAAATGGCAGTACTAAGTCTTTGAACAAGATCTTGAATGTGGGCTTTCCACGACAGCTTACTATCTATCTGAACACCGATAAATTTGAACTGATCCGTTTCACTAATCGAATGCCCATTCTGTAACATTAAAACGGCAGATTTTGTTGAATTGAGTGTTAGAAACTGTAAAAACTGAGTCTTACTGTGATTTAGCGTTCGTTTATTTTCTACAGGCCACGAACTTAGGTCATGTTCTGCACTATTTGATAAGGAGTCCGTGTTGCAGACAACATCCTTTACTACCAAGCAAACAGAAATATTTTAGTTACCTGCAATACTAGATGGCATATCATTTATACAAATAAGGAACAGGAGGGACCCCAACACTGATCCCTGGGGCACCCCTCATTTGCTTGTACTCCACTCACGCCCCATATCACAGCCATTGTCAGCATTGTGAATAATCACCTTTTGCTGTCTGTTGCTAAAGAAAGAGTTGAACCAGTTGTGAGCTACCTCTGTATCTGGTAATGGTCCAACTTCTGGAGGAGTATTTTGTGCTCAGCACAATCAAATGCCTTAGTTAAATCAAAAATGTGCCAAGCGTCAGATACCGTTTCTTTAATCCATCTAGTACCTCTCAGAGGAAAGAGAATATAGCATCTCCTGTTGTTAAACGACTTTCTTGATAGCAAATCCTGTGATATAAACTGATCAATTATCCTTACATACACAGCCTTTTCAATAACTTTTACAAACACTAATGGCATAGAAATAGGTCTAAAATTATCTGCATCACCCCTTTATTCCTTTTTATAAAGTGGCTTTACTACTGAGTATTGTAATCGTTCAAGACACTGACCATTCCTAAAGGAAAAATTTCAAATATGGCTTAATTCAGGGCTAACATGTGCAGCACAGCACTTAAATATTCTGCTACACACACCATCACAACCATGAGAGTCCTTAGTCTTCAGCGATTTAAAATTTGACTCATCTTCCTCCTGTCTGTATTACAGAGGAGCATTTCAGACATCAATCTCAACCAGGCATTTGCCAATAAATTTATATTATTTCCTGTAGAAACTAAACTTTTATTTATTTCACCAGCAATGCCAGGAAAATGATTGTTAAATGCTGCACATATATCTGATTTATCAGTAAATATTTTTACTACGAACTGACTTTATATCGTTGACCTTTTGCTGCTGACCAGACACCTCCTTCACAACTGACCATATGGTTTTAATTTTATCCTGTGAATTAGCTGTTCTATTTGCATACCACATACTCTTTGCCTTCCTGATAACATTTTTAAGCACCTTACAATACTGTTTGTAATGGGCTACTGTAGCTTCATTGTGACTACTTCTAACATTTTGATATAATTCTCGCTTTGTTCTACATGATACCCTTATCCCACTAGTCAGCAACCTGGGCTGCCCATTACTGCTAGTACCCCGTTTAGAATCTTCTAATGGAAAGCAACTATCAAAGATCATGAGAAATGTGTTAAGGAAAGCAGTGTATTAGTCATCAATGTTATTGGCACCATAAACAACCTGCCACTCTTGTTCCTTGACGAAGTTTAAATAACTCTCTGTTGCTGTTGGATTAACTTTCCTACATATTTTGTAATGAAATATGACATTTGTTTGAGTACTAAAGCCTTTTAGTGTTAGAATTTGTGTATCATGGTCTGAAAGGCTTTCACCCTTTTACTGACAGAATGCCCGTCTAGTAATGAAGAATGAATAAAAAAATGTCTATGGCTGTGGTACTGTTCCCCTGCACCCTTGTTGGAAAGAATGTAGTCTGCATCAGATCACATGAATTTGTGAGGTCTACCAACATCGTTTTTCATGCACCATCGCATACAAAATTAATATTGAAGTCACTACATATTACTAACATCTGGTACTTTCTGCAAAGTGAAACAAGAACCCTCTCTAACTTGAGCAGAAATGCTCTGAAGTCAGTGTTAGGGGACCTATAAACAACAACCATTAGAAGTTTAGTTTCACTGAATTCAACTGCATCTCCACAACATTCAAATATCTGCTCAGTGCAGTGTTGGGATGCGTCTATGGACTCAAATGATTTTTAGGTACATAGCCACTCCCCCACGCCACAAGGAACTCCTTGAAAAAAGCTAGCTAATCTGTATCCTGGTAAAGGGAGCATCTGAATTGTAAATTATTGAAGTGCTGCTTTGATATACCAATATTTCATAGTCAACATCTATAAGCAGTTCACTAACTTTATCTCTAATACCTCTTATATATTTATAAAATATGATAATTCCTTCTGTACTTGAAAACATTACATCCTCAGAAGAAGCTTTCCCAGTCTCCCCACCCCATACCTATTGAGGTGCAGGCCATGCCTAGTGAATCCCAATCTACTGATAGACCCAACTGGCGCCACTGAGATGTGACCCACGCCCTCTGCCACCAGCCCCATGTTAATGCTCCTAAGAGTCACATTAGTAGTGGCACGAAATGCAAATTAGTGTCACCAGTTTGAGTAGCTATCTTTATCAGGTCACCACCTACATCATATACCCCGTCCCTATCAAGACTGTTCCCTGCTTCACCCACTACCACTACCTGAGCCTTCGTAAAATTCCTACGTAACTCCCCTAAGCTGTCAGTCACTTGAGCCAACCCTGCACTAGGCTTCACAATGATAGTGACCTGGTACCCAGTCCCCAACGCTTACTGCAACTTCTGGCCCACACCTCTACTGTGAGAACTACCTAGCAGGAGAACCTTCATCCATCTGTTAGGCTTTGAAACTGACCTAGGCCTCCTAATTGCTGACGACTGCTGCATGTTCCCTACGTCTACAGCTACACGAGGCTCCTCTCCTCTCCACTGAACTCTGACAGTTTGTCAAATCTATTGCATATACGCAAAGTATAAATGTCTGAATACCTCCTCTTCCCAACCACCTTTTCACCAACTGCCATTCCCCACCACCCTTCACTGTCCTCAATCTATCCAGTCCCTCCTTTGAACGTTGTAAGCTGCACCTGAAGGGCACAAGTCTTACGCTCCTGCTCCTCTATCAACTTACTACAGATTCTGCATTCCCAGGAGAAAATCCCGCTAGAGTGCCCACTGGCTTCCCCGCTGCATTTAGGATACTGACTTTGCTTTACATGATTTTTCAGCAACATTGTTTACAAGACAATGTACTCATAATACAACCAGAATATGATTCATAGTAGTGCACCTGAGACTATCAATACTTTCAAGTTTAATGATGTTATACAGTTAGATTTTTCTTGGTGCAATCATGACATGATACTTGATAATTGTCCATAGGACTACACTGTAATGTTTCTATACTACTGAAGATTCCCGCTTATCAGTAATGAGATAAATTTACTATACATTTGTTGTACAATATACTTTCAAATATGTGCCAAATTTGTTAAACCATGGTAGAGGAATGTGAAAGGAGTCCACTGGGCTACACTTGTATGTGGCACCCGATTTGATAATAATACTAATGTAAACTAAAATGGAACTGTTATATTATAAACGATGTATGAATCTGATAAGCTTTATAAAGTGGATCGCAGACTGTGCCCGATCGCAGAGCCAAAGGTACTTTTTCTGGTCTGAGATTATAGTGTTGGAGTTAGAGAGCACTTGGCGCCCAGTTTTGGGTAGCTGTCTGTGAGCGAAAGAGGACGGAATAGGCAGTTTTGTGGCGTGCGCTGTGAAGTCAACAAGTGTTAAATTATAATTTAGGAATAATTAACTTTCGTTTTGCCAGCGCTTTAATATATATGAGTTGACTGATAACTTTCATTTGTTGAAAAACCTCAGAATGTAAGCGGCCTGATATGTTATAAAAATTAGTTAGATATTTCCTTTTTTTGAAAGTTCTACGATTTGTTAAAACACATATACATAATCTGATGGTTTGTACTTATGCTTTTTTAATGAAGTTAGATAATACTTGCTATATAAATCTCATTGTTTCTAAATCAATTAGTAAAAAGGATGTAATTTTTCTGAGTAATGTAATTTCAATTAAAAGATGTTTTCAATGTCCAAACTTAACTTGGAGCACAATTTCACTAAAAAGTCAGTGTTACTAATTCACCACAATCAGTACCGCCTCCATGTCCAAGTCATATGTTTTTCAAACACGTTGGAATTTTCTTAAATGTTTTCATTTATCAGCTGAAATAATTTCGTGTACATTTAAAAGTACTACGGCCAGCACTGCACACCGCTGAGCCTGTAGCTAGCATATTTTATTTTTTCAGGAGACAGAAAAACTACTCGCGTTCCACCGTTGCTGCTTTACAGTTAAGACAATTTAATTCATTGGTTATGTGCACAGGGACCACAGGTTTTGAACAGGTCCGGTGGATTCAGTGTTTAAGGGGGCGAATGTGGTTTTCGGTAATGTATTTCTTTACTGGTATTGGGAGTTGCATTGGCCAATTAATTTGTATAAATTTGTATAAATTTTTGCTAACAATAACACAGGGTGCACCACTTGCAGTTACAATACGATAACGACAGATTTGCATCCATTCTTCAGTCACACATTCATTCAATGTACCACAAAGCAGATCAAGTAACACAATTTCATTCATTTATTATGTGCACAGGCACTCACTAAAGCATCACAAAGCAAATTATTTTAAGGAACTTTACAGGGTTTTCCGATGTGTAGCAAGGCTCACCGTAAACAGTCGCTAGAACTGGTCCCATTAGGTAGCGTACATAGTGGTATCAACAGACATGAAGTCATCACATCACAGCTCCACGAACCATTTCAGTGAACGACAATCGTTGCCGACCAAGGCAGCACTAGCCAAGTGACTCCGGGCCGGACTCCATACCCCGCGCAGGCCCACAGCACTCCACTCCCTCTTGCGACTGCTGCCCTCACGCATCTCCTCATTCATCCCGCAACCCGGACCTCTTGCGGCTAGTTTATCAGTTCGACCTCTCAACATTTTCGGAAAGATCTTCTTGCCAAAGGAAAGTGTCACCTTACATTGGGCGCCATTGCTCAACCTCCCACACTAAAAATATAACACAACCGTTATCGGGACTGGAGGCTTAGTCTCCGGGAACACTAATAGGTTAACTGCATTATGGATCTCTGTTACCTCAAAAGGCCCCACAAAACGAGGAGCTAATTTATGGGAAGTAGGAGCCTTCTCCAGACGGCTCAGCGCAAAATTATCGATGAAGACTCTCAGCTTAACTTCAAACTCCCGACACCCCTGGTTGTAACGGACCGTCTGCCTCTGATGAGCACTACTAATGGTTCGGCGTCCTTCCCCCTGTTCTCCTGTATCAGGCCAGGTGTCACCTTTTCAGGAAGCAAGTCAATAACAGATCACAAGTTGACTAAAAGTGAATTTAGACAACGACCAAATATTAAGGCAGCAGGAGTGGTCAAGGACATCCTATGTGTGGAATTAAACACCAAGTTCAACAATGGGACCGAGCAGTGTCTGAGTCTTTGTGTGTGTGTGTGTATGTGCGTGTGTGTGTGTGTGTGTGTGTGTGTGTGTGTGTGTGTGTGTGTGAAAACCTATGTGACCAAACTGCTGAGATCTTCGGTCCCTAGACTTACACACTACTTAGACTAACTTAAACTGACTTATTTTAAGAACAACACACACACACACGTACACACATACACACACATACACACACACACACACACACACACACACACACACACACACACACACACACACACACACATGCCTGAGGGAGGACTCGAATCTCCGATGGGCAGGGCCATGCAGTCCGTGACATGGCGACTCAAACCACCCGGCAACTCCTCGCGGATACGGAGCAGTCCCACTCGTGGCGTGATAGAGAATGACATAAACCACTCAGAGAGAAATACAGGTGCGTTCTCACTAACAAGGACCCATTGAGACAAAAGTACCCAACAAGTGGTGAATTGCTAACCTTGTAGTGACACCACAACCGGTATCAACCAAACGAAAAGGGAGAATGCAGCAACGGCAACGGAGATGTAGTGATACCCATCAAGAGTATTCGGCAAGAGGCCGAAAAAATAAAAAACCTATCCACTGAGAAGTCATCCCTAGATGATTTAAAAACCCACTGTGTGTACTTAAATTGGGCTTAGCCGTAATACATTTATCACACTCCGTCACTAAAAGGCTAAAATCTTTGCATGAAGGGGCCCACCTGAGAAATTCTCTGATATCACTTAGGTTACACTGGCCCCCAACGACACTGTTGTGAAAGTAATGAGAAATATTCGCGACCAAGTCTCTGCGAACACAAGTCCTGGCTTGAATATTGCGTTTCCCCTGATAACACAATTCTTTTTTTGTAAAGGGTATCGAGGAGTAGCTTTCTCACTCAAAATGTTTTGCATGATATTTCTCAGAATACGATCCTGCTCTTGGATCTGCTTCAAGTCTCTGACCCCCACTATAAAATGGAATGCTGAAATGTGCACAGTTCATCAGGCAATCCGGCCAGTTTTCCTGAGCCTCGCCACCACCCAGCTCAATGTTTGACTCTCTGTTTCAAGACAAAACACGTTGTGCTTGAGATTAAATTTAAAATTTTCATCTGAAAACATTACCCCTAAGGCCTTGCACTCATAAATACAATACTTCTGCTCTGTAGCTGAAAGATATCTTTAAGTATAAGCAATGGCTCTGTGCTACTCCTGGTCTTCCTGAAGGAGAGCAGCAGCAATCCCAGAGTTTGAGGCTTCGGACTGGAATATGGAGAGTCAATTGGAGTCATGTACCCCAAGAACCAGGTCGTTACGCAAATCTACCTTAATGGCCTCATATGCAGACTTCTGCGATTCTTCCCATTCAAATTTCTTGTCCTTCCTATGTAGCTGTTTCAACGGTGCAGCCAACTGGGAAAATTGTGGAACGAATTTCCTAAAAAAAATTTGCCATCCCTATCAATTCGGCTTCTCTCTTCTTGGTCTTAGGGAGAGGGAACTTTTGCAGAGTCTTAGTACGTTCAGGATCAATACGATTCCCCCCAGATGAAACGAGATGTCCAAAGACGGAAATTTTTTCTTTAACTAAACTGACCGTTGACATCTTATTTGTAAGCCGGCTATGGTGAAAGTAGAGGAGAACCTCCACAAGATGATGTAACTGCAGTTCTAAGACAACACTATAGGCGATAGCATCATCTAAATAATGATAGACCGATATAAACCTTAAATCCCTTAAGACATTAAACAAAAATCTAGAAAGAACCGCTGTCCCTGTTGATAGGCCGGATGGAATGCTGTTAATTTCTATCTTTACAAAATGCTGTAATCTGTTTCGAAACCATGGTCAGTGGGGGGTTATAGTGGGCTATATTCTGGAGCAAAACTCGATCAGCTGCTGCAATATCTGCAATTTAGAGGGCGAGAGTCAATGAGGAGACTGGCGCACCGGAATGTAATCGGTAAGATGAATCCTATATTTGATACTATTAGTCATGCCCATTCTATCGGTAAATACGCAATGGAATTTATCAAGAACCCGTTACAAGGTCTGCACCTGAGCATCCACAAGATGGTCAACTTGATATTTACAATCTCAGCTCACGACAGCATTAACACCTGTTACCAACATCCACTGACACAGCTTAAATTGTTGCTGATGGCAAAACAGAAAGGAAAACCCTCTCTTCAAGTATATCAAAATTAGACCAGTATTCTGAATCCATTCACGTGCCAAAATAATTTTCGAACATCATTGTCTAGTAACCACAAAGTGGAAAGGCCAAGAAAAACCCAATATAGAAACACTCGCCTTGCAAAGACCCACAAGATGCAACAGCTGCCCAATGGCAGTATGACATACCTGCCAAACCGATTTGCAAGGATGGAAGTTGGCAAATATTACGATTCCGAACGTACCAATCACAATGCATCAAGCATAGATTAATTGCTCTTTTCTTAAATAACTCTACCTGAGGTATCCACGTATTTCCATGAGTCCAGTTCCAGCCTCTGCGCCTTCCTGCAACATAATGACTAGACAGAATCGTAACACCTAACGTACAAGCCAAATCATTTAACACTAGCACTACAAGACAACTGTGAATTATCACTACCCCCCACTTCCCTTCCTAGCACAACCAAGCTCTCTGCTACCACTGAAACTGGTTTACCAGGGGAAAGGTAAGGCCAGCACGAGAGCTGTGGTGTGGAAGTGGAACACAAGGGCACACAACAGCAACACCATTCATAGCAAAAAAAAATTAACAGAAAATTTATTTATTAGTTGGCAAGCTTGATTTGATACAGCATGGATTTATGATAGTGAAATCTCCAGGAAATTTTTTTTTCTGATCTCACTCAGCTTCAACACTCTGAGGTACATTTAAAGTAATGAGCTCTTAAAAATGATAAATATTAACTTTAACGAATCCTAAGAAAATGGTATTTTAAGTACGATATTTCCTTTACATATTTAGAAATTGTTAAGGCAATAAACATCTTCAACTATTAGCAACTCCTTGAAATCATGCTAAAACTTGAGGCTAACAAATAGTGTTATTGAGAAAATGATTGATTAAATTTATAACATCAAGAATACCAAGAGAAATAAGACTGCTACTCATTTCATTTCAGAAACAAACATTCCTCAAAACTTAAAACTGGCTAAAATCATAAAACCAACATTAGTAACTGGCTAGTAAGGATTTACAGAGATTAAAACGCGATTAAATGAAGTTCGTGCACTCACACAGAACTTAAGAAAATTCTACTAGGCACGCACATAAACACAGTCCAACTTGCAAGTGGCAAGCAAATTAAGGGAGGTACTTAGTCAAATCTTTGATAACTTTACACAAATGATATGTCCGTAACTTAGTTCATAATAATCCACGACCAAGGTGCTGACCCATTCACCTTTGTCACAGGAATATTTCAAATACGATTACTGCATTGTGCGGTTTCCTTCCTCCATCAACTGATCAGCCCAGACTATTTGGACTAGCGAACAAGGTGAATTGCTTGCCCAACAAATTGGAAGGAAAAGCCCTTAATTACAGGTCTGAGGAGTGGAGCAGTAAAACAGATTAAGTTAATGACATTACTAAGAAGCAATAGTTCACCATTCCAAAACCTTACATTGCTTAAAGGGACGCTTGGCACATGAGCATGAGGTTAAACTCTGTGATTTGACAAGAATGAAAACAATGTACCAATTATTGCCAGCCTGCACTAAGAAGGTTCAAAGTATTTAATAACAGTAAGCAAACACAGCAACGAAGCGTTTACAATTGCAAATTCTAAAAGACTAGATAATGTAATTCTGCTGACCATGCTATGCCATACAATTAGATGCATATGTATGCTTGACGCTACTACGCTTGTCAGATCTTTAACCAGCGTATCCAGTTCCAAGCATTATCCTCGACTCATAATAAACATTCTCAGTCACCTTGTGATCCAACCCACAACTTTATAAACAGGTGTTACACTCGGGTTTGACCGATGTGTAGCAAGGCTCACTGTTTTCAATCGCCAGAATTGATCCCATCGGGTAGTGCTCCATGGACCACTTACGCGAACGACAATCGTAGCTCACTAAGGCAGCAAGATCCGACTGATTCCAGGCCAGTCTCCACACCCCGTGCAGGCCCACAGCACCCCTCTGCATTCCGTCTCACGAGCACCGTCCACAAGCGTCCCCTCTTTCGCCCTCAACAGTATGGAAGCCCTATGTCAGGATCTTCCAGGAACAAAAATGTTTGACTACACCTTGGAATTCGTCATGAAATCACTCACTACGGATACTTCTAGTCAAAGAGGCGAAAATAAGAACTGTTACCTTGTGGCCAAAATAACCAACAGATTGCTCCACAATTTCTCATAGAAGAGGTGCACATATAGTTGCCAGCTTAGTCGATATTCTGGATCTTGCTGTATTGTATAGCTGACAAGCATTAGACTTTTCACTGGACTCGCATTCGGGAGGACGACGGTTCAATCCCGGGTCCGGCCATCCTGAATTAGGTTTCCGTGGTTTCCCTAAATCCCTCCAGGCAAATGCCGGGATGGTTCCTTTGAAAGGGCACGGCCTAATTCCTTCCCCATCCTTCCCTAATCCGATGAGACCGATGACCTCCCTGTCTGGTCTCCTTCCCCAAACAACCCAACCCAACCCCATTAGACTTTTAAAGGTGGGCTGCTGTAGATGTGTGCACTGTCTGACACTATATATTTTAACTCCTCCTGGAATGTTTCCTGAAGAGATGATGTATCCACCCAATATCACAGAGGGGGGGGGGGGGGGGGGGGGGGTGCACCGTTCTATAAAACAAAAAAAAAAAAACAAAAAATAACACTGTAGCAGCACATAGATGACTCTACTGATCCAGGGGAAGTATGACCTTTGCATTACTAAATTGTGAGTTTTCAAATGCCACCATCAGATAGAATTCATAGTGAAACTTTATATCCACACTGACATGTTTAGTGCCACATTTGTTTAAACTGTAGGTAAGATTATGTACCATTATTTCCACGTCAGGTGATTACTGCTGCGATTGTGGCGCCATGTGTGTAATGAGAAAGAAGAACAAATAATAAGTTCGGCATAATATTTATTACCAATGACAGTTTTATTCATCATCGTCAGTACTCATACTTAGATGGTAACTGTCTTGCTGCTATATTCGTCACGGCACCACTCGATAGTTCTTACGTGTCTGATTGTACGCTGTATTAATAACTGTAAATCCATAGAAATTTAAGTACCGCCATCTTTGATTTCGATATAATGAATATGGTTTTCATCTTTGATACTTATTGATAAATTGTGTATGAGTAGCAAGTATATTTAACCACTGATGCTTCTCTTCATTCACTATTGATTGCATGATTTTGGTCTACCATCATAGATGCCTCCTATATGCTCCAGTGATTAACCATTTTTAGAGGAATCTTGAGGAAAGACGTCATGGCTTGAATGCAGTTCACAGCTTACACCATTCGTCTTAAAGACTTCGAGTTTCGAAATTGAAAAGTGTTATTCTGCTGCTAGTAGGCGGCTTGTGTACTGTGATATGGCGCAGCTTCATGCTGATTTCGAGGTTTGGCAAGGTGCAAATATGTATGCTAGTGAAAAAGCGTGTCTGTTAGCAAGAAACAACATGTACCAGCGCATGTGGGCTTGCAGTCATGTACTGGGCGGCAGCTACCATGCCTCAGAGGTATAGCAGCAAGCAACTCGAGTACATCACACATGTAGCATATGTGTTAGATGTGCCTGGTGTCCATGGCATTGCGGCGATATTGTGACAATGCATTGTAATTATGTGTAAAAAATGCTAAAAATCAGTCATGCTTGTGCGGTTATGGGATAAGTACACACTTTATAGATTAGTCGTGGGAGTGCACACATCTCCAGCTGCTGTTGCCTATAGTGGCCAGGGAATTCTCTCATGTTAGTTTACCATCAGCTATCCTTACACATCCAACAGCTATCAACACTAGAGTATTCTCTGCTGCCTGTTAAATAGCAGCTACAGCGTTCTCACACACACATCTATCAGCTATTGACTACACCAGGTAGGGTACTCCCTGAAGATAGAACGGTAGCAGTTACGCTCCCACACTTCACGAAGTCAAAGGAAGAAAAATTATTAGTTAAGTATTTTTTGTTCCCATCTATATTCTCAATGTTCACATGATGGATGTCTTCCATTGGGGAGTGCTGAGAGCTGGTACATCACGTCGACTCTTTGGTAGGTAGTAGAAGTTTGTTTTCTCAAATATACTTCCTAGTTCTGAAAATTATGAAGAACATGCCCCTAATCATGTTAAAGGAAGCTATTTTCAGCAGAATACTCTATTTTTACATAAAATGCCAATCTGTTCACTACAGAGTATATAGATGCAGTAGCTCATAAGACGGTGTTTGAATTAATTTGTTATATTAACGTCAGACAGATGAGTTTCTGTATTTTTTGGTCTATTCTATAAATATGCTGCCCGTTTTGGTCCAGGCATCACACCAAATTTCTGCTTGTGAAAGTTCCAACACACACATTCATGGCAGACCAAAGTATAGCTGACGATCTCTATTTAAAAATTAGATGCGCGACTGTGTATTTAAGGTGATATGGGTATAAAAATTGTGTTTTACGACCGCCAGAAGCTGACAGTTATGTGACTGCACCGACTTTAGAGTTTTTTGCAAGTTTAGTTAGCCGTTACTGCTGGCACACAGATGCGTACTTCACAGTCCCTTTATAAACCGCAAGTTGATGGAGAGGGATCTGAATATGCACTTACTTGTACACTGTTGCCACTACTGCTGCAGCTCAGGCAATAGTAAGTCGTGGAAAACTTTTGTGTCCTGGTTCAGAATCAGATCTAGGGGATCCTGTTCTGTTGTGGACTGTTGTGACCTTTGTGATAGCTCACACAATAGTAAACTGTTCAAGATATCTAGTACTTCCACTGTTGCTGTAATAATAACAATGCACTAAGTATAATGACACACACATATAAAACTACTACTACTACTACTACTACTACTACTGCTGCAGATAATAATAATAACATACAACAGTAATAATAATAATTAGAGGTAGATAGTTGCTTAGTGACAGGTATTTGTACTTATTGTATTGGAGGTCTCAATCAGGTAATGTATTGCTAACAGCAATATTTATACTGTCACGAAACTCTTCTTATGTGGTGGGAGACTTGGCAGACATTTTAAAAAGTGGTCACAATTCCAGAAAATGCAACATGATGTGTTGGAGGACCCAGTTGTGTTGCAATGGTATTACTTGTGGAACAACATTGCTGCTTGCTGGTAAAATGCTGAGTAAAATGTCAGACGCTCCAACATTATCGTGCATCTCCAGTCTTGATGCAGAAAATTGTGAATGCATTACTCTACTGGATGTTTACAACAAACAGACTCGTTTAAGTCTTCTTTGCCCAACCCAAGTGTCTCATCGATTGAGTATATGAGACCTGGACGTATGTACAGAGAGTGATCGAGTGATGACGTTCACGCAGTCGAATTCTACAAATCAAAATTGCTCGAGGGGAGGGGGCTGAGCTTGCATGTCATTGGCCGAGATATTAGTGCCTCAGGGCCAGACAACGATTGGCAAACAGCCCAGTGACGTAGACGGCACACGTAACATTATTGGCCATGGGGTGGTGGGGGGGGGGGGGGGAGAGCGGAATTCCCGAAAATAGGAGCGGTCAAGGAAATTCATCGAAAGGCGTTGCGATTCAAGGGATGCTGACGTCGCAACTTTCCTTTAGACCCTAGTAGTACGGATCTACTATTAGCTCTTGTTGTCATTACTATAGAATATAACAATCAGTCACAGGTAATTACCCAGACAGCAGCTGTGTTTCTAGGCCAATCCATGTTATGTTTACGGCCGTTTGCCTTTTTTATAAGAAAAAGCACCACAAGAAATGTGTTACAACGTCAGGTTAAACGACAGAGAGTTTTCAGAGTGATAAAAGAATGAAACTTGTCATGTCTCAGTTGGTTGACAAGATCCCTTGTCCTAGTGAAATGTCTTAAGAGGACTAAAGACCCTCTATCAATATATGAGACACAGCAGCATCCCTGTCTCAAGATCACACACAAAATAAGAAATAAATATCTTTCCAAATAACTCATATCTGAGGCCTAAAAATTTAAGTTTTATCACCGAAAACTGTTCTTTTGAAAGACTCAGACTGCTTTTCCAGCCATTGTAGCTCACGGTTGGATTCTGTGATTAGGGAAGCAGTGCAAAATAGACTACTGAGTGAGGTAACCAGTTCAGTAGATTATATTAGATTAGTACTTGTTCCATAGATCATGAATACGACCCTTCGTAATGATGTGGAACGTGTGAGGTTAATAAAAGGGGTCTATACAAGATATTACATTACGCAAAATATTGCATGACACTTAATATTTAAAATTTTTTTGGGGTGAGGGTGTTGAAATTACCCTCTTACTATATCCAAAAATTCATCTAATGAATAGAAGTAGTTGCCATTCAGAAATTCTTTTAATTTTCTGTCAAATGCTGTATGGCTGTCTGTCAGACTTTTGATGCTATTAGGTAAGTGACCAAAGACTTTTGTGGCATCATAGTTTACCCCCTTCTGAGCCAAAGTTAGATTTAACCTTGAGTAGTGAAGATCATCCTTTCTCCTAGCGTTGTAACCATATACACTGCTATTACTTTTGAACTCGTTCGGATTGTTAATAACAAATTTCATAAGTGAATATATATATATATATATATATATATATATATATATATATATATATTTATTGTGAGGCTACAGTGAAGATCCCTAACTCTTTTAATAAGTGTCTGGAGGATGATCTTGGATGAGCTCCAGCAACTATTCTGATTACACGCTTTTGTGCAATGAACACTCTTTTACTAAATGATGAATTACCGCAGAATATGATGCCATACGAAAGCGGATAATGAAAATAAGCGTGGTAAGCTTATTTACTGAGATGTATATCGCCAAAATTTGCAGTGACCTTAATAGCATAAGTAGCTGCACTCAAACGTTTCAGCAGATCTTCAGTAGGCACACCAGCTACGCATTTAGCGATGTATGTAAGTGTGCACCTGCAGAATTAGCACAGAGCAAGACTTTATGTAATTTACCGCCTGTTACGAGCTGTAGCGCTGAAAGCGACGCTGGGAATGAGCACAAGCACACTGCACGGACGCAGAGGGCGTCATTTCAGTATTTTCGTGATGTAATCTAAACAGTATTTTGTTCTCTGGGCATAAAACTGGGAATGTCACCAGGTCTCCGACAGTAAACTGCTGATGATGATAAGGGAGGCTGTCATCGTAAACAGAATTTCTCGAGGCAAGTTAAGCGAAAACATTTTATTCAAGCACTCCGTTGTAAAGCTCAGATTTAATTTTAAAAATGGTTTTACTGTTGAAGTTTGTTATTCCGAAATGCAATTAATGACTACCTGTGGGTTAAACATCTTGATATGTTCAAATGTTGAATCCTCAGTTTGGGACAAAGAGGACCAGGCAGGGCAGTTAAAATACACTCCTGGAAATTGAAATAAGAACACCGTGAATTCATTGTCCCAGGAAGGGGAAACTTTATTGACACATTCCTGGGGTCAGATACATCACATGATCTCACTGACAGAACCACAGGCACATAGACACAGGCAACAGAGCATGCACTAGTACAGTGTATATCCACCTTTCGCAGCAATGCAGGCTGCTATTCTCCCATGGAGACGATCGTAGAGATGCTGGATGTAGTCCTGTGGAACGGCTTGCCATGCCATTTCCACCTGGCGCCTCAGTTGGACCAGCGTTCGTGCTGGACGTGCAGACCGCGTGAGACGACGCTTCATCCAGTCCCAAACATGCTCAATGGGGGACAGATCCGGAGATCTTGCTGGCCAGGGTAGTTGACTTACACCTTCTAGAGCACGTTGGGTGGCACGGGATACATGCGGACGTGCATTGTCCTGTTGGAACAGCAAGTTCCCCTGCCGGTCTAGGAATGGTAGAACGATGGGTTCGATGACGGTTTGGATGTACCGTGCACTATTCAGTGTCCCCTCGACGATCACCAGTGGTGTACGGCCAGTGTAGGAGATCGCTCCCCACAGCATGATGCCGGGTGTTGGCCCTGTGTGCCTCGGTCGTATGCAGTCCTGATTGTGGCGCTCAGCTGCACGGCGCCAAACAGGCATACGACCATCTTTGGCACCAAGGCAGAAGCGACTCTCATCGCTGAAGACGACACGTCTCCATTCGTCCCTCCATTCACGCCTGTCGCGACACCACTGGAGGCGGGCTGCACGATGTTGGGACGTGAGCGGAAGACGGCCTAACGGTGTGCGGGACCGTAGCCCAGCTTCATGGAGACGGTTGCGAATGGTCCTCGCCGATACCCCAGGAGCAACAGTGTCCCTAATTTGCTGGGAAGTGGCGGTGCGGTCCCCTACGGCACTGCGTAGGATCCTACGGTCTTGGCGTGCATCCGTGCGTCGCTGCGGTCCGGTCCCAGGTCGACGGGCACGTGCACCTTCCGCCGACCACTGGCGACAACATCGATGTACTGTGGAGACCTCACGCCCCACGTGTTGAGCAATTCGGCGGTACGTCCACCCGGCCTCCCGCATGCCCACTATACGCCCTCGCTCAAAGTCCGTCAACTGCACATACGGTTCACGTCCACGCTGTCGCGGCATGCTACCAGTGTTAAAGACTGCGATGGAGCTCCGTATGCCACGGCAAACTGGCTGACACTGACGGCGGCGGTGCACAAATGCTGCGCAGCTAGTGCCATTCGACGGCCAACACCGCGGTTCCTGGTGTGTCCGCTGTGCCGTGCGTGTGATCATTGCTTGTACAGCCCTCTCGCAGTGTCCGGAGCAAGTATGGTGGGTCTGACACACCGGTGTCAATGTGTTCTTTTTTCCATTTCCAGGAGTGTATATATCTGGTATAGAACCTGATAAGTAGTAAATCGGCTGATACGTTTTGTAAAACACACAGGCTAACAGAAAAGAGTGAAGCATCGACCAGACTACAAACAAGTAGAATTATAGTTATCTGCAACGGGTAAAAGACTCCACCAGAGTACATTGATATTCCTCGAGTTCATTGTTGCGCTGCCTGGTCCTCTTTGTCCCAAACTGAGGATTCAACATTTAAACATATCAAGATATTTAACCCACAGGTAGTCATTAATTGCATTTCGGAATAACAAACTTCGACAGTAAAACCATTTTTAAAATTAACGTAACTGGGAGAACATAACAATGTGCATAAACAGCATCAGATGTTGAGTAATTACCGGGAAGGACACAGAGTTGGCACGAAAGCATTTGGGACAGCGTTATCAGCAAGTGACAGATTTTCGTATGTAAATGGGGGAGTAGTGTCTTGAATTACAGATAAATCAGATATAGTAAAAGTGTGTCATATCTGAGAATCCTGATATGTTTACATAAAAGGTAATTTGCGATTTAGAGGGTTATGCGTAAGTTTGCTGGGTCAAATCGACGCCCTCAAAGAGTATTGATGAAACAGGAATATCAGAGGCATGTGAGTATCCAGATATAATGAGGTTGTAAATGAGAAGTGAGAATAGGAATGCACCTTGCGTGGGGTACTGTTGCTTGGAGAGATGGCTGCTGATCCATATCGTATTTGTATTTTTAAGATTTGCTGTGACTGTCCTGAGTTGGAAGGTAATGTTTGAGTAGTGCTTATATGTGTTTCGTCCACATCGATGGAGCGATTTCGGACGGCAGTTATTCTGAGTATTAATCTCCTCCAAAGTTGCGATTCGACATACTTTTATGGGGAAGAGAGTTTATTGTGAGATAGTTTAGCGTCAGGGTACGTTTCAAAAAAATGGTAGTTCGATGAGAACATAATTTTTACAAGGGCACGAAATGTGCGTGTTACTATAGGGTGAGGAGAGTTTCTTGGCTTGGGAGGGACGGAAACGACGAACTACCATCAAAGGTGTCACACATCGTAGAGTTAGACGAACATCAATTAATGGCTGTCCTATCTTCAGGATATTGCAATAATGTGTTTTGAATATTTATTTATTAAAATTTCAGGAGAATAGAGATGCAGAAGGACATAATGTTGGTACAGAATGGTCGCAGACACGACAAAATTTCGCAAAGACAATGTTCAAAAGAGAATTAACACTGAAAGATAAAACGCAAGACATAATAAAGGACGTGAACTATTAACATAATATTCGAGGACGGCATAAGCGCTACTACTTTACCACCTCTGCGACTAAGAAACATAATTTTGAATTGTGATGCAATAGTTCAAATGGCTCTGAGCACTATGGGACTTAACTTCTGAGGTCATCAGTCCCCTAGAACTTAGAACTACTTAAACCTAACTAACCTAAGGACATCACACACATCCATGCCTGAGGCTGGATTCGAGCCTGCGACCGTAGCGTCGCGCGGTTCGAGACTGTAGCATCTAGAACCGCTCGGCCACCCCGGCCGGCTGCAATAGTCTCTGTTGTGTTTTGTGTGAAGTACCGTTCTCAGGTAAGGAATAAGGTGCGATCCCTGCACCAGAAGAAACAAAGCTGTACTGCAACAGGATAAGAAATGTAACACAGTAGATAACAGTGGAACTGCGGAATGGAGTAAGCATAGGGCAAAGAGAGAAGTAAGAGAAAACGAAATAAAAAGGAAGAAAAATAGGAACCACAGCTTGATTACACGAATTATTGGTGTTGGTTTCATTATTTATCGATATTTTATTTCTTATTTGCTTGGGAGGAGATAACTAACAGGCGTATTGGGAGCATGGAACTAATTACGCTTTGCTGTTCCTAAGAGATCGCATGAGAAGAGCTCAATGGAAATGGAGCTAATCAACTAGGAAAGCGAAGGGAATTGCCGCTTTTCAACTGAAATCGAAGACAATCATACGGAAGAATCAGTCTGAAGGAAGTGGGATACTGAAGTGCCGAGGAACGGTAAGGAGCGTTTCAAGTTCACCAAGAATGTAGATAAGGCGATAAGGAATGTCACAATAGGTATTTCAGTTGAAGGGGAGTGAACATTCCTAAAAAGAGTAATCGAAGATGTTGGAAAGAGAAACATAGGTACTGCAAAGGTAACAGCGAAGACACTTTGGTTACGGAATAAATACTTTGACTGACTGACGAAAGTTAGGGATAGACAGGAATACACCAATACAAACCACTTAGGAAATAAATAAGTAACAAGAGAAGGAAACCAAGGCGAAACGTCTGCAGTAGTAATAGGAAGAAAACGAAAAAGAAATGATAGTTGGAAGACCTGACTCAGCGCACTGGTAAAATTAAATGCAAGAGAAATTAGACTGCTGAACACGGAGAGAAGAGGGGACATGTGGAAAAAATACCTTGGAGACACTATGAGATGGAGAAATTGTCTGATGACGTGATAAAAGAAACTGGAGTAGATGTGAAAGACAGAATTGAAAAGAATTTTGGGAGACATGAAATTAATTAAGGCTTAAGGGACCGTTAACACTGCATCAATACGTCTAAAATCATTGGAGACGTGGCAACAACTATTCAGGTTGGTGTATAGAAAGTATAAAGCTCTGAAAATAGCAAGAGTTGATAAGTGCGAGAAATGACGTACAGTCTGCTTAACAGCCCAAGCGTATAAGTTGCCGACAACAGTAATATACGAAACAATGGAAAAGAAACTTCAGAAATTGTTAAATGTGAAGCACTTTGGCTTCAAGACAAAGGTATACCTGGTGCAAGGATATCGTCTTTGACTAGTACACATAACATCCTTGGTCCCGAATTCGAATCGAGCCCCGACTTAAATTTTGATTAAAAATCACCAGTGTCGACCGCCGAAGACTTCCGCAATAATAAGTCACACTCGTTCAGCCAACGGGTCTTGTCAAAGAGAGAGTAGGAGCAGACAGACCTTCAGGCCACTCTATTGCCCTTGGAGTGGGAAACGGAAGAATCAGAAATCGAGCAGCATGAGGACGCAGAAGGAGGTGAAATGCACTGCATTAAAGTCGCATAACATGTAACCTTCGGTCATGTTGGCCGGTAATTGAGAATGTGTTACGATGACCTCTCCAGTGGTAAAAAATTCCGGAATATTCCCCATCTCGGATCTGCGGGAGATGAATGCCAAACTGAAGGTGATCATGAGGAAAAATTGGATAACCAACGAAAGAATAACGTTCTACCATTTGGGGCGTGGAATTTCAGAAGTGTGAAAGTGGTGGGAAAGCTGGAAAATACGAAAAGGGAAATGCAAAGGCTCAATCTAGATATAGTGGCTAGCGGGAGGGGGGTGGGGGCGACAGGTCAGTGAAGTGGAATGGAAAGGAGTCTAGGATTTATGGTCAGATGAGTAAAGAGTAATTTTTACAGCAGCAGAAAATAGTATAATGGGAGTAGGATTCGGTATACATAGGAAGATAGGACAGAGAGTGTGTTACTGTGAACTGTTCAGCGATAGGGTTGTTCTCGTCAGAATCGGCAGCAAACCACCGCCAACAAGGACAGTTCAAGTATACATCACTATGTTGGAAGCAGAAGAGGAAGAGATAGAGAAGGAATATGAGGATACTGAACGGGTAATGAAGTTCGTAAAGGGAAGAGGACCGGAATGCGATGGTAGAAAGTGGATTAGAAGAATGTATTACATGAGAATATGGGCCTATTACAACGAATGAAAGAGCGGAAAGATAAACTGAGTTCTGTAACAAATTTCAGCTAGTAATAGGGAACACTTTGTTCAAGAATCACAAGAGGAGGAGGTATACTTAGAAAAACCAGTAAGACGCGGGAAGGTTTCAGTTAGATTACATCATGGTCAGACATGATCCAGAAATCAGATACTAGTTTGCGAAGTGTACACAGAAGCAGATATAGACTTAGATAAAACTTTACAGTGATGTAAAGTAGGCTAAAGTTCAAGAGACTAGTCAGGAAGAATCAATGCGCAAAAAAAGGGAAAGAACTAAGGAATGAAGAGCTGTGGTTCTCTGAGGCTATGGACTCTAAGATAAAGAACAGCTCAGCACGCAGTTTGATTAAAGAGAAGCGGACATCCGTAAAAAGGGCCTGCCCCAGGCCCTGCCCCAGGAGATCCTGGGCCTTATCTCAATGAAGAACCGCCTCAGGAGATACTGGCAGCGTACCAGGCGCCCGTTCTATAAACTGCACGTCGACAGACTCCAGGGCATAATGCGGAATAAAATATAAACATTCAGAAACGAGCAGTGAGGACAGAAACTCGCTGGGCTGGATACCACACGTCCTGGCGTGTGGTAGCTGGCCAGACACTTCACCAGGGAGAAACTTTACATTCTCGTCACAAGGACCAGACGGCCCAGCCCACTCCGCGACGGAGAAGGCAGAGCTTATGGCCACAACACTTGCAGCGTCTTTCATGCCGAATCTGGTTCCCTCAGACCCAGTATTCACACTTGAAACGGACCAGGAGGTTACACGACTTGTAGCCCAGACCTCGCGTACGAAATTAGACGTACTAGCACAAATGAAATCACATGGGCTATCAAGCACACCAACGCCCCTGGGCCTGATGGCATTCTAAACCGTGTCCTCGAGGAGTTCTCGGATAAAGCCGTAGAATACCTCACAGACTTAACGAATGCCATCCTGAAACACCAACACTTCCCTGACTTTTGGAAGGTGGCCAAGGTCCTGATGTTCAGGAAGCCAGGGAAAGACCACTCCCTCCCACAAAATTACCGACCCATCAGTCTGCTGTGTTCTCTCAGCAAGATTGTTGAGCAGGTAATATTGAAACGTATCACTAGGCATTGCATCGCCAATGACACCCTACAATTCGGCTTTAGGAATCACCACTCGACAACACAACAACTCCTCCGCGTAGTCGAATATATAACACACGGCTACAACATGAACAAAGGCACAGGGGCCGTGTTCCTGGACATCGAAAAGGCTTTCGACCGTCTCTGGCACAACGGACTCATACGCAAACTAAGCGAAGCTGGTTTCCCGGACGGACTCGTACGTCTCATACACTCATATCTCACGAACAGATGTTTCAACACTAACGTGCAGGATAAACAATCAACACAACACGGTATCCAAGCTGGAGTATCCCAAGGAAGCATCCTAGGGCCCATCTTGTTTAACCTGTACATTAATGACTTCCCAGAGACACAAAACACGTCGTTAGCCGTCTACGCGGATGACACCGCCATCTTTGCGCAAGATTGGAAACCGTTGAACATCATTTCACGAATACAGACAGCACTCAGAACAGCTGAGCCTTGGCTGGAGCGATGGCGTATTAAAGTAAGCGTCGACAAGTGCGAAGCAGTTCTGTTCACACGCAGACCGAAACTACTGCGCAAACATCAACACTGTAGGCCAATAACACTACATACACGCCCAATACGTTTCTGAGAGAAAGTCAGATACCTTGGTGTCTGGCTGGACCGGTAACTTACGTGGGGGGACCACATCGAATACGTTGCCAACCGAGCGCACGCGAGGCTCAAATAGCTCTACCCAATGCTCAACAGAGAAAGCACACTGAATAGGAGGGTGTCGAGGTCCATATACATGACACTGATTAGACCTCTGATGACGTGCGCAGCTCCCGTCTGGGGATATGCAGCTCCTACACGACTGCGCCGCCTGCAGATCATACAGAACAAGGTGCTACGCATCATTAGCAACGCTCCACGCTACACACGCACCGTGGATCTTCACCATGAATACCGCCTTGATACCCTCAAGTAAATATTCAAAAAACACGGCACACGACTATACAGGAACTCGAGATACTCCAACAATCCTTTGATCCTCACTCTGGGAAACCACGATCACAACCACAGGTGGGAGCACAAGCGGCCAAACACACTGCTAGCTAGGGCATAGCCACCTATGGTAAACTAACATACTCAAACAAGCGACAAACGTCGGCAAGCCCCTGAATATCAGCAACACTGATTGGTATCTACCAGCTGCTATTAGAGCCGACCAATGGGCCACAGCAGGGACACCCACGAGCTCGCCCACAGACCCACAAACAATCCGCCACACTGTGCTTCCGGTATATGACCTGTCGGACACAAGATCGATAATAAACCTAACTGTTGCAGGTTGCTGACGCTGAACGAAGACTCTGTACCAGCACCCAGCGCCAGCCGCCGAGCTACACAACCGCACAACGTCAAGGTATCGACATGCATGATACCCACTACTAACAAATCCTATCCTTGCACAACGTATCGCAGGCAGCAAGACAACCGCTACTGCTCTTACCACCCGACCTAAATATCGCAGAGGTTTTTTTCCCTTGGCTCTTGCCTTGGCACGTTTTTCCTCTGCTCTTCAAACCGCTACCCTTCGTTCGATTTCGACCCAATCTATCTCCAGATGAGCGCGTATTAATGGTTAACCGTAACCAGACGTACGCAAACAACGCAGTACCCACATCCTGCGAAACCTCACCTTAGTGAATACTAACCCTTATGCAGAGATGGCAGTAGACCTATTGTGTTGGACATTATGCCGGTGTGGGCGTGGAGGGGCTCCACCTCTTGAAAAAAAAAAGTAAAAAGGGCAATCACAGAAGCTGGAAAGAAAGACACAGATACAAAGAAGGTAACTGCGAAGACACCATGGGTAACACAAGAAATACTACAGTTAATGGATGAAAGAAGAAAGTAGAAAAATAGTATGGAAAATTCAGGAATAAAGGTACAAAAGTCGCTGAGGAACAAAATAAACAGGAAATGAGGCTAAGACGAAATAGGTGCATGAAAAATGTGAAGAAACCGATCAAGAAATGATTCTCGGAAAGACTGTCTCAACATATAGAAAAGTCAAAGTAACATCCCGTGAAATCAAAATGAAAGGTGCGAATATCAAGAGTGCAATACGAATTTCACTGTTAAATGCAGTGGAAAGAGTAAAATGAAGGCCTCTATGCGGGTGAAGGTTACTCTGATATGATAGAAGAAAAAACAGGAGTCGATATAGAAGAGATAGGTGATCCGGTATTAGAATCAGAATTTAATAGAGCTTTCGAAGGCTTAAGACCAAATAAAGTGGAAGGGATAGATAACATCCCATCAGAATTTCTAACTCACTGTGGGAAGTTGCATTAAAAGAAATATTCACTGTGGTATGTAGAATGTATGAGCTTGTTGGTATACCATCTGACTTTCGAAAAACATCTTCCGCACAACTCTGAAGACAACAAGTGCTGGTAAGTACGAGAATTATTGTACAACCCGCATAACAGCTCATGCATCCAAGCTGCTGACAAGTCTGATATACAGAAGAACGAAGAAGAAAACTGACGATGAGTTAGATGACGATCAGTTCGGCTTTAGCAAAGATAAAAATACCAGAGAGGCAATTCTGACGTTGCGGTTGATAATGGAGGCAACACTAAAGGAAAATCATGAGATATTCATAGAATTTGTCGACCTGTAAAAAGCGTTCGACATGGTTAAATGGTATAAGATGTTCGATATTCTGCGGAAAATGTGGGTAAGCTACAGAGAGAGACGGGTAATATACAATATGTATAATAGCCCAGAAGGAATAATAAGTGTGGAAGACCAAGAAAGAATTGATAGGATTAAAATGGGTGTAAGACAGGGAACCAGTGTTTCTCCTCAACTGTACAATCTATGCACCGAGAAATAACTGATGAAAACGAAAGAAAGGTTCAACAGTGGAATTAACAATCTAAGGTGAAGGGATATCGATAATAGAATTCGCTGATGACATTTCTATCTTCAGCGAAATTGGAGAAGATTACAGGATCTGCTGAATGGAATGGACAGCCTAACGACTACGGAATGTGCATTGAGAGTAAATCGAAGAAAGACAAAAGTAATGAGAAGTAGCAGAAATGAGAGCAGTGGGAAACTTATCAGGACTGATGACTTTTTTTTTGGTCGTCAGTCCTCTGACTGGTTTGATGCGGCCCGCCACGAATCCTGTGCTACCCCCTTCATCTCAAGCAGCACTTGGAACGTACATCCTCAATTATTTGCAGGATGTATTCCAATCTCTGGCTTCCTCTATAGCTTTTTGCCTTCTACAACTCCCTCTAGTACCATGGAGGTCATTCCCTCATGTCTTAACAGATGTCTTAACATCCTGCCCCTTCTCCTTATCAGTGTTTTCCATATCTTCCTTTCCTCTCCGATTCTGCGCAGAACCTCCTCTTTCTTCACCTTATCAGTCATCCTAATTTTCAACATTCGTCTGTAGCCCGACATCTCACATGCTTCGATTCTCTTCTGTTCCGGTTTTCCCAAAGTACATGATTCACTACCATATAATGCTGTAATCCACACATACATTCACAGAAATTTCTTTCTCAGATTAAGGCCTGAAACGTCCCCTTGGAAAACTTATGAATTACTGTGCTGTTAAACCTCTTATGCTATTTGGTTTTCAGGCTCAACGTACTCTAACAGTTCTCCCTTCACTTATTCTGATCATCACTAAACTGACACTCATTATTTCTAGCGCCACGCAATCTGACTTTCAATAATCCCAACAAAAGAATGGCCCTGACTAACAATAACCTATACCTTTCATGAATCATACACGTCACAAAAATCTTCGTTACTGGAACTACTGCAATACAGCGAGCGACAATACTGCCAGCTAAATAAAAGATTCTAACTACTGACAGGCATAGTTAGCAAATGAAAGATGTTTATACAGAACAAACAATGTATTTACCATAACAGCTTTCAAAATTCATTATATATAATTTTGTGACATCCAATGAAACAAATTTCCTTTTTTCTGGTGGACACACGCCCAGATCGTCTGCTCAAAAATGTGCCATCTCTCTCTCCACATCCATCACCGCTGGCGGCTCACCTCCAACTGGCCTAGGCTATGCGCTATCCACATCCAACTGCCCAACACTACGATAGAGAATACTCCAACAATGCCAGCCAGCCACACACTGCACACAGCACAGCTAGCGATTTTCATGCAGAGCGCTACCTGGCGTTACGGACATAAAAAACCTAAATACCCTAATTACAGGTCATTATTTGATATTAGTAGACTTCCCTTTGTCAGGAACGCCCTTTTTGCTTTTGATGTCGTCCTTGCTCCGTCCATCATTGGTTATTTTACTGCCTAGGTATCAGAATTCCTTAACTTCATCTACTTCGTGGATATCAATCCTGATGTTAAGTTACTCGTTGTTTTTATTTCCACTACTTACCATTACCTTCGTCTATCTTCGACTTAGACTCAGTTTATACTCTGTACTCATTAGACTGTTCATTCCTTTCATGTAATTTTTCTTCACTTTCACTCAAGGTAGCAATGTCATCAGCGAACAGTATCTTTGATATCCTTTCATCTTGAATTTTTATTTCACTCCTGAACTTTTCCTTTATTTCCATCATTGCTTCTTCGATGTTCAGATTGAACAGTATGGGCAAAAGGCTACATCGTTGTCTTACACCCTTTTTAATACGAGCACTTTGTTTTTGGTCGTCAACACCTTATTATTTCCTCTGGCTGTTGTACATATTGTATATGACCCGTCTCTCCCTGTAGCTTACCCCTACTTTTTTCAGAATTTCGACCATCTTGCATGATTTTACATTATCGAACGCTTTTTTCAGGTCGACAAATCTTATGAACGTGTCTTGATTTTTATTTAGTCTTGCTTCCATTATTAATGCAATGTCAGAATTGCCTCTCTCTTGCCTTTACCTTTGGTCGTCTAGCTCAATTTTCTTTCCCATTCTTCTGCGTATTATTCTCGTAAGCAACTTGAGTGCATGAGCTGTTAACCTGATTGTGCGATAATTATCACACTTGTCAGCTCTTGCCGTCTTCAGAATTGTGTGAATGATTCTTTTCCGAAAGTCAGATGGTATGACATGCGTTCTACACACCAACGTAGATAGTCGTTTTGTTGCCACTGCCCCCATATTCTGATAGAATTTTATCTATGCCTTCTGCCGTATTCGGACTTGGTCCTCCAAAGCTCCTTTAAATTCTGATTCTAATACTGGATCCCCTATCGCTTCTAAATCGTCTCCTGTTTCTTCTGCTATCATATCACACAAATCTTCCCCCTCATAGAGGTTTCAATGTATTCTTTCCACCTATCCGCTCTGTCCTCTGATTTTAACAGTAGAATTCCCGTTGCACTCTTAATGTCATCACCCTTGTTTTTAATGTCACCGAAGGCTGCTTTGATTTTTCTGTATGCTGAGCCCGTCCTTCCGACAATCATTTCTTTTTCGATGTTTTCACATTTCTCCTGCAGCCATTTCGTCTTAGCTTCCCTGCACTTCCTATTTATTTCATTCCTCAGAATATCTGTATTCCTGAGTTTCCCGGAAATTTTTTCTATTTACTCCCTTCATTGATCAATTGAAGTAATTCATTTGTTACCTACGATTTCTTCGCATTTACCTTCTTTGTGCCTATGTCTTCCTTCCCAACTTCCGTGATGGCCCCTTTTAGAGATGACCATTCCTCATCAACTGTACAGCCTGATGAGCTATTCCTTATAGCTGTATCTACACCCTTAGTGAAATTTAACCGTAGCTGGTCATTCCATAGTACCACTTCCGTATCGCACTTCTTTGCGTATTGATTCTTCCTGGCTAATGCCTTAAGCTTCAGCGAGTCTTCGTCACTAGTACAGGACTATTACAAATGATTGAAGCGATTTCATAAATTCACTTTAGCTCCATTCATTGACATATGGTCACGACACACTACAGATACGTAGAAAAACTCATAAAGTTTTGTTCGGCTGAAGCCGCACTTCAGGTGTCTGCCGCCAGAGCGCTCGAGAGCGCAGTGAGTCAAAATGGCGACAGGAGCCGAGAAAGCATATGTCGTGCTTGAAATGCACTCACATCAGTCAGTCATAACAGTGTAACGACACTTCAGGACGAAGTTCAACAAAGATCCACCAACTGCTAACTCCATTCGGCGATGGTATGCGCAGTTTAAAGCTTCTGGATGCCTCTGTAAGAGGAAATCAACGGGTCGGCCTGCAGTGAGCGAAGAAACGGTTGAACACGTGCGGGCAAATTTCACGCGTAGCCTGCGGAAGTCGACGAATAAAGCAAGCAGGGAGCTAAACGTACCACAGCCGACGGTTTGGAAAATCTTACGGAAAAGGCTAAAGCAGAAGCCTTACCGTTTACAATTGCTACAAGCCCTGACACACGATGACGAAGTCAAACGCTTTGAATTTTCGGCGCGGTTGCAACAGCTCATTGAAGAGGATGCATTCAGTGCGAAACTTGTTTTCAGTGATGAAGCAACATTTTTTCTTAATGGTGAAGTGAACAGACACAATGTGCGAATCTGGGCGGTAGAGAATCCTCACGCATTCGTGCAGCAAATTCGCAATTCGCCAAAAGTTAACATGTTTTGTAAAATCTCACGGTTTAAAGTTTACGGCCCCTTTTTCTTCTGCGAAAAAAACGTTACAGGACATGTGCATCTGGACATGCTGGGAAATTGGCTCATGCCACAACTGGAGACTGACAGCGCCGACTTCATCTTTCAGCAGGATGGTGCTCCACCGCACTTCCATCACGATGTTCGGCATTTCTTAAACAGGAGATAGGAAATCCGATGGATCGGTCGTGGTGGAGATCATGATCAGCAATTCATGTCATGGCCTCCACGCTCTCCCGACTTAACCCCATGCGATTTCTTTGTGTAGGGTTATGTGAAATATTCAGTGTTTAAACCTCCCCTACCAAGAAACGTGCCAGAACTGCGAGCTCGCATCAACGATGCTTTCGAACTCATTGATGGGGACATGCTGCGCTGAGTGTGGGAGGAACTTGATTATCGGTTTGATGTCTGCCAAATCACTAAAGGGGCACATATCTAACATTTGTGAATGCCTAAAAAAACTTTTTCAGTTTTTGTATGTGTGTGCAAAGCATTGTGAAAATATCTCAAATAATAAAGTTATTGTAGAGTTGTGAAATCGCTTCAATCATTTGTAATAACCCTGTATATTGTGATCTGAATCTGTATCTGCTCCTAGGTACACCTTACAATCCAGTATTTGATTTCGGAATCTCTGTCTGACCATGACGTAATCATCTTCCCTTATCACCTGGGCTTTTCGAAGTATACCTCCTCTTGTGATTCTTGAACTGAGTATTTGCTGTTACTAGCTGAAACTTGTTACAGAACTCAACTAGTCTTCCTTGTCCCAAGCCCATTTTCTCCTGTAACCTTTTCTTCTACTCCTTCCTCTACAACAGCGTTCCGGTCCCCCTTTACATACTGTATTACCTTTTCAGTATTCTTTCTTTATCTCTTCATCTTCAGTTTGCGACGCCGGCATTTATACATGAACTATTGTTTTCGGTGTTGGTTTGCTGCCGATTCTGATAAGAACAACCCTGTCACTGAAGCAGACTAGCAATGGCAAAAAGGACATTCCTGCCCAAGAAAAGTCAACTAGGCTTTAATTTGAAGAATAAATTTCTGAGAACGATTGTTTGGAGCACAGAAATGTACGATAGTGAAACATGGACTGTGGGAAAACCAGAACAGAAGAGAATCGAAGCAGTTGACATGCGGTGCCACAGACGAATGTTGAAAATTAGGTGGTTTCATAAAGTAAGCAATGAACAGGTTCTTCGCAGAATCGGAGAGGAACGGATTTCATAGAAAACGCTGACAAGAAGAAAAGACAGAATGACAGGACACCTGTTAAGACCGCAGGGAACGTCTTCCATGGTACTAGAGGGAGCTGTAGAGGATAAAAACTGTGAAGGAAGACAGAGATTGGGATACATCCAGCATATACGACGGTCGTCCACAAGGTAAATTCCGTTTCTACCTCTATCCACAGCAGCGCAATGATCGCAGTTCCGATCATGCTCGGCAGTTACTCTGACTCAAGGAGAAGACATGTACGCCATTTTCAGATCGCTGCTGCCGAAGTGTGCTTTGTATTGCTTCTTCATAAAGTCAGACGTAATTGAAAATACCGCCGCGCGTGAAATCAGATCTGTGATTCGTGTTCTAAATGAAAGAAAGTTAAACCAAAGGAAATTCATCAGCAAATCTGCGAGGCTTATGGACAAAATGCTACGAGTGATTCAATGGTTAGAAGATAGGGCAGACTGTTCAATGAAGGACGTGATCACGTGAGCGATGAAGAACGAAGTGGACGCCCGTCTGCAGTTACTAATGAACTGGTTCACACAACTGAACAGAAGATTAAGCACAACCATAAGTTTACACTTAGTGCGCTTGCTATGGAAGTTCCGCAAATCTCACGCTCACTAATTCATAAAATTGTTACTGAAAAGCTGAAAGAACATGTTACCACATGATTGAATACACAGGCGGCAACCTTGTATGAAGCAGGCATACAAAAACTTGTGCCACGCTATGACAAGTGCCTACAGAATTCCGGAAGTTATGTAAAAAGTAGTTTAACAGTTGTAGATTTTTGTACAATGAATATTTTTTCTGTATCTGTACACGTTTGTTTTATATAACCAAACTGAACTTACTTTATGGACGACCCTCGTAATTAAGGACGTTGCAAGTGTTACGCTGAGATGAAGAGGTTGGCACGGGAAAGAAATTCGTGGCGGCTGCATCAAACCAGTAAGAAGCCGGCTCAAAAAAAGGAAAAAATGGCACCAAGATGCACTCCTGACGGTGAGCTTGGTAATGAAAGCAAGAGAGACGGAAAATCCAGAGAAAGTGAGAGGCTTTGTTGACCTGGAAGAAGCGTTCGACAATGTAAAATGGTGAAAGTATATACAAGAACGAAGAATGAACAATGTGACTGGAAGAGCAAGAATGAAATGGTCTGATTAAAAGGAGATTAAGACGGGGATCCAACGTTTGTTCCCTACTGCTCAAACCACACATCGATGAAGTTTTAACGCATATAATGGAAGGGTACAAGAGTGGGATTAAAATTCGGGGTGAAAGGTTAGAGGTGAAATGATTGGCTGATGACATTGCTACCCTCAGTGAAATTGGAAACAATGTGAAGAACAGTCTATGACTACAGACTATGAACTGGGAGTGAGATGTATCAGAAATTAGAACAGCGAGAAACATACTATCTGAATTGGTTATCACGAAGTAGACGACTGTAAGGAATTCTGCTACCTACCTCGGAAGCAATATTATCCATGACCTACGAACCAAGGAGGACACAAGAAACTGAGCAGTAGAGGCGACAAGGGCAGTCCCAGCCAATGGAAGTCCACTAACATCAAACAAATGCCTTAATTAGAGCAAGGAATTTCTAAGAATGTACCTACAGAACACAGTATTGTATGGTAGTGAATAATGGGCTGTGGGATATCTGGAACAGGAAGGAATCGGAGTATTTAAGATGTGATGCTACAGCAGGATCTTGAAAATCAGCTGAAGTAAGGATTAAGCAGATTCTCCGCAGAATCTACGAGGAAAGGAATATATGGAAAACGCTGAAAAGAAGACGGAACAGGAAGGTAGGGCGTAAGACATCACGGAATAATTTACACGATAGCAGAGGGAGCTGTAGTGGGTAAAAACTATAGAGGAAGACATATGTTAAGTTGTCAGGGGACAACCACCACAGTATTAGAGGGAGCTGCAGAAGGTACAAACTGTACAAAAGGGCAGCGATTGGAATAAATACAACAAATAATTGAAGACGTAGGTTGTAGGTTATACTCTGATATGAAGAGGGAATTCACGGCGGGCAGCATCAAACCAGTCAGAAGACTAAGGCTCAAAAAAAAGAAATTGTTTTACAAGTAAGGAACTCGACAGCACGAACAAAACCATTTAGTTAGTAACTGTAGACTGCTCAATTTATTTCGTCTTGGAGATAAATTATGCGGCTGTAACTGACCTTACTATTCTGCAATGGAGTCTGAATTATCGTTATACTAAAGACAAAAGTGGCTTTGAATGTTCGTGTTCTCATCTCTGCAAACAGATGATTTCTGACTCCGATTCAGAAAAAGGAAACAATTCGACAAATCAACGTTTTATGAAATTTTTTTTAACGTCCGGAATGTTCTGGGCGCTTCACAAAGATTATAGTGCTACGGTATTTAGAGAAAACCGCTTCAGTCATTTGCAGTAACCAAAACATTGTTCCCCACATACTATTGGTATACGCCACTCACTTGTCAGATGAACGCTGTTTTCCTATCGAAACTCTATATACCAGCAGTATAATTTAATTACACCGTTGTGATCTATGTGCTTTAGAAACGATTTCGCTTGTATCCGAACGGATTGCTTTCGCTTAGGGAAACAATTGTGCTATATGATACAGATGGTATTCACAAGTACAAACTGGTGTAACAGTTTAATACAACCGACATTCTTCGAACGACAACTGATACTGCTGCAAACTGGAAGGAACCTCAAAATACAAACAGTGTGCATATTAATCCTAGCAAATGTAGTCAATTAGCAAGGATACCTACCTCGCATATAAAAGAGCACGTATCGGGTTTCAGCATTCTGAATTGTTTGGTAAAATGAGAAGGCAGTTCCCAATCAATGGGAAACGGTGTGATAGTTAGTCCGGCACTAATTACCCATTCTTCAAAATGAGGCGTCAGTCATGGAGAGAGGGAAATGAGTATAATCCCAACGACTTTTCTATAACTACATATTTCATCGCACACAAAGTCATACTATTATCTTGGCCAAGTATCGAAAGAAATAATCCGCACTAGCTGTAGATAAATTTTTATTAAACGTCACGAACGATTCTACTCCGTTAGAAGACGCATCCTCAGTTGATAATGATTCTCTTTTTACAAGCCATCTCAGAATGTTAATTGCCTTAGACCCACTTCCGTTCATTCACGTCAAGTGTAAACAAATAGCACGCTGCGCTAAAAAAGGTAGTGCATATTTAAAACGAAAGGGATAACAGAGGGTGGTTGAGCGGCAGCAGGCGAGGCAGTACACACCTTACTCTCTTAAAGGAATATGTTTACAATCAATGAAATACTTTTGTTTTACGAATCTGTCCTAATTTCGTAAGACCTTGGCATTCTCAGTGTGACAGCATTTACGTGGGCCAGATTCTATTCGGGGAACAAAATTTACTTTCGCGTGTGAGAATTAACTCAAATCCAAAAACAAAAAATCAGATAAACACATGAGCAAATCTTAACAGGACATTTACTTAATAATCATAATGTTCTAAAAAAAATGTAGACTACAAAACCCGCTTGTACTGTTAACACTATTATTTACACTGGTTTTAACATTGTCAATACTAAGTCACCTTGCCATTTTTTACGTTTGTAGATACATGTTATGTATTCATTAATAATAAATAATCAAGGCACAGCTTTCGACTGCTAATCTTTCATCTCAACTGGTCTAGAGGTAATGGAGAAATACGTAAGTAAATATTACTTACAGCTAAAGACTTAGTATTTCAGACATTATAATAGATCATTCACACAGTGAAGGACCTGTATAAATTACAAATGATTCACCGATCTTTACAGTAATCTCAAACAGAATACCACGGTGACATTTCTATCAATCTACCACAGGTAGTGAAACTTCTTGCTCAGGTTATGAGTCTGTACATGAACTTTGTGGAGCACCACAACGTTAGTTTCTGTTTATCATAGAGTACAATCCACGCAGTATACTGTTGCACCACAGAGTAATTCAGTTTGGGAAAACAGAAAATTTCTTATTTCTCCGGCCGAGCATTGTGTTCGCAGCAGGACCAGCGTTCAATAGCTGCGATGTGTGTCATAAGTGAGTACGCTTGGTGATCAGGCTGGCAGAAATTCAGCAAACTCAGCAAAGCAGTGTGTAACTGTGACCGAATCAGCAGGAAGTGTACAAAACAGAGAGCTAGACTAGCCTCAGTGTGTCTCTGTAATGTTACGCAATGAACACGATTCGCATAGCAAGTAACCTCGCTGTGGATCTGTCAAAAGGGTTATCGAGCCGAAACAAATCGTTAACCAAATTCAGCAGTGGAAGAAACTTCTGACGGCTAGAAATAAAGGAGGGCGGTTCAGTCATTATGAATATCTTTTGATAGCAAAATCCTCTCGCCATCCGTAACAAAAAGACCAGACGACAGGACAGTAGTTATTCAGTCAGAAGGATCGATGGCGTCTGTACATGATTCTCTGAGTACTGTTGGTAACAGTTTGTGCATGATTTTTCCAGCTCTCCGGTACCTCTCTGCTACGCTATTTTGTGAGGACAACTGCGTCTATGTGAGTTGCCAGGGGCCCCCTTCGAGACTGAAAGGACAAATGCCGCTGATGAGCCACTCAGGAGAATGTCTCCATGACACTGAGCTTGGGCTCTAATTTTGCAACCTCCGATCCACCACTTGCTTGCTGAAGGGTGGGCCGCGATTGGTGAACATGACGACAATACGAAAACGTAATCACCTGTTGGGCAGCAGCATCGGTCACCACGACAACACACAAACGTCAAGATGCAATGCGTGGTAGGGCAATAGTGCCGGGCAGTCACCTAATGGGCAGCAACATCGGTCACCACGACAGCCGACAAACCCCAACATGCAATGCCTGGTAGGGCAATAGTGCCGGGCGTCATGGCATCCGACAGCTCAACAGCGCAGTATAGGAACGCAAGAGGTGCCGCGCTGACCAAGCACTTCCGCATCCTCTCGCAGGTTCCGCCAGAGGAGCACAGCAACAGAGAGACGTGAGGATCCGCCTCCAGAACCTTGTAGAGAACATTAGATGCCATCTGGGTTGAAAAATTGCTGAATAAATATGTCTTTCCATTGATTCAGAGGTACCCGTCATCTGGGGGTAGCGTCTTTTACTGATAATCAAAACGTCCTCGTTGTCGGGTTCCAGACCTGCCACCGCTTATATTTTGACTAAGAATCACCACTGACTGATAGTCAGCACTGGAAGCCGAAGGCGTCCGGCATAAGAAGTTACAAAAGAGGACAAAGGAGTGGACAGAGATTCAAGGCCTTCTCTTGTCGTTGGGAAACTGTTCCTAAAGGTGGAAGAATTAACAATGACAAATGGCATGGGATGCGGAAGGCAATGGAAACCACTGCATTAAAGACACACAGCTTGTATCCGCAGGATATGAGACGTGTAATTGAAAAAGTGTCATGATGACGTCTCTATTGACAGACCAAAACAGTCCCTCACTCGGGTCTGAGGGAGGGAACCGTCAAGGGGGAGAAGAATACGAGAAGAAGAATGAATAATCAACGAAAGGATAACGTTCTAAGAGTCGTAACGTAGAATGTCAGAAGCTTGAACGTGGTAGGAAAGCTAGAAAATCTGAAAAGGGAAATGCAAAGGCTTAATCTACGTATAGCAGATCTCAGTGAAGTGAATGGAAAGCAGACCAGGATTTCTGGTATAGGGTAATATCAACAGCAGCAGAAAATGTGTTGTGTCTAGACAAGACAGCCTAGACACAATGAGAGGAAGCCGAAAGGCACGCGCTTAAACTCACGCAGGCTGGCGTGAGGTCTGAAATAGGATATGTAATGAATGCTATAAAGAAAAGTACGTAGCTTCTGGAATACTTAACTTTAATCCATAATTGTATAACATCGCTCTTGATGATACATACTTCATATAATAAATATCAATTGAATACGGCGCCTTGCTAGGTCGTAGCAATTGACTTAGCTGAAGGCTATGTTAACTATCTTCTCGGCAAATGAGAGAGTCTTCGTCAGTGTAGTATCGCTAGCAAAGTCGGCTGTGCAACTGGGGCGAGTGCTAGTAAGTCTCTCTAGACCTGCCGTGTGGTGGCTCTCGGTCTGCAATTACTGACAGTGGCGACACGCGGGTCCGACGTATACTAGCGGACCGCGGCCGATTTAAAGGCTACCACCTAGCAAGTGTGGTGTCTGGCGGTGACACCACAAAATGTTATATAGAGAGTACGGACCGTCATGAACAGGAAGCTAAGGGAGTGTGTTACTGTGAACAGTTCAGTGATACGGTTGTTCTTATTAGAATCGACAGCAAACCAAAACTGGCAACGATAATTCAGGTATACAAGCCGACGAAGCAAGCTGAAGATGAACAGATATCGAAAGTATATAAGGGTACTGAAATGGTAATACAGTCTGTAACGGGAGCTGAAAATCTAACAGTCATGAGGGACAGGAAGGGGAAGGAGTAAAAGGAAAGGTTACAGGAGAATATGGGCTTGGGGCGACAAATGAGAGAGGAGAAAGACTAATTGAGTTCTGTAATAAACTTCACCTCATAATAGCTAATACTATGTTCAAGAATCACAAGAGGAGGAGGGATGCTTGGAAAAGAGCAAGTGACACGGGAAGATTTCAGTCAGAATACATTATGAACAGACAGATATTCCGAAAAAAGATACTGAATTGTAAGTTTACGCAGGACCTGATACAGACTAAACGTACTAGTGATGAAGAGAGGGTTGAAGACTGAGATTAGTCAGGAAGAATCAATACGCAAAGAAGTGGGATTCGGAAGTACTAAGGAGTGACGAGATATGCTTGAAGTTCTCTAAATCTATAAATACAGCAATAATGAATAGCTGAGTAGGCACTGCAGAAGAAAAGGAACGGACACCTCCAAAAAAGGGAAAGAAAAACATACATATAAAGAAGGTAACTGCGAAGAAGTTTGATTGATGAATGAAGGAAGCACAAAAATGTTCAGGGAAATTAAATAAACAGGAAGTGTATGGAAGCTAAGACGAAATGGCTGCATGAAACATGTGAAGAAATCGAAAATGAAATTATTGTCCGAAGGGTTGATTCACAAGATAGGAAAGTGAAAGCAAATTTCGGTGAAATGTAAAGCAGGTATGGTAACATTAAGAGCGCAATGGGAATTCCACAGTTCAGAGCAGAGGAGAGCGAATAGGTGGAAAGAGTGCATTCAAGGCCTCTATGAGGAGAAGATTTGTCTGAAGTGATAGAAGTAGTAACAATAGTCGATTTAGAAGAGGTAGGATACCCAGTGTTAGAATCAGAATTTGAGAGAGCGTTGCAGGACTTACTATCAAATAAGGCAGATAGGATAGACAAAATTCCATTGGAACTTCTAAAATCATTGGAGGAAGTGTCAACAAAACGATTATTTACGTTGATGTGTAAAATGTATGAGTCTAGCGACATAGCATCTGACTTTCGTAGAAATATAATCCGCACAATTCCGGCGACTGTAAGGGCTGCCTAGTGCGAGAATTACAGCACAATCGGCTTAAAAGCTAGTGAATCCAAGTTGCTGACAAGAATAATATACAGAAGATTGGAAAAGATTGTGTTAAATGACGATCAATTTGGCGTTAGGAAAGATTAAGGCACGAGAGAGGCGTTTCCCGCGTTGCGGTTGATAATGGAAGACAGGCTAAAGAAAACCCAAGAAACGTTCATAGTACTGTCGAGTTGGTAAAAGATTTCGTCAATGTAAAATGGTGCAAGTTATTCGAAATTGTGGGAAAGATAGGGTGTAAGCTACTGGAAGAGATGGGTAATATACAATACGTACAAGAGCCAAGAGGGAATAATAAGAGTGGACGACCAAGAACCAAGTGTTGGGATTAACAAGTGGGTAAGACAGGGACGTAGTCTTTCGCTCCTACTGTTCAATCTCTACGTCGAAGAAGCAATGATGGAAATAGAAGAATGGTCCAGGAATGGAATTAAGATTGAGGGTGAAAGTGTATCAATGATACTTCGCTGGTAACGTTGCTATAGGTGGTGAAAGTGATGATCTGCTGAATGGCACGAACAGTCTACTGGGTGCAGATTATGGATTGAGACTAAATGGAAGAACGACGAAGGTAATAAGAGGTAGGAGAAATGAGATATGCGAGAAACTTAACATCAGGATTGACGGTCACAAAGTACATGAAGTTAATGATTTCTTCTGCCTAGGCAGCAAAACAACTAATGACGACGGAGCAAGAAGGTCATCAAAAGGAGAATAGCAACGGAAAAAGGCCATTTCTGGCCAACAGAAGTCTACTCGTATCAAACATAAGCCTCAACTTGTGGAAGAAACTTCTGAGAATGTGCGTTTGGAGCACTGCATTGCATTGCAGTGAAACATGTACTGTGGGAAAACCGGAACAGAAGAGAATAAATGCATTTGAGGTGTGGTGCTGCAGATGAATGCTGAAAATTAGGTGGACTGATCAGGTGAGGAATGAGGAGGTTCAGCGCAGAATCACAGTGTGTAGGAATATGTGGAAAATTGATTCTTCTGTTGCTGTAACTGCTGGCGCATCCATTAATCTACCACGACCATACTGAACATAGTGGTGGCACCAGCCTTGGGTGCTGGCCCCACAATACATACTAATATTAAAATGTCTTTGGCCTTAGATTTCTAATAACTGCTATTTACAAACATCTTTCAGCTCGCGTTTAGATGACGCAGGCAGAGCAATAACTCATAATTAGTTGATCTGACATAAACAACTAGTGAAACCACTCAACCTAAATATGAATTATCAAAATTTTCCTTATGTAATAGATGTCTTAAGCCTCAATAACACTAGTAACATAGCTTTACTTCTTTACATGTAGATACCATGCATACAATGGATCCAAACTTTTCTACAAACTTCACTGGTTAAATAAGTTTCTAAATCACAATTAATGATTCATGTACATACAAACATTTCATATAACATACAAATAACATTAATGAAGCACTTACATTAGTTTTAAGATCACGGTTGGGGTACAATCTCTTGATTCTTTTGCTTTTAGGAGAAGCTAAGTAGCTTTCCTCAGGAGAAATCCCGACTATTTTATGATTAGTGCGAATCGTTTTGAAAAGCATAGTTCTGCTACGTAATATCTTTGTATATCACATAATTTCTTATAATAACGGGCGTTCCTTAAGCGTGCTTCTTTTTTGAGTGTGACTAAGGTTCACCTTCCCTTTTCTTACCAGGAACATTCTTCTCTCTGAAGAAGTGGAATGGGATCTGTCCAGTCATCTTTTCTTTCATCGTGCGTACTACTTAACTGGAGTGTACTGTGTTGTGTATAGCGGAAAATTATTTACAATATGTTGAAATAATTCTAGGTATTGCATCCAGTGTGTTTGTTAATTAGCTGCATAAGTATCTATCAACTTATTAATTTATGCAATGCCCTGAATGGGATTATTTCTAAGGTTCAGTCTTGATATTATTATCTGTACCTGCAGAAATGTTTTCCGCACTCGGCTAGTGAAGTTCGAAGGATTATCAGAAAGCAAGGCAGCAAGTTTGCCAACAGTAGGTATGTAACCACTCAGAATTATTTTAATAGTGTGGTCTGCAGCTGTAAATATTGCGGTACACAATTTGACAAAATTTTAGAAACTCTCATAAAGTGCTACTAAATAATTGAGTCCTGTCCTAGCTGAAGGCAGAAGTGGTGCAATACCAGCAGATATGACGTGTTGTGGTTTAGTTGGTAGTATAGGATGCAGTTTTGTGTGACAACGTTTAATTGCAGGTTTCACTTTTTGACATAAGAGACATGTTTTTAACTCTTGTATTTGTCTCCTCAAGTAGAAGAAGTATCAGAACAGATTGATCTTTCTAGTACATTTGGTTGCAATGTTATGCTGCCATGCATGATGCGTGCACCAAACTAAAGCAACCTCACATGCGGCTGGAATACAAACACGTGTGTCAGATCGTGAATTCCGTCTATAGATAAGGACCTCATAATGTCTTATGTAATGTTGGTTTAATTTTTCAGTAGGATTTTTTGAAAGCCGTGTTCTAACTTTCCACCAACAGTGGACAGCATCCTGTAAATCTGACATATATTTACATATGTCTAACAAATATGCCTGTAATTACTGATTCAGCATATAGAAAAGTCAGAACAACCTTTAGTAAAGGTGGTAACGTAAAGACTGCAAGAAGAAAAGAGATATTTGTTAGGTGCAAGGGGAAGATTTTTCCATTGACATGTTAAAAAAGAAACTAGTTGTTATTGAAGGACAGGGGATCCAGTTTCAGAATCCGGAAGAGCCCTGGAAAGCTTGTGGGGAAATATGACAACAGGGGCAGACTGGAATTTTTAAAATCATTTAGGGAAGTGGAAACCAAATGATTATTCAAGTTGGCATGTAGAACATGTAAGACTCACGATATTCCATCAGACATCGAGAAAAATATAATCCACACAATTCCTAAGACAGCAATGGCAAGTAAGTGTGAAAACTACAACGCAGTAAGCTCAACAGATATCGCATCTTAGCTTCTAAGAGAGTTAAACGCAGAAGAGTGGAAAATACAATTGAGGATGTATTAAATGGCGGTCAGTTTTCTTTTAAGAAAGATTCAGGCAAGCTCTGTGAGAATGTTCTCTTTGAAACTACTATCAGTGAGCGTAAGGCGGCTTTATGAACAATGATTACTAATCGAAGAATGTAACCAAAACTAGCAGGAAGATTAAGATATTCAGTGAACAAGAAGTAGTATCATCTCTCAGTGAGAAACAGAAGTCCTGCGTATTGATTGCTGTAGAAGATCTGTAGTTCAAGTTTAGAAGAATAACTGGTTACATTGAGTAGAACAATTAAAGAAACTTCTAAACAAACAGCTAGTACTAGATAAACGCGCAAAATCGAGGCATTAGGCTACAGATAGAGAAAACTGTTAACGGAAACACGCTTGGCTGACGAAAGGCCAAATTTAACGAAAGACAACTCAAAAAACCCGAATAAATTCTGATCGTATGTGAAGGCTGTCATCAGCACAAAGTCGCTCGTAGCTGCCAAAGGGACTGAATTTGATGGTATCATTGCAAAATCATAACTCTATCTACAAAGAAGATAGTTTATTAAACACTACTGGAATATTGCTCAGGTATGTGTGGCCCACACCTGACAGGAAGTACTGGTGATATTGAACGTATTAAAAGAAGGGGTGCATGATTGGTCACAAAGGTCACAGGTTACCGTGACCAAAGGGAGATACTTACTGATGTCCTGAAAATGCAGAAGCATGAAGAAAGAGGCTAACAATACGACGGAAACCTGCTTCCAAAATTTGAAGGACGAGTATCACTCCTGTGAGGACCTCGACAACACATCATGTTTATTATAGCACGCACAGACATATGCGAGCAAATATATTTCGCATACACCATTTGAGAATGGAACAAGAAGAAATCTTAATTAATGGTTGATGCAAAACGGAGTACCTTTGTGGCGACTCTGTTATTAAATGAGGGACAGAGTTTATCTGAAAATATTTCAACCTTCAGTTATCCGGTATATTGGAAAAATGAAAAGTTTGTCTCAGGTGAACCTGCACTATTAGGGACCCTAATTAAAATACCTATAAATATTAATTTTTCAGCAGAAAGAAAGCTGCCTGGAGCCCTAGAATACGAATCTGAATGCTTAATGATTTGTTCGACTCAGTACAGCAACTAAGTTCTGCCGCTGCTGGCGAGACTCAGTTTCAAAGACTACTTCAATGAAATTAAGATTAAACGAATGTCACAATTACATACAGCAATTAATAACAAATCAGTACACTGCATTCCATTGCTAATGAAGTAGTCTCCCTTGCGTTTCACAATCTTTGAATAGAAAATGAGATGAGATGATGAGATCGGGAATAGATAACATATATTCTGCCAAAAATAAACCATTCATTGCGCCGCGCAGTGAACACGTGCCATATTTTCTAAAAGACATTAATTAATATTAACGACAGTAGACAGTGGCCGAGCGGTTCTAGGCACTACAGTCTGGAGCCGCACGACCGCTACGGTCGCAGGTTCGAATCCTGTTTCGGGCATGGATGTGTGTGATGTCCTTAGGTTAGTTAGGTTTAAATAGTTCTCAGTTCTAGGGGACTGATGACCTCAGAAGTTAAGTCCCATAGTGTTCAGAGCCATTTGAATCATTTTTTTGAGAGTAGACAAGGTTTGGAGGAAGAGCAAAGATACATCAGTCAGGATAGAACAAAGAGCGAGTGCTGACGTATACATTTCCGAAGATCCTTCTTGTTGTGGCACGTCATGGAATTCGTGCTGCTAGGGGATTATACCGCGCCTGCACTGTCCTCATATTCTTCATCCAGGTACTGCCCTCCCTGGAGCTCGAAGACCGGTGGCGGCTCGGAGCTCCTATCCGACGAGATTAAGAGACTGATTTACACGGAAAGATTAATAAAAAGATGTTCTTCCCCTTTGCTGGCCTTTTACCGTCACTCGCCAAACGTTTGCAATATATTATTCCAGTTTTACATTTTAAATTAATACGCTAGGGGGAACAGTAAAAATGTATCTGACTGAATCGTTACACTCTCTGTCCCACATTCAGCAATTCATGGTCTGGTGGTTAGCGTTGCTGGCTCTCAACCAGGGGGCCCCATATTCCGTTCCCGGTTGGGTCGGGTATTTTCTCGGCTCTGAACTGTATGCTTTTGTGGTCCTCACCCTTTTATTGCAATATACTCAAATTTCGCCATAGTGGATTCAAATAGAAAGGGTTGAACGAGGGGATCAATAATGGTGTCCGAGTCCCGAGTGGAGATACTCTATGTGGTCAGGACGGTAATGTGGAAGCTCTAAAGCGTTTTCTACGTTGATAAAACATCATTAGCAAGATAATATATATAATTCAGGTTTGAAAAATTGTGTCTTCTCGTCATCCTTGGCTGACAACAACTGCAGTGACTCAGAAGAATTTTCTTGACTCCTTGTCGGCTCAACTGACTGGCGAGGCCACTGTTCCAGCTATTCGGCTGAAGTCTTGTGGGCGGACTCTGCTGTCTTCAGATGTAGCCGCAGCGTGTTATTATCCGCCTACATTGCCTTGGAGTGTCCACGATCCCACTATGGAAGGTAATGATGATCCACTGCGATCCACTGGGAGACGTGTAGTCAGACGATCCTGACCCGACCGGAAAGATAGGCCCTGGTACCCGGAAGTGCCTGTATCGGTGATGAGGAACAGGAGCATAAAATGGTCATCTCAGACAGCAATGAGGATTATGACAGTGCGACAGGCACCGAGAGATGTACTGGTATTGGAAGACTATCAGTCACTCCCTCAGCGATGTGGTACGCGGCGAATGAGAAGTTCCACAAGCGGCATGTAGCGCTTACTTCGATGTTGCCATCTCGGGAGCGGCAAGCTCAAAAATGGTTGAAATGGTTCTGAGCACTATGCGACTTAACTTCTGAGGTCATCGGTCGCCTAGAACTTAGAAATAATTAAACCTAACTAACCTAAGGACATCACACACATCCATGCCCGCGGCAGGATTCGAACCTGCGACCGTAGCGGTCGCTCGGCTCCAGACTGTAGCGCCTCGAATCGCACGGCCACTCCGGCCGACGGAGCGGCAAGCAGCTTGCTTATGAGAAGTGCTGGAACATCTACGACGATATGACGTCATAATCATTGAGATATGTGTCAAACTCCGGCAGCCTCCGCAACATTTAAATTTATTACTTTTTCGTTACTAACTTTATTCGCAACAGATTTCGCAGAGAATATCTACATTTGCAACTGAATATACCTACAAAAGTGAGCACTCTAAGACAAAAAAGAGTATTACGCGGAAATCGCAAATGTAGCCCGCCACGAATTCCTCTTCTCTGCTAACCTCTTCATCTCAGAGCAGCACTTCCAACCTATGTCCTCAATTATTTGCTGGATGTATTCCCATCTCTGCCTTCCTCTGAAGTTTCTACCCTCTACAGCTACCTCTAGTATCACGGAAATTATTCTCTAAGGTATTAGCAAATGTCCTGTTATCCTGTATCTTCATCTTGTCAGCATTTTTCAATACTTCCTTCCTGTCCAATTCTGCATCGATCCCCCTCATTCCTTACTTCATCAGTCCGCCTAATTTTGAACATTCGTCTGTAGCACCATACCTCAAATACTTCGATTATCTTCTGTTCTGGTTTTCCTACAGTCCATGTTTCACTACTTCACAATGCTGTGCTCCAAGCGTAAATTATCAGAAATTTCCATATTTGACACTAGTAGATTACCCTTGTCCAGAAATACCCTTTTTGCAATTGCTACTTGATTTTTATGTCCTCCTAGCTCCGACCGTCTTTGGCTATTTTGTTGCCTAGTGATTCTAAAGTTAAGTTTCGCGCTGTTATCACTTCTGCTACTTCTGATGTACATATACATGTACACTATAAACAAATGATCACGAAGTCAGATAAATTGCATTATTTATTCAAAACAAAGATCTTCATAAATTGAGGAAGTCAATAAGGCGTTCATCTGTATCTGGCCTTCAAGTAAAGAGGTATTTGGTTTCTGACTGATTGATAGATTTGTTGAATGCCCTCCTGAGTATCATCGTCACGAATTATGAGCAAATGGCGCGTTTAATCATCAAAATCCCGAGACGATTGAGGGGTCTTTCCCATAATCCTCCAAACGTTCTCGACTGCGGACAGATCCAGCGACTATACTGGCCAAGACTCGTTTTGTCAACAACAAAACAAGCATGCAATCCTGGACGTATATTTCAGCACGATAATGCCCACCTGCACACGTAAGTGTTTCTGCTGCTGATCTTTGTGCATTCCAAACCCTACCTTGGCTAGTAAGTTCACCAAACCCTCCCCTATTGAAAACATTTGGAGCATTAAGGGCAGGCCCCACCAACCAGCTCAGGAATTTGACGATCTGACAAGCCAATTGCACTGAATTTCGCAAAATATACCTGAGGAAGACATCCGACAAACCTCTCAATCCATCACACAGCCGAATAACTGCTTGCATAAGAGCCTCAGGTGGACCAACACGTTATTGGCTTGCTCAATTTGTGATGCTCTTTTCATCTCATTCAGATAATTCCTTGTTGGTATTTTTTTCTTTCTTTGTCTTAGAGTATATCATTGCATGGAACATAGCTCAGTAGATATAACGCCATGTGCAGTGCACTACTTGGAAATGAAGCTGCTAGGTGAGATTCGGTAGACAAAGACATGAGCTACATGTATAAATAGGTGTCAAATAGGTGACGTAGATGTCACGTATATTTGAAATATGAGTATACGGGTAAAGCCACGGGTGAAAATCTCATTCTAAACCCTTGAAACGATTCCGTACACATATTAGCTCGACCCGGAAAGAAATACTGTGAGGAGATGGTAACGAATGGCCTGTTATTGTGGTGGGTCTAATACCTTTGGGAGAGAAGGGGAGATGGACAGAGAAAGAGAGGGGATGAAATGAGCAGAGAGGGAGGAGAGGAATGGAAACAGGGAGGTAAGACATGTACAGAGAAAGCAAAGAGAAAGGAATGAACGGCGAAAGGGTGAAGGAAGTGGTCGGCAGATATGTGGAGGAGGGCATGGACAGGAAGAGGGGGTAGGAAGAGATGGAAAGAGAGATGCGAGAGGAGTAAAGAGAAGCATGAGATGAATTTAGAGTGAGGAGAAGGAGATAGAAGAGAGAGTTGCAGGTAGAAAGAGGAGTAGCGGCAGATGGACCATGAGTGGGTGGGGGGGGGGGGGGGGGGAGTCGAGCTGATGGACAGAGTGTTACGAGGGGATGCAAAGGGAGAGGGGTATGAGAAGAAGGGAAAAGAGAAGGAGGTTCAGCAGGTGGTCAGAGAGAGGTCTTAAAGTCAATGGGCAGAGAGGTGCAAAGGAGGAGATGGATTAATAGAGACCTTGCATAAATACGCCAGGTACTCAGCTAGTATATTTTATAAATGCTAGACTGTCTAAGCGGCTGCCCTTTCTGTACGTTGTGGCATATGATGTTGTTTAGCGCACTATCGAGACGAAAAGTAACATACTCAATTGTCGTGCGAAACGTGTGTGTCCCTTTGCCTGAAATTTTTCCGTTGCATGTCATTACATGTTTTGAATCATTTTAACTCCGCCATCTAGGCGCGATTTCATCATGCCTTGTTGACTGTTTCGTCTTCACGTTCTTTTGGTACATTTCATTAAGCATATTTAAATCGCCACTGTTTTAACATTCTCTGTAACCTCTAATATTCTAATTCCATATTCTTGAACGGGAGACTCATAACGTGATACGAGATGAATTGGAAGAACTCAGTAGGGTGACAAGAGCTGCTGTGAACTGTTATTAAATTTCTATTACAGATACAAAAAGATCTATAGGAATGTGCTGACAGCTACGAAAAGTTCATTTAATGATAAGAGAATAAAAGCAAAGCATTCTGGGATGTTATAAAATGAAAATGGGTAGAGGCAAACAAATGCAGAATAACAACTACTAAGGTAGGAGGATAAGGCAACGAATGATCCACAACACTCAACAAACTATGTAAACGAACATTTTTCAAGTATTGCAGGGAAGCTACTGCAAAAATTCCCCAAAACAAATATAACACCGGTAAATAATGTTCCATGTCACTTCCAACCACAGAGAATGAAGTCAATAAAACTGTTGAAAAACTAAAAAATAAGAAGTCTGTAGGCTTAGATAAAGTACCAATGTGTGTACAGACAGAATGCATAGAGATTATACAACGTCCTTAACAAATATAATAAATGAATCCTTCACATCAGGTACATTTCCAGAGTAGTTAAAATCGGCAAGAGTTATACCTTTGCTTAAGAAAGGTAATGCAGAAGAAATAGAAAATTACTGGCCCATTTCGCTGCTGTCACCATAATCACAAATAATACAAGCAATTATGAAAGACAAATTAATGAATTACGTGAATAAATAGAACCTTTTAAACAAATCACAGGTTGGTTTTCGAAGTGACAAAAATATGGAGTCTGCCATAATAGAATTCACAAAAATTGTACTTGATGCTCTTGACAAAGTCGAGAGTGTCACAGGCGTATTTTTCGATCTTTGTAAGGCCTTTGGTACAGTCGACTACAAGATTCTATTAAAATTATTACAAGGATTAGAAATAAGAGGAGTAGCTAGCAACTGGTTTTGATCGTACCTAGCAGATAGGATACAAATAGTAGAGATAACATAGACTTCAAATAAATCGAAACATTTAATAAAACACTTATCAGAACTAAAAGACACTAATATAGAGGTTCTGCTAGGTAGCATATTAGAGGGCCAATACTATTCCTGATATCAATGACTTCCCCAGTAATTTTATTGATGATGACAAATTCTCTTCGCTAATGTCAACAATATCATAGTCACTGAGAAAACAGGAGAACTCCTTGCAGAGAAAGCAAATGAAACTCCCAAAGAAGCTTGTGATTGGTCAGTAAGCAATGAAGTGACATTGAACATAAAGAAAACTAATGTCATTAATTTCGGTCTGATGAGCGAAAATGGCAGTGTTAAATAAAATGTGGATGGCACCTCTATAGACTGTGTAACAAATGCAAAATTTCTAGGAATAATATTGAAGTAGTATGAACACACAAAGGTACTTGCAAACAGAATGTCATCAGCAAGTTACGCTCTTAGAATCCTATCATCAGTGTGTAACATGCAGTGTCTTCTAGTTACATACTATGCATAGGTACATTCAGTTCTTAGCTATGGCATTCATTTTTTGGGAACAAATGCACAGAATATGAACACAATTTTCGAACTTCAGAAAAGAGCCACAAGAATAATAACGAAAAATAGTGGCTGAGCTCACTGCAAATGTCTTTTCACAACACTGGGCATTTTAGCTTCTCTGTGTGAATACATTTACCAGTCAGTTGCACATGTAAAAAACAACATTGGTAATTACTGCACAAACAGCTCTGTCCATGACCATGAACGATAGCTAGACTCAACTTACATTTACCATGAAAAAATAAACATAAAACTCAAAAAAGCATTTATACCAAGAAATAAAAGTGTACAATAAATTACCAAAAGAGATTAAAGAAACTGAAAAATACACTTATTTAAAAAGGCAGATTATGAAAGGTCCAGCATTCCACACAACACCTTCACACTATGATTTTTTTCTTCTTTTTTCCTTTTCTAGAAAAAACTCACCCCCAAGCTATGCATACCACAATAATAACACCACTTCCTCTCTCTCAGCTCAACACCTCACTCCTTATAGAGGGATGCTGACTCAGTTTTTCAGGGTAGCAAATGGGAACTGGCGGTACAGAAAATGGCCTAGAGATCACCAATGTGTGTGTGTGTGTGTGTGTGTCTGTGCGTGTGTGTGTGTGTGTGTGTGTGTGTGTGTGTGTGTGTGTGTGTGTGTTTGTGTGTAGGAGTGAAGTGTTATGAAACAATGTGTGTCTAATGTGTGCAGTGACTGATAGTGAGATTTGAGTGAACAGTGTCGCATTGTATTATTTAATAAGTTATTTGTAAAAGAAGTATTGTATACCAGGAGTAAATCTAATGATTGTCTCGAACTAGAAGTCTGTAAATGTATGTGTATAGGAATTAGCTTATTTTAAATTGGTTTGTACTTGTAAATACTTTGACATCTTCTACATCCATGTAAAAGAGATCTACAGTGAATAAAGTTACTGGTATTACTACTACTACTACTACTACTACTGTAACGTCTTCATTGTAATAATGATTGTGAAAGTCTTGCAAATTCGATTAATATCGGAAATCGTTACTCGCCCATTTGAACGAACTTGATCATTGATGCAGAGCACCACTTCTTCGGTGATCAACGACCGTCGCCTGACATTTGCAATTCTTTCTTTAACTAACCACTTTCGCACTATACATTCACTCATAGTGTTCTCGCCGTAGGTTTTGCTTACCTGACGATAAGTTTCACAAGGCTGAACATTTCTCATACTCAAGAGCTTTAAACGGGCTGTTATTTCTCAGCTGGTGGGCCAATTGATTTTTTTATACATTACTACCGACAAACAATGACATCATATGTTCGTTCTCGAGTTGAAGGATGTAGGTGTGGATGTGCGACCATCGTGCAGTCAGATGTGAAGGGAATATTTGCAGATGGTACGTCTTTCCTATATAAGATTTTGACAACCACGTATTTTAAGCGTTTCCTTGAACAATGCGTTAAACTTCTCCTATGGAGTCATTATTAGTCTGTCTTGACCCATCATAAACTCGACCAACCATTGTAACTCAGTCCCAGTGTAGGTAAGGGATTATTCCTCCCCAGTGCAAAACTTGAAATGAAATTGCAGATTAGTATTTTGTTTCCCTATGTAAATTTTGTCTTTCATTCTGTTTAATACGTAGTTACTGCAACTTACACGTCATCATATACTTTCTGTATTACACACAGTTTCATATATTATAACTTACTAATTAACACATAGAGATGTATTTACCTTTCAGTAGCAAAAGTTAACTATTCTGACATATTATAAATCTTCTCCTTTTGTACTCTCTTCATCGATGAAGTATGACGCCATTCACGTATTTGTAAACTAATACGCTGTCAAATCTAGATACGTGTGAACTTAAGCTACCATAGACACTTATGCACAGTACAAAGTTGGCACCTTCATATTTAACTCCACATGTACCACCGTCAGACATATTTAACAACTGCAAAACCATAACCACCATTAACTTTTTCGACGTCTCTGAGCAATAAATGTCATTCGATTCATAATATTACATGATAATTACTCTCGAGAAATAACATGAAAAATTGTCAACTTCGTTCTCATTACAAGATTTTTCACAAATCTGAGCGATTCATGTTTGGTGTAGTCTGCTTCGGAGAACAACCGTCCTGCATGCTACCATGCCTAATTCCAATATTTATGTAACATCGGAATTGCTTCGTAATCGGACTCAATTGTAAAATTAATCCGGTATTCATAAGTAGGGAATATATTTTTTACTTTATGCAAATTAATACCTTCACTTTATTCCCTCTAAGCATAAACCAATAATCATACCCATTTGTTAATAAAACTCGTATGTATGGCACCTCACATTCACGGTTAGCTAACGACATTAATATTATTACATTTATCAAAGCTAATACTGAAAAGCGTTTATATGTGGATTCTATATTAAGTAACTCCATTTAAGTGACTGCCTTAATCATTCATTCAATGATCTGGTCAACGAAAGGTAGTTCGATAGTAGTTGAAACAAATGAAAAACTATCTCGTAATGTACGTAAATAATTAAACTTTTGTAACTGTAGCTTTTCATTATACAGTAAAAATGAAAATTAATAAATAAGACCATTTTATCTCAAATTAATTTAAAAAAGAAGCAAGAGTGTCACATTCTTCTTTAACATACTTTAGTTTAACATTAAACCTCTTCATATACGCAGCTAGCAATACAGTAAACCCGTGTAGCTCACAATGCGTCATATTGCCAAAATTTCTATTTCAGCGATAAAATACTGATATTCCATTTATGTAATTACGTGATTGAACACAGTAACGCTTTTGCATGTACGAGTGATAAGCTTAACAATGATTTCATAGTCTACCGCTGAATCAGCAATTATTTTCAATATCTACATTTCTCAGCCGCAGCAGACAAACTGTTGAAAACTTGACAAGTTAATCTCATAATCCATCAGTAAATCAGGATTTATAGTTTACATATTCCGGTGACAGTAGATAAACGATTCAGAAACTGATGACATTTATTTCGCTACGTAACGACGCAAATATATTTTAAACTAGTTCTTCTTTTTCTGTAATAAGCGAATAACTTTATGCATAAAGCCATAGCCTCAAGTCAATAAATAAAACCGTAAGTCCATAACCAACCTAATAAAATTTATAAAAGTTCTTACTCGAGTTTCGTAACAACCAGCATGAGGAGAGCCGTATCCGTAACGATTAAAGTATCCCATCAAACAGCTTCTTTCATTACTTGATAGACCTCTTACTATTCGATAAACAACATCTACAAACAGTTGCAAGCCTGACATATGCAGGAAACACTATTAATAAGTCTTTGTCCTTCCCCAGACAATAAATTATCTACAAACAATCCTGCTGGGAGAACATCCGCAACTCAGCATTATGCCAGAGGTTGAAAATACCGCTTCAGTTGTAAATGACTTTTTTATCATGACCGGTTTCGGGCTCTCATAAGCCCATCCTCAGGTATCGCAACTGTGCTGTGGCCCCCGAGCGCCACGGTGAACGTGTACTAGGCGCGGTGTGCTACCTATGAGCTCAGAACAGGGCTATTATCTTACATAAAACGCATTCTTAGAACAATGCTCGAGTCAAATGCCTTTTCGGTTTCAATGGATCTCATCACAAAATTCAAAAAGCACAATATCTCCAGCCACATTAAACCTCCGTTGTTCGGTACATTGCTACATACTTAAACTTATGTCGTCATACTGATTATACATTAAATATTTTCTTGTATAGCTTTCCGATCATGATACACTCTTGGATATTCACTCATAGATGCACATGACCTCTTGTACTGAACAATTATATCTCTCAGTTCTGTTTCCTGTGTTGCTGGTGCACCACCACGTGCTAGATCTCTGGTATTTACAAGATTTTACTGTTATTGCTTTAGTTATATAAGCGCCTAGATATTATCGATTGATCCACAGGTACCTTTTCTGAATTCGTAGCTTTAATCTCCTTTTCGTCTTGTTCTGTCTCTTGAATCTACTTACCTAGTGCAGATTTTACCATTATTCGATTCTCGTCGATTTGTTATGGTCCGGTCATACAACATAGTAAGTCAGTTATGAATTTTGGTTTGTCCGATTTCAGTTCTTTATCACTGGATTCCAACTTTGAGGCAACCAAACTATTTTCATTCTTAAACGTGGACGCCTGCTGGTCTTTATATACCTTGAACTTAGCGCCTAGTGTAGTATCTAATCTAAACGCCAAATTAACATAGTCAGTTAATTAATTTAGAGAGATCCACTTCAGTTTTTCTAATTATTTATTCAAGCCACGACTGTTTTCGCGATTTTATAATCACACCTTCAGCTGTATGAAATTATTAAATTTGGTAACACATAATGGGCCAGTCAGTGGAAGAACTCCAATCACTGCATGGTGGGGGTAAATGTGCGCCGTCGGGCAGCAGCACGGTAGGAATGAAATTTCGAAACAGGTCGTGGTTATAACAAATAATTAGTACAACTGAAGCGGGTTTCTCTGGATTAATTATCACGCCTTTCAGTTGCAGATGGTGCAGAATAGTCAAATTTCCTCCCTAAAAGCTTGCAGCACTTTAATAATTTCGTGCATCATCCTAGAAGGCTCCTTCATCTCCGATTCTCCTTTTTTGTGCATCTCCAAAGGAGTCCACTGACACAGTTTTATGTAATTGCATATCTACCGGATTTCCTAGGTCACATCATCATTCCTTTCAGTGTCTGAAATACACTGAAGAGCCAAAGAAATTGGTACAGCTGCCTAATATCGTGTAGGGTCCCCGCGAGCAAACACGATGTGGCATGGACTCGACTTACATCTGAAGTATGCTGGTGGGTTCAAATGGCTCTGAGCACTATGGGACCTAACTGCTAAGGTCATCAGTCCCCTAGAACTTAGAACTACTTAAACCTAACTAACCTAAGGACATCACACACATCCATGCCCGAGGCAGGATTCGAACCTGCGACCGTAGCGGTCGCGCGGTTCCGGACTGTAGCGCCTTTAACCGCTTGGCCACCACGGCCGGCATGCTGGTGGGAATTGACACCATGAATCCTGCAGGACGTTCCATAAATCCGTAAGAGTACGAGGGGCTGAAGATCTCTTCAGAACAGCACGTTGCTAGGCATCCCATATATAGCCAATAATGTTCATGACTGGAGAGTTTGGTGGCCAGTAGAAGAGTTGAAACTCAGAAGAGCGCTCCTGGACCTACTCTGTAGCAATTCTGGACGTTTGGGGTGTCGCATTGTTGTGCTGGAATTGGTCAGGTCCGACAGAATGCACAATGGACATGAATGGATGCAGATGGTCAGACTGGATCTTTACGTACGTGTGACCCGTCAGAGCTGTACCTAGACGTATCAGGGGTCCCATATCACTGCAACATCACACGTCCCACACCATTACAGATCATCCACCAGCTTTAACGGTCCCCTGCTGACATGCAGGGTCCATGGACTCGTGAGGTTGTCTCCGTAACCGTTCACGTCCATCCACTCGATACAATTGGAAACTGGAATCGTCTAACCAGGCAGCATCGGATGCAGGCGAGGCGAAAAGCTTTGTCTCGTGCAGTCATCAACGGTACTCGAGTGGGCCTTCGTCTCCGAAAGCCCATATCGATGATGTTTCGTTGAATGGTTCGCACGCTGCCACGTGTTGATCGCCCAGCATTGAAATCTGCAGCAATTTGCGGAAGGGTTGACTTCTGTCACGTTGAAAGATTCTCTTCAATCGTTGTTGGTCCCGTTCTTTCAGGATCATTTTCGGCTGCAGCGATACCAGAGGTTTGATGTTTTACCAGATTTTTGAAATCCAATGTACACTCGAAATGGTCGTACTGGAAAATCTCCACTTCATCGGTGCCTCGGAGATGTTGTGTCCCATCGCTCGTGCGCCGAATATAATATCACGTGCAAACTGACTTAAATCTTAATAACATGCCAGTGTAGCAATAGTAACCGATCTAACAATTGCACCAGACTCTTGTTGTCTTATATATTAGTTGCCGACAGTAGAGCCATATTCTACGCGTTTCCATATCACTGTATTTGAATACGCATGCCTATACCAGTTTCTTTGGCACTCAAGTGTAATATTTACTGTATCCAATTTTTTTCTTCCTTCTGTTTTCCCTCCATATCACAATGTTTACTAGTTACAATCTTATTTTTCTTATCTCAAATCAAATGGCGCTCAAGTCGAAGTCATGTTATGATGGTGAATGCCACCACGGCGTGGTGAACCGACTGCGGGACCTCGGAGTGTTGAACGGCAACCAGCGTCCCCTGAGGACCGCTCGCCGCTGCGATTGATGTCTCGCTGCAGTGGACAGCAGTGATCGCCTCCAAATTCTCTCGGCTCACCGCCTCCTGATGCTCTCGCAATGGTTCAAATGGCTCTGAGCACTATTGGACTTAACATCTGAGGTTCAAATGGTTCAAATGGCTCTGAGCACTATGGGACTCAACTGCTGTGGTCATAAGTCCCCTAGAACTACTTAAACCTAACTAACCTAAGGACAGCACACAACACCCAGCCATCACGAGGCAGAGAAAATCCCTGACCCCGCCGGGAATCGAACCCGGGAACCCGGGCGTGGGAAGCGAGAACGCTACCGCACGACCACGAGATGCGGGCTAACATCTGAGGTTATCAGTCCCCTAGACCTTAGAACTACTTAAACCTAACTAACCTAAGGACATCACACACATCCATGCCCGAGGCAGGATTCGAACCTGCGACCGTAGCAGTCGCGCGGTTCCGGACTGAAGCGCGTAGAACCACTCGGTCACACCGGCCGGCCGGATGCTCTCGGATGCGTCGTACCCGCCGCTGCTAGACGCAGAATTGGCGAGCACCCAGGCCTATGAGGATTAAAAGCAGGCCAGGATGTACCTTGTGTCAGCACATGACTGTGCAGGGTATATTATTTAACTGCCCTGAAAGAGCGAGCGAATTGTCGAGCAGAACAACGTACCGCTGCACCACCTCCCCACCACGATATTGCTGTTGTTGCTGTCCACGGACTGCCACTCGACTTCCCTCATTGCCGCCTGCTCTCAGCTCTCCGCACCGACGACCATCGTCCATGAGGGTAGGTGTTTAGGCTGTGCACGCCGTCGATATTCTCCGTCCGCCGTTCCCGACCAGTTGCGCGTTTCACCACCTGTAGTCTTCTCCACAATCGGTCAACCAATCATATCTATAGAAATTAATGGCCAGTGTGGCAGTCTTCTTCTATCTTTCGGACGGTTATTACTCTTGCGAGAAAGTTGTTTGTCAACCAGTTGGCCCGCAAGATACTGAGTTCATCGAGCACAAGTTAGCCCAGAGAGATAGCACACAAATATGGGGCCTTTGCAATTAGTCCACTAATATTTATCTACATGTAAATCTGATTACTTTGAAATTCACGATTAAGTACCTGCCAGAGGGTTCTTCGAAATACCATCAAGGTATTTCTTTATTGTTCCTCTCTCGAACGGAGCGTCCAAGAAAGGAGCGCTTAAGTCTTTCCGTGCGATTTCAGTTTTCTTTTACCTTATTGTGATTACCATTTCCCCCTACGTAGGTGGTCTCCAAAAAAAAAAAAAAAAATTCAACTGGAGGAGATAGTGTTTCAGATTCAATGAGAACAATCTGCCGCAGCAGAAATTACTGTGGTTTACTGATTGCCACCCTAACGTACATATCACGTCCGTGCCAGTGTCTCCCCTGTTCCACGATAATACAAAACGAATTGCCCTTCTTTAAACTCTTTCTATGACCTCCGTCAATCGCATCTGTGGCGTATCCCGTAGCACGCAGCAGTACTTCACAAGATGACAGCCAAACGTAGTGTAAGAAGTCTCTTCCGTTGACCTGTTGCATTTCCTAAGTTTTTCTGCCGATAATTCGCAGTCTTAAGTTTGCTTTGCCCACAACATTTTGTATGGCATCGTTCCAATTTAACTTATTCGTAACTGTAATTCCTAAGTATTTAGTTGAACTTACATCCTGTGTGATTTATCGTGTAACTGAAATTTAACGGATTTGTTTTAGTACTCATATGGATGATTTCTCACTTTTACGTTTCTCACAATAGCAACTCAGCCTTGGATTAATAACTTTGTCTGCCTGGTCAGAAATCGCAGAGGGTGAAAATGTCTATTGCGATTCCTGGGTAAAACTCACCACTTTTTAGGAATGATTCACTTGCACAGCCTCAATGAACTGTTATTTGTCAAAAATGCCTCTAAGTTTCATCGCAGACTGACTCTAATTAACCAAGCTTTTAAATCCAGTCTAAGACATCACTACAGCTCAATGGTGTAGAGGTAAAACATCAACAGTTAAACTACAAGTGACGTTGAGCAGTAATTATAATTAACACCATTGTACCGTCTCGTGATATACAGTCAGGAGCGACTTACATATAAGTAACCTTCAAAATCAAATTATCTCATTCATGAATAAATTCAGCATCCTTCTTGGTGCGATACAGTTCATAACAAAGTCACGTACAGACTGGAACAGAACTTCCTTTTTAACGTTTTTCATAATTTCAGTCTGCCCTATAGCAGCTCCCTCGTTCCCAAAGGCTGTCGGCTGCACGTTGCTATCGACCAGTTGCAGTGTTCTCTAAATCGTTTTACCAATAACGGCGTCCTGCAACTTACAGTATGCTTTCTGCAACAATTGTCAATTTCTGTTAGCACACTGAAAATTCCCCTTGTGTAGTCAGTCATTGCCCTTCCCAGCTCTCTATGTAATTCCCCATCATGACCCGCCTAGAACTGATGACCATCAGTTTGGATTTAGTAAGAAAACGGCCTACATAAGAGGTCACAACGGCTTGTACGGCATCGTAGTTTTTCCTATTACTAACTAAAGATTCTATCTCACGCTTAATTGGTTCGGAAACAACTGTCGAGACTTTACTAATGAGTTTGTTCATTCTGCTCACAAAGTGACAATAGTCGCATGTCTAGTGCAACCTTAGTATTGGCTCTCAAATCTTTGTTTGAGTTAATATGCAGTTTAAGGACGATGTTGTGCTTAAGTTCTTTCAGTAAACTGAATGTCAGATTTAATACTCTTTAATGCTGGACTCCTATTTTGCTGCCTATTAGAGTTGGGGTAATAACGCACGCATCACACGAAACATATTCCCACAATCGTATACCATGGGACAACCTTCGATATCGATAAAATGGGTGCCCCATTTATCTGGCCATCTCAGATTACTTTTTGTTCAGAAACATAATTTAAAAAAGCGTATCAAGCACCGTTTCTTTAATAGTACCCCATATTTTTATTCAGTATACAAATTACTCTCCTCAAGACTTGTTAAGAAACATACAGCAGTACATGTACGTCATTCAGGTAAATGTGACCTTATTAAACTGATTTTAACTCTTTCGTAGTAGTACGCAGTGGGCGTACGCCGGCTACATAACTCACCCACTTGCTTGAATTTAAAAAAAAAGGTTATAGTTGTACGTTGCCGAGCGTACAATGCATCCAAGAGAGGGAAGGTAGAATTGCTATTCGTCTATGCAGAACGTCGTCTACACAGAACGTAGGTTAGCAGAACAGTGACTACGAGGCGCGTTTAATATGCAAGGCAACACTTTATTCTTTCTTTAGGCCAATTACAGCTGAAAAATTAAGAATCTGTTGTGGGACATCGTGCAGTATTTCCGCTTTAGTCTCTATAATTTCATAAATTCCAGTAGGTGGTGGCGCTATGCGAAGGCTTCAAAATGGGGTCTGAACCGGTGGTTCGTTCCAATCAGAGAACTGACACTGAGTTTCTTTTGGCGGAAAAGCAGAGCATCGCGAGTATTCATAGGCACTTGCATAATTTCCACGGAGACGTGGCAATGAACAAAAGCAGGGCGAGTCATTGGATTAGGCATCTGTCATCACTGAAACAAGGCCGGGAAAACCTGTCCGATTTCCCGCTGGCCGTATGTACACAGCTGTGACTCCTCCAATTTTGGAACGTGCAGACACTCTCATTCGTGGAGATCGATGGATCACAATCAAAAACCTCGCTGCACAACTAACACACTCGTTCATCAATTCTGGTACCCGAAGGTGTATTCTCGCAGGGTTCATCAAAGCTTAACAAAACTATATACTGAGGTAACAAAAGCCATGGGATACCACCTAATGTAGTGCCGGACCCTTCGTCACCCGGCGTAGTCTAGCAATTCGACTTGGGTTGGACTCCACACTACTAGATCATGTTGCCTCTATAGCAGCCCAGAACTGCGAAAATGTTGCTCGTGCAGGATTGTTTGCACGAAGTGAGGTCTCGGCCATGTCCCATAAAAGTGCAATGGGATTAAGGTTGGGCGATATGGGTGTCCAGAACCTTCACCAAACGAATTACGAATACTCGTGGCCAGGTGACATGATATCGTTCCATTATATCGTTCCATGAATGACTGCAAATGGGCTCCACGTAGGCAATCAACGATCGTTGTAATTGGCCCAGAGTAAACAGTACACTCTATGTAAACACACAGTTATGGAATCACCACAAGTTTGCACAATACATCATTGACAACTTGGGTCGATAGCTACATTCAGATACGTGACTTTCGAACCCTATCATCATTCGTTACCAACTGAAATCGGGCCTGTCTGACCAGTCATGGTTTTTCGGTTGTCTAGGGTCGAGTCAATATGGTCACGAGCCCAGGAGAGGTGTTGCAGGTGATGTGCTGTTAGCAAAGGAACTCGCGTAGGTCGTTTGCTTCCACAGCCTGTTTATGCCATATTTCGCCGGACTGTCCTAACTGATACGTTCGTCCTACGCCCTAAATCGATTCCTGCGGCTGTTTCACACATTTTTGCTTGTCTGTTAACACTGACATCTGTACGCAAACGCCGCTCCTCTCGCCTGTTAAGTGAAGGCTATCGTCCACTGCGTTGTCCTTGGTGCGACGTAATTCCTGAATTGTTACAAACCATTCAAAGGCCAATATCGCAAAAACTATTTTTTGTCCAGGATAACCGGTTTCAACAGTTTTTGTTATCATATTCTGGTCTAAAAATCTTCTTGTTGTAAAACATGTTCATAATGAGAAAATTCACTCAAATTGTAATTCCTGAAATTTTGTATTTTTGACACGCTCTTGGCAAAGTGGATCTCGGAGTACTGAACTCTCTTACCATTTCCGAAATGGAATGTCCCATGCCTCTAGCTCCAACCACCAATCCTTGTTTAACATCGGAAACCGTTACACATGAATCACTTGAGTACAAACGACAGCTCGGCTACTGCTCTGCCCCTTTATGTATTGCGTACACGACACTACCGCCGTCCGAATATGCGCGCATCGAAATCTCATGTATTTTGTCATTTCAGTATTCTTTTTTTTTTTTTTTTTTTTTTCTGGTCATCAGTCTACCGACTGGTGTGATGCGGCCCGCCACAAATTCCATTCCTGTGCTAACCTCTTCATCTCAGAGTAGCACTTGCAACCTACGTCCTCAATTATTTGCTTGACGTATTCCAATCTCTGTCTTCCTCTACAGTTTTTGCCATCTACAGCTCCCTCTAGTACCATGGAAGTCATTCCCTCATGTCTTAGCAGATGTTCTATCATCCTGTCCCTTCTCCTTATCAGTGTCTTCCACATATTTCCTTCCTCTCCGATTCTGCGTAGAACCTCCTCATTCCTTACCTTATCAGTCCACCTAATTATCAACATTCGTCTATAGCACCACATCTCAAATGCTTCGATTCTCTTCTGTTCCGGTTTTCCCACAGTCCATGTTTCACTACCATACAATGCTGTTCTCCAGACGTACATCCTCAGAAATTTCTTCCTCAAATTGAGGCCGGTATTTGATATTAGTAGACTTCTCTTGGCCAGAAATGCCTTTTTTGTCATAGCGAGTCTGCTTTTGATGTCCTCCTTGCTCCGTCCGTCATTGGTTATTTTACTGCCTAAGTAGGAGAATTCCTTTACTTCATTGACTTCGTGACCATCAATCCTGATGTTAAGTTTCTCGCTGTTCTCATTTCTACTACTTCTCATTACCTTCGTCTTTCTCCGATTTACTCTCAAACCAAACTGTGTACTCATTAGACTGTTCATTCCGTTCAGCAGATCATTTAATTCTTCTTCACTTCCACTCAGGATAGCAATGTCATCAGCGAATCGTATCATTCATATCCTTTCACCTTGTATTTTAATCCCACTCCTGAACCTTTCTTTTATTTCCATCATTGCTTCCTCGATGTACAGATTGAAGAGTAGGGGCGAAAGGCTACAGCCTTGTCTTACACCCTTCTTAATACGAGCACTTTGTTCTTGATCGTCCACTCTTATTATTCCCTCTTGGTTGTTGTACATATTGTATATGACCCGTCTCTCCCTATAGCTTACCCCTACTTTTTTCAGAATCTCGAACAGCTTGCACCATTTTATATTGTCGAACGCTTTTTTCAGGTCGAGAAATCCTATGAAAGTGTCTTGATTTTTCTTTAGCCTTGCTTCCATTATTAGCCGTAACGTCAGAATTGCCTCTCTCGTCCCTTTACTTTTCCTAAAGCCAAACTGATCGTCACCTAGCGCATTCTCAATTTTCTTTTCCATTCTTCTGTATATTATTCTTGTAAGCAGCTTCGATGGATGAGCTGTTACGCTGATTGTGCGATAATTCTCGCACTTGTCAGCTCTTGCCGTCTTCGGAATTGTGTGGATGATGCTTTTCCGAAAGTCAGATGGTATGTCGCCAGACTCATATATTCTACACTACAACGTGAATAGTTTTGTTGCCACGTCCCCCAATGATTTTAGAAATTCTGGTGGAATATTATCTATCCCTTCTGCCTAATTTGACCGTAAGTCCTCCAAAGCTCTTTTAGATTCCGATTCTAATACTGGATCCCCTATCCCTTCTAAATCGACTCCTTTTTCTTCTTCTATCACATCAGACAAATCTTCACCCTCATAGAGGCTTTCAATGTATTCTTTCCACCTATCTGCTTTCTCCTCTGCATTTAACAGTGGAATTCCCGTTGCACTCTTAATGTTACCACCGTTGCTTTTAATGTCACCACAGGTTTTTTTTTACTTTTCTGTATGCTGAGTCTGTCCTTCCGTCAATCATATCTCTTTCGATGTCTTCACATTTTTCCTGCAGCCATTTCGTCTTAGCTTCCCTGCACTTCCTATTTATTTCATTCCTCAGCGACTTGTATTTCTGTATTCCTGATTTTCCCGGAACATGTTTGTACTTCCTCCTTTCATCAGTCAACTGAAGTATTTCTTCTGTTACCCATGGTTTCTTCGCAGCTACCTTCTTTGTACCTATGTTTTCCTTCCCAATTTCTGTGATGGCCCTTTTTAGAGATGTCCATTCCTCTTAAACTGTACTGCCTACTGCGCTATTCCTTATTGCTGCATCTATAGCGTTAGAGAACTTCAAACGCATCTCGTCATTCCTTAGTACTTCCGTATCCCACTTCTTTGCGTATTGATTCTTCCTAACTAATGTCTTGAACTTCAGCCTACTCTTCTTTTCAGTGTACGACGACATATCCCGCCATCTCAGAATATCTGTGGGGGATTGCTTGCACGTTAGGCGGCTGAGGGTGACAATTTTTTGGCGAACATCGCCACAGGAGACCAAACATGGGTTCATTACTCTCTTTCTTCTCCGAAGAAAAAATTCAGTGCCGCAGTCTCTGCCGGAGTCATAGCGACTGTCTTCTGGGACTGAAGGGGTTATTCTGTTTTATGTCCTCCCTCAAAGGACGGCGATCAATGCGGATGCGTATGATAGTACACTCAGTAAACTGTTGCCACAAAAACGCAAACGAAATTCTGCTTCTCTATGACAATGCAAGGCCTCACACAAGACTATGCCCCCGTGAGGAGCTAACAAAAAGTCATTGGATTGGTCTTCCTCTTCCACCCTATAGCCCGCATGTCGCTACTTACGACTTCCACCCGTTTGGATTGAAGGATGCACTCCGTTGGAGGCAGTACGTGGCCGATGGGGATGTTATTAATGCAGCAAGACGTTGGCCCCGACGTCGAGCAGTAGAGGACTACTCTGAGGATGTACAGGCCCTCCCAGTAGAGTAGCGTAAGTCCGTTGCATTGAACGGAGCTTATGCTGGAAAATGGGGTTTTGTAGACAAAAGAGAGGAGAATAATATGGTGTACTGGAGTCCTGAATAAAACCAACGGGTTTTCAGAGAAAAATTGTATTGCATTACTTAATGAAACCCTTTGTATATGCTGTGTACATTAACGGCATTCCCTGATTAAACATGGTATTATCATTACTCTTCTTTTGCAGCCGTGCACGGCTCGCGTTTATCACGTTTATTTCTGTCATCTTCTATTACGGTACTGCTGCCTCGTTTTATTATTCCAGTTACTGGCGTTACTAACTTCCTGCCTTACTTGCCCGTGAGCGGCAGCAGCAGCGCGTATCGATAAGTGCACTGTCGTACCATCTCTCGAGCGACCGATAGTATTTCTGGGTCGTCTTGTGTCTGCCAGTCAGTTCGGGATGAACCAGTATTGCACTCGGGAAGCAGCAGCAGTGAAGTCGGGGGTTGGAGCGCCGGTGAGGCGCCGACAGCCAGTGCTCGCCGACCGCTGGTGACATACATGAACTGTCCGTCGGACGGAGATTGGAGAGAGACTATCGTTGGTTGGTCGTTCGGTTGGTCGTCTCATCGGCCGACGTATACTTGATCCTTTCACCATTTCCGGGCCTGCAGTTAGGTTATCTTGTCGGTGGGTCCGTTGATTGGGTTGTCGTCTGATCGAGAATGGTTGGGCCGACTGCCTGTCTCACCTAAAGGAGCATTAGTGTTTGAATTCCAGGCCGACCTTCAGAACTTCTGAGCGCCCTTGGGTGTACTGCCTTTTCTTGTTTGTTCTTGTTTGTACTTGCATGACCTCTAGCCGATTTTTAGATTAAGGTTGTTTTGCTCTTCAGGCGTCTGATTGTTTGGGCCTTCAGCCTAATTGAAGAACTATTTTACGTAAAGCCTTTGACATTTTTAAAATTAATGTTATTGAGTCTTAAGTGTTGGGCCTTCAGCCTATTTTGAATTTAAGTTGTTTGCTCTTGCAGTGTCAGATTCTTTGGGAATTCAGCTTAATTGAGGAACTGTTTTAGAATAAGGCTTTGCCTTTTAAATTTCTGATTTTCGTTGAGCTTTAAGTTATTGCCTTTAAGCCGTTTTTAAATTAAAATGGTCTTTCCCTTAAGGCATGAGACTGTAGGGCGCATTCAGCCGCTAATTAAGTTCCAAAACTAAGGCTGTGTTAAAAAAAAAATCTTAGGTCTTGTAATGTTTGATCAAATAAAATATTGTATGTTCGAGTGTAACTGATAGCCGCTTATTTTGGCCCTTTCCACAACTTAAACTACCTGTCCTGTCCTGCGCGTTTAGCAGGGCGTCTCAAAATTGTAGGTGTTATGCTACTTAGGTAGAGCAACCGAACCAAGAGCCATATCCTTACAAGAACCACCATGGTCTCGGATGTTTTCTCGTCTTGTTGTGACGCTGCAGGAAAAGGAAAATTTCAGTGGAAGGCCACGTAATCGTCGTACGATTCGCACGACCGAAACAGGCGAAGTTGCAGTTCTAGATTCTTTTGCAGAAGATCTACACATGAGCACACAATTGTTTAAAGAGGCCGATGGCATTCCTAAAACCAGTATACATAGCACTATGACACGTCACCAGCTGCGTTCTTCACAGGCAGACATATACCAAATAATGCGTTGGAATAATTTCCGGAATCATGTACAGTTCCTTCGGTGAGCATAGCTGCAAAACCCAGATAACCACAGCTTCTGCCATGTTATTTTTAGCTATGAATGTCCTTTCTCAAACAAATGACAAGTCAGCACAAATAACATGCACTAGTGGTCCAGCAAATACCCACGCTATCTTTGACATGTGGAACAATAACGTCTATGGAGAGTTAACATCCAGTGTGGGATGCTCGATACTGCAATTTTTGTACAAGCCATCGTGTTAGATTATGCTATCGTGCTATCGTGTTAGATTATGTCCACCTGCTAAGTAAACAACACTTCCATGATAAACGTTTTTTTTACTTCCCATCTGAATACAAAATTATTTGGGGCGATCAAGATGAGTGTGACGGCCTAAATGTAGCCTCCACTGATAACCTTTCAGATCTGCGATACTCATAGTATAAGCGTGGCTGCACATAGACTTGCAGAAGTGTTGGTATCCGTCTTTCCCAGCTTGTCTAACTGCGGAATGTGTTGTTAACAGTGATAATGCCGACAATTAGTAGCTGAACACAGTATTGTTCCTCGACAGTGGAGAGATCACACGGCCGGTACATATGTAAAAGCAAGAAGTCATGTTGCCGATTTCAGCAACTATACGAGAATTCACCACAAAAAAGGTCCACGCCGCGTGGAACATACTGCATAGTGTGCCGAAGGTACAGAGGAGAAACATTTACAGTTGACAGCCAGATCGCTTGTAGAGCGTGTTATTCAGCTGGTTAACAAATTATTGATCATCAAACAGTTGTAGCGTGTGGCTGCACAATTGAGCAAACGCTTGCGAAAGCAAACACGTAAGTTAAATGACCAAACAGAGTTCTCTTTACTGGTGATCGTATCGCAATAAATATACTAACAAAATTTGTTTACCGACAACGTATCTCGTCAGGTCACGAAGGACAGCTATTTGACGGCCTCTGAAACAACAGGCGCTGCATGTAGAAATACTGTGTGTAATTGAGGTACACGGTAATACATAGGCCTATAGCTCCAAACATCGACAACAAGGTGTGCAAATTTACTCTGTTACGTCCTCATTCATAAACACGCGGAGGGTCGTAGCATTTTCAGGTCTTCGCAACGTATTAGCGAAGTGCAGTTGCAATGATGTTTCTATGATATCTCAGGGTGTGAATCATAGAGCCGCTTCAGTTTCTCACACGTCTGTTCAGAAAATATCTGTAGCAAAGTGACGATCCGCACGATAAGATTTTTCTCAATGCTCACAAATGTCAGGCAAGCACCATCTGCTAAGAAATGCATCCCGTGGTTTCAGAACTGAGCAACATTCGAAACAATATTCAGGACGTCTACTGTGTAATCTACAGCAGTGATTATGCCACGCTAATACCCTTTTCTGTGGGACATCCAATTGTTGAAAAATTATTCGGCTGATTATTTCCTACTGAAATAAACAGCGTGCCGCTCAACAGTAATCGCCACTTGAGAAGCACAGTGCTGTACTAACCATTTCCCTGAAGAACCAGCACTTCAAAATGCTTCTGCTACTCGCTTACTCCTCCTCAAACGTCTAGCGAATGACTTACTGTAATAACAGAAAATATTTTACTTTTAAGTGTTCAGCGTTATATTTTACGAAGCTTCAGATTACTGATAAACTACACAACTGAACTGTGTCTACAAGAGGAAGTGTCTGCTATGGTTGATACACGTCCTTACTAACAACAGAACTTAACATGTACAGGTTTTACGACGACCCAAGACTATCACTGGTGAGACACGAGTTTCATTAATACTGTTGTGCCACATTTCAGAAATTGTTTGTAAGTGTTGTGTATCATTTGATACGTGCTCGCAAAGTTTTCGTTGGACTCACCCTATCATATTTCAGTTTGAAATGAGCGTGTAAGAGTACAGATACAGACACAAACACGACACAAAGTATCGAATCTTAGCCTTACGGATCTCTGCTGGACCCAAATCGCATGTAACTCGGGATTGCTATAGAATGGGCTTAGCTTTTCGTGCTTGCAGGAAAGGTGCGTAAGCAGGTAGTGTGTGAGATTGGCTCAAGAAAATTTGGGGCGCATCTCCTGTTCGCGTGAATAGAGACGTGAATTATCAATTCTGTGATTCAATATGACGCAGTATGGATCAGTACATTTCTTTACGTTTAGAGAACAAAAGTTATTAATCAGTTAGTTACATTTTTCATAGATCATCTGAACCATTCTTATATCGGAATGATGTGGCACATGTCAGTTTACAGCATATTAGAGTATGATTACTGCTAACATTAGTGACCATATTACCACTGTCTTTCTACTCACGCAATTCCACTTACAAAACACGTTATTTATACATTTATTTTTTCTGGCTATACGTTTTTAAGTATCTTAAAGCGCAATGCCTCATTCGGATGAAAATACGAATGTTCTACGATTTCATGTAAAATTGTGTAAAGTTTAAATCAACGTAGGTACAAGATAAAACAAACACATTTTTAAACATAAACTTAAATTTCAAGACGCTCAGGGAATCAGTTACATTTGACAATGATAGTGGCAGGTTAGAGAGCACACGTCACCTAGTCATACGTCTATAGAAGTTATTACAGTGATATGTGCAAGCTGTTCGGAAATGCTCTTTGCTATTACTCCAACGTCGAATCAATACGACAACAAACCACAGGTTAAACGAACAGTTTGTAAAAATTCTCGCAATGACAGGGCAGTCTACAAGCAGTGGGGCAACTACGGACAAGTGTGACATGTTACGAATTTATCATCATCATTATTTCATGTGGTATACTTTGGAGGACACCATATAACTCCCGAGTCTTGAACACCGAGCGAGGTGATATGGCTAACAGCACTGCGCTTTATTTTAGGTGACTTTCAAATCTCTGTCTAGCCGTTAGTAATCAATTTTTGCTTTGTTCCTCTATGCCAATTGAAGCGAGTGTCCAAATGACGTTCTTGAAAAAGACCTAGTCAGTTTCCACCCACATTTCGTCCAATCCAAGCTCGCATTCTGCCTCTAACGACTTTGTCGTTGTCTGTGTGTCACTCCAAAGTCTTCTGTCCTTACGTTACTCCTTCTTCTTGGAAATAATGTTCTCGATATTTTTACGTTTATTACCTCTGTGAAACACAATATCCGTCTTGTGGTGACCGCTGCTCGAGTACGTCGAAAATCTCTCTAACGTCTTTACATTGAAAGCACCTGTCATGAAATGCTCGCATCTGTCTCGTATCATCCTTCACCAAGCATGCTTGATAACGGCCCCAGATCTATGATCAATATTAAGCATCTGTCGAACAAGGGTGTTAGAGGGAACAGTTTGGTCGGGAAACTCATAACGCTGAAGTCATTCGCCATAGTAGTCAAGCACACTAATGACCGCTAGAGCGATGGCTCACAACCTGATAATGATGATTCAGATTCAGGTGATGGTTGCAGTTTGTCTAGCCAACGAAACAGGAGGGGAGTCGAAAGTAACAACGTGTTTCAATGAGCTAGGTTACGTTATTGCTGACTCCGAGCTTCAACCTTACCCCCCCCCCCTCCTCCTCTCTCTCACTCTCTCTCTCTCTCTCTCTCTCAAACATCTCACTACGTTCTAGAACAACTCATGTAACACACCGCACTCTTTGCTAACGACCCGCGTTATCTAATGTTCCGTATATGATAGAAAAGGCATCGACTTCGAAAAATAATACTAACTGAAAAGTGCAAATGGTGCAAAATGATCACCATCGTAAAGATACTTATCGCGCGTAACGATCGTAAAGAAATTTCTTATGGAATAAAGTAATGCTTTGTAGTTAGCTACAACGTTGAATAAGTAATGAAACTGAATGTACTTTACAAATTAAAAAATTACGGTCTCTAGGGCAAAAGCGGGCAAAAGTTACCAATTGTTAATTATTAAAATGAAACTAAAACTACATAAATAATTACTAGCGTGCAGGTTGGCAGTAGCGGAATCGAAATGCACGGGCGCGAGCTTGAATAGAAAGCAACGTATGGTGAAATGCATTTAAGTTAATTAGTGGTACACAGAAATTCTCTGCAGTTAATAAAACCAAATTTACGAAAGTCAGAAACACATGAAATATTGACTTTACTGAAAATTGCATGTACACTTTACCAGCGGTTCGAAGTTAGTTTTACCATGCGCTACTTTTACTTAATCATCTTGAGGTTGAAACACTTTGGTCCGTATTTAATTTAACAAGAGGCAACGGCCTTGCCGCAGTGGATACACCGGTTCCCGTCAGATCACCGAAGTTAAGCGCGGTCGGGCGTGGTCGGCACTGCGATGGGTGACCGTCCAGGCCGCAACGAGCTGTTGCCATTTTTCTGGGTGCACTCAGCCTCGTGATACCAACTGAGGAACTACTCGACCGAACAGTAGCGGTTCTGGTCACAGAAAACCATAATAACGACCAGGACACCGGCGTGCTTCCTACACGGCCCTCCGATGCTCATCCTTGGCTGAGGATGATACGGCGGTCGGATGGTCCCAATGGGCCACTTGTGGTCTGAAGACAGAATGCTTTTTAGTGTTTTAACAATACATATGTTTTTGGATTGGGTCTGCCTTTAGCAAAACACAGTTTTGCTTTTTATTCCAAACATTTTTCACTGCAGTTGCAGCATAATCAATGGGCTTTTATTTTATGGTTTTTTACGACTTGGTGTTGTTTTTTGATGTATTACGTTTTTATAATGAAAGAAACCACACCTTGTGGTAAAAATCCATAAAATAAAAGCCCACTGATGAGGCTGCAAATATAGTTAAACGTGTTTGGGATTAAAAACAAAACTGTGTTTTGTTAAAAGCCGACCCCCAGACCCCATCCAAAAACATATGAATTTTTGCTTAATTGCTAGTGGGTCGCAGTATGAGCACTCACTAAAAATCACTTTGAGCTTCAGTTAATTACTTCTGCGACCAGTTTTACGAGCTGATTGATTTTAAATTAACCAGAGAATTCAATAAAATTCTCTTAGTTAAAATAATGTTATCGTTTTCACTTATAATGCCGTCGGCAATAATGGTGAAAGGATAGGAACCTAATGATGGTAAGTCACATAGGATAATGAGCTAACATTCAAATCAGTTAAAATTCAACTAAAAACACTATAATCTTCAAAATATTGCCACTATGACGCTAGTAAGGAGTGTACTAATAAAGAAAATGGCCCGTACTTGCTACCAGCTGAGTTGCAGATGGTGTGATATAACGCATAATATGACAATAACGGAAGGCAAGAGGCTCCTCTTCAACAACGAGCAACTGTTATTAACTTTTGCCGGCCGCTGTGGCCGAGCAGTTCTAGGCGCTTCAGTCTGGAAACGCGTGACCGCTACGGTCGCAGGTTCGAATCCTGCCTCTGGCATGGATGTGTGTGATGTCCTTAGGTTAGTTAGGGTTAAGTAGTTCTAAGTTGTAGTGGACTGATGACCTCAGATGTTAAGTCCCATAGTGCTCAGAGCCATTTGAACCATTCTTTTGTTATTAACTTTCGGCACACAGGACTCTTCTCCAATAGTTCAATAACCAATTCTACTCGCATGCTTTGTAAAGTGACCAATTACGTGGCCGCACACGCATTTACAACCCTTCGACAATGCCTTTCACTACGCCTTTGGGCGCTGCCACACTGCGTCCATACTTCACCACTGATGACTTACAAGCACTCAGTCTCTTTCTACCCTCTGAGAGCGCTAGCGCACTACACATTGCTACGAGGGCCGTTCAGAAAGTAACTTCCGGTTGATTTAAAAAAATACACCAAGTTAAATAAAAATATTTTAATATATACATCTTACAACTACATCTTTGCACTATTTTTATACATAGTCTCCATAGCGATTGAGGCACTTATCGTATCTCTTCACAAGCTTTGAAATTCCTTCTGCATAAAAATCACCGGCTTGTGCCTGGAGCCAGCCTGTGACCGCATCTTTGAGCTCTTCGTCGTCATCAAACCGCTGTGACCCGAGCCATTTCTTCAAATGCATGGAGAGGTGATAATCACTTGGCGCCAGGTCTGGGCTGTAAGGTGGATGGTTGATAACGTCCCACTTGAAGGACTCAAGAAGGGCCGTTGTTCTGCGAGCAGAGTGAGGACGGGCGTTATCGTGCAAAAAAACGATACCGGAAATCAGCATACCACGGCGTTTGTTTTGTATAGCCCGTCGTAACTTTTTTATTGTTTCACAGTACACGTCTTGATTAATGGTCGTACCACGTTCCATGAATTCAACCAACAACACCCCTTTGGCATCCCAAAACACCGTTGCCATCAGTTTTCTGGTAGAAAAATCTTGCGAGGCTTTTCTTGGTTTGGTAGGCACGCACTTCCCATTTGGCGGGGTTTTCTATTGCAGCACACATTTCAAACTGCCACAAAAACTAAACTAGCGCAGGTACGACGTTCACTCGACCACGGCTTGATGCCGACTGACCTGTTGAGTGCGTGAACGCACAGATGGCGTCGCTACTCCCCCCACAACCCGCACTGTGACCAATCGGAGGTTACTTTCTGAACCGCTCTCGTATATCTGAAAGGTATTCCTCGGGTTTCTACCTCCAAGTTTTACAATATGATTTTTTTGTCGTTTTTCATAAAATCTTTAAGGTTTTTAGCAGTGAAAATGTCCAAAATTAACAAAGTACATCCATATCTCAGAAATTACATCAAAATTAAAAAATTAATTAATTAGTAACTACGAAGCACAGTATTGTAGTGTTGCCTTTTAAACAGAATATTGTTAATACTGAACGTCAGTGCTTCGTCACAATCATTTATTACGATGAAAGAAAATATGTTGAATTTTGCGGCTCAGCATATCGATCTCGAAGGTAACAGTGCCATTTTTCTGCGGGTGACCAATTTCTTTCTTAACACTTCTTTCTTACTGTTTCGGGTTATCAGTCGTCTGACTGGTTTGATGCGGGCCACCACGACTCCTCCTCCATCGACAGGCTCTTCATCTCAGAGTAACACTTGCACCCAACGTTCTCAATTATCTGTCGAATTATTCTAGTCTATGTCTTCCCGTATAGTTTTTATCTTACACAGCTTCCACTGGCGCTATAAAAGTTATTACCTGACGTCTTAACAGACGTACGATCATCCTGTTCCTTCTTCCAGCCAGTGTTATATTCCTGTTCTCGATGAGTCTGCCAAGATCCTCCCCATTCCTTACCTTATCAGTCCGCCTAATTTTCACCATTCTTCTGTAGCGCCACATCTGAAACACTTTAGCGCTCGTCTTTTGGATTTTCGCCATACTACATGCTCCTGACATATATTCCCAGAAATTTCTTCCCCACATTAAGCTCGATGTCTCAAAATTTCTTTTGACCAGAAATGCTTTCTTTCGCGAGAGTAGTCTGATTTATAAGCCCTGCTTGATCTTCTCGTCGTGCGTTAATTCGTTTGCAAGGAATCAATATTCTTTCGCTTCGTCTACTTCATTGTACCTGGTTTTGACGTTATGTCTATCGCTAAACTTATTTCTCCTACTATTCATTACTTTCAACTTTCTTCAATTTGCTCTTACTTCATACTCATTGCTCAGTAGATTGTTTATTCAATTCACCATGTCCTTCATTTCCTCCTCAGTTTGACTGAGGATAGCTATGTCATCAGTGAATCTTATAATTTTACGAATAACGACATTATTTTTATATATCGTCTGGAAGCGACCGTGATTGCATGAATAGATAAAAGGTTTCTTATTTTCCGACCAAAGTGCCATTATCTTTTCTCAACGCATGGCCCTGCTGCACCACAATTAGATCTGAAGGTAATCGTTTGAGACATTCAAAACCGTAATCTGAAAAAAAGAATTGTGATTGTGTTGGAAAATACATATATTTCAGTCTTATCATAGGTATTCTTCACTCTGAATTTTAATCCATTTCCTGAACCTATCTTTTATTGCCGTCACTACTTCGATATATGGACTTAACGGGAGGGGAAGAAGATCGCATCCCAATCTTATACCCTTACTAGTCCGAGCACTTTGCTCTTGATCTTCCATTCTTATGTGCCCTTCTTAGTTCCTACACAAATAGTCTCCCTACAGCTTACACTTTTCTTCCTGAGAATTCAGAACACCGTTCACCATTTTACATTGTAGAACGCTTTCGTAGGTCGACAAAGACTGTAATCGTATCTTGACTTACCTTAAGTTATGCTTGCATTACCAAGCGCATTATCAAAATTGTGTCTCTGATGCCTTTACCTTGCCTAAAGCCAAACTGACCGTCACCTAAGAGGTACTTCCTTGCTAAAGTAAAGTAACTGATAAGTGATTATATCGTTGCCCTGTCAGATATTTGAAATCTCATTTGAATTTAGAATAAATCTTCTTTCTCACCAGTGGCCCAATTTCGTCCATGTCTGACAAATTATTAATGTCTTACCCTTGAACAGTAAAGCTTTCATTCAAAATAACAGCAGCTGATTTACCATTTTTACCGTGTGACAGCAGCCGACAAAGCTTTCCAGCAATCCGAATAAGAAACTCGTTGGTACAATCACACTGATCACTACCGGTTGGGCCACGATGTCGGAAAGGCTAAGCTCGTCGTTTGCGGCCATATTTTGTGATTCATCACGCGGAAGAACCAATTACATTCTGACCTTTTGGCAGTTAGCTGCAATTTGGCGTGGCCAGTTTAATTACACGCATGATCGATTTGAAGTTAGTTTTTTTGTTCCAGATTTATGTCTCGTAGTCTTGGCATGTTCTGAGCTTCCCCTCACCCGAAATAGTCAGGCATCGTTTTTGTCGGAAATACCGGTTCCATTCGAAACAATGCGCCCGCATTTATCTGAAAGTATTTCTATTCATTCTGTGAATAATCAAAACAATATTTCTCGTAGAAGAAAATACGTTTACCTATCCAGAGGTGACGCGGAACACTTCGTTGTCGGAATAAGACATAAATACACAGACGGAAACTATTACACCATGATCCATCTGTCTGGTATTTACCAAACTTCATCTCATAAGTTCGTTAATTAGGTACTTTCGTGTTCCAGGAGTCATTTGTGCTATTTATCATAATGATGTGCAACAAAACATTTTGTATTAAAAATATGACTACCTGATGACAATCTTTTTCCCTTTTGTTTGAAATACATATATGAGTTAGTAATGCTATCCGCCACCTTTCACACATTAGAAAGGAAGGAATTCTTGCGCGGAACAGAAAGAGTTGTTGAGGAGAATTTGTTTCTGTTTGTCTTAAAATTCAACTTCGCTGTCTGTCAGATGTTTTATAACCCTGGGACAAACAATCAAATATTTTGACTGCAGCGTTGTGCACCCCTTTTTTTGCTAAAGACAAGATTAAAGTAGCGTAATGAATGACATCGTTTTTTCTGGTATTGTAAGTATGTGAATGATTGTTCCTTTTGAACTGCTGTGGACTATTTACAAGAAACTTCATGAGGGAATAAAGGTACTGTGAAGTAGTAGTCAAAATGCCTAACTCATTAAACAAGTGTCTATGTAAGATCATCATGGGTGAGCATTACATATATCTCTTACAACAGATTTTAAGCAATGAAGACGTTTTTGTTTCAGATGAATTTCCCCACGACATTTTTCCACAGACATTAGTCAATAATAATGTGTAAAATATGTCGACTTATTAACTTGTCTCTCCCAAGATCAGCAATGTTCAAAGTGCGAATATCGCTGAACTAGGTTGTTTTAGGAGTTCCAAGGCGTGTATCCTCTAGTTTTCATTCTATCAGTGTGGACACGTAAAAACTTTGAAGTTTCCAGTATAGTTATAATCTCCTTTCCACGATTTACACTCATGATTCGTGTTTTATCTCAATATGTCCGGACATGAATACTTTGTGCCTTTTTGAAATTAATAGTGAGACCATTCGCATTACAACTCCAATAATGCTCTTAAGAACGTTATTTACATTTTGTTCTGGTGTTGCATGTAGGTTTGGGATGAATACAAAACTAGTGTGATTCGCAAAAAGAAGGAATTTTACTTGATGTTCGTTAGACGGAAGGTCGTTTACCTACACCGTCGGAAAAAAAAAATTGTACACCTTGAAAGACGACATCGTTTTTTGATCCGATGACGGCATGTGTCACCTGGGGGATAGTAGATGTACAGATAAAGATATAAACGTCGTCCGTCAACAGATAACGAAGATGCATTGCTACCACACCGCCATCTGTGTCTACCTTTCAACAGGGAATGCTCACAGTCAGAAAGCTCAGCATGGTGCATACATGTGAAGCAAGCAGGCAACCATGCCACGGAAATACACGTGCACTTCCTAAAACCAACTGAGCGAGTTTGAAAGGGATGAAGTTGTGGCCTTCCGAGCTGGGAAGGTCCCTTCGGCGAACTGCCACCCAAGTTGTATGTGCTGCATCAGTTGTGCAATGATGCTGGTATCAGTGGTTACGTGAACATCCTCACACCGATGAGTTTCTGGACACCCATGCAGCACTAACACCACCCAGGACGGCAGAGGCGGATCGTGCAGCTACCAGAGAAATAAGACGGCTTGTGAGCCTACACATGTTGACACGAACTGTTGAGAACAGGTTATTAGTGGTGTAACTACGGCAAAGCACACCTCTAGACCCTCTTCCGCTCACGCCATAGCACAGACCCGCACTGCTCACCTGGTGCCATCAAGGGATAACTTGAAATATGGAATGCGTGCTGTGGTCTTCAGCGCTGAAAGCGGATTCTGCCTGCAAACAAGCATTGGGTCTTTGCGGATATGACGTAGACGTGGTGAGCGCTGTCTCGTAGAGTGCATTTGTCCAAGACATACTGCCTCCCCCCACCCTCCAGGCTCCAAGGACGTGAAAATAAAGAGCTTAATCCTCACCCTTTTCAAGAGCTTGTAGCCTTTAACTTCACGGTCAATACATTAAAGGAATAACAGTTTTTTTCAGGTCAGCTCATCAGAGAAGCACTCTGCCTCCCGCCTACCGATACAAAGCGAGACATGTATTTTTTTTAGTTCATAAAACAAGCTTCACTCACGAAATGTGGCACTAGGAAACAACCCGTTCGTACTTCTCTTGCTAATGTAAATCCCTTTTGTTTTCCGCCACACAACGATTCCATAGAGAGTCATCCTCAAGTTGCAGGCGTATCCGATTTTCTAAATTATTAAACTATTTTTCTCTCACTAAGCACGAAAGGTATATACACTGGGTAAATTAATTCAACAAGCTGCGACATAGTCGCGAATTGAACAGTGACCAAAATATAGAATAAATTTCCTTTACTTTACGTCTATTGTCACAATTCGTCATCAGTCTACCGGTTTCGGTCTATAATGACCCTCTTCAGATCTGCAGTAAAAGGTGGAAACACAACCACACTAGCAGATTGTCCACAACTTAAAACAATAAAATAGACCATAATGAAAAGTATTACAGACGTACATGCGAATTTGTGAGCTTTAAATATGAAAAGATATATCTATTTTTCATGCCATCATCCACGATACAAAAACGCTTTCTTCCCCTCAATGATTCGCCTGTTACTTCGTCTGTCTTTTGACGAAAGCGAAATACGTAAAGAACTCAGCATTTTAAAGCAGATCGCAGTAGCTATGACTTTTCTGTAAACAACGCCACGCGCCCTTACAATAGGCTAAAGAAACGTATGACAAACAGCAGGCACACATACTCTCACACAGAAAATAGAACCAGTAAAGAGAGAACGAAAACCATTCCTACGAAATTTAATGTTGAAATGTCCCTGCAAATAGAAAAGTGTATTGGGATATTTGACAGTAGACGCGTCTTTCAGATTAACAAGACCCTTTAACCGCGAGTAAACCATGAACTGAAAAGGACGTTTGACAAATTTGATGGCTGTGGAGTATACAAGATTGATTGCTGTAACTGTGACAAATATTATATCGGTAGAACGGGCCGCTCTTTTAACGTAAGGCATGAAGATCATTCACAGTCACAGAACAAAACTGCTTTGGGACAGCATTTATCTAAAACTGGTCATTCTATAGGAAACATTGAGAATAGTATGCTTATTCTCCATAAGGTGGAAAAAGGCCAGGCTGTTTGTTTGTTAGAAGAGCTTGAAATTTATCTTGAAGCACTTTTTTTTTAATACAGTTTCTTCACCAATGGCTCTCGGTCTTACTGCCTTGGTGGACAGTAAAACTGTTCCATTCGACAATGATGTCATTCCAAAAACATGACTGGAGTGCACGTTGAAGGTGTGGCGGTGGGACTTGAAGTCCCACACAACCCTCCGACAGTGGAAGTTCAGATCGCAGGCAAGTGTTAACTAACTACGAACTATATTACACACCAACAGTGGTGCTTGTCAATGGTCGATACCCATCGAGTGGTAAGGTCAACCATAACGATTCATTAGTGGCCCTAACAGTGCTATCGTTAGCTCTGGTCAGAATCGGAGTCCTCAAGGACGGTGAGAGGAACAGGATGTCAGTGCCAGTGCTAAGGAGGCGTTGTGCCAATGTTTTATAAGCCAGCGACCATGTCGTGTAGGGCTCTCATTCTCTCGCATGGACGTCTTAAGGGTGGCCATGTCCGTTTCCTCATGGAGGATAACTACCCTCGTAAGAGGAGTGCCATGCAGACTCCACCGAAGCACCTTATTCTGCAAGCGCTGGAGGGTCTGCATTCGGGATGACTAATCATAGCCCACGCAGTGGAGCCATAGGTGAGGGAAGGGTGGCCAACCATCGAGTACAGCCGGAGCTTGGTGTCAAGGTTCCGTTCCCTGCTGGTGAACGTTTGGTACAATGCTTTCATCACCTTGAGTCATTTTTGGTTTAAAAATTCTGTATGACGATGGAAAACCAGTGTTTTATCCATCTGGACACTTAGGTATTTGGTATCAGGGGACCACGGGACCTGGACGTCTACGATAGTGATGTTGTGGCGGAGGATGGGGCGCTGTTTAGTGAAGAAGAGTGTCTTAGTTTGGCGGCATTGAGGGCAATCTTGTTGGGACGACACAAGGTCACTCTCACGTCCACCTATCTCTGAAGGCGTGCAATGAGCTGGTCTGTGTTGCGGCCGATGGTATAGAGCGCCGTATTATCGGCGTATTAGGCCAAGTGGCAGTGTGGGAGGACCGGCATAGCGCTAACATAAATGTTAAAAAGGACAGGAGACAACACAGATCCGTGAGGGATACTCATCGACATGCGACGTAAGCTGGAGCGTTGACCATCCTCTCGTGGAGGAAATTATCCACGACCTTCACATAGATGATGGGGGGGGGGGGGGGCTCTGTGTCACTATTTTGTACACAAGATTGTCCTGCCGGATCTTGTCAAACGCGTTTTGCAAAACCAGGAAACCCGCTGGCGTCGACAAGTTGGAGTTAAAGCCCTTGTTGACATGTTCTGTGATCCTAAAAACTTGGAGTTTGGCTGACAGACAGGAAGTGAAGCCAAAGTATCCTAGACGGATTGTCCCAGCCGCCCCAAGAGGCTGGGAAATGCAGTGGAGGATCAAACATTCTAGGACTTGGCCATTGTATTCAGAAGGCTAATGGGCCTGTTGTTAGTAGAGACTGTAGCATCCTTTGAAGGCTTCGGGATGGAAATCATTTTGACGTTCTTCCACTGTGTGTGTGTGTGGGGGGGGGGGGGGGGGGGGAATTGCCAGTTGTGAGACAGTGGTTCTGGATGCTGGTAAATAAGACCAGAGTCTTGTTTAAAATACAATCCAAACCGGGAGCTGATTGCCCATGATTCCGCCAGAGGATCAGTTGGATTTCCACTGGGTACGTAAGGTGAGGGAAAGTCAGAGGTGGTCTCTGTCTGAAATCGGCAACGACCGCTAGAATATCGTGTTCATCTTGGAGCTCATCAGGCGTGGGGTCCTAGATAATCAATTGGTTTTGAGCCTCAAACGCATCGGCCAGAGTTTCTACCACACAGAGGGCATCATAATTTAAGCCATCCACAGTGTGGATGGGATGGTCTTCACTGCAGAGCGCCACAAGGCTTGGACAAAAGCACATTCGGATTTATATTGGAGGAGTAAGGCGGACATCTTGTCCTCCCATTATTCTGTTTTCCGATCGGCTAGCCAGTGGCAGATTCACGCTGGAGATGCTTCATGTGATGCTTGTCCTGAGGTTCACAAAATTGCTTCCACCACCTATGGTAACGGTTCTTCTGGATTTTGAGTTCGCACAAGAGGGGAGGTAAATCATCGAGCGTGGTTAACGCCCTTGTGCCAGTGAAAGTACAGGCCTTCAATTCCTTTGGGATTTTTATACTTAGATAATCAACAACACAAACAAGTTTGGCAGGCGTTGTCAGGTCGACATGTTGCCGAGTGGTGTCCTAAAGGATGCTGGAAAATTTGTCCCAGTCCATGATCGTAAGGTAGAATGGACGTCTAAGAATAGCGCGACGACGGTAAGGTGCAGGAGCATGGAGTTGTGATTAGAGATTAGTTCGTGGAGTGTTTCCAATGAAAACTGCGCCATAATGTTCTTCAAAATGTGCTGAGTATTGTTCTGGATTGTATTCCTGTGGTCCATGGAACTCTACAACCCCTGATGTTCCGACTAGTCGGCAAGACTCAGCACAACCAGGAGCATCTCTGAAGACGTCCAACGTAGCCTTGGACGAAACGTCAGGGATTGGAGAGTTCTATGGACTACGGCCATACAACCCAGAAGAATTCTCAGCAGCTGAAATATCTAGTCGTGAAACGCTTCATTGTATTCTTGAAAGTGGCCACATCGAGAATATCCGGCTGGCAGTCAGTGCAGACTGGTGGGATTGTGGGGGCAATACATCAACAGCACCAGAGGATCTTCTAGGTGAAGGAGGAGTCTGCCCTTGGGATTAGCAACCCGAGAATGCCAAGCCAGATGCTTGGCATTGAGATCTGCCCCAACAATGAGTTTGTCAAAAGATGTCAAGGTACGGAATCAGCTTCAAGAAATGGCAGGTTAGGGCTCAAATAAGCTGCAGCAAAAGTTATACCACCAAGATGGGTAGAAACAGTGACCGCATTAGCCTCTATATATTTGAGTAGTTGGAGAAAATCGTGATTACGGACGAGTGAGTCATATAAAAACACTACTGTGCCCCCTCCTCAGCGATGGAGTCGGTCAGTACGATAGCAAACCATTTTGTGGAGACGAAAATCGTCGGAAGGTTTCACGGGGGTTTCTGATACAAGTAAACTGTACACATAGTGGTCTTGGAGGAAAGTGTTCAGCTCAGTTTTCATAGCTTTAAGGCCTTTAGCATTAAAAATGCAGACAACTAGATCTAGAGGGGGCTGATGATTGTGTGGTGGGCGGTTAGCCATTGTAACAAAATCTGTCAGCCTTTCAGCAAGGGCCATGACCTTAGTGAGCCCATTCTCCGACTGACGGATCTTCTAAGCAGTTTCACGAATGACATCCATAATGTGGGGCCATGTGAACAGAGAGATGACCTGGAGTATCTCCCGCATGCCATCCCGGAAAGAAGCATATGTCTCCACCACTGGGGGAAAATCCTGGATGGGCTGCTTGATCCTGCGACACCTAAGTGTCACTTGTGGGATGGTCATCGGATTTACCCCGTAAGACAGGGAAATGGATGCGGTACCCTGAACGCGGAGATGGCCGAATCGTCCTTGGTTTCCTTAGTGAATGGCGGGAAGACTTCATAGCCTTCTGGTATATATGACAACTCTTCCAGGAATGACTGGGTGTTTGTATTTTCCTCATCATATCATCATCATTCATGAATGTGGCGAGATTTGGCTGAGCAAAGGTTGGGAATTTGTATGGGCGCTGATAACTGCGCAGTTGAGCGCCCCACAAAACCAAACATCATCAAAATTTCCAGGAAGCCAAACGGTTGTGATCGTGAGCAGCGCCCAAACAACGGGCACACGTGGGTTGTTCTGAGGCTTTAAGCACTAATTTTTCATAAGCACTAAACGCCTCTGTTTTATATATCTTGTTGACAGTTTCACATAGTATAGAGTGCCTTACATATTTACTTCGGTTTCTTACATTGTGCCCATAACTCCATTGCTTTCTAGTTGCTTCTCTGTTTATATAATACACTTAATTAGCTAGATAGTCTTGCTCATACACTGATATAGGGTTTTATCATCCTTTTTTTGGAACGGAGTCCCTAGGGTACGAGTGGTCCTCTGGTGGCCACGGTCCTCTAACCACTTCTCGCCTATACAGCGTTCTGGCGTTAGCGCTGACAGTGGGCGCTGATTACGTGCGGCAATCTGTTTTGATTCATTGCGCTTCTTTAGCTACGTGTTTTGTAATTTTTTATATTATTATGTGTACTCGAGATGCTGTTTATTATTTATGTGATTACCTATAACATCGCTACTTGAGTGGATTTCAGTTACGTCTCATAACATTTTCCTTTTTAACAATCTAACTTCTGTCATGTTTTATTTCATTGGTTTTATTACACTAATGTCTCTTACACATAGACCCATTACAAGCTACAGTGACTGTATCCCCCCTTTATTTTACATTGTACAATTAATCGCCTACAGCAGCGGCATCTGGCGAACTTTCAACACAAACATTTTGTGGCTATTGCACGGCAGTTTGCTTTGAACAGTAGCGCTGCTGACAAGGTGACTGAGTTGTGGTAAAAATTGCTGTTTTGAAGAGCGCGCCGTAGCGCGTTGTGTGAAAAAGTCGCCCTCCATTTCTGGCGGTGGCGCTGCTGTGGCAATCGCAGTTTTGGTGTCTCCCTCTTGTGGGAAAGGGGAAAGGTTGCCTGTTCACGTGCATTTAAGGGGCACTACGAGCTCGCCAGGGGCATTCGAGGGTTGGATTCCCTCTCTTCTTCATCGAAGGGTTTCACTGCCTGGGCTACTCTCAGGGTGCGCCTTCGACGTGGAAGATTCCTGCCGTGTCGTCTGCTTGCCGCCGCCGCCGCCGCCGCCGCTTGGTCGCCGCATTCCGGTCCTCGCCGACGCCGTCGCCGCCTGCCGGGGCTCGCCGCCCCCGCCTGGTCGCCGCCTGCCGGTGCTCGCCGCCGCCGCCGCCGCCTGCTGATCGCCACCGACGCCGCTGCCGCCGCCGCCGCCGCCGCCGTCGCCGCCTGCCGGGGCTCGCCGCCGCCGCCGGTGCCCGCCGCCGTCGCCGCCGCCGCCATCCGGTGCCCGCCGCCGCCGCCATCCGGTGCCGCCTGGTCGCCGCCATCGCCGCCGTCCTGACCCTGGTCTACGGCCGTCTTCGTCTTCATCCGTCTTCGTCTTTGTCTGTCCCCAGTTTCTGTCCTCTCCTCTTCGTTCTGTTCGTTCTTGTTTCTCTCTCCCGTCATGTCCGCCCCCACCACCACTGTCACTACTACCACCACCGCCATTGTCTATACCTCCCCTTCCGCCGCCTCCACCACTATAACTTGGTGTGCCCAGTCCCACCCCCCTCCTTCCATTCCACCTCTCCTCACTCTCCCTTCACCCTCTATCTTTGTCGCCCCCTCTCCCGCTTCTTCCTCCCGCTCCTCTCGTTCTGATCCCTTCCCTCCACTCCCCCAGCCTGTCACTGCAGCTCCAGCTCGGGTGGTGGCCCGTCGGGCCACTGCCCACGCCCAGCTCTCCCCATCACCTTCGCCATCACCGCCGCCACTGCCACCGTCATCGTCATCGTCGCCGTCGCCTTCACCGTCACCGTCACCATTTCCGGCGCCGACTCCGGCCCCGGGACCTGCCCCTCCCCGCCACATTCCCGTTGTTCCCATCCCCCACACCTCCTCCACCGCCGTCAAGCGCCCCGGTGGCACCCCTGCTTCCTCTGCTTCCAAAAAGGCTGCGCCTCGTCCTCCTTCCCCCACCCATGATGCCATGGAAGTCTCCCCGCCTGTCCCTGCCCCCTCATCATCCTCCTCTCCCCCTTCCTCCTACCGCTACCTCCTCTCCCATCCTGATCCCTCTCTCCTTGAAGCCCGGAACCTCACCCTCTTCCTTCGCCAGCATTGTCCTGGTGCCCCCATCTCCCTCCTCACTCCTCGCCGAGATTCTGTTCTCATCTCCTCCCCCAGCCCAACCCTCCATACTGACATCCTCTCCCGTCTCCCCATCACCCGTTTTGGTCCCAACGCCTCCCTTACCCCTGCTCCTTCTCCATCTCCTACCCGCCAACCCCAACCCCCGCGTCGCCCGCCGACCCTCACCGCTGTGATCACGCGGCTCAGTCCGTCGATCACGGAGGAGGAGGTGTTGGCGGAGCTCCAGGCCCATCCCACGCTGGAGGTGCGGGCGGTCCGCCGCATTTTCAACTCGGCCGGCCCCACCCGCCTTATGCGGGTTTTCTCTGAGGACGCCCCCTCCATTGACCGTCTCCTGAAGGAGGGTGCCCTCCTCTTCCACCAGCGGCACAAGGTCGACCCTTCCCGTTCCCCTCCTCAATCCCTGCGCTGCCAGAGGTGTCTGCGCTATAATGCGCACCCCACAGCTGAGTGCCGCGAGGCCCCCACCTGCCCGCATTGTCGGCAGGCGCACTTCCTCCGGCAGTGCCCTAACCTCCAATCCCCTCCCTCCTGTAATACCTGCAATCTCCCTCATCCCACCTACTCCCAAAAGTGTAAAGCCCGACCCCCTCCAACCACTCCTGAACTCACCGTACCTGTCCGTCCTCTGGACGCCCCCACCCCTCCTGGCAATTCCCTTCGTCCCCCACCCACCGCTGAGGACATCATCAGGTTCCTCACCATCGTCCTCCAGAATGTTCATCCCTTTCAGCGCCCTCACACCCTCCAGCAGATCTCCCTTGCTGCCCGTTCCATCTTCCAACTCAAGATGTACGCCACCTACTCCAACAACCAGGCCCATTTCACCTTCTCCCGTCTTGACACCCTCGTTTAAATCCCAGTCATGGCGCAACAGCAACGTATCCTTTTCAACAACATCCGCTCCCTTCCCGCCAACAAAAACCTGTTCCTGCACACCCTTGCCACCCACCGCGTGGATGCCTTCCTCCTCAATGAAACCTTCCTGCAACCCCACCACACAGTCCACACTTCGCCCTACCTCCTCCACCGCTCCGATAATCCCCTCCCGATTGCGCGTGGCGGAGTTGCCATTGGTCACCACCGCCAGATCCCCGTTCGGCTCCAACCTCTCCTTCCCGACCCCACCGAACACCTGATCCTTAGTCTCTTCTTCCCCGGCCTTACCGTTACCTGCGCCACCATCTATGTCCGCCCCAACGCTCCTATTCCCTTCGACTTCCTCTCCCACGTCGATCGTACCTTTTCCTCCTACGTGATCGCCGCCGACCTCAACATCCATAGTCGTTCCGCTGCCCAGTTACGGCGATGGCATCGGTTCCTCTCCACCCTTCAAGGTGACCTCGTCCCCATCCCCCGGCATACCCGTCCTGAATCCAACTCCTCTCCTGATGTTATCCTCTCCTCCCCCAACCTCCTTGGCCGCATAACGGTGGATGTCCTGGAGCCTATTGGTAGCGACCATCTCCCTGTCCTCCTCACCGTTTCAGACGGTCGTCGCCCTCGCCCCGACCCTCGTACTGACCCTCCCCCTAAGTATGTCCACGACTATTCCCGAGCCGACTGGAATGCCTACCGGGATACCCTTTCCACCCAGGTCGATAGCCACCCTCTCACCTACTACCACCCTGACGATGTCACCCATGCCGCCTCCTTTCTCCAGCGGACCTTGTCTGAGGCCGTGGAGGCCCACGTTCCTACTGTCGCCATCCACCCCCACCGTCCTACCTTACCCCCACAGGCCGTTCTCCTCCTCCGTGAATCCCGTCGTCTCTACCGTGCCTTCCTCCGCAAGCATGACCCGGACACACTACGACGCCACCGGCGACTCCAGCGACACGTTCGTAATTTGCTCGCGGCTAAGAAACGCCGGGACTGGCGACAGACATGCACCCGTTTAAATGCAACCCTACCAATCAACTCGTCCAAGTTCTGGTCGGCCTTCCGTCGCCTTACCGGAACTAAACCCTCCCCCTATTATCCTCTTCTCCATGATGATCACCCTTTCCCTGACTCCCTTAGTAAGGCCAATCACTTTGCCTCCTACCTCTCCGATGTATTTTCCGTCCCCGATGACCCCAGTTCGATTACTCCCTCTTCCCAGATATCCGCGATCGAACTGACACCTCTTCCCCTCCCCTCGCTCCTGGCTTCCAGTACTTGGACAACATTACACACACGGAACTCAATGCCCCTATCACTACACAGGATCTCATTGCTACACTCCGCACAAAACGCAACACCGCTCCTGGTCACGATCGTGCCACCTACCGTCACCTTCGTGAAGCTCCTGTCTCTTTCCTCTCCACCCTGGCCAGGCTCTACAATGTAGTCCTGTCCACCGGTTACTACCCCGACCTGTGGAAAACCTCCCGTATCCTCATGTTCCTTAAACCTGGCAAACCGCCGTCCGCCGTCTCCTCCTACCGTCCCATCAGCCTTACCTCGGTCTTCAGCAAGGTCCTAGAATCTATCCTCACCCGCCGCATCCACCAGCATCTCCGCCAGCACCGCCTCCTTCCCGTCACCCAGTGTGGCTTTCGGCCATCCTTCTCTTCCGACGATCTTCTCCTTCACCTCACTCATCTCCTTTCCGAACAGCTTAATTCCCGTCGCTCCGCCATCTTCCTCTCACTTGACCTCGAACGCGCTTATGACCGCGTCTGGCATTCCGGTCTCCTCTTCAAGCTCCAAACCTTTGCCCTTCCCATTAACTACGTCCGTCTGATCGGTTCCTTTCTCTCCCGCCGTCCTTCCTATGTCACCATCCATAACACCGATTCCTACACCTTTTTCCCCTCCGCCGGTGTGCCCCAAGGCTCCGTCCTCTCCCCCCTTCTGTACCTTTTGTACACGGCAGACATGCCGCCGCCGTCGCCCCCCGTCCACCTCCTCCAGTTTGCCGATGACACCGCCTTCCTCGCCCTTGCCCCCACCCTGCAACGCTCCCAACGCCTTCTCCAATCCCATCTTGACCGGTTCACCACTTGGTGCAACCAGTGGTTGCTCAAGGTCAATCCCTCCAAAACCCAGGCGATCATTGTAGGCAAAACCACCCCTTCCTTCCGCCTCCTTGATTTCTATCTCACCGTCTATGGCCGTCCTATCGCCCTCACTCCCACCCTTAAGTACCTTGGCGTCACCCTCGACCGTCGCCTCTCCTGGACTCCCCATCTCCAGACAATCCAAGCCAAGGCACGTTCCCGACTCCGTCTCCTCAAGCTCCATTCCGGCCGCACGTGGGGTCTGGACCCCTCCACAATCCTCCACACCTATAAATCCCTCATCCGCCCTATCCTTTGTTACGCCCATCCAGCCTGGATCTCCGCCCCCCCTACCTTCTATAAATCCCTCCAAATCCTTGAACGCCATGCTCTCCGCCTTGCCTATCGCCTCCGTCTCCCCTCCCCCACGCGGATCCTGTATGATCTCATCCCCTTCCCCCACCTCCTCCTTTTCCTTGAAAGGATACGTATCCTGTACACCTCACGTAAACTTGATCCTCCTCACCCGCTCATTTCCCCGATCCTCTCCCACCCCCGCCCGCTGCCGCGCCTGTATTCTCACGTCCCACCCGGTCTCCATCTCTCCACCCTCCATACCCTCTCCCAAGGTGGCTTCCGCCAGCTCCCTCTCCCTGATGATGTCCTCGTCCCCTCCATCTACCCCTCCTATCAACTTTGACCCTGCCCCGCCCCCCACTTCCCGTGTCCTTTCCTTTCGGCACCCTCCCTCCCTTCTCTTCTCTTCCCTTCTTTGTCCGTCTCCCTGTCCCCTCCCTTCCCCCTCTTCCCCCAGGCTTCCTCTCCCCCTTACTCCCTCCCCCCTATCTCCCCTGCCCGTGGCATCTCTGCTCTCCCCTCTCGCTCTCCCACTCCCCTTCCTCCTCCTCCTCTCTTGGCAGGTCCCCGGACTCGCACACGTATAGTGAACATTCGCGCGCCGGAGATCGTCGCCTTTTGTGTCTCGTGTGTGTGACGACGTATAGTGTTTTTGGTGTCCGCCGTCCCACTCCTACGTTCACTTGTGCCGTCGGACTCATCAGTGTTTTGTGCGCCGTGCCGACGTGTTTTCAGTGTTGTTATCGTCACATGTGAACGACTCCGTGTTTTTTATGTCTCTGTGACCTCTCTCTTTTGCCCGTCACTTTGTTCATTGTCATTCACCATGTTTTATACTCTTGTAAAACGCTATGGCTGAAGAGCGGCGTAGTGTGCCGCTGCCAGCCTACCTGAGTTGTACATGTTTTAAAATAACAATAAAGTAAAAAAAAAAAAAAAAAAAAAACTCGCCAGGGGTCAGTCTGGGTCAGTCTCTCGTCCTCAGATTGCTAGTCTGTCCCTCGTCCGCGTTTGTTAGGCAGTTGTGTCTGTCGTTCGGATCAACTTTTAAAGCCGGCAAAATGAGAGTCTTTTCACTCCGCCAGTAAGATAGCTCAGCGAGTGGTCGCCAGGTCTGGGCTTAGTTCCTGCATCTGAGTCTGCGCGTTAGGCCGCCAGTCTGCTCGAGTTTGCTCAGGCAATGGTCATTGGCGGTTGGATCGATCGGTTGGTCGGTCGCGCACTGAGACACAAGATGACTTCTCCGTCTTGAGCGTCGGCGCATATGAGCTCGCCACGTGAGTCCAGTGGGCCGCGGCGTATAGCCAGGGATACTGACTTCGCGGTCGACAAGAGAGCAACAGGAGTCAACCCACATCGGTCTGGCCAGTGCGAGCTGCGACGCCGTGAGACGGGAGATCGGCGCTCCTTCCTTCGTCCGTTGAAGCGGCTGGCAGCGGACGGTTCGGGAGAGCGATTAAGGGGGTGCTGCGCCAGGTCTTCTCGAGAAATCGTAGTTTATTAGAAGTTAAGTGATTGGTGATATGTTGTTTGATTTACTCTTGTTAAATTCTACTTGTTTTCTTGGTGAGATCACCAGCCGTTTTGCTTTGGGGTCGTCCCACCATTCTTCTCCGTTTGCCCACCCACGGGAAGGTGGTTGATTATAAATTGGGTGGTTGGTTTTTCCGTTGTGGAGTAGGGGAGGGTTAGAGCAACCTGCGGTTCTGGTTGTTCTGCAATCTCTCTATCAATCTACCGTACGTTAGTAGCTGCCTCTGTCAAGTTTGTCGTATTTGGTGTGTTAACGAATTTATTGCATGGAGTGTAACGGCCTAATACCTTAAATGTGTTTTGATCTTTGGAAACTTTGATATAATTGCCTATGATATTGAGAGGCGGTGTCTGTGTACTGTAGAGCATCTTAACTATTGTTTGGCCAACCTTGTAGAATTTTATATAAGATTGCATTTCATGGGTTTTATTTAAATGATCATTTTAGTATATAAAGTTGCCTACCATTCAGCATAAGACTTTTCTTAGAAGTCAAAATGAAGTTGCACCTTCGGTGGCAAGGTTAATATTTTAATTGTTAGTGTTTTGTACCATTTCCATCCCTCCTGCGGCGGGTGCATAGTTTGTGTGCTCGTGTAAATTGTTAAGGCTCTTAGTTTAAAGTTATCTCGTGTGTTGCAGATATGCACCAGTGTAGTCTTTCAGAGGCTGTTGTGAGCGGTCGTAACTACGGCCGTGTCAAAAGGGAGTGGCAAAGTTCTCTGCCCAAAAGCTCATAAGGTCAAAACCTGTTTCTTTCTACCTCTGAATAAATTGTAACTTTGATATTTAGAGGGTGCTCTCTGATTGTAATTTTAAATCTGTTTCTTTTAAAAAATGATTTTAGGCACCATTAAAGTGAATAAAATTCCCATTTGTTAAAAGGAATTTGGTTATGATTTCATCAGTTACTCCCTAGCAACTACTTCCATGCTTACATAGTGTGATTTAATGTGTTAATGTTCTTGAAGAATCACTAGTAAATAAAATAAATTCTTAAGAATGTTCCTTGAAAATAAATCACGGTTCAGTGACTCTTGTATATACAATTATTTTTATAAATTTGACGATGCTGGCGCTGATTTTATGTTTAGCACTTGACGATGCCACTATGGCTCCAGTGTATTAGCACATGTTTTCATAAACATATTTAACGCGCAAAAATGAACATGTATGTCAGTAATACTTTTCATTAGGGTCTATTTTATTGTTTTAAACCGTAGACAACCTGTTACTGTATTTTTGTTTCCCAAATTTTGCTGCAGATCTGAACAATATCATAAGAGACCGAAACCGGTAGTCTGATGACAAAAAATGTGTGCTCATAGACAAAAAGTAAAGGAAACTTAAATAAATTCTAGTTTTGTAAGAAAGTATTATATTGAGCCAGAGATGGTCAAATGTAGTATCGGTTGTTTAGTAGCGTTGCTGCTCAACAGCAGTCGCTGGTTCAAAGTGTTATGGGTAATGTGTTAGAGAAACTTCAGATCGAGAGATGTATGGAGTGCAAAGACGTGTTACATCTGATGTGTGCTGGATTATACTTACTCGCTACGGATAGTAATGACTTTCTTATTTGCAAAATGCTATAATGTTTGCTAACTGTAAAATGAATCTCAACAGAAGTAGGAAATAATTTCGGCAAAGAAAGTTGTTTTGTTACTAATGCAATGCGCGTATTCCTAATTGATGACTGAGACAATGTATAACAGTCATATCCAATGATTTTGTAAAACTAATTGTTAATGCGTAATCAGTTTATTGAGTGTGTTAATTGTGAGCATTATTCATTTTCACAGAGTCAAAGAACAAGTTTTAAGGTTAGTGGCATATTGTTACATACCCCAAGTCAATAGCACTTCCGAGATCCACGTTATTTTTAACTATTTTTCTACTAAAGTTATTGTCTTAGTCATATTCGATTTAATTAAAATGTATGCTAAGCAACAGCCGTGCGCAATAGCTATACAATTTAAAGTACTAACACAGAGCAGTGCGAAGAGCATTACCATTGCGCAGATGAAGGTAATTTTATTATTTCAGGAAGAGCTATCATTAAGCACAGGGACCATTATTTTCAAACTGATCGGTTTTTCTGTTATTACCATAGCCAATTTCAAATCAATAGCGTGGCATCAGATTCAGTTACGTAAATCCATACAGTTTTAGTTTGGTTTAAAGTTATTGACAGTTTATGTTCTCGCAGCTAAATTAAATTTACATTCTCGCAGACAGAAAAATTCAGTACAGGCAAAGCGCATAAGCGAAAAGATAAAATCCACGTTAACATCCCACTCCCATTCCAACAGTTGTGTTTGAGATTACTGTCACTTACGTAATTTCAATCATATTTCACACGTACATGTTTAGACCATTCAACAAATTTTCTATTCCCGTCAGCAAACGCAAGACACACGGGAGATTTTAGACTGACGACAGGTTACATGACGTAAATATATACTTATTTATCATAAAAGCAACAATAATATTGTTACATAAATGTATGATTGCTTCATGTTAAATGCTGCTGAGCGCATGACGCCGAGTAGTCTACAGTAATAAGGAAATGTTATCCAATATTCTGAGACATTAAAACCAGAACAGAAAAAATATGGAAAAAACGTGATTCTGAAATATTTTCCCGACGACAACAAAACAGAACGTCAAGTAGTGAACATCAGTACTTTTCAGTAGCGCCTGTTAACGTTAAACGTAGGAGGGGAACTGATTTTTGTACGAGACCCACTGCGTGCTACGCATTGAATTTGGTTCCTTTTCTAGTAGTTTCAAAATTTATTATTTCTGTAGTAATTTTTCATTACGTAAATGTTTCTCATGATGGAGGAAACAATCTTCAAGTAGCACGCAAACAAGCTTAGCGTAACGTATTTTTTTTGCAAAGAAATGCTTTCCAGTAGCAAAAGAAGTTACAGCTAAGCGGCATCTGTGAACTGTTTACGTAGTGGACATGACACGAATAAGAAACGAAAGGTTACTTAATTTCGGAAATTCGTACGCGTTGTTATGGTTAAAACTAAGTTTGCAAGAACAACCGTGGAAAGTTAAGACGAAGAGAACACTTTAGGTACTATACCCAAGACTAATGTCGAAAACGTTCACGGTAACGATAGCGATGTTGCCGCGCCACCAGGTGACGCAACATCTCAGCCGGAGAGCAATCCAGTTCCAAAGTAACAAACTCTACACCTGACCCTTTTGTACGCCTATGTGAAAGGATAGAAGTTGTACTCAATCAAAAACTTGATGAAAACCATCAAAAACTTGATAAAAGATTCTGCGGAAACAATCAAAGACTTGACAACACTTCAGCAACATTGGCCTTCACTACCGATGTTAGTAATCTTACCCAGTTGCAGCGCACTTTGAAAACAGATGTTGGGAATCTCGTCATTGAAGTGTTACGCGGCGATCTGGAAGGAATAACTAATGACATTTCAACAATGAAAACTACAGTAAAGTACATACAAGATTAAATTTTAAAAACTCAGGATTGATTTTGATACAATGCGGTTATAACACACAACAATGCAGTCTACAGTTCAACAATCAAACAAATAGACGACATAGGAACAAAACATGAGAAGCAAGTTGATGTTATCTTACGAGAGAAAGAGACTTTAATTGATAACAGGTTAGAGACAGAGCTACAGAAGGCTGTTGAGCAAACGATTACCCATGTGTACACAGAACAAAATATGTCTGTATTAAAGATACAAACTGATTAGGTCAGATACAAAGAACACTTACACGAGGTGTGCGTAAGTGGAAAGATTATGTGCAAACACAAACTGGAGAAATATGAAGAAGAATGGAACAGCTTTATGGAGCAAGGAAGGAATGAGAATATCTATACAGGTAAGAGTAATGATTAATCTTATAGTACTGTTTCTCATGCAAGTGTATGTGCACCAGGTGCAGTAGCTCGCACATAGAACCACAAAACGCTGTTGCACGAAGTGGGGTGACAGACACCAGACTATCATCAGTTATAAGAGAAGAACGGCTTCTGCAAAACCGACAATTCTAAGAGTTCGTCCCATAAAAGAAATATATTCATCCAGTTTCATTCGTAAAACATCTTAGAAGCGTGTCGCCTAGAGCTTGGTCTGAATAACAAAATATCCAGTATGTATAAGGTTTTGTACAAGGTGATGCAGTGCTTAAGGTATCCGAGACGGCAGAGAGCAGTTTACACATCAGCACAAACTGAAAGTGCATTTCTTGCAAAATACTGCTATCGTTGTGGCAAGAAAGATTCAGAAAACAAGTATTTAGTCCAGAGCCATACAACATCACGCAGAGTTCGTTAAAAAAGTAATTCGAGAGGTACACAAATAAGACTCGCTTCTGGGGTTACCCTTGGCTCTTAGTGACGTTCTAGACATTTTCAGAATAAATTGCATTTCACATTAGAGAAAAACTGGTACACGTCCTAGAAACTAATCTGCAATATTTTTTCTCGGTCCCTAATTCTATTGACATAAACTAAGATATGGAGGCTAGTAATAACAATGATAACCAGAATGAGTGTCTTAATGGTGGAGGTTGATGACAGTCTACGCCCACGTGGCCGCAGTTTCACGGCAGGAATTACGGGCGCTTCCTGAGTTTGTTGACACACTTCAGAGTGCACCGATGTCGGTACCTGTACTTTCCACCGGCAACTCTCCGAATTGTAAAACGAAACGTAGGAATGACGACAGCTGTCACCCTGGTCATTCGAACCAAGGCAACTGGAATGATCAAAAGAACAGACGTCAGTGGAGACCATCGACTAATAGTCACTCAGAGTGCAGTACGAACAGAATTTTCGGAATCCACAGTGGAAGTAGCACTAGGGAAACCAGCCACAATTTAAGAAGGGGAGAAATACAAATACCACCAATCGAATACGGCCCGGAACCTGAATGGCGACCCACAAAGGGGAATTCGAAATCCAGCGGTCAATATAATCGAGATCACCGATAATACATATTCAGTGGCTATGAATATGTTAACTAGAATTGGTCATATTACTCCCTCCGATGCACTCCTTTGATACCAATATATTCAAACCCTTCTGAAAAATATAAGCAAAACCATTGCAGTACTTCCAGCACGGAAAGACAAAGAAAATTAATAGCAGAGAAAATGCTTGTGTAGTTAATACTGAGATCAAAAAATAGTAAGAAGAAAATAAGACTAGAGATTAGAGCAGAAGATTAAAGAACAAAATCAAAACAACACAAACATACTGACGATCTTCTATCTTCTACACTGTACTTAAGCAGAACAAAAATTAGTATAGTTATATGGCTAATTATAAAAATGAAACTGGGCTAGGATACATTTGTGACTAGCAGGTAAGAAGCGAGGAAATGTAACTGTCGATTAAGATAGTATATTGATCTCAGTAGATTAGATTAAGTAATAGAGGAATCTAGACTCTATGGGCACGGACCTTACAAAGTATTGTACTACTTGTTCATAAACATGAGTGGAAAAAAGATGAGTCGCAATATTGACCTCCTTAAAGGAATGGAATACAGGAAACGATACAAGGAGATTTTTTCCTTGCTTTTGCATAAATATAACTAATACATGCTAGTTTCATTGATCATATTACTCTTCACAAGGGTTAACTGTTCTGAACTTATAAGAAGTACGAATACTATTAAGCACAACAGTTCAATTTTACCTTTATTTTTAAGAGATATACGTGAGTGCTCTAGTCTAAAATTTGGAAATGGAAGACAAAACCACTTCTGACCAACAGAAGAGTATAAGCACAAATTACTTGAGAATAACCAGCAATGAACTGTGTTTCATAGAGAGGGGCAGTAACCAAACATTTATTCAATTTTTTGCATATACCGGTGCTCTGACAGAAGCGCATACAAGAGAATAAAGACACATGAATACATGAAGCGGCACGACAAGAACTCAGCTTTAGGGCACACTGTTTTTATTTAATCGGTATGATCTACGCAAAAATCCGCTGCGGGGGTTGTTATAAAGATAGGTAAAAGACACACGCCGGAAGCGGCTACAAGGGTAGCGGAGTACGTGTGGAGTGCACATGGGGGTTTTTTAGGTTAGAGAATCCCCTCCCTAGGCCCGACAAGACGCCTCCTGAGACGCGGCAACGTAGGAGTAGGCAAAATGCAACAGGGAATAACAATATTAATGTGCTAATAGTAAACTGCAGGAGCGTCTATAGAAAGGTCCCAGAACTGCTCTCATTAATAAACGGTCACAACGCCCATATAGTACTAGGGACAGAAAGTTGGCTGAAACCAGACGTAAACAGTAATGAAATCCTAAACTCAGATTGGAATGTATACCGCAGAGACAGGCTGAACAGTGAAGGAGGAGGCGTGTTTATAGCGATAAGAAGTGCAATAGTATCGAAGGAAATTGACGGTGATCCGAAATGTGAAATGATTTGGGTGAAGGTCACGGTTAAAGCAGGCTCAGACATGGTAATTGGATGTCTCTATAGGCCCCCTGGCTCAGCAGCTGTTGTGGCTGAGCACCTGAAGATTAATTTGGAAAATATTTCGAGTAGATTTCCCCACCATGTTATAGTTCTGGGTGAAGATTTTAATTTGCCAGATATAGACTGGGAGACTCAAACGTTTATAACGGGTGGCAGGAACAAAGAATCCAGTGAAATTTTTTTAAGTGCTTTATCTGAAAACTACCTTGAGAAGTTAAACAGAGAACCGACTCGTGGCGATAACATATTAGACCTTCTGGTGACAAACAGACCCGAACTATTTGAAAAAGTTAACGCAGAACAGGGAATCAGCGATCATAAAGCGGTTACGGCATCGATGATTTCAGCCGTAAATAGGAATATTAAAAAGGATAGGAAGATTTTTCTGTTTAGAAAAAGTGACAAAAAGCAGATTTCAGAGTACCTGTTGGCTCAACACAAAAGTTTTGTCTCAAGTACAAATAATGTTGAGGATCAGTGGACAAAGTTCAAAACCGTCGTACATTATGCGTTAGATGAGTATGTGCCAAGCAAGATCGTAAGAGATGGAAAAGAGCCACCGTGGTACAACAACCGAGTTAGAAAACTGCTGCGGGAGCAAAGGGAACTTCACAGCAAACATAAACATAGCCAAAGCCTTGCGGACAAACAAAAATTATGCGAAGCGAAATGTAGTGTGAGGAGGGCTATGCGAGAGGCGTTCAATGAATTCGAAAGTAGAGTTCTATGTACTGACTTGGCAGAAAATCCTAAGAAATTTTGGTCTTATGTCAAGGCGGTAGGTGGATCAAAACAAAATGTCCAGACACTCTGTGACCAAAATGGTACTGAGACAGAGGATGACAGACTAAAGGCCGAAATACTAAATGTCTTTTTCCAAAGTTGTTTCACAGAGGAAGATTGAACTGTAGTTCCTTCTCTAGATTGTCGCACAGATGTCAAAATGGTAGATATCGAAATAGACGACAGAGGGATAGAGAAACAATTAAAATCGCTCAAAAGAGGAAAGGCCTCTGGACCTGATGGGATACCAGTTCAATTTTACACAGAGTACGCGAAGGAACTTGCCCCCCTTCTTGCAGCGGTGTACCGTAGGTCTCTAGAAGAGCGTAGCGTTCCAAATGATTGGAAAAGGGCACAGGTCATCCCCGTTTTCAAGAAGGGACGTCGAACAGATGTGCAGAACTATAGATCTATATCTCTAACGTCGATCAGTTGTAGAATTTTGGGACACGTATTGTGTTCGAGTATAATGACTTTTCTGGAGACTAGAAATCTACTCTGTAGGAATCAGCATGGGTTTCAAAAAAGACGGTCATGTGAAACCCAGCTCGCGCTATTCGTCCACGAGACTCAGAAGGCCATAGACCCGGGTTCACAGGTAGATGCCGTGTTTCTTGACTTCCGCAAGGCGTTCGATACAGTTCCCCACAGTCGTATAATGAACAAAGTAAGAGCATATGGACTATCAGACCAATTGTGTGATTGGATTGAGGAGTTCCTAGATAACAGGACACAGCATGTTATCCTCAATGGAGAGAAGTCTTCCGAAGTAAGAGTGATTTCAGGTGTGCCGCAGGGGAGTGTCAAAGGACCGTTGCTATTCACAATATACATAAATGACCTGGTGGATGACATCGGAAGTTCACTGACGCTTTTTGCAGATGATGCTGTGGTGTATCGAGAGGTTGTAACAATGGAAAATTGTACTGAAATTCAGGAGGATCTGCAGCGAATTGACGCATGGTGCAGGGAATGGCAATTGAATCTCAATGTAGACAAGTGTAATGTGCTGCGAATACACAGAAAGATAGATCCTTTATCATTTAGCTACAAAATAGCAGGTCAGCAACTGGAAGCAGTTAATTCCATAAATTATCTGGGAGTACGCATTAGGAGTGATTTAAAATGGAATGATCATATGATGTTGATCGTCGGTAAAGCAGATGCCAGACTGAGATTCATTGGAAGAATCCTAAGGAAATGCAATCCGAAAACAAAGGAAGTAGGTTACAGTACGCTTGTTCGCCCACTGCTTGAATTCTGCTCAGCAGTGTGGGATCCGTACCAGATAGGGTTGATACAAGACATAGAGAAGATCCAACGGAGAGCAGCGCGCTTCGTTACAGGATCATTTAGTAATCGCGAAAGCGTTACGGAGATGATAGATAAACTCCAGTGGAAGACTCTGCAGGAGAGGCGCTCAGTAGCTCGGTACGGGCTATTGTCAAAGTTTCGAGAACATACCTTCACCGAAGAGTCAAGCAGTATATTGCTCCCTCCTACGTATATCTCGCAAAGAGACCATGAGGATAAAAGCAGAGAGATTAGAGCCCACACAGAAGCATACCGACAATCCTTCTTTCCACGAACAATACGAGACTGGAATAGAAGGGAGAACCGATAGAGGTACTGAAGGTACCCTCCGCCACACACCGTCAGGTGGCTTGCGGAGTATGAATGTAGATGTAGAAATGAACATGACCCACAAAAGTAACTGAATAAACTAGAGTAGAAGATAGGGTGAACCTAGTTGGAGAATAACAAACGGCACATATTTAGAACTAAAGCTATATGCGAATGAGAAAATGTCACAAACTAAGAAGGAATAAGGAAAGAAAAGTTAAATATGTTCTCTAGTCTAGACTTGTCTATTGTATATATATTTCGTTATTATTAGTGTTTGTATTAAGATTTCAAACTATCAAGTGATAATTACCTCGAAGTTGCGATCTGGGCCTCGTGAAAATGAATATTCCCTCACCCCACCCCCACCAGATATATATGCAGTAAACCTTCGGTAAAAATTGAAAACAGTAACTGTTCCGAAAGAACACTTACTAATGATGACCATGCAGCTTCTCTGGAAAGAAATGATAATTAATCGAAAGGCTACCCGGCCATTGACCTTCTTCTGTGCGAATGCGTACATTTTGCCCGAACTCTTACGTGAAGCGTCACCTTAGTTGGCGCCAGTAATTAGTGAATGGGCAAATATCCTTTAGGAACATTACGAATGTAAGTTGTGGACAGTTGGGAATGTGGGTCTCACGGGAAGCGAGCAAGGGATAAGTCCCTGCAGTTGCGCTGTCCTCTGTGCCCTCGGTAGCACAGAAGGATAGAGCGTCTGCCATGTGAGCAGGAGATCCCGGGTTCTAGTCCCGGACGGGGCACACACTTTCAGCTGTCCCCATTGGGGTGTATAAAACAACACCTGTTGGCAGTTGAGGGGTTCGATTAATTATCATTTCTTCGGTAAGAACAGTATTCAAATCTCAAATTTGAGGTGGTTCCAAATGATTGACGGAGCTCAGAAATATGATGCTGAAGTAACCAGACAACTACGCAAAGCGAATTTACGAGCAGGAAAGTGAGTACCGTAACTTTGCAAAGCGTGCTTCCCAGACGACCCACGTGTACACACGATTCACCTTTCGGTATGCTGGAAGCACAAGACAGTCTCATGTAATCCGTTTTCGCTTAAACCCTGAATCGTGGTGAGAGGGAGCGAAATCTCAAATCATCGTGTTGTAAATAAGAAATTTAAAATAAATGCGTATACGTCAGGTGGTGCTGGTAAACAAGTAAGGGTCGAGCTCGTGAGCGACGCCAGTATGAAGGGAGATGGTTATGACGTTAAATTTTTAAAAATAACTGCAACCTAAGTGCCTAAATTGGAGTAGGGGAAAAATAGCGAAGACAAAACTGTGGGTTGAGGAGGTCTTGTTCCCGTCTTGGAGAAAAAGTTGATCCCGATTTGCAACGTGTTGTTTTTGTCTTCAGTCCTGAGACTGGTTTGATACAGCTCTCCATACTACTCTATGCCGTACAAGCGTCTTCATCTCCCAGTACCCACTGCAGCCTACATCCAACTGAATCTGCTTACTGTATTCATCTCTTGGTCTCCCTCTACGACTTTTACCCTCCACACTGATACCTCAGAACTGTCCTACCAACCGATCCCTTCTTCTAGCCAAGTTGTGCCACAAGCTCCTCTTCTCCCCAATTTTATCCAATACCTCCTGATTAGTTATGTGATCTACCCATCTAATCTTCAGCATTCTTCTGTAGCACCACATTTCGAAAGCTTCTATTCTCTTCTTGTCCAAACTATTTATCGTACATATTTCAATTCCATACATGGCTACACTCCATACAAATACTTTCTGAAACGGCTTCCTGACATTTATATCTATACTCTATGTTAACAAATTGTTCTTCTTCATAAACGCTTTCCTTGCCATTGCCAGTCTACATTTCATATCCTCTTTACTTCGACCATCATAAGTTATTTTCCTCCCCAAATAACAAAACTCCTTTACTACTTTAAGTGTCTCATTTCCTAATCTAATTCCTCAGCATCACCCGACTTAATTCGAATACATTCCATTATCGTCGTTTTGCTTTTGTTGATGTTCATCTTATGCCGTCCTTTCAAGACACTGTCCATTCCGTTCAACTGCTCTTCCAAGTCCTTTGCTGTCTCTGAGAGAATTACAATGTCATCGGCGAACCTCAAAGTTTATATTTCTCCTCCATCGATATTAATACCTACTCCGAACTTTTCTTTTCTTTCCTTTACTGCTTGCTCAATATACAGATTGAATAGCATCGGAGACAAGCTACAAACCTGTCACCCTCCCTTCCCAACCACTGCTTCCCTTTCATGACCCTCGGCTCTTATAACTGCCATCTGCTTGCTGTACAAATTGTAAACAGTCTTTCGCTTCCTGTATTTTACCCCTGCCATCTTCAGAAGTTGAAAGACAGTATTCCAGCCAACATAGTCAAAACCTTTCTCAAAGTTTACAAATGCTAGAAACGTAGGTTCGCCTTCCCTTAATCTATTTTCTAAGGTAAGTCGTATGGGGCAGTATTGCCTCACGTGTTCCAACATTTCTACGGAATCCAAACTGATATTCCCCAAGGTCGGTTTCTAACACTTTTTCCATTCGTCTGTAAAGAATTTGCGTTAGTATTTTGCACCTGTAACTTATTAAACGATAATTCAGTAATCTGTCAACACCTGCTTTCTTTGGGATTGGAATTATTATATTCTTCTTGAAGTCTGAGGGTATTTCACATGTCTCATACATCCTGCTCACCAGATGGTAGAGTCTTTGTCAGGACTGGCTCTCCCAAGGCCGTCAGTAGTTGTAATGGAATGTTGTCTACTCCCGGGGCCTTGTTTCGACTCACGGCTTTCAGTGCTCTGTCAAACTCTTCACGCAGTATCGTGTCTCCCATTTCATTTTCATCTACATCCTTTTCCATTTCCATAATATTGTCCTCAAGAACATCGCCCTTGTATAGACCCTCTATATACTCCTTCCACCTTTTTCTTTCCCCTCTTTGCTTAGAACTGGGTTCCCATCTGAGCTCTTGATATTCATGCAAGTGGTTCTCTTTTCTCCAAAGGTCTCTTTAATTTTCTTGTTGGCAGTGTCCATCTTACCACTAGTGAGATAAGCCTCTACATCCTTAAATTTGTCCCCTAGCCATCCCTGCTTAGCCATTTTGCACTTCCTGTCGATCTCATTTTTGAGATGTTTGTATTCCTTTTTGCCTCCTTCATTTACGGCCTTTTTGTATTTTCTCCTTTCATCAAATAAATTCATTATCGCTTCTGTTACCAAAGGATTTCTACTAGCCCTCGTCTTTTTATCTACTTGATCCTCTGCTGCTTTCACTATTTCATTCTTCGAAGCTACCCATTTTTCTTCTACTGTATTTCTTTCCCCCACTCCTGTCAATTGTTCCCTTATGCTCTCCCTGAAATTCTGTACAACATTTAGTTCTTTCAGTTTATTCAGGTCCCTTCTCCTTAAATTCCCACCTTTTTGCAGTTTCTTCAGTTTTAATCTACAGTTAATAACCAATAGATTGTGGTCAGAGTCCACAATTGCCCCATGGAATGTCTTACAACTGAAAACCTGGTTCCTAGATCTCTGTCTTACCATTACATAATGTATCTGATACCTTTCGGTATCTCCAGGGTTCTCCCACGTATACAACCTTCTTTTATGATTCTTGAACCAAGTGTTAGTTATGATTAAGTAATGCTCTGTGCAAAATTCTATCCTTAGGATAAGTTAGTTTAAGTTAGGTTAAGTAGTGCTTAACCTAGGAACCGATGACCTAAGCAATATGGTCCCATTGTCCTTACCACAAATTTCCAAATTTCCAACGGACGTAGGGACAATGTGAATTTAAAAATAGGAAGCGAACTTCTCAAAGACACTTATGAAAGTGCATATTGAAGGAATCTGTAGAGAGGGAATAGATGTATCCTCACTAAAGGCTCATGTTTTAACACAAAAGGCGAAATATCGAGACATCCTAGGCCTCAGATTACCGAGAGTTAAATGATGGTGTAACAAACGAGAACGTAGTATTTTTATGTACATATGTATGTAGCATAACATGATGTTTGATTTCACTTAAAATATTTGTTTCATGTGAACATCTTTTAAGAAAGATGTGGCATTCTTTGAGAGCATGGTGTACCATAGGGACTCACTGGTACCAAGAAACCGCACTTTGAAAGCGTGTTCACGGATGGATCAAAGGACATCCCAACTACCAAATACATTCCTGATTCGTCCTTCGACTTTAAAATCCAATAACTCAGCCAAAGAGAACATATACCTATGTAGGAGCTTTGTATCATTTTCTTTCTTCTTTCAGGTATGAGGAATTGTTGCTGTTTTACTGAAAGCAATTGTTCCATTGTGTTATTGAAACTGAATGTATAAAGTATATTCAAAGAGAGAAATGATCTTGTATGAAGCTAATGTGATAATATATCAATTATGTGGTGTAATTAAATAAGTTAGAATGATTTTTTGTGTAAAGACAATAGTGTGTGTTTTGCTTCAGATGAAAGAGCAGGAAGGTAAACCATTTCATATTACTGTAAAAACGGGTTGTGAAAGAACCACATACGAGGTCATCAAACATCAAACCAATATGGTCAATACCGGAATGAATAGTAAGATTTTAAAATACCTGAGAACGGTCTGCTACAAGTGAAAGACAGTACATAACAATCATTTTCTGAAGTGAATCATTGGGCTCAGCCTTCATCCTAGGGGGCTTTATAAAGTTACAATAAATAATTTCGGTGGCAGATTAATATTATAATCTCTGTAGAAAAACAGTAGGTATGGTATGGTTGACCTTATTTTGCCACATGGTAGATCTTTTTTTTTCCTTTTGTATTTCAATACCCCATCAGGGCTGGCTGGCAGCAACATATGCGCAGCCAAACGACATAGAACAAAATATAGAAGACATTTAAAAAGAACGAAGGAGGAAACATGGTGAACATAGATATAAAAAAGGGGGAACATCATTAAAGACAATAGACAAAAAAGGGGCGACTGTAAAATGGAGATAAAAACCGTAAAAAAGAAGCACACACAAAATACCACACACTGGGACAATTAAAAGAACACAAGGCACAGTATGACCGGAGCATAAAAGTAACGACAGATGGACAGCACATTATAAACACTGACGGAAGCACTAAGTAGAGGGCCACCACAGAATTAAAATCACAGCTATCGATGCACAGGAGAAACAGCACTAAACACAACACTGACGTGGCACACTGACAATGATCAAAATGGAGGATCTGCCAAGCACAAGTAGATGAGGGAGAATTGAAGAAGGGAGAGAGGGAAATAGAGGGGGGAGATGGGTGCAGGGGCCTGCTGAAGAGGGCCAGGTTGGGAGGGGTGTGGGAGGGAAGGAGGCAAGGATGGGGTGCATGGTCTCAGGGGAGGAGGAGGGAAATCCGCTCTGGGAGAAGGAGGGGAGAGGAAAAAGGTGGCCCTGGGGAGGAGGGAAGAAGGCCAGGTTATAGTTGGAAGGAAGGGTATATGTCACGGCAAAGTTCATCATCTGGGAGGGGGAGGCGCTGGAAATTGCCCCAATGAAGGAGATGTAGGGTGTGGAGGTGGAGAGAGTGAAGGATACAGCAATACAGGTGCGGCAATGGGTGGGGGGTGGAGAGGAAGGAGGAAACCACGGGGTGAGGGATGAAGCCTGCAGACAGTGTAAAGGATGCGGAGATGTTGGAGGAACAGGAGGAGGTGGAGGAAGGGCATGAGTTCATACAGGAGCCATGTGGGGGAAGGAAGGTGGATACGGGAGGGAAAGTGGAGCACATGGCATTCAAGGATTTGGAGAGCCTTGTAAAAGCGGGTGGGTGCAGAGATCCAGGCAATGCTGGTGTAACAGAGGATAGAACGGATGAGGGATTTGTAGGTGTGGAGGATGGTAGAAGGATGCAATCCCCATGTCCGGCCAGACAGGAATTTCAGGAGGTGGAGGCAGGAATTGGCTTTCTGCTGGATGGTCTGGAGATGAGGGGTCCAGGTGAGGTAACGGTCGAGGGTGAGGCCAGGGAATGTCAGGTTGGGGGTGAGCTGGATGGGACAATCATAAAGAGTGAGGTAGAAATCATGGGAACAAAAGGAGAGGGTGGTGCGGCCTATGATGATTGCCTGGGTTTTGGAGGGGTTGAGACGGAGGAACCACTGGCTACACCAAGTGGTGAACTGGTTAAGGTGGGTTTGGAGGGTGCGTTGGGACCATTGAAGTGTAGTATAGAGAGCCGGGAAGGCGGTATCATCTGCATACTGGCGAAGGTGGACAGGTGGGGGTGGCTTGGGCATATCAGCCGTATAGAAGAGATAAAGGAGAGGGGAGAGGACAGAGCCCTTGGGGGAGGCCAGCAGTGGAATAAAAGGTACAGGAGTTGGTGTTGTGGAGGGTGACATAGGAAGGACAGCATGAGCGGAAGGAGGCTACCAGATGGACAAAATTGATAGGCAAGGCTTAGGTTTGGAGTTTAAAGAGGAGACTGGGATGTCATACACGGCCATAGGCATTGTGGAGGTCGAGGGAAACAAAAGTGGTGGAGTGACGAGAGTTGAGCAGGAGGGAGAGGAGGTGTACGAGGTTAAGGAGTTGAACTTCAGCAGAGAAGGAGGGTCAGAAATCACACTGGGTAAGGGGGAGGAGGGAGGAGGTGGTGTTGATTAAGTTGCTGATGAATACGGCAGGAGAGGATGGATCGAAGACCTTACTGAATACAGGGGTGAGGCAGTTGGGACAATAGGAAGAGGTGGCAGAAGGGGCTTTGTTGGGTTTGAGGAATAAGAGGACGTGGGAAGTCTTCCACAGGTCAGGGTAGAAGCCGGTAGAAAAGATGATGTTATAGAGATGGGCGAGGACAGTCAGGAAGGGTCTTTCTCTAAGGTGGCGGTAGGTGACACAGTCGTGACCAGGGGCGGTGTTGTGTTTGGACTGGAGGATAAGTATAAGGCCTTGTGCTGTGATTGGAGTGTTCATGTCAGAGGGGGGCAACTGCCCCAAGTACTGGAGACTAGGAGCAAGTGGAGCGACCGAGGTACCGGCACGTTCCATGACGGTGGGGAAAAGAGAATCGCCGGCCGGTGTGACCGTGCGGTTCTAGGCGCATGGACGATGGCGGTCGGACGGCGACTGACGACAGCAGGCAGCGGTGGTGATGGACGGCGACGAACAGACGGACGGCCAGCAGGCAGCGGGGACGACGATGGACGACGAGCAGGCAGGCAGGCGGGTGGATGGACAGACAGCAACAGCAGCAGCAGCAGGCGACAGGCAGACAAACTGACAGACAGACACTCCACGTCACAGCAACGGCAACTAGCGCTTCGAAGACGTAGATCACACCCTGAGGGTAGCCCAGGCTCTGGAATCTTGTGCCTTCGAAGGAGGGAATCCAACCCTCTAGATGGGTGGTAGATCTTGTTTTATTTTACACTTTCAGTGTTGAATAGAGCTTGGGCCAATGAGAGTAAGCCCTTTCATTATTTAATAATAACGATTCAAGAGAAGAAGTGGGTGTAAGATTGATATTGCTGTATAATAGCTTTTACTCAAGAGCTTGCAGTCTTTAAATTCCCCATTTTATCGTCATAACATGAAAGGAATAATAGTTTTCTCCAGGTCAGCTCCTCAGAGCAGCCCTCTGCCTCCTGCATACGAAACGAAAGCGAGACCGGTTTTTTTTTTATCATGAAACTAGCCATAATCATGAAGTATAGCACTAGGAAATTACTCGTTGCACCTCTCTCGCCAACGTAAGTCACTTTTGTGTGCTGCGACTAACGATTCCATCGAGAATCATCCTCAGATTGCGGGTGTATCTGATGTTCAAAATTATTAAATTATTTTTCTCTGACTAAGCAGTCAACAATTTTTTCATCCCTCTTGGTAAACGCAAGTAACACAGAAAGAGATTTCACACACTGTTCAGACACCTTTCTCTACGCCCATTACAGGTATTTATCTTACAGGTATTTATCTTACGTACATCACGTTGACCTTTTACGATAAGAAATTGAAAAATTCTTTTTATTAATTGAGTACAATGTCAGAGTTTGTAAATTATGATCAGTAGCAAATGGTATACTGTGCGCTAGTGAGGAAACTTGGAGTGTAGCTAAGTACGTAAATAGAACGTTCATTCTTCAGAAAACGAATACGGTCTTGATTCTTGTAACGAGTATGAAATTCCAGCTCAGTAGTTTAAACAAAGATGCACAATTTCTAACACAATGCATTCCGCCTTATATCCCATGGGGATCAAACATTTAACCGACCTTCCAAAGTATAGAAAAAGTTTAATGAGAAGATACTTTGAGAGAGCGTTGAAGGGATATCATACCTAAAAATGTTTTACAGGACTAAATTACCACCAGTTTCATCTTATCATTATTTTTGTAATAGATTCTAGAAATGTATGTAATAAATTTTAGTATGAGCTCACAATACAAAACGAACACTTTATTTCTCTGTGGAAAACAAACAAATGAGTAAATGATATAAATAAACATTCCGTTTTCAGGCATAATATGTAAATGTATCTCTATGCTTTATGATACTATGCAGACATTAGCACCGTGTTTCAGACAATTTTATTTCGAAGACCCCAATACTTAGAGACTTTGACGTGTTAGTAGTGAGACATCTTTTTGAAGCCCCAAGTGACTAACAAGGCTGACTGGACGCTTTAAATCCTGGCCGCCAATGGAACTTCCAACAACTGAATAAATTACAGCCACACGGAATTAGAAATAAATACAGGCATGTAATTCGTCTAGTAGTCCTTCAGAACGTCCAAGGCAAGCTGTTATCACCGCCAGTAGTGCGTCGTCACAAAACGTTGTCTGCATACTGGAAAACCAGGAGATCAATTGGAATATTGACGATGGCTACCACATTAACGTAGTGAGGAGGTTTCTGCCTCTCAATGGTCCACAGAGCTATTTGGGCGGGAGCTGTTCACCTGATAGGGTCGCCCATGCCAAATTGCTCAGAAGGAGAGAGACTAGACAAATAGTAGGGGGCTCCCATCTTGGGAGTATGTGGGGAGCAACCACCTGTAGCTGCTATGAATGTCACGTTGGAGGCCAAACGATCTCTTACATTTTCATTCCCTAGTGAAGAGGATCTCAGCGGCTCAGATATAGGAAGATAATTTCATATAATATACCAACTGTGAAAGAGGCACAAGAAATCTCTTCAGGCCAGGCAGAGTTCGAAGCCTAGGAATGGCAGTGCGCCTACAGTCGAGAACTGCCTAAGTTGATCCTCGACAGCTTCACCGTGCTGCGCGCAGAAGCTTTTCGCGCCTATCTCCGCAGATCACGTAGCACGATTTTGTAAACGTCTCTATGGCAATGCCTCAGTGTTGTCGCAACTACATGGGTGACTATTGTTTCCACCTGCAGCTGCTATCGCTACGCAACTGAAATCTGGTAACACTAAAGCTAACTGTCAGGGATCTTCTTATCCCGTCTCGACTGTAGGAAAGAATCAGAGATGTTACTCAGCGGGTTAAGAAGCTAAGAAGCTATGAGCAGGCAGCCTCGTCGCCAAGCTTATCCTTCGCACCAATTGTACCGCGATTAGGACGTTTCACACATAATCTTTCCACAACACATAGTCTCGCATGGAGACGACCTAGGCAAGTCAAGGATAAACGATTAGGTATCACAGAGAGGGTAAAAGTAGCTACATGGAAGTAAAAATAGCTACATTGAAAGTAAGTGGTATTGGGAAGGAAGAAATGCTTAGGGCACTAATTAGAAGGGAAAACATGATACAGCTATTATAACAGAGTAAGGCTTACCTAGGAGCACATATAGACTCATATCGTAATGTAGTAGAGATGAAGAGCAGGCCGAAGTTGAAGAGATTAGCAAGGAAAAATTAATACGCAAAGAAGTGGGATATGGAACTACTAAGGAATGAGGTTCTCTAAGGCTATCGATACTGCAATATGGAATAGCTCAGGAGGGACTACAGTTGGGAATCGACATGTCTAAAAGGGCAATCACAGAAGCCGGAAAGAAAAACATAGTTATAGAGAAGGTAACTGGGAAGAAACCGTTGGTAACGCAAGAAATACTTCAGCCGATCGATGAAAGAAGGATGTACAAAAACGTTCAGGGAAATTGAGGAATACAGGAGTACAAATCGCTGAACAATGAAATAAATAGAAAGTGCAGGGAATCTAAGACTAAATGGCTGCATGAAAAATCTGAAGAAATCAATAGAGAAATAATAGTTGAAGGACTGACTCGGCATATAGGAAAGTCAAAACAAACTTCGGTGAAATTAAAAGGAAAGATTGTAACATTAGGAGTTCAACGGGAATTCCACAGTTAAATGCAGAGGAGAGAGCGGACAGGTGGACAGAGTACATAGAAGGCCTCTATGAGGTGGAAGTTTTCACTGACTTGATAGAAGAAGAAACAGGAGTCGATTTAGAAGAGATATGGGATACAGTATTAGAATCATAATTTAAAAGAGCTCCGGAAGACTTAAGATAAAAATAGGCAGAAGGGTTAAATAACACTCCATCACAATGTCTAAAACCAATGGGGGACGAGGCAACAAAATGACTATTCATGTTTAGAATGTATGAGTCTGGTGATATACCATCTGACTTTCGGGCCGCATCAAAGCAGTCAGAAGACTCATGACTAAAAATAAAATAAAATAAAAAAAGACGGAGTAACACACAAGGAAGATGTCAGTTGTGTTGTGGCGTTAATAATCAGTACCAATGGAAAAGAAACTTTATCAAATATTCTTATATTAATGAAATAATTGTTACATGTAAAATTAAGACTGACATAGGATACTTTGGCATTATAGGTCCATGTTCATCAGAAGAACAGGAAAAAGGAAATAAACTGTTCTATAACGAATTTCAGACCATACTTAATAAAGTAAACTTGTGGTTATTTGAAAGCCAGAGTAGGCGTTGTGGTTACATTTGAATAACAGGACATTATCAAAATTCGTGAAGAACTTGCAGAGTATGAAACTTTTAGCGAGTTTAAGACACTAACACATTTTCAAGAAAAAAGGCATAAGATTACTAGGAGCTTCTGGTTCTATGGCTTTTAACTGACTACATATTCTCACATCACTACATATGCAGTCAGCTTCACCCAGGAGCAATATCTGTTCAGCTGAGTATTTAGTCATAGCAACAGTTGCATTGATAGTTAACTATGAGAGACTTGCGTCAAGAACACAAATATTTGAGAAGTCGTTAAGGTGTACTTTCCCTTAAGGTGTGCCTTCATAACAGAATATTTTATCAAAATCGACTACAGCAACATTTGCTAGACACCTAACCTAAGGCATAGAAAAAGAATAGAAAAAATTTAAAAAATGCATAGAAGGTGCGGCATTGGAGGCATTTGGAAATACGAAAATGGTAAGGAAAAAGGAAGTATTAAGATAATAAAATCAAAGTGTTAAAGAGACTGCTGAAACAACAGAGAGAGCCCATAAATACCACGTGCAGAATAAAACAGCAAAAAGTGGAATATAAGCAAAATCTGAACCATGCTGAACAAATTATTAGCCTAGAACACCAAGTGTAACAGAATCATCTTATAACTAAGGTAAAACAGGACACACATTGGAGGCAAAGCTTACAAAGAGCACAGGAAGACCCTGCATAACTAAGTAGACCGACGGAAAAAGTCGCAATATCAGAAGATGTTTGCGACATAAACGAAAGCTGGTAGGCATGTTTCTACATCTGAAAGACGACGTCTATTCAAAATCTGCGCCAGTCGCATAATAGAGGTGCTAGTAGAGCAAGTATGAAGAATGCAAATCAAGTTTTCTCTGAAGTATACAATGTAACGGTCATGAGCGTTAGTTATCTTTGAGATTGCACGTGGCGAATTGATGTTAGTCAAGTATGACTTTTAAGGCGACAAAGACGCCACTATCAGCACCACACTGAGTTTGAACGAGGTAGTGTAACAGCGCTACGAGAAGTTGAATATTTCTTCTCCGATATTGCAGGAATTTGGCCGCCGCACATGATTGCCGCCGGCGGTGGTCACGAGAATGTAAGGTCGCAAAAAGACGGTGTTCGAGACGACTCAGTGGCAGTATCGTGAGGGAAGATCATCGTGTTCGGCGTTGGACTGTGACGCATCTGCAGCAGCAATCTGAGCAGCAGTCGGCACCACAGTGAAACAAAAAACAGTTACAAATCGGTTACATTAAGGACAGTTCCGAGCCCGTCTCCCGTTAGCATGCGTTCCACTGATCCCCAACACCGCCATTAGCGACTTCAGTATGAGCGCTCATTGTATGGCAGGGTGAAGGTCTGTTGGGTTTTCTACTAAAAGATGGTTCTGCCTCAGTGGCAGTGATGGCCTTTCATTGGTTAGAAGGTGGCCAGCTGAGAACTTGCTGGCAATCTGTCTTCGTGGTAGATACAACGAACCAACACCTGGAGTTATGGTCTGGGATACGATTTCGTATGACACCAGGAGCACTCTCGTGGTTATCCCACGCACCGTGACAGCGAATTTGTACATCAATCTGGTGATTTGACCCGTTGCGCGGCCATTCATTAACATTGCTCTAGGTGGTGTTTTTCAACACGATAACGATCATCCACATACCGCTATTGTAACCCGACATGATCTACAGTGTCGACATGTTGCCTTGCCCTGCTCGATCACTAGATCTGTCTCCAGTCGAGCACATATGGAACATCATCGGATGACAACCACAGCGTCATCCACAACCAGCATTAACCATTCCTGTATTGACCGACCAAGTGCAACAGGCATGAAACTCCATCCCAAAAACTAACCTCCGGCGCCCATTAACCACAATGCATGCACGTTTGGACGCTTTCATTCGATAGTCTCCCGCTTATAGTAGTTATTAATTTAACAGCATTTCACATTTTCTATTGTTTATCACATGCGTCAATTAGCGTGCGGTCTTGCAATGTTAATCACTTAAATATGTTGCATAGACAAATGTACTCCCTATACTTCTTTACTCTACATTAATTTTTGTTTGGTACTGCAAGCTTTTCAGTCAGTGTATAATTAAATAATTTTACAAAAAAATTGTGCCAGATAGAAGATTCAGAATTGAGATGATAATATCGTACAACAGAACTGCGAATTCAGTCACAATTGAAGAACAGCAAATTGTTTTAAAACGTATGTAAAACACGAAATCGTGTGGAGCAGATTCTATTAATAATGGAACTTTTAAAATATGCCTGTGTCTTTTGTAATTTTACATTATTAAAGTTATATGGTGAATGTTGTCTCTGGTGCAAAATACCGAACTACTGGAAAATTTCGGAAGTGTTATCAGTTTTTAAGAACTCTCAAAGCAAAAACGGTGAAAGCTATAGAGGAACTGGCCTTCTAAGCTCAATCTATACAATATTTGCAAAAAAAGTTAATAACCGTACAAGAACTGGAACAGTGTATCTCTTACAAGGTGAACAAAGTAGATTCCGGAAAGGTCGTTCATGCAGTGCTAATACATCATAAAAAATAATTTTAGAGAAATCACAAGAATTCAATTTAGAGACACATAAAGCTTTTATTGGCTATGAAAAAGCTTTTCACAGACAAATACAGTGAAACTATGGGACATTACGACAAAAGCGGGCTATCATATACATCTAATTGAATCTTTAGAAAGCTACTACGAGAACACAAAAATAATAATAAAAGTTGGTACCATTAAAGCTCAAGAAATCCCAAACGTTGTTTAATGTTTGTATAGATGATTTGATTAACAGCTAGAGGTAGGAAGTGAGTATGGTATACATTTTAATAGAAATGATTGTGTTAATATCTTTATGCATGCAGATGATGTAACAGTTCCCGAAGAAAGAGAAGATTAACAAAAAAATCTGGAAAATTATGGGAAAGAGAATGTAATCATCGTAATTCAATAACGGAAATTAAAATCAGATACCCAGATTTAATATTTCAGGATATGATATAAGCTATGATATGGCAAGGATACAAAAAATAAGATTAACAAGCATCAATCAATACGCGTAGTGATAAACACAACATTCCGAAACAAAACTGGGAAGGAAACTAAATTAAAATTTTATAAAACTATTGCTATACCTATATTGATATACGAAAATGAACTACAGGTAACAGAAATAAGATTTCTCAAGACAGTGTGATGTGGTAATACGGAAGACCCTATTAGGAATCAGGATATTAGGAAAGGGGGAGATATTTATAACATTAATGAAAAGATTGGAGAAACTCAAACATTATTCAAACGTCACTTACAAATAGTGGGTCTAGAGAGAACCCACGTCAGGGTTTGCTTTAGTAGGCAGGAGGAGGAAGGCACGTTGGAAGACCCTGAATGAGGTGGCTGTGAAAAGTGGAGATAGAACAGAGAGAAATGCCTAAGATTTAAGGGCAGAAGAAGAAGAATATTGATTGTAAAATACGTGTGGTCATGTCTGAAGAGAAGACAAGAATTCAACTTCTGGTCGACGAGAAGGCCATTGGCGGTGAGGTCAGAGGAGTTCGTGTTAAACTCCGTAAACCTATGTTTCCCTTTTGTTGCGGGAGATGGATATTTTAGTTTTCGGATAGGAAAAGAGAGGAGAGTAAACTGTATAAACGAAAACCGGCACCGAGAGCGCCATTCTCAGATTTAATAATTAACACGGCTGTTAATAATGCAGAAACGAGGAGAGCTGACGAAAAATTTGTGACGACGAGCTCTAGGTAGCTTCAGCGAGTGCAACTGAGAGCAACAACTAATAAGTAATAACGTGATAGTGTTGATTTGCCTTAGTTCCTGCCACCGGTTTAATCACGTGTCTAATCATTAATTCATTGGTTTCCGGAGCGGAGCTGTTCGGTTTCAGAAGACCACGCTATTCTTTTAGCAATGAAAAGACTTAAATAGGAACCCACTATTCCTCGTTAGTTTCAGAGAATCGTCAAGAATAATCTACGTGGAAAGATGGCGGGTGCTTAATTTATGAGGAAAGATTATGTACGTTCGAGGTTATCTATGGTTGTAGACATTGCGATACTGAACATCGTAGTAAGTTCACCGGGCATTCGACACCCTGCAGTAGGATCGCTACATTGTGTAATATGAATTCGTCACTCCACACAACGTTTTTCACTGTTCAATCGTCTAGTGCTTACGCTCCTTACACCAAGCGAGGCGTCGTTTGTCATTTACCGGCGTGATGTATGGCTTATGAGCAGCTGCTCGACCATGAAATCCAAGTTTTCTCACCTCCCACCTAACTGCCATAGTACTTGCAGTGGATCGTGATGCAGTTTGGAATTCCTGTGTGATGGTCTGGATAGATGTCTACCTGTTACACATTACGGCCCTCTTCAACTGTCGGCGGTCTCTGTCACTCAACAGACGAGGTAGGCCTGCACGCTTTTGTGGTGTACGTCTCCATTCACGTTTCCATTTCACTATCGCATCGGAAATAGTGGACTTACGGATGTTTACGAGTGTGGAAAGCTCACGTACAGACGTATCACCTGACCACGTTGAAAGTTTGTGAGTTCTGCGGAGCGCTCCATTCTGCTCTCTCACGACGTCTAATGACTACTGAGGTCACTGATGTGGAGTACCTGGCAGCACAATGCACCTAATATGAATAACGTATGTTTTGGGGGTTGTCCGGATACTTTGGATAACACAGTTTAGCGATTTCCGGTGAGTGATTGGTTAAGTTCCAGCAGAGAACTCAGCCTGTTATAAGTCAACACAGCCCACACCGTTATGGGGCTACTACCAGCCTGCACAGTGCCTTCTTGACACTTTGGGTCCATGGCTTCGTGGAGTTTACTCCACATTCGAACCATGTCAACAGCTCTTGCCAACTGAAATCGGGACTCATCTGACCAGGCCACAGTTTTCCACTCGTCTAAGGTCCAATCGATATAGTTACGAACACAGGAGAGGCGCCGCAGTCTATGTCGTGCTGTCAGCAAAGGCACTGACGTTACTCATCTGCTGCCATAGCCCATTAGCGCCAAATGTATCCGCACTGTCCTTACGGATACGTTAGTCGTACTTCTCACATTGGTACCTGCAGTTATTTCACGCAATGTTGCTTGTTTGTTAGCACTTACAACTCTTCGCAAAAAAATGGTGCTGTAGGTCGTTAAGTGAAGTTCGTCGACCATTGTGCAGTCCGTGGTAAGAAATAGTGGCTGAGATTAGGTATTCTCGGCAGAGTCTTGACCCGTGGATCTAGGAATACTAAATTACCTGACGATTTCCGAAATGGAATGTTCAATGTGTCTACCTTCAAATACCATTCCGTGTTGAAAGTCTGTTATTCCCGTTGTACAGCCATAATCACGTCGGAAACCTTTTCACATAAATCGCCTCAACACAAATGACAGCTCCGCCAATGCACTGCCCTTTCGTGCCAAGGGTACGTGATACCACGCCCATTTTTATATGCGCATATCGCTGTTCTACGACTTTCACAATTGATACGGGTGTTACGATTAATCAAGGAAACCCCCAGATGGGAAACGCGGCCAAAATTTGTTGGTTACTGTCGAGTTGCAATTTACAATTTCTTTATTGATTACTTCAACCATTACAAGTCATTTCTTTAACACTTAACCAGGAACAGATCCAAAAAAGCTAGTTGGCATGAGTGCCTTTTCAAAACAATATACCGAGCGAGGTGGCGCAGTGGTTAGACACTGGACTCGCATTCGGGAGGACGACGGTTCAATCCCGCGTCCGGCCATCCTGATTTAGGTTTTCCGTGATTTCCCTAAATCGCTCCAGGCAAATGCCGGGATGGTTCCTTTCAAAGGGCACGGCCGACTTCCTTCCGCATCCTACCCTAATCCGATGAGACCGATGACCTCGCTGTCTGGTCTCCTTCCCCAAAAACAACCAACCAACAATCAAAACAATAAACAATTTACTTTATAGTTGACGGCCAAGCCATTTTACTTAAAACCGACTTTGATAAAAGATTTGATAACAAATCAAAATTTTGCAAGTAATGAAATTAAAAACTTTAGTTCACCGTTAAAAGCCGAGCCATTTTACTTAAAACAGACTTTGATAAAGCATTTAATAACAAAACTAACTTTCCAAGTAATGCAACAAAAAAACACCAATTTACATACAATTTCGCTACCGAACATATACGGAGCCAACTTCTTTTAAACTTTGGCACAACAAGATATTAAATTACAAGGGCTCGCTAACAGGGAGGCAGAACTAGCATTTTCAAAGGATGCCAAGTAGATTAAAACAATCATAGTAAAGATACAGTCATTCACCTTTCACAATAACTAACAATTTTAAAGCCACGTAATTTTAAAATCCCACCAATGAAAGGCAAACTTAACCTTTTTAAACAGTGGCCAAAAACAATCAGAGTAAAATACAACCAGTCAACATTTTAAAATAACTAACAACTTTAATACCATGTCCTGCCACCAAAATGGCCTGGGATAGAAATAATTAACAGACCGGGTGTAAGGATGGCCACAATTGTCTACCGAAGGATGCTCAGGCTCGAAGCGGACTAACAGACCCACAACGCTTCACATTCAGCAATCACATCGACCTCACGCGAGGCCAGGGGAGGAGGAGGAATCAAATCAGGCGCCATAATCCCTGCCCAAAAATACACTTCCTCCCAGGCAGTACTAATAAGAAGCCAAAAGATCACTATAACTACACCGTCGACACGGACAGGAAATCCGAACGTAGGAGGCCACAAGGCAGAAAAAATGTAATCTAAAACAATACTCAATGCCCAAAAATGCACTTTCTACCGGGCAGTACTAATAAGAAGTGGACAAGGTCACTGTCGATAAATACACCGGCGACAGGGACAGGAAACCCGAACGCAGGAGGCTACAAGGCAGAAAAGACGCTGGTTGCACAAACCAAAATTCTTCAGTTAACATCTAAACCTTTAACCAACTTAACTTGCAGTTTATCAGGGAAACAGCAGGTGAACTCCGATGCAAAGGTTCCTCACACCCGACCGTGTACACGTCGCCAGCGCACCCAACTGGGCACAGTCACGCAGCCACGCGCTCTGTCATCGGAGCCCTCGTCTTCTCTGCACCCACGGCGGCGAAATACCACTCCTCAGGTTAGGCGAGTTACTAGTCCATCATTCCCGCCTCCAGACGGAAAATTTAAAGACACCCGTTGCCGCTCCCACCAAGCAGTGACTCGGAACCACAGCCGTGGCCCCCGGGTGCTCACAGCAAGAGCTTACAGCCTTGTGCCGTCAACTCGTCCCACTCGTCTCGCACCGCCAGGATAGACCACGCGGCTTCTCGGTACAACAGCCAACTCTCCACCGCGACGCCAAGCCGCGGTTTCATCGTACGGGATTCTCTAATTCCCGATTTTTTAAAAACCGACCGACCGACTCGTCACCGCTAGGCAACCATACACAAGGCTAACAGGAAGCAACGACTCGAAGATCGATAAGACCAGACACGCCGCCAGAGGGGAATCTCAACAGAATCGTACGCTGCATAACGATAAATATGAAAGAATCAATTAACGATGGTATGGAAGGACTCTGAACAATCTTTACAGCGCGATATATGTTGAGAGCCGACACACGGCTCAACATTGTACACGTGAGCTACCATAGTAAGTACGTTTTCGAAGTGTTCGCTTATTGATGATTTCTTAAATATTGGTTAGCTATATATCCGTGCTCCGGAACGGAAGTTAAAGTAGGACCTTTACATACCGTCGCTTTTTGGGTTTTCGTACGTCAGTTGTTGAAAAAGAACCCCTATTTGATGACTTTACCAATACATTTGTCCTTGATAGCCAAGAAGTCAAATATAAACCTGTCGAAGGAAGCAAAGCAACTACGTTAAGCTTTTAACACACAAAGCTCAACCACTAAATCCAAGTTTCATTGCCAAGTAAATTCAATGTTAGTTTGTATTCGTAAGGATAAATTTGCGACGCTTAATTCTCTCACTGACGCAAAATTCCAAAAATAAGTCTGTCACTGTGGTAAAACAGAAAAAAGGAACTGCTCCATCTTTTGGTCCTTTGATGTAGTACGAAATTAACTGTGGCATCTATTGTTTCTTTGATGTATTACGTGGTCACTAAGATAAATGTTCGAACCTCTAAGCTGAGCAAACTCCTAAAACTTCAGATGAACGTCTCCTTTTCTCGTGATCTGATTTCGATTTAATGAAGCCAGTATGTTGCTGAAAGCTACCCGCAATTGGTCTAGTTGTTTTGAAGGTTAGCGTGCTCAAATACACATACACGATGGTTTGATATATAACTTCAGTCTACGATTTATCTTCGTGGTCCGATTTTGATGAAATCAAGCTTGTGCGTTATCCCAAGCTACACTCCAGTTTCTTGAGAAAGCGTTGTGAAAATTTCGTCCAGTAGTTTTTGAGATTAGTGCGTACAGACATACACAACGGTTTTACAGTTTTAATATTAGTGTAGACAGATGTATCGTTTCGTGCAAATGGCATGTATACTTTTCATATTCCTGCAGGCAAAGTCTCCCAGTTGAACTGACGAAGCTCCTTCAGCCATAGATCCTCTACGTTGCTAACGCCTCACCTGTTGTTTCAGGTGTGGGAGTATACCATGCACGAGCAACGCTTTCGTACGCTCCATTCACAGCTACAGACCTCTTACGCATGCTGCTGCCGGAGCGTAACGTTACTGTAAAATATAACCAGTTGGAAATGATATGTAAATAAATGATAACAAAGTTTTTCCTTGCAAGGTTCGTTAGTGATGTTGGGTAGCGTCACAACTACGGCAGTCACAACTGTTAACAAACGTTATACTTTCTATGCAGTTGTTGCCAGGACTCGTCTGGGTGTAAAGGAACCCTTAAGAAGCGTCTGTCTACTTCCTAACGCTCGTTTCTTATACACAGTCCAGTCCAGATAATGAGGCCACGTGTCAAAAGCCTAAATAACCATCTTTTGGAGCACGGCTTGCTGCGAGACGTGCAGGATGAACGTCAATGAGGCCCTGCAAGTTACTGGCAGGGATTTTGGGCCATGCCGACACTAGTGTCGTGGCCAGCTGTGCTATGTTTCTCGGTTAAGGATCTACGATCTGAACCCGATGCCAATGATCCTACAGATTCTCGATTAGGTTCAAATCCGGGGTGTCTGGTGGTCAGGGAGTAAGATAAATCCATCTTTGTGTTCTGAGAACCACACACGTCTATGAGACGTTGCACTGTCCTGCTAGTGCCTACGAAAACAAACTGTTTGCAGGTGGATGCATACATTTGTTGATCCACTGTGTCTTCCAGAATGACAAGATCACCCATGGACTACCACAAAAACATGCCCCATACATTAACGCTTGCTCCCCCCGCCGATGATATTTTCAGCGGGTTTGCTTCAGAAGTTTCACGACAATCGAGCGTGACGTGATGTATCTGACAGGTGGATGCCGAGTTGCGTTATTAGCGTGCAAATTCCATCTCTTGTCGCCAATGAAAAGCAGTCGTCATGGGCGCAAGAATCAGACGTCTGCTGCTGCGGCCCATACGCAGCAACGTCCGCTGAACGTTCGTTGAGGGGACTTTTCTGGTAGCCACGTGATTCATGTGGCTGGTCAGTCGCTCAACAGCTGCATTTCTCTTCGCCGTACATATTTCGGCAGCCGTTGTTCACCACTGTCATCTATGGCGCGTGTTGCACCACGCGCCATAGATGACAGTGGTGAACCACCACAGTTGCCTTGCTTATGGACAGCCCCATTTTTCCATGGACGGTATACTTTAACCACGGCGGGCACACGAGCAGTTAACCGTTTCGTAACTGTTTCCACCCGTGGCCCAAGAGCCAATGATCATTCCCTTCTGGGCGTCAGACAAACAGCTCAGTTTCCACACTACGACAACTCTACATGTCCTGGCCACGCTTTATATACCGTCCACCGCCACTTGTCGTCTGCATGTTGACGAGGAAAATAAGTAGTGATCACATTAATCTGACTATACACTTTACTCTTTGTCTGAAGGTAATGTTTATGGGAAGGTCGTCAGAGTCGCGTATCATCAATGTGCTTCTTTTGAAATCAGTCACTGATAGCAATCCGTTACTGTCACTGATGAAGAACGAAACTGAAGACAGCTTCCTTCTGGACGAGTGGTGGTGCAAAGCGACTTCTAAATACCTACTTGCATTGGTGGTCATGCCATAAACTGTAATATTTGTAATGAAATGGTTAACTGCTGAAACAAATATCTTCGGGCTGATGATGGCTGAGCACTACATATTGCTTTTACAGCAGTTTTGTGAACAATGAAAAGTTTCTTTCTTGAAGATGCGTTATCCCAGAACATTATTCCATACGACATCGTCGAATGAAAATACGCAAAATACGCAAATTGACTGATTTGTTTCACTTCCATATTTGTAATGATTCAAAGTGCTAATGTGGCTACAATGAGTTGTTGGGGATCAAAGACGTGTTTGTTCCAATTTAAATGCCCGTCAATATCGACATCTACAAAGTTTTCAGATTCAATTCCACTGATTATTTCCTCACCATTTGCTACATTTATTGTTTCGGTAACACTCCTAGATGTGCAGGAATAAATACATTGTGTCTTTGAAATTGAGCATACATCCATTTGCGGATAACCAGCCAATAAAACTTTTCAGAACACGAATTATCATTTCCTCTGCTGCTTTAAGTATGTTATGGCCGATCACATCACTAGTGTCATCCGGAAAAAGAATTAATTCTGTTCGTTGTATATTAGACGGAAGGTCGTTTTCGTATGCGAAAGACAATAGTGAGCCTAAGAGTGAGCCTTGTGGAAGTGCAGAAGTGATTTCTCTGGAGTCAGAATAATCTCCCCTCGTTACATTGGTTGAATTATTAAGTACAGCCAGCCTATGCCGCCGAGCGGTTCTCGGCGCTTCAATCTGGAACCGCGCGACCGCGACGGTCGCAGGTTCGAATCCTGCCTCCGGCATGGATGTATGTGACGTCCTTAGGTTAGTTAGGTTTAAGTAGTTCTAAGTTCTAGGGGACTCATGACCTCGGATGTTAAGTCGCATAGTGCTCAGAGCCAACTATTAAGCACGACTCTCTGCATTGGTTCAAATGGCTCTGAGCACTTTGGGACTTAACATCTGAGGTCATCAGTCCCCTAGAATTTAGAACTACTTAAACCTAACTAACCTAAGGACATCACACACATCCATGCCTGAGGCAGGATTCGAACCTGCGACCGTAGCAGTCGCGCGGTTCCGGACTGAAGTGCCTAGAACCGCTCGGCCACCGTGGCCGGCGTCTCTGTATTCCTTTCAACCCTCTGCATTCTTCAAGATGTGACATTTCTCATTGGGTGGCTACAATATAATTCCCATAAATCCTCATTATATCTCACATTAAGGAATACGGTGAATCACATACTGAAATGCCTGGGATAGATAACAGAGAGTACCAATCGGTTGTAGTCTTTTATTTAATGCATGTAAAATTTGGTAAATGAACAATTAAAAGACATTCACTGTTGAATAACCATTCTGAAATGTAGACTGTGATTTACTAAGGAAGGTATTACTGCTGAAATAGAATACAGTTCTGTAGTAGGAAATTCTGAATTTTAAGACACATCGACAAGCCAAACAATTATCACCACTGCACACAGCGCCATTGAATACCGCCTCGTGACGATGCAGGCATGTGACGCGGTAACGAAAGTAAGACACGGACGGGGTATCACCCTATCGAAGATTGGTGCTGAGAAAGAGGAAATCTATCGATATAAGTGACTTTGACAAAGGCCAGATAATTATTACGCAAAGCCTGTGAACGAGTACCTCGAAAACGGTGAAGCTGGTCGAATGTTCACGTGCTACTGTCGTGAGCATCTGCAGAAGGAGATACAACTGTGAAACTACTACTAGACGCTAAATGGTTGGACGTCCACGACTCTTTCACAAAAGATGGGGTTTGGAGGCTTGCTGTTCCGTAAAGTTCGACGGATGATGTTCTGTGGCATCTCTTCCGAAAGAGCACAATGCTGGTGCACGCATAAGTATTTCGGAACATGCCGATCACTGTACATTGTTGAACATGGAGCTTTGCAGCAGACCAATCCTTCGTGTTCGCATGATGACCAAACGACATCATCCATTCGAATTCAGTGTGTACGGGACCATCGACCAATGTAAAAGTGTCGGTTCTTCAGATGAATCACATTTTTGCTACACTAAACGCAGTAATCCAGGTGAAAGGCGACTCTAAATGTGCAGCGCGCCACGGACACGGACTGGTGGGGGCAGTATTACGCTATGGGAGACATTCTTCTGCGCTTGCGTTGGACCTGTATTAGTAATTGAAGCCGACAGCTCTGCAAATCAGCTGCATCGCTTTGTGCGTGATGTCTTCCCCGACAGAAGTGGCATCTTTCAGCAGTATAAATGTCCGTGTCTCAGAGCCAGAACCGTGTTACAACGGTCTGGGGAACATTATAGTGACGTCATATTGGTTTCTCGACGACCTCATTCGCCTGCTCTAAATCCTGTGAAAGCTGTCTCGTTTGCTATCGGGCGCCATCACCTTTTTCGGAAATTAGCGGATCGCTGTTTACGCGAATTACATGACCTGTGCGTAGACATCTAATGCCACCTATACTACAGGGTGTTACAAAAAGGTACGGCCAAACTTTCAGGAAACATTCCTCACACACAAAGAAAGAAGACATGTTATGTGGACATGTGTCCGGAAACGCTTACTTTCCATGTTAGAGCTCATTTTATTATTTCTCTTCAAATCACATTAGTCATGGAATGGAAACACACAGCAACAGAACGTACCAGCGTGACTTCAAACACTTTGTTACAGGAAATGTTCAAAATGTCCTCCGTTAGCGAGGATACATGCATCCACCCTCCGTCGCATGGAATCCCTGATGCGCTTATGCAGCTCTGGAGAATGGCGTATTGTATCACAGCCGTCCACAAGACGAGCACGAAGAGTCTCTACATTTGGTACCGGGGTTGCGTAGACAAGAGCTTTCAAATGCCCCCATAAATGAAAGTCAAGAGGGTTGAGGTCAGGAGAGCGTGGAGGCCATGGAATTGGTCCGCCTCTACCAATCCACCGGTCACCGAATCTGTTGTTGAGAAGCGTACGAACACTTCGACTGAAATGTGCAGGAGCTCCATCGTGCATGAACCACATGTTGTGTCGTACTTGTAAAGGCACATGTTGTAGCAGCACAGGTAGAGTATCCCGTATGAAATCATGATAACGTGCTCCATTGAGCGTAGGTGGAAGAACATGGGCCCAATCAAGACGTCACCAACAATGCGTGCTTAAACGTTCACAGAAAATCTGTGTTGATGACGTGATTGCACAATTGCGTGCGGATTCTCGTCAGCCCACACATGTTGATTGTGAAAATTTACAATTTGATCACGTTGGAACGACGAAACTAATATGAGCTCTAACATGGAAATTAAGCGTTTCCGGACACATGTCCACATACATCTTTTCTTTATTTGTGTGTGAGGAATGTTTCCTGAAAGTTTGACCGTATCTTTTTGTAACACCCTGTATATGATCATATTAGGTGTGCCACCAACTGCCAGCGACTCCGTATCAGCGACCGCAGTAGTCATTAGATATCGTGAGAGAGCAGAAAGAAGCGCTCCGCGGAACTCACGGAATTGGAATCTGGTCAGGTGACTGGGTGTCACTTGTGTCATACGTCTTTACGCGGGACTTCCACACTCCTAAACATCCCTAGGTACACTATTTCCGATGTGATAGCGAGGTAGAAACGTGAAGGGACACGTACAGCACAAAAGCGTCGAGCCGAGCTCGTCTGCTGACTGACAGAGACCACCGACAGTTTAAGAGGGTCGTAATGTGTAATAGGCAGACATCTATCCAGACCATCACACAGGAATTCCAAACTGCATCAAGATCTAATGCAAGTACTATGACAGTTAGGCGGGAGGTGAGAAAACTAGGCCGGCCGGAGTAGCCGAGCGGTTCTATGCGCTACAGTCTGGAACCGCGCGACCGCTACGGTCGCAGGTTCGAATCCTGCCTCGGGCATGGAAGTGTGTGATGTCCTTAGGTTAGTTAGGTTTAAGTAGTTCTAAGTTCTAGGACACTGATGACCTCAGAAGTTAAGTCTCATAGTGCTCAGAGGCATTTGAGAAAACCTGGATTTCATGGTCGGGCGGCTGCTCGTAAGCCACACATCACGCCGGTAAATGCGAAACGACGCCTCGCTTGGAGTAAGGAGCACAAACATTGGACGATGGAACAGTGAAAAAACGTTGTGTGGAGTGACGAATCACGGTACACAATGTGGCGATCCGATAGCAGGGTGTGGGTATGATGAATACCTGTTGAACGTCATCTGCCAGCGTGTGTAGCGCCAACAGCAAAATTCGGAGGCTGTGGTGTTACGGTGTGGTGGTGCTTTTCATGGAGTGGGCTTGCACCCCTCGTTCATTTGCGTGGCTCTATCACATCACAGTTCTACATTGATGTTTGGAGCGCCTTCTTGGTTCCCACTGTTGAAGAGCGATTCGGGGTTGGTGATTGCATCTTTTAACACTATCAAACACCTGTTCATAGTGCACGGCCTGTTGCGGAGTGGTTACACGACAATAACATCCCTGTAATGGATTGACCTGCACAGAGTCCTGACCTGAATCCTACCGAGCGAGGTGGCGCAGTGGTTAGACACTGAACTCGCATTCGGGAGGACGACGGTTCAATCCTGCGTCCGGCCATCCTGATTTAGGTTTTCCGTGATTTCCCTAAATCGCTCCAGGATGGTTCCTTTCAAAGGGCACGGCCGACTTCCTGAGACCGATGACCTCGCTGTCTGGTCTCCTTCCCCAAACAACCCAACCCCCTGAATCCTATAGAACACCTTTGGGATGTTTGGGACTGTTGAAGAGCAATTTGGGGATGGCGATTGCATCTTTCAACATGATCGAGCACCTATTAGTAATGTACGGAATGTGGCTGAGTGGTTACATGACAACAATATCCCTGTAATAAACTGGCCTCCACAGAGTCCTGACCTGAAGCCTACTGAACACCTTTGGGATGTTTTGGTACGCCGATTTCCTGCCAGGCCTTTCGACCGACATCATAAACTCTCTTCAGTGCCGCACTCCGTCTAGAATTGGCTGCTATTCCCCAAGGAACCTTCCAGCACCTGACTGAACGTGTGGCTGCGAGAGTAGAAGCTGTCATCAAGGCTAAGGCTGGTCCAACACCATATTGCCAGGTGTCCGGATACTTTTGATCATGTAGTATACCTCCACAAACCTAGCAACTGTCGGTTCCATGATACGCAGAATCAGTGGTGTGTTTCATTCCAAAGACGGAGAAACAAGCTATTAGGGAGGTGGTCATAATGTTTTGGCACATCGCAAAGTACGGGGGGTTTATTGTAAAATTATCGATACATTGAAAAATATCTGTTGGTAGTCTTAGTCGACCATGAGTTGCTATCTGACTTAAGTTAAACAAACGCGCGGTTATGACCCCTCTATTAGTTGCATCGAAATTACCATGACACTCTAATAATGAAACAAAAATATAGTGATTGCGAGCTACGAAATCAATAATGCGGTTATTAGCATATGATACCAAATTAAGATTTATTCAGAAAACAGGAGGAGTAATGTTTCTAGCCTAACATGACAATCCAATACACTCGCTAACCTAACTAGCCTATCATTGGCACAATGCATCCTCTTTTCCTAACTGCTTAAGTCAACACTGAACCCGCCAGTGACTACTGGAATGTTCAAATGCCTCTGAGCACTATGCGACTTAACTTCTGAGGTCATCAGTCACTTAGAACATAGAACTAATTAAACCTAACTAACCTAAGGACATCACACACATCCATGCCCGAGGCAGGATTCGAACTTGCGACCGTAGCGGTCGCTCGGTTCCAGACTGTAGCGCCTAGAACCGCACGCCCACTCCGGCCGGCGACTGTATTTAAGTTCTGCCTGAACGGACACAGAGTCAGAGAGCGCTAGTCAAAGAGCTAGCGCAATAAGAACTCTTTTAAAATTACAGTGCCCTACATTGGCTGATGATTGCTAATATCACCGTAATTCTCCGTGATGATTACGACGGTCGGCCCAGCCAACGTCGTGATGCCGTCTTTCCCGTGAGCGTGCTTGGCTTTAATCTCCAACGTGTACGCAAGTGTTCAATTGTGGAGTCTGTCACTAAACAATACTCAAGCTACTGGACTCAATGCCGGTAACTTCTCCAACCTACTTCTCTCCACGCTCTCCAGGCAGGGCAGCTAGACACCGCAACTGCTCTCCTCCACAGCCGACTCCCGAGTCCGTTCAGAGTTTTTGCAAACCTGGCCGTTCTTCGCCGCATGGATCCGTGCCCATTGAAAGCCAATCACGACACAGACTTCCATGTATCCGTGTGCGTTTGTACCCAACCACGACACAGAATTCTCCCGCGGTTACTGTTGCCGCCAAACTTTTAACACGTATCAGTTGTAGAATTTTGGAACTTTTAACACGTATCAGTTGTAGAATTTTGGAACACGTACTATGTTCGAGTATAATGACTTTTCTGGAGACTAGAAATCTACTCTGTAGAAATCAGCATGGGTTTCGAAAAAGACGGTCGTGTGAAACCCAGCTCGCGCTATTCGTCCACGAAACTCAGAGAGCCATAGACACGGGTTCACAGGTAGATGCCGTGTTTCTCGACTTCTGCAAGGCATTCGATACAGTTCCCTACAGTCGTATAATGAACAAAGTAAGAGCATATGGACTATCAGACCAATTGTGTGATTGGATTGAAGAGTTCCTAGATAACAGAACGCAGCATGTCATTCTCAATGGAGAGAAGACTTCCGAAGTAAGAGTGATTTTGGGAGTGCCGCAGGGGAGTGACATGGGACCATTGCTATTCACAATATACATAAATGACCTTGTGGAGGACATCGGAAGTTCACTGAAGCTTTTAGCAGATGATGCTGTGGTGTATCGAGAGGTTGTAACAATGGAAAATTGTACTGAAATGCAGGAGGATCTGCAGCGAATTGACGCATGGTGCAGGGAATGGCAATTGAATCTCAATGCAGACAAGTGTAATGTGCTGCGAATACATAGAAAGGTAGTTCCCTTATCATTTAGCTACAAAATAGCAGGTCAGCAACTGGAAGCAGTTAATTCCATAAATTATCTGGGAGTACGCATTAGGAGTGATTTAAAATGGAATGATCATATAAAGTTGATCGTCGGTAAAGCAGAAGCCACACTGAGATTCATTGGACGAATCCTAAGGAAATGCAATCCGAAAACAAAGGAAGTAGGTTACAGTACGCTTGTTCGCCCACTACTTGAATACTGCTCAACAGTGTGGGATCCGTACCAGATAGCGTTGACAGAAGAGATAGAGAAGATTCAACGGAGAGCAGTGCGCTTCGTTACAGGATCATTTAGTAATCGCGAAAGCATTACGGAGCTGATAGATAAACTCCAGTGGAAGACTCTGCAGGAGAGACGCTCAGTAGCTCGGTACGGGCCTTTGTTGAAGTTTCGAGAACATACCTTCACCGAAGAGTCAAGCAGTATATTGCTCCCTCCTACGTATATCTCGCGAAGAGACCATGAGGAGAAAATCAGAGAGATTAGAGCCCACACAGAAGCATACCGACAATCCTTCTTTCCACGAACAATACGAGACTGGAATAGAAGGGAGAACGGATAGAGTACCCTCCGCCACACACCGTCAGGTGGCTTGCGGAGTATGGATGTAGATGTAGATGAAGATGTAGATATCTCTACGCACTCTGCGCCAATCCCGTCACAGTCTTCTGCAAATTTTCCAATGTGGCGCGAAATCGTCTTGTTTTCCTTCTCAATTCTTGTTGTGATGGCCCAGCCTCTCCCAGCGTCTTTGGTGGTCTGAAGTTCCAGCCGACAAAGGGGTCCGGCCGCGGCCATCCCGTTAGTTTGACATGACACACACAACTTCCTTTTCTGTGTCCATTCTCTCCTACCGGTGGGCCAATTATCAATTATTATTCGGTGTATTAGTACTGATTTAGCATCACGTAAGGTGCAAAATCTGCTACCTTACAACATCGGTGTGGTTTATATCGGAGTACAGCAAGGCGCCGGACGGGCCCACACGTGGCCTCGCCTGCAGCTCTATGGTGGGTGCAGCGTGCGACGCCGAGTGCAGGGGCGCCGTACCGAGCGGCGCCGACGTGTCCCGAGCGCGGCCGGCGGCGGCGGCATCGGCTGCAGCGGCGAGACGCCAGCATCCAGCGGCTCCAGTCGGTGCCTGACCAGAGCGTCGGCCGCAGCGCAACCCGCTACCCCAGCTCTGGTGGCGCCTCTGTCGCGAAACTCTCTGCGTGCCACTTACGCTAGTTCCGACGCCCGCGTCTTCGGCTTCCGGTGCCGTCGCGCAGTCTGGCCCGCTACCAGCTCACCTCTGCAGCCCCGCTCTCGGCCTGTGGCAGTCTACGTCACAGGTACATGACGCCACTTGTCAAATGTACTCTCAATTTGCCCTGACAGAATGCGGCGCGAGTGTCGCAAAATGTAAATAACGACTCAGTCTCGTATGTTGTCACCGTGGATCGCTTGTCATGGCAACCTGTCACACGCAGACACTCAGAAGGTGCAAGTGATGGACGTCACGCTTGTCATATGGAAACAGCTGATTACCAAGTCCATCATATTGACCTCTCAACGAAAAAAAATGCTATGTGTTTAGCTAAATAATTTACCACATACCAACAAGACCCAGTAAAATGTGCCAAAACAAACTTACGTCTTTTTTTTTTTTAACCCGACAACCTTTTAAATCCGTGGGAATGCCGGACGTGTCTTAAAATCAAATGTTCTACTTTAACAACACGCTTCGCATACAATTTTTAGCTTATTTAGGGTGAAACGTGACAAATTTACTGTGGTATGCAAACTCACCGTACACGTCGTATGGAGAATGATTTTTCTCGTAGTACATAAAATTTCGTGAAAGTTTTGACCAACAACACTTACGTCGATAGCTATCTGGTGCACATATATTGCAGAGAAATCCTCTGTTGCTATTATTGTGATTCGTTGGGGATGTACTGGACTATGGTTATTTCTGTCTCTAAACGAGTTTGTGTATCCTCACCGATATTTTCTTTATAAGCTTTTGTTCTATTCTCTGTGAAACTACAACGGTTGAAGGGCTAGCATTAATCTTTGTGTAACATCCATTCTTTAATGTTAGGTCTAGGTATGTTTCTGTCTTCACTATTCAGTCTTTCTTTCGCCGGTGACACAGTGTACAAGACGCTTGGCTCGTTCGTTTTCCTTAGGCCCGTGGCTCAAATTCTCCTATAGAAACTCATATTTCAGTTTTCTCTGCTTCATTCATCGGAAAAACATAAGTGCTCCTTCCTTTGTAGCTCCATCTCTAATTACCGTGTCATAACCCCTGGCCTTCCTTCCTTCCCTCCTCTTTCTGTTGTACTGTTACCTCCGTCAGCTTAAACACTATTTTACTGCATTTGTTTAGCTTTAATCTCCAAAATGTGTCAAAATACTTTTAATGGGAGGCTACCGAACAAGATAAGAACACGAAGGACGTTGCACGCCCTCTGTTTCAATATTAGTATTTTTGTTTTCCATTTTCTTTCTATGTGTAATCACACTTTTTTAGCTTCAATTCTACGTCCCCTCCTACAGACCTAACTAGCTGAATCCTTTTCCTCACCCCCCTCCTCTTTCCCGCTCTCTATTACACCTTCTGCATTTCACTCTACGTCAGATGTCCATCGAAAAGGCTCTTTTAGCTCTGTTTGTGGTGTGTCATAGTCGCATGAAGTATAGAAATTTCCTGTCAGTTCGTAGTCATTGACAGATGCCATCAGGCGTTTCCCATGGCAGTGTTACAAACCTTTGTTGGTTCTGGTCCACACGAACGCTTTAGGAAACAATCTGAGTAGCCCTCTAAATTTTTTGCAGATGATGCTGTTATTTACAGTATTGTAAAGTCATCAGATTATCGGAAGAAGTTGCAAAACGATTTAGACAAGATATCTGCATGGTGCGAAAAGTGGCAATTGACTCTAAATAATGAAAAGCGTGAGATCACCTACATGAGTATTAAAAGGAATCCGCTGTATTTCGGTTACAGGCTAAAACACAATAATCTAAGGGCTATAAATTCAACTAAACACTTAGTGGTTACCTTTACGAATAACTTCAGTTGAAACGATTATATAGGATGTTGGGAAAGCAAACCAAAGACGGTGATTTGTTGGCAAACGCTTAGAAAATGCAACAGGTCTACTAAAGACATTGCTTACACGACGGTTGTCCACCCTCTTCCGGAGTATTGCTGTGCGGTGTGAGATCTGCATCAAAGAAGACTGACGGAGGGCGTCGAAAAAGTTCAGAGAAAGGCAGCTTGTTTTGTCCTGTACTATCGCGAAATAGGGGAGAGAATTCCACGGATACGATACCTGGAGTGGCAGTCACTAAAACAAAACCGAGTTTTGCTGCGGCAGGATCTTATCAGGAAATTTCAATCACCAACTTTGTCCTCGGAGTGTGAAAAGATTTTCTTTGGAGCCCATCTACATAGGGAGAAATGATCAACATAATAAAATAGAAGTTCGAATGGAAAGATTTAAGTTTTCTTTGTTCCCGCGTGCCGTTCGAGGGTGGAACGGTAGAGAAATTGCAAGAAGGTGGTTCGATGAAACCTGTGCCAGGTACGTAATTCTGAATTGCCGAGTAATCATGTAGCTGTAAATGTAGAGTGTAACTTCAATATTCCGTACGTAGTTTACGGTATACACCCCTTGTCTTATTGACGTGTTGTTCCCACTCGCCGCATGCTGTTTGTTGACAAATAACTAATTGTGTCACTCTTTTCTGGCGGAGAGTTGTTTCTGTCTGAGGAATAGACGACATTCTGCTTTAGATGTTGACAAAACTGCAACAGGCAAGTACGTTTCTAGTAAACAGTATTCAGATCTGACAACTAATTAGAACAGGGGTGGGTCATGTAATGGTAAAATATGTAGAAACAAAGAAGTAATTTAATCTTTGCTGGCTGCATAGCGACATTTCGCAAAACCTAATGGTACTTATTTCTTGTCAGATACAACATGAACTGAACATTTATGGTTTCAGTACAGCACGCTAAAAACATGTCTTTGACTCACAGTTGCATGACGTAGTGAATCACTTTTAAGGCAATATCTCTCAGTCCGATTCAAAAATACAGTGATTTACGGGCAGGGGAAACGTTCTTTTAAGTTTATCTTTATAGTACACATACCTAATTGGTGAAGCGTTTCTTCTGTTCCGCTACGAGAACAGGTACTGTACCTCTCGCCTGATTGACATCAGCAGGTCAGTTCTTTCATGAGAACATAAAGCGACTTTTTAACCCTGCTAGCTTCCTTTATCTGAAGATGCGTTACATGTCGAATATTGTGGCATACGCCATTGTATACCTCGCTGCCTAACTTTACCAGTACGGCTGCCGTCATTCTGCCTTTCTGGAACATACTCGCACGACAATACATTACATAAGAACGTTAGATTAATATTCTTACTGGAATTACTCATTAACTTTTTTGTGTTATTCTGTGCGTTGATATCGCACTTTTTCAGCAGTAAACACCCCATGTGAGTAGAATAGACGTCCTTACGGATTTTGTTGTTACTTCATGTTACTGGGCTCTGAGCACTATGGGACTTAACATCTGTGTCATCAGTTCCCGAGAACTTAGAACTACTTAAACCTAACTATCCTAAGGACATCACACACATCCATGCCCGAGGCAGGATTAGAACCTGCGACCATAGCGGTCACGCGGTTCCAGACTGAAGCGCCTAGAACCGAACGGCCACAGCGGGCTGCTTCATGTTACTCCATAGCTTATTATGCACTGTGTTCCTTCATAAGTATGGCCTCCAAAAGGTATGTACTGAACACTATGTCTGAATATGTTCATGAATCGTTGCCGACACAATACGAAGCTCGAACCGGCTCACATGACTTCGCCAGCGAAAATAACAAAGTACTAAAATTTAGTTTTTTGGCTCTATGCTAGTTTGAACTATACGAGAACAACAATGCGTGAGTGAACCCCGTCCATGCCACTGCTGTTCACGGTTCACAGCAGCGAATGTCGTTATAAGGAGAGAGGGACAGCACTAACAGCTTTAGTGTTCATAATATACTGAAACGCTATTTTAGTTAATTAGAGTTGCGACATTGAGGCACAGAAGCATCTATTATTGAATTTAAACTGGCGTTACTGCACTGATTTTATCATTGTTCAGAAGTTATTTTTTCTTATACCCTTCATTAGCTATTATTTCTTTTGACATAGTATATGTGTTATCATTAGACAGTGACATCTACTGCGATGATGATCCTCCAGCTTCGTTATTTCTCCCATAAAAGGATACAATATTCTTACAAAATTCCCTCCGCATAAGTCTCATGGTAAACCTCATGTTGTAATCGCTGCTGCCTTCACTGATAATCCAAAAGTGGACGACTGAAAACGTGTTCATTCCTTCAAATGCCAGAATGTACGAGGAAATTGGGAAATTCGAGACTCTTCTTACCGCGTTGTGTTCTTCGTATAATTTCTGTACGCGCGATGATTTAGTGAGCTGCATTCTTGAACAAAAACATGTGTGGGATTACTTACTCGTTTGTAAAACAAGTCGTGTATTCGACTGTTAGCAACAAATGTACCAGTGTAAACATATTTACACGCACTACGCAACCGTAAGCGTTGGAAACATTTCACGCAGAGCAGATCCAAAATTCCGTGCGGTTGAAATGAAATGTGCACACGCCGATAACACTTGTCAACTATGCTGTTAGCGCGCTCGTTGCATCAGATGAGTCTTTCCCGCCCATGAACACGGATGACAAACGTATGGCCGGCAGGCGACTGTTGGAATGGCCCACACGTGTGGGTAATGGCGACATAGGGTCATCACTGTTCCGCTGGTATAGCCCGCTGATTCCCAGGATCGCTCTGACAGTAGCACGCACTCGGTGCTGTCAGCTTTCACTAACTTTTACAGTGGTGCCGTCAGCCGTCACCTCCCACTACTGAACTAACTCGGAAACAGCAGTTGAAAGTGTAATAGCCTCATTGATCCTCCTGCCAGTCATCCCTTCTGCCCCAGTCACAGTAAATAGTAGCGAATGACGCGGTTTCGAATCACGCCACGAGCTTGGGTTTCACATAAAAGTAATGGTGTACATCTTATGAATACATTAAAATGCATAGATACGTTACAAAAGGTTTTGAACTCCAAATGTATGTAGAACAGAAACGCAAATGTATAAAAAAAAGTTCGTGTGAAGAGTACAGAATATCTAAATAGGATAGAAATTTTCACTCTGATGCAAAGGACGTATGTCAAGGTAATTCCGTCTCTAGACGATCTTTGTGGAAAGTACGAATTCGAACTGCAGATATTACTTAACACGCACATACGTTAGTAGGGGAAAGAGTAACTCCACATCGTGCATTCAGCGTTATAATAACGCCGCTTATATTTGCATTATACTGAGCGACATTTATATTAACTGGGTTTCTCTCCTTTCGATAACGATAGCATCAGTGACGTTCATTCTTTCGAACGTAGATTACGAACTTACTTTGCAGGCAGAAGCATTAGTCTACACCAGTTATAAGTAGGCTGTTGCACTGAACTAGTAAGAGCGTGCGGTACAAGATAAGTATATCTGCTGTCAGAGTCATTTCTTTCCTTCCGTGTTTGGCTTCCAAGTGAAGCAAGGAATCCGTGACTCTTAATATCTTTGTACATGTTATTATCACTCTAATATCGGTCTTATCTTCAAGAGAAAGGTTGCCTTAAAACATCACAACGATTTGCTGTAGTCTCTCATAATGTTTCGAGTTTAAGGTAATGTTTTTTTTTTCTTTCTTCTTTTTCCAGAAAATTTGTAGCTGTTTGTCAGTCTTCTCATTCACAAACAACGGAACTATGAAGAATATTCCTCCCGTTAGTGATTCAGAGTTTATTCTTTAATGTTATTGTCAAGTGTACGTTAGTCAAATTCTTCCTTTCGTCTTTCCTATCGTAGTGACCTTTCGTAGTTGTGAAATAACTAATTGAATTATTCGGCTCATTATGTCCTTTCCACGCTTCCTCTGTAATTTTACATTTAATAAAAACATGAAAATTGAGGAATAAAGAGTAACTAAAAGAATCCTATCCACGAAAAAATACTGGACGAGACGGACGATGCAAATCAAAGCTTAGGGAGAGTGTATTATGCACGATAGAGTTGCTTGAGGACCGTGACTGATTATTTTCTACAGTCATGTCTTATTTATACATTTGAATGCTCTAGTCCTGTAATTGATTTCTGCCAATACTGTCAGAGAAGGTAACACGCCTAGATGAATATTCATGGAATACTGGAAAAAGAGTTGTAATTGGTGAAGCGCTTCGGATATCGAATCATACATTGAATTGTTATCTTTGTGCCTTTCAGTTCATGGCAAAGAACAAAGCTGTGCTATGGTATAGTTCGATACGTAACACCTTTATCATTGCTGTATCTCTGTCACAGTCATTACGCTACGAATTCAATTGGAAGAAGTCTCCTCACATGTTTCCTCCACATAGCTGTTTGGCATCATTGTCCCAGGATTCCAGATGTTTCCTCACAGCCGTTACATAAATAGGAGCTTCGTACGCTAAATACTCTTCACCGACCTCACACATTAAAATTTGTCTTTAGGCACGTGCCCCCTCCACTCCGGTAGAACGGAACTTCAGGGAACAAACAATCGGTAACAGTAAGTGTATATTGTTGCTGATGCCTCGTTGTTGGGTTCTTCAGTTAGAAACCTGGTCTGCTGCATCTCCCCACGCTACTCTATCCTGGCGAAGTTTTTTCAGTTCTGAATTACTACTACAAGCTCATCCGTTTGAATCGACTTACTGTAATGTAGCCTCGGGCTCACTCGATTATTATTGGACCCACACTTGCCTTACTTACTGAATTGACGATTCCTTTATGTCTCAGGAGTGTCCCCTCTTTTCATCAAGTTCCGCCGTAAATTTCTTTTGTGCCCTACCCACATAATCCTTAGACTTTTTCTTCAATTTTTGTTTGTAGTGCTAGTCATTACGGTTTCAATTATCTTAACCGTTCGTGTCAGACTAAAGATTGGGAAAGACTATCAAAAAACTTTCACTTCTTCTGAAAGGGATGTGTTGTTGCTGTTACTCTGCGTTCTTTAATCTCTTTACTATTACCACTGTCAGTAATTTGCCGTCAAACAGAAGACCCCATAATTATTTTCAGTCTTATTTTCGGATTTAGTTCCCTCAGGTCGCCTGCCTCGTTTTGGCAACATTTCACTACTCTTGTTTTACTTCTGTTGATATTCATTTTATAACCCCTGTTCAAGACACTATCCATTCCTATAATGGATGACATATTCTCAAGAAAGATTCCTAAACTGTTAATTTTTTATAATAAAGCGCTCCACTCCATTTAACTACTATTTCGAATACTTTTTCGTCTCTCACAGAATTAAAATTCAGCGGCCAACCTTTGTGTTTCTTCTCCTTCAGTTATTTCCATTCTAGAGGTCTCCTTGTTTTCCTTCTCTGCTTGCTCACTGCACAGATTGAGCAACGTTGGGGATAAGCTACAAACCTGTTTCTCTCCCGTGACTACAGTCCCCTCTTTGAACTGCGCTCTGGTGTCTGTACAAATTATAGATCACTTCTCATTCCCAGTATCTTCTCGGTTGTTTCTTCGGTTTTGAAAGTGTCGAGTCGAGTCAATAGTGTCAAACAATTTCTCTAAATCCACAGGTAAGTTAATTTTGCCTTTATTGAGTCTACATTCTAAAATACATCGTAATGACATTTCCTATGTCCTTACATTTATCCGGGGCCCAAACGGCTCTTCTCCAGACCGATTTCTACCGCTCTTTTCATTGTTCCTTGCATACTTTGTATTTCGCACGCGTTATTTACTGAGCTGACGGTCCAGTATCTTTCACACCTGTCAGCACATAGGATCTCAATCTTCAGGTGCGTTCGGACTTAAATCTTTCTTCTCACAGGATCACAGCTCTCATTTCACCATCTACTTATTCTTCGCCTTCCATATAACAAGTTCTCGGTTCCACATGCTACCTTGTAAAATCACGTAACTTTGTCTACACTTGTTTTGTTTTTCCATAATACTGTCTTTCTTTTACTGCCGTTTTATATATTCCTCCAATGAATCAGCCTTTGCTTTTCTTTTTTTATTACTGGTTTGCCGCGTGAGCTCATGATATTCATACAGTTGCTTCTCGTTTCTCCAAATGTTCCTTGAATTCTCCTGGGGGGCATCTATATTTCCTGTAGTGAAGCATGCTTATAAACTTCCGCATCTCTTCTCCAGCTATTCTGGCTTTGCTATTTCACACTTTCTGTCAATCAAATTTTTAGAAGTTTACATTGCCTTTTGCCTGCTTTATTCGTTGCATTCTAGAATTCCTCTTCCATCAATTAAATTCGAAATCTCATGTGCTGTCCTAGGTAGTCTACATAGCCATTTCTTGTTGGTTATTTGATAATAGTTAATAATAATAAATCATACAGTGAAATCTTATCGATATTGCTATTAGATACATTATTCAGCTGTTAATGATTTCAGAATGTGAAGTACTATTGGAACTGCTGAAAAGTTGTCACATTTATTGTGCTTAGACCATGGTGTTCATGGCGTCTAGCAACATTTTATGTAGTTATAAGTTTACGAGTCATTGAATTGTAGAGAGTACTGCGTTTTATTGTCAAGAAGAACAAGATAATTCGACATCTCGGGTGACTGGGATGCCGTCAGACTATATACTGGCAGTCGGAGTGACAACCGAGTTTATACTGGATAGGGCGCTTGCTGTCACCGCAACAGATCGCGAACAGGCCAGATCATTTCTGTCGCAACGTCGTGACAACGTCTGAGGTGCGTTATTCGCTTCAGCTGAAGCATTCGCGGCTTAGGTAAGTGGTTATCGCGTCTGACTGCCATGCAAGTGTCCAGGTTTGATTCTCGGCCGGGTAGAAAATTTTTCTCCGTCCGAGGACTGGGTTTTGTGTTCACGTCATCACTATTTCATCATCATCGACACGTAGGTCACCCATTGTGGCATCAACTGAAAAGACTTGCAACTCGGCGGCCGAACATCCCCACACGACTTATGATCATTTTGTTACGGGTGAAGCCGCCGCACGGTATTCAGCTGTGCTGATGATTATTTTAAGTTGTTGTGTGTTGTAATATCGTAAAGTAAAGATGCAGAGCAGCACTTCACTCGCAAGTTTAATGCTGGGCAGCAGTAAACTATGAAAAGCTACAGCATCTAGAAATACCTTGGTTTGGTACGGAAGTTTTATTGGTTCAAATGGCTCTGAGCATTATGGGACTTAACTTCTGAGGTCATCAGTCCCCTAGAACTTAGAACTACTTAAACCTAACTAATCTAAGGACATCACGCACATCCATGCCCGAGGCAGGATTCGAACCTGCGACCGTAGCGGTCGCGCGGTTCCAGACTGTAGCGCCTAGAACCGCTCGGCCACTCTGGCCGGCGGAAGTTTTATTATTGGTTCATTTTTTAGTTTTGCGCAACTTACCTCCAACAAACGTTACCACTATATTCACGGTACTGGCCTCATTTTCAATGAAACTGCAAACCGTTTGGGGGTCGCAGAAGGATCTTAAAGCCTGTAGAAGGTCGTTATATTCTGTAAACCGTGCTGTCCTGGCACCTTCGAGTCCTTGTCGAAGGCAGGCACTGGACTGGACTGCTGCTGTATGTGCCACGGATATCCAAGTTTAGACGGACTACTAAGTGACGCTGTCGAAATATCACAGTTGATGCCAGTTAATTCATTAAAGATGTCGGCTTTGGTCAAAATTATAGAACTACGGTCATCACAAAGTCGCATGACCATATCGATCTACAGTCTACAGTTCACACGGAAAATAATTCACTTAGTTTATTAACATACATTGTCCAGCCACATTAATGTGGCCACCTCTCAAAAGCCTGAATAACCGCCTTTATGCAGTGCGGATCGCTGCGAGACATGCAGTCAATGAGATTGTGGAAGCTACCAATAGGGATCATGATGAGTGTCATGATCAGCTGCACTAGGTTTCTCGTTTGGTGATCGATTGGGTTTAAATTCTGGTGCGCTTCGACCCAGACATGTACTCTACAAGCTGTGTGACCCGTTGTATTGTCCTGCTGGTAGATGCCATGGCGCCAAGGAAAACCAAACCGCACGTAGAGGTGGACGTGGTCCTCAAAGAGAGATACATACATATGTTGATCCATTGTGCCTTCCAGAATGATGAGATTACTCAGGAAATTAGACCATTACGCTCCCACCTCCGGCCTTGACCCCGCCAACGATTCTTGTAGGGTATCGGTATTTCCGTGCAAATTCCGCCTTCGTTGCCAGAGAACAGCAGTCAGCATGGGTGCATGAACCAGGTACCTGCTGCAGAAGGCAATACACAACAACGTTGGCTGAACAGTCTTTGAGCAGAGACTGTTAGTATCCCCTTGCTTCATCTGGGCCGCCACTTGCCCAACAGTTGAACATCTGTACGACGTACACGTCTCCGCAGCCGTGGTGCGCCACAGATGCCTCGGCGCCGGTTTAGGATAGCGCCATTTTGCCATACACGGTTTATTTTAACCAAGGCGGCAAGCGAAGATCTTACAAACTTAACCTCTTTGGAAATATTTCCGCACTTGGCCCGAAAGCCAATGATCATGCCATTTTGACGTCAGATAAATCACTCCATTCCCGCATTATGACAACGACTGGTCTGTTTTTCATGTCCCTCCGAAACACTTGATACACCCTTTTCTGCAAATGCTCCGTGAATGGTTACTGCACACTGACATAGGAGACGTACTTCTCATGCGCAAACGAAGAGTAAGTAACCTCTCTAATTCACCTCAACACGCCACTTTTCCTGGTTTTCGGCAAGGTTCGCATTCTACCCTACTGTTAGAAAAGATCATTAACTTGGGGTATTGTTCACGCCAAAGTGACAACGGACGACGTGACTCAGGCTGTTAATAACTTGTCTTGTTTTTCGAATATTGCAGTCCAATTATTTTTGTAAGTCAGGTTACCTTCCATTCGCAAAATTGGAAACACCCGGCGACTGTACGTGACTTATAAATTATAGAGTGCAGCAATCAGTCGTCCTTTTCAGATTTTATTATGCAAATCCAGATTTTGGCTCGTAGCTAGCCTTTCTCAATGCGCTGTTTTTTATTGTCAATGTATGTAAGTCCCTAGTATTCTGGCGTCAGTTCTTTGATCTGGTCATCTTCTGTTATCATACAATTAGTTACAGCGGCGTCCATGACAATTCTGTGATACATGGTGCTAGGTGGATCGTAAATTGTAATGACTTATCACCAGCTGTTCACATTGTTGAAATATGACATTTTCAGAAATTACAAGCCGTGTGGCATAGCCAGCATAAAAAGTATTATTTGTTAGCAATTTCTGCTGATGATGCTTAACGGACTCTTTTTCCACATTTGCCAAACGTTTTCATTCTGAAGGCATTCTTGCCTAATGTTAGATTTAGATGTAGAAAAGGAAACTGCTAAGAAATTATCGCATTTCATCTGATCTAGAACAGTAGGAAATGCAGTGATGGTTATGTAAAGGAAAGAATACAGCGATCTAAGTCACATAGGAATAAAAGCGATAGGAAATGCAAGAAGACTACAATGATGTGGTTACAGGAAAATGCGAAGAAATTGAGAAGAAATAGTCGACGAAAAGACAAATCCATGTCAGGTGCAAGAAACAGATAGGGTGTCTCAAGGAGAAAGAGGAACTGTCTGCTAATATTGTAGAGGAATTGAACATAGATTTTAATAACAAGGAGAATCCAATGTTAGACTTTGGAAGACTTTCGAACCAATTAGAAGGGACGGATAAGAATCCTGCGAGGTTGAGAGCGAGGAGGTGGAGTGGAAGTGCCAGACCAAAAAAAGGTTTCCGCCAAGGAAACAATGTCTTTAATTAATTAAAGCCAGTACGTCACGAAAACAATAAAATCTGCACAGCTCAACAAGAAATACAAGGAATAAATAACCCGCCGAGTCGGCACATCATGAGTATATAACAACGTATTTGGATTCAAATAATTTACAAACAGGAGATGACCCCTATCACCAAGGCTAAATGAGCTCTATGCCTGCAAACCCGACAATGTCACGCAAAGTTGGCCGCACATGGTAGCTACAACATTTAAAAGGCAGTTCTCATTAAACATGAAAATGATTAAAAGATACAGTATAATAAAAATGTCGAAACGGACTACTGTAGATTAGACACTAAGCACGCAGAAACCAAATAATTTCCAGATCACTGAATAAAGCCTGGTAAAAATCTGATAATGTTCAGTGAAAGAACCGTCCACGAGCCAATAACCACGTTTGACAGTAGAGGACAGTCACACATATACACTCCTGGAAATGGAAAAAAGAACACATTGACACCGGTGTGTCAGACCCACCATACTTGCTCCGGACACTGCGAGAGGGCTGTACAAGCAATGATCACACGCACGGCACAGCGGACGCACCAGGAACCGCGGTGTTGGCCGTCGAATGGCGCTAGCTGCGCAGCATTTGTGCACCGCCGCCGTCAGTGTCAGCCAGTTTGCCGTGGCATACGGAGCTCCATCGCAGTCTTTAACACTGGTAGCACGCCGCGACAGCGTGGACGTGAACCGTATGTGCAGTTGACGGACTTTGAGCGAGGGCGTATAGTGGGCATGCGGGAGGCCGGGTGGACGTACCGCCGAATTGCTCAACACGTGGGGCGTGAGGTCTCCACAGTACATCGATGTTGTTGCCAGTGGTCGGCGGAAGGTGCACGTGCCCGTCGACCTGGGACCGGACCGCAGCGACGCACGGATGCACGCCAAGACCGTAGGATCCTACGCAGTGCCGTAGGGGACCGCACCGCCACTTCCCAGCAAATTAGGGACACTGTTGCTCCTGGGGTATCGGCGAGGACCATTCGCAACCGTCTCCATGAAGCTGGGCCACGGTCCCGAACACCGTTAGGCCGTCTTCCGCTCACGCCCCAACATCATGCAGCCCGCCTCCAGTGGTGTCGCGACAGGCGTGAATGGAGGGACGAATGGAGACGTGTCGTCTTCAGCGATGAGAGTCGCTTCTGCCTTGGTGCCAATGATGGTCGTATGCGTGTTTGGCGCCGTGCAGGTGAGCGCCACAATCAGGACTGCATACGACCGAGGCACACAGGGCCAACATCCGGCATCATGGTGTGGGGAGCGATCTCCTACACTGGCCGTACACCACTGGTGATCGTCGAGGGGACACTGAATAGTGCACGGTACATCCAAACCGTCATCGAACCCATCGTTCTACCATTCCTAGACCGGCAAGGGAACTTGCTGTTCCAACAGGACAATGCACGTCCGCATGTATCCCGTGCCACCCAACGTGCTCTAGAAGGTGTAAGTCAACTACCCTGGCCAGCAAGATCTCCGGATCTGTCCCCCATTGAGCATGTTTGGGACTGGGTGAAGCGTCGTCTCACGCGGTCTGCACGTCCAGCACGAACGCTGGTCCAACTGAGGCGCCAGGTGGAAATGGCATGGCAAGCCGTTCCACAGGACTACATCCAGCATCTCTACGATCGTCTCCATGGGAGAATAGCAGCCTGCATTGCTGCGAAAGGTGGATATACACTGTACTAGTGCCGACATTGTGCATGCTCTGTTGCCTGTGTCTATGTGCCTGTGGTTCTGTCAGTGTGATCATGTGATGTATCTGACCCCAGGAATGTGTCAATAAAGTTTCCCTTCCTGGGACAGTGAATTCACGGTGTTCTTATTTCAATTTCCAGGAGTGTATAACATACTTCTTAAACGCTGCGGTAGTGATTTACAACCCTTTCCAACATTCTGTCACGGGAGTCAACAGAGCACCCAGCCAGAGGGGGACCGCACTAACACAACACTAAAATCAAATTGAGCTGAGCAAACTGTATAAAGATTATGCTAAGTAAAAAACAACGCTGCAGCTGTATGGTTACTCTATTCAAAAATCAAGGCCGATTTCGTAATGCCAGTTACGTCATCACGTGAAGTCAGTTACAACACGGTAGTGGAGTACAACTGTTATTAAAGTTACCCCTGATTCCTAGAATTTCATTCCATTCTAAGAATCATATCGCAGCCCACGTGAGACTACAATTACTGCAACAGTGTACTCGTGGATCACACGAGTGGAGTTACAGGAAGTGAAGCAGCTGACCGCCTGGATATAAAATCTAGTTCATGTTCGTCTTGTAATCAACCGTCCATACGAGTCACTCACTGTGGAACACGTAGAGGTGGACATGGTCCTCAAAGAGAGATACATACATATGTTAATCCATTGTGCCTTCCAGAATGATGAGATTACTCAGGGAATCAGACCATTACGCGTATGTTCCATAAAGCTTCTCACAAGACTGTCTTCGGTGGCCCGCTGGCGTTGGAGTGGACGAATTCACAAACATGGTTTCCTCTGACGCCGTTGGTCCCAGTCTGAGAGTTGCCCAACCCTTCGCGGTGTACCGAATGGGTCTGCTCCAGCGTGGCACACAGCATGGTGTTGGCGTACTGCGATATACACTCGTCAACGGCAGCACCAGGACACAGGGGCAACCGAGGAAGATCACAGGCTGAGCGGACAGGGTTCTAAAAACAGGCAGTTGGGCCAGTTGCGCACTCTAGCTGGACACCAAGCCCTTGTTGCTAAGTTACAGAGTGAAAATTACGATAGATGGAAGTCCTATATGGATATGAGCGGATACACTGCTTAAATCCATTGCATCTTATGAAAATTATCGAGAAGTGAGGCAATCACACGACAGTTCAAGTTAGTAGGTAACGTCCTTGAGGCTGGAGACGTACTATGACACCTCCGGAAGAATCTCATCCAATGTCTAACAAATTAGAGGGTAGAGACCACAGTCCTTCGCATTTTAAAGAATTATCGAAAAATGTGACAATCACACAATGATTCAAAGTAGTATGTGGAGTCCTTGAGACTAGATACTTATCGCTGCACTTCCGAAAGAATATCATCCACATCTGTCCGGCTATAGGAAGACCAGTTGAATATGAAAATTGTTACATAATAAACATAGCAGCTCATCTGTCAATACCAAAATGAAAATATAGAGAAGCAAGAAAAAGACAACAGATCACCTGTTAGACGTCGATAACAACAGCAATAAACTTGACATCGAATTTCGACGTTATGCAGCAATAGAAGTGATCCCTCCACTACTCTGGAAACAAACTAGCTCATGATGGACAGTATAAAAGGTAAAGCAGCTCAGACAAACAGGGCATATTTCGCAGAAGAGCTCTATTAGTATCAAATACATTACATGTTAACTTGGGAAACACATAATCTACTTGGGCGTTCGATACGTAATACAACACATTTTGTGTTTATGATAGCAGGCTGGTTTTATTCAGGATTACAGTACACCATGTTATCCCTACCCTTCGGCTACAAAACCCTGTCTTTCAGTATAATCTCATTCTGTGAGACAGCCTAACGCCACCTTACTAGAAGGGCCTGTATGTCCGCATTATACCACTCTACTAATCGATGTCGGAGGCAACGTCATGCTGCATCAGTAACCCACCTGACATCGACGTCCTACTTCCCGTGCAGTGCATCCTTCATTGGGCCAAACACATGGAAGCCGGAAGGTGCGAGATCCGGGCCGTAGTGCGCACAGCTTTAAGTAATCCAGATGGTCGAAGAGTATGTCAGCACTACCAACAGAGGCGTGCAGTTCTGCAGCGAGGTGTTTCATTGTAATGCATCAGTCACGTCCAATGTGAATGTCCAGACGTTGCAACACTGCAGGAGTCACAACCGCGTGCAGCCGTCCAGCACGTGGGTGAGCGGACTGGTTTGGGCGACTTTGTTGCGGATATGGCAGCTTCCTCGCCCAAGAACTTACCGTGATGTTATTGACTGATGAGTCTCTGTAGACACTTTTCAAACGCGTAAGAACATCTGCGGAAATCTGGTTTTCGGCCCAAAGAAACTCAATGGCAGCTCCCTGCTCGGAACGCACCTCCATTTCAGACGACTTGTTGAAGGTTACTCACAACACCGCCACCCATCGGAACTTTATGAAACTTTAGGGGCTGAAACGGAAATATTCCGCCACGTTCCACAACAAATACCACATTATTTCAGCCGAGAAAAACAAAGTGCATTACTAAATGAACGCCTGTCATAGTTTTGAGAAAGGTGTCGCATAGAAATGAATCATGACAATCCGCAGACTAAAGACAAAAGAACTGAGGCGTTTGAGATGTGTTGACACTAAAACTTTTGTCCATGGGATCTACGACGGAAAAATATGTGGAAACATGGAGAGGGAATTTCATGATAGCACATATGTTAAGACGTCAGGCACTAGAGGCACTGTCAAAAATTGTCGGGGGAAGGCAGAGACTGGAGTAAATACAACAGGTAACTGAGGATACTGATTGCAACAATGGTGCATTTATTGTACATTGTCACCGCCGTCCTGATCTACAATAACCCTTGGAAAGTTCCTTCAGCTCTGCACCTACAGTAGTTATGCAGGAGTCTGCTTCATTGTATGGCGAAATACTTTCCCCTGCCGTCATACCTTCCTGCTAACAGACAACAATGTTGACACCCCACTGATACTTGGTCACTGTAATCAACATACTAATCCTAGGCAACGTAATCAACATTTGTAGAAGGTGCTGCATAAGTGTGTCTTCAGATGGTGGTGTAGTGTTGCAAATGACGGTTGTTTTGACTAATAGTGTATAGTCGTCGTGATGTATAATCTTAGGGTACGTTTCACCAGTGTCTGGTTGAATTGCTAAAAATATATGTATCTTTGAGGAAAATGATCTGCATCAAGGTGGTAACTCTGGTATCCATGAAAGAAGTGATTCAAATGGCTCTGGGCACTAGGGGACTTAACTTTAGAGGTCATCAGTCCCCTAGAACTTAGAACTACTTAAACCTAACTAACCTAAGGACATCACACACATCCATACCCGAGGCAGGATTCAAACCTGCAACCGTAGCGGTAGCGCGGTTCCAGACTGCAGCACCTGGAACCTCTCGGCCACTCCGGCCGGCATGAAAGAAGTGTACGAACCAGTCAAAGGTTACATCTTTCGTTAGATGATTGCTGTATTCTGCTTATAATATACCTTATTGCAGGAAAGAAGACTAAACTACATGAACGAGTTGTTTTCGTAACTCTATTCGCTCTTCTACAATTCACTTTCATCGAAGATCAGACATTTATTCCTGGTGATTGTATGACACAATCTGAAAATGTTCCTGGATTGGAGCATTCAACTCGGAACATCCGCAGGCTTGCGTTACCGATTAAGCAATGCTGATAACCAGTATCTGACGAAAAGCAGAGACATGAGTTCTTGTCCCCGTCAAAAACACAGTTTCAACTCTACACGTATCTAACAGGAGCGTATTCACTGCAATATGTAATTCCTCAAGTACAGTAATCTTTTTTGTACACTTATGGGAATTGCAATTTACTGATGCGCGTAGAGCAGCGAGTAACTGAAGTACATCAGCGACACGTAATTAATAAATTGTATTTGGATGTGAAAAAACAACGTAATTACTATGCTGTTAGTAGAAGGCTGAAAACTGCAGTTGTGAAAACCAACCGAAGTCGTAAATGACGGTATTTATTACTGGAACATGTGAACACATGGGAATTTATATAGTGTTTCCCAGTAGCAGCACCAGTAAATGAAGAGGCTACATCCAGCCTTTCACTTCTCTACTTTTATACATTCGCACTTCGGTAACTAATTAGCTCGTTACAGAGGGACAATGGAGACTGCATTACCATATGCAGTAAAGCTACATTTCCAAAACGCTTTGTTGCATGAAATGAAGTATAATGACACTATGTAAGCACAGCGCGATTTCCTTGCGGGAATTAACCATAACTCTCAGCTATCAGGGACTTCGCAGAAACTCAATGCGCTGTTTAAAAACGTTTGTATGACTGTTATTACGCTGAAGAGTATCAAGTTCCAACGAAGTTACATTATCATAGCAGCTCCTGTTCTCTTGTGAAATCTTTTCCCAGGTAATCTCTATTTTTACGGCCACAGCAGCAATTAAACGAGGTAAACGAAGGGCACTCCGAGGTCTTATTGTTGCGTCCACTTTGCCACGTATTTTTGTAGCTTCCACCCCATTGTGTGACCCATTGTGTGACGGAAGTTAAACAATAGTTTCTATCCCCGAAAACAGAGTGAAAGGAAAGCCCCCATCGTATCGAGTGACGGAATTTAGATGTATCACAGATGTTCTCTGCCACAAATGTTTCTCAAATAAATGGACATGAGTGTCGACCAGTATAATCTGTAAGGTCTCTGGATTTTTAATTAGAATACTCCCTTTCCTTTCAAGGAAATTTTAAGATGCCTCACTTTGGTACAATGTCCTAAGGGTATCAGACAAAACTGTAGAGCTTCCTGTTGCAGTACTGTGCCACATTTCTTTCTAAGTTCCTGATGATCCGAAGCTCGGTGTAAATCACAATAATTTCTGCCCTTCATGTGGACGTATTTTGATAATAAATCACCTCTGCATCTGATATTCTTCATTTATTACCCAAATAAGTGACTCCGTGTGAACCTCTTGAAACCGATGGTTAAGTCCCACGGAGCATTCGAACTCACTTTCTCTAGGTGAATATTCATGGACGAAAACAGTAACCTACTGAAAATACTGAGTGAAGCCCTAAAGTTTTGAAAGCCCTAGACTTTCATTCGAAGTGCCGCCGTTCCAATCCCTGTCCGACTATCCGTATTAAGATTTTAATGGTTTCCCTAAAACTAAAAGACCACGAACATAAAATCAGAGATATTTGTACCCATGCAGAAGCTTACTGGCAATTGCTCTTCCCGCGTACCATTTGTGGCTGGAACAGAGAAAGGTGAGGTGACACTGCTACAAAGAGTACCCTCGCCATTAATCATGAGGTTGTTTGTTGAGTATAAATGTTGATGTAGAAATGGACGTCTATGTCAAATTCCTTATATCTGTGATTGTGTTCAATACACACAAAGTATGTATGTTCGTCAAATTTTGGGTTTTTTGATTTCTGCAAAATGCTTTGCGAGGCCGTGCGGAGCTATATGGGCTTAAACGTCCGTGTTTCATAATAAATGACCGATGTGAAATATACTACACTGATGTGTGCTTGGAGGCTAACCTGGTGGCAGAAATACCTCTGAGAGGTAGGGGATCCTAGCACGGAAGTCAGTTTCATCACGTTACCATCTTCGACAACTGAGAGCAGATCGCTGCTTCATTCTGGAGACAAGCTATTAATTCAATGGAGTTTCTCCGTATTGAAACCCACGAGTCTCGGTACATCTGAAATCTGTTAGAGAATGTGTTAATCACATAAACATTCCGAGGACAGTCGTCCGAGTGGAGACAACGGCTATTTTCTTGTGACACTAAGGAAAGATCGACGCATCTATTTGCTGCTCGCTGATTTTCCTTTTCTGCCCAGCCGAGTGCAGAACACCTGGCGAGACATTTGAGGCGCTTAAAATGGCATGTTGGTGACACAACTGGGCACTAAGAAGGAAAAAGCTGGGTCTTCTTTCCCGAGAGATTTACAGTCCCACCGCCTTCGTTGTTCGCAGCATGACCTCACCACTCCCAGCTGTAATTAGAGCTGCACTTGGCCGCCAACAGCTGATGGATCCGTGGTGGGAGGACGACTGGGCTGCGTCGAGACAGCTGGCTTCGAGTCCGCGCCCTTTACGAGGAGGAAAGAACGCGACCTTCCACCTCCCTACGTCTAATTACACCATCAGCAGCTCCTCACTCCTTAGATGAAGTTTAGTACAACACACGAAGACAAATGCTACAGTCCAGCAGGCTAAGAACCAAACTATTTCTTTATCATTATACCGAATTGCGTAAAAGTTAAAAAAACACACGAACACACTAACAACAGCTGTTCTACAGGTACGTTTATCACGCCACAAACGGTTTAGTTCTAAACGAACATCCTTAGGAAACCTGCAGTTCAGGAAGACAAAGGTTAGGGTAAAAGTCACTAAATGATGCACGTAATACAATATACAAATTATATGTGATATGGAACTCAAACCGAAATTTCGCCAACGGTCCTCATAACTAATTCTCAAAAAGTGGCAGAAATGTGACGAGGTCATGTGTGTGGATTGTTTAATCGCAACACGACGAAAACACTTAAGCAATTTGCGGGCCTCGTGGTAAAAGCACGCCCATCAGTATGTGCAGAGAGTATAATATGCTACGCTATGCTAGATTATCCTGGCAGGACCGCTCAACGAAGTAAGAAAACATTTAGACATCGTCTCAGGATCTATCGAGTGGGGTACATTGGTTCCAGAATATCATAATCGTTTTAGACAAATGTGAAAGTGTAAGATTGTTATACATTTTGATAGGGACTCAGCTTAAAACTAAAATACAAAAATGACATAATACACTATTTTCGCCTGTAAAACGTGAATGACATTTTTAGATGAGCGGACTGTAGAGATCATACCGAAGCGGAAAAGTCAAAGTTATTTAAACAATTTGCAAAAATTGCATATAAACAAAAGTGGAACTATTAGGTGCTATGCAAGAAGAACGGAAACTAGTGCTTCTCATCACCCATACTCTGAAGAGCCAAAACTGGTCCACCTGTCGTGAAGGAGCCCCACGAGCACGCTGAAGTGCCGCAACACAGCGTGACATGGACTCGACTAATGTCTGAAGTAGTGCTGGAGGGAAATGACACCGTGAATCAGTAAGAGTACGAGGGTCAACGCAAATATTTAAACTCAGAAGAGTGTTTCTGGAGCCTTTCTGTAGCAATTATGGACGTTTGTGGTGTCGCATTGTCCTGCTGGAATTGCTCAAGTGAGTCAGAATGCACAATGGACATGAAAGGATGCAGGTGATCAGACAGGATGCTTACATACGTGTCACCTGTCAGAGTCGTATCTAGACGTATCAGGAGTTCCATATTACTCCAACTGCACACGCCCCACACCAGTAAAGAGCTTCCACCACCTTGAACAGTACGCAACTGACATGCGGGGTCCATGGATTCATGAGGTTGTCCCCACACCCGAACACGTCCATCCGCTAGATACCATTTGAAACAGATTCGTCTGACCATGCAAAATTTTTCCAGTCACAGGAAGTCCAATGCCAGTGTTGATTGGCCCAAGCGAGGTGTAAAGCTTTGTGTTGTGCAGTCATCAAGGGTACACGAGTGGGTCTTTAGCTCCGAAAGCTCATATCAATGATGTTTCGTTGAATGGTGCGCACGCTGGCTCTTGTTGATGGCCCAGCATTGAAATCTGCAGCAATTTTGCTGAAGAGTTGCACTTCTGTCAAGCTGGACGGTTCTCTTCAGTCGTCGTTGGTCCCGTTCTTGCATGATCTTTTACCGGCCGCAGCGATGCCGGAGATTTGATGTTTTATCGGATTCCTGATATTGACCGTACACTCGTGAAATGGTCGTACCGGAAAATTTCCACTTCATAGCTACCTCTTAGATGTTGTGTCCCATCGCGCCGACTATAACACAACGTTCAGATCCACTTAAATCTTGGTAACCTGCCATTGTGGCAGCAGTGCCCGATCTAACAACTGCACCAGACGCTTGTTGTCTTTTATAGGGGTTGCCGAACGCAGTGCCGTATTCAGTCTGTTTATATATCTCTGTATTTGAATACACATGTCTACACCAGTTTCTTTGACGCTTCAGTGTGTAAAGCAGTCACATTCATCACACAAAACGATCGTGACTGATGTAAATAAAGCAGTAAGACATTTCAATTGTCTACGTAAATAGGTTGAGCCACTTCGTTAACAACGAAATAGATCGGAAACCATTTCGTACAAAATAAAAGAAACAAGAATGTGATTAAAGAATATGATCTTGACTGTTGAATAAAAATGGTAGCAGAAAATCAAATTCTTATTACGTATGTAAAACAGTGTAATTATTAATCCGAAACAGTGAAATTAGTAAACCAGATTGTTCAGTCGACTCATCTTAACAGTACTTATATCGAAGTGTGTTAAACTTGCTAAGATGTACGTCACTTAATTACGGTAAGGGGAAATTTAACTGAAATAGTGCAAGGAACCGCTGATGTACTTCACAATTTTAAAAGACAGCGTAAGGGCAAAATACCAAATCCCTCATTCGTGATGCAGGATATCCGCTCTGATGATGTTGAGGCTGTTAGCTTCGGAACACAATGTCCGATTGGTCGAAAGTGGAGAAGAAAATCAAGTTTTGTCTTGAAGAAGATACAGTCAGGTACGATGTCACTTACCATGAAATGTTGAAGCAAGTTACGCAAAATATTATACAGATGATTGACGTGAATGTGAATCCCAGCGCTCCGTAGTACGAATCAGGCACTCTCAGTCGTTTTACATGTGCGCAAGCTAGCGGTTATTATGTAACGGTGTTTTCCAGACGTGAAGAAGTGAGAAACGTGGTTTACGTTTGTGAATACGTGGAAATGAAAACGGTTTTTGATCGCAAATTTGTTTCATTCATTTCAATGACTACAAGGTTCAGTCACATTACTGTGACCACACATCAAAAGTCTGTATGACCATCATATACAGAGAGGACAGTAGGAGTACGCACAGGAAGAGATTGACTGTGGTTCTGGAAGGTACCGACGTGGGTTTGGAGTCATGCCGATTCCAGTGCTGTGGCCAGCTATACGAAAAGACCAATCAAGGTGGCCCATACACATTCTCGTTTGGGTCTCAAAAATGGTTCAAATGGCTCTGAGGACTATGGGACTTAACGTCTGAGATCATCAGCCCCATAGAACATAGAACTACTTAAGGGGAGCCGGAGGTCCCTATGCCGCCCATGTTAAAATCACTAAGTCTGAGGAACATTTATGAATAAACCACCAAATAGAAAATTTTTTATTTTTTTTACATATAGAGTGGTTTAGTATTGCAGTTATGACAGAGGGATTTTGGAGTATCTTTTCTAGTTTCCTTCCAATTATTTTTTTTATTAATGACCCAATTTTTTTTACAAATAATTGCTTTATAATTAAACTGAAATGAAACCACTGAACATACTGCCAAATGGCTGTGTTACAATGTAAGTTTGACCACTAGGAGTGCTGTATAAAAATTTGATCTCTCTAGCTTGAGTGGATTTATAGAAAATGTTCCTTATATTCGAAAAATTCTAATTTACGGGAAATGGCTGTCAGAGTTTCTCAATACATTCCTGCGCTATAGGATGGATTATCAGTGTCTTCTTCTTCATCCTCCAAAAGCTTCCTCTTCTGTCTTCTTTTCTGGCCTGTTGTTCCATCATACTTCATATGCCTTTCTCTTCTTTCTGCTCCTCTTATCCTTTCTCTGTCAATATTTCTTAGTGCTCGTGCAGTGTTCACCCCCAGCTGTAAATCCTAATGCGTTCAGAACTTCGCACTTCACACTGTTCCCTTGGTTGTAGGTTGCTATTGCATCGTAAATGCCAAAGTGCAGTGTTTTTATGCTTACAAACACCTTTTTAGGAATCACTTTCCAAATGAAATTGTTTACGCTCTCATTAGGATTCTGCGTCTTTCCGTGTAGACATTTGTGTAACAATTCTGGCTGTGCTAAGTCATGAAAAATTGGTTTTATTGTTCCCTCCTGATTCTTGTACATACTGCATATTACCCGCATTACACAAGAAGTATAATACTGCCAACAACAGGCGCAACACTGAACTAATACGAAAAGGTAAACAGCAAAGAGACGATGTTCCGCGCTCTTATTCATTGTAGTATCGCAACTTGGTATTAGTGTTAATTATCTTTTCCCTACGTTCTTCCTCTTCTTTTATACACGGTTACTAAAACGTGGCATCGTAACCTGAACAAAAGTGTACGACCATATTAAATGGAGCAAGATGTTCGAAATTCTGAGGAAAATAGGAGTAAGCTGTAAGGAAATACGGGTAATACTTGTCACAGAAAACAATGTAGCCAACCCTTGCACACTCGCTGTATGCGTGACATAAGGCGCTGTAAGCGTAACAGGCCGAGAAAATCCCAAGCAGTTCGCCAGGAAGTCACGAGAGGGTGTTAGATGCATTCAGCGGCGGCCCATTTCCTCTGCAGGCTTGGGGGAAAATGGTAATAACTCCACTTCTAGGGCGAGTAGAACAATAACTCAAAGTTTACATTAAAGAGGAATGTTCCAATTAATTTTCGATGGCAAACAAAAAAAAATCGTATTTTTTGGATTTGACCACCTCCGGCTCCCCTTAAACCTAACTAACCTAAGGACATCACACACATCCATGCCCGAGGCAGGATTCGAACCTGCGACCGTAGCGGTCGCGCGGTTCCAGACTGCAGCGCCTAGAACCACTCGGCCACGCCGGCCGGCCGCTTGGGTCTCAATCCGCAGAGTTTGATGATCACGGGAGTACAGTAAACCCATGGTAGTGCACTTCCAGCCAGGCATGTACACTGCGAGCTGTGTGACAAGTTGCATTGTCTTGCTGGTAGCTGCCATCGTCCCGAAGAAAAGACCAACAGCTAACAGCATGTAGAGGTGGACACGGTCGCCAAATATAGATGGTTACCTGTGGCTTCCAAAATGACAGAATCACCCACAGAACCACACGAAAACACTCCCCAGACAAAAACGCTCCCTCCTCCGGTATGGACACTTCCGGCAATTGTTGCAGGAGCGTACACGATAACGGCCGTCAAAAGGCCAGCTGTCACCACTGAGTGGACATCCAGATGCGGCACTGACGTACATATTTCCAGCCTTCGTGACCGATCAACAGTGGTCGGCTTGAGTGCATGAACCAGGCGCCAGCTGCAGAGACGCACACGAAGAAGCCTTCGTTGAATGGTCTTTGAGGAGACAGGGTTGGTAGCCTGGTAGCCCCTTTGTTCATTTCGGCTGTCAGTTGCTCAACAATTGCACGTCTATTCGGCCGTACTTCTGCAGCCGTCTTTCACCCTGTCATCAATAGCGCGTGGTGCACCACAGTTCCGTCGGCAGCGGGTTTGGATATCGTCATATTTCCATGCACGGTATATTTTAACCACAGCGGCACGCGAGATGTTTACAGACTTTGTCGTTTCGGAAATGCTACCAGCCTTACCCCGAAATCCAATGATCATGTCCCTTTTGGACGTAGGATCAATCGCTCCGTTTCTGCATTGCTACAACGACTGCGATGTTTCCCGCGTCCCACAGTACTCTGTCTATACCCTCCCCTATGAGAGCTGCCACCAGCCGCCTGTGAGTACGTATTGCACATTGACGTCGAGCATACACGGTGGTCACATTAATGTGATTAGACCGTGTGGTTTCGATCGTTACGGTAATAACCAGACTGATCTATCTCTTTAACCTTTGTAAAAGAGGCAAATAAAATTTGTAGCCATGGTTGGAATCAAAACATGATAAAACTCCGATAAACGCTCACGCCCCGTGAAGTAGAACCGTCGTTATCAGACTGCCACATTTTTTGTTCGAATGTCCTTCGACCTTTTCGTTGTGTGCTCTTTAGTGCGAAATACACGTTATTTATGTTTGTATTTTTGCGCGACAGTGGACCTCATTGGCATAGTTAAAGAAAGTGAAAACACCCTATTTGACCGTTACCTTTCGAAACGTTAAAATAAAGTAGTCCTTTATTCACAAATACCGCAAAATATATGTCACTGGATACTGAAATCAAAGATATGGCCTTAACTGGTTCCTTGACTTCCACCTTTGCCCCTCTCCCAGCTCGGTAAAAAGCGGCAGTACAGCTTTGACACGTGTCCAGCGATCGTCAGAAGCTGTAGCGAGATAACACTGCGAAACAACTCATTTTTAACCGTCAAAGAGATAGAAGCGAATATTTTTAAGCATTGTGAGAAATTAAGTTCTCTTGCTACTATATTTAAACCATCGGTTATTTGTGAACGACTGAAAATAATACATGGCAGTTAAAGATGCAGAACAGAATGCCATCGACGAGACAGGCTATGCTGACATCCGGACAAAGCGTATTAGACAACTATGGATGGGAGGAACCCCGCTGACGGAAAAACCCAGACAGTGCGGAGTGGCCACCGAGGCTCACATTCTGTCGAAAAGCATCACTGTCGTGGAAGTGGAGCGACCCAGAAGTATGTCGCCAGACAACACATGAAAACTAAGAGAAAATCCCATCATCGTCATCTGCACTTTCAGGGATTCGCCGAAACGTCCGCTCCACCTTCATGGGCCACCCTTATTCATGGCACATCATCTTAGGCCTTTGGATTTATGTTCTTGTAGTAGATGGTTACAAGAACTTCGAATATTCAGTAGGAAATGAAAATTAAAGCACCTGCCGAAATCTGTCTTGCTTTTAATTTATATAAGCCATCAGTTTAGGTGATCCATTGCACCATCTTCAGGTCCCGTGACCAACGTACACTACTGGCCATTAAAATTGCTACTAGAAGAAGAAATGCAGATGATAAACGGGTATTCATTGGACAAATACATTCCTGGAAATTGAAATAAGAACACCGTGAATTCATTGTCCCAGGAAGAGGAAACTTTATTGACACATTCCTGGGGTCAGATACATCACATGATCACACTGACAGAACCACAGGCACATAGACACAGGCAACAGAGCATGCACGATGTCGGCACTAGTACAGTGTATATCCACCTTTCGCAGCAATGCAGGCTGCTATTCTCCCATGGAGACGATCGTAGAGATGCTGGATGTAGTCCTGTGGAACGGCTTGCCATGCCATTTCCACCTGGCGCCTCAGTTGGACCAGCGTTCGTGCTGGACGTGCAGACCGCGTGAGACGACGCTTCACCCAGTCCCAAACATGCTCAATGGGGGACAGATCCGGAGATCTTGCTGGCCAGGGTAGTTGACTTACACCTTCTAGAGCACGTTGGGTGGCACGGGATACATGCGGACGTGCATTGTCCTGTTGGAACAGCAAGTTCCCTTGCCGGTCTAGGAATGGTAGAACGATGGGTTCGATGACGGTTTGGATGTACCGTGCACTATTCAGTGTCCCCTCGACGATCACCAGTGGTGTACGGCCAGTGTAGGAGATCGCTCCCCACACCATGATGCCGGGTGTTGGCCCTGTGTGCCTCGGTCGTATGCAGTCCTGATTGTGGCGCTCACCTGCACGGCGCCAAACACGCATACGACCATCATTGGCCCCAAGGCAGAAGCGACTCTCATCGCTGAAGACGACACGTCTCCATTCGTCCCTCCATTCACGCTTGTCGCGACGCCACTGGAGGCGGGCTGCACGATGTTGGAGCGTGAGCGGAAGACGGCCTAACGGTGTGCGGGACCGTAGCCCAGCTTCATAGAGACGGTTGCGAATGGTCCTCGCCGATACCCCAGGAGCAACAGTGTCCCTAATTTGCTGGGAAGTGGCGGTGCGGTCCCCTACGGCACTGCGTAGGATCCTACGGTCTTGGCGTGCATCCGTGCGTCGCTGCGGTCCGGTCCCAGGTCGACGGGCACGTGCACCTTCCGCCGACCACTGGCGACAACATCGATGTACTGTGGAGACCTCACGCCCCACGTGTTGAGCAATTCGGCGGTACGTCCACCCGGCCTCCCGCATGCCCACTATACGCCCTCGCTCGAAGTCCGTCAACTGCACATACGGTTCACGTCCACGCTGTCGCGGCATGCTACCAGTGTTAAAGACTGCGATGGAGCTCCGTATGCCACGGCAAACTGGCTGACACTGACGGCGGCGGTGCACAAATGCTGCGCAGCTAGCGCCATTCGACGGTCAACACCGCGGTTCCTGGTGTGTCCGCTGTGCCGCGCGTGTGATCATTGTTTGTACAGCCCTCTCGCAGTGTCCGGAGCAAGTATGGTGGGTCTGACACACCGGTGTCAATGTGTTCTTTTTTCCATTTCCAGGAGTGTATATTATACTAGAACTGACATGTGATTGCATTTTCACGCAATTTGGGTACATAGATATTGAGAAATCAGTACCCAGAACGACCAGCTCTGGCAGTAATAACGGCCTTGATACGCCTGGGCATTGAGTCAAACAGAGCTTGGATGGCGTGTACAGGTACAGCTGCCCATGCAGATTCAACACGATACAACAGTTCATCAAGGGAATGACTTGCGTATTGTGACGAGCCAGCTGCTCGGCCACCATTCACCAGACGTTCTCAGTTGGTAAGAGATCTGGAGACTGTGCCGGCCAGGGCAGCAGTGTAACATTTTCTGTGTCCAGAAAGGCCCGTACAGGACCTGCAACATGCGGTCGTGAATTCTCCTGCTGAAATGAAGGGTTTCGCAGGGATCGAATGAAGGGTAGAGCCACGGGTCGTAACACATCTGAAATGTAACATCCACTGTTCAAAGTACCGTCAGTGCGAACAAGAGGTGACCCAGAAGTGTAACCTATGGCACCCCATACCATCACGCCGGGTGATACGCCAGTATGGCGATGACGGATACACGTTTCCAATGTGCGTTCACATCGATGTCGCCAAACACGGATGCGACCACCACGATGCTGTAAACAGAACCTGGATTCATCCGAAAATATAACGTTTTCGCCATTCGTGCACCCAGGTTCGTCGTTGAGTACACCATCTCAGGCGCTCCTGTCTGTGATGCAGCGTCAAAGGGTAACCGCACCCATGGTCTCCGAGCTGATAGTCCATGCTGCTGCAAACGTCGTCGAACTGTTCGTTCAGATGGTTGTTGTCTTGCAAACGTCCCCGTCTGTTGACTCAGGGGTCGAGACGTGCCTGCACGATCCGTAACAGCCATGCGGATTAGATGCCTGTCATCTCGACTGCTAGTGATACGAGGCCGTTGGGTTCCAGCACGGCGTTCCGTATCACCCTCCTGAAGCCACCGATTCCATATTCTGCTAACAGTCATTAGATCTAGACCAACGCGAGCAGCAATGTCGCGATACGATAAACCGCAATCGCGATAGGCGACAATCCGACCCTTATCAAAGTCGGAAACGTCATGGTACGCCTTTGTCCTCCTTACACGGGGCATCACAACAACATTTCACCAGGCAACGCCGGAAAACTGCTGTTTGTGTATGAAAAATCGGTTGGAAACTTTCCTCATGTCAGCACGTTGTAGGTGTCGCCACCGGCGGCATCCTTGTGTGAATGCTCTGAATAGCTAATCATTTGCATGTCACAGCATCTTCTTCCTGCCGGTTAAATTTCGCGTCTGTAGCACGTCATATTCGTGGTATGGTTGCGGTAATAAAATTAATGGAAAAGAGTTGGCTGCAGGTGTTTTAATTTTCAGTTCTTTTCTTCTCACGTCTTCTGTGACTTCTTTTACCATATGGTACATACTACATGAAATTACAATGAAATGAATACCACTGGCTGCATATAGGTGGAGACAGTTGAAAATGTGTGCCTCGACCGGAACTCTAACCCGGGATCTCCTGCTTACATGGTTGGCGCTTTATCAATTTTCTTTTTGTTGATCTCATTTTGTTCTATATTATTCGTTGAATTTTGTTCGTGGCGGACGGCCGAAGACACTCATTCAGGTTGTTCCTTGATCCGTTCACTCAGTTTTTTGTTACACGCCGAGCCACCGCGCCGGCTTCCATCTGAGCCACCGAGGACACAGAGGATAGTTCAACTGCAGGGACTTACCTCTGGCAAGCCTCCCGTGAGACCCACATTCGCAACTTACTGTCCCGCACTGTATCATAGTACCCCTGCCCATTATACTTATTCCTCGTGGCTTTACTGCCAATTCCCGTAAGAGTTCGGGCAGTGTTTGTGCATCTGCACAAAAGAATATGGTCAAATGGCCGGTGAGCCTTAACTATATATTGCTTGTAGTCATACTCATCACATAGGCTTCCTTTCATCATGGTCATCCCATTTATCGATTATATCGTTCATTGTGTCAACTTTTAACTTTTTTCTATTGTCTTCATTTTTTTATTTTATCTGATTTATTTCTCATGCTTTCACAGTTCTCATGAATCTCATTTCAGACGCTTGAATGCTGTAGACAAGTTGTGGAACTACCATAGTTTTATAAAATCTAATTTTATCTGCTCTTTGATCTTCTAGACACCTTATTTGAATCCCAAGGTAGTTAAATTTTTCTGTGTATTCTACCGGTTTGAACTTTTTGCATTTCACTCCTCTGAAAGGATTTGCTTCCGTCTTTAGACACGTTCACAATATAGGGTTTCCAAAAAGTCCCGCTGTCATTTCCATAAATCGTAATATGGAAACTGTTACAGGTAGAGAATCGCAGTTTATTGTAAAAAGTTTAGCAGCTCACACAGCTTTTTCCTTCGTCCTTTAATGCAGCTTTTACTTTAAGGCCATCAAAATGACGACAGATCTGGAGAAGCGGTATTGTGTCATCTGGTATGCGATGTTATCTACGCCGGTTTGTGACAGCACTTCCAGCAATAAAACATAATGAGCTGCTTCCTAAACTTTAAAGACACAGCCATTGTCAATAGTCCTCCTCAACGAGTTCGTCTCCCTGTGTCTAAAGCACATGTTGACAGAGTGCAAGCTACAACTCAGGCCGCAGACGTCAATTCGTCGTGCATCACGTGAAATGCACGAACCAAGATGATCTGTTTACATAGTGTTAGAAAAGTGGTTACTCATAACATCGCGTGGCCTCCCGCACTCTTCCGATGTCACGCCGTTAGACTACTTCTTGTGGGGCTACGTTAAGTACCGGGAGTACAAAAGTCCAGCTGATAACATTGCTACCATTCGTGCACGAATCCACGAAGGAATCAGAACTGTTGATGCTGCAGTGCACACCTGTGTACGCACAGAATTCGAATATCGCCTTGATTTCATACGAGGGCGTGTGCGGCACACACTGAAATTCAGGGCTAACAGAAAAATTACTTTGAGGTCTGCTAACGTGTCACAACAAACTACTATGATCTATCTCTCGAAGTTAAGACATTTTTTTTTTAAATTATTGGGCAGTGGTTTGCTGTTTGTAGCCATCACACTTATTTAAGCGGTCGTCAGTGAATAAAGATGTGTTTATTTGTGTTTCATACGACAGTTTTAAATCAGAATGAATTATAGATGTTTACTTGTGCAAAAGGTCGTCGTTGTGTGTCTGGGTAAGTATAAAAAGTCCAGGCGAGAGGCTACAACCATGCTAACTCGCTGATTTGGCAAACGCAGATTTTTCCTTTATTTGTTACTTTCTACTGACACTAGTCCACATATAATATGGTACACCACTGAAAGATAGAATCGACCTAATTAGTTGTCACACAATTGGTTTTATTAAAAAATTCTGTTTTCCCATTGTCAGCTATGCTTCACTATGATCATGTATTCAGACGCAATCGGTTTCCAAATCGCTAAGATCTCTTATCAGACCCCTTAGTAGATGCCAGGATATCATTGATGTCATAAGCAGCTGCGCAGAAACATGAGCGTGTATATCATTTAGTATATTATGTAGGCTGGTTGTAAGAGAGAGAGAGAGATGCTACAGATGAAGTTCTCACTTCAGTAGCAAATAAAATAAGTAAATAAAAATATTTTCTTATTTAATAGATGAATTAAAGTCATATCCAAGGGACTTTTATTATGACAACAAATTTCATAAAAAATCATATTTCCAAAATAGTGAATTAAATGAGGAAATTCTCTCAAATAAGGTTCCGTCTTTGTACCGCAAATCAGGGAGAAAAGATGAATAAGGCCTCTGTCTCTAAAGGCGTTATCTGGAATGAAGCATTAGCTCAGTTAGAGGTAGAGGACTGGGTGGAAGTTACTGATCTTTGGGTTAGCATGTTAATGAAACGACTCTACCGTCCGTGTTAAGTGGTTTAGGGAAGTCATAGGAACATTAAATGTAGATGACCAGACGGAATTTTAACCCTGCCTCAGCAGAATACAGGGGATGGAAGTTTACGGGCGCTCAGCGCCGATGTTATCAGCGATCAGAATACGAATAAAGTGTTGTAATCACTGCACCACCTTCAGTAGTGAGACAAATGGATTAGTGGCAGTAACATCTCCCCCCCCCCCCCTCCCCGGCACACTTTTATTTGCGGAAGTTCTTACTCTTGCACAGTTGACGAGATCAGGCTTTTCTGTTGTTTAAGAGAGTTATCGCAGGTTTAACTCTACAATTAACTGCTGCGACTTGTTCACATAACTCATCAGGAGATACTGTGGCTCAGAAGAATGTGATTCCATCTGTGCTGCTGGCACCCATTTCTGTCAGATGTTGATACACGCTTTCCATCAGGTAATGACTTAAAACAGTATTATGAAGACCCACCTTTCTGAAATAACATGTATTCCTCAGTGCCCCCCGTGTGCCAAGAATTACTGGAACAACTTTCACTGATTTTGTGGGGTGTCAGTTGAGCTGTTTAGCATACCCCTAAGATACGATTCCCAGTGACCTACAGGAAGGAAAGCAGTTCCGTGCAATGGGTAATGGATAAAGGGTAAGGTCTTATTGGAAGAAAACTAATAGGGTTGCCACAATGAAACGTGAAACTACTGGTACCACATCTCACACCGATTAGTAGTGAAAGGTATCTAACCACATAAGGAAGGTAATAATCATTATTTGGTTTATTACCATAAGACATTGAACAAATGGTTTACCCATTGAATTACGCCTCTAAAACTTTAATAAGGAAGCAAGATCTTGTAAATACGAAACACAGCCTTTGCAAGGGTTGATGAAAACTTGAAAACATAAAGTTAAACTACACACATCACTTATTGAGAAAAAATATGGAACGGTACAACAAGTTCCGTTTCACTTTGTATTAGCAACTGTTTTGTCCTCTGGTTTTTCAATCTATTGTCTCTCGTGTTTTTCAAGAAGCTTGCGTCACATCAGGTGCGTTTCTCTTCTGATCCAGCTGAACTTTTATTTCGGCTTTCAAGTTGATTTTCTGGCAGGTTCGATTGCAGTAGCCCCAGGTTTTCTATTATTGTCACTGCTGCACTGCAAGTAGGATGACTCATCCCTTCGATTGTTAATATTTAAGCAGCCGCAACAGCAGTGTTAGCGTCCTTCACCTTTAGAGTCCGTTATCTTTTTAGACAGTTTTTATAGCTAGGAACCACCTCATTTCTGCGTTAGATGATGTATGGAACAGAAATGTCCATTTTAAGTTCTTGTTGTCACTGAGATAGTGAACCGATCATTTCTTCAATTATTTTTTTGTTATTCTTCTTCCTCCACCCGTGTTTTTCCCTAGCTTTCGTTGGGTTCAAGTTGTTCAGTGACTCCACATGTTACTGGCGTTTCTGCTGGCGCTTCAGAAATCTGATTCCGTTTTGTTTCACAAGTTTTTCGAATTTCTTCGAGTTCCACTCGACTGAACCCTGTGTTCCTCATGACAAATCGTCTCTGATTAGCTAGTCGTGGTTTTTTCCAGAGTCTAGATATTCTTAGGTTCAGAATTTGTCCGTGTGCTTTAGGTAGCTGTTTCTCGAGGTTCTCTTGGGTAGTGGCACCTCACGACTTCGATTCTCTAGTATGGTACGCTTTTATCGCCTCTAAGTTTTTCGTTTTATTATTATTATTACTATTAGCAGTACTAGTACAGCTTACGTACAATACATATAATAATGACTTTTATATCAGTTATCATTATTAATATTACTGACTTTTGTTATGAATTACTCACGTACTATACGTATAGTGATTTTAATTCAATGCGGATATCTTATTTCACTTCAGAGAGGGCCTGAAAGTCCTAATCTTGCCTGCTGGAACAAATTTATAAATAATAGTATATGACTAAATCAAATCACATTTATTATGCTAATGAAGTGGCTAACACTTTCTCCTCTAAATATATTCTCTCTGAAAAAATCAAAGATTCTGTGATCCATGTATCATGCTGGTTTCCTTCGTTCCTCGAATCTGCACACTAGCCTTGCTCTACTGTTATTTACAAAATCTTCTTACTGGGAAACTCAATTTGGTTAAACTCAAATGCCCATGCCACTTGATATCGGCGTAGGGAGACATCGCACGTGAGGCCTATTGGATTCCGATTTGGGTGCGGCCATATTATTACCAGAAAGTGCGATTGCGTCCACGGTTGCTGCCTCGTCAGTAACGCATATTATCGGAACGGTCACGAGTAACCTGACACGACCGTCAATCAAGAACGACAGGTTTCCAAAATCAAACCGATAAACCAATAACGTGGCGACCATGCAGCTTCTTGGTACTGCCATCGTTTTTCATATCGGATCCAAGTGAATATGCACGCGAATATTACCCGGTATCGGATATTGGTTTTCTGGTCAACATTCAAAGCGAAAATCGACTTCCGTTAATGGGAAGGCCATTTGCGGGAAACGCAATCTCGTCGGGTCGCTAAACTAACGGTTTCTGTAACAGATTGTATTACCATGTCAGATAACTTACCATCTCAAGTGAAAATCACATTCTAAAGAAAATTCGTCTTTGACAGAAACATTTTCTAAGGATTAACCTTGACACTCCAAGCAGTACCAGGGACCTTTGACATAAATATTTTTAATTGGTCTTTCACAATTATCTCTTTGATTACCACTAGTTCAAGCGTAAATCTTATTTATTGAGTCAGAAGAGGTCGTAAATGAATTCACCCAATTTTATGTGTGTTCATGGGACATATAAACTGATACGCGTTTCCTCTTTCTTCCTCACTGTTGTACATCATATGCGCACATTTAGTGCATATTCAAGACCTGGGGGACACAACTGCATTTCGCAATTTAATAAAAAAAAATTACTTGTTATATCTAGAACATCGTTGAAATATAGTGATACCAAATGATACGGAACCCTGTGAAATAGAAAATTACATGAGAACAGAAGAGGAAAAATTGCTGGAAAAATAGGATTTGTATGCTGTTCGTGATTGTGATGAGTTTTGAGCTGTTTAATAGCACAGCAAGAAAGCGAGGAAGTCTATCGCAGAATATATCCTGCTTTTCTCGAATGACGAGCTTAGCGTCGAACATCATCATCAAGTTAACAACGACCTTAGAAAATTAGTGTGTAGAGATAAGGTACACCATGTGGTGATTAGATAGTACCTGCATGTACCCAACGAGAAGTTAACAGTGGCGACCAGCTAAACCTTCAACAGGAAACAAATGACTAACACTGTTTAAATTCCCATCTGCATCAAGGTCACTAGAGGCAGAGAAGACGCTCTGATGTGCAAGGCTGGAAGAGAAAATAGTCTGTTACCTTTCTAAACTGTACGACTGTGAACCGGAACTCTGGTGACAAACTTTTTGATGTGGTAGTATGGACCAAAGCTGGGAAAACTTCTAGTAATTATGGGCTCTGAAGTGCATACTTCAAGAGCTAGCAGCACTTGTTCACCTTCGCAGTTGTGAAACACATCGCTTATACTAATCAAGTGCTCGCAGCTTGTAAGCTATGCATTTTGGAGTCCACGTTTACTAGATATCTTTTTTGTCTTGCTTTCGTCCATACTACCACCTCAAGTAGGATTCTGGATCAACCTCTCCATTCAAAGATTCCCTTCAGCCAAATATGGAATATTTTTTGTTTGCTTTGTTACTTAATATCGAACCCGAAAATGCTTCGCAATTGCTATGATATAGGAAATGATGATAGAATGAAGGCTTCCTCGACCGGATGACATTGCTGCTGGTAAACCTTACGGGGTATAATGTCGTGGTCCACGAAACTCTTCTGTTCCTAAAGTTTCATCCGGAACTGCGGTTGACATCTTCAGAGGCGTTGCTGCTCTGTTGAGTTTTGTCAGATGGCAAGACTCAAAGGAGGAGCAACACTTCTAAAGTTTTTCAGTGCAGTTGTGGACGAAACCTTAGGAACAGAAGAGTCTCGCGGGCTACTACCTCATACCGACAAAGTACATAGGAAATGGGTGTACATCATAATCTTCTCCTTCCCCTATATCTGTCCATCACCTCCTCGCAATTCTCCATCTACATCTCCTCTCCCCCACTCTCCCCCACTCTCTCCATTTTCTCATTCCCCTCTGTCTACCTCCTCCTTCCTCCTCTCTATATCTTTTTCCTTGCCCTCTCCTTCTCTGTCCGCCTCCTCTTCCCCTTCTCTCTGAATCTGAGTCTCGTTCCTACATCTACACAGACACTCCGCAAGCCACCGTACGCTGGGTGGCGGAGGGCATTCTCTGCCGCTACTGTTCCATAGCAAACGGAGCGAGGGAAAACCGCAACTGTCTTTATGCCTCGGTATGAGCCCTAATTTCTAGAATCTTATCTTCGTAGTCCTTAAGCGCAGTGTATGTTGGCAGTAGTAGAAACGTTCGGCAGTCAGCTTTGTTGTTATTGCCAAAGAAACATTGTTTGGGAAGTGAAATCACTTAAAATGGATAGCTAAATTAGTTGGGATCATTAGTGAATGACAGTGGTCATCAAACTGCCGACTGCGGGCCACATGCGGCTCGAATCAAGTGTTCGTGCAGCCCGCTGTTCTCAGTCGTATTTTATGATAATGTGCACGTAGTAACTTCTTCCTGAAACGTTTCTGCTTATGCTGGTCGTTCACAGATCAGCTTCCAAACTTCTTCTCCAATAATCAGACGTTCAGTATTTCTTCCCATTGCAATCCTCTTCGGCTCACATTATCCTTCTCCTCGTCTCTCTATCTTGTCCGCCGTTTTAAAATTGGTCTTCGTCCGCAATAAGTCCTTTTTAGGGCTCTTCCTGGAGCGTACTTCTCTCCATAGTTACTTTTATGATTTATTTGAAGGGTGTTTCGTATTGTTTCATTTCTTATTCTGTCCCTTTTCGTCTTACCCAGAATCCCTCACAGAAATCGAATCTCTGCTGCTTGTATTCAGCTCAGATTCTTCTTTCTAGAAGTCCAACATTCTGATCCATAGATCAAAATTGGCAGATAATATGACTAGTATATCATGATGTTTGCTTCGGCAGGTATTTTCAATTTCTGCACAATAATACAGTTTTGAACAGTGTTCTATTCTCTCCGAAATTTCCTCCTTGGTGTTTCCTAGAAAACTGAAAGCATCTGGTTCTGCTAACTGCATCTAGCAGTTAATAGCAGAATCCAAAACAGTCAAATAATCTTAAGAGTTCCTTAGGAGTGTAAATTTCGTGCTCGGTAACAAACAAAACAATAGAGACATTAACACTTTAAGGTAGGTTAAGTTATAATTGACGTGAGTAAAGTAAAGCTGGCCGCTTGCCTCAAGGGCTGAGGGGTAAATAGCGCGGCCACTGCGCGGATAGAAAGTGTACGAGATAGAACCACTTATGGTTTGTCTTCCTGCACTGACAATTCGAGGGCGTACGCAACGCGTACGGATCAGATGCAATGATACGAGTTTTTACACGGAAGTAACATTTATTTGTGAACGTGCGTTTCATAGTTGGTCATCTTCAAAAGCCATTCATATTAGTAGTAAGTAAGATGAAATTAAAATAAGGCTGTTGTAACACAAGGCAAAGAGTTGAAGAAAAATGGCATTCAAAAAATGTAGTAAACATATGTGATTGTGAGTCAAGTTGAATAATGCATTTAAACATGACTACAATTACCGTTATTCATCAGTTAATCATCTGTTTACACAGAAACACTACAACACGTAGTCAAGCAATGACTGTGTTACAACATTGGGGTTGCTGCAGGTGGCAGCAGTCTGAGGCAGAGAACAGTCGACACGAAGTGTTGCAAATGACCCCGACTGTTAACTGTCAGTACTTGAGCCAGCGGCCACCTTATAAGGCCGTTACTATAGCTAGCCTGTTAAAGGCTTTTAACGTATTTATGTCAGTGCGTTGCCAATAAATAATAAGATAGGTACATTTACAGCCCGATGTGCCGCTCCACAAAGTCAGATCAAAATTGTTGGACGACCACTGGTGTATGGAGTATGAGAGCAACTTCTCCAGTTGCTGGATCTGTGAAAATGGTAGCTTCCACAACAGTATTATGCCTAGTTTTGATCTGCGATCGGAACGGATTGCAAACAGTGTTGCAAGCCAAAAATAAGTTATTTCCGCTACGAGCATACTCAAATTCCGCTACGATATCAAATATAATTTGAAATACAGCCTATACAAATTACTGGCGACATATAGTTTCAATGAAGAATTTAAACTATAAAGAAGTGTATTCTGTACCTTTGTAGCTAAGCCATATGACGATCAGCGACACAAAAGACGATGAACTTTATGATCGTGGCTCATCACAAGGTCGCTGGCAATTTAATAACTGTTGTTTGATTTAGCAGCACTTTCCTTTTCATAAGGAATTTTGATTTGCGAAGGTATAAGGAATTAATTTTCAATAGGTTTTTGTTAGCTTTACGTGTGCAATGTTTCCATGTTTTTAAAATGGCAGAAAAATATATAAACCTGCAAATATAACAATATTGTGGTCACCTTGCGGTAGTTCAATTCAGTTCTAGGACATTCAGCAATAACAATGAGAGATGTTTATATTGGTTACACATTAGGGTTGCATTAGTTTATTTTGTCTAACATTTGGCCCATGGTTAGGAAAGGTTTGATAAGACTGACAGCCAGAAATCTGATAAAATCTATTATTTTCTTGTTATAGATGTATAACGCGTATATTTTTATCAGGCAACGGCCTTGCCGCAGTGGCTACACCGGTTCCCGTACGATCACCAAAGTTAAGCGCTGTAGAGCGTGGTCGGCACTTGGTTGGGTGAACATACAGGCCGACATGCGCTGTTGCCATTTTTCGGGGTGCACACAGCCTCGTGATGCCAATTGAAAAGCTACTCGACCTAATAGTACCGGCTTCGGTCAAGCATACCATCATCACGACCGTGAGAGCGGTGTGCTGACCTCCTATCCGCATCGTCCTCTGAGGATGACACGGTGGTCGGATGGTCTCTATGGGCCACTTGTGACCTGTAGACGGAGTGGTGGAGTGGTGTATTTTTATCAACACAATATTCTGTTACCATTAGCTTCATCAAGAATTAGATTTAATAAGCACAAAAGTTTGTCTATTGACCAATATTTGATAATAACCAAAAATTCAATTCAGACGATTTTTCAACATCCCTCACATCTGCAGATGACGTGGTGCACTAATTTAGATGTCTGGCTGATTTTGGTTGGCAGCCGCAGGACGCAGACAATGTAAAAGAGAAGGTGAAGTGCACGTGCAATTTAAATGACAACAAAATCTGATATATCAATTTCCTTAACCTTAAAATAACATTTACGTATGTACTTCAGGAAAATAATTAAAAATCTACTGAGGATGCCGCAACTGTCCTGAAACAAGTTTAGATGATAAACAAAACAATAGTTTGTGTTCCTGCAAAAGGGTGGACCATCCTTGATTGATTATTATTTTTCTGAAAGCACAGGACCTGAGTTAAAAACTGCAATATGATAATAATAATAAAACAGTCATAATATATATGGCCACTGTCTAACTCATACGCATCGGAAAAAAAATTATTAAGTGAGAAATATTTCTTGTGAGAACCGTGCCTTTCTCTTTTGTCTTGTGCCTCTACTTTCAAATGTGATTTACTAGTTCACTTAGTTTCTTTCCTAGCACAGTTTTCCACGCTCTGCATTCAATTTCGTGTTATCAGCAATAATGGGTCCTAATCACTTTTTATGAATGTCTACAGTTAAGCATTTTCCAGAGAATGACAATCTTCTCGATTTTTTCTCATCTTACACTAGCTCACCCCTATGTATCCTTTCCATCTGTAATGTTGAACAGACACCTTCATCACCTATAACTTCAATGTTCTTATGTCCAAACCCCGCACTTGAAATGAATTGATTTAATAATATACTGCTATCGTCAAGTATGTCAGTTGGTGCTTTAACTTATAATTCCGGTTACTATTGTCGATTTAAAACTATCGTTGGCATCATTCAGTGTAAGTGATATCTTAGATGTTATCGTCTCAGATTTCACCAGCTCATATTCATATATGAAAGAATATGAAACCGTGCAGATTCAACTTAGGTAACATGCACAGTACATATTAAATCTGTATTAGCCTGTAAATTTCTAACATTTTAAAATTAACATACCGTAGTACTGAACTGAATATTTTTTGTACTTTGGAATCCAAATTTACGGACGTTTTGTAATCAGCAAATGGAAGACAATTACTCTAAATCTTTAACAAGTTTTTAATTCAACTGCTACGCCACGGAGGGCCAAACACTCAGCTACTTGAGGCGGAATTCAGCTAAGGTGCGCAATCATGACTACAAAGTTAGCTATCATTTCAACATTCCTGTTCTCTGTTAGATCCAACAGTAAGGAAGCAAATAAAACAGCATGTTGTTGTATATACAATTATTGTGTAATACTATACGTAGAGAGAACGAATACTGGGAGGTGCGATTAGTGTAATAGTTTAAATGTACTGCTGAGGGGGAGATAACCATGACAATAAGATTGAATAACCAACGAAAGGAGTTGGGGCGTTGAGTGTCAGAAGCCTGAGCTTGGTAGGGAAACTAGAAAATCCTAGAATCGAAATGCAAAGGCTCAGTCTAGATCCAGCAGCGGTCACTGAAGTGAAGTGAAAAGAAGAGAAGGATATATGGTCAGATGAGTATATGCTAACATCAACAGCAGCAGAAAATAGTAAAACTGGAGTAGGATTCTTTATGAATAGGAAGGTAGGGCAGATAGTGTGTTACTGTGAATAGGTCAGTGATAGGGTTGTTCCTATCAGAATCGACAGCAAGCCAACACCGACAACGATAGTTCAGGTATATATCCCGATGTCGCAAGCAGTATATGAAGAGACAGAGAAACTATATGAGCATATTGAAAGGGTAATAGAATACATTAAGGAAGATGAGAATGTAATCGTCATGGGGACTGGAATGCAGTTGCAGGAGAAGGATAGAAGAAAAGGTTACAGGAAAATAGGGGCTTGGACAAGGAATGAGAGGAGAAAGACCAATTGACTTCTGTAGTAAATTTCATTTCGTAATAGTGTATCCAAGATGCAGACAAGCAAATATTCAGAACAATGGAAAATAAATTTGAGGGTGTGTTATATGACGATCAGTTTGGCTTTAGGAAAGGTTAGGTCACCACAGAGGGAATTCTGACGTTGGATTTAATAATGAAACAAGACTAAGGAAAAATCAAGACACGTTCATAGCATTTGTCGACCTGGAAAGAGCTTTCAACAACGTAAAGTGGTGCAAGATGTTCGAAAATCTGAGAGAAATAGAGGTAATCGGCAGGGATAGACGAATAATATGCAATACATGCAAGAGCCAAGAAAGAAAAAGAGTGGACAATAAGAACGAAGTGCTCGGATTAAAAATGGTGTAAGACAAGGATGTAGTCTTTCGCCTCTACTGTTCAATGTTTACATCGAAGAAGCAATGATCGGAATGAAAGAAAGTTCCGGAGTGGAATTAATATTCAAGGTGAAAGCATATCAATGATACGATTCGCTGATGACATTGGTATCGTTAGTGAAAGTGAAGAAGAACTGCAAGATGTGCTAAATGGAATGAACAGTCTAATGAGTACAAATTATAGAATAGGAGTAAATTATAAAGCAATGAGAAGTAGCAAAAATGAGAACAGCGAGAAAACATCAGGATGGATGGTCACGAAGTAGATGACGTTAAAGAATTCTGTCACCTAGGCAGCAAAGTAACCATTTATGGACGGAGCAAGGAGGACATCAAAAGCAGACTAGCACTGGCAAAAAGGGCATTCTTGGCCAAGAGAAGTCTATTACTATCAAACATTAGCCATACTTTGAGGAGGAAATTTCTGAGAGTTTGGGGCAGAGCAATATATGGTAGTGAAACATGGACTGTGAGAAAACCGGAATAGAAGAGAATGTGAGCATTTGAGATGCTGTGCTGTAGACGAATGATGAAAATTAATTGGACCGATAAGGTGCGGAATGAGGAGGTTCTTTGCGGAATCAGAGGAAAGGAATATGTGGAAAAAAGTGACAAGGAGTAGGGACACGATGATAGGACATCTGGTAACACATCAGAAAATGACTTCCATGATATTAGAGCAAGTTGTAGAGGGGCAAATCTGTAATGGGAGACCAAGATTGGAATACATTCAGCAAGTATTTGAGGACATTGGGTGCAGAGCGCTACTCTGAGATGAAGAGATTGGTACAGGTGAGGAATTCCTGGCGGACCGCATCAAACCAGTCAGAAGACCGATGACCGATGACTAAAAAAAACGTCACAGCTAAAACTGACTGCAAGAATGAAAATGAAATCGCACATTTTTGCAGCATGGAACAGCATTTTTTTCGCTCGGTCGGTTTTATCAGAGAATCAGTAAATAAATTTACCTATGACCATCTGAACGGTTACTAGAATATCGTGTAAAAATCTGAAGTAAATGGGTCAAGAACTAGAGCTTTTTGGTCTTTATATATTATATAAATATTTATATATCACATGTGTATTGAAAAAAAGGTCTGTGGCTACGTCCGTCCAAACGTTTCTCCCCGTGTCATGTACAAAATTTGGATCAAATCACTCAAGAACTTTTCGAGATTTCTGCTAACAGCTTTTCCTCTTTACGTGTAATACACACACCAAAATAAGGTTTAGCATCTCTCCGGTTCCAAGATAGGGGTTGACTGTGGATCAGACACAGTTCCTTTGACTGTTCAGAGACGTCACTAAACCAGCCCAAAGATGTAAACAACTATGCATGAGCAGCGCTTATTAGTTGGAGGGGGTAAGACAGCTGTTCAGTTCCAGTCATTCCACCAGGAAGTAGGTATACGGCTCGTATTGACTGTGATCAACCATGCCTAGACGGTCAATACCGCGGTTCGATCGCATCCGCATTGTTACTTTGTGCCACGAAGGGTTCTCAACAAGGGAAGCGTCCAGGCGTCTCGGAGTGAACCAAAGCGATGTTGTTCGGACATGGAGGAGATACAGAGAGACAGATACTATCGATGACCCGCCTCGATCAGGCCGCCCAAGGGCTACTACTGCAATGGATGACCTCTACCTACGGATCATGACTCGGAGAAACCCTGACAGCAAGGCGAACATGTTGAATGATGCTTTTCGTGCAGCCACAGAACGTCGAACTTTGCAGAATAGGTTGCATGATTCGCAACTTCACTCCCGACGTCTATGGCGAGGTCCATCTTTGCAACCACGACACCAAGTACCGCGGTACAGATGGGCCCAACAACATGCCGAATGGACTGCTCGGGATTGGCATCACGTTCTCTTCACCGATAAGTGTCGCACGTGCCTTCAACCAGACAATCGTCGGAGACGTGTTTGGAGGCAACCCGGTCAGGCTGAACGCCTTAGACACACTGTCCAGCGAGTGCAACAAGGTGGAGGATCCCTGCTGTTTTGGGGTGGCATTATGTGAGGCCGACGTACGCCGCTGGTGGTCATGGAAGACGCCGTAGCGACGATACGGTACGTGAATGCCATCCTCCGACCGATAGTGCAATCATATCTCCCGCATACTGACGAGGTATTCGACTTCATGGACGAAAATTGGCGCCCCCATCGTGCACATCTTGTGAATGACTTCCTTCAGGATAACTAACGGCGTCGCTCAACAAGAGTGACCAGCATGTTCTCCAGACATGAACCCTATCGAACATGCCTGAAATAGACTGGAAAGGGCTGTTTATGAACGACGTGACCCACCAAGCACTCTGATGGATCTACGCCGAATGGCCGTAGAGGTGTGGGACAATGTGGACCAACAGTGCCTTGATGAAATTGTGGATAGTATGCCTCGACGAATACAGGCATGCATCAGTGCAAGAGGACGTGCTACTGGGTATTAGAGATACCGTTGTGTACAGCTATCTGGACCACCACCTCTGAAGGTGGTACAGCATGCAATGTGTGGTTTTGAAGAGCAATAAAAAGTGCGGAAATGATGTTTATGTTGATCTCTATTCCAATCTTCTGTACAGGTTCCGGAAATCTTGGAATCAAAGTGATGGAAAACTTTTTTTGATGTGTGTACATTTATTGATACACTCAATACATGGAAAAAAGTTGTCGCACAATTTAGACTTTCTGGCGAATACAGCGGGAAGTGGGACGGATAAAGTTACTCGTGTCGGATTCCCGAATGGATCTGAAAGTGAGTGGAGGCGGGGAGGGTCCAGTGAGTAACACATTACGGTAAGTACCCTCCGCTTTACACACTGCAGTAGCTTTCGGAGTAACGATGGCTTGAGGAATAAAGTTGAAGAAGTATATGTGGGAGAAGTGTTTCAGAACATTTTCACAGTTGATACTTGCTATGAATCAGGTGATATTTGAGTGTTTTTGAACAATTAAGACTGCAGGAAAAAAGTGATGTGTTAGTGAAAACTTAAAGACTAGTTGGTTCGAGTTGCTGTCTAGAACATAGCGTTTATCTGTCGGCAATATTAGTTGGAGTTACACTCCCCTGTCAAGTGAAATATTCTTGCTGGAAGTAATTTACACCATTACACGTTTCCGTACTTTTATTATTATTGGAATGTCAGTCCTTTCCATATACAGTAAAACTTGGTTAACACGAATTCGAAGGGACCGAAAAATCAGGAGTTCGTGTTAAAAAAATTCGTGTTAAGTGAAAAACACAGATTTTAATAAGTATACATGTACAGCGGTACACTAATGTGTATCTAGCAGTACTGGAAATGATGAAAGAGAAGATATACTTAATTTACTGATACTCCATCATACATGGTGTTTCTCCTTTTATTCGAGTCTTCTTTAACAGTTATTTGTATCTTTCTCTTATGAGTCATACGAAATATGCTTTTTAGTCGGAATATGTGTCTTCTTCCACGAGATAAGCTGAAAGGATGTAACCTTCATTAATTCGCGTTTAACTTTGAGATCCTAGGTGAAGTTAGATTCTACTGTATCGACAAAGCACGAGAAAGAAACAGACAAGGTTCAGTTCAATGGTCTCCGAAGTCGGAATTAAAATTCTAACTTCATTGACAGTAACGTTAAGAATAAATAAGTACAATAGCTACCACGTTTTTTCTTCTTTGCTTAACAAATTTGTTTATAAATAAACCAATCTAAATCACACACACTGTGTGATCGACTTTATTTTAATAGCGCCTTCTTCAATCAGTTTATCCATAACTGAAATTGCTACATTCATGACATTCCTAGTGTTCGGTTAATTATTCCTTCCATCTATCTTCACCGGCTCCCAATCATCACGAATCAGTTTATTTCTCACGTAAGTGGTTGTCCGACTTTGCACTAATTCGCCGTGTGCATTTCTAATCATCCGTAAAGTATTTCAGTAAAATTTAATTTCTGCGTACCACTTTACATCCGTCAACACTGGCAGTACCATTATATGTCAGACGTACACACGTTTCAGCAACAACTAGCATCACGCAGTTGGATGAGGCTGTTTGAAAAAAACGTATGTCCGAGAGAAATAGTTACTGTGAAAGTTGTAAAAAAGTCATTATCGGGTTATTTGCATATCTGGCATTCTGATTGATACGTAATCGTCCATTTTTATGAAGCGATTTCATTACATACTGCAGTCCTGCCTCAGAAACAAATAAGAAGTGTTAATATTTAATTTTTGTTTAATGTGTTGTAGCATTGTTTCCAGTATATCCTTCAAGAATGTTACTGTCAGATGTCTGCAGTATGCAGTCATAAAACCGAACTTAAAACTTCCTTGCCGGTCGCTGTGGCCGAGCGGTTCTCGGCGCTTGAGTCCGGAACCGCGCTGCTGCTACGGTCGCAGGTTCGAATCCTGCCTCGGGCATGGATGTGTGTGATGTCCTTAGGCTAGTTAGGTTTAAGTAGTAGTAAGTCTAGGGTACTGATGACCTCAAATGTGAAGTCCCATAGTGCTTAGAACCACTTGAAACATTTTCCTAAAACTTCCTTACTCTAGGAAATTGCATTGTCTGATTTCTCTTTATAGTTGTGGAGAAAGTTCGCTGTAAGATAGCAGGTTATTTCTTTTCCTGTTGGTACAAAACTTGAATATTTAGAACACAGTGGTGGTTTTGCTGCAGTACGTGACTTTGAGGAACGAAATGTCAAAGTGAGATTCCACAGCGCATCCCGCTGACCTTGCCGCTTGCCTGCCTGCAGTGAAAGACGAGTGTTTCGACACAACGGAACCACGCGTATCAGGCTGCTCCTAGCGTACAGCCAGGTTAAAAAATGCTTGTGGTGGGTACTAAAGGCTCCTTTCTGGCGGTTTCTCAGTAAATGGCGAATTCGCGCAACTTTTCAGGTCACTACAACTTTATTCGCAAGAGAAGATATTTCAGACACACGGACGAAACGCCTCTTAATTGTTACATCGGCAGGACAATTACACTGGATGGAGAAAAAAAGCCTGATAGCAAGACCATTACGGCACTCCAACCCCAGTTCTCAATACCAGTAATACCGTACTACTTTTCTGCGAAGTAACAGACATATTTTTGTGACAATATTCACATTTGGTACTCCGATGTATCGATATATTACAGTGATATGGTTCTTGTGTGTATTCATTTCTGTGAGACTGTCATAATCTTTGACTTACTTGTAACCGATTTGGCGCGAATACGCACAGAGCAGTCTTTGTTTCACTTTGCAGAAGTTAAGTTGTTATTTCGCTTTGTAAAAGAACAGTCATGTCTTGTGTTTGGTTAAAGTGGAAATTAGATGTATGAAGATTGATACAAAACTGTTTTCTTGATGATGTAACAATTGAGAAGAAGTATATGTGATTTTTTTACGAGAAGTTTACTAAAAATGTGGATCTTGAACTCCAAGTCAAAAATTATTTCAACCATACCATTGTTCTGATCTGGGATTGTTTGATCATTAAGAATTTCCTGAAAAACGCATTTGTTAGTTCTTCAAATATTGCTAAAATACAGATCCGGCCCTTCTAGCAGTCAAAGTGGAATCACCCTAGAATCAACTAGATGAGCCATAAAAACTTCGACGAAATCTACGTGGGAATCCATTCAAGATAAGTGCCAAAATTAATGACTTTTTTACAGTGACTTGATTATTTCCATTCTGTCGATACCGTCCACAGTCAATGACTTTGTTGTTGCCCGATAAAGCGAACATATGCTGTGTGAACAACATTATTAATCTGATTTCTAACCTACTTTGCAAGTGGTGGTATTGTTAGAACCTGAACAGAATAGCGGATGTGAAAACGATCTAAATTTTCCCGGTAACTATGTGTCAAATCGACCATGGATCGAAAATGAACTGTTGAAGAGCATTCCCTCAAAAACAGTGAAAAATATTAGAACATATGACCCTTAAATTTCGTTATTAATAGTATTACAATTAACAGTACGATATGTTGACAGTTTTTCTGCACTAGGGAGGAGTTTCTTAAACAGAATTTAGTATATTTTCTTATTCCATTTTTAAATGACTGCATGATGTGCTTCTTCTGAAATTACAGAAATCACTCCGGAAACTTAAGCTTTTACTAAACGTGGAAACATGTTTCAAGGTGCAACATGGTCTTGTACCTAGGAACAAATATTCTATTTGAATTTAAAAGCGTTGTAATCGAGGAAACTTTCTACACTTCTGCGGAGACGTGATGTCCGGTCAAAAAACACTTACGGTCGTCCCGTGAAGCGTACGAAAACAATACTCATGACCTCGGAAATCCCAATTTTTATGTTATCTCCCACGTACTATGACTCGCACCTCTTGGACCGTTTAACATCCCATGATGAAAGTCGATCAACTCACCACTTGCTGCCACGTTCTTTACACAGCTGTCTGTTACAGCAGGCATGGGCAGTCTCTGACGACCCACGGACCCGATTCACGTACTTACTTCAACTCGCGTGGTCGCCGCGTCACGTGAAGCGACAACTGCGCTCCTTGCGTATAAAGCCAAAACTATAGCATCAGTGACATTAATGTTCATGTGGTAAAGCACCGATACGAATCGCACTCTTGTTCTGAAACTCCCACGACAGCAAATTACGTATCAGAAACACGTTTCTGAAAGTACTTTTATGTTCGTCCCATCCTTGGATCACATTTACTTAGGCCTTGTGAACATTTCGTCTGTACTTACGTTTTACAACAGATGTCTTAAAGACTTCTGCTGCAAAATTCTTCAGAAAAAATATTCGCGACACGTAAATGAATGTAAGTATGTGAGGATGGGTTGTCAGGCATCTTGAAATGACATTAGGGAAAAATAAATGCATCTAAAAGCAACTAGTTGCAGGAAATTCATTATAAATAGCCTTCAGTTTCAATTGTCACAGCGTTCTAACACGTCCACAATGGACCATAATTATTTACATATGTTAATACAAGAAAGAGAAAAAAAACAAAATACGGGAATGAGACAGGAAATCCCAGTCGACCATCAATCAGCAGTAACTTTAGGAATTTCTTCTACGTGCCGGATTGAAACCAATCGCAGGCCTGACACTATCTGTGGGCTGCTGGTTGCCAAACTAGTATGTTAGAGGCTGTACAGATCTCGTGTCCACAAGCGCACCACGCGCTATTTCATCCACAACATTCGGGAATCACACAACGCACAGCTTCAAATGAGACGGCCCTTCCCTTGACTACTTATAGACTAATGAGACTCACACGAAACATTACGTTTCTGTCACGTTGAAACACCCTTAATTTTAGTGAATAAGACTGAGATTAAGTAGTCGTTATTGCATTTTTGTACTGCCATTTGTTTAACAACTTTCACTGCATGAAGCTGAGCAACTTACGTAGCGTCTACACAAAAAGAGTTACACCACTCCGTGTAACATCGGCAAGCAGGCGCTCAATGCTACGCGGTACTCAGGAATAGCTACTAAAAACCATTGATATTACAAAGATCAGCGTACCACCACTTTTAATATTGCTCACACTGTAACAGTGTACCTTTTAAAAAGGATATTAAATCATAAACGTCACGTGCAAAGCAATTCTCAGGTAAACCACAGAATCCGCATGTCACGAATACCGGAATATTTCATTTGATAAGAAAAGGTTTGGAGCTCCTTGCTTCATGTGCTGTACTGAGCTAGCACCCCACCTCTAATGACCTACATAGCAACGAAACTTAATATCCAATTTTCTTTCGCATTCATTTATTCATTAATTTTCAAATAAGTTTTAGTTTGCTGAAATTTCAAGCCCCCTAAATTGACGATTAAGTTGTTTATGACGAAGGGTAATAAGTAGGCAAAAAGTACTGTCGCTAAAGAAACTTTGGGACCAATCATGCTTTTGTTAGCATTAAGAAGTGCTCCGGAATCACTGCGCCAAGTTTCCCACTTCCTAATTTATTATTTTCTGAAAGGCGTTGTCATTTCATGAAAGAAAACCGAAAATGGCAATTCATTGTTCTGTTACTGCCGTACTTGCATTGTAAGTGCATCGAACGAGAATTCATAATGGCCTCAAGACGATGAACAAAGGAAAGAACGTCCGATAGCCTGTTTAATGTGTCCATAACGAGCAATGAAAGGCTAATGTTAAATGTGCAGAGCATTCAAGTCGCCGTTTCATTTGGCATTGTATGCACGTCCTCCCATGAAAACAGCCAGTTCATATCGAGGATGAATAATCATTCTTCTAAGGATTTCCGAAACCCAGTGCATGTACAAAGCTCTACATAACACTATACGTATTCTAAAATATCGATACAGATCGTGGGTGGGACGTACACGAAAGTGTAATAAAATGGAACACCTGCAACCGTCATTTGCATGTTACTTATTATATAGCTACCGGTTTCTGTGATTCAGTACACCATCCTCAGGCCTTAACTGACGCTGAGCGGGTTAACTTCAATAATATCCACGATTACAACAGCGACCAATACTACGAACTGGCTTCCGTAAACTTTAACAACGATGTTGTGTCTCTAACAATCAGTTAGTTGATAGCTGGAGACACAACAGCGTTGATATAGTCTACGGAAACCAGTTCGTATATATTGGTCGCCGATGAAATTGTATTTACAAATGAAGTTAACCCGCTTAGCGTCAATTAAGGCCTCAGGATGATGTACTGAATTACAGAAATAGTAATATAATAAATAATGTAATAAACAACATCGAAAGGACGGCTGCAGGTGTTCCATTTTATTATAAGATGGCTTCTCGGAAAGTATGGAAAGATAGGTCGCGAAGTGGAAATCACCGTGAAAATTAAAACTTTTTTATTTGCAACGGTTAGCTACACCTTCCAGCTACTTCTCCACACAGTCGTCGCTCGGACTTAGACATCTGCCGTACCACTGTACCAACTTTTCAATTCTCTCGTTATAGAAGACAGCCACCAGTGCTTTTCGACAATTTTCTACACTGGACTGCAACTCGTTGCCTGTGTCGAAATATTGTCTTCATAGCCAGAGATTCATCTGAGCAGAGATGAACCTCAGGGGTAGCCAATTACGGACTGTATTGTGGATGATCAAACACTTCCCATCGAAAACGCTGTAGGAACATCTTCACTGTCCGTGCAGAGTGCGACCGAGAATTGTCGTGCAGAACGAACCGCATGACAGTTATGTTGTGTGGATTGCATAGCTTCAGGCGAAATCAATCGCCAGGCCCTCATACTTGGTGCGAGACGATAATTTCTAGCCACATTTACGTTCTCACTCTGAGCTCAGAACTGAAAAGAGCGGCATGATGCGATCGATGGGCGTACTAGACACAGTGCCCAACGCATCTGTGCAAAGCTTCATCATATTTTCCCTGTATTTTTCATTTCATGACCAATCGTTCCTTACTTTCCGAATAACCCTCGTACAAGTGAACGGCCTGAGTCTCTCAAACTTACAGTCGGAAGGATGGACATACAAAAGTAGATGCAAGTGCTTGATACCACTGCTCCTAACGCGATATACTCTAGGCCTTTTAACCCTTAATTACTCCATCCTTTATGGTGCAACACACTTAATTTACTTTAGGGTCAGAACTACTTGTAAAAGGGTAGTCCTGTAGCTATTACTTTCCACAGTAGATAATTTTGTCATTACTTTTCTAATCCCCTCCTTCCCCTTTGCGTTGGAAATAGCAAACAGGTACATTCGCGTACATATTTGGCAGTGCAGGCGCTGTACTGCTGCCGCTGTACGACTACTGTAAAAAAATTCCGTGAATAATCTAGCGGCGTGCTAAAACATGCAACGTGCGTAAGTTCCCAAGCATGCAGAAGCCCGAAACTCTCATGGAGGGGAAGATTTCAGTCTGACTGCTATTATCTTGTAGGAAAGATGCGTTACTTGTCTTAGAACTGATAACACGAGCAGATTTAGTCATCTTAGTTAGGAAGCGTAAACCAGTGACGAAAATTTATCCATATTTTCCATTTCCTCATGTCCTGAAAGAATAAATTAAAACTCATATTTTGTAAGTATAAAATTGTGTTCCTGATTGTGGTGATTAATTCACTATTTTCGTTTTCCTTTGCTCACTGTTGTTTTAATATTTTCCTGTAAGTCTACTTTTCTTTTCCTTCACTTTGGTTCACATCTCATATTACGCTGGCAGAACGTATATATTACTTCACGTTAACGGAGTCCTGGTATGATTAAAGAATTAGAATCACACTCCGATAGATAACGATTCAAATTTAGGCTTATGTATTGTTATTTAAACCACTTCAAGTAAATGCTGTTTAGGTGACTTCATTTATAAAACCACAGCCAATGTCTTTCCTCATCCTTGTCGAATTCAGTCTAATATTACCAGACTATGTTGATAGTTTATTACACTGTAACTACTACTCCACCTTTCGTCCAATATGATGGCATCCTCCTGAGTGAGAATATTTTTCCCCAGGTGGATCCCATCACTTAACCACAAAGTAGTTCTTTTAACACTACAACCATAGGCTGTCGCTGTGTCATTCTCCTTGATTTTTTTACGCTCAGAAGTGATAGTGCAGCACTGTAATCAGGAAGGTATTAGGAGTTGAAAGGTATGCAAAATGGAAACAGCGGAGTCGGGTTCTGAATGATGATAACCCGTTTAGTAAAACCATCGTCACCCGTTTGCGAAATTTAGTGTGTAAGTCCCGTCCCAGCTCATTCAGACTATAAAGAAGTTCAGCAGTGATGTGCGATCAGCTGCGCATTGGAAATATGATTTTGGTATTGCCTTACAGCTTGAAAGTAATGAAAGCTGGGAGGAAGCGAAATGGGAAGAAAACTTGGTACTCGGTTTACCATAAGTAATATGCAGAAATATGTGCTGGCCGAAAAAAGTAAATACCGGAGCCGCGATTAATGCTGTGTTCCACAAGGAGTTTCGTACAAATCCGTGCTGTCGCCTAACGAACAAAATACGAGCGTACACTAAACACTTGAAAGCAAGGGCCAACTACAGCTGCTATTTTAGCTGAGAGCATGCAGCTCTACCGTGTGGTTAAATGATAATGGCGAAAATACTCTCATTCTGATCTCCAGTGAGGACTACTCAGGAGGATGTCTTCACCAGAAGAAACAAAACCTGGATTCTACTGGTCAGAGGGTGGAAAGTTAGATCCCTTAATCACGTAGGATAGCTTGTAGTCGGATATAGTGGGAATTAATGAAGTGCGCTGCCAGAAAGAGCAGGACATCCAGTCACGACATCCAGTCAGGACATCCGGTCAGGACATCCAGCCAGGACATCCGGTCAGATGAGTAAAAGGGTGCCGGCCAGTGTGGCCGAGCGGTTCTAGGCGCTTCAGTCTGAAACCGCGCGACCGCTACGATCGCAGGTTCGAATCCTGCCTCGGGCATGGATGTGTGTAATGTCCTTAGGTTCGTTAGGTTTAAGTAGTTCTAAGTTCTAGGGGACTGATGACCACAGATGTTGAGTCCCATAGTGTTCAGAGCCATTTGAACCATCTGAGTAAAGGGTTATAAATACAAAATTAAAAATGCGTAATGGAGAGATAAGTCTGATAATGAACGGAAAGATACATATACGGCTAAGCAACTATGAATAGAGTAGCGAATGAGTTATGGTAACCAAGACCAACACCAAACACAGTAGTATAAGTATATATGTCCGTTAGCTCCACGATGAAGAATATATGACGAGGTAAATGAAAATATTGAGATTGCTAAGAGGGATGAAAACTTAATAGGGATGAAAGGCTGGAATTCGATAGAAGGGAAAGGAAGAGAGGAAAAAATAGTAGGAGCACAGAAACTGGATGAAAGGAATAAAAGAGGAAACCACCTGGCAGAATTCGAGGTTTGAAACTACGTTTCAAATTGTAAGACATTTCCTGGGGCCGATATGGACTCTACAGTTTATTGGTCATAAAATACAGATTAAGGCTGAAGAAATTGCCGAAAGGTAGAAAATTAAGATAGGAGCTGGATAAGCTTAAGGAACCAGAGGATGCAGCAAATTCCAAAAGGAACATTTGTCAGCGAGAGACTGAAACGGGAGTAAGGAACACAATAGACAACGAACGGGTCGCCTTGGGAGACAAAATAGTGAAGGCAGCAGAGAATGAAATCGGTAAAAAGACTAAGCCCAGTACAAATCTTTGGATAACGCAAGGGAACCTAATTGACGAAAGGAGAAAATACACTCATGTTCAGAAAAAACCACAGAACACCTTGAACGACTAGAGATAGGACGTACTTATTCACAGGTCATACAAATTAGAATGTTTTGCAGAAATGATTAGCATTTCAGTCCCCTCGGTTCAGCACGTGTATTTTGCCGAGCAGGCACAGGGTCCGCCATGGGACCCTATAACTTGTTCCATGCATGATGCCATCGACGAGTATAAGGAGCGTGTGGCATCCTGTGGTAAAGCCGTCCATACTGCATTCACTGGTTCCAAAGTTCATCTGCGGTGGTTGGCATTGGGTCACACCGCTGCAGCCGTCGTATCACCATATCCCACATACTTCCGACTGGCGACAAGTATGACGATACGGCGGGCCAGGGCAAAAGGCTGACATGCTGTGATACCAAGAAGGCACGTGTTCGTGCGGCAACATGTGGTCGTGCATTGTCTTGCTGAAACATACACCATTTCTGTCTAGCATTCACCAACGTCGACGGACTGTCTCCCCTGGTAGTGTACGATGTGTTCCGTTGTCACGCCAGAGCCAAGGAGGCCGCAGATCTGTCCGGCAATGCCATTCGGAAGAGTTGTCGATCTTCTCGGGAGATGATCTGAGTGGTGCGAACTGACCCTTCTCGTTGTTTTATACGGCTTTCCGTGAACCAATTTGCATACTCACGTTGCACTGCCCTAACACTTCGTCCGACATGAGTAGTAGTTTCCCGGACGGATGCTTCACATTCTCTTATGACAATAATGTACCCTCTTCCAAACCCATATTATTTTACGGTACGGTTCGCGCAAATGTCTGCGGGGCATCCTGCACGTCTGTTCAAGTCACACTGATCAGTTACCTTCGATTTATAGCGACAAAGAGAACCCCCGCACATTTTAATGGTAGGTGGTGTTGGGCTGCGATGTCTATATTCACCTTGAACACGTGCTAATCATTTCCGCAGGACATGCAAATCTATATGCCCTGCGTATATGAACGTCTTATCTCTAGTCGTTCAAGCTGTGCAGAAAATGAAAGGGGCTAAAAGACATACAGGCGTTTAAAAACTTAGACTGACAGGAAGAGTAAAACTGCCAATCAGCAAAGACAAGAAATGTAAGGATGTAGAAGCATGTATAACTAGGGGAAAGACAGATGCTGCCTATAAGACCAATTGAAGAGACCTTTCCGGAAGTGGCCGCTTGAATGTCACGATCTCAGATAGCACGGCAGTAGTAAGAAAGAAAAAGTGAGAGGTGTAAGGAAAATGTAGACTAGCCACACAAGGGAAATGATCGTGCAAGCGTTATTGTAGGAAGAGAAGAGGTAGTAGATATATGACAGAACATTAAGTCAAAACAATGCGCCTGGAATAGGCGACATTATCTGAGAATTCTTAAGATCATTGTGAGATCCAACCACGATACAACTGTTCCACTTCATGTGCAAGATATACGTGACAAGCTAAATGCCTTCAGACCTTACGAAGTGTTTGATTAACTCCATTCCCAAATATGGTAATAACATGCGACTCAGTAATGACCCAACGACTTATCTTAGAAGACAAATTAAGGAAAGAGAAGGTATATATACGGCATTTGTAGATTTAGATAAAGTTGAGGTGTCAGGTCAGAGGGGTGTTCTGAACACAATTTCGACGTAAAGCAGCTCAATAGGCTGTGGAGTGGACGGGGTAGGCTAGCAATAGAACAGTGCATCACCATTGACTAGACACTCATTTATTGAACACATAAGTCAGGTATTACCCAAAAGGAACAATCAGTACAAATTACACAATAAGATTCTTTTCCTTTAAGTCACTCAAACATTTAAACAGGCAAATAGCAATCATTTTAACTGAAAGCCTTTTAAGAAAGCAATAGTACAAAATTTGAATGATGAGTTAAAATCATATCTAAATAGGCTCTGACCGAGCACTTATTTTAAAACGAAATACTTCCTTTAAGGAATTAGCGCTCAAAATTAATTACATAATCCTCAACAACGATATTACATCCAAGACATTTAATATTAAACAGTAATATATAACATCAGAGAGCTGCAGTCCCAATTTTAAGCAGCACGTTTCAGATGGACTGCACTGCAACAGTACAATACAAGTCCCTCAGAGGATCTCCCCACACAGGAAGTTATTGCCGCAATCGACAAAATATCAACATCATTCCATGTACAGACACGTGTACTCCCCCACGATTTCGATTCGCAAGGCCGTAGACAAAACGTGGACAACGTATCACTTAGACCAATATAATGGTGCTCCCTCAGTTACCCCAAATAACTGAATCCCTTAGTTGCACAGCAAAGAACCAGACCTAACCAGAACGGTCCCACACTCGCTGCGTCAATCCGACAACCGTCTTCCACCACGTCCCGGAACACACCCCCACAGGACCTCGCCTCGTTACTCCTCGCGTAGGCCCCAGCGGGCGCTGCTTACCGCCCTGACCGTGGCAGGAAAGATAAACCACCAGAGTGGCACTATCGATATGAGCCGCCACGGCTCAAAAGTATTTGACGGTGTTGACTGGAATACCCTTTTTGTAGGTAACATGGATGAAACACAGGGTACGAAAGGTCTCTCACACAAGTTATTCAGTAGGTAGATTGAGAAAGTAATAAAGGAAACTAAGTAGAAATTTGGAAACGGAGATAAAGTTAAGGACAATAAATAAAAGGATTTGAGGATTACCGACGACATTGTGATTCTGTCAGAGACAGCAAATGACCTGAAGGAGCAACTGAATGGTGTGGATAATATATTGTCTTGAAAAGAGGTTGTAAAATGAATAACAACGAAACTAAAGCAAAGGTAAAGGAATGTAATCGTATTAAATGAGACGATGCTGAGGGAATTAGATTAGGAAATAAACTGAAAGAAATAAGTGAGTTGTGCTACTTGGCACGAAAGTAACTGACTATGAGCAAAACAGAGAGAATACATACACTGAGGTGCCAAAACTCATGGGATGGGGATAGGCATACATACAGATGGCTGCAGTATCACGTACACAAGGTATAAAGGGGCAGTTCACTGGCGGAGCCGTGATTAGTGCTCAAGTGATTCACGTTCAATGATGTCTGACGTGATTACGGTCGCACAACAATAAGTAAAAGACTTAGAACGCAGAATGCTAGTTGGAGCTAGACGCATGGGTCTTTCCAATTCGGAAATCGTTAGAGAATTCAATAACCCGCGATCCACAACGTCAAGAGTGTGCCGAGAATACTAATTTCTGCCGTTAGCTCTCACCACGGCTAACTGAGGAGCTACTTGATTGAGAAGTCTCGGCTCCTGCCTTGTAAACTGACATACGGCAGGGAGAACAGTGTGCTGATCACATGCCCCTCCATATTCGCATCCAGTGACGCCTGTGGGCTGAGTATGAAACGGTGGCCGGTCGGTACCGTTGGGCATTCATGGCCTGTTCGACGGAGCGAGTGAGCTCTCACCACGGACAACGCAGCGGCGTTTGCATAGTGTTGTCAGTACTAACAGACAAGCAGCACTGTCTGAAATAGCCGCAGAAATCATTGTGGGACGTACGACGAACTCATCCGTTAGGACAATGCGGTGATAGTTGGCGTTAATAGGCTATGGCAGCAGACAACCGAGGCGAGTTCCTTTGCTAAGGCATATCACCTGTAGCGCCTCTATTGGGCGCGTGACCGTATCGGTTTGACCCTGGGCGAATGGAAAACCTTTGCCTGGTCAGATAAGCTCCGATTTCAGTTGGCAAGAGCTGACGACAGGCCTCGATGGTGGCGCAGACCCCACTAAGTCTTGGGCACAGGTTGTCAACAAGGCACTGTGCAAGCTGATGTCACTCCATAATGGTGTGGGCTCTGTTTACAAGAAACGGACTGGTTTCTCTGGTCCAGCTGAACCCATCATTGATTGTAGATTATTTTCGGCTAATTTGCCGCGATTCATGGACTTTATGTTCCCAGACAACGATGTTCCATCTTACTGAGCCATACGTGTTCGCGAATGGTTTGAAGTACATTCCGGACAATTCGAGCGAATGATTTAGGCACCCAACTCTCCCGACATGAACCCAGTGAATCTTAATGGGAAATAATCGAGAGGTCAATACGAGCACAAAATACTGCAACGGCAATGCTTTCGCAGCTATGGATAACTATAGAGGCAGCATAACTTAGTATTTCTGCCAGGGACTTCCACCGTGTTGTTGAACCCTTGCCACGTCGAGAAGGTGTACCAGGCTGGCGAAAGATCTGAAACGATGTTAGGAGGTATCCCATGACTTTTGTCACGTCAGTGTAGTGGAAGCTGGTAGTAGCAAGAAAAGCATTTCTAGAAAGAAAAACAGAAATTTGTTAACATGTAATATGAAATTAAATGTTAGGAGGCTTTCCTGGAGGTATTTCTCTGGAGGGTAGCCTTTTACCTTACTTGACCAGAAGAGATCACAAGCTTTTGAAATGTGAGCTATCCAAAACCACTGAAGATTACATGGCTACCACCCAGTAAATACCAAAATAACTACTGTATCGAACTGGTTAAAAAAGAAATTTATGGCCAAACTTGCTTGTTAGAACACATCCTGAGGCATGAAGGAAGCTTTGTACTGGAAGGCAGTGTTGCGAGGTCAAAATGTAGAGGGAGACCAAGGGATGAAAACAGTAAGCCAGTTCAAATCGATGTAGATTGGTTATTCAGAGATGAAAAGTCTTTGACAGGATAGAATAGGAAGGAGAGTTGCATGAAACCATTCGTCATACCGAAGACAACAACATCAATGTAATATCAGATCAACATTCCGTTCTTAACGGACACAATTCTTCAGACCTTAAAGAAATCTGGAGCGTACGGCAAAGGAGTATTGAAGGGATAATACTTTTCATGATGTGTGGAAATTGCCGATTGGATAACATCCTCGAAAACTGTAGAAAGATCTACAGTTGATCAACGCGTGGTACAGGGATTGTCAGTTAACCACAAACAGATACAAATTAACTTATCTCGCATAAATAGGCAGAAAGACCAATTGTTTTAAGGTAACACGTTAACACAACCATCACCGGAAGCAATCAAAGTCACTCAGTATCTGGAAATACGCATACGAACCGATTCAAAGTAGAACGATCACAAAAAAGTGCTCGAAGGTAATGCAGATGCCACACAGGTTCACGGGAAAACCACGGGAAGTGTAGTCTTCGTGCAAAAGAGATTGTCTGGTTTGACCAGTCTGGGATCCCTGCCAGACAAGTGAAACAGAGAAGACCCAAAGAAGAAGAGGACCTTTTGTCACGGAGGTAAGTGCGGAAGCGTCACGGGTACATACATGCAACTACAGTGGCAGGCGCTACGAGAGAGGTGTTGCGCATGACGGTGTGGCACACTGTCAAAATTCCTAGAATAATTAACCATTATATTATTTCTTAATATGTATACTTCGCGAACAGAACATGAAGGCAAAATTAGAATGATTCGAGCCCAGTAGCTGTTCCCACTTGCTACTGACGACTGGAACGGAAAAGGAGAAGTGTCAGTGATTCACAAAGTATTTATTTAACTTTTGCCACGACATAAATATGCTCATATAAAAAAGATTCACTCTTTATTGTTTGTACTATGTTAGCAATTGAAATAAGCTGATTTTCACAGTTAAGAGTCACTGGACTGATGTAAACGTCTCAGTGAGAAACAGATAAAGAGGAGATGAGTTTACCACTTTGCTCTGTGTGTCAGACAAATAGATCTTCAGCAAAAGATTTAAGTAAATACACTAATTGAAGCAAACAGCTCACTTAACGTACTCATGAAAATTAATGTACCTCTCTCTACAGTGCTAAAGCACAATACACAATTTCACTGGTAGGCCAGGAAAATAACACTCATCATACTTCATATTGATTTAATTGTACTGCCACATTAAAAAGTAACCTAATGACCTGAATTTCGCCTAATCCTGATTTACATGCTGCCCGCATAGCATAGCTGTCTTGCAGGTCATCTAAACTCTTTGTTGTACAGTCGTGTGACTAAACAGACTGGATAACGTAAGAGACCACTAAACACTGTTCTTTAAGGTGATCAGTCCAGACGTAAGCCAATACAAAGATGTTGTAAATTCTAGGAAATACATCATGAGGGATTAGAGTCATTAGAGATTCCAACGATCTATAGACAAAAAATTTTTTCAACACTGTATTTTGATATAGTATCTGGACTTCTACAGTACATTGACAATTCGAAGTATTCTTGCCCTTTAAAAGGTTTTCCCACACCTGTGCAATGTCTTTCCTGATACAAGTGATTTGTCATTAACTGGATGTTGAACTAACAAGTTAAAATAACGCCATCAACAGCGGCTGCCGCTATGCGGAAACCTCAAAATTAACACCTTATCACCAGTAATTTCTCTGTAGTGATGACTGAGCAGCTATATGTTCACATATCTTAACTTTAAACGACATTACAAACTTAAATGCTCTCGATCTGGATTGAAACCAAGCACCTATAGCCATGTTAACTAAGCAAAGTTTTCGTGCCCGCCCGAGACTCGATCACAGCCACGTTCGTCACTTGTGACTGGGCGTAAAAAGTCGTGAGATATCGAAATTTTGACCGGTAGCAATTAGCAAATCGGAACTTGAAAATTTTTGTTCTCTGCTTGGAATCCTGTCAAGATCCGTATCTCCCTGTTAATGAACTACGGAAAATGTTTTGTGTAACTTCAAGTAAGGAAGTTTGCATTTGTTTAAAACGAAGTGCCATGATGTAAAAGTTTTGTGACCGTGACTCGAACTCAGCGCGTAATCAGATTGTTTACTAAGTAAAATCAGATGGTTGAAATCTAATTTTAATGAGGATAAAATTATCTGACCTCGAATAGAACCCGGCACCTACTGCCATTGCTTTCTGTCCACGAATTGCTAAAAAATTTTCAAATGTGTGTGAAATCTTATGGGACTTAACTGCTAAGGCCCTCAGTCCCTAAGCTTACATACAACTTAACCTAAATTATCCTAAGGACAAACACACACACCCGTGCCCGAGGGAGGACTCGAACCTCCGCCGGGACCAGCTGCGCAGCCCATGACTGCAGCGCCTTGCACCGCTCTGCCAATCCCGCGCAGCACGAATTGTTAGCTCAACAGTAGAGAGAAGTGTGAATGTTTCACCGGAAATAACGGCACCTGTCATTATTCCTGTCAACACATGAAGGAACATTATATGAAAATGATTTAGCACTACTAGTTCGAAGTGCAGATGCTAGGGGCTTGAAATAAAACCATGAACATCTTTGTGCTCGAGTGGGATTCGAACCCACGTGGTACCTTTCATGGATGCCTGGAGTAGCTTACAATCATGGGGAAAACAGCGAAATCGTCAAACTATACCGTTACATGTGGGTCAGATACCACGAAAGAGGGGATCCGAATTCGAATCCCAGTCCAGCACCAAATTTTTCTACGTCTCAAGCTCACATAAAAAAGGGCCCTGTGACCTGAAGTGACCATTGACTCATTAAATAAAATAAAGTCTCTAGTCTAAGGAGGCTCGCTAGCGTCACAGTTTCTCTTTGCCGCGACTTCCGCTTCTCCTATGGCCCAACCTAACCTGTTCTGCCTCAGTTGGTAGCGAAAGTATATCATGTTTGTAAAAGGGATTCTGAACTACGATACAACTTGACGTTCATCACTTGGGATTACTGGAGGTGAATGACAATGTGTTTCGTTAAAAAACATGAAGGAACTGGAAATCGAAGCCACACATCGCAACTAAGAAATTAGCATCAATCAATGTGGCCACTGAAACCTACATTTGCTACATTCATGATTATGTCGTAACGTGTGATGTGCTTAGCTTACAAATTAGACACGGTGGAAAAAATTCAATTCTCTGTTAACTGGTCAATTTTCAGCAGTTTTCTGATACCGAAGTTAAGCCAGTTACATGCTGGCGGGACGTAGAGTCGCTCTGTGTCATCATAACATCGATTCGAAGCCATTTTGTAATTTTCTCTACTAAAAAAAGTTTCTTACATCGATAAATACCAATGCAGAATATGAAGTTACGAATCACTTGATTTGTTCCTGCCATTATCGCTACTAACAGCTTCATTCTGCTGCTGTATGCGTGCTTGAAGAGAGCAGTTAATGCTTGTTGGTAATTTTTAGAAGCAGTTGCCCAAAAACAAATAAATGTTTAGTTCGCAGCAAATGATTGCGGCGTTCTATGGCAACTAGTGCGTAACATGTAGTTATTTAGTTGTTTCGATTTCTAGGGAACACTTTCGAAGTTAATGTCGGACAGCCACAATTACTCGATGATTACATTAAAACTAAATTAACTGATGAAGACGTTACTTCATAACAGAAATTGCGTTGCACTACTTCATTTCGCTGCGCTTAGCAACGACGCTTGTAAGATACTAAAATTGGCGGTGTGCACCGCTTTTAAAGCGAGAGGATGTTAATGTCGTCTGTTAAATATCACGATGATTCTCTTCGGATGACTTGGTCGACGTTACCTATTTCAAGTAGTACAGGGAAGAAAATATGTCAGAGGAACAACTGTTTCTCGTTGCAATAATCTCTTTTCACGTCATCCGAGTTCACACTTCCGCGGGAGTACTCCATCTGTAGTATCCACTACAATAACGTAGAAAAATATTTCAAAGTTGCAAAACTGACATCGGGATCAAGAGACCTTCTGGTCAGCCGCCAACCAGATATTCTAACTCTGTGGAACACTGTGTGTGGCAAGGAATCCGTCGAGCGTAAATTATTCTGATCTTCGCAGCCATGAAATCTATGGCTGAAATGCTTCTGAAACTTACAGGTGAATTAGAAAATCAAATGATTTCTGTTAGAGGTTCTGTCAGACTGATAACTTAAGCAGATATCTGAGATGCGATTTACGAACATAGGGAGTGAAGTGGACTCGAACGCCAGACCACTAGATTTGCCAATTGACCACTGGTAGATACGTTTTCGTAATAGCTCGGGAAGACTTCCTACTTACTCTTCCACGTCTTTCAGTGTTGCTAGATCGTGCATATGGCCGGACATTTAGTTCTGAGGGGTGGCCATTTTAAGTACACGACTTGGGCTTCGTCTCTGCGGCGGCCAGTCAGCGACCAGGTTATGTGTTTAATACTGTGCTTTTTGTCATCTCTATGAAATATTCTGAATGACTTCCGTTTAAGATGCGGCACATGTAAAATTCATTTTTTTAACCCACATTTGACGTTTGGCACCTAAGCTATGATCCTTCTCTAATGTCATGTTCCGAGTAAGCTACATTAGGAAACATGAGCGTAATGAAAAAATGTGTACCACAGCAGTGTCGTGTTGGATTAGCCGTAGCACGCTGGATTTACATTGCGCTGGTTGGACGCAAGTAACTTCGGATCTCGCTGGAGAAATGCTGCGGTCTGGAAGTCTTTCTCTTGTTTTCCTTATTCGATCTGCAAACGGCCAGAACTAAATTAAGTGACTAAATCAGTAGACAAGCTTTGCGTCATATGCCATCTAACAACTTTCGTTTCTACAAATCGTAGGAGTGGGTAAAACTGTCTGTTTTGGAAATACTGAGCTACGTTACAAGAAAGGCTCAGAAAAGGCACAAAGGGACCATTAATGACGTTAATTTAATGATGCTTCTCATTTTGGGAATCAGCACCCGAGACAAGAAGCAATGAACATACTGAGGTAAATCTGGAGATCAAAAGCGTGTTGAATAGCAGAACAGTGAAAAGCGTGTCGAACAGCAGACCAGCACACTTTTTCATATCTTTCTCTTCGTATCTGCATGAGGAGAGATATATTTTCCTTGTTGATCTATATTTTGTATGAATTACATTAATGTGTGGTGTCTACTATTTTGGGCATGTTTGAAAGAAAAGACACCACGAGGAATAAGCAGCTGTAAAACGTATTATGTAAACTGAAGAAGGAGGGGGGGAAAGGGGGGAAAAGGGGAGGGAAAAGGGGGGAAAAGGGGGATAAGGGGGAAAAGGGAAAAGGGAAAAGGAATTATTGATATCGGCAGCATCAGGACACACTGTGGCATCAGTGGCGAAGAATGAAACGTATGCCGGACTGTAATTCGAGCCTGGCATCTCCTGCTTAATAGGAAGTTGCGTTATCCATAGCACAAGCCGCATATAGAGTTTATCGTAACTGCAAACTGCACGGGCTGTCTCGCCACGTCTCTCGGCCTATCCACATTCCCACCTAGCTGGGTCAGTGGGACTGCCGAGCAAGGAGAAATTGGCAACGTCATAACTGCAACATATAAATGAAATGGGCAGACATTATCTTGTCCCTGGGGAGAAAAAGACCAACGTTGTGGACAACTGTACGTTAACAATGACAAATGTTTTCCTTTTCAAAAGAGAAAAGTTTGCCGCTACATCACAGAGTGAGCAACTTAGTCGCAACAATCTTTCTTATCTTTCAGTTTAGCATTTAATTGGACTTCATTACACGAAACCTGCAGATTTAATTTTATCACAACTGCAGCTTTCTACATTTCCTTATACTTAATAATAGCTGTACGATGGATCAGTCCTTATTCAGTCTACAAGAAACATGAAAATTTCCAGAATACAAGCAACATTTCTGTTGTATAGAGCAAAGCCTCATTTGCTACATACACTGTCCCACTCTAAAATACCGTCCGCATTACCATTAGAGTCAGAGGCCACAAAACCAGTCAGGCTGCGTAACCTTGCTATTTGTACTGTCACGTTAACCGGTAATTTGTTCCGCCGCGTTCCAAGAACCGGTTCTGTCCACCTTGTCGAGCCAGTGGAATGAGGAGGTAACACACGTCAACGGGAGTTGTTCTTTGTTCGTCGCCGACGAGGTTTGTTTTGAAACAGCAGTTTGGATTACAGCTGGAGACCATGACGCTAATGTGCTTCTCACATTCGGTAGTAGACGGAATCTTCATAGGTGCAGCGAACTTAGGCGAAATAACCAGTAGAACTTTATATAGTCGAATACTTTTACCGCTCGTGCGAAATAATTTACTGAAATTTTATATGTCTAAACTGAAAGACTTGGGTAGTCGACATATCAAATATAATTCATGCCTGACGAATGAATTAGCAATTTACGAGTATGCTTTAGGGTACTGAAATTCCTGTAAACAGTGATTTTACATGAGTAAGTAAGGATAAAATTTAATGAATAGAACAATATTGAATAGACCTCAACTCCACGATCTTAACGACAGGAAATAATTGGACATTTGTTAAGGGAGTATCTTATGAGAATGTTATAGATCCGCTAATGTTCAAAAAATAAGAAAATTCAAACCACAAAAATTGAATCGGAACGCAAGAAAACATGGTGAGGTTTGCTAGTTGTTGCATCGACTGGCAGCTGACCCTCAACATACACTATATTATCAAAAGTATCCGATCACATCGACTTAAAGGGAAATGGACCACTAGATGTGACGGGAGTCGGACCCGCCAGTTTACCAGGAGGCGGGGACTATTGTGTTGTCTGTAGAGGTACGCCAACAGCAAAATGGATCGGTCATGAGACCACAGTCATTGGATGTTATCTTAACAAACATCAGAGGTATTTCAATCCTATCACCATATACTATGTTGCAGTGAGGTGGAAGTGTTTGGGTTTGGGAAACGGCTGTAGGGCCTTACTAGCCACATGTGTAAAGAGAGCTGCAAACAGTTAGGTACGAAGGAGATGGTGATTTTTTTCGTCGTTAGAATGTGGTCCCCTTATTGCGCTTAATAAAACTCAAAAAACGGAAGGTTACGCAAACATTTAGAGCATTGTGTGCTACGTACATTACAGGAACATTTCGGAGGCTACGACAGTTCGTATCACCCCGTCTTAAAGCTGCATCTGTCAGGCATTGGTTTCTGGGTAATAACATTCATGTGGTACTGGTAGGCCCGGAGTCTCGAGCTGACCTTTTAGTAACATCTTTGGATTAAATTAGACCTTCGCTCTAGATTCCACCGTCCAATATCATTATTGTCTTTGGTTTCAGATCTTGGAAAAGAATGCCGTGTGATTCTGGAACAAATATTCAGACACCTCACTGAAAATGTCAGCAGTAGGGTTCAAGCCGTCATAAAAGCGTAGAGTGGACACAATGCACTTTAATGTACACTTATGAGTGTCCTGATATGTTTAATCAAAAACAACACATAAATGGAACTTATGGCGTATAAATAGGCAGAAAGGCACATTACTTTATGACTCAACTATGGGCGATAGATGACTGGTATCAGTTGAAATGATTCATGGTAATGGCACACCAAAATCACAATAGTAATCCGTTGTAGTTGCTACATATTTTATTACAATCAAAAGCATTATAAAATCACAATCACAATAATACAGGAGACTATCTTACAAGGTCACATCACTTGGAAAAATAACAAATAAATTTCTGTAACCGGCACAAGACCCATGAAACTTGAAATCTGAATATGACTAGGTAAATATACTCAGGTATAGCTTCACTTAAATAGTAAAAATGTCCATACAATTTCCTTCAGAACTCTCATTACTTCCAATCAGCTGAGGAACAGATTAAGGGTAAGAACACAGATCTTTTAAGGTCTGGCTAGCCAACTTTCCTAAACAAAACTATATGCTAATTACTAAAGCAATTAAGGAGGTGCTTCAATTTTGACCGAACCAATCTTCAAATTTACTTACTCAGTTGATTAATCAACAATATTCTTAGAATGATTACAACTAGAACATGACCATATGACAATTCCCCTAAAATGAGGTTGCTTCAATATGGCGTGTGAATTAGCGATAGATGCGAGCAGATCAAGGATTCAAATCAACACGAGAGATCCACGAGACAGCAAATGACATAGAAATGTACTCAACTCTGTACTGCAATTTAACTTCAGATGCTGTAATTCTCCACCGGAGAGATGGAATCACGCGACAGTGACAACATAACCCAAGATGTAAAGGAGAGGACAGGGCCTTAAACATCTCTCTTTCCTCTTGGTGCTCTGTTCCCAGTATGCTCGCATCGACCGCTGCCAGTTATCTGCAACATAACACACATCAACGGCAGACAGTATTTTGAGGCATAAACTACACAATCTTATCTAGAGAACAGGTGATCATTACAACTGAATAGAAACAAATTAGCCTCCGTGAGTTACTTGTCCAGTGCCAGCCCTTAAACTTTGATTAATAAGTTCGCTAAAAATCATGCCCTAAAGTTAAGATGACAAGAATTATCTCGGTGCACATTTACACGCCAAGCTACCAAATGAACTGCAAGGTAGAACAGAGGAAACACCAGATACGAACTCACTCACTACTCGTTGCACTTCTAACTACGCCTTTAACCACGCTTCATGTCGGTTGGTTGGGGGTAGCCACACTTCCTCAGCTGCCGTCGAGATAGTCACGATACCGAGGCAAGTGATTAACAACTAAAACAATTCCAAAGGATTTCTAGTACAGTGGCATATTCAATTAAGCCACACGCAACCCACCGAAGCAACTCGGCGACTCAAATTCAATCGGCCGGCGTAGCTTATAACAGACTCGAAGGAGCTTGTCCTTCCTACCTCTGGGAAAACCAAATCACCGTGGGTGGTGGATCTGCCCTCACGACTCAACACGCCGTAGCCGCTGGCCCCGCTCCTTCGTTGTCCCACTCGTCCTCTTGACGTCCGGCATACGTACACAGTCTCACGTGACTCGCTCACCGCCGATCCCGACACACCTCTCCAGCAGAGCCTACGCGCTGCCGTTAAATCCGCGCCGCCAAAGATGAGTAGAAGACAAAGAAGCGTCGAAGTCGACTCAAAGACCAAAATGATGATCGATGGAAACTGGTGCCAGAAACGCATCAGCTCATCAGTAACAACCGAAAATTATCAGGGAGTCTCAGAGCAAACTAAGTGAATCAACTATGTAGAACTAGTTAAAAAACCGATTGTGGACAGATTATTTGGAGGAATCGAAACACCACGAAAGGGTTACATTCCAAATACATCGTTCGACAGGTCCTCTGCGACGCCTAGCAAGTAGTACTAATGGAGAAGTCCGAAACGGAGGTGGTACACACTGTCACGGGTTTCAGTGCTAAGCGCGAGAGGATGGCGATACCCATAAAAATCCTGTGGCATACACTTGGAGACCGTCGTTAACATCTCGGAGAGGTTCACTTTAGAATACCGAGATCATACTATTCAACACCAATCAGAAAACATATTGCTAAATAATTCTTACATCTATGTCACATGAAAATCATTAATTCGAGCATATACGGACCCTTCCCGCACACCATATGTGACCTTAGTAGGCCAATGTGTAGCTCGTAGTTTCATGAGGACCATTTTATGCAAAAAAAAAAAAAAAAAAAAAAAATAGCTCGCCTAGTACCCGACGAAGATGTAGAATTACAGCATTTCATATTTATTGAGATTCGTGTATTCGGTTAGAAGAACTACTCACAATACAAGTGAACTTGGGTCGACTTTTAACAGTTTTGTTAACTAAAAACTCAGAAAACACAGAACGCTGTCACTATACGCTCAGGCTAGTGAGCACAATGGTTCAAATGGTTCAAATGGCTCTGAGCACTGTGGGACTTAACATCTGCGGGCATCAGTCCCCTAGACTTAGAGCTACTTAAACCTAACTAACCTAAGGACATCACACACATCCATGCCCGAGGCAGGATTCGAACCTGCGACCGTAGCAGTTGCGCGGTTCCGGACTGAGCGCCTAGAACCGCGAGACCACCGCGGCCGGCTAGTGAGCACAACAAGAACTTATTTCGTCATTATAATGGTGCAGGTAACACCGACTTGGAAATACCATAGTGGAAGGAACAAGAAAGACTAGGTTTATATGTACCGTTAGCGACGAGGTCCTCGGGTAGGAGAATGAAGAAGAAAATGATCTTGGTATAGATCTTGATATACGCCCATACTCCTGAAGAGTTGAATGCTGCATGAACCTAGATGTCGATTGTGTGGTGTCACTTACCGATACCATCCCATGGGCTTCAAAGTTGGCAACGAGCGGCAAGTTTCCGTCAGACACCGACAGTGGTCGTGCGAGAACCGGCGAACCCAGAGGAGCGCGTCTGCCAATTCACGCCTTCAGTGACTCCATACCAAGAGCGCCCTCTGCTACAGCAATATACGCTGAGGTGTTAAAAAAGTAATGTCAAAGCGATATGCAAATATACAGGTGGTGGTAGTATTGCACAAAGGTATAAAAGAGCGGTGCACTTGCCGAGCTGTCTTATGTAAGCAGGTGATTCATGTGAAAAGTTGTCTGACGTGATTACGGCCCCTAGCCGGGAATTAAAAGAGTTTGAACGGGAATGGTAAGTGGAGCTGGACGAAAGGAATATTTCATTTCGGAAATCTTTAGGGAATTTAATATTCCGAAATCCATAGTGTCAAGAGTGTGCCGTGAATACCAAATTTCAGGCATTGTCTCTCATCACGGACAACGCAGTGGCCGACGGCCGTCACTTAACGACGGAGTGTCGCGGAATGTGCGTAGAGTTGTCAGTGATAACAGATGAGAAACACTGCGTGAAATAAACTTAATAAATCAAGGTGAGACGTACGACGAACGTATCCGTGAGGACAGTACAACGAAATTTCGCATTAATGGTCTCTGGCAGCAGACGATCTGCCGCGGGGGGTTAGCCGAGCAGTCTAAGGCGCTGTAAAAAAATGGTTCAAATGGCTCTGAGCATTATGGGACTTAACATCTGAGGTCATCAGTCCCCTAGAACTTAGAACTACTTAAACCTAACTAACCTAAGGACATCACCCACATCCATGCCCGAGGTAGGATTCGAACCTGCGACCGTAGCAGTCACGCGGTTCCGGACTGAAGCACCCTAACCGCACGGCCACCGCGGCCGGCTAAGGCGCTGCAGTCACGGACTGTGCGGCTGGTCTCGGCGGAGGTTCGAGTCCTCCCTCGGGCATGGGTGTGTGTGTTTGTCCTTAGGATAATATAGGTTAAGTAGTGTGTAAACTAAAGGACTGATGACCTTAGCAGTTAACTCCCATAAGATTTCACACACATTTGAACATTTGGGCAGACGACCGACACGAATGGCTTTCCCAACAGCGTGACATCAACTGCAGCGCCTCTCCTGGGGAAATGACCATAACGACTGGACCATAGAAATCTGCAAAACCGTGGCCTCGTCAGATGAGCCCCGATTCTAGTTGGTAAGACCTGACGGCAAGGTTGGAGTGTGGCACAGACTCCCAAGAAGCCATGTATCCAAGTTGTAAACAAGGGACTGCGCAAGCTGATGGTGACTCCATAGTAGTGTGGGTTGCGTGGAACGCACTAGGTCCTCTACTACAACTGAACAGAGCGCTGACTGGACATGGTTATGTTCGGCTACCTGAAGACCATTTGCAGCCACCCATAGACTTCATCTTTCCAAACAGCGATGGAATATTTATGGACGATAATGCGTCATGTCACTGGGCTACAGTTGTTCGCGTTTGATTTGAAGAACACTTTGAACAGTTCGATCGAATGATCTGACCACCCAGATCACCCCGAAGGAATCCCTTCGAAAACTATGGAACTTAATCGAGAGGTCCGTTCGTGCACAAAATCCTGTACTGGTAACATTTTGCAATTATGGACAGCTATAGAGGCAGCATGGCTCAATATTTCTGCAGGGAACATCCAACGACTTGTTGAATCCATGCTGCGTCGGAATGATGCACTACGCCGGGCAAAGCAGGTCCGACACGATATTAGGAGGTATCCCCCGACTTATTTCACCTCAGTGTAGGATGGCCGACGGCAGCCCCAAGGCCGAATCGCACTTGAAGGCTCCTCGCGACGGGACGCTGCGCTGACGCCACATAGTCACGGCTCGTCACCATCGTTCGTGCTTAGTTAATGGAGCCTCATCCTTGCTGACATTGACAGCTGGACTCATCTCTTGCAGTATTATTTGTAATGGGTGCTCGTATGCTTTGACAAATACGTGTCCAGTAAACTGTTTATTTGCGGATTTTAACTTGTTACACTATGTAATCAAAAGTATTCGGAAACATGGTTGAAAATGACTTACAAGTTCGTGGAGTCCTCCATCGGTAATAGTGGAATTCAACACGGTGTTGGCCCACCCTTAGCATTGATGACAGCTTCCACTCTGTCAAGCATACGTTCAATCAGCTGCTGGAAGGTTTCTTGGGAATGGTAGCCCATTCTTCACGGAGTGCTGCACTGAGGAGAGGTTTCGATGTCGGTCGCTGAGGCCTGGCACAAAATCGGTGTTCCAAAACGCTCCAAAGGTGCTCCATAGTATTCAAGTCAGGACTCCGTGCAGGCCAGTATATTACAGGGATGTTGCTGTCGTAGAACTACTCCGCCACAGGCCGTGCATTATGAACAGGTGCTCTATCGTGTTGAAAGATGCAATCACCTTCCCCGAATTGCTCTTCAACAGTCGGAAGCAAGAAACTGCTTAAAAATTCGTTATAGGTCTGTGCTGTGATAGTGCGTCGCAAAATAACATGGGGTGCAAGTCCCCTCCACGAAAAACACATCCAAACCTTAACACCATCCCCTCCGAATTTTACTGTTGGCACTACACACGCTGGCATATGACGTTCATCGGGCATTCGCCATACTCACACCCTGCCATCTGATCGCCACATTTTGCACGATGTTTCGTCACTCCACTGTTCAATCCTCCAATGTTTACGCTCCTTACACCAAGCGAGGCAATATTTGGCGTTTACCTGCGTGATGTGTGGCTCATGTGCAGCCGCTCGACCATTAAATCCGAGTTTTCTCCCTCAAGCCCAATTGTTATGGTACTTGCTGTGGATCCTGATGCAGTTTGAAATTCCTGTGTGACGGTCTGGAATATTACACATTACGACCCTCTTCAACTGTCGGTGGTCCCAGTCAACAGGAGAGGTCTGTCTGTAAGCTTTTGTGCTGCACGTGTCCCGTCACGTTTCCACTTCACTATCACAATGGAAACAGTGGGCCTAGGGATGTTTAGAGTGTGGAACTCTCGTGTACAGATGTATCACACAAGTGACACCCAAACACCTGACAACGTTCGAAGTCCGTGAGTTCCGTAGAGCGCCCCATTCTGCTCTCTCACGATGTCTAAAGACTACTGAGGTCGCTGATATGGAGTACCTGGCAGTAGGTGGCAGCACAATGCACCTAACATGAAAAACGTATTTTTTTGGGAGTGTCCAGATTCTTTTGATGATATAGTGTAGTTTATCATTCCTGCTCCTGTCTAGCTTTCCGACGACAACAGGTGCTGCACCACTCTATAGCCAGCATCTCTTTACCGTTGTGCACGGAGTCCTACACAACAGACTGCAGCCCGCATCTCGTGGTCGTGCGGTAGCGTTCTCGCTTCCCACGCCCGGGTTCCCGGGTTCGATTCCCGCCGGGGTCAGGGATTTTCTCTGCCTCGTGATGGCTGGGTGTTGTGTGCTGTCCTTAGGTTAGTTAGGTTTAAGTAGTTCTAAGTTCTAGGGGACTTATGACCACAGCAGTTGAGTCCCATAGTGCTCAGAGCCATTTGAACCAACAGACTGCAGGACGACTTATTGCAGCCGGAAAGTCAGGAAAGCAAATCTAACGCTTAACTATTGTTCCACGTAATTAATTGGAACGGGATGGTGGTTGCGCGAATATGTGAGGCTCTTTTTGTAACGCTGGTATCAACTTCTTAAGACAAATCAATTACTTAGTAAACGCTGGCGTCCAAGTAAATATTTTAGAGAATATCACGCATTAACGGTATGATAATACTACATTTATTAGACAAAAAGGAGCCTTAACCATGATTTGAAGCGTTTCTGGTTCTCCACCAATTCCAGAATATGTGTAAACTTTGGGGTGCAGCGGAAATTCCCTGTAATCTCTAGACCATTCACCATGTTTGACGGAATTAGAGTATACAGCACATATTTGAAAACAACCTTTCCATACTTTTTTCCATAAAGAGAAGCACAATATTCGTAGGCGTAGAATTAGAGTTTGAAAATATGCTAGTAACGTTTATCAGTGCGGAATTTCAGGTTGATATCTGCAACTACATATTTTCCTGTCCAGACCTGTTCATGTACGATTCGCTTCATAGATCTCTCATTAACTGTTGACTACTTTGAATTTATAATTATCTTAATGGGTAGAAACTGAGTCAGTAGCAGATAGATATTCGAGGACACGATCAGAATTACAGCTTCGAGGAAGTGTCTCCACTGAATGAACTTCCCATCCATACTCAGACAGTATTGAAGGAGTCATATAATCTGAACATGAACGACGTTTCCAGGTCAGAATACCAATCACTGGTCATTGAAGGGACTGTTGCTCTCTTACGGAAACTACTACCAACTGTATATAAGGGAAACCGTTCCCAAGATCAGATTAGTGATGAATGTCCATCTGGATTCTCTAATAACTGACTTGACACAAGAAGAATGGCAGAAGCTGTATACGGGAAAAATTGTAAGGACAGACGGAGACCGGAATATGGAAAATGTTGAATTTGTTAATGCCTTAAACCACTGCTCATCGTAGGCTGTCCTTTCATTCTGAAATTAAATATTTATTTCGTAATTTAGCAATCATCAATTCGCTATTGTGCGTAACTCTTGTTACGGGCTCCAGGTTTCTTTTTCCCTACACTCTCATTTGCAATATAACATCCTATGAGGGTAACAACTTTTATTTTCATACACCTTCAGAATGCCGAAGGGGTCGATATTAGGCAATTGCTAAATAATAAAATAAAATAGTTATTTCAAAAAAAAAGAAATATCTAGGTACAAAAATGGCTCCTTTGAAGAAATGTACAGCAACTGCAGACCCACACACAAAAGGGGATCCAGTACGTAATGGATTTTTCCGCCACTTCTTGGCTGAACAGTTTCGTATTTATATACATTTGGGAGTTGTTTACAGGTCCTACAATCTTTTCTCGCAACTGCGTCCCTCGATCCTTGCGTAAAATCGTCTTTCAAAATTCTTACTTTGCATGTCCTCCTTTACTTAACTTTTCCATTCCGCGCAGGGTGTTCCTCGTTTTCTCTGCTATGAAGGCTACCAACAAAGTACTGCTCCGACTCAAGACTCGAAAACCACACATCGCATCTTTTCCCTCTAACACACTGACGGAAAAAAATCACAGCAGCACTTAGGAGCTATGCGAGATAACTTGGTAAGGACGTTTTCACTTCTGAAAGATGGTGTCTGCTCAAATTTCTCCTCGGCCGCATAAAAGTGGCGTTCTAAGCGTCACTCTAACGATACGCACTGTAACGGTCGTGAGCGTTAACTACTTTTAAGATTGGACTTTGATTTGACATTCAACAATTTCTTTAAGACAACGAAGATGCTATTATCGTCGCCTCACTAAGTTTGAACGGGTTCGTGTAATCGGGCTACGATAAGTTGTATGTTCCTTCTGCGATATTGCCGAAAGACCTGGCAGGAATGTAGGCACTGTGCATGACTGCTAGCAGAGTTGGTCACTGGAGGCTACTTTCCCCAGAAGCCAGGGCTTCGGACGGCCACGTGGCACTACGGAGCGAGAAGATCGTCGCGTTCAGCGTATGGCCGTGGCGCATCATGCTACTTATGCAGCACCAATTCGAACAGCACTAGGCACCACAGTGACGCAACGAATGTTACAAAATAGTTATTTCAAGAACAGCTTCGAGCCAGACGCCCTGCAGAGCGCGTCAGAGTGCGTTCCACTACTGACCCCACACCGCCGCCGTTCGCGGCTTCAGTGGTGTTAAGCAAGAGCTCGTTGGAGGGCGGAGTGCAGGTGTGTCTCCCTCATACCACTATTGGAACCCGACATGGCCTGGTCATAATTGCATGGGGTTCCGCTGCCAGAGTCAGTTGACGTAAGAGTATATCATACTGCGTCATAATGTAAGGAGCTATGCTGGACAGACAAACGTTTCAGCTAGTTATAGTTACCGCCTTCTGTATCTGCACTGTAACCACTATGACCATGGCTGAAACGTCGGTTTCTCCAGCATTGTTTTTTTTTTTTTGTGTTACGATGCAGTAGGGTACACAGAAGCTTTTATGTCAACATGCTCTACACAGTACCGACATGTTACTTTTGTCTGCTCGATCACCAGATCTGTCTCCAAATGAGTACGTATCGGACATTGTCGGACGATAACTCCAGCGTCATCCACAACCAGCATTAAGCGAACCTGCGTTGACAGACTAAGAGCAACAGGCGTGCTACTATGGAACCCCATCCTACAAACGGACATGCGACACCTGCACGACACACAGCATATACGTTAGCGTGCTTACGTTCAACAATCTGCCACTTACACCGGCTACAACCGTTCCAGCATTTTACATTTACAATGGCTATTCTCGGACATCTGTGATTTTGCTACTTTAATCATTTAAATACCGTACTTTACCTACACAAATACATTCCTGAAATGTTATTAGTCTACATTAATTACTTCTATCGCTGGGATTTTTTCTGATAATTTGTTTACACTGGCGTCCAAAATTAAAGCAGAAACTAAAATTTTGCAAGGTTGCTTTTATTTTGTTACAAAGCCGTATAAACAGTTGATTTTAAAGTGGAAACAATATAAAGAATTCATAACACACACACCTGCAACATGCATAGCAGTAGACAGGAATGGTCTTAGTTTTTTGAATTTAACGGATTTGCACACACTTTCCGATAACTGGTGAATGTTCTAAGTATCGTGTGTGAACTCCTCTGGCAGCAGTAGGGGCATGATACGACGAGGCATGCTGTAAATTTCATTCTGAGGCAATAACGCCCATTCTTTCTGCAGAGCTGCGCGCAGTCTTGGAGAATGGTTGGTGGATGCTGACTTGATGCAGCCCGTCTCCCTAGAGCATCCCAGAAGTGGTCCATGGTATTCAGATCGGTAGAGCGAACACTATCTGCTGTTTCCAAGAAAATTTCAACCAGCCGTGTTGTACGAGGTCGAGTATTACCGTCCATCAATACGAAGTCTTGGCCCACAGCAACTCGCAACTACCGCAAATGAGATCCCAAGATCTCGTCACGATACCTGACAGAAATTAAACGTTACCGATTCACCCGTACAATTTAATGAAGAGGAATTCGAGAAGTAAACATAATCCCTGCCTACACCATTAGGGATCCTCCTCGATATCGGTATTTTCCACAGTGTTCGGTTCCTGAAACGGTGTTCCGCTTTCCCTCCTGATGCAAATCCATCGAGAACCACTCTCCAGACTAAATGGGGCTCATCTACGCAAATAACATTGTCCCACTGTTTGACCGTCAAGGTGGCATGTTGATGACTCCATCGTAGACGCTCCTCTCTGTGAAGACATATCAGAGGTTGACACACAACATGTCTTTGACAATAAAAGCCACTCTGAAGAAGCTTTATGCACATCTTTTGCCTCGATACAACACATCCAGTTAATGCTGCAAGCTCACATGGCAGTTGCTGTGCAGTACTAAGGCGCTGCCTTTGTGATCTTATAGCCAAATGACATGTGGCCGGTCTTGCCCTGGCCTTCGGGATACAGTTTCGGTCTCTACAAACTGTCGCCAAATTCAAGAAACAACAGAACGATTCCCATTAAGCCATCGAGCCACATCATCGTGATTTTCCCGCTTCCTTTCTTTCTATAGCCCTCCAATACTGAGAGTCTGGTGGGCATATTCTCTGTGCCACATTGCACCGTCTGTGACTGTGTACACAGTGATACTGGGTGTAGGGCTACCCAGAAAACTCTACCTCGTTTCATAGGTGCCCTGACGTCATCGACGGCATGGTTGTCCGTTGACCTGAATGCCATCTTCCGTGCACAACACGACCGTACGCACATATGGTTGACAGTTTCTATGATGATGTCGTGCATTAGACAAATGACGGGGAAACAACGGTTTATTGCTACAATTTTGGACACCAGTGCGTTTATTGCTAACTAGTTTACGTCTCCATCGACATATCAAATGGCTAACTTCCACAAACATAGTAACACCCAAGGAACCAGAAGTTGAACATTAAAGATATTAACTAAATGGTGTAGAAACAGACTCTGGAAATAACAAATTTCAACCATAGTTTTAGGTAGAAACTTCTGAGAATGTACGTCTGGAGGATATCATTCTTCGGGAATGAATTGTAGACTACGTGGAAACCAGAAAAGAAGAAGAAGTGTCCGAGATTTGGTGCTGTAAGAAGATGTTCAAAATCAGGAGGACAGATGAGAAATGATCTCTCCGTAGAAATGGTGTGGAGAGGAATGTGTGAAAACACTGACAAGGACAGGATGATAGCCGGCCGGGATGGCCGAGCGGCTCTAGGTGCTACAGTCTGGAACCGAGCGACTGCTACGGTCGGATGTGTGTGATGTCCTTAGGTTAGTTAGGTTTAAGTAGTTCGAAGTTCTAGGGGACTGATGACCTCAGAAGTTAAGTCTCATAGTGCTCAGAGCCATTTTTTTAACAGGATGATAGTTCATGAGTTAATACACAAAGGAATGACTTCCGCAGTAGCCGGGGGCAGACGTAGAGGGTAAAAACTGTATGACATAAAGAGAATTCAATATGTCCACAAACTAATAGAGGAAGTTGGGTGTAAGCACTACACTGAAATGAAGAGTTTAGCACGAAACAGAAAACACTGACGGATCGGAAATCTGATGATCCGAAAACACTAATATCTTTGTGGACGAAAGTCAGTTGTGACCTGAAGATGGCACAATAAGCAGTAAACCAGTTAATAGTAAACAACTGTCAGTGGAACAAAAAGCAATTTTTCTTTCTTCCCTTAGTTAAATAATTGACTATACAGGCTGTCCCCGTCGGAGGTTCGAGTCCTCCCTCGGGCATGGGTGTGTGTGATGTCCTTAGCGTAAGTTAGTTTCAGTTAGATTAAGTAGTGTGTAAGCCTAGGGACCGATGACCTCTGCAGTTTGGTCCCGTAGGAACTTACTACAAATTTCCAAAAAACGGACTGTTACTCTAGTAATGGGGTAGAGATTTAAAAAGAAAACCAGAAGATATTAATGGGGAATGGATCAAACTAATCGAACATGGACTATTTAAAATACATGAAAGCAAGCTTATTATTTTACAAATTCTGAAACTGTGTCGGTTCCATCGTCTCTTAGCTGCGATACACTCAAAAAGAAGTAATCCCGGCCTCAGAAACAGCTCTATAGAATTGTATGATTCAAGCAGTAGAATGGTGGAAACAAAAATAAAGCTAAAATAATAATAAATTTTTTATCAAAGGGAAAAAATTACCTCAGTGCGGTTTTTCTCTGCAAAAGTAAGAGAAGCCTAATGAAACAACGCCGTTGCTTCCAGCACGCTGCACAAATTACGCTTTTACTGGAAATGGATTTTTTCAAAAGTGAAAGAGGTCGCTACTAAAGCTGGGCGAAGGCCTTAAACGACGCCTACAGGAATTCAACAACGTGACTCGTGAGAAGCACAGCGTAACAACAGCTACACTCGACTGAATCTCCGAAACATATTCGAAAATGCTTGTAACACTTCTGGAAAATTAGCTTTCAGAACGTCAAGAGAGTATTTGTTATTTACTATTGCTGTCATGTTCTCTCAAACACCAACGGAAAACACAGTGAATGAAATTATTTGTGCCGTACGTGAAGGATGATATATTCAATGATTTGAAGTTGATTGCGTAGATGTAGAAAACGAATTCGTCACGCTCTTATGCAGTCTAACATGTGTCTTGCCAGACCATGTTCACAACACCCTGTTTAGCATTTGAACCACTACTGTAATCTCTAAATAACAGCATTATGTAACGTCAACAAATTTTAACCGCCTAGACCGTAGAATATGTGTATCAGATCATAATTTTCGAGAGAAAATGTTGGTACAAATATAGAGGCTATTTTTAGGCCCATTGTTTAAACTGTCACTCAGTTCTGTGTGTTACTTTGTTACCAAGAGAGCACTTTCACTGTAACATGCAAACTTTCTGCATCAGGTAAACGGGGCCTCCATATGAGATTGGAGTATGTCTAACAACCTGAATGTGACCTAATGCACCGTTTGCTGAAACTTTTGTTATCTGATCCTCTGTAATTGCATAATTTATTAGTTCCGCGTCACAGTATTCCAACAGAAAGAAAAACAACGAAACTCGTGAGTCTAGTCGATCGCACAATTGCTGTTCCATTCCACTATACTCTGTCCCACCATTATATCAGTCCTCTTGCAGTTCCCGTTAGCGTAGCTGCAATGCAAGGCTAGATCCATGGTTTTGTTGTTGCTGTATTAACAGGATCCATCTGCGGCATGTAGACAGAAGAGATGAAAGGAGAGCAAAGACAAATTATGTGCTTTATAACGATTTTCGAAAGACTGTAGTAACTTTAGACAAAGAGTAAATTGCGCTTTAAGAAGGAAACTGAAGAAGTATAATGCTAAGGATAATGATACATATGGTACATAAGTTAACGCGTGATATTATTTCCTTAGGTTGATGAACACACTTTTTTGAAACGCCAACAATAGTATATTTTAAACAACTGTATTTTCCACACTGCCTTCTAACTCAATAGCGACGAATGAGGATTGTGACTAAAAATGAATTTTGATGACGCACAGGCAGTGTCTTTATTAATAGTAAGTTATAAGAGATATATACTACATATATTAATAAGTAAAGAAACTGATACCCCATGGTACACAAAGCAGGCCAGAACACTATTGCAGAAGGAACGAAACGAAAGTATGCCAAATTTTAAAGAATGCAAAATCCACAAAATTGACGAAGTTTTACAGAAGGCCGAAATTTTGAGCGTACTTCAATGCGAGATGATTTTAATACTTTTCACAACGGAACTCTGTCTCGTAATCTGGCAGAAAACCAAAAGAGATTCTGGTCGTATGTAAATTACACCAGTGGCAAGACTCAATCAACACCTTCACTGCGCAATAACGAGGGTGATATTTTTGATGATTGTGTCACTAAAGCGGAGTTACTAAACACAGTTTTCCGCAATTCTTTCGCCAAGGAAGACGAAGTAAATATCCCAGAATTCGAATCAAGAACAACCACCGATATCAGTAGCTTTGGAAAACCCTCAGAGCATCGAAGTAGCTTATAGCTCTTAAGAAAGGAAAGGCTTCCAATCCAGACTGTAGACTAGGCAGGTTCCTTTCAGAATACGCTGATGCAATAGCTCCATACTTAGCAATCATATATACTGCTCGCTCGTCGAAAGATCCGTTCCTAACGACTAGAAATTTGTACGTCACACAGACACTCAAAGACCTGAATTTTGGAACATAGGCTGTGCTCGAGTATTGTGAATCATCAGGACCAAACCATTTGTTGGCCAGCAGCCAACACGGATTCAGAAAATATCGTTTTTGTGAAAACAGCTAGCTCTTTATTTTCACGAAGTAATGAATGCTAGCGACAGGGGACGTCAAATTGATTCCATGTTTTTAGATTTCCAGAAGGCTTTTGACACCGTTCTTCACAAGCGACTTCTGATTAATTTTCGTGCCTATAGAGTTTCGTCTCAGTTGTGTAACTGGATTCATGATTTCCTGTCAGAAAGGTTACAGTCCCTAATAATTTACGGAAAATCATCGAGCAAAATAGAAGTTCGCAGAGAAACTATTGTATGCCCTACGTTGTTTATGATCCACATAAACGACTTAGGAGACATTCTGAACAGTTCTCTTAGAATGTTTGCTGAAAATGATGTCATACGCCTCCACGCAATGCCACCAAACGATCAAAAACGAATTGTAAAATGACTTAGGCGAGATATCTGTAAGGTTCAAAAAGTGGCAATTGACTCTTACCGTGTGCGAGCGGGCATTATCTTGCTGAAATTTAAGCCCAGGATGGCTTACTACGAAAGAAAACAAAACGACGCGTAGAAAACAATCGACTTAGCGCTGTGCTGTCAGGATGCCGCAGATGACAACCAAAGAGGTCCTTCCATGATCTGAAAGGGCACCACAGAGCATATGGTTCGATTACCTATCCTGCCTCAAGATCGCAACAGCGTCGAAGTAAATTAGCTTCGAGGGTAATTAAGTTAATCGGTTTAATTATTTTGTAAGTTACATGTTCCACAGATAATTGCAGGATCTCTCGTAATTATGTATGTCGACCCAGTTTACAGGATATTCAACTAATTTATTGTAGCACAGCTCCCGTTCTATCGAGCGATACATGCTTTTCCGATAATAAAAGATTAATTTAGTAGTTGCTCGTTTTTGTCTTAGTCTTTTAATTTTCTGAGTGAAGGTGCTCAGTGTGCTATTTTTCAATCTTTTTTTTTTTTTTTTTCGTTCGAGCTGCAGCTCAAAGTTTAAAGTGCCAGTGTTGAAGTCAGAAGAGCAGTTCTCGGTTTTGAATATGTGTTTGCCTTTATTGCAAAACCAGCATACGAAAATGCTTTCTTGTGCACAACAACCACTACCAACACTGACATCGCGGTGCAACTCCTGTCACCTTCTCCATGCCAATTGTGTTGAGCACTAGATGTTCATCCACCAATATAAAACAGCAACTGTTTTGAGAAGATTTCTTTCTGGAGACGCATTAGCTTTGGGTTGGGTTGTTTGTGGGAAGAGACCAAACTGCGAGGTCATCTGTCTTATTAGCTTTGAACTTAGTGCTTTTGGTGCTCATTTCTCTAGCAAGGAACGGCGCTGTACTACAATTTTCTTATCAGCCTTTACCTCTAGGGAACAGGTTTTATCAAATACCAGATTATGGATTTAAGATAAGCTTTCATCAGCACCTCTTTCAGCAAATGGTTTGAAGTATTTCAAACATTCACGAGTCAGCAAAACAACATTCATCCTTCCATTGCGAACCTCGGCAACATTGACTAAGTCCTTGCGGGGAGGTGACAACCTCTAGAAGCTTCATAATGGTAGCACCATCATTTGAATTGTGGACTTTAAATTTTTGTCTACTATTATAATGTGGGGCTTGCCCGACTGTGCTCAGCGCCCTTCTGTAGCAGAGCTATTTACGGTTACGTATTTTAAGAAGTAGTGTGACACTTCGAACAATTTTAAACTTTTTCCCAACACGCCTTCCGTACCATTCGTGCCTTCAGTACCGTTCGTGCTTGTAATTTTGAAAGTGAATATGGCCCGAAAATTAGGCAACACGCACTACTGTCGTGTACACAGTGTAACCCGAAATTCTGTCAGTCCATGCCACTTACTGCGCTCGAGTCGTAAATGAGGTACAACCTGATACATGTCATACATGTCTTTTTCCGAAAAGACTTAAAATACACAGTATCTGCGCGAAGCGATTGGGATTCATCAGCGACGAGCAGCTAATGCGTTATACATCAATTAACCACACTTGAGATGCACCTGCGTTGGTTCCTTACTGCACCACTAGGTGAAACATTTGTTCCGGAACTGTCTGCTATGTGCGCTACAAAGACAGTGCTGACGGGCTTCAAGCTTCGCCTCCATTTAGTACAAACGAAACGTGGAAAGACGGCCCTTTCCATTAATAACTTGAAATCACTCAGGATACCGGTTCACACAACAGGGACGTCATTAATACAGGGTTTCCACTACCAAGCAACCATATATCCGCTTATCACCTGAAAATTGTGATTCCCGTATTAAAGATGAGAGTTTGTGCATAATACAGAGGTGAAAATTTTATTGCTATTTACAGACTGCTTCTTAAATCATATAGGATTGCGAAAAGTCCTGGATAACATAGCTCTAAGCAATTTAGGTCTTCGAACCCCTGTTTAATTCATGAAGGAGTGTAGTCTCCGTAAATTCCGGCTTGTGAATATTTCACTTAATGTCAATTTTTGGTATCTCTTATAGTTTCCAATACATCGCTGAGTAACACATTTCAGACATGCACCTTTCGACGTGCCTCTTACCAGGTGCTTTTTCGGTCCGAAAACGGATTGTGTTCCATGATGAGTCCAGCTTTGAACTGAGTCCCGATGACCAGCTAAGAACTGTCTGGATACATCCCATACAGCGGTGGGTTACCAATATCACTGTCATCCGCTGTAAGGCACGACAGACAAGAATGATGCTCTTGGGTGCCATTTTCTTTCGTAGCAGGACCACTCTAGTAAACATCCGCGGCGCCCTTATAGCGCAGCGATACGTCCACGACATTCTACACGCCTTCATGTTACCCTTCATGGCAAATCATCTTGGCTTACATTAACAGAAGAACTGAATCGGTACTACCAATGCGCTTTCCGCAGAAACAGGTCCACATTAGATCGCTTATTCACCCTGAGACAAGTAATTGAGAAGGCATGGGAATTCAATGTAGATGCCCACATATTATTCGTAGATTTTAAAAAGGCCTATGATAACATACACCGAGAGACACTCCTAAATATAATGAAGGAATTTAAATACCACCAAAATTAATCAGATTAGTTAAAATGTGTATAGATGAAACTTTAGTAGCATAAAGACACCGGTAGGAGAAACTGAAGATTTTAAGGTGTACACTGGACTGAGACAGGAGGATGCCATTTCACCTATTTTATTTAACCTTGTCCCAGAGAAGATCGACAGAGAATTTTCTAAAACCAGTCCACAAGGGATTGTGTTCCATGATGAGTCCAGCTTTGAACTGAGTCCCGATGACCAGCTAAGAACTGTCTGGATACATCAGGATGTGAACATCACAAGACTTGCCTATGCAGATGATGTAGCACTAATAAGTAGTTCCAAAAGAGAATTAATCAGAATGATGCAAAATTACTACACAATTGCTGAGACAACAGGATTACATGTTAATGAAGAAATGACAGAATACCTGCCCATAAGTAAGAAAACCAGAAAAGATGCACCTCTGACTGTGGATGGATTCAATTTCAAGATTGTTGACACTTCAAGTACCAAGGAAGAGATATAGAAATAGATGCCCGTTGATCAACAGCAAACAAGACACTTTTTAGTTTCATCAAAATTCTAAGAAAAAGATCACTTACCAGTAACTTCAAAATCCTCTTATATAAATCTACCATTATGCCTGTGATGTTATATGGATGTGAAACATTAATATTGAGAAAGAAAGATGAAGAAAAACTGTTAATATTCGAAAGAAAATTACTAAGGAAAATTTTTGGACCTGTATACGGCGAAAATAACATGGAATGGAGAATAAGACGAATTGAAGAATTAAGAGAGCTGTACAAACACAGTAACATCGTCGAAGCGCTCAAGAGGAGAAGGCCATATAGCAAGAATGACAGAGAATAGACTACCTAGAATGGCATTCAACATAACAATAGATGGAACGAGAGGAAGAAGGAGACCCAGAATCAGATGGTGGGATAACCTTCGGGAGGACACAAGTAGGATGAACAGCAACAACAACTGGATAAACAGCGCATTTGACAGGCAGAAGTGGAAGAGGCTCATAGAGCAGGCGTATCGTCGATAAGGCCCTTGCCACATGTAAAGTAAAAAGTAAGTAAGTAAAGCACACGGAGAGACTTTCTACCGCTTGTATTCGTGCTTGCCGAACCCTACCTTGGCCTGCAGTTCGCCAGACCTCACCGTAATTAAGATAGTTTGGAGAATTACGGACAGAACCTTCAAATCAGATCGGTACTTTGACGCTCTAATACACCAATTAGATAGAAATTGGCAGAGTAACCCTCAGGAGGACATTCAACAACTCTATCATTCACTGCCAAGCCGAATATCTGCTTGCACAAGGGCCAAAGGTTGACAAACGCATTTGTGGCTTATTCAATTTGTGAAGCTGTTTGTCTTGAATTTTTTAAATTGTAATCATATCTTAATCTGCATATATACATCACATCTAGCGATGTCCGTCCCATTCGGATAATTTCTTAGTGGCACCCCTTTTTTGTTCTTTCTCTTTCCTATTTTCTGTCCTAGAGTGCGTGCACTATAAATATTTCAGAAATCGTCACCCTGTTTCTTACCACCTGATCATCTGTTGGATACATGACTGGCGTCGTATTCCATGCAGCCGCGTGAGAGAAAGATTTTACCAAAAAGCCGTTAATAGAGCTTTCAGGACTCTCATGTACTGTTTTCCTCTATAGTTGTATTCCCACTGTCCCATAGTCTTGTTTAACGTGATGGTTTGATGAACTGAGGCAAATTTAGAAACAATTAACAAAAGAATTCTGCATCCACTATTACTGTATCGTAACTTGGAATGTGCAATAGAAACTACTTATTTAATCGTTGCCAGCACCATCTTCATTATTGTTCTTTCGTCTGGCATAAAGAGGATATACAACATTCACTTTACCTCTATTCACTTTCAGTCATTAGACGAATACATGCGGGGAACTGTTATACACAGACCAAATTTGGGCCTAGCCGTGACATATACGATATTGGCTTGCGAGCATCGTTACAGGGGGATAGCGATATTTTTCGTTGTGTTACAGTTTACAACATTAGTTACCTGTTATTGACCGTCAGCTGTATCAAATTTTTCATCACAAGATTTTCAGAGAATCTTTATGTCTCCGTATACTCAACAAGTATAATGTCTTCTTTACCATCGTTTACATTTTCTCCAACCTAACTTTCCTACCAGGAACGTTCATTACCTCATAACACGAGCACATTTTCCACTAATCTAATTCTTCGTTTGGGCTCAGTTTTACATAGACATCTGTACGTCACCAGCTGTCGCAACGTGGACCTATAAAATTAATATATTTGTGTAATCTTCTCGTTTCACCTTAGGATCTTTGATGCATCAGTCCTGAACCCGCGCAGCAATCCGTGTACAACAACTTCTTACTGAATCTAAGTGTAAGGGAGTACAGATGCCATATTAAGGTGCAGCGTAGACCAGAATTCGTTGAACAAACAATCAGGAGGCCCCGAAGGGACACCATGTGACTGCATCTCCGGTATGCCTGCTAGAGACACACGCCAATTTCGCTCATTTGTGTACTGCTACTTCTTTTGTCTTTTAGCTTTACTTTGTCCGTGCCTCTCGAGTATTTTGCATCCCTCTTGACTCGTTTGTAGCTTGTGTCTGCCGCCGTCTCTTTCTATTACTTGGCATTCATCTCTGATATATTAATGGTTTAACTTTTGTCCGCCCACCACCGTGTGTACGGTACAAATACATCCATCCTGAAGAGTCCTGTGGAAACAACGAAATGAAAAAAACGTAGACATTTTCCTTTAATTTACAATTTTGAGTCACCCTTGACCTCCCCATTTAGGTGAAAACCTATCCGCCGTCCAGCACAGTCCTTTCCTCAACTGTCGTCGGGCTGCTGAATGCTCAAGAGGTAACATGCGAACCAGGAGGCAATACGGTCATAAAATTGAATCACGATCAGACACCAGAACTTTGCTGCCCATCTTTTGCTTACCTTCATCTCTACTGATGTCAAGATAAGCCAGCAACGTCTGCTGGTTCGGATTCCATCCTAAACAGCACAGCCTTTTCTTCAGTAGGATGACTAAGACAGGTTTATGGCAACCAATTCACCAATGTGGTTTCCAATTGGAAGAACTTGCAGACAGACGGCTGATCATCCTTCTTGAGGAACTCCCAGTCATTCATGCTATACGAATTACTTTTAATTTTCTCATCTATTCTTTCTAGCGTCTCATCATTTTGTGTCAACTTATTTTGTAATCTTCTTCCGACATGCATTCAACAACGGTTGATAATTTATCAATTACTTTGATACGTCATAAGTAATTGATAAATTACTCCAACACTATATCGGATCGTATACTGAAGACGGGAAAATCCATTGACAGTACCCGTCCTAAGCTTCAGGCAGAATTGTTAGCACGAAAGTATTTCTTCATTTCACTGAAATCTAACAATCGAAACTGCTTTTCAGACAAAACTGAGGGAAAAAATCGAGAAACGGCCAACTCACTCAGCAATCACTTTGCTTTAGAGTGCATCTGGCCTTTTGATACGAACCCGAATATCTCCTCCTTCTTCCGCTTCCGAGTACCCATGCCAGATGATTGCTTCAAAATATTTACGCAGCTCTGCAACTGTGGCGCTAACCGTCGGCCTAGCTTTTAAATGCGCTCGTAACGGTAATTTATTACGGCTGTTATTGCTTTCATGAAATTTCACATAAAAGTGGAGCTTGTACTGGCAATAAAACACGGCAGTAAAACGCTAACATGTTCGCAGCGCCCGCTGCAGCCGGCTGGAGCCGGCCCTGAGTTTCTAATCATGCCGCTCTCCAAAATGCAGAGCGTGTGGTTGACACTAAAGAGCCCAAAGTGAGCCTGGAGCCGCTTGGGTACCAGTAGCAGCAGATTTCAGGCCACGAAGGATAGAAGTACGCATTAGTTTACCATTTCATTATTCTCTTTCACTCTGATTCACAACTAGGCCGTTTTTTTCATTACACTATTGATGTTCGAACTCCTCAGTACAGTAAGCTGAATTGCCTTACTAGACGAATTAAATTGCTGTCGAATGAAGTGAATCAGTGCTTAGTCAAGGCTGTGTACTACGAGCGAAATTAATTTTTGTTCATTCCCTAAAGTAGTTATTCCGCACATCTTTCACCACATTAAAGAAATAAGTATTGATTTGCACGGCGAAAGTTGGCTAAGGATGTCTCACCAACTGCGAACGAGTTAGGAGTAAAGAGAAAAATGGTTCAAATGGCTCTGAGCACTATGGGACTCAACTGCTGTGGTCATCAGTCCCCTAGAACTTAGAACTACTTAAACCTAACTAACCTAAGGACATCACACACATCCATGCCCGAGGCAGGATTCGAACCTGCGACCGTAGCAGCAGCGCGGCTCCGGACTGGAGCGCCTAGAACCGCACGACCACCGCGGCCGGCCAGGAATAAAGAGAGTTTGGCTTCATTTTATTACTGATTTTATCATTTTATATTTCTTAGTTTCATAAAATTTTAACTTTAAATGCCAATGTTTTTGGTTAGGCTTTAACGTGACTGTAATTGGTTCTGGATGACACAATTTTACTTTTACCAGTCGCTATTTATGTATTTCCACAAGGCATTTCTGAGGCTTCAATCTCTATCATCAGGTGGATTTATGTGGATAAATGTGTGTTCTCTTACGACTTTGGAATAGCTTGTGGCACAATCTCGAGTCATCAAGGGCTTCTTCCCTATCGTCACACATCACACTTTCTTCTACTATTTTATTTATTTCATTGCTATCTTGAGACCTATAGTCTCTTTCCGTTTTTATGAAAGGTCATGTTTCTAACAGTTTGAAACTTCCTTCCAGATTAAAACTGTGTGCCCGACCGAGACTCGAACTCGGGACCCTTGCCTTTCGCGGGCAAGTGCTCTACCATCTGAGCTACCGAAGCACGACTCACACTCGATGCTCACAGCTTTCTTCTGCCAATATCTCGTCTCCTACCTTCCAAACTTTACAGAAGCTCTCCTGCGAACCTTGCAGGACTAGCACTCCTGAAAGAAAGGATATTGCGGAGACATGGCTTAGCCACAGCCTGGTGGATGTTTCCAGAATGAGATTTTCACTCCGCAGCGGCCGGGCACACAGTTTTAATCTGCCAGGAAGTTTCATATCAGCGCACACTCCGCTGCTGAGTGAAAATCTCATTTATAACAGTTTTCTTTTTTCAAGTCATCACACTTTTGTATAGTTTTTGATTCCAATCCCTCAAAGCTGACATATTGCTATATTCTTGATATTTAAATTTATTGCCTTAGTTTACTGGTATGACCAATTGCCACACACCCATTTCGCTTCTAATACATTTAAAAAGTTAGATTTCATTTCCCTTCTTTGATGTATTTCATTTTATTACTATAATAACTTACAACACATTTTTGTTCAAAACTTTTGTTATCTAATTGTTCATTATTACTTAGCTGTGGATTACATATTTGTCAAAATGTGAATAGTAGTGAAATCTCACAGTTTTACGTGACAAAAATGTTTCTTTCTCGGAACTGCACCCCAGTTTACTGTGAACAGCAGCGCCGTTCACCTTATGTTTCTCCCAACACTGTGGCATGGTTTGCACTACATTACTGTACCTGAATGAGATTTTCACTCTGAAGCCGAGTGTGCACTGATATGAAACTTCCTGGCAGATTAAGACTGTGTGCCGGACCGAGACTGGAACTCGGGACCTGTGCCTTTCGCGGCAAGTGCTCTACCATCTGAGCTACCCAAATACGACGACTGTATCTGTTCGATGGTAACAAGCTAATTGGGTTTATAGCTTCTGACGGTACCACTTTGCATTCACGGTATTAGGATAATATAAAGGCTTCTTCTGTTTTAATCACATATTAAGCTCATATTTTATATATGTATGAAATTAATAACCTTTAATTTGCCCATACATACGATGTCCACTTTTGCATTTTCTATCTGTATGTCGGGGCTAATCTCACGAGCAAGTGTAGGAATTCTGATACGATTTTCATTAAAAGGTAGACTCCAGCCGGGCTAGGGTAACACATGGTACACCATCGAAGAGGATCTTCGAATTGGTGAAGAAGAAGACCGTTAGCCTTTAGTGGACTTCTTCGAGCCCTTCCGGTTATAGGAAGACTCGGGTGGTGTTTGACTGGAGGGATCGAGGAAGTCTTCCGGTTGTGTAGCTGGTGGCTGCGACCCTTGAGTTGAGAGTTTGATGGCTTGTTGCACAGCTGGACGGGGGATGGCGCTGCTACCTTGACACAGGGCGATTTTATGACTTTAGAGCTGAATTTTAGGTCGCATGTGTGCATGGCCATATCTTTCATGGAGCGGAGGCTAACAAGAACAGAACGGGGGAATGCAGGGTTTGTGACTAGTTAGTAACTTGCGAGCGACTGGGTAAGGCACCTTTTACTTTACATGGATCTTTTGAACAGTCTGCTCATCAAGATACACGGGACAATCCCGACAGGAGGTGGCATGGCGCCCATTGCAGTTGGTCAGCGGTGAGAAGGAGGTGGACAATCGCCCTCATGTGCATCCCTACCAGAGGTGACACGTTTGGCTGGGTGTTGACAAGAGATTCTAGTGTGGTTGAAACGATGACACTGATAGCAGTGCAACGGGTTCGGAACGCACGGCCAGACTATGACAGTTGCATAGCCTGCTTTGAGCTTGGATGGACGCACCACTCTATCAAAGATGAGAAAGAGTGCAGGTGGGCACTAAGGAGGAGTCAGCCCTTTTCATTACACGATAGTGGGCTGTGACACCTTGTTCAGAGATGTAAGGTTGGATTTCAGTCTCGGTTAGACCATCGAGCAGCCTGGTGTAAATTACACCATGGGAAGAATTCAAAGTTCTATGCGCCTCGACACGAACAGGGTAACTGTGGTGAAGTGAGGCAGCAAGCAGTTGATGTGCTTGGATATCAGCAGTGGTCCCCAAAAGGAAAATGCCATTCCATAAACGAGAGTAGGATTTCACAGGGCCAGCAACTGCATGAACATCTCCCTGAATAATAAACATTTGGCGAAGGACTGACCTTCAGTACATGACACCATGAGAAACCGTGGTACAGTGGGAAGGGGCTTTGAATCATTAGCCTCATTACGTTTGCGTTTTTTAGACGTTGAGTGAGAAGATGCCTGACTCACACCTACCAAACACTTGACAGAGGGACCAATCGGCAATTTGAGAAGGTTACAGCTCAGGCAGTCACCCCTCCCTGTGCTTTGCCCGTACCAGGGGTTGTACATGCGAACCCCACCTGTACCCTGGAGCTGGGAGTTACGCGTTACCCAGTTGCCTGTTACGCGGCAGACGTGTGGGCCAGCCTTCAGGAGTGCACACGTAGGGAGAAGAAAAAAGAGGATCCTCAAACGCCGCAGCGGAGGAACGAGAAGAGAAGGGAAACAAAGAAAGGAAACGGGAGCGAAAAACAAATGTGAGACTGTTTGTATGTCAGCGACAGAATTCAGAACATTCCCAATAATATCCCAGACATGTTCACCAAGGGAGGGAGGAAGAATAGCAAGAGGATAGGAATGCAGCACGGAAGGGAAAAAAATGCTGCAAAGGCTGGGACCCCTTGGTAGCCAATCACAAACCATAGAGTGGCGAGCGCTCTGGGAGGCACATACAATGCCGTCTTTGTCAGATGACTCTAGATTTCTCTTGGCCAGGAAAGCCCTTTTTTTCCAGTGCTAATTTCCCTTTAATGTCCTCCTTGCTCGTCTGTCGCGGGTTGTTTTGCTTACTAGGTAGCAGAATTCTTTAATTGCATCTACTTTGTGAGCACCAAACCTGATGCGAAGTCTCTCGCTGTTCTCATTTCTGCTATTTCTCATTAACTTCATCTTTCTTCGATTTACTTTCAGTCCATACACTGTACTTGTGACCTTGTCCTTTCCATTCAGCACGTTTTGTAATTCTTTTTCTCTTTCACTGGGGAGAGAAATGTAATCACCGAATGATATTGTTATCCTTTCACTTGAATTTTAATTACACTCTTGAATCTTTTTTTTAAAATTTCCGGCACTGCGAAAGACTACATCTCTGTCTTACACCCTTTTTAATTGGAACGCTTTGTTCTTGGCCTTCCACTGTTATTGATCCATCTTGGTTCTTGTACAGCATGTACGTTACCCTTCTTTCCCTATAGCTTACTCCTATTTTTCTCAGAATTTCGAACGTTTTGCACCACTTTGACATTGTCGAACGCTTTTTGCTGGTCGGCAAATCCCATGAACGTGCCTTGAATTTTCTTTAGTCTTGCTTCCATTATCAACTTTTACCTTTCCTAAAGGCAAGCTGATCGTCATCTAATAGTTCTTCAACTTTCTTTTCCGTTCTGCTGTGTATTATTCTTTCAGCAGCTTGGGTGCAAGAGATGTTAAGGCGATTGTGTGATAATTCTCGCACTTCTCGTCTCTTGAAATCTTCGAAACTGTGAGGATGATGTTTTTACCATAGTCTGATGGTATATCGCCTGTCTCATATATTCTACATAGCAACGTGAATAGTCGTTTTGTTGCCACTTCCATCAAGGATTTTAAAAATTCCGACGGAATATTATGTATCGCTTCTGCATTATTTGATCTTAATTTCTCTTTTAAATTCTGATTCTAATACTGGATCCCTTATCTCATCGCTGTCCACTCCTGTCTCGTCTTCTATCACGTTAGCAGACAAGTTCTCCCTCCTCATAGACCCTTCACTGTACTCTTGCCACCTATCCGCTCTCGCCTCTACATTTGACAGTGGTATTCCCATTGTACTCTTAATGTTACCACCCTTGCTTTTCATTTCACTGAAGGTTATTTTGAATTTTCAATATGCTGAGTCAGTCCTCCCTGCGATCGTTTCCTTTTCGATTTCTTCACATTTTTCATGCAGTGATTTCGTCTTATCTTCCCCGCACTTCCTATTTATTTCATTTGCAAGTGACATATATTTCTGTATTCCTGAATTACGCTGAACATTCTTATACTCCCTTCTTCATCGATGAGCTGAAGCATTTCTACTTTTATCCGCGGTTTCTTCTCAATTACCTTCTTTGTGCGTGTGTTTTTCTTTCCAACTTTGTCGTTTTTAGGGACGTCCATTCCTCTTCAACTGAGTTGTCTACTGAACTATTTCTTATCGCAATATCTATAACCTTAGAGATCTTGAAGCGTATTTCTTCAGTTCTCAGTACTTCCGTATAACATTTCTTTGTGCATTGAATCTTCATGACTAGTCTCTCAAACTTCAGCCCTCTCTGGTTTCCATAAAACGCTTAAAGCTAATGCTGGGATGGTTCCATTGAGGAGGACATCGCCGACTTCCTTCCCTATCCTTCCCTAATCTGAACACTTCAACGATCTCGCCGTTGAGAGGTTGTTAAACTATCTTCCTTTCTTCATCCGTTTCCAGGTACTGGTAAAGAGATAGTTTTTGTCCAGTTAGGATTGAGACACACACTGTTCTTACTGCGCTAGGATTTCTGAGTTAGTTGCTACTGCTACTCCTAAACACGCAATGTTCTATAATTTCTCATACACCGTTCTCATCAGCACAATGCTCTGATAACAATGAAAAAGTACTGATCTTGGGAAGAGTAAAGACTACATCAGCCACAAGCCCAACACGACGAAGTAACCCAAGACATAATTTCCTCGTTACTGCAACAGACCTTCCTTGAAATAGCGTGAATTTAAAAATTATGTCCCAAATGCCCCGACGCAGTACAAAATGAAAACAAATAACAATATATGAGTAGCAGTAGACCTAATGTTAACGTGGAACTGAAAATACATTGTATAAAATGATAGAGATTACTTGATTTTCTTCGAACGTGTCATGCCATAATCAGTACTGCATAGTTAGATAGACGTTATCACTCCAAAAAGGTCGCAAAAATGATCTTAATATTAAACAACGACAAAAATGATATCACGAAATTTCCCGGACTTAATTAACAATCTCGTAAGTAACAAGGAAGTGCAGTACTACTGGAACACTACAAACCTTGACATGCCTCAGGACAGTTTACAGATGCTTACAAGAACACAATACATTTCTCATAATTATTATGTGATAATTAATGTACTAAAAATCTGTGCAAACATTATAAAACTATTTTCGTCGTATAATTTCGTGTTTAACTATGATTTTATGTTGGTTACTATGCTAGAACATGTCACACGCCTCACTCACACTTTTAACTTCTGAATTAGGGTTTCTTTTCCTAAGACTGAAAAAAAAAAATGAAGTGTGTGTCGAGGCGAGACAGTCAAGCAAAGCACGGATTGCAGGAGTGGCTGCTATCATTACCGCTTCTGGAAACAGTGATGAGCGTACACTGACGTTTAGGCTCCTGAGATCGGAAGTGATAACACTCGATTGTTTATGCGAGGTGCACGTTAATGCTGTCTGAATGTAGGTGTTATCATGTAACCCATTGCTGCAGTGCGTTATCGAATGCATTGGTGTTCAGTGGACATTTTTTTCTTGCTGACGACCCCCCCCCTCTCCCCCCCACTGTCACCCGGTTACACACCTTCCAAACGGAAAGAAAAACGTTTCGCGCCACAAAACAGTCTGAATAAGTGAGAACTTATAGAAAAGTTTCGTGTTTCAAATGAATCAGGACAACATTTCACACATATGAAACGCACATCCACAATAATATTGCCAATGGCTCATTAGTGGACCCATGTACATGACGTCCCAAACAAACACCGACAACACTTAGTACGTTGTGCGAGGAGACAAACAAGACTGTTTTTCCAGAAGGAAGCCGTATCCGGAAACGCATGCATTGGACGCTGGAGAGCGTCGAATTCTGAGAAACAATGGTTTTGAGGATTTGTCCCGATTCTGAATACGATAGTTATTCATCCCTTTAGCAATGTAAGTACTGCGAATAAGCGACCTGAACTTAATAATCTCTGTGCCCATGCGCTACATTCGTCTAATGAGCCCTATTGAGCATCCTACTGCCGAACTTGGGAGTTCTGCCAGGTCAGTAACGTTGTTGGCAGCAGTGCAACATGTACCAGCACACAGCTGTAGAAATGACCGACATGGTGCTTGCGTGCAGCAAAGCGGATTGCAATGGGAGGGTTGTTGCAAAATTGTGTTCTGAATGCTTTCCACACAGTTGCATCACACATCATTCCATGTCCGAGGCCATCGAGAGACGCCTCATAGTGACCGCAATGTTGCACGTAGGTGTTTAATGTTTGAGTTGCGTCCATTATAGCACTTTGTGCTTGGTACTTGCGAATATTATTCCCAGTCTACCGTTTCTCCTCTGGTGGGTGTCGAAACGTTATTCAGGTCGTCCACATCTCAATGGAACTCTACAGTTGTAGGAGGACGTGAAGACGGTGAAACTTTCTGGCAGATTAAAACTGTGGGCCGGACCGAGACTCGAATTCGGGATCTTTGCCTTTCGCGGGCAAGTACTCTACCATCTGAGCTACCCAAGAACGACTCACGCCCCGTCCTCACGGTTTTACTTCCGCCAGTACCTCGTCTCCTACTTTCCAAACTTTACAGAAGCTCTCCTGCAAATCTTGCAGAACTAGCCGAGTTGGAGTCTCGGTCGGGCACACAGATTTAATCTCCCAGGAAGTTTCATATCAGCGCACACTCAGCTGCAGAGTGAAAATCTCAGTCTGGAAACATCCCGCAGGCTGTGGCTAATCCATGTCTCCGCAATATCCTTTCTTCCAGCAGTGCTAATTCTGCATGGTTTGCAGGAGAGCTTCTGTGAAGTTTGGAAAGTGGGAGACGAGGTACTGGCGGAAGTAAAACTGTGAGACGGGGCGTGAGTCGTGCTTGGGTAGCTCAGATGGTAGAGCACTTGCCCGCGAAAGGCAAAGGTCCCGAGTTCGAGTCTCGGTCCGGAACACAGTTTTAATCTTCCAGGAAGTTTCATATCTACATCTACATCCATATCCCGTAAGCAACCTGACGGCGGCGTGTGGCGGAGGGTACTTTGAGTACCTTTATCGGTTCTCCCTTCACACACTCCGCTGCAGAGTGAAAATCTCATTGGTGCTGACAATGTTGGAAGAGGAGCCAGCCACCCAGCACTCGGCTGGTGGCACAGGCGCTGCACACGGGCAAAAGTGTCGTGTGGCGTGTTATCCGCGAACAGCGGCTACATACGTACCATCTGCAGAAACTCCAGGAATCACGGAAGGGAGACTACGCAAGAAGATTTTCTGCAGTACTCTAACGGCAATTCCCGAGCTTTGTGCTATTTACTGATGAATGCATGTTTACTCCAGACGGCATATTGACCTTGCACAATATGGATGTTTGGGGAAACGAAAATCCACGTGCGAAGGTGATTCAAAATCACCAGCACAGGTTCAGTATTAACATCTGGGCCAGGATAACTGGTGACCACATCACTGGGGTGTATCTACTACGAAACAGACTAACAGGACTGGTCTACCTCACATTTATCAGAATTTTTTTTTTAAAAAAAAAAGGAGGTTCAAATGGCTCGAAGCACTATAGGACTTAACATCTGAGGTCATCAGTCCCCTAGACTTAGAATTACTTAAACATAACTAATCTAAGAACATCACATACATCCATGCCCACGGCAGGATTCGAACCTGCGACCGTAGCAGCAGCGCGGTTCCCCGCGCCTGGAGCCGCTCTGCCACAGCTGCCGGCAAATGTTTCCCTTACCTATTGGATGCAGTGGCACTGAACATTCGGATGGACATATTGCTGCAACGCGGCGGAGCTCCAGCACTTTTAGATGTCATTGTGCTGAATCACCTCAACGTCGCATGTCCCAGTAGATGGACTGGTAGAGGTGAACTAGTCGCCAGATGTGACACCTCTAGACTATGTTCTGTGTTGTAGTACGAAGAGTATGTTGTATGGCACACGTCCTTATTGCTCGAATCCGTGATTGAAAAACTGTACTTCAAAGACAACCGCACGTAATTGCTCATTTGCCTGAGGCTCAGCGTTGCTGAGATAGGCTCTGCATTGACGTGTCAGGTACGCAGTTAGAAACCCGTGTTTAATGTAGACGGTGCGATGTGCTACTCACGTTGGCTTTACTGACGTAGTGTGGGACGCACGCCCATCTCAGACTTCCGTCCAGCGCCCAAGCCGTGCATTTCGGCTTGTGGATTTCTTCTTGAAAACAGATAAGTTTGTCTCCCTGCACAACATACTAATCGTGTCGATATTTTTGGGACGTTTTTGTATCTATGAAAATATACTTTCATCAGTTTTCCTGTTGTTGTGATACACACTATGTACCCTGATGAGCCATAGCATTTAAGAGCAGTGGCAACCGCAACAGTGCATCTTACCTGATGGCAATTTGAGCATATGAAGCTTAAAGGAAAGCTTATAAGCAGATGAAATACAGTTGAGAATCATTATACCGACGACAGGAGAGGTGAATCGTAAAATCCTTTGATAGAAGCTGTAGTATACGAAGGACTGAACCCCTGTATATTCGGCCATCACACTCGCGGATGTGCTTCGCTGCCACGCACGAGCCCCGCAGGTTGTCAACAGGCCAGTCGATGACCTATTTAACAGTGAGCGAGCAGGTCGCAGTAAACAGCGCTGCAGTGGCAGGCACCTATTCGCGTCGGTGCGGTCACATGTCCGTGTGACACACCACACCTGTATTCCTTCGTGAACGACTGTCTGCTCACATATTACAGTAACGGTCCTGGCGCTACGGTCTATGATGACACTCTTCAGCGCACGTCACTCAAAACAGGGCTCCGCAGCAGAAAACTTTTCGAACCGCATGCGTTCTTTGGTGCTGTTTGATGTCTTCATCGACAGCGGTGGCTTCCTTCAGGAGGATAACCGCCTATACCAGAAGGCCGGAATCGTGCTATTTTAGTGTCTGACGAGCGTGACGGTAGACTCACATTCATGTCTTGGGCAACCGATTCGCCTGACATTAACCTGGTACAACAAATCTGGGATGCTATCGGGCACCAACTCCGCACCCTCAAATATCCGGCCAGTAATTTTCGGAAACTGCTTGTATGGACCCCTATCAAGATTTTTTACTATTAAAAACAGTCACGATTTATTTATCAAGGTGACCGGTTTCGACCACTGCTGTGGTCATCTTCAGACCATTGAGTAGGAACCTCTTTCTGTTGGATGGTTCAAATGGTTCAAATGGCTCTGAGCACTATGGGACTCAACTGCTGTGGTCATAAGTCCCCTAGAACTTAGAACTACTTAAACCTAACTAACCCAAGGACATCACACACATCCATACCCGAGGCAGGATTCGAACCTGCGACCGTAGCGGTCGTGCGGTTCCAGACTGTAGCGCCTTTAACCGCTCGGCCACTCCGGCCGGCTTTCTGTTGGAGAATCACTTTCTACAGAAAGACATTCCCACTCAATGGTCTGAAGATGACCACAGCAGTGGTCGATACCGGTCACCTTGATAAATAAATCGTGATCAAGACTGTTTTTAATAGTAAATATTTGTAACACATTGATTACTGCCACTCCCATAATGTATTCAAAAGCAATTAACTTATTACCCTATCAAGAACTTGTTGAAGCCAAACCACCCAGAATCGCTGCAGTATTGCGTTCCAAAGCTCTATCAACACGCTGTTATTCAGCTGGTGATCATTTTTTGCCTCGTCAGTGTGTATAGGGGGTCGTCAGAAATAGTCTGTACAGCTTGTAAGGACGTTGCAGGGTACGTTTCACTGAGAAATAACTGTCAAGAAAAAATCGATACGTTGCGACGTTTCCGAGTTAATTAGCGTTGAAATTAGTCAGTCAGGCCGTTAATACGTTGCCACAATTACAAATCAGAAAGAGAAGTCTTTTGTTTAACCACGGATTATTCTGCCGTTTGTGAGAAATACAGACTGCATACAGCATCCAGCATGTAAGTCATCCAAAGGCTCAAGAGGCGAGTCTCTTACAGACCATTGCCATCATGTTGTCTCCTCTGATCCATCATCCACGCAAGGGCTAGCTGACGATCCACCACAGAGCTCGGCGCGCATTCAGGAGCCCTATTTTCCGGAGCGCTCTGCCAGAGGCGACCTATATGAGCGCCGCCACACGGACGCAATCAGCGGCATACTTATCTGCCACCATGCGTTACGTCGCCTTGGCGCGGAATTTAAATTGCCGCGGAGTTGTGACGTCTCGAAATGCCGTAGCGTCACTGCTGAAAGAAATGTTAGTGACAATCTTGCATTATTCTTCATTTGGAATTTATATTGTCTTACTTACTTTGCTGCTTTTGTGCTTTGATCCCTTGACTGACATGTCGAATTCTGGCATTGTCTTCGTGCCGCGCGAGGTAGCCGCGCGCTCTGTGGCGCATTCTTACGGTCCGTGCGGCTCCTCCCGCCGGAGGTTCGAGTCCTCCCTCGGGCATGGGTGTGTCTGTTGTCCTTAGCGTAAGTTGTTTAAGTCAGATTAAGTATTCTGTAGACTTAGGGACCGAAGACCTCAGCAGTTTGGTCCCATAAGACCTTACCACAAATCTGCAAAAATTTCAATTGTCTTCGTACACTGCGGTGGCAAAAGTCATGGGATAGCGAGATGTACACATAGCAGAGGCCCTAGTGTCGCTTACACAGGGAATAAAATGGTAGGTCATTGGTGGAGCTCTCATTTGTACTCAGGCGATTCATGTGAAAATGTTTCCGTCGTGATAGTGGCCGCAAGACGGGAATTAAGCTAACTTTGAACCTACTGTTCTGGAAACCGCTAGGGAATTCGCTATTCCGAGATCCACAGTTTCACGAGTGTGGCGAGAGTGTCGAATTTCAGGCATTATCTCCCACCACGGACAACGCAGTCACCGACGGCCTTAACAACTGAGACCAGCGGCCTTAACAACTCCCAACTGCCCATTCTCACTCACTCATTCCGCCCAACTCATTGTTACTATTCTGTCTAGAAATCCTGCATACTCGGTTCGCTAGACTAACAATCAAACAACTCGTATGAATGAGCTTTATTACAACAACACAAGTACAAATACACTACTTGCCATTAAAATTGCTACAAGAAGAAGAAATGCAGATGATAAACGGGTATTCATTGCACAAATATATTATACTAGAACTGACATGTGATTATATTTTCACGCAATTTGGGTGCATAGATCCTGAGAAATCAGTACCCAGAACAACCATCTCTGGCCTTGATACGCATGGGCATTGAGTCAAACAGAGCTTGGATGGCGTGTACAGGTACAGCTGCCCATGCTACCACAGTTCATCAAGAGAGTGACTTGCGTATTGTGACGAGCCAGCTCCTCGGCCACCATTGACCAGACGTTTTCAACTGGTGAAAGTTCTCGAGAATGTGCCGGACAGGGCAGCAGTCGAACATTTTCTGTATCCAGAAAGGCCCGTACAGGACCTGCAACATGCGGTCGTGCATTATCCTGCTGAAATGTAGGTTTCGCAGGGATCGAATGAAGGGTAGAGCCACGGGTCGTAAAACATCTGAAATGTAACGTCCACTGTTCAAAGTGCCGTCAATGCGAACAAGAGGTGACCGGGCGTGTAACCAATGGCACCCCATACCATCAAGCCGTGTGATACGTCAGTATGGCGATGACGAATACACGCTTCCAATGTGCTTCACGGCGGAGTCGCCAAACACGCATGCGACCATCATGATGCTGTAAACAGAACCTGGATTCATCCGAAAAAATGACGGTTTGCCATTCGTGCACCCAGGTTCGTCGTTGAGTACACCATCGCATGCGCTCCCGTCTGTGATGCAGCGCCAAGGGTAACCGCAGCCATGTTCTCCGAGGTGATAGACCATGCTGCTGCAAACGTCGTCGAATTTTTCGTGCAGGTGGTTGTTGTCTTGCAGACGTCACTATCTGTTGACTCAGGGATCGAGACGTGGCTGCACGATCCGTTACAGCCATGCGGATAAGATGCCTGTCATCTCGACTGCTAGTGATACGAGGCCGTTGGGATCCAGCACGGCGTTCCGTATTACCCTCCTGAATCAACCGATTCCATATTCTGCTAACAGTCATTGGATCTCGACCGACGCGAACACCAATGTCGCGATACGATAAACCGCAATCGCGATAGGCTACAATCCGACCTTTATCAATGTTGGAAACGTGATGGTACGCATTTGTCTTCCTTACACGAGGCATCACAACAACGTTTCACCAGGCAACGCCGGTCAACTGCTGTTTGTGTACGAGAAATCGGTTGGAAACTTTCCTCATGTCAGCACGTTGTAGGTGTCGCCACCTCTGCCAACCTTGTGTGAATGCTCTGAAAAGCTAATCATTTGCATATCACAGCATCTTCTTTCTGTCGGTCAAATTTCGCGTCTGTAGCACGTCATCTTCGTGGTGTAGCAGTTTTAATGGACAGCAGTATACTTTGGTCTGAGAATTCTTGTATTTCTTTATACATGATGATCCACAAGGGCAATTACACAGATGTGTCGCAAGCAAAAGGCGACATACAAAGTAACCAGTCTTCTTCAGAACAGACAAAGTCACACTTCTCGTCCTCGCGACCGCTGCTAACAAAAGTCTGTTAACTGAACTGCAGTGACTGCTGATCTCTTAACTGTGCTACATAGAGATTGCTAATAAAGAGGATGCGGCACGTCTGCTAACGAAGCGACTAACGTTGAAGCTGCTGTGGAAGTGGGCTGCCACCTGTCGGGCGCGGCGCTTATGTTGTCTTTACCTAGGAGTAGCTGCTGTCGCGTTGTCGTCCTGGAGGGAGGTCGGTCAGTGTGCTAATGGCTGACCAATTCTCACAGCCTTCTCTTCTCTGTCGTTCCCGACTGGCGTGCCAGCGCTGACTTTACGCCGTAGTAGTCACTATCTGTTTGTGCCTCTCCAGTTGCCACTGTTTCCTGTCTCACAGCCAAAGTCGCCTTCGTTCTGTCCTACTACTACTGTCTCCTCTCACTGTCACTATCTCCCTCTTGTTCTTCGGTACTGCTACTATCTCATTCATTTCTTCCCACAATTCCTGTCACTGTGTATCTCTTCCTCGTTTCATTATCATAGGCCCTGTCTCACGTTATGACTGGCTTTCACTCACTTCCACTTTCTCCTTCTCTTTATTTTTCTCCCACTTGCATTGTCTCCTTCTCTTTTCTTAGTACTGTTCTCTCACAGTATATTATGTTCCACTGCCACTGTGCCCTCTCTTTCTCTCAAACTCTCATTGTCTTCTTCGTCCTTTGCGTACCACAACCAATGTTTGCCGCCTAACAGTACGCATTTCGTCTCAGTCTCTTTCCCACTGCCACTGTATACTACTCTCTCAGTAAAAAAAAAAGGCGGATACGTTCACATGTCAATATTTTTGTGAAAATTTTTTGAGGTCTTGAGGAAGATAGAATGAGGCATCTGGCTGCTCAACATTTCAGTAGTCTTTTAATAAAGAGGAGCAAATTTGCCTTTTTTATTCTCCAATAGAAGCACTTTTCCACTAGTTCCCCTATTTTCCCTACCACAGCAGAACATATCACTCTTATGAGTCAGTAAAATTTTGATACTTTAATTCCGCGAAACTGAAATAAGGCAAAACTCACTCTGCGCCTCAGAACTGATTTTACATGCAAAATAAATAAATAAATAAATAAATAAATAAATAAAAAATTGTATGTGCTTCAGTGCTACAACGTGTACTTACCACAACCTTTCTGTGAAAACAAGACACTTTAAATCATATTTCTCTCTGATATGTAATTTTATAAACAAAGTTTTGGCATCACACAACATTATACATGCGTATTTTACGTTCACAATTAGCAAAAATTTGAACCTCTGTATCGCGACAAAGGTTGAAAATATCTAGAAAATAAGGTTGTTTGAGACTATAATCTTAGGAATATATCAGAAAAATTTCAACCATTTGCTGTGCGTAGCAGTGTTGGAATCCTCGGCTCGGTTTTGGTCCGTTGGTGACTTTGTAAATATAGGAAAAGAATTTCTTTCTGGTGGTTTTCGGAGGAACCACCTATTAAGTAATGGTTAATTCATAAGTCCCATCAAGCCTACCCTAAATCATATCAAACGAAAAAGAAACCAACCGATTTGTTCCATTTGCCTTGAACCCTGTGGTACCAACCGATTTGTTCCATTTGCCTTTGACACTGTACTGCGGGGCAGTGACACTAAGACGATTGTTCTGTTGAGTGTACAAATAGTCCCTAGCCCCAGGGCTATCCAAAACACTTGACCCTACCTTTCTTGTCACGAACAGATCCCGAGGTATGAACACCGGAAAATCCCATTACGCGGCTCTTTGGAACGTATTGCTGAACATGCTGTCACAGGCATATCGATATGGAATAAGAAGTATCAGCTAAAATAAAATGTTACCAAATCTGGTACATTAGTAATTACCCACCGTTAATTAACAGATTATAATTCAGCAGTTGGTCAGGGCTGATTGTCGAATGGCTCACCTCGTATTATTGGACATTTGACACAATTTTTTGCGTAATGTAAAACATATCGCATACCACGGCCTTCCAGATGGAAAAAAAATTAAATTGGAACGATGAAAGAACGGAAACATTCCATCACACTGAACGATATTACGCGGAAAACTGTGCCATGTATTTGAACAATACCGCGCCAACTCACACACTCACACACACACACACACACACACACGCATCTCTACCGTCTCCCTTAATATCGGAAGATGATTTTCATTCGTTAGCTTAATAAATTATTACACTGTTATTCAATTGCGCCAATACAGCAGCGCGCACGCGAAATATTGTTTTTGTGTGGCCTGATACGGGCAGAGCGATATTACTTCGCAAACAGAATTACACACTTGGTACGCGGCTGGCGGGTGGGGCGGCGTACGCTCTGCAGCGGCCACAACAGCGCCGACGGCTGCACGCGGGCCCGTGTAAACGTTGCTCGGTTGGCAGCCCTGGGAGGGGAATCACCGACCAGCGCTGGCTGTTGATTGGTTATTACTGTGCGCGCTGCCAATTACATCTGCGACACCTAGGCTTCGACCATCCGCCGAGCTGGAGCGTGATTTGCGATATACTGTTCGATGCCGTTTCCCGTTCAGGCGATTGCATTCGTTTCCGAGCGGCTAACGAAGCAGTAACAGACGATCTATGTTGTTAGCAGCTACTCTCGCTCATTTTAAAAGGAAATGGGAACGATTAAACAGAGCTTGACAATGTGAACATTTCTCGCGCCGACTGGAAATAGAATGAAAGCTTCGAAAGGCAGGCTGTGTGATCATTTCGCACATAATCTTCATTTTATTATCTAGAAGGCTTATTTACAGAATTCAACAACTCGCGAATTCATCTCGCCGGAATCTCGTGCTGCGCCTGCAGCCTTCCCTCAGCTGCCCGATCTCCATGACTTTACTTCCTGCTTGCGTCAGTACTCAATGTTCTTAGTCTTCTCCTTTTGGCAAGAATAATATGTAGTCGTTTTTCTAAATCTAAATCTCTTATTGTCTGTAATACAAAATTACATCGCTTGTCAAAGTTATTTTACCGTCTACAACTTAAAACCAAATAAAAATATACTCAACGCCGTTTTCGGTCTTTTACTCCTTGTATGGGTGTTTAATGGTGTGCCTGCTCATGTTGTTACGTGTGGAATCTCTGTCTCTGATATCCGAAAGGTCTTCCACGCTGCTATATTCTGGTCTTCTAAAGCTTCAACGCTGCCTTAATTTGCGTGAGCATTTTCAATACATGCAGCCATCCAAGTACTTCCTCCCAAAAATTGACCAACAAGGACAATTAAAATGACATCCTCTAAATTTATAGGACCGCCAACAGTCTGTTGTTGGTTTGGCAAGCTGACAGTCTCAATTGTAAATAGTTTTAAGGACCACTTTCTCTCTTTGTAGTTTCTCAACCATCCGCAACAAAGCAACCTGTTTATTTCTAACTTGGATGAAGTACAGCGCGTTGTCCATATTTCTTTCGTAATTGTCGTGTTCCAACCGTAACAAAAAAAAACAAAATTAAGAAATTTCTTATTATATACAACGAAGAAGTGCTGAAGCTAGGTATTGCTAGACTGATATTATAAGCACAGAAATTTGCTGCAGTCGCAGTTACGATATAGAAACATTCAGAGATATTGAGAATGCGTGCCGGAACGGGATTCCAACCTGGAAAATTTACTTCCACGGGCGATACTCTCGCCTATCGAACTATTAATGTTCAGCTCTCCATCCGCCCTCATAGCTTCAATTCTTTCAGTACCCTTGGAAGGGAAGAAATCGCGGAGATATGGCTTAGGCCCAGGGCTGTTTCCAGACTGCATCTATCAGTCTGCAGCGAATTTTGCACTGTTACCTAACATCCTGAAGCACTAGATTTCAATCCGTAACCTTGTCTTTTGTCCAAAATACTCTCACTTGCAACCTACGTCCTCAGTTATTTGCTAGATGTACCCTGATTCCTGTTTTCCGCTTTTTTACCCTGTACAACTCCCACTGGCACCATGAAAATTATTCCGTCATGTCTTAAGAGATGTGCTACCATCATGTCCTTTCTTCTTATCAGTGTTCTCCATACATTCCCTTCCTCACCGATTTTCAATGTTCTCCTGTAGCAACACATCTCAAATCCTTCGACTGTCTTCTTTCACCACTGGCTATGTTTCACTTCCATCCAGCACTATGCTAAAAATGTAGGTTCCCAGAAATGTCTTTCCCTAACTAAGGCCTATGTTTGACATTACTAGCCTTCTCTTGGCCAGGAATGCCCTTTTTGGTGCTAGTCTGCATGTTATATCCTGCATGCTTCGTTCGTCATGGGTTATTTTGCCGTCTAGGTAGCAGAATTCCTTAAATTTATCTACTTCGTGATTACAAATTATAATATTAAGTTTCTCGCTAATCTCATTTCTGCTACTACTCATTACTTTCGTCTTCTTTGATTTAATTGTAGTCAATATTCTGCACACATTAGACTGTTCACTCTATTCAAAATATTTTGTAATTCTTCTTCACCAAGGCCAGCTAAGTCGATAGCGCACCTGATCATTGATAGCCTTTCACCTTGAATTTTAATCACAGCCTGGAACCTTTCTTCTATTTCCGTTATTGCTTCTTCGATGTTAGAGGTCGATATATTCTTACACCCTTTTTCATGGGAACACGTCGTTCTTGAAACTTCCTGGCAGATTAAAACTGTGTGCCGGACCGAGACTCGAACTCGGGACCTTTGCCTTTCGCGGGCAAGTGCTCTACCATCTGAGCTACCCAAGCACAACTCACGCCCCGTCCTCACAGCTTTACTTCCGTCAGTACCTCATCTCCTACATTCCAAACTTCACAGAAGCTCCCCTGCGAGCCTTTCAGAATTTATGTTGTGTTCATAGATTGTGCCACCATATTCTTCATTTGGAGTTACTGCAACACTGTTCCAAAAGGTGGTCATGTATCAAAACACTCACTACACATCAGTTCCATTTCACGGACAAGCCTACGTGATTTTTATGGAGAGTTACAGACCGACTTCACCACCCTCAATACATCTTACACAGCTTGCAAAAATTCCGTTGAGAACTGACGTATCAAATATTTTATTCTCAATCTATTCCCCCGTAAAACATTCGTACTTTTCACTAACTGAATCAAGCTTCCTCTGCGAAGTATCTTCTTTCTCACTTTTCATTGTAATGGGCAGGTGTACTAGCAAGGTTAGGTTCATGCATTTAGTTATCGTCTTAATTATTTACGGTAATAACACCTACCTTTGGCTTTCCAATATTTCTCCTTTTCTTAAAAGCCTTCAGAGGATTTATAGTCACTTGACGTTTACCCACGATTATCCTTCAATAAAAGTGAGACTTCAATGAACAGCTTCCACAGCGAATATTTTCAGGATTACAAAAGAGTAAATAAACATGAAACACATGACAATCGAGCGAGGATATATATTGAACTATCACAGGTTAGACACAACACTCATTATGTAATACTTATTTTCTTTCACATAACTAAACTGTACACGATAAGCAAGTAGATTCATGAGTACAACATTTTACAGCAGTTTAACACTGCCACAACAGGTCACGGCAATGCAGAACATATTTAAAAAATTCTGAAAAAATAGTTTGTCTTCTGAACTGAATAAATTATACATCAATTGAAAGGGGGAAAGTCTGTAGATTTTTAAAATGCAAAAAAGTAAAAATTAAACAGTTCATGATTTTCAACCTCTCTGGAGACCCTTAATAGCTTTTCAGGAAGAATAACTTATGTATATCCGAAAACAGGGAAGAATAAATACTTAGCATTTCGAGCAGTTGTTTGTACTTGTCTCTTCGTCGAATCAAAAATATATTGGAGGCATTATAGTATACGTGTGAAAAGTTGGCTGGTCACATCGGGAAGGTAGCTGGGTGCAGGGCACTTAGATTTGTCGTTGTGGTGTGAGGGAACGACTGTGTCACCGCGTCTTATGTTATGTAATTCTCATGAAACTATTAGCGGCAAATCCATCAGTGAATACATATGGGCTGCGGCCCTTGAAGTGTTTTACTAAATATGATTTAGAAACAACAATTAAAAGCGACAAAATAAAACACCTACAGCCGTCCTTATAATTTTATTTTATTTTGTTGCAACCAGTTTCAACGCTTCAATGTGCCATCTCCAGGCCTGTATGCATAAAACAGTAACGATGTCACTATCAAATTATCAATCAAGTGATACAGAAACAGATTAAAATAGAATGAGAAACAATGGCAAGACTCTAGAAGTGAATTTACACCGAACATTTGATAGGGCGAACAGATACATCCATTGTCGCATATCTAAAATATACCATAACGAATTTCAACTCAATGCATCGTACAATTATACTATTTATTAAAAAGTTCTTTAAATAACTATTCATGATTTTTCTTGGACAGTCGGGCATACTTTATCTGAACAACCTTGAAATAACCTACTGTAAGACAAAATAACTGTAGAAGGTGATAAATGGAAGGAAACAATACCTCACAAAGAAGGGAAGAGAAGGAACATGACCTAAGTGTTGTGCCAAAGAATACAATGCTTACTTGTAAAGAGATGAGGGGCATACATTATGTCATATCTATAAAATATAAAACCGAATGTAAGACCCACCTCACATCATAACATACGTAGAATGTACGAAAGACACCCACAAGGAAACTGCTCATGATGAAAACATGATGTGAAAGCATCCATATATATCATGTATTGCCATGAAACAATCACACACAGGGATGCTAAGTAGCCCGCAAGGATGCAATGTATCATAAAGGATGACTCAACAATATACATATACATGAAAAACCAGACAAGCGTACTGACTACTACACCACCCAAAAAGTACTCGTGTGTTAAAGATAAGTAATCACGAAGAATTAATTAAGATCTAAAATAATATACAGTTATGAATAAATGGCTTGCAGCCAGTACACACTTAGGTCTTTCGATGACATTGAAACCATAATCCATTACATTCAAGGATTTTTCTAACGAAAATACCAGTCATTTAAATCGTGTCAGAGTAAAGCCACATTATTAATTGACCTGTGAGGAGGCCACACACCATGTCCGTAATTAAAACGTAAGTAATTTTAATTTTTCTGTCAGACGTAAACTGCGAACGTGTGACAGCAATCTATAAGTTGGCAATACATACACTATTATAACAAAAACACTGGCAATGCCACAAGTGAGTCGTATGTAGTGGAACTTAAGTTAAGGTAATGTAACGTAAATCCATGCGCAATTGGAGACAGGTATGTGATCACTAAATGTGTCACATATGACTAAAGTTATTGCATTTTAAAGAAAGTGGCATTTAAAGATATCTAGAGACAATTCTAGGAGTAACATACACACGTCAGCTTCCTAACCGGCAACCCACTCGAAAATTACTCATATGTGTGAAACCCAAGTAAACACGCAAAAATACAACAAAATTTAAATTGCATATACTTATGAGTAAATGTATTGTAACCTATATACACCTTGATCTTTGAAGCACATCAAAACTAAAATCCCTCATATCTTTGCAGTTTGAAAAGAGCCATACTGGCCATACATATCGTCTCACAAACCAATTCATCAGTTGACCAGTGAGGAGCCCACACCACATGACAATAATTGAATCGTAAGTGAATCCTATATTTACGTTTGATGTGAGACTGTGACCCTGTCACAGCAGTCTACGAGTTGCCAATACATCCACGATTACAATTGCAACACTGGGGACGCCATAGTCCTGTCCAGGAGAATCTGAGTGATGGTAAATTGATACTTATGTAAACTCGAAAATTGGAGCATAACCACTTAATGCGTCACATAAGACCAAAATACCTGCATGTGAAAGAAGCAGCACCATACACGTCAACATACATCATTACTCGAAAAATCATCTAAAGCGCGCTAGTAACAACTACTTATCAGGTACGAAACTAAGCGTAAACAGATAACCCTTACCAAGTCCAGTAACAACAATATCATGGGACAACAAACTACCAGGGAGAGCAGCAAAAGGTACTTAGTGAGTCAATACTAAAACAGCCATGAAAAAACAGGAACGTGGCAGGAAGTATGTAGTGGGTGGAAGGAGGAGTGAAGAAGGGGTAAGATAAGAGTTATTGTGACCGCACAGGCACAAGATAACTTGTTTTATTTTGTCACAATAATAAACTGCCGTCGTCCCAGAGACCTCCTCCCAAAAGGATGGGCATACTAAAACAATTAAAAGGGTTGGTCCTGTAACGGAATTTTGTCTATGCAGTTAAATGGATACTGCAACGAAAACTGTTCAAGATTGAAGTTACGTGCCACGCTCAAACACGGACTCTTAACCTTCTCACTGACAGCATTAACGGTGCGCCTCACGACTGGATTCAGCGCTACCATTTACTAGAATTCTACTTCGCACGTCCTTTTAGTGAAAACAATACGAGCTTACTGAGTTTCGGACCAGCTTTGCGACTGGATTTAAGACTTCCCTACAGATGAAACTCACTCGTCGAAGTGAACGGAACAAAGTCGACAATTGTAAATTTAATTTCCGGAACATCCCAAGAAAGTTACTGTTTGCAGTGTGTATACATCATCCCACAGAAAGTGTCGGAAGCTCTTTAAGATTGTCCGAAAAGGATGATGTTTTCTATGAGGAAGTAGCAAAGCCAGAAATCAGCATCCATTTTCAGAATGAGTTACAGAGGACTGAAGAACGGTCTACACTCTGGCAGTTTACCAAGAAGTTAAATTAATGTTACATATCGAGCATACATGGAAAACGCTGCAGAACTATACAGGGTGGTTCATTGATCGTGACCGGACCAAATATCTCACGAAATAAGAGTCAAACGAGAAAACTACAAAGAACGTAACTTGTCTAGCTTGAAGGGGGAAACCAGATGGCGCAATGGTTGGCCCGCTAGATGGCGCTGCCATAGGTCAAACGGACATCAACTGGGCTTTTTTAAATAGGAACTCCCATTTTTAGTACATATTCGTGTAGTACGTAAAGAAATATGAATGTTTTAGTTGGACAACTTTTTTCGCTTTGTGATAGATGGCGCTGGAATAGTCAAATATATGGCTCATAATTTTAGACGAACTTTTGGTAGCAGGTGGGTTTTTTAAATTAAAATACAGATCGTAGGTACGTTTGAACATTTTATTTCGGTTGTTCGAATGTGATACATGTACCATTTAGAACTTATCACTTCTGAGAACGCTTGCTGTTACAGCGTGATTACCTATAAATACCACATTAATGCAATTAATGCCCAAAATGATATCCGTCAACCTCAGTGCATTTGCCAATACGTGTAACGACATTCCTCTCAAGAGCGAGTAGTTCGCCTTCCGTAATGTTCACGCATGTATTGACAATGCGCTAATGCATGTTGTCAAGCGTTGTCAGTGGATCACGATCGCAAATATCCTTCAACTTTCCCACAGAAAGAAATCTGGGACGTCAGATCCGGTGAACGTGCTGGCCACGTATGGTGCTTCGACGACCAATCCACCAGTCATCAAATATGCTATTCAATACCGCTTCAACCGCGCGCGAGCTATGTGCCGGACATCCATCATGTTGGAAGTACATCGCCATTCTGTCATGCAGTGAAACATCTTTTAGTAACACCGGTAGAACATTACGTAGGAAATCAGCATACATTGCACCATTTAGATTGACATCGATAAAATGGGGGCCACAATTATCCTTCCTCCCATAATGCCGCACCATACATTAACCCGCCAAGGTCGCTGGTGTTCCACTTGTCGCAGCCATCGTGGATTTTCCGTTGGCCAATAGCACATATTATGCCGGTTTACGTTACCGCTGTAGGTGAATAACGCTTCGTCGCTAAATAGAACGCGTGCAAAAAATCTGTCATCGTCCCGTAATTTCTCTTGTGCCCAGAAGCAGAACGGAACACGACGTTCAAAGTCTTCGCCATGCAATTCCTGGGGCATAGAAATAATGAACGGGTGCAATCGATGTTGATGTAGCATTCTCATCACTGACATTTTTGAGATTCCTAAGTCTCATGCAATTTGTCTGCTACTGATGTGCGGATTAGCCGCGACAGTAGCTAAAACACCTACTTGGGCAACATCATTTGTTGCAGGTCGTGGTCGACGTTTCACATGCGGCTGAACACTTCCTGTTTCCTTAAATAACTTAACTATCCGGCGAATGGTCCGGACACTTGGATAATGTCGTCCAGAATACCGAGCAGCATACATAGTACACGCCCGTTGGGCATTTTGATCACAAAAGCCGTACATCAACACGATATCGACTTTTTCCGCAATTGGTAAACGGTCCATTTTAACACGGGTAATGTATCACGAAGCAAATACTGTCCGCACTGGCGCAATGTTACGTGATACTACGTACTTATACGTTTGTGACTGTTACACCGCCATCTGTCACAAAGTGATAAAAGTGGTCCAACTAAAACATTCATATTTCTTTACGTACTACACAAATATGTAATATAAATGGGGGTTTATATTTTTAAAAAAACTGTTATCTGTTTGACCTATGTCAGCGCCATCTAGCGGGCCAACAATAGCGCCATCTGGTTTCCCTCTTCAAGTTAGACGAGTTTCGTTGTTTGTAGTTTTTTCGTTTGATACTTATTTCGTGAGATATTTGTCCCGGTCACTATCAATGGACCACCATGTAGTACTGATGAAAAATTGCTGGAAACAGTGTCTACTGTAGAATATCTAGGAGTAACTACATACAGAGACCTCAAGTGCAATGACTACACAAAAACAGCAGGGAAAGCAGATGGCAGACTGAGATTCATAGGAAGAATCTTAAGGAAATGTAACTCGTCTATGGAGGATGTGGCGTGCAGGGCGCTAGTTGGACCGATTCTTAAGTTCATCGATGTGGGATCCTTACCAGGTAGGGCTGATAGAAGGCATTTAGAAGGTCCAACGAAGAACAGCGTGTCGTCACAGGGTCGTTTATTCGGCGCGAAAGCGTTACAGAGGTGCACAAGAAACTTGAGTGGCAGACGTTAAAAGAGAGGCGTTGTGGGTTACGGAGAGGTTTACTATTGTAATTTCGAGAGCGCACTTTCCGGGATGAGTTGGACAACATGTTACTTCCTCCCACACACATCTCGCCAAATGAACACGACGAGAAAATTTGAGAAATTAGACATAATACAGAGGCTTACCGACAATCATTCTCTCCATGCGCCATTCGCGAGTGGAACAGGGAATGGTGATTAGTTAGCCGTACCAGAAGTACCCTCCGCCACACACCCTTAGATGACTTACGGAGTATAATGTAAAAGTAGATTAATTTTTCTCCTATGTCCTATACGGACAGAGGCTGTTCGATCCTCGTATTAGAAACTCTACCACCCGATCTCGAAAAGCAGCGACGTGATTTCGAGGTTCAGTCCAGCACATAGCTTAGTCTCTCAGTAATATTCAACAGTCTGGACGTTCAACTGCCTTCTAGTATATCTGTGCACTGTTAAACCACTGACTCATTCGTTCACTTTGCCCTACGTGACCGTGCACTCACAAAGTGTCTGTCACGGGACACACCAATAGACATTTCCCACGCGTCACAGCCGAGCCCCGGAACAGAGATTTGAGATTGCATTCTGTCATCTTTTTTTTATTTTTTGAGTACTGTCCCTGTTTGTACTACTGAACTTACCACTTCCGTCATTCAGCACGCTTAATGCGTGTGCTCGCACACTGTACTCACGTACAATGTAACAAAGCCCGGCGACAATGTTTTTCGACGTTACCTTTTGTCTTTTTCGTGCTGTAAATAATTGGCCCGATCAAGCTAAACAGTAACCAAACACGATTTTGCAAACACTCCACTTTGACTGGTCCGCTCACCATGCTGTTTAACACGGTATTTCGCTCTAGTTCCACTCACTTCAGGTTGTAAAATTTATACGTACTATTGCTCTCGTACTGCAATTAACGCCACAGACCACTAATTTTCAAAATGTGAAGCTCTATTTTAGCTTCTGGCAGTACAGAGATGTACAATAGAACAAAATATTAAATCTTTGTGAAACTTTATTGGCCTTAAATTCTCCCTTGTAGTTGGTAAGCGGCAAGAGAGAGCCTGAAGGTTTAATCTTCCTACATAAAATCAATAAACAAATAAATACATAAGTAAGTAAATTAACATTTAAAATTTAAAACTTCCCTCAAAAAATTGCCAAGAAAAGAAAAAACGTGGATATCTCCAATGGGAGTTCCAGTTAGATCACATGGTTAGTTCTCAAAGCAGTATCAAAGAAATCATAAATGCAAAAGAAACAAGAAAGAGGAAATTTGTCTCTCATCATTACCTAAATAAAATTAAACTGGAACATCTCCCTAATAAAAAGCAAAATAGAAGGCAAAAATTGATTAAATATAACACAGACAAGCCCAACCTCATAAAACAGGCCATAAAACATTTTCGAGAAGAAATTAAAATGGCTAAATCAGGGAAATGGGAAGAAATCAGCAAGCTAACAAAGAACGTGTTAAAATCAGCTGAAATGAAGGAAGCCTGGTGGAATGAAACCTGTACTTTGAACAACTCTTGGACTGTGAACATTCGAACTGTAACCTAGAATTTCCAGGTCTTCATGAAAGCCGGCCGCTGGTGGCCGAGCGGTTCTGGCGCTACAGTCTGGAACCGCGCGACCGCTACGGTCGCAGGTTCGAATCCTGCCTCGAGCATGGATGTGTGTGTTGTCCTTAGGTTAGTTAGGTTTAAGTATTTCTAAGTTCTATGGGACTTATGACCTCAGCAGTTGAGTCCCGTAGTGCTCAGTGCCTTTTGAACCATTTGAACCATTTTCATGAAAACACAGAAGCAGATACACCACATGCAGCTGAAGAAATTAAAAATGGAATAAATACCCGGAAAAGCAACAAACCCAGTGAGAAAGATTGAATTACAGTTGGAATTATGGTCTCAACGAAAATTTTGTTTAAAGAAATATGGGAAACTGAAAAGATTCCAGAGGACTCGAAATTGGCTCTTATCCATTCTTTGCACATGAAAGGTGATAAACATGATGCAAATAACTACAGCGCTATATCTCTGTTGCCAGTGAGTTATAAAATATTTTCAACAGTATTACCAAACAAGGTAGAAGCAACACTTGATAGCCAGTTAGGAGAATATCAGAGTGGATTTAGAAAGGATAGATATGGCTTGGAAGTCCACAATCGGTCACATACTTACGAACTCTAAAGACATAATAAAAACATACGTTTTGAAAAGATATTTGATTTGGTTGATAGGGGAAACACTAGATAAAGTGATCCGAGGATTTGGTCTAAATCTAAACTAGCAAACCTTATTCGCAAAACGCTCACGGACATCAAATCAAAAGTAAAGTTTCGAGGTGAAATATCTAACGCATTCAAAACAAAAACAGGGGTAACACAAGGTGACAGCCTGTCTCCACTCCTATTAGTGGAAATAATAAGAGAACAGAAACAAAAATTAAACGAACACAAGCTATCACCAATAAGACTGGTGACTAACAACAAAAGTATTGAAACTGATTGTCTATCATTTGTTGATGAGTTTGTCATTCTCTCTGAAAACCTTACAAATGCAGAAAAACAAATCAGTTAGATGAAACAGCCAACAAAGCAGGTTTAGGAGTTTCTGTAGAGAAAAAAATTCATAATAAACATAAAAAATAATCGAGAAATCCTAGTAACAGAGAGTGGGCAGATAAGGAAAGTTAATAGATTTAAACACTTGCAAGAAATGATTGAAGAAAGTGGATCAGAAAAATTCGCTGTTGAAGTAAGAGTGCGCAAAATGTAGGAGAGTATTCTATAACCAGGAACATTTACAACAAAAGGTCTCTGTCTAAAAATTTAAAATCACAGTACTACAACGCAGTAATAAAAACAGAATGTATTTACGCAGGTGAATGTTACGTACTATATTATAAATTACACAAACTTGACGTCATAGAAAGAAAAAGCGTTCGATAAATGCTCTGTACGCTAAGAAATACAGAGGCACGGAAATTAATAAATAATGCAGAAGTATATCGCAACATAGAAAATATAACGGAAACGCTATGGAAGAAGCGACTACTATTTTTTGGGCATTTTTACAGAGTGAATGGCAACAGGTAAACCAAACGGATTTTAAAATATCTTTGGGATAAGAAGTCAACAACAGCCTGGATTAAGGAAGCTAGGAACTGTTTGAAAGAAACAACATACGAGGGCAGTTCAATAAGTAATGCAACACATTTTTTTTCTGAAACAGGGGTTGTTTTATTCAGCATTGAAATACACCAGGTTATTCCCCAATCTTTTAGCTACACAACACTATTTTTCAACGTAATCTCCATTCAATGCTACGGCCTTACGCCACCTTGAAATGAGGGCCTGTATGCCTGCACGGTACCATTCCACTGGTCGATGTCGGAGCCAACGTCGTACTGCATCAATAACTTCTTCATCATCCGCGTAGTGCCTCCCACGGATTGCGTCCTTCATTGGGCCAAACATATGGAAATCCGACGGTGCGAGATCGGGGCTGTAGGGTGCATGAGGAAGAACAGTCCACTGAAGTTTTGTGAGCTCCTCTCGGGTGCGAAGACTTGTGTGAGGTCTTGCGTTGTCATGAAGAAGGAGAAGTTCGTTCAGATTTTTGTGCCTACGAACACGCTGAAGTCGTTTCTTCAATTTCTGAAGAGTAGCACAATACACTTCAGAGTTGATCGTTTGACCATGGGGAAGGACATCGAACAGAATAACCCCTTCAGCGTCCCAGAAGACTGTAACCATGACTTTACCGGCTGAGGGTATGGCTTTAAACTTTTTCTTGGTAGGGGAGTGGGTGTGGCGCCACTCCATTGATTGCCGTTTTGTTTCAGGTTCGAAGTGATGAACCCATGTTTCATCGCCTGTAACAATCTTTGACAAGAAATTGTCACCCTCAGCCACATGACGAGCAAGCAATTCCGCACAGATGGTTCTCCTTTGCTCTTTATGGTGTTCGGTTAGACAACGAGGGACCCAGCGGGAACAAACCTTTGAATATCCCAATTGGTGAACAATTGTGACAGTACTACCAACAGAGATGTCAAGTTGAGCACTGAGTTGTTTGATGGTGATCCGTCGATCATCTCGAACGAGTGTGTTCGCACGCTCCGCCATTGCAGGAGTCACAGCTGTGCACGGCCGGCCCGCACGCGGGAGATCAGACAGTCTTGCTTGACCTTGCGGCGATGATGACACACGCTTTGCCCAACGACTCACCGTGCTTTTGTCCACTGCCAGATCACCGTAGACATTCTGCAAGCGCCTATGAATATCTGAGATGCCCTGGTTTTCCGCCAAAAGAAACTCGATCCCTGCCCGTTGTTTGCAACGCACACCCGTTACAGACGCCATTTTAACAGCTCCGTACAGCGCTGCCACCTGTCGGAAGTCAATGAAACTATACGAGACGAAGCGGGAATGTTTGAAAATATTCCACAAGAAATTTCCGGTTTTTTCAACCAAAATTGGCCGAGAAAAAAAAATGTGTTGCATTACTTATTGAACTGCCCTCGTAAATGAAAAAGATGCCACAGAAATAGAGATTTTTAGAAGAAATTATTAAATATGGAAGGACTCCAATGATGGAGGGAGAAGAAAACAGGGTACAAATGGTCTGAGGAGCGAAAAAGGATACATAGTGAGAAGATGAAAGAATATTGGAGGAAGAAGAAAGGAGAAAAGAGGAAGCATTGAAATTGGTGCGTAGTCCTTAGATGACCCAAACGGAGAAGAATAGAATTTTAAAACTGTACGAGGTGTCAAAATTGTGCAAATGAACCTGGATATTGTAAAACCATACGTCACCACAGATAATCTCAAGAGTGAAAATGGGAAAGTCCCAACCCTCAGATCTTACATTCCTCTGGAGGGTAAAAAAAACAATATTTCTCTTTTTGCTCATAACTTATTTGTATCCACAAAATTCAGAAGGTATTTCGATACCACAGAGACGTGCTACTCCCCTCACCTATACAAAAGAAATGAGGCAAGTTAGAAAACAAATAATTTTTTTAGAACGTTCTAAGTGCTATGTCAATAAACTGACTGGTTCCAATTCGTGTGAGTTTTGCTCGAAGTACCATTAACACAGAGGGCCACAGATTTTTTTATTGGCTTTTGGCACATTCCCATACAGCCATATCAACACAGGAAATGTTATATTACTTTTGTTTTGTACAATTCATGGTAGACATGATTTTAAATCGTACCATGGTACGACATAACGTAATTTTCACGAAGCACTGATTCGATATAAAACAAAATTTACAATCAGAGTATACGAAAACAACTAACGAAGACGAAAACTGAACACAGGTACACAGTTCTAGTATACTATAAAATCCTATTCTTAACATAACGAATGATATCTTCATTGCTATACATTCGGAATATTTCATCACGCGTTAATGACAATATATCTAAGCTAACATTAACGAGTTCCTTATATGTCCAGCGACAATCGTTTCAAAATCTGCCGATAGAGAATTTAATATTTGTGCAGGTCTTAAGTAGTATCGAACCAGACAGGAGAACAGTTTACACGAACTATAGTTGCGTATTACAGCAACACGTATAGTTGCACTAGTATTCAGAAACATACAGATAAGAGGTACATATTGACATACATTTAGAAGCAGAGCGTTCCATATTCTAGAGAGTGGCACGTGGGGATATAGCCAGTTAATCGGGCTTTGGTCACCCCCTGTCATTCTAAGTACCAGGAGCATTAGATTACAAGCTCCTTGACGTTTGTACATGGTTATACGATGGTACATTAAGTTTCGTTTCTGGACGGAGTTACAGCAGTAACAATCGTACTTTAGCTAGCTGAACTGCAATCAACACAAACCACTTGCCTTTTCTTTTAGAGTTTTTACAAGAGAACAAAAAATTTAAATTCGAGGAAGAAACCGTTCAGTAATGGCTCCCGCTTCCCCCGCAGACATCGCAAAAGTTACTGTAAAACTGTCTGTGCTGTTGAGTAAAAAACATCGTCAACAAGCAAAAATCAGTTGCAAATTTTGCAACTGATTAATGTGGGAGAAGAGGAATTTGTGGCACAACTTGACTAGAAGAAGGGATCGCTTGGTAGGACATATTCTGAGGCATCAAGGGATCACCAATTTAGTGCTGGGGGGCAGCGTGGAGGGTAAAAATCGTAGAGGGAGACCAAGAGATGAATACACTAAATGGATTCAGAAGGATGTAGGTTGCAATAGGTACTGGGAGATGAAGAAGCTTGCACAGGGCAGAGTAGCATGGAGAGCTGCATCAAACCAGTCTCTGGACTGAAGACCACAACAACAACAACAAATGTGGCTGCTCTTTCAGATGAAGTACGGGATGGCATACATCAGCCATTGTCTTTCGTCTTTTGTATACACTGACATTTTTCCATTCTTCCGTAAGCATATTTAATGGCTCTTGGAGTTGGATGACTATGGGACACCTTGATCATTTCGAATTTGGAGATCATACACCAGTGCATTGACAACGGTATTTGTATAACATCTTTCAAATCAATCAAACCAGTCGTATCCACTGGAATTATGGAATGGATTCATATTTTAGTTGGCGCGTACATCTTGTGTAAATCTTGCGGAACAATGACCTTCCGTGGAACCTGGCAGATAAAAACTGTGTGCCGGATCGAGACTCGAACTCGGGACCTCTAATAGTGTTGCTTACCTTTTTTTTGTCTCCATAACTGCAAAACATCTAGGGACATTGCTAGCCTATGGGCATGCAACAGAGTACCGTAACACAATAATACCGAAAACACGTTTTCTAAAAAACTGGCACTGACAACATTTTTCGATCTTTATCTCATTTAACGATCATGACTGTGTTAGTGAATTCATAAAGCCATTACTAATGAGGAATAAAGTGAAGTATTTTCCAATACAAAACATAAATTCAAACGCCGTGACATAAAGCATTCTAGATTCGAAGAGCCGGTCCGACATCATTTCTCCACACAAGTGACATACAGTCGAAGGTTGCTGTCGATGAGCTGCCAAACGAAGCTCTGCAATAAAATCCTCAGATATTGTAATAAATATTTTATTTTCAGAGTAGCTTGAATATTACCTTTTCAATTGAACTGTTGTAGTCACAGAAGTCATAAATATTCACTGTTAATGAAAAACTTGAAAAATAAAAACACGTGTCATCGGGACAGTCAAGGTGAATGGTTTCCTTCATTCGGCCGGGCAGTTTCCATGAATGACCTTTAGCGTAATACCTATTAAATACTACACATATCTAAATAAGCGTCAATAAATATCATATTTTACATTTTATTAGCTTTTTGTTAGCGTCTGAAGTCGAGTATCATGTGTTTCAAACCAAGGGGGCTAAAAGCAGAAATGTCGTCTTCGAAGGTAAAAAGAACAACATTTAGCTGATCATGAAAAAACAAACTATTAGAAAACATTTAATAAAATCCGTTAGTTATATGTGGTTCACAGTTGCCTAGTTAGGCCTAGTATTAGACCAAATTCGAAGTGACTCATTCAAGGCAACTCGCACCGCATTGCTTAACAACACCTAGTGTCCATGCCCAACACTTGAATTTTTACTGTGAATATGACAAAATGAGGTGATCTGCTCGTACTTTCCAATGATAGCTGCAGAAATGTAATCACTGTTACCACATCAGTACGAAACTTTAGTCATTAATTCTAGTCAATCACAAGAACACAATTCAAATCTTACCATAATTCACTGTTATTTTTTGCATTCGTGGAACAACTCACCATTAAACTGGCGAGTCCTTGCCCACACAGGGTACACTTAATGACAGCTATAACGCCCCTATTGTCAATATCCACGGAGAAATCGTGCCAACCCATCAATGGAGCGATCGCATCCATAGCATTTCTACCCTAATTTGGCATCCCCCACCACTCTCTTCCATTTTCCACACAAGTTTTTTGGAGCTACCCCCTGTCCCTCCTTCCACCACAAATTAGTTCTCGTTCCGTGGGTTCTTGGTAAGTCCTTTTAGTTACCGTGGCAGTTGGTGCTTGCGCAATCAATCAGTGTAAATATAGCTCGAGTGGTGCCTCTGGTACCCCTATCAACTTCGTATCACTACCACCCCCTTGTGTCTTTTGGGCCTTAAACAGCCATGTACATCTTTTGATTTTCGTCACGAGTACAGGACTGCACGCCCTCCAAAGAAGGGAGTACAAATTCCCATTGCACAGTACGGGACTGCACTTCCTGCAAAGTAATCCCATTTCACAACTTCCGTCGGGTTCAGGTGATGCCAATTGTATATGTCTCTGTGGGGGTTAGTTAAAGTGAGGTGCGTCAGTCTGTGGGTGGACTGACACGTCTCATTACAACTAATTTGATTGGTCAACACCTCAGTCATCTTTTGATACCGACTGATGAGCATTTATTACTAATTATGGGCGAGGAAACTATTTGCAAAGATCAGGCCGTACTTTTCTGTCGTAAATTTTGTGTAATAATTTTTGCATCCCCGTATTTTGTGTTCGCATGAGCTAAATCTCGGTGAGGCGCGGTAGGCAGTAACTGAAGACAATCTAGGGGCCGCGAGAGCAGTTCGCTTGAGCGACGGGCCCCTGACTTCTAAAGGAGAAACAGACAGGAGGTGGCGACAAGTAGCCGGTGTGACACCATGCCAGTTACTTAGCGCTGTGTACGCTTTGGCCGCCACGGCTCCAATCGGGCGGATCATGTCATGTTCTTCCTTGACCAGTGGACAGTACAACATGAGGCACAGCTCCAGATAAAACGACCGGCTAACCAGCCATAGCGAGAGGCCTGGGCTAGCGCGGAATGCTCCGTCTTTTACGAGCTAGGCTATTCCACTCAAAACACAGGTTAGCAGAAACTTTTTCATCCCGGAAGATGACGTTGAGAGGGGTTAACCAACGAATAACAAGATCTTCTCGTACAGCAGGAGAGCCACAGCTGCAATAGAAATTCATTCCACTCTGGACAAGAGGAGGCGCCCAACCGTCAGGCACCAGACCAAGCAAGTATGATGATCTGATCTAGTGTCTACAAAAGTGCTATGATGTTACTGGTTGTTCCTAATAAGTAGTAAGGAATAGGGGTTTAGACATCAACTTCTGAGTGTTGCTAAGTAGGAGGACAGGTGAATGGACAGTTTATAAACAAGGACGGGAATTTAGCAGATTGTAACAAGTAATTTCTTTGGGGGAGCTTTAACAAAATCCTCCGGCAGACGTGGTTTTCTCCTTGGGTGCTTGAGGAGAATACGCAGCGAGTGTGTTATCGTGCGGCTTGTCCGAACGGAGGTTCGAGTCCTCCCTCGGGCATGGGTGTGTGTGTTTTTCCTTAGGATAATTTAGGTTAAATAGTGTGTAAGCTTAGGGACTGATGACCTTAGCAGTTAAGTCCCATAAGATTTCACACACATTTGAATATTTTTTTGTGTTATCGTTACCTTCAGCCTTCGAGGTTTGCAGAGAAGGGATTCAATGTTGAAGCTTTGGAGAGAACATTTCGGGTTTCTGAGGGTGCAGTGGAATGAAGACCGAAAACCTGTCTCAACGGGACCATCAAAAGTAATCACCTTACGTATTAAGAAATTTATTCCACTTAGGGACGAGAGGATTAATTCCTGCTCCGTACCATGCGATCGGCTGCTGACAGATTCACAACCGAACCCATTCTTTCACTCCTTCGTCCGACTGAAACCAACTTCCAGGCATATATTTCTCAAGATCGCCAACGATGTGGAAATCAAATGGTGAAAGATCCGGGCTGTAAGGAGGATATTACTGTGTTTTTCAACCAAATGGCTCAAGAGTAACCTTCGTCCGATTGGTAGTGTGAGGTCGGGTGCTATCATGGAACAGATGCTTCCGACCGGCAGCATTCCGACAGCCGAGGGCAAACGGCAAATACAAAAATAGAAACATCCCACATCTCCCCCGCCAGAGAAATCCATACACGTTCTGGTAAAGTCATCTTGATCATCCTCTTCTTCTTCTACTGCAGGGGCCGTCTGCCTTCGTCGAGATCCTGGATCGTGGAACCACAATAAATGCACAGCGCTACGAAAACACTTTGCAGAAACTGCGGCGCTCCGTGAGCTCAAAACGCTCAGAAGTGCTACCGGACAGAATCATCGTGCTTCGCGATAACGCCCGCCCCCACACAGTGACGCTTCAGCGATGTGATTAGGAAACAATGCAATATTCTCCGTACAGCCTGGATTTTCACGTCCTTGGCGATTTGAAGGAAGACACATGTGGACCTCGATTTCAGTCGGAAGAGGAAGTGCTAGAGTGGGTGCTGTTGTGGATCCGTCAGCGGCCGACCGTGTTCTACGAAACACGAATTGTCTGTCTCGTGTCCCAGTGGAATACATTTCTTAACGCGTGTGGTGATTTCTTTCAAATGGAACTATCCTGTGGTCCCAGTGTGGCGGGTGTTCTGTTTTCCTTTATGCTGCCCCTTATACCTTGAGAGAACGGACGGGAGTCTTGGCTTTGCTTTGGTACTGCGATCAGACCATCCGCAGCTGCCTTCCTCCAAGTGATCACCTTTGGTAAGATTTCGCAGCACGAGCGACCGAGCTATGAGAATCGAAAGGCATGTTTAGGCGGATTGTTATAAGCTATAGCACCGCGGTTTGTACACACTGGCTAAGTGATCGACGGATCACCGATGGCAACGCCATTTATAGCATTTCACGAAATGATACTATATCCCGGTGGGGAAATACGAGCAATCATTGTGCACCCACTACAGCCAGGCGTCTTCATGCATGACTCCTAAGACGGTAGTCTTTTACTTTTCACCTAAAGCTCCCCTGAGCTTTGCCAATTAAAATCATCATTAATTTAGTGCTGTCCATTTATCATGAGTATTGTTTGTCACTTGCCCTTGCAATTATTTGTCACGGTATTACCCAATATTTTGAAATCTTGTCGATATTATTGCTCAAGGACATTGTAATAATAAATGTCCAGTTCAGTGGAAAGTACTTCATTCTCCTTTCTCCTCCCACGTTCACTTTGTCGCTTCCGCACATCTCCAGTAAGTTTCGTCGCAATAATGATCCCGGTCTGAAAGTCATATAGAGAAGTTTATGATTCTCATTTCCTGGCCAGTAGTGTGATATTTATACGATACTTTATGCTGATGGTAATTTATAGCGAGACCGTGCCTAATCCCCGTAATCCTACGTGTCTCTCCAACATTGATGCGTGAACTGCGACGGAGTGTAGCTACAACAGTGAATGTAAAACTCGGAGGGTGTTGCAGAAGTTTGAGGGAAGTTTGACTATCGGCTGTAAGGTTTCCTGTAGCCATAGGAGAACACAATAAACATTCGTGAAAGGTAATTGAAAAACGTGGTACTAAACATAATTCAAGAAGTACCCCAAGATTGTATATGCATGCCTCCAAAAGATAAGGTTGATTGTTTCTTTGGAAATTAAAACTTTGTAGTTTTATGCGTAACTTAAAATTGAATATGGGTTTCTATCCTCGTGTATGTAGAACACCTTTGAAAAAAAGATTGGAGAGAAAATACAACACACTTGTAAAACATCAAACTATGAATATTGAGGTTCATGATTTTTCGCTTGCAAAAATATTCATAAGATGCAAGGCGCACATCAGTGGAAGGATAGAATACTATAAAACATTACCTTTCTAAACCGATATATAATGTAAAACGCTCGCAGTATTTCAGTGACCTTGTCGGACACAACTTTGAACAGATTCGTTACGTATATGTAAGCCAACTCAGTGTTCGCTCTTGACACACTATGAAGGGCGGTAACTAGCACCTCTGTCCTTAACCAAGCTAAGGGCCAGAGCAGGTGAACAGGGGACATTACCGAGAGCAATCGGCAGAGTTATTACACTTAATGGCCAACTGATGCGACAAAGATATTTATGGTTCGAAAGTGCCACACAACGAGGCCTGATAATACGCGATAGACAGTCTATGGTAACTCATTTAGTTTCGCTTCCCCGCGTTATCTGATATTCTCACAGTGCTTTGTCAACAAAGCGATACGCAGATCAACTCTGTTTCAGGAGATACGTTATCATCGCTTTCCACACCGTCACGAACACTGCTAGTCAGATAACAGACTGTAAATCGCAGTTCCCTTTATCTGGCAATCAAACGGCATAAAACAATAACACGGGATAAATCAGTAAAGCGTATTTGTCTGTCGCTAGGATTACAGTTGTGTGTTCTGCAGTCAATAAGCCGGTTACTTGCGGCTCACAAACATACAGACGGCATTGGGGTTCAGAATCTTGAAGCAGCTTTCTGTCTGATCTGTAGATATAAATTAGAACCGCAATTATTTTTCAAAATACGAGTTTCGTTTGTATAAAATTTGTTTCTGAAAAATGTTGAGTTTTATTAGCTTACTTTGTAAAATACCAATTTCATTGTTAAATAATTTTTTTTATTTATTACTTTTCGGCTGCTGCCATCATCAGATATCAAAAAGCTCAAACTTTTTTTGCGTCTGATGATAGCGGTAGCAAAAACGGCTTAGTAAACAAAGAAATTTATTTAGCTGTCCAGGCAGTTTTATTCACAATGATCGTGGACTCATATAGGAAATTTAATTTATTTATGAATTTATTACCATAGATATGCAGATCTATCATAGTAGAATTAATTGGTACAATGAGATTGTAATTATTGGTGCATAAATTCGTAGCGTTTTTCGATAAGTTTAATAAACGCAGTGGATACACATAGCTTTAGTCATTAATAATACATTCTCTTTCACTATTTACAACAGTCTGCCAACGCTGGGCAACATCTCGATTCCACAACTGTAGAAATCACGTGGTTTTTAGGGGAAGAACTCGTCGAGCTGTGTTCCGAGCGCATTTTCATCAGGAAAGGAAGTTGATTGCAGGTTCACTGCAGAGCGGAAAGTTGAAAAAGTGAGAGCTCAAGATGAGGTGAATAAAGTAGCTGTGGAATGACTTCCCAACCTAACTCCTATATAGTATTTTTTGTCAGTGTAGCTGAATGCGAGCATCACTTCACACAGTCTTCCTGGTCGTTTTTCCTGGACTGTGTCTGCGTGACGTCTCAGTTGCTGACAATAAATGTTAGCCGTGGTGGTTAACTTCGGGGAAGCAATTCGTAGTTCACCACACCGTCGCTGTTCCACCAGGTAGATAACACTGTCTTTTGTGGACGTCCGCTAGTCTTTGCGCAGGGAATTGCTGCTTTGTTTGGGATCAAGCAATTCTTTCTTTTCCGTATGTTAGCATAAAGACACCATTTATCGTCACTAGTAACGATGCAGGATAGAACTGGTCGGTGTTGTTGATGAGCCAATTGATGACGTGCAAGCAGAGTTGCACATACAGTCACCCGCTGAATTTAGCGATTTTGGCTTATAGTATGCTGTACCCATAGACCTAATTCTCGAACCTTCCTCGTTACACGCAAATGTCGCACGATGGTGCAGTTCACCACACCTGCCACATCTCGGGCACACGACGTGGATCATTGTGGATTAATTCTTTCAAATGTTCAAATGTGTGTGAAATCTTATGGGACTTAACTGCTAAGGTCATCAGTCCCTAAGCTTACACATTACTTAATCTAAATTATCCTAAGGACAAACACACACACCCATGCCTGACGGAGGACTCGAACCTCCGACAGGGCCAGCCGCACATTTTCAGTTACCTTCATCAAACACTGGTGGTCTTCCTGGATGTGGAAGGACACTAATGTCAAAACGATCCCCCTTCGAACGAGAAAACCTTTGTCATGTAGTGCTCTGTCCAACGGCAATATCCCAGTGCACATCGCAAATGTTTCTAGCTGCTTCCGCTCATGTAACCCCTGTATTGATCTCAAACAGAAGAAAATAACGTAAATCTTCCTGTTCCTCCACTTGGAACTACATTTTGTGGTGTTCGCAGCTCCACTCTCTATGTCCAAATGGCAAAAATAACAGTGGTGCACTGAAATAGCAACAGTGAATTACAAATGAAAAAGGACAATCGATAAATGAATCCATACAACGGGAATACCAACACGTAAAACTTATGCACCAGCATAATATATGTTGTACAGAGGAACGGTGAAATAGTTACAGAACTAATCCCAGAATTCGAATTTAAAGATTGACATAACTGGCACCTGAAGACTGTTTGTGAAATAGCAGAAGCGCAAAAGGATAAAGATCGAAAGCAGTAACTGTAGCAAACAGTTGATATAACAAATGTTTGTCATCCGTTGCCGCCTTCATTTTAATCAAGAACATTCAGCTTAATAATCAAAATTGTTCTTTTGCTATTAGCGCATATAATATGCAAGGATGAAGAAAAATTCACAGTTCTGGACTTCACAGCGTGATTCCTAACCTTGCAGCATTACAAAAATATCTGTAACAAAATTTCGCTCAGCGCATATATTTGGCAGATGGTAGACGTCAGAGAGCAGGCCGGTGTGGCCGAGCGGTTCTAGGCGTTCAGAATGGAACCGCGCGACCGCTACGGTCTCAGGTTCGAATCCTGCCTCGGGCATGGATGTGTGTGATGTCCTTAGGTTTGTTAGGTTTAAGTAGTTCTAAGTTCTAGGTGACTAATGACCTCAGATATTAATTCCCTTTGTACTCAGAACCAGACGTCAATGACAGATTTGATTAGATTAGATTGATACAAGTTCCATGGATCATGAATACGACATTTCGTAATGTTGTGGAACGAGTCAACAGTTTGGCAGCTCTAGTCACATGTCCGACAAGTGCCGTCATTCAGTGCCTGTAACAGTGCTGTCCAGGTAATGTGCAGCGAGGGTTTAATTTTGACCCGTGACTGGTCTACGTTTGGTAATGTAATTATACATTGGTTCAAATCGTTCAAATGGCTCTGAGCACTATGGGACTTAACTGCTGTGGTCATCAGTCCCCTAGAACTTAGAACTACTTAAACCTAACTAACCTAAGGACATCACACACATGCATGCCTGAGACAGGATTCGAACCTACGACCGTAGCGGTTGCGCGGTTCCGCACTAAAGTGCCTAGAACCGTTCGGCCACTCCGGCCGGCCAATTATATATTCATACTGTTTTTCTGTTTAACAATTTACTTACCTATCATTATTTCTGATACATGTGGTATTGGTAAAATATGTGTGTGTTAATACTCAAAGCCACTCAGAAGATTGTGGGAAGTAATAAAGTAAGTAAATCATGAGGTAGTTCCTCTGTCGGTTTCGTGTTGATATTTAAAAACAGTTAAACAGTCACTGACTTTAAACTCTCTTAGTTTTATTAACTAGTACTTTTTCTACAACTGCTCTGATTGTTTGTCAGTATTAGGTTAACTGTTTTATATGTGACTCCAAAATGCAAATGTCGCCAGTCGTAGCACAGTTGAAAATTTATTGGAGCAAATACACAGAGAACACTGCTGCTCTTAGGTGCCGTCAAGGTCTTAGGAAGAACCTCAGTTTTTCCCCTAGTTGTAGGGCCTCGAATTTAGGAAACCCACATCGTAGTGGATATTTAACGAAGATGATGACTTTTCAATCTTATATCCAACGAATTCATTGACTCATAGAAGTTTTTCGCCTGCTGTTGGTTGTTATATTCTGCTTTCAGAGTTCTCCCCCTTTTATTCCCGTGATAAGGTCATTCTTGTGCAGTCTGATTTTGTGTGATTTGCTCAAATGTATATTTTTGTACAGTTGTAATATTTGATTTCCCTGTAGTAATACGTTTTTGCTCAGTCGTAGAAATAAGCATCAGAAGTTGGTATTAAATATTTTAGTTACTAAAATTAAACTATCAAACGTTGTTGGCATGGATGGTTGCGCTAATCGAAGTGAAGAGTTGGAATCAATGTGTAGCAGTATTCTTGCATTTTAATTTTGTTCTGCCAACACTACGGTAGTATACATTGCTTCGTATCATAAAACTACAGTATTTTTTTAACTTTGCACATAATAATCGCTTGTCAGACATGCAATAAATACACTCCTGGAAATGGAAAAAAGAACACATTGACACCGGTGTGTCAGACCCACCATACTTGCTCCGGACACTGCGAGAGGGCTGTACAAGCAATGATCACACGCACGGCACAGCGGACACACCAGGAACCGCGGTGTTGGCTGTCGAATGGCGCTAGCTGCGCAGCATTTGTGCACCGCCGCCGTCAGTGTCAGCCAGTTTGCCGTGGCATACGGAGCTCCATCGCAGTCTTTAACACTGGTAGCATGCCGCGACAGCGTGGACGTGAACCGTATGTGCAGTTGACGGACTTTGAGCGAGGGCGTATAGTGGGCATGCGGGAGGCCGGGTGGACGTACCGCCGAATTGCTCAACACGTGGAACGTGAGGTCTCCACAGTACATCGATGTTGTCGCCAGTGGTCGGCGGAAGGTGCACGTGCCCGTCGACCTGGGACCGGACCGCAGCGACGCACGGATGCACGCCAAGACCGTAGGATCCTACGCAGTGCCGTAGGGGACCGCACCGCCACTTCCCAGCAAATTAGGGACACTGTTGCTCCTGGGGTATCGGCGAGGACCATTCGCAACCGTCTCCATGAAGCTGGGCTACGGTCCCGCACACCGTTAGGCCGTCTTCTGCTCACGCCCCAACATCGTGCAGCCCACCTCCAGTGGTGTCGCGACAGGCGTGAATGGAGGGACGAATGGAGACGTGTCGTCTTCAGCGATGAGAGTCGCTTCTGCCTTGGTGCCAATGATGGTCGTATGCGTGTTTGGCGCCGTGCAGGTGAGCGCCACAATCAGGACTGCATACGACCGAGGCACACAGGGCCAACACCCGGCATCATGGTGTGGGGAGCGATCTCCTACACTGGCCGTACACCACTGGTGATCGTCGAGGGGACACTGAATAGTGCACGGTACATCCAAACCGTCATCGAACCCATCGTTCTACCATTCCTAGACCGGCAAGGGAACTTGCTGTTCCAACAGGACAATGCACGTCCGCATGTATCCCGTGCCACCCAATGTGCTCTAGAAGGTGTAAGTCAACTACCCTGGCCAGCAAGATCTCCGGATCTGTTCCCCATTGAGCATGTTTGGGACTGGATGAAGCGTCGTCTCACGCGGTCTGCACGTCCAGCACGAACGCTGGTCCAACTGAGGCGCCAGGTGGAAATGGCATGGCAAGCCGTTTCACAGGACTACATCCAGCATCTCTACGATCGTCTCCATGGGAGAATAGCAGCCTGCATTGCTGCGAAAGGTGGATATACACTGTACTAGTGCCGACATTGTGCATGCTCTGTTGCCTGTGTCTATGTGCCTGTGGTTCTGTCAGTGTGATCATGTGATGTATCTGACCCCAGGAATGTGTCAATAAAGTTTCCCCTTCCTGGGACAATGAATTCACGGTGTTCTTATTTCAATTTCCAGGAGTGTATTTCTGGAGAGTGATATTGAGTTAAACTAAAATAGCCTCTCATCAGCAAAAAATAAGTACAGAACTCGTCAGTGTGGAGAGATTGCTCAGGGTAACAATTACTGAAATATATGAAATAAAATTGTCGTAACTTCTGAACGGTTTGCGATAGAAGGTTCGAAATTGCACGGTTGGCCGCAGGGCATGATGGTAATTACTGTGCGCTGTGTGATTCATTTGGATGGGTTCGTCAGTAAGGAAATTTAGAGCATTTGGGGGACTGAGAATCCGCATTTTCCGATCGAGAAGTCTCTTCACCCTCAACGGATGACTGTGTGGCGTGCAATGTCCAGTCACGGAATAATCGGTGGGATATTCCTTGGTGGCACGGTGATGACTGGACGGTACGTGAAGGGTTTGGAAAATGATTTCATCCTCATTATCCAAAATCAGCTGATTTCGACCATATGTGGTTCATGCACGACGTGGCTCTACGTCATCGAAGCAAGAGCACCGTGGGGACCGCATTCTGGCTCTGGGGACCCAGAGACCACTGGCATGGACCTCGATTGGCCGCCATATTCTCCGGATATGAGCACATGCGACTCCTTTTTGTGGGGCTATATTAAAGACACGATGCACAGAAATAACCCCAAAACCACTGCCGAACTGGAAACAGCCATTGAGGAGGTCAGCGACAGCATCGATGTTCCGACACTTAAACGAGTCACGCAGAATTCCACTATTCGTCTGTGCCACATCGTTGCCAATGATGGCCGTCATATTGACCATGTCATAACCTACATCCGAATATCTGTAGTGACGTTCACATGTCGAGTAAAGTGTGTGCAGTCCGTTGTTGTAATTAATTTACGTCTTTTTTTCATATAGTTCAATAGTAAGCTCCATGTACAAACTAAGCGACCAGCTGTAATGGCTCTGAGCACTATGGGACTTAACATCTACGGTCATCAGTCCCCTAGAACTTAGAACTACTTAAACCTAACTAACCTAAGGACATCACACGACACCCAGTCATCACGAGGCAGAGAAAATCTCTGACCCCGCCGGGAATTGAACCCGGGAACCCGGGCGCGGGAGACCAGCTGTAATACTTCAGCAACCTGTATAAATATAACTTTCATTAAAAAATAGCTTCATCGTGTTTGACGAACTTGTGAGAATCGGTTTTAACTATAATGAGTCAGTATCTTAACCAGAATCCTATTACAAATGTAACACGTGAAGTGATCATCTAGCGCTCTTCGTTGTCACTTACCCGGACATTTTAAGCGCCAAATTGAGTCCTAGATGACGACTTGCCGTGTTACTTTTGTATTAGTGTTGTTATTTTTTTAACGACATTAGAGTCGAATTCGGTTATCTGCCATGAATCTACCAATGGCGTTGAAGACATTTGTGAATAATAACGTGTTTTTTAAATGCATCGGGTGATGCTGTTTGACAGTGTCAGATTTCACGGAATTGTTAAAAATACAATATCAGTTAAAGCTTCATTTTCACAAAACGTATGTTGTCTTCAGAGCAAATGGTCAAAGTGACCTCCCTGTAACTTCAACAATTCAGCCACTCGCTGAAACACGTTTCTCTAAACTTATAGTACCATGTCTGAAACAGCCGTTACGACAGTCTCATGCACGTTGTGTGGAGTTAACCTGATGGTTGAATACTGAGTACAAAAGCTGTATTACGTAAGACATAAATCACACGCGCAACAATGAGTTGAAATTTCGTCTGACAAAATTCCAGGTGACGTAAACCATGCACAGTTCATCAGCATTCTCTTTCTCCTAAACAGGTCCAAAATCGTGCCGCAAACTTTTGCATCGTTGATTGTGCAGGAATTGGCTGCTACTTAAAGGTCTTAAAATCAAAACTGCAAGAACTCAGCTACAGAATTCTGCACCTACATCTACATCTACATTTATACTCCGCAAGCCACCCAACGGAGTGTGACGGAGGGCAACTTACGTGCCACTGTCATTACCTCCCTTTCCTGTTCCACTCGCGTATGGTTCGCGGGAAGAACGACTGCCGGAAAGCCTCCGTGCGCGTTCGAATCGCTCTAATTTTACATTCGTGATCTCCTCGGGAGGTATAAGTAGGGCGGAAGCAACATATTCGATACCTCGTCCAGAAACGCACCCTCTCGAAACCTGGGCAGCAAGCTACACCGCGATGCAGAGCGCCTCTCTTGCAGAGTCTGCCACTTGAGTTTGCTAAACATCTCCGTAACACTATCACGCTTACCAAATAACCCTCTGACGAAACGCGCCGCTCTTCTTTAGATCTTCTCTATCTCCTCTGTGAACCCAAACTGGTACGGATCCCACACCGATGAGCAATGCTCAAGTATAGGTCGAACAAGTGTTTTGTAAGCAACCTCCTTTGTTAATGGACTACATTTTCTAAGGACTCTCCCAATAAATCTCAACCTGGCACCCGCCTTACCAACAATTAATTTTATATGATCATTCCACTTCAAATCGTTCCACACGCATACTCTCAGATATTTTACAGAAGTAACTGCTACCAGTGTACGTTCCGCTATCATATAATCATACAATAAAGGATCCTTCTTTCTCTGTATTCGCAATACATTACATTTGTTTATGTTAAGGGTCAGTTGCCACTCCGTGCACTAAGTGCCTATCCGCTGCAGATCTTTCTGCATTTAGCTGCAATTTTCTAATGCTGCAACTTTTCTGTATACTACAGCATCATCCGCGAAAAGCCGCATGGAACTTCCGACACTATCTACTAGGTCATTTATATATATTGTGAAAAGCAATGGTCCCATAACACTCCCCTGCGTCACGCTAGAGGTTTCTTTAACGTCTGTAGACGTCTCTCCATTGAGAACAACATGCTGTGTTCTGTTTGCTAAAAACTCTTCAACCCAGCCACACAGCTGGTCTGATATTCCGTAGGCTCTTACTTTGTTTATCAGGCGACAGTGCGGAGCTGTATCGAACGTCTTCCGGAAGTCAAAGAAAATGGCGTCTACCTGGGAGCCTGTATCTAATATTTTCTGCGCCTCATGATCAAATAAAGCGAGTTGGGTCTCACACGATCGCTTTTCCCGGAATCCATGTTGATTTCTACAAAGTAGATTCTGGGTTTCGAGAAATGACATGATACGCTAGCAAAAACATGTTCTAAAATTCTACAACAGATCGATGTCAGAGATATAGGTCTACAGTTTGCGCATCTGCTCGACGACCCTTCTTGAAGACGGGGACTACCTGTGCTCTTTTCCAATCATTTGGTACCTTTCGTTCCTCTAGAGACTTGCGGTACACGGCTGCTAGAAGGGGGGCAAGTTTTTTCGCGTACTCTGTGTAGAATCGAATTGGTATCCTGTCAGGTCCAGTGGACTTTCCTCTATTGAGTGATTACAGTTGCTTTTCTATTCCTTGGACACTTATTTCGATGTCAGCCATTTTTTCGTTTGTGCGAGGATCAAGAGAAGGAACTGCAGTGCCGTCTTTCGCTGTGAAACAGCTTTGGAAAAAGGGGTTTAGTATTTCAGCTTTACGCGTGTCATCCTCTGTTTCAATGCCATCATCGTCCCAGAGCGTCTGGATATGCTGTTTCGATCCACTTACTGATTTAACGTAAGACCAGAAATTCCTAGGATTTTCTGTGAAGTCGGGACATAGAATTTTACTTACTTCCTGTAAGAGGTTGATGTGCGTTATAGAAAACATCGAAGTTCGAAAAATAAGGCGTCTGCATGCGCTGTTCCACAGGTTAGGGAAAAGTTGCTAGCAATGTAACGCATAGTTGACATATTCCGTTCCAAAGCCGTGCACATACCGTACATAAAAACAGTGACGGTAGTGCATGGCATAAATAACGACGATATGTCGATATGTCTTTGGCCTCTCTGGTAAGAGGGTTGGGATTACCGCTCGTGAATATGCTGTTAGGTGTTCCTGTCAACGTCATCCAGACAAAATTGGGTTCCATCGTCGGGAATCCCGTGTTACAGGCAGACAGATTTTCACCTTCCACCATCGTGCAATGGGGGTCGCCTATTGACTATCGAATATACCAGAATGTTCATGTGTTACAAACGTAATATATTTCAACAACCTACCAGAAATGAGAGACACTAAACAAGAAACTATTGCTAGTGGCCAGTGCTCTCCACTTGATACAACCTTCGCCGTTTCTGCAGAGGACTTCGTCATATGGCACTAGTCCGCCTAATTTTCGATAACTTCTATAGTGTTACATCTCAATGAATTCAACTTCATTTTCCAGTTTTTCCACTGTCATACAGTGTTGTACTCCAAACGTACATTCTCGTAAATTTTCTCCTTATATAAAGGGTGATATTTCATGCTCTGGGGAACATTAACGTGCACATCCATGGTACTGTGGAGCTCATGCAAGGCATCATGACGACCAAGGAGTACCGTATACTGGTTTCGCAGGCCACGAACACCCCTTCATGGCGATCATGTTTCCCGACGATAGTGGTATTTTTCATCAAAACAATGCCCCACGTCACAAGGCCAGGGCCGGCCGGAATTGCCGTGCGGTTCTAGGCGCTACAGTCTGGAACCGAGCGACCGCTACGGTCGCAGGTTCGAATCCTGCCTCGGGCATGGATGTGTGTGATGTCCTTAGGTTAGTTAGGTTTAATTAGTTCTAAGTTCTAGGCGACATGACCTCAGAAGTTAAGTCGCATAGTGCTCAGAGCCATTTGAACCACAAGGCCAGGTGTATGATGGAGTGGTTCGAGGAACACAATGGCAAGTTTCAACAGATGTGTTAGCCCCCCAACTTACCGAACCTGAATCCGATCGAACAAATCTGGGATGTCACTGGCTGTGGCGTCAGAGCTATCGCCAACTAGTATGGCGGCGAGCACGTAATAAGTCCCAATCTCCCATCCGAAACTTCCAACTTCCATTTTCTGGAAAGGCAAAGCGGTAAAACTCCTGGCGTGATAGTGTGGGAAACCACAGAGTATGACTTCATAGTGATTGAGGGAAACGGCTGCTGAATGGTATTGGCCGGCCGCGGTGGTCTCGCGGTTCTAGGTGCGCAGTCCGGAACCGTGCGACTGCTACGGTCGCAGGTTCGAATCCTGCCTCGGGCATGGATGTGTGTGATGTCCTTAGGTTAGTTAGGTTTAAGTAGTTCTAAGTTCTAGGGGACTGATGACCACAGCAGTTGAGTCCCATAGTGCTCAGAGCCATTTGAACCATTTTGCTGAATGGTACAGCACGAATATCTTGTGCCCTCATGTGTCAATCCTCATTCAACAGTATATTGGTGGACAGTTTTCAGCTGGGAAAATCTCGTCCACACATGGCACGTGACCATATGTGCTGTCTGTATGATGTTTGGGTGCTCTCGTGGCCAACCAACCAGATCTGTCTCCGACAGAACATGTGTTGCCTGGTCAGTTATCAACTTTGTCCTTTATCGAGGATATTAAAGATCAATTAAAACAGTTGTGAGCCAGCTTGCCTCAGTATAACGACACCCTTCCGTCCATGCCACAAGGGGTAAACGGTTAAACTGATAGGCGGACTGATTCTGTCCTGTTGTTTACAAATTTCGCTTGTTTTTGTAATCACTAAAACTAGATCACATACCGCTTCAACCCGTGAAGTTTCCCTTCGTTGTCTGCTGACATTCTGGGTGCCTAGCTTTCATTTGTGAGGCAGTATATGTAATAAGACGCCACCCACAACTGCGGCGTACATTAATCATTTTACCTACAAGAGTCACGTTAGCGTTTGTGTCGTTTGTTTTTACATTTTTTGAAACGACTTGTCTGCTCACTCAAGAGCTTATACCTTTGCTGTAAGTTACTCTGCGAGACGTTATCGGAGGCTAATGGCAGAGGAGTTGTGGAAAGATCTAGACTCGCTTCCATTAATTGTAATATACTGCTTTAAACTGCTGAAGCAAAAGGCAAATTGCAGTGCAGTAAAATCTGAAATATCGTAGCCCCTCTCTCAAGTGGTAAACAGATTTACATTAACTGAAAACTAAATGCAAAATAACTCCGAGAAGACTAAGAGGTGGAAATATGATCCTCTGAAGGTGGGCCGTCATAGAAAAACACGCACTATTTAGAAGGTGCACGAAACCAACAATTCTGAAGACACGGCAATGAAATTTAGTTCCATACTTCACATGAAATTTATAAGACTCTACTTCTAAGTTCCGTGGATTATAAATACTTTGATTGGAATTTAAAGGTTTTATTTTCAAAAAATGGTATATGTACCTTTTCCTCAGAAACTATTCAAGAGTTTTGTAGAATATTTTCTGTGTTTGTTTAATCTCTTTGCATAAAGTAAGCTCCTATCATCAGGTTTTCCTGAATATATTGAAAAGCAGAACTTCAATATTTTTTTTCAGGTTTCGTTCCTTTAAGCACGACACAAAACTAGAGCAAAATTTCAAGTACTTTGTCCAGTCCCTCAACATGCACCCAGAATTTCAAAATTTGCTCTTGAGACAACACTTGCTGTGTTTGTAGAAATATGAATACAAAACTTCATAATTCTAACCTTCATAGGTTCTGAGGAAAAGTTACATAAACTTTAAAAAACATAATTTTCAGGAAATGCAGATTAAATTTCAGCCTAACGTTCTTTCTTATGTCACCTGTTCAGAAGGCCCGAGATTCGTACTCAGGGTCCTCTTTCCCTTCAAGGATTCTCTTCTGGCTTCTTGTTTTCTACCTTCTTCCCTTCGCCAGGTTTTCAACGGATTTTTCAACTGCAGAGAGATTCTGTAAATCTGTTTTGCTCATGATGTCTTGAGTGAATGTTCCTGTCTTGAACCGTTTCTCTTTAATACATCCATCCTTCATACTTTCCCATCATTAAATACAGGAAAATGCAACATAAGCTGTAATTCTGACAACTGTACAAGATGAAAATGTGGCAAAACAAGAATAGCCTCTTCCTAAACAAAGCAGCTGGTTTGTTCTTGTTTCTAAATATGGAACAGAGCCCGAGATGATCTATAAAACCAAAGACTATATAAATCACAGCCTTCTAGGTGCATCCCATGCAAGTTTGCTTGAAAGTAGTCCTTGGAATCGTTATTCACTGAGTTGGTATAGCTGCTTCAAAAAGGCTAGTGTCAGGAAGGTCACGTCACAACTTTAATTATTATTCAGGCAGTTCGGATGTGATTAATGTTTGACAGATTGGGAATTTACTGGTTCAAGTGGCTCTGAGCACTATAGGACTTGACTTCTGAGGTCATCAGTCACCTAGAACTTAGAACTACTTAAACCTAACTAACCTAAGGACATCACACACATCCATGGCCGAGGCAGGATTCGAACCTGCGACCGTAGCGGTCTCGCGCCAGACTGTAGCTCCTAGAACCGCTCGGCCACCCAGGCCGGCTGGGGAATTTACTGTCGATGAATCCTACTAATAAATAAAAAATAAATTGAAAGTCGATATGTTTGGCCTATTTCATGAACGCCTTCTCTTAAGAAGATATCCCGACTTTCACCTAGATCTTCATACGGATTCATGACAAGGTCGGATCATTTACAAAGTTTATGATGGAAAGAATTGTGTACCAGAGACCGTAAGGTCGCTGTAACCGAGACTCTGTAATGGCGGTCCTCACGGAAAGGTGCATTGTAAATTGCGGTTTCTTCAGTAGGCCGCTGGGATCGCTAAACGACGCGCCGGCTGTCGGTTGTCCAAATGGGATCTAAATCCGGCCTGCGGATGCACTGTTGCTCGGTGCAGATGCAGAGTGCGCGCACAACGACCGACGCGGATTAACCGATACTGGACGGGGGATGCGCGGCAGCGGCCATCGTCCAGCCGCCGCCACCTGCGGTCCGGGCCGCACGCAGCGTGTCCGTAAGCTGATCGCCAAATAGTGGCCCCACCGCGGGCACAACAACTGGCGCCGCAGAGTCGGCGCACACCATACGCTCATGCAGCGTTCAGCGGCACGATACGCCCAATACTCTACGCATCTGGCTGTTCTAGATGTGCGATCGGCGATTTGAGTTGTACACTGCCTGATCGATAGTTTGCGCATGCCCAGTACACTGGCTTGATGCATAATTTCGTAGCGTGTTTAAATAAGTCTAACAAACACAACAGATACACATAACAGTAACTTTAGTAATCAATAATATATTCTCATTCATTGTTTCGCCGGCCGGAATGGCCGAGCGGTTCTAGTAGCTACAGTCTGGAAACGCGCGACCGCTACGGTCGGAGGTTCGAATCCTGCCTCGGCCATGGATGTATGCCATGTCCTTAGGTTAGTTAGGTTTAAGTAGTTCTAAGTTCTAGGGGACTGATGACCTCAGCAGTTAAGTCTCATAGTGCTCAGAGCCATTTGAACCTTCATTGTTTAAAAGTGTCTGCCAACTCTGCGGTAAGTATTCGATTCCGTGCCTCCACAGACCACGTGCTTTTTAAGTGAAGAACTCGTTAAGCCATGTTTGGAGTACATTTTCCTCCGGGAAGGAAGTTTTTCGGAGGTTGTTCGACAGAGAGCGAGAAAGGTGAATAAGATGGGCGCGACATGACTTCAAAATCAAATGGCTCTGAGCACTTTGCGACTTAACATCTGAAGTCATCAGTCCCCTAGAACTTGGAACTACTTAAACCTAACTAAGGACATCACACACATCCGTTTCCGAGGCAGGATTCGAACCTGCGACCGTAGCGGTCAACCGGTTCCAGACTGAAGCCCCTAGAACCGCACGGCCACTCCGGCCGGCCTCGGATACAAATGATTGTATCAGCATGTGTACATTTTCGTAAGGCAGCATCTGCGAGTAGATGGTTTGTATGCACAATACTAGCCATTAAAATTGCTACACCAAGAACAAATGCAGGAGGTAAACGGGTATTCATTGGACAAATATATTATACTAGAACTGACATGTGATTACATTTTCACGCAATTTGGGTGCGTAGATCCTGAGAAATCAGTGCCCAGAACAACCACCGCTATCCTTGATACGCGTGGGCATTGAGTCAAACAGAGCTTGGATGGCGTGTGCAGGTACAGCTGCCCATGCAGCTTCAACACAATACGACAGTTCATCAAGAGTAGTGACTGACGTATTGTGACGAGCCAGTTACTCGGCCACCATTGACCAGACGTTTTCAGTTGGTGAGACATCTGGAGAATGTGCTGGCCAGGGTAGCAGTCGAACATTTGTTGTATACAGGAGGCCCGTACAGGACCTGCAACATGCGGTCGTGCATTATCGTGCTGAATTGTAGGGTTTCGCAGGGATCGAATGAAGGGTAGAGCCACGGGTCGTAACACATCCGAAATGTAACGTCCACTGTTCAAAGTGCCGTCAATGCAAACAATAGGTGACCAATGGCACCCCATACCAGCTGATAGTCCATGCTGCTGCAAAAGTCGTCGAACTGTTCGTGCTGGTTGGTGTTATCTTGCAAAGGGCCCCATCTGCTGACTCAGGGATCGAGACGTGGCTTCACGATCCATTACAGCCATGCGGATAAGATGCCTGTCATCTCGACTGCTAGTGATACGAGGCCGTTGGTATCCAGCACGGCGTTCCATATTACCCTCCTGAATCCACCGATTCCATATTCTGCTAAAAGTCATTGGATCTCGACCAACGCGAGTAGCAATGTCACGATACGATAAACCGCAATCGTGATACGCTACAATCCGACTTTTATCAAAGACGGAAACGTGATGGTTCGCATTTCTCCGCCTTACACGAGTCATCGCAACAACGTTTCACCAGGCAACGCCGGTCAACTGCTGTTTGTGTATGAGAAATCGGTTGGAAACTTTCCACATGTCATCACGTTGCAGATGTCGCCACTGGCGCCAACCTTGTGTGAATGCTCTGAAAAACTAATCATTTGCACATCACGGCATCTTCTTCCTGTCGGTTAAATTTCGCGTCTGTAGTACGTCAAACTCCGTGGTGTAGCAATTTTAATGGCCAGTAGTGTAGTAATATTCCTGAAGTGACATGTTGACGACAACTTAAGACTTGAATCCGATGGACCACCTTTAGGATTTAGATCACTGACTTCGCTCCAGATCCCAAGGTGCCAACGTCTGCCTTCTCTAGTTTCGGCTCTTGAAGAAGAAAGGACTGCCATTCCTCCACAGACATTCACACATCTCTCTGAATGTGTTCAAGCCCTCATAAAGGTGAAGCGTGGAAATGTCCACTAACTGCTCTCCGGATACTTTTGAGCGGAAAGTGTCCTTACGGCAATTGAACGTATACCTACGGGAGTGGAAGCTGTCATCAAGGCAAAGGGAGGGCCATCACCATATTGAATTCCAGCATTACCGTTGGAGGACGCCACGAAATTGTAAGTGATTTTCAGCCAGGTGTCCGGATACTTTTGTCCGCATAGTGCATTTGCACTTATACAGTTTAAATCTGTGTTTGCCTTGATCACAAATATTTTATTAATTTCCTGACGTGTATCAAAGACTGGCTATCTTCATAGGGACCATTCGAAGAGGTTGAGGGGGGGGGGGGGGGGGTTGCTTTGGGGAAGGAGACCAGACAGCGAGGTCATCGGTCTCATCGGATTAGAGAAGGATGGGGAAGGAATTCGGCCGTGCGCTTTCAAAGGAACCGTCTCGGCATTTAGGAAAAACACGGAAAACCTAAATCAGGATGGCCGGACGCGGGATTGAACCGTCGTCCTCCCGAATGCGAGTCCAGTGTCTAACCACTGCGCCACCTCGCTCGGTTTCGAAGAGGTGTAAGAACCCTTACGTACATAAACGTTTTAAGGATTTAAATTTTCTACATAGCATGAACTAAATTCGATACAATGTATCTTCTTTACTATTTTATTCTTTACTTTTATTTCATTTCCCAGCAAAGGGCGAAGGTGCGGGCTGACAGAGGATAAAACCGCTCCTTGGCCAAAAGTTGTATATTATCTGAAGACGTTTCGAAATGCATGAAAACAGAGGTTAACAAATACTGTTTTTGCAAAAACACATTGATGGACAATTTTTTGGGTTCTGACATTTCAGTTAAAATTCAATCAAAAATAATAATATAACGTTGATTCTAGTGGTGCATGAATACGACCACGATCATGACGGAGCTCGATTGATGTCTACGGTGTATTTTGGAACACAGGTGCAGACTAAAGGTCGTTAATGGGGAAGATGGAGGAGACGAAGATGGAGGGTTTGTGTGAAGTTACGTTGTGACTAGAACTGGGAAGGATATATTTTTATGTACGTTTGAAGGTGGGGATATCAAGTCGCCAACTAATTGTTAAAATTCTTGGTAAAACCTTCAGCTTTCATTTATTTTGCGCAATTTGCTAATAGCTAAGCTTGATAATGGCCACAAATTTCAGTGGAGGTGTAATAAAGATGTAGCGGCCCAGCGGAGTACCTAGACTGGTGATTGGTGGAGAAGATATTGGATGCCAGGATTAGGTGCTGCGATTAATGTATTCGGACCGAAGACGCTCCAAGATGACAAGAAGGAGTGAAAAGTGGCTGAGGTGGTATAGGGCTCGAGTTTGGAAAGTTATCCGGATGCAAAAGGCGAGGCGGAGTGTATGTCTTTCTATGATTTACGGGATTTGTAAAATTTAGATGAGATAGACATCCAATGTTTACGTTGGAATGCGGAAAATGAGGGGTTAATATGGAAGCGTAATGGTAGAAAGGTGTACACCCCAGCTGTGACCCATTTGTATTTTTTAGTAGTTTTATTCGTGCCTTTTCTGTCAAGGTCTGGTGTTAAATACGAGGGCAGTTCAATAAGTAATGCAAAACATTTTTTTTCTGAAACAGGGGTTGTTTCATTCAGCATTGAAATACATCAGGTTATTCCCCAATCTTTTAGCTACACAAAACTATTTTTCAACGTAATCTCCATTCGATGCTACGGCCTTACGCCACCTTGAAATGAGGGCCTGTATGCCTGCACGGTACCATTCCACTGGTCGATGTCGGAGCCAACGTCGTATTGCATCAATAACCTTTTTATCATCCGCGTAGTGCCTCCCACGGATTGCGTCCTTCATTGGGCCAAACATATGGAAATCCGACGGTGCGAGATCGGGGCTGTAGGGTGCATGAGGAAGAACAGTCCACTGAAGTTTTGTGAGCTCCTCTCGGGTGCGAAGACTTGTGTGAGGTCTTGCGTTGTCATGAAGAAGGAGAAGTTCGTTCAGATTTTTGTGCCTACGAACACGCTGAAGTCGTTTCTTCAATTTCTGAAGTGTAGCACAATACACTTCAGAGTTGATCGTTTGACCATGGGGAAGGACATCGAACAGAATAACCCCTTCAGCGTCCCAGAGGACTGTAACCATGACTTTACCAGCTGAGGGTATGGCTTTAAACTTTTTCTTCGTAGGGGAGTGGGTGTGGCGCCACTCCATTGATTGCCGTTTTGTTTCACGTTCGAAGTGATGAACCCATGTTTCATCGCCTGTAACAATCTTTGACAAGAAATTGTCACCCTCAGCCACATGACGAGCAAGCAATTCCGCACAGATGGTTCTCCTTTGCTCTTTAAGGTGTTCGGTTAGACAACGAGGGACCCAGCGGGAACAAACCTTTGAATATCCCAACTGGTGAACAATTGTGACAGCACTACCAACAGAGATGTCAAGTTGAGCACTGAGTTGTTTGATGGTGATCCGTCGATCATCTCGAATGAGTGTGTTCGCACGCTCCGCCATTGCAGGAGTCACAGCTGTGCACGGCCGGCCCGCACGCGGGAGATCAGACAGTCTTGCTTGACCTTGCGGCGATGATGACACACGCGCTGCCCAACGACTCACCGTGCTTTTGTCCACTGCCAGATCACCGTAGACATTCTGCCAGCGCCTATGAATATCTGAGATGCCCTGGTTTTCCGCCAAAAGAAACTCGATCACTGGCCGTTGTTTGCAACGCACATCCGTTACAGACGCCATTTTAACAGCTCCGTACGGCGCTGCCACCTGTCGGAAGTCAATGAAACTATTCGAGACGAAGCGGGAATGTTTGAAAATATTCCACAAGAAATTTCCGGTTTTTTCAACCAAAATTGGCCGAGAAAAAAAAATGTGTTGCATTACTCATTGAACTGCCCTTGTAGTTTACTATTTTAGCCGCAAGGATATGTTGTACAATGTATCTAGTCACGCTTGCTTATAACCTGAAAAATACTTGGAGTTGTCTATAGACAATCTTCGGATAGCTGCGCAAATAGGAGTTAATATCACAATAACACTGAAGTACACTACTGGCCAAAATTGCTGCACCATGAAGAAATTTAACCGACAGGAAGAAGATGCATGCTGTGACATGCAAATAATTAGCTTTTCAGAGCATTCACACAAGGTTGGCGCTGGTAGCGACACCTACAACGTGCTGACATGAGAAAAGTTTCTAACCGATTTCTCATACACAAACAGCAGTTGACCGGCGTCGCCTGGTGAAACGTTGTTGTGATGCCTCGTGTAAGGAGGATAAAGGCGTACCATCACGTTTCCGACCTTGATAAACGTCGGATTGTAGCCTATCGCGATTGCGGTTTATCGTATCGTGACATTGCTACTCGCGTTGGTCGAGATTCAATGACCTTTATCAGAATATGGAATCTGTGGGTTCAGGAGGGTAATACGGAACGCCGTGCTAAATCCCAACGGCCTCGTATTACTAGCAGTCGAGATGACAGGCATTTTATCCGCATGGCTGTAACGGATCGTGCAGCCACGTCTCGATCCCTGAGTCAACAGATGGGGACGTTTACAGGACGACAACCATCTGCACGAACAGTGCGACGACGTTAGCAGCAGCATGAATTATTAGCTCGGAGACCATGGCTGCGGTTACCCTTGACCCTGCATCACAGATAGGAGCGCCTGCGATGGTGTACTCAACGACGAACCTGGGTGCACGAATGGCAAAACGTCACGTTTTCGGATGAATCCAGGTTCTGTTTACAGCATCATGATGGCAGCATCCATGTTTGGCGACATTGCTGTGAACGCACATTGGAAGCGTGTATTCGTCATCGCCATACTGGCATATCACCCGGCGTGATGGTATGGGGTGCCATTGGTTACATGGCTCAGTCATTTCTTGTTCGCCTTGACGGCACTTTGAACAGTGGACGTTACATTTCAGATGTGTTACGGCCCGTGGCTCTACCCTTCATTCGATCCCTGAGAAACCCTGCTGGGGGACAGAAAAAGCAAAAATTACAAGTTGATCTGGAAGAATTCAGCGATTTAACGGTTTAAACGTCGGTTATTTCCGCTAGGATTCAGTCCACTTTCAAAGGTGGCTTCTCTAAGAAGTGAACCAGAGAAAAATATAGAGTATACACGTTCAGTGCAAGGGAAGTCTGCTAAAGTTCTAGGACATGTACACTGAGACATGGAAAGAGTTTGGTAACTGTTTCTTCTAGCATCTGTTGCTACACAGAAGTGAGAGCTCGATAATAGGTAAGAAAGTCAGCGGTTACAAGTGACGGATAATTGATATGGTGAAGTGTCACCAGAACTTGTGAAAGTGATAGTAAAATAAGTTCTACTGTATATCCCATAGGAAGGAAAGAAAAACAAGAAGGAACGATGAAGTCAGAGGTATACAAACTGACAATATTTTCGTAGAAGAAAAATCCTTGAATAATGCAGAGGTTTACAGAAATTATCTAGTGACTGCAGTAACAACCTCCAAACATTAAACGATGACGATGGTGATGACTATGATAATTGACGTCGACAGTATCATTCGATGAGCAACCAATTTAGATAGACAAGTATCTAGAGGAAATTGTCTTTGACAAGGTTGAGAAAAATCGTGAACTTCGTAATCGTGGTGGTCGAAATCAGATTTCAGATCCACTTCTGTTAAATAGGTGCACAATGTCTTAATAACTGCTCAACGTCTATGAGTTTACAGCTGAGAGTGCAGTTAGTTTCTAAACAAACATGTTATTACTATGATTTACGAGAAGCTATGGTCGTGTCTCAGGAGAGACAAATCCGAAGTAGAACTTATATGATTTAGAAAAAGAGTCTGGCTTGAGCAAGTGCAGTAGCACATTACTAATATTGATCGAAAACTTAGCCCTAATAACTTACGCTCAATATAAGTAACCAGCCACTTTCAGTAATGCTATTTACTCATGTAAATAGTCCACTGTCGATGCTGAACCTTCACCGGGACACTCTATAAGAGAAAATAAGAAGATTGCGTTTCCTCAAAGTATAATCCATTCTCAAGACGTATTTGAATAAAAAGTAAGCTTCATCTGAATATGAACTCCCACGTCTTGTTCTTAAATGGTAGGGGACTCGTTTCTGTACTACCATATATGGTAGGTGGTTTCCGAAGCCGTATTGAAAAAGCTGGCATTACTTGTCATCAGTTTCTGCACCGTCAGCCAACATAGCAACTACCCTTGTAGCCCTTTCTGTACCTAGCTGGTGAGCACTTGTGACATTTGTCAGCCAAGCTGCCTGTGTTTTTTCATGAACCAGAGGCCACGTGTTAGTAAAATGTCATAGCATATTTCTGCCCTAATGAACCAGTTTAGTTCATTAATTAATTATTCTCTTTTTAAAAATATGTGTGATGCGTCACTGCAGAGAGCAGAAAAGTACCAGAATACACGCTGCGTGACACTGAATAAATGGCCAGTGGCTACGTTACGCCGACGAGCCGCGTCGCTGAGGCAACAAATAAAAGCTTGTTACGCTGACAACGTCATACGCACAGAAAAAAGTACAAAATATGTTCCTTGTTACAAAGCGTAACGTCGCAAAGCGCATTTGAACCGAGCAACGGTCGTTCCTCCGGATATTTTCATCTACCGCTACACTCACTTGTGATGAACACGTTACCGACAACTAATTTTCAACGTATTCGCCACTGGTATTGTAAGTTTTGAAGTATATACCCAACACGTTGTTAGCACTATAACTTAACGAGGGGAGCAGAATACGATTCGGTGGAGAGTCATAAATGCAATAGTATCCAGTGCAGAAATACAAAAAGTTTTCGTTTTTTGGTCCACAGCTTCCCTATAAAAAGCTGTAACTGAGAATCTGGGACAAGAATAAACGTGTTCTGTGACACTGAGCTTACACATTCAGTTTACACAGCAACAAATGTTTTCATCATTTAAGATGGAGGTATATGGTACGATTCAGGAAGTAGTGGATTCTTTGTTAGCGAATGCAGCAATGATATATTTTGAAAGTCAAACATCCAACATGCACACACACTGTTTTTATGATTCCAGGCTCATAACTATTTGGAAATCAACTTGGTTACCTTTTTGGGCACAAAAATTCGACGAAGATTTTGGCTCAACACTGGTGAATTACTTTAAGTGATGTTTCTCTGTTAAAGTTTGTTGCAATACCAATAAGAAACTCAGACTTGTTGCAGATACTCTAGGTGGATGATCAACGGCTAACAAAATCTGTGACAGCAGAAAATACAAGATGCTGTAATTATTCATATTTGGCATCATTCATAATATGAGTTTCGGAGCGTTATATCCCCATAATCAGATGGATTTTCCTTGATCAACAAGACAAGGACGAATTGAAGGTACGAATTCTTGTGGTCAGCCAAACAGACTGTCTTTCAGTGGTCACAGTTTGCTTTACCAGTCGTACGTGCGGTAAATACACCATCTAAAAGTCTAGGACAAGCTGTTTTCATGCGAGTAAATATTTTCACGGCTATCAAAAATTCATATCGTGTCCTATGTTTTTATAAACATTGTTGTTGTTGTTGTTGTTGTGGTCTTTAGTCGTAAGACTGGTTTGATGCAGCTCTCCATGTTACTCTATCCTGTGCAAGCTTCTTCATCTCCCAGTACCTAATGAAGCCTACATCCTTCTGAATCTGCTTAGTGTATTCGTCTCTTGGTCTCCCTCTACGATTTTTACCCTTCACGCTGCCCTCCAATACTAAATTGGTGATCCCTTGATAAACATTAGAAAGAAAATTTACTAACTACTGATAGGCACAAAAGTTTTCTTTAATGAATTACTAGCCAAATATTTTCACAATTTCACACTCAGTACAAAATTCTTTCGTTTTAGTTTCTAACGCTGAAACTGTCAAACGTATAACGTGGCTGTAACTGAATTTCCGCTAAGTGAGAGGGTCCCCACAAAAAACGAGTTATCCTAGGACAACCTAACATTGTGGAAAAATTTTTAAGAACGTTTGTAAGAGAAATAAGGAATCGACCTTTGAAAGAAACGTATGTTAATTTCAATATGATAGGGTCAAAATATGGTGACCTTGGTTATTATGCATATTTAATGGACGGCCGGTCGAAAAGCGCTGCGATCAGTTGTGAAGTATTATTCGTACAAACTTCGTTGTACTAATTAGAGCAGACTTTATTCTTACGTTTTTTTCAAGGCTTGAAGTTGACATTTCGCCTTGGAAAGTTTTGTAGTGTTATGAAGCACCCTTAAAGCTCACTTCGATAATGACTACTCACAATTGTCGCATTGGGGATCGTCACCGCCAACGAACGTTCGTGAAGTTCCTTTGCATAGTGAATACGAAACTGCTTGGTGTGGCTTCAGGGCACAGTTCATGATTGGCCTATTTTTCTTTGAGGAGCTTGGCCTCCCAAGGACATGCAACGTGAACGGCAAATATTACTGTTATCTTCTTCGCCACATGTGGCCCCTGCTCTACTGGGGATAGTGCTTTGTACCTAACTGTTCTGATCACTCGTGAGGTCACTCGGTTACTCCGTATCACCTTTGAAGAACAATGGAATCATTCGTCGCTTATCCCAAAACACCAAGATCGCCAGATTTTAATCGTCTCATGTGGAAATTAAAATGTGTTTCTCTCAGTGACTTATCATTATTTCTATTCCGCATCTTGTTACAAATACACTCCTGGAAATGGAAAAAAGAACACATTGACACCGGTGTGTCAGACCCACCATACTTGCTCAGGACACTGCGAGAGGGCTGTACAAGCAATGATCACACGCACGGCACAGCGGACACACCAGGAACCGCGGTGTTGGCCGTCGAATGGCGCTAGCTGCGCAGCATTTGTGCACCGCCGCCGTCAGTGTCAGCCAGTTTGCCGTGGCATACGGAGCTCCATCGCAGTCTTTAACACTGGTAGCATGCCGCGACAGCGTGGGCGTGAACCGTATGTGCAGTTGACGGACTCTGAGCGAGGGCGTATAGTGGGCATGCGGGAGGCCGGGTGGACGTACCGCCGAATTGCTCAACACGTGGGGCGTGAGGTCTCCACAGTACATCGATGTTGTCGCCAGTGGTCGGCGGAAGGTGCACGTGCCCGTCGACCTGGGACCAGACCGCAGCGACGCACGGATGCACGCCAAGACCGTAGGATCCTACGCAGTGCCGTAGGGGACCGCACCGCCACTTCCCAGCAAATTAGGGACGCTGTTGCTCCTGGGGTATCGGCGAGGACCATTCGCAACCGTCTCCATGAAGCTGGGCTACGGTCCCGCACACCGTTAGGCCGTCTTCCGCTCACGCCCCAACATCGTGCAGCCCGCCTCCAGTGGTGTCGCGACAGGCGTGAATGGAGGGACGAATGGAGACGTGTCGTCTTCAGCGATGAGAGTCGCTTCTGCCTTGGTGCCAATGATGGTCGTATGCGTGTTTGGCGCCGTGCAGGTGAGCGCCACAATCAGGACTGCATACGACCGAGGCACACAGGGCCAACACCCGGCATCATGGTGTGGGGAGCGATCTCCTACACCGGCTGTACACCACTGGTGATCGTCGAGGGGACACTGAATAGTGCACGGTACATCCAAAGCGTCATCGAACCCATCGTTCTACCATACCTAGACCGGCAAGGGAACTTGCTGTTCCTACAGGACAATGCACGTCCGCATGTATCCCGTGCCACCCAACGTGCTCTAGAAGGTGTAAGTCAACTACCCTGGCCAGCAAGATCTCCGGATCTGTCCCCCATTGAGCATGTTTGGGACTGGATGAAGCGTCGTCTCACGCGGTCTGCACGTCCAGCACGAACGCTGGTCCAACTGAGGCGCCAGGTGGAAATGGCATGGCAAGCCGTTCCACAGGACTACATCCAGCATCTCTACGATCGTCTCCATGGGAGAATAGCAGCCTGCATTGCTGCGAAAGGTGGATATACACTGTACTAGTGCCGACATTGTGCATGCTCTGTTGCCTGTGTCTATGTGCCTGTGGATCTGTCAGTGTGATCATGTGATGTATCTGACCCCAGGAATGTGTCAATAAAGTTTCCCCTTCCTGGGACAATGAATTCACGGTGTTCTTATTTCAATTTCCAGGAGTGTATTTACACATCGTTTCACTGTCCTGTGATCACTCGTTTTTCATGGAGTATTGGTGTCACTGGACCACAAGATGTAAGATACAGTACATCTTTTAACGAGATCTCGGATATCGCATAGTTTTAGTCATCAGCTGCATTACGAAGCACTTATGCTTTATTTCTTTTAGTCATTCAGTTAATTTTACACCATCCTATATTTTTCCTCGTCTCATGCTGATGTTTTTCATCCTAAAATATCTACTACACTAAACAACTTTCTAAACTGTTCTAATAAATCGCGAAATTCTGTGCCCCTAATATTCACCTCTCGTGCAGCTCTTTCCAGTGCCAAATATTCTATGGTACTTTGATAGGCGGTCTACTATCTGTTACCTACAACGCTGAGAGCTATTCTCAGGCTTCCCTCTTCGACTACTGTTTCTGAAATGTCATCTACTACATAAATACCCATATTCCAATTTCAAACCTTTCCCCGCTCGAGGCAGAATTGTCGACATCTCTATTTCCCTGTCAAAAATGGAGAATGATAGATGAGTGGAGATGCAAAGCATTCAAAATGCCACTATTTCGCAAAACGCATTTTCAGTGTTACTTTGTTCTTGTTACTGTTTTGTATGTCCCTAAATATGTTCCAAGTGTCAAATAATGCAGAAAGTATAATAAAAACAACTCTAAAAGTTCTTATTGGTTGCAGAAAAAAGTCCCGTAGCTGTCTTTGCAAAATCTTTTATTTCCACTTTGACAACATGTTTCGGGTCCACCCCACCGTTTGGTTACATGTTAGTAATTAAAATTTGGGATTGCAAACCTTCTCATAACACAAATGCAAATCTACATAACTGCAAGGCTCACAAAAGTACAAAAACAATATAAACCGAAGATGTCAAAATAGGCGGAAATGTACATACCATAACAATTATTTAAGCTCAAGGGGCAGTTGTAAATGCTGTGCATCAAGAAATGCATATGGTATATCAGGTGCAATAACTTTCCACAATCAATAACCCTCCACTCACACAGACAGAAACCAAATATACCCGACCCAGAGCTGCAGTTATCGCGCGCTGTACTCAACAGAGGCCACCTTGAGCTTAACACGAGGACTGGTAGCGGATTCGCTAGTATTATAAAGAAATGTAATACAAGTTGTATATACAGATTCCTAACAGTCAAAAGGTAAAGCTCCGAGGCATAAGAACGTGTAAAATATGATCAGCAAAAATTACGTATGTGAAAATTACAGCATACAAAAGAACTCAAAATTGCGGCAACTGAAGACATTATCAAAAATATGAAAATATCACTGTCTTATTACATTGACCTGCTCATAAAGTAATCGGTAATGGGAGCGCAGTCTATGAACTAAAATTTCTAGGTCCTCAAAAATACCCAAATAAAACACCTTTATTATCGCAAGGAAGAACCTGTAACTTGTTTTCGATTTCATGAAGTTGATGACTGCACTGGTGCCTAGGCACTGCCACACTAGGATAACCGTGTTTCCTATGTCGCGTTCTAAACGCAGTCCCAGTGTATCCCATGTAAAACTTGTCACAAGCTCCACGATTAATCCTATAGACCCCCGACTGCCAAACTTGTTAACAGGCTGTTTATAGCAAGTCGGAGGAGCTTCCTCAATTTGTTAAAAGCATTGAGACTCATCATCATGCTATGGTTTTTAAACTCATTACTAATCCATAGAGGGTGCGGTGCAACATACGTCTTCGTTCTTTACTCCGCTCCCTTCGAGAGTCTGTTAAAGAATTTTTCCACCTATTTTTCTAATGTCTCTTTCTCTAAATCCATTTGCAATGGAAAGGCGCAGTGTCTTATTCATCAGTAAGTTGCTTACGAAGTTGACGTCATTCAAGAACTCAAGATCCGGCTACTTCTTGAACATCAATCTAAACTGACAAACACGAACACCACCATCCACAATCTATAGAACCACTCATTGGCACACAAGTAAGCAAGCTTAAGATTCATGATTCACGGATTAAACTGGACATCCACAAGCAACAGGCAACATATTAAAGAAATAAGAACTTCAAACAGGGTGTTGGACAGACAACATAAAACCAAAAAATCTCAGAATACGGGTAACATCCACGGATAAGTTCAGCAGATCAGGCATATAAGAGCTCATATGAAACACCTGTCAGTCACTATGCACATGACAAACACGAAGGGACTTTGAAACAAGATATTCAGAACTATTCAGGGATCTGAAAAGTAATAGCTCCCATAGCGCATTTACTGGCCTCATAATAACCCGTAACCACCACCGAATTAAAATAGAAACGGATTTAGAAATACTAAACTCTAGCTACAGTCTATAACATAAACTAACAATAGAAGAAAACTAACACATACAGAAAGCACTAGAATGAGGAAACCAGGTTATAAATGAATACAACACACTATGCAAAGACAAATCGTTTAGCACATTAAAGGAACTTCACAGAAAAGACAACACAAACAGCTAAAAAGCCCAAACACACACACACACACACACACACACACACACAGGGAATGGGACAGCAACATGGTTTACATTGTGTTTTGACAAAGCGAAAAGTGATTGTTACAAACAAAATTGTGCAAAAATGTGTAGTATTAGTATGTGGTTCTGAATAAAGAAAAAGCACCTACCAACGCAAATTTTAAGTAACAGCACATTCAAGTGCGAAATATCTTGACAAAACGAGATAACGTTTAAACATAAAGTGATGTGTTAACTCGCCAACCAAATTCACATTAACGTAATTTGGTTTCAAATGACAGGCTACCGATACATGATCATGTACAAATGGCCCTGCTTAACCGTGTAATGCTAAATTTAGGAGATAACAACTGTCTTTATACCTAATTTTCGTAGATTAGTCATCATTTAAAATACGTTCAAATTTCACAAATTTGAATAAAGCAAACCCACTCATGATGGCACATAAGTGATCAAACATGTTTCTGTCACATGTAAAAATAATGTTTTGTGTAACAAATAGATGTTATACTCAATAACTTTAACTGAAAACATGGCAAATGTCATAGCAGCAAATCCTAATGATGATTAGCGTTGATTAGTTTCGGAAAATAACACACAAGTTTCTAATGAGTGGGCACAGATTTTTAGGCTGCGACAGAGATTTTACAGTTATAGAGAAACAAAGAAAGGCACGCAAGGCATTCGTTCCGTGAGATTTATAAAAGAGTGTCATCTAAAGCTATGCATCCGTTCAATGCAGTTCCAACGCATACAACCGACATTTTTATTTTAAAAGTGATGCCGAATCACCGCTGTCAATGCAAGTGTGTAATACCTCCAAAGTGTCTCATACTCATCCATCTCAAACAGTTGTATAAAAATTCTTACTGTCAAACATAAAAATGGAAAAAAGATTAAAGTATTCAAAAGAGGGAAGACGATGGCGGTTGTATTTCATGCTGTACTTCATATCAAAGACCAGTCTTGTTTATCAGATGCAGAACAGAAAGACTTGTTGACAATGTTGCCATTACTTCCTCAAAAGCACAGGGAGCCGTACAGTAAACTTTGTAATATCTGATCCCAAGAACGGGGTTGTGTTTAAAGAAGAAGTCAGAACTGGGAGATTATTTTTCTTAAATTTAATTTAGTGATTCTTTTATGAAATAGATAGTGCCTCATTATTAATGACAGCTGAGGTAAAAACTTTGGTACTGGCACTTGGAATGAGTCAATTTCCTGGTATAGAATTTAGAAGGTTCTTAATAAATTACTTATTTTCTAATTCCTCTTATAATTTATTCAGTGATGAGGTAGTCAGCATTATTCTATGGTATCAGAATAAACTGTGAATCTTTGCATACATGTAATTAATGTGCCATGAGAGAAAGACTGGTTTTGGATCACCCTGGCAGATGTAATATTTGTCACTTTAAAACTTATCTGTCTCCTCTCTTCATTTGAGTTTTTTCCCGAATCTGTAGCAATCTGCTTCGTATATTCTTCGTTGATTTGATGACCCTGTGTTATGTTGCATCGTGGCTAGGAGGATTCTGTCACCACTGAGTCTCCCTTAGTTCACAGGATTCTGCATTTCTTTCACCTTTGCCTTTATGTCTTTAAGCTTTAGCATGAGTGTTTATTTCACAGTTCTACGTATGGGGAAGCAAGTATAGGCACCCAAACTCAGCTGTGATATAGCAATCTAAAACAAAACCAAACTTCGGGATCGTGTCCTGAAGACCACGCAATTGCGACCGGTCGCGTCATCCTCTGCCATTTGGCTTCATGAGGTTGCATTATGGAAAGTCATGGGGTCAGCACACCATTCCCCAGGACGTTCTCTCACTCAAATAAGTCCTCAATTGGCATCACGAAGTTGAGTGCACCTTGGTGCAGCCTTCCCACTAAAGAGAAATCCATTGTAGTACCGGATAGCCATCTACACTGACCACTCAGCTACGAGGCGGACGCTGATACGCTAGGGCATTTTGTATTCTGTCCTCACCGCCCGACAACGTTGATTTCGTTGCCTCATGCAGTCTGCGCCCAACCCATAAGCATTACGTCACCTTCACTCCACAATCATTGTTAATAACGGTAAAATTAAAGATCCTGTTTACGGGTACGCCGATGACACATGTATGTCACATGATTTTTTTGGTTATGGCAGGTGTCAAAGGACCATTATCTCCACTTGCAACTCCGAACGAGTGGCAATTATGAACAGCGATTTATAAAAATAAATAACTTTGCAGTCAGAAGACGACCATGATGTCATTTACAAAATTTAACATGACTTTTAACCCTAGCTATGAGAATTTAATCATCTGTTAGACAGCGGATTTTCCACACTTTAATGATCCTTTACTAAGGAATGACGAGTTACGTTTGAAGTTCTCTAACGCTATAGATACTGCAATAAGGAATAGCGCAGTAGGCAGTACAGTTGAAGATGAATGGACATCTCTAAAAAGGGCCATCACAGAAGTTGGGAAGGAAAACATAGGTACAAAGAAGGTAGCTGCGAAGAAACCATGGGTAACAGAAGAAATACTTCAGTTGATTGATGAAAGGAGGAAGTACAAACATGTTCCGGGAAAATCAGGAATACAGAAATACAAGTCGCTGAGGAATGAAATAAATAGGAAATGCAGGGAATGTAAGACAAAATGGCTGCAGGAAAAATGTGAAGACATCGAAAAAGATACGATTGTCGGAAGGACAGACTCAGCATACAGCAAAGTCCAAACAATCTTTGGTGACATTAAAAGCAACGGTGGTAACATTAAGAGTGCAACGGGAATTCCACTGTTAAATGCAGAGGAGAGAGCAGATGGGTGGAAAGAATACATTGAAAGCCTCTATGAGGGTGAAGATTTGACTGATGTGATAGAAGAAGAAACAGGAGTCGATTTAGAAGAGATAGGGGATCCAGTATTAGAATCGGAATTCAAAAGAGCTTTGGAGGACTTACGGTCAAATAAGGCAGAAGGGATAGATAACATTCCATCAGAATTTCTAAAATCATTGGGGGAAGTGGCGTTATACCATCTGACTTTAGGAAAAGCATCATCCACACAATTCCGAAGACGGCAAGAGCTGACAAGTGCGAGAATTATCGCACAATCAGCTTAACAGCTCATGCATCGAAGCTGCTTACAAGAATAATATACAGAAGAATAGAAAAGAAAATTGAGAATGCACTAGGTGACGATCAGTTTGGCTTTGGGAAAAGTAAAGGGACGAGAGAGGCAATTCTGACGTTACGGCTAATAATGGAAGCAAGGCTAAAGAAAACTCAAGACACTTTCATAGGATTTGTGGACCTGGAAAAAGCGTTCGACAATATAAAATGGTGCAAGCAGTTCGAGATTCCGAAAAAAGTAGGGGTAAGCTATAGGGAGAGACGGATCATATACAATACGTACAACAACCAAGAGGGAATAATAAGAGTGGAAGACCAAGAACGAAGTGCTCGTATTAAGAAGGGTGTAAGACAAGGCTGTAGCCTTTCGCCCCTACTCTTCAATCTGTACATCGAGGAAGCAATGATGGAAATAAAAGAAAGGTTCAGGAGTGGAATTAAAATACAAGGTGAAAGGATATCAATGATACGATTCGCTGATGACATTGCAATCCTGAGTGAAAGTGAAGAAGAATTAAATGATCTGCTGAACGGAATGAACAGTCTAATGAGTACACAGTATGGTTTGAGAGTAAATCGGAGAAAGACGAAGGTAATGAGAAGTAGTAGAAATGAGAACAGCGAGAAACTTAACATCAGGATTGATAGTCACGAGGTCAGTGAAGTTAAGGAACTCTGCTACCTAGGCAGTAAAATAACCAATGACGGACGGAGCAAGGAGGACATCAAAAGCAGACTCGCTATGGCAAAAAAGGCATTTCTGGCCAGGAGAAGTCCACTAATATCAAATACCGGCTTTAATTTGAGGAAGAAATTTCTGAGGATGTACGTCTGGAGTACAGCATTATATGGTAGTGAAACATGGACTGTGGGAAAACCGGAACAGAAGAGAATCGATGCATTTGAGATGTGGTGCTATAGACGAATGTTGAAAATTAGGTGGACTGATAAGGTAAGGAATGAGGAGGTTCTACGCAGAATCTGGGAGGAAAGGTATATGTGGAAAACACTGATAAGGAGAAGGGACAGGATGATAGGCCATGTGCTAAGACATGAGGGAATGACTTCCATGGTACTAGAGGGAGCTGTAGAGGGCAAAAACTGTAGAGGAAGACAGAGATTGGAATACGTCAAGCAAATAATTGAGGACGTAGGTTGCAAGGGCTACTCTGAGATGAAGAGGTTAGCACAGGAAAGGAATTCGTGGCGGGCCGCATCAAACCAGTGAGTAGACTGAAATTATGGTAATTTTCAGGCAAGGCCCCTGAAGAGGACCATCAGTTGGAACTCATACAGATACACTGTTTCTTCAAGTACTTCTTAGGTGGTAGCCTGACAAGTAGTGAGCTTGCTAGTTATGGACAGCAAGAGAGCTGCTAACCTCTGTACGCCGGAGAATAGAACATAAAATATTTCGTCATTACCAGTTTCTCTGGTAAAAACTACTTCACCAGTTTATTGTTGATATCACTTATTTTTATTTGTCCCTGCAACACTTCTTTCACGTGTCGGCTGCACTTTCAGACGGCGAATGAATTTTCTAAAACAGTTCTCTGATGTGATCCTATTATGCAGCTAGGATGTAAATTTGCACCTGAGGAATAATATCTTGAAAATTCAGTCTTTGATTGTAATTAGTCTCCATCCCCTCGATTTTTGAACATGTTTAGGTATGCGTGGTTCCAGACCGGATAAACCACAGAAAAACCTGATAAATGTGAACCTCCTGTTAGTTTTTGCTTTTAATATCGCGATACATGCCGTCAATTGTGCAATAATCAGATGTGCATGGTGCACAATGTGTGTGTACGCAGTACTTCTTTGTAATGGATAATCCAACGACCCCTCATTATTGCACTGACTATCAAAGATAATGCAACACAGCCAAAATACTGTAAAATAACAAAGTAGATGTCAAACGAAACAAAACAAACGACAAATAAAACAAAGACCATCAAAAAACAAAACGGGCTTAGCCTCTCACTACTTCCACTTTGGTTATTCCCGGACTCTACATAGAGTGAGACATTGTTTCAATTAAATCCTTCAGGATTATGTTAATACTATAGATTTGTTTCCCTTGAACTATTATTTACTTTGTGAATTACTTTTAACTTTTGTGTACTTTCGCCACAAGGAAAACAATGGAGAACATTATAGCAAAAGTAAACAGTCCTAGGGAACATTGCCTTGCGATCACATGGCAGCCGGTTGGAAGTGGCAACACGGGCAGCCTTGAAACAGCCCGCATCGAATCGAAGGGCTTCGCTGCAGCTCGCTCCACCGACACCGCGGCTCAAATTAATGGCCGAAGTTGCGAGCTCTGGGGGCGGCGATGGCCGCTATCGTCCATCAACTGGGCAGCGCCCTGCCTGCCACGAAACCACGCCGCCCTCTCTCTGCTCTGCAGGTGTTACACAGGGGAGATGGCTTCTGGTGAGCGACTAATAAGTTGTCACCTCTTTAGTGGATTCCCCTCATCAGTGCCACTTGGGAGAAGGGGGAAATAATGACCTCTTCCATCCCAAACCAACTTTAGCATTCTACGGTCATTTTGGCAGTATTAGCAGCTTAAAAGCGTAAACAATCTGAGCTCACCAAGCGCACTGGTTTCACCCTTTTATCAATCCTGAGAGGTCGAACATTGATACACGAAAAATGGATGTTGGAGAAAGTTTGTAACCTCGGCATTCCTCTTTCTAGATGTCCAAATCTCGACTTCCTATGTACGAGGGGCGTTAGATAACTAAATGCACCTTTTTTTATTGGACAGTTTGGGTTGATAAAAATCCAAAGATTGTAGTGCGGCATCTTAGAGTGTCTCGGCTTCAGCCTCGATAGCTTCATGAAGTTCTGGTAGGTGGCGGTTTTATATGCAACCTTCCAAATGGCGTCTACGATAGAGGTACGTTCCGAGCAGACCGCTGCCATGGAGCTTCTTCTGGCGGAGTATCTCAGTTATTGCATAATGTCTACGGAGACCTGACAGTGAACAAAACCACGATGTCGTTGAATAAGGCGTCTGTTATCATCGCAACAAGGACGCGCAAACCTCTCCGATCTCTGGCCGGCTGCACATAGCGGCGACTGGGGTGATGTTGGAACGTGCGGACACTCTCATTGGAAGTGATCGACGGATGCCAATCAAACACCTCGCTCCTCAACTGGACGTCTCTGTTGGTAGTGCTGGCGCTCGTCCACCAGTTGGAGTACTCATAAGTGTATGCACGCTGAGTTCTTCGCCACCTAACAGCAGGTCTTAAAAAGCAACGATGGACCATCTGTGCAGGATTGCTAGAGCGTTGCGAGGTTGATAGTCAGAGGCGAACATCGTCACAGGCGATGGAAGATGGGTTCATCACCTCGAACTAGGAAGAAAATGGCAGCCCACGGAATGGCGGCACACAACCTCTCTTCCAAAGAAGAAGTTCAAAGTCGTTAAAGTAATGGTGACGGTCGTCTGAAGGTGTTATTTTGTTTGATGTCCTACCCCTTGGTGCAACGATCAACTCTGAAGTGTATTGTGCTACTCTCTGGAAACTTTAGGAACTACATGAGCGTTTCCGTCGGCACAAAAATGCAAACGAACTTCTTCTCCATCACAACAGAAGACCTCACACAAATCAGCACACATGAGAGGAGCGTACAAAACTTAATTGGAATGTTCGTCCTGATCCACCCTACAGCTCGGATCTCACATCATCTGACTACCGTCTGTGTGGTCTAACGAAGGATGCACTCAGCGGCAAGCAGTACTTGGATAATAGGGAGGTTATTGTTGTTGCAAGACGATGGCTTCGGCGTCGACCAGTAGAGTGGTACATTGCGGGCATACAAGCCCACCCAGTATGCCATCACACTGAACGAATATTATGTTTAAAAATTGTAGCCGAGTGCGGAATAATGTGATGTATCGGAACTCTGAATAAAACCAACCGGCCTATAGAGAAATAGATGTGTTGCATTACTTACTGAGAGCCCCTCGTGTTATATTTAGGATAAGAGTTAGATAGAGATATGTGGTAATTTACGCGAAATATGTAATACTTCCCTAACATTACAGAAACTCGGCTGCTCACATTACTGAGAAACTGTCTACGAAGAACTACTTTGACAGAAATGGATAGCGTGACACCATGAAGCACCAGTCCGATATATATAAAATAATATGGATATGTCCGTGACGGAACTGGTATTAATTGATCAACTTTCATTCTGTTCGGAAATTATGCCCTTGTTCAACATGTTATGATGTTCAAAAATGGTTCAAATGGCTCTGAGCACTATGGGACTTAACATCTATGGTCATCAGTCCCCTAGAACTTAGAACTACTTAAACCTAACTAACCTAAGGACATCACACAACACCCAGTCATCACGAGGCAGAGAAAATCCCTGACCCCGCCGGGAATCGAACCCTGGAACCCGGGCGTGGGAAGCGAGAACGCTACCGCACGACCACGAGCTGCGGACATGTTATGATGTGCTCCAAACGACACGAATATGGCGTTGTATCATTTATAGTATAGTAGCAGACACTCTCCAACTTTCATAATGAGGAATTGTGTCATGCCTGAAAGAGGCTGTATCAGCTCGTGCACATTGCAGGCTGGAGCAGGCATACGTCTTCGTCTATCACAGATACGCGTTTATGTTCGACAAACAAGGCGACTGGAAAGGCCAGTTAGGGATCCTTAATTTCCTCAAGATGTCTGTAATGTGAATTGTAGTGTGAAGTCTGGCGTTTCTCTGTCTGCGCATACGTTTGATAACATGGTAATGAATATTATGTACATGGGGATTAGTAGGCTATGCTTTCAATCCTTTGTGCGTCTGCATCCGTGAGTTGTTGTCAGAAAGGTCACAGTTCGTAGTAGCTGACGGAATGTCAGCAAGTAAGACGAAAATGATATCTGGCCTTACTCAAGTTATCATTATAGACCGCTCTGCTGTTCTTAAGCAGTCTAACTGACGAGACAATCTGAGCAGCCCTATTAGATTGTTTGCAGATGATGCTGTCATTTACCGCCTGGTAGTCATCAGAAGGTCAAACGAAATTGCAAAATGGCTTAGACAAGCCATGCGTATGGTGTGAAAAGTTTCAATTTACTCTACATAACGGAAAGTGTGAAGACATCCGCAAGAATACTAATGGGAAACCGATAACTCACAAAAATCTCGGAGCAGTCAACAATTAAAACTGGAACGATCACGTAGATAATGTTGGGAGTGTGGAGGACGAGGAGCTACGTTTTATTGGCAGAACTCTTAGAATAAACGACAGATCCACCCAAGAGACGGCCAACAATACGACTGTCTTTCCTCTGTTAGAGTGCTGCTGTGCAATATGGGATACTTACCAAGTACGGTTGACGGATGACATCGAAAAAGTTCAAAGAAGGCCAGCTCGTCTTGTGCAGTGCCACGGCTATGAAACACGGTTTGTGCTGTCAATCATTGAAACCAATGCGTTCTTCGTTGGGGTGAGACATTTCCACGAAATTTCTGTCATCAACTTTCTTCTCTGAATGAAAAAAAAAATATTTTGACACTCACCTACATAATGATAAAGGATCAGCGTAATGAAATGAGAGAAATGAGAACTCGTACGAAAAAATTCAAGCGTTCGCTCTCCGAGAGCGGAGCGGTGGCGAAGTAGTTGTTCCTTGAAACCTCTACCAGGAAATTACACTGAGGTGAAAAAAATCACAGCATATCGATGTGCACGTTTACACATAGTGGTATTATCACGTAGACAAGGTACAAAGGGTCAGTGAATTGTACCCAGATGGTTCATGTGAGAAGCTTTCCGGCGTGATCATTGCCGCACGACGGGAATTAAAAGACGTTGAACGCGGAATGACAGTTGGAGCTAGATGCTCGGAACATATCATTTCGAAAATCGTTATCGAATTCAATATTCTTCGAGCCATAGAGTGTGCCGAGAGAACCAAATTTCAGGCATTACCTCTCACCACGGACAACGCAGTGGCCGACGGCCCTTCACTTAACAACCGAGAGCTGTCGCGTTTGCATAGAGTAGCCCACGGTAACAGAAATGCTGCACTTCATGAAATAACCGCAGAAATCAAAGCGGAATCTAATGAGGAACGTATCGGATAGGTCAGCGCGTTGGGGCCAGCGGCTATGGCAGCAGTCAACCGCCGCGAATGGCATTGGTAACATCACGACACCGCCAGCAGCGCCTCTCCTGGACTCGTGACGATATTGGGTGAAACCTAGACGACTGTAAACCTATGGCCTATGGTCCGATTAGTTGGTAAGACCTGACGGATTCCACCCTCCCCCCCCCCCCCCCCCCCCCACGGTATAGGGACACCGGCACGGTAGCTAAACGTATTCGGTGAGAGAGCTGGCTTGTCTCTGTAATAAAAAACTGAGTGAAGGATCCACAACGACCTTCAACGGATGTCATGTGACGTAAACTAAAACCAAATAAACGAACAATAAGTGACAAAATGAAAAAAAGGAGAAGATAGCATCTTCGGTTCTAAACCCGCCACCCGTTAAAAGAAATGGTTCAAATGGCTCTGAGCACTATGGGACTTAACTTCTGACGTCATCAGTCCCCCAGAACTTAGAACTACTTAAACCTAACTAACCTAAGGACATCACACACATTCATGCCCGAGGCAGGATTCGAACCTGCGACCGTAGCGGTCGCGCGGTTCCAGACTGTAGCGCTTAGAACCGCTCGGCCACCTTTGCCGGCCCACCCCTTAAATTTCTGATTAATGATCAGCACTGGCGGGTGGAGACCTTCGGCACAATAAGTCACTCTCATTCGGGCAACGGCCTTGTCAAAGAGGGCGGAAGAGCGGATAGAGGCTCAGGGCACTATCATGTCCTTGTAATGGCGAACTGTCCGTGAAGGCCGAAGTATCAGCAATGATCAAAGGCATGAGGATGCGGAAGGCAATGGAAAGCACTGCTTTATAGACCCATAACGTGTATCCACAGCACAAGTGGCCTGCAACTGAAAAATCTGAAAAGGCAAATGGAAAGGCTTAATCTAGATATAGTTGGGGTGAGTGAAGTGAAATGGAAAGAAGACAAGTATTTCTGGTCAGATGAGTATAGGGTATTATCAACACCAGCAGAAAATGGTATGACGGGAGTAAGATTCATTATGAATAGGAAGGTAGGGCAGAGAATATGTTACTGTGAACAGGTAAGTGATGGAGTTGTTTCTATCAGAATCGACGACAAACCAACACCGACAACGACAGTTTGGGTATACACGCCGACGTCGCAAGCTGAAGACGAAGAGAAAAAGCATATGAGGATAATTAAGGGGCTCCGGAACGCCCTATACATGTAATGTTAAAATAACGCTTATAAATTTCATCTTTCCTCACAAAGTATTTGAGATAGGAAGTTGAACTTCTTACAGATTATTTATTGGAATATGGGCTACAACTTAACACAGGGATTTTACAAAATTTTAGTTCAGTTATTAAAGATGATTTTTTTTCAATTGTAATGAAAATTCACTACTTTTTTTGCAATTTTTTATTTATATATTCAAAAATATACAGTTTTTTGGAAAAAGGCAGCGTTAAATTATGCAGAAGGTACTGTGTAACATTTACTGAAAGTTTGAAACAAATATGTTTGGAAGATCCTTAGAAAACATGTAATTAGTATGAGAAAATAAAAGTTTTGGGAATCGAGCGATAAAGATTGGATTAACTTTTTAGTGCATTCCAGGTCCATAGGATGGATTATCTTCATCCTCTGCAAACTCCTCCTCCAGCTTTCTCTTGTTCCTCCTCCTGTTTACTCTTGCTTGTATTTCTAGACTCTTTACAGCCCTGTCTGCAGCCCGAAGGCGTTCCTTGTCTAAAGCAAGCATCGCTCGTACCATGTTAGAATGTTATTATTTACAGTAATAACACATACCTTTGGCTTTCCAACATTTCTCCTTTTCTTAAAAGCCTTTGGAGGATTTCTAATAACTTTACTTTTACTCATTATTATACTTCAACAAAACAGAGACTCAAGAAACAGAATTAATTACGAATATTTTCGAGATAACGACAGAGTAAATAAACATGAAACAATCGACATTCACACCAGCGATATATATTGAACCATCACAGGTTAGCCACAACACATACTTTATCTCACATCACTAAAATGTACCTGATGAACACGGACGTTAATAATAACACCATTTGACAGCAGTTTAACAGCGCAACAGTGGGTCACGCTCATGTAGAACACATTTCAAAAAAAAATTTAAAAATAGTTGTAGTCTTCGGAATTGAATAAATTATATATCTATTAAAAGATAATAGTCTGCAGATTCAGAAAACGCAAAAAAGTAAAAATTGAACTTTTCATGATTTTGAGCCTTTCCGGAGCCCCTTAAAGAGTAATACAGTACGTAGATGAATATCTAATAATCATGGGGGACTGGATGCAGTTGTAGGGGAAGGAGCCGAATATGTGCTTGGGACAAAGAATGAGAGGGGAGAAAGACTAATTGAGTTATGTAATAAATTTCGGCTAGTAATGGGGAATACTCTGTTCAAGAATCACAAGAGGAGCAGGTATGCTTGGAAAAGGCCAAGTTATACGGCAAGATATCAGTTAGGTTACATCATGCTCAGGCAGAAATTCCGAAAGTAGATACTGAATTGCAAGGCATACCAAATAACAGATGTAGACTCAGATCATAGTGCAGCAGTGTTGAAGAGTAGGCTGGATTTTAAGAGATTAGTCAGTACGAATCTATACACAAAGAAGACACGGCAAGAAGGAATAGCTCTGTAGGCAGTACAAATAAAGAGGAATGAACATCTTTGAAAATGGTGGTAACATTAAGAGTGCAACTGGAATTCCACTGTTAAATGCAGGTGAGAGTGCGGTTAAGTGGAAAGGGTACATTGAAGACCTCTATGAGGGGGAAGATTTGTCTAATGCGATAGAAGAAGATACAGGAGTCGATTTAGAAGAGATAGGGGATTCAGTATTAGAATCAGAATTTAAGAAAGACTTGGAAGACTCAAGATCAAATAAGGCAGAAGGGATAGATAACATCCTATCAGAATTCCTAAAATCACTGGGGGAAGTGGCAACAAAACGACTATTGACGTCGGTGTGTAGAATGTATGAGTCTGGCGACATACCGTTAGACTTCCGAAAAAATACCATTCACACGATTCCGAGGACTGCAAGTGCTGACAAGTGCGAGATTTATCGCACAATCATCTTAACAGCATCCTAGTTGCTTACAAGAATAGTATACGGAAGACAGGAAAAGAAAACAGAATGTGTTAGGTGAGGATCAGTTTGGCTTTAGAAAACATAAAGACATCAGAGAAGAAATTCTGATGTTGCCGTTGATAATGGAAGCAAGACTAAAGAAAAATCAAGACACGTTCATGGGATTTGTCGACCTGGAACGAGCGTTTGACAATGTAAAGTGCTGCAAGATGTTTGAAATTCTGCGAAAATTGGGGTAAACTATAGGGAGAGACGGGTAATAGACAACATGTACAAGAGCCAAGAGCGAATAATGAGAGTGGTTGACCAAGAACGAAGTACTCGGATTAAAAAGGGTGCAAGACAGGGTTGTAGTCTTTCCCTCCTACCGTGCAATCTGTACATCGAAGAAGCCTTTATGGAAAAAAAAGCAAGGTTCAGGAGTGGAATCAAAATTGAAGGTGAAAGGATATCAATTATACTATTCGCTGATGACATTGCTATCTTGAGTGATCGTGAAGAAGAATTACATGATCTGCTGAATGGAATGAACAGTTTAATAAGTACAGAGCATGGATAGAGAGTAAATCGAAGAAAGACGGAGGTAATGAGAAGTAGTAGAAATGAGTACAGCGAGAAACTGGACATCAGGATTGATGGTAACGAAGTAGATGAAGTTAATGAATTCTGCTACCTAGGAAGCAAAATAACTATTCACGGACAGAGCAAGGATGACATCAAATGCCGACCATCGCTGGCAAAAAGAGCATTCTAGTAGTATCAAACACAGGCCTTTATTTGAGGAAGAAATTTCAGAGAATGTACATCTGGAGCACAGCAATGGATAGATGTGAAACATGGACTGTAGGAAAACTGAAGCCGAAAAGAATCGAAGAATTTCAGCTGGGGTGCTACAGACGAATGTTGAAAATTATGTGGACTCATAAAGTACGGAATGAGGAGGTTCTGCGCAGAATCGGACAGGAAAGGAATAAGTGGAAGACACTGACAAGGAGAAGGGACAGGATGACAAGACATACGTTAGACATCATGGGATAACTTCCATGGTTTTAGAGAGATCTGTAAAGGGCAGAAACTGTATACAGAGACAGGAATAAATGTAGCAAGTAATTGAGAATGGAGGTTGCAAGTGCTGATCTGAGAGGAAGAGGTTGGCACAGGAGAGAGATTCGTGGCGGGCCGTATAAGTCCAGCCAGATGACTGACGACTCAAAAGAAAAGAAAAAAAACGTGTTGAAGGTAGTGATCGAGAGCCTAGGTTGATGCAGTAAAACAAGAAAGGACATATAACATCTTGGATTAGAAGGAAAACGGTAATTCCAGATTGTTCGTGTCTGTGTTTCTGCCTGTGTCTGCGTCTGTGACCGAATTATGGGATAAAAATGACGTATCAGCTGCTGTTAATCACACTGATGATGGCAGCCTGCTATAGCAGCCGAAATATCGGTAAATTTATTACTCGGTCACACATCCGCAATAATGTTACTGACATGGACACTGTCCCTCACAGCCTACACTCATAAGGACCGTCTAAAAAGTGTCACATATTCCAGCATGAGGTAGTACTGGTTAAAACTGGAATAAGAACAGTGTTAGCTGTCAAGTTCTTTAATATCAATGACGCGATTCACCCTTTGTGGCAACATCAAATTTTCTATAAAAACACGAAACCAATCAATTAGAAACTGATAGAGGAAGTGACGCGGTCCTATCTTACACGACTATGCGTTCAAAGCGAACAGTAATAGAAACTAGGGTACAAGTAGCTGGATATGTAACTCAGCCATCATGAAGCCACATAAAATGGAAAATGGATGCAACAGTAAGTGTACATGTAATCCACCACTCATGAAAATATACAAAATGTAAAGTGGACCTAGTTAAAAGAAAATAAAACCTATCAGGAAGAAGATGCAAGAAGATCGTGGAAAAATTTCAACGAGTATCGCATGTTACCTTGAGCACGCCGTCTGACTCCACCATGGAAGTACAAAATGCAACCACGTCTACAAAATAAGCGAGGTATGAGACGCACACAGCAGAATGTCCGTTTGGCGGGGACACAGATATTACTGTGACTGACCAAGGTACAAACACGAGCATAGTGCTGCAAAAGATGCCCAAATGACTCGCATGACCGGCGTAAGGCACATTTACGAAATTTAAAAAGTATGGTGACCACATGAAAAATAGCGAGTCCCAGTATGAAATTAAAACTGGCCACCTCTTGCCAAACTGTACTCGGTATTTCCATCTTGATCTGTCTCAGTAATATGTGTGTACTCGCCAAACGCACATTACGTTGTGTGCGGACCGCGTTTATTTTCTAATCGTGACCCTGTTTTGCTTTAGTATGGCGGAGCCAGCTGGTGTTCTGAATGTCACATGCGGTAGTCGTCGAAAATTTTCCGCCACCTTCTTGTACCTTCTTTACGATATACTCCACTTTAGAGAACAAAATTTTCACTCTGCAGCGGAGTGTGCACTGATATGAAATTTCCTGGCAGATTAAAATTATGTGTCGGACCGAGAATCGGACTCGGGACCTTTGCCTTTCGCGGGCAAGTGCTCACACAGGCTGCGGCTAAGGCACGTCTCCGAATATGGTTTCCTCCAGGAGTGCTATTTCTGCAAGGTTCGCAGGAGAACATCTGTGGCATTTGGAAGGTCGGAGACGAGGTACTGGCAGAATTACATCTGTGAGGGGCGGTCGTGAGTCGTAATTTGGTAGCTCAGTCCTGCCGACATGGTAGCTCAGTGTGTTCGGTCAGAGGGATAGCTTCCCTCTGCAATAAAAAACTGAGTGAATGGATCAACGAAGAACCTAAACGGGTGTCACCGGACGTCCTCACAAACAAATTCAAAGAACAATATGGAACAAAGTAAGACCAACAAGAAACAAGTAACAAAAAAAGTCGGTAGAGCATTTGCCCGTGAAAGGAAAAGGTCCCGAGTTCGAGTCTCGGTCCGATACACTGTTTTAATCTACCAGAAAGTTTCAGGTCCGCTTTACATTTTGTATGGTTTTATGTCGGACGCATTACACACTCAGTTACTGTTGCGTCAGTTTCCATGTTGTATGGCTTTATAAAGTACGTGTTACATGTGCAGCAACTTTTACGTAAATTTCTATTACTTTTAGTTCATTTTACCTGCGTAGTCGTGCAATATAGGGCCACGCCTCTACCTATATATCTAATTTAATCGTTTCATGTTTTTATAGGAAGTCTGGTGCTCCAAAGGCTGAAACACATTATTCGTATTAAATAACTTTTCACCAAAAACTTCTTTTATTCTGAAATAATCCGTAACTAGTGGCTGTAGCCCCCTGCCATAATGGAATGGAAAAAATTTTGTAGTTCCTTTAATGATATGAATAGAAACCAATAACAGATGAATTTTGGGCCAATCTGTCCTCACATTTGGATCGGACTGTTATGTAGAAGAAGACAGTCTATGGACACTCTATGCAGTCCTGAAAGGGGTCAGCACGCATCCTTGCAGATCCATCGACCCTTTTTCGCAGTGAATCACGCACTACTTTAAACATACATGGCTCATTCGGAATGCGGCACATGCATTGATCACACTCTCCCATTACGTCTGCATGTTACTGATGCCCAACCCATGCACCAATTCCTTTCAACGTCCTCATAGCGATAAATGCAACTGATTCAGGCCCGGTAAACAGGGAAGCCATGCAACTGGACTTCCATAACCAATTCATCGCCCACGAAATTTAGCGGTGAGATATTGCCTCACGATCCGTTATGCATAAGCCATAATCGTTGTTTTACCACAAGGGTATCATTCTCCAAAAGCGCTGGTAACCCCATGAAAGAATGTACTTGAAGAATCTGAAATCTATTTTCACAAATGTGCATCCCAAATGACATCTTAAATGAGCCGACCTACCCAACAAAATTTTTTCGAAGCGGTTTTCCATAATTTACTTACTCAGCCACACACTAAGTACAATTGGGAAAAAGCGTGATACTAATAATAAATAAAAGACGATGTATTTCTTTTGTCATAAGCAATATGACCAGTTCAAATCTGTATAGTACTTCTACAACATGGAAATCTATTGTTCTACCTATTTTCGTCATAAATGTCAGTTCTACTATGAGTGAAATACGTTATATTTAATGTGACATATAAAATGTACTGTGTGATTTGTATAATATTGAATATAGTCTAATTGACAAGACATTACGTCGCTTATTAAATAACCATACATGGAACTCAGTACATCGACATTAAGCAATTTCATACAGCAGCTTAACTCAGATGTACTACTTACGAAAAGTGCAAGAAGAATGTAACTTCGGCCGTAGACATAACTTTCCGATTGTAGATATGTCTGTCGGCAAAATGGCGGACATTGCGCTGTTTCTGTAGAAGATACAAATGAGAAAATGTTTGTGCCACTATCATAAAAGCGAAAATAAGGACAACAAGAAGAGTAGATAGTAAGTACATCTAACGAGTAATATATTTTAAATATACAATTCGCGAAGTACAGTAGCTAAACAAAATAATTTTTCACAGGCCAGCATCCTAATTGCCGTCGACATACTAATACTGTAATAACTGAAGATTGAAATATGTGTTACGCTAACTGAAGTTGGATGAAAGCCCGAAACGCGTATTGACATAAATTAAAATACATAAAATAATATGATTAAAATAAAATGATATGATCCACAGCCACGCAGCTCAACAACCAATAAAATGGATAAGTTATTGCCAGCAGTGTTTTGTGGAGAGCTTCTTTGTAATTTGGAAGGTATGAGAGAGAAATTAGGGGAAGTAAAGATGCGAGGGTGACTTGCGGGTCATGATCGGACAGCTCAATTGACTAGCTCGTTGGTGGTGAAACATGAGGTCCTGGATTCGAGTTACGATCCCTCATAGAATTTTAATCAGTCAGAAAATATCTAGTGCAGGGAGTCAGGCACACAGCTACCTACAGGCAGAAAAGCCAGTGCCACTTTATTCAGGATTGCACCAGAAATCTGTTGAAAGGACTTCAGTTTGTCATAGAACCGACTGGTGCACTTTTGACTCGGTTTTATGCTACTGAACTTACTTTATATCAACAGACTGCTACACAATGAAATGATAGTAGTGCTGAAAACAGCATCAGACCTGAAGACGGATTGGTTGTTGGCTGTTTGGTTGATTTGGATGGAAGGATAGGGAAGGAAGTCAGCCGTGCCCTTCCAAAGGAACCACCCGGCATTTACCTGAAGCCATTTAGGGAAATCACGGAAAGCCCAAATGAGGAAGGCCGGACGCGTGTTTGAACGGTCGTCCTCCCGAAAGCGAGTCTAGTGTACTAACAATGTGCCATCTCGCTCGGTCAGAAGACAGAATATCTCATGAAATGATAAATTATTTTCAGTCCATAAGTCATTCCACTATTAGTGCATAAGCTGAGTGACCTCAAATAATTAGACTAGGAGAGTGTCAATTGACCGGTGGTTGCACAGCAATTCATGTACAGCTATAAGGGTTTAGATGGCAGCCCGCCCAATAAACATTTTGGTAATAAATCCTACGCTTTTTTTTAAATGCAGATGCGGAGCACATATTAGCAACTCAGTTATAGAGCAACAATGACGATGCTTTTCGAGAGGAGTACAAGGACTGCAACGATCTTTCATTCCGCGCTTTCATAATAGAACTTAGGCGTGTGCTGTTTACATTTTTTTATTGTTTGTGTTAAAGGGATATGTTGCAATACGTTCTGCGTTAAATTTTCACTGGTCTATCAACCTTATATCATAAGTGTGAAATCAATTTATATATTTCGATATTGCATTTCTTTCAGGGTTAGCTTGCGTACCACGGCTTAAAAGATAAACTGTAATATTTACGTAAAAAACTGTCCATTGCAAAATACGCTTCATTATTCAAGGAATTAGTCAGTCACTTCTCGGAAGTGACCGTAATTAGCTTCGCACTTTGCTAGATTTTACAACCACTACGCTATGAGATTTTTTCTAACAACGACATTCGCATATAAGTTGCTTTCTCGCAATTGTCCTGTAATTCGTCGATATTTGCTCAGTTTTGAACTGAAACAGAAATGAAATATTTTTGTTTCGCCTAGAAACTACAAACTATAAATAGGCAAATGACGTTGAGCATTTTTCTCATTTAGCATCCAATTAACTTAAAACAGGTATACTGCACTGATGACACAGGTATGGTACATCTGGTTTTGAACGATTAAAATTACGTGTTTTGCCTTAGTATAATTTAATAGTATTAAATGTACGTGATCAAGAAATAACTCAAATCGACGCCATACTTCCGCAAACTATCAGACAAATTTTCTCCAGATAGGAGAAGTTCTCTCCCCTCCGGAAACAAGTTTGTAATGTTCACCCCATCGCAATGAGATTTATCGCACCGTCCGCCCCACATAATCTGTCACGGGGGCACATCCATTATATTGTTTCTCGGCGATCTCACGGCAGCCATTAGTTCCTCTTTTTCCCGCTCCGCAGTTGTGGCACCTCCAGAGCCGATCGTATATCACTTGTTACACCGGTGCTACTGCAGCTTCCCTCCCTACTCCTTCTGCACTTTGATCCTCATTCGTCGTCCAGTTCAGCCACTTCCCTCTCTTAGTGCTCGAGACGCTTCTATCCGCACTAAATGCTTGAATAAGGAAAATTAAGCGAATTCTATCATGTACTTGTATTCACTCTCTTTCCAACAGTGACACTACTCTCTACACAAATTACTAATATAATGACAACATTATTTCATTTTGTAAACAAAAGCGATATTATCATCAAACGATGTACCAGCAGAAATAAAATGCGGTAGCTGCTCCGGCAAAAATGCAGTTAAACATACTGTAGAATTTTTGAGATTGATTTAATTGCTGCGAAATATGCATCGTTCTCTTTAAAGCATTCTTTCTCATCACACTTACGGCAGCAAATATCTCAATGTTCGTCGATGCACACAAATGCGACAATCAGAACCATGATTTTAGTTTTAACCAGAGCTTCAACAGAATAAGTAATACTGAGTAAAGAATGCACTGAGTAATCAGATGTGCATTGTTAATAGATTATTCCACCGTGAAAATGCTTCTTGTATCTTATAAAATATTATATGTGATTTCCCACGCAGAATGAAAATTGGCAAATTATTTCGGTATTTATTTATTCCTTATATTACAGGGTAAAATATCTTCCTAGAAGGTGCGGCTGTAAGTTCGCTCCCTGTGACCAAATACAGCTGATGCTGTGAAAACTTTGTGGATGCCTCAGGGCTCGTTCTGGGAGAAAGTTAGCAACACGACCAATGTTCACTTTTTGCCTTTATTTAAACGACCATTTTCTTTTCCACAGAGCAGACGTAATGAGTTGTTGCGCAGGTCCTGAGAATACTGCGGGTGAACTCAATTGAAGCATGCGGCAGCTGAAAGTTTTAGTTTAACCTATTTCTTTACAAATGTCAAGTGTCTAAAGGACTGTTGGCAAAGCTGAGGCCCTGACTACCGTAAAATATTCAAGAAAAAGAAAATTCTAGAAAGTTCGTAACATTGGAATTGTTTCTTTCCGTGTGAGAGACCACTTGAGATCGTCGTTCTGAGGAGCACGAACGGTAAGCGAGCCAATTAATAAATCAACTGTAATTACTTCTCATCAGTAGATTGCTATGGGTACTGGTTGTTGATGAAAAGAATAATGATATCCCAGGATATTTACACTGAGGTGACAAAAGCCATGGGATAGCGATATGTACATATGCAGATGGCGGTAGTATCGGCTACACATTGCATAGAAGAGTAGTGCATCGACCGACCTGTCATATATACTCATGTAAACCATGTCAAAAGGTGTCCGACGTCATTGTGGTAGCACGACACGAATTAGAAGACGTTGGACGCGGAATGGAAGCTGGAGCTAGACGCATGAGGCCTTCAGTTTCGGGAATCGTTAGGAAATTCAGTATTTCGAGATCGACAGTGTAACGAATGTGCCGAGAGTATCAAATTTCAGACATTGCCTCTCACCATGGACGATCCAGAGTAGCGACGTTTGTGTAGTCAGGGCTATCATATAAGCAACACTGCGTGAAATAACTGCAGAAATCAATGTGAGACGTACGACCATGATATCCATTTGCTTTCTGCAGCGAAATTTGACTTTAATAGACATGGCAGCAGACGACCGAGGAGAGTGCCTTTGTTAACAGCTCGACATCGCCTGAAGCACCTCTCCTGGAGGTTACCTTACAGGTAGACCCCACAGGACTGGAAAACTGTGATCTCGCCGGCCGAAGTGGCCGTGCGGTTAAAGGCGCTGCAGTCTGAAACCGCGAGACCGCTACGGTCGCAGGTTCGAATCCTGCCTCGGGCATGGATGTTTGTGATGTCCTTAGGTTAGTTAGGTTTAACTAGTTCTAAGTTCTAGGGGACTAATGACCTCAGCAGTTGAGTCCCATAGTGCTCAGAGCCATTTGAACCATTTTTGAACTGTGATCTCGTCAGTTGAGTCCCGATTTCAGTTGCTGACGGTAGGGTCCGAGTGTGGAGCAGACGCCACCAAGTCAAGGACCCAATTTGTCAGCAAGGCGCTGTGCAAGCTGGTGGGGCTCCATAATGGTGTGGGATGTGTTTACGTAGAATGGACTGGGTTCTCTGTCTACTGACTTCTTTTAGGCTACTTGGAGACCATTCGCAGCCTTTCATGGACTTCATGTTCCCAAACAACGACAGAATTTTTATTGGTGAAATGCGCCATGTCATCGGGACACAGTTGTTGGCCCCTAGTCTGAAGAACATTTTAGACCATTTGAGCAAATGGCCATTCACATCGCTCGACATGGAACGTAATTGAGAGGTAAGCTCGTGCACAACACTTTCTCAAGTATGGACGGCTGTAGAGGGAGTATGACTCAGTATTTCTGCAGGGGACTTCCAACGGCATTGGAGTCGATACCACGTTGACTTGCTGCACTACGCTGAGCAAAAGGATTCGGACACAATATTAGGAGGTATCCCACGACTTTTGTCACGTCGTTGTATTGTACAGGTTACTTTTGTTCCATGTCACAAAGTTGCGATGCTATACACTAGACACATAAATTCACCAACAAGATATTTATTAAGATAAAAGATTCAAATGGTTCAAATGGCTCTAAGCACTATGGGACACAACAACTGAGGTCATCAGTCCCATAGACTTAGAACTACTTAAACCTAACTAACCTAAGAACATCACACACATCCTTGCCAGAGGCAGGATTCGAACCTCCGACCGTAGCAGCAACGCGGTTCCGGACTGAAGCGCCTAGAACCTCTCGGCCACATATGCTACAGTGGCCGGCTAAGATAAAAGGAGACACACTAATAATAATAATCTGACGGGGTGGGGGGGGGGGGGGGGAATTCATTTAATCGTAAACAATACGAAATCTATAAATAAGGCATTCCCGTGATGTTTTAAATGATGAATGTGACCAGTTTGGGAAATTTTATAGGTACTGCTGCCTGGATCGGTTTATTTTAGGCCACTTGTTTCAGAGTGTAAGGAAAATGGGATAACTTCAATTAATTAGATCAGAGTCTACATAAAATCACCAAGCAAAACATTCCCACCTTGTTTTGGATAGTCAATGACGACCGTTTGGAAACATTTACTAGTTTACAACTGATTACGTTGGTGTACAACTACATAATTCAGAGTACAGGTGAAACGAGGTCAATTTATGTATTCAAATAGGATCCTGTATGAAACTGGTGTTCTACACATTTCACCATACATTAAGGAGTTAAAGATCAATCGGAAACTATGTGGAGGATACATCCCAGCTCCTGGGCTTGTACAGGTTCGCGGCACTTGCTTCAGCCAACAGTAATCGCCTGACAAGAGGACAACAGATTTTCAAACTTATCTGCAGAAGGATCTGCGTATGCAGCAACAGACTCATGGGTACCATGGACATTTTCTGTTCGGAAGCTGGCGGAATTACTACACATTAATATTACTAAAGGAATACGAACATGCCTTAAATTCTACTCGCTTTCTAGAGTCTCTAGAATTAATGAGACCGGTCGGCAAGTTTGTAGTCGATGCCTCTCAACAGACACTCGAAAATTTAAGATTTATATTACACTACGCATTTTTATGAATGTTTAGTTTGCTTCTACTAAATTTATTGGTTTACATCGCTCCAGGGGTCAGTGCGAGGAACACGCTATACGCAGACGAGACATTTGCCTGGAACCTGATTTCCCTCCATCTATACTGCAGCCAGTAAGAATAAAAATTTGCCCACTGAAAATCATTTAATTGAACGCCACTTCGGCGACTTGCGCGTCTCTAATATGCTGGGGAAAGAGACCGACAGTCTAACGTAGAATCCGAACCACGTGCCGTTCCTTGTCATTCTACATATCGTTGAGAGGTGAAATCTAAATTAAAGGCAAACTGAAAATTTAAGAGCTGCACCCCGAATTCGATCCCGAGACCTATTGGTCCCCTCGGTTTCCAGGAATGCTGTTTACGACTTCCCTTTCTCTTGATTTTGTTCGTCATTGGTCTCGGTAATTTTTTTTTTTTTTTTTTTGTTTTTTTTTTTACAAAGTGCAGACAACCTCTGGCCGAAGACGCTGAGCTGAGCTAACGTGGCGGCTTCACCGGACCCCCGTAACCGACAATTTATACTACATACGTAAAGTGCTAACTAGAATGATGTTTCAACAGAATCTCTGTAAATATCAAGAACACACTAACAAGGAACCCCCTTGAGTGCGAGGTCGCAATTTCAGTCTTTAGTTAGGCTCATTTCAAAGTGTCGTGTACAAAATTATGACGGGAAAAATAATGGCTGCTAATGGGCAACAGAAGAGCGACAGAAAATGGGTGTCGGGGAGGTGCAGAGATTAATCTTCTACTGGATTGATATACTACACAAAATGGACATCGTTAATACTCAAGAAACGTTGAAAACAAACCATTAACTTGTACCATGAACACTGAATCGAAAATGGCGGCCAGAGTGATTAAGAAGGTTCGCACCATCGAGATCGAAGGGGAACTGCTCGGGAGTTACAAACGATGCAGGACGTTCAGTTAGTTATTCACCCTTAAACAATGCATGTAGAATAATATTAGTATAAAGTGGTAATCAGGATGATAGATTTAATGTCATGCAACCGAATACGAAACCGTCTGTCGTGTAGTTCATCGTGAAAATGGCTATCTTTTAGGGAATAGCTGCCGCTAGTGCAATCAATGTTCTATAGGCACGGAAAAACCAAACATTCAGACGCTGAATTTGTCCTGTGGTTCCAGATGATATAAATTGCAATGTGTCACACTTTTCAGGAGGCCTAGTTTCCTCTAACGGTGTACGATTTTTATACGTAGACCAGGAATCAAGCTACTCATACCATAGTTCTAGTTCTCTTAGCTCATTTTCCCACTCTTGCTTTCTGTGACGTAAATATTTCTTACTGCCCTTGTTAGACCACGAACACGAGAAAGAATCGTAGGGGGCAGAGTACCTTCAACGTCTCGAAGCACAATAAATAACTTCCCGGCCAATTTATCGCCCAGATTAACAGTCGGCGTAACTGTGTATGAATGTATTAAGGCATTGATGTTGTTTGATCTTGATACAATTCTATTGGTACCTGTTGTTTCCAGAGTTTCTTTCGTATTCATTTCCTCAGCAAATCCTGATTGCTCGGAGTTGGAAAAAAATTCCGTACTGAACGATGGGATAAGTTTGTGTAAATCATCTAGAAATTTTCGAGCCGATTCCACAATTTGCTGTGCATCATCAAGATGGCACTCTGTTTGAAATTCCGTTCTCTTGCGTCTTCCAATTCTGTAGCACTTTTTGAAGTTATTCAACTATCCACTACTTCGCTTGAAATCACTGTAATCTATGTCGCGCGCAACTGGATGTGCACAACGAATTAGGTCACTATCATGCATATCCCGTATATTGTAACGAACATTCTTGAAACAAGCAAACACCAATTTTTTAACAAGTGCGCCTTGTAGTCCCCTGAATACCTGCAGTTTTTCTTATGCACTACATAGACATATCGCTGCGGACTTATTGAAATCTGTAATTTTTTTTTCATCTTTCACTGGGAATAGGATTTGTGGTCCCTGTCCGGCAAGGATGATGTAGAAACATGTCTCGACGGTTGTTTCCGTATCAGTTTCACTTGTTAAGAACGTATCGGAATGATTATACTCTCCATCCACAGTGTCCGCACAGCACATCGTATACGACATCACACAGTCCACAGACTAATATTGCAGAAACGATAAAATCTCATCTGCACTTCTTGCTCACACTGCGAAATTTCGCCGGCGGCAGTGGCCGCACGGTTCTAGGCGCTTCAGTCTGGAACCGCGCGACCGCTACGGTCGCAGGTTCGAATCCTGCCTCGGGCATGGATGTGCGTGATGTCCTTAGGTTAGTTAGGTTTAAGTAGTTCTAAGCTATAGGGGACTGATGACCTCGGAAGTTAAGTCCCATAGTGCTCAGAGCCATTTGAACCATTTGAACTGCGAAATTCCTTGGATTCCTTCCTGAAGAAATGGCAGTTTCGGTAATTGTTGTTCTAGACATTATACAATGTTTGCATCGTTTATCGTTACCACTTCTTTGCCTTGTGTAAGCGTCACTATTATTGTTGCACTGATGTGAATTACTCGTCGACTAAGCCGTTCAACTATTCTCTATAGCCCGTTGCTGTGCTCACCACTGGGTACCTCAAAGTCCTGCCGCCTGTTGCCATTAGCAGCCGGCATTATGCATGATAGACAATAGCTGAGGCGTCGAGTATCATAGGCCTCTTGCGACCTTGCGCTGAAGGGGCTCCTTGTAAGACAGACATACAGACGAACGAGAGAGAGAGAGAGAGAGAGAGAGAGAGAGATAGAGAGAGAGAGATAGAATGAGAGACACAGAGAGGGGAGGAGTGAGTGAGAAAGTTTTGTTTGCTGCTCAGGCAGCAGCATGGTCGTTCGTTTTACTATCCTAGTTTGGTCAGAGCAAGTATCCATTGCAGTAAAGAGTTACGTCAGTTCCGACTGTGCTTCAAATGTAAATGGGTAGAAAACTCTTTTGATCTACTAGGTGTGTCATCTTGTTTAGAAATTGAAACCCACACCTGTCATTGGTACTGATGGCATCCTTGCTATGGCATTTGCAATAGTGTAATTTCTGTCTTTCTAAATGGGGGGAGAACAAGTCTACACGAAGGTGGTTAGATCTTCTCTTCAGCTTGGAGCTGCATTCTTCAGTGTGTAGCATTTAGCTGTAGGTATGTACAGAAAGTGAATACCTTATAAAAACATCTACTGACAGTCGTGGCGTAACTGTTAGGTTATCGAAGCGTCTTTCAGAAGCAACAAGTTCAAAATATAGTCCAACCATCGACATTTAGGTTGCGTGCGATTTTCCCACGTTTCAGGGATGATTTCTTATAAGAAGTACTTGTGAAATTAGATCAGTCTGCACTGCTCTAGTCTTCGATGGCACTTAAAAACCTAAGAACATCTTGCACTCATTATGATACGTATACTCATGAACATGATCATCGTTAAGTGGAATAGGTGGAAAGTTATTTTTTATCAGCGTGAAGAGCAGTGATGCAAATATAATAGTAATAAATAATAGTGTGTTATTTATGGTAAAAATCATCAAGATAGTAATATTTAAGTTTATTGTTGAAATGCATGTTGAACGCAATTCTCTATTCTAAATTAATTTATTCACGACCAGTTTCTCTCACAAGACCATATTCACAATGAAAAAATTTGTCTTCCAAAGGCAAAATCACAAGGCATTCATGCTTGCTGCTTTTTAGATACTTTCCACTGAAACCGGTCGTGAATAAACTGATAAGACAGCGTCGTGTTCATCCTGCCTTTCAACAGATATATTGGTGCTGTTAACAGTTCCCTGAATAAAATGTAACATTCACGTTAGATCAGCATCCTACCGACGTACAATATTAAAACGACCATTAAAATTGCGAGTAACGCCTTCGTCTGCGAGACTGCAGTAAACTTATAGGGAGAACCTGTTGCTTCCGTAGAGATAATAATGGAGAATGATTGGAGTCCAGAATTAATATTTTATTCCGTGGCAGAAATTGCAGTGCTTTGCGACTTCCTAGCAGGCAGAAATTGTGTGCCTTGCCCTTTCGTGATGGATTCTCTTACCTACTGAGCTATCCAGGCACGGATCATGACCCAGCCCCAAGGCTTCACTTCTGGCGATACGTCTTTGCTACATTCAAAGTTTCACAGAGGCTCTCCCGCATTCCTTGCTGGACTAACACACCTGGAGTAAAGGATATTTCGAAGAAGCAAACTAGCCGCAGCCGAGGAAATTGTCTCCTGAACGTTTCTTCTACTCTGCAACACAATACACTGAAACTTCCATGGCAGATTAAAACCGTGTGATGACAACCGTTTCAGCCAGCGACATGTAGCGTTGTATTTCGACTGGATTTCCGAGAAGTTTTCGCTAAGAAGTAGGTACTTTGCAGATCTGTCAAATCGATATTTCAGCTTTATTCGTAACAAACTGTGCGACCACAGATCACTGCCAACATCACTAAACATTTGAACTTCGCGTAATGTATTCATATGAGGTTGAGGGAACTGGACATATTACAGAGTGGGAGGCATACACCAGACTATTTGAGCTCCTCCAGATTTCGTAAATGATGGAAAATCTGTACATTTACTTATGACGATCTATGTTCGTGAAAAAGTTTTCCCTTCGAGTCCAGTATCAGAGATAATTTCACGTTGCGACATCACACACAAGTGGACAACTGCCTACCACCCACAGATGAATTATCTCACAAAACGCTTTAATCAGTCGTTGGCAAATATGTCCGATGTAAGCTGACGTCGAGTAGAGAGACTTGGAGAAAACACTACACATCGTGACATTCGCATAGATCACAACGAAGCAAACTGTACAAGTTTCACACAGTTCTTTCCACTTCACGGTCGCGAGATCTAAATTACAACCGATACTCTGTGCCCATTTCAACCGGCCTATACTCAGGACGACTACGTGAACACCTGCACACCAAGTCCGAAGACTCAAAACAGCTGGCTCGCATACGTACATTAGACACTGACCAGCGAGATAAGGCCCGCAAGAACGGGTATAGATACCGCTTGTTTAATGATGTAACTACTCACAGAGTCCAGTGTGGGCTGTGGTCACCGATGGCAGGGAAACTTAGAAGATATACCGATGTATTAATGTGAAACCGATTTACGCTGGGAAAAAATTAGTTACAAATTTGACCATCAGTCGACCGCGATGGCCGTTGGATTCTAGGCGCTTCAGTCCGGAACCGCGCTGCTGCTACGGTCGCAGGTTCGAATCCTGCCTTGGGCGTGGATGTGTGTGATGTCCTTATGTTAGTTAGGTTTAAGTACTTCTAAGTCTAGGGGACTGATGACCTCAGATGTTAAGTGCCATAGTGCTCAGAGCCATTTGAACCATTTCGGATTATCAGGTAGAAAACTGGCACTGTGAATGCAAGAATAACGTATAGTAATGTTTCCATATGTAATAGATTAGGAACGGGACTTACGAAGAAGTGGTCAAACAAGTAAGAAAAACGTAATGTTGTTTTTATTATTAACCATTATGGCTTGACGAACGACAATGTGGATGCCATACCGTTATACAGAGCCAGATTTGCAATTGGTGGCCAAAATTGGAACAATTTTTTTTTCATGCCTCCATCAGTTCCTCATTAAAGCATTAAGACAGCTGTCAAATTCCGCTGCCATACGTAATTGGAGCCCACATTGGACCCCCGTAAGTACCAGCTCTTTAATTATATCTACCCAGTATTTACGCCTTTGTGTGAAGTGATACTCTAGGAAAAGTTACTAAACGCTACTTGTGGCCGTATCTTATACTTAGACAGTAGTCGCACGTTGCAAATGAAGGTGAGTATGCATTTCATATAGAGGATACGTCGCTCATGTCCACCGATTGAATCCCTACTACAATCCAGGGTCGAGGACCGACGATGGGAGAAAAGTAAGCTCAACGGTCGATCGCATAACATCACGGATAGGGTCTACGTCCGATGTTCATCATAGAGAAGAGGATGGAACAACATGACCCAACCACGAGGTCTGTCATAGAGGATATATTGATCTATTGTGCTGTAGTTGGTTCCAATTAATGTCTCTAATACGGGGAGTGCAGGTTGGTTCCATAGGAGAGGGGCCTAAATGCGATGCACACAATGTAGTAAAGTGGTTAGTTTAGTTTCCTGGCGTGTTGTGTGTCTTTATTTCCAACTTGACCACTTGCAATTATTTGCTACTTAGCGCATATAATTCCAGGCAGGATTTTGAATTTTACTATTGACCATTAAAATTGCTACACCACGAAGATGACGTGCTACAGACGTGAAATTTAACCGACAGGAAGAAGATGCTGTGATATGCACATGATTAGCTTTTCAGAGCATTAACACAAGGTTGACGCCGGTGGCGACACCTACAACATGCTAACATAAAGAAAGTTTCCAACCGATTTCTCATAAACAAACAGCAGTTGACCGACGTTGCCTGGTGAAACGTTATTGTGATGCCTCGTGTAAGGAGGACAAATGCGTACCATCACATTTCCGACTTTGATAAAGGTCGGACTGTAGCCTATCGCGATTGCTGTTTATCGTATCACGACATTGCTGCTCGCGTTGGTCGAGATCGAATGACTGTTAGCAGAATATGGAATCGTTTGTTTCAGGAGGGTAATACGGAACGCCGTGCTGGATCCCATCGTCCTCGTATTACTAGCAGTCGAGATGACAGGCATCTTATCCGCATGGCTGTAACGCATCGTGCAGCCACGTCTCGATCCCTGAGTCAACAGATGGGGACGTTTGCAAGACAACAATCATCTGCACGAACAGTTCGACGACGTTTGCAGTAGCATGGACTATCAGCTCGGAGACCATGGCTGCGGTTACCCTTGACGCTGCGTCACAGACAGGAGCGCCTGCAATGGCGTACTCAACGACGAACCTGGGTGCACGAATGGCAAAACGTCATTTTTTCGTATGAATCCAGGTTGTGTTTACAGCATCAAGATGGTCGCATCCGTGTTTGGCGACATCGCGGTGAACGCACATTGGAAGCGTGTATTCGTCATCGCCATACTGGCGTATCACCCGGCGGTGTGGTATGGGGTGCCATTGGTTAAACGTCTCGGTCACCTCTTGTTCGCATTGACGCCACATTGAACAGTGAACGTTACATTTCAGATGTGTTACGACCCGTGGCTCTACCCTTCATTCGATCCCTGCGAAACCCTACATTTCAGCAGGATAATGCACGACCGCATGTTGCAAGTCCTGTACGGGCCTTTTTGGATACAGAAAATGTTCGACTGCTGCCCTGGCCAACACATTCTCCAGATCTCTCACCAATTGAAAACGTCTGGTCAGTGGTGGCCGAACAACTGGCTCGTCACAATATGCCAGTCACTACTCTTGATGAACTGTGGTGTAGTGTTGAAGCTGCATGGGCAGCTGTACCTGTACACGCCATCCAAGCTCTGTTTGACTCAATGCCCAGGCGTATCAAGGCCGTTATTACGGCCAGAGGTGGTTGTTCTGGGTACTGATTTCTCAGGATCTAAGCACTCAAATTGGCCGAAAATGTCATCACATTACAGTTCTTGTATAATATATTTGTCCAATGAATACCCGTTTCTCATCTGCATTTCTTCTTTGTGTAGCAAGTTTAATGGCCAGTAGTGTATTTTATTTCTGTAATGTTCGCATGTTCTAGAATATTCGATGTTTGTGTAGAGAATATTGTAGTTGCCCGGCGTGTTGGGTGTGTTTCGTTCAGACTTGACCAGTAGCATAGTTTGCTACTTAGTACTTATCGCTTCAGGCCGGATCTTGAAATGTTTCATGTTTGTAATGTTTATTTACTCTGTAATATTGGCTGTCTTAATAAATACCAGCATTCTGGAATATTGTGTGTTTCTATCAACAGCTGCACTCTCCATCTGCCCAGTTATACGTTGATGTTGTCATGAACGTGCTCTCGGTACTAAGTGTTGTGCTCCATTGACAAACTTGCCTTCGCCCTTGGACATGACTATAGTTTTGCCATGAAAAATTTTTGATTTGTAATATAGCGAGAGATGTTCATAAGAAAAAGTTGTGATGTACTGACGTCGATACAATGATGCAAGACGTAATTGTTACAAAGAGTAACGTCCTCCGCCCTTGTGGCAGCCCATTCCCTACAGTTTACGTTCGTGGCGTCTTCCTGATATTTTGAATCACTACGAGCTTGCGTACGCGAAAAGAAAGAGTTAATTAATGGACAAGGGGATTTTTTGCAGTAATTTCTCCATTCATGACTGACAACCTAGTATAAAAATATTATGTTTGAAGGGAACACAGTAGATGATCCATTAGGTGGCCAGAAGAAGTTGAAACCCAATGATCTTTAGGCCTCTGTTAAATTGGAAAGCAATTGCTGCTTCCATTTTGCTCTTTGCGTCTATCACCTATCAGAGACAGTTTGGCGTTAGCTGCTTTCTTCCTCATGAACGATCATGTTAAAGTCACATACACTGAACCGCTAAAGGAACTATGATAGGCATGCGTATCCAAATACAGGGATATGTAAACAGGCAGATTACGGAGCTGCGGTCGGCAACGCCTACATAAGACAACAAGAGTCCGGCGCAGTTGCTAGATAGGTTACTGCTGCTACAAAGACAGGTTACCAAGATTTAAATGAGTTTAAACGCGGATTCATAGTCGACGTACGTGAGATGGGACTCACCATCTCCGAGGTAGCAACTATGTGGGGATTTTTCCATATGACCTTTTCACGTGTGTACCGTGAATATCAGGCATGTGGTAAAACATCAAATCTCTGACACCGCTACGGCCGGAAAAAGATACTGCAAATGGTTCAAATGGCTCTGAGCACTATGCGACTTAACTTCTGAGATCATCAGTTGCCTAGAACTTAGAACTAATTAAACCTAACTAACCTAAGGACGTCACACACATCCATGCCTGAGGCATGATTCGAACCTGCGACCGTAGCGGTCTTGCGGTTCCAGACTGAAGCGCCTAGAACCGCACGGCCACACCGGCCGGCAAGATACTGCAAAAACGGGACCAACCACGACTGAAAAGAATCGTTAAACGCATCAGAAGAGCGAGCCTTACGCATATTGCTGCAGATTTCAGTGCTTGACTATCAACAAGTGTGAGTGTGCTAACCATTCCACGAAACATCATCGATATGGTCTTTCAGAGCCGAAGGCCCACTCATGAACCCTAGATTACTGCACGATACACAGCTTTACGCCTCGCTTGGACCCGTCAACACTGAATTTGGACTGTTGATGACTGGAAATAGGTTGCCTGGTTGGACGAGTCTCGTTTCAAATTATATCGAGCGCACGGACGTGTATGGGTATAGAGACATCATGAAACCATGGACTCTGCATGTCAGCAGGGGAATGTTGAAACTGGTGGAGGCTCTGTAATGGTGTGGAGCGTGTGCAGTTGGAGTTATATGGGACCCCTGATAAGTCTAGATAGGAATCTGACAGGTGACACGTACGTAAGCATCCTGTCTGATCACCTTCTTCCACTTGCGTTCATTGTGCATTCGGACTTGGGCAATTCCAGCAGGACAATGAGACATCCCCCACACCCAGAATTGCTACAGAATATCTCCAGGAACACTCTTCTGAGCTTAAACACTTCCGCTGGCCACCAAACTCCACAGACATGAACATTATTGAGCATATATGGGATGCCTTGCAACGTGCTGTTCAGAAGAGGCCTCCACCCCCTCTTTCCGTTACGGATTTATGGCCAGCCCTGCGGTCAGTTCCCTCCAGCACTACTTCAGACATTAGTTGAGTCTGTGCCACGTCGTGCTGTGTCACTTCAGCGTGCTCGTGGCGGCCGTACACGACATTGGACACGTGTACCAGTTTCTTTGGCTCTTCAGCGCATGACGTCACTATTGAGAATAATTTCCACGAATGTAGGACCTTTTATTAATAATTGTGAAATCCTGTGTGATAAACGAATTATGATCGAGGATCGAGCACGAAATTATATATCTTACATGAAGTTGCAGGCTGATTTGGTTTCCACCACTCACGAACATAGTGAATCGACACTCACATTACAAACTAGCACCATGAGGAGACTTGCGACTCTGGTGAATAGATTGCTAGAATAAGTGCTCTCTTGCTTTTAAAATTTCTTATTTATTAACATGTTTCGTGGATAACTTATCAAGAGAACATCAAAAAGAAAATTCTTGATGCAAGATATGGAGTCACAGGTGTCAGCCGTCAGTATTTCATAGAGTACCGATGTTGTCGGCTGACAAATGTGACTCCACGCTTTGTGTGAAGACTTTTCTTTTTGATGTTGTAATGATGGTCTATTCCCGAAACGTGTCGCGTCAGTAAAAAAGAATTTTCGAACAGCAAGTAACCATTTATTCCAGCGATCTATTCAGCAGTGACTGCAAATTTACGTCATGGTTGCATGCCTCAGGCCTCAGAATCTAACGCTGCCATGCCTAGAAACCACGTAGGCCGCGTGAAGACACGTGATAAGTCGAGGAAAAAGTAGATAAAAAATTCCATGTGTTGTAAGACGTTATTGTGTTCTCAGCACATTTCACACGAACTTTGAAAGCAACACCATTAGTTAAAAGTAGTAGTCATTTTAAAACAAAATCTCACAATATGCTGAAACAAAATTTAGCCAAATTTCTGTGATACTAGCTGCTCGCCACGAATGAAAAAATCTCTTTGTTTCGTTCTAGTACTGCTATTCGTTGCTTCAAACGATGTTAATTAAACGTTTTAATGTAATTTTGGAAAAGTGATTTAAAACTCGCTGGATCCAGTATTTGGGGTAGTGAGATACGCAATTTATCGGTTATTATCATTTAGGCGAATCATCCTGCACTAAAATTTATTTAAAGCAGGTGCATGAGAGGAGAACAGTACTCTGTGTAAATTCATTATTCCGTATATGCTCTATAATCTGGACTTGCATACCCAGTTCATTTATTGTATCTGATAACAGATAAGTATCGCTTTATTATTTTGACTGTAAGTCACCACTTTTTCTTGTGAAGATGGCCAATGATCTCAATTAACAAAAATATTCGTTGATGTACAGTAGTGTGTTCATTTGCAGATCTGGGTGGAAGATAAGAAAACTGTAGTGGGTATGTGTTCATCACTAGTAAGATTACTAATTTTTTTAAATGGAGTAGTAATCATTATTGTAACGTGTTCAGAATACGTGAAAACGACAATTGCAGTTCTTCATCAAGAAATATTTGATCTAATCCTTCCATTAATAAGTTCTGATTTGGTCCTCTAGATTTCTGCTTCGCATCTGAAACACAGATCCAATAACGACGAAGTATAACAATGTTAAATGTAACTAAGCTACACAATCCATGAGTGACTTTGGCAACACAAATAACGGAGATTTAGTGCAACTGACAATTGGTAGTTTCTAAAGTAATTGCCACTGAGAGAAATCTTCACAGATCGAAATTAATGTGATTATTATTCCTTATTCACATTTTAATCAACCAATTAATGAATATACTCTTTATTGCAGTAGCAGACTTTATCACGTATCTGACTGGTTTCAGAGAATTTTTCCTTAAAACCGCCTGAATTTTTGTGGTAATCCATGGGAGAGAGAGATTTAAAAGCTTTTCGGTCCCTACCAATCCCCTGCGAGGTGCTAAACGATGCCAACGAGTAATTGGCCAGGGCTTCATACACCGGAGTTCGCTGTTTGTTCGATGATAAAAAGTTATTGTATCTGAAATAATACGCCTACCAGTGCCGTAAAAAAACGTTATCTGTGTCAGGCGTTTATGAGAACTCTGGTGCAATAGCGATTATATATTTTTTGGACATTATTGAAGCAGCTCACTGTATTCTTAGAAGTAATCCGATATGAAGAAAAATGGAAAAATAATATCTTAAAACAAAATATTAGGTGAATGTTACTCCACAATGGAGATGGCTGCTTGTCCATGCGAATTAAACATCTTTACTCAGAATGCTCAGTTTCACTTGACACAAACCTGTGTGCTCTATCTCTCTCTCTCTCTCTCTCTCTCTCTCTCTCTCTCTCACACACACACACACATTCACACATGTCTGAAATGTTTCATTTTCTGTCCAACTCTGCAGTGTACAACGCTACTGTGTACAGTTAAATGTCTGTTTTCTTGTTATGCGCACATATTTAGTATCCTGTTTGGTAAATAATGTTAAGCCAAGATGATATACTTCAAATTATTTGTAATGCTACAGTTACAACTACTTGTAATATAACGATTAACAGATGTGAAAAACGTTGCGCATGCAGCAGTATAATCAAATGATATATGTTTCTCGTATTACAGCTGGCATCTTACAGGATGACGAAATCAGTGATTCGGATGTAGACCAAAAGATGTTATACATAGCAGAGAGCTAAAACATTCGAGGCAGTCTATATAAGATATTAAAAAATTTAACAGTGACCACTAATATCAAAGCTACATTCATTTTGCACAGAGCGTGCCACCAAGTGTAATATCACCTATGTTCTCAGTATTCATAGAATATCTTTCAGGTAGCATCAGGCAACATTGTACCCTGAAGTACGAGTATCATCATAAGACAATCATTAGAAAATGCACAAATGTGCAATATTTCCTTTTGCTTTAATTGATAACACTTTTCTTTAAGTGAGGCTAACTGAAAGTTAATATTTTAACAAATTGAATGAATCCGGTGCCGTCCCATTATATGATTAGTGACTAACAACTTGAGTGCGACAAATTGAATAAAAATTTAGCAGTAACACTAGGAAGCGATACAAAATAGGGAAACGTAGAATTATTGTTAGGAAAGGCGAATGAGAGATTTGTTGGAACAGTTCTGAAAAGAGCGGTGGATCAGTAAAGGTAATGACTTATGAAAAAATAATGCACCCAATTCTGTTGTCCCATTGTTTGGTGTCCATATCAGATTCGCAAAACAAGAGACATAGAACAAATTCAAAGAGACCCACAGCTTAGATAGCAACAAGCCGGTGTTATTAATATTAAAAAGTATAACAGAAATAATATGTGTACGTGAGTGCAGTCTTCGAAAGAGATGCGACTTTCTTCTCGCTAAAACCTGTCGGGAAAATTTGAAGCATCTGTATTCAAGAAAGAAACGTGCGACCGTTGGGCAACCACCGTTGTTTATCGTAAGCATTACGAGAATAGAATAGGAGAGATTACATAGCAAACACAGGTATATCGACAGACGTTTTCCCTTCGCTCACTATGGGAATGGATTAGTGGGAAATTGAAGTAATGCTAAGGGAGGGCATTAGTTACACTAGTGCAGCATAGCAGACAAGCACGTTTAACAGTAGACTGTTTTAAGATTCAGGCCTGTGTATGGTTCTCGCGTGTTAAGTGCCTTGAACATGTCGGGTTTTGAACCTTTTTTTTTTTTTTTTCCTGGTCAACAGTCTACTGACTGGCTTGATGCGGCCCGCCACAAATTCCTTTCCTGTGCTAACCTCTTCATCTCAGAGTAGCAATTGCAACCTACGCCCTCAATTATTTGCTTGACGTATTCCAATCTCTATCTTCCTCTACAGTTTTTGCCCTCTACAGCTCCCTCTAGTACCATGGAAGTCAGTCCCTCATGTCTTAGCAGATGTCCTATCATCCTGTCCCTTCACCTTATCAGAGTTCTCCACTTATTCCTTTCCTTTCCGATTCTGCATAGAACCTCCTCATTCCTTACCTTATCAGTCCAGCTGATTTTCAACATTCGTCTATAGCACCACATCTCAAATGCTTCGATTCTCTTCTGTTCCGGTGTTCCCCTAGCCCATGTTTCACTACTGCTGTACTCCAGACGTACATCCTCAGAAATTTCTTCCTCAAATTAAGGCCGGTATATGATATTAGTAGACTTCTCTTGGCCAGAAATGCCTTCTTTGCCATAGCGAGCCTGCTTTTGATGTCCTCCTTGCTCCGTCCGTCATTGGTTATTACTGCCTAGGTAGCAGAATTCCTTAACTTCACTGACTTCGTGACCATCAATCCTGATGTTAAGTTTCTCGCTGTTCTCATATCTACTACTTCTCATTACCTTCATCTTTCTCCGATTTACTCTCAAACCATACTGTGTACTCATTACACTGTTCATTCCGTTCAGCAGATCATTTAATTCTTCTTCACTTTCACTCAGGATAGCAATGTCATCAGCGAATCGTATCATTGATATCCTTTCACCTTGTATTTTAATTCCACTCCTGAACCTTTCTTTTATTTCCATCATTGCTTTCTCGATGTACAGATTGAAGAGTAGGGGCGAAAGGCTACAGCCTTGTCTTACACCCTTCTTAATACGAGCACTTCGTTCTTGATCGTCCACTCTTATTATTCCCTCTTGGTTGTTGTACATATTGTATATGAGCCCTCTCCCTATAGCTTACCCCTACTTTTTCGGAATTGTGTGGATGATGCTTTTCCGAAAGTCAGATGGTATGCCGCCAAACTCATGTATTCTACACACCAACGTGAATAGTCGTTTTGTTGCCACTTCCCCCAATGATTTTAGAAATTCTGATGGAATGTTATCTATCCCTTCGGCCTTATTTGACCGTGTCCTCCAAAGCTCTTTTAAATTCCGATTCTAATACTGGATCCCCTATCTCTTCTAAATCGACTCCTGTTTCTTCTTCTATCACATCAGACAAATCTTCACCCTCATAGAGGCTTTCAGTGTGTTCTTTCCACCTATCTGCTCTCTCCTCTGCATTTAACAGTGGAATTCCCGTTGCACTCTTAATGTTACCACCGTTGCTTTTAATGTCACCAAAGGTTGTTTTGACTTTCCTGTATGCTGAGTCTGTCCTTCCGACAGTCATATCTTTTTCGATGTCTTAACGTTTTTCCTGCAGCCATTTCGTCTTAGCTTCCCTGCACTTCCTATTTATTTCATTCCTCAGCGAATTGTATTTCTGTATTCCTGATTCTACCAGAACATGTTTGTACTTCCTCCTTTCATCAATCAACTGAAGTATTTCTTCTGTTACCCATGGTTTCTTCGCAGCTACCTTCTTTGTGCCTATGTTTTCCTTCCCAACTTCTGTGATGGCCCTTTTTAGGGATGTCCATTCCTCTTCAACTGTACTGCCTACTGCGCTATCCTTATTGCTGTATCTATAGCGTTAGAGAACTTCTAACGTATCTCGTCATTCCTTAGTACTTCCGTATCCCACTTCTTTGCGTATTGATTCTTCCTGACTAATGTCTTGAACTTCAGCCTACTCTTCATCACTACTATATTGTGATCTGAGTCTATATCTGCTCCTGGGTACGCCTTACAGTCCAGTATCTGATCTCGGAATCTCTGTCTGACCATGATGTAATCTAATTGAAATCTTCCCGTATCTCCCGGCCTTTTCCAAGTATACCTCCTCTCATGTGGTTCTTGAACAGGGTATTCGCTGTTACCAGCTGAAAATTGTTACAGAACTCAAGTAGTCTTTCTCCTCTTTCATTCCTTGTCCCAAGGCCATATTCTCCTGTAACCTTTTCTTCTACTCCTTCACCTACAACTGCATTCCAGTCGCCCATGACTATTAGATTTTCGTCCCCCTTTACATACTGCATTACCCTTTCAATATACTCATACACTTTCTCTATCTGTTCATCTTCAGCTTGCGACGTCGGCATGTATACCTGAACTATCGTTGTCGGTGTTGGTCTGCTGTCGATTCTGATTAAAGCAACCCGGTCACTGAACTGTTCACAGTAACACACCCTCTGCCCTACCTTCCTATTCATAACGAATCCTACACCTGTTATGCCATTTTCTGCTGCTGTTGATATTACCCGATACTCATTTGACCAGAAATCCTTGTCTTCCTTCCACTTCACTTCACTGACCCCTACTATATCTAGATTGAGCCTTTGCATTTCCCTTTTCAGATTTTCTAGTTTCCCTACCACGTTCAAGCTTCTGACATTCCACGCCCCGACTCGTATAACGTTATCCTTTCGTTGATTATTCAATCTTTTTCTCATGGTAACCTCCCCCTTGGCATGCTCTGTCGGAAACAATATTCAGAGACTAGTAACGATGATGCAAAGTCAAGGATTCTGAGGTGCGTTACATAATGAGTAGGGGTTACTGTGGCGTGGCATGAGCTGTTGTGACAGAGTCAGGCGGTAAATGTTGAATGCTCGGAAGCATAGTGACTCATGCTGAATCGCTTACTTAAAAGCAAACGCCTACAATATGCTCAGAGACATGACAAAGTCACTCTGCTTCATGACAATGCCAAACCACATGTTGTAAACAGAGGAAGTTCGATGAGATATCTTACCCCACTCACCATATTCAGCAGAAATCGCCCCTTAAAGACTGTTTGTTTCAGTCCATGCAGTATCTTTTCTGAAAAACGCATCTTTTAACGATATAGAAAATTAGCTCCATGAGTGAACCACATCAAAAGAGCCTGATTGCTTTTTAACCTCAGAATCCATTTTCTACCCTAAGAGAATGTAAACGTTGTGTTGGCGTTTATCTGATAATAAATACGCAACTTTCAGTAAATTACCTCATACCATTCTATTTTCTGTGCAACAAATAGCTAGAATTGACTAGAGTGCTCAACAGGAGAGGTAATCGCTAGTACTTGTCCGAAGCCCCCTTCACTATGCATTGTAAAAGTGGCCTGGGGAGTAATATATTTCACTTTATTCCACCAAACAAGGATTCACATCTCGAAATTTACTTCGCACGAAACTATATGAGAGCAGAGATTATTGTAACTTTAATCTGACAGGATTCAGTTGTGTCTGACGGTATTACCGTTATAGAAAGATAATCTTCATGGGTGTTGAAGTTATTTGGATATTTTCGTGAAAAGCAGCATCAGCTGTTAGGTAATGAACATCGCTGAGCGATTTCCACGCTCTCTTTTGGGGGCAAGAAAAGTCACCAAGTCTGCTGAGTCGTAAATAAAAGTTACTGAATATTCATAATTCTCTTAATGCTTCACGACGAATTCATCTCCGTAATGCTACTTTGCTCCAGCGCAGCGCAGTGCATCTTCGTTACCACACTGAGAAATTCTGCTTACTGAACGGAAATAAACACGCTTTTCTGAGAAAGTATGACTGCTCTGAGCTCGCCGGAAGATGCTCTATAAATTCGTTATTTACTGTTCCCTCAAGCGACTTAAGGACTCGTTCCTGTTGTGGAAGAGCGTGAGGAAGGAAGAGATAAGGGAGAACAAAATACAGCTCGGAGCGCCAAAGAGAATGGCAGCAGCTGGGAAAACGCCGGTGTGCGATCTCTTAAATAAGGGCGTAACTTGGTTTCTCGGGTAGCTGGTCGTGAAGCCGGAGCGGGGGTGGCGGTAGGAGTAAAAGTCGTAGGCCCAAGGAACGAGATACCGCATCCCCCCTCCCCAACACACTGTGGCTCGGCTCCATTTCCGGACACTGGACTGAAACTACTGAATGTGGCACAAGAAACGGCGCAATCGTTTCCTTTCCTGCCTCTGCTACTGCCTAGGCTGTTGTCCCGAAATTGAGACGCCGCTCGGAATCAAAAGCAAGGACGGCACCAGAGTAATCCCCGTGGCAACAGTATCTATATATACTTCCCACACACTGCAGAAAAGTCATTCAACTGAAACTAACATCGTTACGTTGTTTGCGCCCTCATTTCGGCCCACATACACTACTCGCCATTAAAATTGCTACACTACGAAGATGACGTGCTACAGACGCGAAATTTAACCGATAGGAAGAAGATGATGTGATATGCGAATGATTAGCTTTTCAGAGCATTCACGCAAGGTCGGCGCCGGTGGCGACACCTACAACGTGCTGACATGAGGAAAGTATCCTACCGATTTCTCATACACAAACAGCACTTAACCGGCGTTGCCTGGTGAAATGTTGTTGTGAGGCCTCGTGTAAGGAGGAGAAATGCGTACCATCACGTTTCCGACTTTGATAAAGGTCGGATTGCAGCCTATCGCGATTGCGGTTTATCGCATAGCGACATTGCTGCTCGCGTTGGTCGAGATCCAATGACTGTTAGCAGAATATGGAATCGGTGGGTTCGGGAGGGTAATACGGAACGCCGTGCTGGATCCCAAGGGCCTCGTATCACTAGCAGTCGAGAGGACAGGCATCTTATCCTCATGGCTGTAACGGATCGTGCAGCCACGTCTCGGTCCCTGAGTCAGCAGATGGGGACGTTTGCAAGACAACAACCATCTGCACGAACAGTTAGACGACGTTGGCAGCAGCATGGACTATCAGCTCGGAGACCATGGCTGGGGTTACCCTTGACGCTGCATCATAGACAGGAGCGCCTGCGATGGTGTACTCAACGACGAACCTGGGTGCACGAATGGCAAAACGTCATTTTTTCGGATAAATCCAGGTTCTGTTTACAGCATCATGATGGTCGCATCCGTGTTTGGCGACATCGCTGTGAACGCACATTGGAAGCGTGTATTCGTCATCGCCATACTGGCTATCACCCAGTGAGATGGTATGGGGTGCCACTGGTTACACGTCTCGGTCACCTCTTGTTCGCATTGACGACACTTTGAACACTGGACGTTACATTTCAGGCCGGCCGCGGTGGTCTAGCGGTTCTAGGCGCTGAGTCCGGAACCGCGCGACTGCTACGGTCGCAGGTTCGAATTCTGCCTCGGGCATGGATGTGTGTGATGTCCTTAGGTTAGTTAGGTTTAAGTAGTTCTAAGTCCTAGGGGACTGATGACCACAGATGTTAAGTCCCATAGTGCTCAGAGCCATTTGAACCATTCGTTACATTTCAGATGTGTTACGACCCGTGGCTCTACCCTTCATTCGATCCCTGCGAAACCCTACACTTCAGGAGGATAATACACGACTGCATGTTGCAGGTCCTGTACGGACCTCTCTGGACACAGAAAATGTTCGACTGCTGCCCTGGCCAACACATTCTCCAGATCTCTCACCAATTGAAAACGTCTGGTCAATGGTGGCCGAGCAACTCTCTTGCCACAATACGCAAGTCACTACTCTTGATGATCTGTGGTATCATGTTGAAGCTGCATTGGCAGCTGTACCTGTACACGCCATCCAAGCTCTGTTTGACTCAATGCCCAGGCGTATCAAGGCCGTTATTATGGCCAGAGGTGGTTGTTCTGGGTACTGATTTCTCAGGATTTATGCACCCAAATTGCATGAAAATGTAATCACATGCCAGTTCTACTATAATATATTTGTCCAGTGAATACCCGTTTATCATCTGCATTTCTTCTTGTTGTAGCAATTTTAATGGCCAGTATTGTAACATCCGTTCGTCGCTTGTCCCGGTTAATCATCTGTAGTCGCATTTCTTGTCAAGTGGCAACATTGCCCCGGTAGTTGACAACAATGCATGTTATCGAAAAGTCAGTTGCAGCTGTCAGTTGCAGCTGTGTGTTCGTGCCTCAGTCGTTGTGAGAAGATCTTATTGTTGAATTGCGAAAGTAATAGGGCAGTTTGCATTATAACGGCTAACTGATATTGTGGAGTGTTACATAAAGACATTCGCCATGAAGGAATGTAAAGAAATCCTTCAAGAGAAGTACCCTGTTAGGAAACTTTCTATGACCAGCACTTTTTGCGATCAATACAGGAAATGGAGGGCTGTAGCATCCGTTCAGAACGTGTGGAGTAATAGGTGACCGATACTCTTGACACTAGACAGATTTCGCATGGACATGTCGCATGTCTGTAGAGAAATTATTGCAGCACGTCGATGTATCTCGTACCTGTCCTCGTGTACTAAAATATATGAAATTAAAAGCTCATCGAATGAGTATGGTGCAAAATTTGACATCTGCGGATCAGGAAATAAACAGAGTTCACAATCGTAACAGGTTGTTGAGATCAGTTGCTAACGATTACTTGGATCCCTTTCCTTACTTCGTGGCAGAAGAGACCTGATTTCATTTGTCAGGTTATGTAAACTCCCGGAATTGCAGATACTGCTCGCAGTACAACCCACATATTCTGCGTGAAGAAGCTCTCCACAGGTGTGCGCTGTCCGGCATGCACTTTATTGGCCCGATATTTTTCAGTTCCATCTTAAACAGTGCCGGATATCTAGAGATCTTTGGCTCCTTCTATGCAAAACTAACAGACGCAGACAAGCACAATGCAGTATTCCAACAACATGGAGCAACTGCTCACGCATTCAACCAAGTTATGGCCCACATCACCAACATGTTCCATGAAGACAGACTTGTCTGTAGGGACCTCCTGCCCCCAAGGTCCCCTCACTTAATACCGTGTGATTTTTATTTATTGGGCATACTAAAAGCAAAATTAATGCTGTCAATACGCGTCCAATATACGATCTTAAACGGAACATTACTCAACCCACCTAATTGTTTGGCACGGTAAGCAAAATCTTACCTAATGACGTATTTATTTTAACCCAGATACGTCTTGTTAGGAAATTTGATATGTTACTACAACCAAACAGTGCAACTGATAAAATTAAAAGGCCTTTGGCCAAAATTTTAAAGTAGGATCTAAGTTTACTTTTATTTACACCAAATCTGATCTGACAGCACAATAAAGCTTAAAGGAAAAAAGCCTCCCGCTTTGTAACTTACCTTTTAATTGAATCAAAATTTGTACTAACTGAATTAAAATGCAAGATTAATTTTACAAAGTTAAAGGAGTCACGTAACGTGAAAATAAAAGTTGTTTTCTTTTTTTGACAACGATTACAGCTAATAAATTAACATCTGACCAATATAAGATAATATTTTACGACGTGGAAATTCTGTGAGTGAAACATATTCCACTCTCAATAGAAGGAATACAAGTAGATTATTCCGCTACCACACGAACCGGGGAAACACAGTACTGGAAATAGCAGAGTGACACTTATAAACAATAATGAGAATCGTTCTTGGCACCAGAACACACCCATTACGATAATAAATATGCAGTCAAGTTCTACGTATCATAGCAGTTGAGAACAAATAGTAATAGCTGTAGTTGAATCGCTGCAGTTAGTGTAATCCGTGAAGACTAAGGGGAATTTTTTTAAAAAAAAAAAAAAAAAAAAAGAAAAGAGAAAAAAGCAATGCACTTCAACGGGCAAGAGATCACTACCCGAAAACATAATTCAGCTACGTAAGCGTAGCTTGAGTTTGATTTAGATTGAACAATAATATCAACAGCACACAGGGCAGGTTAATTAACTGTAACCACAACCGGCGTGTGGTTACACTGTGATCAAGACCACAAGCCAACTAGATGACTAGATGTCAGGGGACACAGTGCCCCAATGTTTTGAAACGCAAATCTTCGCGAGTAACAACAACCGCCTTGCGGTCGCTCTGATGCAGTTGTAGTCACGAAATTTAGCATGGCCCTTATGCCAGCGACGAATAAACTCCCAGTCAACGGGCACACGTATAGAAAAACTAAATTTCTTCTCAGGACTGCACATCCATGTAGTGCCCCACTACCAACTGTCACTGGTTGCGCATGCGCTGCTGTGTCTAGCCGTACTGACCGTGAGAGCCTCCTCTTGGCGGAAGACCCACACACTTCTTACATAGGCTCGGCCGCACTGTCCCCTTGCGGTCAGAGAAGAAAGTCACGAGGCGCGATATCCGAAGATCTTCGGTAAGACGATTTCTTTGATACAACGGGATCGATCGGGTCCCGTCACGGCTCAATTACTAGATAAATTAAAAACATCATGCCTGCAGAATTACATCGTCCTACTGGTAATGTCATCGGACGAAGTCACCGATGCCTGTATGCCCAAGGCATCTCCCATAAACAGGCAACTACATGTTTTAGTTAATTCATTGTCACTTGAATCTTGGGGGTGAGGCCTTCCGATTTTATGTGGGGCACCCTGTGTAACGATTTTGTAGTCTCCACTGTCTGCTCTCTACAGCTTCTTTATTTGGACTGTTATTTCTCTTATAATAACTGCACGACCTACGAAAGCTCAGGACAGCTTCTTAGGACTTGCTGACACAGAAAGAAGTTCTAAAACGTAAAATTTTTCAGTTTTGTTAGTTCCGACATAAATAAATGTAATTATAGGGGAAGTTGCGTAACACATGATACGCATAGGAATCAAGAGGAACAATGAAAATGGAAGATCAGGAACTAAGTGCTCGGATTAAGAAGGACGTAACTCAGGAATGCACCCTATCTCCCCTATTGTTCAATCTGTACATCGAAGAAGGTATGACGGAAATAAAATACAGGTGCCAGGGTGGGATTGGTTTGTGACATTGCTGAACTTAATGAAGTGCTGAGTAAAATGAATAGCCTATCGAGCAGAAAATACAGGATGTAACGGGTGCAGGTGCAAATATTTGTATATGTGGTACCTCAATACGTACACACTTCAGTGTATTCGTTGCATTTTTCTTCTCTGCGTCTAACAGTCTTTTCATAAACTCATCACATAATTTACTACACGGCGTTTTCTGCACGGTCTTAAATGCACCACTAAGTGGACTGTATCTGTCAGTATAGAATAACAGTTTTGCATCCACATGTCCACACTTCAACAACTGACCTGCACACCAGGGGAAATTAAGCATTAACGGCATGTTCTCGCCATATGTACATGAAGATGACAACGAATCTAAAGATATACTACTCCTAATAGCTATAATCATTAGTCTGTAAATGACGTAAATACTGATGTAATGTTGTTCAGTACATCTCCCTCAGTAACCAAAAGAAATTGCTGCACTTTCATTACAAGTATAACAGGCATTGTACCTGTATTGTGTGTGAGTAAACCAAACGAAGACGAAAGTAATGAGGAGTACCAGAAATGAGAGTACTGAGAAACTTACCATTAACATTGGTATTCATGAAGTATACGAATTGTAGTAATTCTGCTTCTGTGGAAGCAAAAAACGTATGACGAAGTAAGGAGGACATAGGAAGCAGACCATCAGAAGCTAAGGGGGGATTCCTAGGCAAAATAAGAAATAGAGTCAAACAATGACCTCATCTTGAGGAATAAATTGAAAGAATGAATGTCGTGCGACTAGGCCCTCCCGTCGGGTAGGCCGTTCACCGGGTGCAAGTCTTTCGATTTGACGCCACTTCGACGACTTGCGCGTCGATGGGGATGAAATGATGATGATTAGAACAACACATCACCCAGTTGCTGAGCGGAGAAAATCTCCGACCCAGCCCGGAATCGAAACCGTGCCCTTAGGATTGACATTCTGTCGCGCTGACCACTCAGCTACCGGGGGCGGACAGGGATAAATTGAGAATGTGTCTCGAGCACAGCACGGTAAGGGAGTGAATAATGGTCTGTAGGGAAACTAGAAAAGAAAAGAAGCTATGGCAGGATCTTGAAAATTGATGGGCTAGTAACGAATGAAGAGTTTCCGTAGAAACAGTAAGTACACAAATACAGTATAAGTAAAACATTTGGAAGACACCAACCAAGCTCCAAACCAAAGTTCGATGAAAAACGTATGCTCAGCCTGGACAGACGTGAGACAGACATCGTCCATGAATATTCGTAGAGATTTCGGGATTGCATCCTGATCGCTTTGACTTCTTGCCACGATATTTCGGCTGGCAATCTCCAGCCATCTTAAGGTGAGTGTCCTTCACTGGAGACTGCAAGTTTCCGGAGTCAGCTTTATAGCAAATAATTGGCGCGAAAACGCATGCACATTGGCCTCTGTCCTCTATCGAAATCCGCGCCCTCTGGAGCTACTGTTCTATCTCTCGAACGCAGGCGCATGCGTAAAGGTAAAAACAGCATTAAGAAGGAAGAAACGTGACCGCCCACAACATCAAGAAGATAAGGAGGTATTCAAGTCCAGGGCCTTCCTTCCATACGCCGGCAACCTTCCATCTAAAATAGGCAGGATCCTAAGGAAACATCAAGCTGAAGCAATCTTCCGGCCACCGGCGAAGATTAGTGCCCTTCTCGGTTCAGTAAAGTAACTAAAACAATGCGATTCTGGTATGATTCCACAGAATCGACTATGGTCGATTTCTCACCGAATCTTTGTTCGCATTGAGAGTCTGCTGACGTCTTCGTTGTGAATCTCGTATACGGTGTTTCTTTCAAATCGTCCATTGCCGGTATGTCCGAGCCCATGTTACTCTGTTCGCTTTAGGAGATCAATGGAACCACATACACCGATGAGCCAAAACATTATGAACACTGCCCACCGCGAAGCTGTATGCTGCCTGGTGGCGCTGAGGGCACATGACCCGGCAAGAGCAGTGTGTGAGCGAAACAGAGACGAATGGGGAATCATTCTTGCGACGGTTAGTGGCCCAAATGCGGAAATCCACCGACTAAAGTGGATTTGACCAAAACCAAATTGTTATGGCCCAGAGCCTGGGAGCGAGCATCTCGGTGGAGCTGGTCGACTGTCCGCGTGCTACTGTCGTAAGCGTCTATGAAAACTGGCTGAAAAATACTGAAACCACGGGTAGGTGACTGAACATAGGGATCGGAGACGCTGAAGTAGGATAGGCAGTGATCTGTGGCGCATCTGACGACGGCTTACAGTGTTAGCGCAAGCACAAGTGCTTAGGAGCACGTCGTTCAGCGCACACTGTTGAACACAGTGTTCCGCAGCAGAGCACCCCTGCATGTCATCAAGCTGACCCAACAACATCGTCAGTTCTGATTACAGTGGACAGGGGATCATAGAGACTGTACCGCGGATCTCCTGGTCGGATGGATCCTGTTTATTACTAAATCAGGCCGATCGTCATGTTCAGATAAGCCGTCATCTAGGCGAACCGCTGCTCGAAACATGTAGCGAGCCACGAAAGCATGCCGGTGGAAGCAGTATTATCTTTTGGGGGATATCAACCTCGGCTTCCATGGAACCTGCTGTAGAAATCTAAGGTACCATGACAGCTAGGCATAGAGATAGCATCTTCCACAAGAATAATTGTCAGCGTCACAAGGCCAGAATCTTGCTGGAATGGCCAGAGGAGAATGATAACTCGCGTTGATGTCTCGGCCATCACATTCGGCTTATCTGAATCCGATGAAACAGATCTGAGACGCTATGGGACGCCAGCTCCGGACATATAAACCAACCGCCCGTAAAATCGAGACTTGTGTTACCTATGCTTGGGCATCCGGTGCCACAAACCTCTGGAAACCTATCGACACCTGTCATATGCAGGGCACACAGAAACACTGGCTGAACTGCGTTCCAGAGGTGGACGAACGCGCTTTTGAGTAAGTGGTCATAATGTTTTGTCTCGGTGGCTTCTATGGTCGAAAAAGAAGATGGTTGTGGTTAGTGTGGCTTATCTACGGTTGCTACTGTCCAATGGAGAATTATTACGTACCCACACTCCTCTGTCCCCTTTAAAAGAGCACAGTAGTGGCTTCGGAGCTCCGAAGATGGTGTAGAGAGGGCATCCGGTGATCACGTGCTCCACCTGCTGTGAAGTAAGCCACTGCAGTGAAGTGATTGCGTGAAATCAGTGCAGTAAGGAAGGTCGACTAGCTAATTATTTCCACTAAGGCTTCTAGGACACGAATTGTTCCTGGATACGGAAAATCAAGAAACTGACAAACCGCACGTCACCATTGTTGTGCATCACTATAATCAAACCTGTCCATCTGTACACGAGTGCTGCACTTCCACTGTTCACAAGTACCCAGGATGAAGTGCTTTTTCATTCGATACCGTACTCTGACCAGCTCGTACGCGTATTAGCTATTAGCTAATCAGGGGCCGGTTCCACGCCGCTTCAGTTGATAATCTCGTTTCATATTAACTGGGGCCTTGAAAACATAGCTAATATTTCCAGATGACTTCGTGGGAGACTAACTCTCTTGTCATGTATGTCCTGAATTTAGGAAGTAGTCTTTATACTAAATTGGACGTACACGATTTAAATGCAGTGCAGTGGTCGTTGGCTCTGTTTCCCAAGCGATCACCGGCTGAGACTGATGCAGTCCCATCGGCATCATCTGTCGACCACATTCCACCTGGCCGTTCACAACCAGCTGTTGTGTCTCTTGAAACCGTTAGCCAGGCTGCTTAGCCAACTCTCCACTCCTGCTTCCGCCCTCACGTCATATCTAAACGTAACCACAACACCTGACATTAAACGTCCAGCATCCCTAGAGATATTCTCCGTTCCATTACAACGTTCAGACGTAACCAAATGGGAGTGGCCGTCTGAATTGGACGTGTCCATTACAATACCTTATATGATGTTGCCACATTTGTTGAATCAACCCAGACCGTCCAACACGTCTACAGAGAATGGTATACCAGTAGTAACCACATAATGAGGTCTCATAACACTGAACGTAACAATATCCTAACCGACACCGACCGAAGGGTATGTCACGCTCTGTCAAGTACAAACGGTTTCTAACCAAGCACGAATTGCTGTTGTCAGTGAATGCACTCCTACTCAAGCACTTTCCTAACGTACATTAAATTGGACGGGAACTGATGCAGTGAAATTTGATAGGACACCTTACAAAATACCATCGTTCACAGCACCATTTAAATCTGCAAGTCCTCAATGGGCCAAAAAACACGAAAACTCGACGGGATGCGACTGGAGGGATGTAATGTGATCGGGCGAGTCGCAATGTCGCCTCCAATTGAGAGAATATATCGAGTGTCCCAACGACTCAATGAGACTACGAAATTTAAAAAGTGGAAAGCTTGCAGCCGTCTCTTCTGTTTTTAATTTATTTTTTTCATTTCATATTGAACAGGCAAAATCCTGGTAGCCATTAATTACAAGGACAGATGTACAAGATTCAATGAGACTGTCAGACTATAGAGAGTTTATTTCAGGCAGGAGTTGTTTTTGTAATATTTTCAGGTATTCTCCGTACCACGACTCAGACGAATAGAATGGTCGCTCAGTTTACCGTGAAGATGAAACTGAATCTATCTTCTCCATTCCCAGTGACAAAATGTGACCTTTCTCGTACACCTTCATGATGTAATCTATGTATAATCTCGTCTTCCAAGACGACAATTAAAGCCGCGAACATACATTCCTGGTTCGAACAACATTCAGGTATGTTATCGCAACCCGATTCATTTGCAGCATCACCATTTTAATCCGACAGAAAATGAGTAAGACCATTTGGAACAGCGGCTGAGGCGCAGCAACTAGATCCTCTCCAGACATGTGTCAAGCTGGAATCTCATTGACAGAACTAGAATTGTCCTTAATGATGAATCCCGCTTCAAATTTTCCGCCCATGACCAGCAAAGACGTGCCTGTAGATGCCCCAGACACTGGTGGAATAACAACCTAATTGTTGCCCGCCACGCGTCCCGACCTTAAGGTGTGATGGTCTTCGGAACCACTTGTTTTCAAAGCAGGACTCCTTTGGTTGTCATCTGCGGCATCCTTACACAGCGGCACGTCGATGATATTCCTTCATGCCATGCCATCCTGCGCTTACATTCCAGCAAGATAATTCTCGACTGTACACGGCGAGAGGTTCTACTACTTGTCTTCGTGCTTGCAACACCCTGTCTTGTCCAGGAAGTTCGCTGGACCTCTCCCCAACTGAGAACGTTTGAGGTGTTTTTGGCAGAACCCTGCAAAAGCCCTCAAATTAGATCGGGGTTTTGACGGTCTAACGCGTCAGTTTGACAGAATTTGACACGACATACCTCAGTATGACATCCAACAACTCTATCAATCAATGCCAAGCCAAATATCTGCTTGCAGAAGGGCCACAGGTGGACCAATGTGTCATTGACTTTCTCAATTTAATTCTCAATTTAATTCTCAATTTTGAATAAATCAACCAATTTTTTTGAGACTATAGTCGTTTGTTGGTCTTAAGATGTACATCGCGCCTACCGGTTCCAGTCCCATTCAAGTAATTCCTTCGTGGTGCATATTTTTCTTTTTTGCGTTTCGGTGTACACAGTCACTGGGGACCCCAGTATACATGATATGTTTACAGTTTTTGGCGATGGGGAACCGAATTTCTCAACTGAAACAGTTGTCACAGTATCAGGTCAAACATATCAGTCTCTGCGCGGTCTTGAAGATGGAGTACCCCTTGAACCAGGCACACACGATGTGGCCACTGTCGAGTGCGGTGATATGGCGCGTCTGCGCTCTGCCGTCAGTCCGTTTGCCAATCACGGGACTCGCCGAACTATTACAATCTACAATCACGATGACGACAGGCCATTTTCTCCCCCACATACCATGTTCTCTCTCACTCTCTCTCTCTCTCTCTCTCTCTCTCTCTCCGTTCTCTAGCTCGCTCGGTCCCTCTCTCTGTCTCTCTCTCCACAACACAAAAGATAATTCAGTTACTATAGTCCAATTCTTTTATCTTGGCGGCTCGCGCATGCCCGCCCAGACGCGGGAGATTGCTGCGTTGCCAGTTGCACACGACACACGCGCCAATAGAAGCAGCGCCATAGTATAGCATAGTTCGCAAGCTTACGTTTAGGGGGAAGCGCGCAGTTCATGAAATAAAGCCACCACGGCCGCATTAACCCTTTCGCTGCTACAAAGACGTGCTCCCTGCATTCCGCGCTGTGCGCGATTTTGTCACTGCACTGCTCGCCTGTGCAGACACATCGTGTTCCGACTGCTTTGACACTCTTATCATTCGAGTCCACAAAAATTATTTGGCCCAAAAATTAGATTTTTATACATCTTCTTGACTGATACCTTCCCCCCATAAATGTCAAGGCAGTGGGAACACCATGTGTCTGCACAGGCGAGCAACAAAATCGCTCACAGCGCGGAATACGGGGAGCACGTGTCTGCAGCAGCGAAAGGGTTAATGAAGAGACAAAGCACTAGAAATTTCAAAAAACTGCATTCAAACGAATATAATTCGTGAAGTAAGGCACTTCGATATTGTTTTTAAATAATGAAAATATTAGGCACCGTACAAGGTTTGAACTCAGAACCTTTCACATAGAACCCTAACACTTAAACCGTTACGCTCTCGCGGCTCGTCCACCTACAGCCTGTCATAAGGAGTCTTTAACACATCACGCAAAATACTGACAAACACTGCTGGTATAACTATGAATTACTCACGCTTCGTCGAAGTACAATAGGAAATAAACAATTACCGCTGTTCTTTATTACGAAAAAACAGTATAAAAGTCAGTCTGCTATCAAGACATTGCTTTTGTTCTATCACTTTATTTATGACTGAACGTTTATAAAACTGAAGACACTCGTCCATGCTCTGCACTGCAGTCGAGATCTGGCAACGTCGTTCTCTGTTCATTGGCTGACTGTGTTTTGTGACGTCAGATGCGCAGAACGAACCTAAACTCGGCCGCCAACATAAATGACGCGCACTTTAATAGAGTTGCTAGAAGAGATAGAGAAGATCCAACGGAGAGCAGCGCGCTTCGTTACAGGATCATTCAGTAATCGCCAAAGCGTTATGGAGATGATAGATAAACTCCAGTGGAAGACTCTGCAGGAGAGACGCTCAGTAGCTCGGTACGGGCTTTTGTTGAAGTTTCGAGAACATACCTTCAATGAAGAGTCAAGCAGTATATTGCTCCCTCCTACGTATATCTCGTGAAGAGACCATGAGGATAAAATAAGAGAGATTAGAGCCCACACAGAGGCATACCGACAATCCTTCTTTCCACGAACAATACGAGACTGGAACAGAAGCGAGAACCGATAGAGGTACTCAAAGTACCCTCCGCCACACACCGTCAGGTGGCTTGCGGAGTATGGATGTAGATGTAGATGTATACCGAATTAGTCTGAAGGCTTATTTACAGACCATAGAGATTTATTGCTCCTGCTTTATAAACAATACTTGCCAAGTAGGAGTGCGTCAGAGTGTAACGATTTACTTTCACTCTACAATATGACATTTTTGTCATTCAGAGAGTACTGCCACAGATATATGTTGCACAACCAAGTCCTCTGTCACGGATTAAAACCACTGTTACTAAAAAGGCATACATATGCCAATAACGTGACGATTAAGAAAACTCAGCAACAAGATTCGACAGTAATTAAGTACAATCTTACTCATAGAACGCCTCTTCTCATAAGAGTATCAGCTGAGAGTGTTGTTACCGTTGTTTCTACCAGACAACGATATTCCCAAAGACCCGTATCCCTACGAATTGGTTTAAACCGCGTAAAATTCTCATGCACTAAATGCTAAGCACAACAAATAAAATTATACCCCAAGGTGAACTAACTGAAGGTTCCATTACCTACATCTACTAGTATCATCTTATGAACGAATGATATAGTGATCTATGACATCAACACATATACTTTATTTTATTTTATTTCGAATTCTTGTACCTTGGCATGTAATACCTAGTTTTGTAACCGTCTATATGTGTTTATATAATATATGAATACAAACACTGCATGGTATGTAGGTGGACAAACATATTGGGTATTAAACTGGAGATTATCACCTAATAATGATATGATGATCTATGACATCAACACATATACTTTATTTTATTTTATTTTGAATTCTTGTACCTTGGTATGTAATATCTGGTTTTGTAACCGCCTATATGTGTTTATATAACATATGAATACAAACACTGCACAATATGCAGGTGGACAAACATATTGTATCTCTTAAACTGGAGATTATCACCTAAAACTAGACAAATACAAAACACTAGAAACTAATTTACTGTAAAAATCTGTAAGAAAAACTGTCAACTGTAGAGTGGCGAACCATCTTCCGACTGAGGTCCAGAATTACTTAGTATAACCATCAGAGATAGGCGAAGTACCACTTTGCACTCATTAATAATTTAGAAATTGTAGTAAGAGTTTAATGACATCCCCTTCCGCTGTAAAGTGATTTCATAGCACTTACTCTAATCTTTTTTTCATTACAGGTAGGCGATTGCTACAAGATCTTCAGCATTTTGGACCTTCCTACTGAACAATACACAACGCCAGCCGAGTCTATGAAGGCGGCTGATCAAATCATAAACATAGTAAGACTGAAACATTTCCTTCTCATAAAACATCTAAACTATGATGTTACTGCGTACTGTGGCATTTACACTCACTGATGATGTTTGTTGAATATCTCTCTCACAAGGATTCTTTGACCTTAAAGACACATTGTCGCTGAAAAGCATCAGCTCAGTAAAAATTGAGGATTGTAATTACGTCCTTTACGGAACATGACGGAAGATGCAACTGAAATGGTGAGTGGAAGCAGACTCATTTTAATTGTAGTAGCAGATGGAGTAGAGTAAAAAATGAAACTAAAGGCATATCGCATGCTTGGCTTTTGAAGGATATGTTCTTCTCTCGAGTTCCCAATATCACATCAATACATATTACAAAAAACAGTGTGTGTATACACACCAAACAAAAGTTTAGCATCACAGCAATTTCCAGAACTCCTGAAGACAGACGTTGATTGTGCATATTGTATCACAGACACAGTCCCTTTGATTGTTGAGAGACAAGACTAAACGCGCCCAAAGATGTAAACAGATGCATGAGCAGCGCCTACTAGAAAGAGAGTGTCCGACAGCCGATCAGTTCCAGTCATTCCACCAGGAAGGAGGTACACGGCTCGTGTTGTCTGTAGTTCAACCATGCCTAGGCGGTCAATACCGAGATTCGATCGCGTGCGCAATGTTACTTTGTGGTAGGAGGGGCCCTCAACAAGGGAAGTTCCAGGCATCTCGGAGTGAACAAAAGCGATGGCATTCGGACATGGAGGACGTAGCCTACACATTGGAACTGTCGATGACATGCCTCGCTCAGGCCGCCCACGGGCTACTACTGTAATGGATGACCGCTACATACGGATTATGGCTCGGAGGAGCCCTGACAGCAACGCACCATGTTAAATAATGCTTTTCGTCCAGGCACAGGTCGTCGTGCTACGACTCAAACTGTGCGCAGTAGGCTGCACGATGCGCAGCTTCACTCCCAACGTCCATGGCGAGGTCTATCTTTGCAACCACGACACCATGCAGTGCGGTACAGATGGGCCCAACAACATGTGGAATGCATCGCTCAGGATTGGCATCACGTTCTCTTCACCGATGAGTGTCACAAATGCCTTCAACCAGACAATCTTCGGAGACGTGTTTGGAGGCAATCCGATCAGGCTGAACGCCTTAGACACACTGTCCAGCGAGTGCAGCAAGGAGGAGTTTCCCAACTGTTTTGGGGTAGCATTATGTGCGGCTGGCGTACGCCGCTGGTGGTCATGGAAGGCGCCGTAACAGCTGTACGATATGTAAATGCCATCCTCCGACAGATAGGTCAAGCACATCGGCAGCATACTGGTGAGCCATTCGTCTTCAGCGACGACAATTTGCGCCCCCATCGTGCACATCGTGTGAATGACATCCTTCAGGATAATGACATCGCTCGACTAGAGAGGCCAGCCTGTTCTCCAGTCATGAACCCTATCGAACTTGTTCAAATGTGTGTGAAATCACCCACCCTTTCACACGTAGGTGGTTCTTACCTCACTGCGATTCTCTCTCCAGAGACTAAATGACTTAACTGCTAAAGTCATCAGTCCCTAAGCTTACACACTGCTTAACCTAAATTATCCTAAGGACAAACACACACACCCATGCCTGAGGGAGGACTCGAACCACCGCCGGGACCAGCCGCACAGTCCATGACTGCAGCGCCATAGACCGCTCGGCTAATCACGCGCGGCTATCGAACATGCCTTGGATGGATTGGAAAGGGCTCTTTATGGACGACGTGTCCCACCAATCTCTCTGAGGGATCTACACCGAATCGCCGATGAGTAGTGGGGCAATCTGGACCAACAGCGCCTTGATGAATTTGTGGATAGTATGCCACGAGGAATACAGGCATACATCAATGCAAGAGGATGTGCTACCGGGTATTAGAGGTACCGGTGTGTACAGCAATCTGTGTGGTTGTACAACATCCAGTGTGTTGTTTTCATGAGCAATAAAATTGGCGGAAATGATGTTTATGTTGATGTCTTTTCCAATTTTCTGTACAGGTTCCGTAACTCTCGGATCCGAGGTGATGCAAAAATTTTTTCATATATATATATATATATACGTGTGTGTGTGTGTTTGTGTGTGTGTTCTTCCTCTCTTCCTACACCACTGGAACGATTTCAACTGTTTCAACTGTGCATGGCACACGTATCATTTAGTGTCTGGAGAGAGAATCGCAGTGAGGTAAGAACCACCTACGTGTGAAAGGGTGGGTGAAAAAGTAGTCTAGTTCACAACGCCCAGACTGTCCGTCGGGTTATCCCATCTGTCGCGTGGCTGAAACGTATCTGTATAACTTCTCCTGGTTCTGGACTTACAAAATGTCACCAACGATCGTGACGTGTGCTTATGTTCCCGCTGCTGTTACAAAAGTTGCTGCAATCATTTAAACTATTATATTTAAATCCAAATTTTAAAAAAATTGTGAACGTGAATGGTCTAATTATTAATATGCAACTGGGCTGACTTCAGATACCTGCTAATGTTTGACAAATGGCTCAGTTCGTTTTATTGTTTGAAAGCCTTTGTCTAAGATTAATTGCTTATCTCATTACCTCGTTTATATTCGACATGTTATTTAATTTCTTACTTGTTTTTAAAAGGCATTTTACTGACGTCACAAAGGTGTCGACTTTTATTCAAATAAAACATTAGGCATGTTTTCAGCTGTGAACGCTGCTGTCTTGCCTTCTGGCCCAGACTGCCGCTCAACAGCGTATTAAACTGCTTTAAGGTACCCATGCTGCTGGATGGGGCAGGTGCCGTAGAACCTGAACTACAACACACTAAACTTAGAAAACTAGTAACAGTGCACTGCTTCACAAAGCGTAAATAAACAAACATCCACCCAGTCAGCGAATATGGTGATAAGCAACAAAGCACATAACAACTGTGTAGCACTCTGATTAAAGGAATGAGAAAACTCCAAAATTAACTGTCAAACACTTACTTGCGCTAACTGCGCAGCAGGAACAGTCATTACACACTACTTTAAAATGGGAGAAAATTCAAACTCGCTGACTTCTAACATGTTTTGCTGCAAAACACTAGCTAAAAGTAATGAATCAGGCAGCTCTTACTAACTTAAACTCCACAATCTCAAATAGCGAAGCAACTGATTGTCAGATGTCAAACAGGGTTTACCAGGCTTCCCGTAACAGCTACAGTGCGAAAGTATATTCTTTTACTGCGGAATTTGCCATATGACATCTCAGGGCGGCTAAACTAACAACAACACCTAATTGTTTTACAAATACTTAAAAAAAGATTGCAGTGAAAGGCATTCTGACTGAATTAGACTGAGCCCACTAAAATATTTTGTAAATGCTTAACTAATATGATTACAGTGTAAAGGCACTCTGACTGAATTAGACTTTACTGTATTTAAAGGGAAGACCAACACAGGTCAGCCCTCAAGAACGTCCATGGTAAGTCACTCGAAATATGACTAATTTAAACTCGCAGTTCTTATTAACATAGCTCCATAAGATCTGCAACTTTCACGCATTTCACAAACAGTTGCAATTAACTTCTGTAATCAAACGATTGGTTCTAATAAGATAAACTTCATTTCTTTCTGAACGAACCCCCATAAAACAACAAACACAGAAGGCCTTCCGGGAAGGAGAAACTAGCTGCAGCACAACGACTTTAACGAAACAAGGTCCAGAAGCCGCCGAAAGACTCCCACCAAAAATGTTTGAGAATCGGTAACGAAGTGGCACAATCACCACACTCTCGGCACAGGCAAATCGCCGTCACAGCCAACCATATTCACTATCTTCGCGGGATGAGATCTGTGCTCTGCAAAATTTGCTGTCGGCTTCTGACATCAGAGATAAATCGACCTCGAGCCCCACAATTGCTCCTTGCAGTGCGGCCCGCAAATTCTGTCCTCCGTGCCGGTCTGAGCTTCTTGCACGGAGATCTAGCGATCGATTGATCGATGCGAACCGGCCCGGCTCACAGCTAACTAGCAATATCTCTATAACAAAAACCCTTTGCACAATGACATATGACTAGTTGGCGCAGTTAGAAGGCCGTTTGGTCTGCTTGAATACCATCACGAAGTAGCAGCCTTGCAACATGGCGCAGCAGTAAGTGATAGGAAACGTGTATTTATACGAGGGATCTCAAGTCATACTCATACGAGACCATATATCAAAGGTTTTACACACTAGCCGCAGCAGCACTGTTATCACTTAATATTTCTGTCGAGTGATTGACTCATCTCATTCAAATAACTTTCTTCGCTGCCATTTTTGAGAAATGAATTCTTATTTCAAATCCTCTTCCTCAAATTGTGAAAACGAACCCCGAGGTCGTAATTGCCTTGATGTCCTTTCCTTATCATTTTGGAAATTTGTCAGTTGATTGGTGTTTGTTGCAGATCTAGTGGAGTTACGTTAATCAGAACTGCGTGTTTAAATTGGTCCTATCTCGAGTGGATTACTATGGACGTTCTTGAGGGATGACCTGTGTTGTTCTTCCTTTTAAATACAGTGAAAACTAAATCAGTCAGAATGCCTTTACTGTGTAATCAGTTTAGTTGAGCATTTGCAAAATATTTTAGTGGGCTTAGTCTAATTTAATCAGAGTGCCTTGTTACGTATTTGTAAAACATTTTGGTGGAGTTGTTAGTTCAGCCACCCTGTGATGTTATATGGCATATTCTGCTGAAAAATGAATGTACTCTTCCACTGTAGTTATTACGGGCAGCCTGGTAAACCAAGTTTGACATCTAAGATTCGGTTGCTTAGCTATTTGAGACTGTGGAGTTTACGTTAGTAAGAGCTGCCTAATTCGTTACTTTTGGCTAGTGTACACAGTACAGAAGTAGCTAATGTATTTAACAACCACTTCCTAAGCGTAGGAGAAAAAATTGGTGAGAACAGTTCAAAAGAAAAAGCCAGGCAGTACATGGAAGAGTCTGTTTCGAAAAAATTTAGTCAGATTAAGTTTCACCTTACTTTTTTTTTTGGTCATCAGTCTACAGACTGGTTTGATGCGGCCCGCCACGAATTCCTTTCCTGTGCTAACCTCTTCATCTCAGAGTAGCACATGCAACCTACGTCCTCAATTATTTGCTTGACGTATTCCAATCTCTGTCTTCCTCTACAGTTTTTGCCCTCTACAGCTCCCTCTAGTACCATGGAAGTCATTCCCTCATGTCTTAGCAGATATCCTATCATCCTGTCCCGTCTCCCTATCAGCGTTTTCCACATATTCCTTTCCTCTCCGATTCTGCGTAGAACCTCATCAAAAAAATGGCTCTGAGCACTATGGGACTCAACTGCTGAGGTCATTAGTCCCCTAGAACTTAGAACTAGTTAAACCTAACTAACCTAAGGACATCACAAACATCCATGCCCGAGGCAGGATTCGAACCTGCGGCCGTAGCGGTCTTGCGGTTCCAGGCTGCAGCGCCTTTAACCGCACGGCCACTTCGGCCGGCAGAACCTCAACATTCCTTACCTTATCAGTCCACCTAATTTTCAACATTCGTCTATAGCACCACATCTCAAATGCTTCGATTCTCTTCTGTTCCGGTTTTCCCACAGTCCATGTTTCACTACCATACAAAGCTGTACTCCAGACGTACATCCTCAGAAATTTCTTCCTCAAATTAAGGCCGGTATTTGATATTAGTAGACTTCTCTTGGCCAGAAATGCCATCTTTGCCATAGCGAGTCTGCTTCTGATGCCCTCCTTGCTCCGTTCGCCATTGTTTATTTTACTGCCTAGGTAGCAGAATTCCTTAACTTCATTGACTTCGTGACCATCAATCCTGATGGTAAGTTTCCCGCTGTTCTCATTTCTACTACTTCTCATCACCTTCGTCTTTCTCCGATTTACTCTCAAACCATACTGTCATTAGACTGTTCATTCCGTTCAGCAGATCATTTAATTCTTCTTCACTTTCACTCAGGATAGCAATGTCATCAGCGAATCGTATCATTGATATCCTTTCACCTTGTATTTTAATTCCACTCCTGAACCTTTCTTTAATTCCATCATTGCTTCCTCGATGTACAGATTGAAGAGTATGGGTCAAGTGATTTAAATAAGTTTGCCACTTCATCTAACTGGAGTGAAATTACATTAGGTGTTCCACGTGGTTCAATGATGGGTCCCTGTCTGTTCTTGATATATGTGAACGATTTCCTTCCTATCTGAAACAGGAAGCTGAACTGACACTGTTTGCTGATGATACAAGCATCATTTTTAATCCGGTAAAACAAACTCCAATTGAAAGTGACACAAATCAGGTCTTTGTAAAAGTCATTAATTGGTTTCTGCAAATGGGCTTGCTCTAAACTTTGAAAAAAAAAAAAAAAAAAAAAACAGTACATCCAGTTCTCTGCTGGAAAAAGTACAGTTCCTTCAATAAATATAACACGTCAACAGAAGTCAGTGGACAGTGTAAAGCATACTAAGTTTTTGGGTGTACACGTAGATGAGAAGCTTAATTGGAAAATTCATAGTTTGGATCTTCTAAAGCGACTAGGTTCAGAAACTTTTACAATCAGAATAATTGCCAATTTTGAGGATATAGAAATTAGTAAGCTAACATACTTTGCATACTTTCACTCTCTGATGTCATACAGAACAATATTTTGGGGTAACTCTTTAGACAAAAATTATTCACTGCTCAAAAGAAAGTGGTTAGAATAATGTGTGGGGTTCATAGTCGCACATTTGTAGGCATCTTTTTTAAAGATTGGGAATTCTTACAACAGCCTCACAGTACATTTACTCACTAATAAAATTTGTTCTCAACAACATGGACCAGTTTAAAAACAACAGTGACATTCACGATTATAATACCAGGAAAAATAAGAATTTACACTATCCTTTACTCAACCTATCTTTGGCGCAGAAAGGGGTAAAATATGCTGCTATAAAAATTTTCGGCATATTACCATATGAAATAAAATGTCTGATAGACAGCAGTACTAGCTTCAAAAATAAATTGAAATCATATCTCACTGACAACTCCTTCTATACCACAGATGAATTCTTGAATAGAAATAAATAAATCTATAAATATAGTATATGCATTTTGTGCCATTTAAGGTAATGGGGTAAATAATAGAAATATTAAAAAATCTCGTTTCATATGTGCATTTCTTGTGCACTTGACGCGTTCCACACCATAACGGCTATCGTAACGGGCGACCGGGCGATTAACCAATAGATCATACAACCAACTAACTAACTAACTAGCTGCAAAACATGTTGGAAGCCAGTGAGTTTGAATTTTCTTCCATTTTAAAATAGTGTGTAATTTTTAAAAAATAACATAGAATAAAAAGCTAATAATTTAGAAAAATAGCGATGAATTCTAGAAATTGCGAGCTGCGTTCCGCAAAGGATACTTTTCTGTTACTTGTGTGAGGGTTAGCACACGCAGACAGGCTTTCAGACTAGCTGCCAGGTGAAGGGGTACGTTCATATCCCTCGTGCAGTCAACAACAAATTTGATATGATTTGTGAGTCCACTGGTAAAACAAGGAAACCACTGGAAGTTGAGCAACTAAAGAGAGGAACAGAAAGACCCTGCAATAAAAAAAAATAATAATAATAGAAAGACTGACTTCGCAAATGCATCGGAAGTGAGCGAAGAAAAACAATAGCTTTCCCCACATTTAGGTGGTAGATCGCATACCCACAGTATGCAGACTTGTGTTCGCAATCGTATCGTTAAGTGAAATACTGGTAATGATGACAGCATACTTGGATTTTATAGCGTATTATTAATGCTGTGGCCGCTGTGAGTTCTCATGCCAATCGCATGGTACACGCCACGTCTCAAATTTCCTGACGAAATGCAATTTAAGTGGTTTATTCTCTTCTTATTATTTAATTATTCTTGGCAGTTACACTAAAGTGAAGTTCTAAGCACGTAGCGGGTGTCTCTCCTATGAGGCGTCAAGAGCAATGCCTCTGATTTTTCCGTAGGTATTTGTAGTTTCGTTTTTGCGTTGTGCGGCTGGAACCAACCTAAACAAATAGTGCTTACATTGTCTCCCCTGCGACTCCCTTTGTCGAGGGAAAGTGTTGGTTTGTTTCCCATTACAAAGGAAACGATTTTTAAAGCAGAATTTTATCTTCCCATTCACCAGTGTGGTCCCAAATTAGTCTATCCCGACATTCGTTTTATCGTTGTGTATTATCAGAAACAGCTAAACAGAAGAATAAACAGCAGTGGAGCAGCGACTCAATAACGTTGCGCACCTGGCGGTAGCAGTCAGCATGGATCACAGCGGTGCTACCGCTGCTAGAGTACTGGTTATTCTTCTAGTTTTACTGTCCATGTCAGCACGTATCCATAAAACGAATATTACACTAGAATAATCTGGGACCACGCTATCGAATAACCACATAAAGTTCCGTTTTAAAAGTCGTTTTTTGTAATGGGAAACAAACAGACGCTTTCCGCCAACACTGGACGTCGCAGGAAAGACGTCATGACCTCTATTGGTGTAGGCTGGCTCTAGCTGCACATCGCTAAAACGAAATTATAAATATCAACTCCAACATCAGAAAAAATGAGCCCGACGACTCTCAGACGAGACACCCTATATAATAAATTATTACTACTGTTACATTAGAATATTTTATATATTTTAATGAAACTGAACAGCCTTTTTTTCCGAATAGGTCATCTGAGAACAACGTCCCTATTTCAATTCTTCGTTCTTTCTTTTCTTCCAGCATGCTTTCATTTCATCTGTTCTCTATGTTTCTCCTATCTGTCTTCAGACTATTTTGAGCAAGTCTTTTTAGCTACGGTGTCTTGGAATGCTTCCACTTTCAATACTTTTTACCGAAACACTTCTCTGTTGCTCGTATCTTCTGTTTTTATATTGTTTCGGTCTAAATCCTTATTCTGTTGACCCAGCTTGTTGCGAACGTCTTATCCCACAAATATATGAAAATCTTGTTAGTTAATCTACTGTCTTGCATTAGAAATAAATGTACGAAAATCATGAGTTTTGTTTTTCATTACGTTTGAAATATTTTGAATATTTCAGCATTACTTCCTAATTTCCAACGTTCTGCTGTGCTTTGTCGTCATATTTTCCTTATAATTCACCTTTCTAGTACTTGTAAATTATCTAAACCAAACTTTAATACCAGGCATTCGCTTGCATATAGGCAGTCTGGCTTTGCTACTGTGTTGTGATGCTTTCTTTTTTTTTTTTTTTTTTTTGCATTTTTAGATAGGGACTTTTGGTTGAAGTGGTCTTAGGTGATACCGTATGCTCTTCTCATTTTTTGTAACATTTTTCTAAGGCATTGTCTTGGATTGTCTCCCCCACATTTCTTTTTTTTACTCTCGATATTTGGTCAACATCTGTTTTCTGAAATCATGGAGCATCCTTAACGTTTGTTACAAATTGTGTTTTTCTGCAGGACTTCCTAAGCCAATTCTGCAGGCTGCTTCTTCCAGGAGGATTATTTTTCTTATAGCATACACCACATCTTCGGAAAGCATAGCAAAATGCAAATGCAAAACACTTGATTTCGAACTTTTTACTTTCTCTTCCTAACCCTATAGGCGATATGTTCAGTTCATTACGTTCTTCGTTCCCAATTCTCACAGTTTTTTTTTCAAACACACTATTAAAAAGAATTGGAGATAGGCCGTCACCTTGTCGTACAACTGTTTTTAATTTGAAAGGCTGTAAAATTTGTCCCATGAATTTTACTTTACAGATTGTATCTGTAAGTGTTTCCCGGATTAATTTTGCCAGTTCAGAATTTACTTCAAATTCTCGAATAGTTTTTCAATAGTTTCTCTGTCAAGAGAATCAAAAGCGTTTTTGAAATTCACGAACGCAACTACAATATCCTTTCAGTTAAGTGATCTGTAGCGAATTAATGACTTAATGACTTGAGATTAAATATTTGTTCTGAGCACGACCTTCTCTACCTAAAATCACCTTGATATTCACCTAAATTACTGTATAGTATTGTTTTTATTCTGCTTAAGATAGTCTTGGGAAATACTTTGTACACTACTGGCGCTAAAGAGATTCCTCTGTAGTTTTTTAAGTCCTGTTTATTACCTTTTTTGTAGAGTGGATGTATCAAGGCAACTTCCCATTCCTCTGGGATTTTTTCTGTCTTCCATATTTCTTCAAACAGTAAATTTAGCTCACTGGCTATATTTGGCAAGGACCACTTCAAAAGTTCAGCTGTAATAGAATGTTTTCCACTAGCTTTGTTGTTTTAGAGGGTTTTAATTACGTCTTCAATTTCTTCTATAGGTGGCGGTAAATCTTCTTCCAAATTTTCACTAATATTTGAAAATTACAATTTATGGCTTGTTTCAGGACAGTTCAGAAGCTGATGAAGATATGTTGCTAGTATTTCACAATTTCACAATTTTCAGTATTGCTTAATCTAATTTTGCTGTTTTCACTTATGAAACAGACATTTGGCATTTTGTACCCTTTTAATTTGTTCGTAGGAGTTTGATGAAAGTCAGAAGTATCATTTTTTATAAAATTTTTGTATATTCGCAAACATTTCGTCTTTTCAAAGCCTCGTTTGCTATTTATGATTAACCTGGCTGTTTCCTTGGTTTGTTGTTTCATTTTATCATAATCTTCAATTCCCTTCGAACATTTCCATTTTTCCCACTTTTCAGCCCTCTCTGCCACGGCTTCTTTACATATCTAATTCCACTGTACTTTACTTTCTTTTAGTGACCCAAATATTTTGTCTGCATAATTATTAATTGCTTTGGATATTTGTTGCCAGATGCCATCTTTAACCACTTTAATTTCGTCTTGATAATTTTTAATTGATTCTTTGGTTATAATAAGTCAGTCCGTATCATACTTTCACTTGTGACCTTATTTTTTATTTGTTAGGTAGGAGTTTGACTTTAATTTCAGAAAGGTAATGATCAGAATCAAGTTCAACATTCCTTACTACTTTCACATTCACCCTCAATTTCCGTTGTATTTTCTTGCGAAATAGGCACACGGTCTAACTGACATTCTTCTAACATAGTCGGGAAGATATCCGCGTCTTAGCTTTCTTGAACAGTTTATTATTATTATTATTACTATTATTATTATTATTACTACCATGATTAAAGTTTTTACGACATGGTGAAAGAAGACACGTTATTGTTGTTGGAACGTTCTGGATGGGTTCGTGACAGGATGGAACTCTAGCAAGCGACCTGAAGTGAAAACATGCTATTTATTAAACACAGAGCGCGTTAAGTGATGGAACTAAAATCACACTCTTTCGTGGATAATTGTTTAACATTCAATCCCCTCCAACCCTTCCAAACGAATTATATACGTTTTGCAGTGAGTTAATGACGTTTTATTATGGAAGAGTTACCTCTTTACTGATCAGCACCGTTTTGGGGCATGATTGATGGGTAATGACTGGACACAGAAAAATATTAATAACAGTACCTACCCAAATATTAATATCAGTCTCTCTAGTTCATCGAGTTACGTAACTAGAGGTAATTACAGATGTGGATATTCAAAGTAATAATGATTTTGATGATAAAAGCCTGTTCAGTGTGAATATGAGCACGTAAGTCTGCTTTGTGGTTAAAAGTTAAAGGACGGTATCAGTATTAAAATTTGTGTCTAGTTATATTAAATGTGATCGATGTTAATTATAATACTTGATTCGCTATTTAGCCATTTGGGATAGAATGCCACACTTAAGCGCACAGTGCCCTGTAGAAGACAGATGCGCTGCCGACATTTACAAAGGTTAAAGATAGAGACATGTTCTTTTCCATTTGTTCTTTAGTACACTTACACCATATTGACACTGAATCAACATTTGCTTTATATGTTAACAATTTATGTTTCATTTTGATACCGGAAACACCATGCACTGGAATTTTCGCTTCGTGGTCTGAGTTGTATTTGTGCAACACATACGACGTAAATGATGTCCAGTATAAAATCATTAATCTGTCAACGTTTAAGACTGCAGGAAGCAAATATTAATACAGTGAAAATTGTAGCACATTAACGTGATTTAGTTCCATGGTGAATCAACGTACAGTTGACAAATAAATTATCTGGACGTCATTTAACACTTTACAGTAAGCGACGACAACTTGGATACGAAGTTGGAACTTGCGTAATGCATTAAGAATATGATAGTCTATGTGGTAGCAAAAAGCTGTCATGATCAGCCATTACTTCTTAGCACGTGGGATGTATATTATAGCGTCCGATCTCAGCAGGCAAAAATACAGACCAAGGCACATGCTTAGCGTTAGAGATCTGGTGTAAACAATAGGTTTATCTTCATATCCATGGATGCGTACTGGAAGACGTATATATAAGATTTCATTCGCCGATAATGTATTTGAGGATTCATATAATGGACTTGTGGATGCAGATAATAGTTTTACAGATGCAGATAACGGAACTGTCGTTGTTGATAGTGAATTTGCGCATAGCACTTCTCAGATCCACATAGACCTCTTGTGAGATGGCGATTGACGTCTTGGAAAGGACGCACTGCTTTTCTACAGGTATGTCCTTAGGCTGCCAAGGAGTTCTTTATAAAGAGCGTACCATTAGTTGAAAGGATAAGTTATTTATAAAGGTTGTATCCTCACCAAAAAAAATCACATGTTGATGTGGTGGCGTAGATAGAGATGGACTGAGAGCGACTGTGTAAGTGGTTAACAACGAAATGCTGGAGGCTTTATAGCGTCGTTGTTCAAATTTGTCTGTTGAGATAGTCTCCCACCTTCTAGCTTAAGATACCCACTCAAGCGGAGGTGACCTGAAGGAACTACCCCAGTGTAGCCTTGCAGAGGCCAAGGGCAGGTCACTTCAAGGTTTAGGCAATATACCAGTTACGACTTCATAATTATAGCTAAATCATCCTTCTCTCGGTCTCCCAAAATGTCTTTCCCCCGAGAGCTTGAACCTATTTTAAAATTTCTGGAATTTTGTCTTCTTCCACACATTTAAGATGTTTCCTCCATTCTGTCTTTGTTCTTCACTCCGTCGATTACGTTAAATGTTTCCTGCTCCTTCACGTAGATCTTAATTCCTTATGAGAACGAACTTTGAGAAGCCTTTGACTGATCTTAATACTCTTGTTTCACATTATTATATACCGCTTTTGTCTTCCTTTTTCTCAATCCGAGATTCACAGTCATAAAGTACGAAAGGCACAGCCTTTGTTTTGTAAAAGTGGTGTTTTGTTCTTCCTTGTCTTGTTGTTTAATATTTTATTTGCAGTTCCACATATGTGCTGAAATTCAATTATCTGTACATCATTATCGTTATTTAAGTTGATATCTCACTCTAAATGCATAAAAATGGAGACGTGTTTCAGTGCCACGTTATTTTTCTGAAATTCATTTGATGCTGAAAGTATTATCGTTCAGACAACATCCTCTCCTACACCCATTTTGTTCTTCCGGCAGGCTTACAACTACTATTGCTGTCAAGCGATTATTTAATATTTTCGCGAAAAATTTACAAACTGCATCCAAAAGGCGTCTCCCTCTGTATCTGTAGCCTACGTTTCTTTAATCTTTCTTAAAAAAAGAAATTAGCTGCTTGTTTTAGTGTTTTGGCTATTTAGAATTAGTTTGTTTAAGGGGGGTAGGACGTCAAACGGGCCGACTTCGAGAAGGAGAGGCACCACAGGACATTTTAATTTGCACTGTCTATACTTTTACAAATAAATTCATAAAACTTTGTCAGCATGACCAGGAAGGATTCAGGATTCACACTCACAGCAGTGGAAGTTCAAAAACATGAAAAAATAATATTTTATAAATGTTAAATTTCATGATTTTTTTCATTTACTGTTGGCTGCATTTGTTGCTATAGGTACACTTTTCTTCATAAGTAAGAGAGATTCTTCGATGAATTTTGCACAGCTTACAAACCATACTTAAGGTGTATGACACTCTAGAATTTATTTAATCTATGGAAAAATGAATGGGCTGTTACGTTTTAAACTCCGTGCTTAGAGAAAACTCGAATTTTATAGTTAATTATCTCAATTTTTACCACAGTTTTTAACAGATTTGGGAAACTCTAGAGTTTCATACACCTGTAAGTATGGTTTGTATGCTGTGCAACATTCATCGAAGAATCTCTCTTAATTATGAAGAAAAGTGTACCTACAGCAACAAATTTAGTCAATACCAAGTGAAAAAAATGACGAAATTTCACATGTAAAAAAAATTTGTTTTGTTATGTTTTTGAACTTCCTCTGTTATGAGTGTGCATGCTGAATCCTTCCCGGCCATGCTGACAAAGTCTTATAAATTTATCTGTAAAAGCATAGACAGTGCAAATAAAAATGGCCTGTGGTGCCTCTCCTGCTCCAAGTCGGCCCGTTTCACGTCCTAACCACCTTAATTAGCCAATTAAAGTCTGGTAAAACAAGAACAATCTTCACTGAATTAATTGTTCGACGTAAATGTATTGTTTATACGCCACCCATTCATTCCTCCAATGAGCAATCTCCTACTAATCTGTGTATATTAGGTCTTTTTAAAGACAGGAAGGCAGCTGACATCCTTGACAGCAGTTTGGAAAATGAAGAACAATGATTTATCCGTAAGTATCTGAGATATCACATACAAAAATCGGTCCGTATCCATGGTTTGATGACAACGAGTGGTCTGTGTGAATATTGTCTGGAAGATTATAGCGTGAGCAATACGTGCTCCGCTACTTCTCGGTTACCTGTTTGTTTTTTCCTAAACGCTCACTTCCGAGCTGTGTGGTGCTATTAGCGTTCCCACGGCACCATGCTGCGTAGGTCATTAGCCGCCTCGCAGACGAGGGCGCCGAGCTCGCTGCAGGCCACTCCGCAAAGTGCTCGCTCTCACCTTGGGCCCGTGGGAAGTGCCTCGCGGAGAGCTGACCTTCCGCAAGACGGTGTTAGCGAGCGGAAGCGCCGGGCCGGGTCGCCGCCGCCTGTTACCTGCGCCCGCCAAGGCGACACTGTGTGTGTGTGTGTGTGTGTGTGTGTGTGTGGCCGGCAGGCGAGCAGCCGCGGCCACTGCGACCGCAAATTGTCGCCGGCCGTTATCCACTTGCGCCTCGTCCGGCCCAGCGTCAGCGCGTTCCGGCGGCTGTTGCGCGACCGTGGGACGACCTGCCACTAGCCTGACCTCAACGCCGACACCCTACTGACCCAACGGTGCTTTCTGCTAGCCGTGGACACAGCGCAACGTAATACGCCTGAACGCCCTTCAGGACTGCAATGTCGCTCCTACAGGTCGACAACACCGACGTACATTATTGTTATGATGTTCATGTAATCATTAGCGTGTAGTAATTTATTGTACACTTCAATCCGTAACATAAATGAATCACAGAGCACAAGAACCAAGGCATCATTCTCACACAGGATATGTTTTATTAATGCTATATGATAATAACTCAAACTCGCTTCTTCGATTGCAATACTCCCAGTTTGAAAAACACAAAAGGTAGAGTACGCGTGGGGAAATTGGAGTCAGAAGAATTTTTAATGAAGAACGGACTTAAGCAGGGAAGTGCCCTGTCTCCGCTACTTTTTAATTTAGTCCTTGTGGTGTGCATACTGTAAGACCTTCGGTACACACACCATCGGATTATTTGAGTTGTCGCTCTAACGAAGTGAGCGAGTGTCAGCAATATGTCTCGTGGTCTTTCGTGGCGTGTTTATCTACTGCCGTTAGGTCAGACGATAGAAATGCCACTTCCATGCTTAGAGTAGCAGATTGACGGTGACCAACTTCAAACAGAACTTGATTAATTTTCACACACATTTATTAAAATAATAACAAGTGTAAAAATTACTTAACTTGATTCTGGATGCTATTTACAATTGCCAATCTGAAGTTCCTTTGGTCTTGGTACATTAATCTTATTCTCACATATCTCTGATACTTGACAAAGTGTCTATACATTTCTCTTCATGGCTATGTACAAGAATATGATAATCTTATTAGGCGCAGACTGAAACTTGACTATAGACTGGTACAGACAAATGAAGACTAATGCAGACCAATGCAGACTGACTAATTGGAGGTCTGTACACTCGTTATAATACCTCGCGTGTTCAGGTATCACTGCGTGAGTGTGATACGCGAGGAGAAAAGGTTCTACTTTAGCAGCAGTCTCCTTGGCTGCGTTACATATTAATACGCGGATCGGCGGAAGCAGAATTTGGTCCGTCTCTAAGGCAGCGCCATCTCGTAGTGTGGAGACGGACGAGCGCTGCGCCAGCGCTGTTGTGCTTAGTGGGGCGCGCTCTAGTGGGAACATTGTGTACACACTGACCACGCGGAACTATGTACACAACAGTTCTAGAATATATTGTACGAATGGCAGCAGATAATTCAGACGGTTTGGAGTTAAATGGAAATATTAAGATGTTAGGGTATGCAGATGATCTAAACATCATTAGCAATAGGATAGCATCTGTAACAACAAATGCGAAAGCGTTAATCAAGGCTAGTGAAGATGTAGGTCTAAGGATAAGTGAAGACAAAACTAAATACCTGGTTACTACTAGAATGCCAACAGCAAAAGATCAGGAAATGTTAAGAGTTGGAGACATTCAGTTTGAAAAAGTGAACACATTTAAGTATCTAGGCGTGGACATCACTTCGAGAAATGAGATTCAATCTCAACTGAAGAAGAGATTACGGGCGGGAAATGCGTGCTACTTCTCACTGAATAAATTACTTTCATCACGGATATTGTCTAGGAATTTAAAGATTAGAATATACAAAACTATTATTCTACCAATTATGCTGTATGGGTGTGAGACTTGGTCTCTCACTGTGCAAAATAAAAAGCCGTTTCGAGTATTTGAAAACAAAATTTAGAGGAAAATTTTCGGAGCATAAAGGGATGACATTAGCGGAGAGTGGCGAAAACTGCATAACGAAGATGTTCACGAACTCTATTCAAGCCCTGAGATAATCAGTATTATTAAATCACGTAGGCTGCGATGGGCGGGTTACGTAGCTCGAATGGATGAGGGCAGGGCAGCGCACAGAGTACTGGCAGGACACCTAGAGGGAAAACGTCCTGTGGGGAGACCGAGGTGTAGATGGGAGGACAATGTGAAGGCTGATTTGAGGAGCCTAGGTATTGAAGGTGAATGGAAAGAAATAGCCCAAGACAGGGACAGATGGCGAAAATACGTTGCTGAGGTAATGGACTCTTGAGTCTGGTACGACCAGTAAGTAAGTAAGTAAGTATATGATGATGATAATAATAATAATAATAATAACAACAAGGCTTCCTAGAACTCTCTTGAGACAGACACTTTTGGACATTTTGCACATTTTAGGAGAGCTAGTTGCAAGATTCTTTCGGGTACAATGTCTCAAGTGATGTTTCTTGTTGAAATATCTCACCTTTTTGAATTACATACAAGAGTTCTACAGAGAGATAGCATCTCCATGCTTCTGGGCAAAGTCATCAGAGAATGGGGAAAAGAAATCGGAAATCTAGACTATGAACATTGGGACCACGGGACACAGAATCAAAGTGAAGTACCTAGCTTTTGCTTATTATTTACTTACTTTGTGATTCTGAAAGTCTAAGAGGCTCTGTTATTTATGAACCATCGTTTATTTTGTTTCATTTACCGAAGGACTAGCATCCATTTTGTTTCACTTACTGAAGAACCATCCTTTCTTTTGTTTCATTCTGGAGGATATTTTTGTGCTAATTGTGTCAGAAAACTTTTGTTTATCCCTATATCTGGATGTTTACCTATGCCAAATATATAGTCAGTGGTGAATAAGAGGTCTTAAAAAGTTCTACGAGTCTGTTCGCCCACAACAAATATAACTGTGTAGCGCTAGATGTTGAAAACTTATCCATGCCTGATTTCCACTATCGTCTCGATTATGGCGCGAATGTATTCGAACACCAGAGCTTCCACTCCTCTTTCGATTTTCTGACCTCCGCAAATACATCGCCTGTCACAGCCTTATTTGTCTTTCAGACTAGTTTGACCATTCTGCATCAGCTAAAAAGAGTGTCGTATGATGGTTAGTTGTTGCCATACACTTCCGCCATGTTAGGATGTAGTGTTACAACATTGTTCCCGTTCTAATTTAAGAAATTAATTACCGGCCGATATTTCACTTTATAAATGTGCTGCGAAAATTTATTTTCGTTTCACTAACAACGTGCTAAGGTAGTGTGGTGTGGTAGTATCAGTGTGTACGATGACTGCAGAAATGTGTCTGTACTCCAGCAAAGTATTAAACACGTATCTTCGTATTTTCGAGGTTATAACTGAAAATTTTAAGTACCTCTCCCATGAAACAACATTCACAAAAATATGCGAGACTTCGCGGAGCAACAGATCGTATAGAGTGCTCAAGAACAACTTATAGGAAGAGTCAGAACCTGTGTTTCACTGATTACGACGAATTTCGGAATACTAATCGGGCTCCATTCCGCATATTCTTTCAGCCTGATCCGAAACTGATCTTGAATCATAACTTTTGGGTTCGATTTTTGGAAAATGAAAGCATATTAATCTAAGCATTTTCAGGGGGAGACAGTTTCTCGTGGCCTCTGAATCGTAAGATTTGAGGTCTTACAGAATATTGTGTATTCGTATGTGTCAGCAACAAAAGTCAATATCCGAAAACGTCTTCTGGATTGTACTTTGCAAATCACTCGTACGACAGGTTCCAGAGTATTGCTTAACTGTGTGGGACCTGTACGAGATAGGACTAACAGGGGATACTGATTGTATACACAGAAGGGCAGCACGAATGGTCGCAGGTTTGTTTAATCCCTGGCAGAGTGTCACAGCGATACTGAAGGAACAGAACTGGAAATCTCTTCAAGGTAGACGGAAACTATCTCGAGAAAGAGTGTTAACGAAGTTTCAAGAACCGGATTTAAATGATTCCTCTCGCAATATGCTACAACCCCTTACGTATCGCTCACATAGGGGCCGTGAGGATAAGCTTAGAGTAGTTACTGCAAGCACAGAAGTATTCAAACATCATTCTTCCCGCACTCCATACGTGAATGGAACAGGAAGAAATCCTAGTAATTAGCCGCGCGGGGTAGCCGAGCGGTCTGGGGCGTCTTGTTACGGTCCGCGCGGCTTCCGTCGTCGGAGGTTCGAGTCCTCCATCGGGCATGGGTGTGTGTGTGTGTGTGTGGCGACCTTATCGTAACTTAAAGTTTGATTAAGTAGTGCGTGAGCTTAGGGACCGATGACTTCAGCAGTTTGGTCCCATAAGACTTCACCACAAAAAATTCTAGTAAGTGGCACAGTGGGACGTACGCTCTGCCAAGCACCTCAAGGTGGTTTGCGCAGTAATGATGTAGATGTATAAGTAGATGTAGATGACCACGCCATGTATTCTGCAATTGCACCTCAAACGTAAGTTCATTATTTTACACCATGATGCCTCTCACTGTACCAAAAATTAAGATTGTACTTTATTTGTTTACGTCATATTCTGTTATAAATAATTAATCTACAAATCATATCAAGCTGTAAAGCGAGTGCAACGGTCGCAGGTTCGAATCCTGCCTCGGGCAGGGATGTGTGTCATGTCCTTAGGTTAGTTAGGTTTAAGTAGTTCTAAGTTCTAGGGGACTGATGACCTCAGTAGTTAAGTCCCATAGTGCTCAGAGCCATTTGAACCATTTGTAAAGCGAGTAGCGAAATAGAGCCAATTGAAAAATGTTTCTTGACGGTTAGAAATTTAGTTTCGTAACATCGCAGCTAAATACTACTGTTACGTACAATATGATATATTCTTTTAGACTCCTCAGACTCTACAAATTCATGGTTTTAAGTGTAAATTTTAATTTTTAGTCTTCGTTTGTTAACATAGCAGCCATCTCTGCAGCCTTATACATTCGGTCTACGTGTACCGTTATTTGTAATTGGCAAGTGAATGAAAAGATTTTGCCACGAGCACTGCAGTTCATTGACACCAATTTAGAACCCCCCCCCCCCCCCAACTCCTCCCCCTCCCCCCTATCGCAGAATGGTCATACATTTACGATACACTTTCTCAGCGAATCGTGCCAGCAGTATTGGCCATTCACTTTCCTGTGGTCACGTCTCCTTCAGCTTTAACCCTGACATTTTCTGACCACGAAATTGGTGGTCTGTCCGAAACCTGTATCTCGGAAAACGAAAGGAAGGAAAGGGAAGGTACTGACAATGGTCAACGCGGGCCATTCCAGCACTGGTTATATAAACAATGACGCTGTTCAAGGTGAGAACAAAATTACCGTTGCGTGTAGTTTTACAAGTGTTGTTACACCTTAGCAGGGAATCGAACATGTAGTGTATTACATCTGTTTAAAAGAAGTGTTATTCTCCACTCTGATGTTACGTAAATAATTTTTTCTTTCACGAATAAATTGCAGGCGACTTTTGGAATCCAAGGAAAGGAAGCTACGACACGTTTAAAACTGAAATCGGGTAACGTATTTTTTATTCAACACAGAAATTCGTTTCGCTTACTAGTTCGCATTACAACTGACTCCATTGACGAGGCAGTTCCCTTACCGTGAACTCAGATTTCCTTTGGCTTGTTAAACATTTTACACTAAGATGGGAAACAATTTGTAGTTTGTTTTCCTGGAAACTGTGGCACCATTTTTTTCTCAAACATCTGTATTCTCAAAACCATATTGTTGTGGGTCGCTTAGTATAGTTCGTGTAGCATTCTCGAACTGAACAAGGAAAGCAAAGGAAGAGTTAACTGAAGGTACGCCTCCATATTTAGGAATTGTCTGACTTCACCACCACAGTAATTTCATGAAAAGTAGGTGGCAAAACTAAAATACAGCTGCATAACGCCCCCCCCCCACCCCGCCCCCCAGAAATTTTAACAACAAACATTCAAGTACGAATCCGTAAAAAATCACTCTTGTCTTCTTTCGAACTTCAATGTTACACCGGTTGATACTAAATAATAAGGATACAAAACTGTCAACTGACGTTTTCGTAAGCTACATTTCCAGATAACCACGTTCTACCATCTCCGGCTCTTACAACTTGTTTCGTTTCAAATTTCAGTATTATTCTCTCTCGATGCATACTCCTAAGTAATTAACTGTTGCGATTGTTTACAGTAAGCGTCGTGTAGCTGGGGGAGCCCCATGGGCTGTTCAGTTGCTGAATCTGGATGGGTTTCACTATTCAGTTGACGGTTTGTGTGAGTGCAAGGTACACCAACGGAGGTAGGTATAAATTCTGTGGACTACATGTGTTTTCAGAACAATAAATGCAATAATGTTCGTTATTTACAATATGGGAACATCTAGTGCAGTAATGCAGAAACTCAGATGATATACGGGTGTACAGCATTTCCACTTTCTCTTCATTGGTGTACATTCACTCTACACAAACGTTTCACTAAACGTTGCTCACGTTGAGTGAAAGACCGCTGTGCAGTTTCTTCGTGTTTCCATTTGTTTACTGTCTGCTCAAGCAAGTGAGCGATTTACGTTAACACGGGAACGTGCACTGTGATCTGGTACAGGAGAGTCACAGCCACTTTTATGTTTACGTGAACGGAACATTGTGGTACGTTTCTGAACAGACTTTAAGCAGAGAACGGGCATAACACGATAAAAAATGTATGGTGCTCTTTCAAAAGAGGTACTGTTGTTCTCATCTTCGATGTGACCATAGTTACATGAAAGCCAATCATGCTAGTTGACCTGATTTGATTTACATACGGAGACGCAATGACTGGGATTAGCCCCTGTTGCCCTCATGAAAACTAATTTTACTGTGCGGTATCTCTTCCTTTTATTCTACTAAAGTCAGCCAGTACTCTTGAAGACGTCAAAACTGGTTCAGATTGCTCTGAGCACTATGGGACTTAACATCTGAGGTCATCAGTCCCATAGAACTTAGAACAACTTAAACCTAACCAACCTAAGGACATTACACACATCCATGCCCGAGGCAGGATTCAAACCTGCGGCCGTAGCTTGAAGAAGTCATTGGGTCGTCAGTCTTCTGAGTGGTTCGATGCGGCTCGATACTGATACCCCTCTTGTGCCAACCTCTTTGCATCAGGGTGCCACTTGCAACCCATGGCCTCAATTCTTTGCTGGATGAAGCCCGGTCCCTGTTTTCCTACACAGTTTTTTTAATTTCTGTAGCTCCCTCTAGTACCATGGAAGTTATTCCATCATGTCTTAACAGATATCCTACCATCCTATCCCTTCTTCTTGTCCGTGCTTTCCACATATTCCTCACCGCTTCTGTGCAGAACCTTCTCTTTCCTTATACTATCAGTCCAATTAATTTTCAACATTTTGCTATAGCGCCCCACCCCAAATCCTTCGATTCTATTCTTTTGCTGTTTTCCACTGTCCACCATAGAATGCTGGGCCCCAATGTACGTTCTCAGAAATTTTTTCGTCAAATTAAAGGCTATGTTTGATACCAGTAGACCTCTCTTGGCCAGGAACGCCCTTTTTGCCAGTGATAGTATGCTTTTTTAGTCCTTCTTGCTCCGTCCCTTATAGGGAATTTTATTGCCTAGGTAGCAGAATTCCATAACTTCATCTAATGCGTGGTCACCAACCTTGATGTTAAGTTTGTCACTGTTCTCATTTCAGCTACCTTTCATTACTTTCGTCTTTCTTAGATTTAATCTCAATCCATATTCTGTAGTAATTAAATTGTTCATTCCATTCAACACTTCCTGTAACACTTCTTCAGTTGCACTGAGGATGTCATCAGCGAATCTGATCATTTATATCCTTTCAACTTGAATATTAATTCCATTGTTGCATTTTCTTTCATTCCCAAATTGCTTCTTTGATGTGTGGATTGAACAATTGGGGGAAAGATTACATCCCTGTCTTGCATCCTTTTTAATCCAAACACTTCGCTCTTGTTCTTTCACTCTTATTGTTCGATTCCCGGCGGGGTCAGGGATTTTCTCTGCTTCATGATGGCTGGGTATTGTGTGATGTCAGGTTAGTTAGGTTTAAGTAGTTCTAAGTTCTAGGGGACCGATGACCATAGATGTTAAGTCCCATAGTGCTCAGAGCCATTTGAACCATCTTATTGTTCCCTCTTGGCACTTGTACATACTGCATAAACCTGTCTCTCCATATAGCTTACCCATGTTATTCTCGGACTTTCGAACTGCTTGCATCATTTTACATTGTCGAATGCTTTTTCTAGGTCAACAAATCCTATGAACGTGACTAGATTTTTCTTTAGCCTTGCTTCCATTATCGACAGCAACGTCACAACTGCCTCCCGGTTGGCTCTACGTTGCCTACTCTTCATCAGTACCAAGTTGTGATCTGAGTAAATATCTTCCTTACAATCCAGTAGCCAACCATGGTGCTTTTCCAAGTATACCCCGTCCTCTTGTGTTTCTTGAGTGGTGTATTCGCCATTACTAGCTGAGATTTATTGCAGGACTCAATTAGTCTTTCTCGTCACCCATTCCTACTACTAAGCCCACATTCTTCTTTCCTATATTCCTTCCTCTTCAGCTGCCTTCTAATCCCCCATGACTATTAGATATTCGTCTTAATTTACATGTCCCCTCGTTTGCTGCCACCCAGCGTGCCCAGGTCCGCTTTGTTCTCCGCTTGGGGATTGAGTGTTGTCTTGTCCTAATCACTATTTCATCAACATCTATACGAAAGTCGCCCCGTGGGGTGTCAACTGGAAATATTTGCAACTCAGTGGCGGAACTTCATCCGGTGGGGACTCCTGACCATCAATGCCATGCGATAATCGTCATACATTTACGTACTGAATTTTTCATTCAGTATCCTCCTACACTTTCCCTACCTCTTCTTCGGCTTGCTACGTCGACATTTATACATGAACTATCGTTGTCTGTACTGATTTGCTGTCGATTCTGAACTTTCCACTGTAACTCGCTCTCTGCCCTACCTAGCTGTTGTTGTGGCCTTCACTCCAGAGACTGGATTGATGTAGCCCTCTATACTACCTACCTTTTTTCCTACCCATAACGAATCCTACTTCCGTTATACCCTATACTCATCTGACCTTCATTTCTTATCTTCTTTCCATTTCACTTCACTGACCCCTACTACATCTACATTGAAACTTTGCATTTCCCATTCCCAATTTTCCATCGTTCCTACCACGTTCTGACTTCTGACATTCAGAGCCACGACACGTAGTACGTTATCCTTCAGTGGATTATTTAGTCAGTCTTTTCTCATGATCACCTCCACCATACAAGTCCCTTCCTGGAGAGGCAAATAGGGGACTAGTCCGGAACTTTTGGCAATGGAGAGGTCATCATTACACTTTTTCAATTACAAGCCACATGCCTGGTGTAAATGTATTATATGTCTTTAAAGCAGTTGTTTCCATTGTCTTCTGCATCCATTGCCGTCTGCATCCACAGGCCATGTGACTTGTCACTGAAAAGTGTCTTGGTGCTTGTTGCAATGCACAAGTTTCCAGTCCTCCAGTCCTCCATTCGGATCTCCTTATGGGGACTGCCAAGTGGGCGGTGACTAACAGAGAAAGAGAGAATAAACAACGAAAATTTAACGTTCTACGAGTCGGGGAGCGGAATGTCAGTAGCTGGAACGTGGTACGGGTGCTAGAAAGTCTGAAAAGGGAAATGCTAAGGCCTGCTCTAAATAAAGGGGGATGGGGGTCACCGTAGTGAAATGGAAGATAAGGAAACCTGAGGGGACGGGTATAGTGTAATATCAACAGCTGCAGAAAAGGGTGTAATTGGAGTAGTATTCGTTATGAATAGGAAGGTAGGGCAGAGAGTGGGTTAATGTGAACAGTTCAATGATAGGTATCCTCAGTTTTGTTCATGTTTACGTGCCAACGTCGCTAGCAGAATGTGAAGAAGTGGAGAATGTGTATGGGGAGACTGAACGGGTAGTCCAGTACGTAAAGGGAAATGAAAATATAACAGGCATGGGAGATTGGATGGTTGTTGTAGAGGAAAGAGTAGTATAAAGGGTTAAAGGAGACTATGAGCTTGAAATTGTGAATTAAGGAGGAGAATCAGTGAGTTCAGCAATAAATTTCAGATGATAACTGACGTGAAGCATTATACAACAGCTACTCAAGCAATATTGAGAATATTCAGCCCAGTTGTCAATCGTGTGATAATTGTCGCAATATGTTTCGCGACGATATTTTCCCATTTTAAAGTGCTAAAAACAAGGAAATCGTATAAAACAGTCCTACTTACATCGACAGACATATATAAGGATTACAGATGTCGTGTGTTATATCCTACATTAAAAAATTTTTTGTGCCACTAGGTGTCGTCATAACTTAAAAATAAGCTACACACTTAGATTGTGAACTCAAACCATTAAACATAAAACATCATAAGCCGGTGCATCCACCTTTCCCGAGGTACAGCTGCACACGAAAAGCCGCTGCCACCACCTCCAAACGATGATACTTACTTAAAGTCTAATGGTCAGCACCAGCGATACTAGGTCTGCTTCGCAGATATTCAAAGGGATGTCTGCCATTATCCCTGTCAATGCGCATCCCATTACTAAACCTTTATTCCGTACATAACAGTTACCATTAAGCTTCAAATACACTCCTGGAAATGGAAAAAAGAACACATTGACACCGGTGTGTCAGACCCACCATACTTGCTCCGGACACTGCGAGAGGGCTGTACAAGCAATGATCACACGCACGGCACAGCGGACACACCAGGAACCGCGGTGTTGGCCGTCGAATGGCGCTAGCTGTGCAGCATTTGTGCACCGCCGCCGTCAGTGTCAGCCAGTTTGCCGTGGCATACGGAGCTCCATCGCAGTCTTTAACACTGGTAGCATGCCGCGACAGCGTGGACGTGAACCGCATGTGCAGCTGACGGACTTTGAGCGAGGGCGTATAGTGGGCATGCGGGAGGCCGGGTGGACGTACCGCCGAATTGCTCAACACGTGAGGCGTGAGGTCTCCACAGTACATCGATGTTGTCGCCAGTGGTCGGCGGAAGGTGCACGTGCCCGTCGACCTGGGACCGGACCGCAGGGACGCACGGATGCACGCCAAGACCGTAGGATCCTACGCAGTGCCGTAGGGGACCGCACCGCCACTTCCCAGCAAATTAGGGACACTGTTGCTCCTGGGGTATCGGCGAGGACCATTCGCAACCGTCTCCATGAAGCTGGGCTACGGTCCCGCACACCGTTAGGCCGTCTTCCGCTCACCCCCAACATCGTGCAGCCCGCCTCCAGTGGTGTCGCGACAGGCGTGAATGGAGGGACGAATGGAGACGTGTCGTCTTCAGCGATGAGAGTCGCTTCTGCCTTGGTGCCAATGATGGTCGTATGCGTGTTTGGCGCCGTGCAGGTGAGCGCCACAATCAGGACTGCATACGACCGAGGGACACAGGACCAACACCCGGCATCATGGTGTGGGGAGCGATCTCCTACACTGGCCGTACACCACTGGTGATCGTCGAGGGGACACTGAATAGTGCACGGTACATCCAAACCGTCATCGAACCCATCGTTCTACCATTCCTAGACCGGCAAGGGAACTTGCTGTTCCAACAGGACAATGCACGTCCGCATGTATCCCGTGCCACCCAACGTGCTCTAGAAGGTGTAAGTCAACTACCTTGGCCAGCAAGATCTCCGGATCTGTCCCCCATTGAGCATGTTTGGGACTGGATGAAGCGTCGTCTCACGCGGTCTGCACGTCCAGCACGAACGCTGGTCCAACTGAGGCGCCAGGTGGAAATGGCATGGCAAGCCGTTCCACAGGACTACATCCAGCATCTCTACGATCGTCTCCATGGGAGAATAGCAGCCTGCATTGCTGCGAAAGGTGGATATACACTGTACTAGTGCCGACATTGCGCATGCTCTGTTGCCTGTGTCTATGTGCCTGTGGTTCTGTCAGTGTGATCATGTGACGTATCTGACCCCAGGAATGTGTCAATAAAGTTTCCCCTTCCTGGGACAATGAATTCACGGTGTTCTTTTTTCCATTTCCAGGAGTGTAGTTGAACGATAAAACAAACTTTAATAACCCATATAAATACATCAATTTCCACATCGGAGTTTTCACGATGCTCACGTAAGTTGTGTTCTGTTATGTCTATCGTTTCTTCCACTGGGACAGATGTGTGCAAATTAGCTACATCTAATGAGGACATCTGTAATCCTTATACACTCCTGGAAATGGAAAAAGGAACACATTGACACCGGTGTGTCAGACCCACCATACTTGCTCCGGACACAGCGAGAGGGCTGTACAAGCAATGATCACACGCACGGCACAGCGGACACACCAGGAACCGCGGTGTTGGCCGTCGAATGGCGCTAGCTGCGCAGCATTTGTGCACCGCCGCCGTCAGTGTCAGCCAGTTTGCCGTGGCATACGGAGCTCCATCGCAGTCTTTAACACTGGTAGCATGCCGCGACAGCGTGGACGTGAACCGTATGTGCTGTTGACGGACTTTGAGCGAGGGCGTATAGTGGGCATGCGGGAGGCCGGGTGGACGTACCGCCGAATTGCTCAACACGTGGGGCGTGAGGTCTCCACAGTACATCGATGTTGTCGCCAGTGGTCGGCGGAAGGTGCACGTGCCCGTCGACCTGGGACCGGACCGCAGCGACGCACGGATGCACGCCAAGACCGTAGGATCCTACGCAGTGCCGTAGGGGACACTGTTGCTCCTGGGGTATCGGCGAGGACCATTCGCAACCTTCTCCATGAAGCTGGGCTACGGTCCCGCACACCGTTAGGCCGTCTTCCGCTCACCCCCAACATCGTGCAGCCCGCCTCCAGTGGTGTCGCGACAGGCGTGAATGGAGGGACGAATGGAGACGTGTCGTCTTCAGCGATGAGAGTCGTTTCTGCCTTGGTGCCAATGATGGTCGTATGCGTGTTTGGCGCCGTGCAGGTGAGCGCCACAATCAGGACTGCATACGACCGAGGCACACAGGGCCAACACCCGGCATCATGGTGTGGGGAGCGATCTCCTACACTGGCCGTACACCACTGGTGATCGTCGAGGGGACACTGAATAGTGCACGGTCCATTAAAACCGTCATCGAACCCATCGTTCTACCATTCCTAGACCGGCAAGGGAACTTGCTGTTCCAACAGGACAATGCACGTCCGCATGTATCCCGTGCCACCCAACGTGCTCTAGAAGGTGTAAGTCAACTACCCTGGCCAGCAATATCTCCGGATCTGTCCCTCATTGAACATGTTTGGGACTGGATGAAGCGTCGTCTCACGCGGTCTGCACGTCCAGCGCGAACGCTGGTCCAACTGAGGCGCCAGGTGGAAATGGCATGGCAAGCCGTTCCACAGGACTACATCCAGCATCTCTACGATCGTCTCCATGGGAGAATAGCAGCCTGCATTGCTGCGAAAGGTGGATATACACTGTACTAGTGCCGACATTGTGCATGCTCTGTTGCCTGTGTCTATGTGCCTGTGGTTCTGTCAGTGTGATCATGTGATGTATCTGACCCCAGGAATGTGTCAATAAAGTTTCCCCTTCCTGGGACAATGAATTCACGGTGTTCTTATTTCAATTTCCAGGAGTGTATGTCTGTCGGTATAAGGAGGATTATTTTATCTGGTTTCCTTGTTTTTAGTACTTTAAAATGGGATAATGTTGTCCCAAAACATATTGTGGCAATAATCATACGATTGACAACTGGGCTCAATATCCTCAATATTTTCTAAATAACAGCTGTATGATGGCTTCAGTTCAGTTATCCTAGAACATACTGTACCGGACGCACTCCATGTTTAGGAGCAAACATGGAAACAAGGCGATGGATCGATTGCAAGGTTTGAAAATTATAGTCCCCAACAAGGAAACACGCGAAAACACACAGGCACCGTACTCTTCGTACGAAAATTGTGAAAGCGATCCAGAACATCAGTTGTAATAAACGGTGTATAGAAGCGATGTAATCCCACCAATTATGTGACAAATGTTTCAAGTTTAACGTAAAGATCGAATAAGTTAAGCAAAAGATTTTGTAAAATGTGGGTTGACAGAGAGATTAGAGAACCGTACAAGAAGAAATCCATATTAGGTTGGGAGTTGTACAAGATAGCTTTATGACTATCCAAGGCACTGTCGGGGGCACAGTTTGACGAATTATACATTATTATCAGTGGGTTAGTTTTTAAAACGACAGAGGCGATAGTTAAGACACGTGAAAAGAAGTTATTAGATTTGGTAACGAAGAAGATCAATAAAATGTTCCTGGGTATTAGGACGTGGTCCAATGGATTTCACCTAAAGACCCAACACTTCGTCCCCATCTACGGATGACATTTTCAAGCGGGATCCTAACTTCTTCGATAATCCGATGCAACACCCTACCTCGTTACTGACAACGGAAATGGTTCATCCATATAAAGGTTTAAAATACAATGTTCCACCAACAATGAAGATGGAAAACATCCGTAAACTAGTGGGGAAACAAAACTATTGCCGACAGTTTGAAAAAGTCGAGGGAGGAATGATGTCATTTATCACATAAGGCAAAAATAAATCAAAAGGAATTATTAGTTGAAAGGGAGAGGAGATAATCGAAGGTATTAAAACAGTTACATCAGAAGTTGGAGGAAAATGATACGTTTTTGTTGAAAGGGGACAAGGGGAACACAGCCATCGTTATGAAGAAAGATGACTACGTGGATAAAGTAAATAGTTTCTTCGAAGAAAGTGGGATAATAGAAAGTAAATATGACTTCACTACTAGATTTCAGGCAGGGCTTAAGAAACACTTAAAAGACACTCAGTTTTTATTTACCAAAAAATAAATACACAACTTTATAATAACGAATCCGGAGGCTCCGTATTTGGACGGCGATGTCTTGAAGATATTAAGACGGGGAACCGTTACGGCCCCTGGTTTGTGGCAGAAGAAGACCTGGAGCAAGATTAAGTGAGATCCTTCGGAAAAGATGTAGTTACAATGAAACCTTTCGGTTGAAATTAGTAAGGGGCTAGCACAACTGATACAAGAAAGCTAACGTATATGAAGGTGAAAAGTTAGCTTCATTAGATGTAGCTAATCTGTATACATCTGTGCCAATGGAGGAAACGATAGGCATTATAAAAACCACCTAAGTATGCATGCTAAAATATTTGATGAGAAAATTTATGAATTTATAACGTTATTAAAGTTCAGTTATTTTAAATTAAATGGTTTTATACACAGATGTATAAAACGTATTTTGATAAAATTCTCATATTATATCACTGGTCCGAGGAAAAAGTAAATGAGTTGGTGGGTGACTTCCTTAAGATGCACAAAAACATAGTTATTACGCTAGAGAATAAGGAACATGGAGTCTTAAATTATCAGGACCTGAAGACCGAGAACAAGAGTAACAAGCTCGATGTAGGAATTTTAGAAAACCCATGTTCACAGAGACGGTTATTGATAAGTCCTGATGCGACTCCCAGAAATGAAACCATTTTCAAAAATGCAGTGCACAGGGCTAATTCCATACCTCTAAGTCCGGAAAACCATAATGAGGAAATAAGAACCCTAAGACAAATAGCAACGGAAAATGGTTTTGACATGGGTTTGATAGATCGGTTGGATGTAACACTTAGGATTGGTAACCAGCAAAATGATAAAAATCCAGACAAATTCAGAGTCATACCGTACTGGGGGCCCATCTTACATAAATTAGCAAGGTTGTTTAATAAAAAATTAGGACAGAGGCTGAGGAAAAAGATTGACACAGATGCGAACTGAATGAGGAAATCGAGTGTGTATGAAGTGAAATGTCAGTATTTTGAAGCGAGATATGTGGGGCTGACGGAACGGAATATTAAAGTCAGATTTAGAAAGCTAGACAGAACGGTTCGTCTGCTGCAGCAAAGCATCTCAAGAATGAGCAGAATTCGTTGGGAAATGTAACGGAGAGCATGAGGTTGTTGCAATTTTAAAGGAGGTAGAAAGTTATTGTACCTTGAATGAGAGGTACGTCGGCCCTTTCAATGAGAGGACGGAAGTGTCTAAAAGGTATTACTAGACACACTTTACTGATATACTCCTTAAGAAGCAGCCACCTATGTGTTTCCCTAGTAATAAAGACTTTTTTTTTGTTCATCAGTCTACTGACTGGTTTGATGCGACCCGCCACGAGTTCATTTCCTGTCCTTACCTCTTCATCTCAGAGTAGCACTTGCAACCTACGTCCTCAATTATTTGCTTGACGTATTCCAATCTCTGTCTTCCTCTACACTTTTTGCCCTCTACAGCTCCCTCTAGTACCATGGAAGTCATTCCCTCATGTCTTAGCAGATGTCCTATCATCCTGTTCCTTCTCCTTATCAGTGTTTTCCACATATTCCTTTCCTCTCCGATTCTGCGTAGAACCTCCTCATTCCTTACCTTATCAGTCCACCTAATTTTCAACATTCGTCTATAGCACCACATCTCAAATGCTTCGATTCTCTTCTGTTCCGGTTTTCCCACAGTCCATGTTTCACTACCATGCAATGCTGTACTCCAGACGTACATCCTCAGAAATTTCTTCCTCAAATTAAGGCCGGTATTTGATATTAGTAGACTTCTCTTGGCCAGAAATGCATTCTTTGCCATAGCGAGTCTGCTTTTGATGTCCTCCTTGCTCCGTCCGTCATTGGTTATTTTACTGCCTAGGTAGCAGAATTCCTTAACTTCATTGACTTCGTGACCATCAATCCTCATGTTAAGTTTCTCGCTGTTCTCATTTCTACTACTTCTCATTACCTTCGTCCTTCTCCGATTTATTCTCAAACCATACTGTTTACTCATTAGACTGTTCAATCCGTTCAGCAGATCATTTAATTCTTCTTCACTTTCACTAAGGATAGCAATGTCATCAGCGAATCGTATCGTTGGTATCCTTTCACCTTGTATTTTAATTCCACTCTTGAGCCTCTCTTTTATTTTCATCATTGCTTCCACGATGTACAGATTAAATAGTAGGGGCGAAAGGCTACAACCTTGTCTTACACCCTTCTTAATACGAGCACTTCGTTCTTGATCGTCCACTCTTATTATTCCGTCTTGGTTGTTGTACATATTGTATATGACCCGTCTCTCCCTATAGCTTACCCCTACTTTTTTCAGAATCTCGAACAGCTTGCACAATTTTATATTGTCGAACGCTTTCTCCAGGTCGACAAATCCTATGAAAGTGTCTTGATTTTTCTTTGGCCTTGCTTCCATTATTAGCCGTAACGTTAAAATTGCCTCTCTCGTCCCTTTACTTTTCCTAAAGCCAATCTGATCGTCACCTAGTGCATTCTCAATTTTCTTTTCCATTTTTCTGCATATTATTCTTGTAAGCAGCTTCAATGCATGAGCTGATAAGCTGATTGTACGATAATTCTCGCACTTGTCAGCTCTTGCCGTCTTCGGAATTGTGTGGATGATGCATTTCCGAAAGTCAGATGGTATATCGCCAGACTCATATATTGTACACACCAACGTGAATAGTCGTTTTGTTGTCACTTCCCCCAATGATTTTAGAAATTCTGATGGAATGTTATCTATCCCTTCTGCCTTGTTTGACCGTAAGTCCTCCAAAGCTCTTTTAAATTCCGATTCTAATACTGGATCCACTATCTCTTTTAAATCGACTCCTGTTTCTTCTTCTATCACATCAGACAAATCTTCATCCTCATCGAGGCTTTCAATGTATTCTTTCCACCTATCTGCTCTCTCCTCTGCATTTAACAGTGGAATTCCCGTTGCACTCTTAATGTTACCACCGTTGCTTTTAATGTCACCAAAGGTTGTTTTGACTTACCTGTATGCTGAGTCTGTCATTCCGACAATCATATCTTTTTCGATGTCTTAACATTTTTCCTGCAGCCATTTCGTCTTAGCTTCCCTGCACTTCGTATTTATTTCATTCCTCAGCGAATTGTATTTCTGTATTCCTGATTTTCCCGGAACATGTTTGTACTTCCTCCTTTCATCAATCAACTGAAGTATTTCTTCTGTTACCCATGGTTTCTTCGCAGTTACCTTCTTTGTACCTATGTTTTCCTTCCCAACTTCTGTGATGGCCCTTTTTAGAGATGTCCATTCCTCTTCAACTGTACTGCCTACTGCGCTATTCCTTATTGCTGTATCTATAGCGTTAGAGAACTTCACACGTATCTCGTCATTCCTTAGTACTTCCGTATCCCACTTCTTTGCGTATTGGTTCTTCCTCACTAATGTTTTGAACTTCAGCCTACTCTTCATTACTACTATATTGTGATCTGAGTCTATATCTGCTCCTGGGTACGCCTTACAATCTAGTATCTGATTTCGGAATCTCTGTCTGACCATGATGTAATCTAATTGAAATCTTCCCGTATCTCCCGGCCTTTTCCAAGTATACCTCCTCCTCTTGTGATTCTTGAACAGGGTATTCGCTATTACTAGCTGAAACTTGTCACAGAACTCAATTAGTCTTTCTCCTCTTTCATTCCTTGTCCCAAGCCCATATTCTCCTGTAACCTTTTGTTCTACTCCTTTCCCTACAACTGCATTCCAGTCGCCCATGACTATTAGATTTTCGTCCCCCTTTACGTACTGCATTACCCTTTCAATATCCTCATACATTTTCTCTATCTGTTCATCTTCACCTTGCGACGTCGGCATGTATACCTGAACTATCGTTGTCAGTGTTGGTCTGCTGTCGATTCTGATTAGAACAACCCGGTCACTGAACTGTTCACAGTAACACACCCTCTTCCCTACCTTCCTATTCATAACGAATCCTACACCTGTTATACCATTTTCTGCTGCTGTTGATATTACCCGATACTCATCTGACCAGAAATCCTTGTCTTCCTTCCACTTCACTTCACTGACCCCTACTATCTCTAGATTGAGCCTTTGCATTTCCCTTTTCAGATTTTCTAGTTTCCCTACCACGTTCAAGCTTCTGACATTCCACGCCCCGACTCGTAGAACGTTATCCTTTCGCTGATTACACTGGGCAACAAAAAAAGATTTTTTAAAAAAGTCTAGGGTTTTCCCGCTGAATTAGACTAATTTTGATGCCCTGAGTCCGAAAATGACCTTGGTTTTGTTCTATCAGGTCAGGATTTTTTGCTACAGAAATTTTTAAAAATCGATTATTCGTAAAAAAACAAATTTCTTTGTATCATCTGCTGAGAAACCCCGGAAGATTTTTTCCGTTTTCCTCAAGAAATAATAGTCAACGTATGCAAATTCATTAAGTTTTTATTTACTCCATCAAATTAAATAAGCATATTTATCATAATATTAGTATAACAATGAGCGTTACGTGACACAAAAGTTCAGAGTTCACGGCATGAATCGGCGTTTCTTCGATTCCCGTTTGTGAGCAGCTGCTGGGTTGTCTCTCTTCAGCATCCAGCAGTAGTCCGCCATCATGACTGCGTCCCACCTCCCCTGGTACCTGTCCTCCATTTGGCGCATGTCCTGATGGAACCTTTCTCCCTGCTCGTCGCTCATCGCCCCAAGGTTTTCAGGAAATTCTCGATGTGTGAGTACAGGAAGTGCATCTTTATACTCATCAAACACACGAGCTTTTGAAAGGCCTCTATCATGCTGCTGATGAGTCTGGCGTGGTTTTCTGCCTTCGTGTTCCCCAGGAAGTTGTTCACCACCTGCACAAACGATTTCCACGCGGCGCACTCTAACGTGTTCATGGAGTTTTCGAACTCTGTGTCCTTTATGAGCTGCCGTATCTGTGGCCCATCGAAAATGCCGGCCTTCAGCTTCTCAATGGTCAGTCGCGGAAAGGCTCGGCACAGGTAGTGGAAGCACCTCCCATCCTTGTCCAGAGCACGCGTGAACTGTTTCATTAACCCAAGCTTCATGTGTAGCGGTGGGATCAATATCTTCTCCCGGTCAACAAGAGGTTCGTTAATGATGTTTCTCGCACAAGGTACTAACTGCTCTCGTGGCGGCCACACTTTCTTTACATAGTGCTGGGCTCTGTCTCGACTGTCCCACATACATATAAAGCATGGGTATTTCGTGAACCCGGACTGCTGACCAAGTAGAAAGTTCACCATCTTGAAGTCGACGCAGATGATCCATTGGTGCTGCTCATATTGGATTTTGTCGAGCACGTACTTCACTGCTTCATATTTCTCTACGAGAGTTGTGGAGTGAGCAAGAGGGATTGAGGCGAACTCGTTCCCGTTGTGGAGGAGCACACACTTCAAAGAGCGCTTGCAGCTGTCAATAAAGAGTCGCCAATCTCTCGGATCGTATGTAGGAGCCCCGAGTTTAACAAGAAGACCGGCGACATCTCGGCAGTACACTAGGTCTTCCTCCTGGCAGAAGTAGCCCATGTAGTCCTCATGCCTTCTACGAAAGAAAGTGATACGCGCGTCCTCGCCAAGTAGATTTTTCTCTTTGAGTCTGGAGGCCAACAGCTCGGATGAAGTCTTCGACAAGCTGAGATCCCGAACAAGATCATTAAGCTCACATTGTGAAAAGAGCTGCCGACCATCTTGTGCTTCATACTCCTCGTCTGCTATATATCCTCCCTCGTCTGCAGTGGTGGCCTCGTCGTCGATGTTAGGAAGCTCTGTGAACGCTGGTACAGGAATTTCTTCGCAGTGAGCAACTGGACGGCGGGCAGATGGAAGGTCGAGGTACTGGAGGCTGTGCCGATTCTTCCAGTTGATGCCAGTAGTATTGATGGCGCAGAAGTAACAATCCGATGCATGGTACAAGGGCTCCCTCCAAACCATCGGAATCCCAAACTTCAGTGAAGTTTTCGTGCCCTTCGTCCACCGCCGGAGGTATTCCACGCACTTCTTGCAGACCGTGTGCGGTGCCCAGGGCTTATCTTGGTCACCCAGCTTGACTTGAAAGTAAGCCTGGTAGGCGTTCTTCACAAATCCCGTGATGTTCTTCCTGTCCACTGAAAGCGTGTATTCTCCGCAGATGTAGCAGAAAAGTCTGGATTATTCATGCATGAACGTCGCGCAGAAGCCATATCAATCTGAAATAGTAATAGAAATATGCAGTTGACTGTCAGACAATAAAAATTAGAATAAATTTTATACTATAGTAAGAAAAAAAGGGATCCATTGGAATGATTAACTGTTACAATCTTAAAGGCTTCTTTTGTTTTCATATGTCCTGAATAATCCCCTTAAAACCCCTAATATTAGCATATTGAAGCCTATAAAAAGGCTTACATTTCAGGGAAAAATGGTCATGTAGGCCTATGGCTGTATCTCAAAAAGTTGACCTGATAGAGCAAAATCAATGTGATATTCGGACTCAGAACACCAAAATTAGTCTAAATCAGCTGAGAAACCCATGACGTTTTTTTGGTTGTTGCCCAGTGTTATTCAATCTTTTTCTCATGGTAACCTCCCCCTTGGCAGTCCCCTCCCGGAGATCCGAATGGGGGACTATTCCGGAATCTTTTGCCAATGGAGAGACCATCATGACACTTATTCAATTACAGGCCACATGTCCTGTGGATACACGTTATGTGTCTTTAATGCAGTGGTTTCCATTGCCTTCTGCATCCTCATGTCGTTGATCATTGCTGATTCTTCCGCCTTTAGGGGCAATTTCCCACCTCTTGGACAAGAGAGTGCCCTGAACCTCTATCCGCTCCTCCGCCCTCTTTGACAAGGCCGTTGGCAGAATAAGTCTTCGGCCGCCAATGCCGATTATTCATCAAAATTTAGGCAGCGGCGCGGATTTTTTTTTTATTATTATTCACTAGAAACAGTAACAAAAATGGCTACAATGAAATGACATAAATAAGGTGACAGATAATTGCAGTCATGAATTACAGATTCAAAAAATGAGTCTTTAGTAGTAGCACAATTTAGCACCTTCACTGTCACCTTCAACTGGTGGCAGTTCAGCACGCACATTTTCTTCTTCTGCAGCCGGTTCCTCATCATCATTTCCCAGGCCCAAATTAATCATTCAGTAAATCCTTGATATGTGTTTTTTCCAGGGTAAATTACACGGACAGAAGAGAAGTCCCGAACAGCGACATCGCAAAATATTTCACTGCCTTGTTATTTTTGTCAGTTCCAGCCTTCTAAACGCATCTATAGGGAGTTCATGATCTTCCTTTATATCAGACACCAGATGTTTCTCGCCGTATTCTTGTATCTGCTGTACTGCTGATTTATTTTTCATGTGCGACTTGCAGGTGAGGTTAGGGTCGGGAACGTGACCCAATCCATTCCCTCTCTACTAGGAATCCAGTTCCTAACCTATGCCCATTCGGTTGAAGACAATTCGGAGCATGTTACCATATTTCTTATTGTGATTCTGATATTTGAGTATTTTCTCGAATTCATTTTCCATATACATCTTGTATTCAATATGTTCATCGCTCCCAATATTGTTAAAAACATAACTTGTATATTTGCCCATTGACCAAATCACAGCGTTATTTTTTGCCTGAGGGTAGTAACTTTCCTCTGGTCTGAAGAAAATGTTAGTCGGTACATTGTTTGCTGAAGTTCTTGTTATTTGAGCAATTTTCTCCCTGGTCCACCTCCAGTTGATAATCCGATCTCCACAAGTGTAACGATGAGGCACACTATCAACGAGGTTGCATTTGCTGCAGAGGTTTGTGTCACTTAAACCGACGGCAAAGAGGCGCTCATTAGTGCTGCTGATGTTGTTGACTACCTTGTACCACGCTGTTCTCACGTCAGACGAAAGAACATCACTACTGACGTTTTTCCAGACCACATTCCATGCTATTCCAGCATATTTGGTTTCTATGTTATTTTTCCTTTCATGTTTCCGCCTTTCAGCTAAAATCGCCTTTGCTGTAACGTTTTTGGAGTTTAAAATCTTTTTGCTGAGATAACTTAGTTCAAGATAATACTCCCTAATGTGTTTCAGCTTAAAACTTATTTTTTGTATATTTATCGGCGGCTCCACACTTTCTGGCCTGACAATATCGTATAGTTTTGCTGTAATGCACCCTGGATCATTACACGTTATGCTCCATGTTCGTTTGACATACAATGCCATCGCTTTAGACTTGATGTCGGTTAGACCCATTCCTCCATTGCTTGGATCCAAAACTGCTGTCTTCACCGGCACTCGAAACAATTCCCCTTTCCACAAGAACTTTGCTAAAGTGGACATGATCGTCTTCGCCACCATTGATGGAATGGGGAGAACCTGTGCTATGTAGTAGGCCTTGGATAAAATATACGTGTTGATAAACAGTATTCTCTGGAACTGGTCTATGCTACGTTGACAGTTTTCAATCAAAGCTCCCTTGATTTTTCTTGCCACCTCCCGCCAATTTATTGCTATCATTTTTATAAGGGACGTTGTCAATGCCATTCCAAGAGCTGTGTGTTCATTAACATGGTTCGCCCACTCAATGCGTAAGTTAGCAAGCCGCTTTATATTTAGAAATTTACTTTTATTTTCATTTACCCTCGCACCTGATGCGGAACAATATTTTGCAAGTATCATCTCTAGTTGTGTCACACCTGTTTGGTCTCTGATGATTACGCCTACATCGTCCGCGTAAGCACCTACCACGGTCTTTGTTCCTTGAATGGTAATGCCTGTCAGCCTGTGCTGTAGCTGTCTCAAGAAAGGTTCCAGCGATATAACGAACAGGAGCATGGATAAGGGGCTTCCTTGGGTAACACCCCTTTTTATTTCAATTTTTTTTGTCAGTTGACAGTTAACGGAGATTTGTGCAGTAACACCCATTCCCATGTTCTTGATGATGTCGATGGTTTTTGGCAGGAAGTCCATTCGGCGCATTATCTCTATCAGGTATTTGTGATTAATTTGATCAAATGCCTAATGGAAGTCTATGAAAAGCAGTCCACATTTTATGTTACTTGCCTGCGCTAGCGCAATGACATCGCGATACAAAGCCGCAGTTTGTAAAATCGTTCTTCTAAAAGCACAAGTCTGCTGTTGGCCTATGATGTCAGCAGTGCATGGTGTAAAGCGCTTGTTAATTACTCGAGCTATAATTTTATAATCTGAATTTAAAAGCGAAATCGGCCGTAGGTTGTTTATTTTTTTGCAGCCTCTGTTCTTCGGGATCAACACGATTTTGCATTGTTTGAACTCTGCAGGCACTGGCTTTCCTTGTAGGGACCGAAGACGTTTTTGATTATGAATCAAAGACGCTGCCCCTAGACCACGGATTTACGCAGCCTAGTTCCGTTCATATTGGAGCATAGACGGAGCTTTAAGTTAGATTCGTCTAGGACCAGACAGGCATTTGTCAAAGATTTTATGACAGACAGTAGTATCGTTGGTGCTGAGCATTAGGCTTTAATCAATTATCATCGTTGGCATGTGATGGCAGCGGCTTTTATTTAGCAACTGTACCTCGGGAACGGTGGATGCATCGGCTTGTGATGTTTTATGTTTTGCAAATTGGCAATGCACGTGTGCAGCTTGTTTTTAAGTTGTATCGAGTCCTAATCGCATAAAAAAAATTTTCAGGTAGGTTATAACTCATGACGACTGTAATGCTTATATGTCTGTTTACATGAGGAAGATTGTTTTACCTGGTTTCCTTGCTTTTAGCACTTGAAAATGGGATAATGTTGTCCAGACAAAAAGCTGCGGTTGTAATCACACGATTGAGAATTAGTCTGTATTTCCTGCAGTTTCAGATCGCAATTGATAGTCATCTATTCAAGAGTCATGCTTTCCGTTACATTTCCCAGCGAATTCTGCTCATTCTTGAGATGCTTTGCTACAGAAACTTGGGAAAGTCCAGGAGATACACAAAGTTTCGAGTCAAATTACATTATCGTTAGGCAAAGAAGGAAATGCAAAAATGTTGAGGGAAACTCACGAATACAGAATTATAAGCCAGTGAGAATAAAATAAATAGGAAGTACACGGAAGCTAAGGCGAAATATCTACATGACAAATGAGGAAAAAAAATTAAAAGAAATGATTGTCGGAAATGATTGAGTTAGCATACATAAATGCCAAAACAGCCTTGGGGGAAACAAAAAGCAAAGGCGGTAAAATTAAGAATGCAATGGGATTCCACTCTCATATGCAGATAGGTGGAAAGAGTAGATTGAAAGAGACGGCTTACTTGATGACGTGATAGAAGAAGAAAGAGCAGTGGATAGGGAAGAGAATGGTCATCCAGAAACAGAATTTAGAAGACCGTTTCGTCTTCATGGCCTCTTTGGGCGGATTTTAGTTTTTTATGGAAGAATGAAAATCAAATATGGCAGAGGGGGTACATAACATCGCATCGGAATTTCTAAAATGATTGGGTGCATTGGCAACAAACCTTTTATTCAAGGTGGTGTACAGAATTTACGAGACAGATGATATACCATCAGTAATTTTGGAAAAACATTATCAATACAATTCCCAAGTTAGCAAGAGCCGACAAGTAAGAAAACTATCGCACAAGAAGCTTAACAGCTCATGTATCTACATCTACATCCATACCCCGCAAGCCACCTGACGGTGTGTGGCGGAGGGTACCTCTATCGGTTTTCCTTCAATTCCAGTCTCGTATGTTCGTGGAAAGAAAGATTGTCGGTATGCCTCTGTGTGGGCTCTAATCTCTCCAATTTTATCCTCATGGTCTCTTCGCGAGATATACGTAGGAGGGAGCAATATACTGCTTGACTCCTCGGTGAAGGTATGTTCTCGAAACTATAACAAAAGACCGTACCGAGCTACTGAGCGTCTCTCCTGCAGAGTCTTCCACTGGAGTTTATCTATCATCTCCGTAACGCTTTCGCGATTACTAAATGATCCTGTGACGAAGCGCGCTGCTCTCCGTTGGATCTTCTCGAACTCTACTATCAACCCTATCTGGTACGGATCTCACACTGGTGAGCAGTATTCAAGCGTCGGGCGAACAAATGTACTGTAACCTACTTGCTTTCTTTTCGGATTGCATTTCCTTAGAATTCTTCCAATTAATCTCAGTCTGGCATCTGCTTTACCGACGATCAACTTTATATGATCATTCCATTTTAAATCACTCCTAATGCGTACTCCCAGATAATTTATGGAATTAACTGCTTCCAGTTGCTTACCTGCTATATTGTAGCTGGATGATAAGGGATCTTTCTTTCTATGTATTCGCGGCACATTATAAAAGTCTTAATTGAGATTCAATTGCCATTCCATGCACAATACGTCAATTTGCTGCAGATCCTACTGCATTTCAGTACAATTTTCCATTGTTACAACCTGTCGATATATCACAGCATCATCCGCAAAAAGCCTCAGTGAACTTCCGATGTCATCCACAAGGTCATTTATGTATATTGTGAATAGCAACAGTCCTACGACACTCCCCTGCGGCACACCTGAAATCACTTCGGAAGCCTTCTCTCCATTGAGAATGACATGCTGCGTTCTGTTATCTAGGAACTCTTCAATCCAATCACACAATTGGTCTGATAGCCCATATGCTCTTACTTTGTTCATTAAAAGACTGCGGGGAACTGTATCGAACGTCTTGCGGAAGTCAAGACACACGGCATCCACCTGGTAACCCATGTCCATGACCCTCTGAGTCTCGTGGACGAATAGCGCGAGCTGGGTTTCACTCGATAGTCTTTTTCGAAACCCATGCTGATTCCTACAGAGTAGATTTCCAGCCTCCAGAAAAGTCATTATACCCGAACATAATACGTGTTCCCAAAGTCTACAACTGATCGACGTCAGAGATTAGGTCTATAGTTCTGCACATCTGTTCGACCTTGAAGACGGGGATGACCCGTGCCCTTTTCCAATCGTTTGGAACGCTACGCTCTTCTAGAGACCTATGGTACACCGCTGCAAGAAGGGGGTGGGGGGTGGGGGGCAAAGTTCCTTCGCGTACTCTGTGTAAAATCGAACTGGTATCCCACCAGGCCCAGCGACCTTTCCTCTTTTGAGCGATTTTAATTGTTTATATCCCTCTGTCGTCTATTTCGATATCTACCGTTTTGTCATCTGTGCGACAATCTAGAGAAGGAACTACAGTGCAGTCTTCCTCTGTGAAACAGCTTTGGAAAAAGACATTTAGTATTTCGGCCTTTAGCCTGTCATCCTCTGTTTCAGTACCATTTTGGTCACAGAGTGTCTGGACATATTGCTTTGATCTACCAACCACTTTGACACCAGACCAAAATTTCTTAGGACTTTCTGCCAAGTAAGTACATAGAAGTTTACTTTCGAATTCATTGAACGCCTCTCGCATAGCCCTCCTCACACTGTACTTCGCTACGAGTAATTTTTGTTTGTCTGCAAGGCTTTGGCTGTATTTATGTTTGCTGTGAAGTTCCCCTTTCACACCTACTATTTTGTCCATCCTAGTTGCGAACAAGAGTAATACACAGAATAAAGGGAAAGAAAATTGAGGATGTGTTAGATGGCTATCATTTTGGCTTTAGGAAAGGTAAAGGGAACAGAGAGGCAATTCTGACGTTGCGGTTGATAATGAAGGCAAGACTGAACGAAAATCCTCATAGGATTTGCCGACCTGGAAAAAGAGTTCGACTGTGTAAAATGGAGCAAGATGTTAGAAGTTCTGAGAAAAATTGGGCTAAACTATAGAGAAGGAGTGGCATGTACGATATGCACAACAACCAAGGGGGAAAAATGAGAATGGAAGACCAGTAACGAAGTGTTCGAATTATAAAGTGTGTAGGACAAAGATGTAGACTTTCACACCTACTGTTCTGTCCATACGTCGAAGAAGCCACGGTGGAAATAAAATTAAGGTTCAATAGTGGAATTAAAAGTCAAGGTGAAAGGGTATCAATGATAAGATTTGCCCATGACATTGCTGTTCTCTGTGAAAGTAAAGAAGATTTACTGGTTATGCTAAATGGAATGAACACACTAGTTAGTACAGTATAGGAACCGAGAGTGAATTGAAGAATGACGAAAGGAATGAGAGATAGCAGAAACGACAACAGTGAGAAACTGAACATCAGGATTGGTGGTCACGAAGTAGAAGGTAAGGAATTCTGCTACCTAGGCAGCAAAATAACCTCTGAGCGACTGACCAGATATAGAAAGCAGACTTGCACTTTCAAAAATGACGTACGTGACCAACCCGAAATGTAATTCTGTCAAACATGGGTTTTGATTTCAGAAAGAAATTTCTGAGAAAGTACGTCTGGAGGACAGCATTGTATGGTAGGTAAAGATGGACTGTGGGAAAACCAGAAAAGAAGAGAATCGAAGCTCATGTGTTATTATGGTTCGATAAGGTAAAGAAACAGGGAGTTCTCCGCAGACGCGGCGACCAAAGGAATATACGGAAAACACCGCCAGGAAGAGCGGTCAGGATGACAGGACATCTTTTAAGACATGAGGGAATAACTTCCATAGTGCTAGAGGGAGCTGCAGAAAGTAAAAACTGTGTAAGAAGACAGAGCTTGGGTTACATCCAGCAGAGAGTTGAGAACGTAGGTTGGAAATGCTACTGTCAGATGAAAAGCTTGGATCAGTTAAAAGACTGATGACAAATTGGTTTGGTACATTTCTCTTTTTGTGCCTTAATTCAATTTTCTACATGCTGACATAGTTTATATGTTATCGTCACTTAAGCTATAATTGATACATGTTCCGGTTCAACAAACAGAGTCGTTGCCATTGTCCTAGCAAGACCATCAGCTGGTTCCTTACCAGTAATATTTGGTGACAAGGGTCCCACAGCTTGTTTACCCAGTGGTTTCCCCTAAGCTCATAATGGAATCCTGCCACTCCACAAGGATATTTGGTCTCGTTGAGGAGGCTGATAGATCACGCTGGTTAACGTCTTCCTGGTAGCTGGACGTCATTTGTTTGAAACACCTTTTACATTCCTTCAGGGCAAAAAGTTATTTGGGTGATCAAGATAAATGGGACACCGTATAGTTCAGCATTTTTCTGATTTTACTTAAATCTAATATACATTAGCTCAATATAACATTAATAATGTGTAGATCATTCTCTCAGACATGTATGTCGAAAGTTTCAAAAGTAAATTTTCTACAATATAAAAGGTTTAACAAGTAGTTAGAAGGATGCTAAGTGATTTGACTACGAATAGGTCTTTCGAATTGTACTTCCTGCCACTCCACAAGGATATTTGGTCTCGCTGAGGAGGCTGATAGATCACGCTGGTTAACGTCTTCCTGGTAGCTGGACGTCATTTGTTTGAAACACCTTTTACATTCCTTCAGGGCAAAAAGTTATTTGGGTGATCAAGATAAATGGGACACCGTATAGTTCAGCATTTTTCTGATTTTACTTAAATCTAATATACATTAGCTCAATATAACATTAATAATGTGTAGATCATTCTCTCAGACATGTATGTCGAAAGTTTCAAAAGTAAATTTTCTACAATATGAAAGGTTTAACAAGTAGTTTGAAGGATGCTAAGTGATTTGACTTACGAATAGGTCTTTCGAATTGTACTTCTGGTATTATAAATTTTACCACTAAAATTTTCTCAACTATAGCAGGAAACAGAAGTTTCGTGAGTATGACCAAAATTTATTTTTATTTTAAGGCATTTGAAAACAAATTTGAAACCTTAATGCATAATCATTACCTAAAATACAAAGCTACTCTTCGGAATAAATTAATTCAGCATTAGCTACTGATTCATGTTTCCAGGTATCACAGTAGAATACTTTTTCTTTGCTCTTGCACGTATTTGAGAAACATAATCATGTCTATCCCCTACTTCACTTTTCAGATCTTTAAGAAGGAGCTGGTTTTACCAATTTTGGTTTCTTAAGGCTCTTTTTGTTTTTCTGAGATGATTTGTCAAGGAGAAGCCCCTTGTAAGGACTATCAGTGATTTCCACAGCAGATAGTGTTGCTCTGTTTCCTATTGTTTTTTTTGCAGATTTAAATTAGGGCAGATATCTTGTGGGCCTACTGACAGTCTGCTACAATACGTTGATTTTTGGAAGTAGAATGATTCAGGAGGGCATAATTTCCATTAGATTATCTTGCTTTCCCTGGTGGTTCTTGACTTGTCTCTCCACTGATTTCTTCGTCGACCTTCTGATTATGGGTTGGATTTAGTCACCTCAGTGACCGAATCCCAAAAAGTGGGCGGATCCAGTGCCCAGATTCCAGTTTTGGTGACGCCATTTATAGCATTTTTTACTGTCGCAGCTACGCCGTATGACTCTCCTAGCAGCTGAGCAATCTAATACTGCTGCCAGCGTTTGTGCGGAGCCGTTTGTGAGCTTCTTGATTGCAATAAGCTGCAAGTAGCTTTAAAATGCAACGCATGTTGTCTGTAGGCTGTCAATGGCCTGTGGAGGTAGGCAAAGCAAGAGTACACAACTTTTTCTCCCAAAATCACAACACGAACAGCAGTACAATTACTTGATAAATTATTACATTAAATCAGTTGCTAAAACATGTATAGTGATCATTATTTTAAAATTTACTTATGTTACTTTAGCAGTGGTTCTCAGATGCCACGAACTGCAAACTTCTATCCTGCCACTCTTCTTCCGACAGGTCTCTCCATGGCTTTGTCTACAGTTCCCCTCCACATTGCCCTCTGCCTCCCTCGGCTCCTTCTACCTGACGGGGACCAGTCGTGTAAACACTGAGGCCATCGTTGTTTCTTCATCTGTCGAACGTGCCCATGCCACCTCAGTATTTGTGCATCAGTCCTGTCTGTGATTGTTTTTTTATTGCATCCATATCCATTCTTACAAATCGTTCCGCAGTCGATTCAGGTGGGTCGTTCTCGTGTTACGCTGTAAGCTGTCAATCTCGACAGCCTCAGTTTTTGTTTGTCGTTCAATGTCCAACAATCTGAGTCATACGCCAGAAAGCTGTCAACCACAGCCCATTGCAGTACTACTACTTTGTTCGTCATTTTAAAATATACGGGCACAATACATGAGGAAATTGGTGATACGATTTATAAGACGATGCCATACTTCTAAAACTTACATTTTACTGCACAGAGTCCAGGATCATTTTAAACATTTGTACTCGGTATTATCAAAGAATAAGTAAGTTGGATGCAATATAATTTATAAATAGACTCTAGACATCTGTAAAACTACAGATGCTTATTTAAATTATGAACTCCCTGTCGGACTGGTCACATAGAACAGCTAGAGATTCCATCCTACGTGCCGCTTTGCGGTGCAGATAGTTTGCTAGAAACGATAGTGGTACAGTTCGAAAGGGGGTACTATTTGTAAGACTTTACGCTACCCGTATTGTGAAAAGCTCAGTCTGCACCGTAACACGCCGAGTTGTGGTCTACCAAAACTACAGTCCAATACTTTTGGTCCAGTATATAAATGAAATAGTAAACGGCAGCATTACTGTGGTATTGGTAGAGCAAGAAACGTTAATGAATATATAAGAACCAAACTAGAAACCGGTGGTTTCTGTTTCTTCCTCTTTGTTTGTTTGGTCGTCTCTTTTGCACTTCAGTATTGGTCTGCTGTGTGTTTTATATCCGTACACATTGTAAATTGCATTTTATAAGTAATAAAAATTAGTTGATCGAGTAACTTCAGTGCTTTTATGTAAACAAAGAGTTTACTTTTTACGTAAGTTCAAAATGGTTCAAATGGCTCTGAGCACTATGGGACTTAACTACTGAGGTCATCAGTCCCCTAGAACTTAGAACTACTTAAACCTAACTAACCTAAGGACATCACACACATCCATGCCCGAGGCAGAATTCGAACCTGCGACCGTAGCGGTCACGCAGTTCCAAACTGACGCGCTTAGAACCGCACGGCCACACAGGCCGGCTTTACGTAAGTACAGTTCGCACACACAAACATGAAAAATCTATGTAACTGTTGTTATTTTGTACTCAATAGGAGATTCTTGATCATGATCGAAGAGTTTTCTGTTAATAAATGACCTAGTAGATAGTGTCGGAAGTTCCATGCGGCTTTTCGCGGATGGTGCTGTAGTATACAGAGAAGCTGCAGCATTAGAAAATTGCAGTGAAATGCAGAAAGATCTGCAGCGGATAGGCACTTGGTGCAGGGAGTGGCAACTGACCCTTAAGATAGACAAATGCAATGTATTGCGAATACATAGAAAGAAGGATCCTTTATTGAATGATTGTATGATAGCAAAACAAACACTGGTAGCAGTTACTTCTGTAAAATATCTGGGAGTATGCGCGCGGAACGATTTGAAGAGGAATGATCATATAAAACTGAAACGTCCCCTTAGAAAAATTTATACATGACTGTGCTTAAACTGCCACACAATATTTCTAGTGCAACGCAATCTGACATTCAAAACTCCCTACAAAAGAATGGCCCTGACTAACATTAACCTATACCTTACACAAATCACTTACCTCACCAAAATCTTCGTTCCTCTATCTACTGCAATACAGCGAGCGCCACTACTGCCAGCTAAATAAAAGATTCAAACTACTGAAGGCACTAACTATTGATAGGCATAGCTAGCAAATGAAAGATTTTGATAGAGAACAAACAATGTATTTACCACAATAGCGTTCAAAAGTCATAATGTATATAGCAGTTCATGACATCCAGTCTTACAAATTTCAAAACTCCGCCATCTCTCTCCCCACATCCACCACTGCTGGCGGCTCACCTCCAACTGCCCAACGCTACGCGCTGTTAACATCCAACTGCCCAACACTACAATGGCAGACAACAATGCAAACTGGCCACAGACTGCACACAGCACAGCCAGTGATTTTCATACAGAGCGCTACGTATCGTTGCCAATAAGAAAACATAAACAGCCTACTTACAAAATTAATTGTTGGTAAGGCGGGTGCCAGGTTGAGATTCATTGGGAGAGTCCTTAGAAAATGTAGTCCATCAACAAAGGAGGTGGCTTACAAAACACTCGTTCGACCTATACTTGAGTATTGCTCATCAGTGTGGGATCCGTACCAGGTCGGGTTGACAGAGGAGATAGAGAAGATGCAAAAAAGAGCGGCGCGTTTCGTCACAGGGTTATTTGGTAAGCGTGATAGCGTTACGGAGGTGTTTAGCAAACTCAAGTGGCAGACTCTGCAAGACAGGCGCTCTGCATCGCGGTGTAGCTTGCTGTCCAGGTTTCGAGAGGGTGCGTTTCTGGATGTGATATCGAATATATTGCTTCCCCCTACTTATACCTCCCGAGGAGGTCACGAATGTAAAATCGAATGTAAAATTAGAGAGATTCGAGCGCGCACGGAGGCTTTCCGGCAGTCGTTCTTCCCGCGAACCATACGCGACTGGAAAAGGAAAGGGAGGTAATGACAGTGGCACGTAAAGTGCCCTCCGCCGCACACCGTTGTGTAGCTTGCGGAGTATAAATGTAGATGAAGATGTAGATGTACTGACAAATGTGAAAGTTATTTATGTATAACGGAAATATGTTTAATATAAGTTCGACAAAGTGTTGAAGTTACGTTTGATGTACTTTTCCTTTGCGCTTATTTTTTAGGAAATTGTGTTTTCTAGCACTAGATGATAAATCTGTATTCTTTCTTTATTTTTAGTACAATATCGCTCTGTTTCTCATTATAGATCATCAGTTTTCGAATAAAACCTGAATTAAACATAGACAATCACAATTTTGCTATAAATGCTGTTTATTTTTAATAACAGGCGGAACGATAACTATTCAGAACAAAGCAGTTCCGCAGCTTACACAGACCTTTATATATCACCACTAAGAATTCCGACAGTTCCCCACTTGCGATTTGAAATGAAATGTGTGTGAAATCTTATGGTACTTAACTGCTAAGGTCATCAGTCCCTAAGCTTATACACTACTTAATCTAAATTATCCTAAGGACAAACACACACACATCCATGCCCGAGGGAGGAGTCAAACCTCCGCCGGGACCAGACGCACAGTCCATGACTGCAGACTTGCGATTTGTAGGGGAGTCTAGTAAGAGTCTGAACGCATGTATAAAGAAAACGATCGTTATGAGGTAACGCCTGATAGTTATGGAACATACCTAACATAGAGGTAATGCGGGTACTACGTTAATGGACCAAAGTTACTACGAAAACTACCGTAGTCTGCAATTACTTACAATAGTCTACGATAATCGATTATAGTTTAACAACTCTAGTATCGCGTACTGTCGTGTGCTATTGGGCACAGTACGACACGCAGATACCACCTCATCGCCAGACTGACCACATTCGTGGCTCTCGGAGGGCGGAAATGAAACCTTGTGCACCGGGCGCGCCTCCGGAGACACAGGAAACACGCTGCCGAAGGGAAAATTCCCGCCTGGCCCCGGCCGGGCGCCTATATTGGTATTTAAAGCGGGTCGATATCGGCGGCGCGTGCGAAATGAGCCAGCCCGCTCGACGCCGCGCCGGGCCCACCAATATCGGCAGGGGGCGCTCTCCGCTCTGCCGCGCCAGCTGCTGCCACCACACCGGAGTACATCCAGAGCAGAGCCGGAGCCAGGGGCGCAGGCAGAGGCACGCCGGCCGACTCGACTGCTGGAATGTTCATTTGCAGAGCGGCGCGCGCGCGTTATGGAGCCCGCCAGCCGGCAGCTACTGCCCGCTCTGGCCGCTTGTTTAATTCTTGATTACGGCGGGCCGAAGCGCTGCCGGCGCTAACAGGTCCCCGCGCCATTGCTGCCGGAACACAAGTGTCCTCCACATTTCACGGCCAGCAGCTTCAAAAGTGTAGATGATATGTTCCACAGCGTTCTGTTAACAAAGAGTTATCCAACAATAACAGTCGTTCTACCTTTCGCTGGCCAATGTCTCGCATCTTAGCGGGACGAGCACTTTAATTTCCAATTTGCCTGTGGTGTACTAGGCATGGCGGCCAAGTTTAGGGCCGGCCTGGGTGGTCGAGAGGTTCAAGGCGCTTCAGTCTGGAACCGTGCGACCACTACGGTCGCAGGCTCGAATCCTGCCTCGGGCATGGATGTGTGTGATGTCCTTAGGTTAGTTAGGTTTAAGTAGTTCTAAGTTCTAGGAGAATGATGACTTCAGAAGTCAAGTCCCAAAGTGCTCAGAGCCATTTGAACCATTTGAACGAAGTTAAGGCTTGTTCTGCGCAAGTAGGTAAAGCATTCTCCGACAGCCAGTGAGACTTCAGTAGTGTTCTGAGCCCCCTGATGTGAATGTTGTAGGCAGTTGTAATGCATACATGCATTCCCTTCACGTGTTTAAGCCTAGTGTTACGCACTTTTACGCGATCGGGAATTCTCAGTAGCAACCATGTTACATGTACATTTAACAATTAAGCGTCTGCAAGGAGTATTAGTGATGAAATCATAGGAGGTTATGTTGTGCAACCTTAGTAGCGACAATATCCGACTGTTTAGGAGTAGGATCTTACAATCTGAGACAGTGTTCCGAGACAAACTCCCGTCACAATGTCCGCAAACGTGACGTCGGATCCGCCTAGCAACAGCGATCTGAACGCACATTCGCTGAAAGTTATATATATATATATATATATATATATATATATATATATATATATATATATATGTGTGTGTGTGTGTGTGTGTGTGTGTGTGTTATTAGCCATTAAAGTTGCTACACGACGAAGATGACGTGCTACAGACGCGAAATTTAACCGACGGGAAGAAGATGCTGTGATATGAAAATGATTAGCTTTTCAGAGCATTCATACAAGGCTGGCGCCGGTGGCGACACCTACAACGTCCTGACATGAGAAAAGTTTCCAACCGATTTCTCACACACAAACAGCACTTGACCGACGTTACCTGGTGAAACGTTGTTGTGATACCTCGTGTAAGGAGGAGAAATGCGTACCATCACGTTTCCGACTTTGATAAAGGTCGGACTGTAGCCTATCGCGATTGCGGTTTATCGTATCACGACATTGCCGCTCGCGTAGGTCGACATCCAATGACTGTTAGTAGAATATAGAATCGGTGGGTTTAGGAGGGCAATACGCAACGCCAGGCTGGATTCCAACAGCCTCGCATCACTAGCAATCGAGATGATCTTATCCGCATGGCTGTAACGGATAGTGACGCCACGTATCGATCCCTGAATCAACAGACGGGGATGTTTGCAAGACAACAACAATCTGCACGAACAGTTCTACGACGTTTGCAGCAGCATTGACTATCAGCTCGGAGACCATGGCTGCGGTTACCCTTGACGCTGCATCACAGACTGATGCGCCTGCGATGGTGTACTCAACGACCAACCTGGATGCACGAATGGCAAAACGTCATTTTTTCGGATGAATCCAGGTTCTGTTTACAGCATCGTGATGGTCGCATCCGTGTTTGGCGACCCCGCGGTGAACGCACATTGGAAGCGTGTATTCGTCATCGCCATACTGGCGTATCAACGGGCGTGATGGTATGGGGTGACATTGATTAAACGTCTCGATCACCTGTTGTTCGCATTGACGCCACATTGAACAGTGGACGTTACATTTCAGATGTGTTACGACCCGTGGCTATACCCATCATTCGATCCCTACGAAACCCTTCATTTCAGCAGGATAATGCACGACCGCATGTTGCAGATCCTGTCGGGGTTTTTCTGGGTACAGAAAATGTTCGACTGCTGTCCTGACCAGCACATTCTCCAGATCTCTCACCAACTGAAAACTTCTGGTCAATGGTGGCCGAGCAACTGGCTCGTCACAATACGCCAGTCACTGCTCTTGATGAACTGTGGTATCGTGTTGAAGCTACATGAGCAGCTGTACCTGTACACGCCATCCAAGCTCTGTTTGACTCAATGCTCAGGCGTATCAAGGCCGTTATCACGACCAGAGATGGGGGTTCTGGGTACTGATTTCTCAGGATCCATGCACCGAAATTGCGTGAAAATGTAATCACATGTCAGTTCTAGTATAATATACTTATCCAATGAATTCCCATTTATCATCTGCATTTGTTCATGGTCTAGCAATTTTAATGGCCAGTAGTATATATAGTAAACGAGAGAAGTGTCCTCATTGGCTGGGACAAAATGTGGGATAGTCTCTCTTGTCCTTCGGGAAGACAGGGCGAGTTAGTCGCTAGAAGCCACTCAAAACGCACGGTCGAGTAACCGGGGCGGCTCTAAATGGACGGTCGCGAGTACATATTTCAGCTGTTAAACAAGCTAGAAAGTTAAGTTATTAGTTATCAGAACGCCACGAGTCGTGGGCAGTGTTTATCATTATGTAAAGGCAGAAAACTGTGTTAATGTGTGTAAATGGCCGAATATAACGGCCTAGTCCAGAGCCGTCATACTGCAAATGCTGATTCTGTGACGTGTGTGACAAAGCAATTTCTGTATTAAAACAAGTATAGTACAAACGTTGTTGACAATTAACAACTGGGCATCCCTAAACACTCCAATTCAGCAGGATCACCACCTACATGGAACCTGGCGACTGAGCGCTACTACTGTGCTACGAGGGACTTACCGAAGCAGCAAGACACCAGGTTAGTGATACCGCCCAGAGAAGCACTTCCTTCTCGCTACAATGCCAATGAGAGTGTTTTACAGTGCAATATTAAATGTTATCGTAGCGATTTATTTAGTGAATTATTATTTAACTGGTTGTGAGCTAGCAAGCTCGATGATGGTGGTAAGCGACAAATATTGTGGTAGAGGATGGCTGGATGTCTGCTGTCACCAACCTTTACCACCAGTCCGCTCCCCCCCCCCCCTCCCACCCCCCTCATGTCTCATTACGAAATTTTTCACCGAGCGACGTAATTAGCACACTAGCACACTGTACCCGCATTCGGGAGAACGACGGTTCATACTCTCGTTTATGTTTTCCCTTACTTACTAAATCACTTCAGCCCTACGCCAGGATGGTTCCTCTGAAAGGGTACGCACGATTTCCATTGCCATCCTTGACACATTCCTAGCCAGTGTTCCTTCTCTGACGACATCCATGTGGACAGCACTTATAAACCTTATCTTCCTTCGGGATTTGTGTACATCTAGTGCTATCCCACGTGAAAGTGTGTAAATTTACGAACAGTCTACGACGTGTTTACAAGCCACGTTTTCACATAGTCGGGTGTGGGGAACTGCGTACAACCCTTATCCAGATGGCCCGCACTCCGCCCCTCGTGGCCGTCGTAGCCCTTTCGCGAAATGTATGGTGGCGCCAGTAGAATCGTTCAGCAGCCAACTTCAAAAGCTAGTTCTATAAAATGTTCTCAAAAGTGTTCCTAAATAAGAACGTCGCTCTTCTTGCAAGGATTCCCATCTGACAGAAACTGGTAGACCGCTCTTGGCCAGGAATGATCCTTTTGCTGGTGATAGTTTGCTTTTGATTTCCTCCTTCCTCTATCTGTCACTGGTTATTTTGCTGCCTAGGTAGCAGGATTCCTTTATCTACTTCGTGACCATCAATCTTGATGATAAGTTTTTCGTTGTTCTCATTTCTGCTACTTCTCATTACTTTCACCTTTCTTCGATATAATCTCAATCCATATTCTGTGTTCATTAGACTGTCCATTCCACTGAGCAGATCATGTAATTCTTCTTCACATTCACTCAGGATAGCAATTATGTCAACGAATCGTTGGTTGGTTGATTTTGGGGGGGGGGGGGGAGGGGGGGGGGGGGAGAGACCAAACAGCTAATCCTAACATTGATATCATGTCACCCTGAATTTTATTTCCACTCCTGAACGTTTCTTTTATTTCCATTTTCCATTGTTGCTTCTTCGATCTACAGAGTGACAGTACGGGTGAAAGACTACATGCCTGTCTTACACCGTTCTTAATTCGAGCACTTTGTTCTTGGTCATCCACTCTTATTGTTCCCTCTTGACTCTTGTACATATTGTATATTACCCGTATCTAGCTATAGCTTACTCCATTTTTTCTCAGAATGTCCAACATCTTGCACCAGTTTACACTGTCGAAGGCTTTTCCCAGGTCGATAAATCCTATGAACGTATCTTGATTTTTCTTTAGTCTTGCTCCAATTATCAACCGCAACGTCAGAATTGCTTCTGTGGTGCTTTTACCTATCGAAAGCCCAAACTGATCGTCATCTAACACATTCTCAATTTTCATTTACATTCTTCTGTATATTATTCTTGTGAGCAGTTTGATTGCTTGAGCTGTTAAGTTAATTCTACGATAATTCTCACACTTGTCAGCTCTTGCAGTCTTCGGAATTGTGTGGATGATAGTTTTCCGAAAGTCAGATGATATGTCGCCTGACTCACGCATTCTACACACCAATGTTTTGTTGCCACTTCCCCCAATGTTTTTAGAAATTCTGATGGAATATTTTTTATCCCTTCTGCCGTATTTGATCTTAAGTCCTCCAAAGCTCATTTAAATTCTGATTCTAATACTGGATTCCCTATCACTTCTAAACCGACTCCTGTTTCTTCTTCTAACACAACAGCCAAATGTTTCGCCTCATAGAGGCCTTCAATGTACTCTTTCCACCTGTCGGCTCTCTCCACTGCATTTAGTAGTGTAATTCCCGTTGCACCCTTCCTGTCAATTTAACCGAAGTTTGACTTTCCTATATGCTGAGTCGATCCTTCTGATAATCATGTCTTTTTCGATTTCTTCACATATCTCATGCAGCATTTCGTCTTAGCTTCCCAGCACTTCCTATTTATTTCATTCCCGAGCACTTTGCATTTCTGTATTCCTGGATTTCCGTGAACTGTTTTGTACTTCCTTCTTTCATCGATCAGCTAAAGTATTTCCTCTGTTACCCATAGTTTCTTCGCAGTTACCTTCTTTGTACCAATGGCTCTCTTTCCAACTTCTGTCATTGCCCTTTGAGAGATGTTCATTCGTCTTCAACTAAATTGCATTCTGAGCTCTTCCTTACCGCAGTATTTCTAGCCTCAAAGAAATTGAAGCGTATCTCTTCATTCCTTATTACTTTTGTATCCCACTTCTCTGTGTATTTGTTGTATCTAGGAATCCTGCTCACTCGGTTCACTAGAAAAACAATCAAACAAATCGTATTAATGAGTTTTATTACAACAAGATAATTACAATACGTAACTTTGATAGATGTGTCGCAAGCAGAGGGCGACATGCAAAGTAATCAGCCTCCTTGAAAATAGATAAACACAATTATGTGCTGTGTAGAGATTGCTACGTTGCGTCGCCTAACGAAATGGCTAACGTTGAAGCTGCTATCGAAATGGGCCGCCACCAGTCGGGCGCGGCGCTTATGTCCTCTCCACCTAGGGGCCGTAGTTGTCGCGTTGTCGTCCTGGAGGGAGGTCGGTCAGCGTGCAATTGGCTGACCTCTTCTCACAGGCCTCTCTCCTCTGTCGTTCCCGACTGGCGAGGAGTGTGGACGCACTGATGGGCCAGAAGCTGAGGCTTCAGGGGACGTCAGACTTCCGGTCGTACCCCGCAATCCGGCTCTGGTGGATACGGCCCCCAGGAAACGCCCAGAAGGATACGCGTCCACTACGTGAGGCCCTTACCAAGCGTCGGCTGCTGCGGCGTGGGCGTGTCAGCTCCATCAGTAGGGCGAGAAGAGGCGGAGGAGGCGGAGTCGTCGTCTCCATGTGGACGTCTGGCGGTGTCGTGATGACACCCTCTGGCAGCTGCTGTGGCCGCGCTCTCCTCGGGATCCGTTAGTCCGAAGGAAGAGGTACAGAAGGATCACTGTGCACGTGGTAGTGTCGAATTTGATTGTGATATCGGCGCTGTAATCCGTCTGGCCCTGAAATGAGATACATGCATGCCCCAAGCCGACGAAGGATCTCGCCCCGCGCCAACCGACTGCTGCCGCTAAAAACCATGGAAAATACAACATCAAGGGTCACGAAGCGATACTTCCTGCTTTCCTTTGCAGCCGGATTCTGAAGAGGGTGGAGTAGGTGGAGCAGTGTTGGATGGTGGCGGCCATGAAGCAATTCCGCCACGAAGGTCAAACTCGACGATGGGAACGATGGGAGGCGAGAAACAGTTGCAATGCTTGATCCCTGGTGTGTGCGGTGCGAATGTTGGCCATCTCCTGCTTGAAGGCTCTGGCAACACGCTCCGCTTCGCAACTTGAAAATGGATGGAATAGTGCACTAGATAAATGCCATATGCCATTGCTTTCACAGAATGTTTAAAATTCATTTGGCGTGAACTGAGGGCCGTTGTCCGACGCTATGATTTCAGGCAATCCTTCGAGCCAAAAAACACAAGACAACGCCTAAACTGTGCTACATGGCGTTGTCGAGTTTATTGGCACAGCAAAAGGTTCAAATGGTTCAAACGGCCCTGAGCACTGTGGGACGTAACTTTTGAGGTCATCAGTCCCCTAGAACTTAGAACTACTTAAACCTAACTAACCTAGGGACACCACACACGTCCATGCCCTAGGCAGGATTCGAACCTGCGACCGTAGCGGTCGCACGGTTCCAGACTGTAGCGCCTAGAACCGCTCGGTCACTCCGGCCAGCCACAGCAAAAGGAAAACAGCTGCAAGTCTACGACAATCAACCAACGAATCTTCCAAAAAAGCATAGAATTTTTGTGGTGGAGCGGACTGATTTGCCGCACATGCGTGACACCATGACGTCATCTGTTCTATTTAGGTGGTCATACCCAGCCAAGTATGGTGTCGACACGTTAACTGTTTCGTACGAACAATAACTCAGTGTCCTTGGTGAAGTAACTACAACGCTCCTTCTTTGCAGAGCTTTGGGGATCAACACAAGTGACTATTCACTGTCATTCTGAACAAGAATCTCACCTTTCTGTATGGCAAGGCTGTGCTGACTTGCAAAGTATCGGCACACTACAGAGTTCTTTATGCTACGCTGTGAGCAGGCCAAGATGGGTGAATCTGTTTCAGCAGAATGTTGAAATCTGAATCAGCTTCCGTGAACTGGGCAATTTTCCGGTAGTTCAGAGGAAAGGATTGAAGCAATTCAGAATCGTCAGCATCGATGTGACAACAAGATGCAGCAGAAGCACCAAAGTCTGTATCAGGGCCAATCGGAAGTCGCGAAAGTGCGTCCGCATTACCATGTTGAGCTGTAGGACGATACACAATCTCGTACTCGTATTGAAACATAACAAAGCCCATCTTTGCAATTTTTGGGCAGTGCGTACAGGGACCGGCTTTATCGGATGAAACAAGGACTGCAATGGCTTGTGATCCGTTACAAAGTAAAATTTTCTGCCACACGAATCGTGGTAGAATTTGGTGACACCGTACGCAATAGCCTATGCCTCTTTCTCTATATGTGAATAGTTGCACTGAGCTTTGCAGAACACTTTCGATTCAAAAGCCTGTCTTTTATCATCAATCTTGTATGAAAGCACTGAACCGATTCCGGAAGAAGAAGCGTCAAATTGCAACAAAACTGGTTTGTCAGGATCAAAGTGATCCAAGCATCGATCACTGAGCAATGCATCTTTAAATTTTTGAAAAGCTTGTTGGAACTCATCTGTCCAAACAAAGAGGACGTTCTTGCGACGCGAGCGATGCAATGGATCTGCTATTTGTGCAGCATTCGGCCTGAACCGAATATAATAGTTCCGTTTCCCTGAGACTGACTGCAATTCTGACACTGCGAGGAACAGGCAGGCCATGTGTGGCAAACAAATATGACGGAAGAGGATGTACACGTTGACTTTTTATGACATGATCAAGATACTGCAACTCAGGTTTAAAAAAATCGCACTTGCCCAGTCTGCACTTTAGTCCTGCATCAGACAACACACGAAACAAAGGACCCAAATGCGCAATATGTTATGCAGGTGTACGACCTGCTACGACGATATCATCCAGATTGTTTGAAGAGTTTGCTACTTGAGCAGTCAGCTGTTCAAATACCATGGAAAATGGTGCGTGCGGAAGCAGTGCCAGAAGACAAACGCAAATATTTAAACAAGCCCAAATTGTATTCGCAACACACAGCGTTTGAGATACTTCATCTAGTGTTATTTGAAGATATGCGTCGCGCAAATCAATTTTTGAAAAGTAGCGACAAGCACCTAATCTCTCCAGGAGATCCTCTGGGTGTGGCAATGGGTAAGTATCAATCACAGTTTGTGATTTGACTGTAGACTTAAAAGTCAACACGGAGGGGAATACGACCTGAGGGTTTGGGGAGGAAAAGCATTGTACTTGCCCACTGACTAGCTTGTATGGGCGGAATAGTGCTGTTATCTTGCAATTCTTTAAGTTCAGCAGCCACATTGACCCGTAATGCAATGGGACCAGATCTGGGCCGGCAAAATTTCGGCTGAGCATTGACTTTCATAGTAATATGCGCAACAAAATTGTTAGCCTCGCCTGAACATTCACAAAAGAGTTCAGGGAATTATTTTAGAAAGCTAGATACACGGTATTTGGCATCGAATGCTGTCACTGAAAACACATTGTCCTGAATTTGAAAGCATAACAAATCAAACGAATCAAGTTCTAATATGTTCTCGCAATCGCGTGATTGTAGCACAGTGAAAGTCAAGGTTCGCATATCTTGGCAGGCAAAGTACATTTTACGAGAATGGGAACGTCTTGTCCATTATAAGCCGTCAGGTGCTTGCTAGTTTTAGACAGGATGGGGAGCCTAACATTTCATATGTGTTACGATTCAGCAATGTAACAGAAGCACCTGTGTCCAACTGAAATTACACAAATTTTCCACTAAGATGCAAATGAACAAAAAGTTTGTTGGACTGGCGTAGCACTGAAGAAACTGTTTGCTTGCTACTTGCCTGCAGCAGGCTTTGATTACACTGCATCGATTACATGGGCCTTGTGACCAGATTTTTGTGCGTGGGCAGCATTCTCATCTTTGTTCTATTGTAAACATACGAACTGTACGTAATCTATCTTGCCACCAGCGTAACACTGTGCTTGTATGGATGGGAAATCTTGGCGTTTGTGCTATGAATAGTACTGAGGGCATGACATAATGCTATTCACCGATGTAGCAGACTGTTTAGGGAAGGGTTTACGCGGTTTGGCGCGTGCATGCTGTTGCTGCCTACTGGACCGGTCACGAGGAAGGCACGACTCAACCTGAGAAATTGGTGGCTGCCCAAATTTTTCGGCTGCTACGACACCTGAATCGTACTGATCTAGAATTTGCACTACATAATGAAATTAGGGATCTAACTGTTTCAAAATCTGTTCTCTAAGTTTGACATCAGTTACATTGTACACGATCACATCATACAACATAACATCTGAATATAAAGCATCACAAGAACATCTGAATTTGCATTTCCTCGTCATACTCCGCAAATCTGTTACCGACTCGCGATAAGTTTGTTCTGATCTTTTCTTGCAACGAAAGAATTGATACAGGACTGCCTGCACATTCACTTGTTGACCATACTAGTTAGTTAGAGAACCTACAACCTGATCTTAGGGAAGATGGCTCAGAGTGGCGTTTGTGAACAATTTCTGAATGAGGCGAGAGAATCCACTTCCTAACGCTGACAAAAAGTAATGTAGTGTCACTGTACCTGATACTTTGTGAGCAATAATGTGGGCTTCATACTGTTGCAACCACTCGAGCCCTTCTTCTTCTTTTTCGTTAAACTGGCGAAAAAGCGGTATGGCGCTTACAGTTGTTGCATGTTGGTCTGTTGGGCACACGAATTGGTCACTTGGTTGGCCAGTAAGTCGTGTACCGTGTTTAGAAGGATTGCAATCTGCTGCGTTTGAAACTGAAACATATGTGTTAGCTTCCTTGCGTCTATCGCTGGCAGCTGATGCGCCTGAGCAGGGGGTCGGTGAAGTGGGATGCTCATTTTGGAATAGGCACATGGAATAAACAGACAATGCAAGCGATCAACACACAAACAAAGAAAATTTCTGCAGTGCCCACCTCAAAACGATAAATAGAAAAAATACTATGCTAGACATTGTTAAAATACGTAAACACACCCATGCAAAGAAAAGGCAAGGTAGAATTGAGGCACCAGAAAAACACAAAAGCCCACGACAAAACAAAACAGAGACAATGAGTGCCAGCTGGTGGCTCTGGGTTGTTTCTACGTCATACGGACATCTTCGTCGCCATATCGTTGACCCCTTCTCGTCATCATGTTGTGGAGTCTAGGAATCTTGCATACTCGGTTCACTAGGCAAACAATCAAACAACCCATATTAATGAGTTTTATTACAATAATACAAATACAAATACTTAACTTTGATAGATGTGCCGCAAGCAAAGGGCGACATACAAAATAATCAGTCTTCTTTACAACAAACAAACACAAGTCTGTATTACATAGAGATTACTAATGATGGAGGCTACAATGACACGGCTAACGAAGTGACTAACGTTGAAGCTGCTACCGAAGTCGGCCGCCACCAGTCGAGCGCGGTGCTTGTGTCCTCTTCACCTAGGGGCCGCTACTGTTGCGTTGTCATCCTGGAGGGAGGTCAGTCAGCGTGCGATTGGCTGATCTCTTCCCCCAGGCTTCTCTACTCTGTCGTTCCCGATTGGCGTGCCAGAGCTGACTTTACGCCATAACGGATTCCTCCTGACTAATCTCTTAAACTTCAGCGTAATCTTTGTCATTACTACATTGTGATATAAGTCTATATCTGCTCTTGGGTACCCGTGAAATGGAGTGTCTGATTTCGGAATCTCTTTTTGACCATGATGTAATCCTGCTGAAGTCTTCCCATATCTCCCTCTCTTTTCAAAGTATATCTGCTCCTCTTGTGACTGTTGAACGTAGTACTCGCTATTACTAGCTGAAATTTATTACAGAACTCAATCGGTCTTTGTCCTCTCTCATTCCTAGTCCAAAGCCCATATTCTCCTGTAACCGTTTCTTCTACTCTGATTTCGGAATCTCTGTTTGACCATGATGTAATCCAACTGAAACCTTCCCGTATCTCCCTCTCTTTTCAAAGTATACCTCCTCCTCTTGAGATTGTTGAACGTAGTATTCGCTATTACCAGCTGAAATTTACTATAGAACTCAATTAGTTTTTGTCCTCTCTCATTCCTTGTCCCAAGCCCATATTCTCCTGTAACATCTTCTACTCGTTCCCCTACAATTGCATTACAGTCCCACATGACTATTAGATCTTCATTTCCCTATACGTACTGTATTAGCCTTTCAATTTCCTCGTATACTATCTCTGTCTCATCATCTTCAGCTTGCGATATTGTGTTTAGAGCGTAGTCGAAAGAGTTACCAATAAGACGAGGCACCGTGAAGTCGCATGTCTATGCACCGCTATTGTAGCAGCATTCGTGAATGTGGACAGTTGGGTTTTAAACAGAGCGTGTGATAGCTTCAGGACAATACTGGAGGCGGTCATTGCCGCTGAAGAGGGTTGCATCGAGATACCACTACTTACACGTAAATGGATTTTTGTTTCCATTTGTATTTTGTGTTAATAAATTTCCTTTTAAGAAAAGTTTCATTTGGCCGGATTTAAGCGCCGCACCCTGTAACTGGCCGTACATTCAGCCACCTTCAGTTGGAGATTTGTGTAAGTACATAGCATCTTTCGAAGAACATGCAGAAATGCTACTCATCTACGGAAAACACTAGTTGAAAGAACAGCAATTACATTAATGTTTTCCTATTTACAAGACTGCAACTACTACTGTGCTAAATTACATTGTCCACATTTTACCATCTTTTTGTTGATGTATATTGTACTCATGCAAACCTTTAACTGAAGACGATTGACTGAACGACTGATGTGCAATCTCCCTGCTTCCACATTTCATTTTGTTTACTTTCAACTCCAGCATTTAGCCACGGCTACGTGTACTGTGTGCTAGAATAGGATACGATGACGATGTTTGTTCTGTGGGGCACTCAAAGACGCGGTTATCGGCGCCCATACCAATTCCCAATCTTCACAGTGTCCAGTCTCGCCATTTTCCAGAACGATGATGAAATGATGAGGACAACAAAAACACCCAGTCCCTGGGTGGAGAAAATCCCTCACCAGCCTGGTAATCGAACCCGGAACCCCGTGATCCATGGGCAGCAATGCTAACCAGTAGACCACGAGCTGCTGACTGGTACAGGAGAGTCAAAGTTAATAACGTCTTAAGTCTTCAATAGTACAATGTTTACGTGACCGCTTTTGAACCGATCTTGAGAAGAGGAAGTGGATTAGCGAATTAAAAATATAGGGCGCTATTTAAAATGGACGCTGTGCTTTCTATATCTTCACAACGAACAAAGTAACAGAAACAAAAATATATTGCTTAATGTCTCAATCGTTGTTAGACAACATTTGCTTGATAATTGTTTTCTTTTGCTACAGCAAAAGAACGTTATTTGAATTGGTCAAGATAAATGGGGCATCCCGTACAAAATTTGAATGTGTTACTTATCAGACATCAGGTACAAAAAAAATTGGTAAATACCACTTGCAGACAGTGGTCAAAAAGTTGGTCTGTGTAACAATAGAACGACGCTGTCACAAACCTGGAAGAATTTTCCAGAGGCTGATGACGCCGTGGAAGATTATGATCGCACAGTGACAGGTCTTTAACCTTTACCTACTTGATTTTTCTTTGTAATGTAATTCCTCCGTTACAGGCTACAGACATGTAGCCAGGGTAGCTAGGTCGAGGAAGTCCCATCCTTAGGTACACCAGCACACCTGGTTTGGAATTGCTTTCCTTGGACTGCTGCCTCTGCTGCGGCTATAGGTCCATCTCTGCAGGTTTTGTAGGATGTCCTTCCCTGCTTCTCATCGAGGTTGTATCCTCTAGGAGGATATATACACCAGAAAATAAAAGTACAAGAGGAAACTCCGTTTGCGAGGACTATCTCTCAACGAATGAAAAAGGGTGAACATTATCACCAACTTTCTTTAATACATACATAGATTACGCCATAATGACATGGTCTAATAAAGTAGTGCACTATTAGAAGCTTAGTAATAAAGTTTAAATACACTACCGTTTGCAGATGATCAATTAATCTTAACAGACTCGGGAGATAAAATACAGAGAGCAATTTTGTCCTTGCATAGAGTGGAGAAGGATTATAATATGGCAATATCTAAAATTAAAACTAAGATGCTGCCAGCTCATGCTAAGGATCAAGCATGAGCTAATAACGGTAATTGATGATAAAATGCTAGAACAAATATGTACTAGTAAATACCAGGGATATGAGGTTTCACATATTTCATCCAATGAGGAAGAATTCAAACACTGCAAATAAGAGGTTCTACATACAGTGACTGCTCGTAGGTATATATTCTGAGTGTTCACAAATTTTTAAATTCAGATAAATATGAGAGTGTGAAATTAATAGAATCTGCTGTATAACTGTTTTGCTTATCGACATATTTATACAACTTCAGCCGCCGACAACAACAATAATAATAATAGTAATAGCAGTAATAATAATATAATAATTAATATTATATGCATAACTTGTCTGCAAAAAGGAAAAAATATTTTTGTCGAATTTTGTTGTTTTGTACACATATAAATACAGATTACGGCAAGAACGAAATAATGTTTAAGCTTTCACTACTCCCCGTTTCGCATTTTTGTGTAAGTGGGAGTTTTCATGCTTTTCTATCTTTTCCGACAAATGTACAAGATCCCTAATTCGTGCATTAGTTAACGATTTAATTTCTTGGCTGTAGAGTACGCATTCTTACGTTGCACCCACACAACAACTTACGCTTATTATACATTTATTTGATAAATGTTCGTTTGTAGTCAAGTTTATTCGATCTCGCCACTTTCTCAGACAACAGACCTGATCTGGAATGCAGTAGTTTCTTTGCGGCTACCTTTTCGTGGAAATTTTATGTTCTGTTAGAGCTTAATACGGGTTCAACAGAGTTCATATTGACACTCCACAGGAAAGCCGGTTCCTACACAGTAGACAACCAACTCCAAACACAAACTCCCATTTTCGGAAATGATTAAATTCAAGTAGTAGTATCTACCAACAAGGTCACATGACTAGAATACAAATCGGGCACTGAGAGCCATTAGAGCCAAAACCACACCGCCTTCGAGCCCTCCATATTTAAGTGAATATCAGAGAAACCAATGAGACTGCTGTTCATGAACGTTCGGATATGCGTACAATGTGAGCCTACCGTACAGATAAACCTGACCCACTATAAAATCAACAGATAGCAGAAGCATGAATGAATGCTACAGTCTCACAATCGACAATGATGTGCTTTATGGGTCCCAGCGCCTCAAACGGATTTCTCTGTGATGAAATTCAGAACTTAATGTGCTATATCTCATTCAGAATCCCACAAAATAGGTTTTTCTATCAGTATAACATACACTGATGTCCGATCTATTTTTCTACATTATGAGTGAATTCGCATATATGCGGGGTGTGCTACTGCCTAGCGGTATTTATGGCGCACATAGATAAAAGACTGCTGCAAGGAGCTACCACCTGGTGGAATTGATGTAAACTTGTATTTGAGTGGTAAGGGCTAGCAGTGCACGCTGTCAATCTTGCACATTGTTTATCAAATCCATATGTATTTGACCCATAAGGCAATTATGTCACACAAGTTTCACATGGGCAGAAGCTCATTAAAAAGTGCACAAGTAGGGAAGGTGTGCTCGCGACCCTAATGTCAAGTTTCACCAAGTCTAGAGGACCAATATATACCACAGCGCAGTAGGTTTAATGCCGTGTATTTCAGACTGCCGCATCTACGCTGCATTTAACAGCATTTAGGGAAAAATAACCAATAAATCCGCAAGGTGTCAAAAGCTAGAGAGTTCACGTGCTCTTGTGCTGTCACACAGCAGCCACCTGCGGCTGTAAATCTTAATTTTCTCAAAATTTAGCAAAGTGATGGCAGTACAAGTTATAATGTACAGGATTATTAGAGGCAGTTAACGTAGGAGAATTGAAGCAGCGGAGATGAGACTCCCAAGACTCCTTCCTGTACATAGATCGGAAAAACAAAACTGAAATTAGAAATGAATTGGATGTCGAAAGCATACATCTTAAAATAGATGGCTGCAGAAAGAAATGGCATGAACACATTCAAAGGGTATCAAGTGATCGAATACCTAAATTAATATGTAAATGTACACAGTAAGGGAAAACATAAGTTGGAGGTTCTAGGAAGAGTTGGAAAAGTAAGCGCTATCCCTAAATTAATAGGTAAATATGCACGTCAAGAGAAAAGATATGGTGGATGTTCTAAGAAGGGATGGAAAAGTCAGTTGCAGTTTTATTTGAAAATGGAACAGACAAAGTTGTCTAAACCGAAATTAGCTACAATGATGTCACATTTCTGCAACCTTCAGAATGACGTAACCATGGGAAGTGTAACAGTCTTACATGCTTATGCAGGGCTGGATTCCAGCATCCGACGAGTCGACAGAGATTGGATGCCAACGGCAGGAGGCGGTGAGCGTGAGGGAATGCGGGTGGCAGGTGGCCTCGCAAGACTCTGGAGCGGAGGCGGAAGGGGGTGTGAGGTGAAGAAGAGGGCAGTCCCCCTACCGGGATCCGTGCACCTGCCCACCAATTCCCACAGGCAGCGCAGTGGAGAACCCTCCGGTACACGCTCTGTGCTGCTGCTATTAGTTCTACACGCCTTGTGAAACACAGATCTCGATTATGCATATCTGCTATGTTAAAAGGTCAAGGAGAACGGCTTCCAGATGTACAGAAAACGTAGGATATACACTACTGGCCTTTAAAAGTGCTACACCAAGAACAAATGCCGATGATAAACGGGTATTCATTGGACAAATATATTATACTAGAACTGGCATTTTCACGCAATTTGGGTGCATAGATCCTGAGAAATCAGTACCCAGGACAACCACCTCCGGCCGTAATAACGGCCTTGATACACCTGGGCATTGAGTCAAACAGAGCTTGGATGGCGTGTACAGGTACAGTTGCCCATGCAACTTCAACAAAATACCACAGTTCATCAAGAGTAGTGACTGCCGTATTGTGATGAGCCAGTTGCTCGGCCACCATTGACCAGACGTTTACAAATGGTGAGAGATCTGCAGAATGTGCTGGCCAGGGCAGCAACCAACATTTTCTGTATACACAAAGGCCGTACAAGACCTGCAACATGCAGTCGAGCATTATCCTGCTGAAATGCAGGGTTTCGCAGGGATCGGATGAAGGGTAAAAAAAACGGTGCAAACGGCTCTGAGCACTATGGGACTCAACATCTGTGGTCATAAGTCCCCTAGAACTTAGAACTACTTAAACCTAACTAACCTAAGGACATCACACACATCCATGCCCGAGGCAGGATTCGAACCTGCGACCGTAGCAGTCGCGCGGTTCCGGACTGAGCGCCTAGAACCGCTAGACCACCGCGGCCGGCGATGAAGGGTAGAGCCCCGGGTCATAACACTACTGAAATGTAACGTCCACTGTTCAAAGTGCCGTCAATACGAACAAGAGGTGACCGAGACGTGTAACCAATTGCACCCCATACCATCACGCCGGGTGATACGCCAGTATGGCGATGACGAATACACGCTTCCAATGTGCGTTCACCGCGATGTCACCAAACACGAATGCGACCATAATGAAGATGTAAACAGAACCTGGATTCATCCGAAAAAATGACGTTTTGCCATTCGTGCACACAGGTTCGTCGTTGAGTACACCATCGCATGCGCTCCTGTCTGTGACGCAACGTCAAGGGTAACCGCAGCCATGGTCTCCGAGCTGAGAGTCCATGCTGCTGCAAACGTCGTCGAACTGTTCGTGCAGATGGTTGTTGTCTTGCAAACGACCCTATCTGTTGACTCAGGGATAGAGACGTGGCTGCCCGATCTGTTACAGCCATGCGGATAAGGTGCCTGTCATCTCGACTGCTAGTGATACGAGGCCTTTGGGATCCAGCACGGCGTTCCGTATTACACTCCTCAACCTACCGATTCCATATTCTACTAACAGTCGTTGGATCTCGACCAACGCGAGCAGTAATGTCGGGATTTCGATAAACCGCAATCGCGATAGGATACAATCCGACCTTTATCATAGTCGGAAACGTGATGGTAGCGTTTCTCCTCCTTACACGAGGCATCACAACAACGTTTCACCAGGCAATGCCGGTCAACTGCTGTTTGTGTATGAGGAACCGGTTGGATACTTTCCTCATGTCAGCACGTTGTAAGTGTCGCCACCGGCGCCAACCTTGTGTGAATGTTCTGAAAAGCTAATCATTTGCATATCACTGCATCTTCTTCCTGTCGGTTAAATTTCGCGTCTGCAGCACGTCATTTTCGTGGTGTAGCAATTTTAATGACCAGTAGTGTATATAACTGTTATTACAGTCATACTTGCAATGCAATACAAATTATTACCGGTTTCGACCGTTAGGAGCTATCCTCGAATCTTTTCAGCCTAGTTACTGTGTAGCACATCAAAATCGTCACCTTCTGAGTGAGTACTGTAATCCTGAGCATTGTAGCAACAATAACAACTCAGTACAAAGGGCAACAGGTTGTAGGATTTGTATGTTTAGTAAACTACATAAGGAAGCAGTAGCGTCATATTACAGTTAGGAACCTGAAACTTGTAGCTCAGGACAGGAGCGTGTAAGGAAACTACGACTGAAGTTTAAGAGAATAGTTGATCATGCGCTGGATAGATACGTACCTAGGTAGAAAGGTTCACGACGGGAAGGACCGTCGACGGTACACAGTGAGTGAAAGAGACTTCTAAAGGAACTGACTACTGCAAAATAGGTGCAAAACAAAGTCACGGCTATAGATAGATGCTGAACGAAACGCATTTGGTTGTCAATAGGACAATACGTTAAGCCTTCAGGAACCACCACAGGAAAATATTGCCGAAAGGAATTTAGCAAGCGCCAAAGAAATTCTGGTCGTATGTATAGGCTACTAGTGGCACAAAAGTTAGTGTCCAGTCACTCATGGATGAGAAGGAACTGAAATTGATGACAACGAAGCAAAAGTAGAATTGCTGCTATAATCTGCTTTCAAATGTTCCCGTGCAATGGAAAACTGTGCAGTATTGTCCCAATTTAATTCTTGTACAACTGAAAAGAGGACTCAGATATTGTCAGTGGTGTTGAGAAACAGCTGACATAGCTAAAACTGAACAAAGCTCCAGGGCCAAATGAAATTCCAATTAGGTTCCATACGGAAGTCGGCCGCTGTGGCCGAGCGATTGTAGGCGCTTCAGTCCGGAACCGCGTGGCTGCTACGGTCACAGGTTCGAATCCTGCCTCGGGCATGGATATGTGTGATGTCCTTAGTTGGGTTTAGGCTAAGTAGTTCTAGGTCTAGGGACTGATGACCTCAGATGTTAAGTCACATAGTGCTTAGAGCCATTTCAACCATTTTTTTCTATACAGGAGGCGCGTCTGAGATCTGACACAGGCCTTCTTTTAATTACAATGTAATGTAGATCTTTCGAACTACAAACCATGCCGAGAAGTTGCCACTTCACATCTGTCTACAACAAGGGTAACACAAGTGATCCGCAGAACTGCCATCCAATATCTTTCTAGTATCTGAGAACATATTCTAAGCTCAAACTGTATGAAGTGCCTCGAATAGAATGACCCCCTCCATAGATTCCGAAAACATTGATCGTCTGAAACACTGCTATCACGCGAGAGGCACCTACAGTATATTGTTGCCTTCACGCGCTTCATACGTGGAAGCAGCGGGAGTAAGCCATAATGATTGGTACAATTGGAGGTAAGCATTATAAAATTAAAAATTTCACTCTGAAAATCCTAGGTTCACATGAAAACGGATCTTCGGTTCATGGGAGACACGTGTCCCACTCAACTAATGTTCAAAAGCAGGAAACTGAACTTTTTTGGTGGTGAAAGTGTACTACTTATAAAAAGAGCGACAGGTTTTGACATTTTATATTTCTGATATATGCTAAATAAATTTTAACCATGAAAGGGTTAAAGGTCATTTACACCGGCAGGTTCGCCTGAGCAGACCACATTGGTAACGACCGTCTCCACATCTGATCCGCAGTATTCAGTTCGCATTTACACCTTCCAGTCCCAAAGCGGCTAACTCACAATCTTGAGTAGGTAGGCCCAGAGTGCAGACTATTTTCTCACCATAGCAAAATTAATTAACTTTACTTTCAAGGTGCATTATCAATAAGAAAGAACAGGCTTCGAAAGTGAGCAGAAGTATTATTGGCTCATTTAGCCCTTTTGAGGCTTCTTCAGAATTTTTTTGGGAAACCTGGGTAACACATTAATCAGAAATGGCCAAAGTTCTGATACGTACCATCGGCCCCAAAAAGAAGAAACTGTAAATAAAGTTTCTGCTATCAGTTGCTACCTAGGCTGTTTTTTTATTACTGACAATATATAACTAAAGTTGTGGCACAAAAGCCATGTGGTGGGAGGATTTATGTAAGATAAAGTGTTAAAATTAAGACAATTGTAAAAACAAAACGATTCTTATGGAGAAGAGTATCTTCTAAAACGTGCAACGCTTTTGAATGTTTATCTTTCAGAAGCGCTAAAGATACCATTTGGGTTGTTGCAGTATATATCAGACCATATGCGGGGTAAAATGGGGTAAAGCGGATCAAAGACACATTAATAAAGGTTCAAATGGTTCAAATAGCTCTGAGCACTATGCGACTTAACTTCCGAGGTCATCAGTCGCCTAGAACTTAGAACTAATTAAACCTAACTAACCTAAGGACATCACACACATCCATGCCCGAGGCAGGATTCGAACCTGCGACCGTAGCGGTCGCTCGGCTCCAGACTGTAGCACCCAGAACCGCACGGCCACTCCGGCCGGCCATTTAATAAAGCACTGCCATTTGGGTGACGGGAGTGACAAACACAAACACTGAAACGTATTTAGGAAGCTGACGTGTATGCTTATTTTCCATGCCATGAGCAACACGAGAAACAAAAATTGTGGCAACAATTAGGAATTACTGTCATAGGGTGCCTTTAAAGCGTTGTAATTTCAACGAAAACAAACTGTTGCAGGTCCCACAGGTGAGAAGCTACATCTTTTTTGCACCTGCATTTTGTTACAGCAATACATTACCAGCGATGAAATTCACTTGTTTAGCAGAATCGCGGAAAATACCAATTGTGAAGAGATTCAGGTACTCCGACACAGTGTTCAACTAGTTCACAGCAGTCACAGTGCTACAGATTACGAATAGATTTCCCCACCATATTATAGTTAAGGGTGGAGATTTTAATTTGATGGATATGGACTGGGAGACTCAAACGTTCATAATGGGTGGCACGGACAAAGAATCCACTGAAATTTTTTTAAGTGCTTTTTCTGTAAACTACCTTGAGCAGTTAAACAGAGAACCGACTCGTTGCGATAACATATTATACCTTCTGGTGACCAACAAACCCGAACTATTTGAAACAGTGAACGCAGAACAGGGAATCAGCGATCATAAATCGGTTACTGCATCGATGGTTTCAGCCGTAAATAGAAATATTAAAAAAGGTAGGAAGACTTTTCTGTTTAGTAAAAGTGACAAAAAGGAGATTTCAGAGTACCTGACGGCTCAAAACAAAAGTTTTGTCTCAAGTACAGATAGCGTTGAGGATCAGTGGACAAAGTTCAAAACGATCGTACAATATGCCTTAGATGAGTATGTGCCAAGGAAGATCGCAAGAGATGGAAAAGAGCAACCGTGGTACAACAACAGAGTTAGAAAACTGCTGCGGAAGCAAAGGGAACTTCACAGCAAACATAAACATAGCCAAAGCCTTGCAGACAAAGAATAATTACGTGAAGCGAAATGTAGTGTAAGGAGAACTATGCCAGAGGCGTTCAATGAATTCGAAAGTAAAGTTCTGTGTACTGACTTGGCAGAAAATCGTAAGAAATTTTGGTCTTACGTCAAAGCGGTAGGTGGATCAAAACAAAATGTCCACTCTGTGACCAAAATGGTACTGAAACAGAGGATGACAGACTAAAGGCCGAAATACTAAATGTCTTTTTCCAAAGCTGTTTCACAGAGGAAGACTGCACTGTAGTTCCTTCTCTAGATTGTCGCGAAGATTACAAAATGGTAGGTATCGAAATAGACGACAGAAGGTTAGACAAACAATTAAAATCGCTCAAAAGAGGAAAGGCCGCTGGACCTGATGGGATACCAGTTCGATTTTACACAGAGTACGGGAAGGAACTTACCCCCCTTCTTGTAGCGGTGTGCCGTAGGTCTCTAGAAGAAAAGGGCACAAGTCATCCCCGTTTTCAAGAAGGGACGTCGAACAGATGTGCAGAACTATACACCTATATCTCTAACGTCGATCAGTTGTAGAATTTTGGAACACGTATTATGTTCGAGTGTAATGACCTTCCTGGAGACTAGAAACCTACTCTGTAGGAATAAGCATGGGTTTCGAAAAAGACGATCGTGTGAAACCCAGCTCGAGCTATTCGTCCACAACACTCAGAGGGCCGCAGACACGGGTTCCCAGGTAGATGCCGTGTTTCTTGACTTCCGCAAGGCGTTCGATACAGTTCCCCACAGTTGTTTAATGAACAAAGTAAGAGCATATGGACTATCAGACCAATTGTGTGACTGGATTGAAGAGTTCCTAGATAACAGAACGCAGCATGTCATTCTCAATGAAGAGAAGTCTTTCGAAGTAAGAGTGATTTCAGGTGTGCCGCAGGTGAGTGTCGTAGGACCTTTGCTATTCACAATATACATAAATGACCTTGTGGATGACATCGGAAGTTCACTGAGGCTTTTTGCGGATGATGCTGTGGTATATCGAGAGGTTGTAACAATGGAAGATTGTACTGAAATGCAGGAGGATCTGCAGCGAATTGACGCATGGTGCAGGGAATGGCAATTTAATCTCAATGTAGACAAGTGTAATGTGCTGCGAATACATAGAAAGAAAGATCCCTTATCAATTTAGCTACAATATAGCAGGTAAGCAACTGGAAGCAGTTAATTCCATAAATTATCTGGGAGTACGCATTAGGAGTGATTTAAAATGGAATGATCATATAAAGTTGATCGTCGGTAAAGCAGATGCCAGACTGAAATTCATTGGAAGAATCCTAAGGAAATGCAATCTGAAAACAAAGGAAGTAGGTTACAGTACGCTTGTTCGCCCACTGCTTGAATACTGCTCAGAAGTGTGGGATCCGTACCAGATAGAGTTGATAGAAGAGATACAGAAGATCCAATGGAGAGCAGCGCGCTTCGCTACAGGATCATTTAGTAATCGCGTAAGCGTTACGGAGGTGATAGATAAACTCCAGTGGAAGACTCTGCAGGAGAGACGCTCAATAACTCGGCACGGGGTTTGTTGAAGTTTGGAGAGCATACCTTCACCGAGGAGTCAAACAGTACATTGCTCCCTCCTACGTATATCTCGCGAAGAGACCATGAGGATAAAATCAGAGAGATTAGAGCCTGCACAGCGGCATACCGACAATCCTTCTTTCCACGAACTATACGAGACTGGAATAGAACTGATAGAGGTACTCAAGGTACCCTCCGCCACTCACCGCCAGGTGGCTTGCGGAGTATGGTTGTAGATGTAGATGTATAAATACGGATCTCATGGAAACCACAACCTTTCTGCGTCCGTCGTGCGTTTTGTGTTTCCTGAAGCCGTTCTTCTAGATGACGGCGCATTCAGGCACGACCATCGAACTGGTCAAACAAGCAACTTGACTCAACCGAAAAAGTGACATGTTTCTGTTGATACACAGCACAGTCTCAATTATTCCGTGGCCATACTCCTTGATGTTTTTCCGTCAACAGTGTGAGCTGCTCTGTGTGTTGCAACTTGCGCCTGCACATGCACTGCGCTCGGTCATCACATCTGACACAGGTAGCTACCTACTATGCTTTACGGGACGGGTAATCCTCCAATCTGCACATTCTCTGATGAAGTGTGGACGTCAAACACCTTGTAGCCTGGTCGTGGTTTCACAGTCTTTCAACTGCTTTCCACTAGCACGCGAACAGCCGAAGAATTTCGCTGTTTCCGATGTGCTTGTTCCCAGGCGCCGAGTCATAACAATCTGCCCTTTCTCACAAGTAACTCTGCCCGATTCTGATACACTTCGAAAACGTTGTACTTGGGTCAAAATATGAGACACACATTTTTTTATACGTGCGCATATGGCCGTTGAAGTGGTGAAGATTCTCCCGAAGAAAACGCGGCTGTTATCTTCCTGACCACACATCGTCGAAATAGTACGTCATATAACATAAATGTTGAAGCATAATTTCCATGATTGCTACTGTACTTTACAACTGTGCAATAATATCTTTAAACATTTTTATATTCTTCGAAATCCTCCCCTCACTTCACAATTTTTGGAACGATAAAAGGTTTAAGTCTGGTAAATCTAACAGTATATTTAACAACAAACTCAACCTTATATGGTAAAGTTATATTCCGAAGTCGCACTAGTCAGATGTTAGTTAGAAGCACCCCTATATGCAGCTATATGCGCGCTCTGTCCGCCGTATGACACTTGTCATACATGGCGATAGTGTTGTTTGCAATTTCACAGTGCAACCATAAAAGACGGGCTCCTGATCGATTTTATTGAAACAATAAGGTCTCGCACTCTTTGGCGTCTGGGAAGAACCAACGTGAATGTGGCGAGAGCCTATTCTTGTTTTGTTTTTTCATGGTCTTTGTTTTATTTGTTTGTTGTTTGTTTTGTTTCATTTCTTTGGTTGTTTGGTTTTGGATATTACATTTGGCATTTGCTATGTTATTTTACAGTACTTGCGTTGTGATGCATTATCCTTGATAGTCAGTGCAGTAATGAGGGTACTTTTTATTATCCATTGCAAAGAAGTGCTGCATACACATACACATTGTGCGCCAGCCAAATCTCATTGTTGCAATATTATTGCACAATATATAGCATATATCATATTTTTTTAAAGCAATAAGTAACAGGGGGTTCACATTTATCAGGTTTCCCTGTGATGTATCCGCTCTTCAACCACGCATGTCTGAGCATGTTCACAAATCGAGGGGATGAAAACTGATCATAAATCAGAGACTGAATTTTCAGGATATTATTCATCAGGTGCTAGTTTCTATCGCAGCCGTATAGCAGGATTACATCAGAGATCTGTTTTAGAAAGTTCTTCGACAGTCTTAATGTGTAAATACGAACAGTTGCATTATGCCTATTGTTACATCAGCAATCATCATAATTTATCTTTTCCGTTTGTCCAGTCCAGGAATCCAAACACATAACAGGTCATTCTCTAACAGTAGGTAAGAAAACAACCACAAACCATTTAGTAGCGAGTGCTGATGTTAATTTACTAGACGTTGAAGCATATGCAACACTATCATCGGCTTTGTACATGGTTTGTTGAACAAGCGGTCCAAACTGGATACCTGTTTACTGCAGGACTTTGAGCAAAGAGGATGGTAGAACACCACTTGCAGATAGTATTGGCTGTATCGTTTGGCTGTGCGTTAACGAATTCCACGATTGAGCGAGACTTTCATTTTTTCAGCGTTCTTTTAAAGGATATGGTACGACATGCGTGTGTCTCCAAATTAAATCCAGATTGGTCCGAACTGTAAAATTTGTCCTCTCCTAATGATGCAATGTTCGTCTTTCCGTTTGCCACAAATACGTTAGCTTGTTCTACTTATTGTTCTTTATTGTTTAATTTCTGTCAGTGTATTTTGCCATTTGCGGCCCATAACGTCGCTGGAATGATTCCCTATTCGTCTCTGATCCGTTTATATGCTTTTGTTACCAAGTCACGTGACCGCCACGCCTCCAGGCAATATTTGCGCTGGGCAGCGGTCAGAATGATTTGTCTCATCGGTGTAGGTCAGACACACGCTACGGGTTCAACTGACATGATTTAGGTGTAATATGTTTTTGAAGGCTTATGCGTCTTCCGATAAACAGACAACTACATCTATGCTCAAGTGCGCTATATAATCGATGTCTGAGAGACAAATGACTAAAGCATTGGGAGTTGCTGTTGCCTGAGAAATTGTATCAGATACTTAAAACATTCGCTACATATGTCAGAGGCTCGGTGGCGTGTGTTATCTAGTGGTACATGAAAAAGTCTATCTTCACTTTTCGGTTTTCCGTCGTTCCGTAATTGCTTCAAAATTCACGAGGCTATGATCCGCCTTTGCAAATAACTGAAAGGCAATTTTTTTTTTTGTCATGCGCATTTTGCTTCTTATATTCATTAAGCATCTTCAATGGCCTGAAACACGTGTTTGTTTTAATATATTTTATAAATGCATTATGCAGTGGTTACATTTATGTTACTATGTAACGTTTTTTTTCATGTTTTTCTTTTATTTTTCAAGTCAGGAACAACTTTTGCAGCACAGGTTTTGTGAGGTAAAATTTTCGTTTGCTGTTATTTACGATTTAAAATGTTGCTAGTCCATGTGTAGAGTTCTGGAGATGTGTTCGCTCGGTCCCCATACTCCATATGGCCGAGTTCCCACATTTTTCACCTACATTTATTACAAGACTTCACCTGCACTTCTCATTGTAAGTTGGGCGTATGTGCTTTTACAGTGTGCAGCATTGCCACCTGTCACTGGGCATTTGTCTTTCTTCCTTTTTTTGTATTCTGCATGTAGTGTGGTTTGATATTTATTCATTTGCTTTTTTGTGTTTGTTTGTGTGTGTGTGTGTGTGTGTGTGTGTGTGTGTGTGCGTGTGTGTGTTTGAGAGAGAGAGAGAGAGAGAGGGGGGGGGGGAGGTAGGGAGGGTGAGGAGGATTCATTAATTATTAATTCTGGTTACGTTACACATTTATGTTTGTTATTTTTGTAATGGCTAACATGAACAGTGCGTTTTTGCTTATATTTGGTTGGTCATTAATCATTTTCTTTTTCATTGCATTTTCTTTTTCATTAAAATTTTTCCTGTAATATCAGAAGTCTTTTGTTCACTTCATTCCACATTGCATGGTTCACGTCGATGTTCTATCGTGTATCCAGTAAAGATAGAATGGCTATCTTCCTACTTCCAGCTTCTTATATATTCTTTACACCTAGCTACGAAATTCGTCTGTCATCCCCATATAGACCACTTAACATTCTTGCCATTCTAACTGGTATATACGTGCTCCTTAGTATTTATCTGGTTTGTCAACTGTTGTTTGTAAATCTGTTTCTTGTTCTGTAAATAATGTATAATTATCTCTCCTTTAGTATACCTTAGCCACTAAAAGAATAACAAACAGAAACATGAATTACAACCGGAATAAATAATTTAATGAATCCTTCCCTCTCTCCCTTCTCCTCTCTGTGTCTGTCTCTCTCTCTCTCTCTCTCTCTCTCTCTCTCTCTCTCTGTCTCTGTCTCTCTCTCTCTCTCTCTCTCTCTCTCTCTCTCTCTCTCTCTGTCACACACACACACACACACACACACACACACACACACACACACTAACACTAACACATACACAATATGTGCTGACGTAAAGAATAACACATTCCCAAAAGAAGTCCCTTTCACAAAGATCGGAGCAGTTAGGCGTAACAAAACACACACACACACACACACACACACACACACACAACACATGAACAAATATGAAATCACATTGCACACGCAACATAGAGGAAGATAAATACCCAGAGACACCTGGCAACAGTACAAACTGCAAACACACACACGTTCAACACACAGTAAAAAGTTCTATTGAAGTGTTGTTATAAATATGGGTGTAAAAACGCTGATGATTGAATATTTGGAGTATGAGGACCGAGTGAACACATCTCGAGGACCACATACATGGACTGGCAACATTCGATATCGTAACACCAAACGATAACTTAACCTGACAAAACTTTTGCCGCTGAAGTTCTTTCTGACACGAAAAATATGAGAAAACGTAGTATATAAAAACATGTATTGCAGTCTACTGAAGATGCTTCATAAAAAAAAGAAGCAAAACCTGTTCGGTTCATTTTTAAACCAAATGTATCGAGATTAGCTTAAAGTTTTTAGTAAGAAACGACCGCTCATACTCGCTTTCGTATATGAGATAACCAGCAGCCTTTGATGCGAGGCTTGCCCAGAAAGTAATGCACCACATTTTTTTCTCAGCCAAAAACAATGCTACGAATGCGAAACGTTACGTACGTAATATTTGAAGTCTCCTCAGTGAGTGCGTCAAGTTTCCGTAAGTTCCGACAGGAGGGGTAACGGCAGGACAGTTTCAAAATAGCGTCTATAACTGATGTATGTTACAAGCAACGTGCCGTCATTGAATTTGTCACTGCAGAAAAAGAAACTGTGAGAATATTCACAAACGCCTCTGCAAAGTCTGCGGAGCATCTACTGTCGACAGAAGTACAGTTAGCCGCTGGACACGGAGGGTGATGTCATCAGAAGACGGTTCGGCGGAGCTCAACGATTTGCAGCTGTCGGGCAGACCATCCACGGCTGTCACACCTCACACACCTGACCTAACCCCCTCGGACTTCCTCTCGTTTCGGCCATTCGTGAAAGACATTCTGAGAATGATGAGGATGTTATCCATACAGTGAAGCAAGGATTGGTACCGACAGGGTATACACGCCCTTGTTTCGCGCTATAGGAAGGCCATAGAAGGGGTTGGAGATTACGTGGAAAAAAAGGGTGTGTAGATAAAACAAAATTCTTTCGTTTGTGTAATTCTGATTATTTTCAATAAAGAATTGTTGAAGGAAAAAATACAGTGCATTATTTTCTGGGCAACCCTCGCATATTAACAGTGTGGTTCCAGGTGTCCTGCGGAATTGTTGTTTTCATTTTATGAAGAATATTTCTATGACCAACCCAGCAGTTTTCTTTAGGTGGCGAGAGTCGCACGAGCGGTCTAAGGCGCTGCAGTCATGGACTGTGCGGCTGGTCCCGGCGGAGGTTCGAGTCCTCCCTCGGGCATGGGTGTGTGTGTGTTTGTTCTTAGGATAATTTAGGTTAAGTAGTGTGTAAGCTTAGGGACAGATGACCTTAGCAGTTAAGTCCCATAAGATTTCACACACACTGAACATTGAACGAGAGTCGCATTTCCGTGTACTTGCTAGCTAACTCCAGCCAGACTATAAACTAATGTTAGTCTCACACCTCTATCTATGGCCCAGTCGATTCTTGACACCCACTATGTCCTTTGATGCTTTTTTGTTTTTTAGAGCTCGCACCGGACTTCCGTGAAAAGCAAATTGTTGCTGCATATTCCAAATCTGGTGGACTTGATGGCCGAAGGGATTTTAAAAATTGGGTGCTGGACCCCGAGCGTTATTTAAACTGAAACCATCATTCGTATTTATGTTTTGAGACATCTTTATTTCGAATGAATTCTTACAACACTGATTTCATCGTATTTCATTTCATAATTGTATTCGAGGCAGCGCTCGACGACAGCTGATTTGCTTGAAGGAATACTTTGAATCGCAGCTGAAGGGAGAGAAATATTCTGAATCCCATGTTTCCGTTGGAGTCCTCCGGATTTTTGTTTCTCTTCATCGGTCTCAGCATTTGATACGTACACAGAAACAGATCAACGATCTAATAGTGAGGGAAATATAAATAGCGCCGGTATTCGTCAGTGAAGTAGAAATGCTAACATATCTACACAACACCCACATATATTTCACGCGTAGCTGTTTTCTAGTAACGAAAGACTGAAATTATAGTTCTTGTACCTAGAATACAATAAGAAATCATCTGATTCCTATTTGAGAGAGATTTTGAAAAAGTTCTATTGGATTTTCTGTGTGTGACAAGGTACAAGGAGTTGAGCAGTTACCTGGCTACGGTCCACAGCATGGGTGGGAACATCAGCGCACACACTATAAATTTTTGTGTTAAAGTTTCTAGTGTGTACTGATTTGCCAGAGTCCCATAAAATACATTTTGTCTATTTCCACACTGCGTACAAGAACATGATGGCTATGTTACAGATTTTGGAGCAGTTGTGTAGACACATAAATGTCGAGAGTTTATAACATGCTGGCCGAGGCCCTACACACAATGCTACAGACCGTCGTAAAATATGTGTTTCAAAGTTTTTGTCTACTGTGAGTATATCGTAAGCCGGAAAGGATTCTCCTTGTGACATTGTTGTATTGCGGCTCGGAAAATTCTATAGCTCACCCACTGATGTCTCAGTTCACTTTCAGAATGGAAGCAATAACACTGGAACAGTGGTACAGTGAACCCACACTTACGAGCTCCTGCTCCAATTCATTAGCAAGAAGTCACTGTTTGGTGCGCGATCTGTGCACGATGCATTATTGGACCCATTTTTGAGAAACCTGTCACAGAATACAAATACAGACGGATACCGGAACATGAATTCTAATCTGCTGCACGACGCCAACGAACGCTCTGAAACTACTGGTTCATGGAGGACGGAGCTCGTCCACACCGTACTGGAGACATCTTCCATCTTCTAAAGGCGACATTCAGACGACGAATGGTCGCCCTGGGCACCTTAGCATTCATTGGCCATGGTGTGGAATGGGGCCTCTGTAGCCTCGAGCTCAACTAGTGTGATTACTCCTTATATGATTATGTAAAGGGCACAGTCCGAAAGATGTTCCCACACACTCCAGGATGTTAGTACTGCAATTTCCAGAGAGATTCGTGCAGCAGAAAATGATTTTCTTCAGGAAGTAATCTCGGAACTCAAGGCTCTACTCACTCATTGCCGGAGAAGGAAACCACTTTGAAACCTTCTGTACATAGCATAAATATGACAACAGCAGTGTATCAACCCTTATTAAGTCTTAGTGGCAAGTATTTGGCGGCACCCAGTACACGTATTACGTCTGAGGCTCAGTAGAGCGTAAGAAACGTTTGCAGATGTTTTCCTCGTAGTCCTCGATTTTATCCTAAGTATTTAAAACAAGACGACGTGATACACAGTCATTTGGTTTTGTGAAGGTCACATGGATATGGTAGTAGAAGCGACAGATCGTGGAACGGGGAACGAGAATGAACTAAATATCTGGTTATAAAACAAGTGGAGGTAGATATGGATTCACTAGAAAAACTTGAATTTTGATGTCCTTTGTATCCAAATGCAAAACCGCAGGAGGAAATAATTAATTCATAACGGAGCACCACCTTATGCCACACCTACAAGAACTTAAATTGAAACATATGTAACATGTATTTGTGCAGCACTATACATATAGACGAAATCGCAACATACGAAACAGGTGAGGGGTAACAGGAACTTTTACGGTTCTGTTTGCAAAACAAACACTTTCCTGTTACAGACTCGCAGATATAATTCTCCTTCCAAAATAATAGAGCCGGCCGCGGTGGTATAGCGGTTCTAGGCGCTCAGTCCGGAACCGCGCGACTGCTACGGTCGCAGGTTCGAATCCTGCCTCGGGCATGGATGCGTGTGATGTCCTTCGGTTAGTTAGATTTAAGTAGTTCTAAGTTCTAGGGGACTGATGACCACAGATGTTAAGTCCCATAATGCTCAGAGCCAGCCAAAATAATGGAGAAGATTATGTAAAAAAAAGAAAAAGATAGCAAGAACCAATTGCCGAAGGAAAAGAAAAAATGTAATTTGTGTACAGTACGCAAAAATAAAATAATAATATTACTAAAAGATTAAGCAGTAAGTGACTGCAATCAGTATCTAAGCTTCAGATGTAATAGACAACATAGTAATGAAATGAACTTCAGGACGTACAATGTATGTAGATTTTTTTTTATAATCGTACAAAACAGCGATATTAGAAAATGGTGTCATGCTCTCCGACCTCCGTCTTCCTCTCTTTCTGTTTCTCTGTGGTGGTGCTGCTGAGGTCATCGGTCCCTAGGCTTAAACACTACTTAACCCAACTTAAACTAACTCGCGCTAAAGATAGCAGATACACCCATGCCCGAGGGAGGACTCGAACCTCGGACGAGGGGAGGAGCCACGTGAACCGTAGTAAGGCGCCTAAGACCGCGCGGCTACCAAGCGCGGCAGTACCATTATAAATTCAGTAACTACAAAGAAATGAATTTTCATCTAAGGTTTCAATCTCTGGATGACATTTTTCTGTAGGAGTGTACAGATCTTTCCATGTACTAGAGAAAAGATTTTTGATTTCCCTTCCTCAAAAATGGTTCAAATGGCTCTGAGCACTATGGGACTCAACATCTTAGGTCATAAGTCCCCTAGAACGTAGAACTACTTAAACCTAACTAACCTAAGGACATCACACACACCCATGCCCGAGGCAGGATTCGAACCTGCGACCGTAGCAGTCCCGCGGTTCCGGACTGCAGCGCCAGAACCGCACGGCCACCGCGGCCGGCTTCCCTTCCTCGATCTCAGGGTTTGATATGTATACAGAAACACATAAACGACCTAATAGTGATGGAAATATTAGGATTAGGACCAGTATTCGTTATTAAACAAATGTGCTAACGTATATTACACAGCGTTCATCGATGTTTCGCACGTATCTGTTTCCTAGTGTTGAATCGCTAAATTTTCAATTATTGTTAAAGACCAGGAAGAACATTAATGTAAGAAACGTGAACGTAAACTCCGTCCACAGGCCACAGTGGGACCCTCGGTAGCGACCGACCGCCGTGTCATCCTCTGCCAAGGGCGTCATTGGATAAGGAAGGTACTGATGGGTGTGGGGTCAGCACACCACTCCCTCGAGCGTTGTTAGTTTTCGGAGCCGCTACTGCTCACTAAAGTGGCTCTACTGCTGTCCTGACGAGGCTGAGTGCGCCCTTCTCCAGTTCTCCAACCAAGGAAAACTCCATGGTGGCAGTATAGGGAACTGAACCTGGGCCATCCGTATGGCAGTCAGCCGCGCTGACCACTTTTGGTTTTCTTTTTTAATCTCATTTTGTTCGTTATAGTTCGTTATAATTGTTCGTGGCAGGCGTCCCTTGACGCTCGTTGAAGTTCGTCATTGATCCATTCACTCAGTTCTTTTTTTATTACAGAGGGCAGCTAACCCTCTGACCAAACACGCTGAGCTACCGCGCCGGCTACCACTCAGCTACGATCGTGGACATCAATTTACGAAAGCATTTTATTAATTACCTTCGCTGAGTATATGCCTGTCCACTACTGACACTTGCAACAAAATCTCAATGGAACGACGGAATCCTACTTCTGGTAAGACGATCATATGTTGGTATGACTGAGATCATCGATTAACACCACGCCTGGCGTTTGCTGCTTTGTCTTTGCCAGCCTCGAACATTCCGATAGTGACCTTGGCCAAGCGCACCGCCCGCCGTTCCTGTGCGACCGATCTCTTTCTTGTCTCAGACTTGTAAAGGTTTCTTGCACCGCCAGTGTGTCCGCCAAACACGCAGCCAAGCCAACATGTCTCAATAATACGGTTCTACAGTTACACAGCCCAGACGTCACACTATGCCTGATCTTACCACCCTACACCTGAAATCTCTGTGTTTTCTTTATCCTTCTTATATTTGTTGAGGTCTTCAAGCCACGACACGATGCTAGCCTATCTTAAGCAAACCTCTTTATATCTTTCCAATTACTGCAAACTTACTGTACTCAATCCACTGACTACCTCCCCCCATCCCACGTCCCACTACCTTCCAGTGCCTAACTGACAATTTTGTGATGCCTCATGATCAAACATAAATCGTATGCTTCTTTTAATCAAGTTCTGCAACAGCTTTCTTTTTCCACCGATTGGAATTAGTGTTACCTTGTTTATTATCACATCTAGTTTTCCACATTCTTCTGTAGCACAGCACTGCAAAACTTTTATTGTTTCATTTCTCAATTAAAACCCTTAAGTGTCGTATGAATAACTGCGGCTACATTCCATTACCCCCTTTTTACGACGGGCGTCCAGTAATTAAAACAACACTTTTCTTTTTCTCGGCCAATTTTGGTGGAAAAAATACGGAATTTGTTGTGGTACATCGTGGATCATTCTAGCTTTAGACACTATAGTTACATGAAGTTCCCATAGGTGGCGGCGCTATGCGTGGCCTTCAAAATGGCGTCTGTAACGGAGGTGCATTTCAAGCAGAGATAAACCCTGAAGAGTGTTGTCCTGCCCTCAGCAAACTGAAGAAATCATTTCAGCGTATTCGCCGCCACAAAAATTCAAACGAACTTCTCCATGACAATGCAAGGCCTCACACGAGTTATTTTCGGCCATAATGGCTATGTTTGTGCACCGTGACTGTGTGGGATAATTATTTATTTCAAGTTTCTGACACCAGTTACTTTTTCTTTTATGCTTAATCTAACATAATGCAACACGTTTCGATTATGTTCTGCTTATGTTCAGGCGTTTATACATACATATATACATCCATATAGAGAAATGTTACTCAAAAATAAACAGTCTTAAACTAGATTAATCTAGAACTTTTTGCCCATTGTTTTTTACTGTAGCTGCTGGTGTGGCATTTGGGGGGAAAGAGGGGGGGGGGCAGTGTATGGCTAGAAATCGAAATCAGTGATGTCTTCTGCTGGTTTTCTTCCTTTTGGTTGACTATGTATATCACAGCAGGTACAGGATGCAGATAGATTTGCATCAGTTATGTGTTACAAAAATAGTGTGAAAGGCTTTTATATGACAGTTGATCACTTACAATTTCATCATTTTGCTGCTTCACTTGCATCACTGGTGTAATGGCGGAGCTGTTGATTGACATTACACTATTGCACATTATATTTTGTCAGTGATTGCCAACGCAATTCACTACACAAATTGCTTCGATGTTATACACACAACACAGGATGGCAAACTGTAGCATTTGAGTCTGTATCGATTATCGAGGTTTTTGTATCGATATTTTTGGTACTGAGAGATTTGTAGTCAATTATTTACATTGACATATCTTGAATCTATTGAGTTAGAACTGGCTTAAGACTGCTTATTTGTTAAATTTATCAAGCCTGTAACAGTCTAAATGGTCTTTGAATCGGGTTCTGGACAAAAAGTTCTAGATTAACCTAGTTTAAGATTGTTTATTTTTAAGTAACATTTCTCTATACGTATGTATGTATGTATAAACGCCTGGAGATGAACAGAACGTGTTCGAAACACGTTGCATTGTGTTAGATTAAGCATAAAATAAAAAGTGATTGGTAGCAGAAACTTGAAATAAATACTCACACGAGTGTGCGCACCCGAGAGTAGCTCGTAAAACTTCATTGGACCGTTCCTCCTCATCCACCCTACAGCCTGGATATCGCACCTTCCGACCTCAATCTGCTTGGCAGAATGAAGGATGCACTCCGCAGAAAGCAGTACGTGGATGAAAGACGTTGATCTAGAAAGACGTTGGCTCCGGCGTCGACCAGTAGAGTGGTACCAAGTGGGCATACAGGCCCTCACAGTAAGGTGGCGTAAGGACGCCTCACTAAAGGGAGATACTATTGAAAAATAGAGGTTTGCTACCAGAAAAGTGGAGTATAATACGGGGCACTGGAATCCTGAATAAAACCAACCAGCTTTCAGAAAAGAAGTGTTGCGTTACTTACTGAGTGCCTCTCATACTTTCGTAGATAATCTTTTTACAGCATATTTATCATAATTATCCATCCCACTTAACTTCTTTAAAAAGTCGTCTCTTGTCTCACACGGAATTACATCTTCATCGCAAATCAAGAAGTTGCTATGTCTTGTCACTGACTCTTAATCCCCTTTTCTGCAAATTGAAGATAATTTTTTGCTTCCTGCATTGTACTTCCGCTATTTTCGGAATTTTATAGAACGTATTCCAGTCAACATTGCCAAAAGCTGTCTCTAAATCTACGAATACTATAACTGAAGATTTGACTTTCTTTAATCTATCTTCTAAGATAAGCCGTATCGTCAATATGAACTCACGTGTTCCTACATTTCTCCGGAACCCAACTGATCTTCCACGATGTCGAGTATTTCAATTCATCCTTAAAATGTTCCTGTCAGTGTTTTGCAACAATGACTTATTAAACCGATAGTTCGAAAATATTCACATCTATCAGAGCTTTTTTGTTTTTTAGAACAAGAATTATTACGTTCCTCTTCAAATTTCAGCTCATTTTGCTCGCCTGATATATCTTGCTTACAAGCTGAAATACTCGTAGTTTTGCCATGGCTGGCTCTCTGGTGGATCTCAATAACTCTCATGGAATGTCGTATGCCACATGGTACCTCTTATCTTTAGTTCTTTCAGCGTTCTGTCAAGTTTTCCTTGCTGTATCATATCTTCCATTTTACCTTTTTTTTTTATCATCAGTCTTCTGATTGGTTTGATGCGGCCCGCCACGAATTCCTCTCCTGTGCTAACCTCTTCATCTCAGAGTAGCACTTGCAACCTACGTCCTCAATTATTTGCTTGACGTATTCCAATCTCTGTCTTCCTCTACAGTTTTTGCCCTCTACAGCTCCCTCTAGTACCATAGAAGTCATTCCCTCATGTCTTAGCAGATGTCCTATCATCCTGTCCCTTCTCCTTACCAGTGTTTTCCACATATTCCTTTTCTCTCCGATTCTGCGTAGAACCTCCTCATTCCTTACCTTATCAGTCCACCTAATTTTCAACATTCGTCTATAGCACCACATCGTTTCATTGATGTCCTTTCACCTTGAATTTTAATTCCACTCGTGAACCTTTCTTTTATTTCCATCATTGCTTCCTCGATGTACAGACTAAACAGTAGGGGCGAAAGGCTACATCCTTGTCTTACACCCTACTGTAGTCCATTCTTATTATTCCCTCTAGGCTGTTGTACATATTATATATGACCCGACTCTCCCTATAGCTTACCCCTACTTTTTACAGAATTTCGAACAGCTTGCACTATTTTACATTGTCGAACGCCCTTTCCAGGTCGACAAACCCTATGAAAGTGTCTCGATTTTTCTTTAGTCTTGTTTCCATTATTAGTCGCAACGTCAGAATGGCCTCTCTCGCGCCTCTACCTTTTCTAAAGCCAAACTGATCGTTATCTGCCGTATCCCCAATTTTCTTTTCCATTCTTCTGTATATTGTTCTTGTAAGCAACTTGGATGCATGAGCTCTTAAGCTGATTGTGCGATAATTTTCGCACTTGTCAGCTCTTGCCGTCGTCGGAATTTTTTGGGTGATGCTTTTCCGAAAGTAAGATGGTATGCTGTACTATAATACTACAATATTTTCTTGAAGTTGACTTACCTCTGTATACTACTTCTACTTTTCAACGACCTTTTGGGTAATGTAAAATATGTATAAGAATCAAGAGGGAAAAACTAGAATGGAAGACAAATAACAAAGTTATCGAATTAGAAGGAATGTAGTCTTTCGCCGCAACTGTTCAGTTTATCAACGAAGAAGCAATGACAGTATGAAATAAAAGCTGAAGAGCGGATTAAAATTCAAGCTGAAAGGATGTCGTAATCGCTGATGACGTTGGTGTTCACAGAGAAAGCGAAGAAGAATTACGGGACACGTTGAATGGAATGAACAGTTTAATGAGACAGAATATGGATTGCGAGTAAACCGAAATAAATATGAAGGTAATGAAGAGTTGCAGAAACGACATTAACGATAGCATCAAAATTGCTGACAAAGAGGTACACGATGACATATAATTCCACAACCTTGAAAGGATAATATTTGACGGACGAACAAAGCACGAATTAAAAAGGATATCACATGTAGAGATGTCATTCTTGGTCAGTATTACTAGTATCAAATATAGTTCTTAGTTCCGGAAGAAATATCAGAAAAAGTTCGTGTTGAGAACAGCATTGTAGAAAGATGAGTAATGGTCTGGGAGAAAGCCGGAAACGAAGAGAATCGAAGCGTCTGAGACGTTATGCAACAGAAGGATAGCGAAATTTAGATGGACTAATAACGTAAGAAATGAAGAGGTTCTGGAGAATTTCAGAAGAATGGAGCATACGGAAAACACTGGCAAGAAGAAGGGACAGAATGATAAGACGTGTGTGAAAGCTTGAACTTTTATCATATTACATGCAGCTGCTGTGAGTCGAAACTGTCGCGGAAGAAAGTCAATGGAATACATCCAAGAAATAACTGAGGACGTTCGGGTCAAGTGTTTGTTACTCTGTGACGTAGAAATCGGCACAGGAGAGAAATTCGTGGCGGCAGCATTAAGCCACTCAAACGGCTTACGACCGGAAAAAAAGCTTCTGAAACTTATATGCTTGTTGCATTACAACCAAGAGAAACCTCCCGGATATCTCTATCGGAACCGAGAAATTGAAATTATTTTTCCTTAATTATTAGACAATGTTGTCTATTCTTTCTGGGAATAATCAGAAATTTTGGGTATGCCCAAAACTTTTTCTTGACAAATTGTTTTCAATGTTTATAACGTTCTTACGTTCGGAATTACTGTTTACAGTTTACTGAATTGCTTATTAAAGGAAATATGTGATATTTAATTTAAAAAAACGCACGTAGTTCGTAATTCAGCCAACATCGTTCAGGGACGTAGCTCTGACTGGGGAGAAAACACATGTGGGGTTCCTCATATAGGTAGTAAATCTTCCGTTTAATATACAACAGGCAGAAACAGTTCTTTTTGGAGATGAAACTAGTATTGTTATCAGTCCAAGCGTACATGTAAGAACAGAAGAAATGGTAAAAATGTTGTTGAAAGTATCATTGGTTTTCTGCGAATAGTCTCACCCTCAATTTGAAAAAGACACAACATATTCGATTCTGCCCATTTAGGGGTACTACACCAATGTTAACTGTAAAGTGAGGTGAGCAAAATTCTATTCTGAAGTGTCCTTACTCATGAAAATTTAAACTGAAAAAAAGCATATTTTGAAACTCTGAAAAAACTTAGTTCAATCACATTTGCACTTAGAATCAGTGCAAAGTTTGTGGAGAGACAATCCAGTAAGTTGACATACTTTGCGTACTTTAATTCTATGATGCCATATGAAATAATGTTCTTGGGTAAATCTTCTTTAAAAAAGAAAGTTTTCATTGCTCAAAAACGTGCTGGAAAAATGATATGTGGTACTCATTCCCGATCATCTCGCAGACATCTGTTTAACGTATTGGGCACTGTGACTACAGCTTCACAGTATTTTTACCCCCTCTTAAAGTTTGTTGTAAATAACCAGCTACAGTCCTAAAGGAAGAATGATATACGTAATTACAATACTACAAAGAAAAATGACATTCATTATTTCTCGTTAAGGCTGTCTAGCACAAAAAGGGGTGTACAATGTGTACAATGCTGCAACAAAAGTTTTTGATCACTTACCTAAGGCTACAAAGTGTCTGAAAGACAGCAGAGTATAATTTGAAAACAAAGAAGTTTCTTGTTGACAACTCCTTTTACTCTGTAAAAGAATTTCTGTTCTAATGTGTAAAAGGAGGCTGATAGGAATTACTAACTCACATCTGTATATTTAAAACAATAATAAAAGATAATAAAACCCTAATAAAATTTCAACATGTAGCCATGTTTACAAACTAATTTGCGATGTGAATGTAAAATGACTCTTTCCACGTCATTACGCTTTATGGTACAAAATTATCAATTGGACATGAAACTATCTAAGTAACATGCATACGGTTGTAGACTTACACTGTAAAGTGCATACGATTTATTACCTCCTACTTAGTTAGCCGTGTATAGGCTTGTATCGATAAGTTGCGAGTGCGCCAGACACACTGTTCGTCCGACAGTGGGTGACGGATTCCGCGCCATCCTGATAAGGGGTACGCGAATAGGAAGAGAAGCGAAGTTAACGCCTAGCGCGCCTGTGCCAACGGGCTCACTTGGTCTGTACTCTTAGTAGCTGTTGCTTGATGTCAGCTGTGCTTCCGATGGATTTAGCTAGTGTTTATGCAACATGTGAGATGGAGTGACCCTTCAGTGGGAGTTCGCGTGTAGGGGCGATGCTTACAGCGATTCGGTGTTACATTTAACCTTAATCGTTCCCTTTGGGTTGTGGGTGGCCAACCGACGGAAGTTTACCACCCAAAGAGACTCATACCTTAGGCCTCAGGTTACGGAGGCATGCACACGGGTGATTGGCATGCCATGTGGGGATTGGCGAAGCGCACTTACATTCACCGAAAGGTGTATACAAGTAATTTCACAAACACACCGTACTAGTGCTGAATACAGTGAGCCTGAGTTAGTTGTTTTCTTGTAAAGTTCCTTGACCGGGCTTGCGGGGAGTTATACATGATGTTAAACAGTGTTGACGTTGCGCTGAACAGCTGTGGCTCTTAGCTCCACGTGGCGCTGTAAATTCTGAAAGTAACGGCGTTATAGGTTATTTACATGTTGTTACGTGGGTAACTAATGTTGCCATGAAAGTCCTCTCTTGGGCCATCAGTCTTCGTCCATTCTTTTCCCTCCTCAAACCATTTTAGGTGTATTTCTTCTATTTAGTCCACAGTACTATAATGAGTCTTTATCATTTCGTTTACATCTTCATTTTTTACGAGGTCAAGTCGGGAAATTCTGCGGGCTCTTCCCAAGTGGTCCATTTCTATGGCTCTCTTTTTGTTTCTATCTGCCGGCCGAAGTGGCCGTGCGGTTAAAGGCGCTGCAATCTGGAACCGCAAGACCGCTACGGTCGCAGGTTCGAATCCTGCCTCGGGCATGGCTGCTTGTGATGTCCTTAGGTTAGTTAGGTTTAACTAGTTCTAAGTTCTAGGGGACTAATGACATCAGCAGTTGAGTCCCATAGTGCTCAGAGCCATTTATTTCTATCTGTGACTTCCCTGCACTCTCCCCACCAACTTGTTATTAGTTCAACGATGGATTTCAGTAAATGAAATTTAACCTTTAAATTCATTTTTGAGGACAAAAGTACAGGGTTTAATTTTTGGATAAATCGTACAATTTGTTAATTACAAAAAGATTATAAAATTGTAATTTTAAATAATTGCCATGAATTTCTGCACTGTTAAATACTCATTTTACTATTTCTTTAAGCTGATATTAAACACTGAATATAAATTGTTTAGTTTAATTTGTTAAGATTTAACTAGATTGCTTGAAGGTTATACCTCTGAGAAGCAAATAAAATTTGGGAAAGAATTTTATATTGTATGGTCTAGCACCCTACCACTCCCTGCTCCAAGGATCGCTACATCTCAGTTCCAATTAACAATTATTCGCAGGTATTTGTCTGGTCTCATGGCGTACTTCCTACCTAGAGTGTTCCCTCCATCTCTTCTACAATTTACCTTTTTACTACCATCCTCTTCGTCGATCTTCAAAGTCATTTATACGCCTCCTCTACTAACATTCTAGTTGTCGTCAGCAAAAACTAACAGTCCCACATCAATATTTTAAACATAGCTGCACAACAGCAACGGTTCCACGTAGTAAAATTATAAACAGCCGACCAGTTGCAATGGATAAAGAAATTCTTTATCTAGGTTTGAAATGGTTCAAATGGCTCTGAGCACTATGGGACTTAATATCTGTGGTCGTCAGTCCCCTAGAACTTAGAACTACTTAAACCTAACTAACCTAAGGACATCACACAACACCCAGTCATCGCGAGGCAGAGAAAATCCCTGATCCCACCGGGAATCGAACCCGGGAACCCGGGCGCGGGAAGCGAGAACGCTACCGCACGACCACGACCTGCGGACACCTAGGTTTCGACAAATATAAATTTGCCTTCTTGAGAAGGTAGCCTAAGGACAATGAACATCATAGCTTACATTAGAAAAGTATGAAACTTAAGCCAAGAATAAATTTTGACACAAATTAGAGAACTTGGCTTAAGTTTCATACTTTTCTAATGTAAGCTATGATGTTCATTGTCCTTAGGCTACCTTCTGAAGAAGACAAATTTATATTTGTCGAAACCTAGGTAAAGAATTTCTTTATCCATTCCAACTAGTCCCACATCAATTAAACCTAAACCTCTTCAAATCGACGATCCTTTTTAGTGCCTTATCCAAAGCCAGGTTAAAGAGCCCCTAGGGGAAAATGCAGTCTTCGTGCTTTACACCCATCTGCACCGTGAAACATTAAGATTACCTCTCTTCAGCTCTCACATTACACTCTGTCTCTCCGATGCACATTCCAGTCAGTTGAACCAAGACTATGGACGGGTCGCTTTATCGTTTCCACGAGAGGACGCTATTGGGCAGTTACCTCTGGTTTCCTGGACTTGTCCTACGAAGTGAGTGGAGGTTGTCTGTGGGTCTATAGGTATATGGCGATAGCTGAGATAGCAGCCTCTACAGAGACTGCGTCAGGACGAGAAGCGTGTTGGAAATGTGAGCTTTCAGACGTCCGAGCTACCCACAGCGTCAGTGCCGTGCATTTAGGGGGAGTTTCTCGATTGCTTGCGTGCCCGGGCTCGTGGAACATGGTCGTGCACGGCGATACAGGTGTTCTACTTCGTGGCTGTGTAGTCAGAATGTGAATCTTTGATGTGCGTCAGTGCTCGTGTCACAATTACTGCAGTGGTGAACCATGTCGTAACTGTTCAACGAAAATGTTTAACTCAGTTAGTCTCGAAGTATATTGTATTGAGGTTACGTTTAGTGATTTATGTGGGTGTCACCACAGCCGTTAATTGTGCCGTCCTGAATGGATCTTGATCTACGTTGTTGTGGGTAACTTAAGAGAGCAGATTTGTTTGAGGAATGTGTGTCTCTGTGCTTTACAAGTACTGTTCATAGGAATAACCCATTGTTTGCGTTCTTGTTTACCTTTTTGTGGCCGTTTCAAATACTGTGTTCCAATCATTTGTAATATTTCTTTGTAGTGTTGTTCTGTTATGAAGTATGTTCGTTTGGGGGGATGTGCAGTACTTGATATAGATGTGTTCCAATAAGAATATTACAGTGCTTATATTAATCTAACATTTTGTGAAGTTCAAATTTTTTGATACAGCGAACTGTACATCATCTTCTCGATTTCTTATCTGTTGAGTCGAATGTTGAACGTTTTGCAGATTTTAATTCTTTGAGCTTTGTTAACTGCTGTTCCGTCCTATTGGGAGAAATTTGTGTAGAACACACACACACACACACACATATATATATATATATATATATATATATATATATATATATATATATATATATATATATATATAATGTTATTTGAGATACCTGCGTGAACTACATAGTGTTTGAAAGAGCAAACTCCCGAGTTTTACATGGTTCCCGCTAGGTAGCAGCAGTGTGCCCCACTTCAGCTCTAGTAAGAATGGTATCCGGACTACACAAAGCGTTTATTGTTCTACGGTTTGCTCAGTGCGGGTCAGTAATAGCTGTTCAGCATGACTTGCGTAGTAGGTATGGTGTGGATCTTCCTACAGCACAGAGCATTAGACGATGGCTGGAACAGTTCGGAGAAACAAGTAGTTTGTGTAAAGGCAATCCCCGAGTGTCTGACACAGACGTCGAAATATTCTCAGAAGGAGTCCGCAGAAATCCGTTCGCCGTGCAGCTTGACAGCTCAACATGCCCCCAATATCCGTCTGGCGTGTGTTGCGTCGACGTTTACATATGAAACCATACGGCAAGCCCCTCGTGAAGGTGACAAACAATAAAGTGTGGACTTTTCTATCATGCTTTGTATTTAGTGATGCGGCAACATTCCATTTAAATGGAAAGGTGAACCGTCATAACGTGAGAATATGGGGTACAGAACAACCACATGAAGATGTAAAACATGAGAGGAACTATCCAAAATGTAATGTGTTTTGTGCAGTTTCACGGGAAAAGATGTACGGTCCATTTTTCTTTGCCGAGAACACTGTCACAGGAAGCACAAATGTCGATATGCTTGAGAATTCTCTTTTTCCCATGTCTGGATACTGATTCGAACGACATCATTTACCGTCAGGATGGGGCACCGCCACACTGGTATCTGGAAGTGCGAAAATTTTTAAATCAAGGGATTACTGAACGATGGATCGGTCGGATTGTACCAAATGATTCAGCCTTACATTACTGGCCTCCAAGGCCACCGGGCCTGACTGTATGTGATTATTTCTTGTAGGGGCTTACAAAAGACTCTGTGTTTGTGTCTCTGTTTCCAACAACAATGAATGAACTTAGACATCGTAGCACATCAGCTGTGGAAGCTGTGACTCATGACATGCTCGCTGCAGTGTGGGAACAGTTTCAATATCGCATTGACATATGTCTTGCATCTCGAGAGGGGCATATTTAATACCTATGAAAAAATATGAAAAATTTTTTTTGAGTTTCCCATTCGTCAAAAAACAAAATTCACTATATATATTAGTTTCAGAAATATAGACGTGCCAAATCGGATCATTCTTTTTGAGACGGCATGTATTTCAAAGTGTAACACTTCATCGCGGTCAACCGTACGAGCATGTGACTAGGATACTTGCTCAGAAATAAAAAATGTTTTAAAGATATTTTATTTTCCCGTCGGCAAATCCATCAGTAAGTACTATTTCCTATTAACTTGCTCTCTAACATCCGTTCCATCAGTACGGCGAGTCTTACAAATGTTCTTCCATCACTGGCGTTTTTGAAGTCTAAAAACAGGCTTTACACCATGTTACGAAATTACATTTTTTCAACAACTTCCCTGAGTCGAAAGCCTGTTTGGTGCTCTTCAGAGATATCCCTCTGGGAAAGGTAGAACGTTCTCTGTGAACAATATAGCACCCCAGTACTAGAGATCTGAAGATATTTGCTTTCTCCGTTTCCCTATGAAATCAGCTTTCCACAAACTTTCTCGCCAGTCTCTTCACTGCTTACACAGATGCGTGTTTCAGCTCATCGTCTCTGTGCTTCTACAGACTTCTACGTAAATGATCATCAGCATTACCGTCATGTGACTTGCAGCTTTGAGAGAGTCAACATTTCTCGTCCTGCACTGTTCGTTCTGCATTCACCAGTAAGTAATTAAAGCGCAGCTGACGACGCAGGCAGCCAGAGAGGACAAAATTGTTGGCTAGGTCGTACCGGGGTCGCAGGCCAGTCCTGTGCGCGACCGGTTTCAACAGGGCGCCGCGAAATGAGATGACGACGGTCTGCCCTCATCAGCAAAAGTTGCTTCAGTCACGACGTGGCTTCTGGAATGTCCCAGTGGCAATAAGGTCCTCATAAAACTTTTATTAAACTCGTCGCTGTGTTTATTTTGCTTGAAACGGTCAGGCGCTCACATCGCCCTGCGCTCGTAATAAAGATCGCAGAACCGAGTACCAAACTTACTTCAGCTCTTCCCGACCGTGTCGGCTATTTATAGCCGTCATAAAGTTCGAGTGTGAGTGTTTTGCTCGGACGAGGGGGAACACAAGAAATTTCTGTGTTTAGAACATTGCGCAAGTAACGGAGAAATTTTTTATCTAGTAGATAGTGAAGAGTTAGCTGCGTGATAGCTTTGTAGACACCTTCTCGCACCTCGAACTTCATATATTAGTGATATTGCAGTGCCTATGTTATAAATAAGTACTATGCAACGAAGAGGCACAAGAACGACCACAAACGTGCTGAAATACATGAAATGTCTTCGCAGCTGCGAATACAGACGGACCATCAATTGTGCAATGGAATGACGACAGTGAAACTTTGTGTTGGATCGGGGATCGAATCCGGATTTCCCTCTTTAAGCGAGAGGTCGTCTTAACTGCTTTGGCTATCCTTGCACGACTCACAGACGGACTCAGAGTTCCATATATCTTCGTTCATGCGTCACAACCTGCTACTCGTACACATCATGTAATTCCCGTACATGGGGAGGATATTTTAACCCTTACCTACTACGGACGTTGACAGAACCCCAGTTGCTATGGAGAGGTCTCTCAAAGAGCCATTTTACTTTTTTATCTACAAAAAAAGAGTTTTGCTGACTATATATACACTCCTGGAAATTGAAATAAGAACACCGTGAATTCATTGTCCCAGGAAGGGGAAACTTTATTGACACATTCCTGGGGTCAGATACATCACATGATCACACTGACAGAACCACAGGCACATAGACACAGGCAACAGAGCATGCACAATGTTGGCACTAGTACAGTGTATATCCACCTTTCGCAGCAATGCAGGCTGCTATTCTCCCATGGAGACGATCGTAGAGATGCTGGATGTAGTCCTGTGGAACGGCTTGCCATGCCATTTCCACCTGGCGCCTCAGTTGGACCAGCGTTCGTGCTGGACGTGCAGACCGCGTGAGACGACGCTTCATCCAGTCCCAAACATGCTCAATGGGGGACAGATCCGGAGATCTTGCTGGCCAGGGTAGTTGACTTACACCTTCTAGAGTACGTTGGGTGGCACGGGATACATGCGGACGTGCATTGTCCTGTTGGGACAGCAGGTTCCCTTGCCGGTCTAGGAATGGTAGAACGATGGGTTCGATGACGGTTTGGATGTACCGTGCACTATTCAGTGTCCCCTCGACGATCACCAGTGGTGTACGGCCAGTGTAGGAGATCGCTCCCCACACCATGATGCCGGGTGTTGGCCCTGTGTGCTTCGGTTGTATGCAGTCCTGATTGTGGCGCCCACCTGCACGGCGCCAAACACGCATACGACCATCATTGGCACCAAGGCAGAAGCGACTCTCATCGCTGAAGACGACACGTCTCCATTCGTCCCTCCATTCACGCCTGTCGCGACACCACTGGAGGCGGGCTGCACGATGTTGGGGCGTGAGCGGAAGACGGCCTAACGGTGTGCGGGACCGTAGCCCAACGTCATGGAGACGGTTGCGAATGGTCCTCGCCGATACCCCAGGAGCAACAGTGTCCCTAATTTGCTGGGAAGTGGCGGTGCGGTCCCCTACGGCACTGCGTAGGATCCTACAGTCTTGGCGTGCATCCGTGCGTCGCTGCGGTCCGGTCCCAGGTCGACGGGCACGTGCACCTTCCGCCGACCACTGGCGACAACATCGATGTACTGTGGAGACCTCACGCCCCACATGTTGAGCAATTCGGCGGTACGTCCACCCGGCCTCCCGCATGCCCACTATACGCCCTCGCTCAAAGTCCGTCAACTGCACATACGGTTCACGTCCACGCTGTCGCGGCATGCTACCAGTGTTAAAGACTGCGATGGAGCTCCGTATGCCACGGCAAACTGGCTGACACTGACGGCGGCGGTGCACAAATAGTGCGCAGCTAGCGCCATTCGACGGCCAACACCGCGGTTCCTGGTGTGTCCGCTGTGCCGTGCGTGTGATCATTGCTTGTACAGCCCTCTCGCAGTGTCCGGAGCAAGTATGGTGGGTCTGACACACCGGTGTCAATGTGTTCTTTTTTCCATTTCCAGGAGTGTATTAATGACTTCTGTTGTTCATTACACGTCTTAGGAGTACACTCCCTAGAAATTTGAAGGTTTTTAATCAACGGCAGTCTTAAAACATTTAGGCAAATAAAATACAGAAAAATTTTCTGTATATTTTTAATTTATATGTTATGAAAATAACAGCAGATGGTTAGCTGTCGACTCACTCACAGATCATCGTCAATGAGTTTATATTACAGATTCGCATAATAACCAGTTTGAAAAACACACTTCATTTAGAAGAAATTGTATGCAAAGACAGCTTTCGGTTTACTACTTATTGTTTCAATGTAGAGCGACTACTGCACTCAATGGTTCAGTAAAGGGAGAAATCACAAATCTGCTTCGATACTCGATAAGCTGGTAGTTTTTTTTCACTAAACGGCAGTGCGGGACGGTGGCAAATGTCTTCCTGAAGTCAGGGAACACGGCATCAAATTGAGCTCCGTCGTCTACGGCACTGTGTATCTCATGAAGGAACGGAGAAAGTTGAGTTTCGCAGGATCTCTGTTTGCGGAATCCATGTTGATTTTTATAGAGGAGATTGTTCATCTCCGAAAACGTCATAATTCTCAAGCGGAGAACGTGTTGCATTATTCTACAACAGATTGATATGAACGATATAGATGTATTAATGTGTGCAGTCCTAAGAGCCTTCTTAAAAAGGGGAATGACCGGCGTTTTCTTCGAACCTATAGGTACCCTTCGTTGGTCAAGCGATCGGCGGTAATTAACTGTTATAAGGGGAGCAAATTGTTTCGAGTAATCTTTGTGGAATCTTATAGGTATCTCATCTGGTCCTGATGTCCGTCCACTAATAAGCGATTGTATTGGTTTTCCAATTCCCCGATCGGTTATCTCAATACCTGGCATTTCGCCGTTTGTGCGACGGTTGAAAGGAAGGAATGTGTTACGTTGTTTCACCGTGAAACAATTTCAGATGACCGAATTCAGTGGTTCGACACTTTCTTTGATACCTTCCGTTTCGGTGCCAGTACGATCACTGAATGGATGAATAGATGATTTTGGCCCACCTCTTAGAGCTTCTACTCGGATCCGTTGACAAAGTTTTACCGTGAGAGTGATAGAACGCTTCTCTCAGTGCTCTACTTATGCTGATTTTCGCTTCGTCCAGCTTTTGTTTGTCACCATGTTTTTACTTCTCTCGAATCTGAGATGAAGTTCTCTTCGTTTACGTAGCAGATTTCTAACACGGCTATTAAACTACGGAGGGGGGGGGGGGGGTCTTTCCCATCCCTTAAGACCTTACCCGGAACATACTTGTCTAGGTCGTGTTTTTTCCATTTGTTCTCCACGTCTTCGTCCTCATTACCGAATATTTGCTGCTGACTGCCCATTGAAATTTATATTCTGTCACTCTTGCTAAGTAAACATATCTTCATGCCTTCGTTAACATTCTTTGTAAGACCCGTTGTCATTGATGCTATCACAGTTGTCATAGAAGCTGTCACGGCCTTATGATCGTTGGTACCTTCCTCTACATCAAATTGCCTCCCATTAGGCATGTGGGTGTACTCAACGACTTTAAGATGACCGTCAAATGATACAGCGCAGCAGTCAGTCGTCCTTTTCTTTAGGTTTTAAGTGGCAATTCTAGATTTCGGCTAGGGCCTAACCATTATCAATGCATTATTTCATAGTATCAATGCATGTCCTACTATGTCAGTCCCCTGTTGTTCGGGCTTCTGTCACGGTTTGTTCAAGACTATTGTACAGACTACTGCCTTAACATTCTTTGTAAGACCCGTTGTCATAGATGCTGTCATAGCCTTATGATCATTGACATATTCCTCTACATCAAGTTACCTTCCATTAGGAATGTGGGTAGACTCAACGACTGTGATATGACTTTCAAATGACAGAGTACAGCAGTCAGTCGTCCTTTTCTTTCAGGTTTCATTAGGAAAATCTAGATTTCGGCTAGTGCCTAGCCATTATCAATGCACTATTTCGTTGTATCAATGCATGTTCTAGTTCGTCAATTGCCTTGTGTTCGGGTTTCTGTCAAATGTTAAAATGTTCAATTATGTGTGAATTCCGCTGAGGTCAGCGGACCCTAGACTTACCCAGTACATAGGCTAACTTAGACTAACTTATGCTAAGAACAACAACACACACACTTATGTCCGAGGGAGGACTGGAACCTCCTTCGGGAGGGGCCCCGCAATCCGTGACATGACGCCTCAATCCGTGCGGCAACTCCGCGCGGCTGGGCTTCTGTTCAAGTCTACTGTACAGTAAGACTACTGGAAAGGATTTCATAAACCCTTTGCATCCCCTCCGGAATCTAACTGGACGACAACTGTTGTAACTAGTCCTTGATATCCCGAATACTGACACTGGTTGGAAGTTGACGTCCTAACTGGTGCCACATATATTCCGATGGGGACTGATTTGGAGACCTTGCTGGACACGGGAGTAGCTTAGTATCACGCAGGCAGTTCATAGAGACGTGAAATATGTAGACGAGCATTTTCTTGTTAAAAATGGTGCCACGATGCTGTTGCATGAGAAGTGACAGCCGGCTGGAGTGGCCGAGCGGTTCTAGGCTCTGCAGTCTGGAACCGCGCGACTGCTACGGTCGCAGGCTTGAATCCTGCCTCGGGCATGGATGTGTGTGATGTCCTTAGGTTAGTTAGGTTTAAGTAGTTCTAAGTTCTAGGGGACTGATGACCTCAGAAGTTAAGTCCCATAGTGCCCAGAGCCATTTTTTGAGAAGTGACACTTGAGTGCGCAGTATGTCCACGACGTACCGTTTTTTTCCCAGTTGGTTTATTCTTCACTAAGAATATCTATTTTTGAATATATGTTTCGCATATCGTTATATGAGTCCATTGCAATTAGTCCTGCACTGAAGATGATGACCACTCTGTGACTGAAATCGATAAACAATAAATTATAAGAGTATTGCTGGGGTTTACCTTGTTTCCATTACTTGTCGTGTGGTCGTAGTGCACGAATTTCATAGTGGAACCCAGTCTCAAGAGTTCACTCGGTCACTAACAGTCGTGACCCGAATTCATACAAAATGGCTCCCCTTATCATGAAGCCAGGAATAACACCGCTGTGGAGGAATGGGTCCTAATCACCAGGTCGCCACCATACTCTCCGATGATGGTCATCCGGTGTAGTGCATAACTGTCATTCTTCGCTGAAGACCATACGATGCCATGCTTCCAGGACACGACACCACTCGAAAAGGAACCGTTTGTGTGGTGGTGCTAACGGCAGCCGACGCATGGTTCGCCAATTCCCAACGCCGGCTATTGCTAGTCTCCGAGTAAAGGTGTGGATGGCACAGAATTGTACAGGTAGCGCATTACTTCTTCTCGGATGTCAAACGCAGCTGAGAGGGGGATACAATATGATTAGTGCGCAATACATCGATCGTCCCCTGTGGTTGTCAGACATGATGATGATGAATTTGATTTGTGGGGTGCTCAGCACCGCAGTTATCAGCGCCTGTACAAATTCCCAGTCCTGTCACTGTCCAGTCTCGTCATTTTCGAGAATTATCAGACATGGTCGACAGAACATCGACGACGGGCAGTTCAACACTAGGCCATTATCACATCTGAATGCCCTATAAATCTATTTATTGCACGATTGCACCAACTGGACGAATGGAGAAGTGCAGTGAGATCGAAAGCGCGGCCGCACAGTTTATCATGTACTGGTAATGCTGTCTTATACAAACATGTGGTATCACCATGTCCTTCAAAGTGATTATCGAACATCGGCCCATGTTCAAGTCCTTAGTATACCGTAGCTGTTGAGGTAAGAACACTAAACACTAACAACACCAACGCAGTCCGGTCACCGTTCTACCTGTCACACAGAATTGCAGCTCTAATCACAAACATATCCGCCGACGGTGTGTACGTGTACGATGTTATTTTGACATCCGATTATCACTTTCGGTTGCTTTACCGTTCTTCTTAGCCACTGTGTTGATATGCCTGAATTTTGATTTGTTGTCGACGGGTATAAACTCCTAAGGAAATCTGCTCTGGCAATAACGTAATGTTTCAGGTTTGATTCGTTGCTTCAATCGTACAGTCTCTGCTTCTTGTGCATGTCGGTTTGAGCGATTTTCGTATATCAGTTATGTTACCCCTTGCCCAAGTCATAAAAAAGGCATATCAGATTTTGTTATGTTATGTCGTATATTCCATTGTTAACAGAGTGCCGCAAGATAAAAAAGTGCTTTGTTGATTATCAACAATTTTCGTAATTTCACCTGTATCGGACTGACGCTGCAATGTTCGTCTTTGACTTACCAGTGAAACACTTGTCAGAAACTTAAAAATGTGAAAAATCCACGAAATTCACAAATTTATTTACGTACAGATAGCCAGTTAAAACCCAAATTTGAATGCAGTAAGACTTTTGGAGAAAATTTAAGCGTATATCGATAACTTCAGAGAAAATTTCATTGAGTAAGTTCCCTAGTCATACTATAATAATCGGAGTAGACTTTAGTCACCCATCAACCAGTTGGGATAATTCAGTTTTGTTAATGATGCCCGTTAAAAGTCACCTTGCGAACTTTACTAAACACCTTCTCTGTAAACTATCCAGAATAGATGCTTCAGAGTCCCTCTCATAATGGAAACATAACGGATCTAAAGGCAACAAATATACCTGACTTCTTTCTTTGAGGAAGTCCTCATTGAAATTGCATCGCACCATGACCAGAAAGAATAAATGCTAAATTACGAAGAGCATTTAAAACAAGATGAGAGATTTATTCTTTCAGTAAACTAGATAAAGAGCAACAGTGTCATGTCTAATGAGGTTCTGGAAACTATTAGCTTAGGACAAGAAAAATAAAGGAACAATGGCTCAAAATTAAAAGTGTAGTTGATCATCCATTGGATAAATATGTACCTGGTAGAACGATTCATGATTGGAGGAGCCCTCCACAGTAACCAGTGACTCTAATGACACTTCTAGAGAAACTAAGCGCACTGCATAGTACAGGTAAGACGAAGCATAGGGCAATGGAAAGACAGATGCTGAGTGAACCGCATTTGGCAGTCAACGGGGCTGTAAAAAGCGTGAAGTCACGTTAAATGAAAAACCTCAATGGGTACCGAGACAACGAGTTTAGAGTCGAGAGCAAAAAGAAGCACCGGGACTAAGAGTTTAGAGTCGAGTGTAAAAAGACAAAGTTAGCGAAGTAAAGAGACTAAATTAATAAAACAGTTAATTACCAGCTTCCTGTCTTTCAGTATCGGACATTTAGGTAATAGATTGCAGTATAATCACTTCACGGCTTAAGGGATTCTGGTTATTTCTTCTTCTCGTAAATTTTCTGCTGCCAGCTATGAAAGATGTGAAGAAATAAACTTGTAACATCATATCCTCATATGTTTGCCTGCCTTTCTCCCTTGCATCCACTTAACGGTTTCAATACTGAACTCCTGCCGTATTAAAACTCTGCCCCGGACAAAGTTATTTTATCTTTGCAATTCACAGGCAATGTCCACTAATAGTCTCCCTTTTTTAATTTGGATAGACGTTCAGCAGTCAAATATTTTGAAAGACGGTATAGATATGCCGGCCGTGGTCGCCGATCGGTTCTAGGCGCTTCAGTCCGGAACCGCGTAACTGCTACGGTCGCAGGTTCGAATCCTGCCTCGGGCATCGATGTGTGTGATGTCCTTAGGTTGATTAGGTTTAAGTATATCTAGGTTCTAGGGGACTGATGACATTAGATGTTAAGTCCCCTAGTGCTCAGAGCCATTTGGTATAGATACACAGAAAATAAAGGTAGATGGAAACACTGGCAAGTCATCTACTTCAGATCAGTCAACGTTTCTAACTAAGTTTATGTCTTATATCAAAGACGTTAAGTGCTTGCTTGGTTAATTTGTAGCTCACTGTTCTTTTCACGTGACCCTTAACTGATATTCCTGTTACCTCGCTGGACATGTTAGCCGGGCGGGGTGGCCGAGTGGTTCTAGGCGCTACAGTCTGGACCCGCGCGACCGCTACGGTCGCAGATTCCAGTCCTGCCTCGGGCATGGATGTGTGTGAGATCCTTAGGTTAGTTAGGTTTAAGTAGTTGTAAGTTCTAGGGGACTGATGACCTCAGAAGTTAAGTCCCATAGTGCTCAGAGCCATTTGAACCATTTACACATGTTACCGTAATTATTTTACTAAATACTTTTTCTGGGTATTCATTCTGTATTACTATCAGCCAGCTCGACTACTCTCTATCTCGTGTACCCTCACCTGCGATGACCTTTTGCATTTTATTGCATAGAAACTCAATTTCAACCGTTTTTATGCTTCAATTATTGTGTTCTGGGATGTAATTTCTTGTTATGAAGGTTCCTAGAAAATTTTAGCGTCACTTCTTGTTTTTAATTCTAGGCTTTTTTAAATTAAATATTCTGCTGGGTCAGTTTGTAATTCATAATTAATATACAGGGTGGTCCATTGATCGTGACCGGATCAAATATCTCCCGAAATAAGCGTCGAACGAAAAAACTACATAGAACGAAACACGTCTACCTTGAAGGGGGAAACCAGATAGCGCTATGGTTGGTCCGCTATATGGCGCTGCCATAGGTAAAACGGATATCAACTTTTTTTAAAATAGGAACCCCAATTTTTTATTACATATTCGCGAAGTACGTAAAGAAACATGAATGTTTTAGCTGGACTACGTTCTTCGCTTTCTGATAGATGGCGTTGTAATAGTCACAAAGATATGGCTCACTATTTTAGACGAACAGTTGGTAACAGGTAGGTTTTTAAATTAAAATACAGCACGTAGGTGTGTCTTAACATTTTATTTCGGTTGTTCCAATGTGATACATGTACCTTTGTGAACTTATCATTTCTGAGAACGCAAGCTGTTACAGCGTGATTACCTATAAATACCACATTAATGCAATAAATGCTCAAAATGATGTCCGTCAATCGCAATGCATTTGGCAATACGTGTAAAGACATTCATCTCAAGTCCGAGTAATTCGCCTTCCGTAATGTTCACACATGCATTGACAATGCGCTGACGCATGTTGTCAGGCGTTGTCGGTGGATCACAATAGCAAATATCCTTCAACTCTCCTCACAGAAAGAAATCCGAGGGACGCCAGATCCGGTGAACGTGCTGGCCATGCTTTGGTGCTTTGACGACCAATCCACCTGTCATGAAATATGCTATTCAATGCCGCTTCAACCGCATGCGAGCTATGTGCCGGACATCCATCATGTTGGAAGTACATTGCCATTTTGTCATACAGTGAAACATCTTGTAGTAACATCGGTAGAGCATTACGTAGGAAATCAGCATACATTGCACCATTTAGATTGCCATCGATAAAATGGGGGCCAATTATCCTTCCTCCCATAATGCCGTACCATACATTGACCCGCCAAGGTCGCTGATGTTCCAAGTGTCGCAGCCATCGTGGATTTTCCGTTTCCCAATAGTGCATATTATGCCGGTTTACGTTACCGCTGTTGGTGAATGACACTTCGTCGCTAAACAGAACGCTTGCAAAAAATCTGTCATCGTCCCGTAATTTCTCTTGTGCCCAGTGGCAAAACTGTACACGACGTTCAAAGTCGTCGCCATACAATTCCTGGTACATAGAAATATGGTAGGGGTGCATTCGTTGTTGATGTAGCATTCTCAACAGCGACGTTTTTGAGATTCCCGATTCTCGCGCAATTTGTCAGCTACTGATGTGCGGATTAGCCGCGACAGCATCTAAAACACCTACTTGGGCATCATCATTTGTTGCAGGTCGTGATTGGCGTTTCACATGTAGCTGAACACTTCCTGTTTCCTTAAATAACGTAACTATCCGACGAACGGTCCGGACACTTGGATGATGTCGTCCAGGATACCAAGCAGGATACATAGCACACGCCCGTTGGGTATTTTGATCACAATAGCCATACATCAACACGATATCGACCTTTTCCGCAATTGGTAAACGGTCCTTTTTAACACGGGTAATGTATCACGAAGAAAATACCGTCCGCACTAGCGTAATGTTACGTGATAACACGTACTTACATGTTTGTGACTATTACAACGCCATCTATCACAAAGCGAAAAAAGTGGTCCACCTAAAACATTCAAATTTATTTACGTACTACACGAATATGTAATAAAAAATGGGGGTTCCTATTTAAAAAAACGCAGTTGATATCCGTTTGGCCTAAGGCGGGCCAGCCACAGCGCCATCTGGTTTCCCCCTCAAGCTAGACGAGTTTCGTTCTTTGTAGTTTTTTCGTTTGATGATTATTTCGTGAGAAATTTGGCCCGGTCACTATCAATGGTCCACCCTGTATATAACATACACACAATAATGTATCTGAACTAGCCTGCTTATCGTTCACAGTGGTTACGACTGTTATTATTATTATTATTATTATTATTATTATTATTATTACTTACACGTTCACGCTGGTGTTGCGAATTGTTGCTCTCTTTGTGGGATGGGGACGTATTCATGCTTTCCTGCATCTGACGGCACTGCTTTTCCTGTGTCTCGCCGTGGGCCAGCGATCGTAATCAAACGCCCTAGACTACTGTTTTAATGAATCTGCCTTTTATTTTTAGGTCCATTCTTTTAAAATAACGAGAGATCACATAAAATAATTTTACACTAAATTTGTCTCAAATTATGTGATACCTGACTTGTTTTGGAACCTCTCTCGTTGAAAGATACCGTAAAATTGTATTCTCAGCTGTCTGTTGCGCCTGGCTGATAGGTCGTACATTATACATTAGTGTATTGCTGGTACCACGATAGGTAGAGGCGATCGTGACTCACTGGTGGTATACGCGGCCTGATGGGAAGACGCTGGTAGTACACTCCGGCGTGAACATCTTAATAACCATGTTATTTAACTATAATACATATAATTTTAACACGTTACGCCTTTGTTACTCTTGATTTCAATCCTTTCCTCATTTCCTTCTGTTGTTCAACATTGTTGGATCACACAAGACATTAGGCAAGCGAGGTAGAATAGTCGCTGTATCACCATACAATTTTCCATATGGGAATTGAGATTCACGTTTCCCATGTCTTCCCTAAAGAGGAAATAAATACTAGGATGGCTTCTTCAGAGAGCCTCACCCAAGTATGCGACAGTTGTTGAGAGATCCCTTCCGTAACCTCGTGTTACAACAAATACAAACACTGCCTTCGCTGCAACACAGTAACACACTCTGTGATAGCTGGTTGCCATTAGGAATGGAGGATGATCCGTGTATTATGTATTAGGTACGGAACAAAAGCTCGGATTGAGAAACGAATCGGCCGTCCATGCCAATGAGCCATCTCCATATTTCCCTTAAGCGATAAAGAGAAATCGTGAAAAAACTAAACATTGATGATCGGACTGCTATTTTGACGAATACGAGTCTAGGTACTGAAATCAGGATATGCAGGAAGTGAACATATAGTTATTACTTACAGAGAAAATGGTATGCATATGCTCGTATTTCTCAAGTAAGCATTAACTTTTGTTTCAGAAATGATATCTTCACAATGTCCACGATTTTGTCTCGTAGTGTTCAACTCATAAGGACCAGCTCTTGCAAGTTTTTCCAGTGATGATATATAAAATGCGGTCGTAATTGAATGAACCAATGCAACTTTTTAAAAGATACTTCTCTTCCTCGACTGTTAAAATTATATGCACTGCCGGAAGAAAAACTAATACACACTTTTAGAAGTTCCAATTTACTCATGATATTGTTGTTGCAACTGTACATATGGAGTACATGAAATGATTACATTCAAAGATCAACAGCTTTTGAGGTAGCAGACTGAAACACACACATTTGTACGTCGTGTAGTCTCCACGGGTGACGATACAGGCGGTGACTGTAGCATCGTACACATGGCTAATACTGTCCTGGGATGCTTTATTCAAGGCCTGCTCGACCTGTTCACGTAATTCTATAAGAGTTACAGAATTCATAGTCCCACGGGTCACTTCTCGTTCCATCATATCCAACATGTTTCGACTGGGGACCTCGAGTCCAGCGAACGTGCTGGCTAGGAAAGCTGCTGCACGCCTTGCAGAATACGTTGAGTTTCACTGGCAGTGTGTGGGTGAGCATTATCGTGTTGGAACATTACATCACCTCCATGTTGCAAGAATGGCAAAAGAACAGGTCTAACACGTTCTGCACGTACCGAACGTTGGTCAGCACTCCCTCCAGAAACAGCAAAGGTGAACGAGAGTTGTAGCTTTGTATCTCAGACCATAAGTTCTGGAGTGGGACCAGCGTTTTTTGGACGAATGCACTCTACGAGCCAGACCCACAAGGTCTATATCACACACGCAAATGCCAATCACCTTCTTGAATCTGCTTTCAAAGCTGAAGACAACGGTAAGCCATTCCATCTTCCAGGTGACCCTCTGATGGCAACATACGAGCAGTGTACGCTGATGCTATGGCGTAGAGGTGTATGTGCCCGTAGTCCCACTTCTAATAACCGGTTCACAACAGTTCGTGTAGACACATCTGGGGTCACAAGCTATCTGTGCTGCAGTAGCTGTACAATCTGCCACTGCTGCTCTTATAATACGACGATCCTGGCTGGCGGCTGTGGTGCGTGTACTTCCAGAACCTCGTCTATGCGTGTGAGAATTTTCACGTGACCACTGACAAGAGCATTGTTGCACAACTGACGCAGCACGTCCAACTTGTATGGCATTCTCCTAAAGGATCATAGCACCAGTCAGAAAGCCACAATTTGACCCCTGTCGAGCTCTCTTAGTTGGTTATAGGAAGTACGAGTGCATTCCGCGGTATAGCTGCCTTTTTGCTACAGCCGTTTGCACCACACTGAGCCTTCTGGCTGTGAGGGTAGACACAGATGGCGCTCCTCTAGCTGTTGGCAGACGACGATGAAATCATTATTAGTGCTTCTACTATCTCCCAGGTGGTCATACCGTTATCGGATCAAAATCGACGTCGTCTTTCCAGGTGTACTAATTATTTTTCTCGCAGTTTATTTTTAAAATCAGTCATTGTAATTTCAGTCACAGCCATCTGCAAACTGCACCACCGACAAGTATCTGTGTGTATACCTGTTTGTGTCTTTTTGTAAATATGAAATCAAATTACTGAACTTGTTCACTGTTCTACATTTCAAAATCTTGGTGTGTACTAGATCACTGCATTCTGGGACCTTTAACTTGCAAATGTTTAAAGGTAAAAGTCGAAGATTTCAAAATAAATAATTTTGAAAGTCGAAGACCACAATACTGGGCTTTAAGGTGTTTTGTTGGACTGTGATTCACCTCCAAGAAAATTTGCTCACGAAAGGTATAACTTTTGCGATGGTACATTTTGCTCTCTTTTGTTTATCTCTACGCGATAGTTGAAACACAAAACGATACACTTCATTCCCTGGCAATGCGTTAAAAATTATGATATCGAGATTACTACAGAGATTTGTAGGTTTTACTCTCTCTCTGTAGCTAACGAGATGGAGGGTGAGTTATGATATGCTTAGATAACCACATGAAAATACTATAAGAAGGTAAGTATCTTAATAAATCAGTACACCTAAATGGGATATTTGTCTGTGATGTAATGTGTCAGTGTTTAACTTTTCAAATAAGCAGAAATATTTATATTGACAATAAAGAAAGCAATCATTACCGACTGGAACGTAGGAGACGTGTTAACAAGGAGAGACAGCTGAGTCTTAATACAGCCCGAGAGATCAGGATGGCTTGATGGATGGGCGAGTACCGTTCCCTTTAAATCAGATGTGACGTTACACCTTTGCGACAGTGCAACTACTCACTAGGGAATGGTCCAATCCGACACTTCGAAACCTACCGTGATCTATTTCACAGGAAGAAATACCAAAACATATGCTCTGACAAAATTTTAGCTGCTAAGGTGCACTGCACATATTTTTAAGAAACGTTAAAAGCGCTCACATTTGCCTCACGAAGAACTGCTTGCAGTGGGGGTTTGTACAGCCCTTCCTGCCTAGCGCACAGTAGGCGAATAAGCAGACTCAACCGTCACATGAGAACGTAGCGCCGCGCAGTCTAAAGCCCACACACGCAAATTTTAAGCACTTAATGCGAACATTTGTTACTTACTCCTCTTTCATTGACGAAACTCTGATTGCAATGAAAATAATTATCTGGACGTTTCAGTGTGTAAAATTTTTATGACACTGTCGCGCTTTTTGTTTCAAATGTTGTCACAGATAACGTGGCGCTTTCAACGAACTACTCTTTGTTCTAAATAATTATTTCCTCTTCTCATACATACGTACATATCTGTCCATGCATCCGTTTTAAGCTGTACATAACGGATTTTACCTGCAGATTTAAAATAATAATGTTATGGACGATGCAACGTTGTGTACACTGCTAGAAAATTTATGATAATGCATGTGGTATGTTTATTCCCTGTAAAAATCCTTCAGTAATAAGCTAACAACAACTTTTACGTACCTTTGTTAAGTTTTCCTTTTGGTTTGACTGTTCTCAGGTGTGAAGAAGGTAATTAAACTTCCGAAACTGGTCACCACTTTGTAAAAGAATGTAAAATTAATTTGATTGCGACAGTAAATAGAAAAATTTTGAAGATCTGTGAAAGTTGAATGGAACATTTTTAAAATATTTACTATTTTACATTTTAGGTTGTCTTCATATAAAAGCTTTCTGCTATTTTGACAATGTCAAATGTATTTCGAATAATTTTTCTTTCACGCTTTTGCGAATTTAATTTTGGTGCATATTTCGTACTTTGTGTAGATCTTGCTTTCATTAATACAATTCACGTTGAGATTTCACGAATCTAAATCGGCTTTACACAGTGCGTAAATTTATGTTTTCTCCCCCCTTCGTTTACCCAAAAATTTTCCAGCCTTTTGTTTGTCACTGAAAGCTGTTACTGCCCATGTTTTCTTTAGGCTCCGAAGGTAGCTGGCATTCTACGTTCGAGTAGTACACAAGATAATTTTAAGAAGCTGACGGAAATAAGGAACGTAAACTTTATGCAGAAATAAGCTATATATACGTCTCCTCCATTTCGTGAGCTATAAAAATTCCTTCTGGCACAGATTCTCTCATAAAACCAAAATCTCAGTTCACAGAAATTGCTGATCTATAAAGACGACCTTTTACAAGCTAATATATCTACCCTATTTATCGTTTCTCGTAACCCCCTGGACCAGTGGTATATCGTTCGTTATAACTTACCCCGTTGTCGCATGTAAGTTGTTTGTGACTCAGATAACCGTACATCAGGCTAACGGCGAAATTGGAGCTCATTTCGGAGACGAATCGCTTCGTAGGTTTGCGAGGAAAATAGGCGGAAATAACTTCTCCCGCTACGGGGGGCTCCACGGCAGTGTGAGATCTGTGTTTGTGGCTGCTGGCGATGTAAATTTTCTGCCCACCAAATGGGCCGTGGAAATGAATGAGCACCGGATCGACATAACGTTGGCTTTCCGAACGTCCAGTGCGTTTTATAAGCTGGTGGAGCTATGGTGCACTTATCCGCTAGTGCGTGGTCAACACCATTCCCACTTTGTTGAGTTTACCGAAGGGGACATACATCGTTTGTGTGTTTACATATGTTGATGTTGTATTGAAAGGGTCGTGTTTCCAGTTTCTCCTCCATAGTCTTTTCGCTGGGAGCTACTGGTTACCCAGTATTATAAAGCTTGTAACTTGAGTTTGTTGTTGTCAACCAAACTGGTTTCTTATTCTTAACTTGGAACGTGTTTGTACTTAAATCCTGAAGAACACAAGTGGTGTCATCACGTAAAAGCTAACTGATAGTAACGGTCGTCAAAACTATCTGAATATGTGTAACTGTATTTGAATTAACTTTTAGAAACCGCAGACTGTATCCTAAAGAAGCTGCCCTGTGAATTCTGTATTGTGCAATGCCTTGCTACAGTACGTGACTTGCTGTCCCAACACACAAAACTAATGGAATAAAAAGACTATATAAAATTAAAAATTGAAATTTCAAATGATAAATGTCCAAAATGCTTCTGTAAAATTTCCTTGTAAATTTATGTTTAAAAACTGACTTAAATAAAATCCCAAACTTTAAATTATACACTTGCAAATGTAGCACGCTGCGCTATAAAATTTACTCTGTCTGATACAGTAAATGAAATCTGAACGTTACCTAAATTGAACCTGATAACAACTTTGAAATGCTTGGTTTAATTATGAGTGATTTAACTGTGTCCTGACTGTAAGGTTGAACTGGCCCTAACCAACTTTGTGGCTTACCTGTGGCAACAAAAATTCGGTATAGCTCGAAAGCGATGAACATTAAAAATGTAGTGCAATGGCAAACCAACTAAAGAAAAGAAAACCTTGAACAAGTGCAGTGCAAGGACGTAAAACTATGCTATTCACTTTATGCTGTTTCGCATGACTGTGTTCCGCTCAGTGAAAATTGACGACACAAAATTAGAAAATAATATTTACGTAAGGAGATGGTAGAAACTCGACATGTTAAAAGATGGAAAGAGATTAGTGTTCGAAAACTATACTGAACTCGGATTCATTAAGAATTGTAGTCAACTTGTTAAAAGATATTGTTCTGTTATGAAATTAGTTAACAGAAGGATAAACGGGGACAAGCTATGTGGACAGATAACTTTTAAATCTTCACACTTCCCAAATCAAATTTTACAAAATCACATTTCCAAACTTCAAAATCGTTAGCGTTTTTATCTCTGTGTCTGCTAGCTATTTACAGACCGTTGAGTACCGTAACTGACGCACAGCTGCCTCTCTCACTTCTCACTGACTGCTACTCGCAGCGACAATGCTACTGACAATCAAAGATTGCATTGCCTGTACTCAGAACATCTGTGGCATAATATACCGATTACTGAAGATTCCTGTCTGAACAATATTCAGTGTACAAATATGGGTGTGACACATAGAATGAAAATTGAGCTCACATTCCTTCCAATCAATCCCAGAAAATAAGGCAATAACATTACAAGCTGTCCATTAGAATTATATTACAGCACCTAGAAGGCGGCATCCAACAAACTTAAAACCGGCATGATATAACGTGCTTGTAAATGCATGTGATCAACTTGTCACCGCAATATAGGAGTAAAGCTGTGTTCTTTTCTGCAAGTCACACATGAAATATAAATCAGTAGTACAGCAGATACAAGAGTATGGCGACAAACATCTGGTGTCTGATATAAAGGAAGATCTTGAACTCCCCAAGTAAGTATTTAGAAGGCTGGAACTGACAAAAATAACAAGGCAGTGAAGGATTTTGCGATGTCGCTGTTCGGGACTGCTCTTCTGTCCACGTAACTTACCCTGGAAGGAATACATATCAAGGATTTACTGAACGATTAATTTGGGCCTGGAAAATGATGATGAAGAACCTCAGGCTGCAGAAGGAGAAAATGTGCATGCTGAACTGTCACCAGCTGAAGGCGACAGTGAAGGTGCTAAATTGTGCTACTGCTAAAGACTCATTTTTTGACTGCTGTAATTTATGACTGCAATTATCTGTCACCTTATTTATGTCATTTCATTGTAGCCATTTTTGTTACTGTTTTTGTGGAATAAAAAAAATCGTTCGCTCTAATTGTCCAGAATGGCACAATGTGATACATAAAAATTCCATCCTTATTTGGGAACGTGAAGTCCATGAATGGCTGCAAATTGTCTCCAAGTATCCGAACGTAACCATTTCCAGTCAATAATCGGTTCATTTGGACCAGAGAACCCGATCCATTCCAGGTAAACTCACCTCTCAACATTATAGAACCACCATCACCTAGCACAATGCTCTGTTGACAATTTGGGCCCATGGCTTCGTGGGGGTCTACGCCGCACTCGAATCCTTATATCAGCTGTTATCAACTGAAATCGTGGCTCATTTGAGCAGGCCATGGTTTTCCGGTGGTCAGTGTCAACCGATATGTTCAGGGACCCAGGGGAGCCGCTGCAGGTGATATCATGTGGTTAGCAAAGGCACTCTCATCGGTCGTCTGCTGCCACATGCCACTTACGCCAAATTTCACGCACTGTCCTAACAGGTACTTCCTGCAGCTATTTCACGTAATGTTGCTCGTCTGTTAGCACTGACGACTCTACGCAATCGCTGCTGCTCTCGGTCGTGAAGTAAAGGCCATCGACCACTGTGTTGTTCGCTGGGAGAGGTAATGCCTAAAATTTATTATTCCGGCACACTGTTGCCACTGTGGATTTCGAAATATTGAACTCCCCATCGATTTGCGAAATGGAATGTCCCATGCTCTAACTACCATTCCGCGTTCATGACAGTCTGTTAATTTCCGTGGAGCGAAGCAGATATCGATTTACCATGACTTTTGTCTCCTCACTGTAATACGCCACTAAGGTGCAAAATATGGAAACGAAATTGTCACTGTTTGCATATATTTCGGTAATGCTTTTCTTCACAATCTCGTTTCCGAATTCACGTACAACTTTATCAGCAAGTAACATAAAAGTCTGATTCACGTATTCACATAAATGGTATAGCTATACATCGCCAAAGCCGTAAATGCAGAGTCGCAGTAGAAAGCCATCGTTTGTTGCGTTTATCAGAATAAGCTAAACCACGGAACGGTATTAGACTTCCCTTTATTGTCTGTTCAACGTCAACAATCAAGACACGGAGCTTCCACACCTAACACCATCCTAAATTATTCCATCCAGTCGCTCTTATCAGACCCACTAGTTTGCACGTGCATGCGCAGTCAGCGCGCTCAAGCCATTTCATATCACACCTGCACATTTCTCTATTACATATTCCCCCTGCCTTTCCTACTTACAGTTGTATCAACATTCCAACGGATGTTTCCTATACTTAGATCAGCCGCTTTAATTTTCTTAATACAGAAATTTGACCCAGTATATTAACGTGACAGTGCTAATTATAAAACTGCCAAATACAGGGGCACCAAAATGTATTGGCACAGACACTTGTCGCATCTACTACGAAATCTATAAATACTAGGAACATTATACGTATACCATTATCTCTCACTCAATAGAGGAAATAATTTGTATATCCAAATATTTTCCAAACACAACAGACGCAACGTAATCAATTAAATGAGGGTTTCTTCCTGCTCAAAAAAGTATTCGCGAACTGTGCGACGTTTACTATTGCACATGAAAGCTTGAAATTCAGCGCCGCGCGTACCAGATTTGTGCAATCGAAGTTGACAAACAGTTCAGTCGCTTGCCTGACGGTCAGTGTAAGGAGCATTCAGTTCTCAGGATGAGTCCGAAGGGGAAGGAGTATTCCCCACCGTTCCACAACAAAGCGGTTTTATTGCATTCACAGGGTTGCCGTCAGATTTGTAAAGAACTTTCTGCTAATTATACAACAGTGCGCTCAGTCATAAAGAAGTTTCAAGAGACTGATACAACAGATGCTAAACGCAGATAGACATCCAAGAGTCCTTACATGTAGGGAGTGTCGAAGGATAGTTCGTCTTGCACAAAAGGAGACGTTTAAAAGTGTAATGTCGTTTATATCGGACATCCATTCAACGTCTAGCAAATAGATCTGTAGTTAAACTATTACCAATGTTTCGAACGCATCTGGTACTTATGGCAGATCTCACAAAAAGAAACCATTTATTTCGGAAGTTAACCGAAAATAAACGCTTGCAGTTCACCAAACGCAATGTCAATAAATTTTTAAATACTGTTCTTTTTTTGCCGAATCCAAATTTAACTTATTTGGATCTTACGGAAAGGGAAAAGTGTGGCGCAGGCCAAATGCAGAGCTCCAATTTCAACGTTTCCTACCTACAGTAAAACATGGGGGAAGAAGCATAATGGCTTGAGATGTATGGCGGCTTCTAGTGTTGGTGACTTGGCAATTACTGAGGGTGTCAAAGGTCGTCGTAAATATATCGATGCGTTGCGAGGCCGCTTACGTAGCAGTGCACAGAAACGGGGTCTTGATGGCGCTTTTACTTTCAAAAAGACATCAACTCTAAACATAAGACTCTGAGAAAACGAGAGTGGTTATAACGTAATGCAATAAGAAGGGGTTTATCTCCAAAGCAGACCCTTGATTTTAAGCGAATAGAGCAACTTGGGGCGCAATTGGATGCAAAAGTTTGAAACTGTCTTTCTACAGAGAAGCGGGAGTTTAAAACGGTGTTGTGAGAGGAATGGTCGATGATCTCACAAGATATTTCTCGCAACTTTGTTCACTCGGTGCCAAGACGCCTACAAGCTGTCATTAATGCGAAAGGTATGCTCACAGGCTACTAGATCTGAAGTACATGAATTAGAGAGACACATTAATTTCATTTTTGTAGGTGTTCCAATACCCCTTCGATGTATACAGCAACTTATTTCTTTTTTAAACTAACATTTTTGTGTGATTCTTCAATTCCATGTAGCAGAACATGAAGTTCACCATCGAAGTCGAAGTGGATGTAGTGCTCCTCTTTCTAGATGTCCTAATTAAAAGAAAAGCAGATGGCACATTGGGCCACAGTGCGTATCATAAGAAGACGCACACCGTTGTATGCAAACAGCTGTAACTACCCAGCGCAGAGGAACGGCGTCCTCAAAACATTGGTTCACAGGGCCCGTACCCTGTGTGACAATAAGAGCCTTAACCAAGAAGTTGAACATCTGAGGTCAGTTTTCTGGAAAAACGGCTACGTACAGAAGTAAATTCGGAGATCTCTACGTCGCAAACCGAGTGTACAACCGGAGGAAAGAAAAGATGAACCTCAGCAGGATGGGGGCATAGCATTTATTCCGTTCTGTAGCACTTTATCGGGAAAGATAGGTCGAATGCTTCAAAAACATCAAGTGAAGACTCTCTTCCGCCGCGCGGTGTAGCCTTGCGGTCTAGGTCGTCTTGTTACGGTTCGTGCGGCTCCCACCCCCCCTCCCCCCTCCCTCTGGCATGGGTGTGTGTATTTTCCTTAGCGTAAGCTACTTTAAGTTAGATTAAGCAGTGTGTAAGCTTAGGGACCGATGACCTCAGCAGTTTCATCCCGTAAGACCTTACCACAAATTTACAATTTCCATATATGCAGCTGAATGTACGTACACAAACACATCATTGTGCGATACGTAGTTCAAAAGATATGACGTCGCAAACTCTGAGATGCGTGAAAAATGCTGCATCATGCATCTTTATTACTATGACAGTCCTAGAGTTAAGTAAATCCCTGATTTATGGCAGCGCTTTCGATAGCTTTCAACTGCGGAGCGCCAACAGCTGTAGACGAAAACAATAGCCATCAACAGAGTTATGAAGATGCGTTGCCATATATACATTTACAACATCGCTTTTTAGACACGCGATGCAGGCATCTATACACTATGCATATTTCTTTGTATAACTGTTTTTCAGGAGTATATGGAAATGAATTTTTTTCAATATTAAATCACAAACGCAATTCACTTTTTGTTTTTGATTCTAATAAAAAATTGGCCTAATTAATACGCGGGTAATCCCGCGTTCGTCAGGTAGTAGTAATATAAATTACATCGTCAATCACAATCTGTGCCAGGCAGTGCTACCTGTTGATTTAGCACGAATAAATGCACTACCTGGCACAGTTTATGACTGACGATGAAATTTAAATTACTATGTGGAAACAGTGACGGTTTGATGGATTTTGTAATTTGGTGCTAATGATTTTACAATATCTAATATGATGCTGTCAATGCTTTTATGGCTCTGATGATGCAGTATGAATCAAAACTGGTTGTTAAGTAAATAAATTTGTTCAATAGCTCTGGTCGGTTATCATGAAGTCCTTCAGCAGTGGCCATATTTGATTGGAGTTGTGCAGTCTGGCGAAACAAACCGTTACAGCTATTTTGTGTTTCAAGTGGGAAAGATTTCCTTCGTGAAAGTGGAGGATTAGAGAAGAGTTTGTTCAAATCAGAACTGTAAACATACCATTTTTCCTTCTCGTCATCTGCACTTCATGGACTTTTCCCCCGTTCCCGTTTCACAGTTGTCTCCAGCGTGTTCTTGTTTGTCTCGATCCGTTCTTCCTCCTGCACGTACGCCAACGCTGTCTTGGGAAATATGATATTTTCCACTCTTTGAAAGTGATCGGTCTTACTCCGTTAGATACTTAATGTTTTCTTATATAGTAATTTTACATTTAATTCTCTCCTAATGTCTCCATCTCATATCCTATCCATCCTCGTACTGCCTGTAACATTCCTCAAAAACCACATTTCAGCTGACTGTATTTTACTCAGTTGATTTTGAGCTGGCATCCAGGCTTCGCTGCCATAAAGCAATATTGGTAAAGCCGTTACTTTACATGACTTCATTTTCGTTTCTTTCCTAATTCAATTTTTAAAAGCTCTTTGAATGGCCCCACGTACAACATCAAATTTGATAACTTTTTGCTCAAATCGTTGTCGTCATAAAATCTTGCGCCACAGCCAGTTTAGTTAAAATTCGGTACTTGCTTTCTAGCGCAGTCTTTGATCAGAGTGGATCCTTTCCTCTAAAAGCCATATTTGTTTAATTAACAGAGGAAAAAAAACCATAGCAGCGCGGGATTAGCCGAGCGGTCTTGGGTGCTGCAGTCAGGGACTGTGCGGCTGGTTCCGGCGGAGGTTCGAGTCCTCCCTCGGGCATGGGTGTGTGTGTTTGTCCTTGGGATAATTTAGGTTAAGTAGTGTGTAAGTTTAGGGACTGATGACCTTAGCAGTTAAGTCCCATGTCCCATAAGATAAAAAAAAATCGTAAGATTTAAAAGATTGTTTACAAGATACTGCGTATCATTTGATTGAAGCGTTATTAGATCGTCAGCCAACACAAGAAACTGTAAACAGACACTGTTTGATAATTCGGTTCCTTGAGCTCCTTGCAATTTGCACTTTTTTAAAGCGTCGCCAGTGTATACAGAACCTGACAAGAAAAGTGAAACACCCAGAGGAAATGATCGGATGTCAATGTAACTTCGTAGACGTATTGGTATGGAAGTTATTAGAGTCATAATTCTCTGTAACAGAATGGCTTCCAGAGTGTACGTAGTATTCTTCGTTTTTAAGTATTTACGCGGCCTTGTAGGGTGTATAAGAATAGTAAATACCGTCAGACGTTGTGCGACCTCTGTGCAGGACACGGAGAGCCACGTTCTCGTGTGAGACAGCGTTATCAGCATCTGACAGAGTTTAAAAGTGGCTTCATCATGCTTCTCTATTTGGATGGCTGGTAGAATCGCGCAATCTAGATTTGTGAGGCATTAGAATGTGACAGTGGTCCGATGTTGGACTGCGTGGGAACGTGAGAGCAGGCGTACACGTCACAAAGGTTCCGGTCCACCACACCTGATCAACGATAAGGGAAGACCACCGCGTTATGCACCATCAACACCATAACCCTTTTACATCTCCACCTGTCATGCGAGAACAAGTAATAGAATCCATGCGTTTCATATCCCGCCATTGTCAAGAGACTAGGAACAGCCGGGATAGGGACCTGCCATAGCAAGGATAGTCTGGCGTGAATACCACAACAAAACGGCTACATTTGGAATGGTATCGTGACGGGGAAGCATGGACGGCTGATGCATGACGCCACACTGTGTTCGGCGACGAACTGCGGTTCTGCACTACTCCAAGTGACTTCCCCTGCATGGCGACAACCTAAGACGTTTCATTCTTCTAACTTTTTGGAGAGCCGCAATGGTGTTCCTGCTGGCGTCGTGGTATGGGATATTACATCCGTTATTCACGGTCGCTGTGGACCAGTGTACTTATCAGACCACCGCTCTGTCGGAGATGACGGCAACAGGAAGCGGGGAGATACAAATGAGTGTACGTGGCTTTCCCGTACACACTGTATCCACTCTGCAACTGGCTAGGATGTACACCTCCGCAGTGAATTCGATGGTGTGGTACAAAGCATTCAGCTGTCGGAGAAACTCGTGAAGCCTTTCATTCCCACATGGTCACACCACAAACGTGTCATCAATTGAAGAAAGCCTACCATGGGAGTTCAATCATCTGAATGACGTATTCAAGGAGATAAGATATTGTGGGAGACAAAGCAAATAAAATACGGCGAGGAGGAGGATAAGACAAATGCGTATCTACCGTCCAAAATGGTTCAAATGGCTCTGAGCACTATGGGACTTAACATCTGCGGTCATCAGTCCCCTAGAACTTAGAACTACTTAAACCTAACTAGCCTAAGGACATCACACACATCCATGCTCGAGGCAGGATTCGAACCTGCGACCGTAGCGGTCACGCGGTTCCAGACTGAAGCGCCTAGAACCGCACGGCCACACCGGCCGGCGTATCTACCGTACTCCGGCAAAAGTAGCAGCCGAAATCGGCAGAACCATTGCTCGACCTTAACATTAAGCGAATTTTTCCGTCCACCTCCGAAAATGCAAACACTGTCAGGTACGGTGAAAGGTGACTTGGGGCTCGGTAAACCGGGTGTCTACCGTGTTCCATGGCATACGTCGGGCAGACGTTATGGACAGTCTCAAAAAGGAACACAGCAACCAACCAACAAAATCTGTGGTTTGCAACAACCGCCCGCTAGTACTAGACTTCGGAGGAATATCCAAGCTTATGCCGTGAGTCAGTAGATGGCGGGATAAGTGGCGTACAGAATTACTGGTCACGCTTTCCCACCCGAGTTTTGCGATTATTGAGCCAGCCCGTCCTTAAATTGATTTAGTCAGCCGCCGCGTAGGAATTCTTCCTACTTGTTATGTGGTGATGCTCTCGTAGTTCTACGACACCTTTCAGAGCCGTACCAGCGTCGTCGTACTCTGAAAGTGGAACACTGCTGTCCATGTTTTACGTAAGGCAGCGGGAAAAAGTTTTTGCGCAAACAATTCTTATACAGGATGCCATTATGGAGTGTTTATTTAAGTAACACCGTGTGTCTAATCTCATGTTTGACCTATGGCAGCGCCATCTAGCGGGTCAACAATAGCTTCATCTGGTTTCCCCCTTAAAGCTAGACGAGCTTCGTTCTGTGTATATTTTTCATTCGATGCTTATTTCGTGAGATATTTGGCCCGGTCACTATCAATGGACCACCCTGTATACAGTACTTTTAAAGTATTCAACATACTGTACGACTTGGTCTAGTCACACAGGAGAGCATATTTCACAAAGCGATCAATAAATATAAAAGTAAGTACATAAGCCCTCTGTAATGAGCTAGACATTGAGCTGAGAAAGAAAGTTTTTGCTGAGTTATTGTACGAGACGGAAGATTATGAGTTAACGTCCCGCCCTCAGCGAAATTATTAGAGACGGACCACAGGCTCGGACTGTATGAAGAAGGACGAAAGAAATCGACCGTGTACTTTAATGTGAATCAACCTGTCATTTGCCTGAAGTGATTTAGCGAAATTACGGGAAACCTAATTCGGGATGACGTGGTTTGAACTGTCGCCCTCCCCAACCCGAGTACATCGTGCTAACCAGTGCGTATCCTCACTCACTCTCTTGTGTAAATGTCTGCGAAAGAAATTAAGTGTGAGGTGAAAAGACAAGGAAGTTTTATTATTACTTCCTTGAGTAACATCGTGTAATATAAGTAATAATGACTCAATAGCATTCGGTATTTTTAGGATATTCAAAGCAAAATTATTCTCTCCTTGTTAGACATGTGTCACTTTCGACGTGAATGTTCGCTGATACTGGAAGGAGCCGCGATTGGCTAACCCGGGCGTCTGTTGCTCGGTTCCTGTGCCTTCTCCTCAGCCACAGGCCGGCTGCCAGTATGTGTGTGTGTGTGTGTGTGTGTGCGTGTGTGTGTGTATGCGTGTGCCGCCCCCAGTGACGGTTAGTTAGGTCTCTGAGAGCGTGCCAGAGGCCTCGGTTCCACTCGGGGGACGCTACTGGAGCGCTCTTACAGCAGCCGAGGGAAAGCTACGTCTCTCGGCGCTCGCTATTATGTTCGCTGTTCACGTTTACTTGTTTCGGGATCTGGTCACCGGAGAAAGAAACCCTCATTTTGCCGTGTCTGGAGCCATTTCAAACAGAATTCTTCTTAAAACGTGAATAATGATTCAGTAAAATGATTGTGAGACATTGGTTTCGCGGAAAGGTGTAGACATCCTATACATTGGTTTACGTACTTCCATTATGAACATGAAAGCTGAACGGTACATACATGTGGCTATACAACAGTACTAGGTTGGCTTTAATTTTTCAAATCTGATTCTTTTCATGCTGCACGATAGAATGAGTCGCCTAAAATTTGGTCGCATTAGGAAAAGGAAAAGTGCCTCTTTGTTCCGAAATTAAAAAAAAAAAGAAATTGAAAAATCGCATAAAAATCTCATTTACTTTTTTATCTAAGAAACATATATTTAAATAAAAGCTTAATTTTTTCCAATTTAGCCATCAATACAGCTTTATAAATATAGGTTAATTCTTACAACAAAATAAAGCACCCAACAGTCGCTGTTAAACGAGAAATTGTATATAGACATCCGAGTGATCGAAATACTTAAGCGTTCGCGTGTGTGAAACGTTTTACACTATCTGTGTTCTCAAATCTGAGCAACAGTTAAACCTTGCATGGCGTTTGGTGAAATATGCACTTTTGTGATAGCAGTTAACAGTGCAATAAAAAATGCAGGTCGCAACGTAAAATACACTAAACTAATTCAGTTCTTAGGAAATTGAAATAGTCCTTTTTTCTTACATCTTTTATTGTTGTCGGGCACCTACACTAGAGGGAACTGTCGCCTTAATCAACATAGATCCCATCATAACGCAATTTATAATGAGAACAGCCCTCTGAGGATGGTCTTGTCACTTCGAAACCTGCAACGGTGTGCCGGCCGTGGTGGCCGAGCGGTTCTAGGCACTACAGGTTGGACTTAACTTCTGAGGTCATCAGCCCTCTAGAACTTAGAACTACTTAAACGTAACTAACCTAAGGATATCACACACATCAATGCCCGAGGCAGGATTCGAACCTGCGAGCGTAGCGCTCGCGCCGTTTCAGACTGTAGCGCCTAGAACCGCTCGGCGATTCCGGCTGGCAACCACTTACACCTGCTTCACAAATAATTAATTAATATATCCCGGGATGGACACCACAAACTGAAACCACTCACAAGATGCACTGGTAAAATTTTTCGTCTGTTGAGGCAAATCCTACTTCAGTTGTTACCATATTCTGATGACATCTGATGACATCTGATGGATAAAGCTTTGTACTGTATATTTTTGACTTGGTATTTTCAGTTGACTGTAATTTGTGGTACTCAGCTCCTCTTCACGAGGACGTGCGCAACCCATCGCAAACGTGGTTTCGTAGACGCTTGAAGTGGAAGTCAAGCTACACGTGAGAAATTAACACTGTTACTGGCACTCATATTTTGTGCGGAAGGTATCAGCTCCGCAAATATTCATTTATCCCTGAAATTATCCCAGGGCATATGATGGTTAATAATCCACAATACGGGACATGTTCTCGAGAGTCCATAATGCTTAACTATCCTTAAAATTGCAAAAAGTGTTAGAGGCCAATCTCGAAAAATATCAGTTTGGGTTATGGAGAAATGGAGGAACACTGGAGGTAAAACTGACCGCCCGAATTATCTTACAAGATGTGTTACAGAACGGCAAGACATTGTTTATAGCCTTTCTAGATTGAAAGGTTTTGACAATGTTGACCGAAACTATCAATTTTGGGAATAAACGGATATAACACAGGATGAGAAAAGACATTTACTACTAGTACAGCAGACAGACTGCATTTTAAGCCTCTAAGAACATGCAAGGACGTAAGAGTTGAGACAGGCCTCCAGTGTTAGTGAGTGCGTCCACTGAGCAAGAGGTAAAGAAACCAATACGAAATTCGGGAATGCTAATAAACTTCAGGGAGCACAAATTAAAAAAAAAAAAGAGATTTGTCGACAGCATTTCTGTTATAGGCAGCAAATTATTTGGAAAAGCAACTGAACGGAACGGATACTTACTTGAAAATATGTAATAAGACGACATCAACAAAAGTAAAACAAGGGTAATGGAATGTAGCCGAATTAAATCGGACGATACAGAGGGAACTAGATTAGAAAATGAGATACTTAAAGTAATAGATGCGTTTTCGTCTTTGGGCGCCGAATAACTGATAATGTCAGAAGTACAGAGGATGAAAAATGTATACCAGATAGTGGATATAGCCAGAACAGCATATCTGAAAAAGCGGAAATTTTTAACATCTGATATAAAACTAAGTGTTACGAAGCGTTTTCGGAAGATATTTCAAGTGTATCCACACACGGAACAGAAACGTGGACGGTAAGCAGTTCGAAAAGTAAGAGAAGCTTTTGAATTGTGTTACTACAGAAAAATGTTGAAAATTAGACGGGTGAAAGTAGTGCTGAATTGAAGTGGAGTACTTATGGCACAACTTGACTAATGGAAGGGAACGGTTGATAGGACACTTCTTGAGACGTCAAGAAATCGTCGTTTGGTAACGGTAGGGAACGGTTCGCTGGAGAGAGAAAAGGGGGGAGGGGCGGTGGGAGACTGCGTAGGGAGACTACGGGATGAATACAGAAGCAGGTTATAATGGATGTAGTTCACAGTAGTTATTCGGACATGGAGAGGCTTACAAAGGACATACTAAAGTGAAGAGTTGTATCTAACCAGTCTTCAGATTGAAAACTAAAACAGCGATAAACATGACGGCGACCATTTCGGAACAACTTTACGTTTATGAACCAAAAACTATTCAAACGTCCACTAGCGATCACGTCCGAAACCTACCTGTTCTTTAGCCGTTACTCCAACACGCGGCATTTCCATTCCCGCTTATATGAGAATCAGAGCATCAGGAGCGGAAAGCAGTACGACTATATGCTTAGAAACATCAGCCGATAACATTACACTATGGTAAAAACAAGCTGCTATGATAAACCACACGAGAAGTTCGCCTGTTCTTAAGTGACGCATAACGTGTCATACAGTTACTGCGTTACGTACCAGAGCGCTGGACGAAGAGACCTCGAATAACTTCGAAAGATATAATAAACGAAATAACGGAAGAAACAATTCAGCCTGTCCAGAAAATAAATTGACTGTAGCTACAATAAACAAGAAATTCAACATCTGGTCCTAGTGCCGGCAAGACAACGCGTAACGACGAAAGATAGAGGACGAGTCAAAAACCATTTTACATCATAACGTAAGAAAAGCTTAAAAGTGACGAGGACGATTTAACATCAGCTTTATCTGAAGCACCATAAAATATTTTTCCCATAGTCCATTTCAGTTTCTTAACCATATGAACGTAAGCAGTATTTATATGACTTCATTAACATAACTGATTACAGCGTTGCTGCTGCCCTTCCTGTAACGATATCGTTTGACTGGTTGTGGTAAACGCAGTGTACAACTTAAAATAAAAACCACAAATGCACAAGTTCAATGGAAATGTATCAGCAATAATCAAATCAAAAAATTATAGAGTGTCCATTAATTATAAAATCCTTAAGTCGTGCTACTCAGCTTTTATAAAATATTCAACGTAGGATTATACAGCCAACCGGTTGCACAAAACTGGTAGATACATTGACCAAGGTTTCAAAATTACTAAGGGTGTCTTCATTAGTAGGAAATTTTGATAAATCGGAAAACTACGTTGCTAAAAAGCAGAGGACCCACGTGGCAAAGACTAGAACGTTTTATTTCACTTTCGACTTGAGCATACTGGCTCTAAATTATGACCATTGCTTTTTAGCAACACAGTCTACGATTCATCAAAATTTCATTCTGATGAAAACACCTCTAGTAGGTTTCGAAAACTAGGTCAATGTATCCACCAGTTATGTGCAACCGGTTGGCTGTATAAGCCTATGTTGAAACTAGTGTACGGTTGCCGAGTAATAGCCATGTTTAAGACTGTTTTAGAAAAGACATTTTGACATAAACCGCCAAAATCTGCTAAAATTTCCATTATTCTACATCTTGTTTCGACATTGAATTAGTCGTCTGACAAAGTTTTAAGTTTTATTGTAATATGAACCACAAATTTAAAATACCAAATGGTATGCACGTATATAGCACTTGGATTGCAGGAGTATGGGACGACATCGTAAACCTCAAAATACAATTTGCCTTAAAAAAGTTAAAGATTGGTATGTGTTGACTTTAACGTTGATCTTAATGCAGAATAATAAAGCTTTTTAGCACTCTATGGCGATTTTGCTTCAAGAAATGTGAAGAATCTATTTTACAAATCTAATTTGTCAAGGTAACATGATGTGCAGACTCTTCTCGTACGGTTCGTGGGATTGTTGAGTCATTCACACAGAATAGTTCATCCACAAACAATGCTGATCAGTTAGAAACTGACACTTTTGTTAGAAAATGGCTCACCTTCTCCGTGCGTGACTAGCCATTTCAGAAAAGTAGATTAATTTCATCCTCTTGTTTACTGCGGTTGTTATACAGGTGGGCACATATCGCTGCTGGAGGCGTTTTCGCTGCTTCAGGGGTGTGGCGGGCGTTAAAACGGAAACGCCGGGAATTTATTTGCTCTGTCGATTCTTCAACTAACAGAACAGAATGTAAGTGTATGTGTGTTTAATTGCACAAATATTTGTACGATAATACATTGCAGCTAAGCAAATATTATTGATTAAAACGACTTTAAATTACCTTTTTATGTTTGTTTCAAAATGTAATCCGGATTACTTATAATGGACGTATAGATCCGAAATGCTTTTTAATTACTTTCCCTAACAACTAATACTTTAAGTTCCACAATCCGGTGTAATGTCAGCAGGTGGTCTGACTACGAGTCAGTAGCCGTGCACTTAGTGAGCGAGTTTAGAATCAGGAAAAATTCCTACAAGAGAACACCACAGACCACCCAGTTTATAACAGTATTGAGACTCCTGTAGCTACGTACGTGTTGCGGTATGTTGTTGATATATTCGGTAGAGCATGACAAAAGGCTGCCATACCAAGTCAATGACATAACCAGTGCATTCTGTAATTACACTATTTGAAAATGGCAGAGAATATGAAGTATCGCCAATATTCGAATGGATACATCAAATCTGGGTACGTGTTTCCACCCACACATGGACAACGTTCATTATGTCTTATTTCTGAGAAGTAGTTTTCAAGCGAGACTATAAACAATACCAGACCAAGTGATGACCTTGGACAGTTGCATTCCGAAACACTCACCAAAGTCTGAGAAACGCGACACTGTGGGCAAGTTAATCGCACTCTCAACGCTCACAAAGGCCTCCCTGTACTACCCACAGTAAAGGAAATAGTGTTACGCTCTGCCTGACTCATGTGCATGCAAGAAATTAATGCCTTTGAGCAATGCCGTACTTTAGTGAAGAATCTACAAGACTGCCTTTTACATCAAATACTTCATTGGAACTAGGAATAAAAATTTTTGAACATGAATAGATCTAAAGTTGCTTATAAGTCAGGTTAATAAATTACGATGATCTGGAGTGGCCTCGATGGTGATTCGTTGTTCCTGTGAGACTCATCAAACAGACTTTTGTGGTGAACTCTGGAAGCTATTTCTAGCCATTCGATACTCTCAACACTATTATGTGGATGTTTCCTTAATTTTCACTGCACTCAAGTAAGATATAACTACATTGACCTTTTCCACGAGTTAACACTGTGATGCTTAGCACCAGTTACCTGTAACACATACAAAAACTGTGAACTTATGCATCAGGTAGACAGCAGTTCAACATTTATGAAACTCATGTTATTGTACTGTGAAGTTGTATGGTACTCTTCTAACACGGACTCGTAGAATAGTTATACTTACGCTTCCAGCTCACTTTACTGTACGTTGACACGCACGGTAACTTTAAAATTTTTTCCCGGGCCAAAGTAATGATAAATCATTGTCCGAGAACCCAGGGCTCGTCGGAGAAAGGGCGCTTTGTAACAAGGTATTCGGCCCTGGTGGGGAGTAACTGCTGTTGACGAAACCGTTGTGGCCAGATACCTGAAACCGGCCGACTGTGGCATAGCGGTACAATATTTGCTCCATTGTCTGCCAAAACGGAAAGGTTAAAGGGACCAAAAGCTGCGACAGTTGAACAGAAAGCCGTGAAGCCAGAAACGAAGTGAAAGTGTAGTGTAAGGAAGTTGAATGGAGACAACGGTTTACGTCGAACAGATGAAAGTCAATATTGTATTCGCGGAATATATCTGAGATAATCCCGTCACTGTCTCACTTTTCGTTAAAATCTTGTTTTCTCTACCGCACAGTTTCATTACTGTACTCTCTTGCTCCCGACATTTCGGAGAGCTGTTTTTAGTTTTCAAAATCAGAACTGACTGTATTTCCACCGTCGCTTCCATCAATGGCATCTCTTCATAAAGCTCGCCCAAATCCTCGATAACCAGTTGCACAAGGCCTTACCTCCAGTCGCCTAGTTACTCTAAGACCGACAGACAACTAAATCACCTTATTAATGAGGCTTGCAGTAATCAGCGGTTGTTTTCCCCAAGTAACAAAAACTACATAGTTGCTACAGCAACTTGTGTATATATACGAAATTTATGTTTAGGGGGATCTACACATAAGACAGAAAGAAAATATGCTGGAACCATTTTGCCATTAATTAGATCACTTGGAAAATTTGAATTTTCTGAACTTGGTGAGATAACTTTGTCTTCGGAGTCTTTCGAGGCGGCATGACTGGATAAAATCTTATCGGTTTTCAAGCCGCGTCGATTCCAATAAAATCCTCGAGCTTTTGGTGGATGAGCTAGCCATCGAAAGCTCGAGGACTTTATTGGAATTGACGCGACTTAAAAACCGGGAAGATTTTATCCTTACCTTCAGTTTTTAGTGCTGATAACCTTCAAGTTATCAGCCGATAAGGTGTGGGACTATACTACCTACAGAAGGTAATCTGTTAGTTTAAATTGCCATTATTTATTAGTAACGAAAGTTTAACAACAGAACTGTACAACATCACACAGAGATGATACATGAATGAAGAGGAACATAATTATTAACCCAGAATCCTTACGAAATTACTGACACAACTCCTCATCATTCTCGTGTGTGGGGGCCGCAAGGAGGAACCAGTAAGGGAAATGAATTTAAAAGTACCTCTTCTGATATGTAGAGTCACAAGGCTTGTATATTCTGGCAGCACGAAGTGACATCTGCATCGTGCATCACTATATTAACACTACAAAATGAGTTAAGTAATGCATGCAAAAGGAAACCAACACTGCCGAGTCGGCATTTCATGATCACTTTTTTCAAAGTAAGGAAATGGGTACGATCAACTACGCTGTGCACGAAATCTGTGCAAAAAATTATAGAATTAACTGAAGTTAAAATGAATACAATGCACTCCTCGAGACTGTTGTTTCAGAATATTACCTGCATGAGCCTATGATTTCATTTCGTCGAGCAGCACTTTCCTCTGCAGAATCAATGCCACATTTCTGTGTCTCCATTCTTTCGAATCGAATGCTAGGATACGTCACGTCTAATTTCTTCTGCGACCAACAGCAGACCTAGCATGACCAATAATGTTTCCACTTCCTTCCTGAGCAAGAAAACGATTATGTTCGTTTGATAGCCAATCATGTACCAAGAACAGTTGTTCTGCCAAATGGACGCGAGGTTGTTTTCAGTTTACGTCCCCTCTACATTAATTTTCGATATCAGCCAATGAGACAGAGAAGCCGAATATCTGACCTCTCCTCCTAGGAAACTCAAGTTGAAGAGCACGACGTACAGCTAGAGAGAGAGAATAAGATATGGCGCAAGACAGTACATATGCTCCTGACCGACTCTCTGATGCCTCATTGTCTCAGAATTTTACGTTACTTTAGAAAATATTCTGTTGTTAGGCTTGCGTGGGACCCTGGAAAGCTAAGATGGCCGAGCGGTTCCAGGCGCTTCAGTCTGGAACCGCGCGACCGCTACGGTCGCAGGTTCGAATCCTGCCTCGGGCATGGATGTGTGTGATGTCCTTAGGTTAGTTGGGCTTAAGTAGTTCTAAGTTATAGTGGACTGATGACCTCAGATGTTAAGTCCCATAGTGCTCAGAGCCATTTGAACCATTTGATCCTGGAAAGAACTCTTCTCCTTCCACTTGCTAATTCAAGTGGCGTCTGAATATCTACTGAGAACACATATTTCCCCAAATCCGCCCTGCTCGTCGCGCCCGGACGCAGTGCTCGTGACGAACCCATTATTACACAAGCAGCATAGGCGTCACTGCCACTGAGGCTTCAGCACTGCGACACCAGAAAGCCAAATGTCTGAAGTAGAGTCGTCCGACCTACACAGTACACGTAGCTTTGCTCCTATTGTCTGCGAGACTTCCCGTAATGCGACCGCAGCCCTAGAGGGGCCCCGACTGTACAGAACGTACCCGAGGAGGAAGGGAGCAGTCTTGTTTGACATATGCGCTCTCCCTTCACTAGCACCCTGCACAGCCGTGGCTTCAAGCAAAGAGGCTAAAATCACCTGTGAGATTCTTGTTGTCTTATACTGAATGGTCAGAAGTGTCCATGATTTGGCCTTAACGTAAGATGCACCTACAATTAGGAAGCGGTCTTAAGCGGGGTACTACCTGTCGTCCTCCTGCAATTCCTATTGATATACGTTATTTTCTTGTCCACTCCCATCGTATTAGCGGGGCGGGGGACAGAAATCAAGCTATAAACTGAAATAAATGTTGATTTTAATGAAATTATCTAGCCATCAATTGGAAGTAGCTTTTTCGTATACCGTATGATTCCAGAAGCAACGTACGATGTTGTATTTATGAAAAGGAAACGTTCCTAGCAAAAATCTGGAAAATTCCTTGAAGGATATACACCAAATTTTTCACGATAGACTAATAAGCGTTCGCACTGAAAAATCCTGCATATTTTTTGTCATATTCGTTATATACACTGATCAGCCAGAACATTATGATCACTGACCAGTCCAGGCGATAGCAGCGGCACCTGACGAGGAATGACTGCTAGTCACACTCATGCACGGTTCATGAATTATCAGTGAATGTGCTGTCCGTGCCTGTATTGGGAAGACGCGCGATCTGTCTGAGTTTGACAGAGGGTAGATTATGATGGCCCGGAGGCTCGGCACGAGCATATCGGAAACTGCACGACTTGTCGGGTATTCGAGTAGTAGTAGTGATGAAGCGTCAACACGAGGCGAAAACAAGTTGAAACCACGTCCTGACATCGTTGGGTTGGGCGCCCACTCCTCATTACGGATGCCAGATGTCGTAGGCTGGACAGACTGGTAAAACAGGACAGGTGGCGAACTGTTACGGAATTAACATCAGACTTGAATGCTGGGTGGGGTACAAGTGTATCTGAACAATACTGCACCGAACATTCCTAACGATGGGCCACCGCAGCCGACGACCCATGGATGTGCCAATGTTAGCACCACGACATCAGCAACCGCGACTGAAATGGGCTCGCGACCACCGGCAGTGGACGTTGTCCCAGTGGGCAGAGCTTTGCACGGTCTGATGAATCCCAATACCTTCATCACGCCAATGGGAGGGCTCGAATCCGTCGTCTTCCAGGAGAACAGCTCCTTAATAGCTATACTTTGAAACGGAGACAAGATGACGGCCTCCCCATTATGCTCTGGGCAACATTCACGTACGCATCCATAGGTCCAGTAGACCTCGTGTAGCGCACCATGACGGCCAAGGGGTATCGTATGCTGGTTGCAGACGACGTATATCCTCCCATGACAATCGTGTTTCCCAACTGAACTGGCATTTTTCAGAAAGACAATGCGCCATGTCACCAGGCCAAGAGTGTGATGAAGCGGTTCGAGGAACAGAATGGTGAGTAACAATTAATATGCTCGGCCCCCAATTTACCAGATCTGAATCCGATCATATATATTTGCGATGTGATTGAACGTAGCGTCAGAGTTCATTGTCCACCTCCACGGAGTTTAAGGGAACAAGGTGACTTGTGTGTGCAGATGTGCTACCAACTCCCTCCAGTGTCCTACCAAGACCTCATTGCTTCCCTGCCACGACGCGTCGCCGCTGATATCCGTACCAAAGGTTGACATACCGGCTATTAGGTGGTCATATATTCTCTCTGATCAGTACACAATACATATACAATAGTAGTAATAATAATAATAATAATAATATTAATACTATAAAGTCGTCATTTGAGGAAACTTTGCTAGCACAAATTTCGAAATGTTCTTGACCGCTTTACTTCAAATATCTATGTATTACTTTAATAAACTGTTGGATTGACACAGGCTATATATTTTAGAATATACTGTATATAAATGTATGCAACATACACGTAGGAAATTTCGAGAAGACCAGTTTACTTCAAATTTTCGCGAGACACTAATAAATTTCTAATGTACAAATGTAATGTAAAGAGGAAAGGCCTTAGCAAAAAATCCCGTTTAGTTCTTATACGATTCACGACAAATTTCTGCTAGATGCTCCGATAAAAATTCATACTGACGAAGGCTATACACTTTTTAAACAACAGTTTGCTGTTTTTCTGTTGAAACCGATTGCGAGAAAGGATGTTTCGTGCCCTGTTTTGCTGTGCTGTAATATTATGCGGTTAGGTTAACCTTTTTTACGGGTAGTTTTAACTACGACGGCAAGGCATTTAACCCTGCAGTGCGTCGTGTCCATTGCAGTGGGCAGCTGTTACGGGTTGTATCTACGCCGTTTTCAATCTGCAAATGCACCTGGTCCGTTGCAGCGGCCACTACCTACTGGTGCTGTGCCCCGAATGCATTTGTAACCCCATGACTGATTGAAAGTTCCCAATAAGCGATCATTACTAGATGTCTCCAGCAGTGAAAATGGTGTACTACAGGGTTAACTCATCAGACAAATGGTTTCTTTCATTCTATTTCCCTCTTTACGGATAATTTTGAACAAATATTGTATGACTACAATGTGCTGTTTTACACTCCTGGAAATGGAAAAAAGAACACATTGACACCGGTGTGTCAGACCCACCATACTTGCTCCGGACACTGCGAGAGGGCTGTACAAGCAATGATCACACGCACGGCACAGCGGACACACCAGGAACCGCGGTGTTGGCCGTCGAATGGCGCTAGCTGCGCAGCATTTGTGCACCTCCGCCGTCAGTGTCAGCCAGTTTGCCGTGGCATACGGAGCTCCATCGCAGTCTTTAACACTGGTAGCATGCCGCGACAGCGTGGACGTGAACCGTATGTGCAGCTGACGGACTTTGAGCGAGGGCGTATAGTGGGCATGCGGGAGGCCGGGTGGACATACCGCCGAATTGCTCAACACGTGGGGCGTGAGGTCTCCACAGTACATCGATGTTGTCGCCAGTGGTCGGCGGAAGGTGCACGTGCCCGTCGACCTGGGACCGGACCGCAGCGACGCACGGATGCACGCCAAGACCGTAGGATCCTACGCAGTGCCGTAGGGGACCGCACCGCCACTTCCCACCGAATTAGGGACACTGTTGCTCCTGGGATATCGGCGAGGACCATTCGCAACCGTCTCCATGAAGCTGGGCTACGGTCCCGCACACCGTTAGGCCGTCTTCCGCTCACGCCCCAACATCGTGCAGCCCGCCTCCAGTGGTGTCACGACAGGCGTGAATGGAGGGACGAATGGAGACGTGTCGTCTTCAGCGATGAGAGTCGCTTCTGCCTTGGTGCCAATGATGGTCGTATGCGTATTTGGCGCCGTGCAGGTGAGCGCCACAATCAGGACTGCATACGACCGAGGCACACAGGGCCAACACCCGGCATCATGGTGTGGAGAGCGATCTCCTACTCTGGCCGTACACCACTGGTGATCGTCGAGGGGACACTGAATAGTGCACGGTACATCCAAACCGTCATCGAACCCATCGTTCTACCATTCCTAGACCGGCAAGGGAACTTGCTGTTCCAACAGGACAATGCACGTCCGCATGTATCCCGTGCCACCCAACGTGCTCTAGAAGGTGTAAGTCAACTAACCTGGCCAGCAAGATCTCCGGATCTGTCCCCCATTGAGCATGTTTGGGACTGGATGAAGCGTCGTCTCACGCGGTCTGCACGTCCAGCACGAACGCTGGTCCAACTGAGGCGCCAGGTGGAAATGGCATGGCAAGCCGTTCCACAGGACTACATCCAGCATCTCTACGATCGTCTCCATGGGAGAATAGCAGCCTGCATTGCTGCGAAAGGTGGATATACACTGTACTAGTGCCGACATTGTGCATGCTCTGTTGCCTGTGTCTATGTGCCTGTAGTTCTGTCAGTGTGATCATGTGATGTATCTGACCCCAGGAATGTGTCAATAAAGTTTCCCCTTCCTGGGACAATGAATTCACGGTGTTCTTATTTCAATTTCCAGGAGTGTAGTTTCTTCCTTGCAGTTGGTTTTAAGAGAAAATAGGAAAGTGGTTTTCTGGCTTAATGACTTATGATTAGGAATCTATTACTGAATTTGAATATTCCGAAACGTTGTAATTCTACCTGTTCGCAGAATAAACCTGTGCAAAATACTCACAGTGAAGTTTCCGTCACAGTTGCAGATGCTGGAGAAGTATGTCTCATAACTCGTGTACAATCACGCCAACCATTCTTCCATCCACTTTAAGCGACTTCATATCCCTTTCAATGTTTCGTTTCGAACTACAATAAACAATGCTCAGGGTCAGAGAGTGGGTGAAGGAGGAGATGGACATGGGGGGAATCTGTAATGGAAATAGGGATGGGAAGGTGCACAGAAAGAAAAGGAAGACATGGAAAGAAACATGTAGGAGGGCGGTATGGTCAGAGAGAAGCGGAAAGTGGTTATGGACAGAGAGTCGTGGTAGGAGGAGTAGATAGACAAAGCGAGGGATCAGAAGGAGATAAGAATTTAAATACTATACCAATTAACGTTTGTCAGTTGAGAAGCATTTACGGGTTCGCTAGTCTGCTGAATAATTTATAATCAGAATTCTCTGAAAAGTCCTCCACCACCTTTATGTCTGCCTCTGTGTAAAAGCCCATCTCAGGAACTAGTGTAGGGATTTGTAACTGTTTTCACTAATAGGCTGATTCACGAGGAATGTTTGTGTACATAATTCATAAACGTTGCACGGAAATTGACTGAACTACCGTAAATTAAAGTCTCTCCCCACGTTTTTTTGTCTGTATGTGAAGGCTAACCTCAGGAACTGATGCAGGCGTTTTGAGACGGTTTTCACTTACAGATAGGCTGATTCACGAGGAAGCTTTGTGTGTATAACTTATTACCTCTATGACAGGTAAGTTGTCCAGCCGTAGATACTCAGTACTACCTGTGGTATCATACTGAATATGTATACTGGTAGTTAGTATAGACGGCTAGCAAGGTAATCCTTGAAAAAAATGAACCCTTTCAAATGGACCCTTACACCTGGATTTTTACAGCCATGGCAAGGTTTGGGCACGATTTTGTAATCGAGTTTGCGATAATATTACCATTTATTTCTGTCTTGGGTGCCACAGTTGAAAATTCTGCGAAAAACTAGTTGTCACATCTGCCTTCCAGTCTCCGTCTGACACTTCATGCCTTACTCGATCTAGTATGCTTTACTGTTTTGGAAGGTTATTAAGTTAATACGTTGCTTCAGTTACAAGCAAATTTTCAGAATCGTCGTAGCTGTACGATTATAAAACAACGAAATTAGCTAGTGTGATATATACTCTTGAGAAACTAAAGTGCAAGACAGCTGCTCTGCTAGAGAGAGAGAGAGAGAGAGAGGGAGAGAGAGAGTGAGAGAGAGAGAGAGCGGTGAATGGAATATTTCAGCGTGCCGCGTGTAAAGCACATCGTCATTCCTTTTCCAAGCCCTCGAAATAACAACCAGTCGCAGGAGAAGCAAGAATTCCGACACCGTCGCTGTAGATCGATAGTGATTGCGATGGATGTTGTGTTTTCAATGATGGGTCGGGGCAGATGGACCACAGTGTAACAACCGACTCCCTAATTCATTTCTGGACAATAACCTGTCAACAACCGCACCACGGTGGATAATCACCTTGCTGTGTGGTATACAAGCAACTGTATCCATAGAGTACCTCCACCTATTGCATGTCATTGAGCCCACAGGGAATCATTCGTGTAGGAACACCGATATTGGACACTTTTATCATGGAAACAAGATCGCCCGCACGGACAAGTTACGGTAGGCGTTGGTATCCGACGTTAGCAGGATACGAATACTTCGAAATCTACATTAGCAGATGTATCAAAGGACTGATAAGGCAACGGAGGTGCTTTCGTCCGTCAGATGTTGAAACTACTAAAAACTAGTAGACTTCCCTGTTTCTTTGAGCTAATCTGCTTTTTATTCCTTCTTGCTTCGTACGCCACGCGTTATTTTGCTTCCAAGGTAGCAGAATTCATTTACTTTATGGTAAAAAATTTTCTTACTTCAGCTACTCCTCGTTACTTTCGCTTTTCTTCAGTTCACTGCCAGTTCATTGTCTGTGCTCACTAGACAGTCCATTCCCTTCAGCCGGTCCTGCAATTATACCTCACTTTCACTGAGGTTAACAACAGAGTAATAACGAGTTCGAATGCCACTGCAGTATAATAAGGATGAAGCAAGCCAAGCAAACCACCGAAACTCGTGTGTACCAAAGCACTCAGTTAAATTAACATAACCAGTAGTGAAGCGTTTCTTAACAGAAGTTTTGGTGTTGTTTTACACATACGTTTCGTGCAAACTACTCCTTGTCCTTCTAAGCCAGGAAAAAGGAAGATTAGTTTGCAGAGTTCCGTCGGCGACATGACAAAAATATTAAAGGGATCTACAGTGTTCTGTCAAAGGAACCATCGAAAATCTAATTCCGGATCGCTGGGCGGGTGATGGAGCTCCGCTTCTCATTTTTATCTACGTATCTACATCTAGAGCGTCATTCACTGATGATGTTATAAACTTCCAGGGACTATGGATAAATCTAAATGTATCAGTGTGAGGTAAGAGATCCTGCTCCGGAAACGACAGAGTCACCAGTTACAAGTGAGACTCATTCGGTTACCTCTGATAGCGAAATAAATGTACCGATAATGTTGTTTCTAAGACTTTAGGGTAAACAACTTTCAGAGGTGGCAGTATGGACCAGAACATACTTAGTGATCTTCGCTACTGTGAAACACAACTCTTCATCTGTACAAGTGACCATATGTCCTTTGCTATGCACTTTAACGCCCATGTTTAGTCGACAGTTTTTTATTGCTCTGGTCCATAATACGACCGACTCGGTCGTTTGACCAGGTTCCTAATTTCGAGGTAATACGTGTACCCTTCTCCATCACCCCTAAGAGCTTGTAACATCATCACGGGAGGCGCACTGTATATCTATTCTTTTCGAACCGTTATGAAGTGCATGGCTGAGAATACTTATCGCCGCAGCAGTTGTTGACGTGTGGAGCTCGGTAAGAATGATTGCCTGAACGCCCCTGTGAGAGCTGCAATTAGTCTTGGTTCAAATGGCACTGAGCAGTATGGGACTTAACATCTGAGGTCATCAGTCCCCTGGAACTTAGAACTACTTAAACTAACCTAAGGACACCATACACATCCATTCCCGACCATATACAACCATGCCCGAGGCAGGATTCGAGCCTGCGACCGTAGTGGTCGTGCGGTTCTACAATGAAGCGCCTGGAACTGCTCGGCCACAGCGGTCGGCTACAATTAGTCAACTCCTGTCTTCACCATCTCTGCGAGAACGATATTAGGGAGTTGTACTTTATTCCTCACTTAAAGATGGTTCTTAAGAATTTGTAATTAGTTTATTAGAGAATACTTTGAGGCAGTCTTCAAGTACCTGCCGCTTCAATTATTTGATCATCTACGTCACACTCTCCCATGGGTCAAATAAATCTGGGGCCATTCGTGCTGCCCCCTTGTATGACCTCAGTATCGTCTGACAGTCCTTGCGAACGCGAGTCCAATGCTTAAGCTACTTCGCTCAGTTTCTGAGGTGGTCACTCGTGGAAGGTCAGTAATTCGCTCCCTTGGTCCGACGTCACGTACTCCTCATCACGCAGCCGCGCAAACTTTTCTTGTTACGCTGGTGTGGCGTGGTATCGCAGCACGTTTGCGTCTTGGCAGTTGTCGGGAACTTTCATTCGCTCTGAGTGTGGCCATCCACAGTTCCGACACGCGTGGCCCGAATGACTGCTGCAGCGGCTAGCTTTCGAACGCGCCAGGATGGCGTTCGCTTTGTTCGCACGGCGTAAACAGCGAGTTTCGCAGTTTAAACTGCACGGGCTGGTTTTTAATGTGCAGCACTCATCAGATAAAAGTTAATAGCGCAGTGAAATGACCCGCTCTTTTTCCTTTTTTATCTTTTTTTCTTTTTTTGCGCCCTCTACAGTATTTGTAACAGTCTGCTGGGTGAGTGCGCAGTTTCGAGTGAATCATGTTGCCTGTGAGGCTTTCAAAAAAAGTCGCGAGCGGAGCATTCGAATACATTTGGACGAAATACTTTAATCTTGCTGTAATAACCGCATAAACGGGGAAAGTGTTTATTCAGTTTTCAGCTCTGAGCATACGAGCACATGTCGCTAATAACCGTACAGCGCGCCCCTATTAAAGTTTTAACGAGATATTTCGAGACAAAATATGTGTCGCGTCTCTGAATAGCACACAACTTTCTAGAAACAAGTTAAGTACCTCCTAAGTAAGTGTATTTCAAACAAGTAACCACAGGATTCTCCGTATATTCCAAACTGTTGTAAGAATAGTGCAATCATAACGTCAAACCATTTGCACATGCCTTCTATCAGTGCAATTATAACGACTTTATTAGTAAATAACCAACTTTTCTCGTATACCTTACGCTGAAATAATACGCACTCCTAGCACTTTCTGACAACATATTAAAGATTAAGAACTACAGTTTTCATATGGGAATGCAGTCAAAAGTAAACCAATAGTTCATTATATGTCCTTTCTTCCAGCTTAATAAGTTAATTATACAGTAGCTACACAAATTAATTGCATTTTCTCTGACTGAGAAAGTTAATTAACGTAATAATTTTACTAATAATACACTGCACAGGCATGGTTATTATTCTGATTCTGCAGATATGATCTCTATGTTTATTGAGATATGTATCTGCAATGAAGGAAATACGTTTTAGCCGTTGGTCTTCCCTAGTTACAGCTAACTGATGGTAAAATATTCCTTAACTTTGAAGAGGTCTGAAGTAACATCATCTGTCAGTTGATGTCACAGATTCTCGCCTACAACAAGTAATTTATTCACACTTTTTCTTTTAATAAGTTAGTAGTATGTCTCCTAAAATCATAAACGAATAGCTAGAGACACTCGAAATAATTTCCGGTGAAGTTACAGTATTCTCTCTTTTGGCGTTTCGTGAAAATACGTTAAGATGCAAATACAGCCTCGCGAACTCTGTACGACTGACAGTAAGCTTCATGCGATTACTATCCCAATCAGTAAATAATCTAAAATTCCTAGACAACTTGGAATAAAAGTAAACAGTGCGTCACACGGTAATTGAACCCAGTTTTAATGGCTCTGAGCACTATGGGACTTAACAGCTGTGGTCATCAGTCCCCTAGAACTTAGAACTACTTAAGCCTAACTAACCTAAGGACATCACACACATCCATGCCCGAGGCAGGATTCGAACCTGCGACCGTAGCAGTCGCACGGTTCCGGACTGCGCGCCTAGAGAACTCAGTTTACGGCATATTATTTGTAGTCTGAATCTCACGTTATCATTTTCCTCTTGACAGATGACGGCCTTGAACAGCTCAAAATTTATAACCAGTGACATTTATTTCGTAATTTCACACTGAACTAACAGTCACAGTACAGTTACATTCAGGAACGGAATACGGTAGTTAACGAAAATGTCTGAGGATCCAACGCCAAGTAGTCGTGCACAATAACGAAGTCCTCCAACAAAGTAAACCAGTACGTATGCAAGTTCAGATGCGACGAAAGGTTTATACGATCGGTTCAGGCGATGTCGGTAGCTGTTAGCAGGTCCGAGGTGTGCTTATGCAGCCATACTAGTTCCTATTTCCTGACTGAGCAACGGTTGAGGGCAATCCTCGACATGTTGGGAGCAGCTCCTGGTGCGTTCTGCGAAGTTTTGCGAGCGCCTCCTAGTACGGGCAGCTGTGCTCTGTAGGTATCGATGTTTCAGCTGGAGCTTGAGGTGCCGTTACACCGGGATGCAACAGTTCCATGTATTGCTCCTGCGATGTAGCAACCGAGACATCGTGCTGGTTGTATAATGTTCACTGTCGGTAAGTGACGCCCATCTGCGTGGTATTTGCGTGTTCAGGATGGCTACCACCGGGCTTACTTCTGTTATCTCCAGCTTATGCTATGGAGAACCTGAACGTGGATTTCATCTATTTCCGTAACTCACACACGTACGTGGTTCAATATTAATATCCTTCTCATACGAGAGTATTTAGGTAACACAGTCAATTACATATGAAAATAATTGGAAATGGAGACAAGTTACAGTAACAGTCAGCTTTCCGACCAGAAATCAAAAATCTTGCACGCAATAACAACGTACCATCGAAACGAAAAACGTAACTAGTAAAATTTACTACATAAATATCTTGCGAAACGTTTTGAGGTGTAATAGCTTATCTACAGGTACATGTTATCTAAGTCTAGGTTCTTGCCCGTCTGAGTGGGATGCTGAAACGGACCATATAATACGAGTGAACTAACTTCCGAATGGTTACAATTTATAGAGCATTGTTATGTAAGGAAACATCTGCCTGAAAAATCTGTTGTTGTTGTGGTCTTCAGTCCTGAGACTGTTTTAATGCAGCTCTATCCGGTGCAAGCTTCTGCATCTCCCAGTACCTACTGCATCCTACATACTTCTGATCTGTTTAGTGTATTCATCTCTTGGTCTCCCTCTACGATTTTTACCCTTCACGCTGCCTTCCAGTACTAAACGGGTGATCCTTTGATGCTTCAGAATATGTTCTACCAAGCGATCCCTTCTTCTAGTCAAGTTGTGCCTCAAATTTCTCTTCTCCCCGATTCTATTCAGTACCTCCTCATTAGTTACGTGATCTACCAACCTAATCTTCTTCAACTTCATCTGAAGAATCTACTACTTGCAAAAGAAAACATCTATCAGAGAACATCTACTTATTAAAACTTTCCTTCACTTGACATAGGTCAAGAATTAACGATCTGTTTTTCTATTACAACAAAAAAAAGTGTTGTTAGAGCAATGTTTTCTAAAGAAGCAACCAGAATCCACTTGTGTGGTTCCTGAAAAATTCAAGACGTTACAAAAGTATATAGTCTGTGTTCAGTAGTGTAATATTGTAGTTAGAAAATTAGTTCTGTGTACACAGATGTCATGATAGGGCTACGTCCGCAGCCTCTCCACAGCGTCGTGCATTAATTTAAATTTACCTCATAACAGTACGAAAATTCTATAAAAGCACACATACTACACATTATTAAAAACACAATACACCAGTAACAGACAAGTCTCTCAGTTTGCTGAAGTAGAACAGAACTGAACATTTTTATTGTTACTTTTATCAGTATTACAGCCTGATAGATATTTATATACGTAGATGTTATAGGAAAAGATAACAATACTCAAAACAGAAAACACCCTGTCTCACAGCCGCTTCCTTTTGAAAGCTAAGCGCGGTACTGTGACGAGTATATTATATACTTCCTGTTGATCTGACGATGGCAAACCGCCGAAACCAGTAACGTGTGAAGTACGAAGATGAACGTATTTGAGAGATTCTAAATAATCCGCAAGTCTATAATGAAATAACTCTTTGCCTTTAGAGGCCCTTTCAGGCGGTTCTGAATTTTTTTCTTTTTTCTGCGAGGTCCTTGGGGCTACTACTCTTGTGGAAGGAGTTAATAATGATAATAATAAAAATAATAATGTGCCACACACATAGGTCTCCATGCATAAACTAAGACATTTCTTTCTGTGTACAAATACTGTGCACATTGATGTAATTAGGTTTGTACCTTTTGACGGAGTAAAAGAAGTTGGATATAGTATATCTGAAAATGTAAAGTTTGCCTAGCGCTATTTGGTGCACCAGAAAACTATGTCTTACACATAGGCATACATCATCCATAATTGCATATTGTCTTTGAGTGTATCTTTGGCAGAAGTTTTGGATTACGACTTCAGTTTTGCCGTTACGATTAGATTACTTGCGGTTCGCACATGATACGAAATTGTCGTATAGAGTAAAGACGGATACTTCGTGCTCAAGTTAGTGTGTATATGGATCTTTAACATGTGTCACTGCTCGTTCGTTTGTATACGATACAGAGCTTACTGTTATTCATGTTTAGCTTCATATGTGCATTGATTCATTGATTTGTGTGCCACATCTCGTGCTACATGATGCGTGCTGTTAATGTACATGTAAGTAATGGACGATAAGTTATGCCCGAGTTAAGACTATCTCATCATTATGTTTTGAGTTTGGTTCAAATGACTCTGAGCACTATGGGACTTAACATCTGAGGTCATCAGTCCCCCTATAACTTAGAACTAATTAAACCTAACCAACCTAAGGACATCACACACATTCATGCCAGAGGCAGGATTCGAATCTGCGACCGTAGCAGTCGCGCGGTTCCAGAATGAAGCGCCTAGAACCGCTTGGCCACACCGGCCGGCGTTTCGAGTTTTATAGATTGCGTACAAGTGATGTGTTACTCTTCTGTGTTGGTATATTCTCTTTAGGTGTTTGATAATTACATGGTAGTCAAAAAATTGACCAATAGCTTCAAAAGAGAAAAATGCATGCAGCGTACAACGGACAATGTTTTCTCTTACGAAATATGTGGAGGCTATGGAACTGCACATAAACAGGATTTCTAGGATCAAGATCAGCTCATTACGACGAGCAACTACGCGAAGTCTGGCCTGAAGGAAGTAGGGTATAGGAATAGCAGCAGTGCGCATCAGATATGGATCACATAACACTCCTTTTGCATTGAGTGCGAGGCCCCGCTGCTCATTGACCTTCTGGAACACGACACCACAATCAACGCACAGTAGTATGTGGATACTTTGCAAAACTTGAGGCGCGTCATCAAGTCCCAGGACATACTGTTGCAGGATAACGTCAGCTCAAATGTTGCCACGGCTGTTTCGACTACGCTGCAGAAGTTTCGGTAGAAAGTCCTTACACATTCGCCATGCAATCCCGATCTTTCCATATTTCTGGAGCCCTGAAAAATTCGTGGGGATTTGCTTCGGACAAAGATGTGCACGTCTGGGTCCAATCATAGTTCTGTAGGCAACCTCAAACATTTTTCCATTGACTAGCTATGTTGTCTCACAGTGGTATAAATCCATTAACAGTCACGGCTATCACTTCTGAAATAGTAAACCGTTTACTTACTTCTTTCCATTTCGTTTTCATTTCAGTGTCCATTATACATCGGAGTTAACAGCAATTGGTTATTTAAGCCGTTATTATGTAAACCCCATTTTATTAGTTCATATATAATACTAATAATGTTATTACACTGAGCGAGGTGGCGCAGTGGCTAGCACACTAGACTCGCATTCGTGAGGACGACTGTTCAAACCCGCGTCCGGCCATGTTGATTCATGTTTTCCATGAATCTCCTAAATCGCTTCAGGCAAATGCCGGGATCTCTCCTTTCAAAGGGCACGGCGACTTCCTTCCCCAATACGATGGGGCCGATGACCTCACTGTTTGGTACCCTCCCCAAATCAACTATCCAATATTATTACGGTGCCATATAACTCCTACAAAATAGAACTTGGAAGAAAAATGAGACGAACGGAGGAAATAAAGAGAATATAACTGTAATTTCAATTTTAAAATATTGTCATTTAACTTCTTCTAATCTTTGAGTGATAAGATACAAATGAGGAACACCTTTGAAACAAACTGCTAGATCAAATAATGTCTTGAAGAGTAAAGCATATATCTGGTTAAGATGTTATTTGTGAAAACACAGAAAAGAGAAGACATATAACTGTATGAGACCGCTGTAGCAATGCTCACCATTCTTCCATCCGTACTCAAAACAGAAGTTTGTGGAAAGGTACCATGAGCCGTAAAGAAATTTGAACGAGGACTTCAGAGTCACCCGAGATCAGATCGAGATATTTTCATTTGGAGTGTATCTGTGTGTGTGCATGTCCGTGTATTTTTGTGTTTGTGCGTGTGTATGATGAATGTTATCTGGAGGGACTCTATGAGAAACAGTTTCGTACTTTTCGGCCATAGTAATATAGATCCGACGTACAACGGGTAAGCTTTTTCTCGATGAAAATTTCTATTTGTGATATGAAATAGGCGTACTATTGTACTCTGTAAAATATAAATATGTAGAATTAATTCAACGTTTTAACTAAGATCTCCGGATGACAGGAACGCCATTTCACTTTATTCACAAAATTTGAAACACATCAGATAAAAGCCCATGTATTAGAAAAAGGTTCTTGAAATACCCGTTAGAACCGCTCCATCCAAAGGTATCGATAAAAGTAAACAGGAGAAACACTAAAACCGCGACCTTCCACTTCATGTTTTCAGAGGTGCCATGTGTAGCTAGTGTAGGCTTGTGTCTAGAAGATAAGTGCCTTTTAACAATATTTATTTCGTGGCATGCATCAATGACACTTATAATCCTGGAATATAAGATCCTTCCATTCAGATTTTTTGCTGATACCTTCACTAACTAATCGAATATTTATACATTGCCTTTTATCCAAGTGTTTACTGAACTCCCACTTCCCACTATGGCGTCCAAATTACCAAGGTATGTAGCTAGTTATTCTCTGGAGCTTTAATGACCAATATTGGAAACGATATGGTATTATAAAATTACAAAATTGTAAGAGTCGTTATACGTTAAGTTTCAGATGTTTAAGGAGCTGATAACGCAGCCAGTTTTTGTAATAATACGTTCGAGGAAATACCATAAATGGGAAATAATTTTAATGTTAAAATTAAACAAAATGGCAAAATAATTTGGTGATATATGACGCTAGACAAAACATTAGTAAAGAGAAAATCAAATAATTCATGTGTAGGAAGACGTAAAACAACTACAGATAATATGTTTGCAATGTGAGTGGAGAGAAATTAATTCATATCTTCATAATGGTCCTATTTTTCACGATATTGCCGTATACGTTTTTGAATAAGATTCTTGCATTGTGCAACCAAATAAGTAGCAATTAATGAAAGGCATAACGGAATGAACATGATTAAAGGACTGGTTAATATATTGTAAAAAACTATGTAAATGTTACTTGCTTAGATAACAGAGCTCAAATACAGGAAGCAAAATTTTCAAAATAAATCCGGGAAGAGATACACTGAGGTGACAAAGTCCTGGAATAGCGATATGCACATACACAAATGGTCGTCGTATCGCGTACACAGAGTATAAATAGCCAGTTCATCGGCATAGCTGACGTTTGTACTCTGGCGATTCATGAGAAAAGGTTTCCGACGTCATATATATATATATATATATATATATATATATATATATATATATATATGGAGCTGTTGGTCAGTTTCGACTACCATGTCATCATCAAGCACCTATAAAGAGAACATACCAATATAGAAGGGTAATATATCACTTGTATACAACCTATCGAACTCGAAACATTATGATGAGAGAGTCTTAATTCGGGCATAACTTATTATCCATTACTTAAATATACATTAACAGATTAACAGTACGTAGCACGAGATGTGGTGGCCCCATAACGCTGTGGGTTCTGTATGCATGGAACAGACTGTGTCCTCTGGTCCAACAGAACTGATCACAGACCATTTGCAGCCATTCATGGATTTCATGTTCCCAAACAACAATGGAATTTTTATGGGTGACAATGCGGCACGTCAGTGGGTCACAATTGTTCCACAACTGGTTCTAAGAACATTCTGGATAATACGAGCGAATGATTTGGCCACCCAGATCAGCCGACATGAATCCTATCGAACATCCGTGAGATACAAGCCAGAGGTCAGTACGTATACAATATCCTGTACTAGCAAAACTTTAGGCTATGGATCAATTAATTCCCAACCTAGAGCCCACCTTTCCACCCATCCGCCCTCTCTTCAGAGCTTTACAGTAGAATTCAGTTTGCCCTCTTAATGTTTTAATGGCACTGAGGATCGTTTTGACTTCTCAATTTGCCAAATCAGTCCTTACGTAGACGACCTGAAATCCCTATTTCTTGATTGTAATTCATGACTCAAATCCTTTGAATTACAGGCCCTTATCACTAATCTCGATTTTCACTAGGGTTTTGGAACATATACTATATTCGAACATTATGAAGTACCTCGTAGAAAACGATTTATTGACACATACTCAGAAAATATCGTTCTTGTGAAACACAACTAGCTCTTTATACTCATGAAGTACTGAGTGTTATCGACGGGGGATGTCAAATTGATTCCATAGTTTTAGATTTCCACAAGGCTTTCGACACCGTTCCTCACAAGCGTCTTCTAACCAAACTGCGTGCCTATGGAATATCGCCTCAGTTGTGCAACTGGATTCGTGATTTCCTGTCAGAAAGGTCACAGTTCGTAGTAATAGAGGGAAAGTCATCGAGCATAACGGAAGTAATATCCGGCGTGTTATATCCGGGAGTGTTATAGGCCATCTATTGTTCCTCAGCTATATTAACGATATAGGTGACGATCTCAGTAGCAGTCTTAGATGGTTTGCAGATTATGCTGTCATTTAAAGTCTTATTCTGTCATCAGATGACCGAAACAAAGTGCAAAATGATCTAGATATCTGTATGGTGTGAAAAGTGGCAATTTACACTGAATAAAGAAAAGTATGAACCATTCACATGAGTACAAAAAGAAATCCACTAAATTTCGATTATGCGATAAGTCACACAAATCGGAAGGCTGTAAATTCAACTAAATACTTAGGTATTACAATTACAAATAACCTAAATTGGAACGATCACATATATAATGTTGTGGGTAGAGCAAACCAAAGACTGTGATTCATTTTCAGAACATTTACCAGGTTGAATAGGTCTACTAAAGAGACTGCTTACACCAAGCTTGTCCGCCTACTCTAGAGTTTTGCTGTGCGGTGTTGGATTCTCATAAGGTAGGACTGATAGATGGCATCCAAAAAGTAAAAAGAAGGGCGGATCGTTTAGTGTTATCGCGAAATAGGGGAGACAGTGCCACAGACATAACACATGAATTGGAGTGGCAATAATTAAAGCAAAGGCGTTTTTCGTTGCGACGCAATCTTCTCATGAAATTTCAATCACCATTTATCTCCTCCGATTGCGAAAACATTCTGTTGGCATCCACCTACATAGGGAGAAATGATCATCACGATAAAATAAGAGAAATCAGGGCTCGCACAGAAAAATTAAGTGCTCGTTTTTCCCGCGCGCCGTTCGAGAATGGAACGGTAGAGAGACAGTTTGAAGGTGGTTCATTGAATCCTCTGGCGAGCACTTTATTGTGAAAAGCAGAGTAATCACGTAGATGTAGAGTTAATTGATTTATATACCTGTGTTGCTATCTTCTCCTTAATATTTTTGTACATCCTTCTGTCATCGAACAAATAAAGTTTTTCTTGCTTTACCCAAGATTCCTTCGGAGTTGCCTTCCTCGTAGTAATATCCGTTTTTCCAGCTTCTTTTGTTTCCTTCATGAGAGATGATAATTCGTCTATTGCGGTATCGGTTATCGCAATATCTACAGCCTTAGAGATCTTCAAACGCACACCGATATTCCTCAGTACTTCAGTCTCACAGTTCTTTCCTCACTGATTCTTCTATAAGAGTGTATTAAATTGGAGCTTCGTCTTTATTATTACTAAATCTTTATCTGAATTTTAATCTGCACCTGAGTACGCCTCGTAGCTTACCATGTGATTTCATAACCTTCGTCTTATCATGATGTAATCCATCTCTATCTTTCCATAGGTTGAGGCCTTTCCTAAGTATAGCTCCTCGTCTTGTGATTTTTGAACAGTGTAATCGCTATTAGTAGTTTGCATTTCTTGTAGAACTCACAAGCAGAGGCTCCCAGCGGTGCGATAGACTTTTTGAAGTCATCTTAGGTCAAGATATTACATTCTGCAAACCATTCGCTTGATGGCCCATAGCTTGCGTTAATTGACGAGAAGAGAATTTCAGAATTTTACGTGATGTTCTGCATATTTAAAATAATGGTGCTTTATAAACTTGTTACGTAACGTAAAGATTATAGTAGTAATCACATCTACAAGAGGTTCTGACTTCGAATCTCATTAAATGCTTAGAAAGCTCATATTTTTAATTTTTTATCGCTATGGTATTTTTTCTGCTCCTTTGTCACGTCATTTTAATTACCGTATTAACTCTTTCAGTTGCTCTCAGTTTTAATTACCATCATTCGTTTTCCACTGGAAATCCTCGTCCATGTGATCTTGTTGATTGGGATGTATTAACGTCGATTTAATTTCCTCCGTTTCGTCATGCTATACTTTCGTTCATACTATTAAATTCGTTACTTATATTTCTTGTTTTGCTTGAATTTCGGTGTTCCCATAATCCCTGCATATTTTTATTCATTGTGCAATACGCATTTATGTTTTAAATGCTCGTATGATAATTCCTATCCAAGAAAATGTACATCGTGTGGCGAAAATTACATTTTTGTCACCACTATATTTATAAATAGATTAGACTGTCTTTTGTTTTTTTAACCACTAGAAGTAAATTTTCAAGTGTTTAAGTATTATGACAGATAAATAAAAATATTTGAATAGTTAATTTCACATGCACAAGGATTCCAACTGGATAAAGAATGATGAAATTTAAATAAGACAGCAATTGAAAAGTTAACACGGTGATTACAATGACATGACAAAGAAATAGAAATAAAATAATACGTTTAAACTAATTAACTGATTAAAAATAAATATTAATATCTTTCCGATAAAGATTTAAAATTAAAATATTGGAAAGAACTTAATGAGATTCAAGCCCAAAACCTTGAGCATATAACGCTAGTTCTATAACCGTTACGCTACACAACCAGTTTGTAAACCGCTACATTTTAAAGAACTAGCGAGCTCATCACACAAACTTCCGAAATATTTTTTCGTCAGTTACTTGCAAACGGTGGTCCGCCATGGTGAATGATGATGTATTTACCTTAACAGAGATCACCATACAGATGATCTCAAACAATCAATGCCACTGCTAGGGTCCTCTCCTTGTCAGTCCTTCTCATCTCTCATTGTTATTACCAGGCCTATTTTGTTCGCTAACTCATTAATCTCTTCTAATCGCTACTACAGTTTTAGAATCTCCCATGATTATCAGAATTTTATCCTCTTTTACAAGCCGTATTACCCATTCGGTGACCTCATATAACGTAAGAAATATCGCCAAATACGGCGTGGAACTGCAAAACGACGTAATCTAAAACGCTCTGCTTGTGACGTAAAATTAGATCTTTTGTCTCCCTGCACGGAGTGAAGTGGTTGGCGTACTGGACTCACAAACAGGTGGTCGACATTTCAAACCCGTGTCCGAATTCCCTGACTTAGGTTTTCTGTGCATTTCCTAAAACCCTCCAGGCCAAATCCGTGACGGTTCATGAGAAAGGGCATCGCCAATTTCCTTCCTTAACCTCGAAAACATCCGAGCTGCACTGTCTTGGCCACGTTCCTCCCCGTGATGCAAAAAATTTGTCCATCTGATTCTGCCCTTCACGCTCGGGAATCCTCAGCAACACGAAATTCTGCACTAGACTTCACAGAAAGCATGCAGCCCAGCCTCTGCGTTCACTTTCGCATTCCTGCTTAAAGAGCACCAATGACGGCCAACGCTGTGTACAGAGGCCACGGAGGACCGCGTCGCATCCTCGCGGTCCACTCAGCTTCTCTCCGAGGCGCCTGCCCCACAACCAGCAGCAGCAGCAGCAGCAGGCGGGCCAGTGTAAATTTATTCGCTTAGTGGCGCCGCCGTCGAGTCGGCCGGCTTCCGCACAGTTTCGTTTGCATATAAAGCGCCGCTGCGGCCCCGCCACGGCCGCCACACAGAGAGTCCACCGCAGCGCACGGGGTGCTTCCGGGCCGTTATTTTCAATCTGGCGCCGCCTATTAAATTTATTTCGGCAGTGCTTTGCAGTCTTTCATGTCCGGCCCTCGGTCTTGCCACGCTGGCGCCACCTCTGCGTGCCGATGAGATGCGCTGCGCTCCTTTTGGCACTGCGCCCGCATAACTCTGCCGCCGTGCGCGGAGGTCTGCGCGAAGGAGGTCTAAACGCCGTCGTACACTAATGCGCCACAGCGGACTAAAGAAAAAGAGAAGCTAGGCTTCCTGCATCGTCCCAGGATATTCAGTAAGCAACGTAATGCACTTTAACTTCAGGCCGTATTTATCGCATTCCAGTAAACACACCATTTTCTTTGCTTTCTAGAATGTTTTTAAACACAATTTCCTACCGCGCCCAAAGCAGTTTTTGACTTCTGCTGTCACATTGCAGCTCCCCCACTTTTACTTCACTTTGTATCTTCTCGACAATTTCATGTTCCTCCCCGAACTACTTCCCCGTAAGTACCAAAAAGATAAAACTCCGAAGGGGCAATATCTGTTCTGTTCAGTTCGTTGAAAGAAATTATTAGTAGGAGTACCGAACGCGAAAGCTTTTTCGAAAATGCAGTTTTTTCTAAAGATCGTTTTGGAGTATTCTTCACACTAAACAACTAAAATCACGTAATCCATACATCTCCTCCTAAACCACTGGATCGATTTCAGCAGACCTTGGTACACACATCACGTATTGTCCGCAAAGAACCACTGTGGCGTTAAGAACCACTTATCTTTCACGGCGGGAGGGCGGGAGTAGGACTGAAATAGAAGCGCAGCTCACGACAGACAAATAGCCAGATATTCAATCAGTATTCGAGAATGTGAGGACTTAGTGGCTAGAAACAACTTTAGTTATAACTTAAAACCATTATGAGACTTATGTGATGAAATGAAACACCCTACAGCCATCCTTACGATGTTATTTATTATATGGCTACAACTTTCAGTGCCTCGGTACACCATCAGTTGGTAGTTGATTGTTGGAGACACAACATCGTTGTTGCCGGCCGGGGTGGCCGAGCGGTTCTAAGCGCTACAGTATGGAACAGCGCGACCGCTACGGTCGCAGGTTCGAATCCTGCCACGGGCATGGATGATGTCCCTAGGTTAGTTATGTTTAAGCAGTTCTAAGTTCTAGGGGACTGATGACCTTAGAAGTTAAGTCCCATAGTGCTCGGAGCCATTTGAACCATTTTGAACCACAACATCGTTGTTACTCATAGTCTTCGAAAACCAGTTCGTAGATGTTGGCCACTGATGATGTGGCATGTCGTACACTGACCAGACGTTCGATATAGAAGAGAGCCGGAGTATGGAGCATAGGCGTCACACACGCATACAACAGCTGATAAAATAATATGCAATAAATCAACACGTAGATTTTGCTGTGGAGTTCCTGCTACTGAGACAGCGTTATTAAGGAAGCAGTTAAGTTTAAATTAGCAAGTTACCTATAAACTACGAAGGAGGTTTTTTCTAAATGTCTGCTTGGAATCAAGCTCCCTCCCTGCTCTGACAACAGATGGGAAGAGTTAATGCTACTTGTTCATCCATTGGCAGTAATAGTCGCTATAGGAAACTTCGGTCACCCCCCACTGCGTGGTGGCACTAATCGTTTACCGTTTGTTTGCTGCCTCCTTTATCCACCGTATTATGCTTCATGATTCTGCCAGGGATTTAAATTCCCCTGGCACACCACTCTCTCGCTGCATTTATGTCTTGAAAATGACGGTCACCTGTAAAAATGTTGGAAGTTGTCGAAGACTGTGCCCTGCTGCATTACCGTTAGTTGTCCGTCCCATGTAGCTGAGTGGTTAGCCGGCATGATAGCGCAGCGTGCTCGGTCAGAGAGCTGGTTGGCCCCTGTAATAAAAAAAATGAGTGAAAGGATCAACAGCTAACTTGAATGGATGTCATATGGCGTCCGAAACGACTAAATACAACGATCAATAAAGAACAAAATGAGAAAAAAAAGAAAAACAAAAGTGGCCAGCGTGACAAAAGTCAATCCTAAGGGCCCGGGTTCGATTCCCGGCTGGGTCGGAGACTTTCTCCGCTCGGGGGCTGGGGTTGTGTTGTCCTAATCATCATCATTTCGTCCCCCTGGACGCGCAAGTCGCCGAAGTGGCGTCAAACCGAAAGACTTGCACCCGGCGAACGGTCTACCCGACGTGAGGCCCTAGTCACACGACATTTACATTTTTACCGTTAGTTGCTTTGGAAGGGGGGAATGATTGGTTGAAACCTTGGAGCAGAACAATTTGGAAGACAGTGCTGATTGGTTGGAGCCCTGGAGAAGAACACTTGGACGAAAGATGCTCATTTGGAACCTTGGAGAGGTTTCACTAGCAGTTGCTACTTCCATATGTAGCCCTGCGAGTGTGTTCCACTGCCACTTGGCCCAAATCCTGCAGCTGAGATCGTCGCATTTCTTTCCATTCAAATGATCCGATATGCGTGGGCGTAAAATACAGAAACGTAATTACAAAAGATTTAATTGGCTTGTAGTAATCAAAATGAAACCTGAGAAGTGCTTTTAGACTTCAAGAAGAATGTATCAATTCGAATTCCGAAGAAAAAAGGGGCCGACAGGTGTGAATGTTACTGTACCACCAGGTTCATAAGTCGTGACTGCAAAATCCTGACGAATTATTCGCAGAATAATGGCAAAACTGATAGAAGCTGACATCGAGGAAGATCACTTAGGTTTCTCGAATAATGTAAGAACACGCGAGGAAATAATTAAACCTCTCACATACGTATTAATAGGCTTATATAAAGCTTCCGACACTGTTGACTGTATACATTCCTTGAAATTCCCGAGGTACCAAAGATAAAATACAGTAAGTGAAAAGTTATCTACGGTTCGAAGAAAAAGCAGAATGGACTCATAAGTGTCGAAGAAATGAAGGAGAAGCGGTAGTTGAGAAGGGAGTAAGACAGAATTGCTATCTGCCATCGATGTTATCCCATCTGATCGTTGATAAAACAGCAAAGGGGACAGAGGAGTTAGTTGAAAAGGGTTATGAAGTTCAGGGAGAAGCGTCTGAAAACTATGATGTGTCACGTTCCTTGTAGTGGCCATTTTCGCAGCAGCTGTATATAAATTACAGTTGTTTCAAAGAAATGCCTTTTGCAAGCTGCACATTGAAATTTTTATTTTTATTTATGCACGCAGACGCGTTTCGCCTTTTTTACAAGGCATCTTCAGTGGGTGTCAGGTAACTTCTAATTCACTGCATCTAAGCAAACTGGTTTTTCTCATCTCGCAACCAGGTGGACGTCTTACAGTTCACTTTCAGTTCACGGTTTTCGTTACACATCACTGTAACTGCCATATGCAACGAAAGCAGTGAACTGAAAGTGAACTGTAAGCCGTCCACCTGGTTGCCAGATGAGAAAAAGCAGTTTGCTTAGATGCAGTGAATTAGAATTAACTGACACCCACTGAAGATGCCTTGTAAAAAAAGGCGAAACGCGTCTGGGTGCATAAATAAAAATAAACATTTCTACTTGCGGCATGCAAGAGGCATTTCTTTGAAACAACTGTAGTTTACTATGACGTATGTAGATGACATTGTAATTTTCTCTGAGACGCCAAAGAACTCTAAAGAGTACCTGAACGGGTGGACAGTCTCTTGCAAAGAAGGTATATGATAAACAACAACTGGAGTAAAATTGGGATAACAGAAAGCATTCGAATTAAATCAGACGGTGGTGAGAGAGTTGGATAAGAAATGAGACACTATACGCATTCGATAAACTTTGCTAATTTTTCAGCAGTTACTGACGATGGGTGATGTACGTGGGATGAAAAATGCAGACACGTAACAGCAAAGAAGGCCTTTCTGAAAAAGTGTAATTTGCTAACATGAAATGTAGAGAACAAAAGGTTTTGAAACGTGATGCTACAGAATAATATGAAAAATTAGATTGAATAACTACAGGGTGGGACAAATAAAGGTGCCCTGAACGAGTGGCTATCATTGGGCGTGAATGTATGCGTCTAACCGCACCGAGTGACGCGCTCACCACGTGTAGGCCGCCACGTGATCGACACCGGTTCAGAGCGTAGTGCGGGCTGTGTCAGTGTTCGTGGAGCAGTGCAAATGGAGCAGCGAGTGTTCGTTGTGGACAATTACGTGACAACAAAGTCATCGAAAGGACGTGGTCAGTTGTTTGCTGAGAAGTTAAAAGGTGTCAAAGTGCCAGCAAAGAGGGCCATGCAACGCTTAGTCAGAAGATGGCGTCTGTCAGGATGTGTTTTGAAAAAGTCAAAAAACTTTCCGAAACATGCCCGCACACTAGATAATGCTTCAGAGTTCTACTAAATCTACTCGACGCCTGTCGCAAGAAACTGGCATAAAACGCCGAAAATGTGGACAAATACTCCACCTGGACCTACACATGCATCCCACCGAGTGTCTGTTGTTCATGCATTAAAAGGAGCAGATGTTCCTCACAGTCTCCAGTTTTATGAGTGACTGTTCACTGAGATAACAGGGAATGGCTTGGACATGGATCTGTTCTTTATGTCTGATGAAGCCTGTTTTCACCTGAGTGGTTATGTCATCTCACAGAATCACGGGTTCCCGGCAGCGGAAAAACCGCATAACTTCCACTGAACACCACTGCGTGATCAGAAGATTGGGGTTTGGTGAGCAGTGTCTGCACGCAGCATTATTGGTCCCATCTTCTTTTATCAGACGCTGCCTTCGGCGCTTTACATTGCCAACACTTTGAAATAATTTGTGGCAGCGTAACCGTCGGAGGAAAATCCCTAGAGTTACTTCCAACAGTATGGAGCAACTCTCCATACAACCGGCAGAACGTAGCAGCACATTTACACATCTTCATGCCTGGCAGAGCTATTAACAGAGATCGCAGACCTAGCTGGCCACCCTCGTCACTTGATCTGTCAAAGTGCGATTACTCTGCACGGTGAGCCCACAAGCCTAAGCTGTGTCTCATCAGCGCTCATAATCTTCAAGAACTCCAGCAAAAAATTTCGGATGAGGCTGCAGCAGGTCCAATAGTCCAGCTTCGTCCCGCCTTCAGCGACTTGCTGACCACGGTCCGAAAGTGCCAAGAGATGAATGGTGGTCACTGTCAATATCTGCATTAGTCAGGTTAGTATTCCTTTGCTCTGGTGTATCTCTTTGTACCCTGGAACTCTGTTCTCCGGGCCACTTTTATTTGCCCCACTCTGTAATAAGACAGGGCAGAATCAAAATCAGGAATAAATAAATTCAGTGTGCAACTTGACTAGAAAATAGGACACATCCGGAGGCATAAGGAAATCGACTATATGGTAATGGACGAAACTGTTGGGCGCGTAAATTGTAGAAGGTACTCAAGGTTTGAAAATAACGTTCAAGTTGAAATAGATGTATGTAGCAGTCGCTGTGCAGAGGTAAGAGACTTGCACAGGATGGACATGTTTGGAGAGCTGCGTCAAACCAGCCATTCGACTAAATAGCACAACAACAAGGAGTCTCATTGTGCAGTTCATTAAATTAGAATCGGTAACATAACATTCTGACGCCTAATCACTTCGGAGGTAGGCTGGGAACCAAAACAATCGATTCAGTCGGTTGTTGGATAATAATGGACTGATTCGGTTGTAGTTTTATCTATCGGTTGAATTACTCATTCATTCTTTTGTGCGAGAACGGTCTACGGGAACAATCAAATGAAAACAGTCGACTCAGTTCGCCCATTCAGTTCTGAACGGAAACACTCGATCGCTCTGTCATTGTCAAATCATTACCGCTGACTGCTCTCTGTTACAGGGATGGCAGTTTTCGGTTATATCGGTTTTTTCAGCGTCACTTTAACCTGACTGTTGAAACAGCTAAAAATAAACTGTTTCCGAAATAACCTATTTTCGGTTTTTTTATTTCCTTTTCTTCCTGTAATAAACGTAGATAGTGAACAAAGACTGAAAAACTTTAAATCTTTCAGTTTAAAGGAATACAGACTCAGAATATTAAATTAATTAGGGAAATGAAAGGAAATTTAGACCGTCTACAGTTCGCTGCTTTTCTCTAATAGTGATAAGTGGTTGACTGTTACAAAGAATCGACAGTATTCTCCTACTGATTCGACTGTTTTTAAGACTTTGCCCAAAATTCATGTTTTAATCGTGGAACGTATCACTGTTCGGACAAAACGAATAGTCTGTCCTAAAGGATGGAAGCTGAGGCTTAAGAACACTATTTTTCGTGTCAGTTAGTCTGTTTTCAAGGACTAGAAGCAGTTAAGGGCACGTTAGGTAGTCACAAGGTCAGCTGCTTACTATTTTATTGGGAACTATGAATGAACCGTTAAGTTTCAAGTTTTCTCCTTATATTATAACAAGTTGTTTTGTCTAATGCCGTTTTTCATCTTTTAAAGCAAATGGAGCATTGTACTTGATTGATAATGCACCTTGTGAAATATTTCCATTTGTACTACGACGGACTTTCGACGATGATAGTGATAATTTACCTTATAGACCAGATGGGACAAGTCTTTCACACTGCATATAGATGTGTACCATCCAGTATAGGTAAAATATTGTCTCGGAATACTGTACCAATTCTTATGACATTGTATGTTACTCGTTTCTCTCGGCATTTTTATTGACATAGTGCTGATCGTTTTTTCCATTTTCTTTAACAACGTACTGTTTCAAAGCAATGCAAATTTTACAAATAAAAATTACTCGTTCTGTAGGAAAGGTTTATTTAAAAGGAAAAATTTTAATACTTCTGCTATAGCTAACTGATATTTCGGTTTCTCATACTGTTATTAATAAAAAATAAAAGCACCTGGTACAACCGAGACCAAACAAATACCGGGTATTGAGAGCTAAAATTCCGGTATTAGTTTTAGCCCATCGGTTTTAACCGGTAGGTTTTTACCATGCCTAGTCTGCTATCGCCTGTTGTCGTTGTTATTCCCGTTCCGATATTTGCATTTTACTGACTGTCAATAAGTAGCTTTCAGTTCGGTTGTTCGTCCACGTTTATGAAAAGACATTTCTTAATAGTGAGTTCTGTATCTGGATTACAATGCTGAAACGTTCAGTCGTGTAGGAATGTAAGAAATCATATGACTAAATGCCCGCCCGGCTAGCCGCTCGGTCTAACGTGCTGCTTCCTGAGCGGGAAGTTGTGCTGGTCCCCGGTACAAATCCGCGGGGTAGGTAAGTGTCGAGGTCCGGTGCGCTGGCCAGCTTGTGGATGGTTTTTAAGTCGGTTTTCCATCTACCTCGGAGAATGCGTACACCATCATTATTCTACCACGCAAACATTTGAGGTTACAGTCTACTGGTATGAGATGTTCCCGGGGGTGTCCACTGGGGGCCGAACCGCACAATATCCCTGGGTTCGGTGTGGGGCGGCGGTGGGGTGGGTGGACTGCTATGGGTTGTTGTGGGCCTGTGAACCACTGAGGGCTATGGCGAGACGAAGCCTCTCCGTCGTTTCTAGGTCCCCAGTTTAATACACACAATACACAATGCAATACAATACAATACGAGTCGATAAGGAGTGATCCTGAAGATAAATTCAATGCTCAATGCAGTATGTCCAAGAATGTTTCATACCATGAGACTATATTAATTAAAGAAACTCAAGGAAAATAAAAAAAGATCCCAAAAATTTCGCGCTTGAAAATAATTCCGACAAGTAACAGTATATGTTTAAAAAGGAAATGATTAAGTCAGCAAACAACTGAAAATGTATCTTACATATTTTCTCTTCACGTCACCTTAACAATCACCGAAACAGAACTAAAACCAGGGGGAGGAGAGAAACAGAGCTCCAAAAATTAAAATAAAAAAATAATTATTCATTTATTTAGACTTAAATTTATAATGTAGCACTAGTTATTAACATTTAACGCTAACAAAAATCTATATTTAATGCCAGAAGTACGAAGAATTTATATTTATTATAATAAATACGTAAATTTCGAAAATACTTCATTTTTAAAAATATACTTCTTTTTCACCTCTCCTTAAAATGACATTATTAGCCTCTGAAAAAGCTGGTAACCCTTGTCAATGTTCATGTATAGCCGAAAAGACTGAAAAGATATGGAAATAATATCAGTGAAACCCGCAGATTGAGTGAAAACATATAAATACGAGGGAGGATCGGAAAGTAATACACAATCATTTTTTTCTCCCCTGGTATTGCAGCCTGAATGTTAAAATTTCACGACTTTGCGCCACAGAGTGTATCCTGTTTCCATGCCAAGTTCTAGTGAGAGAAGCCTGAACCACGAAACAAACATGTCGCGGTTGTTACTGTCGTCAACTTGTCGAGAGCTGCGAAGTGCAGTTCGATATTTGTAGGCCATAGGGCATAAACCGAGTTCATAGGAACATGCTTAGCGTGAATGGAGACGACTGTATGGACTGTACCAGTGCCTTCAGGCAATGTGCATTCTTCCAAGAGAACCCTGTGAACTTTAGTCATTCACCACGCTCTGGGCGGCCGGTAACGGCTACAACCCTCAGAATTTCGGAGCCATTAAAGCAGCAATTTTGAACCACCAGCGTGTGCAACTACGACCCATGTTGCAGCAGTTTAACACTTACTGTGATGCGGTGTACGATATTGTTCATGAGACACTGAAGTTTCGGAAAGGTAGTGCTCGCTGGGTGCCTAAGAACCTGACAGACAACTACAAGGGCCAGTGAATGATGACAAACTAGGAACACTTAAGGTGTTACGTCGCAGAAGAGCATGACTTGTTGAGAGGAATTTTCACTGGTGGTGGGTAGTGGGCTTATCATTACACGTACGAAACCAAGCAGGTTTCTATGGGACTGGTTCTCCCATACGAAAAAGATTCTAAGTGACTCAGTATGCTAAAAAAAACTGCTTGTGACAGCGTTCTGGGATGCGATGTGTTACTGGTGGACTTTCTGAACACGGGACCATTGTGAATGGTGCGCCTACGTTAAAACTTTGGTTAAGCTGCCTCGTGCACTTCATGACAGACGCCATAACATTAATGATGACGTTGTCAAACTTCTTCAAAATGATTTTCGCCCCCATGTTCCTGCTCCTGTTCTTGAGGATATAGCAAACTTCCGGTGACAGGTGCTCCAGCATCCACCATATAGTCTCGACCTTGCACCGTCGGACTTTCATGTGTTTGGTCCCACGAAGGAATTCCTGGTCGGCCAACGCTTTGCGACGGATGCGGAAGCGGAATCAGCAGTCGGAGGATAGCTGTACTCCAGTCAAACGGATATCTATGAACAGTACATACTGAAGCTGATAACACGATGGATGAAACGTGCTAAGAACGTTGGTAACAATGTAGAAAAGTACGTAAAACGTAAGTTCATTAGTGACTTCTTTCTTTTATTTTTTTGTTTTTTGTTTTTTTGTTACCTATCAAACTTTCCAGTAGTAGAATTGACGTGTGTTACTTCCCGATATTCTCTCATAACTGATGTTACCACCACAGACTTTTGTCAACTGGTTGTTTCACGTTAATTAAAACTGCTGAAACCCAGTGAATGAGTGGAAACATACTCACATAGTTGACGTGGCCGCAGAGACTAGGCGCTGCTGCTACGGTCGCAGGTTCGAATCCTGCCTCGGGCTTGGATGTGTGTGATGTCCTTAGGTTAGTCAGGTTTCACTAGTTCTAAGTCTAGGCAACTGATGACATGAGATGTTAAGTCCCATAGTGCTCGTAGCCATTTGAACCGAGACTAGTTTCATTCGGTTGTTTCAGTCAACTGAAAAACCGACTGAACGAAAAAGCAATCGACTTGCCAACTGGTTGTCAAAACCAGATGGTCTTCCCATCAATTTTTGGGATCCAGTGGCGCGGCCAGTGTTAGGGTGCCAGGAGGCGGACGGCAGGGCCTTGGCTCGCCTAGGGCTGGCCGCTCCGCGTCCTTGGCTGCCGCTGCGGCCCTTGACTTCCGAGGCAGTCTTCGGCCACGCGTGCGCCGCACGTGTCGCGGCCTGGAGGGACCTTGAGGGCTGGAACGGGAGCGGCCGCTCTCCCACTTCATTACACCAGGCCTGGCCGCCAGATAGCTCGCCCCGCTGCTCCGGCTTCTGCACCACTGCGCCTTCTCGCGCCCGGGGCGACCTGGTAATTAGAGGACAAAGGCTGCTGCCGTAAAGACCACACGCCGTGTTATATCTGCAGGGGCCATTGGACTATCTCATTTCACTTGCAACTCGCCTGCATGCGTCAGTCTTCCACGCTACACTGAGTATAGTCGGTCACATTGAAAATATTTATTTCCTGGACATTAGTCTGCCACTAATTCTAACTGGGTAGGAGGTCTAAATAAACAATTCAGCAGATAGTTTTGGTAGATGGTCAACGACCTTGCCACACCCGTTCCCCTCACAGCACCGATTCTAAGAGCTGTTGGGCTTGGCTAGAACTTGGATGGGTGACCGTCCGGGTCCATCGAGAGCTGTTGGCAAGTGGGGGGCAATCTGCTCTTGTGAGGAGCTACTTGATTCAGAAGTAGCGGCTCCTGTCACGGAAACTGACAATGGCGGAGAGAGCAGTGCGCTAAATATAGGATGGCGCACGAAATGTGTTACCATTTTGTTTGTGAATATAAAAATTACTGTCAATACAATCTGAAAGGAACATATACTACAATGAAGAGCCGTCCATGGAGATTTGTTCTAACTCAGCGCATGGTCAATATGTCCACCATTTCGTTTCCTAACTTCCTTCAAACGAACACTGAAGTTAGTGATTACCCTACGGCACATGTCTTCCGTAATTTCACTGCAAGATTGACGAATATGTATTCTGAGCTCCATTAAATCACGTGGACGCTTCGGGAAATTTTTTTCGTTTAGATACACCGAAAGAAAAAAGTCACATGGATTGGCGTCTGGACTATTGGGGGGGCCAATTTTGTCCGTCATTGAAGCGACCTGGAAACCTGAGTGAAATGGTCCGCATGTCGAAATGTTCGTGTAAAAACGCCAACACAGTGTTTGCAGTATGTGGCCTTGCTCCATCTTGCATGAACCACTGAGTGTTGAAGCGCAAGGCAGAAGCAAGAAGCTGTAGAATGAAGCTATTGCGAAGTATACTCAAATGACGCTCGCTGTTCACTGTTTCTTCAAAGAAAAAGGGTCCAATAAGTCCGTGACTGGAAATTGCTGCCCACGCTGTAATCCTCGGAGCATAATGTTGTCGTTCATGAAGCACTTGTGGGTGTTCAGTGGCCCAAAAGCGTACATTTTGTTTGTTAACCACACTGTCTTAATGAAAATGCGCCTCGTCTCAAACGCAAACGTTGTTGAGAGTTTCTTCCACATCCTCCGCCCACTGAGCAAACAGTAGTCTCTGCTGCTTGTGTTCTTCAGTGAGCTTTTGTGCACAGGTCATCTTGTATGGGTACTTATGGAGGTCACTTTTAAGAATGCGTTGAATGGAGCGTCTGGATATTCCCAGTTGCACTGCTACCTTTCTACACGATTTCCCGGGACTTCTCTGTACAGCAACTCGTACCGCTTCCATATTCTCCGGCGAACAAACAGGCTTAGGCCGAGGTCGCTTCGCTTCCAATACTGTTCCTTTCTGTACAAATTTATCGTACAACCTGTGGATGGTCGTGTGTTAGACTGTTGTCGAAAACACCTCTGAGTCACAACAAGGCTTTTCGTTTCATGAAAAAGTAACACAATTGCCGATCGTTGCTGTGTCGTCAGTCTTCCATTGTCAGCCATTGCTGGTTACTAGTCTCCTAGCGGCAGTATCGTGAATTACACGTCATTTCGTAACTCATTTGTTTTTCCAAGCTGTGCTGGTACTGCTGTAGAGATCCCAGCGGGATATCTAATGTGCGTCGTAAATTGTGAAAGAAACAATTGGTAACACATTTCGTGCGCCACCCTGTACATTCATCTTTATGTCCATGTCCAGCAATATATCCAACAACCTAAACAATGGTTTACCAAGGGAGAATCTGCACCAGAAAAGGCGAAGACCATTCCTTCGGCCGGAAAGGTTATGGCGACTGTCTTTTGGGATTTGCAAGGGATAATCCTCATCGATTATCTGAAAAAGGGTAAAACTATTACAGGTGCATATTATTCATCGTTACTGGACCGTTTGAAAAACGAGCTGCAAGAAAAACGCCGGCGATTGGACCGCAAAAAAGTCGTTTTCCATTACGACAATGCACCAGGAAAAAGCAGTTGTGGTCGCAAAATTAATGGAAAGAGAATTCCATCTCGTTTCACATCCCCCCTATTCTCCAGACTTGGCTCCCTCGGACTACTATTTGATCCCCAATTTGAAGAAATGGCTGGCTGCACAAAGATCTTATTGAAACGAGGAGGTGATTGCAGCAACTAATAGCTATTTTGCAGACTTGGACAATTCCTGTTATTCGGAAGGGATCAACAAATTAGAACAGCGTTGGACGAAGTGGGTAATTTTAAAAGTCCATATCCTGTAATGCCTATCGTCTGAGAATGGTACGGCGGTCAGTCGATACCGTTAGGCGTTCCAAGCCGTGTTTGGAGTTACGTTTACTTCTGGTCGCTGGCGAAATCCAGGGAGACAGCCGGCAGGCGTTGTGAGGTGGGAAGTCGTGTGCCATGAGGGGTGGAGGTGATATTTTCGTAGTGTACACTATCTGAGCAAAATTATCCGGCTTGTCTTAATTCCTGTGGAGGAGTAACAGCTCCTTCTTTCTCAAGAGCGGAAACCGGAGATGGTTGTAATGCTGGACGCTAGATCTGGAGCCAAGTCGACATTCTGACCCAAACCAAAAGTGTTCCAGTGGTTCAGTCTGGGACTCTGCGGAAGCCTGTCCCTTCCAGGATTATTATAGCTTCACAGATGTTTCTTTATGACAGGGTGCACTGTCATGCTGATACAGTCATCGTCTCCTCAGCTGTACGCAGTAAAAGTGTTGGAAAATTTGTTCTTATCCCAAACGTATGTATTCGAGTGCCGTCTGTTCCGTCGGGCATGTTCAACAGAACAACCACTGCTCGTGATGACGCGGGAGGTGCACGAATGTATATGAAGTACATAATGGGGGACGAAAGGGAAGGGATGGGTGGGAGTTCGTAACTTCCCCTTTTTTTTTGGTAATCTGTCCTCTGATTTGATGCCTGCCACGAATTTCTCTCCTGTGCCAACCTCTCCATCTCAGAGTAGCACTTGCAATCTACGTCCTCAATTATTTGCTGGATGTATTTCCAATCTCTGTCTTTCTCTACAGTTTTTCCCCTCTAGTACCATGGAAGTCATTCCCTCACGTCTTAACAGATGTCCGATCACCCTGTCCCTTCTTCTTATCAGTGTTTTCCACACATTTCTTTCCTCTCCGATAAAAAAAAATTAGTTCAAAAGGCTCTGAGCACTATGGGACTTAACTTCTGAGGTCATCAGTCCCCTAGAACTTAGAACTACTTAAACTTAACAAACCTAAGGACATCACACACATCCATGCCCGAGGCAGGATTCGAACCTGCGACCGTAGTGATCGCGCGGTTCCAGACTGTAGCGCCTAGAACCGTTCGGCCACTCCGGCCGGCCCTAATTTTCAACATTCGTCTGTGGCACCACATCTCAAATGCTTCGATTCTCTTCTGTTCCGTTTTTCCGACTGTCCATGTTTCACTACCATACAATGATGGACTCCAGACCTATCTTCTCAGAAATTTCTTCCTCAAATTAAGGCCTATGATTGATACAAGTAGACTTCTCTTTGCCAGGAGGTTCCTTTTCGTCATAGCTAGTCCGTCCGTCCGTCATTGGTTAGTTTACTGCCCAGGTAGCTGAATTCCTTAACTTTGTCTACTTCGTGACCATCAATCATGATGTTAAATTTCTCGCTGTTCTCATTTCTGCTACTTCTCATTACCTTCGTTTTTCATCGATTTACTATCAGTCCATATTTTGTACTCATTAGATTGTTTATTCCGTTCAACATATCATGTCATAACCACGGAAAATACCCCCAAACGGTAACATCCCCTCCTCTGTACTTAACAATCGAGGTAGCGCTGTGGTCAGCACACTAGACTCGCACTGGGGAGAACGACGGTTCAAACGGGCGTCCGTTCCTCTAGATTTATGTTTTCCGTGATTTCTCAAAAGCGCTCTAGGAAAATGCGGGATGGTTCCTTTGAAAAGGCACGGCCTTGAGACGATCCGAGTTAGTATCTCGATACTGACAGGACGTTAAACCCAATCTTCCTTCTTCTTACTTCCATTGTACTTTGCTGTTGCTGTTGTACATGATGGCATTTTACAGGAATTTGCCAAAACTAAACAACTACATCCGACTACCATAGCACAAAATTTGGAGCTTCGCTGATTTCATAAGATTTTTACAATGAACCTTCGAAATGCCTTACGGCCCCTGTTTGTCAGTATATATTGTCTGCCTGGCCTTGATTTAGTTGTGATTGTCATTCGCATTCTCACTTAACAACCACCGTACCAATAATCGACTTGGGGAAGCCTTAGAACGGTTGAAATGTCCCTGATGGATTTGTTTATCAGGTGACATTCAGTGAGTAGTCCACGTTCCCGACCGGCCAATTGTGCTGCTAAAGATTGCCTACTGACAACACAAAGTTCCCTGCCTCCTTGTTATTGGCTGGTCAGGTTCTCGTGGTGTCAAGTGATCAATTCTCCATTTCGTAAGGATGTCCGGATACTTTTGAGCATGTATTTTGGAATTCGTGATTAGCTGAACTATTTCGTGCAGTAAATTGAGACAATCCGAAAGCGTGTTTCGGTGTGTTGATTTACAGATCGCGTGGATTCATTTCGATTTTCTAGGCGTGTTTTACCAGCGAACGTTCCCTGTAAGCAGCGCCCTTACATCAGATCTCGGAGCCTGTAGCTAGCTGGTTGGTGGTGTTTAGTGAAAGAGACGTACTTGTAGAAGTTTAATAGAAGCAAATTATATCTGCTTCTATAGAAATTCGAAAGCGATATTTTTGCTACTTTTTTCTTATTGACGTTGAAGTGCATTCTTGTTTTGTTGCTATGAAGACTGTCGGCGGAAGGTCCTATGAGCAAGTTGGAGGCGGGTTAGGAACTGTATACGGTCTACATATTCGTGGGGGAAGGAAAGGAGGAAACGTTGTTATCTTGTGTGGCCTAGCACTAAAATTTTGTGTTGTTTAGAGGAAAGGATAAGAATAATGTCAGTATATATGTAGCGAAAGGTGGTGAGATGCGAACGCTCTCATATCTGTTTATCTTGGATCGACATCCTTGATCTAGACGTGCTGAATTACGTGGCATACAGGGAAAATCAAATGAAAGAGAAAAGCTTTCAGATCACAAATGGAGACAACTTATTCTGTAAATGGAAGGTATAAGAAAGGAGAAAAGGCAAATTATATCATTAAACACTGTTTCGTAACATTAAATAAAATAAAGATGCCGAAACTTGCATCAGATTAGGGCGTAGGGAAAGCATTAAATCTCGGAGTAAAGCCAATATCGTGTCCAAGACACAAAGGATTATAAAAGCCATTTAATTTATGCACACACACGCACAGATGTCAGCTAACATCTGCTGTTACTAACAAATTTCATGGAAATATTCTAATATCAGAGAGAGCAGGTAGTCGGCGTCATTACTAACACAAAAGGCTGCAAGTACTTTGTTAGAATCAGGAAATCCCCCCAGCACAGCGACATTCCTAACTGTTTAAAGCTTCGCACGAGATATGAAAAACACACCACGAACGAAAAAGTACTAAAGGCATTCATACAACACACCTAACCGTTCTGTGACCTATGTTACTCGTGAAACACGCGGTGACTGTCTGTGAACAAAGACTAAGGCGTGAAAACACGCGACTCAATAAACGGACAGTGAAAGATTACGATATTAAATGAGTGTATAAGATGTTTACGGGAAATTTGCACTGCTAATAAAATTCACACTTGGCGCTCGTCGTGAAAGATAAAGCGCATCCTATTAGATCGCCCACTCAGCAAGCTGTAGTAGATCAGCACTCTTACGACCCACATTAATTCATTCTGTTACCTCCATATCCTAACCAGAATGTCACTAACAATACGTCTGTATTCTTACAACTTCCTATCGGAACAAGGATGACTCGAAAAGCGCTCGTCCGAACCATCTCCCGCTCGGACCGGAGGTGGGGAGAATCCTTAACAGCCAGCAGCACCACTGTACTGTACGAAAGTAGCTGTTATCTTTGACCGCAGCTCCATACTCTTCGCAACATCCTCTCATCAAATTAAGATGACCAGGCAAAGTCACCGCGTTTCTGACTCTGGTTTATCCGTAGATACAGTATAAATTCATTCATCCTCTTGTTTGCTCATCCATTCATTCATGGAAAGCAAAGAAGGGTCACACAAATTAAATAAATAATCTGGTGCGCTCATTCCTTCTCCAGAGGCTTATCATACAGTTGAGTTGAATGATACACCTGTACGTGATAAGTCTCCGACTTTGTGAAAAGAGTTTAACGAGCCTAGTTAACTCGTCTCAGTATGTAGTGCGGTGGTCGAATGTCAGAATTTTTACGAAAGTAGCATCATTACTACAAGTCTTTCAGATATTTACTTTGAAATAAGTTTACTGCACAAAGTAAAGTTTCTGCATGCAGCATATCGTATCAGCTCGCCACATTTCAGTCAAGCGGTCGGCAGTATGTTTACGATCAGTGTTCCTGGCGGTTGTCCTTAACATTACATATCAGACAAGCTGTGTATTGACTTCAGAACAACGCGGTAACCTGAAGACTTTCAAAGAAATGAAACAGGTCATAAAGCAAAATATGTCTAAAAACCTGCTGAGGTGGTTATCATTTACATAAATTTCAGTTGTGGGCCCAACATGTGTTATGGCCAAACCTGATCGCTAGATTACAATGTTTAATGTATTGTAAATAATATCGCTATGATACACCGTTGATAGACTGTGTATCATAGTAACTGCCATATCTCAGCTAATCTGTAACAATTTTCTCCCGAGCTATGCCACTTAGCTTTCCCAAAAGACTACGTTATTACGTCCGCGGTCAGTCGTATGAACAGTGTAATATAACAGCACTTATTTTGTTGTCGCTTAAGGTTCATCATACATGTCTGTAAATATATTTCAAATGAGTGCGAACAGAGGAAGTACTAATGAACAACTGCAAATGTGAATTGTATATTTAGGCTGAAATTATTTTTCACAAGCAGTGACATCTATTTTGCTGTTAATGAATTTACTACGCGTTAAACAGCGCAATTAATTGAACAAATGAAAGATGGCAGTCCACTAGCTCTACTCTAATTTTACTTCTAATGTTTCTGTAGTTTATTATACATGTCTGTGAAATGAAATTTCGTGTGGCTAGGGTCTGTAGCGTTGCGCAATTGGAGGTGAGCCGCCAGCAGTGGTGGATGTGGAGAGAGAGATGCCAGAGTGTAAGTAGGCTGTTTAGGTTTTAATGTTGGTAATGCCACGTAGTGCTGTGTATGAAAATCGCTGGCTGCGCTGTGTGCAGTCTGTGGCTGGTTGGACTCATCGTTCGAATATTCGCAAGTGTAGTGTTGGGCAGTTGGATGTTAACAGCGCGGAGCGTTGGGCAGTTGTAGGTGAGCCGCCAGCAGTGGTGGATGTGGTGAGAGAGATGCCAGAGTCTTGAGAGGTTGCTATAAGCTGACCATCTGGACTTGTGTCCGCCAGAAAAAGGAAATTTGTAAGAATAGATGTAATGAATTGACATATATATATATATATATATATATATATATATATATATATATATATAATGACTTTTGAACATTGTTATAGTAAATACATTGTTTGTTCTCTATCAAAATCTTTCATTTGCTAACTATGCCTGTCAGTTGTTAGTGCCTTCAGTAGCTAGAATAATTTATTTAACTGGCAGTATTGGCGCTCGCTGTATTGCAGTAGTTCGAGTAACGAAGATTGTTGTGAAGTAAGTGATTCATGAAACGGATAGGTTATTGTTAGCTAGGGCCATTCTTTTTTTAGCGATTATTGACAGTCAGATTGCGTTGCACTAAAAATATTGTGTCAGTTTAGTGATGATGAGAATAAGCAAAGAGAAAACTGTTTGAGTACGTTGAGTTTTGCTCAGCTGTTTGAAAATCAAATAACGTAAGAGTTTTTCCAGCACTCTCATTTTTAATTTTTGAAGAGGAAGTTTCAGGGTTTCCCGTCGAATAGACCGTTCGCCGGGTGCAAGTCTTTCGATTTGATGCCACTTCGGTGACTTGCGCGTCAGTGGGGATGAAATTATGATGATTAGGGCAACACAACACCCAGTCCCTAAGCGGAGAAAATCACCGACCCAGCCGCGAATCGAACCTGGGCCCTTGGGATTGACATTATGTCGCGCTGACCGCTCAGCTACCGGGGGCGGACTACAGGCCTGTCATATCACATGTTGCTACCCTAGCACCATCTCATGGTCGACTTCACTTAATACCACACGAATGTATCATTAATTAGTTTGCATTTGTCTTTTACCCGTAGCAGATGACTGGGTACTAAGTACCCACAAGTTCAGTACACGCAGTGTTTTTAATATGAACGCTTTTATTTGAGTCAAGACCTCTTCGTGGATGTTTCTGTTCTACTGTGCATTCAGTGTCACCATTTATTCACTAATCATGAGACGTACATATTTTGCATTTAACTTTTGAAAACGGTATATAATCGAAACGCGTAAGGCAGTTCCAAGCAATGAGCTATGTGCCTAAGGCAATTTGAAATTCTGAGAGCAACACGGCCGCTACGTACCAAAGTGCATCGTTAAAAGCGTAAATTTGTGAAATTATTCCTACCAAAGAGAATGGGTGTGCGGAAAATCGTCGCCTCACATTGTGTTAACAGCCCGAAAAATCGGTATTGGTGGAGTGTTGTTTAGCTGATGAATACATAACGAAATCAAACGAGACACAAAAGGTTGCTGTCGCTTCTCGTTACTCATTGCGCTGAAGGAGTCTATAGAATTCGGCTAATAATTTTATTAATATGGACAACGGAAATCTTCTAATAACGTCGTGGATCCCTGTGCTGTATTGAAACCCGACTGTCTTTCAATCAATCAACAGACGAGTGTGGCTACTATGTCTCTATTTTGTTTGTCCTCACCATCGGTGGCGATGTTCACAATGGGGGCAGCAGTCACGATACCGTCTTTACGGCGACACTGGCTCCAACGTAGCATCGTCTTCTCCACCTGTCCCACACCGCACTAGATCTGCTTCCAGTCCTCTTGATACCGCGGCTCTGTCCACCCACCTGACTCATCCTCACTTTCTGTCTTCCAACTCCAACACCTACCTTCACCTCTGTAAATATTCCTCAACGGTACACTCTATATTTATTCACGCCCTTCAGCTGTATAGATTTTCCCCTCCCAACTTCTTTTTTCCCAGTGCAGATAGCTCATTTTTCTTCAGGAAAGTGCAGTGGTAATGTTTAGAAGAGCGACACTATTCCTGCAATATGTTCTAAATACATATTTCCGTTTTATATTTATCTTTTTGCCCTACGACTCAATTTAAATAACAACGAAACTCAACTCTTTTAATGTTTATGTAAGCGTCAACAGAACTGATCATTTTATAGACATCGAAAAAATTTCTAAAATTTTCATTTTTTAAATCACTTTTTGGTCCGTCTTTATTTATGTTTCTAAAGCCTTTGGCTGAAAAGCGTAATGTTTATACTGCGGTCACCCCACTCCCCCGCACTTCTCAGGCGAGGACATTGAAATACCAATAAAGAAAAAAGCGTGGTGTCACATCGACGCTATTTAGCATCAGCAGCGTCTCACCTGAACATGGCCTTCGAAATATTTTGTCAGCCAAAATTAAGGAACCCGGCTGCAAAACACTATCGTTTCGCGGGGTACTGCTGGTATGGCTCCGTTTATACGTGAATTCAAATCCTGTTGTAGTGACTACAGTGGCGCTCGGTAACACATGCTCCTTGGTGTTTTAAGCCTGGGCGGATGAGAGGACAGTCGAAGTGTTAGCTTGTCATATCCCAAGCGTCACTTAATTTAAAAACCCTGTCCCTGTTTACAATGTTTCCCATCATTCTTACATCGATATGTGATGTACTCGACCACTTACCATCGTTCGGTAAGCCTTAGGGTCCCTAAGGGTGTTGCAGCGGCAGTGAATAGGTGGTAAAAATTTAGAATTAACTCTATTGCATGTGTACGATATTCTTACATTACTCCTCGGTCTTCGGGACTCACCAGACACTGGCGGAAGTTCGTAGCACCGACTTCGTCTAGCAAAACAGCACCCAAAGGAGGTAGTGCAAAGAGGGAAGATACATTGTAGAAGTTGAGGCACCATGTGAACGTGCATTTATTCAACACTGCTTAACTATCTTCCATAAAATTGTCTTGCTAAAAAGTGCTTTTCGATGTTTAATTATTTGATCCTAATGGAAATCATTACGGTTCCGGGCTATCATGAGCTGATAAAAACGTTACCGAAATGTGAATTGATGCCATCGTGGAAACGGAGAGAATTCCTCTTATTGAGTTGCTACCACTTAGATGGATCCGTCAGATCGATCTCATGTTTCCTGATACTATTTTACTGGAACGAAGCCTTCTGTCACCAGAATATGGGAAGAGGAGGAAATGCCCCAACAATGGAAAGAGGGTATCATATTTCCCACATGTAAAAAAGGAGATAAGATGGAGTGTGGCAATTACAGAGGGATCACACTACTTAATTTGGGATATAAAATATTCTCTAATATACTATCATACAGAGTGAGACGGGGCCGTACGAATGCGGATTCCTACCCAGGTAGCCAACTTTAGATCAGATATTCACCTTAAGACAAATCCTGGAAGAAACAAACGAATACGGGGTTGGCACGCATCACCTCTTTATAGATTTCAAAGTAGCTTATGATAGCATAGATAGAGAGCAGTTATATCAAGCTCTAGATGAAATGGGAATCTCGAGAAAGTTGGTAAGGCTGGTGAGAATGACAATGAGCGAAACACAAGGTAGTGTAAGAATACGAGGAATGATGTCTAATACATTGAGTATTAAAAACGGAGGGCGACAAGAGGATGCATTGGCATGTCTTCTCTTTAATGCCGCCCTGGAGAAGGTGATGAGAAACGGAAACCTTCTAAATAGGGGAACGATCTTCTATAAATCAGTGCAGACACTGGCCTAAGTAGATGACATAGATATAACAGCAAGAACCCAAAAAGCAATGGAAGAGGCATTTACAGCTCTCGAACAGGCTAGTGGGAATATGGGATTAATTATTAATGAACAAAAAACAAAATATATGGCAGCTGGAAAAGCACATAGATAAAATATGCCAATGCAATAACAATGGGCAATTATACGTTTTAGTGAGTTGAACATTTCAAGTACCTGGGCTTTACAGTCACGCATCTAAATGATACCTCGTATCAAATTAAGCAGAGATTAATACTAGCCAACAGAACCTATTTTGCCCTAACAAGACTCCTATCCTCAAGGCTCCTGACTCGTACCATTAAATTAACTGTCTATAAATCACTTACATATGCCTCTGAAGCCTGGACATTAACAACTAAAGATATTGAAACACTGGATGCATTTGAAGGAAAGGTATTTAGACGAATTATCGGCCCAATCTGCGAAAGGGGAAGTTGGAGGAGGAGATACAACCAAGAGTTATATATCATATAGAAAGACCAACCCACCAGAAGGATAGTGAAATCATCCAGATTGAGGTGGGCGGGACATGTGGCTCACACGAATGATACAGAAGTACCAAAAAGAATATTACAAGGAAAGCCAGGAGGGCAGAGAGGACGTAGTCGACCAAGAGCCAGATGGGAAGATGAAGTCATCGAAGATCTTAGGAAGCTGGGCTATAGAAATTGAAGATTATTGGCAAAGGACCGAGAGAAATGGAAGGAAATTGTAGAAGAAGAAGATTTTGCGTCATTCCAGCGCTGAGTTGCCACACGATATCTGTAAACATCCTTTTTCTATAACTTAATACAGTATGTGTAGCTAAGATAAGTAAGTTCCCTACGGACAGCTAGTACTTGTAGCCTGCTCCTGCAGTTTCACTAAACGGTAGTAGACACGCGGAAAGTCAGAGACGTCTAACTGTTCCGTCAGTACAGTTATTTGGTCAGGTAGGTCAGTTAAGTTTACGGGTGATTACCATTGTTGTCTTTGGTGGTTGCGGTACATTCTGTCTAGGGCACTCTGCTACTGAGACTAAGTAAAAACAGGGGTATCCCAATCTGGTGCATGATATTCGTCACTAAGAACTTTATTTCAGCATTTTGGGTATTAGGGGATTTTGGATATTGATTATTAGACTGCACGCTACGTAACTTGTCGGATGGCTGGGCACTTCGCACAGCCAATAATTAGTAATGGTGGAGGAGCCATCTTTTGCAATATAGCCCGACTGTATGTTAGCTGCGCTCCGTTCGGCAGTCGGCTGCTGACTGCTACCTTTAATGTTACGTAAGCACATAATGGTTCAAATGGCTCTGAGCACTATGGGACATAAAATCTGACATCATCAGTCTGCTAGAACTCACAACTGCTTAAATCTAACTAACATAAGGACATCACACAGGATTCAAACCTGCGACCGTAGCGGTCGCGGGGTTCCAGACTGAAGCGCCTAGAACTGCTCGGCCAAACGGCCGGCGTAAGCGTATAAGAAAGGTGACAAGTGCAGTGGGTTACGCCTTTGTGAGGAATGCCACGTCATCAAACTGTGTGCCTTTAAAATATGGCGCTGTATAAAATGTGTAAAGAAGAAAAATAAGAACGCATGGTAATAGGATGAACAGTGACTACAATAACAGATTTGCACTGTTTGTCGGTTCCTGCGATCAGTGCAAGAAAATTAAGAGATTAATTTGGAAAAATCGCGGCTCATTTATCTATCTTCCTCGTTCGAACTCGAAAAATACGTTCATCTTCTAACGTCTTGAAAAATATAATTCAAATAGAAGAAGAAAAGAAATGCAGCGAAAAATGTATATTTACTGACAAATCATGGACCAGCAGTGGCTTCTGACCATTCTCAAAGTTTTCGTGACACTTGCAAAATGCTTTGCCAACATATGTGATTAATGGGAAAAACTAAGGCACATTTTAGAGTTTTATCTCGCCCTTACGAATCCGAAGATTATGTTCACCTTGTGATGGCTTGCAAACTGTAGTCACAATTATTTATTTGGAGATGCAGAGTAAATATCTACACAGACGAAATTTATGCCTTTCAATTTCTTAAGTGACTTACGCAAAAGTCTGAACGCTCTACATGTGCAGCTTCTTTATGGCACGCAATTGAAAGAATCTTACTTCAGAAAATAAAAAAAGGCTCTGTCATACAGTAAAACAATTATAATTTTAAAGAAATTGGCTTTCTCTCTTTGTAAACACCTCAGTTATATCAAATAATTTATAAATGTCGACGATATTGTTTCTCTTGTACGTAGTTTCCATACATAATAAAAAAATAAGATTCGACTCGCTGTTTGTTGGCACTTACCCTGGGAAAAGCAAGGACAGATTTTGAGAATCTTTCCTCCAACACGAATATTCGAAGAAGATATTAGAGTGTTTTATCACTGATATGACTGACATAACTTGTTGAATGAATGAATAATTACTGATTCAAAATTGCAGACAGTAATCCGACTAATATAAATACGAAATAAATTTTACATATTTTTACAGCTAAGGGTAAAAAATTAAACAGAATCCACAACAAAATCGACGAGCTGTTGAAGACTAAAGACAAGCTTTAAAAAAATTCCACTCCGAAACTGTATCAGGAATAAAAATCTTTTTACCAGCCAAGCAAGTTACATAATACAGGCTTAAGTTGCACCACGTATTTTTAAACGTGGTAATGAGCAGTATAGACTCAGTTAGTCCAAAACATCGTCTTCATCCTCGCTGTCTGATTCAGACGAATCAGAATCGTTGATATTAAGTATTAAAGGCTCCATCGCCGACTCCCTGTCGATTCCCTTTTTAATATTTCTTCCTGCAGTGTCTCCAAATGTCTGACGCAGTTTGCCCACGCATATATGGTTACGTTGTTCACTGCTTAATTTGTTAGTTTTTCGACATCAACAATCCGGAATGTGCTACTTCGTTCTGCAATATGGGCATCAATTTGCGCACGTACCAGCGCAATAAAATTACTAGTGGCGGTGATATGGTGGTAATCTGATTACTCGGTGATCATGCTGTCTTGCAGTTTCATCTATCTCGTAAGTGCGGTATTTAGGCTTGTACGCATTTTCGAGCCGAGTAGCTCTGCCCTGGTCTCTGACGCAATGTGAGGAATTCCATTAGATGACAGCCTTGGTAATAATTGCGTCGTTACTGGTATTTGAAGTAGAAGCCTTCTTCACTTGTGCAGGGTGCACACGTGCATTGTCCATGACAATAACAGAACTCTTCGCCACGTACGGGAATAGCTGTTGTACAGACCGCTGCGAGAAGAAAGCGTAAGTCATTTCAGAGTGATAGTATCTGAATGCTTTGGATTGAAGCACAATAAGACGGCTCCCTTAGCCCACAGGAATCTTCAGGCCTCCAACATGCTCATTTGTCTTCCCTAAACACTGATCCTGTATCGTTATGACTCACGTTTATCGAGGAAATAAAACCGTGGTTTTTCGGCTTGTTTCATCTAAAGAAGGCAGTTCTCGCTGCTACAAAGTCACTTCTCTCCTAGAACAGTTTTCTTCTGTCGTTGCTCGTTCTCTATTTAAAACGCATCTCTCTTAATATTCTGAGCGTATTACAGTTTCTGCCGTTGAAACTGTGGGCTTCTTTCAGGTATGAACATAGTTGATCTACCGTGCGATATTCACCTTTGCTATACGTGTCAAATATTTTTCTCTGCAATACATTCTTGTTGAAATTTTCAAGCTCACTTAAGAATTTCTTTCGATTTCGGAGCTTACCAGTCGATTTAAAAATACTTGGTCCGTTCTCTCCAGCCAATGCTTTGGCTTCACTTGCGACCCGTTGCACGGTTTTCAACCCCATACCGCACAGCTCAGTTGTTTGTTACCGGCACTTGGCAATATCGGGAGACGCTTTGTGATCTGACGTGGATGCCGTTCCTCTCGCCTGCTTGTGTAATACTGCCTGAGATTTGCTTTCGACACTCACATATATCAGACTGCCTCGAAATAACTTTCGAAAGAACACCACGCACACTGTTATTGGTTGGCGTGTCACGTGACATATCTGTGCTTCTGCGCATCCAGACTTCCCCGCCAAGTTACTTGGCGTGGACAATAGTAACTTTATGTTCTTGGTAGCAACCAATTTATGTGTGAGTTGGAGTCGAATCACGTGGAGTACAAAGGAAGTTGGTCTCGTGTATAGCTAGAAAATTGGAACAGATTTCGATGAGTGAAGAAAATTTGTGAAGCGTAATTGTGTAAAACGAAGATCCGAACTTTGTTTCATGAGTTTTGGGAAGTTGAAGGTTGGTAGCTTTGTTTAGCCACGACTCCACATGAATGGAGGTAGGAATGAAGTCCTTCTTCCACTATCTTCTTCAAATGCGTGCGCCTTCAGCGTTTACGCATTATGTGCAGAGATTTCCATATTTAAGATGATTTTTCAGGAAACAGGCGGTTTTTATTCTTCGTGTGCACAACTCGTAGGTACAGAGAATACCTACACAAGTGGATTATTTTTCTTGATTTTTAACGTGTAATTTAATGTATTTCTCGCGGTTTTCTACGTGTTCAGAATTGTGCAAGGCTTCACTGCTGAGTATGCATATAAATGGTGAAGAATTATTTTTATTGCGTTTCTTTGGCAGATGAAGGGACGTGTGATTGTGTTATTTTCTACCCTAAACTCTGTATCCATACCTTCTGCATTCACATGGCACTGTGTTACAGTATGAAGTGCCCATCGAAGGTTAACTGCCCTGTGTGGCACATTGGTAAGTTTCTGTATTTCTTATTTCCTGAAAATGGGGACTGTGAATTTAGACTGTGATACAGAGAATATATTCCTTATATATGATTCAGTCAGGTCAGTCAAATATTGACAATGCATGATTTGAATGTAATATTGAAAACAGAAACAGATATTGTGTGTTACGATCTTATTCAATACTTAATGCATTAATAAAATGATAAGACAGATTTTCATCAATATCACCTCGGTTCCAAGAGTACCGGAACCTGTACAGATAATTGGAATAGAGATCAACACAAACATCATTTCCGCCATTTTTATTGCTCATTAAAAACACACATTGTGTGTTGTACAACCATAAAGCGAGATCTTCAGAGGTTGCGGTCCAGATTGCTGGACACACCGGTCCCTCTAATACCCAGTAGCATGTTCTCTTGCATTTGATGCATTCCTGTATTCGTCGTGGCATGCTATCCACAAGTTCACCAAGTTACTGTTGGTCCTCATTGTCCCACTCCTCAACGGCGATTCAGCGTAGACCCCTCAGAGTGGTTGGTGGCTCACGTCGTCCATAAACAGCCTTTTTCAATCCATCCCAGGCATGTTGGATAGGGTTTACGCCTGTAGAACATGCTGGCCACGCTAGTATGTAATCACAATATGTGCACGATGGATGCACGAATTTTCGTCCATGAAGATGAATGCCTCGCCAATATTATGCCGATATGGTTGCACTGTCGGTTGGAGGATGGTACTTACGTATCGTACAGCCGTTACAGCACCTTCCATGACCACCAGCAGCGTACGTCGGCCCCGCATAATTCAAACCCGAAACAGCGGGGAACCTCCAGCTTGCTGCACCCGCTGGACAATGTGCCTAAGGCTTTCAGCCTGACCGGGTTGCCTCCAAACACGTCGCCGACGATTGTCTGGTTGAAGGCATATGCGACACTCATCGGTGAAGAGAACGTTGATGCCAATCCTGAGCGATCCATTCGGCATGTTGTTGGGCCCATGAATACCGCGCTGCGTGGTGTCGTGTTGCAAAGATGGACCTCGCCATGGACGTCGGGCGTGAAGCTGAGTATCATGAAGCCTATTTCGCAAAGTTTGAGTCGTAACACGACGTCCTGTGGCGGCACGAAAAGCATTATTCAACATGGTGGCGTTGCTGTCAGGCAGCCACAATCCGTAGGTAGCGGTCATTCAATGCAGTAGTAGCCCTTGGGCGCCTGAGAGAGGCATGTCGTCGACAGTTCCTGTCTCTCTGTATCTCCTCCATGTCCGAACAACATCGCTCTGGTTCACTACGAGGCGCCTGGAACTTCCCTTGAGAGAGCCCTTCCTGGCACAAAGTAACAATGCGGACGCGATCGAACCGCGGTATTGACCATCTAGCTTGGCTGAACTACAGACAGCACGAGCCGTGTACCTCCTTCCTAGTGGAATGACTGGAACTGATCAGCTGTCGGATCCCCTCCGTGTAATTGGCGCTGCTCATCCATGGTTGTTTACCTCTTTGGCCGGGTTTAGTGACATCTCCGAGCAGTCAAAAGGACTGTATCTGTGATACAATATCCACAGTCAAAGTCTATCTTCAGGTGTTCTGGGAAGAGGGTTGATGAGAAACTTTATTGATGTGTGTACTTCGATTTTCCTGTTGTATGGTTTCAGTATTATCAAATCTTTCGTTGTGCATTATGAAAAATGTCGTCGGGTCACATCCGGATATCTTCTACATTGCCTCATCCATGTATGCGTGACACGGGAATCATTTATATACCTCAAGAAAGTTAGCTCTTGCTTTCCCCTCCCCTTCGGATTGTGCTTTTAACATCAGTAAACTTTGCAATTCATCCTTTCGTGGAGTGCACATACTAAAGCTTAAAATTCAGCCCCCTTTGTCCTAGCAGTCGAGCAAATACAGAAGCATATTCGGTATTCACAATGATCCGAAAAGCAGTTTCTCACTATTTGGCGTTTAGTCTAGAGCTGCGACAGGCTGCAACTGTTTGGTGTGGTCGTTCCATCTGCAGGATAAGGCCCTAGAACGGCTCTTACCGGGAAACATGTAACGGACATCTCCTTTCGTCTACCCTTAGTGTAGGCATGCCTTATCCTCTATCACTTTTATCTTCTTTTCAGTTCTGTATTTCTGAACATCTAATAAAGCATACAGCATCCTTTCTTAGTGGAGGTTTTGCACACAAAGGAATATTTAGATTCCCACGGTCATACTGTTTAAACCTATTTAGACTTCCATGATGATCATGCCATACTAACAGTAACTGGCGTTATTTTGGGACACTGGATGGACTTGCCCTTGGCAAGGGCTGTCCTAGCAGGGAAACTACGTAGTATTTCTCTTTCCAGATTGCACTCCTCCGTCTGAGAACTTCATAAAAACGGTTCCAGGACACATGTTTCACCATTTTCATCTCCTGCTGAGACGTGGTACTTACCGGAATTAAGGAAAACGTGGAAGTGAGGACACACCAGTACAACTTCCTTTTAACTCAACCTGTTTATTTAACAATACATAACCATAATTTTTTTTTACTCATGAACAAAATTATGAGAATTGTTTTGACCTTAAACCATAAGATGAATAAGCTTTACAAAAGAAATCAAAACAGCAAACAATATGACAGTGATTACAAGACGGCCAGACCTGCAGCCCACCCTGTTTCGGGTGAAACAGCAGTGTTTACTAACGCACTCACACAGTCTCTCTTATTAAATGCCCTTCTGCAACACATGAAAACTATATAAGCACCATTGATGACAAGAGTGATTCAATTACTGAAAACAGATGACTTAACTTTTCATTTGAAATCTGAATGTCGAAAGGTTCGGGGTTAAGATGCGCACCTGTGCTTTAAGTTTATACAGATTAGGAAACAATGACAATGAAAGGGCTTACTTCAAAGCAAACAACCTCTTCATATGAATCGGCAACCGAGGTGCGAGTGGATCCCAACCCACCCCTTTTGACAATTTTATTTTGACTAAAGCCATGGTGGCAGTTGGCTGTTAATATTTTCAAAGTGAAACGTATTTTCAGTTATCAAGACCGCTCTGAAGGACCGTCTCAAAAGATTACTTGTGAACACTTATTGCTAGACAACTCGCTCTGCGGAAGCACAAGATGCAGCTAAAATGCACATATAATGAACCGGTCTTTCAAACATAGCAACGCACAGCATAGTACAACATGTTGTTCAGATTATAACTAATGACTGAGAAATGCAATTACAGCCAAAGAATTGAACGGGTTAACATCTGAATCTAACCACAAGGCCCCTGTTTTGTTTAACGGCAACCCTTGCTTAGTACAGCTGTTCCGGCTGTATTTACAACGAAGAGCTGATTCATTGCAACATTAATGATCGGGTATAAACCAGAAAGGAAAGGGAATATAACAACTGGACAAATTTTCAAACGACAACTAGTGTCTTAATAAAATACTACGGCCTATATTTACGACCAAAGAGTTGACCGAGTAAAACCCTGAGGGTCGGGTACAAACAAGAAAATAATAAGGAGAGCAGGTAAACAATGACACAGATCACCACGAGGATTACAGAATGTTATTCCCCTTTATCAGCAGACAGTTCCTTGGATCCACGAAGCGTCGTTGCGGTTACTGGGTGTTGCCGATGAAAGCGAGATAGAAGAGGGCAACCAGGACACGAGCGGTCGTCCGACACGAATGTGGCCAACCAACCGACGGCATGTCGGCTTGCTGCTTGTAGTCGACGCTGGCCGTGGTGAAGTACCCCGGTATCTTCGCTCTGCGCTGGCCGTCCCTGCGCAGCTCGTGCCTTCGGCCGCTCGGACCTCTTGTCCAGCTCTTCTCGCGACGCAACTATCGCCAGTCCCCAAACTTCCTGCCTCGCTGTCGGACCAGAGAACCCCATACAAATATCGGCAAGCAAAGAACTTCCAAGTGCACAACCCACTGATACCAACTCTTTCTCATAGATATTGGCAAGGGGGCCGAAGAGGGATGGTCGATACTACACCTGAGCCAGTGGCGCCAGACAGAACAGTCTACGAACTCAATGGCGCCACGGCTCACCTGCCATATTGTGTAATACAATCTGGTTACTAAATATGCACATGAATATCTCAACTTTATCCAGTAAAATGGTTCTCTTCATGAGAATGACGATCTGAAACTATAATAATTATCATACTTTAATTAACTTACTTGGAAGTTAAAATGATGAAATAAAAACTTAACTTTCAAATTAGAGGTTGATGATATATGAAAATTTAGATGCGGGCAATCATAGTTAATTTCACTGCCACAGAAATATGTATCCTGTGGCACGATGCTGCTCACTGAAAACCCCCTATACCGTTACCAATATGTAATGAATTCACCCCGCTTACCTGAAACTTCGCAAGTGGATGATGTTCCTCTTCCACGGAAACAGAGTGAAACGAACACTTTAGAGCGTTTGCAAAGCGCTAATGGCAACCTTCTGATGCCATTAGCGCTTTGCAACGTTAGTTGTTACTACTTTGGCAGAGCAAACGTGATTCATTTTTTATTCTAGGACGCCCTTTGGAGGTCAATGACGACTGAGAAATTTCTTCTTACATTGGCGGCCAACACCTCTCAGCACATATGTATAACATAGCCTCGGATGCGATTTATTTACAGCTGAATACATAACGAAAGGTTTGTGCTTTACATAAAAGCCCATAATACGGATGTCTACGAAATATTGACAGCAAGTTTTTTAATTAGCTCCATGAATACTAGGTAAGTTAATTCTTCCGATAAAGATTCCTTCCCATTTGCATGAACAATGTTTACAGCTGTTTAAGTTGGCAGCTCTTCCTTTTTTTAATCCCTTTCAGGTATTTTTCTTTTACATGATGATGAGGTCCCTTTCATTATGCACATCCTTGCTACTTTTCATTATACTCTTGCATCCCAACAACACCTGTGTGGTGTCAGCTATAAGCGACTTGCTTGTTACGTGTACTGTATAGCACTGCATACTCAATTACGGCTCCATGCTCCATTTTATGGACTAAGTTCATGAAAATCAGTAGCAGAAATACATAAAGTTTAAATCTTGTGTATAGGCAGTCCTGAAATATGCAAAAAATGTAAAACTTTTCCCTTGCATTTCGAGAAATTAGAATATCGCATCCGCATTCCTTGCATAATACCTTACATATGCTCCAGCCGCGGATGACTTACTTTTAGAATAAATTTTCTAATGGCGTCTTCAAGAGTTTGCGGGAAAGGCAGATCTGCGTTGAAGTCTGTGAAACGATTTCATTTATCTGCTAATATAATTGATCGACTGAGTCTGTGGACTGTTAGCTCTTTAGAAACTTGAAGCAGGAGTGTTTCCCTACCTTCATATTCTTAAAATATCATTAAGGAGCCAAGATTAGAAGAAAATACTCGTTTCTCTTTTTGCAGCTTTAAAGGGTGACGTTACGACTGTTGAAAGAGGTGATAGTCCTCATCAGGATTCACATAATAATGCACTAACTGATGTAATGGGAGATGTGGCAATATCTCGGGAAACGGCAGAAGCCGCTGCCGCAATGGGGCCCCGGACTGACTTCCAATGCGGTCAGAAATGACGTCGTCCCCACGTCATAGCGCTGCCCCTTCCTCGGTCTGGCTGCAGAATGTGCCATCTGCAGGAAAGCACCGTCGCCGCTGGAGCCAACCACCTGTCCGGAACGCTCGCCGGGTCTTGGGGGTCACGCGACGACAGGCGCGCCCGCCATAGCGTCGTCCTTTCAGTGAGCCATAAACGAGGAAGACGACTGTGTCAGGCCGTCTTTCCCGTGACGCTTCCCTGCTCACGTGCTCTACGCCGTCTCATATCCCAAAATGGCAGCAGCGAGAGTACCTGAATTCTTCGTTCCGCATTTACTTTAAAATTGGCACTGACGTGAAACTCTCATTTCTCTGTAGCAGGACTATCATCTGACCAGTAATAATGTTGTGTCTTGCGCATACATATGACATCCACGTAATCGGTAACAGCTGAGGATTAGCGCAAGGTGAAAAGTGTCAGGGTGCCATATAACGTTGAGATTTTTATTTAAATAAAAGTCATAATTTTTTTAGAAATAGACAGCTCTATGGTCAGTGCCCAGCTACTAATTTTCTTAACTGTCATTATAAATTTGAGGATAACAAGGATTAATTACGGTGGACAACTAATTTTCGCAGTCAGTTCCTTACTAAAATTCTATGTTGTTCTCCGGAAGGTTGTTAACAACTTGTTTAGGACTCATACTTCAGTTGTAACAATATAATGATATGAGAGGGGGTGCAATGGTTAAGAAAAGAGTGAGACAGATTTTGAGCCTATCTCCGTCATTACTCAGTTCGTGCACTGAGCAAGCTGTAAAAAAATGAAAAAGGAAGCAGGACAAGCAATTAAAGTACAGGGAGAAGAAATAAAATTTTTAAGGTTTTGCCGATGACAGTCTAAGTCTGTAACAGACGGAGAAGGATTTGGAAGGGCTCCTGAACCGAGTGGATATTATCCTGAAAAGATGTTATAAGCTGAATATTAAAAAAGTAAAACAAGACTAATGGAATGTTGTCAAATTAAATCAGGCGATGCTAAGGAGTTTTGCTTTTCGTGCAGCAAGAAAACTGACAGCCGAAACTGAAAAGACACAAAATACATACTGGCTATAGCAAGAAAAACATTTCTGAAAAAGAGGAATTTGTTAAAATCTAATTTGTATTTGAAAGCATTTTTTCTGGAGCGTAGCCTTGTAAAAAAGTGAAACTTGGATATTAAACAATAATAAACAAGTAGACAACAAATTTGTGGCACAACTTGACTAAAAGAAGAGATCAATTGATAGGATACATAGTGAAGAATCAATGGTCCATCAGTCTGAAAATAGAGGTAAGTGTTGGGAGTAAGTATTGCAGAGGCTGACCAGGCATGAATACAGCGACTAGGTTTAAATTTATGTACATTGAAGTAGTTATTGGGAGGTGAAGAGACTTGTACAGGATAGAGTAGCGTAGAGAGCTGCATCAAACTAATCTTCGTTTCGGAAACTACAACAGCATGTTCTGTAAGTCAAAGCGTGGGGAGTATTCTGAGCATTGTCTTTCAACATGGTACTCCAATCCCTCAGGTTCTCCATTACCGATAAATCTTCTTGGTATTTCCTTAAACAAGTATAATCTTTCCTTTTGCAATGCAAGCCTTTTCTCATGCAACTTTCTTGTTCTACTTTCCCCAAAACGTAATTGGAGGAGTAACCAGTTATTCGGTTTTACCCCCGAAATACCGTATCCCAGGAAAAAAAAACAATAATTTTTTCAGTAGATGGAATGGAATTCGCTTCCTATGTTGATGATCGATCGCTTTCCACCCACTGCTTTGTTTGTGAATCGATTCAATCGTTGTGTGGTGCAATCACATCTCTTGGACAGTAATTACTTAGTGCCCGTCATCAGTTGCGTTATCTTTCAAATTAACATATTATTGTAATTGGTTTTCACAGCCGAATTTCGATAAACATCGCAGCAGACAATTCTTCCTCCTAGTCAGTTCTTCTCTTAAAACGATTCTTGCACAGCAGTTTCCTATGTATCAAATCATCCATTGCAACATCTTTAACCACTGGATTTCCGGTACCACACCGTACGCTTTCTATACTTTTTCCATGTCTGGGCATAGTTTATGGGCGACCGTAGCTTGAGTAATCCTCAAGAACCACATATGTATCAACTTACCGACGAAAATCATGAAAAACACACCTTATCAGTGTTCATAAAATTTCGGTAAGTTTCTATTAGCGATAAACCGCAAAGAAAAGAATGTTATGCCGATACGATATTCGAAATTACAGTTTATCCACTTGAGTCGTAAACATGAAACGTGATAATCCTGAAAAGGTGCAGTCCAAATTGGCCCTCCACTTACGTTACAGCACACATACCAAAGAAAGCAAACACATAATATCACAGACGTCAGCGCCATCTCTCCGTCAGGCTCATAACTTTTCCATGTGGTTCTTGTAGTCATGCAGTTTCACACGACGACTGCCACATTTTTTTCATCGTTCTTCTCTGTTTATATTTGACGAATACCTACCGTGGACACTAAAGTTTTTACTGAATTAAGAGTGTCCTTCGAAAGTGGGCGAACGCATTAACCGCAATATCATTCACACATTCACTTTTAGTGACTTAAAGGACTCGAAAGTGCTAACTATTAAAATGACGCTATGGCCCTGCAAATTCTGGGATGGTTTCTTTGGAGAGGCCACAGCCAGTTTCCTTCCCTATCACTCCGCAATCAGAGCAAATACTACGGACCCAATGACAGCATCGTCGACGAAACGTCGAAACTATCTTCCTTCCGTTTTGGAATGCTGCTGTAGCAGTTACTTACAAGAATAGTTGTCTATGTAACTTGTCATGATATATAACCGGATATCAGAAATGTCTTTGACAATGGCTGTAAGAAATGATTCTAGATGCCGGCATATTCATTTAATATACTGTACGTTGCTATTTTTTGCTATGCATTGGTAGTATTTGCGCTCTATTTCGGTGAGTGCTGATTACTTGAAGCTTTTACCGTATATCCACAGGATGTGTTTCTGTGTGAGGGCTTTTGCAACAACTATAAATGTAACACAACTAAAGAACTTTTGATGTAATATTTCTGTAATATGTGATATTTCTGTAATATCTACGTCACGACGTGCAAAATTAGTTAAAAATTTTTTCGCTAAAGGCGATTTCTGAACACAAATTACAATTCACATCTATTACGTTATACCTGAAAACCTTAATGGCCGTCTCATACGTTCCTGTATGACTCTCGTGTTTCAGCAAGGGTATGCAGATATCTAATAACAATTCCTCCTTTTCATTTCAGGTGAGTAATGCTGCCGCCAACAGAAAACATCGGTGAACTACTGATGTATGGGAATGTCTGTCTATAAGGTACTGGCTTAGTTCACACACAAAATATCGTAATGCTACTATAGAAAATGTTACCAATAGAAAATCGGAAAGATACATTTTTTGTATAGAGAAATAATTGAAAATTTGAAAATGGCTATCAGCTGATCACAAAACTGTACTTTCTAATCTTTGATTTAATTTCGTTTAGCTTTGACTCATATTTCTTGTTTTTTAAGAACTGTTAGCAATTATTATGAAACAGTTCGCCCTTATTCAGATTATGCTGTAGACATAGGAGTTCGTTTGAATTAAATTAGTGTTACTATGTTATAATATAATAGTTTTTTCGAAGATTCCTCGACGTTAAAACCGCACCATTCCACGTTATTTTTATATATATATTTTGTGTCCAGTTAGTACTTATACTGCGAAGCGTCTTGACCCGTATGCAGATGAGCACTTCGGTGGTTTAAAAAATCGTTCCATTATAAATTTACTTTCTCTATGCATATTTCAGACTGCGTAAACGGTTTGATTTCACGGAAATTGAGAAAAAATCAAAATAGTGGCACTCCCACGTAACGAACCAGTAATAAGATTTTATTAGACGCATAAAATGAAAAGAGGAACTTCATTCATTGACAATGTATCACCAGCGAGGTTGTTCAATGCACGATTTACGTAGTATTAACAGGCACTATTCGGTTCATTTAATGCAAATCTGAATCGTATCATAACTAGACCACAGAATGATGCTTCTGCTATATTGGGTATTGAAAACATTACATTGGATCTCGCAAACAAATTGCTTAACGCAAAAAAAACGGATGTTATTTCGCTCTATCGAACATGATATTTTTGTATACCAGTACCCAAAAGTTTAAAAAGTGGCTTCTGGTCAGGGCGGAGTGCTACAATAATTATCAAAGCCGATAATGTAACTGCTGTAACTGTTATAAAAACGTACAATACAGGGTGTTAAAACGGTCCCAACTTCTTCTTTAGCTATCTGTCTGACTGCCAATCACGACTATTACTGCTTTGGTTAGAACAGCGTTCCTGGGAGATGTGACTTCATGGAGCGTCGCAGATTCTGAAAAGTGTCTTCACAGAGCCGCGCATTGATCTTGGTTCCAAGCACGAGCAATTCGTTGAACAGAGGGTTTCCTGCAGTCGAAGAAGAGGGTCACCATGATCTTACCTGAACTTAAGTGAACAGCTTCGGATTTCTTTACAATATGGTTAAAAGAGAAATAGAGCAACCGAGAGCACAGGGAGACTGTATTTCTATCAGACTCAATGGAAACTTTTTTAACAAAAAGTCGGAAGTAGGAAACATTTTTAATAATCATTCTTAATGGTTGTAGAGGAAATAGGATTCAGCTATTCATTAGAAAATGGAAGGCTGTATACGGAGGAGGCAATACTTATGCAATTCAGTAAAACTGAAATTCAATCCTCCTCTGCTACTGAAATTAGGAAAATAATAATTTAACTCAAAATTAAAAGCTCTCGTGGGATTTATTTCATTTCAACAAGGTACTAAAAGCTTGTTCCAAACAGATCAGTCGAATTCTCAGCCACATATGTAGTAGTTCACTGAAACAGAGCATTTTTCCCGATACACTGAAATATATTATTGTTAAACCATTGCATAAAATGGAAGCTACTTCTGATGCTAACAAATACCACCCAATCTCACTTCTGTCAGCTTCATACAAAATTCTCACAAAAGTAATATATTCAAGAGTAGCTTCACATATTTGTAAAAATGAAGAAGTAGCGAAATGTCAGTTTCGTTTTCAGTAACGCTTTTCAACAGAAAACGACGTATATGCTTTCACTGATAAAATATTAAATGCTCTGAATAACAGACTATCACACATTCGGATTTTTGGAGACGTCTCAAAGGCTTTTGAGTGTGTGAAACATGAAATTATTTTAGACAAGCTTAAGTATTGTAGTATGAATGGGACAGTGCACAAATGGTTTCATTCATATTTAGCAGGATGAATGCACTAGGTTAAAATTAAGAGTGCAGATAGTCTGCAGAAATCAGCAGAGTATCAAGAACGGCGTCCCACAGGGTTCAGACTTGGGTCTGTTATTGTTTGTAATATATATGTTAAAGGTTTCCCACGCTACATTTATGAAGATGCAAAGCTACTTCTATTTGCTGGTGATACAAGTATATGAATCACACCCAATAAACAAAAATTAGCTCAGGACACTGTAAATAATCTCATCCAGAAAATAATTAAGTGGTTCTCGGCAAATTGACTCTCACTACATTTTGGGAAAGCACAGTATATACAGTTCTGTACAGTAAATGCCGTAACACCATTGATAAATATAGATTCTGAACAGAAGTCTGTTGCTAGGGCAGAATATTCAAAATTTCGGGTGTCTGCATTGGAAGAAACACATTGATGACCTGCTGAAACGTTTGAGTTCACTACTTATGCTAGTACGGGTATTGCCAATTTTAGTGATAAACGTATCAATAAATTAGCCCATTGTGCCTATTTTCGTTCACTGCTCTCGTATGGCAGCATATTTTGGGGTACTTCTACATTAAGACAAAAATGCATTCATTGCACGAAAGATTGTAATCAGGATAATAGCAGGAGACCACGTAAGATCACCTTGCAGACGTTTATTTAACTGGGGATATTCACAGCACCTTCACAATATGTATATTCACTTAGCAAGTTTGTTATTAATAACCCAATCCATTTCAACGATAATAGTAAGTGCATAGCTAAAACATTAGAAGAAAGGATTACCTTCACTAATGCGGGTTACATCTGACTTTGCCACAAAAGGAGAGAATTATGCTGCCACAAAAGTCTTGGATCATTTACCAAATAGCATTAAACGTCTGACAGATAGCCAAGCAGCATTTAAAAACAAATTAAAAGATTATCTGAAGGACATCTTCCTCCAATCGATACATGAATTTTCAGATCTGAGTAGTGATTGTGAAAAAAATGAAATAAAAAATAAAAATAAAAAATAAATAAATCTGACACGTTCCACATAATTACGAGATGTTATATTCATGATCTATGGAACAAGTATTAATGTAATTTAATGTAATGAGATGTGTGATGTTTCCAGTTTTGGTTCTGTCGTTTGCACTCTGGCTTGTGGAATGTTGTCCAACGGAAGTATCCCCTTGCGCGATAATGCCCGCCCCTCACTGCCAAACGGACGAAGGTTACGTATCAGCGATTTGTTTGCGGGACACTGCACCATCCTCCGTACAGATCGGATCTTTCACAGTGTGGTTTTCTCATCTCTGGCGACCTGAAGACAGACATGCGTGAATGGCGGACGAGGAAGTACAAGAGAGGGTGTGGTCGTGGTGCAGTCAGCGGCCAACCGTATTACACGAAGCGGAAAGTGATCGTCACGTCTCGCAGTGCGATAAATGTCGTAATGCGTGTGACCTGGCAAGTAGCAGATATATGCCCGTTATTGTGCTGCAAAAAGTTTTGTCCGCTTTTACAAGAATGAATTTATCAAAGAAAGTAGAAACTTGGTGTGAATTTTAATTTAATAATCGAAACTGAAGGCCTATCTGGGCGTCAGTTGTGACCTACCGGTTCGTTGGTTCCTGGTAGGGGTCTCCGCAGTGCAGCTAGCTCGTTCACTCACTCACTCGGTCATTCATTATCCGTCGCCTAATCTTGCGACACACAGTTTTTCCGAAGACTCCGTGTGTATTCTTTTTCAACAACTTTAAGTGAACTCTGACGCAACATAGGAGCAGCAGTGAATGTCGTACCTCTAGACTTACTCCCAAAAATACTATCGTCTGGATGATCGTCGTGCAGTCACTGGAAGGTACAGTGAACATTTGTGAAATGTAAATTAAACTTACCCTAAAAATTGTGCTTGCATTTTAAAGATATTCGGTGTACAATAAGACGGTTCTTTTGAAAATAAAAGCTCTTTTATTGTTATGCGTGAACTGAAACTGACCTCACGTTTCCGTGTTCATGTGGAGGATGCAGTGTTGTGGAATCGAATGGATATTTTTCTGCAACACCCGATAATATAAAACAGTTTGTTGCGACATACCGATAGAATTCGCAAGGAGCACGAAAAGTAACTAGAATCAACACGTCCATCTGATCGAATCAGCTAAGTTTTCCCTTAGTCCACAAGTCGTGGGAGGATCGGTTTACAAACGTTTGATTACAGTTCTCGGCGTCTGATAAAGGTTAGTTGAATAGCTGATGGCATCGGATTAGTGCAGGTACATTTGGCGACCCATTTGGAACTGAATCTACTGCAAAGCAGAGTAAAAGGAAGCGTGTTGGGAGTTAGGTCAGTGGTAATAATGTATCCAGCTTTCTGGATGTGCTGTACCTGCCTGGGTAATAGTGTGCACTGTGTCTCTTTTCTCTCTTCCTTTTCATCTGCGGATGGTGCGAGGGTGGAGCGACTGTTCTTACTCCGCACGCTGAGCTGGAAAAAAATTCAAATTTTACCGTTCTGGGTACGACACGGGATATATGAGCGTGATAGTAACATTTTGCTAGTCTCGTACTGAAAAAGCAGCTATAAAAACTTTTGATGTAAAGCTTTCCGTAACGCACAACTTTTCACTCCTACCTCTTGTTGAGCATTTGCGCCACGTTCCTGCGTTGGGTAAACCAACAAATGTGGAATCGCCCAGAGTCTGTTGTAAATCTCTCAATTAGGAGTCGATCAAGGCTAATAAACAACAGACAAGGATTGTCCTGAAGATAGCTTTGTAAATGACTCAATTCTAGATGTTGAGGCTCTTGCAGTTAATATCAGTGGGGCTTCTGCCTTTCCCACAGTTACTTATGATCGTTGCATGTTAATTTGTCTTGATATTCCTGGCTATCTGACATCTGTCGCTGAGGTGCGACGGTGCAATTCAATAATAAAATTGATGCATGTATTTGCACACCCAACACCGTATTTGATTAGCTAGAGGTCAACAGCGTATTTATTTTACTGCACGCTTTTTGTTTTATTAGTGTGGTATTCCTTCAGTGGTTTCGAATAAAAGATATTTACAATTATCCTTTGTTTTCTAGGCCTAAAAACTCCTACGGTTATAAGAAATAATGACATGTTTAATTGCTATGTATATCTGGATTTATGGTCTGCTTCAACATTTTCCAGGAAAACCTGCGTTTGGCACTAATGCTTTTCAAATTTCACGTTGTCTTGCCACACTACATATTTGTTGACGTGAAATGAAGACAAAATACCGCATCACTAGTATTTATTTTCGTTGTCGTGGCTAATCATGCGCCTGTGAATTTCGTGATTGCGATGTTGTAACCTTTTCCAATAATTTTGGTTTTCACTTTGTCTAAGTAAAACAGGTTTTTTTTTATCTCCAGTACGTCATATGTGGATCATGCTGGTTTACTTTGGCCAGATGTATTTATTTAAATATGTAGGTGCAACGAAGGAGTAGTATGGTTTTTGACAATCTAAATAGTGAGGTGGTGAAAAGGGTGGGGGTGGGAGGGGGTGCAAGGCAGTAAAAACTGAATGCAAACTAGGGGACTGAAGAGAGTTGCTAACGAGATGGAGAAAGGGGGAAAAGTAGGAGTGAAAGGAGGGAAAGAGAGAGAGAGAGAGAGAGAGAGAGAGAGAGAGAGAGAGAGAGTTTTTTCAGATATTTTGATTGATTTTGTGTAGTGTCTGCTTTCAGTATTTCTCTGTACCCTAGACTGATTTTTGATACGTGTTCGTTGTTTCTTGAAAAGTAAGGTATCTGTTTTTACTGGTTTTGTGAAGATTCTATTCTTTTCTATCGTACTTGACATGTGGTACTTTTGATTAAGGTAGTCTGTAAATTTTGAGTAGTTCATACTTTATTTCCAAGTTCTGGTATGTCAAAGGTCGTTGTAGTCACCTTCTGTGCAATATAGCGGGTACATGCCAGGCTGTTGGTATTGGTCTGATATTGGTGTAAGTCCTGAGCTGCGTTTCTGTATGGAATGTTTACAGCATGTTTTTGAAAATGTTGCCGATCTTGTATGTGAGTTTACCATGGTAGATCATAATATGCATTTTTCTTGTGCTGCTTGGTTTATATTTACCATTTTTTGTATCTTTGTTGACAGTTTCCCTGCATTTATAGGTTGGTATAAGTTCCTTTTTTTATCTCTTGTGACGTGCTATTCTGTTGAATTTATTGACTACTACCTCTTCGTATCCATTTTGAATGCTCCGTGTTTTTACTGGCTCATGGTAGCCAAAGCTAACCGTGATTGTAAATCCGCTTCTTCCAAACGATCGATGGCGTTTTAAATCAACGAAACGAAACGCGAATATCAAAATAAATAGCAATTTTATTAGTTACAATTGTAGATTTTAAGGGGAGTAGGATGTCAAACGGGCCGACTTGGAGCAGGAGAGGCACCAAAGGACATTTTATTTTCTACTGTCTATACTTTTACAAATAAATTCATAAAACTTTGTCAGCATGACCGGAAGGATTCAGGATTCACACTCATAGCCGTGGAAGTGCAAAAACATAACAAAATAAATTTTTTTAAGATATGAAATTTCATCATTTTTGTTGGCTGCATTTGTTGCTATAGGTACATTTTTCTTCACAAGTAAGAGAGATTCTTTGATGAATTCTGCACAGCATACAAACCATACTTACAGGTGTATGAAACTCTACAATTTTACAAATCTATTAAAAACTGTGGTAAAAATTGAGATAATTAACTACAAAATTTGATTTTTTTCTAAACATAATGTTTAAAACGTAACACCTCATTCATTTTTTCATAAATTATATAGATTCTAGAGTTTCAGACATCTGTAAGTGTGGTTTGTATGTTGTGCAAAATTCATCGAACAGTCTCTCCTACTTATGAAGATAAGTGTACCTATAGCAACAAATGCAGCCAGTAGTAAGTGCAAAAATGTTGAAATTTCACACGTAAAAAAAATTATTTTGTTATGCTTTTGAAGTTCCGCTTCTACGAGTGTAAATCCCGAATCCTTCCTGGTCATGCTGACAAAGTTTTATGAATTTACTTGTAAAAGTATAGACAATGGAAATTAAAATGTCATGTGGTGCCTCTCCTGCACCAAGTCGGCCCGTTTGACGCCCTACCCCTCTTAAACACCTTCAGTAATGGTAAGGAACAAGGGACACTGTGGAGACGCAAAGTAGGAGTTTTCACGTGGCCTCGATCATCCTTGGGTATTTGGCAAGAATTTTACTGTTATGTAGGTTTCCTAAAAGCAACCGCTTCGGCTAAGAAAAGCGTCAGAGTGATACGATTCCGGTATACGTAAGATTACGTCTTCTCGTTCAAATTTTTCTTTCCCGAAAATGTAGCTGTAAGGTCTCGAAGCTTTCACACTCTGTTGTATTAAAGTGTTCCTCATAAATTACCGCTTTTCGCAATGAAATCCGCCTCCACAAAATTTCTTCTGGTTGCTGCTAGATTGCTTTCAGCGCAGCAGGAGTCTGTGCTCATGAGATATGCAGTTACTGCTCTTTTCTTTCACTGTTCCATTTTAGTTTTGTTCTTCTCTTTATAATAATCTTCGTTGCAGTTCTTGATGAGGCGTTTACGTAAGGGGCGAGGGAGTGGCGGTGGAGAGTGCTCTTATGATTGGATTAAAGAGCTCTAAAACAGAGATTACTTTTCTCGCAAGCCGAGGGGGCCGGGTGACGGGGAAGGAGTGATGAGAAAGTGAAAACTAAGAAGCCGGCGAATGGGGAGAGAGGGGTAGTGTTAGCCGCCTCGTGGAGAAAACTGAAAGAGAATTTCTTTCCGGCCCCTAATGACGACTCTTGTTCAAGCGTCATCAAACTTCTTACAAACATTTATTTTAGAACACGGCGGAGTAAGGAGAGGGGTGGCGAGAGGGGCGGAATGGGTAGGAGGGAATATGGGCGGTAGTGGAGGAGGCCTTTAATATTAGTTGGAACGAGTTTGCAGCTTGGGAGCTTGAGTGGCGGCGCGCGCGCCCCGCGAGGAAAAAGTTAGTTTTTTATGAAGGAAAGAGCGATTTCCGCGCACAGCTCTCAGCCTTATTGGTTCGGCCGCCTGCGGAAGTCTTCCCGATCAGGCGGGGTCGCGGCCGCAATATTCCGACATTACTTCCGGTACATTTCCAATAGGCCCCGCTCGGCCCCCCTGTGGCTGGCCAGGCGACCTCGGCTCGCGCGCGGCGGCGCTTAAATCCGCCCCCGGTGCCTGCGGGGGGCCGCCGGACGGCAAAAGGCCGCCTGCTTCTTTCTCCCGCCGTAATGGGTGCGAGCAGAGTTGTTGAGTGCGGCTTTAGAATCCGCCCAGTTAATTAGTTCTGCTCGGCGATTGCCGAAATTAAGCCGGCCGACGAGGGCCCGTTTTAAGCGAGATCTGTATTCAAGAGAGCAGCGTTTGTTTACCACCGCACGGCCAACACTTCAAGCGCTGCCTGTGTTGTTCTTGGAATCATTAAAAATGTTTGTTTTGTAATCTTAACGAAACGATCTCCACAGCTCGTTGGCAGCACTTAAGAAGTTTTATTCCCGGTTATTTTTGTTTTAGAGTGGCTTTCGAAATTTACAGTGAAAAGCAGTTAAAATATTTCCAGAATGAGACTTTCACTCTGCAGCGGAGTGTGCGCTGATATGAAACTTCCTGGCAGATTAAAACTGTGTGCCGGACCTAGCCTCGAACTCGTGACCTATGCTTTTCGCGGGCAAGTGCTCTACCAACTGAGCTACCTAAGCACGACTCACGCTCCGTCCTCACAGCTTTACTTCTGCCAGTCCCTCGACTCCAACCTTCCAAACTCTACAGAAGCTCTCCTGCGAACCAGGTACTGGCAGAACTAAAGCTGTGAGGACGTAGCGTGAGTCGTGCTTGGGTACCTCAGTTGGTAGAGCACTTGCCCGCCAAAGGCAAAGGTCCCGAGTTAGAGACTCGATCCGGCACACAGTTTGAATCTGCCTATAGGTTTCAGTTAAAATATTGACGTAATTCTCTTTGGCGATTGAAGGAAACCGCGCAGATTGTCCTTTCTTGTTATTTATGGTCTCATGATAGACGGCGAGGGAACCAGTGGGAACACACCTCTTTGAGTATCCAACTGGTGGACGAGTTTTGTAATCCATCTGAGAAGCTTACGTGTTTCATTGTTATCCGTCGATCTCCTGGAATATGGGGCCGGCACCCGCGAAATCGGACAAGTTTGCGCGACCCTGTTCCGATGATGACAGACTCCTCGCTTCTGTAAATCGGCATGGGTATGTTTTTATTTTATGGCTCATTATTATTAAGTTCCGTTTGAGCCTAGAACGGACACTGTACGGGGGCGTTCAATAAGTAATGCAACACTTTTCTTTCTAAAAGGAAGGTTAGTTTTATTCAGGATTGAAATGCGCCGTGTTATTCTCCATTCCTTTGGCTAGAAAACCCTATTTTCCAACGTAACCTCCGTTCAATGCGACGGCCTTACGCCACGTTAATACGACGGCCTGTATGCCCGCATGGAACCGCTTTGCTGGTCGACCGCCGGAGCCCTCGTCTTCAAGCATTTATAAACTCCCCGTCATCCACGAACTGCTTCCCGTGGAGTGCATCCTTCATTGGACCGAGCAGGTGGCAGTCACAAGGTGCAAGATGTGGACCGTAGGGTGGATGAGGAAGAACAGTCCAGTGAAGTTTTGTGAGCTCCTCTCAGGTGCGCAGTTTTGTATGAGAACCTGCGATGTCATGGAGAACGAGGAGTTTATTTGCATTTTTGTGGCGACGAATACTCTGAAGTCGGTCTTCCAATTTTCTGAGCCGTAGCAAAACACACCATAGTTGACAGTAGCAGCATGAGAGAGGACATAAAACAGAATAACCCTTCTAGAGTTTCAGAAGAGAGTCGCCATGACTGAGACCTGGTACTTACGGAAAGGCAGGATTCGGTGTGGACGGGGCTGTAATCAGTTACCGTTGGTTGCTCATTTTTAATAAAAGAAATGTGACGTACACTTTAGTTGGAAACAATTGCAAATAAAGTTGATAATCAGGAGCAATTATCAAATTCTTAATCAAGTTGCACTCACAGCTGAAGGTCTCATTGACCAGAAATTCAAATTATTTGTCGGCTGAAGGCCCCAATAGTAATAACCCCCCCCCCCCAAAAAAAAAAAAAAACAATTTCACGGCTGAAGGCCTGGATAGCAAATTCTTAAGTACCAGTTAAACTTCTCCAAGAGACACTAAAATATTTTTAAAAAACACAATCATCAAAATTTCACTATTAAAAGGCAAAATCTAATTAAAATTTCGTAAGACCAGTTACGCTCACGGCTGAAGGCCTTATTAACAATAAATTCAAACTCTTCGTCGGCTGATGGCCCAAACAGTAATAATTCAATATTAATTTGAAAAAAAAATAATCATCACAATCTGACCAAATCAAGAGACATGTGGGCCTAAGGCAGTGCTCCAAGGATTGACCTGGAAAGACGCTCAACTTCGTAACGATTAGACTAGCAGCCAAGAGTTGTATTCACTTAACTGGATGGCAACTCGAACTAGTGACAGGTTATACCCAGATTAACACTCTTGCAAAATCTACCTGACGTCTGATAACCAATACAACGATGGAATAACCCAGGCAAGGCGGAACCGGCGGACAGCACTGCGTCTTCAGAATCCGGTGCTTAGTACATCCAGAAGCAGAAGGAACCACTACGACACAGGTAGTCCAAAAGAAACAACATATCCGACCAACAACCAAGGAGGCTGTCGAACTACACTCCTTACCGGACAACAGCGGCAAGGCGAGGAAAGGTACACTGCCGCGAAAATACGCTAACCTCCAGGGCAGGTAACTGGGGCGTTAGCGGCCACTAGGCAGAAAAAAACACCGCTGGTTGAACTTCACCAATAAACACAAGTAATTCAATGATTAATAATAAGAAGTGGAGAACGGCTAAGTAATTTCGTCAACTCTAAACACTCCACTAGATAGTAGGTTTGTTTATAAATAAACAAATCTTCTGCTACTAGTCACGATTTTTTGTTTATTTTACTATTCGCACGACGCATTTCGAGAAATGATTCCTATTTTCAAGTGAGTTTTTTTGGTGTGTATTAAGCCATTTCTTTTGATGGTGTCATTGTGTGTGAGTCTGCTTCATTTTGTTGACTTTTACTGTAATACATAAGAAACGCGATTTTTAGTTGGGTATCAATTCTTTTTGTTAGGTTAGTGGCTTAAATTTAGAACAATTTGTACTTACAGTTTTCTAATGGTCCATTTGTGTAGAGTCTCCCACACACTTAACATCACACACAACTTGTTGTACACTTTACACATCGAAAATATCTTATCTAAACAAAACAGTTACAAAGATCTTCTTACAGGCAGTTCACAGGGATAACATTGTAGGTCTTCCACAGATTATGATGTGCTTTTGTACTGAGGTTATTTATCTTAACAATTTGGCTCATGAATTACTTATATTGATTTGACAATTGTGCTTATTTCTATGTTTTACTATTTTTATTTAAGTATATTATCGAAACATCTGAAGAAATTCACTGATTGACTTTAAAGTTTTTCATTTAATATTTTCTCCTCATATTTTCTGTAATGTGAATATATATCCAGTTCTTCAAGCAAATCCATTTTATGTCCTTTACTTAGTCGGTGGGGTACTTTGACATTTTGCTCTATTTTTCCAAATGGGTGTCCTGTATTATTTATGTGTGTTGCTATTGCTGATGTAGTGTGTTTGTTGTATGTGTATGCTCCATGTGCTCTGTGTACCTGGTGTTGATATTTCGGCCTGTTTGTCCTACGTAGAACTTGGAGCATTCCTGGCATATTACCTTGTATATTCCAGAGTCTGAATATGGATCATGATTACATCTTAAATTATGTATTAGTTTTTGGTGTAGTTTATTTGATGTAGAAAACCCAATTTTTACTCCGTGATTTTTGAAAATATTTGCAATCTTCTGTGATACATTGCCTATGTATAGAATGCTAGATATATATTTGTTTTTCTCTTTTTCTTCTGTACTGCAGTTTGTACCTGGGTTTCTCTTCACTTTGTCTAAGATTGTGTCAACCATGGAAGCATTGTAACCATTGGCAACTGCAATCCTCTTTACTGTGTTTATTTATTGTTTCATATTTTCTTGGTTCACAGGTATTTTTGTTGCCCTATGCTGTATGCTGCCCGTTTATAGATATTTGGGTGACATGAGGTTCCAGGGATTGTGGTGTCAGTCATCCATTTATAATGGATCAAATCAAACTCCACTCATTGCTCTTCATCTTAGTGACCCTGCGAGCAGCAGTGTGCGAACAAACGACGTGATCTCAAAATAGTGTAGGTTTCACTAGTGGGTTAATGTTCATTCAACTGAAACGTCCTGGGTCCGGTGGACAACGAGATTGTGGCCCTCGCAATGACAGCCCCTCGATTCGGCAGTGCCTGCGTGCTGCCAGCGGTCCCAGCATGTCCTCACTGCTGCTCCGTCGCAACCGAACTCCTCGACACACTCCAACCCGGAAAACATTTGATGTCCCTCCAAAGGTAGTACCACTGTACTAGACATGGATAATCGCTGCTGCTGCCACTCGCGGACAGACAACGCTAGCAAACGTAGTGGCGCCAGTAAACACAAGAAGAAAACGAGACGCCACTGTCCATGTTATACGATGCCGACCTACCAAAGGCACCAAGGCGATCCGCAACAAGGCTCAGTGACTTTACTGGCTGAAGATGCAATTTTGAACTTTGTCTTCGGAAGAGAGGTGTGTGGCGCCACTCCGTGGATTACCGGTTTCTTTCCTGTTCGAGGTGATGAACCCATGTTTCATCGCCTACGACAATGTTCGACAAAATATTGTCACTATCAGCCTCGTAAGGCGCAATCAATCCCGCACAGATGGTCATTTCTTGCTATTTACGGTCTCATGTTAGACGGTGAGGAACCGATCGGACATCGACGTTTTGAGTATCCGAATGGGTGGACGAGTATGTAAGCACTACCAACAGACACGTCCATTTGAGGAGCTTCGGTTTTTCATTGTTATCCGTCGATCTCCTCGAACGAGAGTGTCCGCACGTTCCGAGACTGCAGGAGTCACAACTGTGTGCGGCCGACCGGCACTCGCGGGATCGGACAGGTTTGCTCGACCTTGCTCCGATTATGATAGACTTCCCTCTTCTACTCACTTCAGGGTCTTCGTAGACATTCTGCAAGTACATATGAATATTTGCGACGCTGTGGTTTTCCGCCGAAAGAATCTCAGCGATAGCACTCCACTTGGAAATCGCGTCCGTTGTAGTAGCCACTTTGAAGGGTACGTATAGCGCCACCATTTAACGGAACTCCTTGAAACTACAAGGTCTGAAGCAGAAATATTCCACTATTTCCCACAACAAATTCGGCCGAAATTTGCCGAGAGCAAAAATGTATTGCATTACTTACTGATCGCCCCTCGTAATTCTTAATTCTTGTGATTATTCCACTTAGCAATGTTCTTTCTCATCCTGGCGGTGTAGATGGTTTTCGGTCTCTAGGTCCACTTTGTTGCATTTCCCAGCCACACTTTTACTTTTGTCAGTGACTCTGAAGTGTATTCTGTACTCCTCTCTGTTGTGAACGTAGCCATAGTGAATTGCTAGTCGCTCTCCCTTAGATAGTGTTGCCCACTTGTCGTAAGTCGCTATTTCTACAAAACCAGTGTAATGTAGCAGAGTTTGCACCTTACATGATGCTCAATCAGTACTAACACAGAATAATAATTGATAACTGGCCCACCGGTAGGAGAGAATGGACACAGAAAAGGAAGTTGTGTGTGTCATGTCAAACTAACGAGATGGGATCAGAGGCTGGAACACGGCCGGAACCCCTATGGAAGGTGTTTATGTCATGTCAAACTAACGGGATGGCCGCGGCCGGACCCCTTTGTCGGCTGGCACTTCAGACCACCAAAGACGTTTGGAGAGGCTGGGCCATTACAACAAGAAGCGAGAAGGAGCTATATGCGAAAATTTGCGTAAAACTGTGACGGGATTGGCGCAGAGCGCGTAGAGATACGTGTTGAAAGTTTGGCGGCAGCAGTAACCTCGGGAGAATTCTGTGTCGTGGTTGGGTACACACGCTCAAGAATACATGGAAGTCTGTGTCGTGACTGGCTACCAAGGCGCACGGATCCATGTGGCGAAGAACGGCCAGGTTTGCAAAAACTCTGAAAGAGGACTCTGGGGACGGCTGTGGAGGAGAGTAGTCGCGATGCCTGGCTGCCCTGCTTGGAGAGCGTGGAGAGAAGTAGGTTGGAGAAGTTACCGGAATTGAGTCCAGTGGTTACCCTCCAAGTCTGAATAGTGTAGAGCATTTGACTCCACACACGTAGCATTATCTGTTCCTCCGTGCTAACTTGTGATGTTCATATGCAATCTGAAGTGTACCTTTGCTGCCGCGCACTTGAGTCGACCAACTGCTCTTGGCATTTGTGCAAGTAGCTTGATTATTGACTAGTGACGGACTCCGCAATTGAATACTTACGTACAGGAGTTTACGGACGCAAACCACGTCCACGTTGGAGGTTAAAGCCAAGCTCGCTCACCGGAAAGACGGCATCACGACGTTAGCTGGGCCGGCCGTCGTAATCATCACGGAGAATTACGGTGATATTAGCAATCATCAGCCAAAGTAGGGCACTGTAATTCTGAATGAGTTCGTATTGCGCTAGCTCTTTGACTGGCGCTTTCTGAGTCTGTGTCCGTTCAGGCAGAACTTCAATAGAGTCACTTGCGGGTTCAGTGTTGACTTAAGTAGTTAGGAAAGTGGATGCATTGTGCGAATGATATGCTATTTAGGTTAGCGAGTGTATTAGATTGTCATGTTAGGCTAGAAATATTGCTCATCCTGTTTTCTGAATAAATCTTAATTTGGCACCATATGCTAATAACCACATTATTGATTTCGTAGCCAGCAATCACCATATTTTTGATTAATAATTAATTAATTAATAATTAATTAATTAATTAATTAATTTCGATGCAAATTATACTGGGGGCATAGCCTCTCGTTTGAACAGAACCGTCTTAAGTCAAGTAGCAACTCATGGTCGACCAAGACTACCAATAGATTTTTTTCAATATACCGATAATTTTACGATAAACCCCCGTACGTTGCACCAGTACTCTAGATCGTTAATTTGAAGCACCTGATAAGATGACCATGGAAGGTTATATCTCTTGTTGTCACTTCTGTTACAATGTACTGTAGATGTTGACACAGATCCTCATTGTGTAAGATGCTGTGTACACCAAATGGCTCTGAGCACTATGGGACTTAACATCTGAGGTCATCGGTCCCCTACAATTTAGAACTACTTAAACCTAACTAACTTAAGGACATCACATACATCCACGCCCGAGGCAGGATTCGAAACTGCGACCGTAGCGGTCGCGCAGTTCCAAACTGAAGCACCTAGAACCACTCGGCCACACCGGCGGGGCGTTAGACGGTGGTAAGATATTTGGGACAGGGCGAAAACAGGACAGAGAAGCTATCAGTTGTTCCTAACAGAAATGAAAGATCAAGAAGATAATTCTTACCAACAAAGAGAGGTATACACTACAATTCGGGACATGGTCCATTCCCACCTATTTGCGAAAAGTACACCAGTTCACCACAAACACCTGCAACACGGACCACATCGTCCAGAAGTGTCTCAGCAGCTGAGACATTAAAAACCAGAATAGTAACGTCATTCGTAGTACATCAGTCGACAGCATAATAAGGAATGAGTTACTGTGCCGCAGGCTGAACTTGTGAACAGGCAAAATAGCAGTTTATCAATTACATTACATTCCAAATGACAGCGTGAGGTGTCGTCTTATCAGTTAGCATGCCCCTGAGATGCTACCAAATCTGAACCCGGTGACAGTGATCACATCGTTCCCCATACGGTCATGTAAAATGCAAAGGAAACGGATAACTAATTAAATATCTGAAATAAACGGAGGTGGCCCATTTAACTTGAAATAGAGGTACCAAAACTTACATAGATATAAACCCAGAAAAAAACTTCAAAAATCCAAGATCGCTTTCTTCTGAGTTTATTATATTGCACATTGCACCCATTCTGGCACAATGTCAGGAATATATCACGTAGATAAAGCTTTCCATCAAGATACGAAAAGAAACTTAAGTTCACTGTAACGATCCGATTTACTTACAGATGCAATAATGTGATTCTAGCCGCCGAATAAACGACAGAAATAATTACAAACGGGTACAAGGGAGCAAAAGCACGTATGAAAATCCTTGGCACATATTAGAGGATTTGAGATAGAAATGATATAAGGACCGTGACCATGAAAATCGCCAATGATAGCAGAATAAGTTGATAGCCTAAAGGAAATACCTAGAAAAGTAGGCATAAGCACCAGTTTTCTCTGCTACCTGTACTAGTTACCGCTCATACAGGTACTGAAGATGTTTTGTAGTCTCAGCAGTCTTTCCTTATTGCTAAGACACATGTGAACCTAGGTTGACTGAAATTGCTTGAGACGTTTCAGCGATATCCTATACATAAGGCTCCCCCTTCCGGTACCCCACCTCAAGGGGTGAAATATGTAAACAGGAATTTCACCGATCACTTTAACGACCGTGAAAACTGTGGGTTAGCCAGTAGTCCCTTTTAATTTTTTTGCACTGGTTTTTCCTAAGTTTGGCTGAAAGTGTGCCAGGCGTTCCAGAGATACTCACATGTGCCATTACTGTGTCCGTCTTGGATCCGTGATAACAAGTAACCAAAAACTTTGAACTAGCTAAATCTTATCAGAAAATTTTTAATAAGGCCTAGCCATGCCTCCTACAAACAACAACTGAATTTACAAATATCTGTCACTTGTTCCGATTATCACATGGTACTACAATAAATTTTAGAGAATTACAATCCCATCATCAGTTGTATGAGTTACAATTTTTTTTTGAGTCATCAGTCTTCTGAGTGGTTTAATGCGGACCGCCACTAAATCCTCTCCTGTCCTCAATTATGTGCTGGATGTAATCTAATCTGAATTCCTCTACAGTGTTGACCCTCTACTTCTCCCTAGTACCATGGAAGTTCCGTTATATCTTCACAGAATTGCTCTCATCATGTCCCTTCTTCTTGTCAGTATTTTCCACATACTCCTCTCTTCACTGAATCTCCGGAGAAAATCCTCATCCCTTACCTTATCAGTCCACCTAATTTTCAGCATTCAATTACTGTTTCTTAAATCTACACATTGTTGAGAGCCTAATTTTGTTAACGACCTGTGGCATCATTTTCCTATTGCCAGAACAAGTTTTCAATAATGGATAGAAAGTACAGATTTCAGTTTGCATAATAATTCTTTGCAATGTGTTTATTATGCATTTAACGTTTTTGCAACACTGAGTTGCTGGCTCCAAATGATTTTAGGCAGAAGTGTGTTACTTCGTATACTATAAACATCCTAAAATGCACTGTGTGTCGGAAGCAGTTTCGGTCCATATCGGAAGCTGCGCGGTCAGTGCGACGAATTGCTAAGGGAAAGGACTAGGGTCCGAATTCCAGGAGGGTCGGAAATTTTTTCCGCTCGGGAACTGAATGTTGTGTTTTCCTCACGTTCGTATCGTCGTAACTACAAGCTGACATTCTAACACTGCCCCAGCAAAATAAATATAACAACAAAACAAAAAAGCATGTTTTTGTAACACAAGAAGAAAGTGCAACAGCAACCAGCGAAATATGTGTTTTAAGTCGAGGATAAAAACGTAGAGCAACAACTTCAAAGTAAAATACCAAAATAAGGAACACCAAAGCGAAGCCGAAGAGCTATGTGAAGAGATACTACGTACCTGATGTTCCCAACTCCTTCCAAAATTAAAGTAAATTTTGTAACAATCACGAATGAAATCTGTCCAGTGAATTATAAAAACCTCTCATTACAATTAAACACATAAACTCTTAATTCAATTCTGGCCATTGAAGATATTTTCACAAAACAAAATCCAAACACCTGTGGCAAGAGTTCTGCCTTATTATTAGCTTCACAGCAAAAAAATATTGTGAAGGTAACCCTTTACGAGCATCTTCTTAGTTTCACAGTGGTGTGATATTGTAATAAAAGAGTAACATTTCTGTACAGCGCTTGCCCTAGATGGGGTGTGGTACCAGAGAGTATTAAATAACTGTGTAACATCTACAGATACGTCTGCGATGAAGATCTATGGGCATTTCGGGTGTAACTTTCGTGTCTGCCAGCAACTCAACGCGTATTTAAAATCTAAATGATCGTCTGGATTACGGCCGCTCTGCGCCCGGGGCTAACGGTCTGAGCGTACAGAACGTTCGTTGACGCTGATATGTTACCAGGAGAGTCGTATTTATGTTACCAGGAAGGTCGTATTTCATGCAGTTAATCTTGAACTGTGCTCGCCGTTTTTCATGCCGGCTTCGGAGCGGTTATCCATACTTCCTCCGTTTTTCACACTCTAGATTCGTTTCATACCGCTGTTCCCTAACTTTGAGTATCATATGTTACGTGCTTCTGACTTCTCTACACAGGTTATTGACGCAAAAGTTTTAATGTAGTAAGGAAAAATAGACTTTATACCAAAATTTGGGGTTTATGATTAGCTAATTTGTCTTAGAGCTGTATTTTTCTTTCATCTTCATCTTGTTCAATCATTCTGTCTTGCATTAAAAAATTTGGTTGGCTACACATTCAGAGCATTAATATACACATTAAGTGAGGTATTTTTAAGAAAGACCGAAACTCATAATTATCTTGCAAACGTCAACGATATCTGCGTAACAAGTTAAGTAACCTTCGCAAGTATATGCCCAAAAGCAGACATGGAGACTCTTGGTACAGATGCCTGTGTATGACGTATCTATTGTCTCATACAATTTAGAAATATGTTCAAACTCTTTCTATTGCCAGTAAGCTTTTGGAGAAAATAAGGCAAAAATGTCTTCAATTACGAGCGATACATATTTATATATTTGTTTCATTCAACCAATAAAAATGACTTCCGGAGATTGTTTAGCCACTTCTACTGAAACCGGTAACATCAATCGGTAAGAATTTTCCATCTCGAGAGCGTTTTAAAATAAATATCTTGAGAATTAACATTTCTGTACCGACGAGACGCCTATCGACTACAGTAAAGTAAGAAGTAAAACACACAACATGAAGCAGCAGTCGCAGCTGTACGTAACTCAACCTATCGACAGGGTGTAAAAGCTAAGATTACGGGCTTCCTTAGCATTTTCTCATTAATGGTAAAGCCTTCATTGTCGTTGGACCTCTTGATGTTCCTCATCAATTTCTTCCTTTATAAGAGTATTACGCGACGTAACATCCGAGAAGGCTTCCAGATGTATCATGTTGCAACATAGCTTCAAATAATGTGCCAACATTAGTAGTTGATTATTCGAGCCAGACTTTAATTCATGATTGGGGCAGCAGGCTGGGGGGAGGGGGGGGGGGGATGCAGAAGAGTGCACTAATGTCACTAAGGAATGAGAAACAGAAGGTACAGGAAAGCGAAGGCGAAATGGCTGCAGGAAAAAATATGAATAAGTGGTCATCGGGAAGATTGACTAGCCCATAGAAAATTCAAAACAAAGTGCTGTGAAGTTAAAATATGACGAAATTGGAAAGAAATGCTCCTTGGAAGAACAACTCCGTTTATAGAAATCCTCAGCTTTAAGAGTCCAATGGGAATTCCAATGTTAAGCGCAGAGGAGAGAGTATATATTTATAAAGATGCATCGAAGGCCACTTTGAGGGGGAGGAAATACCGAGCGACTCGATAGTGATGTTACAGTCAGAATTTAACAGAGCTCTGGACAGATCGCGATCATATGAGGCGGAAGGCATGAACAGTAGTTCTGAATTTCCAAAATTATTGGAGGAAATGGCTAGCAAATAACTATTCAAGTAGGTGCTCAAAGCCCGTGGAGGTGTGAGTGTACCCACACACTAAAGAATAAATATCATTCACACAGTTCCGAAGATAGCAAGTGAAAATAAAAGAACTACTACAAAATCAGCTTAACAGCTCGCGCATCCAAGTAGTTGGCAAGAGCAATATGCAGAACAATGGAAAAGGAAATTGAGAAACAGTGGACGACCAGTTTGGCTTTGGTATAGATAATGGCAGCAAAGAAGCACTTCTTAATGAAAATAAGACTTTAAAAAGTCAAGACACTTTCATAGGATTTTTCGACCTGGAAAAAACGTTATACAAAATAAAATGGTGCAAGTTGTTCGAAAGTCTAAAAAAAAGTAAGAGTAAGCTACAGTGAAATACGGGTAACACACAATATGTACAAGGAACAATAGGTTACAATGAGAACGGAAGACCATATCCCAAGTGCTCGGGGTAAAAATGGTGTAAGACAGGGACATAGTCGTTCACCTCTGTTGTTCAATCTGCATATCAATGAAGCCATGTGAGAAATAAAAAACGTCGAAGAGTGGGATTAAAATTGAGGACGAAAAGATATCAGTGGTAAGATGCGCTAAGGTAATGCTATCGTCTGTGAAAGTGAAGAACTATAGGACGTGTTGATTGGAACGAACAGTCTAATGAGAACACAATACGGGCTGAGAGTAAACGAAAGGAAGACCAAAGTTATAGGAGTCACAGAAATGATATTAGTAATAAACTTAGCAATATCGGGGAACATGAAGTACAATTTGTTAAGAAATTCTACTACCTTACATGACGGGTGAAACAAGGAGGACGTAAAAACCAGGTTAGCATCGGCGAGAGGGTATTTCTGGTCAGGGGGATGGGGATACCAAACCATTGGCCAAAAGGTGAGAAAGAATCTTCTGAGATTGTATGTTTGCACCACAGCATTCTGTGGTAGTGAAACGTGGACTGTGAAAAAACCGGTACAGAAGAGAATGGAAGCGTTGGCACGCGTTTCTACAGAAAAATGTTGAAAATTAGGTGCATTGATAAGGAATGACGCGTTTCCCCGTAGAATTGGCCACTGAAGGAACAAATGGAAACGTCTGAGAAGAGTAAGGTACAGGATAATAGTACATTTGTTATAACTTCCATGGTACTATAGTGAGCTGTAGAGGATAAAAACTGCAGGAAAAACAGAGAAAAGGATACGTCCAACAAATAATTGATGTAGTAAGTGCAAGTGCTACCCTGAGCCTGAGATGAAGAGCATCGACTCTGGTTGAGAACAAGACTCTGATTAGTGGAACATGGATTGTACAGAATTTAGCAGGAAGAACTGAGATTATAATTAAACAATTGGAAGTACTGGAAATCGATATCCTGGTAATGACAGAAACGAAAGGATCTGGGCAAGAAGTAACTGAGGACTACATTCTGTTTCGCAGTGGAGTGAAAAGAAAACTCAAAGCAAATTCAGGAGTAGCAATTCTTATAAAAATAACATGAAAACAAGGAATAATTAATTGTAAAGGAGTGAATTAAAAGGATAATTGGTATAACAAAAGGAATTCGTGGAATAAAGTTGGAATTAACTGGGGTGTATGGCCCTAACGAGGATGCTCCCGACAAGAAGAAAAGGGATTTCCTCCGCTGTCCACACGGATGTGGATTGTTTAATGATGGTGGCTTAAATATACGAATTGGAAAATGACAAAATAATGACGTTGTAGGAGCGGTAGTAGAGGATGCAGAACATAACAACGCGAGGAGGTTGATTAACTTCTGTAAGGTTCAGACGCGTACTGTTATGAATGGCCAATTTCAGAATGAAGAAATACGTAAGTACACGTGGACGAATGAGTCAAGGAACCTAAAATCGATCTATTGGAGGTGGTCGGGGAAAAGAAGAAACTATATACCGTAAAATTCTGGGAGTGAAGAGGGCTTTGTTTAGATACAAGGTATATAAAAAGAGGGCAAAGAAATTAACAACGAGGTGTGAGGAGGCAGAGGGTAATTAAGTTGCAAGACATAAGGATAAAAGGAGGAATAGAGTGTGGCTTCTGTCATCTTATAGTTACTCCTAAAAATTGCTTTCCCCATTAAGACCCAAATGAAACAGGAGGAGGAAGACAGGGATGCTGGCAGCAGAACTACAGAAGATCCAAAGTATAAAACACATTTGCTACAGGAAGAAAGCATGAAATGTTTCTATCAGCAAAGATTTAATCTAAGATTGTATCCAGTGGAGGAGGATTGGAGTGCTAATGAGCTATACAGTTCCCTGAAATAGTCAGTTAAGGAAGCAGTGGAGGAAGCTTTAGGAAGGCAATCGGAGAGAAGAATAAGAATGGCTGACCACGGAGTTGTTGGAGGTGGTCGGGGAAAAGAAGATACCATATATGGATAAGTTCTTGGAGTATACTGGAATAGGTACAGGGTATATAAAAAGAGGGCAAAGAAATTAACAACGAAGTGTAGGAAAGAACAGTGGGAAAGAGTAAATGGGAAAATAGAGCTTTCGCTTGGATATAGGGGATCGGCAGAGGCATGGAGGATGTTAAGGAAAACGAAAACAGGTAGCGATCCAACACCCGCAGTTCTGCCTGTATCTGTTGGACAGTGGACAAAGCACTTTGAAGAACTTTTGGCGGAAAAGAGAAGAAACCACGCGACAGAAGTATACAAGAAAAACAGTACATTAGTTAATATAGAACCTATAATAGGGAAAAAAGAGATGTTGACAAAGGCAATAAATGGAAGGGAAAGCTGACCGGGAAGAGGCGTAATGGAATTGTGGAAATATGGGCCCCTTCAAATGATGAGACTTATATGTAAATTCAGATGCGGAGAAAGAGGAAACACAAAAAAAGTTGAGGTTTGTATGTATATTGATCAGTAACATTGTGGAGAGAAAGGAAACACCAAGAGAATTCTCACATGTCTGCTATCTACAAAAAATGAAACAAGATGCATCCGAATAATCATAGGTGAGAATTACTGTTACGGCTTCTGTCAGCAGGCGTTCTACTGCTGAACTGAAAAACTGTTTGGAGAACGAGATTAAGGGAAAGATGCGAGAGTAATAGATAGATTTACAGCTGGACGATTGTGTGGATCATTTTTGTAGCTTTAGACAAATAAGTGAGAAGATGTATTCTAAGGGTAAAGGAAAACACCAAACATTTGTGGATTTAGGAAAAGCGAGTGATTCTGTACCCATCAGTGGACTACAGAATGTGATGGAGTATATAGGTGCGGAAGCCCAACAGAAACCCTAATTTAATGACTATATCACCCGTAGAAAGTAGCATTTAAAGTAGGGAAGAAGTTGAGGGAGAGATCCCAAACATCGATCCTGTTTAAAATATACACGCAGTATACTCGCATACTGAAACGGTCGAGTCAGTCATACGGAAGCATGAGCTTTCCTTTCCGGTACGGTACTACCTATTCATTATTATTTGCAGATGATGGAGTACTGATGGCACAAAGCAGGATGACAAATTTATGATAAAGAAGTTAATGGAAGCATTCGAACGAGGTAGGCTTAGAACATATGCGAGCAAACCGGAATATCTAACAGTGGAAGGAGATGTAAAGTGTGTAGTACTTCAGAAGGCAATAGGAGAAAATAAAATGCAGAAATTAAAATGATAAATGGAGTTCTGTGGAGCAGGCAATATCAAAAGAAGCGAAGAAAATTCTGCAAACAGTAGTGGACAGTATAATAAGCACTGTGCAGAAGGACGGACCCCGAGGGAACGGCAGAGAAGCAGAGTACAGGAAGTAGAGAGATGGTTGGAATAAGGAGGGCAGCCGGGATGTCCAGGACAGAGCGGAGAAGAAATGAGGAATTAGCGAGATAATGGATATGGAACAACCAATCGTGCAATCGTATCGCAACTACGGCGAATGGAGCAAGGACTATGGCCAAAAGCATTCATGGAATGGTCGCCTCCAGGAAAGAGGAAGTGTAGACTACCGAGATTAACATGGAGAGTGGGAGTAGTTGGAACAGTGAGGAAGAGAGTCCTGAAAGAGGAAGACTGCCGTGATCGTGAAAGCTAGCGAATGGGAATTCTGGGGAACCGCTGAAGAGTGGAGAAGTCGTTAAAAGTCAAATTACTCTACTGGCCATTAAAATTGCTACACCAACAAGAAATGCAGATGATAAACGGGTATTCATTCGACAAATATATTACACTAGAACTGACATGTGATTACATTTTCACCCAATTTGAGTGCATAGATCCTGAGAAATCAGTACCCAGAACAACCATCTTTGGCCGTAATAACGACCTTGATACGCCTGGACATTGAGTCAAACATAGCTTGGACGGCGTGTACAAGTACAGCTGCCCATGCAGCTTCAACACGATACCACAGTTCATCAAGAGTAGTGACTGGCGTATTGTGGCGAGCCAGTTGTTCGGCCACCATTGACCAGATGTTTTCAATTCGATAGAGCTCTGGAGAATGTGCTGGACAGGGCAGCAGTCGAACATTTTCTGTATCCAGAAAGGCCCGTACAGGACCTGTAACATGCGGTCGTGCATTATCCTGCTGAAATGAAGGGTTTCGGAGGGATCGAATGAAGGGTAGAGACACGGGTCTTAACAAATCTGAAATGCAACGTCTACTGTGCAAAGTGCCGTCAATGCGAACAAGAGGTGACCGAGACGTGTAACCAGTGGCACCCCATATCATCATCTCTCCGGGTGACACGCCAGTATGACGAATACAGGCTTCCAATGTGCGGTCACCGCGATGTCGTCAAACACGGATGCGACCATCCTGATGCTGTAAACAGAACCTGCATTCATCCGAAAAAATGACGTTTTGCCATTCGTGCACCCAGGTTCGTCGTTGAGTACACAATTGCGGGCGCTCCTGTCTGTGATGCAGCGTCAAGGGTAACCTCAGCCATGGTCTCCGAGCTGATAGTCCATGCTGCTGCAAACGTCTTCGAACTGTTCGTGCAAATGGTTGTTGTCTTGCAAACGTCCCCATCTGTTGAATCAGGGATCGAGACGTGGCTGCACGATACGTTACAGCCATGCGGATAAGGTGCCTGTCATCTCGACTGCTAGTGATACGAGGCCGTTGGGATCCAGCACGGCGTTCCGTATTACCCTCCTGAACCCACCGATTCCATATTCTGCTAACAGTCATTGGATCTCGACCAACGCGAGCAACAATGTCGCGATACGATAAACAGCAATCGCGTTGGGCTACAATCCGATCTTTATCAAAGTCGGAAACGTGATGGTACGCATTTCTCCTCCTTACATAAGGCATCACAACAACGTTTCACCAGGAAACGCCGATCAACTGCTGTTTGTGTATGAGAAATCGGTTAGAAACTTTCCTCATGTCAGCACGATGTAGGTGTCGCCACCGGCGCCAACCTTGTGTGAACTGAAGAGCTAATCATTTGCATATCACAGCATCTTCTTCCTGTCGGTTAAATTTCGCGTCTGTAGCACATCATCTTCGTGTGTAGCAATTGTAATGGCCAGTGGTGTAATAAATATATATCGGAAAAAATATGACTAACAGGAGGCAATGTTACCGGCGGAGTTTCCGTCATCTCACTAACAGGGTAAAGCAAACATAGAATACGCTGTGACTTAAAAAGTGCTCATGAAATAATAAACGCAAGTTCGAAACTGCATGTATAGAATTCCGTGACATTAAATGTAAAATGACGCATAATACGTTTCCCAGTGCGTGATCTTGCGGCACAGGAAGCACTCCTTTGTCGACGGAGGCTCTCTGCATCGATGGAGTCATCATCGTTACGCGCGGTGCAGCCGAGGTAAATGTGAAGGCTGGCGTGGAGGCCACCCTCATCTCCGTGGGAAATCTCCGTGAAATGACTCGCCTCTCCGCCGAAGGTGCAGAATGGCTGAACAGGAGGTGTCCCAGCGACCATTACTCACCCCGCCGTTCAGCGACGCGCTTCATCCCACGCCATGATTGACTTCTTTCCGCAGATATCTTCTTCATCGGACGTGTGAAACAGCCGTTCGGTGATTTCTCTCAGTAGGCTGTCCCTGTTGGCGAATGACGTTGCGAGATTTCTCCATCAACGTCGACAACTAACATGCGCAAAATTTAGTTAGAATCCAAAACGAGTAAGCATCGGCAAGGAGATCCGTATTAGCACTACATCTGAGGCCAAGTGTTGTACGTTTCTCTGATACACGACTAACAAAATAATGACACCGCTACGTTTTTCGGATGGTACTAGTGATTAGCAGTGTTTTATGACTGTTATCTAATTAAAGGAAAGGAATTCGTTGACCGCAGCCCAAGAGTTGATCGTTACAGCAAAGGAGTTGAGAAACATATGCAGTTGTACACCATCAGTGGTTACCGTTTCAGTAGAGCTGTGAGTTTTTTTTTGAAATGCGACACTTATCAAACACATGAAGACAAACACGCAGGAGCGTAAATCATACCAGCGAAAGATAGCGGCACAAGGAAATTACTGTTTCTACATGGTGTACCAACAAGATTATTCGGGTGGTGGCTATTCTCCACTTCTTCAAATTACTGCGTTTCTTGCTAACTGATTAATCTGATAACAGTTTCCTGCGTTGAGCGTTATTTTATCTGGATTACCTGGAATAGTGTCCACACTAGAAGAAAGGCGGTGAGGAGATACGAGGCTGTAAACTTGCGTGAATAAAAGGTCGCTATGTGCAAGAAGCGTGAAGCGCTCTTTGAATATATCCTGACGGCTAAAAGAGCCACGCGCACTCTGAATAAGAAAATGCTATCTGACAATGAAATCGACGTAAATGACTGGGTCGTCACCAACTCTAGCCACACGACACATAAGAGGTTGCACTGAGTAGGAAAATTAGTTAATTTATTGTCTGCGGCTCGTGGTCTTGCGGTAGCGTTCTCGCTTCCCGCGCACGGGGTCCTGAGTTCGATTCCCGGCGGGGTCAGGGATTTTCTCTGGCTCGAGATGACTGTGTGTTGTGTGTATTTCATCCTCATTCACTCGCAAGTCGCCGTAGTGACGTTAAAGAACTTGTGGAGCGGCGGCCGAACCGCCCCGCGAGGGTTCTCCCGTCCACCAATGCCATACGTTCATTATTCATTACTTAATTTATTCATAAGAAAAACTCATAAAAGAATATTCATTGTAAAGTCACTGATAAACAATGGGATGCAATTATTAATATGATACGGGTATTGTTTCCGTGAATCAAATATTGAATAAAGTAAAGAGTGCGCTAACACTGTGCTTAAGTGCAGCTTGCAGCAACATTCCCGAAAACAATATCTATTCCAGAGTATTTGTTTTAAATAAAAAAGCCCAAAGCACTCCGTCTTCTGGCCACGAGTGGCCTACGGGGGCCATCCGACCGCCGCGTCATCCTCAGTGGAGGGTGCGGACAGGAGGGGGTCAGCACACCGCTCTCCCGGTCGTTATGATGGTATTCTTGACCGAAGCCGCAGCTATTCGGTCGAGTATCTCCTCAATTGGCATCACGAGGATGAGTGCGCCCCGAAAAATGGCAACAGCTCATGGCGGCCTGGATGGTCACCAATACAAGTGCGGACCACGCCCGACAGCGCTTAACTTCGGTGATATCACTGGAACCGGTGTAGCCATTGCGGCGGCATGGCCGTTGCCTTAAAAAAATTAAAAAAATAAATAAATAAAAAGAAAGACTAATTATTGGACCTGTGCACATGGAAACGCTATGGATGGGCTAACAAGGAAAACTACTAGGTAAATGGCGTAGGTAAAGGAGACGTAACATCGGTACACTGGACAAGATTGGAGGCAAAGTTTTTTATTCCTTAAAACATTGATGTGATGTATCTATAGACTGCTGTTGCTTGGTAACTAAGTGCAATTGCTTGGGGAAACGCTATACATTTGACAACAGACTGGTGTGCCCACGTGGTTCGCGAAAACACAATTTCTACGTACCGTGGCCAAATTTTAGTAACATCAAACCACGCAGTCGCAAACAATTAACATCTTACAGAGGACACATTTGAATAGACAAAGGATAATGCTAGAGGGCTAGAGGGCTAATATTAACCCATGTGGATGGTTTCCACCGGACATAAAGTAATGAGACAAATGAAATTCACAAAGAAGAAAAAATTACCAAGATTCGGAAAAGATTAGAATGCATACACACGCAGTTGCAGACACACGAACATTCACACTGAACAGAGGGCACTTCATCATAAACAACACCTTTGTGCTACGTTCTTCTTACGCGTCAAAGTCAAGTCTTCATTAGGAATGAAACTGAAAGTCTGCTAAAGCCTTGCATTTCTTGCTGCGACCCAGCAAATCAATATTTATAAGATGAAACGCGAGACCAAAAGCTAAAAGCTCCCCTCTTGCTATGAGACAACGCACCACGCGCTTAAGTCAACTCACCTTTCTTCGAAGAGACTTCGGCTGCAGACCCTCGGCGAGCTGGAAGCAGACTGATCGTCTCACACACTCCAACGTCTGCCACGCCACCCCGTGGCCAGGAGAACCAAGATATGAGGCTTCCGCCACCAACCTAACACCGGTAACTTTCACACAAGGGTTGGCCATTCTGTATGACTACCGCTGATTCTCTGCAGCAGACTAAACCACCGTATAGCAAAATGAAACACACCCACATTCATTCACTCACGCATGCCAGAGAGGGGTATCACTTGAAAGCAAATAAAATGATCATGAAAGGGGACCACAGGACCCTTTCAAACCGAAATGTTAATATCATTGGTTATGTATAATGCGGAAGCTTTTAGCGGTGAGTTTCGTGTTAATGTGAGTTTGAGTATATATTGAGTGATGATAAAGAAACATACCAAGTGCTATTCATTGGTTACATGCTCCTGTCTTAATTACTCAACAAAGTCAAAAGTAGAAACTTTGAGCCCCGAGCGGAGAATGTTTGGTAGGGTTACCAGTTGTAGCGTGAAACCAACGACGGAGCAAGAAGGATAGAGATCCAACAATATAGGGAGTTTGTAAGAGACATTTTGAAACCATATATCATATACTTCACTAACTAGTGTCTAGTTCAAGTGGCTCGAGGTCCTCTGGTGTCTTTTATACAACGTCATTTTTAGTCGGCCAAGAATACAACGCGACTGTCCCACGTCTGAGCTTGTGCTCTATTTGTAATTACTCGTTATTGGACGTTAAACCCTAACTAGAGTGACAAGGACATCAGTGATTGACTCGTGGAGTCCACGGGATCGATAATGTATATTACCCGGACACAATACTATTGCACCTGGGAGTGAGGTGCTAGGTCGGTTTCTCGTGAGTTTTTACCGTGATATTCGACGACGGCACGATGAACCACTTGATTGTATATACACAGCTGTCCTAGAAGCATACACATTGCGATGCGTTTTCCTTAATCACCACTGTAGTTGTTTACCGCACCGTCACAGCATGTTTCTCACAACGGCCACGGAATGTGTGGGCAGATATTTGAAAATTTGTTGTAAGTTCTGTGGGATCAAATTGCTGACGTCATCAGTCTTTAGACTTACACACTACTTAATCTAACTTAAACTAACTTACGCTTAGGACAACACACACACACCAATATCCGAGGGAGGACTCGAACCTCCGACGTGGGGAGCCGCGCAAACTGTAACAAGACGGCGGCGTGTGAGGCGGCGCGTAAAATAAATAATTTTCTTCGCCGTTAGTAGAAGCCTAAAAACTATTTTTGCGGTCAGCCAGAAAGCGATGGAGAACGTACTGATCATAGTTTCAAGTCTGCAAGTCCACATTACTCATTGTATTCTAATGAAAGAAAATGTTCTTAGGTGCGGCTCCACCAGTCGGAGGTTCGAGTCCCTCCTCGGGCGTGTGTGTGTGTGTGTGTGTGTGTGTGTGTGTGTGTGTGTGTGTGGGGGTCGTCCTTAGTGTAAGTTAGTTTGAGTTAGATTAAGAAGTGTGTAAGCTTAGGGACCCATGACCTCAGCAGTTTGGTCCATAAGACCTTACCACAAATTTCCAATTTCCACTTTGTTTCTGTGTGCTATTTACTCAGCAGGATCAGGAACTACGGCTGTAAATAAAAGTTTCGAGTTTTAACTAAACGATATATTCAGTGAACGTTCACTCACACAAAACATAACAATATTCCTGATAGTAATAATAATGTATCCATCGGAAACAGTACTATTATCAATTCAGAGGTAAAATGGTCTATCACCCCTGTTTGTGATCATCAAAAGTTAATTGCTCGCCTCAAAATTGTAAAATAATCTCACCACTGGCCACGCAGTTTTGTCAATATTACGGGCGGCACAAAAGAAATTACTTCCGTGAAAACTAAGCGATCCAGGACGGTGTACAGTCCCCGCGAGTTCATTCCTACTTTTACTGAAAACACTTAGTAGCTATCTGGCTGTCACGTCATCCGAGGCACAGCGCTCGCAGACGTTTGACTGACGCGGATCGGTGTAAAACATTCATCCTCACTGCATGTTTTATTGTTGTTACATGTAGGCATAAAGGACTGTTGAATGAATTAGTTCCTATCCAGGATATTGACTGCGGTAACAACAATCTCGGACAGGTATTAATTATTATGATTACAATCATCGAATCTGTTACATAATTAGAGTTTGCAGTAGTTGCTGAAAACGTTTAGCTCGAATGAATCCAACTTTACCGGCTAAGATCTTAACAGCGGAACTGACAGTAGAATATGACCTCTGAACTGCCTCTTTAAGGTTCCTCCTAATAATTGTTATTTATAATGAAGTCTTGAAATGTGGTACAGATAGATTACTTCTTCAGTGTAATCGAATGATGTAATTAGAACTTTCTATAAAAATTACAAATGATTCTTAATCTGTTATGAATAAGGACGTTTCCGTTTCAAATTTGGTTTTTAGTAAACTACTTGAAAACTAATAAAGGCAGCTAAATGGAGTCACACAGTTAAAGTTTTTATATCAAACTGAGGCTACACACAACTTTTCAAATCTCTGAGTCTAATATTTAGCGATTCCAATTTTTCGTGTAAACGCCGGTTCTAACCAAAATATTTGCCTGATGAAGTTGAGACTTGTAACTTTTGATTGCGACACACGTTTGCATATTCTCAACAATTCTAGCTTCATTCTTTAGCGCTACTTACTTTTGCTTAAAATAATATATTTAGCGAAAGACATTCATTAAATCATTCTGAGACTTCACACTGTTAACATTAACATAGTGAAGCATACACTGGCGAAGTTTGGAAAAGTTATTGTAATTTCACTCTTAGATTATGATGCAGTCCTTTGTCTGTTAAGCACAGGCGCCTTATGATGACATGGCGCTGGTAGCAGTGAACTGGAATAAGTTCCGGTGCACTCGCTCGCCTCTGTATCTCTCACGATGATACAGCGCTTGTTTCCTCACAAAGGCCAAGCGCAGTAATAACGTGGTCGGGTAATATTCTTGCCAGACTCTCGAGTACTTGTTTTCCTTTCTTTCGCAGACGGGGCCACCGGCGTATCCAAGCTTAAGCGGAGCGGTCGGGCTTGCCGAGGTAGAGGTCATCGGAACGAAGTGAGGACGGCGTCTCCGCTGATGGTTTGGATAAGTTACTCGGTCATATAGCTCCCTGTGGCGGCCGAGCGGGAGGCTTCTGCTTCGGGCTTTTTTTCTTGTGCGTTTCCCTCAATCCAGGCCTGGCTGTAAACCTGAGAAACGCCTTAACTCAAGATTTCTAAATAGTCGTAGAATTTTCAGTTGCAATAGGATATAAAACACGACATTTTGTACTTGGTGTGTAACATACCATTAGAAGCCTGATAATTATGATCAACTAATGAATTAGCTATAAATTCTGACTTCCTTTGAACAGAGTGTGGGGTAGCAAATTTACGAAGGTTTAATAGCTGTGAAACGTTTTGACCCATTTAGTGTTGAGGGATTAAGAGAGAAGTGGTTCAGAGCGTGTTAACATTCTCAGCCGATACCGACAACTACGACGTCGTTATTCCAGTATGATCACAGAACCCAATGTTAAAAATTGTCCTTTCAGATCTCACCGGAGATGGGCTTAGAGCTTTAAATATTGCCGCTTGCTGTGGTGGACACTTTGTGTTTGAATTCACCAGCGTCATTCATTCTGAGTAATATTCCTCTGAGTCGTACAACAACGTTTGAATATTGCGCTGTTTTATTTTTACCTGAGCTATGGAATAATTTTTTTGTATAATTATTGTTTGTTATTCTTAAGATGTGGTGCTTTCTGGAGGGCCAAAGCAGAATGCAGTTTGACTCTTAACCTTAACTATACCGATTATTTTACATTCCGTTCGGCCCGCAGCGTAATATATGTCGGTACAAGACATAATGAAAATGAATTCTACAAAAATAGCTGCAGTAAGGTAACCCATTTTTTAGTATTTGCACGACAGGCCTGCTTTGGCTTCTTGCCGTTATCAGGTGACGTCTAGTTGAAAGTGACGACGAAACTGCATCAATAGTAAATTTCGTCTGTCGTGTCTTGGTAAGTATAACACTTCAGTGAGAAAGAACTGTCGAAACTGAACTGTCAAAATATCCGACAAAAACGTATTTCTACCTTTCGGCACTGCGAAAGTATTATACTTACCAAGACATGACATGAAAAATTTTCTATGGATGCAACATGATCGTCACTTCCAACTAGACGCTATATGATACTGGTAATAAGCCGAAACTGGCCTGTTGCGTAAAAAAAAAAAAAAAAAAAAAAAAAAAAAAAAAAAAAAAAAATGGATTAGCTTATTGCAGGCACTTTTGGAGCACTTATTTTCATTATGTCTTGCCTTGATTATATTGTTTCGTAGCTTTAAATATTTTAAGGCTTCAGTCACGTACATTTGTGTATCTCCCGTCATTTTAGTAGCCAGATTTGATTTGTGTTTACATTTGTTTCAACCATCTAAATGTTGTTTTTAATTCTGTTGCTTCCTGTGTGCTGAAGTAATCCATTTTTTGTTATCCTGTCCATTTGTTACTGCCAAGGCGCCAGTCCGCGGGCTATGCCAGTGAACCAGAAATATACTTATGTGAGCATGCACAGTTTCTCGGCGAATCTCGATGATAAAATCTTCTCGGGTTGACAGCCGAGTCAATGCGTTATTCTCCAGCAACGTTTCAGCAAGTTTCTTACTTGCCATCTTCAAGCGAAACGGCAAGTAGGAAACTTGCTGAAACGCTGCTGGAGAACAACGCACTGACTCGGCTGTCAACCCGAGAAGATTTTATCACAGAAATATACTTCATTTATTGTTTGAGTCATTAATTAATACAGCTACTTAAGGTTCTTTATTGTTTAATAATGTTTATTAACTTAGCTAGCTGAAGATTGTAGTTATTACTAATTTCACTTTTTTTACTGATTTAAGTAATCCTGTTTTACGATGGAAATGGAAATGGGTTTTCTGAACAAATTTTATATTTGTCGTGCAACAGAAGAATAAGTTTATAAAAACCTTGTGCTGACGTACTGGTTATCCCCGGAATCTTACTGCCTACCATTCACCCTCACCCTTTTTCAGTGTTCTGTATGTAGTCCCATTGATGCTACTAAATTTTTATAGCTTCTACGCTATGTCTCTCCCTGTTGTTGAAGGGGAAGGTATTTCCAATGTAGCTAACTCATCTGTTCTGTCACATGCTCCTCCACAAGAATATTACCTAAGACTTCTGAGAGACTTTTAATTATTATCTTTGACAATATTTCAAAAGTTTTCAAGAATACTCCGATAATGTTTCCTATTCCTTAAAAATAGGTAGATGTTATTTTGTCCATCTTCGAGTAGTTTGTGATCTACTTCTTTGTTCTGCGTTTGTTAATGTGTAAAAGGACTCTTGATTTCGTAACAAGATGTAAATATTTTACCAGCCTGGTGTTCACGTTGTCTCTTTCTGAAGTATTTCTGTTGTTCGTTTTTCGCAACGCCTCTTCTGATTCTGAACAGTTTTTGATGTTGCTGAGCAACAGTCACACAATAATTTTTAAATGAACACTCCTCCGTTTGATTTTATTGTTATTTATTTAATTACGACCTAGGTTTCGGCATTTTATGCAATTTTCAAGTAATTTTACATCTGACATTTCGGGGGGAGCCAATATTTTTCTTAATTTATGGCCAATTTTGAGCCTGATGTCCTGCGATGTATGTTAATGACATACACTACTCAATCACTTGAAAATTGCATAAAAGACCGAAACCTATTTGTAATTAAATAAACATTACTACATTCAAATAGTGTTGTGTTCATTGAAAAATCTTCTGATTCTGTCATTTAAATGCTGTCTACGCTTTATTCTTGCACTTCTTCAGATATTATATATTTTTCTCTGGTGTTCTTCAGCTACATGAAAGTATGAAATGCAGAGCAGCGACAGATCGTGTGCAACAGCATAAATACAGACAAAATACTTGTTGATTCAGATTCCTTTCAAAACAATTGTGAATCATCATACGGCTTTAGTTCGTGTATAGGTTCAGTTTGACTGTATGTTGTTACGACCATTATACAGTCGTCGCGTAAAAGACATACAGTATAGGAATAAGTTAACAATTTTTTGTGTTGCAGCACAGTATCGCTGCTTCTAGTTTTTTGGTGTTGCCTAACTTTTTTGCGTTTTATTTACAACCGTTGGTTGCATCCTACTTATTGCTTCAGGCTCTATTCAAGTACATCCTTTATTTGTAAATTCCTGTCATTCGTGACTGGCGTTTTCAATTTCAAAAATTCTGAATTGTGGGCAACCGCAGACAGATTTCCACATTTTGAAAGAAATAATCCGCGTTGGCTGTAGAATACTTTTTATTAAAAGTCGCAACCCATTTCGCGTCACTAGAAGACGCATCTTTAATTGACAAAGATTATTTTTCACAACTCATTACCGAAATGCCTGCTGCTGCTCAACCACCTTCCTGCTTGAGGCACGGCTCTGCTATCCAGTTCCCGGGTTCGATTCCCGGCGGGGTGAGGGATTTTCTCTGCCTCGTGATGGCTGGGTGTTGTGTGCTGTCCTTAGGTTAGTTAGGTTTAAGTAGTTCTAAGTTCTATGGGACTGATGACCATAGATGTTAAGTCCCATAGTGCTCAGAGCCATTTCTGCTATCCACTTCCGCCGGCCGGTGTGGCCGTGCGGTTCTAAGCGCGTCAGTTTGGAACCGCATGACCGCTACGGTCGCAGGTTCGAATCCTGCCTCGGGCATAGATGTGTGTGATGTCTTTAGGTTAGTTAGGTTTAAGTAGTTTAAGTTCTAGGGGACTGATGACGTCAGTAGTTAAGTCCCATAGTGCTCAGAGCCATTTGAACCATTTTTTTATCCACTTCCTTTTAAATAGGAACCACCGCTTTTAGCGCGCTGTTTGTTTACAATTTGACGTGAATGTTGGAGTGTGGTACTAAGGCAATTAACTTTCGGCGATGACTTATTACAAAAAAATCTATCACCTAAGGACGTGTCTTCTAGTGACGTGAAACCGGTCGTCACATTCAATGAAAGGTGTTCCACAGCCGCCACTGCGGATTATTTCTTTCTAAAAATTGATCTGTCTTAGCTCCGCCGTTCAACGGCATTGCCGAGTTGTTTCACTTCTCTTGTGTTCCATTTTGCATATGGTGTCATTTCAGGTGTGCTATTTTTTCTTGTTAATCGTTCTCTCTGTACCATCTTCCCACAGTTTTTTTTTCTTTTCTTCTGTATCCAATATTTTCTAACACGAAGACGAATTAGTGTTTAACAACTCGTGGACGACGAGGTTACAAGAAACGGAAAAGCTTCTGCTCAACGTTTTTCAGTTCTTGTTTTGATGGTCTCCCATTCTCGTAGCTCTTTTCTTTCGTCACTGAATGTGTGTACAGACTGGCCATAATTTATCTTCTACTTACAAGTAAACAACGCAGCACTTTAAGAAAGATGTTGTACATTAAGAATACTATTTGTAACGTCGTACAAAGATCTCTCTGCAACGTATTGACAGTCGATGGGAATATATTGGCACACATAACTTGCCTATGCTATCTAGTAAGGAGACGTTTAATCTGACGGTGTGGTCCAAGGGCTAAGCTTACAATTTTATATTCAGGATGAAGCGGATCAGCCAGCGCTGATTTAGATTATCAATAATTACTGAAACGCTTTCATTCATAATCATCACATTGTTTTTTTGATGAAACCGCAAGCAGTTTGACCTGCCAGACAAAATCGCTCATCCTGAAACTAGGAAAAAGTGGACGCTCTTTGAACCGCGTGGCCATACGAAGACACACTGTTTGGAAACAGCACGTCTTGGCGTGTTACGCAATCGCTTCCCAGTTCCTGTTTCACAAAGAGAACCGGTTGGCTGCACAAGGCAAGGTGGACCAGTTTGCGGGACACTGCACTCACATTCTGAAGCACACCCGTTCCAACTCTCGTCGCTGCTTTTGTTTTCAACTGGTGTTTCGTTTCTTCTCACTCTGACCCGTATCTTGGGTGGTTTCGGACATTCGAGTTTATTTCTACTTGCAATTGTCTCCGCTGAAAGACTTGCGGAGCATTTTCTCTGTTGTTACGGCAGGTGTTAGCAATTTGGTTTCTGTAAAGTGTAACAGGAATCAGGTCAAAACAATACCATTCATCGCGTGTCTCTTCCGACGCCCACTGCCATCAGTAAACATTGCTTTACATTTCTTATTAGAATCTTATCTTGCTTCAAGATGGAATTTGATGTAGTTATTCAGCATAGTGAACGTAGTGGTCCCAAATTATTGTGTTGCTGTATTCTACATCTACATCATCCATCATACCTAATGGTGTGTGATGGAGGGTACTTTCGGAACTACTATCTGATCCCTCCAACAGAAATATCAATAGTAAATCTCTCAGTGACGCACGACGCCTCTCTTGTAACGTCTCCCAGTGGAATTTGTTTAGCATCTCCGTAACGCTCTCTTACCAGCTAAACGTGACGAAACGCACCGCTCTTCATCGGATCTTATCTATCTCCTCTGTCAGTCCTGCCTTATAGGGTTCCCAGATAGATAAACAACACTTAAGAATCGGGCGAGTAAGCGCCTTATGAGCCACTTCTTTCGTGGATGAGCTACATTTCCTTAAGATTCTTCAGATGAATCTGAGTCAGGTGTCTGCTTCTCCCACTGGTCGCTCTGGATAGTTACGCCTAGATATTTTAAGACAGACCCTGTCTCCAACTGTTTATCATCAATGGTGTAGCTGTACAATAGTGGATTTATTTTCCTATGTATGCGCAACAAGGTGCATTTATTTGCGTTGAGGGTCAACTGCCAGAGCCTGCAGCCTGCACCATTCATCAATTCTCCGCAGTTCGTTCTGCAAATTCTTACTATCTTCTGCCGTTACTACTTTAGCATCCTACGCTTTCTACTGGATCATTATATATATATATATATATATATATATATATATATATATATATATATATATATATATATATATATATTGTAAACGGCATCGGTACCATCACACCTCCCTGTGGTACTCCGGATATTACCTTTACATCTGTCGATTTAGTTATGCTAAAAGCGATGTGTTGACTTCTATTTGCAAGAAAGTCTTGAATTCAACCGCAGGTCTCCTCCGATACTTCGTAAGCTCGTATTTTTTTCATCGAACAGCAATACGGGACGGCGTCAAAAGCCTTACTAAAATCAAAGAACACGGCATCAACCTGAACGCCATTGTCCACTGCGTTGTGGATGTTATGGAGGAACAGAGCGAGCTGAGTTTCGCTGGATCTCTGTTTGCGGAATCCAAGTTGATTTTTGTAGAGGAGATGTTCATTTTTCAAAAACATCATACGTATTACACATTACAAAAACGAAATTGGTACTGTCTGACGACTGTTAGGAGAGACACCCGGTATTTGTATACTGTATGCGTGAAATGTGAATCCTTGGAAAAAGTGGACACACTTTCAACCGCAAAGCCAATTAAGACACAGAAAAACAATCCATGCAGAAGTCGACAAACTAAAATGCTGTATTGTCAAATGGAACTTACCTAATCATTTCAAAACCAGACTTGGCCTCATTTTTGCGAAGATAAATATATACTAAACTGCGGTAGTTCTTCGCTCTTCGAGGGACGTGGAGAAATAATGAAGCTATATACGGAAGTTGGGGGTATAAAGTCCTCACTGAACCGCCCACCTTTCAGTTGTCAGTGAATGCCATAAAGCATTCCAGGTTACTTCACCATACTATACCACGTAGGATTTCATTCCTGATCTTCTCCTTCCAAACTTGGTCTGCATCTCTAACGTCCTGGACGTCAATGAGACGTACAACACAGCCATTCTTGAGCGTAATGTGTCATGTGAGTGTGCTAGCTGGATTACAGTGGTGAATGTTAGTACATTATAAAGTTAATATTGTGTTGTTATGAGTGATTGCGGAAACAAATAAATGGAGGCGGTAAATTCTGTGACAGTGTGAAGAGCTTAAGGAGTAACAGAAATTATTCTCGCTGCATATATAGGTAGACGGATTACTATCACCAGTATTATGTGACCACTACGCATTGCAGTGAAACTGGACACTGAAACGAAGTCCTGGTTCTATTCTCTGATCGTCAGGAACAGTACAATATGTAGTTCCTTCAGCTGAACAGGCAGATACAGCTGACGGGGATTTCTTTCACAACTAGGGCTTGAAATGCCTTCCTCTGGGTCGAAAAGTAAGAATGCGCGTAAATGGCCGCGAAATCTTTAATATATACTTACAAGAAAGCCGAGAAGCGCTGACAACGGTCTCATCCATTAAATAACTGAGAGTCGGTGTACGGAACAGTTTAAAGCGAAACTACCACGTGAAATTAATCACAATAAGGGACGATGCCAGAATAATAATCGTGGAAATTTCATTGGAGAATGCTCAGGAAATGTATCCCACACAGCCATGAGGTAGCTGACAAAACCCTCTCTCGACTGACACCTGATCGTCAGCCTACGAAATGTACCAGAAACAATTGAAAGAGGATGTAGACTAAATCCCAAAGGAGCAGCGTTTTTCGTTACAAGGTCGTTTAGCAAGAGTAAAAACGTCACGGAGATGCTGATCCAAATCCAGTGGCATACGTTACTTGTGATTTACTGTTCCAAATTCCATGATCATACGTTCCTAGGAGAGTCAATGGAAATACTGCTTCCTCCTGCATATCCTACGAGGCGTGTTTTTATGTAAGTACCGTTTTAAAATTAAAAAAAGACTTGATAAGATATCTCAATAATTTTATTTTTACATGAAAGCCTGTACCTTAATCTACGCGCTGACGCCATTACAGTCTGATTATTCCTTGTTTACGTTGTGTACTGAGTGTTTAAGATGCCTCTGATAATCGTGAGTCCCGCCGACTGTTAAGTACGGGCTGTTATAAGATTTCTTAGTGCTAAAGGCCTAAAAGCGATCAATATTCAATGTGAGATCTGTGCAGTTTACGGAGAAAACAATAAGTGATGGAGTGGTAAGAAAGTGGGTGAGAGCATTTAAAGATGGCCGCACAAATGTGCGTGATGAACAAGAGAGTGGGCGTCCTTCGGTCGTGAATGAAAGTTTGGTGCAGGAAGTGGACAATAAGGTGAGAGAAAACCTACACTTTACGATTTTCTCCTTGCAGGATTACTTTCCTAATGTTTCTCGTAGTGCTTTGTATGGCATTGTGACCGAGCACTTGCATTACCGAAAATTGTGCGCACGTTGGGTACCGAAAATGTTGACGGATGTGCACAAAACCAAACGTTTAGACAGGGCATTGACTTTCCAGGAGCGGTACCACAACGACGGTGATGATTTCTCAAGCAAAACTGTAACGGGCGATGAAACATGGGTGGCCTACGTCACACTAGAATCAAAGCAACAGTCCTTGGAAGTTGAGCAAGGGCATCGTTTTGCTGCAAGACAATGCCCGTCCGCATGTGACGAATCAGACCAAAGATCTCATCACATCTTTTCGATGGGAAACTCTAGATCATCCAACGTACAGGTGCTGTCGGGAGACTTCTTACTTTCCTCGCAGTTCTCCGCCTGTTGCCATGGATGGCGCTGCAAGCAACGCTGGATAAAGCGCGCAAACAAAATCTATGGATATAGAGGCCGCCACCTCAGTACGCATCGGTTTCACCGTGACGTCATCCAGCCAATGAGAAGCCGTCCACTGCTTATAAAAGCGGAAGCCTCACCGGTCCACGACAGTCAGTTTTACCCCTGACGAAGATGACGGAGGTAGTCATCGAAAGCTTGGGATTTTATCCAAATTTGACGCGGCAAGTAAACCGAGAACTTTTTATGCAAGGACTCCGTCGCGAAATACTTCGTAGTCATAATAGGTGGACTGTTGTTAGTGGCCAAAAAGCGTTGAAAACGACGTGCTCGATATTCATGTGGTCGTAGACCTCCTGTGCGACATTATGTTACAACGTAGACTAGCCCCCACAGTGTCTTAGTGACCTCGAATTTGAATGTGAGTGTAATGTTTGATAGTGCTCTCTAATCTAACATAAGTTACTCTCTGTAGCGTGAAAAAAAAGATGCAACAAAATTTTGAAAAAAGAGATCATTTGTTTTTTTTTAATTGATTTGCCTAAAATTAACAAATAAAATAGATTAGAGAAACACTTGAAGACTTGAAGCACCTTTGAATGATGCTCGAAAACATTTACAGCAAATGAGGTGCGGTTTGAGAGTTTTATCTTTAGCATTTGACATAGAATTTTAAGGATTAGTGGAGGATAATTGTCTGTTGACATAACTGGACTGTTCGTGATTTCGAGCATCATTCAAGGGTGCATCAGAATTTTTCTCTAGTCTCTTTGATTTATTACTTTTAGATCAATCATTTCACGCAAGATTTAACCGCTATTTTCCATTTTATTTCAAGTTTTTTCTTACTCTTTGTGATTTCTTTGAAGATTTTTTATTTATTTAATTTTATTTATATTATTTTATTTTTTTATTTTTTTCAAATTATACCTCACATTGGTCAGTTCGATGCCCAGTTTGTACATTTCCCTCTCTTCGATTGGCAATGAAAATTTGGACAAAAATCGATTGTGTAATTACTCTGATTACTTTCTAGCAATTAAACACTGTTATGGCTAAATTAGACGTCATGCTGATAAGTTTGGCACCTTATTTGTCTATTTTCCACTCTTCGGTTGGCTATTACAGTTCGGACAAAAATACGTATTTTAATCCCTTGGGAGTCTTGTTTTCGATCCACTCAAACATCTGACTAAAATAAAGAGAAATCTGAGAGAGAGAGACAGATATAATTGTGTTGTAAAGATTATCAGTGAGCAGGACTGCGACGCCAATGCCTTAGCTGCTTGCATATCAGCGCATTTAGGGATGGAAAAGGCCGACTAGTTAAAACCTACACCTGCATAGGTTCAGAATAACCGGTATGTTTCGATACTTGTTTAGTCTCGGTTATAACAGGTGGTTTTTCTTTTGTACTACAACCGAGCAGAAACAGAAATATCAATTAGCCATAGCAGCAGTGCTAAAGTTTTTCGAATTCCATTAAGGCTTTCTTAAAAAAGAAGTAATTTTTATTCGTAAAATTTGCATTGGCCTGATGTATTGCGTTATTACAGAAAAGGAGAAAAGCGAACAGTGCTATTTTAATCACAAGGCTGATAGAAACATGCAAGGAGCACATGGCATAAGAACTGGTGCAGCACTGCTGAGACTATGATGTCAATGTTTTCGCGTGTCATGCCTTGAGGTACACTTGTAGGTGCAGTGTGTTAGGCTTGGTCCCCACGTGGTCCATACGGCAGTTTCCCGCTGACGTCGCCGGTTCAAAGAATGGCTCTGAGCACTATGGGACTTAACTTCTGAGGTCATCAGTCCCCTAGAACTTAGAACTACTTAAACCTAACTAACCTAAGGACATCACACACATCCATGCCCGAGGCAGGATTCGAACCTGCGACCGTAGCGGTCGCGCGGTTCCAGACTGTAGCGCCTAGAACCGCTCGGCCACCACGGCCGGCGACGTCGCCGGTCAACGGTTGTATTGCAGAATGGCACAAACCATAGCCTGGAAATATTTTTACGAAGTAACGTAGCAAATGCTTCATTTGCTTTAAAAGATTAAAGATAAGTCTGCCATTTCTATGAAATAATAAAATAAGAAGGAAATTATGGTAGCTGTAATGAATTAAAAATTTAACAACATTTCATTCATAATACAAAGTAGCCTGTGTCTACGTAATATGCCTTCATCTGCTTGTAGCCCTTGAAAACCGACAAATTAATACTGACTATTCGTAATGTCCAAATAGTGTTCAATCCCAGATTACAACATGATTTTTGAGCAGAGTTTCAAAAAATTAGAATCAGCAGGAAAATACTGTTGATTCAATCACTTGTTACTTTTCGAAAAAAGCAGCGAACATTGAACAGACTAAGCTCTATTTTATTCGCCTATTTAATTTAATACTTTGATACTGTCTATCTGGAAATTGAGAGAGTCAAAATTTTTCAGTCTTTGTTGGATTTCAATGTTTATTACAGCAAGTACTGCTTGGGATTCCCTGATGATCTTGCTCTCCTACCCAGCACCGTTCAAGAAGCCAGGCAACAAGTGAAATCACTATAAGAAATAGCAGAGAAAGTAGGCCCTAGAACATCATTTGAAAAAACGGAGATTATGCTAACTGATCCACCACTTGCAAACAAAATTACAATAGGAGAACGGGAAATCAAAATTGTTGATAAATTTAAATATTTAGGAGAAATAATAAGATACAATCTAAATGAGAAGCCATCATGGCAGAATAGAATAAAAAAACTGAACTACGCAAATTACATTACCAAAAATACATAGAATAAAAAAGCGTGTCTATAGATGCAAAATCAAAACACTATAAAACAGTTACACAACCGAAAATAACGTATGCAGCTGAAACTATCTTCAAAACAACTAACACAGCAGAAATTGACAGAATACTAAAAATAGATAGAAGAATAATTAGGACATGTATAAATAAACAGTATAAAATAAATGGACATTGGAGAATAGCATTAAATGAAACAGTATATAAGAAAATAGAACCAGTCATGAGCACGATCAGGAAGAAACCCCTCTTATTCGTTGGACATCTGATGAGAACTCCAGAAAACAGGATTAGTAAAAAAATAATAAAAAAATTGTGGAATAGCAAGAGCGACGTTAAATGGATCACAGAAATTAAGGAAGATATAAAAGAACTCCAAATTACAGTAGATGACCTAAAAAACAAGACAGAGAAAACCAGAATACTGCAAGACCCGCAAACCAGACTACAAATGAAAATCAATAAAAGGAGTACAGAAAGAGTGGTCGCAGAAGAAGAAAGAAAGATTATATCTGAAAGAATGAAGAAATATTGGGCAGACAGAAGAGCAAAACACCTTTCATATAAGAATAGACTCTAATAATTATATTACCTAAATATCATATTAAGTTATTGTTGGACCAAATTGTATCCCTGTGTAACAACTTGTTTCCAACTTTGTATTTTTGACTAGAGTGGTCCAATGAAGACCATAAAATAAATAATAATAATAAATAAATAAATTATAAAACAGCAAGTAATTGAGCTGTTTTAATAGTAAGGTTAAATTGGCGCGGGAAAAATATCGATACGACTGAAAACCGGTTCGGTCAGCCATAGCCTCCACCCCTGTCAGAGCTACAGTAGCACCTGCTGGCGGTGGCTGATCTGGGAGGCGTGGAGCATTGCACTTAACATTTGGGTCCGGAGTGTGGGGGCAGCCCGTGGGCGGGGCGGCGCGGCCTTGACTGCGGCCACCTCGACACAGCCAGCAACTGTGTGCACCGGCTCCAGCAGGCAGCCAGCAAGGCACGGCACTCCAGGGACACATAACGGACCCGCCTGCCCGGCCGCACTCTCTCCCAGCGCTTGCTGGCGAGATCTGCGTCGCGACCGAGACACTGCCGCCGGCTGTCAACAGCACAACAGCACAGCGCGACAGTTACTGCAGACGTCCACTGGAGCTGCACTGCTCACACACGGCGTTTGGGAAATTCCAAATCGAAGTATCCTTTGTCCATTGAAACAGCGACACCAGGAAGCGTAATAATATAACGAAGTGCGTGTGTGTCAAATCTTATGTAACTTCTTAACTGCTAAGGTCAACAGTCCCTAAGTTTACACACTACTTAAACTAAATTATCCTAAGGACAAACACACACACCCATGCCCGAGGGAGGACTCGAACCTCCGCCGGGACCAGCCGCACAGTCCATGACTGCAGCGCCTTAGACTATAATGAAGTATTATTATACACCATCGAGCAAAAACATTGTGGCTACCTGTTTAATAGCATAATCTTCCACTCTTCAAACACAGTTCTGAGGTTCTGCTTCGCGTGGATCCTACAAGTCCTTGACAGGATTCCTTAAGTGTGTGGCACCAGATGTTTGAGCACAGGTCAAGCGATTCCCGCAAACTACCGGACCGTGGTTTATGGCCACGCATCATGCGTCGGATGTGTGTTCCAGTGGGTGCGGACCAGGTACATTTGCCGGCCAAGATAGCGATGTGGGTAACCTAAAATGACTGTAGCACGATTCTGACCTTGCGATATGGATAGTTATCCTCCTGGAAGATTACATCGCCGTGGGGAGATACCGGGTGATCAAAAAGTCGGTATAAATTTGAAAACTTGATAAACCACGGAATAGTGTAGATAGAGAGGTAAAAATTGACACACATGCTTGGAATTACATGGGGTTTTATTAGAACAAAGAAAAAATACAAAGTATTGCTAGAGGCGTGAAAGATCTCTTGAGCGCGTCGTTCGGTGATGATCGTGTGCTCAGCCGCCACTTTCGTCATGCTTGGCCTCCCAGGTTCCCAGACCTCAGTCTGTGCGATTATTGGCTTTGGTGTTACCTGAAGTCGCAAGTGTATCGTGATCGACCGACATCTCTAGGGATGCTGAAAGAAATCATCTGACGCCAATGCCTCACGTAACTCCGGACATGCTTTACAATGCTGTTCACAACATTATTCCTCGACTACAGCTATTGTTGAGGAATGATGGTGGACATACTGAACATTTCATGTAAAGAACGTCATCTTTGTTTTGTCTTACTTTGTTATGCTAAATATTGCTATTCTGATCACATGAAGCAACATCTGTAGGACATTTTTTGAATGATTGTATTTTTTTGGTTCTAATAAAACCTCATGTCATTCCAAGCATGTGTGTCAATTTGTATCTCTCTATCTACATTATTCCGTGATTTATTCAGTTTTCAAATTTATACTGACTTCTAGATCACCCGGTACTTCGCTGCTGTCATGATACCTTCGGTTACCACCGGAGATCCCATGGAATCCCAGTGCTATGAACTCTGTAGGATAATTCTGCCCTCACTGGCCTGCGTCTGTGGCTGCTTAGAGAGTGGTACATTACCATTTACCAGCCTCAGTGATTGATGAACTGTGGCATACTGTTGGAGCAGCATGGATTGGCGTGTTTGTCGTCCAAGCTCAGATCGACTTCTGCTTAGAACTGTTGTTGCTGCCAGAGCTTTGACAGGCCTGTGTAAAGGATTTCGCACCCCCTATAGCCCAAATGGTCGGTCTCCGTAAATGAGTGATAGGCACTGCCATGCAGACTGTCACGGTTCGATTCCCGGTACTGCTAAGGACTCCTTGGTGAGAGGACTGGACCAGGGTCCACTCTACCTCGTGGTACCATGTGAGGAGCTACTTGAACGAGAAGTAGGAGCTTCCAGATATGCAAAGCCGAAAACGGACAGGGGTGCCGATGGTTAAGGACAACACGGCGGTTGGTTGGTGCCGACTAAAGCCAGATCGAAGGAACTTTTTATATCCCCAAATCACCAAAATGTTGATTTTATACTCTACCTGCTATACTGCACAAGTACAATAAGTAATATTTGGTTGCAAGAGAATGCTTCCTGGTGTTGCATATTTATGGCCAGATGATATTTCGATTTGGAAGCGGAGGGTGATTCAGAATTCCTGTTACGCAGTTATAATTGTTGTAGAGAATCCTGAGGACAGCAATATCTAGCAAAAAATCAATCTCCGGAAATGCGCCGTTTGGAAGATAAACGACTTTGAAAGATGTAAAGCAGTATCCTTGACAGGGGTCGGTATCCCGTGTCACGTTATGTTTCATGTCACGTCATATCATGTGCCATCAGAGAACAACGTAATGAACTGAAGCGCATGCATATCCTCTATCACTGATTGTGCGTTACAGAATGGCACTTTATACGTTTCCCTGGAAGGAACGCATGTACAGGATGAGTGAATAGAAGACTGTGGAAATAGTAAGAAATAAATCACCAGCTGGTATAAGAAATTTGGCCGTCCAAGGGAAAGATGGAGTGACGAACCAAGAGTAGACTGAAGTGTGGTGAAAGAAACAGGCTTTATCCGAGGAAGCAAGGAAGAAGAAGAAGAGGAAGGAGAACAAGAACAAGACGACGTTTTCGGGAACACCGATATGTCGCTCATGTACGGTGAAAGTGAATATTATAACAACCTGGTTAATATCTTGTCTGTCATACCAATTACATACAAAAACCATCATTGGTTCTGCGTATCAGGGATCCAACAGTTTCTTGGTATCTTTGTGGAGATATGTGACATTTGACGCTTACGCACAGGTCATGCAATTCGCTTAAATAACGGGCCTCTCATTTGCGTACACAGCAATGGCGTCCGATGGCGACGCAGATGTGCTCCGTAGGATTTACTTTTAGTGACTTTGGTGTCCGAGACATCAAGGGGAGTTCACTGTAATGCTCCTCAAACCACCTGTAGCACGGTTCTGGCTCCGAGACACGGACAGTTATGCTGCTGAAAGATGACTTCGCCGATGCGGAAGACATCAAACATGAACTGATGCAAGTGGTTCGCAGCTGCCAGAGTGCCTTCTAATACAGGTGCGAGGAAGTGTAGGAAAATGTCTCCCATAGCATAATGCTGCTCCCTCCCGCCTGCATCCGTGGCGCGCTGCACATTTCAAGCCGTCGTTCACTTCGATAACGGCGTTTTTGGAGACGACGATTGACCTAGTGTACCAGAAACATGATTCACCCCAAGAGTCGACACATTTCCGATCAACGGTCGAATCCCGATGGTCCCGTGCCCATTGCAATCTTATTTGACGACGTCGCTGGGTCAACCTGTGAACACGTAGGGATGGTCAGCTGCGGAGTTCCATCTTCAACAGTGTACTCACTATGAACGGGTTCCGCCGAAACACTTGTACATGAACCAGCGTTGTGATCTTTTGGCAGTGATGCTGCAGATCGCCACCTATCCTACTTTAAAGAGCAGACAAGCCTCAGGACCCCACGTTCTGTGAAGAGTCTTGGACGTCTAACCATTTAGCGTATAGTAGTAGTTTTATTTTCATCCTATTTCATTCCTTAGATGGTCATGACATTCGAACAGCTACACCGTTTTCGAGGTACTCGTTCACAGGCTCTGCGTAATAATGTCCCTTTGTCAAAGCCGCTTATCCCCATTTGCAGCCCATGTCTTCGCTAGGGTGATCCCCCGTCCGTGAATGATTTGTTACCGAGTCACGTGCTTGCAACGTCACCAGGCGGCGTCCAAAGTATGGATGGGAAGTGATCATAAGGTTTGGCTTATCAGTTCAAAATGGTTCATATGGCTCTGAGCGCTATGGGACTTTACGTCTGAGGTCCAACAGTCCCCTATAACTTAGAAATAATCAAACCTAACTAACCTAAGGACATGACACACATCCATGCCCGAGGCAGGATTCGAACCTGCGACCGTAGCGGTCGCGCGGTACCGGACTGTTGCAGCTAGAACCGCTCGGTGATACCGGTCGGCTGACTTATCAGTGGGTATGAATTGATTGTTAGCATTCCTGTGCTACCCTTTTTTAACTTATAGTATAGATATGTTTATTTTTCCCCTATTTTTCTACTTATACCTGAAACTCCAGCTATAAGCTGAGAAACCGGTCGTTTCAATAAACGATCATTTAACAGCTACTGCGGCCCTTTATTTATCAGGAAAAACAAATTTTTATTATTTTCACATTATTATCAAGTAGAAATATTTTATGCATGGTAATCGACTGCTATAGATACACGAGAAAGAGGCGATTACAGGACAGTGAAACAAGCAAAAAATCCTAATAAACGTAGTTCCGGAAACTAAAAATTATCCCATAACGACGTATTCACGAGGGCGGCAGTCATGCCCAGACATGCCAATGTTATAACCTTGTTAATGTCTACGACTACGTTTATTTCGAAACATCGCAATTGAGGCGGAAATTACAAAGCGACAAAGTGCCGTGGTCTGACTGTCATTCGAAATACAGCGTTACGAAACGAGTGTAGCAGTTGTGGTGCACCAATACTATGGCCTGCCTCGCAGGTCCCCGAACTTCAACCCGTGGATTTTTGTTAGAGGGAGAGGGGGGTGGGGGGAGTACGGGTGGGGTAGGGGTGGGGGATAATGTTTAAAGGCTTCGTTGTATTACAGCCCTGTTTATGTTTTCGATGAAGTTCAAAATGGTTCAAATGGCTCTGGGCTCTGAGCACTATGGGACTTAACTTCTAAGCTCATCAGTCCCCTAGAACTTAGAACTACTTAAACCTAACTAACCTAAGGACATCACACACATCCATACCCGAGGCAGGATTCGAACCTGCGACCGTAGCGGTCGCGCGGTTCCAGACTGTAGCGCCTAGAACCGCTCGGCCACTCCGGCCGGCTTCGATGAAGTCCGGGAACGCAATGTGGATGCTTGCGAGTGCATTCGGAGGACAACTGGAATTTTTTAACTTAAATGTGCATTGATGAGAAGTGCTGAAGCCTGCCTTCACGTGTTTGTCCAAAAGCGGAACTGTGACAGGTGTTGATGTACTAACTCATAATACGTTGTATGGGGGAAACTATTGCATTCCAATTCAACGTTTATTAGGATTATTTGCTTGCTTCATTGACCTCTACGTGTCCCTTCTGTTTGTACCTTAACAAATACTCTGTTGTATTTACTTTTATTTGTATTACAGCAGTACACATTTGTGGCAAATTAAATGTTCGGATGACGGTAAGGTAGATTTGGTCTGGGGAGAGAGCGGTAGATACAGTAACAAATCGCGAGTTCCACCGAGGTCGATTCTTGGATCCGCCCCTGAAGTGAGACAAATGAAGGAGGAGAAAGAGAAAGGCATAGAGAGAGAATAGAAAGAATGAGAGAGGAAAGGAGGAGGGAAGAGAGAGAGAGAGTGTGTGTGTGTGTGTGTGTGAGAGAGAGAGAGAGAGAGAGAGACTTACACGTAGAGCATTTTGCGGGTTTGGCCCGCCAATCGACATGGGATCTGCCGTGACAAACAAGGCAACTTCAAAGGCGGGAGCCCGGCCTGCGCCGTGATCCTGGCGCCTTAGCGGCCGTCCCTCGGCGTGGCGCAGACGCAGGGCTCTTCATTACGGAGACTGGGCCGCCGACCGCGAACAGGCCGGAGCCCGTCCAGGGGCTGATTGCTGCTGATCGCGCAGGCCCCGCTGCCCAGAGCGGAAGCCGCTGCAGCAGCTGGTGCGCGGCCGCAGGTCCCAACTACTGTACTGGGAGTTCGCTGGAGGAGGGCCGCAGAGGCTCTTCATTGTGTCCTTCCGAGAAGATTAACGACCCACGACCTACTCTCTGACGGGCAACCTATTAGTGCGAAATGTGTCACAAGTTAGTGAGAATGCGTTTAGCAATAAAGTCTGATGTACACCATGATGAGCAAACGAGCGATCGAGTCTCATTTCTGCCTGCTGTGCTTTGCGGGAAAACTGATAACTTAGGCGCGAGTAAGACTACTAAGCATACTACAGTAAATGAGAGAATACGTGCTGCGTCCCTCCTACAAGGAAGCAACCAGCAAACCTGCAACACACTGGCGTCCCGAGGCTGGCCACGCTTCAGGTATCGTATTCCGTAATACCGTAGATACAAGCGACTGCAAATCAAACACCGATCCACTCTTTTCTCTCGCATGTTGGTAAAAGTTCCAGACAACAGCAACACGTTTTATGGTATGAAGTTTTCCCATTAATTAATTCCCTGTATAATTGTGGAAAATATTTATCGTAATGTTCAGCTTATATTTTATGCTGATCACTAGTTTTTGTAACTGCGACGAACGTTGGCCTTGATTCGCAACAAAGAACACGCTGACCGATCTAAACTGACATATGACGAAGTTAAGTATTTTATCCATTATCAGCAACTGTTGTTCTACGTATCTAAATAATCACATTCAGGTGCATTAAGGAAAATAAATTTCTTAACCGGTTTCGGGCACTTAGTGCCCTTCTTCAGATCGCTGTACAGGAAAGTACCCACAAATAAGTAGAAGTCAGATAAGAATATTAAAAATGTAAAAATAAAATATGGTACTTCTATCTGTTGCATTATATGCGAGTGTCAAAGATAAGATGCATACAACAAAATGCTTTGGTCCTAAGAAACATAAAAGCAATAAGTATTACAATGCTGAATCCATTAATACAACAACAGCTCGTAGATACTTAGGCATGTGGTTCATAATGCCCGTTCAAAACTGGTATAAAGGAGCTAAATAACAAGTCCAGACATGACGCCATAGCTGGAGCTAATCAACTAATGACATGCGTATCGAATCTGGTCTCACGGTGGGGGTGAAAGTACGTCAAAATAATAAAACCAAACCGTACACAACTATAGTTGTTACGAGGCAAAAGAAAAATATAAGGTGAAATAACCAGCCTAGTAAGTAATATAAAACCTAATGATCGAGAAAATAAGTTAATATCAACAAGTGGCGCTATGTGTGGGAAATTTGGGAACTAATCTCCAAACAGCTGTAGCGAGGTCAGTAGCATGCTAGTAGGGAACCTGTCAAAAAACCAAGTGTTAAGTGCATCATGAAGCTGGAACTTGTGATTGGAGTAAGTGGAGAGACAATGTTCAATCATTAGCTAATATCAAGTTTCGGAAGATGACTAGTAGGGAACCTGTCAAAAAACCAAGTGTTAAGTGCATCATGAAGCTGGAACTTGTGATTGGAGTAAGTGGAGAGACAATGTTCAATCATTAGCTAATATCAAGTTTCGGAAGATGACTACGGAGGAAACGAAGCATGGGCACAGTTGTACTGTATGAAACAACTAGTGCTGGATTATGTTCAGGTCACAAGCACGTTTCGTGAAAGAATTGTATCTAGCGGCTATTAAACCAACGGTATCTACGCCCGCGCGAGATGCATCAAGGGGCGAGAATCAATAACTGGAGTAAATGGAGGGACAGTTCCTAGTCAGTAGCTAAAACGAAGACTCAAATTTAACTATAGAAGAAAGGAAACGAGAACATCATTGTATACTTTTGATACAGTGGAATAACTAGCTCAAAAATGTGTACAGTCTTAAATATGCTTCGTGAAGTGTATATAACTAGCGAAATTCATTTAAGGTGTATGAAATAAGTACAGTGGGTTTGACTACCTGATCGTGAATAGCTCATTAACAGTAAACATTAATTGTAACTATAGAATAAAGCACCTGTAAGTTCAAGAATAGAATGTCTGTATGTCATGTTGACACAGGGATAACCAGCTATAGCAAAATAAATCACCCCTGCAGACTGTAGAAGGTTTAGTAGCTGCAACAACAAATGGTTACTACCTGGCAATGTAAGTGGATTAGAACTGAAATTGGTTCACTACTTAGAATTGCAGACGCCAAACAACCTGTAACTATTTAATCTGCCAGGAAGTTTCATATCAGCGTACACTTCGCTGTACAGTGAATATTTCATTCTAGCAACATCCCCCAGGCTGTAGCTAAGCCATGTCTCCACAATACCCTTTCTTCCAGAAGGTTCGCAGGAGAGCTTCTGTGAAGTTTGGAAGTCAGGAGATGAGGTACTGCCGGAATTAAAGCTGTGAGGACGGGGCTTGAGTCGTGCTTAGGTAGCTCAGTTGGTAAAGCACATGACCGCGAAAGGCAAAGGTCCCGAGTTCGAGTCTCAGTCCGGCACACAGTTTTAATCTGCCAGGAAGTTTCATATCAGCGCACATTCCGCTGTAGAGTGAAAATTACATTCTATGTATTTTATAGGTGATCAATTCACTAAACATCTGTGTAAAACTACATATAACAAATTTAGCAATAGTAAAAGGTGAATTAATAGTAACTTTGAGCAACTGTTTAAATGTGACTTTATGTACGAGTAGCAAACTAACAGCAACTAAATGTGACAGTGTATGGCCAATCTATAGTGCATAAAATACTACTAAAACTTTACTGTTTATAAATAGCAAATTACTGAAAATGTGCATACAACCACTAACTGCAAATTATTGAAGTTGGCGTGCTGATCAGGACCTACTGACTTCAGTTAACTGAATATAACTGAAACTTGCCAAATGACGATATTCTACCTATAAAAATTAACGAGTTCATGTAATTAACTATCTACAATACTTGCCAATAAAACTGCTACACCACGAAGATGACGTGCTACAGACGCGAAATTTAACCGACAGGAAGAAGACGCTGTGATATGCAGCATTCGCACAAGGTTGGCGTCGGTGGCGACACCCACAACTTGCTGACATGAGGAAAGTTTCCAACCGATCGCTCATACACAAACAGCAGTTGACCGGCGTTGCCTGGTGAAACGTTGTTGTGATGACTCGTGCAAAGAGGAGAAATGCGTACCATCACGTTTCCGACTTTGATAAACGTCGGATTGTAGCCTATCTCGATTGCGGTTTATCGTACCGCGACACTGCTGCTCGCGTAAGTCGAGATCCAATGACTGTTAGCAGAATACGGAATCGGTGGGTCCAGGAGGGTAATACGGAACGCCGTGCTGGGTCCCAACGGCCTCGTATCACTAGCAGTCGAGATGACAGGCATCTTATCCGCATGGCTGTAACGGATCGAGCAGCCACGTGTCGATCCCTGAGTCAACAGATGGGGACGTTTGCAAGACAACAACCATCTGCACGAACAGTTCGATGACGTTTGCAGCAGCATCGACTATCATCTCGGAGACCAGGGCTGTGGTTACCCTTGACGCTGCATCACAGACAGGAGTGCATGCGATGGTGTAATCGACGACGAACCTGGATGCACGAATGGCAGAACGTCACTTATTTTTCGGATGAATCCAGGTTCTGTTTATAGCATCATGATGGTCGCATCCGTGTTTGGCGACATCGCGGTGAACACACATTGGAAGCGTGTATTCGTCATCGCCATACTGGCGTATCACCCGGCGTGATGGTATGGGGTGGCATTGGTTACAAGTCTCGGTCACCTCTTGTTCGCACTGACGGCACTTTGAACAGCGGACGTTACATTTCAGATGTGTTCCGACCAGTGGCTCTACCCTTCATTCGATCCCTGCGAAACCCTACATTTCAGTAGGATAATGCACGACCGCATGTTGCAGGCCCTGTACGGGCCTTTCTGGATACAGGAAATGTTCGACTGCTGCCATGTCCAGCACATTATCCAGATCTCTTCCCAACTGTAAACGTCTGGTCAATGGTGGCCGAGCAATTGGCTCGTCACAATACGCCAGTCACTACTTTTGATGAACTGTGGTATCGTGTTGAAGCTGCATGAGCAGCTGTACCTGTACACGCCATCCAAGCTCCGTTTGAGCACCCAGACGTATCAACGCCGTTATTACGGACAGAGGTGGTTGTTCTGAATTCTGATTTCTCAGGATCTATGAACCCAAAATGCGTGAAAATCTAATCACATGTCAGTTCTAGTGTAATATACTTGTCCAATGAATATCCGTATATCATCTGCATACCTTCTTGGTGTAGCAATTTTAATACCCAGTAGTGTATGTCTACATCTACAGATCTAATCCGCAAGGCAGCGTAAGGTGCGTGGTGGAGGGTACCCCGTACCACTTCTTGTCACTTCCTTTCCTGTTCCACTCGAATAGAAAGAGGGAGAAACGACTGTCTGTAAGCTTCTGTACGAGCCCATATTTTCGTATCTTATCTTCGTGGTCCTTACGAGCAATGTTTGTAAGCGGCAATAGGAGCGTTCGGCAGTCAGCTTCAGATGCCGGTTCGCTAAATTTTCTCAATAGTGTTTCTCGAAAAGAACGTCTGATTCCCTTCAGGAATTCCCATTTGAGTTCCCGAGGCATCTCCATAACACTTACGTGTTGTTCGAACTTACCGGTAATAAATTTAGCAGCTCGCCTTTGAATTGTTTCGAAGTCCTCCTTCAATCAGACCTGGTACGTATCCCAGACACTCGAGAAGTACTCAAGAATAGATCGCATCAGCGTCCTAAATGCGGTGTCAAAATAAATCGAGGTCGACCATTCGCCTCTCCTACCACAGTTCTTAGACGCTCGTTCCACCTTATATCGCTTTCCAAAGATTCACCCAGATATTTAAACGACTTGACTGTGTCAATCAGGACACTAGTAATACTGTATCCGATCATTACAAGTTTGTTCTTCCTATTCACATTTTTACAAATTTAGGGCTAGCTGCCATTCAGCACACCAACAGGAAATTTTGTTTAAGTAATTCAACTTCGACACCTTACCATACACCACGGCATCATCAGCAAACAACAGCAGATTGCTGCTGACCCTATCCGCCAAATCAGACAACTTACTGGTTTCTATTATTTAAGAAGCCTTCGAACCACTCACATATCTGTGAACTTATTCCATACGCCCGTACCTTCGTTAACAGCCTGCAATGGGACACCGTGTCAAATGCTTTCCGGAAATCTAAGAATACGGAATCTGCCTGTTGTCCTTCATCATAGTTCCCAGTACATCACGTGAGAAAAAGGAAGGCTGAGTTTCGCATAAGCAACGCTTTCTAAAATCATGCTGATCTATGGAGCTCCGTTCAAAGATTCTAAAGTAAACAGAAGCTAGGGATACTGGTTTGTAATTTTGTGGGTCCCTTCATGTACCCTACTTTACTTTCCCGGTCGCTTGGGACTTCGTGCTGGGTGAGAGATTCACGATAAATGCAAGCTAGGTAAGGGGCCAATGCCGTAGAGTACCCTTTGAAAATTCGAACTGGGTTTCCATGCGGACCTGGTAATTTATGTGCTTTCAAACCTTTCAGCTCTTTCTCTACGTAAGCTATGCTCATTATCACGTCGTCTATACTGGAGTCTGTCCGATGGTCAAATGACGATATGTTTGTACGATTCTCCTTTGTGAACGATTTCTTGAACGTGAAATTTAAACCTTCGGCTTGCGTTTTGCTGTCTTCAACAGCCACACCAGACTCGTCAACAAGAGACTGAATGGAAGCCTTAGACCCTCTTAGAGATTTTACGTAAGACCAGAATTTTCTGGGGTTCTCTTCCAGATCTTTTGCTAAGGTATGACGGTGGCAGTTGTTGTATGCTTCACGCAGAGGTCTGTTCACAGGCGCACGAATCTCTACTATCCTTCGCTCGTCATCGTTTGCGCGTTCCGTTTATTCATCAGTACCCACCGAATTTCGTTATTAAACCATGGTGGGTCTTTTACATCCTTTATCCACTTTCTTTGCACGCAACTCTCGAGACCACGATTTAAAATCTGCTGAAACTTTGCCCATAATTCCTCTACATCCACACTGGAACTAACTGATGTCAATTCCCTAAAAGGGATACTAATAACTGCCTACTTGCTTTATCTAGCAGAAACATTCTCCTAGCCTTCTTGCCTGATTTATTAACTTTCTGTTCATAGTTGCTATAATGTCATCTTGATCGATAACACAGCTCTACAAAATAATTTTTTTTTTTCGTTGCCAGGGAAGTTTGAACGAAAATGGGATATTGTTATGATACTCATTCCGAGTATATTTGTACTTTTTCCAAATTGGCTCTGGTTTTTGAGATATAGGTTATTTGTGGAAATGAGAGTTTCATGTGGATAATATCGACTGCAGGGTCCATATATGGTGTAATGTATTTGCTACCTGTTTTTTAATTAGTGATATTGTACTATCTTTACTAAACAATTGTGCTCAGGGAGTGCATCTGTGTGGTTGAGGATCACATCATGCAAACATCACACTGTCAGCATGTGTTCAGTCCTGTTGTGCGGTGCGTGTGTTGAAGATATTGAGGGTTGTGCAGATTTGAATTCGGCGGTACTCGACATTCATTTGATGGCCGAGGTAATCCCCGCAACAGCCGATAGGTAGCGTTCAGTGTAAACAAGAAAAATGGCGATGGTCGAAAGTCACACACATGTGCAGTGCAGCTTCAAGGAGATAGAACCTATTCATCGTGACGTAGCAAGTAAGAGGTGAGTATTCATTTCACACAAAACAATTAATGATGTTTGTTGGATGTGATTGACATGCAAATACAAGAAAGTTCTGCATAATATGTAGTATTTGTGCAATTTTGTTTTAGGAAAACATGAGTTCTTCACGCCGTCTTTGCGTGAACCATCCAGATGAGTTCTGCTACATTTGTGGTGAATACGTTCTTCAAAAGAACAGGAAGAATATCACTCCTTTTGTGAAGGAAGCGTATCTGGCATATTTCGGAATTAAACTTGGAGATCAAGACAAGGCGTGGGCACCCCATAAAGTTTGTAAATGCTGTGTGGAGTGCTTACGGCAGTGGACAAAACGAAAAAGGAAAAGCTTAAACTTCGGAGTGCCTATGGTATGGCGAGAGCAGAAGAACCATACAGATGATTGCTATTTTTGCATTGTTAATGTGAAAGGTTTTAATAGGTTCAAAAAACGAAAGTGGGAATATCTCGATTTGGAGTCAGCAAGAAGACCGGTGGTGCACAGCAACGATGTTCCTGTAGCAACCTTCACAACATTACCCACGCTAACATCATCAGATGACGATGTGCACGGCGAGGAATGTACAAGTAGTGGTTCGGAATACGAAGGGCGTGAGACACAACCCCAGCAGTTCGACCAGAAGGAGCTCAGTGACTTGATACGAGAACTCAATCTTTCAAAGCAAGCATCAGAACTCTTAGCATCCAGGCTTAAGGAAAAGAACTGTCTTCATCCAAGTGTTAAAAATAACAGCTTACCGGACGAGAGAAGAAAACCTTCTTTCATACTTCAACCAAGAAGAGGTTATAGTGTATTGCAGCAATATACCTGGACTTTTACTTGAATTGGGGCTGCCGGAATATAGACCAGAGGACTGGCGTCTCTTCATAGACAGTTCCACTAGAAGTTTAAAATGTGTTCTCCTACACAATGGCAATCGTTACGCATCTATTCCAATGCCCACTCAACAAAACTTTGTGAAGCATATGCTAACATCAAGATGATTCTGCAGAAAATTCAGTATATACAGCACCAGTGGATGATTTGTGTTGATTTGAAAATGTTGAACTTCTTGCTTGGACAACAAAGTGGATACACAAAGCACCCATGTTTTATCTGCATGTGGGATAGTAGGGCAAAGCACGAACATTGGAAGCAGAAAACATGGCCTCCAAGGGAACATATGGCTGTTGGTGAAGCAAACATCAGTAATGAACCTCTGGTTAGTAGGGACAAGATTGTTCTTCCACCATTACATATTAAGTTAGGACTAATGAAGCAATTCACCAAAGCTTTAGACAGAAATGGTAATTGCTTCACATACATCTGCAATACGTTCCCTGGACTCAGTAGTGAAAAACTTAAGGCAGGAATATTTGATGGTCCTCAAATTCGCAGGCTCATCAACGATACCAATTTTACAAGTGTCATGACTGTCACTGAAGCATCGGCCTGGAACAGTTTTGTCGCTGTTGTAAAATGTTTTTTGGGCAATCATAAAGCTCCCAATTACGAGGAACTGGTCAAAAACATGCTCACTAACTTTCAAAACTTAGGAACTAACATGAGCATAAAATTGCACTTCCTTCACAGCCACTTGGATCGATTTCCTCGTAATCTAGGTGATTTCAGTGAGGAACAAGGAGAGCGGTTCCATCAAGATATGAAAGGAATAGAGGAAAGATATAAAGGAAGATGAGACAGGCATATGATGGCAGATTATTGCGTGAAATCTGCAACGTGACTGTTCTGAAGAGACCTATAAAAGGAAAGCGTGCAGGAAGCGGTTCGTCAGGGACGGAAAATGATATACTTATAGAGAGACTTTTCAATTATGTTTTATACGTGGACAAATGCCTATCAGGTTTTCATAGAAGCTATTTATAAAGATTATTTTCTTTTTTCATTGTAGTTTGTAGCGCTCGAGTTCAGTATTAGCAATTTTTTCTAATTTTTTGAATAAATCATGCATTATCTCAAAAACTAGAGGCAAACTGCATAAATGGTTGCTATATTCGTCCTCAGCACCACTAACCCATCCTAAAGCCACTCAAATATCCTTGGCAAGAAAATGAGTGTTGACCAGTGTAATCACCGTTTCTATTGCGACATTGTCGACAATGTACGGCTTATTTGTAGCTACAGGATCTAAGATATTTACATTGCTTGGGGGCTGCCGAGTGAACTGCTTAAGACAATTTTCAGAAAACGTGTTCAGTAGTATTGCGCATGAGTGTCAGTCTGTGCCCCCCTCAGTGAATCCATAGACACCGCAGTCTATACTCGGCATGTTAAAGTAGCCCCAACTAGTATTGCATGATCGGGGAATTTACGCGTTGTTAACCGTAGACTTTCTTTGAATGATTTAGAAATGTCACAGCAGGATTGTGTCCCCGGTAAAAACATTCAACACTTCACTTGGTTTCACCTACACCTGTTATACGAAACCAGATCATTTCACTCTCACATTCAACTTCGACCGCAATAGAGACAATATTTTTGTCAGTTGCAATGAACCCTCCCCCTCCCCTCTCAGAGCTTTCCACTTTGGGTTTCAGCCAGCTCTCGGTCCCAAGAATAAAGAGCTCGAGAAATTTCCTAGAGGGCAGTAAATTCGGGTACCTTATCACGAATTCTTCGACGGTTTACTGATAATATTTTGACAGTCGATGTGTCTTTATTCAGAACGCCGTTAAATTCCATCGTTGCATCTCGACTGGCGAGTGTTTATTAGACCACATCAAACTACGGCCTAGCCTAAAAAAACCACGTGCACTCTACAAGTACTCTGTTACCAGAGTAGCTGCTTTCTTTGTGTATGATGCACTCCTGAGCTATCAAGGGAAGTCCTACAAATTCGCACACGATAACGCGGGTCTAGGAATCAGCAGACCAGACCTTCACAGAATCGACGAAGCCTTTGGTTGAGACCCTCCACTCGACTCCAAACCAAAGGATCCCGGACAACACTGGGATCAATGCTGAAAACAGCGAGCTCTGCTAGCACCCAGCGCGCGAGGCCAGTAGTTTGCGCGAGCCGCCAGTTGTAACTGAGGATTGCCTCAGAATCCACGTAACAGGCGTCGATGGTTCCGACTGAGCTACAACATGTAGACGACTGCACCCTGCACGCTCGATAGCCACAGGCAAGGCCAGCTCCACATATCGGATAAGGCCCCCTGTAGACATGCCGAGTGCACATTGCCTTTTTTTCCAGCCATGAACGCTATCTGCCTAAGGGGCGCCATAATGCGCCTACGCCTAACGTTGGAGCTCTCAATAACTGGTAAACCCATTGCCCGTATGCCTACTAGGACCCTGCTGAAGGAGCGGCCAGCTGTCCACTCACAGGGACACCTACACCTAGAGTATCCAGATACATACTAGAGGCTGACTGTACAGCACTTCACTCATAATCGACATTTAATAAGTAAAATGTGAGGCAATGGTGAGGGGGGATTGGGGGAAGGGGAAATTAGTTTCGAATACATAGACAGAGGCGAAGGAAGAGAGAAGATAAACTATATATACAAAAATGTGTGGGCAGACACCGGATGGGAAGTGGTTGGCAGAGTGCGGTGGTGGTGGTAGGAGGGAGAGATGGCAGCCCCGACAGGCCACCGCTGGCACGCCGGCGCCCTGACCCACGACCCTTAATGACGTTGCAGTCGCGGAGAATGTGATGAATTGGAACAAAACAGCCTGATCACAACTAAATTGCTACAGCTGATAAAACGTCGCAATTGGTTGCTACACGATTATACCAACATTCTACAAACTATTGAAAAGAAAATACTAACTATAAGTTGTCGAGCCGGCCAGAGTGGCCGAGCGGTTCTAGGCGCTGCAGTCTGGAACTGCGCGACCGCTACGGTCGCAGGTTCGAATCCTGCCTCGGGCATGGTTGTGTGTGATGTCCTTAGGTTAGTCAGGTTTAAGTAGTTCTAAGTTCTAGGGGACTGATGACCTTAGAGGTTAAGTCCCATAGCGCTCAGAGCCATTTGTAACTTGTCGAGTGCAACTACCCGATTAAAGCTGTAATGAAAGAATTGTGGGAACAATTGTTGTTTGCGGTGGCGTATTTCCTACCCCCACGTAACTGACATCTCTGCGACGTGTCCTTTAAATTCGGTACCATACAACCGAATAAAAGACGCTAGATAACATTCTTTCACGAAACGTACTTGCGACCTGCTTATATTCCTGTATTAGTTGTTCCATCATAGTACAATTGTTTCCACGCTTCTTTACCTCTATAGTCTCATTCACACACTTAATATTACCTTATGAGTGAGAATTGTCTCACCACTTATTCGAGTCACAAGTTCCAGACCCACGAAGCGCTTCGCACGTCGTTTTTTTTGACAGGTTTTCTAGTAGCAGGCTGCTGACCTCACTGCGGCTGTTTGGGAGAAAATTCCCAAATTTCCCATCCACAGTGCCACTTGTCGTTGATATTAACTTATTTTATTCATCATTAGGCTTTTATATTACTTATTACACTACGTATGTCACCATACTTTTTGTTTATGCCTTATAACAACTATAGCTGTGTACGGTTTCGTTTTATTATTTTATCGTACTTTCATACCCACCCTGTGATGAGCTTCATCAGAAGATTAGCTCCATTTCTGCATGATGCCTGCGCTTGTTCTTTACACCATTTTTGAACAGGCACTATGAACCACATGTAAGCATCTATGAGCCCGCCCGGTTAGCCGTGCGGTCTAACGCAATGCTTTCCGAGCGGGTTGGCGCGCCGGTCCCCGGCACGTATCCGCCTGGCGGATTTGTGTCGAGAACCGGTGTGCCGGCCAGTCTGTGGATGGTTTTTAGGCGGTTTTCCATCTGCCTCGGCGAATGCGGTCTTGTTTCCCTTATTCCGCCTCAGTTACACTATGTCGGCGATTGCTAAGCAAACATTTTCTCCACGTACGCGTACACTATCATTACCTTACCATGCAAACATAGCGGTTACACTCGTCTCGTGTGAGTGGTTCCCGTGGGGGGGGGGGTTCCAACGGGGGCCGAACCGCACAATAACCCTGGGTTCGGTGTGGGGCGGCGGTGGGGTGAGTGGACTGCTGTAGACTGTTGTGGGGTTGTGTAGCACTGAGGCTACGGCGGGGACGAGGCCTTCCGTCGTTTCTCGGTCCCCAGTCTAATACAATACAAGCATCTATGAGCTCTTATTGTGTTAATGGATTCAGTATTGTACTACCTACTGTTCGTTTACTTCTTAGGACGAAGGCATTTTGCTGTAGGGATGTTACTGTTGAGACTCGCAAATAACGCGATAGGTATAATCAAGTACAGCTTCATATCTTTAAATTTTTCAAATTTTTGTGCTTCCTATCCTTAATTTTAATATTATTATCTGACTTGTATTTATTTGTGGCGTATTTTTCTGTTCTACCTTCTGAAGAAGGGCGGTAAATACCCGAAACCGCTTAAGAAACTAAATTTCTTTTTATGCAACTGGTTTCCGATTATTTCGATATATATGACGAAGTTCTGTAGGAGCCCGAAAATTCAGTGGAAAATGAAGGAATTCGCTAGAACTGTCCACAACAAAAATCAGATGAAACTAAGACACTGTTGTCGAAACTGTACGTAGAGACAGATATGGGGAATTACACAACATAAAGAAAACAGTCTACTGAAATTGTGTTTCTGATTTGAGGTTGCAAGGAACAGTGTTAGGTGTGGAGAGATACGCCTGACTGAAAGAAGGCGTCAGTAAAAATGTTACATATTAATTATTTTAAAGCTGCAAGTAAATATTTCCACTGGAACAGTGATGCAACTCGTCAGGAAGGCTGAGAATGTTAGCTTAGGATATCTGAAATATCGGATATGTTGGAATAGTGTGGATAATGCATTATCTTTTTTTTAAGATAAGACAATCATTAGTCACAGGCGAGCTAACTTCAGCAAGCTGAAGCGCTCGTGAACCTAAGGAGATTCTTATGCTGCTCAATGGCCGAAGAGTAACTCCAATGCTTGCTTGATGTAGGGTTCGAGGCGAAGTTTGTTCTTAAGCGTAGGTAAGTATCCGTCCTCCGTGATGGGGCACGTCAGCTAATACAGCAAAGTTCAGCGGGAAATCTCTCTTCGCCAGGTTGTGCCTCAGTTTTCGACACGAATACCGGAAAGCGGATACTGAGCGCCCATCCGGCAGAAGCATCCGCGTCAGCTCAAGCAGGTCTGAAAGCATCTCATCCGAGATGGCTCTTGACGTAATAATAAAGCTCGACGCAAAGTATCAGCTATTCAGGATAAGAGCTTCATGAACAACGTAACTTCGTGGAAAATGCTCATACCGCCGATGAGAATTACGCTGAGAAGATTGCGAAATATCGAAAAGAACATCCGAATTTAGGAAAGGGAGGGAAATCCATTTGTTTCTCGGTAGTCTGTATGCCAATTGATGGCGGTTTAGCTTTATTTGTGGATGATAGGATGGCAAGTATAAAATACGGTAGCAAGATCATAAATGTTGTGCAAATGACGTACGAATAACTGTTATGTTATTTCTTTATTTTCTGTTTTTGCTGTTGCCATAGTCTTGTACTGTTTTAGAAACGACATTTTCCGCCTGACTGATTAGATACAATACTCCCGTTTCAGCCAAGTTAGAACGGTAGCTTCGCGATGTGCTGTTCTGTCACCTTAAGACATATATAACGATAGCATACAGACGTAGTAAATGTTCTACTCCTGTCTAAAGGCAGCTTACAACACTCACGATTTCTACACTTGCAAGTACTTTCAGTACTTCAGATGTTATTCTAGCTTCGGTAATTGAAGCACTTCAACGCAACTACCTCCCGAATATCCGCTAGTGACCTCAGATGCCGCGTGATGGATAAAGCTCGGTAAAAAGTGAAGTTACCATATAGTCTTGGTTGCAGCTTTTCTTTTTCGTCAAACTACTTCTTGCGAGTGATAATAATACTGAAAAACACAGTCGCCAGCCGATATGACGAATGGATTGACGTTATTCAACAAATTCACCAAATTTGATCTTTACTATACTTTAGTTCTTATTAAAACTTTTTCTCTTTTAATAATTTCTATCACTGACGGAACAACTGAACAATGACTCCTTTCAGAAATGGTCACACGCACACACTTAGAAAGTTCTGGTCCATGAAAACAACGCCGGAACGACAATAATGCCTACTTACGTTTCTGAAGGTAAAATCAGCAACACTGCCTCTGAAAACATGTATTATACACAAAAAATATTTTACGATACTTTTGTTAGTATCGAAATGATTGCAAAGGGTTTCTTATACTTGGTTTTTCTCAGTTTTATTGAAATAGTGACTTTACGTAATTTCTTGGACAGAAGGTCACAATAACCGAGTTCACTCACTAGGTAGAATAGATATTTACTTTACTTACTTTCAAGGCAATCTAAAACTTTCCACATTTACTTTAATGACTGCACTTGAGTGATAATTTAAATTTACTTTGCAAGAAAATACTCAGTTGCGCAATAATGTTTCACACCAATGGATTCTCGGTTTCATTTTCTTTATATAAGAAAGATACCCTACTTGGGACACTTTAGGTTGAATGAGTAGTTTTGCGTAAAAAACAATTAAATGATTATTGAAGCAAAACACGCCAAAAACTTGTCAACACAGCTCGTGTACAGAACTATGGACGGTTAATTTCAGTAGTGTCGTTGTGAGCACAGTTGCTGGCGTGTAGGTGCTTTGAAGACAAATAACGTTTTGAGTGACGGAGATTATTACTTGTCTTCGTGGCGTCGAACTATGCGACTTATACCATTGCAAACAGGAGTTTGGCTTTCCTGGGGATCTGCGTCAGTCTAAGTAATGGATGCCTTACACCATTTCACATCCAGGAACCAACACTCGTTGCATTAAGCTTCACACAGTCAAAGAAAATTGTCTTCTGCAGACCCTGTTATACACTGCATACTGTACAAATCTCATTCTTTGCTTCATTACTGCAAAGTCTCTCGACTCTAAAACGGTCGATAGTCTTACAAAGTACTATGTCCTCTTACACAGATGACAAAAAATAGGTCATGGGCTAGCGATATGTACATACACAAGGGAGGTGATATCGCGTATACAAGGTATAAAGGGACAGTACATTAGCAGAGCTCTTAATTGTATTCAGGCGATTCATGTGGCAAGAAATTACCGGGCTTTGAACGCAGAATGGTTGTTGGAGCGAGACGCATTGCGCATTACATTTCGAAAATGGTTAGGGAATTCATTTCGAGATCCGCAGAGCGAAGAGTGTGCCGAGCATACCAAATTTAAGGCATTTTCTCTCACCTCTGACGACGCAGTGGCCGACGGCATTCAGTTAGCGACCGAGAGCAGCGGCGTTTGCGTAGTGGTGGCAGTGCTAACACACAAGCAACACTGCGAGAAGTAATCACAGGAATACATGCTTGGATTAAAAATTAGTTGAAGCAAGGAGAGTGGGAAAATTGCCATATTTCAGAGATTTTACTATAATCTGTCTAAAACGTATCGGACGTTTGGCCAGAAAAAATATTTTGAATAGCTTACGGGTTTGGGACCCCAACAAAGTAGGCCCCTTGTGCTTGCACACACTTAAATGGCTCTGAGCACTATGGGACTTAACATCTGAGTTCATCAGTCCCCTATAACTTAGAACTACTTGAACCAAACTAACCTAAAGACATCACACACATCCATGCCCGAGGCCGGATTCGAACCTGCGACCGTAGCGGTCGCTCGGTTCCGGACTGAAGCGCCTAGAACCGCTCGGCCACACCGGCCGGCTGCACACACACAGCCCAGCGATCCTTCCACTGCTGGAAACACCTCTGGAAGTCTTCTTTTGGAATAGTGTTCAGCTCCGTCGTCGTGTTCCGAATTATTTCTTCTCTACTCTGAAAACGGGATTCTTTCAATGGCGTCCTGAATTTTGGAAACAACCAGAAGTCGCAAGCAGCCACGTCTGAAGAGTAGAGGGGTTGGCGATCGGCTGTAATTCCATGTTTGCCCAAGAAATTTTGGATCAAGTGGGAAGCGGGGTAAATGCGGGGCGTTGCCGTGATTCAGTTGCCAGTTTCTCGCTGTCCACATGTCTGCGCCGAACTGCGTCACGGAGTCACCGAGAACATCTTGATAGTACTCCTTTCTCATAGTTTGTCCTTCCAGTGCGTATTCGTGATGAATAGTTCCACGGACATCAAAGAAGACAGCATCACCTTGACTTTACTTCGCACCAGCCGCAATTTCTTCGGCCTTGTAGACTCGGGATGCTTCCATTGCGACGACTGTCTTTCTGTTTCTGCGTCTTACCCGTGCACCCATGACTCATCTCCAGTTATCACGGTGTTCAGAAACCCAGGATCAGTGTTGGTGGTGTCCAGAGGGTCCTGCGCAACGTGGGTCTTTCTTTCTGGCGACAACATATCATCACGCAAAATTGCATGTGCAGAATCTGTACTCACTCCAACCTCTTGTACAATCTCCTGCACAGTCAAACCACGATCTGTCATTACCAAATTTTGCACCCTCTCAACAACGGCTGCACTCCGAGCAGTTTGGGGCCTGCCAGAACGCTGGTCACTCTCCACTGATGTGCGGCCATTTTTGAACCGTTTGAACCACTTCTTAATTTGTGTTACACCCATCGCATCATCCCCAAACACCTGCTGATTCTTATGAATTGTTTCGCTTTGAGAATCACCAAGTTATTGACAAAATTTGATGGAGTATCTTTGCTCAACACGTTCAGTCATCTTGAGAGAATCAGTAATACGACGAACACGTTGTGTAGCATCTCACTCAGCGACCAACAGGCAGCAAGTCACGCGCTGGAAGGCGAGGACAAAATTCACGCATGCGCATAAAGGTCTCTTCCTTTACTTTGTACAGTGGCGATGTGCTAACGTCTTTATTTTGCGCGGGAACATAGAGGTAGGATACTGTTTAGACAGACATTGTATAAATCAGAATGATGAGTGAGAAAACCGTATCCTAGTGTCATGTGTGTCTTAGAAACGAGAATTGGCATCAGCTCCATAAGAGTGTGGTCTCAAACAAGTTGGTAGTACTATAAAAGTTGCTCACAAGGGCTATCTGGGTTTTGAGATTAGACATCTTCAGAATATGTTTCTGAAAAATACAGTCTCCGTATACGAAGCCACTAATTCACGTCAGTGTTGTGTCACTAAACTCGAAGTTAGCTGTTTCGAATGATACTGATGTAAGAAATATACACCATCAGTACTTTACTGCAAGGGTACCGCTAGTGTAAAGATCCTGATTACTAAATTTTTTGGTAGAATCCTGGATCAACTTACAAACCTCTCCACAGTGCTCCATGTACGAAAGCTGCTGTTGAGCCCGTAGGATGGAGGAGTTAAGCTTGGCGGTCCTTTGGTGCTATTCAGGAGGAGAAAGCTACGTGCTGGCACCGGGTTTCGCCCTCTCCGCCCTCTCCATTCTCTCACAATACAACACGAATATGACCCAACACTATACACTCATCCATTATGTTCACCTACCCTCAACAGAGACACTTGACACAACTGTCACACACTACGTCGAAAGGCACGATTTTGCACGAAGAAGAAACTCTTCCGACTTGGCGGCTGAACCTACCTCCCGGGTCTCCCATCTCACCGTGTCACACGACTCTATGTTCTTTCTTTACATTCGGTATATTAATGTAGTACCCTAAAAAAAAAAAAAATACGAAAATATTTATCAGTAGCTATCCTTGGCCACGAGTTGCTGTGGCTTAGTCTGATTAAATGGAAAGAAGGAAACAGAACGGACACGTTCTAACACGTACTGGAATTAGTTATACGTCCTAATCTCCTTCTCCTCTACCCCCCTCAGTCTCTGTCCATCTCATCTTCGTTCTATCTTTGTCTATCTCCTCCTCCTCCTTCCCCAACCTCTGTTCATCACCTCCTGCACCTTTTCGCTGCTTATCTTTTCCATGCCCTTTATTCTCTGGCATCCATTTTCTGTCCGCCGCCTCCTTTTCCCTTGCTAGCTCCGTTTCCTCCCGCCCCTCTGTCATCTCCTCTTCTCCTCTCTTTCTGACCTTGAGCCTGTTCATTGTTTTTACATATTCGATTCTGTAGTAGTATTCTAATCATAGCCCGATAAGCCATAAATACAGCTTATATAATAAAAAACTTTAGCCTACGTCCGGCCGAACGTTCATAAGGGTATTGCGCAAAAAATTTAAAGTAAATTGGTCAAACATTTTTCAATATTTCTGGAAATAACGTTTCCCCTTTATGTATTAAATATTTATTTACATACAGTATATATTAAAATAGGTCTATAAAACAAGCTCATATTCGAATGCAACGTTTTATCATAATTTCGAAGCCATCGGTAAAGAAGTTTCAGAGATTTGAGATTCTGAATACACGAACATTTACGTTTTTATATACCTAAATGTAAAAGTTCGTTTATATGAAAAAGATACGATGCTAGCAAAAATCTCTTGATAGAAAATGAGAGGGCTGGTAGAGTGAGTCATATCAGCAAATTTCACACAGCAAGTCATGTCCGCATGCCTTGGCGTACGGCGCAAGGCATCGAGCTCCGCCGTGAAAGCAGGCATACAAAGTACCATCCGAGCCGTGGTGGTAGCAGGTCTGCAGGGCAACGATTTCACTCTATTTGTGACATCGAGGTAAAATAGATGTCGGGATGAAGCTTTACGAACTTTATTTGCAATTGCTGTTATCGACACAATTTCAGGAAATCTAGGCGTGACAATACTACGGGTTTTCCGCCTCTTACTGGGACGTGAAAGCGTTGCTTTTGACTGTGCAAATGCCATGCCTGTTTGATAGATGTAGCATAGAGGGTAGTACCTGTGCACACTGGGATGTCTGGTTCTCCCTGCGCCAGTTTGTTGTGGTTCTTACTGTGTGGAATGGACACGAAATGGAGCGCTATTCTTGGGAGGAAAGGGCAGACATGTACTGTGCTTACGGGCCTACGGATTGAATTGCTCACACTGCTCAGAATGTGTAAGTATAATGGTTTCAAATGGTTCAAATGGCTCTGAGTACTGCGGGACTTGACATCGGAGGTCATTGGTCCCCTAGAACTCAGAACTACTTAATCCTAACTAACCTAAGGACATCACAAACATCCGTGCCCGAGGCAGGATTCGAACCTGCGACCGTAGCGGTCGCACGATTCCAGACTGAAGCGCCTAGAACCACTCGGCCACAACGGCCGGCGTTTGGTGGTTTCCGAACAGTCGAGTGTAAGATCCACGCACATATACTGCCATCCATGTCGCTATGGGAGAAAGTTTCACTTGAGGTTCGTTTTCCACTGGCACGTTTTCGTAATGGCACATGTGCAATTAGTACCTACTTCGAAACCCGGTGTATTCATTTTGAGTCACTGGTGCGCAAGCCTAACGGTCGCAGTTGTCAACGCATAGTACTTACACCACTGCTTGCACAGGAGGCGTTAGCACTACTGGAAAACACACCCTCATCGAGCACGTGGCGTGTTGCACGGAAAACGGATGTAAGCCGTTCCACAATCTGGCGTTTGTGACATGAAGATGATTTGCACACCTACCACCTTCAGAAGGTTCACATCCTTAATACTGACGATTTTCCACGTCGAATCGAATTCTGCCAGTTGTTTTCGCAAATGTGTGCCATTGAACCAGACTTCCCGAACCGTGTACTTTTCAAGGATGGAGCATCCTTTACGTAAGAGGATATGTTCAAGACACATAATCGACACGTGTGAGCACGGGAAAATCCGCACGCCGCCTTTGTTCCTGCACCAAGACCCCTTCGCTGTCAAAATTTGGGTCGGCTTGGTAGACGATAACTTGGCCTGTCCACACACGTTCCCCCAGCGGCCGAACGGAAACAGTTACTCAATATTTCTACGAGGAACTCTGCCACAGTTGTTGGAACATGTTCCACTGAACGTCCGACAGCGAATGTAGTACCAACAGGATGGTGCACCTGTGCACTTCTCACATGCAGTGCGAATGCGTTTGAACGAAAGCATTGGTGAGAACTGGATATGGCGCGGTGGGCCGGTGGCATGACTTGACGCCCAGTGATATACCCATTAAATGTAAATGTTGTGTGTCTATGGCCTCCCGTCGGATAGACAGTTCACCGGGTGAAAGTCTTTCGATTTGACGCAACTTCGGCGACTTGCCCGTCGATGATGAAATGAAGATGATTGGGACGTCACAATACCCAGTCCCTGAACCGAGAAAACCTCCGACCCAGTCGGGAATCGAACCCGGGCCCTTAGGATTGACATTCTGTGGCGCTAACTACTCAGCTGCCGGTGGCGGACATACACCCACTGAGACTGAAGAAGAGCTGATAACGTTGATTATGACAGCCTGTGATACAATTTCACTTCGCCAGGGGTGTTTGAAGGAGTGCGGCAATCACTCCAGCGTCGTTGTAAGCAGCGAAGGGGGTGGGGGGTGGGGGGGGGGGGGGGGAGGAGGGCGTAGTTACCAGCAATTTTTGTAACTGTTTTCAAATAAAGGTTATGATGACACATTACCCCAATTTCTCATTTACCTTGATGCCACAAATACAATGAAAATTTTGCCCGGAAGACCTGCTACCACGACGACTTGTATGGCGTGTTGTGTGCCTACCGTCTAATGTTTTGTGTCCGCCCACTATTCAACGACGCCAAGGGATGTGACATTGGTTGCTGTGTGAAATATGCTAGTTATACCAGCCTTCTCATTTTCTACATTCATTCCAGATAATATATGCAGTGTGTTACAAAAAGGTACGGCCAAACGTTCAGGAAACATTCCTCACACACAAAGAAAGAAAATATGTTATGTGGACATGTGTCCGGAAACGCTTACTTTCCATGTTAGAGCTCATTTTATTACTTCTCTTCAAACCACATTAATCATGGAATGGAAACACTCAGCAACAGAACGTACCAGCGTGACTTCAAACACTTTGTTACAGGAAATGTTCAAAATGTCCTCCGTTAGCGAGGATACATGCATCCACCCTCAGTCGCATGGAATCCCTGATGCGCTGATGCAGCCTTGGAGAATGGCGTATTGTATCACAGCCGTCCACAATAGGAGCACGAATAGTCTCTACATTTGGTAGCGGGGTTGCGTAGACAAGAGCTTTCAAATGCCCCCATAAATGAAAGTCAAGAGGGTTGAGGTCAGGAGTGCGTGGAGGCCATGGAATTGGTCCGCCTCTACCAATCCATCGGTCACCGAATCTGTTGTTGAGAAGCGTACGAACACTTCGACTGAAATGTGCAGGAGCTCCATCGCGCATGAACCACATGTTGTGTCGTACTTGTAAAGGCACATGTTCTAGCAGCACGGGTAGAGTATCCCGTATGAAATCCTGATAACGTGCTCCATTGAGCGTAGGTGGACGAAACTAAAATGAGCTCTAACATGGAAATTAATCGTTTCCAGACAAATGTCCACATAACATCTTTGCTTTATTTGTGTGTGAGGAATGTTTCCTGAAAGTTTGGCCGTACCTTTTTGTAACACCCTGTATATATATAATAAAAACACAAGCACTTTCGAATCCTATGTTGCGTCAAAATTTCAGTTCAAACGGTGAAGAGACTAAGTAACTATGGAGATTGACGATTTTGTACAAACGAAAGTGTACATTTTTATTGATTTTTCTTATAATTATTACATACTAGCTACACCCCACGATGTTAACTCGTGGTTAAACAGTTTTTTTATAAAGAAATTTTAATGCCGAACCTCACTCTCTACACTTATGCGCTATCATAAAAGAAATCTCTTCTCTTGGAGATACTGACGAGCGTGCAGCTTGCGGCCCAGCAAACCGCGCGACGTCGGAAGAAACTCCAAATTCTGAGACGATGGGAGAAGCTGACATAATACATATCGCTCACAACTCACTCATCTTCTTAAAGAAAAACCTTATCTCTACGCTAAATCTTAATGCATTTATTTCGTAGTTAACTTTCATGGATGGCTTTTTAGTCACGCTACCTGTTCCAAGGGGACAGTAGTCACGTTAGCCATCTCATAGGAACAGTGATTGTTTTTCTAAATAAAAGGTACCCTTTGTGTTAATCAGAGAAGAGACTATCTCTATTTCAAAGTTCATCCAACTCCGTCCTGCCGCTTCCGCGTGAAGGAGTAACATACTAAATGGACAAAGAAAGAAAATAAGCAATTTCTCGTTCGGTGCAGCGTAAATATTACATCTGTACATGCAACAAAGTCATCTGCCCTCACATGCGTGTCTGTTACCAGCAGATACGCTAGCATATCATAATCAAATACAGCCTCATGAAAACCCTCCCACGTTCTCTATGTCGTACAGCATTTAAATGACACTGTCATTGTCAGTCTTCAAGCGTCTCAGAAGTTGTAAGATACGCCTAACAATCAGGGCTCAGATACAACGAGCTTATATGGAAGTATGGATTAAACGCTTTGAGGATTGTACAAGCATCATATTCGTTACGTTATGTAGGACATATGAAACAATAAAAACATTTTCACCAATATCACAGTCTAACATAACAGTCGCGACACTCCGTTTCTTTTTTGTTACACTGCGATCGCAGCGCGCCAAGCGGTCAGGAAGTTAATACTGTTGAGTTCGGCGAGATCTTCTGAAAACGAAAACGAATCGTAATTGTTTATATTAGTCTATACAAAAGTTTTCACAAAGGGGGCGTCTGTAGCGCAATAAACTGCAGTAACAAGAAGAAGAAATCACGCTTCTCTTTTTTTAGGTTTCCTTACGACCCTAGGGAGTGTGAACCGCTACTTTACAGAAGAGTTTATTTACGATTTTCTTCTAACCTGAAGGTATTTACTGGAGAATGTGGTGTGCCTTAACAAAAAAAAATTGCTAGTAAACAGCAGGAAACTTGATCTTGTGCAGAAAGGCGTCGTAAAGCTACTAAAAAACTTGGAAGTTTTCTTCGCTACACATCCAGTCAAATCAGTGAATGTGTAAACACAGGTAACGTATATGGAAGGCAACACATACAGAATTTAACGTAGCAGATAAGCTACCGCAACTATAGCTGAAGGAAAGGTCGCACGGATGAGAAAATAAAAGAACAAAAGCAATAAAACTGTATCCCAACACAGAACAAACCAATTCTACAATTGTTGCTGCGACTGAGCCACATAGGCAAGAATCTTCAACGCATTCGCTTTTGAAACAAATGCAATTAAGTGTACAAAAATATTTATGTACTACGAAGTCGAATGAAGTGGAAGACTGTGCGAAATTTAGCCCCCATACAAAGTTGTTACGTGTCAAGAAAAGTGCATGTCATAATAAGAACAGACAACAAAAGAAATATATTCTTCTCATGCGTGAAACATGTGTTTATATTTTCTCGTTTTCAGTGGAGTACGCTGCAATTATACACATATTGGTAAGTATTTCATCATTATTAAGTTGTAGCTTACGTCACTGAATTAAGAACATTCGGCTGTTTGTACAGGTATTTTGTGATCATTCACGTCTCTTGATAATTTAAGAATGCCTAAAACGCAAAAATTTATTAACTATTCACTGAATAATTAGAAAAATGATTTAAAATAAATTTTAATTTACAGATGCCTTTTCGCCGCATGTAGCGCTAGTGTCGCAACAAATATGAAATGGCTACACTTTTCACAGCAGTGAGTGTCGCAACTGTACATGGTAGTCAGACTGTGCCAGTACGATACATTTCAAAAGCCAAAAGTGATTTCGTTTTACGGTCTTCAAATCAAGAAATTCGTGTACTACATACTTTTAAAAGTAGACTCTGTGTTAATCAAGGGTATAAGCTAATTCCATTCCAAAAATCGTCCAAATCTGTCCAACCGTTTCTGCGTTGAGGGCGTAACAAAACACTCACACAAACTTTCGCATAAACCCCCGAAGGAGATGAAGGATACGCTATGCCCGAATAAAGAAAAACTGTTGACTTCAGTGTTTTTAGAGTTTAAAACGTTCCCTTAGAGCGCGGCAGCAATACTGGTGAAGCCACATGCACAGTTTACCTACAAACAGAAGAACAATCAGGTAGGTCCCCATTCTCTTTACCCAGGTACGTCACATGGGGCAATTACAGGCTGTTTCTCAATGTTATACAGGCCCGTCTGGGGAGAGCATTTTAGAACATGGCCACGCAGCACTCAGATATATCCAGTGATAGGTTATACTTTCACAAAACGCTTCAATAATAGACGGAATGCAGAGATTAGTAACTAATACAACCAAAGCAAAAAACGCACGTGCATAGAACCGACGTAAATCACTGCACGCTGCACTACCCCGTTGGAGGGGAAACTGGTTCTTATGTTAGTCATCCTGTACTGCAGTTGTAGCGTCCTTCCACTGAAGGTCACTTTCTGCATCAGGAGCGTTGCTAGCTGTTCAGTTTACAGGTAGACTTTACAATGTAAGAGCACTGCATTACAAGCAAGCATAGCATGTTATACATATGACGAGACAAAAACTTTTTCAATGCAGCAACTGCAGTTAAGTCATGAGGGAAGCCATAATAAACAGAAACTACTTTAACAGCGACATCGGTTATACAGTCAGTAGTTGATGAAACTGGGCGTTCGATGCTGCGGGACTTCAGAAAATGCACCAAGTTACATACTTTGAGTCGGTCACGATACTAATTTGTCTCCATCGCCGACATCGACTTTGCCTCTGGAAGAATACGTAAACTTCTTTATTTCTTCCGGTTTCTGTTGTGTACGTTGATAGACTTTCGTATATGATATAGAACCACAGTGGTAGTTACAACTGTCAGCTCAAAATGACGACTGAAAAATTGTTGTTTAATCTGTAAAACAGAACCGAAGGAAGAAATATCCTAGAAGTATTATGCGAGGAAATGTGTTCGCGAACGATGCACAATTATTTCGCCAGCAGACCAGTTGATTATCATAAATGAATCTGTATTTTCTAAATACATTTTTCGATAGTTTGAAACATAGTAACTGATGGGGAGCGATATCCAGAAATAAATTTTGATGTTGTAATTAAGGTATTACAAATCCATCTTTGCAACTATTTATACTATGTGTTTATGTTAAGATATGCATTTGGTTTTAATTAAAAACATCGTGCATGGTTACATTTTCATCAGTTTTATAGTGGCATTTGGAAGTGTCATCTGCACGTGCATTTCCCAGGTATTTCTACAGACGACACTGGCCTTCCGGCCCGATTTTCACTTTGATTTGCAGCGTTATATACTGAAGAGCCAAAGAAACTGGTACACCTGCCTAATCTCGTGTAGGGCCGCCGTAAGCACGCAGAAGTGCCGCAACTCAACATGACATGGACTCGACTAACGTCTGAAGTCTGACACCATGAATCCTACAGGGCTGTCCATAAGTCCGTAAGAGTACGAGGTGGTGGAAATCTCTTCTGAACATCACGTTGCAAGGCTTCCCATATATGCTTAATAATGTTCATGTCTGGGGAGTTTGGTGGTCAGCGGAAGTGTTTAAACTCAGAAAAGTTCCTGGAACCGCTCTGTAGCAGTTGTGGACGTGTGGTGTGTCGCATTGTTCTGCTGGAATTGCCCAAGTCCTTCGGAATGCACAGTGGTCATGAATGGATGCTTACGTACGTCTCACCTGTCAGAGTCGTATCTAGGCGTATCAGGAGTCCCATATCATTCCAGCTGCACACGCTCCACACCATTACATGCAGATTCCAGGGATTCATGAGATTGTCTCCATACCCGTACACGTCGATCCGCTCGATATAGTTTGAAACGAGACTCGTCCGACCAGGCAACATGTTTTCAGTCATCAACAGTCCAATGTCGGTGTTGCCGGGTCCAGGCGAGGCGTAAAGCTTTGTGTCGTGCAGTTATCAATGATGCATGAGTGGGCCTTCGGCTCCGAAAGCCCATATTGATGATGGTTCAAATGGCTCTGAACACTATGGGACTCAACTTCTAAGGTTATCAGTCCCCTACAACTTACAACTACTTAAACCTAACTAACCTAAGGACATTACACACACACATGCCCGAGGCAGGACTCGAACCTGCGACCGTCGCGGTCGCGCGGTTCCAGACTGTAGCCCCTAGAACCCCTCGGCCACTCCGGCCGGCCCATATCGATGATGTTTCGTTGAATTATTCGCACGCTGACACTTATTGATGGCCCAGCATTGAAATTTGCCGCAATTTGCGGAAGGGTTGCACTTCTGTCACGTTGGACGATTCATCGTTCTTGTAGGATCTTTTTCCGGCCGCAGCGATATTGGAGATATGATGTTTTACCGTATTCATGATATTCAAGGTACATTAGTGAAATGGCCGTACGTGAAAATCCCCACTTCATTGCTACCTCGGAGAAGCTGTGTCTCATCGTTCGTGCGCCGACTGTAACATCACGTTGAGACTCACTTAATTCTTGATAACCTGCGATTATAGCAGCAGTAACCGATCTAATAACTGCCCCAGACACTTGTTGTCTTATATAGGCGCTGCCTACCGCACCCCCGTATTCTGCCTGTTTACATTTCCTGGTGTAGGACACGGCTTATTATTGCACCACTACCATACATAAATGTTAATTTGCGCTGTTATGAGTGTGAGAGTTAGACTTGACGTAGAAGTGCCTACGGATTGGGTATCGAGTAATTTGCGGATGTTTGCTGACGATGCTGTGTTGTACTGGAAGGTGTCGAAGTGAGCGACTGTTGGGGGATATAAGATGACTGAGACAAAATTTATAGATAGTGTGATGATTAGTAGGTAGCTCTAAATGTAGAAAAATGTAAGTTAATGTGAATGAATAGGAAAAAAAAATCCGTCATGTTCAGATACAGCATTTTTAGTGTCCTGCCTGAAGTAGTCAAGTCTTTTAAATATCTTTGCGGAACATAGTAAAGCGATATGAACTGGAACGAGCTTGTGAGGATTGTATTATGGAAAGCAAATGGTCGACTTTGATTTATTGGGAGAATTTTTGGAAAGTGTCGTTCATCTGTAAAGCAGACTGCTTGTAGGACACAAGTGCGACCTGTTATTGAGAATTGATCTAGTGTTTGGGATCCACACCAGGTCGGAATGAAGAAAGATATAAAAGCAGTTCAGAGGTGGGCTGCTACATTTGTTAGTAAGTTGGAACTACACCCACATATTACAGGGATGCTTCGAGAAAAATGGGAATCGGTGGAGGAAAGAAAAAGTTATTTTCGAGAAGCACTACTGAGAAAGTTCAGACAACAGGCATTTGAAGCTGACTGCTGAACGACTCTATTGCCGCCAACAGGCATTACGCGCAACGGCAACGTAGATAAGACAAAATCATTTAGGGCTCATGCAGGGGCATTCGTCGTTTTGTTACGGCGTGAAGTCAAGCGTCAGAACGACAGTCGGGAATGATAGAGCAGAGAGGGCTGTGACAAAACGGCAACCAATTGCACCCTACCGACCCCTCTCCTGGACGACAACGCGACAGCAACGGCCTCTAGGAAGAGGACATAAGCGTCGCGCCTGACTGGTCCCAAACCAGTTGTATAGCAGCGACTTAGTAATTATGTATACTGAAGAAGCTTGTTAATTTTGTCTGTCGCCCTTTGTTTGCCACACATCTGTGTAAAACAAAACAAAGTACTGTATTTGCTCATTTTGTAATGAAGCTCATTAATACAATTTGTTTGGATCTTAATCTAGTGATCCGAGAAAGCATATTTCCTAAACACCCCATCTTAGATTTTTTTTCTTTATTGCATTTCGATTCTACCCCCACCCTAGCAGCAGCATAATAGGCCGCTCTACAGCCTACAGCGAAGGTGAAAAACATAATGAGAATATAAACAAACAATAAAAACAGGTGATAAAATGATGACATTTTAAAAAAAAAAACTGTAAAATGGTGGAAAGTTATGGAACTTAAAATATAAAAACACGACGTCGATGATGCAGATGAACACACACAGTATGTAGACAGGCACAATTAAAAACCAGCGACAGTATGGTGGCTGATCGCAACATTGATAGGGGACGCACAACACTGAACATTTACTTTAAAAAGCACTATAGAAGTGACATGGTGGCGTACTGGGGCAGGAGGAGGTCCCAGACTGATGAAGGGGGGAGGGGGTGAAAGGGGGGAGGCGATGAAAATGGGGGGAGATGATGGAGGGAGAGGACATAGAAAAAGGGAGGATAGGATGGATGCAGAAAGGATTGGGGAAGGCAGTGGAGGGGAAAACAAATTGACTTGGGGAGAGAAGAGAGTCAGAGAGAGGATAGTTGGGGAAAAACAGGATGGAAGGGGGGGCAGAGGGAGTCCAGGAAAACGACAGAGGGAGGGAGTGGGAGGGGAGAATCAGATAGGAGGGATAAATGGAGGGAGAGAGGGCATCATCTGGGAGGGGGAGTTGATGGAAGCCACCTTGGGAAAGGAGATGATAGGTGTAGAGGCGGAGGGTAGGGAGGACACAAGGTGAAGGTGTGGCAGAGGTCAGGGGTTGGAGAGGAGAGGTGCAACCTGTTGATGAGGGGGATCAATTTGGCAGGAGGTGTAGAGGACATGGATAAGTTCGAGGAAAAGGAACAGATGAGGGAAAGGAATCAGTTCATAGAGGAGCCACGTGGGGGATGGAAGGCATACATGGAAGGCGAGGTGGAGCACATGTCGTTCCAGGATCTGGAGTGACTTACAGAATTTGGCTGGAGGGAGGTGGTGGGACGGATATCCAGGTGAGACTGGCATAACAGAGGATGGATGGATTAAGGATTTGTAGGTGTGGAGGATGGTGGAGGGGTTCGACCCCCCGCCAGCTGGAGTGGCCGAGTGGTTCTAGGCGCTACAGTCTGGAACTGCGCGACCGCTATGGTCGCAGGTTCGAATCCTGCCTCAGGCATGGATGTGTGTGATGTCCTTAGGTTAGTTAGGTTTAAGTAGTTCTAAGTTCTAGAGGACTGATGACCTCAGAAATTAAGTCCCATAGTGCTCAGAGCCATTTGAACCATTTTTGGTTCGACCCCCATGTCCGGCCAGAGGGGAGTTTAAGGAGACAGAGGCGGTTGTGGGCTTTGGATTGGATAGAGCGGAGATATGGATCCAGATGAGGTGATAGCCAATAATGAGTCCAAGGTAGGTGAGGGTGGGGAAGAGGCGGACAGGATGAGCGCAGATGGTAAGGGAAAACCCAGCTTCGGCGAATAGGCAGAATTTAACACTTATTTCCCTTGCTCTGCTTGCGAGTACAGCAGGAAATAAATAGCTAGTAGTGGTACAAGGTACACTCCGCCATGCACTGTACGTTGGCTTATATAGTATATATGTGCTTGTAGATGTAGATGAAGTGCAGCAACGAATATTTAACAAACAACCTAGGTTGTGAAAGATGTTGTTCGGTCGCTGCACTCGCCTGAGTCATTGGAGAGTGCTGCCCTCTCCCTCAAGGTATTTGTACCAGAGGGGCAATGGCCAGAACGTCACCCTTTGAACGGCGGCTAACGGGTCACACAACGGCGAGAGGGAGGGTAGCTGTCGTTGGAAGAGGCCCGTGTGCCTCATATGCTATGTATATTTCCTTTGCCTGCGGTTGTTTTCAATATAAGTGTTTTTCTAGATATGTTGTTATTCACTGCAATACGAATGTATCCGAACCATTATACATCCCTTAAATTCCTGATCCTTCGTAAAATTGATTATTCAAATTTCCATTTGCGAATACTAATAGATGTATATTATCGAATTAACTAGACACAAATGACAATATATTCAACGATATTTGGAAATTATTAAGAGAAACATAAGGCAATGTGATAAAAACTTAACACCACGTAAATCGTCACAGAAAAGGCGATATGTGGGCTACAGAGCCAAGTGCTCTAGAAAAATACCTTCAGGTTAACTAAAACATGTTCGAGTCTTTCGACATCCAGTTGTTACTGTGAAACTCACTACATTCGACAGTATTGATGCCGATACGCGCACTTTCATTGGTATAATAGTACAAAAGAGAATTTGTTTTGAAAAATGAAAACCTTTGATAACGGTGGGCTCCAAAGGTGGGCAAATAACTTAAGGAACAAATAAAATAATTCAACGCATGCAGTGACATACCCTATCTTGGCAGTGAACGGGAAAAATTGATTTAACTTCCTGGATAAATCATCTTTTATTTATCAAATAAAATGACACGGTCATGTTCTTCCCTGTGCTTACAACGACACTATAGTTCCTCAAAAGTTATTGAGTCGTACTTTCTGGCAGCTACAACATTACTGATTAATGTAAGATGTTTGTTCACGCCATACGACTCACGGATGCTGATATACGTTCACACTGCGTCGAAACACGTTGTATTAATTTAACTGACAAACGAAAAATACTTGATACAGAATAAGAGGGATGAGTAGTTAAAATTAAAGTTTTGTTTACAAATGTTTCTGTCTCTGCGGAATGGTGTCACAGCGAATATCCCATAACAATACGACCGATAGGCTCTGTAGGCAATTCCTGAAGAAGAAGTAGGGCGTTAAGAGGGTGGGAATGGTGGCAGGAGTTGGCTGTGGTTGAGGGCAGCTGCGGCCAGCAGCAGTGCAGCAGTGGAGCCAATCCCCAGGGAATTCCCTGCGAGGAAACAAACTTCCCGACAGCACGGCTTCTGGGGGATTCGCCGGCTAATGGGCCACTGATTGTTCCCGCTAACAACGTTCCACACTCAGCCGTTAAGCGCTGCTAGGAAACTGCTCTGGAAATTTTTGACGATACCTGCTGGGCCACACGCCGAGTCGTGACGAACACAATGCCAGATCCTTTCAGTCTGCTGCGTGGCTGTAAATATCAGTATTTGGAATGCTCATATTACTAACACACAATTGCTTGTTACGAACTACAACGTATCGCCTCTAAAGTGGTTCAAGATCACATCTTCACATATGCAACTCAGTGAATACTCTCCATTTCTCGTTTTCTTTATTTGTTGTTCCTAGCGTGCCATCCATACATCTATAATTTTACTACTTTACTACATTATAATCCGTCACCGCGTTTTTCTGTACATACACACACACACACACACACACACACACACACTCACACACACACACACACACACACACACACACACTCACACACACACACACACACATATATATATTTATACACGTGTTTTTCATTAATATATTAATGAAATCAGTGGAAGGAATCACTAATGAGAATCAAAGTGGTACCAGTATTGGAACTTGCACAATGTGTGTACAGAGTTAAAAATAAAGGGGTACAGTGGACTAACAGCTCCTGATAAGCCACATATACCTCTGATTAATGCTAAGTAAAGCTTGAGAATGGTGCAAAGAACGAAATCACAGAACAATGGATGGCAGGAAACGAAAGCAGAACAAAAGTTAATTTTCAATTTTTCGTCAACCCATGCACACAGATATTTTTGTTGCAGATTTCTGTTAATACAGGAAACACGCACAGCAACGAAACATTTAAAATAAACAGCAACAATTCAGATAGTAGTCAAGATCACTTTTCCAAAAGGCAGCTATGGCACTATTAAATTGGAAAGATTGGCAAACGTTGTAGAAAAGTTACCTCAAGATGTTGGCTCGCCTGTTAAACATGTTCACGTTTAATACATTATTGACCGAGAGAATGAGTCAGTATACTATTTTTATTTTATCTTGGTGATGGTGTGGGGGATCATCAGTCTTCCGACTGGTCTGACGCGACCCACCATGAATTCCTCTTCGGTTCCGTACTCTCTGAGTAGCATTCACACATCCAAGGCCCTCAGTTGTTTGTTACACATTTTCCATTATCCATCTTCCACTACATTTTTTGCCCTCTATAGCAGTCTCTAGTCATACTGAAGTCATTTCCTGATGTCTTAACACGTGTCTTATCATCCTGTCCTTTACTCTTGTCGATGTTCTCCATACGTTCCTCTCCTCGCAGACTGTGCGGAGAATCTCCTTACTAACATTCAACGCCATTCTACAGTATGAGATCCCAAAGGCATTCCGCCTTGGCTTCGTTGCCTTTTCTATTTATTTTACTCTTAAGCGATTTCTTTCACTGTATTCCGGTCTTTTGATGAATTTATCTGTACATCCTTCTTTCATCGAACAGTTGAAGTATTTATTCTGTTATCCAAGGTTCTTCGCAGTTACCTTACTTGTATTCATAGCTGGCGGTCCAACATCTGTGATTGCCCGTTTTAGAGATTTCTACTCCTGTTCAGCTGAAGTGATCTTTACCTCAGTATCGATAGCCTGACACAATTTCAACTGCACCTCATCATTCCTCGGTACTTCAGAATCCCATTTCGTTCCACTTTGGTTCATCTGGACGATTCTCTTAAATTATAACTCCCTCTTCATCATTATTAAATACTGATGCAAGTCTATATCTCCTGCAGGGTGCATCTTACAATCTAGTATCTGATATCAGAATCTCCGTGAAATGATGTTATAATCCAGCAAGAATCTTCCCATGTTTCTAGATTTTTTCAAGTATCTCTTCTCTTCCTATGATATTTGAAAAATTAGACTTTCTAATCTCCCATTTCTAGTACCAATCCCATATTCCCCCGTAGCTCTCAGTTCCTTCCATACAACCTTGTTCCATACCCCATGATTATTAGATCATCATCGGCCTGTACAGACTGATCTCGCTTGTGTCACTCTGTTCGTCTTATAGTACCACTTGCAACCTACGCCCTCAGTTATTTTCGGGATGTTCTCCAATCTTTGTCCTCTTCTACAATTTTCACCCTCTACAGTTTCCTCTAGTACCATGATGTCTTAAAGTATGCCCTATCATCCGTTCTTTCTTGTCAGTGTTTTCCGCACATTCTTTCCTTGCCGATTCTCCTCATTCCTTACTTTATCAGTCCATCTAATTTTCAACATTCGTTTGTAGCATCGCATCTCAAACGCTTCGATTCTGTTGTACTAGGGTTTTCTCACAGTCCATGTTTCACTACCGTACAATGCTGTGCTCCAAACGTGCAGGAATTTTTACCTCAAATGAAGGCTTATGTTTGATACAAGTAGAATTGTCTTCGCCAGGAATGTACTTTAGGCCAGTGAAGGTCTTCTATTTATGTCCTCTTTGCTCCGTCGGTCATGAATTATTTTGCTTCCTAAGTAGCAGATTCTTTAACTTCGACTACTGTGGTTACCAATTTTAGTGTTAATCTAATCTCTTATCTCACATCTGCTACTCGTCATTACATTTATCTTTCTACGATCTACTCTCAACCCATATTCTTTCTCATTACAATGTTTATTCCATATTCTCTACTCATCAGTCAGTACATCCCATTTAACATATCCTGTAACTCCACTTTCACTGAGGTTAGCAATGTCATCAGCAAATCTTACAATGATATCCTTTCACCCTGAATTTTTTAATCTTCAATCTTTCTTTTACTTCCATCATTGCTTCTTCGATATATAGGCAGAACAGTAGAGGTGAAAGGCTACATCTCTGTTTTACGTCACCTGAACACTTCCTTCTTGGTCTTCCACTCTTGTTGTTCCCTCTTGGCTCTCCTACATGTCGTATATTACCCGTCTTTCCCTACAGCTTACCCCTATTTCCCTCAAAATTTCGTTTGTTGTTGATGGTTTCCTATCAATTCTGACGAAAATAATACTGTAACTGAACGGTTGTTAGTGAGTCATTCTCTGTCATGTATAAGGTCTCTAATTATTTATCTGACTTCTGCTTTCTGTACATGTACCTTCCATCGCGATCTTTCAGAACGTCACCACATTATGTACCCTTTTCTGCAAGAAAATGGCGAAGCCGTCAAGAACTTGCTAGCTTGTGAGTTTTAGAATGTCTCATCTGGTACTGTGTTTTGCTGCTGACCTTTGACAGAGATGTTCTCAAAGATATGTTCTTACAACTTGCAATTGAAATTGACACTGCACTGGTCTTGTATACAGAAATTTAGAGTTAAAAATAAAATGTAGAGCTGAATGTATACTCTGGTGTGGTGCCCAGCCACTTAATAGGGTAGCCTTTAAAATACCAGACTCAGTTCGTGGTATAAGATACTTCACATTCTGAAAGTATACTACTCGAATGCAATCGTACAGATAGCAGTTTATCGTTCGATTTACCTTATTCCAAATAGACACTTGCCCAAACCAACATTTGAAGCATCAGTTGCGAAATCCTGAGCCATATCAGGACGACGTAACTTCAGACTGTGGATACTTTATTTTTTAGAGCGTTGAATGTAGCTTGACATATACAGACACATGCATTTGTCCATTCCCTCCGTACACGTTTGGTAACCAGACGTCTGTCACTCACCTTATAGATAAGAAATTACCTCTTGCTTGAAGACGAAGCTATTTGCACGAAGCAAAGCAAATGTAATCTGGTGACACTATTTCACAGTGAAAAGATATGTTACAGTCTCGACAACAGGGAAGGAATGTACGCGTATAAACAGGTAAAGGTAGATAAACAATAAGTAGGATTGTACCTACCTTCCTATTCTAGACTAGTGGAACTCACGATTCACCATTTTCTACAACTGCTGATATTACGAAATTGGGATTATAAAGGTTATATGCGTAGAACTGTAGTTAATAAGGATAGGCCGCACAGAAAGTCATACACCAGGTGAAAAATGACTTATCTGATCACAAAGTAAGCACTTCGCGTTTCGGAATTGTTTCCATTTTCAGAAATCGAAGTGCAGAGTTAGCACAGAGAGAAGTGCGCTACCAGTTGTGTGCGTAACGTGAGATGACAGACTACCGTGTAGCCGGCCTTTTCTTCTCGAAACGCGTCGTTCACCTGCTGTTCGGCTTTTTATGTGACCTAGCCAGCTACACTTATTTACCAGAATGGTCACTAGTCTCCTATGACTATAAATTTCATTTTACTCAGTGCTCGCGAAATTGTTTAATGCCTATACTGGTTTCAACTGTCGGGCTGTCAACAGTCCACTGTTGCTGGCTGGCCGATGACTGCTTCAGAACTGCGTTTCGGAATTGTTTCCATCTTCAGAAATCCAATTGGAGAGTTAGCACAGAGAGAAGTGCGCTACCAGTTGTGTACGTAGCGTGAGATGACAGACTACTGTGTAGCTGTCCCTTTCATTTCGAATCGCGTCGTTCACCCACTACTCGGCTTTTTATGTGACCTAGCCAGGTACACTTATTTACTAGAATGTTCGCTAGCTTCCTATCACTATACATTTCATTTTAATGTCTATACTGACTTCGACTGCCGGGCTGTCAAAAGCCCAATGTACCTGGCTGGCCGATGACTGCTTCGAAACCTGCTGGGTGTCAGCATTTCGGCGAGCCTCCTACCGGACGCATTCGGTGCGCGCAGCCTGCTCGACCGACACTGCATGTCAGTTCCCGTTAACGGCCGCCACGGCTGAGTAAGCCGCTGTGCTGGCAATGGGAGCGCAACCAGACGGCTGTGATTCACGGCGAAAGGTCGCAGAGTGCTGTGCACCCGGCCCCAGGCGGCCCGCCGATACTCCGTTACGTAGTCCAGGCGTACCGCACGGCGCGGAGCGATGCGAGATTCGCGCAGTTCGCCAACACCAGCCGATGCCCCCGGGGCCGGGCCAGCCAGGCGATGCTTTCACTTTCTCACGCGCGGTGGCGGCGCGCCGCGGCCGTGAACAGCCGGCAGCCGCCGGTCAAGTTCCGCGTACGTCGGGACTCCCCGCGGACTCCCGCAAGCCGACGGCGGCCTGTCTTCCCTCCGCGAGTTCTTCTTTGTTCGGCTGCCAATCTTGCTGTCTCTTTCGCGTGCCGTGGCCTTTACGGTAGACAGGAATGCCGACGTAGACACTTCTCCGTCCGCAAGCAAATGTCAAGATCGACGGAGTTCATACCAGCGCTGCTGTCATAATCGAAGAATATATTGGATCGTTTTTTTTTTTTTTTTTTTTTTTTTTTTGGATATATAGAAATCTGATCGTGGCTGTAGCTGCGCAAGCTGGTACAGGGAAAGGTTATCGTCTTCAGAAGTGGCAGCTCGCAAGTATGCATTCTGGGTGTTCAAATATTTTTGGATTCAGATGAATTTGAGAGTATGAAATGAATGTGGTATACAATTCGCCTCGGGTAACGTCAGTTTGAGCTTCAAAGATTCGGACTTAAGGGCTGTGAAGTTACATTTAATGATTGTGATGTACAAAACAGCATTACCAGTCCTTGTGATCATTACACTGATTTATGAAATTCGAGTGGTTCGCACGTGGGATAGATTGTGTTACATTGAAAAGTATGTTTCCTTATTTCACTTGGACCAATGAATAAGATGACATAACATTTCCTTGGAGGCTTTATTATTGCAGCTACAGTACCAGCAATCCCCAATGCCACACTGAACTTTGCTACTACAAATTGAAACATTTGAGGTTCTACAGTGGATTTTAAAATCAAGAATGTTGTAAATGAAGTGCAAGAAGAAAGTGGCTTTAGAAAAGGCAGATTATTGTGTAGTCAGCACCTTTACCCTAAGACATATCATCGAGAACAGAAAGGAAAGGCATCTAAACAGTCATTTGGTCTTCATTGATCTTGAGAAAACGTTTGACACAGTGCCACGAAAACGATTGTTCAAAATGCCGTGCTCAGGGGACCAGCCAAAAATTTACGTAACAAGTACCACTAAGCTCTACAAGTCAGCAGAATGAGTCATTGTGGGGAAAGACATTTCTAGAAAGGGCTGAAGCAAGGTCGCTGTCTTCCATAATCTTCCAGATTTGTGTGCAAAAGGCATTAACCCTTCCATGGTGTGGAAAGTTCATGGGCTTAGGGACTGAAGTAGGATACCAGTGTTATGTACACTTTTTTTGTGCTGGTCATAAGGTTGTTGCAACGAACGATAAAGAGCATATATCTTTCGTGCTTAGGAAGTCGTTGGGAGAGTATATAAAGGGGGGTTTAACAATTAACTTTGAGAACACGGAATATCTCTGTTGTGGAGAAGAGTGAAATAACTTGGCCATTGTCGAACGTCATTTTTAAGGGGGTAAGGAGTTTGAGTACCTGATTAGTGATGGAAGATGTGACAGAGATATCCAACAACGGATCAGGCAGGGAAGGGCAGCTACCCAAAAATTAAATCCTGTACTTTGGTCCTCAAAATCTAGTCTAAAGGTTAAAATACATTTGGACAAATCCACCGTAGAACCAACAACAAGCTATGGAAGTAAGTGCTGGGAACTCACAAAAAGAATGAAAAAGAGCCTTAGAAATTGACCGCCTGAGAAGATCATGTGGAATTTACCAACTTGACCTAGTAAATAAATGACGATATAAGGGAAAGGACACAGACTTATTACAGTATTACGGAGAGAATAGAAGAAAGGCGGCTAGGATGGTTTTGGCATATCACAAGAATGGATGAAGACAGATGTCCCTGGAAGGAGAAGAAGAGGAAGGCCATGGTAAGTGTAGCTAAATGATATCGAAGAAGAGATGAAGATGATTGGCGAGACCGTGGCGTTTGCCGGCAGAGGTATGGGATGCAGCGACAGATGGAACAAGATCTACAGAGAATTCCAAGGGGTCAACGAGAAAGCTTTGGAAGATACGGGGTAAACAGATCTCTTCTCGAACAAATAGTCAAAACCGACTGCCGTCTGACAAAATTTATTCTCACATTGTAGCCTACAATTGGAATTTCACTTATGGTGTTGGTACACGCAGTAACGTATCGCGACAGAAGGATTCCCTACGTCAATATTTTTTCGTACATGGAAATGAGACGGGGAATTATTACAATATTTTCTGAACATTTCGGTATTAGTAGACAGAACAGAAAAGAAATACGGAATAGCATTACTAATAGATGTAGAAGGGGCATGTGGCAATTAATGGTGACCCGCTATGTTGGCAAGCCTTCGAGCTCCCGGCGGTCTCTCTGGCTATTGTGGTGACGAGTGGGCAATCAAGAACATCACTAAGAGATACACTCAGGTGACGATGTGTGGGCTCGTTTTCTGGAAAATTACTGTTAAACACCTTTATTTTAAGGTAAGGCGACGATCGCACAGAAAGAGTAGTCGCATATTCTGAAGACCGCATGAGAATACCCGACTCGAGACAGCATCCTGAAGCGAAAACTTCAGTAGTACTACAAACCATGAGCAATTGGTGTCTGAAAAGAGACTCGTTATTGCTACAAATAAAATCCTCTACAATTTTGAAAGGAAACTAAATGGAAATAGCGAAAAAGAAACACGGTTTCAAGCTACTTTTATATATGGACCAGAAATAAAATGTAAATCAGCACATACAAACAGCTGAGGAAACGGCATGCAAATGTCTGCATAAACTTAGCGAAGAAGAACACAATGAACAACGAATTACCCACGGCTACAATACGAAAGTACCACTGTGCTTTCTTTCTTAGCTCTAGGTACTGTTCTGTATGTTGGCTGCCGGCTGTAAAACCTTTGAAGAACGAACATTCACATTCCTTTGGATCTCTTATGAGCGATGAATGTTGGCAAAGGACGTAGCTGATTTAGACGTTTGAACTTATATGTTATTTAATATGGGCGGCTGCCGGTACCGAATTGGAAAATGTATTTTAAGTTATTTATAAGATGTATTTTACATATATTTTACCTGACAACTTCTTTTGCAGTCCCTTTAGTGGAGTGTTTATGGTAGAAGTCATGAATACTTTATTTTTGTCTTGAATTTAGGAACTGAAGAACAGTTACAAGTTTTTGTGTTGAAACATTTTCATCAGCTTGGAGGACAATGACCAAATATAATCATAGTATATTACCATTAAAACTCGCAATTGTTCTTCAGCCATCCTGAAAAATGAAAAGTTAGGTCCGTATATATACACTCGAACACGTAATAGAATCCTTAGTATCGCAGATCCTGTTTCCTAGAAGTGAAATCTTGTATGTTTATTTTGAAGTGCTTATGATGAGTATCTTGTTCCTTCAAATTTGGGGGAGACCATTGAAACAAACAGTCCTTTTAGTTCTGTCCCATCTACAGTGATTTCTGCACCATCGACTTGTCGTTAACATCCTTTACACCAGCTGCCTTTCGGTTTTGGGATCTTCCACTCTCTCTTCCAGATTCCCTACATTCTGCCCATTGTTAGGATGTGAGACAACCACAGTATCCCTCGTATTTTATTAAATGTTTCAATGTCAACCCTTTTTACTACGTGGCCATATACAGCATTTGTACTAATTATCGATGTCTTATTTCTTTCAACAGTCCCACGTTCACCTCTCAAATAGTCTGAAAATGTTTTTCAGCAGCATCGGTTTGTCTTGGACACGATTTGAACCCTAATTCCCCTCAACAAGATTTCAGATGCAGGTCATGAATATTTTCTGAGAATTTTGGTACAGTGGAGTCATGATCACTGCATCGTTGCCGAGCAATAACATAATTACGATCCTCCCTTCTTGACCTCAAAGCTACTGAATTTCACCTTTTCGCAATACAGTTGGAATTTTTCATGGACTAGTCCACATCCAGTAACACTTCTTGTATTATTATGCAGCAGCTATGCAATTTATCTCTTCTTCTACCGGCTGGTCCCGGCGGAGGTTCGAGTCCTCCCTCGGGCATGGGTGTGCGTGTTTGTCCTTAGAGTGATTTAGGTTAAGTAGTGTGTAAGCTTAGGGACTGATGACCTTGGCAGGTAAGTCCCGTAAGATTTCACACACATTTGAACATTTTGATCTTCTTCTACATCTACATCTGTAGTTCCGTCCTGTAGAGCTTCTAATTTAGCTCTGTTCTCCACCAATTTCTGTCATACTGCTCTCGACCAGTTTGACTGATTCCTACACTTTAGCCTCCATTTGTTTCGCGACGAATAAAATCTTTTTTTCTGGGCAGTCCGTCTGGTCTCTTGTTTAGCTACCTTCGTTTTCCTTCTAATTCATGTTTCAAATATTTCAGTTGTATTTTCAACCTAATTTCCATTGCTGCTGTCGGTCCCTTCAGTCAGCTCCGACCAGTCTTTATTTTAGCTTCGAGTTTGCTTTGAGGTGTTTCTGTTTCATCTTTCATTTCTATTCGCCTTTTTTCCTATTTCAGGTTACAGCTTGCTTTGACCTGATTTCATTTCAGCTTCCGGTTTACTTTGACCTGCTTCCATTATGTTAAATAGCTGACTCAACACAAAATTGCTTTCATGCTCCACAATCAGACTTACTTCTACCTTTACGTTTCTTCTTGGACGGCATTAGCTCTAACTAGTTATTCTGTTGTTTCTTCCACTTGTGACACATTCCCTCATTTTGATGCAGCTTGTGCTCACGTACGCATAAACTTCCGTTGAGTGACTAGTTCCAATGCAACTATTGTTGAAATGATCTAATACAGTCACTGTTGTAATAATAACATCGCACTGCTTCAAGGTCGCCAAATAAAACTAAGATATTTCCTTCACAAGCCTCCGACCATATGAGCGGGCTTCAAAATATTAGCAAACATATCAGCCCATGCTAAGACCATTACGTAACAATATGGCTCCCTGTCAGAAGAGAGGAAATATTTTGGGCTTCCTGCAGAGACAGCTCTGCTGCGGTACAGATAAAACGTGCATCACAGTGTTTGATAAAATATCGTGGCGATTGGAAACTTACTCCAAAGTTGAAGTTACAGTGCAGCACGATTCTTGTGGGCAAAGCATCTCACTTTCACACAGATCGTCATCATCATCGTCACCTACCTTCGTGGAATAGGTTCGAGGATCCTGTTCCGACTTAACCTCCTTAGCTCCATCGTTCCCTGCCTTTTACCACTGTCTGTACTTCTTTTAGGCTATTTGCCTTGTTCTGTTTATATGTGGCTATTTTCTCTACTGTTCAAAAATATTTTAAGCTCATTCCTAATCACTTATTTTCTTGGTCTGTCTTCTAGGAACATCTTCAATACATCTGAGCAGTTTCATTTCAGACTCATAATTGGTTCATGTCTTCCTTGTTTGTTATCCAAGCCTCAGCTCCGTCAAGTAGCAATGGAATAGCTAATGTTTTATAGAATTCGAGATGCGTTTATTTTATTGCCTTTTGTTTTAAATTGTTTAACTGTTCCACAGACACCCTGAATTTTAGGGTTTTTTCCTTATATATTTATGTTGATCAAAAGAACTGTTACAGCCCAGGTGGTTAAAATAACTTATTTCGTTTTCTTTTCAATCACTATTGTTGATCTCATCTGTTTCCATTTGGAAGCCTTAACTGTCGTCTTTTGTTCAGATAGCTAGAAATTAATTATAAATTTCACTAATTTGGTTTAATTTAGAAATGTTTCTTTGTAATTCTTCTTCTGAAGTGGCAACTGTAAATTAGCTATCAGGTTATGTTAAGGTTTTATATAACAGTCCTTATCTAGTTTTATTGTAGTTTGTATCCTCATTACAGATTTAATCTGGGATGGACTTCAACCTTGGTGAACTCCTTGTGTTGTTATACAGCTATTTTATTTATTTTGCTCCGTTTCTTTATTAAAAATTTAGTTTAAGTGTATAAGGTATTTACAGCCCATGTCAGATATTACAGAATTACCTTTTTCTTGTATGAATGACCAACGTTTTGTTCTGTTTAATCTGTCAAACGCCTTGACATAGTAGATGGAAGCTACATGTGTCTCTTTATTAAATTCTCTTCTTTTATTTATCAGTACCTATCAAAGCGAGTGTAGTGGTCATTGTTGTTTGTCCAAATGTAAACCCAGTCTGGTCATCAGTTAAAATTGTTTCAACTATACGTTTTAATTGTAATGTTCAAATTTTTGCATATACTTTATAGCTAGCTGTTAAAACTCTTATCTCTTATTCACCTGTAATTATTACAGTATTTTCAATTTCCTTTCTTAAAAATTGAGTAATCAACAGCTGTTGATCAGATTTCTAATATCCTCACTACTTCCTAGAATAAATTTTGGAGCATAGATTTAGGAAATGTCACAATCTTAGATTAAGTAGAACTCTGTTGTATTTTAATACCTTGCTGTTAATGCTGTATTCATCACCTGCCTATTTGTTTTTCGTTGTTTTTAAAACTTCTTTTAATCCTGTTAATGTTAGTTCACATAGCAATTTTCCAACTTCATAAATTTCAGCTTATTCCATTAAGTTTTGATCACACCACACCCATTGTTTGTTGTTGATTATGTTAATGTATAATATACTTTTTCTGGTTTGATTGCTTTAGAGGTAACTGCCAGTTCTCTATGAATGCCATTTTCTAAATTACTTACACCAGTACATCTTTCCCACATTGCTCTGTGTGCTTTTTTACATCCTCATTCAGCAATTGTTCACTTTCAATTATATATTGCTATTAATTGTGACTTTTTTGGTAGATATTTTGAATATGCTTCTTTACTCTCCGTTATTACTTTTTCTACTTTTTCACCCAAGATTTTTAATCCTTTCTTGTCATATTAAATATTGTTCTTAGTGATACAGTAGCTTCCTTCTGAACAGTGCTTCTTATGCATAGTTTCCCATTGCTCATGAAAGTGTCCAACGATGAGTTTCATTAGCAATTGTTCATTTACTATATTTTCATAGCGCTGTAGGGTTTTAACTTGTAATCGGTGTATCTTGAAAGTTGTTTCCCTGTTTCTGGGTTATTATTCTCTCTCCAGCTTGTTAAATTTTTCATTTTAAAAACTACCAAATAATTGTTGGAACAGACGTCACTTCCTTGATGCTTTCTTGTACCAGTTATCTGTGATGAGGATTTTTCTTTACCAGCATCTAATCAGTTAATGACCTTTGGCCTCGAGCTGAAAGTGTGCACTTTTGAATATCGTTGTTCTAAAAGAAGCGTTAGTAACTTTCACCTTACTTAAAGTTGCGAATTGTCTTCATTCATATCCACTTTTGTTTAAAATATTATGCTGTTGGGGGCTATTACGTTAGGTGTAGATTGGTTCTCTATTTATGCCCTAAAATCTACAATATCGTTTATATTTAGCTTGTCTATTTCAGCTCTTGTTTTCTTCCTCTTCCGTTACATATATTGCCACTCTTCACTAGTAGCCTCTGTCGAAATTTAATTTTATAGTCTTATTCTTCCATTAGTAAAGGTAAGCGAGTCTGTTTCAGACTTCCATCTTTGATCTGCAAGTATTGCGACTCCAGCTTGATTTCTGGTGGCTTACGGTACTCCACTATAAGACATCATCTCATGATTAATCACGGTTGGTCCTTTTAACTTTTTCTTCGTTTTCGTAGCAGCTATATCTATTTTCCTGCCTGCCATTTCTGTAACTAATTCATATAATTTTTTATCGAGTCCTCTCACATTCCAAACTGAAACCTTTAAGTTATCTTGTATTTCACATCATCTCTTCCTGAGCCTTTTCATGCTATTGCACACAGAATCACTGTGAAATTCTGGGCGTACATCGACCAAATGCCGTGTTGCGTCTAGCTGTAGTGAAATGGCGCCAACAGTTTGACTAGGACCGCACAGATCTGAGTGATGCTCATCGTGAAGGAAGGTCAAGTACATCGACCACAGACGACAATGTCCAGGCAATCGAAGAACTGATTCGCAGCAGTCGCAGGTTATACAACGATGAGGACGTTCAAACAGCGGTTTTCGAATGGCTCCGTGATCAAGAAGAGGATTTGTATAATCTATGAACTTAGCTATTGATTAAATGCTCCGAAAGTTGTTAGCAGCGGCTTGGTGAATATTATGAAAAATAGTGTCATGTACCTGTGTTACAATAATGTGTAGTGCAGCGTTTAATAAAAGTAACTATGCCTACCCGAATAATGTGTAACTTATTTTTTGAATTCCTCTCGTACTTCCTGTTTCTCCAGTTTTGTTGTTGTAATTGAAGTAAGCCCTGCTCCAACTAGACTGTATCTGGATAACATTAACACCACAGAACAGTATATCAGCGGCTTTTGTAAACGCCGTTGTCAGCCACTAAATAGATTATCTATCACTGTGTTGGATTCAGTTCCTGTCTATCAGAGTTAAGCGTAACGTGCATACACACAAAACATAACGCTCTCTCTCGATCATACCAAGCAATAAAATATTCAAATAACATACCACAGTTTGAAAGTAACATATAAATAAATATTAGTAATGTAAGGTATAATGAGGTCAGATAAATGTGCAAGCTAAACGACGGTGGATAAACTACAGCAAATATTTAACTAAATTATGCCAGGTAAGCAACTAAAATTTACAAAGACCTCACCCGGGAGAATATTTATTTATCTGGGACTTTAAACTGCATCTTAAACACCAACAAATTCCTGTTCTGTTTTAGCTATGTGTATGAAACAGCAAACAACGTTGCTGTTTGAGTGGTTCGTCGAATGCTGATCCCAAGCTGCAGTCAAATACTTCGCGCGATAGCTAAAGCTGATTGTTCACATTACTTAATCTTCTACAGTTGATCATTTCCAATTTTTTATGTTTAATCCAAAATGAATTTATCTCGAAAGTGGAAACCTTGTTACCCTATTACTAACCTGAATTCTGATTATCCTTTAGCAGTTGTGAAGTTCACACTGATAAATAAGCATTGGCTTGCTATGTTTTTAATAGCTATGCCGTAAAATATTGTCACCGCTGACAATACAGTACTGAAGAACAACACACAGTTAGATACACTTCAGCATTTATTTAACACAGTTCACAGTTTGTATCAGAAATTGTCACTTATTAAATTAAACCTGCTACGCAGTCCACATACATGAACGTAATTTTTCGATAATTTTCAAGTTTAATACAGCAGTAACCTCCATTTGCATAATAGTACGTTTTGCATAAGTGCTCCTCAGCGTCCACGGCGTCTTCACTTAGCTAATTACAACCACAGGATCTCTGCGAAACCACTTCCGAAACTGCTCATGGCCCACACTCAGAACTCTTACCAAAATATCTCACACTGCAATTAAAATGTCTGCATAGCGCACCTATAACGTTCGCGTACTTCCACCTCCCGGCACACTCATACAGATTCTTTGCTTTCAGTGTAAATATCTCCTTAACCTTGACAACGTTTTACGAAGAGAGAATGTACAACGAGATGGGCCTATCCTTAGATGCTGAATAATATATTCAGATCATATGATTACAACCAGTATAATACACTGGAGGAAAAATAAATCGCAACAAGTACTTATTGTAGAGTAATGAAGTTTCGGGAATACGTTTGTCTAGGTAATATATTTAAGTGGTTAACGTTGCAAGATCACAGGGCAATGTAATTGTAAGGAAAGCCATTTCAAATGTGAAATGCTGGTCCACTAATAACCGGTGCAACCACCAGAACGTTCAATGCAATCATACAAAACAGCAAGCATTGTGTTCTACAGGTGCCGGATGGCAGTTTGTGCGATGGAGTTCCATGCCTGTTGCACTTGGTCAGCCAATACAGAGACGGTTGATGATGGTAGCGCACGATTTTGCAGTTGTTGTCCTATGATGTCACATACGTGGTTTATTGGAGACAGATCTGATGATCGATCAGACCGGGACATCGTGTCGACACCCTGCAGAGCATATTGGATTACAACAGCGGTATGTTGGTGAGAGTTATCCTGTTGAAAAACACCTCCAGGGACGCTGTTCGCCGGCCGCTGTGGCCGAGAAGTTCTAGGCGGTTCGGTGCGCAACCGCGCTGCTGCTACGGTCGCAGGTGCGAATCCTGCCTTGGGCATGGATGTGTGTGATGTCCTTAGGTTAGTTAGGTCTAACTAGTTCTAAGTCTAGGGGTCTGATGACTTCAGATGTTACGTGCCATAGTGCTTAGAGCCATTTGGATGCTGTTCATGAATGACAGCACAACAGACCGACGTACACATTTGCGGTCATGGTACGAGGGGTAACTACGAGAGTGCTTCTCCTGTCAGCAGAAATCGCACCCCAGATCATAGCTCCAAGTGAAGGTCCAGTGGTACTAGCAAGTAGATAGGTTGGCTGCAGGCGCTCACCTGAGATCATCCTAACCGACATATTGTCATCACTGGCACCGGGGCAGAACCGGTTTTCATTATAAAACATAACATCTCCGCTCTACCGGCCAGTGAGCTCTCGCTAGACGCCACTGAAGTCACAAAAGGCGATGGTTTGTGGTCGGTGGAATTCACGCTACAGGTTGTCCGGCTCGGAGTCGTCCTTGATCCAACCAATGAGAATTCGGTGTGTCACTGTACTGCTACAGACGCAGTACGACACGCCGCAGCCATACGCCGAACACGACGGTCTTCATTCTCAGGAGTCCCGCTTGGCCGTCCGGAACCCGGTCTTCTTCCGACCATACCTTCAAGTGACTGCCATTGCTGGCAATCATGTAAAGTGGCTACATTCCCTCCAAGTCTTTGGGTGGTTCGTTGGTTGATTTGGAGGAGGGGACCAAATAGTGAGGTCATCGGTCCCATAGGATTAGGGAAGGATGGAAAGGAAGTCAGCCGTGCCCTTTCAAAGGAACCACCCCGACATTTGCCTGAAGCGATTTCGGGAAATCACGGAAAAACTAAAGCCATGTCTTTCTACAGTATCATGGAAGGAACGTCCGGCTTCTCGTAGCCCTATGACACAGTCTCCTTCAAACTGAGGAGCTGTTGTAATGAAGCCTTCGTCGTCTTAAAGTCGTTATTGACTAACATCAACTTACCACGTCCAAAGCAACTGACGCCCATTACCCTTACAGCGTGGATTCAAAGAAAAAGATGGTATTTATTCTCACAGTACCGCGACTAGTGCCACTTTTATGCGACTGGCGCAAAATTCAGATACGAGAGATGGATCTTAAACAGTGGCAGCTATTTATTCACAACCGATACAAAAGAGTTACGTATTTGCACCTGTTACTGTCCTTCAAAGTGTTCAGCAGCGTTGTGTAGAACCCATTGCCAGCGATGTGGAAGGCAGAGCCTGTTCTGTTGATGGTGCGAATTGAGCGGTCTCAAGTTATGGCGATTCTCGTGTACGACTGCGATAGTGTTATCCTAAAGCATTACGCTCCTCCACGGCAAACCGTCAATGTACAATTTTACTGTTTGTTTTTGGAGAATCACCTGCGACCAGCTTTGCGAAAGAAGCGACGACACTTTCTGCGCAACCCACCCATCGTTTTGCACGACGATGCGCTGGCGCATATAGCGCAAGCTGTGGCTGCTCTGATCTGTCGATGGGACTCGAAAGTACTGTACCATCCACCGTACTGCCCGGACCTAAGACCTCTTGACTTTCACTTTATTCCGAAGATGAAGGAACCACTTCGTGGCATTCGCTTTAGAACTGTTCCAGAGATTCGACAGGCAGTAGACCGCTCCATTCGCACCATCAACAGAACAGGCTCTGCTTATGGTATACTACGCCTTCCACATCGCTGGCAACAGTCGTGTGAAGTTAGCACCCCTATTTCGAGAAATATATATTTTTTTCACAGTTCTCGTTACATGTGCCATAGTTCTAGAGTTCTTTGCACAAAATTTCAATAGTTCAGCAGAATGTAACTAAGAAAACAACATTACTCGAAAAAATTTTCGTATCGAAAACATTCTTTGTCAATTTCAGCATAATGTAAATAAGTACAAGTCTTCTGAGCACAGTTCTGAACAGAGCTCCAAGAGTTCTATCGAAAATCCAAGTAATATCTTTTTGTGCAGCTAATAGTTTACGAGATAATTGCAATTTAAGGAGAAAATCTTTACACTTACTGTGAAGTTGGCACCCTTTTTTTCAGAAATGTATATTTTTTTCAGAGTTCTTGATAGATGTGAAATAGTTCTAGAGTTCTTTGTACAAAATTTGAATAGTTCTGCAGAATTAAGCGAAGAAAACAACAATATTAGAAAAAAATTTTATCTCGAAAACATTCTTTGTCAATTTTCGCAAAAATTAAACTCGTACAACAGTTCTGAGCACAGTTCTGGACAGAACTCCAAGAATTGTATCGAAAATCCCAGTAACACTTTTTGTGCAGCTAATAGTTTACGAGATAATTGCAATTTAAGGACAAAATCTTTTCACTTACTGTGAAGTTGGCACCCCTTTTTTCAGAAATATTTTTTTCAGAGTTCTTGATAGTTATGCCATAGTTCTAGAGTTCTTTGTACAAAATTTGAATAGTTCTGCAAAATTTAGTGAAGAAAACAACAATACTCGAAAAAATTTTCGTATCCAAAACAATCTTTGCGAATTTTCGCAAGAATTAAATTCGTATAACAGTTCTGAGGACAGTTCAGAACAGAAAACCAAAAGTACTTTCGAAAATTCAAATTACATTTTTTTGTGCAGCTAATAGTTTGCCAGTTAATTGCAGTTTATGGAGAAAATCTTTTCACTTACTGTGAAGCTGGCACCCTTTTCTTCAGAAGTGTATATTTTTTCAGAGCTCTTGATAGATATGCCATAGTTCTAGAGTTCTTTGTACAAAATTTGAATAGTTCTACAGAATATAGCGAAGAAAACAACAATGTATAACATAGTTGATTCAGGAACCCTTTCCTTCTGATACAGTTCTTACTGTTGCCACGATAAATCACTTGTACGTAGATTCCAACCGTACTGGTCATTACAAAAATATAACCATTGACCAGCGGCGCACATTTCTTGCAGCGTTGTACAAAGCATTCAGATTATCCGCTGTGAAAATACCACACTTAACGCTATTGTAAAATTTACGATGGATCGCTTCCGTTTATCTACAGTGTCAGCATCTATCGAATTATCTTCATGCAAACGTGATGCCAGAATCACACACTTCCCCTTTTTAGGTACGGAGGAAACTAGAGTTCAGTCTTGTGGAAACCAAAAAAGGAACTGCGGGCAGCTCTTAGTTTATGGATAGCAAACTCTAGAGAAATCTCATGCTTGTTTTTCTTCATCGTGCCAACAAAAGAAAAATTCTCCCTTCATAGATCTATTATCATTCCAGTACTAGTAAACCAATTGTCCGCTTTCACATTTCGACCTGACTGATATATAGATTTACACAGTCACAGAACAACATCAAAATGTTTATTGCTCATTGCTCAGTTGGTAAATCCTTCTGGTTGCAACACAGCGTATATTTCCAAATTGTACAGGTAAAATACTTAAGAATCCACAAAAGCATAGATTTTAAATCCATACTTGTTTGTTTGATAGGTACATATTGGCGAAAACTGTACCTTCCACGGAATCCTTCCAGCTTCTTGTCTATTGTAACATTTTCTCCAATGGTATAAGATTTCTGGTAGTTGCGTACGAACACAGTAAATATTTCCCGAATTCCTGTTAGCTTATTTAATTGTCTCCTTTCATCACGAAAAGCGCAACTGTAAAATCTAAGGCACTCCACAATAAATTTGAAAAGTTTTATGTTCATTTGCTAGGTGAAATTTTTCAATGCCATCCCCATCAGTCCCACACAGATCTTCCAGACTTTATCTGTTACTTTTGTTAACAACAATTAAAAACAAGAGACTAATGAAGGCTTTCAATTCAATAAAATATATTGTTTTTACCCCTCTCTCACACTGAAATGAAGCTTTGATGCTCTCAAAATGCTGATTGGAATACAAAACTACAATAGACAAATATCGTCATCTATGAGGCAATCGCAGCATCACAAACGTTGCTTTGGCTGCGGCTATCGGTCCAGGTAAATTTCGAATAATATTATCCTCTTCTAACAATATGCTTTGGATTTCTACAACATGATCTAGTGCACCCGACTTAAAATAATAAAATTCATATAAAATGACGCAACCAGTCCCAGTGTATTAATTTGATATTTGACGTTCAGACAGCGGACACTGACGATTAAACAGTTCAAACAAGATTTAAGTGCATTTTACATTCTGGATTAGCTACGTTGATAACAAAATAAATTAATTACTGAAATGAAATACGAAAGGGCACAGTGGATATCAAAGAGCAATCGGCTCATATCTCATCAAGAGAGCATTAGCGTCGATACTGAATCATACAACAATGAAAGGCATACAGAGAAAGGAAGCTATAACGAGGAGGCGCCAGTGCTGCCAATGTTGACAAGTAATTTACAGAATCACACAACAACGAAAAGCATAAGAAGAGGGGAAGCTATTAACGAGAAGGCGCCAATAGTGCAAATTGTTGAAAAGTAATTTACAGAAAATTTCGACATGTATCAATGTGAACAGCTGCGCCCGATGGAAGGATAATGAAAACTACGATACGTCCCTGAGACCTCTCAAGACCAAAAAATAATAAACAAAGCACAACAACAATGCAGAAGTCGTAGCACTACAACTGGAAACAATGAACACGTGAACTGAGTCTTTTAAACAAACGGCAAATGACGTCAGTGTAGTAGTTACAATAGAGGTAGTATCAAAGCTTCTAGCGGTAGCATCGAAGCTAATGGCAACAACATCTGCACTTTTTGGATGGCGCGCGCCGCGTCGCGTGAAGCCCCCAGCAACCGCTGCATTTCGCTCCTTGATCTGCCCCTAATGACTAATCGTAACAATACTACTCACTCTCATGCGAATAATCACTATGCTCCTTCAGTCAGAGCTCTTGTGCAGTCGGTGCCTGTTGTGCAGTCGGTGCTGTTGTGTAAGTGATATTTATGAACCGTAATACCCAAAAAATGTACAATCTACCAGAACTGAAACGTCTTCTCAGCATGGAGGAATTTAAAGTAATCGATGATAGAGGCAATCAATTCACTCCGTCTCATTCGGTCTTCCATAAACTGTCCGATGCCATGGCCGACATCGGCTCGAAAATGTCTTCAAAACATATTTACACAACAATTAAAGAAGATCGTCATGATCTTCTTACTTTTGTTAGAAACAGCTCCAGGCTGGAATGTTTCGTTGAAGAAAAAGACGACGACAGCAAAGATGAGTCGTGGAATGTTTTTGGTTCTTCGTGCAACAAGGACATGACAAAGCAATTGACTTACTACTGTCAGCAGAAAAATGGTCTACCATAAAACCATCAAAGAGGAAACTTGGAAAGCCTTCAAGACTGGAAATAGGGAAATGGACCGATTTGATGGCTGATAAAATTTATGAAAGTCACAAAATTCCATGTGCCTTTTCTTTCAAATACGCGAAAGTGTGTGAAAGTTCAAGTTCAAAGTACTTCTTGAAGATCAAAGGAAGATGTAAAGAACGCGGAGCCACTTTCGAAGGGATTGCTCTGAAGAAGCCAAAAAAGGACAACGTTATTATTCTGAACTGCAGACTTTCTAACTTTTCAGACGACAGAAATCATCTGAAAAGAAGACAACTTCGCGGCACGAGAAGACAACAGGTAGCTGCTAAATTAGTTGATAACAGGATGCCTGCAGCTTTTTGGCAAAATTATGAAACGAAAAATATGTCTTTCGGAGACATGATTCCTCCAAATTTACCAAACGCTGATGTCATGAGAAAGGCTAAAGAAGAGGAAAGGGACAAACGATTTGGTATAGCAACTAGTAAGCCTGTTGAAAACCTGCAAATCGCAAAACATACAACCCATCGGGACGAAATTCACGCAGTGGGATTGGACCATTCTTCTGTATATATTGGCTGAAAGATCAAAGTCAGTTGCACAAATATTGTCATCAAATCAATAGCAGTGTATACGATTCAGTAGATGCTACAGGTGGCGTAGCATTTCGAGTTATTTCACGATTTGGGGATCTGTCAAACAGGGCTGACTGTGTCGAAATTAAGTCAAAGTACATATACCTGTATCAGTACATGTGCATCCGCGAAGTAAACGTCACTAGTAAAGATCTAAATATCGTCAATCGATCATCAATCAGTTGTCCAACATATCAGATGGTATCCTCTAGGCATGACACATCATTACTGTCATTTTTCTTTATGGAAATCGTCAGATCTGGAGCTCCTAGACCAAAAATCATGGTAACTGATTTTGGTAAGGCTTTGTTGGTTGCCATATCTAGAGCAATAGCCAATTGCTCGGACTTAACAGATTATTTGAATAGGTGTTATAGTCATATTGTTTTGCATGAAAGAGTAATTCTACCCTCATGTTGTTTGAGAATAGATTTTAGTCATTTTATGTTCATGATTTCGAGGTGGAAATGCTTCTAAAGGGGTAAATCACATGTCAAACAACGTTATCTTCGAATTTTGGTCCATATTTACATTACGACAGATTTTCGTGATATTGAAAGTGCTTTGCCGTCACTTTTGGTTGTTGTGTTGAGTGAACATCTTGGCACTGATGAGTGCAGTCAAGAATATTCATCAATGGAACATCAGCGCCATCTTGATAACATTATCAGAGGTGGTCCACGTCATTCATATATTGACGAAAATAAAGATGATGACAAGAAAACTGATGATTTTGAAAACAATAACGACTGTCTTTTGGAATCAGTTTTGAACTCTAAGGAATCTACTACAAACGCGTGGATTGATAGGGAAAAACGTATCTACAATGAAGCTGAAGTCATTGCGAATCAGACTAAAGATGACAATCTCTTTGATGTGAATCCGTACAACATTCCTAATGCTGCAGAGATGCTGAAAGAGTTGATGTACTATATACCACTGTGGACAGCTGTGATGTATCCTTCTTTCCATATTCTTTCGTCAGCAGTGACTGAAGGACAATTTTCAAAATTAAAGACAATGGGCTTTGATAAGCTACCTTTACGAGTAGACATATTCATTTTTCAACATTTGAAGTGGCTGCGTGAGGAAACAAAACTGTTAGCGCCACTTATGATGGAAAAACAAGATTCAAAGCAAGCTGTGAAGCGCAAACCAACTGGAGCATCATTGCCTTACCATGAAGAAGAAAACTGGGGAGGAAAAAATAAGAAGCTAAAGATAACAAACCCCAAGGCAATCATATCCTTGATAATTCTGAGAGCACACTGAACAATACCTTAGGAAGTGAGACCCAACACGATGATGGCAATGAGATAGAGTTAAACAAAATTTTTAATAGTTTTGAATACAGATTTTCTCCTACTTCGAGATCACTTGTTATGAATGCGGAGAACGACAGTCTCTCAGTCAAGAGCGATAGTGTGTGTTTTCAGCGCTCTTCAGATAATAATTCACCTGCTGAATTTGGACTCTAAAGAGATATTTCATTCCACAGAAGACTATCGAGAATCATACTTCACCAGGGATGTCACTAAAATTTCATTCTGTGGCTCGAAAACGAAGAAAACCGAGAGACCTGTAACAATAAAATGGAGGAGAGTGCAATGCTGAAAAAGCTTCAAAATGGAATCATTGTCACATCGAACATGGAAACTAAGAGCAGGAAAAACTACTTAGATGACTGCCCAAACTGGAATTCGACTAAGAAATTCATAGAGATTAATTTGCCACTTTTCCCAAATGGGTCCTCAAGCAAATTCAAATCTGCTACCTACAACTTGAAGGGAACGTGCGGTTTCGATTCTTTGATGACCTTATTCATGTAAGCAATATCATTCAGTGATGATTTCAAAAGTACCATTCAAATGGTGAGCCATCCATTTTTGGATCTGGCTTTGGATTTTTTGGACAAAAAAATTATAAACTCCCAGCATTTTAAGCAGAGATTTGATATTTTGTATATGATACCATTCCTAAAAAAAGGAATAATCTCTCGAAAAATATTGTCTCTGAATGCAGAGTCGAATGTTGGGGAATTATACGAGACAATGTTAAAAGATATCCCGATTTGCAACAAAAAGATATCGTGTCTGACGTGCTAAATTCACGCTATGTGAAACTACATTATATTTCCGTTGATACGTATGTGCTTTTCAGACTTGGTTATAATTTCGTGCAAGAGGCTGTAGATGCAACAAATAGAGGTCTAAAGACTATCATAAAATGCAAGAAATTCTTAAGGAGAAGCAGTCGACGAAAAGAAATTCGGATGCTACTTGATGATAGATACTAGTATAACAACTTTCCACTAACTGAATATCTATTTCCTCCGAATCAAAGGAAGAAATGCGTGTTGCAAACGATCACGAAAGAAATCGTAGTCAACAATCAAGAGTACACTCTCGTTGGTGCCATTCATTATAATAGCTCCATCAAACACTACACGGCATATGTCTTCGATGGAACCTACTGGAAGCAGTACGATGACCTGTATAAAGATGAACAGAGAGTTTCAAAATAAGCGATAATTTCTCCACACTTGTTCATGTATGTCAAGACAGGAAAATTTTCAAATGGCAGCTACAAGACCGACGAGACGAAACAAGTAGCTCCTACATAAGAACGTTGCTTTATAGGGTAAGCAACTGCTAAAAGTTGATATCTAAATATTACAAACACAGCTCTTATGTTAATTCTTAGTATCTTTGGTTCTGGAACCACAGCCCTCCTGTTTTAGTTACTAGAATAAGAGCATTTTATGCCCTAAATTTCACGTATATATTTTTTGTACTTATTTTTCTTACTTGTTTCACACTTCATAAATTCTATGCCTATTTATTACTGAATTCCCTAGATATGTATTTCCTTCTGGGTTTTAGTGCATCCTGAAGAAGAGCTGTTAAGGGGACCTGTACATCACGGCCTGTAGTTTTTACTGGTACTTTGAAATTTAATAATGCAAGACTGTCAATAGATTCAGGAATGAAACTTTTATCAAAGAATTGGTATATTGTGAGCTCTAGGTGAAATACATTGTAAATCTTTGGAATACATTGTGCAGTGAATATTGATGTTTTTCTTACATACTGAATTACACATAATTGTTATTTTAGTTTCAATGTACTTACACGCTATTCCAAATAAAAGATAAAAAACAAATTTTATTCTTTGAATTATTACCTTGTTGAAACAGCAAACCAGTAATATTTACCAGTTTCATGTTTTGATTATTTTAAAAACAATGTATTTTAAGAGTCAAATATTTCTCCCAATAAGTTATGAACATAATATGACATACTGCTGCTTCAAATATTTAATCCATTGCTGAATAATGTGGTTCAGTGTGTAGTCAAGCACTATATTATTATTCATCCATAGCTTTGTTTACGTAGCTTTAATAGTGGATGAGATACCGGTAACAGTATCTCTTATATGCAAACACGATGATTACAGAACATTGAAACTAAAGATTTGTATGTCATTTTCTTTTCAATGACGACATTTCAAACCATTCCTGCTCCATAATCTTGTCGATACCTTTCATGTCCTTTTCATTTTCTTTAGTTTTGCTTCTTTGTTATTCTGGCCTCCTTATTCATGCTTTCAGCAGCTTTTTCAGTTTATGTGACATGTTGCCTGTCCGCCCATACCAGCACAATTTTCATGTTGTTGCTAGTTTTGATGCCTGTTCTGCTCATTGTTTTTAATCTTTACTCCATCAGGCCGGCCGGAGTGGCCGAGCAGTTCTACACGTTACAGTCTGGAACCGCGCGACCGCTCCGATCGCAGGTTCGAATCCTGCCTCGGGCATGGATGAGTGTGGTGTCCTTAGGTTAGTTAGGTTTAAGTAGTTCTAAGTTCTAGGTGACTGATGACCTCAGAAGTTAAGTCCCATAGTGCTCAGAGCCATTTGAACCATTTTTACTCCACCATTAAAACATATTGCAACTGTTGAAACGCATTCTGATTTTGTTTTATGCCATGTAAACATTTTTCCTGCACATACGACAGTCGACATGTTCTTCAAAGATATTACATAAACGAGATTCTACGGAAACTGCGGCGCCCAAATTAAATGTTCAAATGTGTGTGAAATCTTATGGGACTTAACTGCTAAGGTCAGCAGTTCCTAAGTTTACACCCTACTTAACCCAAATTATCCGAAGGACAAACGCACACACCCATGCCCGAGGGAGGACTCGAACCTCCGCCGGGACCAATCGCACAGTCCATGACTGCAGCGCTCTAAACCGCTGAAATTTAAGCACGAGAATGACGAGGTACTGTACATGAAGTGTATATTTTTAGAATCAGGAAGAACCAGATGAATTTTATTACATAAAACAGTAATTGTTTTGAGCTCTCATGACATTCAGGACCCAGTAAAAGCTAAAAATATGCTCAGGACCCTCATGGATGAAATTTAGGTGGCAACATCACTAGACGCTACGATACATAAAAACATGTGCTGTGTGTAACGAATAAATTTGAAATTGCTGTCGTTAATATTGTTGCAAAAATTTGTTCTACTTAGAAAGGAAGTGTGGAAGTTTGATGAGTTACACTACTGCGAGAGTCAAAAGTCTTTACAATGTATAGAAATGTAAGTATATTTAAATGAATATATTGTACAAACGAATTAAATAGTATGTTTAAATCCTAATTCAGTACATGACTTATAGAGGTGTTATTATGTTGAGGGGATACAGTATTAACGTTAATAAGGAGTTCGAAATTTGTAAACAAGAACCTCGTTTATTTGGTCCTCACTAATCCGGATTTCCGGTTTATCCGGATTCATAATTTGTGTCCGTTGGTATTTTTCTCTTTTTTTCTTATAACACGAAGATATGTAGTCGGGGAGGTACATAGGCTGCTTATCACTAGGCTGGTAATTTAGTCTAGTACTGAGTGATAAGGAACTCAGAGTGTGTGAATGACATTGTTTCTCAAGTATTGTACATTAATATAACGGTTTATTGGTGGCCATCAAGTAAGCTGCATAGAAACCACGCCAACATCACTCCACCACAGCTCATTGTACCTGTGGTGCGCTTCTCGAGAGGTGTGACGCCATCTGGTTAGTGACGCGTGTGTATGTATCTGCTCTCTCAGCCATCTGTTTTTTTTCTTTTTGTTTTTTTTCTTTTTTTTTTTTTTTTGCACTGTCGAGCCATCTCTCTTTGAATCATCTAAGCGTGCACATCCCATGCTTCCACCTACAGTTACCACAGTCAGTTTTAAGAAGGTGTACTGGCATTTGTACAGTGCTGAACGTTTAGACTTTTTGTATTTAGTAGAATATATATCCGGATTTTCGGTTTTCGGTTTTCCAAAATAAAAGTGATAATTTACGATCCGTCCTCATAGCTGTACTTCCAGCAGTACCTCATCTCCTGCGTTCCCAGTTTCGCAGAAGTTGTCCTACGAAAATTGCAGAAGTAGCACTCCTGGAGGAAAGGATATTGTGACGATATTCCTTCGTCACAGCCTGGGATTAGAGACCCGGTCCGGTACACAGTTTTTATCTGCTAATAAGTTTCACATCGGCGCACACTCACTGCAGAGTGAACACACAATCTATTTCATAATCTATTGGCACCAGAAAAATGTTATGAGGGTTTTTAAAAGAACTCTTTCGGTGCTATCCAGAACTGTCAGAAAAAAGGGTTGTGTCAATTTATTATAATGTAGACCACATCGGTCTTTCGTAAATGATATTATCTCATTAATTGTTATCCCCACAAAAAATGTTATTACAGTTTTCGGTAGAACTCTTAGGGTCCTGTTAAGAAATGCCGTCAGACCTTTTGTACGAATTTATTACTTTTACATAATAAAAGTGAGTCCCATATTAATTATCTCGTATAATGTCATCGTCACAAAAAATGTTATTATAGTTTCTGGTAGAACTCTGTGGATGCTATTTAGAACTTTCATCAGAACTATCCTACGAATTTTGCTTTCGTAGAAAAAGTTAGTATCAGATTAAAACAATTATCGTATAAACTATTATCGCCACAAAAATGTTCTTATCATTTTCAATACAACTCTTTGGGTGCTATCCAGAACTGTCAACAGAACAGTTATACAAATTTATTTTTTCCAAACTGACAAATAATTTTTTACCCTACCAAAAGTTTGACAAGTTATTGTTTTCTTCCCGAAATTCTGTAGAACTATTCGTGTTTTGAGCAGGGAAATCTAGAACTATTGCATATATATCAAGAACAATGAAAACAATGAATATTTCTCGTAAAATGGGTGAAAACTTCACGGGAAATGCTCATAAGCATTCCTTATTAATTGCAGTTACTACGTAAACAATTACCTGCACAGAATATGTTACTAGTATTTTCGATAGAACTCTTACAATGCTATCCAGAGCTGTCATCTGAACGTACGAATAGACATAATGTTTTCGTAGAGTAAGTTAGCCCCACAATTAATCAATTATCTTACAAACTATTATAACTACAAAATAATGTTATGACGATTATCGATAGATGTCTTGGGGTGTTATCCAGAACTGTTCGTCAAAACTTTTCTACGAAAATATTTTTTTCTGTGGTGACTGTGGGTCTAACATCAAAGCAGTTACCGTATAAACTATCATTGCCACAAAAAGATGTTATTAGGATTTTCGATAGAGCTCTTAGTGTTCTGTTCAGAACAGTTGTACGAATTTAGTTTTTGCGAAAATTGACAAGGAATGTCAATGTCAAATACGAAACTTTTTCAAGTACTGTTGTTTTCTTCGCTAAATTCTGCAGGACTATTCAAATTTTGTACAAAGAACTCTACAACTAGGGCATTTCTATCAAGAACTCTGAAAAAATATATATTTCTGAAAAAAAGGCTGCCAACTTCATACTAAGTGAAGAGGTTTCCTCCTTAAATTGCAATTATCTCGTAACCTATTAGCTGCACAAGAAACTGTTATTAGGATATTCGATAGAACTATTGGGGTTCTGTTCAGAACTGCGCTCAGAACTGTTGTACGAATTAACTTTTTGCGAAAATTAATAAAGAATGTTTGCTATACGAAATTTTCTTCGAGTATTGTTGTTTTATTCGTTAAATTCTGCAGAAATATTCAAATTTTCTACAAAGAACTCTAGAACTATACCATATCTATCAAGAACTCTGAAAAAAATATACATTTCTGAAAAAAGAGTGCTAACTTCACAGTAAGTGAAAAGATTTTCTCCTTAAATTGCAATTATCTCGCAAACTATTAGCTAGAACAAAAAAATGTTTTTGGGACTTTCGATAGAACTATTGGGGCATTATTCAGAACTGTCCTCAGAACTGTTGTACGAATTTACTTTTTCCGAAAATCGACAAAAATGGTTTCGATACGGCAATTTTTAAGAGTACTGTTGTTTTCTTCGCTAAATTCCGCAGAACTATTGATATTTTGTACAAAGAACTCTAGAACTATGACCTATCTGTCAAGAACTCTGAAAAAAACATACATTTCTGAAAAAAAGCGTGCCAGCTTCACAGTAGGAGCTCTTATGGAGTTCTTAATTAAGTTGCAATTACCTCTTAAACTATTACCTGCAGAAAAAAATGCTACTAGGATTTTCGATAGAACTCTTTACGTGGAGTCCAGAACTGTCATCAGAACCGTCGTAGGAATATATTTATATTTTCTGTAAAGAAAGTGTGTCCCACTACGGTATGTTGATGATTTTCACTTATGGACCGTCTGACAGCAACTGAATAAAACACAATTTTAGTGCCATACGCGTTTCGCCTTTATTTTCTGCAAGGCATCATCAGTGGCAGGTTGCGTAGACAGTTTCTTACATATTACGCTCCTGTTGCATTTTTGGTCTTGTTGTTCTTCCTATGAGCGCCAATTTGCTGTTTTTTCTGCATTCCACAGCACTATGCACTGAACGCTTTCCCACATTAAATCAATTTATCTCATGAACTATTATTGCCATAGAAAAATGTTATTGGGATTTTCGATAGAGCTCTTGGGGTTCTGTTCAGAACTGTCGACAGAACTGTTGTACAAGTGTAATTTTTGCGAAAATTGACAAAGAATGTTTTCGATACGAAAAGTTTTTCGAGTCTTGTTGTTTTCTTTGCTACATTCTGCAGAACTATTGAAATTTTGTACGAAGAACTCTAGAACTATGGCATTTCTATCAAGACCTCTGAAAAAATATACATTTCTGAAAAAAAGGGTGCCAACTTCACAGTAAGTGAAAAGATTTTCTCATTAAAATGCAATTATCTTGTAATCTATTAGTTGCAAAAAAAAATGTTACTTGGATTTTCGATAGAACTGTTGAAGCTCTGTTCAGAACTGTGCTCAAAACTCTTGTACTTATTTTATTTTGCGGAAACTGACAAAGAATGTTTTCGATACGAAAATTTTTTCGAGTATTGTTGTTTTCTTCGCTAAATTCTGCAGAACTATTGAAATTTTCTACAAGGAACTCTAGAACTAAGGCACATCTATCAAGAACTATGAAAAAAATGTATATTTCTCGAAAAAGGGGTGCTAACTTCACACGACTGCTGGCAACGGGTTCTACACAGTGCTGGTGACTACTTTGAAGGACAGTAACAGCAGCAAAAATGTAACTCTTTTGTATCGGTTGTGAATAAATAGTTGCCATTATTTAAGTTCCAACCCTCGTAGATGTGTTCTTTTAGATCCAGAAACATGCATACAAACTTCGTTTACCTCGCACGACTCCTTCTTGGTGTGGACAATTTTTTTCTGTCAGTGTGTTTTACACACGTGAAAATTAGACTGCAATTCGACTGTCTAAGCAACGTAAGGGCTGTTGTACGCAATAAAACTGAAGAATGAACAAATGACTGCATATATTGATCTATGCCTAAATTCCAATAAAAAAAAAGTCCAGTTTGTTTCGATGTGTGAAGACCTCACCGTTACCTACTATTCGGTTAAATTAACCTGGGGTATCAGTAGCGACGAAGCCGCAGTCAGTTTAGCGAAATAAGGCAGTCAAATCCTGCTTTCCGATATGTGCAACACAGAGGCTTGATACAAGACTGGCATCGGAAGTGAGAGGAAACAACAAGGTACAAAGACAAGAAGTGCGCAAGAATTTGCACGTCGCCTCAAATTTCAAGAAACCACATGATCGTGAGATGTCTAGGCACCCCGTGCGTCTCTGATAACCAGGCTCAAATTAAACCACTGACGTTCCGCGAACATTTTCAAGGCTACATATGATAGAGACACCTTCCTGTTCTGCGGTGAAGAAGAAGAGGACGCCGATCACTTTCTTACGGTGTCGCAGTATACTTGGAAGTAGCACAACAATTTTGCAAGAACTTCTGAAGCTTTGGAATCCGCTGCGAACAAGCGTGATCATTGTCTTAGCAGCACAGAAGTGCGATGTACAGACTCATTGTTGCTACAGATATGTGTTTCTAATGCCAACTTAGTGACAGACAATAGACCGTATAGAAGTGTTGTTTAATTCTCGCGTTTGTAATGAATTCTACTGTATATGTACCTGTAGCTATTTATGTTCTTAATTTTAACCAACATGGTAAGGAGGTAACAGTGATCAGTTCTTGATGATCATGTACTAAAAATAGTCGATATCGCAGAATATCTCATTTATTACAATGACCTATTTCGGCTCCCTTAATAGGACACTTTCAGATTATGAGCACTGTAAAGATTTAAAAGTGCCTTTACAAAGTATATGTGATAGATAAGACATACTGTAGTGTGATATTTGACTGGACTCTTACATAACGTATACAAAACACCAAGAATATTATAACGTGGTGTTTACCAATTTGGCCCGAGCTGGCGGCGTGGTGAACAGCTGTGTGTGGTCACAAGTAAATGCTGCTAGTGGCTAATCTGCCACGGGTTAAATAGTGTACGAAGGCGCTCGCATTTGCTGCATTACGTCGCCTGCAGGCAACAGGAACTTAATTTACATGCAAAGCATCATAACTTGTGCATAACATGTAAAATTTATAGGACAATATTGTGTGTATAGCCTTACACAAATATAAAAGTTCAAACAAATAATGTAAGTCTTTAATAATCTCGATGCAAATTTATAAAAGAACAGAATAGAAACAGTTGTATTACCAATAACCATCCTGTCGATAATTCCATGGAAACGACCTCTCTAAAAATACCAAAAAGCATCAACAGCAGACGTTCAAGGATCCTACCTCTGTTTCTATTGGCGTTTCTCTTAAAGACTTGTACAAGACTTATTTGTATAATGGTATACTTACAACTGTCCTATTATTTTTACATTTCATTCAAAACTTATAACGGTTTTTTACGTAAGGTCCCCATTGGTTTCAACTGATGTAACGAAGCAAATGCTCGTAACTTCTTCACTATTTAACCCGTGGCGGAATAGCCACTAGCAGCAGGTACCGTAGTGACCACACACAGCTGCTGACCACGCTATTAGCTGCAAACAAATGGATTAATATCACGCTACAATATTTTTGATTTGTGTACATTATATAAAGCTCCAGTCAAATATCATGTTAGCCGGCCATGTGGCCGAGCCGTCTTAGACGCTTCAGTCTGGAACCGCGCGACCGCTACAGTCGCAGGTTGGAATCCTGCCTCGGGCATGAATGTGTGTGATGTCCTTAGGTTAGTTAGGTTTAAGTAGTTTTAAGTTCTAGGTGAATGATGACCTTAGATGTTAAGTCCCACAGTGCTCAGAGCCAAATATCATGTTACATCATTTCTGATATTTTGTGTATGTTACGTTAAGGCTGACGTGCTCATAATCTGAAGATGGCCAATTAAACGTGCCAGAAGTAGTTATTTAGATAAATGAGATATTCTGTAATCTTGCCTGGTTTGACTGATTAATATTTACCTTCTGTCTAAAATCAAAACGTCTGTTTGTGTGTGTGTGTGTGTGTGTGTGTGTGTGTGTGTGTGTGTGTGTGTGTGTGTGTGTGTATGGTTCTCAGTCAGACAATTATTCTAAAATTGATTATACACCAACACCCGAATATTTTATGGAAAAGTAAGTTGGCTAAAGGCGAACTACAGTTTTAAAATTATCAAATGTAAAAACTAACGGCCTGATAACTTTTGTCTTCATCTAACACCAAAACTTTTTTTTTGTAAAAAAAAAAAAAAAAGAGGAACCCCTCCTCCAGTGATAGTTTTATTGTTATTTCCCTAAGTGTCCTTAGTGCCAAAATAAACAGAGATAGTGACGTATCTATGGGTAATAAGTTCACATTTTGTTATTTTAATAAATACAGTACTAGCTAAAGTGGCTGGTTTGTTTGGTTGCTGTAATTCTTACTATAACAAAATACACATTCACCGAAATTCAGTAACCAGTAAAATGGATGAAATATCGTCACTAATTGTTACTTGTATTCGCTGAATATGAAGCTCATATTGCCCTTCGGTCCACAGAATAATGTTTTCAGGATTTTCCTGAGTCAAGAATTGAAGACATGACTGTCGTCCTTCAGGCGGGGCTTGTGCTCCTTCAGCTGCGGCCTCGACATCTGCAGGACGTCCGCCAGAAATCCCCTTGCTTCTTCGTAACAGTCACTCTACCGTGGAATGGAAAGTTTCAGTGAACGATGGCTGCACCGTCCCACTGACTATTTACGATGCACCCGCGCATTCCCATTGTGAACGCCGGCAGCCGTACAGTTCCGGAAACAGTAACTCCACTGCGCCGCGTGCTGTGTGTGTCCTCCATTGTCTCACTCAATGACGGAGCCAATCATTTGTTGCAATTGCTAGATATCACGCTCTGGGCTCCCGCAACAGCCAACAGGCACATCGATCACGCAGCGGCCGGCTGTGCTCTGAATCAGAGGCGACCTATCCGCCCCATTTCGTTAGAGTTTCCTGGATATCGCAAGCAGGGCCTCGCTACTTTATCGGCGAAGGTCAGCACGAGAGAAGGGAGAGGTTCTCTGGGGCGGATCGGCAGACCTTGGCTATTAATGTGGGAAACTCATTGTATCCACTGCGGGTGAAGAACTGCAACCGTCATTTAAACTGGCGATTTATTTGGGTTCACCGTCCATCCAGAAAGTACTGAGACTAATTTTTTTCTTAGCATACAAGCGACGTCAGCGCAGTAACTAGGGTGGCAGATTGAACTAAAAGCTGTAAACAATAGATTACTCAGTTGTGAGAGGGCAGCGTTGAGTAGTGGACGTGCAACCGTAGTATGTCGCAAATCGCTAAGAAGCAATACCCGACATTTTTCGGAATGTTTATGAAGAACAGAAAAATTGTGGACAAAATCTGTCCCACACATTTTGACTCCCGGGGAATAAAATAGTAAATTGAAATGCAGAAAGGCAGAAACACAGAATCATCGTATGTGACGAGACTTAGGGCTATCAGTTCCAACTAGCACGAAGCAACAAAGTGGGCAGAAACTGACATGAAGGATCAACTCATTGACGACATAGTCGACAGCGAAGCTAATGTGAATTGCGAGTCGAACAACATCCGAAAGGACATTGCTGACAGTTTCACACGGTTGAATGACGTCATGTGCGTTGTTCTAAAAAAAAAAATATTCAAATGGCTCTGAGCACTATGGGACTTAACATCTGTGGTCATAAGTCCCCTAGAACTTAGAACTACTTAAACCTAACTAACCTATGGACATCACACACATCCATGCCCGAGGCAGGATTCGAACCTGCGACCGTAGCGGTCACGCTGTTCCAGACTGAAGCGCCTAGAACCGCACGGCCACACCGGCCGGTTGCGTTGTTCTCAGATGCAGGGAGACTATGTAGAACAGATGAAGCATGAAAACTAGTACCTCGACGTTTCTGTATATTTTACTAGTCCTGTCTCGAAACTGACGGAGTTATGTGAAACTGGTCCCATTTTCGTTTTTTAATACGATTTATTCCATCACTAAATAGTTTTCAATCGACCGCAAGCTCAATATTAGAGAAGCTAAAGGAACATTACCTGGATCATGTACAGCTAGGTGCTACAGCCGAAGTGCTCGGAGAAATAACGGTAATTTTGCTAACGAAGCGTTTGTGAAACGAAAAGATCTTTATGCTTTAGGAAACCGGTACAAACATTCCTTCCATCACTAAATAGTTTTCAATCGACCGCAAGCTCAATATTAGAGAAGCTAAAGGAACATTACCTGGATCATGTACAGCTAGGTGCTACAGTCGAAGTGCTCGGAGAAATAACGGTAATTTTGCTAACGAAGCGTTTGTGAAACGAAAAGATCTTTATGCTTTAGGAAACCAGTACAAACATTCCTTCCAGCCTTGAGGCACTCGTGACAAATTCATTCTGATGAAGTATATATTGACAACATACACTTAAACACACACACTCACACACACACACAGTGTTTTGGTGCGAGGATATTTTGGAAATTCTGGAAGAAGAAGTTCTATCCTGATTCAGTTTGCTCGTTAACAGTTTTTTGAGGTGATTTTAGCTTGTGAATGTAAATCCGTAACTATTTATGGAGGTTCATCTGCAACCTTTGTCAGCAATTTTTTACGGCGGAAAGTTGTTGTTGATAACACCATCAGAGCGTTTATAGTGGGAAATGTGTGACGTAAAGCTCCACATGCTTGAGTTTCACGCCGGCCTCTGTGGCCGAGCGGTTATACGCCTTTCAGTCCGGAACCGCGTTGCTGCTTCGGTCGCAGGTTCGAATCCTGCCTCGGGCATGGATGTGTGTGATGTCCTTAGGTTAGTTACGTTTAAGTAGTTCTTAGTCTAGGGGACTGGTGACCTCAGATGTTAAGTCACATAGTGATTGGAGCCTTTTGAACCATTTTGTTTCAGTTTCTGGGTCAGTGGGTATCATGTTGTAAACTTCCTCCCTGTTTGTCCTATATACAAGCACGAACAAAACGATGTGATTTTATGTGTATTGGACTTCTGAAGCCAGTGTCCAGTAATTTTACTATTCTGAATAATTTTCTTTTGTAGTGTAATCTGCGTAAGGAAGTATTTTGTATTTTATGTTCAAATGGTTCAAATTGCTCTGAGCACAATGGTCATCAGTCCCCTAGAACTCATAACTACTTAAACCTAACTAACCTAAGGACGTCACACACATCCATGCCCGAGGCAGGATTCGAACCTGCGACCGTAGCGGTTGCGCGGTTCCAGACTGAAGCGCCTAGAACCGCTCGGGCACAATGGCCGGCTCTATTTTATGTATTTCAAAACTATTGCCAAGCGAGGTGGCGCAGTGGTTAGCACATTGGACTCGCATTCGGGAGGACAATGGTTCAAACTCATTTCCAGTCTTCCAGATTAACGTTTTTCATGGTTTCCCTAAATCGCTCCAGGCGAATGCCAGGATGGTTCGTTTGAAAGGGTTCAGTCGATTTCCTCGCCCATCCTTGACCCAATCGGAGTTTGTAATCCATTTCCAATGACCTCGAAGTCAACGGGACGTTAAACACAGTCTTCCTCCTTCCTATCTTCCAAAGAGATTTGTGATTCGTTATTTTGGATTATTGATCTCAGTATGTTCATTTCATTACATCACCTGCTTCACTGATGTGGATGCAGATCATGGGGTTCATAGATGAGCTGAACAAGGCGATTTTATCTTGGTACAGACGTCGTGAGATGTTGTTAGTGGCAACCTCAGTGGAGGTGGCTTTTCTGTACATTTGGAAAGTATGCTTGTCCTTGTTACTGAAAAAAGTGATTTGAAGAAAATTAATTCCTTGTGTTAGCTGAAGTGATCGTTGCGTGCTTCATATCCATATTATCTGCAGGGTTATTTACTCCTTCCTTTGCAGTCCTAAAAAATGTTATTGAATCGTCTACATATCTTGTGTAATATAAAATATCATGTGTAAAACTTGAATGTGTTCAGAAGAACTTTTGTTCCAGTATGTGTAAATGTAACAGTTACGTGAGAAAATTTACTGCAGTAGCATGTTGAGTTCATAAACTTTTGTGTAGATGTTTATCTGTGTGAAAGGAGGCAACTATTACTGTGCCTGGCACTGTTATGATCTTTATGTCACTTATTTAGTCAATACTGTTGTTAATTGAAAGGTCATTTTCAAAAGTGTAAATTTTCTGTAATATATCACGATGTTTTCTGGAAACTTTGTGTCCTGAGAGGTTTAGGATAACCAGTTTTACGAATTTTATTGTTAGATCTTAGCTTGGAACCCTGTGGATCAATTACCACATACTGCTAGAGTTCATTATTGGTCAGCCCAACTTCCAACTGCAGACGAAGTAGCATCCAGGCCTTGGATAAGAGCCGTTCTTGCTGGTAGGGAATCTGCTGCAGTGGTGCTTCTTAGCGAGCCGGTCTCGGCGGCGTCTTGTCTTTCGTGTTTGCCCGGCGAGAGCCTCTCTGCCGCTCGAGGCCCCGGCACTCATTACGGTAATTATCCGGTGGGCGCAGTGTGCAGATGAATCCCTACGATACGCGGACGACGACAAAGGACTCCCGCCGCGGAACGAACCGTCGCGAGGCGGGCACCAAGCGGCTCCGGCTGCCTTTTCATCGGCCGCCTCACAAACCCGCGACAGCCGGCGGTCCCGCCACAAAGGCGTGCCAAGAAGGACACTGGCCGTTGTCCTCACTCTCCTTATTCTCGCGCGTTGACCTCTTCGCTGACGAGCGCCCAGTGCGGAGCCGCGTCTGTATGTGTGTGTGTGTGTGTGTGTGTGTGTGTGTGTGTGTCCACACTGCTGCGGCTGGCGTTCGTGCAACCAAGGGGCCACTGACGTAGGGTCGACTGTCCCGGCGCTAACTTTAGACCTGTCCTTGATCCTCCGTTCTTTGAGGAGTTGGGCTGAAGCAGACAGCATTAGAAATGAGTTGTATGACATTCATAGAATGAGGTTTAATAAACAAAAGATTAAAACTGGTACCTCGCAACAAGGGTGGGATAATTTTAAGGAAAAACCAATGGAAGGTTGAAACATCCCCTTTGGAAAACTATGTATTACTGTGCTGGTAAACCTCTTACGTTATTTGTTTTTCAAACAGCTGATCAAAACTGAACGTACTCAGACATTTCTCTCTTTACTTATTCTGATCATCACTAAACTGACACACAATATTTTTAGCGCAACGCAATCTGACTTTCAACAATCCCTACAAAAAATGGCCCTGACTAACAATAACCCTTAACTTTCATGAATCACGTACCTCACAAAGATCTTCGTTACTGGAACTACTGCAATACAGCGAGCGCCAATACTGCCAACTAAATGAAAGGTTCTAACTACTCAAGGCACTAACTACTGATAGGCATAGTTAGCAAATGTAAGATTTTGATAGAGAACAAACAATGTATTTACCTTAATACTGTTCAAACGCCATAATATATATATATATATATATCAGTTCATGACATCCAGTCTTACAAATTTTCTTTTTCTGACGGACACGCGTCCAGACCGCCCGCTCTCAAAACTCTGCCATCTCTCTCCCCACATCCACCACTGCTGGCGGCTCACCTCCAACTGCGTAACGCTACGCGCTGTTCACATCCAACTGTCCAACTCTACACAACCGAATATTCTAGCAATGAGTGCAACCAGCCACAGACTGCACACAGCGCAGTCAGTGGTTTTCATACGGAGCGCTACGTGGCGTTAATAACATAAAAACCTAAACAGCCTACTTACAAGGTGTACCCACATATTTCATGCTATAAACTGTATTGCTTAACAAAAATTTCTGTGATTAAAAATTAAAAACCATGTCCAAAAATGAATAACAATGCACACAATAATTTAAAGAACTTTAACAGGCTCAATTCATTAGTAAAAAAAGAACCTTTACAATCTTTAACATTAAGAATCGGGCTTAAAACCTGGAATATACGTAAGTGAGCAAATGCAAGTAAGAAGTCACACGAACTAGAGATGACTATAAGCTGGTTCAAACAAACTGAGTTTACCAGTAACATAAAAATGACTGCCACTGAAGGCACTAACAGTTCCCAACCATAGGTAAATCATTAATCAATAGAAAACGCCCATACAAAATACTGTAAGGCTAACAAGTCACCACAATGATTGTGACTGCTGGAAAGCTCTTAAAAATTTATAATCTTAATAAAATCCCTTAAGCAATAAGCAGACTTCAAGAAGAATATAATAATTCCAATCCCAAAGAAAGCAGGTGCTGACAGATTGAAAATTACCGAACTATCAGTTTAATAAGTCACGGATGCAAAATACTAACGCGTATTCTCTACAGACGAATGGAAAAACTGGTAGAAGCTGACTTCGGGGAAGATCAGTTTGGATTCCGTAGAAAGATTGGAACACGTGAGGCAATACTGACCCTACGACTTAACTTGGAAGCTAGATTAAGGAAAGGCAAACCTACGTTTCTAGCATTTGTAGACTTAGAGAAAGATTTTGACAATGTTGGCTGGAATACTCTCATTCAAATTCTGAAGGTGGCAGGGGTAAAATACAGGGAGCGAAAGGCTATTTACAATTTGTACAGAAACCAGATGGCAGTTATAAGAGTCGAGGGGCACGAGAGAGAAGCAGTGGTTGGGAAGGGAGTGAGACAGGGTTGTAGCCTATCACCGATGTTATTCAATCTGTATATTGATCAAGCAGTGAAGGAAACAAAAGAAAAATTCGGAGTAGGTATTAAAATCCATGGAGAAGAAATAAAAACTTTAAGGTTCGCCGATGACATTGTAATTCTGTCAGAGACAGCAAAGGACTTGGAAGAGCAGTTGAATGGAATGGACAGTGTCATGAAAGGAGGGTATAAGATGAACATCAACAAAAGCAAAACGAGGATAATGGAATGTAGTCGGATTAAGTCGGGTGATGATGAGAGAATTAGATTAGGAAATGGGACACTTAAAGTAGTAAAGGAGTTTTGCTATTTGGGGAGCAAAATAACTGATGATGGTCGAAGTAGAGAGGATATAAAATGTAGACTGGCAATGGTAAGGAAAGCGTTTCTGAAGAAGAGAAATTTGTTAACATCGAGTATATATTTTAGTGTCAGGAAGTAGTTTCTGAAAGTATTTGTATGGAGCGTAGCCATGTATGGAAGTGAAACATGGACGATAACTAGTTTGGACAAGAAGAGAATAGAAGCTTTCGAAATGTGGTATTACAGATGAATGCTGAAGATTAGATGGATAGATCATATAACTAATGAGGAGGTATTAAATAGGATTGGGGAGAAGTGACGTTTGTGGCACAACTTGACTAGAAGAAGGGATCGGTTGGTAGTACATGTTCTGAGGCATCAAGGGATCACCAATTTAGTATTGGAGGGCAGCGTGGAGGGTAAAAATCGTAGAGGGAGACCAGGATATGAATACACTAAACAGATTCAGAAGGATGTAGGTTGCAGTAGGTACTGGGAGATGAAGAAGCTTGCACAGGATAGAGTAGCATGGAGAGCTGCATAAAACCAGTCTCAGGACAGAAGAGAACAACAACAACAAGCAATAAGATAAACAATCCTCCAAAATACAAGAAAAGCTGGGAAGGCATACAATTTACGAGGGCTATCCTGAAAGTAAGGTCCGATGGGGTGCACAATGGAACCCACAGTGAAAGTCCGATGAAGCTTTCCACAAATGCGTTTGGCAGCGTCTCTAGTATGTCCGTCGATCCTCTCACGTCGTTCTTTTTAGTTCTGAGCGCACAGTGAGTGCGTAAAGATGCGTATAACAGTAGTGTCTCCCGCTACATATGAGGGCCTGGTGTGAGAATGCTCCTGATGTCATGCAGCACACATAACATAACTGTCATACGCTTCCTTCTGCATCACAATTCCCGGCCGGACTCTGAAGGGGCAATGAAGATGCTCCAGGTGCGTTTGATCACCCACAACAGAGCCCGTACTTAACTTTTCCTGTGTTTGATCTCTGCTCACATCAACCACTAGCTATGAAGACAAAAAAAAAAAAAAGGTTCAAATGGCTCTGAGCACTATGGGACTTAACTTCTGAGGTCATCAGTCTCCTAGAACTTAGAACTTCTTACATTTGAACATTTGAGGTCATCAGTCCCCTGGAACTTAGAACTACTTAAACCCAACTAACCTAAGGACATCACACACATCCATGGCCGAGGCAGGTCTAGAACCTGCGACCGTAGCGGTTCGCGCGTTTCCGGACTGAAGCGCCTAGAACCGCTCGGCCACAGCAACCGGCCAGTGCGCCCTATCCGGGGAAGTTCGGCCGCCGAGTGCAAGTCTTATTTCAGTCGATCACACATTGGGCGACTTGGGCACCAGTGATGAAGATGAAACGACGACGAGGACATTACAACACCCACTCCACGAGCGGAGAAAATCTCCAACGCGGCCTAGAATCGAACCCAGGCCCGCTGCATGGGAGGCAAGCACGTCACCACGCAGCTAAGCTGGGGCCAGCTATAGAGCAAATGTTGTGCAAGGGACTGTGGACTTGCAAAACACACTTTAAACCTCATGTGCTTGCTGAATTCACAGTATTGAATAGATCAAGAGTTCCGGAATTAACTGTCGACACTGCGCCATAACACGTATCAAAGATTAGGTTTACTTAACTTGAGCCAACGCGAAGGAGCTGGCAGAGGCTCCTGATTGCGGGCCAAGCTATACGTCGTTCGATGACGGAAGTGACGCCGCAGCAGACAGAATCACGTCTCTGTCCTGGGAGCAGGAAACAGAAACGCGCCGTCCGCTACCAGATCTGTCCTGCCAACACACATCAGAAGGGAACAGTAATCTGCCCAAATAAGGTTACAGACGACAATGTCTAGAATGTAGGAAATTTTAACTTATTCTGGAAATGGCAACACACGCAAGTTACAAGTTCAACACTCCTTAAAATTACTTGAAAATTAACAAGGTGAAGTATCAGCGCCTGCAAATCCAATTACTAGGAAGTACCCATCTAAAAAGGTGCATTCCCCTCGACACACACCATGTTGCAATTTCAATTTCATTCATTCAATTTACAACAGAGAATGCTCATACTCTTGCAGAGAATATGGCCTGAAACAAGAAACTAATATCAGGTATACTGATCGATGACCACACACACAATCACTCGGAGGCGCGTTAATATGACAAGTCTGTCCCCATTAACACAGACTTTGCTGTACGATAACAAGTGCCAATAAAATGAACAGTTAATTGCACCCAGGTGTGAAGGGAGCGTGACTTCCAGGATTACAATCCGTACAGGTGATCTGCAGGTGACGTATAATTTAAGCCTTCAGAAACGGCCGCGAACTTGCTGACCAGGCTTCACGCGGCGTCCGCTGCTCTTCCCTCAACTTGCCGCTATCAATCCTTAATCCAGCCGGCAGATCTTGCCTACGACTGATTTAAACACTCGCAGCTTCTCGAGGTCCATACCGGACAGCCGGAGTCCCACCAAAAACAACTTCCCAGCCACATTACCGGCAGCCAACAGTCAATATCATGACCTACCAAAAACCAACAACACACTCCTCGACCAAAGGCCCTAGCTTCGAATATACGATCAGGATCGATATCGGCAGCCCCAGTAGTTAGTGACGCCTGCAGAGCGCCATTCCCGCCAAAATATAGCCGCCACGGCTCAAAAATTTTCTTTATGTGGATGCCGCTTCTCCTTTACCACTTACCAGTATGTAATCACATTAAGAAATGATCTGAAGTTCACTCTTGCGAATGACAATTCCTGACGAACAAAATATTATTATTCTTCTTAAAAATTTAAATAAAACCATAGAAGAATAAATTTAGCTACTGATTTCTTTTTCGTGGTGTGCCTTGAAATGCATCATAGAATTCTGTTTTTTCAGTTACTTTAAGGATTGTCGATGGCCATGTCGAGGTGGATACATACGGTTCCGTCAGATCACCGAAGTTAAACGTACTCGGGCGTAACTAACACTTGGATGGGTAACAGCTTTTCCTTTACGGTGGAGCGGCAAAAGGGAAGGTGGCGTGAGATCGCTGATCGGCAGTCTTTGCGCCAGACGTACTTGATTCAGTTCCAAACCTCTCCGCATTGTCTCATGGAGTGAGGCCATGCGACACTGTTGACAGTGATCCGTCTGTCGGATGGGGACGTTAAGTTCGGCCGCCCCCTTGGTGCTCTTCGAGCGAATTGGGCTATGTGCCGGCTCCGTTTCTCACCCTCTCCCTTCTCTCATCATCTCCAACACAAACATGACACTGGACTAAGCACATACGCCCATCACAGTCACCTGTACTTAATATATTCACTTACGTACAGGGCTCTCATACTTCGAGAAGGAAAGGTGACTGTGGGTGCGAAGGAATGGGAAAACATTTCCAATTAGGCGGCTGAACCTACAGTCTGGAACCACGCGACCGCTACGGTCGCAGGTTCGAATCCTGCCTCGGGCATGGATGTGTGTGATGTCCTTAGGTTAGTTAGATTTAAGTAGTTCTAGGGGACTGATGACCTCAGAAGTTAAGTCCCATAGTGCTCAGAGCCTACCGTTCGTGATCTCCCAGCCATTCATGCCATACGACTGTACTTAGACTGCTATTCACCATCTAGAGGAGATGTTGAGTCTCAGACTGGCGCAACAAAAAGACTGCTATACATGTGAGCTTTCCGCCAAAAGACCGACTTCTGGCGTACAGAACACACACAATTTAAAGTATAGAGAGATATGTAAAAATATAGTACACAGCTCTTTAGATCTTGTGTGCAGCTGATGTGTTAGGTACGCTTATAATTCTTTAATGCCAGGGTTTCCATTGCTAGTTATTTAACACGTGAATTGGTTACACTGTTACACTACAGAATTTTTGTTATATAAATTCGATGTAGTTTCTCGGCCATCGGAAAAGTCTCGGCAATTGTTTCGTCGCCTACCGCCTCCCTGGAAATTAACAAGTTATTATTTATGTTGTAACAGATACAGTCTGGTCTTTCCTTCTCTGTTTGGCTCTTGGGAGGGATCGATGTATTTAAGCCGTTATATTTTTCAGCGTTTCGTCTCCAATGGAACTTACCGCTGTCAAGTACTTCCCTTTGTAATCAGAGTGGGGATTTCTTGACACTAAGTTTGCAGGTTGGCCTGAATCAAGCGTCCCCAGGATTCAGTGCAGTCCTTCTGAAACGCTGTCGAAGTTCATGTTGATAATTTTGTATGCTCCCTTAAGATATATTTTCTTGCAATGCAGTTGTGGACTGATGAGTGCGACTCTGTGTATAATGAGTGGTGTGACAGCATCTAGAAAGGGTATTTTCAAAAAATTTCGCCTCCATGCTTACTAAGATATCACTGCCGGTATACTGCACGCTGTTGGCCTGGAGACTGGAATTGTTATATTTACGTTAGAACGTGTTAATGTGAGATACTTTTTGCTAGCGATCGTCGTCCCACACATTATGCTCCGGTAGTGCTGCCTTTAGAAATCGTACTCTGAATAGGAAGTTCGGTTAAACATTGAGGCCGTGCGGTGATATACATTCCATGTTGTTTCCTGGTTTCTGGTTTCTGATGGGTACAACCAAGGCCAGAGTATGTGTTCCTTGTCTGATCCTAAAATCTAACTTTTTACAATACGTCAAACACTCGCAGTAAGCAGCTGTCTGCGACTGTGTGCTGAGGATACTGTGGTGCATGAGAAGGTGCCGTCGTTGAGTGACTGTAGAAGGATACAAGATGGCGTAGAGAAAATTTCTAGTTGGTGTCATGAATGACAGATAAATGTAAAAAAATGTAAGTAGGAGAAACTATCCCAGGGTCAAAGTAAGCATCCGATTCCACCCGTCTAAAAAATTGTTCAAATGGCTCTGAGCGCTATGGGACTTAACTTTTAAGGTCATCAGTCCCCTTGAACTTAGAACTACTTAAACCTAACTAACCTAAGGACGTCACACACATCCTTGCCCGAGGCAGGATTCGAACCTGCGACTGTAGCGGTCGCGCGGTTGTATTGTATTTTTGGAGAGAGATGCTATTGTCTTATTTATATGTATTTTAGTGTTTGTTCCTTGTGTATGTAGTGACGTCATAGGTGCCATATTGGAGACAGAATAGCCGTTTTCACCACATTGATGACATCATACTCCAAAGCAGACGGGTGGAATCGGAATCTTCTGTAATTCCCAATCCCACGATATTCGAGTACAGCATTAGTAGTTAGTCACGGTGATTAAATATCTAGGCGTAACGTTGCAAAGCAATATGAAAAGGAACGTGCATGTAAGGTTTCTAGTAGGAAAGGCGAATGGTCTACTTCGGTTTGTTGGGAGAATTTTAGGAAAGTGTGGTTCATTTGTAAAGGAGACCACATATGGGACACTAGTGCCAACCTTTGTTGAGTATTGTTCGAGTTTGGGATCCGGTCGGATTAAAGGAAGACATCGAAGCAATTCACAGCCGGTTTACCAGATTCGTTACCGGCACGTTCGAACAACACACAACAGGAGCACAATTCAGAAAATTTAGAGAAGCAGCATTTGAGGCTGACTTCAGAACTATTCTACAGCCACCAACCTACGTTTCGCATAATATCAGAGAGATTAGGGCTCATGGAGAGGCATACAGATAGTCATTTTTCGCAAGTGGAACAGGAAAGGAAATGACCGATAGTGCTATGGGTACACGCTGCTAAGCAGCGTACGGTGACTTCACAGTACGTATGTAGAGGTATATTTCCTCACACAAGCCTGGGGAACGTGTCAAGTACACTTTACATTCCTATCATTGTATACACGATATAGCGTTGCCAGGCCAACTTATGGTAAAACATTATCATCGTGCGTCATGTTATTTCCTGGATCTCGAAAATTACTTTTCGACATGGCTATTGATTAAACGTAGAAAGTGGTCATCATCTATACATGCCGTTTTGACAGCACATTATTAAGCAATTTCAGGGGCGCTACGCACAAACTGCGAAAGTTCGCCGCAACCAAAATCATTTTTTCCGTACGCGGTTAGCCCTAACCGTGATCCTGATGAACGGGCTGTGTGGGGAAATAAAAAACGTCCCGTGTGAAAAATTGTTGCTGGTGGTGCTCGCATGTCATACACAGGCGACCGAAAGATGATCTATTACTGAGCTTTCCGCAGCGGCTCGTCCATAACGGCTAAAGCCCGTAAATGTTGGTGTCTTTTTTTGAGGGACAAGTGCTGTTTAAATGGCATGTCCGTTCCATGTTGCTCGATCTTTCCTCTGCGCGTTATTGTCACGCTTTTTTCAACTTTTTTTAAATTTTGCATGTTTGCTTGGACATTACGTCGGAAACCGAGCTTGGTTGCCATTTTTTTTTCTTTATTAGAATGTTGTCAAAGTAGCTATACTCACGTGAATGAGAAATGGCCACGTTATAGGCCGGCCGTAGTGGCCGAGCGGTTCTAGGCGCTACAGTCTGGAACCGCGCGACCGCTACGGTCGCAGGTTCGAATCCTGCCTCGGGCATGGATGTGTGTGATGTCCTTAGGTTAGTTAGGTTTAAGTAGTTCAAAGGTCTAGGGGATTGATGACCTCTGAAGTTAATTCCCATAGTGCTCAGAGCCATTTGAACCATTTGGCCACATTATAAAACTCTAATCAGTGTTCCGTCAATTTTCCTACAAAATATGTAGAGACATTCAGCTAACGAGGCAGCTTAGAACACAAGTAAGTGTGAAAAAAACAATTTTGAGTGTTAGGTTTGGTAATTATGAAACGCTAGAGAAACTATCACGACGACATGTCACCGTCCTTCCAGCTGTCCCCTTCAGTGCCACTAAATCGCAGCTCAGAGGCCCTAAAGAGGATCGCTGGAAAGAAGGCTGAAACGTCAGTTTTATTGTGGTTTTAATATCCCCTTAGATGCAGCCTAACACCCAAAAGGATTGTATTAAATTTGACACTGGCCGTGGAATCCTATGCACTTAAAATATTTAGCTCTTATTTCTGTGCGTGGGAAAAATCACAAATACAACAATGTATGTGGAATGGTGGTACAGCAGAATGATTATTTAGTTAATGCAGTGAATGTTTTGCTCAAGAAAATGACACAAAAAAGAAGGATTAATAGAAAACAATGTAGCATCCTCCACTGCCTAGGCTATGAGGCGGGGGTCGAAAACACTTACTATAGAATACCTTATTTCGGTCTTATGTCCGACGTGTAGATGGTTGAGATCTGTCGGCATTACCGCTACATTTTTGGAACCAAAAATTAATGGGCAATGTTGGATTCATCATGGAGAATGTGTGGTTTGTCCTTACGACAATGCTGGCATTTATAGTATCAAATGCCGGCCGCGGTGGTCTCGCGGTTCTAGGTGCGCAGTCTGGAACCGTGCGACTGCTACGGTCGCAGGTTCGAATCCTGCCTCGGGCATGGATGTGTGTGATGTCCTTAGGTTAGTTAGGTTTAAGTAGTTCTAAGTTCTAGGGGACTGATGACCACAGCTGTTAAGTCCCATAGTGCTCAGAACCATTTGAACCATTTTATAGTATCAAATGCCCACTGTCTGAGTGTAGATATATGAGGCAGACGGGGAGAAGTTTCCAATCTAGATTCAGGGAACATGGGACCACTCGTTAACCTAAGTCAGCTTTAGAGCATCATTTGGCAAGCAATAAACACAGCTTCCGTAACATTAAAAAAGATTTACAAGTTTTGCATACGCAACCAAAAAGACCGGTCCCCAAACTGCTGCAGGCGCTGGAAATGATGAAGCGCGAGTTAGAACATCCAGACAGTGCTCTCAATGAGTAAACTGAACTGTAACGCAAAGGGATGCTCAACAGCTATCCACAGTGTTTCCATCGGGCTCCAATTATGTAATTATTTACATATAGTTATCTCAGCATAGGTGTTACACGTTGTATTCCGCCGGCAATTTTGGAGGTTGCATGTGGTGTCAACTGGGATTAGACCCATACTTTTTTGAGAGCTACTTTTATATCATTTCCTCTTTTTATTGGCTACGTACCTAATATTTAGGTCTGTTGGCAAGGATATAAAGCGTGCTTCAGACGGTGGATACTAGTCGTACTGACTTCAGTGTCATTTTATATTTTGTGCTCCATAATTATGCAAATTCCGCTCAATTTTTTTTCCATGTCTTTTCTATTGAGATTGTCAGACCATATATCCTTGTTGATATTTCTGGGCACCTTCATGAGAATCTACATACAATTTTGTTATTGTACAACTAGTATGCAACAGAACGAAACGTTTAACCTACAAAATAAACAGAAGGAATTGCATTACAAGTTGTGGCTCAAGATCGTGCGGAAGAGCCACTTTCAATCGGTGGCGAAAAAGAAAAGGCAGGCACGTCTAAACGTTTACTCTAGAGGATTCCGAAATATTGTGCAAACAGCTCAGCAAATGGGACTTGTGGCAGGATAATGGATCCATTAAGGGCTATCAGCTGCTCCCCCTAATGGCCGGCGATTCTTTGATGACTGTTGGTGGCGGGATACGGTCAACAAGAGCTGCTGGCGTCCAGAGCTCCTTACGGGCGAGTGCAGACATCCTGCCATAAACAACACGACGTGCCCGCTCCTAGAGAGCAGCGTCTTCTGACAGCAGCGCTATTTTTACCGAGTGAGGGCGGACGGCTAACCAGCACTCTGCGGGAAAGACAGATACGACAACAATCCTCCGCTGGCTGGTTTGCACTCGGCCCGAACAAGTCGCGGTTTACTTAACAATCGATGCCAGCATTCTAGCTCGAAAGAAGAGTCCACAAAAACAAACAGAATTTCTTCTGTAGTGCACGCAGGTTTCATTATTAAAGCGAAGTTATTCTTTGTCAAAATGGTGTACCACCCGACTACAAAAAAAGGGGGTTAATTGTGAAGTAGCGCATACAGTCAATTCGTTTCTTGAAAGTAAGAGAGTTTAATATTACCACTGCTGTTTCCCCTCTTTCTGCTCGGTACTCCATCATAATACTGGACAGTCACCAGAGAGGCACACTCACCAGAGATCTTTCGAAATTAGCACCTTGGACTCTACTAAATGTTAGTGATGTTTTTCTGGCTGCAGAATACAATGAAGGCCGTCAACCTCAAGTCTAAACGTTAAATTACTACACTGAACATTCCGGACTACGCCTCAATATAAACAAGATTGAATACCTATCATCAAGATGAGTAGTATAAATCTGCCGAGGACAAATATCTTCAAGTAATTTAGCTTAAAAGTCCTGCAGATAGTTTGCGCGGTCGCTAGATCACATACCACGTCACCAGGGGCGATTCTAGAAGTCGGTCAAGGGGGACGGGGGGGTAGCTAATAGGGGGAGGGGGGAAGGGGGTTTGGAGGAATGGAATATCGCTTAATAAAAGGAGAGTTTTGGCCCTCTACCGACAAGCTGGTAAAATTTAGTGTTACTTAAAGTAGGTTTTGGTAACTGTTTTGGAGTTCAGGGTAAAAAATGTGTTTTAATAAATAATAAAACGTCTATTTTAAGTTAAATGATATTTATTGGTTTAGATAGTAAGCTATTTTCTACTCTTATTCTTTTGTTAAAATGTGTTTGAAATACATTGTAACTAATATTACTACATAATATTAATAAATGATTGAATCTGTTGGAGTAATATATTCGATTATTTCTGAAGTCATATTATCCAGTGTAATATGATACTCCATGGGAGGGGGGGCTATAGCCCCCATACGCCCCCCCCCTCTCCCCTTGCCAACGCCCCTGCACGGCACCAATGCGTGGCGTAAATGACGGACTGTTATTGATGTCCTGTGTGGCAGAAGACACCTTATCGACTCAAGTCGAAAATATACCATTCTGCAATTCACACAGTTGCCTTGAAGGTTGCATAATGTTGGCCCATAACAAAAGAAGCACAGTAACAACTTCGTATGATTGAAACCAGAATACTCCATTACACGTCTCGCCTGACACTTCATCATTACTTGATCAGTGATGTGGAGATAGAGCGCCAACGCTGCAGACCCGGCAGAACTGCAGGATTCTCTGAGGACGAAGCAGAAGAAGAAGAAGAGAAAAAGACGAGTGCAGCTGATCCAAATGAACGGTGATTAGAAGTAAGATCAGTGCACTGCGATGATGGTGCCATTAAGCGACCGGAGAGGTCTCGTGATACGTGTGGTATACATTTCTTTCTATGGGGTCACATGAAGTCGTCTGTGTGACGCAGGAACCAGTCAGACACCTGGTGCGAGTTGGCAGCAGTCCTCCATGCAACCTCAAAAATCATCACTCCTGCAACATTCCGGAAAATTCGCACAGTTTCTTTCAGAAGCAATTATACGTATCCCGAGTGCCCTCTGCCACCACGATATAGGATGGCTGGCGGCAGAAAACTCAGCCCACTCGCACTTGGAGCCTCTTTGCTACGTGACGCTTGCAGCCGCCGCCTAGTTGTGGCTCCAATTTTATCGTTTGTGCTTTACTTCAGAGAGCCTCATCTTTGTTGCTGTTGTATGAGCTGGACACTACTTCTTGCTGCACTATTTGTAATGAGTCTTCATATGCTTGGAGAAATACAAGTTTACATCTCCTGTTTACTGTGTTAACTTGTATACCAATCATTTCCTCTCCTGTCCGGCTTTTCTACGACGACAGTTGCTGCACCACTCTGTAGACCACCGCTCCTTGCCGCTATTTACGAAGTCTTACACAGCATATAGTAAGGTAAATTTAAATGCCGAAGTTAGTTAATTTGTAGTGCTAAGTAAATTTACACGAGGACACTGTGCAATGAGCGGTGCACTCAATGGGAATCTGTGGCATAGGAAACGTTTCGAGTACCCGTCGTCAGGTTCTCTTTGCCATGACGAAGAACTTCCTCTTAGAAATCGGAGCACCACAGTCAACTTTCCTAGTCGTTTCCTCCAATCAGAGCGATAAATGTTACGCCCGAACTGTTCACTATTGCTAAACTGCCACAACAAATAGTCACTTCACTTCCGATTCCTTGTACACCTTTGTTTCTTGATGTGTTTAGATTCCGAATTCTGGGTCCGGAACTTTTATTTCCCATTTCATCAGACATAATGACCGACCAAAACCGACACATGCAGAACAATGGAAACAAAATACACACCTTTCATACTAAGTGCTAGCCAAACTCTACTGGATAATTTAGCACAAGGCGTGATTCGACGTCACATACTAAATTATCATTATTATCACAGGGATCACGAGACCTCCCCGGTCGGATAATGGCACCATCATCGCAGTACACTGATCTTACTTCTAATCACCATTCATTTGGATCAGCTGCACTCGTCTTTTTCTTTTCTTCTTCTGCTTCGTCCTCAGCGAATCCTGCAGTTCTGCCGGGTCTGCAGCGTTGGCGCTGTATCTCCGCAGTCACTGATCAAGTAATGATGGCCGGCCGAAGTGGCCGTGCGGTTAAAGGCGCTGCAGTCTGGAACCGCAAGACCGCTACAGTCGCAGTTTCGAATCCTGCCGCGGGCATGGATGTTTGTGATGTCCTTAGGTTAGTTTTAACTAGTTCTAAGTTCTAGGGGACTAATGACCTCAGCAGTTGAGTCCCATAGTGCTCAGAGCCATTTGAACCAAGTAATGATGAAGTGTCAGGCGAGACGTGTAATGGAGTATTTTGGATTCAAACATACGAAGTTGTTACTGTGCTTCTTTTGTTGTGGGCCAACGTTATGCAACCTTCAAGGCAACTGTGTGAACTGCAGAATGGTATATTTTCGATTTGAGTCGATAAGGTGTCTTCTGCCACACAGGACATCAATAATAGTCCGTCATTTACGCCATGCATTGGTGACGTGCAGGGGCGTTGGCAAGGGGAGATGGGGGGGGGCGTATGGGGGGTTATAGCCCCCCCTCCCATGGAGTATCATATTACACTGGATAATGACTGGAGATCACAGAGATCACTTAGATGTTGGTATATTCCGTTGTCTGTGTAATTCCTCGGATAACTTTATATGGTTTGACGAATGAACATTGGGGTTAACATCGCACTGAAGACGAGGTCATTAGAGATGGAGGCCAGCCTCGGGTGGAGAAAGATGAGGATGGAAATCAGCAGTAGCTTCTTTATAAGAACCATTCTAGAATATAGAGCACGAAAACCTACGTCTGAAGCGCTAGACACTAACAAGAACCGTTGTCCCACGTAATGTGTATTACTCATTGTTCCACCTCTCTCTCTCTCTCTCTCTCTCTCTCTCTCTCTCTCTCTCTCTCTCTCTCTGTGTGTGTGTGTGTGTGTGTGTGTGTGTGTGTGTGTGTGTGTGTGTTTTATACGAAGGTGTTTGCGAAAGCCTACAGCATTTATGCTTCGTATGACACTGCATGCTGCCAAACTTTTGAAGGAAGCAAATCATCGTTGCGACTGAGTTTGGGAAAGAATAAATATAAATGTGCAACGATATGTGGTGCTGTAGGTTCATGGGCACGGTGCACATCTAATATGGGGAAGAGAGTGGCTTCGAATGTCAACAGATGATAAAAAAATTTATTTTTAAGTTTTTATCAAATTGACTTTTGATATTATTTTTATTCAGTTAGCAAATTTAAATGTGATTTGCCACTTTTTTTCTTTGTCGCATCGTTTTCGTAATCGTATTGACCTTTTAATTTGCTCTTATTTATTTCGTCCTATCATTCGCTTTTCTTTTGAAAGCTGCCTGTGTCACGCAGTCGCCTACAACTTGCAACCAATTGCCAAGGACTACTCATTGGCTGGCATCAGTCCGTACAGCCACTAGCGAGTGTTCGTATAGTCTCAAGTAACCAATGAAAGTGAGAAATTACAGTTCGGTTTTAGTTCTGAAGCTGAATTTCTTTTTTCTTCTGTTTTCCCGCCGAGGTCAGCTTCAATCACTGTGAACAAACCGAGCGTGATTACTAGTTCTGCCGCAGGTTCTCGACCGCCATTTTCTCAGATATATTGCACATTACGAGGTTGCGGTTAGGTTAGGACATGAGTGTAACTTCAGGGCTATATAACGTTTCAGTCCTTCGTCACAATTAGCTGAGAAGAGAGAATCTGGCGCACGAGTCATACCTGATGGCAGTCTCTTCCAACATTACATATCACAGCACTACAGCACCTCTAAAGTGACTCACCGCGTATGGGTTCACCTTTAACCAAGTGGCAGCCGATGTGACGAAACTGTAGCGGCAAGTGACAAACGTCAATTAACAAACGCACAAGTTTGCCTCAGCCGCTGTTGTAGTCGGACGAACGTGGCATGTAATGTCGTAACCGCAACAGAGACTGTGAGATGGCTACTTCTTTCAGTTTGTCTACGTATCGTAAGGCGTGAGACTTGAAAGTTACATACCTTATTTCATACCCCAACGGTACACACCCAGCCGTTGGTTGCTTATCAAATATTTTTCTAAGTTCCTATAAAAACCCTAAACGCCTGTAATAGGAACTGTGAAACGACCTATATCAGCAGCAACAAAACAGCATTCTTAAATACATTGTGATCTCGTAAAATATAAAAATTTGGAAATTTGTGGTAAGATCGTATGGACCAAACTGCTCAGGTCATCGGTCCCTAAATTTAAACACTAATTAATCTAACTTCAACTAACTTACGCTAAGGGCAACACACACACACACATGGCCGAGGGAGGACTCAAACCTCCGACGTGGCAAGGGGCCTTAGGACGAGCGGCTACCCCGCGCGACGTAAAATATAAACTAAGTTTATTGGTAACCCTATAAACTGTTTCGAATGAGGTATTATTCCGTTTTGTTTAAAGGTCATTACTTCACGAAGCTTATCATTTATTTCAAATGTACTGGTTTCAATATTCCAAGTAAAATATGCCTAATCTGCCGTTGGAATAAATGTCTAGTACGTCATTTAAGTTTTTCTTAGAAGGAGTAAAATGACCTTATGAAATATTTGTACTCTTTTCCATAATGAGTCTACAATATTTTGCACAAATTTTCTTTTAGCTAAATATTTACTTGTAATATATAATCTTCTCGCGCTCGGTATAAAACATGCATACCTATGAATTCTTTAAAATACTTCATGGCAGAGATTTTGTGGAATTTTAACTCCTACGGCATTCTCGTAACAGCCTCACATGTCCAGTACGAAATATGTGATATATTTCTCATTGTTAGTAGTATTTCCGGAATTTAGGAGAAAAATAAAAACTTTGTATAAGTATTTAATCTGCTTAGATGTTGGTATATTCCGTTGTTTGTGAAATTCCTCGGAGAACTTTATATGGTTTGACGAATGAACAGTGGGGTGAACATCGCACTGAAGACGAGGTCATTAGAGATGGAGGCCAGCCTCGGGTGGAGAAAGATGAGAATGGAAATCAACAGTAGCTTCTTTATAAGAACCATTCTAGAATACAGAGCACGAAAACCTACGTCTGAAGCGCTAGACGATGACAAGAACAGTTGTCCCACGGAATGTGTATTACTCATTGTTCCACCTCTCTCTCTCTCTCTCTCTCTCTCTCTCTCTCTCTCTCTCTCTCTCTCTCTGTGTGTGTGTGTGTGTGTGTGTGTGTGTGTGTGTTACACGAAGGTGTTTGCGAATCGATTTATAAATTTTTTACCATATACTTTTAACCAGATGATGCATATCATTACAAAAGCCTTTAGAATACCATGTGCCCAATAATCAACATAGAAGCAAGTGTTCATGTTGCACACTCTCCTCATTTCGTTTTCTTTAAGTCCCGTTAGCCTTCAGTGATACATGTAACTCAGTGCTGATGCGTAGGTGAAAACAAATCCGTAATTTGCGAATACAGTGTTCACACAACGTGCAGAGCGACATAAAATGGAACGAGCACGTAAGGCCAGTTGCAGAGAAAGCTAATGGTTGACTTCTGCTTATTGGAAGAAATCTAGGACATTGTAGCTCATCTATGAAGAATACCGCTTACAGAACATGCTCGCGTGCATGTTATCACTACCATATCGAATAAAAGAAGGACATCGAAGCAATTAAAACGCGTGCTGCTAAATTTGTTACCGTTACTTTCAGCCAGGGCAACGGCTTTGCCGCATTAGATACACTGGTTCCCGTCACATCACCGAAGTTAAGTGTTGTCGGGCGTGGCCGGCACTTTGATGGATGACCGTCCTGGCCGCCATGCACTGTTCCCGTTTCTCGGGGTTAAAAAAATGGTTCAAATGGCTCTGAGTACTATGGGACTTAACTTCTGAGGTCATCAGTCCCCTAGAACTTAGAACTACTTAAACCTAACTAACTTAAGGACGTCACACACACCCATGCCCGAGGCAGGATTCGAACCTGCGACCGTAGCGGTCACGCGGTTCCAACCTGAAGCGCTTAGAACCGCACGGCCACACTGGCCGGCTTTTCGGGGTTCCCTCAGCCTCGTAATGCCAACTGTGGAGTTACTCCACCGAATAGTAGCGGCTCCACTCAAACAAAACCGTCACAATGACCGGGAGAGCGGTGTGCTGACCACACGCCTCTGCTATCCTTATCCTCAACTGAGGATGATACTGGAGTCGGATGGTCCCGATGGGCCATTTGTGGCCTGAAGACGAAGTGCTATGGCTGTGGGCTGCTTTCGATGAGCACACCGGCATTGCAAAATTTCTACGTGAACTGAAATGGGAATACCAGAAGGGAAGAAGACGTTTTTATTTTGCGGAACACTATTGACAATAGAAAACCGGCATTTGGAGTAGACTGCAGAACGATAATACTGCTGCCACTGTTCTCCTTGCACAAGGAACGCGGAGACAAAATAAGAGAAATGGAAGGTCGTTCGGAAGTATGTAAACACTAGCTTTTTCACTCGATCCAGTTGCGAGTGGAAAAGGAATTGTAATGACATGCACCGGTTCAAAACATTCGAGACTGGATTAATAAGCAATTATTTAAAAAAACAGCTTTAAAACCTCACGTTTGTACGCCGGATTAAAGCATAAAGTAATTCCTCGTAGGCTCATATAGATCACTGACCCCATGCATATAGTTCTGAAAATTTGCGATTATGGATTTTAACAGCTATGGAGATACTAGTAAAATGAAAAATTGGGGCGCATGCCATATATAACACTAATGATGTGAACTATTCATGCATAAATTATGTGTTTTGTGCTCCCAATGTTTTTCCTTTTAAATCTTCCAAATACTTTCACATTTGTTAAAATATCACAACTACAAATCTTCATGACAATGTGTATGGGGCTAGAAATGTGTATGGGGCAAGGAGAATTTATTTTGTATTTTTTTAGTCCAATTTACGTGGTATATTACAAATTGATTTCTACTGAAATAATTTATCTCTGCATTTATGTCTATTTTGTGTAAAATTGTGCAATAGATTTCAAACACTAGGAGTGGAGATTACAACAGAGACATATGTTAAATTTCAGGTATGTTTCAGTTTCTCTTCACGTGAGTCAAACAATATATTATTTCTTCTTCCTACTTCGCGAAAAGACTTTGAAGATAAGAATTACAGAGATTCCATCCCACACGGTAGCTGACCAGCAATCGTTCTTCCTGCGAAGAATCCGTGACTGGAAAGCGAAAAGGGAGAAGTGGTAGTGCTACACGAAGTACCCTCTGCTACACGCACAAAACGAGAGAGCGTGTTGAGGTTGCGTTGTCATACAGTTCTGAGCTATGATGAAGGTTCCAAATCTTTAGTTTATCATCAAGTTAGTTTAAAATCAACTGCAAAATTTATAGCACACACAGACAAGAAAGCGGTTTAATAAAAACGTGTTAAAAACGGAGAAGAGTTAAGGCAGTGGTTTTAATGTTTCAGGTGTTGTACATAGTCATACTAACTTGAGTACAATGTACAGAGCGATCACACAACCATGAGAAAACCTCGCCGCGCGGTCTGAGACGCTGCAGTCATGGACTGTGCGGCTGGTGCCGGCGGAGGTTCGAGTCCTCCCTCAGGCATGGGTGTGTGTGTTTGTCCTTAGGATAATTTAGGTTAAGTAGTGTGTAAGCTTAGGGACTGATGACCTTAGCAGTTAAGTCCAATAAGATTTCACACACATTTGAACAATTTTTCTTTTTTTTGAGAAAACCTCAGAAAAATTCTTATTTCGGATGTTGTTCAATTTGGGCGTCACAAAAAATGGTTCAAATGGCTCTGAGCACTGTGGGACTTGACTTCTGAGGTCATCAGTCCCCTAGAACTTAGAACTACTTAAATGTAACTAACCTAAGGACATCACACACATCCATGCCCGAGGCAGGTTTCGAACGTGCGACTGTAGCGGTCCCGGGGTTCGAGACTGTAGCGCCTAGAACCGCTCGGCCACTCCGGCCGGCTGGGCGTCACATTGACTTGAATATCGGCTAGTGTGGACTCTTCACGTGAATTTCTCCTCTTTGCCATTTTGTGGTAGCTTCGTGCTACCAACATTAAGTCTCGTCGCCCATTATGATTTTTTCCAGAAAAGAACTGCCCGCATTCTACATTTCAAAACACGGAAGGCGGCAAAGTGTCGTTTTTAATCAAATGAAACTATGTGGTTTCAAGTCGGAAGTATCTGTAACGTATATATGCAGATTGAAGCGACTACTCAAAATTTTTGCAATTTGGGGGGGATTGCATGTCTCCTCCTCACTCACCAGGCAGATGCCCTAACCACTACGCCACGCTGACACTGTGGCTTTGCGTAACTGAACACATACTACTCTAGCACGTCTCTCTCCTCAATCTAAATTCCCGTTTATTCCCCCAAACTTGAACAGAGGCTCTGCAGCTCTACTGGAATAGCACCTCAGCATCGAACGAGATGGGGGTTCCTGCCTGAAACAAAATGAGCCGAGAGAATGGGAATTGATATCGAGCAGGGAGACGTGTTACGGTAGTATGCGCAGTTGTGCAAGGCCACTGTGCCAGGGTGACGTAGTGGTGGTGTCTAGTGAGCAGGAGAGACCCAGGTTCGAATCCCTGTCTTCGAACAGATTTTCATTCATCACGTCAGTCTGCATGTTTACGTCATTGCTTTTGTTCGAGAATCAAGGTGCGCAAGAAGAACTTGATTTGGAAATGTAGCTCCATTGCGATTTGGAATACAACACCGTTGAGACACTACGGCCGCACGTCCACTACTTGAAACTGCCAGCCCACAACTGACTGGTAGAATACAAATGTGTTGCTCGCAGTTGGTCGCTCACGCTGCCACCATAGTTACTGCGCTGACGTCGCTTATACGCCAGGAATGAAGTCAGCCTCGGAACATTCTGAACGGACTGTACATTTACAGGATTAGTCTACAAAATAAGTTGGCGGCAACTGACACAAGATCTGTTGCTTGAAATGGCTGCGACTGTAGGGAACGCCTCGGTTCATTTGCGCCCTGACTGGAGTGCAGCGACGCCTCGCTACTTTTGCTCCGCCACGACTGAACCGCACCTCCGCGAGCGTCGCTAAGTGCGTTCTCTGTTAACGGGCCGCATCTCACGCCGCTCTGGAGAACCGAGAGATACCCACTCCTCTAGAGAGCAGAGGCAGCTGCTCGTCTCGTTTGATACCTGAATTAATTAAAATCGCTCTGAGAAATTGCCCTAAGAGACGGCGACGTCGAGACACAGTGCATTCCCCCTCCCCCTCGTTCCTCCCCCACGCAAATTTCACGCAACAAGAACTCCGAGTACAACAGAGCGAGTTGAGAACTTACTTGCAGCACTGTGAAAGGCAGGCCTGATGGAGCCACGTACGTCGGCAACATCCAGAATACCATTGTGCTCCAATACAACGTTTGTATGAAGTTGTGAAGTGTTACAAATTAGGAGACAAGGAAATGAATGCAACGCTCCAGACAAAGGAGTAAGAAAGACGGAGCTTCATGTTCGGTTGACAGGAGAATTGGGTCTTAGGTGCTTTCAGCATCAGTGGTGTAATTCAGAAGTAATACTGCGAGGTGCGGGGGCTAGCAGTGTATTTAACACTAAATTCTTCTAGAACCTTCATATGTAAATAATGCTCTAAACCCCCCCCCCCCCCCCCCCTTTTCTAACTCCGACTTTTGCTGTTGCACATGGATTAAGAAGAAACGCGAACTGACTGTAATCGACCCTGCAAGTGGAGTAGAAAAGAGTTTGGCACCTGCAATAATTTAATTTGATAGAAATTAAATAAATAAAGGAAAGTTTCATTAACGTAGTGAGAAATGAAAGGGTTGCTCTACCGATTAACAGAATGAAAGTTCTGTCCAAAATAACAGTTTGATTTATAATGACTAAACTCAAAATAATAAACAAAACACATGAAACATTTACAATACATCAAATTGGATCAAATTGGATACTCAAATAAATGCTGTGAAGGTGAAGTTGTCCATAAACTAGATTGTGACATTTGTGACACCCAGCCAACCCAACATTAATTGCTGCTACAGTAGTGTTAACTCAGACAATGAACACCCAAGACAGAACAAAGTTAGAAAAGACGAACAGGCACGCTCTGCTGAACTCTGATTATCACCTAGCAAAATTCCCTAATCTGCCGGTGCTGCGGACACACATTACCAAGCTGTCTTCTTAACTGCAAGAACACGATCTGGCGTACCGGAGGCAATGGCTGGTTGCTTCCACGTCCTGTCGTGGTGATGATAATGTCGTGAAACAAATTATCCTGGTCTGGTTGTTCCAGACTAAAGACTTCCTAGCAATACAAATGCGCCTCTGAGGGAGACGAAGAAGGCCCGCCACACAATCACTGACGGTACAGTGATTGATTTTAACAAGCGAAGTCACACAGTAGCTCCAATACAGTCAACTTTAGCCAAAACGGCTCAAGACAGACAACATAGGTCGCTTGTACGCAGAACGCTCAATTGCCAACTGTGCTCGGAAAGTTACGTTGAATTCGAAACTTCAGCAACTTCGTCAAACAGTTACAATTAAATAAAAATATATTAGACAGCCAACGGAAGGCAGGCTGTCCAGAGCAGCGAGAGCTCAGTCTTGTAACCTACTCCGACCGAAAGGCGAGAGCCGACTCCTCAAGAGCATCTGTACAAAACCGAACACAAGACATTCCCGCCCCACGACAGTGGCCATGGTTAAACGTTCCAATCAGCAACTCGAAAACTGGCGGAAAATTTCACTCTATTGCCAAAGCACTACCTTGCCACCAATGCAGATTCTTGGCGCCAATTGCTGCGCCGATTTTGCTACGTCACGGAGTTATGCCCTGAGCAAGCCAATCACAGTTACAATTTTGCAGAAAACGCGGGAATTTGCCCACCAAGTCTGCCTGGGAACATAAGTCTTTCCCACGCCTCGCTGGTAGCCATCCAGAAACGGTTTTCACTAAGTTTCTGCGACGTAATGGAATGTATAGCCCAGCCGCTCCGTCAGGCCCCTGTGGGCGTGTCACCGCCGCTCTTATGATAATGTCGGCGTCTGGAAAGAATCCACTCGACTCCCTTACACCCGTCGGCTTAACCCTTTCAAAATCAGCGGTACCCGCCTGTCACCGGACCACTCGGGTGACTAGAGATGCTTCATGGGAAGTCCGCGTGTGAAGGAATAGCAACTTTTCACCGCATGCAATTAGAGAGGAAAATCGAATTACTCAGGGTAAGATAGAAATATGAGAGGGGACTCATGCCACCTCTCAATATTTCAATTTCAGGAAGGACAGTCAATTTTACTGAAGAACTGCATGACGTGCGGCTATTAAGCTCCATGACCGAATTTTCTCATTTTGAGAAGACTGCAGGAGTGATGTGTTTTACTTGCCAAAAATATGCAACAGCCAGGATCGCATAAATATTCCTTTATGTAAAACAAGAGCTTTCCATAGGCTTTGCAGTCGTCTTCAGATCCTAAAAATCGTTATGTTATGAAACGTCTTCATTTTGCGTCGGATATAACAGCAGGGCGCGAGGTCCAACATAGAATGAACACATTTCGTAACAAAAAGATTTCTTAAGACCTGAAGATGACAGAAAAGTCTGTCAAAACTGACTGTTTTAAATAAAGAAAAATGTATGCGCTCTTGGCTGCTGGAAGTTTTTAGGAAGCTTCGTGTGTTGTTGTTGGTCTGTGGGTCTCTGTAGTTCTGTCACTTTCTTTTGGCCTCTGTGAAGCAACGAATTGAATTGAAAAAACGAACCTTAAGACAAAACATTAACATTCGAATGCTCCACAGCACTGGTATGGAAACGGTGGCCGGTTGGCCGGATCCTCCTTATGATTGCTTTCAAAACGGCAGGCGAAAGAACTTCGTGGAAGAGCGAGCGAAGCATTAGCACTGTATTCCGCTCGGGACGCATTTTCGTCTGTTTCTTTCAGTGCGCGGTTCACACCTCGGGTTTGCAGCGGGACAAACGAGATACGCGAGCCTTGCCGCGAACTAGTTGGCTTCTTCGCCACAATTCGTGAACGCTCGGCTCCGTACAGGTCCGGGACCCACGGGAAATCAGTATTTAATTGAAATGGTGGTCAATAGGGGTCTTAATTGTGTCGTGTTCTATCGTGAACTTCCAAGCATTTAAACACGCAGGCTAGAATTATTAAATTCTTCTCAAATAGTTACTCGCTCCGCGCCGGAGATGGATGCTGGCACTCGTAAGACTTGTAGTATCGCGTGCTATGACATACGCTCCGTGCCCTTTCTTTCTCGTGGGCCTCAGTTTGACGCTCATGAAGCAGGCTATTCAATGTTTTTCTTACTCCGCGCATGCGCTAAGCCATTTCGTCTCCTCTGGATTTCATGAAAAAAAAAAAAACAAGTTTCCATTCTCAGTGCGATCTAATGGCACACACGGTCGTAATTTCGTCTCTGGATCAGCGCTGACAACACATACATGTTATTTACTGCTTAAAGAAAAAACTCAGGCCAATGCGGTCGGTCGGTTATCAAAGGTATTTCTACACAAATATTTAAAAAAATCGGTTATACTGTTTGTGAATATTCATGCACTAAATTTCAAACAATCGAATGACCTGCCTGTTGTCAAAAATCGCGATGGTACTCGGAATTGCTTGTGGACTGAGATTACCTATCTCATTGCCGTATTTTTATTTTCTTTACTTTCTCATGTTATCATTATAAATAATTCGTGTTCGCTGCGGACGTGTTACAATACTGCTACTGTTGGCACTGAAGGTGATTTATGACTCAGCAGCTAGCTGTTGCTATTTTAGACGTTTGTTTTACTACGATGAGAATTCAAGAGCCCTGGAATCCAATATTAAAATATCTACATATATTTACGTACCGTGAACATTGTGTATTTGCTAACGGCGTAGCACAATTTTGCAACGGAAGTGTTTAAGACAACTGTTGTAAAAAGTCACAAGTAAAGAAACTATGTTCACGAGTTGCAAATACACTGATGAGCCAAATCATTATGACCACCTTCTTTATCGATCCTATGTCCATCTTTGGAAAGAAATGCATCACTGATTTTGCGTATCAGGGATGCGACAGTTTGTTGGTAGGTTTTTGGAGGTATGCGGCATTATATATCTACGCACAGGTCATACTCGTATAATTCACATAAACGACGGGCCCCTGATTTACGTATGCCGTGATGGCGCCCGGTAGCGACCCAGATTGGTCCTATAGGATTTACTATATGTGAAATTGGTAGCCTAGACATCAACGTGAATTCACTATAATGTTCCTCAAACCACTGTAGCACCGCTCCAAGACACAGCAATTATACTGCTGAAAAATAACATCGCCTTCGGGGAAGACTTGACACACGAGGGGATGCAGGTGGTTCGCACTTGCCAGCGTGTATTCGATTATTACCACATGTCACATGCAAACGCAGAAGAATGTCTCCCATAGCGTAATACTGCTCCCACCAGCCTGGGTCCACGGCGCGCTGCACGTTCCGAGCCGCCGTTCACATCGATGACGGCGTTTGTGGAGACGACCGGCGACCTACTGTAATGAAAATGTGATCCCCCCGAAGAGCCGACACGTTTCCATTCATCGACGGTTGAATCCCGATAGTGCCGTGCCCACTACATTCGGAATTGACGATTTCGTTGGGTCAACATGTGAGCACGCAGTGGTGCTCTGCTGCGGAGCTCCATGTTGAACAATGTGTGCTCCGAAACACTTGTGTGTGTACCAGAATGGCGCTCTTTCAGCAGAGATGCCACAAAACACCATCTATCCTACTTTACAGAGCATACAAACCTCCGAACCCCACGTTCTGTGAATCCCTTAGCGCCTAGTGGTAGAGATCCTCCAGTCTAATAATAAAAGCGGCAGAATTGCAAGTGGGATGTGACCATTTGCGCATCATGGTCTTATCAAGGAAGCAAGATGTGCGACTAAACACCAATCTTGCTTACTGTTGGCCATAAAAGTAAACTCTTCTTACGAATTTTACCGACTCCATAGAGTCATAGTGATACATGACCATGTGGTCTTAATTTCTTAATGATCTCTGAGGCAAAGGGCAAGAATTCAGAGCTGCAGAAGTTTCCGTTGGATATGTCCTGTAAATTGGAATCAATCTTACTATAGGTAATATCAGTAGACCTTGTATCTCATCATTGTACAAACTAGCAGCAACAGTACTGTTGCATTGCCTCTGTCGGCCTTTAGTACCACTGTATCAGCATCCTCCCAATTTGCATAGTGCAGCTCTTCCTATGAAGGTTAAGCTACCGCATTGAGGAGGAGTTTCAAATGGGCACGAAAAGTTTCCCTCCCTATTTATTCTGTAGCTTCCAAAGGAAGGCGCCGTATGTCTAAACTTACTGAAGGTTATGCTCTAGGTGTAATTTGAAAATTCAATCGTTTACGTAAAACAGGCATCGTCCCATTATCCAATTTTTTAACTGTGAAGTTGGCAACGGAACCTCGTACAGTTGTCCCCTACGCCGAAAACTGCTATGGCAACAGATGATCAAATTTTGAAATCTGTCGACAACTTGCATCGTTATGGACCCAATCCAACTTTGCCGAAGTCACTCCATTAATCGAATCCCATGATACAGGGGCAGATGACCTTCACGCCTGAGATGTAGGCTGTACTGTTCTTCTGAAATGGGATCCAACGTACGTCTAGTACAGCAAATGCTCTTAATGAGTCATATCTCTCTGAAACTTTTCTAATGACGGGACCCGATATTTCTATTAAACGTTTCTACAAAAAAATATGCTTGTCGAAACTTCGGAAATGTGAGGCCATATCATTCCCATAAAAGCGTCGGATGTAAATTTTTAAATGTTCCCCATGAACTGGATGTTCAGATAAATTTACTAATGTTCTACAAAATTACATTTATTTGGCCAATAAACCGGCTTTAGGCTTCTTAGACAAATTTCAAGTGACAACTGAATGTCGAAAACACTGGTAAAATAAAATGCGACTTATGCAGATTTATTTGTACAGAAAATACAACAGTTACGGAAATGACATGTGGATTGCAAAGGAAAAGAATCTCTCATAGTTCCAAGAAGAATCAGCTAAAGTTCAACAAAGGTGTGAAATAAAGTTTCTCTTTGGAGTACGTTTTACGACTGATGAAAAGCAGAATTTAATTCGCAAATGCAATATGATGCCTGTATCACAAAATCTGCAGTATTTTCAATAGGGTCACATTTATATCTTGCTTAACGGTTTGTGAAACTTCGTAATCTATATCATACGGATGGTTTTATCTTAAAACCGGTTCAGCAAAATTTGAATAATTCTCTTTTCATTTCCAGCTTCTCTCATGCTGAAATAACAACTGCCACAGCTCTCATTAAATACCCAGCATATACTTTTCGACAGCGCCTTCGTGTTATTTTATACACACCACTCTGTGCGAACGCTTGAAGTTTGCCTATACTACTGAATACAGATTTTTATATTTTGGTGGTACGGGGTGTTCAGAACGTCTTTCCGCAGTGCCATATGATTGTTAGCCGTGCTTGCCGTATACCGCAGTGAATATACCGAAATGAAACTCAGTGACATACAAGTTATTAATTTATTTAATATTAATTTTTACCCACAAATTTTCAGATTAAATGTTGAAAGTGTCCCCCTGTTGTTGAATACACAATTCAATTCTCTGCAACAGAAGCAGTGAAAGTGGATATTGCAGTCTTCAATTCATCGATGGATTATGGACGATTTTTATATGCAGTTGCTTTCGCTGCACCTCAGAAGAAAATGTAAGGTGGTGTTAGGTCAGGCGATCGTGGAGGCCAAAGTCCCTGTGAAATTATGCGATCACCAAAATGATCAGCAAGCAGTGACATTGAAACGCGAGCTGTATGCGCGGTTGCATCATGTTGTTGAAAATAACCGTTCTCTATTTCACTTAACACAAGTTTTCCTATGGATGGGTACAAAATATCACTGCAGTATCTTTGTGCGTTTATTGTTTCGTTGAAATTGCGATCCAAACGCCTATTTTCACAGAATGGATTTGCAGTACTCCACATACGAGAATTTTGCGATTTCTTGTACCTGGATAAATGAAACCACGCCTCATCTGTGAAGAACGTTTCCATAAGAATATCCCTTCATTTTTGTTGAACGACGTTTTTGAACCATTGACAATAATGTAGTCTCTAGCCATGATCAGTATTTTTCAGTTCTTCCACGACTGTCACTCGTTCCGAGACTTACATCGATTTCCTGGGTGAGTTTTCTTATTGACTCGTTCGGACTCATGGACATTTAGCGGAAATATCGGCTAGTTTATCCTCAGACAAAACGCTAGGACGACCACTTCTCGGTGCATCTGCCACTGAACCCGTACTTCGAAATTTGTAAAACAAATCTCGCACAGTATCGCGATGTGGGATTGTTCTTCGGGAAAACTGAATTAAATATTTGACGAACTGAAACTGTGTATTTACCGACAGCTTTGAGCACTTGTTCGACTAAAAACATACGTTCTTCAATGGTTAGAATTTTAACAGTGACAGAAACAAAAAACAAAAAAAAACGAACAAAGGAACTAAACTTAAACGTTCACGTCAACATGTAACGATACACACCAACGATAATACTGACGCTGGCTGAGACAAACGAAACAGTGGAATGTTGGGAGAGTCGATTCGAAGCGAAGTAACCCAGGCAGGCGAATAATCACACGGCACGCGCGGCTAACAATCATATGGCACTGCGGAGAGACTTTTTGAACACGCCATATTATAAAATATCCAAGTGCGTTCCCGCAGTGGTAACACTGGTTCACGTCAGAAGTTAAGCACTGTCAGACTAGGCTAGCACGTGCCTGGGTCACAGTCTGGGTCTGCCGAGTGCTGTGGGCAAGTCGAGTGCACTCAGCCCTTGTGAGCCCAATTGAGGAGCTACTTTCGTTTTTTTAGGAAGTAGCGGCGCCGGCCACGAAAACTGACAACGGCTGGAAGACCGGTGAACTGATCACATACCCCTTCACATCCGCAACCAATGACGCCTCAGGGCTGAGGATGCACGGCGGTCGGTCGGTATCGTTGGTCCTCCAAGCATGTTCGCACGATGTTTATTTTTTGTTTATTATAAAATGCAGGTCTATAAATACGAAACTTTAACTTTCATGTGAGGTGATCTTAAATTTTGCTAGCACAAGGGGTGCTCCACCAATTTTTGCACCTGTTATTTGGTTCCTGTTGGCCAGCGTATGAAAGTGGTATAACTTCACGTAAGTATTTTATTCGCGGCATATTATCAATCAGGGCGAAGCTATAGCCATTACACGAAGCGATAAGGTTGATGGCCTGCAGTGCTGTTTGCTAGGCACATCAAGTAAGGGAAGAGATATGAGGCGAGGCACCATTGAATGGAAATCTGCATACTTTGTGTGGAGCTTGCAAGTATTATCGTACTTGTAGCTGTGGTTTTTCTGTAAATACTGAATAAGTGTCTCCTTCTGCTAATGTCTGTATTAAGACGCCATATAGAAAAATTATAGGGGAGCTTTCTACGTGAACTGAATTTTTGCATGTTCGGAGTTTCAATATCGTAGCAATGTATCTAACTGTCCAGTGGTACCAGTCCATAAACGGAGCACATCGTACACATACCTCATCCAGTTTCCAGTTTTGCAGCTCAGTGGCTCTTATTGTACGAGAACTTTTTCGAAACTGTCGTGGAAAATTTCAGATAGTTCAGAAGGAATACGAGGGGAACTTCTAGCTGGACCGACAGACTATAATACTTGTTATTAAACAGGAGTGTGTCTTAGACTATTTCTTTGCTAGAAGAAAGGAAGAGAAGGCCGTGATTCGGAGGCTTCACATTCATACTGCGATTTTATGCGACAGGTTACCTGTGAAGAATTTATTGTACTGAGACGCCGAAAAAGACTCAACAGTTATACTATCCAACTACGTTATCTTAATGTGTTAGTAAACTACAATTAGGTCTCTTGATGTAATATGTTAGTGTGTTAGTACAGTCTAAAGCAAAGAAAATCGACGCATCACAAAAGAATTATGCAGTTAACACATAGTGTGTTGTGGGGTGATCACTCTGTTGTATAAATAATTCAAAAGCCAACATCGCTTAAACACTGTTTACTAGATGACCGGTTTCAACACACTAAAGGTGCCATCATCGGATCTGTGAAGATATAACATGACAGGTTTGAGGGAGGGCTTACATGAGTTACACTATATACATTATTATTAGTTCAGCCCCACATACCTGAATGTAGCTTAACATGCATAAATCATTTGTATGTAACGATACATGAGGCACACCAGCTGATATAAAACCATTGTCTAGCTGTGGTCATGTGTCAAATAGTTTTATCTGGTGACTTCGGTTTTATATATCTGATGGAATAGAATGACCATGAGAGCAGTTGTTTTTTAATTTTTTAACTTTTATTTCTGTGACAATGATTTTATATCAGCTGGTCTGCCTCATCTACCGTTATATCCAAATGATTTATGCATGTTAAACTACATTCAGGTATGTGGTTCTTTACTAATAGTAATGTACATAGTGTAACTCATATAAGCCCTCCCTCAAACGTATCATGTTATGTATTCACAGATCCGATGATGGCACATTTAGTGTGTTAAAACCGGTCATCTAGTAAACAGGGTTTAAGTGATCTTGGCTGTTGAATTATTTATAGAAAAGAATTGAGCGAATTCAAGGAAATTGGTAGATGTGATTATCTACCAATTTCCGTTAATTCGGTTAATTCTTCTGTGGTGTGTCGGTTTTCTTTACTTTAGAGAGTACTAGCACATTAACGTATTTCGTCAAGAGACCTAATTGTAGTTTACTAACACATTAACATAAAGTAGCTGGATAGTATAATTGTTACGGCTTTATCGGCGTAGTGCATGTACAAACAAATAAATGATTACAGTTTCAGTAAAATTGATTTATTCAAGAGAAAGAGTTAACAAATTCAGCATTTGACTAACTTGTTGGTCCACCTCTGGCCTTTATGCAAGCCGTTACTTTGCTTGTCATTGACTGAAAGATTTGTTGGATGTCCTCCCGAGGGACATCGTGCCAAATTCTGCCCAATTAGCGTGTTACATCATCTATATCCCTAGCTGGTTCGAGGGTCCTAGCAATAACGCTCCAAACGCAAAGAGATCCGTCCAACTTGCCGGCCAAGTTACGGTTTAGCAAGCGCAAGGGCAAGCAGTAGAAACACTCACTGTGTGCGGGAGGCCACTATCTTGCTGAAACGTAAGGACAGGATGGCTTGCAATGAAGGTAGCAAAACGGGGCGTAGAATATTGTCGGCGTACTGCTGTGCTACAAGGGTCCTGCGGACAACAACCAAAAGTGTACTGCTACAAAAGAAATGGCACCCCTGACCACCAATCGTAGTTGTCGGGCTGTATGGCAGGTGACAATCAGGTTGTTATTCCACCGCTGTCCGAGGTGTCTTCAGACACGCCTTCGCTGGTCGTCAGGCCTCAGTTCGATCCGGCAATCGTCACTGAAGACAGTTCTACTCCATTCAGTAAGTTTTAAGGCCGAAGACGTGTCTGGAGATACCACGAACAGTGGTGAGATACTAACCCGACTGTCGTCCGCCATACGGAGTAACCACCAGGAGTGGTGCCATTTCTTCTCATAGCAGAGCACCGTTGCATCCGCGGCACCGTTACAACGATACGTCGACGACATTCAACGGCCCGTTTTGTTGCCTATATGCAGGCCACCTTGGCCTTACATTTGAGCAAGATTATTCCCACCCACACACTGCGAAAGTCTCTACTGCTTGCCTTCGTGCTTGCCAAACCCAATCTTGGCCGGCAGGGTCGCCGGATCTTTCAAAAGCTGAGAACGTTTGGAGCATTACGGGCAAGGCTTTCCAACCATTTAGGGATGTTCCCGATCTAACGCACAGTTGGGTTGAATTTGGCACAATATCCGTCAGGAAGACATCCAACAACCCCGTCAGTCGATGCTAAGTCGACTCACTGCTTGCATGAGGTCCAGAAGTGGGCCAACACGTTACCGATTTACTCAGTTTATGAAGCTCTTTCGCTTCAATCAATCACCCAGTTTTTATGAAGCTGATTTTTTTCTTGGCCTATATGTTACAAGAAAGTTAGAAAAATTAGAGAAATCTCTCTGTGTTACTAAGCGCCTAAAACAGTGCCTCAATTCCAATTGCATGTTGTGTAGCTACAGGTTTCCGGGGTGATGAAAATTTGATTTACAGTATTTCATATAATTACTGACCAAATTTAAAACTTTAAGAAGCAGTCATGATATATATAATCTTGTATTAAAAGCTTTGACATAATATGAGAGCTTTTAAAGTTAGAAACTACATATAGGTTTTGAGACATCGTCACAGTGTGGAAATAACGCAGGCCTTATTCATTAAGTACTTGAGAATGGGGACCATCAACGATTTCCAACAAACTTTGCATATGATTTAAAACATTTTCGAACTTTTTTTGTTGTTGGCACTCCTGGAAAATGATCAAAGGAAAATTTTCGCTTCTCATGGAGGAAAACCTTTACTACTAACTCTATTCGCAACACATTTTGTGGGCAATATCCATATACCCTACTGAACGTACCAGCAAAATTATATCATTTTATGACGAACAGTTCAGGATTATATGACGTCGTAAACACACGCGTGAAAAATTTGCTTCTGCTAAAAATGGGGAATAGGTTACCCAGATCGCAGTTATGCATTGTTTGATAACGAGATCACTTCGCGACTTCTGTCGAACTTTAAACATAGTTTCAGATTTTTTCTTAACTCAACTGAACGAAAACCCAGTCCCAGTTGCAAATATTTTACTTTTTATTCATTCAATAACTAGTTTCGGGCCGAGATCAATTTTCAAATCAACATAACATAGTGGAAAATGAAATTTCCGAAGATTTCAAAAAGTGTGCAATAAACGTTTACAGAGCATACAGATAACTATTCGTGCTGAAATACCGACAAAGTAAAGACACGTAAGCCGGCCGCTGTGACCGAGCGGTTCTATGCGCTTCAGTCCGGAACCGCGCTGCAGCTACGGTCGCAGGTTCGAATCCTGTCTCGGGCATGGATGTGTGTAATGTCCTTAAGTTAGTTAGGTTTAAGGGTTTAAGTAGTTCTAAGTCTAGGCGACTGATGACCTCAGGTGTTAAGTTCCATAGTGCTTAGAGTCATTTGAACCATTTGAACCATTCGGGTTCGGCAACCGAGTGCAAGTCTTATTTCAGTCGGCTCCACATTGGGTGACTTGCGGCCGATTATGTGGATGAAATGATGATGAGTACAGCACAAAACCCAGTCCACGAGCGGAGAAAATGTCAACCCGGCCAGTAATCGAAAGCGGGCCTAGTGCATAGGAGGCAAGCACGTTACCACACAGCTAAGCAGGCCGATAGTGGGAAGCTGATCTGTCAGGGGAATATCGGTCGCATCCCAAAGAACTGGCGTTGTGACCTTCCCGGCCGACTGCACTGCCTTCGATTTCTTTGATGGTGGTGAATCAAAATGATTTTGCTGATTTGGCTGTTGTTTCGTCTCTGGGATATGATCGATCCAAGATTCGTGTGTGGTCACAAACCGATACAAATAGCTTATTGGTTTCTGAAAACGAATCAAGCATTTTATGGACATTTCCGTTCTGATGCGTTACTGATCCTGCGTTGAGAGTCGCGGCCCTCGTCTAGTAGATAATTTTCTCTTACCCAGTTCCAGTGTTAAAATGTGATGTGCCCGTTCGGATGACGACTGTATTGTTTCACCAATTTCTCGCAATTTCTGTAGGCGATCGTCCATGGTCATTTTATGCAATTCTGCAATAATTTCTGCAATATCTTGGACGACTACTACGCAGATCACATTCTGAGCTGTCCCGACCAAATTTACACTCTTTTGTTGCCTTGGGAAGAGCTGAATGTGAAGGAGCAGATTCCACCAGCGTGTTCTGAAAATCAGCATCAGTTTATTTTGCTTTCTTACCTTTCCTTACGAAGTACTTAATCAGTGATAGAATCCCGATTTTTTTCCATCTTCGCAAAATTATTACGCGGGAACACCAGCAAAGATTTTCACATCACAGATGTTCACCCATAGCACTGAGGCGTCGCGTGTTTATTTATAAAGGATGTCCTATTATTAAGCTGGAACCTGGTTGCGCTAGCGCTGGACATCTGGTGGTGATTCCGTGAATGTTTCAAACTGCCCCTGTACATAACAGCTTTTAACACTCTGTAGCTTGATAGAGCGCAAACTGGCAAAGTAGCTAACTGTTAAGTCTACACAAATCATAAAAATAGATGTACGTATACATGTATGTACGTATGTTAAAATTCTCTTATTAAACCTCTGGACGAATTTGAAGCAGACTTGGTACACATACAGTATATCCGGAAAGAATCGCTACGGTGATGAGAACACCCACATATAAAAGTGGTGGAAGTGAAAAAGCAATGCCGGCCGCTGTGACCGAGCGGTTCTAGGCCCTTCAATCTGGAACCGTGCAACCGCTACGGTCGCAGGTTCGAATCCTGCCTCAGGCATGGATGTGTATGATGTCCTTAGGTTAGTTAGGTTTAAGTAGTTCTAAGTTCTAGGGGACTGATGACCTCCCATAGTGCTCAGAGCCAATTGAAAAAGTAATGTAGCCCATGACACGACAATACCCATACCTCAGTCATCTAACATTTGATAAAGAGTGCACTTCCTGACTTGCAACCAACCTTACACATAATTTCAAACCTTTATGAAGCCTTTTCTCGCCGACGGTCCCCACAAAGTGATGAAAGAAAAAAAAAGTTGACCGCTTGCTACATTTTCGCTGTTTATGCGTTAAAACTGCCACACCAAGCACGACATTTTAATTTATTACTTTTTTAACTACGAACTGTGTACGTGACACATTTTTCAAACAGTACTCACATATACTACCGAATTTACCGGAAAAATTACAACATTGTATGACAATTAGTTCAGGAGAAATGGCATTATAAACAATGAGAGGCGTGAAAAATTACCGCGTCATGGAAGACGGTTAAATTTATTACTTCGTTATTAATAAACATGTTTGCAGTACTTTTCACACGCAGGATCTACATCCGACGCTAAATGTTCCTACAAAAATACACGTAAGTGCCAAAGAAACTGGCATACTAAAACGTATTCAAATACAGAGATATGTAAATATACAAAACATGGCGCTGCGGTCGGCAATACCTCTATAACACAAAAAGTGTCAGACGCAGTTTTTAGATCGGTTACTGCTTCTACAGTGGCAGATAATCGACATTTAAGTGAATTTGAACATGGTGTTATAGTCGGCGCACGAACGGCTGGACACAGCATCTCCGAGGTAATGATGAAGTGGGGACTTTCCCGTACGGACCATTTCACGAGCGTGCCGTGAATATCGGGAATCCGGTAAAACATCAAATCTCCGACATCGTTCTGGCCGGAAAAAGCTCCTGCAAGAATGAGACCAACGACGACTTAAGAAAATCGTTCAACTTGACAGCAGTGTAACGCTTCCGCAGATTGCTGCAGATTTCCTTGCTGGACCATCAAAAAGTGTCAGTATGTGAACGATTCAACCAAACATCATCGATATGGGCTTTCGGACCCGAAGGCCCAACCGTGTACCCTTGGTGACTGCACCACACAAAGCTTTATACCGACATTGGACTGTTGATTTCTGGAAAAATGTTGCCTGGTCGGACGAATCTCGTTTCAAATTGTGTCTAGCGGATGGAGGTGCACGGGTACTGAGACATCCTCATGAACCCATGGACTCTGCAGCAGGGGACTGTCAAGCTGGTGGGGGCTATGTAATGGTGTGGTGTGTGTGCAGTTGGAGTGATATGGGACCCCTGATACGTCTAGATACTGCTCTGATAGGTGACAGGTACGTAAGCATCCTGACTGATCACCTCATCCATTCATGTCCACTGTACATTCGGACGGACTTCGGCAATTCCAGCAGTACAATGCAACCAGTACATGCAACACCCCACACATCCAGAATTTTACAGAGTGGCTCCAGGAACACTCTTCTGCGTTTAAACACTTCCGCTGGCCGTCGGACCTCCCAGACATGATCATTATTGAGCATATCTGGGATGCTTTTTAACGTGCTGTTCAGAACAGATCGCTACTCTCTCGTATTCTTTCGGATTTATGGACAGCCCTGCAGAATTCATGGTGTCAATTCCCTCCATCACTACTTCAGACATTAGTCGAGTACATGCCACGTCGTGTTGCGGCACGTCTTCGTGCTCGCGGAGGCCCTACATGATATTAGACAGGTGTACCAATTTTTGTGGTTCTTCGGTGTACATAATTGTAAGTCACATCGTTCAGGAGATATGACGTCAGATACTGAGATGCGGGAAAAACTACCGCATCATGCATGGCGTTTTAATTCATTACTTCTTGTCTAATAGCTCAGTTCGCTACACATTTCACAGGCGGTATACGCACATGCTGCTGAATGTACATGCAAAAATATATCATTGTACAACACATAGTTCAGGAGACATGACTTCATGACCACTGAGATACGTGAGATATTGCGGTATCATGCGTGATGTTTCAATTTATTACCTCCTTATAACTAACTCTTTCGCAGACCGCACATATACCACTGGATGTACCTTCAAACTTATGTCATTATACAGCATACAGTTTTGGAGAAACGACGTCATAAACATTGAGATATGTGAAAATGAAACTGAGGCAAAAATTCCCTGGAGTTACAGGTGAAGCATGCGGAAAAATACGCGTGAATTATTTTAAATATCCGTGAAATATGTCTGAAATGTGCGTATGAGGGTAAAACCACGGTTTAACAGCTCATCCTAAGCCCCTGTAACGATTTCAGTCAAATTTGGTACACACCTCAGTTACAATCTAGAAAAAAATGACGCAGGGTAAGAACCACCAGCTTCCTATGTGGGTGCGTGTGATAAAGTGGAGGAGGAGCTAGGAGGAGGTGGACAGAGATAGCGGAGGGGAAACGAACAAAGAGAGCGTAGAGGAGGAGATGGACAGAGAACGGAAAGAGGAGGAGATGAACAGGGAGTGGAGGATGTAATGGTTCTTTATTTACGTGGCCATTATGGCACTCCAACCCAGTTCTCGATACCTGTAATATTGTACTAGTTTTCTGCGAAGTAACAGACATATTTTTGTGACAATATTCCCATTTGGTTTTATTAATGTATAGGTACTCCGATGTATCGATATATCGCAGTGATATGGTTCTTGTGTGTATTCATTTCTGTGAGACTGTCATAATCTTTGACTTACTTATAACCGTTTTGGCGCGAATGCGCACAGAGCAATCTTTGTTTCACTTTGCAGAAGTTAAGGTGTTATTTCGCTTTGTAAAAGAACAGTCAAGTCTTGTGTTTGAATATATGAAGATTGATGCAAGACTGTTTTCTTGATGATGCGACAATTAAGAAGTATATGTGAATTTACAAGAAGTTTAATAAAAATGTGGATCGTGAACACCAAGTCAAAAATTATTTCTACCATACCTTTGTTCTCATCTGGGATTGTTTGATAATTAAGAATTTCCTGAAAAACGCATTTGTTAGATCTTCAAATATTGCTAAAATACAGATCTGGACCTTCTAGCAGTCAAAGTGGAATCAACCTAGAATCAACAAGACGAGCCACAACAACTTCGACGAAATCTACGTGGGAATCCATTCAAGGTAAGTGCCAAAATTAATGACTTTTTTTACAATGACTTCATTATTTCCATTCTTACGATACCATCCACAGTCAATACCTTTGTTGTTGCCCAATAAAGCGAACATATGCTGCGTGAGCAACATTATTAATCTGATTTCTAACCTACTTTGCAACTGGTGGTGGAGCTGGACACAAAGGGGGCAGTATAGAGGTGAATAGATAGAGTGGGGGAGATGGAGATGGGTGGAGAGAGAGAGAGTGAAGAGGAAGATGGACTAATAGAAACTGGAATAAACACACATCCTAGCAACACCAGGTACCCAGCTAGTTATGAAATAAAATGTTTGTTTCTAAATAGATTAACAGCCGTCGCAAGAGAAGAACTTCCCCGAAGAAACGTACAGCGATTGTGGTCCTGCGTGTGAAAAGAATACTTATTGCGTCAGATGTTTTCAGGCGCATTCATTGCAAAATATTGCCCCGGCCTACGTGAGGGAGGACAGCGAGGTGCTGGCTTTCGTAGTGGCAGTGGCTGTGGTCGGGGCGGGGACCGTGAGAACTGCCCGCTGGCTCTGTCTCTGCCGCTGCCGTCGTGACCCCGGCACACTGACACTGTACACCTCGTGTCAGCTCACAGTAGCCTGCCCCGAGCCCCACCGCGACTGACACAGTTGCCCTCTCCAGCCGAATACAACGCAGGGGCCTTCTAGGAACTCTGTGCGCAGCTGTGGCGAAACATGTTTTTCTAAACGATGTCTGATGAAGTACCCGCAGTCTATGGGTAGCGTCTTTAATTCATAATCGAAACGTCTTTGGTCCCGGCTTCGATCCACGCCACTGCCTAAATTTTGATACATAATGTGCATTGGCGGCCGAAGACTTCCGGCATAAGAAGTCAGTCTCATTCTGCCAACGCCCTTGTCAAAGAGGGCGGAGGAGCGGATAGAGGTTCAGGGCACTCTCTTGTCCTAGGGGAGGGAAATTGCCCCTAAAGGCGGAAGAATTAGCAATGATCAACGACATGAGAATGCAGAAGGCAATGGAAACCATAGCATTAAAGACACGTAACGTGTATCCACAGGACATGTGGCCTGTAATTGAAGAAGTGTCATGTTGATCTCTCCATAGGCAAAAGATTCCGGAATAGTCCCCCCATTCGGATCTCCGGGAGGGGACTGCTAAGGGGGAGGTTACCATGAGAAAAAGATTGACTAATCTACGAAAGGATATCGTTCTACGAGTCGGGGCGTGGAATGTCAGAAGCTTGAACGTGGTAGGGAAACTAGAAAATCTGAAAAGGGAAATGCATATGCTCAATCTAGATATAGTAGGGGTCAGTGAAGTGAAGTGGAAGGAAGACAAGCATTTCTGGTCATATGAGTATCGGGTAATATCAACAGCAGCAGAAAATGGTATAACAGGTGTAGGATTCGTTATGAATAGGAAGGTAGGGCAGAGGGTGTGTTACTGTGAACAGTTCAGTGACTGGGTTGTTCTAATCGCAATCGACAGCAGACCAACACCGACAACGATAGTTCAGGTATACATGCCGACGTCGCACAGCTGAAGATGAACAGATAGAGAAAGTGTATAAGGATATTGAAAGGGTAATGCAGTATGCAAAGGGGGACGAAAATCTAATAGTCATGGGCGACTGGAATGCAGTTGTAGGGGAAGGAGTAGAAGAAAAGGTTACAGGAGAATATGAGCTTGGGACAAGGAATGAAAGAGGAGAAAGACTAATAGAGTTCTGTAACACGTTTCAGCTAGTAATAGCGAATACCATGTTCAAGAATCACAAGAGGAGGAGGTATACTTGGAAAAGGCCGGGAGATACGGGAAGATTTCAATTAGATTACATCATGGTCAGACAGAGATTCCGAAATCAGATACTGGATTGTAAGGCGTACCCAGGAGCAGATATAGACTCAGATCACAATATAGTAGTGATGAAGAGTAGGCTGAAGTTCAAGACATTAATCAGGAAGAATCAATACGCAAAGAAGTGGGATACGGAATTACTAAGGAATGACGAGATACGTTTGAAGTTGTCTAACGCTATAGATACAGCAATAAGGAATAGCGCAGTAGGCAGTACAGTTGAAGAGGAATGGACATCTCTAAAACGTTCCATCACAGAAGTTGGGAAGGAAAACATAGGTACAAAGAAGGTAGCTGCGAAGAAACCATGGGTAACAGAAGAAATACTTCAGTTGATTGATGGAAGGAGGAACTACAAACACGTTCCGGGAAAATCAGGAATACAGAAGTACAAGTCGCTGAGGAATGAAATGAATAGGAAGTGCAGGGAAGATAAGAAGAAATGGCTGCAGGAAAAATGTGAAGACATCGAAAAAGATATTATTGTCGGAAGAATAAACTCAGCATACAGGAAAGTCAAAACAACCTCTGGTGACATTAAAAGCAACGGTGGTAACATTAAGAGTGCAACGGGAATTTCACTGTTAAATGCGGAGGAGAGAGCAGATAGGTGGAAAGAATACATTGAAAGCCTCTATGAGGGTGAAGATTTGTCTGATGTGATAGAAGAAGTAACAGGAGTCGATATAGAAGACATAGGGGATGCAGTATTAGAATCGGAATTTAAAAGAGGTTTGGAGGACTTACGGTCAAATAAGGCAGATGGGATAGATAACATTCCATCAAAATTTCTGAAATCATTGGGGGAAGTGGCAACAAAACGACTATTCAGGTTGGTGTGTAGAATATATGAGACTGGCGACATACCATCTGACTTTCGGAAAAGCATCATCCGCACAATTCTGAAGACGACAAGAGCTGACAAGTGCGAGAATTATCGCACAATCACCTTAACAGCTCATGCATCGAAGCTGCTTACAAGAATAATATACAGAAGAATGGTAAGGAAATTGAGAATGCGCTAGGTGACGATCAGTTTGGCTTTAGGAAAAGTAAAGGGACGAGAGAGGCAATTCTGACGTTACGGCTAATAATGGAAGCAAGGCTAAAGAAAAATCAAGACACTTTCATAGGATTTGTCGACCTGGAAAAAGCGGTCGACAATGTAAAATGGTGCAAGCTGTTAGAGATTCTGAAAAAAGTAGGGGTAAGCTATAGGGAGAGACGGGTCATATACAATATGTACAACAACCAAGAGGGAATAATATGAGTGGACGATCAAGAACGAAGTGCTCGTATTAAAAAGGGTGTAAGACAAGGCTGTAGCCTTTCGCCCCTACTCTTCAATCTGTACATCGAGGAAGCAATGATGGAAATAAAAGAAATGTTCAGGAGTGGAATTAAAATACAAGGTGAAAGGATATCAATGATACGATTCGCTGATGACATTGCTATCCTGAGTGAAACTGAAGAAGAATTAAATGATCTGCTGAACGGAATGAACAGTCTAATGAGCACACAGTATGGTTTGAGAGTAAATCGGAGAAAGACGAAGGTAATGAGAAGTAGTAAATATGAGAACAGCGAGAAACTTAACATCAGGATTGATGGTCACGAAGTCAATGAAGTTAAGGAATTCTGCTACCTAGGCAGTAAAATAACCTATGACGGACGGAGCAAGGAGGACATCAAAAGCAGACTCGCTATGGCAAAAAAGGCATTTCTGGCCAAGAGAAGTCTACTAATATCAAATACCGGCCTTAATTTGAGGAAGAAATTTCTGAGGATGTACGTCTGGAGTACAGCATTGTATGGTAGTGAAACATGGACTGTGGGAAAACCGGAACAGAAGAGAACCGAAGCATTTGAGATGTCGTGCTATAGACGAATGTTGAAAATTAAGTGGACTGATAAGGTAAGGAGTGAGGAGGTTCTACGCAGAATCGGAGAGGAATGGAATATGTGGAAAACACTGATAAGGAGAAGGGACAGGATAATAGGACATCTGCTAAGACATGAGGGAGTGACTACGATGGTACTAGAGGGAGCTGTAGAGGGAAAAAACTGTAGAGGAAGACAGAGATTGGAATACGCCAAACAAATAATTGAGGACGTAGGTTGCAAGTGCTACTCTGAGATGAAGAGGTTGAAGAGGTAAGCACAGGAAAGAAATTCGTGGCGGGCCTCATCAAACCAGTCAGTAGACTGATGACCAAAAAAAAAAAAAAAAAAAGATATGAACTTAACTTCAAAACAAGTCACCATTTAAATAAAAACAAACTTCTGTGCAACTTTGACGAGTTAAGTTGTTTGGAGGAGGAGACCAGATAGCGAGGTCATCGGTCTCATCGGATTAGGGAAGGAATGGAAAGGAAGTCGGCCGTGCCCTTTCAAAGGAACCATCCCGGCATTTGCCTGGCGCGATTTAGGGAAATCACGGAAAACCTAAATCAGGATGGCCGGACGCGGGATTGAACCGTCGTCCTCCCGAATGCGAGCAACTTTGACAGTTTTGTAAAGATACAATACTGTTAATTTTATTTTTCATAAAAATAATTTCTGGGTCTTCCTGTGTTTCCTTAAGACCATCCAACGACGATACTATTGTGCGCACAACACTGTCATATGCGAACCATCACACAATGTTGCACTAGTCCGCCTAATAAATCGTTTACACAGCTGAGAATCATTAATGATCCTGTTACGCTTCCTTGGGGACACCCGGCGTTAATTTCGTTCTTGTGCAACATTCGCCGTCCAGTAAAACGTACTATGTTCTCTTACTCAAACATTCCTTGAACCAGTAGGATATTTGCAAATGATTGTATCTTGGCTATATGGCGCAGTGTCTAAAGCTTTTCAGAAATCTAGGCAGAACGAGCCTTTTCACAGGTATGTGTTGTTAGCAAGAAGTCGACTACGAATAAAGAAATTTGGGATGATTTGTACTTGAAATATCCTTTATTGCTGGCTCTGTACTAGACCCTTCTTATTTAATAAGTAAGCTGGTTTTAGCGCTGTAAGTAGCGATGACGTTTGGGAGGACACGCAGGCAAGCGGCTATAATACCTTCTGTGGTCCCTCCCGCTCTCGGTATTAGTTCCAGTAGCGTCCCCTCTCTGCCGTATATATGTACACAAGAGTCTCATTGTGGTTCGAGCGGACGTCTGTTGACCGGATTTTCTGGGCTTACACGATGTGCGGCAGGATGGCACTTCGTCGTACATGGAAAGGTACTTTTGAGGTTCACAAATTGGAATTCTACGGTTATTATGCCTTCATTTTAATTTCTTAAGCCCATGCCACATATCTCGTCGTTCGATGTTGGTTCATGGTTTGCATAAGGCTGGCAATGTGTGCCTATTAGCTGTTACATCCGTGCTATGTCAGTTAGGCCCCGCTTACACTTGTGACAGTGGTTGACTCAGAGCCTCTTTTCATGCCTCAACCGCAGGGGAATTCGCGTGATACGTGATAAATTTGTTGGATTTTATACATGACTGATACGACTCAGTCGTACCCAATCAAGGCGTAACCTGAATTTCATATTTGTATTGCTCCTTTTAATGTTAATAGATTTTGTGAAATATCCGTCTTAGTATTACTTGTTTTTTGTAGCTCCTGAAGATGGGATTTATTTCCTGAAACCCGACTCATGCGTACAATTCTATCCAAATAAAGGATTTGGCGTATATAACTCTAGCGGATTTGTTCATCATGAAACATTTTAGCAACGCTTGTGGATATCCTGTAAAGAGTATATTATTAAATAATTCGGATTTAAAACGAGTGGTTCTTTCCCATAATATACGCTGATAGTTAACCTTTTTTTCCTCTAGGAATGCCATAGTATTTGAGTAACGTCTACGATCCTACTACAGAGAGACGTCAGCGATTTTTAGCTCTAAATCTGTAAATCCGATGTATTACTCTTTTTACGAAGAGGAGAGACCTGCGCTCTTCTCCAGTCGCAGGGGACTGTCCGCTGCGGAAGCGATTCTCGATAAAAAGCTAAAGCAGCGGATTTTGCAGCGTATTCGATGTAAAATCTGAGTGGGGTTACGATAGAGCCTGAGAACTTGTTCTCTTTAAGCAGCCCTAACTGTTTTTCAATTCCCATGGTGATAATATCGATATCTCTCATTTGTGGGTGTGTGTGTCTCTCTCTCTTTCCATATCGTTGGAAGAAAGAAAGTGTTTCAATTCACGTCTGTGACGATAGGTTTCGACAGATGGTTGAGGGATCCGCATTTAGGAACTAGAAGGCAGAAAAAAGGTATTATTTCGACTTTTAGGCACGTAACTCAATAAGTATCTGTAATTTTGCTCTAATTGCACAGGTCTGCAAAATAAATTATACGTTTTAGAATGCGCTGATTTCAGAAGTGATGCCCATTGTTTCTATCACATAAGGTTTTTTTTGCAAATGCAAACACAAGAAATTGGGAAAAGCACTCGTTTATTCAAAATTATCAAACATAATATTTTTTTACAACCAATGAAACATTGTTTTGAGACATATAGTAACAATATTATACTTGTTCATATTTTTTTATAAAACCTTTTCTTCTTTTCCTTGATACTTCGCCTAGTATTCTTCTGATTTTCATCTTTAGTTTCCCGCTTAAGCAGCATAGTGACATCCCATCTTCCTTGGTACCGTCTCTCGATATCCCTTTACCTCAACTGAACAGAAGTAGCAATCAGTGGTATGGTTTTTCTGCTGACGCCATATCATAGGAATTCCAAATCGAAATGCATTTGTCTTACTCTTAAACCAAAAACGAAAATCTTCTTATCATCTGCACACCTTGTGTGGGGCCCATGGTTTATATTGATCACCATGTTTTAATTTAAAGTAAGAAAAATAAACTTTCCCCACAAAATCACTTATGTTTCACTGTTGACTTTCAATAGTGTATTCACCGCAGACATAACAAAACTGTTTGAAGAAATAACACAACCTCTTGTAGCCACGACTAGAGAGAAACAACAGCACTGTTCACTTGAATAGCAATATGTCTACTGAGATTTTGTCTTCATATCATGCGAGATACAAATCGTCATTTGACTTGTCGCAAAACGATAAAACTGAACAATAAGATTGTTTGCAATTTCTTATGGCGCCCAGGAGTTCACGGTACGTAAAACCTGCAAGTTGTAACAAAGAATAGTTGACGTTGTAAATTTTTTGAATTTAAGTTTATTTTATCAATTGTAATTGATATAATTTTAATAATTGTCTAATTAAAAACACATAGGATTATTACTAATGAACATAAATACTGCAATATACATAAAATCTATGTGATAGAATTTTTTGAATATTTTTCCTGTTTTTTGGGAGGTCAAAATCTATATGAAAATGTTAAAAAATCCTATGCCGTTTTTTAGTCGCAGACTTGTGTTGTCTTTAGATTGCCTCTACATGTTTGTCTGCTACCAGCCGCTAGATGGCACCGTTGTCTTTGCCTATGGCTGGCTGCAGCGTCGTGAGACAAGTTCTGTTTTGCGCTGGTGCGAAGTAAAGATGGCCGCATCATTCTCTGTTTGAACCTTAGAAGAACAGTGTCCGCTAAATAGTTGTTTGTGGTCTAAAGGTATCCTAGGAGCGGAAGACTTTCAGCACAATTTTGTCCCAGCGAAATGTTTTTAAGCGGATGGCAGAACGACCGTGAAGGATGAGCGGGGCTTCCTGCAACACTCACAACCGACGGCAGTATTGACCAAGTCCTTGCCTTGATTGTGAATATCAGATCAGTGACTGCTGATGGTGTGGCAGGCTATATGCTGATTTAATCCACCTAATGGTGATTGAACAGGTCAAGGATTTCGACGATTCATTTCCGACGTATATACAGAGGGGTCCCAAAAAATATATATCCATTGTTTAAAAGTCCATAACTGGCAAATTAATTGACAGAGTTGCCTCATCTTTGGTAGTGTAATACACTCCTGGAAATGGAAAAAAGAACACATTGACACCGGTGTGTCAGACCCACCATACTTGCTCCGGACACTGCGAGAGGGCTGTACAAGCAATGATCACACGCACGGCACAGCGGACACACCAGCAACCGCGGTGTTGGCCGTCGAATGGCGCTAGCTGCGCAGCATTTGTGCACCGCCGCCGTCAGTGTCAGCCAGTTTGCCGTGGCATACGGAGCTCCATCGCAGTCTTTAACACTGGTAGCATGCCGCGACAGCGTGGACGTGAACCGTATGTGCAGTTGACCGATTTTGAGTGAGGGCGTATAGTGGGCATGCGGGAGGCCGGGTGGACGTACCGCCGAATTGCTCAACACGTGGGGCGTGAGGTCTCCACAGTACATCGATGTTGTCGTCAGTGGTCAGCGGAAGGTGCACGTGCCCGTCGACCTGGGACCGGACCGCAGCGACGCACGGATGCACGCCAAGACCGTAGGATTCTACGCAGTGCCGTAGGGGACCGCACCGCCACTTCCCAGCAAATTAGGGACACTGTTGCTCCTGGGGTATCGGCGAGGACCATTCGCAACCGTCTCCATGAAGCTGGGCTACGGTCCCGCACACCGTTAGGCCGTCTTCCGCTCACGCCCCAACATCGTGCAGCCCGCCTCCAGTGGTGTCGCGACAGGCGTGAATGGAGGGACGAATGGAGACGTGTCGTCTTCAGCGATGAGAGTCGCTTCTGCCTTGGTGCCAATGATGGTCGTATGCGTGTTTGGCGCCGTGCAGGTGAGCGCCACAATCAGGACTCCATACGACCGAGGCACACAGGGCCAACACCCGGCATCATGGTGTGGGGAGTGATCTCCTACACTGGCCGTACACCACTGGTGATCGTCGAGGGGACACTGAATAGTGCACGGTACATCCAAACCGTCATCGAACCCATCGTTCTACCATTCCTAGACCGGCAAGGGAACTTGCTGTTCCAACAGGACAATGCACGTCCGCATGTATCCCGTGCCACCCAACGTGCTCTAGAAGGTGTAAGTCAACTACCCTGGCCAGCAAGATCTCCGGATCTGTCCCCCATTGAGCATGTTTGGGACTGGATAAAGTGTCGTCTCACGCGGTCTGCACGTCCAGCACGAACGCTGGTCCAACTGAGGCGCCAGGTGGAAATGGCATGGCAAGCCGTTCCACAGGACTACATCCAGCATCTCTACGATCGTCTCCATGGGAGAATAGCAGCCTGCATTGCTGCGAAAGGTGGATATACACTGTACTAGTGCCGACATTGTGCATGCTCTGTTGCCTGTGTCTATGTGCCTGTGGTTCTGTCAGCGTGATCATGTGATGTATCTGACCCCAGGAATGTGTCAATAAAGTTTCCCCTTCCTGGGACAATGAATTCACGGTGTTCTTATTTCAATTTCCAGGAGTGTAGTTTGTAGTTCCGGAAATCGCCACACAAGCGTTGTATTGCGTTGTTTTGTTTTGTCAGATGACAGTCTCTAGATAGTCAGTGTTTTGTTCTTAGTTACTTGTAGTTACTCGAGTAAACATGGCTGGCGCAAGGCTTACATTCGATAAAAGGAAGTCAGTTTTGAAGTGGTATTTTAAGTACGAAAACATTAATCAGGTTCAACGGCAATGGCGAAATGAGTATCAAACAGAGCCACCGACACGTTTAACGATTCGTCACATTCGGGAAAAATTTGAAGCCGAAGGCTGTGTTAAAGATCTGGACGACCTGTAACAGTAATGTCCAGCTAATTCCCGTCGTGTGTTACAACAGTACACTCGCTCACAATAGAAGTCTGTGAGACAGTGTGCCCGTGAAACCGGAGTGAGTCGTTCAAGTGTTCGGCGAATTTTGAAGACAGCAAAGTGGAAGTGCTACATCCCACGATTGCTACACGCAATGAACGAGGACGACCCGGATTGTAGAATGGAGTACTGCGAATGGTTTACTAACATGGTGTGCAACGATGAAGAGTTTGCAGAGATGATCGTGTGGTCTGATGTGGCACAGTTCAAACTCGATGGTACAGTAAATCGCCACAATTACATCTACTGGGCCGCCGAATATCCGAACGTCCATGTAGACAAAGCTGTGAAATTGCCAGGAGTAAATGTGTGGTGTGGGTTGTCTTACCGGTGCTTGATTGGGCCATTCTTCTTTGACGGCACGGTTACCGATGAGGTGTACCTTCAGAAGATTCAGACATCCATTTTACCTGCCATCCGAGACTTTTATGAAGACGGAAGAGTTTACTTTCAACAAGGTGGTGCCCAAGCCCACTACCAAAATCGTGTTAGGGCGTATCTCGACGAAAATCTACCAGGAAGATGGATAGGCCGTAGAGGTGCTATGGAGTATCCACCACGTTCCCCAGACCTAACTCATCTGGACTTTTAACTGTGGGGAACACTAAAGGACGTCGTTTATCGACAAAAGACACGCACATTGGATGAACTTTGAGAATCCATCGCACATTCATGTGCAAATATCCAACTGAACACGTTGCAGTCAGTAGTTCGTGCTGCAGTTTGGCGGCTTCGTTTGTGTGTGGATGTTAATCCATTTCGAACACCTACAGTGATATCTTTAATCTTTAAGTTAGACTTTAAGCTACACTTATATATATATATATATATATATATATATATATATATATATATATATATATATATATATATATGAAGGGGTCGGAGAGATATAGTCATAAGCCACAGCGAACTAGTTTTGAGATACAGCGACTTTAAAGTTCCTCGGAGGTCTGAAAATGTTTAATACATGATAGAAACCTTATTTCTACTGCAAACAGTTGCTTAATACTTGCGAAGCATGTTGTTAAATAGTCAACTCTCTGCATGCTATGAAATATTAATTTTAGGATGATTCTAATTAAGATGTAGTCAATGGTGGCTTATGACTATATCTCCCAAAAAATTGTTTAAAACAAAGTATAAATCTGTAAGGATTTATTTTAACTACTCTTACACAGCAAGCAGAATATATCATTTTTACACATTAATATATACATAGCAGGTATCTGAGATGTATAAATTACTTTTTCATTGATACAGTTACATCAAGGAAGTTCCTCTACCTCATCATTGTACACGTTATTTCCAGTACATGACCGAAAGAAATCTTGATTTGCTGCAGGTATGTATGGCATAAGATACAGTACATCATTAATTTTTTTCTGGTTAATTGATAGTGGCTTTCTGTACTTTATTGGCAGCTGATATGGATTTGGTTCAACTAGCCTTCCCTTCTTTTTGACATGAATATCCACTGACATGAAAGCTCCTATGTCTGAATAAGAGTGCTTTACACTTAGCTTGAAGGGATATTCAGACTCAAACTTAAATTGAGTAGCTTCACTGAAATGGTGGGGATCTCCAGACGTGGATTCTGTACGTTTTGAGATCAATGTCTTCAGGCTTTCCAAACTTCTGAAGTCTTCTCTTTCCATTTTAGTTACAATGAAATGTTTTGGACTCGCAGATGTTATTACTTCTGCCCATTCATCTGGAGTGTACACTACTGGACGTCTGTTTCTTGCATACCATTCAATGCGACCAAAATCACGGTCGCAAGGTACCATGGTGTGACCTACCACAGGGAAGTAATACTGGACGGAATCAAATCTTTTGGTAGCAACAAGGGACCTTCCAAAGCAATAATAGTCCAATTCTTTGCCTGACCCTTGCAGTTGTCTGTGATTATGTGGAGATGCTTTGTCTGAGGATTAGTTATCTCCAAGTACTTCAATAAGCAGCTCCCAACCTCATCTGAATCCTGTCCTCCATCTTTCTCGCTCCACAGAAATATATAACCCTTATTTGATCCACTGTCTTGGATTCCATAGTTGTATGTCCATATTTTACTCTTGTAAAATGCTGGAACAACTGTTAGTTTAGGTGTGGGGAACGTTTGCTGCATGTCCATTGCTATCACATGATGCTCTTTCTAATTTTCCTTAGCCAGAGCAGTTAAAGACGCAACTATATTTTGTCCTCTGTCAGCGTTTATGAGATGCAGTTCATATTATTGTTTCTTTTCTGTGACTTCTTCTGCACATAATTCTGGGTTATTTATTGCAATTAGAAATCCATCACATTTTAAACAGGTGACACTTTTTGGTAGTTTGAAGCCTATGTTAAATTCAGACACGAAAATTTCTCTGAATTTACTTTCAGATACTGCAGGAACCTGCTTTTCTTTGCAGTATTCTAAGTATTTATCTCGAAATAAGGAAGCAATTGTGAGATCACAATCCAAATACACTTTATTTGGGTACTGTTGCCTACTGTAATGACTGTTATATTTCGGTATGGCGTTGAGAAATTCTCTAACACTTTGTACAGCTTCATCTTGAAATTTATGTGGGCAGCTTCCATTTTTTTCCCGAAAGAAATAAAGATGAGCTTATATCCTCTTCCTAACAGAAATATTTGTATAGTACTCAGTTTGAGTACATCCCTAACTTATAGCACATAGTAACATATAAACCTCTTCCATCTTCTTTTGGCACTGCAAATCCCTGCTTCATTTGATGTTGCAAATTCCTCACTCACTCTTCGTGCATGTATCTGTGAGCCATGAACCCTTAGGAAAGCTTCCTTGCAGATCATGACTTCTATTCTGCATACCCTCACGTTATATGAAAATGTAACGTCCTTGGATGATATTTTCTTGGAAGTCTTTTTTGGATAGCTTTGAAAGAAATTATGACAAATACAACAAAATGAAATAAATGTACAAAATATTAAACCATTTGTATTTAAATAGTGAACAAACTTCCGCTTTTTCGGTTCCATTTTCGTAAAGCTCATCAGGTAAGTATTCTGGGCATTAAAGTTTCCTATGTCCCAAAATGAATGAAAAATGTTTTCTTCCTCTCCAAGCAGTTTTGTGAAAAAGTACAACCTGAACAGTCTTGTGGGTTTTTAAAGACCAACATTTCGTCGACGTTTTGCTTTATTTTTCTTCCACTGATCAATATTTCCCTTTCTTTTCCATGAAGGCTTTGGTTTTTTGGGTGATTCTTCTTTTATTCTACTTGTTTCAAGCTATAATATAAAGAGCAAAATAAAGAACGTGCGTGAGATATAGTCATAAGCCACACAAAACATTAAATTTCGCTAAAATCACATTAATGTGAAAATATTTTTGACACATCTTTTACTTTTGAAACTACATTGTTGCACCATTAAGCAGTAATATAAATGTGCCCAGCAAGATTCATCATTAACACACAGGATGGCTGTCAAATGCGTTGGCAATGTTGAGAGAAACAAAGTCACAAGCCACAGGAAATTAATCACCAGAAATAAACCGTTTTATATACTTACCAAAACATCATCTGATCTGGAACTGCTGGCCGATGGATGCCAAGATTCATCACTGTCAGGATCCAAAGGGTAAAGCTCTTCACTTCCACTACTGTCTGTGTGAAATATGCGTTGAAGACCTGAAAACCCTTCAGACGTTCATGACCCACCTGCCATTTAGAGCCCTGCAAATATATATATATATATATATATATATATATATATATATATATATATATATATATGTGTGTGTGTGTGTGTGTGTGTGTGTTGTTCACATGCATGTAGTGTAGTGTGTCGTATTACATTATTACACCCATATCAGAGTAATCACAGTGAAACTTCTATACTTCAGATCTTGAACGCTTTTTACCACAAGCACAAAGGGATCACACCTGCGGAGATTATCCCTTCCTAAATTTTTGTAACAGATCGTACAGATAAGGCAGCTTGCTAGGCAGCGAGAATATAACCTAGCTTTACTTTCCTGCCTTGATTCTTAATCACATGATTTTATAACATTGCTTGCTTCCTTATTCACTACCCTCTGTCCCTTCTTGCGATCTGAAAACATCGCGGAGGCATATGGTGCAATTCCAGCGGCCAATGGCTCATCAGTTACTGAAGTATACATTTTTCTTGACAGAAGAAAAATAAAACAAAACTATGCAGATATAAATAACAGAAAAGTATAACGTGCTAACGAAGATAGCTGGAGCGTTTAAATGGCGAAAAACGAAACACTACCCAAAGGCAATAAAATTCAGTACACAGTAACGCAAAATTTATCGTATTGGTAATACTACCACTGCTGATATGCGCCGTTCCGATGTGAGCATATGGCCGTGCTACTTTTCCGCTCCCCGCCCCAAATTTCCCACGGTGCTAGTGAGGCAAGCGCGACGCGCGGCGCGAGAAACTGTGTCTCAACCACAACGCCGCGCGGCCTGGCGCAGGCGCGTGTCGCGTCCCAGTCGCGTCGCGTCGCAGTTTGCGCGGTCCCACTTGAACCTACGATGTTACAAAAACGCGCGCTGCGCTGCGACGCGCCACACGCGCTATACGCGTCTCAATTTACGCCTAGCCTCACGGATCCTGAGGGGACTACGTGTGGCTCGTTGGGAAAGGCTGCGCCGCCGAGAGGCGAAGTGACGCCGACCCAGCCGCTTCTGCCCGCCAGCCTGCCGCAAGGTGTCGATTGGGCATTGCTCTCAATTCGAACGACCCGCTTAGGCCGTTCGCCGCCTCGTCGGCCCATTTTCACCGCCAGACCGAAGTTCGGCGTCAGTCCCGCCTGTACTTCTGATACAGCCGCACGTCTCTCTCGTAGTACACCCCAGCCAGCCATCCATCTTCGCTGGAGTTGCTTCCGCGGTGACGCGATATCGACTTCCTAGTTTGCATCTGTCAACGGTGAAAGCTGCGTCCTTCGATTGAGCCTGGATCTCTGCAAGGTACTAATTCGACATTTATATTAATATGTAGTCGAAAAATTACTCTTTTTACGTACAGAAAACTACTACTCTAGCCACTTAATTGTTTCCTTATATAATGTATAATATCTGTGGTGTCTTTAGGAACTTCTGTTACCGGAATGTAGTGGGAGTGGAGTGCGAAGCCTCACCACGTACTCGTTACGTTAGTTCAAAGTGTTAATTAATTAGAGATATGTCTTTTCCTGTAAACGTCCACCGTCATTACATTTTTAACCAATTTTCTTCAACGGTTTGCAAAAGTTCCTTTTCGGGCTTTTGCTGAATTACGCTAACACCAGTATTAAACTTCTTGTCGTTCAAAAAAAATTCTTTTCTTCGTACTGCGTTTACTGTATTCTCTTACTGCTGCTCGAAAAATATTTTTTACCATATTTTGGAGCCGACGGGTTATTAATTATTTTTGAATTATATAATTTTTTGTACTAGATGTAGAGGCCTTTTTTAATCTTTAATTTTTACTTATTCATCTGATTAGTTTGAAGAGGCTAGCCACAACCTCTGCTCCTTTGCCAAGCTATCCATCTGACTGAATTGCTTACCCCCAACGATCAAAATTTTTACAACCTCGGATTTTCTGCTTACTCTTTACCCTCTGCAGCTCCCTATATGACCGTAGAAGCTATGACCTGGGGTGTTAACACATGTCCTGTGGTCCGGTCTCTTCTAATTTTCAGTGTTTTCCGTACTTTGCCTTTTTCGTAGAATCTGTGGACACTTCCCCATTCCTTACCTTACCAGTTCACTTAATTCCAGCATCTATCTATAGCATCATTTCTTAAATGTTTCGACTCTCTTTTTTTCCGATTTTCCCAAAGTCCATGTTTCACGACTATACAGTGTTGTGTTTCGTACAGAGATTCGCAGAAATTTCTTAGTCAAATTAATGTCTCATACCAGAAGGTTCCTTTTCACGAGGATGCACCTCTTCTGTATGTGCTAGCCTGCTATTTATGTGTACCTTGCCTCGTTCATGACCGAGCGAGGTGGCGCAGTGGTTAGCACACTGGACTCGCATTCTGGAGGACGACGGTTCAATCCCGTCTCCGGCCATCCTGATTTAGGTTTTCCGTGATTTCCCTAAATCACTTCAGGCAAATGCCGGGATGGTTCCTTTGAAAGGGCACGGCCGATTTCCTTCCCCATCCTTCCCTCACCCGAGCTTGCGCTCCGTCTCTAATGACCTCGTTGTCGACGGGACGTTAAACACTAATATCCTCCTCCTCCTCCTCGTACATCGCTTACTATTTTGCTTCCGAGGTAGTAAAATACCTTAACTTCGTTTACTCCGCGACCACCAATTTTGATGTTAAGTTTCTCGCTGATTTCATTTTAGCTACTTCTCTTACTTTTGCCTTTTACCGATTTGCTTCTAATCGATGTTCTTCTATACTTCCACTAACGATAGAACTGTCACCAGCGAATCATGCCGCTAGTATTCTCCCATCCTCAATTTTAACCTCAGTCCTGCTTAACCCTTCTTTTATATCATTTATTGGTTGTTCGATGCATAGACTGAACAGTAGGGGTGAGAGACAATATTCCTGCCTTGTATCTTTTCCAATCTGAGTACTTCGCTCTTGGGTATACATTCTCACTGTTCTCTCTTGGTTCTTGTACATATGATACATTGTATACCTTACTTCTATTTTAGTCTGATAATCAGCAACAAATTGCATTCATTTACACTACCAAAAGCTTTTCCTTTGTGGATAAAACTTGATTTCTCTTAAGTCTTGCTCCTATTACTGTGCGCAATATCAGATCTGCCTCTCTTACGCCTTTACCCTCCAGAAAGCCAAACTGATCGTCATCCAACTGCTTCCCTATTTTCTTGTTCCATTATTTTGTATATTCCTTTTGCCTAACTTGAATGCACCAGTTGTCGCAATACTGACGTTAAATATGTGACTGAATCTAACTGACGGAAGAGTAAGGACCAAAAGTCTTACCAAAGTTATAGTTAAGAAATTGGATAGTTCCTGTATGCCATCACATAATTTAGTTCACTGCAACCATATTCAACCAGCTCCATCACAGACAAAACAGTTTAGGATTATTCCGCTGTGGTTGTTATGAAAATCTCTAAACGGATTGCACAATTCTAAAATGGCTTAGCTGTAAGAATTACTGATCGGCGTCAGTTGTTCGTTGTAAAATTCTTCACACAATGGCATTCATTTGTCTTTATACAGTTACTTTGTGTAGTGATGTGCTACTCCTTGTGAATAAGTGGTAGTTTTGAGGACTCGAATCCTAATTGTTAGTGAACGTGAAGAGTTTTCCCTCTTTCCTCTTTCGTGGTATCTGGGCCACCTGCAGCCGGTCACCTAGCGGAGTCGAACGTTAACGTTCTGTCATAAGCGTACAGCTGAAACGTCTGGATGTCGCCTGGGAGACCGCAGTAAATGGTAAAACGCCGCTTAACGTTTACGGGTTGATAAAGGGACTTCTTAGGAACGCGTTAAACTTTGTCCTTAGCGCGGCTAGAGAGGGAAGTTGCATTTATGTTCTCCATTTACATGCTAGTTTCATTTTAAGATTCCAAGTTGTTATAACCAGGAATAACACAATAACCTCGTCAGTCTGGTTTATTAAATCACAAATCACTTTTTAACAATTATGTTAGCCAAGCGTCTACCCAGGCTCACACTCAGAAGTAATGCATAATTAAAGCTTGGTTATACCAATGTCCAAATGTGCATAGTGAGGTGCACGTCCCGTAATTATTCCCAAGTCCAGTGAAGTTCAGTCTCTCCAAGTGAAGTCGTTAGATTTCCGCCGAGCAGACAGGTAACCTCGAGTGGTGCGGGGAGTCATCCACAAGCAGCTGGAACATGGGTTACTGCACTTCCCGATGAGAACTGTCGTTTGCGGCGGCGGGCGGGTTTATATAAGGCTTGCTAGTTAATGGAGCCGTCGGCTGGGGTCGCTGTTTTCCAGGGAAAACCAATCGCAATGTTTCCTGGCGTAGCCAATTGCTGTGTGCTGACAAACGCACGCGCGCGAAGGCGGCCAGCGATGGTAGCCGCGAGCCGCCCGCAGAAGTGTGGCCAGCGACGTATTTCTCGGCCACGTAAGGGAGCGTGCGTGTGAAGACGGCCAGCGATGGAAGCAGCGGGCCGCCCAGAGAAGTGCGGGAAGCGATGTATTTGGCGGCCGCGTACTGGAGCGTGTTGTTCGGTGTTTGTTAGAAGTAGTGTATACCACACAAGTGTTGAAAACTTAAGTCCTCAAAGGACGTCCGGAGCCTTCTTCAATTATTATAAGGGGGACATATAACTAGCACTACTATTTACTATGTTTTGTGGTCTTCAGTCCGAAGACTGATTTAATGCAGCACTCCATGCTACTACTTACACGGGGTATTAAAAAAAAAAGTGTCAAATACATTTGAGAGATGGTGGTACTCATCGATCAAATATGGGTCCGAAAGTGCTGACTTTCTGCGATAAACACGTGTTTACAGGAGGTGTGGAACGTAGTGTCCGTTCATGACAATGCACCACTCCAGCGCGAGGAATGACGCACCCTTTGAAGTAAACCCGGCTGTTGTTGTACCTCGTAGCACACATTGAAGTTGCTACGTTGTAGAGCCCACACGTCGGTTATTAGCGTGGCGTAGATCAATTCCTTGAAGTGCCCCCATAACCAAAAGTCGAGGAGACTAATGTCTTGATGTGTGGGGAACGAGCAGGCCAACGTGTGCCCACCCCCCCCCCCCTCGCCAACCACCACCGCCCCTACAAATCACCAAACCCAGTGGTTCTGGAATGTCTGCGTCAGATGTTCGCGGACATCGTAACGAAAGCGTGCTGGTGCCCCATCATGCATGAACCACGTTTGCGTTCGTTGCTGCAGTGGCACAGCCTCCATAAAGGTAGACAATACATTAATGAGAAAGTCCAGATATTGCGCCCCCAATTAACCTTTGTGGTATGAGCCAATTAATCTATCGTCATGTACGCATGCCAATACGTTGATTGAGAATCAGTGCTGATGCCCTCTTTCCTGAATTGCTTGCAGATTTACATCTGTCTATAAATACCGGCTATGGAAATTCACAATACCGTCTCTTGTGAAGCATTACTCATCGGTAAATAAGGTCTTGGATGTGAACATTGGATCTGCGGCAAACTTCTGCAATGGCCATCCACAGAAACGCCCTCTGCCATGACGATCCTGTGGCCTTAGGGCCTGAACGCCCTGTAAATCACGTGGGTATTTCAATTGTTCATGAAGTACCCCCCTCCTCCCCCCCCCCCCCCCCCCCCCGACAAAATAGTGAGACCGCCTTCTGCAGCTGCAAATAGTCACACACTGGTCCCAGGAGTTTCTTCCATTCAAAAGTAGTACACGCTCCTCCGTATCAGGCGTCCGGAATCTGCGGGGCTTTCCAGTGTCGGTCCTTCAAGGTGCAAGGGCACCTGTGTCCCTCAGACGCTGGAAAAGCCTGCCGGACAGCTTATCAGAGGGCGCTTGCGCTGTGGATATTTTTCAGCACAGAGGGCACGGCACGGGTTTGCAGGCTATAGAATATCATATCCGCCATTTCAGTTGTCGACTATTAAGGATTCCATTGCTAACAAGTGGTGGAAGAGAGAAAATGTAAATGTACTACACCATTTGTTTGTACAAACTACACAATAACAGGAAACACATACGTGAATCTGCGTTTGAAACAAGTTAAAACATCAAGAACCTGGGGTTGACAATGTAAAGCAGTCCACCTAATGGTAGATAAAGTATTGTGAATAAGACATCATAATACCCTGCCGGCAAATTTGACGGAGCGCCAATGCGACGAGTGTGCTAATAGCCGCAGCCAAAAGTCGTGCTGTCCATTCTACATACAAGTGTTTATCTGGGAAAGTATGCGTTTCCGCACCCATGTTTATTGGACTTACTTGTCTTGTTTCGATGAGTACTATAACCTCTCAGACTGTTCACACTTTTTGAACATCCTCTATTCATTTACAATTAATGAAACGTGCAACATGTTTGGAAACTTTCCTTGGTACATCTTAGCTCCCGTTCATCGACTTTAACTATCTGGGGAAAGTCTTTCTTTATTTACGATGCCGCTCTTGAACATCTCGTATCCACTTATCACATGACCAGGTTACATACTCATTACGAGCTTAGTTCTGAAAATGTAAATTTGATGTTTATATGCTAGAATCTACCACAAAGGCTATCGGGGCCGTTGAAAGGCCACTTTATTATATTGCTGATGCATAACGACGAGAACACTACGTTGTAAGTGCTGGTTGCCGTACTCAGAAAGAACCCCTTGAGTGCGAGACCGCTATTTCAATCTTTAGTAACGCTCATTTGGAAGTGTTGTGCTAACGATTATGAAAGGAAAAATATTAGTTGCTGCTGGCTCACTGTGTGCATCAGGAGACCGACAGAAAATTAGTGTCCAAGAGGTGCAGGGATCAACCTGCTATGGGATGTATGTATTACACTTCACAAAATTGACTTCGTCGGCTTGTAAGGAATGTTCAACAATCCTTTAACTTGCACCATGAACATCGAATGAGAAATGGTGCGCCACGGTGATCACGAAAGTTCGCACCATCACTATCAAAGGTGAACTCCTTGAGAGTTACAACCGTACAGGACGTTCATCTAGGTATCCACTATTAAAGAATGCATGTAGAATCATATTGGTATAACCGGGTGATGAGAACTGATGGAATGTGCTGCCAAGCAACCGAATGCGAAACAGTCCGTCTTGGAGCTGCTCGTGAAACTCGCTATCCTTTAAGGCGTAGCTGCAGATACTCAGATTATATATTTTATAGGTACCGAAAACAACGAACATCCAGAGGCTGAATTTGTCCATTGGTTCCAGGAGGTATGAACTGCAACGTCACACACTTTGCAAGAGGGATAGCTTTTTCTGAAGAAGAAATATTTTTATACGTAGACCGGGAACCAAGCAAAAGCAAATTATTTTGACGAGATATTGGCGAAAAGCAGTGACATACAATGGTTGTAGTTCTCTTGCGCCCACTTTCCTATTTTTGCTTGATGTGATAAAATTCTCAACAGCCCTCGCAAGATCACGCACAAGATAAAGAATCGTTGAGGTCAGAGCACCAACTTCTCGTAGCACAATAAATAACTTTGTTATCTAGGTTACCAGCGTGCATAATTGTATACGAATGCGTTAAAGAATGGATGTTAGTTGTTCTTGATACAACTCTACTGGTACCTCTGATTTCCATGGTTCCTTTTGTATGCATTTCCTCTTCAAATCCCGATTGGTCAGAGTTGGAAACAGGGGGCGAGACTGGAGGTATCCAATGGCAAGCACACCATAAGGCTATGGAACATAGATGAACTGCTTACTCGACGAACAGCTCACATCAGTGCTACAGCGCTAACGGTGTTGATACAAAGAGCAATGGCAACGAAAGACAAAGCAAACATTGCATTATATCTGCAACAACAGCTGCCGAAATTGACATTTCGTCAGACAGAAACCCAAAGAATTTCGCAGAATGAGAAAGAATGGCAGATGAAATATTGGCGTTTCTGCAAGATGAGTCAGTGGAATGCGAGGTGTCGTATACGCTCGCCTGTGCGGACAATTTACGTTAGGAGTACAATGATGACGTTACGTGATTAACAAGTAAAAGTGGTACTGAAACAGGCGTCGATCCATGTATTTCATCATTCTTGTCGGACAACGAGCCCCAAATCCCGTCTCCAGGACAATATTGTGGTTGCATGATAGACAATGTGTTGGGCATGAATGCCGTAAACATCACTAGTTTTTGTGACCTCGCACACAAGGAACTCCCTGTCAGTAATTTCGCCACTAGTAACAACACGAATTAACTTTAGTCTGAATTTTAGAATGGTTTAAAAATTAACATAAACTTGAAATGTGTTATATTACCTTGATTTAATTCTCGAAGAATAACATCAGGGTGAATTTGTAACCAACCATCTATTTTCCAGTATGCAACGTCTTATTTTATTACGTCGACGTTGTGCTTAAGAAGTAATAAATAATGAATTATTTTTCCATCGATATTTCTCACCAGTGAGCTCAAACCCAATACAGTCTTGTCATTTTCCGTAGTTCATTCGAATCCTACGCCCGCTTCATAAGGAGGTTCGGAAATATCTGACAGCCGATGGTAAAGATAACATTAGCACTACCTTTCTAGCAGTGGCTTACAGTGAACAGTAACCTATGTTTTGGGAAACTAGTGTTTCTACTTGTTTGTTTGTCATTTACGTAAATAAGTACTTTCTTTTCGTATTAAATATACTTCTACGGAGAAGCTACAATCATTTTGTGAACAATACAAAATTCTTCCTGTGCTGTGCAGGTAGCCAGAATGGTGAGTGACACGAGTTGCAGGTTAATGTGACATAAACATTAACTTCATTATAAAATGGAGCACAAGATACATTGCAACAAACGCTGGGAAGGAAGACGGACGAGAAAATCACTACATTGGCCGTAACTAATTTACAGAAACTAGGGAAAATCTAAATGAGGACTAGTAAATGTTCATGTTAGGGAGTGGGGAGTTTGGTGGGCAGCGGAAGTGTTTAAACTCAGAAGAGTGTTCCAAGAGCCACTCCGTAACAATTATGGACGTACTGGGTGTCGCATTGTCGTGCTGGAATTGCCCAAATCCGTAGGAATGCACAATGTACATGAATGGATGCAGGCGATCCAACAGGTTGCTTGGGTACGTTTCACCTGTCAGAGTCGTATCTAGACGTATCAGACGTCCTATATCACTCCAACTGCACACGCGCCACACTATTTCAGAGCCTCCACCAGCTTGAACAATCCCTTGCAGACATGCAGGGTCCATGTACTCATGAGGATGTCCAGACCAGACTCGCCGGTGTTGACGGCCCCAGTTGAGGCGTAAAGATTTGTGCCGTGCAGTAATCAAGGGTACACAAGTGCCCTTCGACTTCGAAAGCCCATATCGATGATGTTTCGATGAATGCTTCGCACGCTGACACTTGTTGATGGCCGAACATTGAAATCTGCAGCAATTTGCGGAAGGGTTGCACTTCTGTCAGGTTGAACGATTCTCGTAAGTCGTCGTTGGTTCCTTTCTTGCATGAACCTTTTCCGGCCGCAGCGACGTCGGAGATTTTTATTTTTTACCGGATTCCTGATATTCACGGTAAACTCGTGAAATGGCTCCACGGGAAAATCCACACTTCATCGCTACCTCGGAGGTGCTGTGTCCCATCGCTCTTGCGCCGACTATAACACCATGTTCGAACTCACTTAAATCTTGATAACCTGCCATTGTAAACAACGCTTGACAGACGGAGAAACGAGAGTGTTCCCTTTTTTTTAATATAGCGTAATAGCCCATGTGGAACTCATCGCAATGCGCGTTGCCCAAGTGAGGTGCTACCTCTCACACTGGCATTCGCTGAACACAAATTTCGGTTTCTGTGAAGTGTCAGTACACCGTCCGACAGCTGTGGCGCCCTCGCCGTCTAATCTGGACACACAAAACGCCACCGATAGATATTTTATGGTATAAGTATCCCTCAAGGTTGCTTATGGAGTATAGTAGACCCGTTGTCTTTAAGCCACCGCTCCCATAGGGATAATGACCACATTTAATATCTCATGAAGACGCTTTTCATTTTACATACGTTTTTCTGAGCTCTGCAGAATGTTTCAGACACAAGATTTCACGGAAACGCCGGCCGCTGTGGCCGAGTGGTTCAAGGCGCTTCAGTCCCGAACCATGCGGCTGCTAGGGTCACAGGTTCGAATCCTGCCTCGGGCAGGGATGTGTGTTATGTCTTTAGGTTAGTTAGGCTTAAGTAGTTCTAAGTCTAGGGGACTGTTTCATCCCATAGTGCTCAGAGCCATTTGAACCATTTCACGGAAACTGCAGTATTTCAGAGAAAAAATGTTGGAAAACGCTGAGTGAGCGGAGTCAACTGCAAATGAAACATGATTTGTGGCAATGACAGGAATATATCGTTTGACTTTGTCAAATTGTAGCACTTTCTACAAACGGCATCAGTGAAGCACAAAACAAGAAAATGTAGGGTACTAGAATACTAGCTACATGGTACTAGAAAAAATAAAAAAAAAACAGAAATACAAATCTGCCTGGGGAAAACTACCGTACGTCAAGAGCAAAGGTTAATGAAGGGGTTAGGGGTAGAAAGCAAGAAACTACGAGAACGACCTCGTAAGGAATGAGAAAAGGTTAATGCAGGGGCCCTGTAGGAGACAGGAATATCGATTAGAGTAACTGTAACCACGAGTGCAGACAGGAAGAGTTGGACGTTCTTTGTGAAGTTGATGAGCACTCCTTTTAATAAATAAGTAGTATGGTTAATATTAACTACTGAAAAATCATCACCACGGTCGATATTTTCCACATATGAAATTAAATAACTGATTAAGATACTCCACCCATAGGCTAAAAAACCGGTCAGGACAAACATCCCTTTCATAGTGTTTCTCACAAGAGAGCAGCAACAATATTTCTTTGCAAAACACTGAGGGGAGGAAAAGAAACGCCATCCCACTCGACTTGTCGGAATATACACAGATGAGCCAAACCATTATGACCATTTACATAGCAATGGGTCATTCCACCATCGGAAAGCAAAGCAGCGATATCAGCACACAGGTGACTCAGTTCCCGTAAAGTAAGGGGCAAGGATTTGTGTCCACACAGATAGAGTCACAGATGTCTTCCATCGGGCACGGATAAGGCGAAAGTAGGGCAAATCAATGTGACTTCACTATCATGTTCCTCAAGCCGCTGCAGCACGATCGGGCCTTGTGACACGGCCAGTTATTCTGTTGGAAGATGTCATTGCCGTTAGGGAAGACAAAGAAAATGATGAAATGCAGCTGCTCCGCAATAATGTTTACATAGTCCACAGCTGTCATAGTGTCTTTGATTACTACCGCAAGTCCCATTTAAGCCCAGGTGAATGTTGACTACAGTAAAGGTGACCCGATTCCGGTAAAGTAAGGGGCGAGGATTTGTGGCCACTGAGCTGGCGCTTGCTATTTTCACATATGTAGTCCACCGGGCAAGGATTAAGCGAATTTGGAAGTCGAGACCTCAACGTTATTTCACTACAACGTTCTCCAAACTACCTCAGCATAATTATCCCCTTGTTTAATGGTCAGTTATCCTCCTGGTAGATGGAACTACCGTTAGATATCAAGCACGGAAAGACGCATTGTGCTCCGCACTAATGACCACGTAGTTCACAGTTGTCATGGCGTATTCGATTATTACCGTAGGTCCCATGCAATCCAGCTACAGACACAGCCGCAAATAGTTTCGAGTACCCATTCGCCTGGATGAAGGCGAATCCGTACATGACCATTGACATGGAGTAATATGAAACGTGGTTCATTCGACCACGAGACTATTTTTCATTAATCTGCAGTCCAATCTCGACGACCCTGTCGCCAATGCAAAAAAAAAAGGCTCTGAACACTATGGGACTTAACATCTGAGGTCATCAGTCCCCTAGAACTTAAAACTACTTAAACCTAACTAACCTAAGGACATCACACACATCTATGCCCTAGGCAGGATTCGAACCTGCGACCGTAGCGGTCGCACGGTTCCATACTGAAGCGCCTAGAACCGCTCGGCCAACTCGGCCGGCTGTGGCCAATGCAACGGCAATTGACGATGTCATTGGAACAACATGGGTACAAGTGAGAGTAGTCTGTTGCTGAGTCCCATGTTGAACAATGTGCGCTGATTCGTGTATTCCGAAACATTTGCGCCTGCGGCAGCACAGTATTCTGCCATCAGATCTCAAACAGGTTACCGCCTATCCTCCTTCACTGATCGGGTAAGTCCCCGTTCTCCACCTTCTGTGATGAGGTACGATCGTCGCCTGCTCATGGTATCAACATCCATCAATTACTTTCCATGGATAATCACGACAGTAGCGCGCGAGCAGCCGACCATCTTCGCCGTTTCCGAGACGCTCGTTTGCTGACGTACGACCATAACAACTTGTCCTTCGTCAAAGTTGCGTGTGTTAGTGTATTTCCCCATTTGCGACCTGTATGATCCCCAGAATGATGCCCCATTTGGCTCTGACCTACTTATATACGAGGGGCGTTGAGTAAGTAATGCAACACAATTTTCTGTTTCTGAAACCAGGATTTCAAAAAAACTGGAAATTTGTGGTAAGGTCTTATTGGACCAAACTGCTGAGGTCATTGGTGCCTAAGCTTACGCACTACTTAATCTAGCTTAAAGTAACTTACGCTAAGGACAACACACCCATGCCCAAGGGAGGACTCGAACTTCCGACGGGGGGAGCCGCGCAGGATTTCAGTACACCACATGATTCCCCACTATTTTGCCTAGAAAACTCATTTCAACGGGAGGCCTTAGACAACCTTACTGAGGGGACCTGCATGCTCTCGCCAATAACCTCGCGGGCATCCACATACTGCTTCCTGCGAGTTAATTCTTCATTGGCCAAATATACGAAAGCCAGAACGTGAGAGTTACTCACTGTAGGGCGCATGAGGAAGAACACACCAATGAAGCTTTGCGAGCTGCTCTCGTGTGTGCAGACTTGTGTGAGGCCTTGCGTTGTCACGGAGAAGGAGAAGTTCGTTAACACTTTTGTGGCGAAAAAAATGTTGAAGTCACTTCTTTATTTACCAAGGGCAGCACAATACACTTCAGGATAAGGGATAACATCGAGCAGAATAATCCCTTCAAATTCTCTGAAGACCGTCGCTATGATTTTACCAGCTAAAGGTGCGGCTTTGAACTTTATCTTCGAAGGAGAAGTGCTGTGAAACCGCTCCATGTATTGACATTTTGTTTCCGGTTCGAAGTGATGAACCAGTGTTTCATCGTCTGTAAAGATGTCCTACAAAAGTGCCACGATCAGCGCCGTAACGCTCAAGCAATGCCTTACAGATTGTTCTTCGTTTCTGTTTACGGTCTTCTGTTGGGTGTCCTACGGTCGCAGGTTCGAATCCTGCCTCGGGCATGGATGTGCGTGATGTCCTTAGGTTAGTTAGGTTTAAGTAGTTCTAAGTTCTAGGGGACTGATGACCTCAGATGTTAAGTCCCATAGTGCTCAGAGCCATTTGAACCATTTTGTTGGGTGTCTAGGAACGCAGTAGGTACACAAGTTCGAGGACCCCAGCTGGTGGACAAGTGTGTCAGCACTACCAATAGAAGCGCTCAGTTGAGCAGCAGGGTGTTTGATTGTGATCCGTCTATCACCTCGAATGAGAGTGTCCGCACGTTCCAGCTTTGGAGAAGTCACAGCTGCGTGCGGCCCGCCGGTACGCGAGAGATGAGACAGGTTTGTGCGACCTTGTTGCAGTGATGACAGGCGCAATGTCTCACCGTGCTTTTGTTCACTGCCAGGTCTCCGTAGACTTCTGCACGCACCTGTGAATTTCTGTGATTCTCTGATTCTCCAACAGAAGAAACGAAAGCGACAGCTCTCTTCTTGAAACGCACATCCGCAACAGGTGCCGTTTTGAAGGCTACGTATAGCGGCGACATTAATCGGAGCTTCATTTGTTTCAGAACAAATTGCGCATTTGTCCAACTGAAACTGGCCAAGAAAAAAAGTGGTGCAGTATTTACTGTACGCCCCTCGTACTTTCCTCATAGCGTCACGTGCGCGTAACGCCACCAGTCGGCATTTATTTTCGCGTGATCATAATGCTTTGGCTCTTTAGTGTATATGCCAAAGCTCTATGTTTTTGGCTTTCGGTGTTTGGAACCATCATGTTGGTCATACAGGAGCAGCTTATCGCTGGGGGTCAGAAGAAAACTGTTTAGCACTCATCTACACATTTGAAGTACTACATCGACAAGAACGGGTTTTCAATGATGATATTGTTAAGAATATCCTCTTTACTGACGATAACGTCACATCGGATCTAATTGCTCTGATGATATTCTCGCATGTGATGGTATCCACTGCAATGATATCGCTGCTAGTCTCTGGATCTGCTTTCGATACAGCGGACGTTTCAGGTCGGCAGTCGTCAAAAGGTATTTCTGCAGACCCTCATCCAGCACCTTCTTGAAATGAAGTGTGGCAGCTACAGGTAACCATGTCGCTTGTTATCTGTGTTGTTGCAGTAGGAGAGTTTCCTTAACGTTATGTTGATGAATAATGTGCACAGTCCTTTGTCGGAAGCTCATATCGAGACGCCTATCTTGCCAAAAATTAACGGCTCCGTGTTATCCTCAACAGCTCAATCATATGTAAGGAAAAATACTACATAAATATGGCGAATCTAAACAAAAGAAGAGGAACTGACATTACAGTTTTGGGAAAAGAGTAGAAATGTTTGACACTATAATATAATTCTATAGATTTGTGAATCTGTGGTCTATTCTAGCATCATAGGATACTATGGAGATTTTATTAGTTACAGTGCGCAGGTGAGATTGTTGCTGCAAGTTGAGTTGTGAGATATCAGCATAACATCAATGGAAGAAAAAAAAGATACAAGTGTCTTTTTCAGATGTTTGGTTGGAGTTTAAGAGCGAAACGTCCAGGATGTTGAACAAATAAGCCAAAAAAACCAACCACCAGTGAACAAAAAATTCGAGTGTACTCAACATTGATCTATCAAACACGTCTATAGAGGTTATCACCATGTTTTGCACTTCGCTAAGGAACTGTTCATAAGTTTGTACGGAAGGTATTGCAATTACACACACGCAAGACTGAGATACGACGGTTGTCCATAAAGTAAGTTCCGATCGGTTACGAAATGTAAGTCACAGCGAAAATATGAAATATTTTATTTGTAACACTTAGCTACACCTTCCACCTACTTCCCTAGATAGTCGTCGCTCCGACAGAAACATCTGTTGAATCGTTGTACCAACTTTACATTATCTTCGTCACATTTATACTCTGTGGAGTGTGTAGCAGTGATTACTTCACATTGTACCACTTTTAAGAGTTTCTTTCCATTCGATTCGTGTAAGGTCTGTAGCTCATTGTCTGTTCCAAAATTTGGCCTTCGTAGCTAGCTGTTCATCTGAGCAGAGATGAAAAACAGAGGCAGTCACGTCCTGTCTGTATGGTGGGTGATCAAACACTTCCCACCGAAAACCCTGTAGGAGCGTCTTCACTGCCCCTGCAGAATGCGGCCGCGAAATGTCATGAAGAAGGAAATGCATGACAATTACTGTGTGTGGGGCTGCATGAAATCAGGCGAAATCTCTGAGCAGGCACCCATACAAATACTCAGCGGGAGACACAATTTTGTAGGCATCTTTACGCTCTCATTGTGTCCTCAGAAATACAAAGTGCAACGTGTCGCGATCGATGAGCGTACTAGAGACACTGCCCAACACATCTGTTCAGAGCTTCACCGGATTTTCACTGCGTTTTCCATTTCGCGACAGATCGGAACTTACTTTCTGAACAGCTCTCGTATATCACGAAATGAAAGAGTGATTGCACAAAATCTGTAGACCAAGGAGGTACTGTTAAAGGAAAGAAATTTTATAACGTATGATTTGCAAAAAGGAGGAAACTTCTCAGAAAAAATAAATAACAGACTCATTAGAGATTCGGGATAACGAAACGTAGCCCGTGATTCGCTAAAGTGCAAGTGTACTATGAACTAAATAAACTAAATACACAAAGTACTTTATAAGATTTCAAAGTGTCATGTTGATTGGTAGATTGCTGTATATTTTCAGAATGTAAAATCTAACGCCTCACGAAACAGAGAAACGCAGATCCAGTAATTCGTAAACTCTTACTAATACGTGAATGCAACAATTTATGTGGATATGAAATGGAGAAATCAAAACACGTTCATAGAATTTGTCGACCTGCAAAAAGCGTTCGACAATGCAAATGGTGGAAATGTTCCAGATCCTGAGAAAAATAGGGGTAAACTATAGGGAGAGACGGGCCATATACAATATTTACAAGAGCCAAAGGGGAATAATAAGAGTGGTCGACCAAGAACGAAGTGCCCGGATTAAAAACGGTGTACGACAGGGACGTAGCCTTTCACCCCCACTGTTCAATCTGTACATCAAAGAAACAATTATGAAAATGAAAGAAAGGTTGAAGAGTGGAAATAAAATTCAAGGTGTAAGGGTGCCAATGATATGATTCGACGTGAGATTGCTGAGTGAAAGTGAAGAAGAATTAAATTATCTGCCGAATGGAATTGACACTCTAATGAATACAGAATATGAATTGAGAGTAAATCGATAAAAGACGAAAATAATTAGAAGTAACAGAAATGAGAACAGCGAGAAACTTAACATCAGGATTGATGGTGACGCGGACCGTGACAAGACGCCCAAGACTGCGCGGCTAACATGTGCGGCACATGCGTCTGGTGAGTGCTGTGTGAGAAGCTGTTGTATCCATACCACGTACAGTGTGGGCAGGCACTGTCAGCATCTGATTTTCACGCACAGACACATTTCTGCGAATGATTCATTCAAACATGTGTCAACCACGAGTTCAGTGCAAATGTGTTGTTCAGGGATGAAGTTTCGTCCCAGTGTCATCAGATCATAAATTTTCGCAAGCAGCACGTATGGGCAGTCGAGAATCTTCCTGAAGTTATGCAGTGACGTCACCAACAAATGTTTTCTGCTCATGTTCCGGCGGCATTGTTGTTGACTAATGGTTAGGGCCTCATGCTCTTCCACAGTTCAGCGGCGATACTTACCATGCTTTCTTAGAGAGTGGCTTTACAAAACCTGTACCTCATGCACGATGATGTTCGTCCACATTCTAGACTTCCAAATAACAAAGTCCCTAATAGGTGGTTAGGTGGAGGTGAACCAGTTTCTTGCTCTCCGTTCTCTCTGGATTTAAACCGACTAGACTTTTGTTTGTCGGGGCATTTGGGAGCTCATGTGTCCCCAAACCGCGTACAAGATGTACAGAGTCTTCTTATTGTGGAAGGATGTGAAACAATACGCAGTTCTTGAGGGATACATCAGCCGCTACAGGGATTCAACACTTCAGTGATTTCATGCATGAATCCTTGCTAACGAAGCCATTTTGAACATTTCATTTTGGAAATTGTTTAATACTGTGCTGATGCGTTCTTTTACTGTGTTTCCCGTGATTGATGTGATTATGGAGAGAGGTAGAAAATGAACTCTAACGTGGAAATAAAGCGTTTCCTGAGTTACGTCCACATACCATGTTTACTTCCTCTACGTGCGAGAAATTTTTCCTGAAAGTCTACCCACACCTTTAGATTGGTTGGTTGGTTGGTTGGTTGGTTGGTCGGTTGATTTGGAGGAAGGGACCAAACAGCGAGTTCATCGGATTAGGGAAGGATGGGGAATGAAGTCAGCCGTCCCCTTTCAAAGGAACAATCCCGGCATTTGCCTGAAGCGATTTAGGGAAATCGCGGAAATACTAAATCAGGATGGCGGGAGGCGGATTTGAACCGCCGTCTTCCCGATTGCGACACCTTTTGTTAAAAGACGGTAGTCTGCAAAAGCTACAGCACTATGAAATGCACGACACAGCACAAGAGACATCTGCCAGTCGGTAGTTATTATTACATAAGTGTGACAAAGCACACTTCGAGCACTTTGGAACCATAATTGAACAACATCAGAAGTTGATATTCAATCGAGATGAAATACATTGCTCAGGCGCCCTTAACTGTCGAACTGGTCTTGCATCTACAGTGGATATTAGCTTTTGCTTTAAAATGTCTACCGCTTTCAGTCACTCTGAGGCACCATCGCATCTCTAAAGCACGATACTGTTAGGCTTCGTACAACGGGAACAATCGCTAACGACGCACGCGCTATTTTGAAGTGGCCGCTAGCTGCGGACGGTATTCATCAGCAGGGAAGACCAAGCGTCAGAAAGACACGAACATCCTATTAGCGTTCTCGGCAGGCTCATGCATTGTTAATGCTTTTCGGGTACGCTACGGATTTCGTCGGCCGTTCACTTAATCTCTTCCGAAAAAGTGATTAAAATTTCACAGCAAGAAGTAAATTCTGAAGTCCATTTCCTCTCCCCTCGTCTTTTTATAGCTTCATGGAAATATTTCGAAGTTCACAGCAGCAGCAGAGAAGACATCAGTTTTGGTATTTTGGTTATAGGAACGGACACCAGAATACGTTTTCAAAATATTACTGATTTGGTCAGCGTGTGGTACAATTTGACATTTCCATCAACGGCGAGCTGTCCTTCCGCAGAATTAAATATTTTCGGCGAGATTCAGCTTTAGTTCGCCCCCTGGTCGTACTCTTCGTTGTTCTTCAGGCACCGATTGTTTGCTTATACATCGTTGGAGTAACTTTCGGCCAGAAGTGATCTTGACATGTAAATAATAATCTAACCACACCTCCTTTACGTCTTGTCACGGTCCGCTCGGCTTCCCCCGTCGGAGGTTCGATTCCTCCATCGGGCATGGGTGTGTGTGTCGTCCTTAGCATAAGTTGTTTAAGTTAGATTAAGTAGTGTGTAAGCTAAGGACCAATGACCTCAGCAGATTGGTCCCGTAAGACCTTACCACATACATACACCTCCGTTAGAAAGTTTTCTTATGTTTGCGTGGAAATCGAACAATACAATACGCTAGTTTGGTTTGCATATTTATTGCTCACACTTATTTTTCCTTTCATTTCGTCAGTTGTTGCAGGAAGCTGTATAAAATTTTACTCCCATGACTAACAAAAACTGTTACAGGAATATTCAAAATATTGGAAAATAATACTACATTTACTAAACATAACTGTGCACTTATCGTTAAGTAGGTAATGTCACCATGTTACTCGTACACTTTTCCTGTCCCACCGGTGTGAAATACAGCTGCCTATAGTCTGTAATTTTCAATAAGCAACCTTTCCTCTGTCCCTTGTTTTTATAATCCAACAATCAACCACCACTGTGCAACTGTAATTTTGTAAGACGTGCTCCTGCTGGACAACTTGAGGGAGATTCAAAGATCTTCTATTAAAGTTAACTATGACTAAGGAATTTTAGGTACTGAGTTCTATCTCTATTCGAAAACAAATGTTACACATATATAAAACTCATACACTCAATTTTTTGCATTTGAAGTGTAGCCTAGTGAAACGTGGGCGATAAACTGGTCGGACAGGGAGAGAATGGAACCTTTTCAATCGTGGTGTTACAGAAGGATGCTGAAGATTATATGGGTAGATCAGGTAACTAATGAAGATATATTTAATCGAATTCGATTGGAACCAGTTGAACTAAAAGCAGAGATTGGTTAATGGACATCCTGAAACATCATAGAACCGTCAGTTTGGTAAGTGTTAGTGTTAGTGTGGATGAGGAGTTCTAGAAGGACACTAAGCCTTGAATGCAGTATGCAGATTCAAATGGATGTGGTGTACTGTAGTTATGCAGAGGTAAAGCGGCTTGTACAGGACGGACTACCATGTAGAGGCGCATCAAACCAATCTTCTGTCTGAAAACCAGTACAATTACATGTAACTGTACCAGTGTCAAACGTGAGCATATAAAACTGGTCCAGGGACAATTTAAAACACATAGTTGCAGAGGCACAAACGGAATGAAGCAAAGGATAGCGACCCTTGGAGAAACTAAAGAGAAAATCTACATACCGTTCTCTGCTTTTAGCAGCTTCAGTACCGAAGTACCATGATATGTTTTCAGGCTTACATCGAGATTGCGTTGAAATCAATGAAAATGATATTAGTTTACGTTGTGCAATAACGTATTTAAGCGACAATTTCCTCTGCGAAATGATTTTGTTTACACACCTTTTTCAAGTACTACGCTTTTTCTCGATGTTGTATTGTCAAATCGCATTCACACAGTGTAGAATACAGTGCGCGTTGTATTACTGGACGGTCTGCGGTAATAAGTGCAATGAACACCGAACGTCGTATGAATATTGTAAGGAATATTTACTTTTGAGAACTGAGCACAATAGCTGCCACATTTTAGAATAATCATAAAAATTACGTCAAATGCCTCGTAAACCCATTACAGGGTTCCCTGGTATAATGCAGAAGTTGGACCGCTACAGAATAGGAGAGGTAGCTGTCAATCCGTTCTCTCATACTTTTTGAACAGGTCATTTAACGAATTAATGGAAAAGGGTATGATGTGGCGATTGTAACATATTTCTGTTTGCTGGTGACGAACGATGTTGAGAGTAAGATAGGCAATTCATCAAATACTGCAGTTACAGATGTAAATTCATGGCTTGTAGAAAGTAAACTGAGGCTAAGTCGCAGTAAGGCTTAGTTTTTATAATTTCTAACACACATCTATTAAAACTGATATTTTGATTACGCGAAATGGACGTATATGAGTATTAACAAAAAAAAAAAAAAAAAAATCACTCCAGCTATTCGTCCCGTCTACAGCTAAATATTCTACTGAAGTGAAACATACGTGAGACAGTTTTACCATGTGTCTGTGAAAGTGAGAGTGAATCATTACAAACGGCACGTTGTGCTAGGTAAACACTTCTAAAAATGCTAGCCAGTGACAGGGTGGTTTCCCCCCCTCCCCCTCCCCCGCCCCTGCCACTATCTCTCTCTCTCTCTCTCTCTCTCTCTCACACACACACACACACACACACACACACATACACTACTTTTAATATTACATTCCACAGTTGTATTTGGTTATCAAGAAATTCTGTTTTCTCATGTCAGTCAACTCTTTGCCAAGATCTTAAGCTGCTATACACTTTAATTGTAACTATTTTTGTACGACTCTATCTCTGGAAGGTTAGAGACATTGCTCTACTCAGCTGTTATTGCTAGCTTTGCAAGTATTTTTATTTACTGCATTTTACACTATTGATCGATTTCAGCTGTACACTACTTTCTCAAGTAGTGTAGGCATCAAAGCAACGGTGGCATATAAGCATAACCATGCCACAGCTACCAGTATCCTCCACGGCTGGTGGAACCACAAACACTAATGTGTCCTGTTATAAGTAACAGATTTTGTGTGATACTGATGCGCACTGACGCCAATAATCTGGGTTCTTGGGGCGACTTCCGAGCATATGCTCAGGAGCTTTGACCTGTTGGCACTACCACCCCCTCACAGCTCCCATCCTGTCCAGCACACAGAGAACCCAACGCACAGAATCCAAATCCAGTAGTATTAAGTTTCAGCAGAACGAGAGGCTTGTATCGTCACATCCTGCTAAGACATTCCCATTGCTAGTTCCTGTAAAACAGTTCTGCGACCACTGACATTCATTCCCGCTTTGAATAAGGAAAAAATAAATAAATGCGTGAGGCAAAAGTAAAGAAATATGTACTGAAAGATTTGTAGAGAACATAGCAAAATTCTTCTGCATAGCAGGGAAAGAAGAATTAGCATAAGTGTTTAGCCGCCGGCCGCGGTGGTCTCGCAGTTCTAGGCGCTCAGTCCGGAACCGTGCGACTGCTACGGTCGCAGGTTCGAATCCTGCCTAGGCATGGATGTGTGTGTGATGTCCTTAGGTTAGTTAGGTTTAAGTAATTCTAATTTCTAGGGGACTGATGACCTAAGATGTTAAGTCCCATAGTGCTTAGAGCCATTTGAACCATTTGTTTCGCCTATTGTTCGGTCAGCAACAAAGCATCGTTTGAACTTCATCCAAATGTGAGATACATCTTTCAATGTTCAATATTCATGTTAAGGAAATACAACCATTGGCCTTATCGCAGCTGAGTCCTAGAGCGCTAAGCTTTATACATAATGGTCTGGATATATGAATATTCACAGACTAGCAGTTTCGACTTTAGAACATTCCGTGGAGAACTGATACAGTATGCTGTAAAACGCTATAACATTTCATGTAATTTCAAGCTGGAAGGTCGTCTCACACGAATGAAAAGCTTTGTCCTGTAAAAAATGGTTCAAATGGCTCTGAGCACTATGGGACTTAACATCTATGGTCATCAGTCCCCTAGAACTTAGAACTACTTAAACCTAACTAACCTAAGGACATCACACAACACCCAGTCATCACGAGGCAGAGAAAATCCCTGACCCCGCCGGGAATCGAACCCGGGAAGCCGGGCGCGGGAAGCGAGAACGCTACCACACGACCACGAGCTGCGGACTGTTCTGTAAAAAACTGCACGAATGCTTCACTAGTAGCCTAACTGCTAAGGAGAAACTGTTCGACACTGGAACCTTTGATACGTCATTGCTACTGATTTCAGTGGTTAGTGTGCACGAAACCAGTGTAAACGGCTTTTTGGTGTGAAGTCGTCAATCATAGCCGGCGCAAGGGCACCGTGAGCTCAACCCCCTTTCTGTGAGCCACCTATTAGGGGTCCTTGTGGTCACTGAAGCGCCAGTTACACGCCGTATCGATGATAATGATGAGTCCGGGCCTCTGAGTGCCTCTCTGGCGATAGCTTGGTCCTCGCGTTTTTTCGTCTCACTAGGTCGACCGCGTTTTCTTGACTGTGTATTCGACCATGGTTCACCCTTTCCTGCCAACACCTACGAAAATTGACATCCCTCCTATTCAGATTCGCCGATTACACCAACCGGCTTCTTTGAGCCCAGTTACACAGCCTCTCTTAAACGCTGGCTACTGCGTATGTTGTTCACACGTCTGTCTGTAACGCATAATTACTGTCGAACAGAATACAGAGAACGAAATTCGCAAGGACTTTATATCATGGTGTCGATATTTCCCCTTATTACCAACAGCGCGATGAAACTGCGGCAGCGCGGAGTGGCCATGCGGTTTGAGGCGCCATGTCACGGATTGCGCGGCCCCTCCCGCCCGAGGTTCGAGTCCTCCCTTGGGCATGGGTGTGTGTGTGTTGTTCTTAGCATAAGTTAGTTTAAGTTTAAGTTAGTTTAAGTAGTGTGTAAGTGCAGAGGTTGAAAATACCGCTTCAGTAGTCTCCCTGTTCTGCGACCATAGGCAGCACACCGCTCCTGGTAAACGCTGTGCTCGGGGACCACAGCACAGCTACGACACCTGAGGACGGGCTTGTAACAGTCCGAAACCGGTCGTGTGAAAATAAAGTAATTTGCAAATGAAGCCGTATTTTCAGTGTCTTCTATAATGCTCAGCTGCGGATCTTCTGCCAACAGGATTGTTTGTAGTTTGTAGGTCTAGGGACCGATGGCCCTAGCAGTTTGGTCCCTTAGAAATTCACACACATTTGAACATGAAACTGTGTTGCAGCCTCACACGTTCATCCAGCGGCCACCACAGTATTGTCCAAAATGTTCAAATGTGTGTGAAATCCTATGGGACTTAATTGCTAAGGTCATCAGTCACTTACACACTACTTAACCTAAATTATCCTAAGGACAAACACACACACCCAAGCCCGAAGGAGGACTCGAACCTCCACCGGGATTAGCCGCACAGTCCATGACTACAGCGCCTCAGACCGCTCGGGTAATCCCGCGCGGGCACCACAGTACTTTTTTTTTTGTATTAAATCTATATGGAATACACTGTTAGTTATTTAGTTAAAGAATTTTGTGGTGGCAGAAATACAATATATATATATATATATATATATATATATATATATATATATATATATATATATATATATATATATACTCCTGGAAATTGAAATAAGAACACCGTGAATTCATTGTCCCAGGAAGGGGAAACTTTATTGACACATTCCTGGGGTCACATACATCACATGATCACACTGACAGAACCACAGGCACATAGACACAGGCAACAGAGCATGCACAATGTCGGCACTAGTACAGTGTATATCCACCTTTCGCAGCAATGCAGGCTGCTATTCTCCCATGGAGACGATCGTAGAGATGCTGGATGTAGTCCTGTGGAACGGCTTGCCATGCCATTTCCACCTGGCGCCTCAGTTGGACCAGCGTTCGTGCTGGACGTGCAGACCGCGTGAGACGACACTTTATCCAGTCCCAAACATGCTCAATGGGGGACAGATCCGGAGATCTTGCTGGCCAGGGTAGTTGACTTACACCTTCTAGAGCACGTTGGGTGGCACGGGATACATGCGGACGTGCATTGTCCTGTTGGAACAGCAAGTTCCCTTGCCGGTCTAGGAATGGTAGAACGATGGGTTCGATGACGGTTTGGATGTACCGTGCACTATTCAGTGTCCCCTCGACGATCACCAGTGGTGTACGGCCAGTGTAGGAGATCACTCCCCACACCATGATGCCGGGTGTTGGCCCTGTGTGCCTCGGTCGTATGCAGTCCTGATTGTGGCGCTCACCTGCACGGCGCCAAACACGCATACGACCATCATTGGCACCAAGGCAGAAGCGACTCTCATCGCTGAAGACGACACGTCTCCATTCGTCCCTCCATTCACGCCTGTCGCGACACCACTGGAGGCGGGCTGCACGATGTTGGGGCGTGAGCGGAAGACGGCCTAACGGTGTGCGGGACCGTAGCCCAGCTTCATGGAGACGGTTGCGAATGGTCCTCGCCGATACCCCAGGAGCAACAGTGTCCCTAATTTGCTGGGAAGTGGCGGTGCGGTCCCCTACGGCACTGCGTAGGATCCTACGGTCTTGGCGTGCATCCGTGCGTCGCTGCGGTCCGGTCCCAGGTCGACGGGCACGTGCACCTTCCGCTGACCACTGACGACAACATCGATGTACTGTGGAGACCTCACGCCCCACGTGTTGAGCAATTCGGCGGTACGTCCACCCGGCCTCCCGCATGCCCACTATACGCCCTCGCTCAAAGTCCGTCAACTGCACATACGGTTCACGTCCACGCTGTCGCGGCATGCTACCAATGTTAAAGACTGCGATGGAGCTCCGTATGCCACGGCAAACTGACTGACACTGACGGCGGCGGTGCACAAATGCTGCGCAGCTAGCGCCATTCGACGGCCAACACCGCGGTTCCTGGTGTGTCCGCTGTGCCGTGCGTGTAATCATTGCTTGTACAGCCCTCTCGCAGTGTCCGGAGCAAGTATGGTGGGTCTGACACACCGGTGTCAATGTGTTCTTTTTTCCATTTCCAGGAGTATATATATATATATATATATATATATATATATATATATATATATATATATATACGTGGCTCGCGAACAATTGAGCCACACTTCGTCGGACTTACTCCGTCTTGTACTTTGGAACAGAAGAAGGTCTTTTCGATGGAGCACTTCCTGCAAATAGATTCTTTTACGTCTTAACCATATTACCTAACTTGAAGATGAAAATTTGTGTAAGTTTCCAATATCTTCTGTTTCAAAACTTATGTAACCGTTTCTCTCTTATAACAAATCTGCTTCCTTTTGTTTCACCTACTGATTGTTGGTGTGTAGTAGGGTAATAATGAAACAGTTTGTTGATTGACTACACCATTAACGAGATTTTCTCGACTGTAGCACTTAAATTTCAGTGTGTACTCCTAGGTGCACGACTTTGTTACAGCTCGGAATACGTATTCACGTTTCGAAAAACGTTAATTTTCCGGTGCAGTTTCTGTAATTTCAGATGAAGGCTGCAGCACAAAATGGAACGTTAAACTTCTGTGAAAGAGCTGGCAGGAGCGAAAGTCCGAAAAGTGGTAATGGTGAAATAGAAGAGAACTTCCAATTTAGCAAACTAAAAGTATGTGATCAGATATTTTTACAGGGAGTAATCTCTGCAGAGTAATGTCTGTTCCACGAAACATTGGTCCGTTACCAGTCTTCGAGTCATTTTGTCCACATTCCTAATACAATATGACGGTGTTATCGTTATGGGAATCACAAACGTAGACTTACAACTAAAATTTCGCCCTGCATAAAATATAAAAGATTCACTGTAACGATATGAGGATCCAACTCATAACACACCACACAGCCGCATCCAAGTAGATATAAAGGTAACGAATATGATGCATACAGTAATCCGCTCTAGTGAAAACTCCTGCTCCTGACCTCTCTGCTCATACTGAGATAACCTTAATGTATCACTTGCCGACCGCTAAGGAAAGTCAACCATAACACCTTACCACAGGACTTTCCTCAGATCCTATATCAGGATGAGCCAAAATAGACAGTTAATTCCGAGAATTCAGTTGCTGACTTACTGCACTTTAAGACAAACATGCCCCTCAGCAAGCATTCAAAGTAAAGAGCCCACCTACTCCAACGCTAGTTACGGAAGGACGGCAAATAATGACTAAACGGGACTCTGGACATGGAATATTTAAGTGGAATCCTTCAATTGAACTTAACGAAGCATACAGAAAACTGCTGATGAAAGCGACACAAAACGTGCCCAAATCTGGGCCCAAATCTTGCATACCCATTACGTTGTATGCAGCGAGTCGAATGTTGCATCTCCGTAGAGAGAATGTAATCTCGGCATAACATTCTGATGCCTCTGCAGACGAATTAAATGACTTTTTCTCAACTTCTGTGTTTTGAAGTTGCGAGAAACTACCAGCCACTTGCAGGACCTTCGCGAAGATGCGAATTTCTTGAAAGCTGCACTATAACTAAAACAATTTGGTGCAGATATGCTTAAAAACGTTGTCATTATTATTCATGTTGTTGTCTATAGCTTCAGTCCCCTCTCTCATTAACGGAAAATAGCATATTGAATGGAAACAAGAAAAAAAACCGAAATCACCAGCGACTACAGGCCGTATACCTTATTTCGGGCAGTATCTAAAGCCTCGGAAGTGCATCCTTTAAAACATACAGCATCCACGACAAACATCACTCACTAGGTGTGAAAGCAACTTCTTTTATTTTTCAGCACAATCCAATTTTAATATGTAATTACCGTGTTTGGACGGATGCCGTAGTTCACTCCAGCCACTGAGAAAGCCACACCGTCTATCACAACGTGGTTTGGAGTGAAGTGAGCAACCTGCTTACGTTCTGAAGGCGGTTGGTGACGGCCAAAATCTGTAATTTTGAATTGAAATTATTGGAAAATAAATTAATTTCTAAACAAGCATTTTGACAGTCACTTGTGTACGACTTAATTGTCGCTGTTTCCTATACACCAATGAGACACGAGGAAAAACCGTAGCACAGAAATGGCTTTAATAAAAGTGAGTGACGTCATGAAACCTGCCAGGGACATCCGTGAAGCCCCCAAGTCAACACTGACTGAGAGTAATTCCTCGTAATACTGTTACAGACCCCTTAGTGATGTGGCTTTATATCTTCTGTGAAATAACAGTTGCTTTTGGTTAGGAATTAATTCCCTATTAACTCTCTGAAAAATGGCAGCAGTAAGTGCAGAAACAACCAGAATAAATAATGGATCACTCAATTTTCCTGCCAAAAACACTTTTAAAAAATCCTAATATTTCAGCATTCGCCTCTTTTCCCAGATCATCTGCCACCACACTCACCTACGTAACAAACAAACGAATATGAAACTGTTTACAGGCACAACAACAGAAGAAAAGACTGTCGGAAACCACAAAGGCAGATTACAACACCATTTACAGTAGACACACATAACCGACACGCAGTGAATATGAAGAGTTCAAGAGAAATGTGCTCGTAGACGTCGAAAATCGGACATCCGCAGCTGCATGCAAGACAACTTGATATAAGTGCAGGGTGAATAATAAGATCCCGAAATCATAAGTAAAACCAAACTGTAATTTAATTTTACAAAACTTGTGTTTCAAAAAGATTGTTTCTTACCAAACAATAAGAGAAAAATTTGTAATATAATACCACGCCTTGAAACATTGTTTAATGCAGTTATGATGCATTACAGAGCACTGAGGATGCTCCGTAAATGAGGGAAAGCGAAATGCGTAACGGAGTGGCCGAGCGGTTCTAGGCCCTTCAATCTGGAACCGTGCAACCGCTACGGTCGCAGGTTCGAATCCTGCCTCGGGCATGGATGTGTGTCATGTCCTTAGATTAGTTAGGTTTAAGTAGTTCTAAGTTCTAGGGGAATGATGACCTCAGAAGTTAAGTCCCATGGTGCTCAGAGCCATTTGAACAATTTTTTTTAAAATGCGTAATGCGTATTGCACAGAAACAGCCTTTTTATTTAGTTACATAAATGGACAGCGTATGCAAGGAGATGATAATAATGATGATAAAAATATTAATAGTAATAATAATAATAGTATATTGTTCACTTCCGTATAAGAAGTTAGCCCTTGGTGAAAAAATATCGGTACAGTAATTCGTTTTGCCCTGATTGCACATTCCTTTCTCTTTATCATGCAGTGCCTTCTGGTGTAACTGATGATGATTTTCAGAATTATAACATCGAGTTTTCTTCTAGTCCATGTGTTTTGATAATTATAGCCGTGCTTGACAAAATAAAGAGAGAGAGAAAGAGAGTGAGAGAAACAGAGAGAGAGAGAGAGAGAGAGAGAGACAAATCAATCTGGGGTCAACCTCTCCATCACGCACACACTGCAATAGAAACCTGCAGTTTCTGTGTTGATTAGTCGATGCACTTCTGTCACTTGGCAAGGTTTCAATTGAAATTATGAACAGGTCTGTTCGGAGATGCTACTGACAACCGGCTAGAAGAGCCAAATGGCGCAATGATTTTCCAAGTCCCCTCCCAAACTGCCTAGTCCGGCGGTACGCTATCTACCAAAGTCAAACGATGAGAACCGTAGAATTTCAGAATGCTCACTACTCTCTCATTCCTGTTTGGTAATTCGCATTTTTCTACATTTATGCTCCAGTGTCCCTGATTCTAAATTGTGATCCCTTCTCAAAGCCATTATTGATACTTAAATTTTCTCAGGTTTTTCCTACATTTCACCACCGTCAGTAGGCGAAGTGAATGTGCAGATCAGGTTGGAAATAATTTTATGTTAGAAATCGAATTGTTCCATTTACAATCAGCAGCACCTCTAGCCGCTGACACTTTCATTCTATCAGACTCGATAAACCACTTGAAAGAAGATTATAGGATGAACAGTAACAAAAGCAAAGGAATGACACTGGAAAGTAGTCGAATTAAATAAGATGATACTCAGGAAATTAGATTAGAAAAAGGAACACTATTAGTAGTAGATGCGTTTTGTTACGCAGGCAACAAAAGAAATTATGATGGTCGGAGTAGAGAGAATATAAAATAGAAGGGCAATAGCAAGAAAAACATTTCTGAAAAGAAGGAATTGGGTAAGGTCTGTTATCAGTTTAAGTCTTAGGAAGTCTTTTCTGAAGCAATTCGTAGTGCAGTCTTGCGCGGGAGTGACAAGTGGACGATAAGCACTTCAGTCATAAAGAAAACAGAGGCTTCTGTAATGTGGTGTTACAGAAAAATGCTGTAGGATAGATCGGTAGATCTAACTGCTAATGCGGAGGAACTGCATCATCATTTTCTGGGGCCTTTGTTCCACTGCAACGCGGGGTCGGCAGTGTTACTATGGATTTGGCAATGTTAGTGTCGGGGGAGGCCGGATGCCCTTCTTGTCACCACCCCATAACCTCCAGGATGGAAGTAGTGTACCCCAGCTGTCTGCGTCAAGTGTAAGCCAAGAAACAGTGCGAAAGTTTTAGAATATGAGTCGTGTAACTGAGGTGGGACATGGGGACCAGCCCGGTATTCACCTAGTGGGATGTGGAAAACCGCCAAATAACCACATCCAGGCTGGCCCGGGAGGGGGAGATTATGACGTTGGAGACCTATGCATGAATACGGCTAACAGGTTCAAATGGAGGTAAGCTGCAGCCGTTATTCAGAGATGCACAGGGTAGACTACGATGGAGAGCAGCATGAACCCAGCCTTCGCACTGAAGACCACAATAGGAACGACAATTGTAGTACTCAGAATTCGTTTGTCCTTGTTGCACCACAACTTTTGATACCTCTTGTCATTTTATGTAAAAAGCAACGAGGGCGTGCTGAAAAGTAACGTTTTAAATTCTTTGGATAAAACGAACTTTACTAAGATTTTAAATTTGTGTTCTTCCTGTGGACATACTTATTTCCCAGCATAACCTCCCTCTCAACGAACACATTTCTCCAACGGGAGCACTTCGTTGATACCGTCACTGTAGAACGATTGATTTTTTTGAGAGAGCGAAAGCCTCACCACTGCTTGCACCAGTTCGTCACCATAAAAGTGAAGACCTCGAAGACATTCCTTAAGTGCGTTCTTTAAGTTTTGGGAACAGATGAAATTCAGATGGGATGAAATCGGGACTGTATGGAGGATGGTCGACGGCAGTGAACACAAGGCGTCGGATTGTTGCATATGCCACAGAGCTTGTGTGTTGTCTGGCATTTTCATGCTGAAGTAGAGTGAGCTCCATGTGTAGCCGAAGTCTTGAAGTTCTAAACTCGTTTACAGCACGTCTTTTCTCACCCACATACATAGTTGCATTTCAGACCACCATGTTACACGTTACAAGTTGGAGCCATCTGGAAGTCAGCCTGCAAACTTGTAGATTTGAAGAATAAAGACACAGAATGTTAATAACATTTGTTTAATTTTCAAAGTTTTGGGTTTCTACAACAACAACAAAATCGGAGGCTTTACTTTTCACACACACACGCACCTTTCAGGTTTTCTACATGAACTTCAATCAACTTTCTTACTCCTTGATACAGCTCGTAGTACATTCATCTACTTTTCATCTACTTCTTAATAACACAATTGCTAGAAAGCTTGAAATGGTTATCCAAATGGGGCATCAGGGGATTTATCTTTTTCTTTTGTCACCAGCTTTCACTTTTGGATACCGCAATTGTTTAATTTATAACGAATTAAAATAGTATAAGTTTACAATCACCCTGGTTAGTAGAAAAGTTTATTACATAACAGGTACAAAACACAGTTTTCAAGTGTACTTTAAGTGCACATATTGTGTATCAGTTAAATGTTAAAAAGCATGTTGCCTCTCACATAAAAATATTGCGGAAACCAAGATATGTTTAAACTTAACGTATTTCCTGAAGATGTTAATCAGTTACACAGCTTGTCTGAACACGCTTATCGAGTTATCTGAATTACCAGAAAAACGGAGAAGATACCTTGGGACCTCATTCACATAATGATCATCATCATCGGCAGATTTCGGTTTCTTTTTCCGATACATTGCTTTCTTTTTCAGTGCATTGAATTTGCGACCTTCGTTAACACTGACAACCATCTGAGTTCTTCAGCTTCCTGCCTTTCACGCTCTCTGCATGCAGGGTGTTCGGAAATTCCCGTTAAAAACTTTTAGGTCTTGTAAACTTCTAGGTCTTACACAGGAGAGTGAGTGCATAATATTCTGAAAAGGAACCCACGTCCGTAAACGTACCATTTCCATTCTACGAGGTTTTTTAAATTTCATTTAATTAACTCATCCATTTCTTGTTGACGAATTGAATTAGGCGTGGTGAAGTACAATTGTCAGGTAAAAACCAGAAAGGAAACATAACAAAATATCCATTTATCACTTAAGCCCATTCGTTTGTATTAACAGATAAATAGCACGCGTTTACATTACTTCAAACAAAAAAATAACTCATTATATTATAAGAACGTAGGCTTCCGCCGCCGATGTCACAGTGATTGACATTCTTCTGGGTATTATGCCGCGTCATTGCTAAAAACTAACAAAAAAATGTTCAAATGTGTGTGAAATCTTATGGGACTTAACTCCTAAGGTCATCAGGCCCTAAGCTTACACACTACTTAACCTAAATTATCCTAAGGACAAACACACAATCCCACGCCCGAGGAAGGACTCGAAACTCCGCCGGGACCAGAAGCACAGCCCATGACTCAGCGCCTCAGACAGCTCGGCTAATCCCGCGCGGTTAAAAATTAACAACAATAATAAACTATTATTATTATTGTTGTTAGTTTTTAGCAATGGCGTGGCATTATACCCAGAAGAATTTTTATAACTCATTATATTGTACACTACTTGCCATTAAAATTGCTACACCAGGAAGAAATGCAGATGATAAACGGATATGGATTGGACAAAAATATTATACTAGAACTGACATGTGACTACATTTTCAAGCAATTTGGGTGCATAGATCCTGAGAAATCAGTACCCGGAAAAACCACCTCTAGCCGTAATAACGGCCTTGATACACCTGGGCATTGAGACAAACAGAGCTTGAATGGCGTGTACAGGTACAGCTGCCGAAGCAGCTTGAACACAATACCACAGTTCATCAAGAGTAGTGACTGGCGTATTGTGACGAGCCAGTTGCCCGGCCACCATTGACCAGACGTTTTCAATTGGTGAGAGATTTGGAGAATGTGCTGGTCAGGGCAGCAGTCGAACATTTTCTGTATCTAGAAAGGCCAGTACAGTACCTGCAACATGCGGTCGTGCATTATCCTGCTGAAATGTTGAGTTTCGCAGGGATCGAATGAAGGGTAGAGCCATGGGTCGTAACACATCTGAAATGTAACGTCCACTGTTCAAAGTGCCGTAAATGCGAACAAAAGGTGACCGAGACGTGTAACCAATGGCACCCCATACCATCACACCGGGTGATACGCCAGTATGGCGATGACGAATACACGTTTCCAATGTGCGTTCACCGCGATGTCGCCAAACACGGATGCGACCATCATGATGCTGTAAACAGAACCTGGATTCATCCGAAAAAATGGCGTTTTACCATTCGTGCACCCAGGTTCGTCGTTGAGTACACCATCGCAGGCGCTCCTGTCTGTGATGCAGCGTCATGGGTAACCGCAGGCATGGTCTCCGAGCTAATAGTCCATGCTGCTGCAAACGTCGTCGAACTGCTCGTGCAGATGGTTGTTGTCTTGCAAAAGTCCCCATCTGTTGACTCAGGGATCGAGACGTGGCTGCACTATCCGTTACAGCCATGCTGATAAGATGCCTGTCATCTCGACTGCTAGTGATACGAGGCCGTTGTCGTCCAGCACGGCGTTCCGTAATACCCTCCTGAACCCACCGATTCCATATTCTGCTAACAGTCATTGGATCTCGACCAAAGCGAGCAGCAATCGCGATAGGCTAAAATCCGACCTTTATCAAAGTCGGAAACGTGATGGTACGCATTCTCCTCCTTACACGAGGTATCACAACAACGTTTCACCAGGCAACGCCGGTCAGCTACTGTTTGTGTATGAGAAATCGGTTGGAAACTTTCCTCATGTCAGCACGTTGTAGGTGTCGCCACCTTGTGTGAATTCTCTGAAAAGCTAATCATCTGCATATCACAGCATTTTCTTCCTGTCGGTTAAATTTCGCGTCTGTAGCACGTCATCTTCGTGGTGTAGCAATTTTAATGGCCAGTAGTGTAGGTACAAAACGTTACTGATTCATTACAAAAGCGGCCCGATGTTGTGACCACCGACGTTGTTACAAACATTGTGTCTCTAAAACGTATTCTGGTACATATTCTCCATCCCACTTGGTGTCTTCAGTTTCTACTTAGCGCCCAGAACTCGTGCCAGTAGGACTTCCTCTGTCTCTACAGACGTTAAATGACATCAGGTGACCGTCTGACGTAGTACACGTCAACCTATTGCATACCTGGACAAACATCTCTGAGGCTATACTCTTTACCCTCAGCAGAGTGAACGCATTACACGTCTTAACTGAAACAGTCGTAGAACGGGAACTGTAGTTTACAGACAAGAGCTCCTATTCATAATATTATGTACTCACTCCCCTCTACATGTCCTAGAAGTTTGTAATAGTAATTTCCAAACACCTTGCATATTCTTCAAAAATTGTATTATCCTTGAAACATCCCCTTAGGAAAATTTTATAATTACAGTGCTGATAAGCCTTTTACTTTATTTGATTTTCAAACAGCTGAGCAGAACTGAACGTACTCATACATTTCGCTCTTTACATATTCTGATCAACGCTAAACTGACACACAATATTTTTAGCGCAACGCAATCTGACTTTCAATAAGCCCTACAGAAGAATGGCCCTGACTAACAATAACCTGTACCTTTCATGAATGACTTACCTCACAAAAATCTTCGTTACTCGAACCACTGCAATACAGCGAGCGCCAATAAAAGGTTCTAACTGCTGAAAGCACTAACTACTGATAGGCATAGTTGGCAAATGAAAGATTTTGGTAGAGAACAAACAATGTATTTACCTTAACAGCGTTCAAAAGTCATCATATATATATCAGTCCATGATATCCAATATTACAAATTTACTCTTTCTGATGGACACACTTCCAGATCATCCGCTCTCAAAATTCTGCCATCTCTCTTCCCACATCCTCCACTGCTGGCGGCTCACCTCCAAATGCACAACGCTACGCGCTGTTCAGATCCAACTGCCCAACACTACAATAGCAAATATTCCAACAATGCCTACTACTCACAGACTGCACACAGCACAGCCAGTGATATTCATACGGTGCTACGTGGCGTTACCAACATAAAAACCTAAATATCCTACTTACATCCTATTTTTCTCACACGTTATCCCAAAGTATCGTTTTCTTTCCTGCTTGTACTGCTGACCGTAATTGTTTTCCTTCACCCAACTGTTCTCTTCATTTTATTTTTCTCACCATGAGGAACGTCCACAGGCTGGTTGTAGTTAGCTACTGTCAAAGCAGAATAATTTTGATCGAATCACATCCAATGGAAACAGCTACAAAATAATAAATCTCAGAATTTTAGACGTACGTGGAGCAAAACGATTCGGCTTTCTCGTAGTTTTCTCCTTTTTCAGTAACTTTTATGCCAGCGTCCGTAGAAGCCTCAGAATCGCAACACCTACACCTTCCTAAAAATTTGAAGGACGCTCCTGATAAGTTAAGTCCACTCCATATTCTTAGAATGGCCCACAGAATACTTTATTGATATTTATGGGGCCATTATAACTTAATGCTATCAGAGGCCGTGTTTTATGGTGGTGCCGCAGCAAAAATTCCAACCGGTCGTTGGTGAGCTGAGCGTGCCCCGGTCTCCGGGAGAACAATAGGCCTTTAGCTTTGTGGGTCACAGCCGGCTAAGCCGCTCTCAGTGTCACCTTTTGCGGTCTGACTCCTCTGTGCTGCACCGTTTAGGGCACCAATCGTCTGTGCCACTCTCTTGCTATTTTGATGTCCACGAAAGTTTCGACCAACCTTGCAAATGAAAGAGCGATATTTTCTTTTTTTTTTTTTTTTCTTTATTGTCAGTTATAAGTCCTCGGACTGGTTTCATGCGGTCCCCAACAGATTCTTCTCTTGTGCATACTTCATCTCAAAGTAGCACTTGCACCCTACGTCTTCAAATATTCGCCTGTCGTATTCCATTCTCTGACTTTCCTCACAGTTTTTGCCCTCTACAACTCCCTCAAATATCACGGCAGTTATTCCTTGATGTCTTAACACATGTCCTATCATCCTATCCCTTCTTCTTGTCAGTGTTTCCGACAACCCTTTTTGAAAACGGGAAGGATCTGTGGCTTTTTTTTTCCCTACCATCGGGAACAATTCACTCTTCCAAAGACGTATGGTTCGCTGCTGCTACAGATGGAGCAAGTTTTTCGCATACCCTATTTAGAATCATTGTGGTGTTCGGTCAGATCCAGTGGCCTTCCCTCTGTTGAAAGGTTTCAGCTGCCTTTATATACCATTGTCACTTATTTCGACCTGAGCCATTTTGTCTTTCGTACGATGATTTAAAGTACGCATTACGATGCTATCGTCCTCTGTGAAACACTTTTGGGAAAGGGCGTTTAGTATTTCGGCCTTTTCTGTGTCAGTGCTATTATGGTCACAGAGTGTAGGAACAGATGGTTTAGATCCGTTTACTTATTTAACATAAGATCTGAACTTATGGGGACTTTGCGTCATGGCGCCGACAGAATTTTACTTTCGATTCGTTGAACGCTGTACGCATGGCTCTCCTTAAGCAAATTTTGGATTCATGTAGTTTTTATTTGTGTGTAAGGCCTTGGCTCTCTTTGGGACTGTGTAGGTGATTTTTTGCTGAAGTTTAATGGATAGTTTCCGGTCTTATAGATTGCACACCAACTTCACAATAATTTTAGAAATTTCAAAGGAATGGTGTCCACCTCTTCAGCATTATTTGATTTCAAGTCTTTCCTTACCCTTGTTAAAATCTGACTCTAATAATGGATACTTTATATCTCTCATATCGTCTGCCATTTCTCCTTCTATATCAATACAAGTCTTCCCGTTCGCGGTGGCCTTCATTGTACTCTTTCTACCTATCCGCTCTCTCCTCTGCGACCGGCCGGGGTCCCCGAGCGGTTCTAGGTGCTTCAGTCTGGAACCGCGGGACCGCTACGCTCGCAGGTTCGAATCCTGCCTCAGGCATGGAGGTGTGCGATGTCCTTAGATTAGTTAGGTTTAAGTAGTTATAAGTGCCAGGGGACTGATGACCTCAGAAGTTAAGTCCCATAGTCCTCAGAGCCATTTGAACCATTTTTCTCTCCTCTCCGTTGAACAGAGAGTTCCCCATTGCACTCTTAATACTGCCATCCCTGTTTTGAATTTGCTAAATGTTCCTTTGACTTTTCTATACGCTCAATCAGTCCTTCCTACGGCCATTTGTTTTTCTATTTCTTCACTATTTTCCTGGAGCTGTTTCGCCTTGGCTTTCCTTTTCTTCCTACTTGTTTCACACCTAAGTGGCTAATATTGTTGTGTTTTCCTTTTATAATTTATACTTTGTTCTTTCGTCCATATTCCAGCTGAACGGTTTTTATTGAGACTCATGTTGCCTATTATACATTCTAAAGACTCCTCTCCTTGGAGAGATGGTGATATAAAGGACGGACGTTATAACTGACCACGCTTTCCCACGCGAGTCTTGCGATAATTAACCCAGCCCGTCCTTGAACTGACTTTGTGAGCTACCGCATAGAAATTCTTCCTATTTGTGGAAATGCTCTCGTAGTTGTATGTCCCCTTGCGGAACTATAGCAGCGCCGTTGGACTCTGGAAGTGCAATACTACTGCCTAGGCCGGCCGTTGTGGCCGAGCGGTTCTAGGCGCTTCAGTCTGGAACCACGCGACCGCTACGGTCGCAGGATCGAATCCTGCCTCGGGCATGGATGTGTGTGATGTCCTTAGGTTAGTTAGGTTTAAGTAGTTCTAAGTTCTAGGGGACTGATGACCTCAGATGTTAAGTCCCATAGTGCTCAGAGCCACTACTGCCTATGCCTTACGAAGCGGGAAGGAGTTTCTTTTGGTGCAAATAACTTTTACACAAGATGCCATTATGGTGCATTGATTTAAGAAACACCACGAAATGAATTTGTGCACACTGATTACAGGCTAACTATTAATTGTACGAGAGCATGGTCCATCGCATTACTAGATTGAAAGGCATTCTGTCGACGACTGCTGACTGTGACGCTAAGTCTGTAACTTAAGCGTACAATCGGTGTAGTTCATATAGCATCGTACATCTTCGGCTGTCCCAAAGTTATTCATTTATTTATTAATGTACATATTTTCCGGCGTTGTGAAATTACTGAAAGGTAGTGTTTATGACCCGTAGACTCCTCTTAATGCCTAAGTGGCAAAAGGCTACTTTTGTTCGCAAATGTTTATCAATAACTGTTACTTGGTTGGCGCTGACGTTACGAGCGATTTCTGCATCGTCACCTCATACCATTGGCTCTGAAAGCGCCAAATGGCCAACTGCCTTTGCTATCCAGCATGGGAACCAACCGCTCCGTCCTCACACTTTACGTACTGTAGCGTTGATAGTTCACTTCACGTACGTGTTACAGCAAAACAGGAAATAAAGTAAAATGCGCACCTAACTGCATATAAGGGGTACCTTTCATACTCCTCACTTTAAAAAAAAATTATTAATGTACTTAATTTTCAGTATCCTTTAGTATCACCAAACCGCTTCGATACTCTTCTATAAGCCTGTAATCCGTTTTTACTCCATTCTTGGCCGTTTAATTTCAGCGTGGCTGAAAATGGGGTTGAACCTCGTAGCCAGTACACCCTCATCCTATGGTGTATCAGTAGAGCTTCCTGAGGAATCATCCATCGCTCCGTGAGATATTGCTTTCATACTGTATTTATTGACATCGGTAGTTACTAAGGGATACAAAATGTAGCAGGGAACACGTGGTGAGGCAGTAGGTAAAGTCAATGAATATTAACTGGAAAAATCGTGGCTGTGGACAAAGAACATAGCTTCATAATTTTGGCAATTAAGAACGAATTTTATTAGGCTCATTACTAGGTACTACACTCATATTGTAGTTGCCAACAAGTATTTAAAACGGAGCTGGTTGGATGGAAGATGAGTTTCGCCATTTATGAGGAGTTTATTTAATTTTTAGAGAAATGTAATTCTGCAGGAATCTTTATTGGTACACTATAGCTATGGGCTGAAATCAATCTCCAGTCATACTATGTTTAATCAATGGAATTAAAGGGTGAAGAAGGGAGTGTTACCCGTTCATGGACTTATGGCAGTGCGTCTGTAATGGACTGTGAGTAAAATGGAACCGAATGAATCGAAGCGTCTAAACTGTCGAGTGACAGCAGGATACTGAAAACTAAGTTAACGAAATTATCCACTGAATAGAAATATGTGGAAAAGTGACACACTTGACAATATGGAATAACTTCCATTGCACTAGAAACGGTAGAGGACAAAAATTGTAGAGGAATACAGAGACCAATAAATCACCTGGGTCTCCAGCTCAGTTAATTATTCCGTTTGGTATTATTGTGATTATCCTGGACAATCCATTATTTTCAAAACAATCAATCACTGTGCCGCCCCGACTCCACAATGGTCACTTAATTTAGCAAGCTTCTTTAAAAATACACTACTGGCCATTAAAATTGCTACACCAAGAAGACATGCAGATGATAAACTGGTATTCATGGGACAAATATATTATACTTGAACTGACATGTGATTACATTTTCAAGCAATTTGGGTGCATAGATCCTGAGAAATCAGAACCCAAAACAACCACCTCTGGCGTAATAACGGCCTTCATACGCCTGGGCATTGAGTGAAACACAGCCTGGATGGGGCGTACAGGTACAGCTGCCCAGGCAGCTTCAACACGATACAACAGTTCATCAAGAGTAGTGACTGGCGTATTGTAACGAGCCAGATGCTCGGCCACCATTGACCAGAAGTTTTCAATTGGTGAGAGATCTGGAGAATGTGCTGGCCAGGGCAGCAGTCGAACATTTTCTGTATCCAGAAAGGCCCGTACAGGACCTGCAACATACGGTCGTGCATTATCCTGCTCAAATGTAGGGTTTCACAGGGATCGAAAGAAGGGTAGAGCCACGGGTCGTAACACATCTGAAATGTAACGTCCACTGTTTAAAGTGCCGTCAATGCGAACAAGAGGTGACCGAGACGTGTAGCCAATGGCAACCCATACCATCACGCCTGGTGATACGCCAGTATGGCGATGACGAATGCACGCTTCTAATGTGCGTTCACCGCGATGTCGCCAAACACGGATGCGACCATCATGATGCTGTAAACAGAACCTGGATTCATCCGAAAAAATGACGTTTGGCATTCGTGCACCCAGGTTCGTCGTTGAGTACACCATCGCAGGCGCTCCTGTCTGTGATGCAGCGTCAAGAGTAACCGCAGCCATGGTCTCCGAGCTGATAGTCCATGCTGCTGCAAACGTCGTCGAACTGTCCGTGCAGATGGTTGTTGTCTTGTAAACGTCCCCATCTGTTGACTCAGGGATCGAGACGTGGCTACACGATCCGTTACAGCCATGCGGGTAAGATGCCTGTCATCTCGACTGCTAGTGATACGAGGCCGTTGGGATCCAGCACGACTTTCCGTATTACCCTCCTGAACCCACCGATTCCATATTTTGCTAACAGTCATTGGATCTCGACCAACGCGAGCAGCAATGTCGCGATACGATAAACCGCAATCGCGATCGGCTACAATCCGATCTTTATCAAAGTCGGAAACGTGATGGTACGCATTTCTCCTCCTTACACGAGGCATCACAACAACGTTTCACCAGGCAACGCCGGTCAACTGCTGTTTGTGTATGAGAAATGGGTTGAAAACTTTCCTCATGTCAGCACGCTGTAGGTGTCGCCACAAGCGCCAACCTTGTGTGAATGCTCTGAAAAGCTAATTTGCATATCCCAGCATCTTCCTCCTGTAGGTTAAATTTCGCGTCTGTAGCACGTCATCTTCGTGGTGTAGCAATTTTAATGGCCTGTAGTGTATAATCTAATAAACAGATTTTTTTCTAGTGCTAGTAACGGTGTAGAGGTTCTCATAATTCTACGAATAAACGTGATTTTCCTACATTTCCTGCTTGTCTGAGACTATGTTCAGAGTCAACCAACACCTGGATGTAGCACGAGGGGTTAGCATTAAAATGCAATTGCTATGATGTTCCGGCTTGAGTAAACCGTTCGTACGAAGATTCGACCGTATCATAAAAGGGGCAGATGACGTTGTGTGGAAATAATGAAGTGAGGGTGTGTAAGACCGATGCAAGCAGCTTAAAGTATTCAGTGGCTGCATACTCCGTATTACAATGTGCTGGAGAATGAGTGCAGGCCGACTGTGTGTGAGTCAGCAACCTGAAGGAACAGTAGCAGAGAGCGGAAGTGTAGCTGGGAGTAGAAGGAACACGGTGGCGTTCTACAGCGCGCGGGCGAGTAAAGGGAAATCGCTAATAGAATTACCGTCAGAAGAAGCTTTTAAACGGGAAACTTGTCCGTACCGCAGCTGCAGAGCGCGGAGGGACGACGCTCCACTGAACTCGACGCCTTCCGCTAACATCATTACGAGATCACTGTGCGGCGCATGACGTCAGATGCAGCGGGCGGCCCCGTAACCTGGTCCGGGGGGCTCTCTCCGGCGCTTAGTCAGCTCGCGCTGCGCCGGCCGGGGTCGACGCCGCTACGTCACTACACTCCCCCACACCGCCCCTCCTGCAGAGCCGCGGCCGGGCGCTCTTTCCGCGACGTCACCAACAGAAACACGAAAGCGCCGCTGCTGCCGTCTCGGCGACATTCAGCGCTGACGCCGCACCGCACCGTCCCGCTGAGCTGAGCTGAGCTGATACTGTCGCCGCTCGGCTTTAATTAAAAGCGCACACAGTGTTTAATTGTGTTTGCCTGTCGCGGCATTGTGCCCGCTGCCTGTGCGCCTCGCAGCCACCGGATCGCGGGGGCTGTGTGTGTGTGTGTGTGTGTGTGTGTGTGTGTGCGTGCGCGTGCATGTGTGTGCGTTTGTGGCAGGCAGCGCCGGGTGGTGGAAAGAGATCTGCACGTCGCGAGAGAGGCGGGCCAACTTCAAATTTTCGCTGCTCTCGGCTGATATCAGCAATCTGCGATATTAATTGCGACTTGTTTGTTCTGGCGATGTCTCTGGCGGCTTAATGGGGTGTCCGCTGCAGACGGGAAGACCGCGCTAGTTGGTGTGGGGCAGGGAGACTCCTTTGGAGTTAAATAAGTTTCAGCCGTCGAGGAGATTATTCTGACAGAAACACGCATTTCATTCTCAGTAATGGCCTCATTCGTCGTCCTAAAATCTCGATACTTTACTGATCGCTCACACTACAACTATCCTTCATGGAACATATTCGTATTGTGCTTGAACCGTTTTCGTTTGTGTTTGTTTTTGACTATAAAATTATGGAAATGTGGTCGTAGCTTGCAAAATTCTCCATCTTTTCCGCCACAGTTGCGAATGGCCTTCTTCGTGGTGTTGAGTGAACTCAACACCATGACAAAGTACTTCGACTACTGTTGCAAATCGCCTTACTTACGGTGTTGAGGCAGCTCAACACTCTGAGGAAGACCATTTGCAACAGCGGCCGACACGCTGGAGGAAGTCGACATAAAAGTTTTCTGGGTTTGGTACAGCGTCATAATGTAAAAACTACTGCTGCTATAGAAAAGCCAACGTTTCGGCCACGATTGCAGCGGCCTTCTTCTTAGACCCAGAAGAAGGCCGCTGCAATCGTGGCCAAAACGTTGGTTTTTCTCCAGCAGCAGTAGTTTTTACATTATGATGCGGTACCAAACCCAGAAAACTTTCATGTCGACTGACTCTGGCCGCGTAAGCCTACGCAATTACGCTGGAGGAATTTTACATATTTACAGTGTCTTCACATTCTCTGAAGAATTTTATTTAATGTGATTATGGCCGCGGAAGCCTTCGCTTACAACAAATTCTACTTCCTCAACACCCAAATATTTTTCGGTGAACTTCCGAAATTCCCGCCCAGAGCAAGTACAACAATATGGCGGCAGACGTGAAGGCCTACTAGATACTGCCACAGTCCGTGTTAAAAAGTGCGGTTTACATAGACAGATGAAAAAGTGGAAGCGATAAAAAGTAAGCACAAACAAATTGCACACATAGCCCTCGCTGCTCCCCTCCCCCTCTTCCCCACATCTCACACGTGGACCAGCTTATAGAGGTAAGACAAATAACTACTACTGCTACTACTACTTGATCAGGCCCCGTGGACCGCACGCTTCTACAAGTTTCCTCCTCCACTGTATTCTGTCCTTTGCTGCTATCAGCCATCCGTCCACATCTATTGACACTTGGTTTAAATCTTCATGGAGGCCATACCTCCAACGCTTCTTGGGCTCCCTGTGGGTCTCCTTCCTGTAGTTGTGAAATCCAGGAGCTTCCGAGGCCATCCGTGATCCTCCATCATATCCACATGGCCGGCCCACTGCATTCGTTTGGCTTTGACATTTTCTGCTGTGTATGGCTGCTGGTATAGTTCCTCAAGCTCTTGGTTGTATCTGATCCTCCATTCCCCTGTATCTGCATCCAGAACCGGACCGAACATCTTCCGAAGCACTTTTCTCTCAAAAACGAGGAGCTTATTGAAGTCCTGTTTCCGGATACTCCACGTCTCACAGCCATGCGATGAAAAGTAAGCACAAATTGCACACATAGCTAGGCTATATTGGAGAGATATTTGGACCGAAGCAGTTGTGCTGGGCTGTGGTAAGATCGGTTTCCTGCTTGCTTTCTGGCATTGATCTCTGCTTCACATGACGAGTCCTCAGTGAAAAGTGCCCCTAGGTATTTGAATTCATGCACTCCCTTGGAGGACTGGTCCCCAACCTGCAGTCCGACAATGACCACGCGTCATAACAAGGTACTCTGTCTTGGCTTCGTTTATGTTTAGCCCAAATTTGCTGGCAGTCTCCTTTAGTGCTTTGGTCATTTGCTCATAGGCTAAGTATGCCAGTCTGTTTCCATCGATTTCAATCCCTTCGTTCTCTTGGAAGGTCTTGCAAACGATCTTCTCGAGGGCAAAGTTGAACAGTATAGGGGACAACCCATCTCCATGCCTGAGTCCTGTCACAATTTCAAATTTCTCAGTTACGCGATTTCCCATCTTCACCTTTGCACGTGTTTCGCTCAGACAGATATTTATCAGATTGATGAGTTTCTCTGCCATGCCAAACTCCTTTAAACAGCAGTCTCTTGCGATGTATGCAATCAGAGGCCTTCTTAAAATCAACGAATAAAGTATGCAGATGTTTACCATATTGACTCAGTTTCTCAGTGAGCTGCCGGAGACTGAAGATGTGATCTACTGTTGACCGTCCTAGCCGGAAACTCTCTGGCACTCCCCAATCACCGATTCTGACACTGGCTGAATTCTATGTATGAGCCAATTGGACAGGATCTTATAGCTGACGTTAAGCAGGGCGATTCCTCGATAGTTGTCACATTTCAGTTTCTCGCCCTGGACAAATCAGAGCTGTTTTCCATTTTGCTGGTAGTTCTTCTTTGGCCCGTATTGCCTGTATCAGTATCGGCAGTAATTGGGTGCTGGAAATCAAAGTGCAGTTCGGGTTCATCACAGTTTAGCAGCTGTCGAAAGTACTCATTCCATCTCTCAGCTATGTCCCTATCGTTCGTCAGGATCTTATCATGGGAATCTTTGACAAATTTCTGCTTGGTCTGGTGACCTTCGCAGAGGACCTTCACCTTCAGAAACATTTCCCTAGTCTCATGTCCTCTGAAGTCTGTTTCTGCTTACGATATCCCCTATGTATTTCCTCTTTGCTCTTCTCAGAGTTGCTTGTGTAGTCTTTCGGACCTCCTCAAATTGTGCTTTGCCCTGTGCCAGATTTGTCCTCTTCAGCCACTTGCTCCTGGCTTCCTTCCTCCTTTCCAGGGCATCTGCACATTCCTTTCCAAACCAGACATTCTTGCCCACTGTGTTTCCCATGAGTATTTCCTTTGCTGTATCCCTAGCTGAGCTCTAAATGTTTCTCCACATTAGTTCATGGTCCTGATTCGCGTCCATTTGACTGCTTCAAAGTGGTTACTAAGTTAAACCTGGTATTCGGCCTTCGTTGCTTCATCTTTTATTTTCTCCACATGGTGCCTTTCCACTCCTTTTAGTTTAGGCCCCGTTCTTCTTTTACACTGTATGTTTAAAAGGCCTCTGACCAGGAAATGATCACTCCCACCTTCGGCAGCCCGCGATGTCTTACCATCTACATTCCCATTGTTTAGGTTGTGTAGACTGTGTCTTCCAGTTGTGTCTGGGAATATTAGTTCTTTCCTAACCTTGTCATTCATATCACCAAAGAGGATCCTCAGGTATAAATTTGGTATAGCGTCCATCACTGCCTCTAGCTGTGCATAGAACTCGTCTTTCACTTCGCTTTCGCTCTCTTTCGTGGGAGCATGACATTTCACAAAAGTCGCGTTAATATGCTTTACGTCCAGTGTTAGAACAGATATTCTTGGGTTGAGCGAAACGAACTCTGGAACATTAGTGGCCAAAGTCTTACTGACGCAGAAACCAGTGCCTAATAGATGACCTCGTTCACAGGCTCCATACAGAATAGTACAGTTTTCAACATCAACTCTGCCAGCATCCTCCCACCGAATTTCCTGCAGTGCAGCTAGGTCTAGCTCGTACCCCTGAATTTCTTTGACAACACTGATTGCAGCTCTTGTCTTGTACAGACTAATAACATTCCATGTTCCAAATCGTATACCGTTTCTTTGCCATTGACGTCGTCTATTTTTGTCAGTAATGTTCCGAGGCTTACTTGTAGTCTTGAAAGTATGTTTATTTTTACGGAGAGAGGGTGCTAGCCTCTCGTCCAACCTGCGGTGTTACGATCACAGCTTACAGGATTCCTGGCTCTTCTTAAGGGGTGGGCTCCCTTCAGGAGTTGGATTAGGAGTAAGAAAATTGGAAAGACACCCTCGGGTCTCGAAGCCTAATACCGTTGAGGTCGAAAAAGCAAGAATTGGCCAAGGAAGGCCGACAGGGAAGGAGAAAGAACGATCCTGACATTAGTGTTGAGGTGTGGTGTGCAAGGCAGTCTGTGGATGGTTGTTAAGGCGGTTTCCCCTCTGCCTCGGCGAATGCTAGCTGGTTCCCCTTATTCCGTCTCATTTACACTATGTCGGCGATTGCTGCGCAAACGCTGTCTCCACTTATGCGTACACCATACCACGCAAACATTTGAAGTTACACTCGTCTGGTATGAGACGTTCCCGGGGAGGGAGGGGGGGGGGGGGGGAGGGGTTCCACTGGTGGGGGCCGAACTGCACGGTAACACTTGGTTCGGTGTGGGGCGGCGGTGGGGTAGGTGGACTGCTGTGGCCTGTTGTGGGGTTGTGAACCACTGAGGGCTGGGGCGGGACGAAGCCTCTCCGTCGTTTCTGGGTCCTAAGTTCAGTACACGAATAAACAGCAAATCAGTGTTGACAGCAGAATATAAGATCATAGCAGTACTATGGGGTGTTAAAGCACAGCTTCTCTCAGACGCTCAGTCTGTGCTGTAATTATCGAAATTTTTTAGATGTTCTAAATGAGGAACAGATTCACGCTGGAGGGAAAAAGTTCCAGTTTTCGTCACCGGGAGCAAATCTAGCGCTACGGATGCAAGAAATGTTTCGGTATTTAATGTATTAGGAACAGGACGCGGGCTGAAAAGGTGAAGCAAGTGAGAAAGAATGTTGATTTTATTATTAACCGCCGCTTGCACAGTTCGTTCGATATGAGCATCGGGGACGTCGACGAGATGCTGTACAGCGCCAGACTTGCACCTGATGGCCAAAATTGGAACCAGTTTCTTTCCAGCGTAAAGCAGTTCCCCATTAACGCGTTAGCGTAGGTACTCCTTACGTTTAATTACAGCACGTTAATTTTAACCAACCAGTATAATATGTCACTAGCTAAATACAGATTAAAAAGCTAGACTTCCATTTTGGCCTAAAATCTCGGTAAATATATTTACTGTGATATCGTGGTGTGCTGATTAACTGTAGATGAAAAATGGAAGCAAATTATCAGCTGTACTGCAAAGAACTGTGCTGCAAAGAACAGACAGGTACGTAAACATCAATATTTAATACTGAAGCGTATGTTCTCGTAACACTGTCATGAATTTCAATGCCATAGTTCAATACTGCATATATTTTCACGAGAACTTTTACGTGTTACTCGACAGAAAGTAAATTAACCTACTGACGACTGTGCAACTTCACCAAAACATGTTTAGACATTAACGAAGAAGAATTTGTATTTGCTCAGAACAGAAGCCGGCAGGACTGGCCCAGCGGTTCTAGGCGCTACAGTCTGGCACCGCGCGACCTCGGGCATGGATGTGTGTAATGTCCTTAGGTTAGTTAGGTTTAAGTAGTTCTAAGCTCTAGGGGACTTATGACCACAGCAGTTGAGCCCCATAGTCCTCAGAGCCATTTGAACCATTTTGAACCCATTGTGCTCAGAGCCATTTGAACCATCAGAACAGAACCATACTTCCATAATTTCATACTTTATGGAAAAGTTCCATTTTGTTCTGCGTATATGCTTCATTCATTAACAACAAATCGTCATTTAAATCTCCATTTCACTGATTATCTTACAGGTAGCAAAATCAACCGTATGTGTTGGTTCGTGCGAATGATTTTTCTCTGCGATCACAGTCTTGCGCTGAGATACTGATTGTGATTAGCATCGCACATCAAGGACGACGACGACTTCTGGTTTGTGTACGGTTGGCGTGAGAGCCGAGAGGTGGCCGTGTGAGTGGAAGTGATTGGCCGTTCTCCGGTGTGGCTGGACTGGGCAGTGACGGAACGAGGGATGACTGTTGTGTATAACGGGCAACAGGAGAGTGATAGGGGCCGGCGTTGGTTTACTCCACTACTTGTGGCACGCGGTCTTCGTGCCATTTTAGTACCGACACCGTTCTCTGACTCTGTCTATCTGTACTGGAATGAACAATTAGCATCTTCTGCGCTCCGCCTAGCAGTGATGTTCTGCTAAAGCTACGAATTGTACTCTACCGTATCAGGAAGATTCGATTTATATGCTAAGGCTTTGAATTAAAGTGTGTAAAGCTTGTTAGAAGTTTTGGCCTCACTTGCACGTTGCTTAATATTGGTCTACAAACTCAGTTCCAAGTGTAACCGGATGCTAAAGTGCTAAAGCCACAGTATTAGTTCAAGTCAGAGGTGCAGAGATTATTTATGGTGGATGGGCCTCCCATGATGTGTAAACTAATTCTGCTCTTCTGTTTTAGACACCCCTTCCACTACTGTGTTTTCTAGCATTATTAGAGCAGAGCACAGAGGCAATGGCGGGGGGATCCAACGGCACCAAAAATAAAAATATCGGCGATAGCCCCATATGATTGAGCCAGCGCAGAAACAAAGAATTGTGTCGTGCACACTCAGTTTGCATTTCTGACAGCAAATGTATCGTAATTTTAAACGATTGTTTTATTGATGCTATGATTTTTCTTAAGTTCTGTTTTATTGCACGTGATTTTCTTAAGCTATTCTGGCTGCAGTCATTTTATAAAAGTTTCTACCTTGACGTATTTAGTGGACGGCTACAATTTGTCGGTTGGCTTTCACAGACGAACTCTGTATACAATATCGCTGCCTACTGCTCTTTTCTGGTTAAAGAAATTTAGTATCTTAGTTCCTTAAACCATGTGAGAGCTATAGCCCTGATTGTGTTAACTACCTCTGTGGGTGGTAGCCCATTAGATACGTAACATTGTGGCAGGTGCCCGTTACAATTTTGAAACTTCTTGATCACTGGACTGGATGTTTCAGAAATGACTTACCAACTTTAAAAATTCATATACGTTAATTCATAGTGCCTACAGAGAAGATAGTAGTGTCAATTTGTAGGGAAATCCATCAAGTTCTGTCTCGCGTAGTTCGCTAGTCCCGAATAGCACCGTAACGAGCGTTAGCAGCAGTTCCGTTAAACATGGCTGCCTTTACTGGACCCGAGCCTTCTAGCTGTGTGTTTTGGTTTGAAGAATCGAAGTTGGCGACAACAGTTCAGCGTAATTTCCGTACCAAGTACGTCAAAGATCCTTCTAGTAGGACTACAATTTATGAGCGGCATAAATGTTTTGTAGAAACAGGGTGTTCGGTAAGACATGGAAAATCAACAGGTCGTCGTCATTGAGCGAGTGAGACAACGTTTTGTCAACAGCCCTACGAAATCGACCGGGTACGATGATGATGATGATGATGATGTTTGGTTTGTGGGGCGCTCAACTGCGCGGTCATCAGCACCAATTTTTACACATTCCAATCTAGCCACTGTCACGAATAATGATGGTAATGATGTTGAAATGATAAGGATAGCACATACGCCCAGTCCTCGGGCAGAGAAAATCCCCAACCCGGCCGGGAAGCGAACCCGGGTCCCCATGATCCAGAGGCAGCAACACTAACCACTAGAACCCGGCGTTGCATCACGCAATCTGCAGATCGTACATACTATTGTTTGGCGTCTGTTGAGGATCCATTTGCATTTAAAACCATACAGATTGACCATCGTACAAGCAATAAAAGACAGTGATAAAATTGCCCGGAAGAACTTCTGTGCGGCTATGTTAAATCGATTACGTGATGATGAATATTTCTTGGACACAATCATCTATTCTGACGAGTCGAATGTTCACTTAATTGGCAAGGTTAACACACACAGTCGTTGGATTTGTGGCAGGGAAAACCCACATCAAACATCGCAACATGTTCATGATAGCCCTAAACGGAATTTTTTTTTTTTTTTTTTTTTTTTTGTGCATTGAGCAAGAACAAAGTGTACGGCCCCTTCCTTTCCATGAGAGAACCATCAACGGGATATTGTATCTGCGTATGTTACAACAATGTTTGATATATCCTCATCGGAGCATGACCAAGAACGAAATGCTTATTTCATGCAAGGTGGTGCACCACCCCACTACCTGGCTGACGTCCGGTATTTCCCAGTGCCTGCTTTCCAGTTCAATGGATTGGCCGTGATGCACCAATTGCGCCACGTTCACCAGACATGACACCATTCTTTTTTTATCGGGAATGAGCAAGGATATCGTGTTTGTACCCCCCGTGCTGGCTCCTCTAACTGAACTTAGAGCAAGAATTTGCACCGCCACTGAGCAAGTTATACCTGCAGTGCTAGAGCGAGTTTGGGAAGAAATTGTCTTTTGATGGGATGTGTGCATGATAACTAACGGGCGCCACTTTAAGGTAAAGAAACTTGACGTGTTTACCTACAAGATAATCCTAAACACAGCTCTGTATCGTTTTTCAATAAATTTATCTGAATTTTTAAAGTTGTGAAGTCCTTTCTAAACACGCTGTAAGACTAAATGTCACTGATTTAAGGGCAGGTAGCATTAAAGGTTTCTGAATGCTTTCTAACTTAAATTTTCTTGCTGCTTGCAATTTTTGATGGTCTCTCGTAAAATATTAAGCGACTGACAGCGCGGGACTGTACCCGTGCTGGCGTTAATTCTTCATGGGGGGCAGAATGCCGTTGTCTGTGTTCAACTGGCTGGAGTAGGTGCCCTGCGTAATTCTGTTATTTAAAAAAAATAATAGCTATTAGATTAAGTTTCTGACTTCTGAAAGGGCAAGGCCTGTCAAAGTTTTCTAATTGCTAACTTAAATATTTGAGGGCAGAGGCCTGATAACTTGGAAAAAAAAGTTGCGTTGGTCAAATTTTAAGTGGGTTAGAAGCCGTAGAGATTTTGAATTTTATATTTAAGAAACGGAAGAGGAAAAGTGTTTTTTTTCTTTTAACTGTTTAGTGATTAAAGGTACTGGCAAACAAAGTCCACTTAAGGATCTCTGTATCCAAGAAAACGTGCTCTATGGTTATTCCCCTACTCCAGTTACACACCCTGCAAGAACGCTATTAAGTGCATATCAGAGGTTATTACACCCGTTGTACGACTGATCAGTGTCATTTTCGGGGGACAATCACTGGTTAAACCTCTCTCTGATTACACTACTCCTGTCTTCGCGATGAGTGTGGGAGTAACACATAGTGAACTGAAGTATATTCCCAACTTTCTCACTTGAAGCTGGTTCTTGAAACCTTGTATCTTCATGCATCTGCCATTTCAACGTGGCCGTTACATTTTTAGCATTCTTGTTTGGAAATAAATTTAGATTTTATAAATCTGTGACGCAAAATATATTTATTCGTTTATTTATTTTTAGCCCAACCGACTTTCGGGAACAATGTGGCATGCTCTGGGGGCGTCTCTATATGCAAACATGCAAAACAGCATTTTAGTAATTTACAGTACACTGGTAGATTATTATGAAGAAGTTAACAGCAACCAGCCCCCTTTTATGACGTTATTTATTTATTTAAGTAGCCCTGTTACCGATTTCGAACCAACAGGTTCAACGTCACACGGCGTGTTCACGTTGAGACACATTTTATATTAGCTTTCATTTTTTACTACCCCGTATGATGAAATTTCGTTGGGGTGGTGGTGCCCTACAACATAAACAGGATGCAGGATAATGACTACTCAGCTTTAATTGTGTCTCATAACGATTTTAAACGATGTTAACAAATTATTACAGTGAAGGTGTTTAGGTTACTTACGTTGAAAACTTCGCATTATTATTTCCAATGCTGACTCCTTGTGTGTATGCAGCTTCAAAGACTGTACGAAGCACATTCTATATATATATCTGAACCATTTGAAGAAGTTTCGCCACAATGAAATATGTATGGAAAGATGTCGACATTACAACCGCGACAGTGCCAAAGACTTCCACTGTCGGATATATTTCGATGTATACATAGGTGTTCCAGTCGAAATTTACAAACTACTAACGTTCCATCACTTAATATTTATATTAAAAGAGAACTGATTAAAATTAAGATAAACGAATAAATCAGTTAGTTTGGTACAAAGTGTTACTGCAATGATACTACTACGTAAATATTATGGCATACATTGGAAACAAAGTAAATGATGGATAAATGCACATAAATAAATTTTACAACAGTGGACATTACATTCAGTAAAATTTTTCTTGTCAATATATGTAAAACTACCTACGTTTCGGTCCCCATTGCAAGTGACCTTCTTCAGGGTGTTTTTGTTTACAAACACCCTGAAGAAGGTCGCTTGCAACAGGGACCGAAACGTCAATAGTTTTATATATACACTCCTGGAAATGGAAAAAAGAACACACTGACACCGGTGTGTCAGACCCACCATACTTGCTCCGGACACTGCGAGAGGGCTGTACAAGCAATGATCACACGCACGGCACAGCGGACACACCAGGAACCGCGGTGTTGGCCGTCGAATGGCGCTAGCTGCGCAGCATTTGTGCACCGCCGCCGTCAGTGTCAGCCAGTTTGCCGTGGCATAAGGAGCTCCATCGCAGTCTTTAACACTGGTAGCATGCCGCGACAGCGTGGACGTGAACCGTATGTGCAGTTGACGGACTTTGAGCGAGGGCGTATAGTGGGCATGCGGGAGGCCGGGTGGACGTACCGCCGAATTGCTCAACACGTGGGGCGTGAGGTCTCCACAGTACATCGATGTTGTCGCCAGTGGTCGGCGGAAGGTGCACGTGCCCGTCGACCTGGGACCGGACCGCAGCGACGCACGGATGCACGCCAAGACCGTAGGATCCTACGCAGTGCCGTAGGGGACCGCACCGCCACTTCCCAGCAAATTAGGGACACTGTTGCTCCTGGGGTATCGGCGAGGACCATTCGCAACCGTCTCCATGAAGCTGGGCTACGGTCCCGCACACCGTTAGGCCGTCTTCCGCTCACGCCCCAACATCGTGCAGCCCGCCTCCAGTGGTGTCGCGACAGGCGTGAATGGAGGGACGAATGGAGACGTGTCGTCTTCAGCGATGAGAGTCGCTTCTGCCTTGGTGCCAATGATGGTCGTATGCGTGTTTGGCGCCGTGCAGGTGAGCGCCACAATCAGGACTGCATACGACCGAGGCACACAGGGCCAACACCCGGCATCATGGTGTGGGGAGCGATCTCTTACACTGGCCGTACACCACTGGTGATCGTCGAGGGGACACTGAATAGTGCACGGTACATCCAAACCGTCATCGAACCCATCGTTCTACCATTCCTAGACCGGCAAGGGAACTTGCTGTTCCAACAGGACAATGCATGTCCGCATGTATCCCGTGCCACCCAACGTGCTCTAGAAGGTGTAAGTCAACTACCCTGGCCAGCAAGATCTCCGGATCTGCCCCCATTGAGCATGTTTGGGACTGGATGAAGCGTCGTCTCACGCGGTCTGCACGTCCAGCACGAATGCTGGTCCAACTGAGGCGCCAGGTGGAAATGGCATGGCAAGCCGTTCCACAGGACTACATCCAGCATCTCTACGATCGTCTCCATGGGAGAATAGCAGCCTGCATTGCTGCGAGAGGTGGATATACACTGTACTAGTGCCGACATTGTGCATGCTCTGTGCCTGTGTCTATGTGCCTGTGGTTCTGTCAGTGTGATCATGTGATGTATCTGACCCCAGGAATGTGTCAATAAAGTTTCCCCTTCCTGGGACAATGAATTCACGGTGTTCTTATTTCAATTTCCAGGAGTGTATTAACAATGCGGTCAGAAACTCATAAAAATTTTATTGAATGTGACAATGGGCGCGGAAGCCTACGTTTCTAGTGGACATTACGTTGACGGTATTGTATGGCTAAGAAAGCTGTTATATTTTATGCCTTATTTCTTGTTGGGTTGGTGTCTGCATATTGATACTGTTAAATGGAGTAGTGTGCATTTTAAACAGGAAAGCAGGCGAATCAAATTTTGAAGAAGTGTTGCGTATGCTAACTCGCTCTGTTCATTGAGCTGGTTTTGTGGTAACTTGCTTTTATGTATATATATTTCAATCTTCCAAGCAAAGTCATGAAGCTACGTTTCTTAGCATGATACAACACCTGGATGTGGTCTTCAGTGTTCTTTATTCCATGATTGTTAACAGTCGTATGCATGGCAAATATAGATTTAGGTATGTTGTTCAAACGTATGGCATCTATATGCTCTTTGAATGGAGTCTCAAAGCTTCTCTCACTTTGTCCTATAGGTGCAACTTTCGCAGCTGAGTTTGTGTATGCATGATTTTTTGTATGGGGGGTTATTATATTTTAGGTTATGATTTGGTATCTGCTGAAGTTTACTGTTTGTGTGGAAGCTTATCTTAATGTTTGTGTTTTTAAATAGATTGGTTATTTTGTAGGATATTCTCCCTAAGATACGTAGTGCAACATATTTCTTTGCTATCGTATCTTGTGTTAACCGCGTGGTCGTTTGGTGTGCAGCTTTGTTGTCTGATGGTTTATGGATATTTTGTGATAGTTTACCTATCATGAGGGGGTGTATCCATTGTCTGAGGCAATGGTTTTAATGATACAGCTTTATTTATTTACTTTATTTTTTTTTTATTTTTTGAACTGATGTTATAACATGTGGCTTGCTGCTGTTATCTTCTCTAGAAGAATCAACCTGTATTTTGTACGCAGCTAAGGGTCAGTTTTCGACAAAATAGAATTTCCAATACTATTATGGACGACAACGTAACGGTGTATGCATTATAAATAATGTAATTATTTATTTTTTATTCCACACAGTAATCGAAATTATCAACTGTTGTTTTCAAAAATAAATAGAAAACCACAAAAGATGATTAACAAGTGCCAATGCTTGTGACTGGGTGATAACGGAATGAAAATTCCATTTTCGTATAATGGATTTATAAAAATATTATTTAAACGTGGTTGGCTGTTATTACTGTAGTGAAGTAGATTGAGGTCAGCTGCAAATTACATTTGTTCCATTATAAAGTTTTCCCGGCCCATGTGGCCAGAATTTGAACGGAAAAATTGCATACGTAAATCTAACATTTGAAATAAGAATGTTGTGTGCCTTACGATCGAACTTGATTTTAGCGTTGAAGATCCGCAAAACTATTTTACTTCCTCATTATTGAATCACTCGTGAAGGCACTGACAGACAATAAGTATAATCTGAACAAGTTGCTGAAATTATATGTTTTGAAATATCAACGATATGATACACTGAACAGAATGATAAGTAACATAATGTATTTTATCTCGACGTAGTACACGAAATACTGAGATTTCTTGTTGACATAAACAAGATGCAATGTACCGTACGTTCACGGGTAAATATCTCTGCACGAGATCAGCTGTCATAATCTGAACAAGTTGCTGAAATTATATGTTTTGAAATATCAACGATATGATACACTGAACAGAATGATAAGTAACATAATGTATTTTATCTCGACGTAGTACACGAAATACTGAGATTTCTTGTTGACATAAACAAGATGCAATGTACCGTACGTTCACGGGTAAATATCTCTGCACGAGATCAGCTGTCATCCCACCGTCAGCGAAAATATAGTACCTAGCGATTTTCTTTCACTTCGTTCTCGTACGAACTTATGCAAAGTTCCACAGACTCAGCGTAATTATGTAAACTTCTATACTCAGATAGAATGGCCCTGTAAACCTAAAATAGGAGATGATTAAGTAAATTATTAAGAATATAGAGGTCTTCCAGAATTATTTGTGATCGAAGGTGTAGTATTATGACACGCTCAGGTATTAGAGAGAGAGCTATAAACTGGAGTACGTATGTGTGATTCACATTCTGTAACGCTAATCAAATGTCTGTATACCAACACATATATTTCAGGGACATGTATCGTTCATGATGTTGCAACTTTCAGAAACATTACTGCTCCACCAGACACAATTAGCGATTTTACACTACAAAGATTTCTTTAAAAAAATCGTGGTAGGGATTCGAGGTTTGCCAAATATTGAATGCTTCGTTATAACATTAAATTAAAATTATTTAATGTTTTCGAGACACTTTGAATAATGTGGAAAAGACAATTGCTGTAGAATCCGAGACAAGGAAGCTTCCAATTTTAATCTCCGTTTTCCTGCCATTACCACGCAGTAAAAGGAACACAGAAACCACCCTCTAGTAGTGGTGTCACTACGGAGTCACTAAATAAGTGATTTCACATTCACTTTCTATGGTGCAGGGAGAGCCATGACGCGTCGAGCAGACAGTGTAACTGTTCGCAACACTAAAATGTTTCTCTTGAAACACTGACAACTCTGCTCGCTTCAAAACTGGTTATCCGAGACAACGATGAACGCACATTTAAATATGACATACCTGCTTATCGGCTCCGATTTAAAACATCGCGTGATTGAAATGAGCTGTAGAATGGTGGCGTCATAAATGCTTCTGAAGAGCGCTCCCTATTTCAGCCGGAAATGAAAAATCCGTTGTCACGGCGAGATAACTTCCCTATAAAATCATGTGCCTCTTAGTCGTATAATGTTTACAAATCTAACTCTTGCTTATACGGCGAACAAAATGGATGTATTGTCTGCTGTCATAATACGTCGAAAAGGTATGTAGAGAAACAACGCAAATACTAAGCCATCCCCACTGCTTGTCGTTTCTAGTCCTTTATAAGTTTTTCTACCCGGAAATGATACTGTCGATCTGACAGAACATTCCTATAAACTTTTGTGTTCCCAAAATGAAAATACGTTTAAATGTACTCGTTTGTACGCAACATTAGATATTGATATGTAACATAGTTTCTAGAAGATACATATCTTGTAACCATTGTACAAGTATAAAGACGACTGGCTTGTCATTTTAAGCGTTTAGAAATTCTTTGTCTAGAAACGTAGTGACGAGTTTTAAGAACGCAACTGGTCGAAATTGTAATCAGTGTCAGAGCCATTGGTGCTGATAGTACCAGGAAAGATTTTCTGTATGATTCGATTCATGTTATTCTTTCAAAATACGCTACACTCAGTTAATCGTTCAACGACCAGTTATAGAAGAATTTTTTCCAAGTCTCAGCTGGTGACATCGATGGTGCATGCACGAGGGATTTTTGCATTTATAGAATAATCATTCACTTATGGAAAGAAAATGAAAACAAGTCAAAAATTGTGCAACTTGAGTTTCTATCGGCGTATAACATGTTCCGGTAAATTATGGATACGCCGCCGAGTGACGTCTTCGACAGCTGTGAAACTTTTATTTACTTATTTATCTATTTATTGCTTAGTGCTACAGATTGCGATCAGTAGACCATTATGCTGAAGCAAAGCGTAACCAGCTCGTCACTGCAACATTTGAAGTGAAGAACTTCGTTGTAGGTAGGAAAACATTCCTTCTGCTACAGTAAATAATCTCCATTAGACACAGATCTGTAGGCGACGCTCACAGGACAACCGGATTCGAGGCTCAGATGTAACGAAATACCGGTATGCTATAACTAAAAACTAAACTCCGTCCGAACAGGCCTTGGAAGGCCCAACGGTACCGACCGGCCACCGCGTCATCATCTCAGTCCACGGGCGTCACTGGATGCGGATATGGAGGGGCATGTGGTCAGCACACCGCTCTCCCGGCCGTTGTCAGTTTCCGAGACCGGAGCCGCTACTTCTCAATCAAGTAGCTCCTCAGTTTGCCTCACAAGGGCTGAGTGCATCTCGCTTGCCAGCAGCGCTCGGCAGACCAGATGGTCAGCCATCCCAGCGCTAGCCCAGCCCGACAGTGCTTAACTTCGGTGATCTGACGGGAATCGGTGTTACCACTGCGGCAAGGCCGTTGTTAAATACCGCTATGCTAGAGGATATAAACCTTCTGGAAGATGAGCTATGCCGAACACGAACCATAATCCGACACATGCAAAAAGTCAACAAACACACAGGTTAAACTACTAGTGCCGACCGGAGTGGCCGTGCGTTTCTAGGTGCTACAGTCTGGAACCGAGCGACCGCTCAGGCCGCGGGTTCGAATCCTGCCTTGGGCATGGATGTGTGTGATGTCCTTAGGTTAGTTAGGTTTAATTAGTTCTATGTTCTAGGCGACTGGTGACCTCAGAAGTTAAGTCGCATAGTGCTCAGAGCTATTTGAACCCTTAAACTACTAGTACTAATGCCACCAACCGAGTGAGCGATGAAAGTGACCTCAGTCTGCGGCTCTTTTGCTTTATGCAGGTAGCATTTTCAACAGAACTGGCCGTATTCGGCGGGAAAGGGATGAGAAACAGGTTTACCGACCACCCTATATTATTAGTGCCCCTTTTATGGTCCACAGGGTGTAACAAAGGACATGGCCAAACCTTCAGGAAACATTTCTTACACGTAAAACAAGAAAATATGTTATATGGTCACGGGTCCTTTATTTCCTCGTTATAGTTTACAACCTTTCGACTCGTTAATAACCTACACTCATCCGTGAATGGCATATCTGCACTAATGTGAGGGTTGTAACATGGTTGAACGAACAATTAACAGAAGTGTACCCGTACAGGAAAATCAGCTACTGATGGTACCTCTAAGCGTTGTGCATGGTACGGTTACGCCAGGCTCAGTCATGTGGTCAACATTACTTGTTGCAGGTAATTATCTTGCGCTGACGGGTCGTCGTTAACTACACGAAGGTGTTCCTCCCTCATTTTAGGTGTCCTCGTCCTTCTAGGACTCCACTAGTGGTGTGTAGTAATCTTACACGTCCCACGAGTATCAGTTGTTTCAAACGTCCTCCTCTCGGGGCAGTCTCGTTCTGGAAATCCCTGCCTAGACAAACTCGGAGCCCCACGGTCATTACTATCCCGTAATCCGTACAGCAAAATGGACATCTGCCAATTCCGCATTTGAGTACACTTTCATTGCGCTGTACCGGAAGCCAATTCTGTGATTAACAGTAAACAGTTGATGCTGTATGCTTCATGCTAGTATAACAACGAGGTTTGTCGCATGTCACCTGAAGCAACAAAAACTGCCTATGAATCGAAGAATTGCTATTTGCTGTACTTTCTGACAAAACATAACAAGCGGGTATTTTGAACATTTCACGTAATAATGTAATGTAGGAACGTTCTCTTTCTGTGTATTTTCTGTGGGTAATGTGATTATGAAGACGTGTAGAAAATGAGCTCTCAGCCGAAAACACGAGGGGTGTTCAATAGAGCAACAGAACACATTAAAAAAACAGTTGACTTTATTCAGGATTACAATACACCATATTATTTTCCCCTTTTTTGGGCACAAACCCCTATTTTTCAATATAGTCACCGTTCATTGCGACAGCCTTACGCCACCTTGCTAGGAGGGCCTGTATGGTACCACTCTCCTAGTCGACATCGGAGCCAACATCCGCTGCATCAATAACCTCTACATCATGTACATACAGCTTTCTGCAAAGAGCATCACGCATTGGGAAATTCATTACAGATGCTCCCTCATTGCTCTTTGCGATCTTTTGTTGGGTGACGAGGAATCCAGCGTGCACACACCTTTAAGCACCCCAACTGGTGGACAAGCGTGTTAGCACTACCAACAGAGACGCCAATTGTGGAGCGAAGTGTTCGACTGCTATGCGTCGATCACCTCGTAATGAGCGTCCGCGCGTTCCAACGCTGAAGGACTTACAGCTGTCTGTGGCCGGCCGGCACACGGGAGATCGAACAGGTTTGCGGGCCGTTGCTGGGATGGTGACCGACCTCTCGCACAACGAGTCACCGTGCTTTTGTTCACTACCCGATCTCCGTAGACTTTCTGCAATCACCTACGAAAATCTGTGATGCTCTGGTTTTCCGCAAAAAGAAACTCAGTGCCAGCTTTCTGCTTGGAACGTACCTCCGTTACACACGCCATTTTCAAGGCTTAGAAACTTTATGTAACTACAAGGGCTGAAGTGGGAATATTGCACGATGTTCCACAACAAATTCCGAAATTCTTTCCAACCGAAATTGGCGGGGGAAAAATTGTGTTCCATTACTTATTGAACACCCCTCGTAAAGCATTTCCGGATACATGTCCATACAACAGACGTCACTATTCTGTACGTCAAGAAAGTTTTCTGTAAATTGGACCACACATTTTTTGTTAAATCTCGATGAGCTTCGTTTGCGCAAGGCGGCGTCTACCGTGTTGCATGCAGTTATGCAATTGTGGTTTGCCATAATTTGGTCAGACCACCAGCACCGGCGTACAGTGCATAAATGCCATCACCTGCATAGAGCAGGCGAGCACCCCTACTGTAGCAGAATGTAGACTTTGCACCGGTAATCCTAAAGAGGTTAACAACGCTGAGTTTGTGAAGTTTCCTTCCAGCTACTTGCGTAGTGGTACTAAGGGAGCAGCAAGTGACCTAACAAGGACACACGATTTTCCTTACTTTGCCATCGATTTAGGAAGCGTACTTCAGAACCCTCCCGAAAGCTGGGATGATCCAGAAATGAGACGATAAAGTATTCGATTATGCTACATGTTTGCATACCCTACATTGAGACTGGCCCCTTCCTGTTGGCACCAGAGATGACTCGATAATGTTTACAAGTCCTATGAATGATGGCAAATAGCTACAACGACGCACATAATGTTCCAATAAAACAGGGACACCGCCCCAATGGCGGGAATGATTGTGTTAATTTGGCTGGACGCAAGATTTGTGAGGCATCATCGCGTACTGCTGGGAACGTGATGCAGGTGATTGCTTTCTCTTGACTCCCACCCCATAACGAGGACTGTCATGTGTCTTTGCTTTTCATTTCGATAATAATAACAATAATAATAATAAAAGCAGTACACAAATTGTATATACATGAATATAACGTAATCGTCCTTCATTGTGATTAAAATTGAAATATTTATAATTTATTCTTTTTTAATAATTTTGTGAATTTTTTAAAAAAAGTTCTTTATTATACATGATCATTTTCATTACGGTGTATACATTGTAAAATAAATCATAAACCTTGTAAATGCATTTGTTATAAATAAAAAAAAATAATAAAAGAAAGGCTTTTAAATAAATATTTCTCACTTTTCATAACAAAAGTCGACTGTTGGGAAATGAAACCGACTTGCAACAGAAAAAAAAGCTTCAGTGTGCATTAGAGCTGCAGATGCACACTGTCAATATGTATCTGGACATGGTGAGCAGAGCTTTACTTGTAAAGGTGTTCTATCAACAACAACCGCAATAGTGCTACTGCTCTACGCCAGTATCGACGGATTAAAGGCATACGACGATGTCCTCCTTCCGCACCGGGGTTAAGGAACTTTATTCGGAAGTTTAACGACCCTGCCGCAGTGGTAACACCGGTTCTCGGCAGATCACCGAAGTTAAGCGTTGTTGGGCTGGGCTTGCACTTGGATGCGTGACCATCCGGTCTGCCGAGCGCTGTTAGCAAGCGGGGTGTACTCAGCCCTTGTGAGGCAAACAGAGGAGCTACTTGATTGAGAAGTAGCGGCTCCGGTCTCGGAAACTGACATACGGCCGGGTGTGCGGTGTGCTGACCACATGCCCCTCCATATCCGCATCCAGTGACGCCTGTGAGCTGAGGCTGACACGGTGGCCGGTCGGTACCGTTGGGCCTTCATGGCCTGTTCGGAAGGAGTTTAACTCTAGTTTTATTCGGAAATTTGAATTACTTCGAAATTTGGGAACTGATGCTGGGACAGGCCGACGGCCAATTGAGCCACAACTTGTTCAAAAAGCTAGTATTGCCACAGCAGAGAATGCTGGACGCAACGTGAGATCTTCAAGCAGTGTATGAGCTGCGTCACAACAGCTGAACATTCCATGATCCAGTGTTCGAGAGGTACTGAGAACAATTATTGTGAAATGGTATCTGTAGTGCGGTTCCAGGATATCGTGGGAGCAGATCGTCGTCACATTGGGTAACGTTTTTAACCTGGAACGTAAAGGTGGTGCGCGATTAGCAAATGTTGTCCTCTCATGCGGATATTAAAATGTGTCTCTTTTATTGCTATATTCTTTTTTTTCTCTTCCTTGTGTCCTTATATTTGTGAAAAATTGTATTGTTCCGAGATCACTCGTTTTTCTTGGAGGCAACCACACTGTATATCTTGCCAGGTCAAAAGCTATGCCAGACCAGATTGCCAGCAGTGCCCTGAACTAGTTACGCCAGCCATGGTGACCGAGCGGTTCTAGGCACTTCAGTCCGGAATGGAGCGACTGCTACGGTCGCGGGTTCGAATGCTGCCTCGGGCATGGATGTGTGTGATGTCAGACAAACAATTTAAAATAAACCCCTTCCTCGTCATAAAAAAAATTTCCTTTGAAGAATATACATGGCTGAAGTTCTTATTAAAAGGGGTTCACACGAAACCCCAGCTGAATGCCACACATAACACATTGAACAATTAACGGCTTACAACCAACTTCAGATAGAACAAATTTTACCGAAAAAAGAAATTTTTTAAATAAAATCAATTTTCAAATCTTAATTTAACATAGCTGAAGACCTTTTTGTAAAATATTAAAAAAAACTGTATTAATACACGGCCAAAGGCCTTGCACAGTACTTCAAACTAAAATGAAAATGACAATCTAAAACAAACAGAACAAGTGGTGTTCGGAAGTGTTCCAAGGGTCGGCCTAAGAAGGTAGCTCAAACGTATGGTGAGGTGAGACAGGCAGCCAAGAGTTGAAGTTAAATAATCGGATGGCAACACAAACCAGGGCCAGCCCAAGGACCAACCAACAATTTAACCAATTCCCTTCCGTCCGACCAACGGCACAACGATGGAAAATATTGGCCAAGGCCAAGGATAGGAATAGCACTACGTCTTCATAAATTGGCTTTTAGAAACATCCAAGGGAACAATAACCACTGTAAGCAAATATGAACCAAACAGTTTAAAAGGCTGTCGAACTACCTGCCATGCTGGACAGCGTCAACACGACGAGGAAAGGCACAAAACAATGGTTCAAATCTCTCTGAGCACTATGGGACTCAACTGCTGAGGTCATTAGTCCCCTAGAACTTAGAACTAGTTAAACCTAACTAACCTAAGGACATCACAAACATCCATGCCCGAGGCAGGATTGCCCGAGGCAGGATTCGAACCTGCGACCGTAGCGGTCTTGGAGGAAAGGCACACTACTAGAAAACTACGCTAATGGCAAGGGCAGGTAACTGGGGCGTTAAACCACAGGGCATAAAACACCGCTGGTGCACTTCACTGGCAAGTAACAGTCAATTTAATAATTAATCACGATATAGGAAGACGGCTGCAAGGTTTCGCCGATTCCATAACATCATTCGTTGCTGCTGGTCCGAACAGCCCAGTGAGCAACAATCTGCAAATGAACGAAGAGATGTCACAATAGTTGAGGCTTCATAACAGGTTAACTGATCACTCAACTTCAGTGTCCAGCTTTGGTGGGCAACGAACGTTGTCGCTCTTTCAGCTAGCTCCTCACGATCCGACAGCGCCTGCACACCGCCAGCGGTCCTGGCCTGGCCGCGCACCGCAGAGATTTCCTTGGTGATCCGTCCCAAACGACTGACTACATGCAGCACGCAAACAGCATTAAAATAGCTGCTCAGTCAAAACCACACAAGCTACACACGGCTCCACAAAAACTCTTCCACAAACAGCTCGAACAATACTAAAACCAGTGACTGTGGAACAACAAGGACGAATCACAAATCGACACACACGGAGAACCCAGAAGCATCGGCGGTCCTATGAGACGACCGACCGAACGACCAACCAAGGTCGTCCCCACTCAAGTCACGTGTGTCGGCAACGGTAGGGCGAGTCATGGCTGCCCGGACCTCACTGCTGCTCCGTCCCGACTCAACTCCCGACACACGACGACCCGGAAATACTAGCCGTCGCTCCAAAGATAGTAAGCTAGTGCTCTTATCAATAAGGGCTGCTGCTGACACTCACGGTCAGGCAAGCCAGCAACTTAGTGACGCTAGTAAATCGAATAAGAAACGGGATGGCAGTCAAGCAATAAACAGCACGAACACAAGCCGTGCACGACGCAGTATCTAATAATGAAAAAGGAACGTGATGTTGCTAGGTGGTAAAATACCATGCCTCACAGCTACGACAATCCACCTACAAAATGTTCGCTAATATATGTAAACCTTTACTTTCTGTCCATCAGTTTGGGTCCATGGGATTCTCATATGTTTCTGTGTACAAAGTAATCTGCATTACTTTGAAACAAATGATAATAAATAACGAAGAGTTACTTTTCTGCAGTGGTGAGGGAGCACTGCACTGGGATCCGACCCTCTGCTCTCTGGCAGGGGTCAGTCAGGGGCGGCAGCTGTAGTTCCGTTTCCTGGGAAAGGAACTCGGTTCTGGCGTCGGGGTGGTGGTACAGTGGGTCCAAGTCCTGAGAGGAACTCTGTGCTGGTGGCGACAGGAGCGGGCCGATCTCGAACCTACGGCTGCTGCTGGTGATGCACTGTCGTCTCGCTGGCTCCGGCGACGAGAATTCTTCTGCTTCAAAATTCAGACATATCTATATCTCTCTGAAGCGCGTTAGTCGCTCTGAGGCAACACACATAACAAGATTATGCTGCAACAACAGAAAGATTTTATTGCCTAAGACGGTAGAGCGGCAAATTGCTGTGTTTCACTAAAGCGGCACACTGTATGTCATGTGTCATTTGCAGAAAAAACTATTCTTATATTATAAACCATAACAATTATACAGCTAAATGGTAGCAAATAACTTTTTGGTACAACTGTACCAAACGGAACTGTATTCTTTTTTAATGATAAAACCACATCGATCCTCCCACTACGGTCATTACCACTAAGTGGCGGAGTTTTTTGTTGAGCATAGCTGGCGTCGTCTCGCAAATCCCTTATGTATTATCTTACTCTGATTCACCCGCCGCCGCATTGCTATTGCTAGCCTGCGGCTGTTAAAAATGGTTCAAATGGCTCTAGGCACTATGGGGCTTAACATCTGAGGTTATCAGTCCCCTTGACTTTGAACTACTTAAACCTAACTAACCTAAGGACATCACACACATCCATGCCCGGGGCAGGATTCGAACCTGCGACCATAGCAGCAGCGCGGTTCCGGATTGAAGCACCTAGTACCGCTCGGTCACAGCGGCCGGCTGCGGCTGTTAATACAGTACCCAACGGCGGCTTTCTCTCTGCTTCTTATTACTTCTGCTAAAAGACTGGGCGGCGACACGACAATACGTTACGTAGTACCATCAGGTGATACCCACTTTCACTGTAGATACAGACCGTAATTCACTTTTGAGGACAAAAAGAAGAATCTTAGATAAGAACCGAAAAAACAATCTTGGTTAGATAAGGTAGGTTTATTTGATGTAAAAATGTGACGAGTTTCACCTGTTCTAGGCATCATCCGACAATCTGTGGAAACTACAAACTGGTGTTAAAACTACTATTGAAGGTAATAATAAATGAATAAATTAAAAATAACAAGAGGAAGACATACAGCCATTGGACTACGGAGAGTAGGGCATCAGTTCTGTTTCAGTGAGTGGTGAGGGGTATAAATTTCAACTCATAAAATATTGGACAATAACTGAGCTTATCGATAAAAACTTCTTGCTAATCGTAACCGAGGTGTCGAACGTCCTATAGAACTGGTAGGTGACAGCCAGCTACCCACTGTCAATGCTTCATTACATCACCTAGAAGCAACTTGAAAAAAGAAAATGACAGTAGAAAAAAGAAAGCTACTAAGGCGTGCTAGTGGTACCTAACTTGGGCAAATAGGCACACTCAGTGACAGAAAAAACCCACTAGTGCAAAATACACCCATATTAAATGGCTAGGCTAATACACGTTTGGTAAATTGCTAGACGCAGTAAGAAGAAAGAAACAGTTGAAATTTTTTAGTAAAAGTATGAAGCAACGAAGCCGGAAGGAACACTGCCGGAACTGTAACGTAACGATGATAACTTGGCCGTGAAGAAACCGCTTATGTATTTACTGAAAATTTGTAGCTGTTTCTTTGTTCTTATTAGTGCCCAGTCATTTGCCACAGGTGCATTAGCCTAGCCATTACATTGGTGTATTTTGCACTGTTAAGTTTTTTTTCTTCTGCCCACTGGATGTGCCTATTTGCCTAAGTTAGGCACACCTAGCATGCTTTAGTAGCTTTCTTTTTCCTACTGTCATTACCTTTGCTTCTAGGTGATGTAGTGAAGCATAGACAGCGGCTATTCGGCTGTTGCCTTCCAGCTCTTTGGGACTCTTATCCACGTATGACGCGTCGGTTATTATTAGGAAGAACTTCATCGGTGAGGTAATGAAGCATCGCCAGTGGCTATTTGGCTATTGCCTCCCAATTCTTTGGGACTCTTATCCACGATTGACGCTTCGGTTACTATTAGGACGGATTTCATCTGTGATGTAATGAAGCATTGACATTGGCTATTTCTCTGTTACCTCCAAGTTCTATAGGGCTCGCAATTACGTTCGCTGCCTCGGTTGCGATTAGCGAGAAGTTTTTGTCGGTAAGCTCAGTAATTGTGCAGTATTTCATGAGTTGAAATTTATACACCTCACCACCGTCTGAATCACAAAAGTTGCCTTGTTCACCGTAGTCCAACCACCGTACGTCTTCCTCTTGTTATTTTTAATTTATTCATTTATGATTGCCTTTAATAGCAATTTATTATTACACCAGTTTGTAATTTGCCCAGACTGTCCGATGATGTCTTGAACAGGAAAAGCGCTTTAAATTTGAATATCAAATAAACCTGTGCATCAAAAATGTTTCTTCTGTTCTAAGTATCTGTTGCGGTGGCTGCACAAGTCTACACCTACATCTATGTGATTACTCTGCTATTCACAATAAAGTGCCTGGCAGAGGGTTCAATGAACCACCTTCAAGGTGCGTGCCTCTCTACCGTTCCACTCTCGAACGGCACGTGGGAAAAAGAGCACTTAAATTTTTCTGTGCGAGCCCTCATTTCTCTTATTTTGTCATGATCATTTCTCCTTATGTAGGTGGGTGGCAACAGAATGTTTTCGCAATCGGGGGAAAAAGTGGTGATTGAAATTTCATGAGAAGATCCCGTCGAAACAAAATACGCCTTTGTTTTGTTGATTGCCACTCCAATTCACGTATCATATCTGTGACACTATCTCCCTTATATCACGATAATACAAATAGAGCTGCCCTTCTTTGTACTTTTTCGATGTCATCCGTCAGTCCCACGCGTTGCGAATCCCAAACCGCACAGCAATACTCCAACATAGGGCGGACAAGCGGGGTGTAAGCAGTCTCTTTAGTAGACCTGTTGCACCTTCTAAGTGTTCTGCCAGTGAATCGCAGTCTTTGGTTTGCACTACCCACAATATTATCTATGTGATCGTTCCAATTTAGGTTATTTGTAATTGTAATCCCTAAGTATTTAGCTGAATTTACAACTTTTAGATTTGTGTGACTTATTGCGTAATCGAAATTTAGCTGATTTCTTTTAGTGCTCATGTGGATAACTTCACACAGTGCCACTGTGGTAGCCGTGGAGTGGAGTGAATTTAACAAAAAAGAAGGATATTTTGTTTCTGCAAATGACGCATGACATACAGTGTACCGCTTGAGTGAAATAGAGCTTTTTGTTCTTCTAGCGTCTTTGTCATTAAAGGCTTTCTGTTGTTGCGACATCATCTCCGTTTGATAGAACTGCTTTCCAAGAGACATGTCTTTCATAAAAGTTATCTATAGTGCCTTTCTAGCGTTTACATCTGATAGATATCCATAGTGCATTTGTAGCGTTTACATCTGATAGATACTGTTCGGGCTCTCAGCAAGAATATGCTTTTAGCTGTGGGCACTCAGTAGGGTGTAGTTGCGTCAGATACTGTAGAGATACTAACAAATTGAGTATCATCTGTTGCAGCGCTCGTGACAAACCTCTGTGTCTGTGAGTTAAAGATAGATCGTGTCGAAGTGGGTGCGCGAGCCGTGAAATGAAATACCTTCTCACATGAACACAGCACGAGAACTGACAGATGGCGCCGATTTGTGTGAACTGACGACCGCGCTCTGAGGGAGAAAAAAGGAAGGACGTAAAACGGAAATGAATGACGCGGGGGCGGCCAATTACTCAGGAAGCGCCGACATAGTACACATTAGTCTTGGCTCTCCTGCAGAGCGGCAGGCAGGCAATCGGTTGGCGCTGAGCGGAGCTCGTTTCGGTCGCTTCTGGTAGCATCATTTGATGGCGAGTGGTTACAGTGCGCGTCCACATTGGCCCTCGGAAACTGCAGCCCATCTTTATAGCTGGAGCATAAATCAATTCCGGGAAATTCCTTTACAACAGACTAGGTCGTACGGCTCTATCAAACTATCAAACACATGCTTCTACCGTTTCTGGTTGTGATAATTCATTAATTTATTCTTACGAAGACAGAAGAACAAATTTTAGAACTAGCTACAAAACTTAGTTCCGTTAAACTTTGTATTTCAAATGATGAAGGGCCACTATAAGTCCATAGCCCTCTGACGTCAGCCTGTGTGGTCCAAATGTACATCAGCTGCAATGAGACTAGTAACACCAAGCTCAGAGAAATTTGAGCAGTCGTTTTTCCCACTCGGCACACGCGAATACGTGGTACAGCGGGAAGTACACAGTACCATTTATTTCACACAGGTCTGTGAAGAGTAATAGTAAATTTACAAGCTGACATCAGTAACTTTAAAAAAAAGACATAATTTACTGTAAATGGAGTAGAATTAATGAGAAATGTATTAATTGCTAGAAATGAGAGCTCTGTTTGACGTTAAGTTTTGTGCCATGTTGAATGTGGTGAACTTAACTTGTAACTGTACAGTATATTCACTGACAACGTCACTGCGAAGTCTGAATCGATTGATGGCCTCCGTGTATGCGAGAGACGGCTTTGGAACAAAATATAAAGATATGTTAAATTACAGATGTGGTATCGATAGCTACGATGCCACAACGAAGGTGCGCTCTCGTAGGTTGGCACTACGAGAGCGGACGACAACGCCGACCACAGCGCCCTCTAGCCGGCACTGTGGAGCACGACGAGCGCGGCCCCAGATTCAGCCCATTTGATCACGAGCAGACGACCTAGCAACTTAGCTTCTATTGTAGGGGGGCTAGCCATTGAAGACTTTGCCCTTGTAACTTCTGCACTATTGGCCATTAAAATTGCTGCACCAAGAAGAAATGCAGATGATAAACGGGTATTCATTGAACAAATATATTATACTAGAACTGACATCTGATTACATTTTCACGCAATTTGGGTGCATAGATCCTGAGAAATCAGTACCCAGAACAACCACCTCTGGCCGTAATAACGGCCTTGATACGCCTGGGCATTGAGTTAAAGAGAGCGTGTACAGGTACTGTTGCCCATGCAGCTCCAACACGATATCACAGTTCATCAAGACTGGCGTATTCTGACGAGCCAGTTGTTCGGCCACCATTGACCAGACGTTTTCAATTGGTGAGAGATCTGGAGAATGTGCTGGCCAGGGCAGCAGTCGAATATTTTCTGTATCCTGAAAGACCCGTACAGGACCTGCAACATGCGGTCGTGCATTATCCTGCTGAAATGTAGGGTTTCGCAGGGATCGAATGAAGAGTAAAGCCACAGATCATAACACATCTGAAATGTAACGTTCACTGTTCAAAGTGCCGTCAGTGCGAACAAGAGGTGACCGAGACGTGTAACCAATGGCACCCCATTACCATCACGCCGGGTGATACGCTAGTACGGCGATGACGAATACACGCTTCCAATGTGCGTTCACCTCGATGTCGCCAAACATGCATGCGACCATCATGATGCCGTAAACACAACCTTGATTCACCCGAAAAAATGACGTTTTTCCATTCGTGCACCCAGGTTCGCCTTTGAGTACACCATCGCAGGCGCTCCTGTCTGTGACGCAGCGTCAAGGGAAACCGCAGCCAAGGTCTCCGAGCTGACAGTCTATGCTGCTGCAAACGTCGTCGAACTGTTCGTGCAGATGGTTGTTGTCTTGCAAACGTCCCCATCTGTTGACTCAGGGATCGACACGTGGCTGCACGATTCGTTACAGCCATGCGGATAAGATGCCTGTCATCTCGACTGCTAGTGATACGAGGCCGTTGGGATCCAGCACGGCGTTCCGTATTACCCTCCTGAACCCACCGAATCCATAACCTGCTAACAGTTATTGGATCTAGACCAACGCGAGCAGCAATGTCGCGATACGATGAACCGCAATCGCGATAGGCTACAATCCGACCTTTATCAAAGTCGGAAACGTGATGGTATGCATTGTTCCTACTTACACGAGGCATCACAACAACGTTTCACCTGGCAATGCCGGTCAACTGCTGTTTGTGTATGAGAAATCAGTTGGAAACTTCCTCATGTCAGCACGTTGTAGGTGTCGCCACCGGCCCCAGCCTAGTGAGAATGCTCTGAAAAGCTAATCATTTGCTTATCACAGCATCCTCTTCCTGTCGGTCAAATTTCGCGTCTGTAGCACCTCATTTTCGTGGTGTAGCAATTTTAATGGGCAGTAGTGTAATAAGTGTTAGCTTCGATACATGAATGGCTTCGCACCTAAATGCTCATCTGTACCAAAAGTTAAGAAATGTGTTTGTATATGTTTATACACCAGTAGAGGTGCTTAACTTTACTTGTAGTACCGAAGTACCTCACATTTTCCTGCCCCTACTCGCGTCCTTCACTCTCGGCCTATTTTGCAGAAGCAGTTCACAGCAGATCCACGCACCGCGTATCCAGGCGGGATACAAAAAAAGACGTGCTCGTATCGTCAAGAAGAGTAAGCTGTAGTTCCGTCACATGGCCTCACGCTGTAAGTCTAAGTGGTCATTACGACTATTTCATCACTATATGAACAGCAGTTGAACATCTGGCAACCTATTCAATAGAGAGGCCGCCTTGACTCAACTGAGAAACGCCACAGTAGAGTTGGTAAAGTGCCCGAGCGTATGGAATGAAAGATGGTCCTTTGCTACCAGTTCAATAGATCATTTCAGTTGTATACCAACAACGACGTCAATAACGTTTTGAAAACCGTTATACTTCGCAATGCCCTTCTATTTTGCCTGTACGTATGCATCACTATTTGTTCTGGACGGTTTGAATGGTAGACTGTGGAAAGACCTCAGCAACTCATTTGCAAGAAACACACATCTGGGACAGCGTACATCAACACCGATTTGACTTAAGGAAAATGTGTGGCGCTGGAGGAAAAGATTTTATGAAAAATGTAATCTTTTTCACGTGTGAGATGCTGACTAAAACGAATTCTGATGTCTTTTAGACGTGAAAGATGCGTTTTTAACAGCAGAGCGGAATGCCCAGAAAGTTGTGCAGTAAAATGATTTTCTCGTTGTAGAGCAGCTCCCTGACATCGTGACACAGCAAGAATAACATCGATCTATGCAACTGTGTTTTGTCAGAGACAGTGAGAGGTTTATTCGCTAACTTCCAACATGAGCAGAAGTATGTCTAATTGGCCTTCTTGTAGAACTCTGAATCTTGCGGAAAAATAGGTGAGCTTTATTGTCATTAGATGCAATATAACGAAGATACTGGTCGAAAATGGGGAAATTCACTGACGACATGGATGAAGGGTGGATTGCTACGGCACGACGCATGAGATCGAGAATTCCGCAAACAGCAAAGCTGGTCGGTTGTTCGCGTGCTACTGCTGTGAGCGTCTATGAAAAGTGGTTGATGGACTCTGAAAACGCAAGTAGGTGTCAAAGTGTTGGGTCGTGCACGACTCATCACAGGACATGTTGGTTGTAGGCTTTCCCGCTCTGTGGCAGATCTGACGGCAGAGTACAATTTCAGTGACTACTGTAATTGTGTAAAAACAGAACGTGTTTATATGGGCTGTGTTAAGACAGAATATGATGACAATTATATACTTTCTACATATGAATGGCTCATATATGAGGGAAATGCATGGTTGATCCATTGACGTACAATGTTTTACTCCTTGAAGATGAGTGTAACAACCGAAAGCGGTAGAGAAGGAACATAAAATTATACACCTGATGACATAAATAAGGTTTTTCCAAATTATGTAAGTTTGCAGGCTTTCGTGGCCGTTGTTACTTAAGTTAAAATCTTCTGAGTTGTTAGGCAGCATCACATTTCCTTAAAAATAATCGACGTTTCGACACCTCTGCTCGGATCTTCTTCAGGATGCTACAGTGTCCACTATTGCCACAACACTATTTTCCTAGCAATGGTGGACACCGTAACATCCTGAAGAAGATCTCAGCACAGGGGTATAAACGCCGATTACTTTTGAAGGAAATATGACGAGGCCTAACAACCCAGAATATTTTAACTTTTTCCAACAGGTTTGAGACACGCTATGTTTCCATTGATTTTTCTGTGCGGTACGTTTATAATGCACGGAATCGGCCACGTTTGCTGTCTTGTGTGGAACGTGTTGTACACTGCAGCGAGCGTAGCACAGTGGCCACAGTAACGCCGTCCACACGGCACGCCGCCGTTCAGCACACGCGCTGCCGCCGCCTCTCGCCCAAGACGCATCTTTCTGCTCGGCTGGCAGAACTGACGACTTCCTCGCGACAGTCTCCTCAGACAATGGGCCCGCTAAGATGAATGGTAATCTACTTGAATGAACGGGATGCACATCCTCGAACTTTCCAGCCGTTGAGAAAGTCAAACATTCAGTTATTTCGGAGAAACAAATCTTGTTTCGGTACCACACAGTTAAGTGATGTTTCCTAACAGTAGTTTTAAGTACGTTGCCCGCTACGTTCTTTCAACCCGCATACAAAGTCGTGGGTTGACTAAATGGTTCAAATGGCTCTGAGCACTATTGGACTTAACATCTGTGGTCATCAGTCCCCTAGAACTTAGAACTACTTAAACCTAACTAACCTAAGGACATCACACACATCCATGCCCGAGGCAGGATTCGAACCTGCGACCGTAGCAGTCGCGCGGTTCCGGACTGCGCGCCTAGAACCGCTAGACCACCGCGGCCGGCCGTGGGTTGACTCCTCACACAAGTACAGTGACGGTGAAGTATGGACTCACTAAAACGGTTACTTCTTAACCACGCTATCAATTCAGAATAGTTATTGGGGTTGGTGCAAAAGTTCGTAGCGTGTTTCCAGACTCATAAAACAGAAACTTTAGTTACCAGTAATATATTCTCCTCCACCGGGAGAAAACCCGGAAAAACCCGGGAATTTTTCATTGTTTCAGTTTTTCGTTAAATGTTTGTAACTTTGACTCGTACGAACCAATACTCTAACAAAGAATATTACTGTATCTCGCTACTGCAGAATAATACTGCAGCAGTAAAACACGAACAAGAGAAAAAAAAAAAAAAACGAAAATAAAACTTAAGTTGCAAAGGAAATGCACCATATACAAGAACAAAACACAGTGCTCATTTAAGCGTCTGCCAACAGCAAAATGTGTCAAAGGCTGTAGGAAGACTGTGCAATCTTTCATAACAACAAATTGTCTCCGATGAGCTTGATGTCACAACTGTTTACATTAGATTCGTTTGAGCGGTTGGGAGCGAGCTTATGTGCATGCGCAGTTGCGTATGAGTAGTACCGTCTCCCGCTGCTGACTTCATAAGTGTGACAGTTAGCTGTATCAACAACAGCAGCAAGCAGCCAGATGCTAACCGGAAAATTTTTACTGGTGCGCCTAAGCTGGCAGATTCACATATGCGCAACAGATCCGGAACAAGGGGGCGGGGGCAAACCGGGGGTATCTGACACCGGCGGAAATTTCTGGGGGGGGGGGGGGGGGGCAAAAACGCTAAGGTAAATCTTATATTCTGCTACTGTAGAAATCATGTAGGTTTGAGACGAAGGACTCGTCCATCCATGTTCTGAGGGAATTTTCATCCGGAAAGGGAGTTAAGATTTTTCGACGGAGAACAGAAAAAGTGAAACTCTGAGGGCCCAAGATGAGGTGAAAAGGTGGTTGCGGAATGACTTCCCAACAACATGGGGTAGAAAGGTGGTTGCGGAATGACTTCCCAACCCAACACCTGTGTAGTGTATCTCGTGTCTGGCAGAATGCGAGCGAGCGCTATTGTGGAGTAGCATCACTTCAGGCAACCTTCCTGGTCGTTGTTCTTGGACTGCGTCTACAAGACTTCTCTGTTGTTGACAATAAATATTAGCAGTGATTGTTACACTTCGGGCAAGCAATTGGTAGTACAACACAAAGTCGCAATTCCACTAGATGCGCAACATTTTCTGTTATGGACGCAGGCCAGCCATTGTACGCTGAGTTGCTCCTTTGTTTCGACCCGCCTATTCTTTTCTTTTCCTTGTCTTAGCATAAAAATACCATCTCTTACCACGAGTAGCGATAAAGGATAGAAATGGATGGTATTGTTCACGAACCAAGTGATAACGAACCGGCAGATGTGCACATATACCCATACTCTGATTTTCGTCATTATGGCTTAGAAATTCGGGTACCCATTGACCCGACTTTTTAACCTTTCCCATTGCTTGCAAATGTCGCACGATTGTGGAGCGATCACAGTTCATCACGTTTATCATGTCTCGAGCGCAGTGACGTGGATTATTGTGGATTAATGCGTTTAAACGATCTTCGTCAAACTCCGAACGGCTTCCTGAACTTGGTGAGTCATTAATGTCAAAGCGATCCTCCTTAATTCCTTGTGGCGCTCTGTCACTGACATTATCCCCGTACACACCGCAAATGTTTCTGGCTGCCTCCGCTGGTGTCAACTTTCTGCTGAACTCAAACACAAGAATATGTCCGAAATCTTCCGATTTATCCACTCGGCACTTCATTCTATAGCGTCCACAACTCCACTCCCTATCTCCAAATTACAAAATAGCGATATGTAAACCCAAATAGCAACAGTGAGCTGTTAATAAAAAATGACAATCTATAAATAAACCCCTAGCAACCAGAACACCAACATGAGGAAAAAAAAGACGAAGCAACGAACTTATACATCAATCTGCCTTCTCACAATGACCCGACCAAAATGGAGAGTGTTGCACCATCAACACACTGACCGAAAGCTAGCGAACTAGTAAATTGTATGCCTGTAGGGTTGCTTGATCAAAGTTTCGTCCTTAGACGAAGAATAGCGAGAGGACATGACCACTCTTAGGTATTTCAAACGTTAGTGGAACTTTTAGGTTCATATCGGACATGCACGTGGAACTTACCGCCTCATTTCGACTTCGACGTGACATAAGAGCAATTATCGTGACAGACGGCACTGACAGTTGGCGGTAGTGCAATGACAGAGAAAGAATGCTGAAGAGATAAAATCAGGAAGAGTGGGCACGGAGCATGAGTCATTAACCGCAGCCATCATACCAAAAGCAACGGGGCACTAAATATTATTGTATCAGGGTCAACTGAGACGTTGAGTGAGTTTCTGTCGCCTACAGTGATGGTCAGATGACCCCAAAGTATCCTTAGGCGGCCTGGTGATAGGTCACAGGAAGCAGCGGTTTTCGAGACGCGTACATCCCCAACACCTGGAATCATGACAAGGAATGCTATAACAGCAAGGTGTTTGGTAATTTCTGAAAGGAGGCTGTATGCTCTCCATTATGTGAGATGAATGGTAACCACTGTTGCCTTATCCTTCACGATTAGCGTACCAGACTGCCCATTCAGCATTACAATGCAGAGCCTAACGCTGCACTTCAGACGATGAAAGTCTTGAGGTATGTACTGATCCTTGACCAGTTCTAGACGCTACAGGCGACTAATGACCTCAGAAGTTAAGTCGCATAGTGCTCAGAGCCATTTGAACCTTGACTGGTCTGCCGTGTCTTCTTACTTCTCAATCACTGAGCATGTCTGGAACATCACTCCCCAGCCAACAATATTCAAGAACTAACACAGCTTGTCGTTCAGCCATGTATTCAAATTCCTGAAGATACCATTCAAAGGCCATTTACTTACATAACACACCAAATACAAAATTGTATTCGTGCCTCAGGAGATTACACCTCGTAATTATTAGGTTAACGGAAATTAGTTTCGAATGGAAAGAAAATTCAATCATTTCATATCCGTTATGTGGTAAACATCTGTAATAAATCAGATTAATATCGAACTAGTTCTTCATGGCGACTACCTTTCTGGTTCCGTTAGTATATTACATTTATTCTAATACTGAAGGTTAAACTGGATAATGTCCCTCTACAGCAATACACTGCTTAGTGAAGTGGCTTACACAGTACTAACTTCTCAGCCGGGCTTTGAAATTCCCAAGTGGATGCTTGAGAGATAAATACAACAGTGAACCGATAGACGAGGAGTCCTGTTACTCAATGTCGGGCAACATTACAAACAAATTGAGATTAAATTAATTTCATAAATAATTGCTACATTGTAGTCCATTACCTAGGGTTCTGTGTGGATGCACAGATTTCTGCATAAAAATTCTACCGCCATTGCTGTCAGATGAAGATACAGAGAACTCGTCAGCAATCATCAGCTGCCTGATTTCAGTACAGCGGGTGATCACACGATGCCTCTTGTGATAGTAAACTTTATAAGAAAAATATTTACTATCTACAGCATGCTGTAATAACATGACTATGTTACAATGATTTGAAGATGAGTCACTGTCCGAAACTAGTCATTAATGAATAAAAAAGTTAAATTCGCAAGTATGGACTGGTTTTTTGCTATAGTGAGGAAACTATTGTTGGGTTACGCCCGTAAGGTTACTAGATTCCCGGGGCTGTTGCTCTCGCTTGGATAGATGGAACTTGATAATCGTTACTCAGATGTCCTTACACGTATGTGAAAGTGCTTGCAGTTGACAGTTACAATTACGGAATGAAATTTGACATGAGAAATTATGGTGTTCTGTTCATTAACGTGGCCATTCTCGACAACTGTATTCTTCTTATGATCTGCTTTGTATTAAATAACTGCGTAGACTTCAGATTTGCAAGTACAACATATATATTGTATTAGTGGGCATTTCGCGATATTTAGCTGGTACCGGTACACATGTAACGGGTCGAAGAAGTGTAATAACAAATGAAAAACAGCCTTATTGCAATGATCAGCAACATTCCAAGTCACTAATGCTAATTTGTTATTTAGAGATAGTGCTTGTGTTCAGACAGGCGTTTGACATATTTATTGATATGTTGTCACATTTACAGTGAGTTTGCACAATGTGTCTTTTATATGTACGCTATTTGATCTACTAGCTGTACAGGGTGTATCAAAAAGAATCATCCTATTTGGCACGTCTATATTTCTGAAACTAATAAACAAAAAAGTGAATTTTGTTTTTTGATGAACGGTGAACTCAAAAAGTTTCTTTTTCATACCTTTTCATAGGTGTTTAATGTGCCCCCCTTGAGATAAACTGCACATGTCAATGCGGTACACAAATTGTTCCCGCACTCCAGCGAGCATTTATTGGTTCAAATGGCTCTGAGCACTATGGGACTTAACATCTGGGGTCGTCAGTCCCCTAGAACTTAGAACTACTTCAACCTAACTAACCTAAGGACATCACACACATCCATGCCCGAGGCAGGATTCGAACCAGCGACCGTAGCGGTCTCGCGGTTCCAGACTGTAGCGCCTATAACCGCTCGGCCACTCTGGTCGGCGAGCATTTATTGAGTTACAGCTTCCACAGCTGCTGTTATGCGATGTCTCAGTTCATGAATTGTTGTTGTTCTCACATTATGATGGTACAACTTTCCTTTTAAATGGAATATTACCTCGTGACTAAACACTAAGCGTGGAAGGAAACTGTCATCCTCCATCTTTCGAATAACGAAATTACAGAACTCCACACGTTGTTGTTTGTCACCTGCACGAAGAGCTTGCAGTAGCTGAATTTTGTGTGGTTTCATGTGTAAATGTCGACGAAACACACGCCATACGGATATCGGGGGCATGTTGAGCTGTCGAGCTGCACGGAAAACGGATTTCTGCGGACTCCTCGTGAAACCATGGCGGATGCGTTCGACGTATGTGTCAGACACTTGGGGACGGCCCGGCGATTTGCCTTTACACAAACAACCTGTTCCTCGAAATAGTTCATGCTATCTTCTAATGCTCTGTGCTGTAGGAGGATCCACAGCCTAGTACGAAAGTCATACAGAACAGTTATTACCGACCCGCACTGCGCAAAACGTAGAACATAAAACGTTTTCTGTTATACCGACACCATTTTTACTAGGACTGAAGTGGGCGCACACTGTTGCTACCTGCCGGGAATCATGTAGAACTTGAAAGTTTGCTCTTCCTAACAGTAGGTCGTTCACGCAAAAATCAAAACAACGTAACAGTTAGGCTTTTTTTAAAAAAAATCGGATGATTCTTTTTGGTACACCCTGTATTTCTCAGTCGATTGATTGGGCAACAATATGGATGTCCGAAGATGGGACTATATAATTTTCAGATCTTGTGTGAAAAAAGATGTTACTAAGAACAACATTTGAACGTACAAGTATTCCATTTGGCGAAATTGGTCAAATACGAAAAAGTGGTTTCTCTCATTCACAGCATGACCTTTCAAGTAGTACTGCCAGTATACGGCCTTGGACAGTACTTTGCCACACTTTAATTACTGCCACACCGTGTCCTGAACGAGCTGGTTCCGAGGCCCGATCGTTAAAAGCTCATAATTTCTGTTTTATGTGTATTCCCCTCTGGAACAGTATTTGTAAGAGAAACTGGAATCACCTCACAAGTGGAGTAAACTTGTGAGAGAGCACCGCAAACGCAATATGCACGTTATTTACACTCCCTTTTTTTAAAAAAAAAAAAAAAAGGAAAAGAAAAGAAAAGGAAGACGCACCACGAAGGAATTAACAAGATCGGTTGATATGATGTACGTGTTAAATGTACAGACAAACTAATGATTGTATGATTAAATTCAAGAAAAAGAATTCAGAAGCTGAGCAGTCTAACAATACCACCACTTGCAAAGTAGGTTAGAAATCACATTAATAATGTTGCTCACGCAGCATATGTTCGCTTTATCGCGCAACAACAAAGTTATTGACTGTGGATGATATCGTCAGAATGGAAATAATGAAGCTACTGTAAAAAAGTCATTAATTTTGGCACGTATCTTGAATGGATTCCCACGTAGATTTCGTCGAAGTTGTTATGGCTCATCTTGTTGATTCTAGGGTGATTCCACTTTGACTGCTAGAAGGTCCAGATCTGTACTTTATCAATATTTGAAGACCTAACAAATGCGTTTTTCAGGAAATTCTTAATGATCAAACGCCGGCCGAAGTGGCCGTGCGGTTATAGGCGCTGCAGTCTGGAACCGCAAGACCGCTACGGTCGCAGGTTCGAATCCTGCCTCGGGCATGGATGTTTGTGATGTCCTTAGGTTAGTTAGGTTTAACTAGTTCTAAGTTCTAGGGGACTAATGACCTCAGCAGTTGAGTCCCATAGTGCTCAGAGCCATTTTTAATGATCAAACAATCTCAGATCAGAGCAATGGTATGGTAGAAATAATTTTTGACTTGGTGTTCACGATCCACATTTTTATTAAACTTCTTGTAAATCCACATATACTTCTTATTTGTCACATCATCAAGAAAACAGTTTTGTATCAATCTTCATATATTTAATGTCCACTTTAACCAAACACAAGACTTGACTGTTCTTTTACAAAGCTAAATAACAACTTAACTTCTTCAAAGTGAAACAAACGCTGCTCTGTGCGCATTCGCGCCAAAACGGTTACAAGTAAGTCAAAGATTATAACAGTCACACAGAAATGAATACACGCAAGAACTATATAACTGTAATATATCGATACATCTGAGTACCTATACATTAATAAAACCAAATGTGAATATATCACAAAAATATATCTGTTACTTCGCAGAAAAGTAGTACGATATTACTGGTATCGAGGTCTGGGGTTGGAGTACCGTACTGGTCACGTAAATAAAGAACCATTACAGCAGGTCAGTAAGACGTTGGTCCCTTTTGGCCCTTATGCAAGCAGTTATTCGGCTTGGCATTGACTGAAGGAGTTCCTTGGTTTCATGAGGGATATCGTGCCAAATTCTGTGTCATTAGTGCATTGGATCACCAGAATCCCAAGACGGCTGAAAGGCGTGCCCACAATGCACCAAATGTTCTCAACTGGGAGAGATCCGGTGACCTTGCTGGCCAAGGCGGGGTCTGACAAAGCACGAAGACAAGCAGTAGAGGACCTCGCCGCATGTGGCGGGCATTATCTTTCTGAAATGTTAGCCCAGGACTACTTGTCATGGACGCCAACAAAACTGGGCGTAGGATATCGTCGAGGTACCACACTGTTGCAAGGGTGCCGCAGATGACAACCAACAGAATACTGCTATGAAAAAATGGCACTTCTGACGATCACTCCTGGTTGTCGGGCGGCGTTAGGTTGGTATCCCACCTCTGTCTGGGACGTCTTCTGACTGTCTTCACTAGTTATCAGGGCTCTTTTCGAAGCGGGGCTGATCACTTGAGACAATTCTACTCCAATCAGTGCGCGCCAGACTGACGACGGGTTCAGATATTCAACAAACGTACAAAGAAATTCTCCTAGGAGCGTGATATCTGACATCGTAGTCACAAGCAAACAGGCCAGCTCATTCATTAATGCGTCTTTAATGTTTACGTGAGTTATGTGATCACCGTTTAATTTTTATGTCACTGTTCTTCTTTTGCATCATGTTTTTCTGATTAATATCGGCGTTCCCGGGTATCAGAGCTACTCTATACGAAAGAGGAGAGTTCTCGCTTGCAACATGAGATTCCTGGGAGCATTGGTTTTCTGCCGTTGTTTTCATGCTTACATGTCTGAATAGCCAGTGGAGGTCTCGTTCCCACGCCGATATATTCGTTCCCCGGGCGAAGTTTGCACAGCTGCCGCTGGTGATTGCACATCCCACTTGCCTGCGGCTGGGTCAGCAGAGAAATTGGAAACGGATGGTTATTTCGATTTACATAAAACAACCAAAATACTAGAACCGGTACGATCTTTCCACAGCATGCCCTTATAAGTTTTCGATAAGTTATCATCTATTTATGTTAATTTCTTCTGTTCTGTTCGAAGAATAATTGTGAATAGTCTGTCGGAGGAAGATATTCCATACAACAGTACGCCTTAGGTATCCGTGTATTGCATTAGCTAGTGGACGCTTAGAAGTCGTAAAGTCATAAATTGGAATACAGCTGAGCGAGGGTTCAAATCTTAACATCTTCCTCAAGTTAATCGTATCTTCGTGTACTTCGTTGTATAAAATATTTGCGCACATGGAAGCAATCTCTGGACATGCCTAGTAAACCGCAAGGATAAAAGATACTACCTGATCTGACGACTTCAGTATTTTTTTATTTGGTGGTAAATTGTAGTTTCAAATATTGAAATTTATTTCTGAAATATTACAATTTGTATAGAAACCAAATGGCAGTTATAAGAGTTGAGGGGCATGAAAGGGAAGCAGTGGTTGAGAAGGGAGTGAGACAGGGTTGTAGCCTCTCCCCGATGTTATTCAATCTGTATATTGAGCAAGCAGTGAAGGAAACAAAAGAAAAATTCGGAGTAGGTTTTAAAATCCGTGGAGAAGAAATAAAAACTTTGAGGTTCGCCGATGACATTGTAATTCTGTCAGAGACAGCAAAGGACTTGGAAGAGCAGTTGAACGGAATGGATAGTGTTTTGAAAGGAGGATATAAGATGAACATCAACAAAAGCAAAACGAGGATAATGGAACGTAGTCGAATTATGTCGGGTGATGCTGAGGGTATTACATTAGGAAATGAGACACTTAAAGTAGTAAAGGAGTTTTGCTATTTGGGGGGCAAAATAACTACTGATGGTCGAAGTAGAGAGGATATAAAATGTAGACTGGCAATGGGAAGGAAAGCGTTTCTGAAGAAGAGAAATTTGTTAACCTCGAGTACAGATTTAAGTGTCAGGAAGTCTTTTCTGAAAGTATTTGTATGGAGTGTAGCCATGTATGGAAGTGAAACATGGACGATAAATAGTTTAGACAAGAAGAGAACAGAAGCTTTCGAAATGTGGTGCTACAGAAGAATGCTGAAGATTAGATGGTTAGATCACACAACTAATGAGGAGGTGTTGAATAGGATTGGGGAGAAGAGGAGTTTGTGGCACAACTTGACTAGAAGAGGGGATCGGTTGGTAGGACATGTTCTGAGGCATCAAGGGATCACCAATTTAGTATTGGAGGGCAGCGTAGAGGGTAAAAATCGTAGAGGGAGACCAAGAGATGAATACACCAAGCAGATTCAGAAGGATGTAGGTTGCAGTAGGTACTGGGAGATGAAGAAGCTTGCACAGGATAGAGTAGCATGGAGAGCTGCATCAAACCAGTCTCAGGACTGAAGACCACGACAACATTTCTGAAATTTAACTCAACTGTTGACAGGTATAGATGTACTAGTAAAGCGACATATGAAACTTTGTGTCGTACCAGGACTCATACCTGAATTTCCCTCCAACCGCGAGCCTCTACCTTGCCATTTAGACTATCCGAGCACACTCCCTGGACAGACCCGAATTTCCGTGTGTCATGAACCTATCTATTCCTTCTCATAGATTATTAATTCATTTATCCATAATCTCACATTATCTGACTCCCATGAAGGTCTTAGAAGCAAGACCACGAGAGCCTGGTCGGGAATTTTCTGCACCCGGGGACTGAGTGTTTGTGTTTTCCTCATCGTTTCATCATCATTTGGAAAGTGGCGAAACTGGACAGTGAAAATCTATGGAACTGTACGGGAGCTGATAATTATGCAATTGAGCGCCCCTCAAGCCAAACATAATCATCATGAAGACAATGAGAAGTCACTGACTATCGGTGTCAACGATAATACACAGTTCAATAAATATTTCCCTCGTCACAGGACTGTCTTCGCCTCATATATATTATTTATATTTGACGACAATAACAGTTTCAAGAGATGTGCGAGTATAGGTAAATCAATTAATAATAATCAGTGAGAAGAAATACAGTAAGTCGGTATGTTAAAGATGGAATTTTGGGTAAGTCCGGGGAGCGTACTGGGATTGCCTAAGTGGTGAAGCTACCGCTCGCGATCAGCGGGAAATCCGGGTCTGAGTCCCAGTATGGCACAAATTTTGATATGTCGCTTTAGGTATTAATTCTATATCCGTTACGAAAAAGTTAAATTTCCCGAATAAATTACCAGACTTCAATATTAAGAACGCTACAAGTGAATAGCATGAGTAACTACGAGAATTTTTCTTTAAAATGACAATGTGCGTATGTATTCTTCAGATTACTGTGAAGACGAAATTATTTATTGCACTGCCTTCCGGTCCAAACAGGGCAGTATTCAGGTTGTTCCAAACCTTCAAAGCCAAAGTCAAGCAGCTGGAAAATCCTTAATCAACCACTTTGAAACGGATATTTTGTTTTCTTTATTGACGCTGAAAAACGGCTGTTTCGCTACGAGTCATTTTCAAGCACCTCACTCTATGTAAGTCACTTGGTGTTCACGGGCAGACATTCACGATCCTCCTGTGACCACGAGAGGAACTCACTTTTCCTAGTAACAAGGAAATGCCAGTATATATTGCCGCAAAGCCAGTCTTCCAATAGGGACGCTAGCCGGCACAATTCGTTTCGACTGCAGAATGCTTAGAAGTGGAAGTCGCTGTAGTCTTATGCTCCCCCCGGTCCACAACGCAGTAGCGAGTAGTATTTCTGATATTAGCATAGTCTTAATACTGACACAATCGAACAGAAATCTTTGGCCTAACGTTGAGGGCGTAGCTAACTGTGAGAATGGCAATGGCTTTCGTTCAAACATCTGTATAAATACAGAGTTTAAAACTATTAAAACATAAAACTGAATGAAAAGAGCAGTAGTTCTCTATAGCTGGTTGTATTAGAGATTCATAATATCGGTTTCACAACTTTTTAGTAGCATCTTCTGTCGTATGTGCACTGCAGGGCCAAAGAAGCTGCTATAGGCATGCCATTCAAATACAGAGGTAAACAGGCAGAATAAGGCGCTGCGGTGGGCAACGGCTAAATAAGAACTCGCTCTGAGCACTATGGGACTTAACATGTGAGGTCATCAGTCCCCTATAACTTAGAACTACTTAAACCTAACTATCATAAGGACATCACACACATCCATGCCCGAAGCAGGATTCGAACCTGTGAGCGTAGCGGTCGTGCGGTTCCAGACTGAAGTGCCTAGAACCGCTCGGCCACACCGACTGGCGGCTATATAAGACAACAAGTGTCTGGCGCAGTTGTTAGATCGGTTACTGCTGCTACAGTGGCAGGTTATCAAGATTTAAGTGAGTCTGAACGCGGTGTTATAGTCGGTTCACGAGTGATGGGACACAGCATTTCCGAGGTAGCGATGAAGTGGGGACTTTTCCGTACGACCATTTCACGAGTATACAGTGTATATCGGGAATTGGGTAAAACATCGGATCTTCAACATCGCTGCGACCAGAGAAAGATCCTGCAAGTACGGGACCAACGTCGACTCAAGAGCTAAAAAGAATCTTTCAACATGACAAAAGTGCAACCCTTCGCCAAATTGCTGCAGATTTCAGTGCTGGGTCATCAACAAGTGTCAGCGTGTGAACCATTCATCGAAACATCATCGATATGAGCTTTCGAAGTCGACGCCCACTTGTGTACCCTTGATGACTCCACGACTCACAACTTTACGCCTCGCATGGGCCCGTCAGCATCGACATTGGACTGTCGATGAACGGAAACATGTCGCCTGGCCGGACGAGCCTCCTTTCAGATTGTATCAAGCGGATGTATATGTACGGATGTGGAGATAACCTCATGAATCCATGGACCCTGCATGTAAGCAGAAGACTGTTCAAACTGGTGGAGGCTCTGTAATGGTGTGGGGCGTGTGCACATAGATACGACTCTTACTGGTGACACGTACGTAAGCATCCTGTCTGATCACCTGCATTCATTCACGTCCATTGTGCATTTCGATGGACTTCGGCAGTTCCAGCAGGACAATAAGATACCCCACAGGTCCAGAATTGCAACAGAGTGACTCCAGGAACACTCTTCAGAGTTTAAATACTTCCACTGGGCACCAAAATCCCGAGACATGAAGATTATTGAGCATATCTGAGATGCCTTGCAACGTGCTGTTCAGAAGAGATCTCCACCGCGACTACTTACGGATTTATGGACAGCCCTCCAGCATTCCTTTAGACATTACTCGAGCCCATCCCACGTCGTATTGCGGCAATTCTATGTGTTCGAAGGGGCGCTGAACGATATTAGGCAGGTGTACCAGTTTTTTTTTGGCTCTTAGTGTAAAAGTTATATGGTAGGTAGATACAGGAATTATGAGGGCCGTTGTCCATTGATTGACATGGGTCGATAGGAACACAGTTTACCTGGTTATGTGATGGCGGTTCGTGATTTTGAAACAGACATGAAATTCATCATTGATGATGGGTTTTTCAACTTTAAGGAGTGAGACCTTTTCCCTCGACACGTCAATTGTTGATCTGCGGCATTTTGTGACTTCTTCCTGTATCATATGACATAGTATTTATAAACACCAGAAGAACTTAAAAGTTGCGATACCCGGTTGTGTGGGTCTCTAATGGACGAAAATAAATACAGCTACAGAGAACTGTTGGACTTTTCATTTAGTTTTATATTTTAATGGTTTTAACGCCCATATTTATACAACTGTTTACCGTACGAATCCTCAGTCAATCATGTATAACTATTTTAGCTGTGGTTGCCCGAGTCTTAAAATTCTCGATAGCTTTCATACTATTGGGAATATGATAACTTCAACTTAGGCAAAGTCGTGTGCTCTTCGTGTTTCTCTAACAGGTAGAATTCGCTTGCAGAATATTTGGTCTTTGTCAAACTTTAGATTGATTTAGAATACGTGGTGATCTGAATCCGTCACTAAGCTATACATGTTTAAATTAAAGTGACCTACAACAAGCTTTTTCCTCTCGTGACGATGTGATTTGTGATGTTACTGCTTTCGTGATTCTGAGGTGTTCGAAGGGGATACTAGATATTCCGCCTCGATGTTTATTCATAGCCATCATGGTGAAATTGTATTCGTAATCTACATGCAAATTACACTTACTTTCCGTTAAATTTCGGCTTTTCTGGTATTACTAGTTTCCGCCACATGTATTTGCCTCCCTGTTCGAATTCCTACTTGTTTCTATGGGTTGGCATGTTTCTTGCACTTGAATTGCATTTCATTAAGGATTGCATTGCACAGGCATTCACTAGTAATATTTCTTGATTTGTAAAAGATTTCCTGGAAACCAAGTAAGCTGATGCTGACGCACTTCCTTCGAGATTTCCTGCGGTTGCGACTGCGTAACTGTAAATCATTGTACTCACCACGTACGCTACACGTTCGCAGGTTACTAGGCGATGTTCGCAACAGGTGACCAAAACATTTGCCCTGGCACAAATCGTGTGATTTAATACTCTTTGTAGTTGTGTACTACGTGATTAGCAATACATGTGCATGTTAAATATTCTTTTATGTTACTTATAAGCAAGCTTTCCCCCTTTGCAGTTGCGCTTTGAGTAAGCTTGCCATCACCTGTTACTAGCAAAGATCTTATTCTCATTGGGTCATATTCATTGCATGGGGGTGTATTTCAGGATGTAAAATGTATTCACAATTCTACACGTATACCCCTCTATGGTTTTTAAAAGAGTGGAAGCTTACAGCATTAACGGCTAATACCTTATAGTAACAATCTGAACCCAGCAGAGATTATTCAGAGAGCACTGGCTGTCACAAAATAAGCATTAGAATAATGCATTGACAAGTGAACGCAGCGTTCGGTGTCATTTAGTACCATTGCTTGCACTCGGTATTTCTGATACTGGTGTCACTGCTTTTCCATCAATTTCTCATTGTACTCTCCGAAGCGCGCAGATCATAGAGAAGTTGTCGGGGTCTTGTAGACGAATCTTCGCCCAAACGAATCAACATCATATCCCCCAACTCTTGTCTACATACAGTTCTTTGTCGAGGACGTAGACCAGCCATATGTGATATGTGACCTTGTTTCGCGTTAGTCTCTAAAGACGACAATAAATTTCTTCCAGTTATGCTGAACATGTTCTGGAATTAAATTTCTTTGAATTAGCATGGAGCCATGTTGTGGAATTGGCCCCTGTACATTTGGTCGATTCTGTTGCAACTTAATATTAACCGGGTGTCTATAAGCTAGTATAACAAGTTACACTCCATCGTCGACAACGAGTTATGAGTTGCACACAGTGCTAGGACACATCACGCAAGATATTCTATTGTTCATGAAGGTAGCCACCAACTGCGATGCGGCAGGCAGCAGTTTCTTTGAAATTTAAACACTTTACATACACATGGTGCCCCATATGCACTTCTTAAAGCAAACTCTCAGTACCGCGATAAATATTTATTTTCACCCTCAAACATCTGTGCAGTTTAAATCCCAAAGTTTTGAAGCGCGCCATGAAAAAGGAAGGAAAAGGTTTCATAGGACTAAGGTAATATATTTAGCAATAATCGAGCCCCAGTACATTATGGTTGGTGCTCTGTAGAATTTTGCACTACCGTCATGTTGACAGAAAACTGAATATCGGACCACTTTTTGATTGGCTTCAGGCGAATGAAAACAGGGAGAAATCTTGAAAAGGAGAAAACGCTTCGTGTGTACCATAAAGCAGTGTTACAGCACCACTACTAATTAGCCGTTGGAGCTGTTGGTCGATGATGATGTTGAATGCGGAAAATATTCGACGCAAGAAAATTCTAGTGAAATGCTAGAAGGCTTAAGAGCGGATCGGCTCTTGTTACGGGGCTGTCAGTTCACCCTCAACAAATACAAATATAATATATTATAAACAAAATGTTGGTGAAATGTATGAATTTACAAATCTGCACACTCTTGAAATATCTGGGATTTTGCGTCTGGAGCAGTTTAAAGTAGAATAACTATATTACAGGAAAGCACAAGCTAAGCTGACGCATTGGAATAATTTTAAGGGAAATAGCTTACCCGTGGAAAGGCATTGTATTTAATCCTATTTCGACCGATTCTTCTGCTCGTCAGTCCGGAACCCTTTCCAGGTTGGATTAATACAGGGCAGAACGTTCTGCACGATATTGCTTAGTAAACTCAAGGAGTTGATCATCTAACTTTCTTGCCAGGCGCTATGCATCAGAGAGGGGTCCACTGTCCTTGGTAAATGTTTGTTTCTTGGTCTTCATTTTTTAGATGGTTTTGACGAAGCGCCCAATGCTAGTCTGTTCTGTGCAAATGCTTCATTCCTGCATAACTGTTGCAACATGCATCTAATTGAACATGCTTATTATAGTCAAGCTATGATACCTCTGTACAATTCATTATCAAAGAGCGTGTAGATAAACTTAACTGTGCCGTACCCTTTCTCTAGTCTACTTTTCTGTAAAGGTCATTGCTCCACAATTCGATGCAGTAGTTCATTATTAGTTTCTCGATCGACCTATGAAATCTTCAGCATTTTTCTGTAGCACCACACACACACACACACAAACACACACACACACACACACACACACACACAAATATATATATATCAAATTTTCTTTTACATAATCGCTGTTGTACGTTTTCATTTTTTGTCATCTTTATAATGGCCATGTCAGTTATTATCTTGCCCAAATGGCAAAACTCATCTACTACTCTCAGTGTGTCATTTCGTAATCTGATACCCTGAGCACCGCCTGATTTAATTCAACAACACTCCATTACTGTTGCTCCCCTTTGCTTATGTTCATATTGTAATCTATTCCAAAAGCAGTATACATTTCATTCAACAGAACTCCGGTGTCCATTCGCATTTCAGACATAGTTACAACGTCATCGGTAAATCTTAGGTTTTATTTCTCTTCCTCGAACTTTATTTCCTTTCCAAATTTTGTGTAGTGTTACTCCTCGCCCTGTGTAGGGTAGCCATAAATTTTTAATTGTTGCGTCAAAAAATAAATTTATATTATGTGTCATTGTTTTGTTGGTGCTAGTCCCCGAAACAAAATCTCTGTTTTATCAGTGAGTTGCGTCATTTTGTTCAGTGTGTTTTACGGCTGCCGATTAATATATGTATCTTCCAGCGCGATAACTAAACCTTCGTGCCTCCTCTCGTGTAGAATGACAACATGGTAAATGAAACGCAACCCAGTTTCATTCCCTTTTCAGTCCCTGCCAGTATTTCATATCTTTTGAAATTTATAAACACATTTCAGTTTATTTACACGCTGAAGAATGCCTTTTAGTTTCTGTGCTTCATCCCCGGGCAAGTTATGAAATTCAAAGACATTTTTCCAGTGGACACTGTCAGAATCTTTTATTAATACCTCCTGAAACTACAAATATGTGTTTGCCATTCTTAAATTTATCTTTTTGCGAAGGACAGGCTGACGATAAATAAGAGGAATTCTTCAGATGAAGGCTGACTGATACTTTTTCTTCCCGCGTACAATTTGATAAAGGAACATAAAAGTGGCCACACGCTGCTTGACAAATAAAGGTAGCTCTAAACCTCGTGAGACAGCAGTGCCTCAGTACGATCTCTATCCTGGAGATTATTTCGAGATCGAGATAGCGTACGGACAGTAGCGACCATTTACTTCGACCGAGCATAAAATGCAGTGTACCCACTCAAATGTTCCTCCGTGTAAAGTTATCTTTTATACGTACCGTACTTTTTCCTGCCTTTCTGCTCTTTTTTTGTTTTTTATTGCTCGCTTTTATGGAAGAGAATCCGTTTTTCTGCTTCCTTTGCACCGCGGAATCTCGGGTAATGTCAAACCGGAGTCGTCGTCCCCGGCCAGTTGCGAAGTACCGACGGTGAGTAGCAACGCAGACTCTCATTCCGGCGCCGGGATACTCTGCGGAATATTAAGCCTGTTAGCGCGCCGGTTCCTCCTCTTTCGCCTCGACGGTACTACCCGGCCGCCTCGGCTCGCCTTGCCTCGAGGAATTTGCCCGTGACATTTCGCAGTTGTCGGGCGGCAGCGCGCACAGGGGGGAGCTCGGCGGCAACAGAACGCGTTCGCCGGAAATTTACGGCAACTGCTGGGGCGACCTCATTCCGCTTTATGCGGCCGTAGACTACAGCCGGGCGACAACACGCGCAGAGCCATCCAGATTTACATGACTCGGTTTCAGGTGAAAAAGCTCGACTGGGACCGGACGATCGTTTGTTCGATAACTCAAAGCGTCCAGCGAGGCTCGCAAAGTCAGCGACTGCAAAAAAACCGAAAAAAAGTGCCCATTCCCACAGTGTTTCGAAAAAGACTACACCTCCTAATGGGCTACTAAATATCGCCTTTTTCTTCTTTTCTTCTCTAGTAGTTGGATCATTTACTAGGATGTTCTCATCAATTTCGAGAATACTAATAAGCAGTCATTCTCTTGTTCCATAAAACCACAGGAGGACTGCCGGATATCAGTTATGTCCTGCCACGATATTTCGGCGCAGATTCTTCTGGCCATCTTCAGGTGAGCATCACTTTAGTAGGACTGGCGAGTAAGCGCTGAATTCTGCTATTTAAAGCCATACTGAGGTGACATTGCGCAAGCGCTGCTCAGCGTGCGGGTTCATAACAGCTCCGCGCGCTGCTCCTCGCGCCCTCCACGGTGAAAGCTTGGTGTATCGATATCAGGTCGATTTTCATCTTTATGCAAATAACTACGTCGACTACGAAGTTCCTCCATAACAGGATTCCAAGCAGAGTTTAGCTCATAACCGCTATATCGATTGATGAGAGTCTCGTTGTCAGACAATCTTATTTCCACGGATTCATTGATACTCGAGCTCCAAATTCACACGGAATTTTGTAAACACTTGATTTACGCAGGTGTTCCACCGTGCCCATACTATCTCTTACGCCGACAGTCTTCAACCGGAACTGGAACACCTGCAAAAAGTATTTCTGAAGAATGGCTTTTCAACTAGGCAAGTGAACAGAGTGATGCTGAGCTACAAACGACGGAACAAGGAAGAGGAAGAGGCCTTCAGGTCGACTGCTTATCTACCATTTATTGGGAATATTTTTTCACAGATACGCAGAATATTGAGAAAGTATCAAGTGAGAGCCATCTTTCGCCCTGCTTCCAAAATTTCATCACTGGTGGGATCCGTTAAAGACGACCTGGACGAGCGTAAATCAGGTGTTTACAAAATTTCGTGTGAATGCGGCAAATCATATATAGGCCAAACAACACGAACTGTGCAGGAACGGATTCTGGAACACCAACGGCATACTCGCCTTCTCCAACCCACCAAGTCCGCAGTCGCCGAACATTGTATTTCAACAGACCATTCCATGAATTACAACGACACAAAAATTTTGGCCCATACATCAGACTTTTGGAGCTCGATTATCAATGAATCTGTGGAAATATGATTGTCTGACAACGAGACTCTCATCAATCGAGATAGCGGTTATCAGCTAAACTCTGCTTGGAATCCTGTTATAGAGGAACTTCGTAGTCGATGTAGTTATTTGTATAACGATGAAAATCGACCTGATATCGATACGCCAAGCTTTCACCGTGGAGGGCGCGAGGCGCAGCGCACGGAGTTGTTTTGAATGCGCACGCTGAGCAGCGCTTGCGCAATGTCACCTCAGTATGGCTTTAAATAGCAGAGCTCAGCGCTTACTCGCCAGTCCTACTAAAGTGGTACTCACCTTAATATGGCCGGAATACTCTGGGCCGAAATATCGTGGCAGGACGTTACTGATATCCGGCAGTTCTCCCGTGTTTTTATGGAACAATCAGTACGCCGGGAAAGCTTTAAACATCACATCAGTCGTTCTCTGTATTCTGTTTGTGCAATACGCTATAAGTTAAAAGGAAAATTGGAAATCGCCTTTTACTGTCATTCGCTCAGTTACCTGAAGTTTCAAGCCGTGGCATCATATAATTCTGGTTCTTGAAACTCTGTACACAGGCTTTCACGAGATAGTTTGTGCGTGTTTTCAGGTGTCCGAAATTTTTCAGCCACTCTGGGATACTCTCTCACGGGTTCAACAACCCTGTGAAAATTCGTACTGCCCTTCTTTGTATACTTCTGTGTGGTACGGAGCGGATGGTGTGGAATTTCCTTCGTAGGCAGTGTTTTCATTGTTTCCTGCAAACGTTCTGGTTTTCCCTGCTTTAGCTACTACTGACTCCATGCGATTGTTGCATTTACACCCAGGTTTTCTTATGAGTTCCCTGGTTCCAGCAGTAGCTTACTGATACTGTAATCGGCGAGCAGCGCTGGCCGAACGGTTCTAGGTGCTTCAGTCCGGAACTGCGCGACTGCTACGGTCGCAGTTTCGAATCCTGCCTCGTGCATGGTGGGGACTGATGACCTCCCATAGTGCTCAGAGACATTTTATTTATACTGTAGTCATATTTCCTTATCTCTGTCGCTGTCTGTGTTGCTTCCGTACCAGTATTACTTTCTTAAATACGAAACAAACCGCTATCAGTCGCAAATTCCGATTTTTTCAGTACATTTCCATCTACATATATACTCTGTAAGCCACCAAACGGTGTGCGGCGGAGGGCACTATTCGCGCCAAAGTCATATTCCCCACTCTGTTCCACTCGCGGATGGCACGAGGGAAAAACGACTGTCTGAGCACCTCAGCACGAGCTCAAATTTCCCTGATCTTTGAATGGTGATCATTGCGCGATATGAAAGTTGGTGGTACTAATATATGCTCTACATTCTCGGCGAAGATCTGATTTTGGAATTTAGTAAGCAGCCCCTTCCGTTTAACGCGTCCTCTATCTGCAAGTGTGTCCCACTTCAAACTTTGTATGGGATTTGTAAGGCTCTCGCGATGGCTAAATGTACCAATCACGAATCTTGCCGCTCTTCTTTGGACTTCCCCAATCTCTTGAATCAGACCCAACGGGTAAGGGTACCATACAGACGAACAATACCCTGGACTGGACGGACTGAAGTATTGTAAGCAATTTCCTTTGTTGAAGGACTACATCGCTTCAGGATTCTACCAATAAACCGCAATCTAGTGTTCGCCTCACCCGTTACTTGTGTAATCTGAACGTTCCATTTGAGATCATTTCGAGAAGTCATTCCCAGATACTTGACGGATGTTACCGCTTCCGAAGACTGGGAATTTATTTTGTACTCGTGCATTAATGGGAATTTTCGCTTTGATATACGCAGTACGTTAGACTTACTAATATTGAAAGATAACTGCCAGTCGTTACCCCACGTATTTATTTTCTGCAAATCCTCATTGATTTGTTCACAACTTTCGTGTGATACTACATTCCTGTAGACTACAGCATCATCGGCAAACAGACTAATGCCGCTGTCAATACCATCAACCGGAACGTGTAGTAAATCTTAAAAAGCAGCGGGCCTATTGCGCTGGCCTGGGGCACACCTGATGTTACGCTTGTTTCTGTTGTAGTCTCCATTCAGGACGATATACTGTTCTCTGCCTATTAGAAGACTTTCTACCAAACTGCACATGTCATCGGATAGACCGTAAGCGCGCACTTGTTGGAGCAAGCGACAGTGCGGAACTGAGTCGAATGCCTTTCGAAAGTCGAGGAATATGGCATAAACCTGGGAGCCGGTATATCATGCACAAAGGGGGCCAGCTGTGTCTCACATGACTGCTGTTGCCTAAAACCGTGCTGGTTTCTGCAGATGAGCTTCTCAGAGTCTAGAAAGGTCGTTGTCTTAACACAAAATGTATTCCATGATTCTACAACAAATCAATGTCAGTGAAATTGCCCGGGAATTGTGTGCATCCGATTTTCTACCCATTTTATAGACTGCTATGACCTGGGCTTCCTTCCAGTCTCGTGAAACTATCCGCTGTTCTAATGATCTCTGATAGCTGATGGATAAGAATGGTGCTATATTTGTAGCATAGTCAATATAAAATCTTACGGGGATAACGTCTGGGCCAGATGACATCATGGCATCTAAGTATCATAATAGTTTTACACTGTTTTACACTTAACACTATGTCAGCCATCCTTGCGTTTGTTCTATAATTGAAAGGGGGAATGGTGCTGCAGTCCTCAACCGTAAACGAGTTTTTGAAAGCTAGGTCTACAGTTTCGCCCTTCTGTTTATCATCATCCGTTACATTACCCGTACTGTCAGCAAGAGAAGGTATTGAATTATTTGTAGCGTTCATAGATTTTACGTACGACCTAAATTTTTTGGGATTATTTTTAGTATCTGCTGATAAAATATTGCTCTCAAATTCGTTAAAAGAATCTGTCATTGACTTTTTGACAGCTGCTTTCATTTCGCATAACTTCTGTTTGTCAGCGGGACAGTGTCTACGTTTAAAACGACTGTGCAAAATTCTCTTCTTTCTCAGCAACTTCCTAATATGTTTGTTGAACCAAGGTGAATCCTTTCCCTCCCCTGTTTTTTTGCTAAGCACATATTTCTCTAGCATGTGGTGGACAATACCTTTAAATTCCGACCAAAGAGGCTCAATATGTTTGTGTCCCTTGGTGAATGCTTGGAGCTGACTGTGAAGATATTCATTAATGACACTTTTATTCGCTTTCCCAATCAAGAAAACTATACGCTGTGTAAGATGCATTTCAACCTCTGGAGCTCATTTTCAGGTGCCTGACTAATCTATACCTCTTCGAATTACGGCATACTATAAGGCGGCACACTGACTACAATTTTTACAAAACAAACACCAAATCAAAAAATTGGGTACTGTTTCCAGTAGCGGTTACACAGCTTTCGAGCACAGTACGTGTACATATATTTATATACATACAGACTTATCTTCGAATCACCTCAGGAATAACATCATTTGTACATAGGCACAAATGGAAATGAGCGTATGGCATCGTTGGACGGGAGGCCCCAACCGGGGAAGTTCGGCCGCCAAGTGCAAGTCTTATTTCAGTCGACTTGAGCGGCGGTGATGAGTATGAAATGATAATGAGAACAACACAACACTCAGTCCCCGAACGGGGAAAATCTCCAACCCGGCCTGGAATCGAACGCGGACTCCCTCATATGGGAGGCTAGCACGTCACCACCCAGCTAAGTAGGCGGACATAGGCACAAATATAACATCTTTACACTTGGACATTGTCTGACGAAGAATTTTGTTTACAAATGTTCTATGAGACAAAAATTACATATATGTATATAAATCTCTACTCACACCGTGATTAAAAACTGTGCAACCACTACTGAAAATAGCACATAATTTTTAGTTTTTTTCTTGGTTTTGAAGAAAATGTAGTCACAGTGTACTACCTAGTAATATACGTATATGCTCTTAACAAGACCAGTAGTACTACAGTAAAGAAAATGGTGTAGACTGATCTAGCACCTGAAGATGAGCTCCCAGGTCTCGAAATGCGTCGTGCATTGAAATAAAAATGACAGTTTGTGACTGAATACACTTTTCCGCTTTGCGAAGTGCTCGATTTTAAATATTGTGCAAGTTGCCTTTGAAATCTTAACTGAAAATTTGTGCAGTTATTTTCTGTCAGTACTTCATTAAAGATAACTGCATCGTTTGGAAAAGTCTGCTTATTACCGAGGAAGTTGGTGCGGTAGTCAAGGCGTTGGAGTCACATTCCGGAGAAGCGGTGTGCCTATGTAATCAAGAAGGAAGATAAGGAATGAACTGCATATGGTCGTTAGCAGCACAAGATTGGACTGCGAAAGGAAAGCGGCCATGGCCTATAAAGGGAACATCCAGAAATTGGCCTCAGTAGACCAAGAAATATCACGAAAAACCTGAATATGGTTGATTTGGTTGGTCAGACGGGAACTTGAACCGCCTTCCTCCAGAATATGAGTTCAACGTCTTGATCTCTAAGCCGGCCGGAGAGGCCGAGCGGTTCTAGGCGCTGCAGTCTGGAACCACGCGACCACTACGGTCGCAGGTTCGAATCCTGCCTCGGGCATGGATGTTTGTGTTGTCCTTAGGTTAGTTAGGTTTAAGTAGTTCTAAGTTCTAGGGGATTGATGACCTGAGAAGTTAAGTTCCATAGTGCTCAGATCCATTTGAACCATTTTTTGATCTCTAAATCTCTCTCGGTGGCTCAGGAGATTTCCGGCTAGCCGATTATTTTGCCCATGATCGAGCTATTTGAACCAGTAGTCCATTTGCATTTATATCTAAACCTGCAGAATATTAACACCCGGCGATCCTTTCTTCTTCATCGCTGCATATTTCAGTTTCAACATTAGTGGGCATGGCAGGAATTGGATTCTTGTATCTCTCTTGTCAAGCCGAAGGGATCTATCTATTAGTTGACCAAGTGCGTCGATACCAGTAACACGAGAAATAATAACAATGGGATAATAAAGCCAGAATACTCACATATTCGAAGCTGAATGCGTAGGCTTCACATTGAGTGGAGAGACAGGAAATGTAGAAAAGAGAGACAAACTCTGAGAAAAATATGGGAACGTGTAAGAGGCTGTGATGAATGCAGCTTCGCCACCTATCAGAGCTCCAGGGAGCTACAGAGGCTGAAGCGAGAATATTCCTCCTCTCCGACAACAAATTCCGCATTTTTGCAACCGAGACTGACCGAAAAAATAATTGTGTTGCGTTACTCGTGAAACGCCTCTCATATTAGTCAAGCACTCTGAACTTTCCAAGATCATATCATTGATACCTATTATCGTCAGTCAAGATATTATGCACTCATCTACTTAACGAGTTAACCTTGTTGTTCATCAATTTCTGTGACCATAGTGATGAATGAGAATATTATCTGAAGTTGTCGAACGATTGCGTTGCACTGTGTTTCCTTATTACCACGCTGCTGCTACGGTCGCAGGTTCGAATCCTGCCTCGGGCATGGACGTGTGTGATATCCTTAGGTTAGTTAGGTTTAAGTAGTGTAGGGGACTGATGACCTCAGATGTGAAGTCCCGTAGTGCTTGGAGCCATTTGAACCATTTTGAACCTTATTACCACTGTCTTTGCATCTGAATGGCCTCGAAATGTTGATTCTATGCTGGAAACGTCACTTACGTTTATTACATCACAAAAGTATTTTTATTTAGGGACTAATACTTTCGTCCCCATCGATGGTAGAGGACGTGGTGTAAGGCACAAGAACTGTGACCTGGAGAGCTACTTTGGGTCCACACTGCGTCACGTCACACGGAGACGCCCCGCTACCGCGACCTCGGTCATTACGCCGTCGCCACTCGTGCTATAATGAGACTGGACGCCGTCAGCGGGTCCGTGTAAATCCATTAGCCCTCCGCCGCCGTTTGGCACTAATGCGCGCGCCATCGTCGTCGCCGCTGGCGGAATTAATTCGCCGATTGTGGGCGTTATGGGCCCCGCTGACCCAGTTGCCAGTGTGTGTCGCGCCCTTTTTACATACATTTGCATAGTTTCGCAGTCGGCCGTCAGCCCCGTGGCGCGCTCCGATGCATTGATTTCGGTAATCAAGCGCGACGCGCATCCGCAAACGTGGAGCGCACGATCGGAATTCCAGCCGCGTAACAGACACGACATATTAACTTGGCGAGTCAAATTAATTTTATTTAAATTGTTCAAGAGCTGGGAAGCACATCTACGCCTCACAGACATGCGACAAAATGTACCACTACATTTGAGAATTTACATCCCCAGAACATACTTCACACGTTTCAGTTCTACTGAAGGCTCTACTTAGGAACATGTGGTAATTTGGTAATTGGTTTTGTTGCCTCCCATTCACCTGTCTGCAGAATTCTGGTGATCTTTTTTCTCTGCAGCGGTTCCACCCTGCTATATCTATATCCAGTACAAGAGCGGAGCGGATGCAGATTATTCGTGCAAAATAAATCCTTTCCAATCTTTAATGACGCACTAATACGGCGCTCTTCTACAGAAACCGGCGTTCGAGTATATGAGTTAACGACAAAATTTTGTAAGAAAACTAGCTGTAGTGCCCGCCGTTGACTGCATGTTTCATCTGAAAAGATGATTAGTTGAACCATCTGTTGTTACGTTTTGCGATAAGCATCTCATTGTATTTTTGGAGAGTTCGTCTTCTTTTTTATTTCAAGCTCAGTTTTCACTATTTCAAAGCAGGGTCGTATTCGAGCACGATTCTAATTGTTTACGTCACTTTTCAGGAGATCTCGGGTTCTGTTTGATCTTTCAATCGGCCCGCGATCTAGTGACTTTCGTTGGTACTACATCCACGATCTGCCGCAGCATTTATATGGCACTGTGGATTTTAAAAATAAAAATAACTGTACAAACACGGACTAAAATATTTTCTAGGGTATATGTCGTATATAACAACAGCAACTAGTCAATAAATAAAGAGTTTGCAATCACGTTTCTGTCAAATTTTCGAGCTTTCGCTCTTTCCACGATCTAGTGACATCTGCTGGTACTATCTCCAAAACGGGTATTGCCTTTGTAATTTATTCTCGAGAAGAAATTAGAGTTACGATGTATTTAGTTTGTCAGGGATTTAGTTTTTTATAAATTTTCTTCATTGATACATCTGAGAATAGAAATGTGCAGTAAATGGGCCAAGATCTTTGAAGTAAATCGTTAAAGTACTCTTAGAGATGTTTGGTAATATTGTGTCTTCCAATGTCCGCCAAAATATTCTGTAGGGGATCGTGTAGAAATCTAGAGTAAATCACCCAATAAATTTTAGAGATTTTTAGTAACAACCTAATGACCCTTCTCTTATCTTGAAGGTAAAGTGTACTTATCGTAGAAGAAAGATTAAGGAAAGGCAAACCTACATTTCTAGCATTTGTAGACTTAGAGAAAGCTTTTGACAATGTTGACTGGAATACTCTCTATCAAATTCTTAAGGTGGCAGGAGTAAAATAGAGGGAGCGAAAGGCTATTTACAATTTGTACAGAAACCAGATGGCAGTTATAAGAGTCGAGGGACATGAAAGGTAAGCAGTGGTTGGGAAGGGAGTGAGACAGGGTTGTAGCCTCTCCCCGATGCTATTCAATCTTTATATTGAGCAAGCAGTAAAGGAAACAAAAGAAAAGCTCGGAGTAGGTATTACAATCCATGGAGAAGAAATAAAAACTTTGAGGTTCGCCGATGACGTTGTAATTCTGTCAGGGACAGCAAAGGACTTGGAAGATCAGCTGAACGGAATGGACAGTGACTTGAAAGGAGGGTTTAAGATGAACATTAACATAAGCAAAACGAGGGTAATGGAATGTAGTCGAATTAAGTCGGGTGATGCTGAGGGAATTAGATTAGGAAATGAGACACTTAAAGTAGTAAAGGAGTTTTGCTATTTGGGGAGCAAAATAACTGATGATGGTCGAAGTAGAGAGGATATAAAATGAAGACTGGCAATGTCAAGGAAAGCGTTTCTGAAGAAGAGAAATTTGTTAACATCGAGTATTGATTTAAGTGTCAGGAGGTCGTTTTTGAAAGTATTTGTATGGAGTGTAGCCATGTATGGAAGTGAAACATGGACGATAAATAGTTTGGACAGAAAGAGAATAGAAGCTTTCTAAAAGTGGTTCTGCAGAAGAGTGCTGAAGATTAGATGGGTAGATCACATAACTAATGAGGAGGTAGTAAATAGAATTGGGAAGAAGAGGAGTTTGTGGCACAACTTGACTAGAAGAAGGGATCGGTTGGTAGGACATGTTCTGAGACATCAAGGGATCACCAATTTAGTACTGGAGGGCAGCGTGGAGTGTAAAAATCGTAGAGGGAGACCAAGAGATGAATACACTAAGCAGTTTCAGAAGGATGTAGGCTGCACTAGATACTGGGAGATGAAGAAGCTTGCACACGATAAAGTAGCATGGAAAGCTGCATGAAACCAGTCGCAGGACTGAAGACTACAACAACAACAACAAAGTGGACAAAATTTCACCAAGATCGGCATAAAACTGTAGATTTGTGTGAATAACAAACGAACAAATGGACACCCCTCTTTACGTTTACAGACAGGTATCATCCACGTGTCACTACAAAGAACTGAATGTGATATATTTCTTATTGATGGCATTCAGTCTAGGTGTGGAGTCGTGGTTCCATTCTGGAGAAGAGGGGAGATCAGAGTTTATGCTGTGCTCTCTCCCCCCCCACCTTCCAAATAAAACTTGGCGTCACCCTCGCCCTCTCCTTTAACGAGCCACTCATGCTCAGTATTTTACTAACGATAACAATAAAATACATTTCCTTTTTTTGATTCAGCAGTCTTCTGACTGGTTTATTGCAGCCCAACACCACTTCATCCCCTGTATCATTCTGTTACTCTCAGGTTAGAACTTCCACATAGCGACCTCAGATACAGGATGCATTCCAATCTCCGTATTCCTCTACAATTTTTATCCTCTGGAGGTTTCTCTACTACCATGGAAGCTGCTCCCTTATGTCTGGAAAAATATCCTGTTACACGTCCCTTCTGATTGCCAAAGTTTATCCGCATGTTTCTTCCTTCTCCGATTTTGCGGAGAACCAAGTGATTCCATAACTACCAACTCACTTAATTTTCAGCATCTTTCCATAGTACTTGGTCTCAGACACTTCGATTCCCTTCTTTTGCTATTTTCAAACAGTCCACGAATCACTTCCATACAATTGTACTACAAACGTACATTCTCAGAAATTTATGCTGCGAAAGAAGTGGGATGTACTTGTATGATAGTTGTAGACTTGTACTGGCCAGGAATGGCAAATTCATATGCGCTAGTTTAAACTATGGAAATTCACGCGTCGTGGGCTACACTGCTTTCTCACCTCCACCTCACCCTTTTGGTAGGTGGTTGGTTCTTACCTTCGGTGATTCTTTCCATTTTCTTTCCTTTATTGCATTTTGATTTCCCACACCCCAGAGGCCGGTGGGGAGCTGGCAGCAGCGTAATATGCTGCTCTACAGCCTACAGAAAAGTCAAAAAACATAATGAGAATATAAACAAACAAAAAAGGCGATAAAACTATGACATTATAAAAAATTATAAAATGGCGGAAAGTTGTGGTGACGATACGGATGAAGATACACAATAAGTAGACAGGCACAATTAAAAAAACAAAGCGACAGCCTGGTTTCTGTTCGCACGAGATAAAAAACACAACCAGCGATAGTATGGTGGCTGTTTGTAACACTGTCAGGGAACGCACACCATCGAACATGCACTTAAAACAGCACTAGCCAGGTGACATGGTGACAGATGAGGCGGAGGGGGAAAAGGGGGGGAGGAGAGGGAAAGAAAAAAGGGGGAGCTGATGAAGGGAGGGGACATAGAAAAAAGGGGCTGGGTGGATGCGAAAGGGAATGGGAAAGGCAGTGGAAGGGAGACTAAAAAGGACTCAGGGGAGAGAAAGGCAGAGAGAGGGTAGGTGGGGAAGAAAACAAGATGGAAGGCAGGGAAGGGGCCTGGGAAAAGGACAGAGGAAGGGAGGGGGAGATGAGGTTCAGAGTTGATAGGAGTGATAAATGGAGGGAGAGATGGGATCATGCGGGAGGGGGAGAGAACGGAAGCCATCTTAGGAACGGAGATGAAGGGTGTAGACATGGAAGGTAGGGGGGACACATCAGTGAAGGCGCGGGAAAGGGTGGGGTTTGGCGAGGAGAGGAGCAACCAGGGGATAAGGGGGATCAAGGTGGCGGGAGGTGTAGAGAACACGGATATGTTCGAGGAAAAGGAGCAGATGGGGGAAATTAATCAGGTTGTAGAGAATCCACGTGGGCGACAGAAGGCGAGGCGGAGTGCAAGGCACTCGAGGATCCAGAGGGGCTTAAAAATTTCTTGGGGGGGGGGGGCGGATATACAGGTGGGACTGGCATAACAAAGGATGGGACGGATTAAGGAATTGTAGGTGTGGAGGATGGTAGAGGGGTTCAACACCCTTGTCCGGCCAGAGAGGAGTTTGAGGAGTCGTAGGGAGTTGTGGGCTTTGCATTGGAAAGAGCGGAGATGAGTGATCGAGGTGAGGTGGATTCTTTCCAGACCATAAGTGACGTGTGTACCAAGTTTCGATGAAAACGATTCAGTGGTTTAGGAGGAGATATGGAACATACATACATACATATATACATACATCCTTTTTTTATAATTTGTATGATTACTAAAGACAGAACAACATGATCAGCATATGAACGAGGGAGTAAAAGTGCATTTTGGTAGAGCTAACGTATCCGTCTTACGAGCGTCCATTTTCGCTAACAAACTCTGTGGTTTGCGAGCCAGATAGTGCCGACATCTAACAGCGGAGGGCGCTACAGTCGCTAATCGCTTCAACCAGCACGTCCCGTGTGACACGGGTGCTGTGAGTCTCGTGAGGTAGGATTTTGCGTGTGCTTCCACGTCAACGTTAGCTGCATCGTTCCCCGTGCGGACGTCTTTACTAAGGTTCCTGTAGGTTCCCGGTTCTGCCTGTAGACACTCGAACCGTAGCAAGTTTGTTGCCGCCAGTGGCTGTGGTCAGACTATGGACGGACGCCATTAGCTGGCAGGAATCTTCTATTGCAGCCGGCGAAGCTGCAGCTCTATACTCAAGGGCAGGTCCTAATTGAAAACTCTTATGTTTATCATAATATTTAGATTTCTTTGCCGTTTTAGATTATCACGCTACTCAGTTCTCTAAAAGTTTGCAATGAAATTTGGTGATCGCTGTACGACCGATTACGCGCCTGCTTCAGTATTCCGTATTTCAAATTATAGCTGTTTGAATTTCGTTTTACGATAAGTGTACACAAACCTATTTTTCGACTGCTGACTAGGTATTTACAAAACGTGTTTCTATGCATATCGTCGTCTGCTGACCTGATTGACTGTCCCAAGTTACAGTAAGTGACTTGCACGAAGTACACCTGAAATTCCTAATAATACTATGGAACCCTATGCCCACTACACATCTGTTGAACTTAGCTGAGAAAGGTATATTAGCACTGTTTGTGGTGTTGATGTGAGTGTGGTAGATGCTGCAGAACGGAAAAGCGAATACGGGGGTGGGGTTAAGATATAAGATATCTTAAGAGTCGCAGTTTTTTTTATGCAATCATAAATTACGCTTATAACTCATTTTAGTCGAAATAAAACTTCCTATCAACCTTATGATGAAAAACTTGTATACAGTTATGCTTCGTAATGTTAGACCTGGTTACGCTGATGTGAGAATAGTTATTCCGTGCATCGCTAATTACTTCTGCTAAGTTTAAGACTGAAAAACAGGCAGATGCAATCTATTAAAGTCTAAAAACGGACTCATGATTAAACATGTTTTAAATGAATGCTTGAAATTTAGGTTGTCTCTAAAAAGGGAATTTGCGCAAGCTGTGATCGCAATTACAGTTGAATTGTGGTTTGTATGAATATATTTGAGGTGCTGATTACAGTAAATTTATACACTAATTGCCATCGCCAATTACATTGTAAGATGCGACATTCCGCTCACAGTGGACCATACGTAACGTGATATCGTGAATTTTGTAATTGTAGTTATCGTACACCGTATTCCTCTAGCTAATGTAGTTATTTGCAGTGTATGCTGTGGTCGGCACACGCCGTGCCGAAGGTCACCAGGCCCCAAGTGTCCGATGCGAAATCTAGGGGAACTGGACAGACATTACACATAAGAGCAAGGACGCCTGCCTCTGTTGCAGCGACCCCGTCAGTTAATTCGTCCGTTGGTGGTGCTACCGATTTCGTAGCGCGTCACGTTACTGTCACTGCCAACTTAATCCTCTGATAATGAATCTTTCAAATGTAGTGAACATGATTGTTAGCCATTACAAATATAAAAGGAGCTCCACAGAAATTACAGTAAAGTAAAAAAATGCTACTGCATTCATAATCAGTGTGATAGGTGAAACAGTGGCAACCATTATTAATAATACACATCACGAGAATACAATATTCTTAAAGAATATGGATATACAGAAGAATATTTGTCAGATTGTGAAAAACTTATGGATGATCCAAAGCCTGATAGTGACGAAGAGTCGTTACGAAGTGACGGAAGCCAGTCGTCTTATCCGTCAAGCCCAACGAAGAGGAAGAATTGGGGTCACTTTGGAAAAGGTAAAGGAGACATCTGCATTCCAGTATTCAGGGGAAAATAAAAAATTAAGCTTCAGTACAGTACAGAAACGGTATCGTATGGTGCAAAGCTTACGTCATCTATGATATTTATGTCACGTGGTAGTGAAAGGGTAGGGGGGCCAGGATTCAAAACTTCACGTATTTGTCGCTTATGTAGCTAAAAATTTTGGTTGGCAAGAATTGTTCTAGGCGCTAATGTTCACAACAGGGATATTCGTGCTTAGGATTTGGAACAGGCTCGAGAAATAACAACGATTCGATTCATTTGACCTATCCATAGATGGGTTGCAAAGTTTAAACGGAGACACCATCTTGGCCTACGGGCACTGTGCAACTGAAGCCTGGAATAAAGATGATAACGTGAATGAAAGATGCGATAATTTTCGCAGACAATGCCCTTAATGAACACCGTGGAACGTATATAGATTTATAATATAGATTAAAATGATATCACTCATCACCGAGTGATCATACAACAACTCATTCTTACACCATAGAACGTGTTACGTCAGCAAGTGAATACGTGTTTCCAAAGATTCTGGTAATTTACCAGGAACCTAGAAGTCAGTTTGGAGTGCAAGCAGTGCAACACATGGTGAAACCGGTACATCTGATTCAAGATGCCCGAAGACTGGGCTAATGACAAAACAAATCCTGACGAAATTCTCTCAAGATGTCTATATTCAGCGAAGGAGTCCCTTGTTCTGGTTTATTCGCTCGAAACGCGTCGTGAAAGGACTCATATCGATGCTTCCCGGACGTAAAACATGGCATATACAGTCAAGACAGTCCCTCCTCGGTGCACAGCTTACATTCAGCCACTTGATGTGCTATTATTCTCACAGTTCAAGCCAGTGATGAAAGAGGATCAGTTCATACCTTCGTCGGGACATTCAATTTCTTTGCTGATGTGTATTCAATACAATCATTTCTGTTCTCCAGTCTTCGCAGACTTTGTTCGGTACTCCTGGACTGTAGCTGTACGTGACGACTTCAGAGCAGAGAGGTTTTAAACACGGCTTGAATGTATTTTTGATGTTCAAACGCAGTGTGACGGGGAAGCCTGCTTCTTGCTGCCTTCATACGTACTCCTATTATAACAACACTATTTCCGGCACTTTGTACTCTGTGGTCATGTTCATCCTCGTAATCTTTTGCCAAGAGCTACCAACAAAGAATATTCTGAATCTGGTGACTGAACATGGCCATCATTGTCGGCTGCAGTGTCATTGTCGATGGTAAATATTCTGCGCATTTTTGTAACGTTAATGAAACATTCTTACTGGCAAACCAAAACTCTCTTGGAATTATGATCGGATCTTGCGTTAACTACAGTGTAAAAATCGAAATCTTAATATGAACGTTAGTTTCTTAACTTTTTATGTAAGTGTGTTTAGCCGGCTGCTGTGGCCGAGCGATTCTAGGCGCTTCAGTCCGGCAACGCGCTGCTGCTACGGTCGCAGGTTCGAACCTTGCGTCGGGCATGGATGTGTGTGATGTCCTTAGGTTAGTTAGGTTTAAGTAGTTCTACGTTTGGGGGACAGATGACTTCAGATGTTAAGTCTCATAGTGCTGAGAGCCATTTTTTGTAAGTGTATTTATAAATTTGCTACGAAAACGGGTCACACAAAGGAACATTGTAAAGTGTCGTCTGTAGTATTTAATTTACTGTTTTCCGAACCGTTAAATAGTTTACGCATATGCTCGTTTAAAGAGAATGCAGTGAACAATTCTAAAAAATCTGAATACATTTAACGTTTCAATCTGAACCATAAACCCAAAGCTATACGCACGGGAAATAATATAAAGTTTAAAGGAAGTTGAAAGAAGGCGAGGATTCGGAATGAGGTCAAAGTGGGACACAGGACGAGAAGTTATTTATATTACTAAGGTGACGTATGTGATAATTATGCAGATCGAAAATATATTTTTACAAGATTTTTTTCTTCGAAGTGATTTACGAATAACATCCATCATGTGCGAGAACTAAAGATATTTTTTGGCGGGTAAAACTGAAGCCCTTACCGAGGTCCAAACTTGGATTCCTGCTTTATATAGAAATAAACAGTCGTTAGAACGCAGCTCGGGGACCTACTATAAGCTACAATTTGTTGTTGCCCCTCTCAGAGGACTTTTAAATTTCCCAGAAGCTATGCTGCAATTTTGAGGGAGTAGCGCTTCAGATAGAACGGACTTAGCGAAGAGCTTAAGTACAACCTCACTCGCGGTGGGACAAACGCTACGCTGCTGGTGAGTAAGGACTAAGAGGTCCCGACACGAAAAATAATTTCTGTCAGTGGGGCATTCTGGTGGTTCTACACTGGTGCGAGAGCAAGAAGTTATCGTAGATGCAGTGAAAGACTGATTTTCAAGAACCAATAAGTACTACTTGCTTTTGACTTAGTCTGCTATTAGGTCAACGTTTGCCATGACTAGTTACCATCGCTGCAGCACTATTTTCGGAAGTCATCAAATCTAGTAGTAATTTGGATTAAAAGTATGCCAAATGTGGTGAGAAGAGATGTAGTACACAATTTTGTGAAGTCCTATGTTAATTTTTCTTCATACTGTTTTCCCACATACGACAGTAACATTCGTCACTTATTCTCACACACTGTATGGTAATATCCGAAAACACTAAACATGAACTCTCCGACCGATGAATTCTGCGTCGTTCTTTCTAGTGCCGGATTCCACCCACCTCGTCTCACTGACGTTTCCTTCCCGGCACGAACAGGAAGACACGTGACTGAATCAAACTATCAAATCGGCACAGTTAAACAGTTGAATCCACTGTTAGGCAGCACATACAAAAATTGGTTCATCTGGTTTTGTTAATCATTCATTGGAGCTTTCGTCTGGAGTGTACAGTACTCTGTCTTGAGGTACATGTATGTATGTATGATTTCAGTCGCCATTCGCATGTTACCACATTAGAGCATAAATGTTCTCAACATTTTATTCTGTTGTTGCAATTTTGCGATCTCCTTCGCGTGGATCTATAACGCCTCTGAATTTTTTATGTCAATGCTCTTAAAGTTTTTCAAATAAAAGGAACGTTATTAACACTCTATATCTTTATTCTTCATGTCTGTATATTTATTTCTCTAGTCACTATGGCGACGAACACATTTCTACCAACGAAAGACCAGTTCGATAATACCGTCGCTGTACAACGTTTGACGTTTTTGACGGAGCCACAATCTCATCTCTGCTCGCACCATTTCGGCATTATCAAAATGAAGTCCTCAAAGGTGTGAAGTTTTGAAAACAGATGAAAATCGGATGGGATCAAATCGGGAGGATGATGGATAATGTCAGATTGTTTCAAGTGTCGCAGCGCTCTTGTGTGATCTGACATTGTCATGCCGATGGAGAGACCTCTGCGTGTGTCCGATGTCAATGTGCAATAACCACTTAAAGACGGCAAAAAAATGGTTCAAATTGGTCTGAGCACTATAGGTCATCAGTCCCCTAGAACTTAGAACTACTTAAACCTAACTAACGTAAGGACATCACACACATCCATGCCCGAGGCAGGATTCGAACCTGCGACCGTAGCGGTCGCGCCGTTCCAGACTGTAGCGCCTAGAACCGCTCGGCCACACCGGCCAGCATAAAGACGGCAGGAGACACCACCGCGTGGAGCGGATAGAGTGTGTCGGAAGAGGGAGGGAAGGACGCGCGAAACAGTGCAGTGGCCCTCGTAATGCGGAAGCGGAGCGATTTATCTGAGGCCAAAAAGGCTATGCCTGATCTTTGGCTTTCGGGCCAAGGACGGAAGCACTTTCGAAACGGATAAGTTTTTAAGCTGTTCAAGTGCCATCCTGGTTAAATTAAACTGTGCACGGAATAATGGCGATATCCAAAACCGGCACCGAGGCAGCTGTGGTCCTCCATGGCCCGTCGTTAACGCAGGTGAACGACGGCTACGGGGATGTGGACGGATGAACAGACGTCCAGCTTTTAGCAACTGACTACCCAGGCGAACTAATGAGCTACCAATGACGTTCAGAAAAAGTTGCTGCTTGTAGGCCTCCGCAGTAGGCTCCTGGTTCCTGCACCCATGGCGACTTCTGTCAACACCGACTCAAAGGAAGGCCTTGGCGCTTGTTTGTGACGTCACGTCAGCTAGGCATGGCGAACGCCAGGTCTGTTGCAGGCATAATCTTAATGGTGGTGTCTCCCTCTCTGACACAGGAAAATGTGAAACTATTGGCGGTAGTTGACCAAGACACATTGTTCTGAGAGATTTCTGCAATCAATTAATTGTGCAATTCATTACACTTCTTAACAAATAGTGTACTACTGAACTTAAATTTCCACCTGTTTCAAGGACTGACATACAAAAACAGCTTCATGGTCCAGCAGCAACAGAATTCGTGTTTCATTACCTTGTTTGTAAATCTGAGGAAGTGACGTTTGTACTGGGTTGCTTTTACAAGAAACTGTGAAAATATTGGTGCTCTTCTTTAGGTATCTTGCTTGAATATGGGGTGAGGAGCACTGAGTGTTAATGAAATATCTTGCGATTGTACACGTTGGGGGAGGGGGTGAGGGACAGAAGAAGAGGCAAAAGAGAGATACTTGTTTTATCAAATAAATTTTTTTTATCTTATAAAGTTTCTCTTTTCAGTTGCAAGAGGGGAATATTTATCTTTTCTAATGTGCATGTTTAAAAAAATTTAAGCTCAGCAGTATTTTCGATGTATGAAGCTATTTTGTTTCCTGTTTAGAATTCCTTTCGTTGAAATCGACTGTAATCTAATGACAGGCAACAGTTGGACATTTACACATGTAAATTAGTTCACATTTCCAGTATAAATAAATAAATAAATGAAAGAAACGAGTTAATTGCAAGGGGGTTGGGGTAAGTTTCGATAGCAAAATGGATGACTGTAAAATTTCCGAAGCTTGCAATGGGGCAAAGCATCTTCTCATATTGATCTACGTTTGTTTCGACAGGATTCAGTAATACAGAACTATGATCTTGATTTTGTAAGATGGCAAGAACTATGCCCCTTACATGAAGTCATTAAAGATCACCTTACTCACGTTGAGCGAACAGTAGGGCTGAACAAAAAATGACTGACAAGGCACAATGCATCTTGTAGAGGTTATAGTATGGACGTATTGAAATAATTAATGTTGGGTGATGGTTTTAAAGTAATTCACACGACATGAAAACTGTGGAAACGTTTCGATTTACTGGAGGCTAGTTTATCCCAGCAAAGTACTCAGAATTGACTGTGGTCGCCGGGGGAGCGGCTAAGGGAAGCGACAATAGGCAGCTTAGGGTGGCTCAAGCTCTGAGAAAGCGGAAACGGGGCGTGGCCTCCAGCCACCTTAAGATGAGTGACAGCATGGGTGGTTGACCCGAGCCCATGCTGGTGTACTGGGAAGCAGATGGAGAACTTGTACGCCTGTTGGTAAATGTCCGTCATCCCATTTTCAGTGAAACATGCGAGAAAGCCGCGCAAAGCTACGGTGGAGCAGTCAACAGAGGTCAAAATATGCGTGTTCGTGACTATAGCAACTTCACGCTGAATTCACAGTCTGCAGAGTCTGAAGTAAATCAGGTGAAGAGCGACAGAATGAAATATGCCGGCCTCTGATGGGAACGTAGGACCGAGGAATTTGAAGTACTCTCCTGGGAGTCAGAATTCCGGAAAAATTGGTGTTTGTGCAGGCGCTAACCTTGATGGGTGGCCTGGGAGGAGCTAAATAACAGAAGTTGAGAGGAAGGGAAATTTTGTAGGAATTTGTTCCCTTCCCAGAGCAGGCATTGGCTCAAAATGGCTCAAATGGCTCTGAGCACAATGGGACTTAACATCTGTGGTCATCAGTCCCCTAGAACTTAGAACTACTTAAACCTAACTAACCTAAGGACATCACACACATCCATGCCCGAGGCAGGATTCGAACCTGCGACCGTAGCAGTCCCGCGGTTCTGGACTGAGCGCCTAGAACCGCTAGACCACCGCGGCCGGCGCAGGCATTGGTCGGCACTGGGAGGGGATGTATAACTAACGCGACTTGCGCTGCAATTGGCGTAACTGATTTTGCTGGAGGGGAAACTGAGGCGAAGAGCGGACTGTGAGAAGTCTCCATAGAAGTCTTCTGTTCCCAGCTTGCCTAGAGTGCGAACGTGGCATTCTTGACTCAGCTTGCCTGAGAAAGAGTGAGCATCTCTGCAGTTTAGAGCTTAGCGAATGGAACTATTGAGCTTGGAGATAGGAAGTTTTGGTTCAGCTATGTACTGAGCAAGATAGCTAGGAGTGTATAGACGAGCGCAGCCTTGCAGCACCACGAGGTCGGCCGACGTCCACACAAAAACGCCGCTCCGCCACGCTGAATTCGGTGATATTGCGCCCACTCCGGCCATTGATTAATTTGTTGGATCACGTCGGCAATGTTTCCACGAGGGTTTCATGGGCCGTGTATTGTAGAATTCTTCTCGCACTTCGCATTACGCCTGGGTCAGTCGATAGGAATTACTTTTGATTTATCGTGCTTTACTCCACGCAAACGCAATTTATTACCACTGCCTGTTAGGAGAGTTATGTAATGTGATGATTGAAGGTCGTGAGTTAAAATAAATCTGTGCTAAACGACTGCATCTGTTTTCAATCAAGTAGTTGAAATCCCACGTCACTTTCTTAATTAATTTTATGTTCAACATTTGCAACTGGTGTTCAATAGCTGAATATAACATCAATGTCCACCCTTTTTAATTAAAAGGGATCAATTCTGAATCAATTAATGTCAACACAGCCACCGCAGTTCAATCAGGAGTCGCAGGGCCTTATTACTTTCTTTGCTTTATCCGACATTGCAGCAGTTTTGCACTCTCTGTTGATCTGTTAGTCAATTACCTGGGGTAAACACACACCAAAACCAGATAAGTGATGGGTAGGGTGTTACAATTTGTAGTTTTACGATAGTAAGAAAATCTTTCATCTAAATAAAACTGCAGAATCAAAAACAATACCAAACATCTTGTCCAAAAATAAGAGATTTATAGTGATAAGCATGCCCAGGCGTTTCTGCCTGCAACAGACCTGGCGTTCGCCGTGCCTAGCTGACGTGACGTCACCAACAAGCGCCGAGGCCTTTCATTGAGTCGGTGTTGCTTCTGTCCGACGGCTGGAATTTGCACGCCAGTAACGAAACTGGACGTCCACTGAGTGGCGATACGGGGCCTTTACCGATGATTGTTTTATGCTGCATCAGACTGAAGGAAAACACCCTGCAACAATTGCCGGAGGGCCGTAACAGGCAGCATTGTTTGCTGTTGAATGATTTCGTGGCATTCCATGGGTGATCCCGTCGTTCTGGAAGGTACAATCAGTCAACACATGCGTACATATATCCTTGAGAATCGTGTCCACCACTACAAGCAGTTTGTTTTTCATCGACACGATGCTATGTACTGGCAGGGTAACGCAACTTTTCACACAACTCGCCAACTCGCACTGTACGTGCTTGGTTAGAAGAGCACCAGCAATCGAGCATCTCTGGGACCACCTCGGTCAGGCTGTTCGCGCCATGGATTCTCAACAGAGTACCTTAGCGCAGCTGGTCGCGCCACTGGAACCGACAAGGCTCCAGATCCTTGTCGGTACTTTCCAAGACTTCACTGACGCTTCCTGCTCACCTCGCAGCAGCCCAAACCTGCAAAAGTTAGTTGTCCAGGTTGTCACATTAATGTGACTGAACAGCGTAGTTGGATAGAGAGTTTACCCCCTTGACTCTCCTGCGTATCTAGCGCACAACATCTAGATATACAACTTGACAAGCGAGTAATATCTATACTAGTAGTAGCAGCAGTCATGCATCATACCCACGTCTGGAACATAGCATGATAGACAACATTAAATTTTCTGTTAATAATGCCCCCAAAAAAATTACCTAAAAATTCTGGTCTGTAATTTTACTTCTAACTTAAGCAACGGGATAAGTACTGTGACCATCTGTCACCGAGACTCCGGGTGTTACCTCATACTACAGTTTTCATGTCACTGTTGCATATCATTAGATCATCACTGAAAAAGGAACGCCTGATTACATGGGGGTATGGAAATGGATACTGACTAGAATTGACAAGGAACACTGTTGTAGCTCAATGATTTCCATTTATTATTCCCAAGTTCCACCCAATCCTAAAACAATCAATTTCGTACATTATTTACTAGTACCCAACGGGCACAGTTGTTCGTATACATTACAGCTCAGCTTGAACTATCCTAATATACTATGGTCTCGTAATATCAAATCCCACAGAATACAACTGGGGAATGGTCTGGGACGTCCTCTATACCATACATATTGTATTAACATACTAATTCAAACACGCACCGAAACCACCCCTTTCTAATCGACTGTATAATAGAAAATTGTACCTGAGTATCTTTCATGACAAATCTCGTCTGAAGACGTATTAAATCAATTGACATTAATCAAAAAGTATTTATTTTATTGTCATAGGTATCACCAAAATATTGAATTATATATCCGTACTGCTTCCCCTCAATTAAATCTGATCAAAATACGCACGTCATTTGTCTAACTATGTACTGATCACGGCATATTATTTACGCGCCGTATCATCAGGTGACATTCTCTACGCGTTTCTTTGTACTCATGACTGTGTGCCATCATCAGATTTTCTCCATATAGTCAGTATATCGCACACGATATTTTTGCTTCACGAAGTTAATTTAATCTCCGAAGCAACAATGCACATTTCCCAGTGCAATTCGGTTTTCGTGGAGCCGCTGGGCAAGTGGCTAATGTACTCACCCTTATTTTTCTCATGGACTACAGAATCAAAAGCTTCACTCGATATTACATGTCTCAATTGGATTAATCACACGAATTTGCCGACTCAGGCAATTGGCATGGGTGATTGTCCGTGCTGAACCAACCACGTTGCCGTGAGGACAAAGCACATCTTTAATCACACTGTATCAAAAAAATTAATTTACACACTGATATGAAAAATAAATTTCACACGCAAATATCTACAGCACACACGCAATCCTGAAATTAAGAATAGTTCAAGCACTTCTGAACTACTTTGTCTACAACTGAACTGTGACAAAGGCTGTGCGTGAATTTTCTGACGCTTGAGGAAGTGCTTGACCTAATCAAAAATCTTCGCACGGGCTTCTTAAAGAATCCCAGCTTAGAAACTAACACACGATAATATCTCAACGGAGATATAACACACGCAGTTATATTATTTTCTATTCAGATCATACAAGATCTGGTCTGAAACAACGGATCCTACAATCCTCGAATTTACCTCCCGAAAATTGGATCGAGATTCCGAAAATCTCACCCCTCTGTTTGTCATACCTGTAGTCCTGAAAATAAGAAACATAATTTCTAACTGCAAGCTTAGGTACTTCATACTCATATCAATCTGCAGAAAATATTCGGAGCACGCAACAAAGTCAACCTTTTAGGACAGGAGAGTGCCTGGATATTGCTGCCCATATAGGAAACCTCCAGCCTGACTGTCTTAGGGCCATCCTCTTGCTACAGCGGTCAGCCATAGTCCAGACTCTGCACTACTTTGACAGAGCTGCCTTCACACACACACACACACACACACACACACACACACACACACACACACAAGCGCACACACCATCCACTTACGAATAAATCCTAAAACAGTACAAAAGAGGACATAAGGATCAATCGGGGAAGGATGTGCACTTTCACATCGAAGAATCCACATCATCATTCTTTTCTACTTCGACCACCGGTAACCAGATATCAAATAAATAAGCCGAAATCGTGTTCTGACAAGAACAATGGTACAAATAAATATGTGAGCGGTGAAACTGTACCCATACAGGTGACATTCCAATCTCTGTCTTCCCCTATAGTTTTTACTCTCTATATCTCTCTCTAGAATGACGTAAGTTATTTCTTGATACAGCAATAGATGGCCCATAAAACTCTACCTCCCTTTTGTCCTTTAATCAACTGTTCTGCTCAGAATCCACTTTTTATCAGTTCACTAAATTTTCAGCGTCCTTCTCTAGCTAAACGGCAACAGTCGACTAGAAAAACCATCTCCAAACCGCTCGATCAAATTATTTAACATTTACTCCTTTCATCCTATCCGAATCGCGAGCAGAAGGAACACCTTTTCATTTGCCAACCGGCCACCGTGGCCGAGCGGTTCTAGGCGCTTCAGTCCCGAACCGCGCTGCTGCTACGGTCGCAGGTTCGAATCCTGCCTCGGGCATGGATGTGTGTGATGTCCTTAGTTTAGTTAGGTTTAAGTAGTTCTAAGTCTAGGGGACAGATGACCTCAAGATGTTAAGTTCCATAGTGCTTAGAACCATTTGAACAATTTTTCGTTTGCCATTTGCTAGTCCCACTCACAGTATCTCTGTGAGGTTTCTCTTGGTTCTAATCCAAGTCCTAACCTTTAAATTTATCAGTTCATACGACAGGGTTGTAGCCTATCCCTTATGTTATTCAATCTGTATATTGAGCAAGCAGTAAAGGAAACAGAAGAAAAATTGGGAGTAGGAATTAAAATCTATGGACAAGAAATAAAAACCTTGAGGTTCGCCGATGACATTGTAATTCTGTCAGAGACAGCAAAGGACCTGGAAGAGCAGCTGAACGGAATGGACAGTGTCTTGAAAGGAGGATGGAATGAAGTCGAATTAAATCGGGTGATGCTGCTGGAATTAGATTAGGGAATGAGACGTTTAAAGTAGTAAATGGGTTTTGGTATTTGGGGAGCAAAATAACTCACGATGGTCGAAGTAGAGAGGATATAAAATGTAGCCTGGTAATGGCAAAGAAAGCGTTTCTGAAGAAGATAAATTTGTTAACATCGAGTATAGATTTAAGTGTGAGGAAGTCATTTCTGAAAGTATTTGTATGGAGTGTAGCCATGTATGGAAGTGAAACACGGACGATAAATAGTTTGGACAAGAAGAGAATAGAAGCATTCGAAATGTGGTGCTACAGATGAATGCTGAAGATTAGATGGGTAGATCACATAACTAATGACGAGGTATTGAATAGAATTGGGGAGAAGAGGAGTTTGTGGGACAGCTTGACAAGAAGAAGGATCGGTTGGCAGGACATGTTCTGAGGCATCAAGGGATCACCAATTTAGTATTGGACGACAGCGTGGAGGGTAAAAATCGTAGAGGGAGACCAAGAGATGAATACACTGAGCAGTCAGAAGGGTGTAGGTTGCAGTAGGTACTGGGAGATGAAGAAGCTTGCACAGGATAGAGTAGCATGGAGAGCTGCATCAAACCAGTCTCTGGACTGAAGACAACAACAACACGATAACATGAATATCTTCGTCGAATTTCTTGCCCATCCTTACTCGGTAGGATGTTGTCATTTTCTCGCAAATTCGTCGACACTTGCGTCTTATATTCCAGTCGAAGTCTTCTAAACCTTCAACACTTCCAAACTCAAGAATGACCTAGTGAGCGAGTAGTTTCCAGGAATACTGGAGGAGAAATTTCACATATTTTCGTATCTGCGCTATTTTCACTGTGCGCCGTTTTCGTGTATCCGGCTGTGCCCGAAGGCAATGAACGCCTGCAGCGGCAGCCCCCGACGCGGCCACCATTGCGCAGCTGCGAGCGCCCGTGTTATTCACAGCCAGAGGCGCCGCGGGTCCCGGGCAGCTCTCCAGAATTGGCTGCCGTCGCTGAGACGGACGTCCGGCGTCGCGGCGCGACTAGTCGCCCTAACTCAATTTGAAAGCTCTCACTGTATTGGCCGGAAGGGCCTGTTTGGGCGCAGCGCCGGTGGTCCATAAAACCCGCCGCCACTCACAAAAGACGGCCGCGCGACGCGCCGAGTGTCGCCGCGGACTGTAAACGGCCTCGTAAAAGCCGCCCGGCGCGGCCGGCGCGTGCGACGAAAGCTACATCCGTGCCTGCAGAGCGGCCGTCTGCGTCCCCGGCCGCGCATGCGGGTCTCTTATCGGGCGCCCTTTGTTGACAACCGCCGGGACCGCTCGCTGTACAAGCTGTTGCCGAGCGTTTGCCGTCGTGGACGGGGAAACACCAAATCCTCTCTCTAGGCAACGTGTCGTCCAACTCGTCGCTGCTATCTTTAAGAGAAGCAACTGCAAAAGCGTGAACACAGACCAAGCCAGGACTAAAACACAAATTCGGAAGCTGTTAGGGTGATATTTAATAAGTATTTGGTATCAGGGGCCCAACTATGCAACAGTGATTTATTTCGTTTGTCACCCTGAATGACGGGCCTTCTCGAACGGTCGTTGAAATATTTTACCAATCTAGGAGCTAGGAGTCCTAAGGAGCCAGGAAAAAAACATTTTATTCAGCCGACACAAGTTCACTAAATAAAAATTTTTCCAAGGTATCTATCTAGAACATGTGAAATTAAGAAACTCAGATAAATGCAACCAATGGCAATAAATATTAAATGTTTCAGTTTTAAAATGCAATAAGATATGGTTTCTCTCTCTCTGTAGTTATATATGACGGTAGTATCTGTTCCCGAAAGAACAGTTACCGTTGATGACCATGCAGCTTTGCTAGAAATGAAATGATAATTAAATGGACACCCTAGCTGCAAACAGGCGTTGATGTACTTCATTGGGGACATGTTGCAAATGTGTTCCCAGACCGGGACTCGAACCTGGGATGTCCTGCTTACTTGGCAGACGCTCTATCCATCTGAACAACCGAGGGCACACAGGATAGTGCGTCTGGAGGGACTTATTCCTTGCACGCTCCCCGTGAGACCCACATTCCCAACATGTCCGCACCACTACATTCATGGCTCGTGGCAGATTAATCTACCACGTCCTGTACGAGTTCGAGCATAGCGTGTGCGTTCGCACAAGAAGGTCAATGGCTGAGAAGCGATATTTTAACTATATATGACGGTAGTATCTGTTCCCGAAAGAACAGTTACCGTTGATGACATCCATTAGACGCACTACGAATGTAGTGGTGTGGATATGTTGGGAATGTGGGTCTCACGGGGAGCGTGGAAGGGATAAGTCCCTGCAGTCGCACTATCCTCTGTGCCCTCGGTGGCTCAGATGGAGAGAGCGTCTGTCATGTAAGCAGGAGATCCCGGGATCGAGTTCTGATCGGGGCACACATTTTCAACATGAGCCCAGTGAAGTACATCAACGCCTGTTTACAGCTAGGGTGTCCATTTAATCATCATTCCTTTCTCTGTAGTGCTCAACCCTGAGCTTGGTTTACAGCTGTACACCATTCCCCCTCTTTTGTCTGCCTCCCTGTTCATTTCCTAGTATGTGCTCCATCCCACATCACATACACTCCTGGAAATGGAAACAAGAACACATTGACACCGGTGTGTCAGACGCACCATACTTGCTCCGGACACTGCGAGAGGGCTGTACAAGCAATGATCACACGCACGGCACAGCGGACACACCAGGAACCGCGGTGATGGCCGTCGAATGGCGCTAGCTGCGCAGCATTTGTGCACCGCCGCCGTCAGTGTCAGCCAGTTTGCCGTGGCATACGGAGCTCCATCGCAGTCTTTAACACTGGTAGCATGCCGCGACAGCGTGGACGTGAACCGTATGTGCAGTTGACGGACTTTGAGCGAGGGCGTATAGTGGGCATGCGGGAGGCCGGGTGGACATACCGCCGAATTGCTCAACACGTGGGCCGTGAGGTCTCCACAGTACATCGATGTTGTCGCCAGTGGTCGGCGGAAGGTGCACGTGCCCGTCGACCTGGGACCAGACCGCAGCGACGCACGGATGCACGCCAAGACCGTAGGATCCTACGCAGTGCCGTAGGGGACCGCACCGCCACTTCCCAGCAAATTAGGGACACTGTTGCTCCTGGGGTATCGGCGAGGACCATTCGCAACCGTCTACATGAAGCTGGGCTACGGTCCCGCACACTGTTAGGCCGTCTTCCGCTCACGCCCCAACATCGTGCAGCCCGCCTCCAGTGGTGTCGCGACAGGCGTGAATGGAGGGACGAATGGAGACGTGTCGTCTTCAGCGATGAGAGTCGCTTCTGCCTTGGTGCCAATGATGGTCGTATGCGTGTTTGGCGCCGTGCAGGTGAGCGCCACAATCAGGACTGCATACGACCGAGGCACACAGGGCCAACACCCGGCATCATGGTGTGGGGAGCGATCTCCTACACTGGCCGTACACCACTGGTGATCGTCGAGGGGACACTGAATAGTGCACGGTACATCCAAACCGTCATCGAACCCATCGTTCTACCATTCCTAGACCGGCAAGGGAACTTGCTGTTCCAACAGGACAATGCACGTCCGCATGTATCCCGTGCCACCCAACGTGCTCTAGAAGGTGTAAGTCAACTACCCTGGCCAGCAAGATCTCCGGATCTGTCCCCCATTGAGCATGTTTGGGACTGGATGAAGCGTCGTCTCACGCGGTCTGCACGTCCAGCACGAACGCTGGTCCAACTGAAGCGCCAGGTGGAAATGGCATGGCAAGCCGTTCCACAGGACTACATCCAGCATCTGTACGATCGTCTCCATGGGAGAATAGCAGCCTGCATTGCTGCGAAAGGTGGATATACACTGTACTAGTGCCGACATTGTGCATGCTCTGTTGCCTGTGTCTATGTGCCTGTGGTTCTGTCAGTGTGATCATGTGATGTATCTGACCCCAGGAATGTGTCAATAAAGTTTCCCCTTCCTGGGACAATGAATTCACGGTGTTCTTATTTCAATTTCCAGGAGTGTATAACCTGATTCATCTATGACATCCTTGGTCATCCACGGCGATTCCTTCCTTTAATAGCTACTTCTACCATAACTCGAAAGACTGCATTTTGTCTTTAAATGTATGCTGCGAGTTTGCGTCTGCTTGTTTGGGCGTACCTCCGCAGAGATCTGGATTCATGTATTCTCATCAGCACTTGTTCCTTTTTAACTATGTCTGCAGCTGATGATGCGATACACCAAACCATCTCACTTAGGTGGTTCTCCCACTACATAAACCCAAAGGAGCATAGAATGATTTCAGTTACCTCTCAGACAGATAAATAATAAACTGAGGCTACAAAAGTTGTTGATTAGCGATATGCGCGTATACAGACGGCGGTAGTATCGCGTACACCAAGTATAAAATGGGAGTGCGCAGGTGGAGCTTTCCTTTTTAGTCTGGTGTTCATGTGAAATGGTTTCCGACGTGTTTATGACCGCACGACGGGAATTAATAAACTTTTTAACCCGGAATGATAGTTGAGCTAGACGCATGGGGTTCTCCATTTCGGAAATCGTTAGGGAATTCAATATTCCGCAGTGCCAAGTGTACCCCGAGAATACCAAATTTCAGACATTACCTCTCACCACGGACAACGCAGTGGCCGACGACATTCACTTAAGGGTGGGGGGGAGGGGGAGTAGGACGTCAAACGGGCCGACTTGGAGCAGGAGAGGCATCACAGGACATTTTAATTTTCACTGTCTATACTTTTACAAATAAATTCATAAACCTTAGTGCCGGCCGAAGTGGCCGTGCGGTTAAAGGCGCTGCAGTCTGGAATCGCAAGACCGCTACGGTCGCAGGTTCGAACCCTGCCTCGGGCATGGATGTTTGTGATGTCCTTAGGTTAGTTAGGTTTAACTAGTTCTAAGTTCTAGGGGACTAATGACCTCAGAAGTTGAGTCCCATAGTGCTCAGAGCCATTTGAACCATTTTGAACCATAAAACTTAGTCAGCATCACCAGGAAGGATTCAGAATTCACTCCCATTGCAGTGGAAGTTCGAAAACATAACAAAATAAATTTTTTTGCGTGTGAAAATTCATCATTTTTTCGCTTACTAATGACTGCATTTGTTGCTATAGGTACACTTTTCTTCATAAGATAGAGAGATTCTTCGATGAATTTTGCGCAGCATACATACCATAGTTACAGGTGCATGAAGCTCTAGAATTTATTTAATTTATGAAAAAACGAATGGGCTGTTGTATTTTTAACTTCATGTTTAGAAAAAACACAAATTTTGTAGTTAATTACCTCAATTTTTACCACAGTTTTTAATAGATTTGGAAAATTCTGGAGTTTCATACACCTTTAAGTATGGTTTGTATGCTGTGCAAAATTCATGAAAGAATCTCTGTTATTTATGAAGAAAAGTGTACCTATAGCAACAAATGCTGCCATTGGTAAGTGAAAAAAACGATGAAATTTCACATGTAAAAAAAATTATTTTGTTATGTTTTACAACTTCCACTGCTAAGAGTGTGAATTCTGTATCCTTCCTGGTCATCCTGACAAAGTTTTACAAATTTATTTGTAAAAATATGACAGTGTAAATTGAAATGTCCTGTGGTGCCTCTCCTGCTCCAAGTCGGCCCGTTTGACGTCCTACCCCCCCTAAACGGCCGAGACCAGCTGCATTTGCGTAGTGCAGCCAGTGTCGTTGTCAGTGCTAATAGATGTGCAACCCTGTGTGGAATAACCGCAGAAATCAATGTGGTACGTGCCGCGAACGTATCCGTTAGGAAGTGCCACGAAATTTGACGTTACCGGACTAAGGCAGCACACGATCGACGCGAGTACGTAGCCTGTTGAACCTCTCCTGGGATCGTGAAGATATCGGCTGGATCCTGGACCACTGGAAAATCGTGGCCTGGCGGAGGACTCCCGATTTCTGTTGGTAAGAGCTGATGGTAGGATTCGAGTGTGGGGCAGACACCACGAAGCCATGGACCCAAGCTGTCAACAAGGTGCTGTGAATCTTGTGGTGGCTTCATAATGGCGTGGGCTGTGTTTACATGAAATTGACAGAATCCTCTGGTCAAACTGAACCGATCACTGACTGGAAATAGTTATGTTCGGCTACCTGGAGACCACTTGCAGCTATTCAACGATGAAATTCTTGTGGGTGACAATGAACCATGTCACCGGGCTACAATCGTTCGCCATTGGTTTGAAGAGCGTTCTGAACTATTCAAGACAAGGATTTGGTCACCCAGATCGTTCGACAGAAATCCCGTCGAACATTTATGGGACGTAATAGAGAGGTTAGTTCGCGCACAAATTCTTGCACCGGCAACACTTTCGCAATTATGGACAGGTAAAGAATCAGCATGGCTCAGTATTTCTGCAGGGGTGTTCCAACGACTTGCTGAATCCATGCTACGTCGAACTGCTGTCCTACGTACGGCAAAAGGAGGTCAGAGACGATTCCTGGTGAAGTCTCACGACTCTGGTCACCTCATTCCGTTTAAAGAGTACTTTGTTATCAGGGCAGGGACCCATGGCCTCCAGTGACTTGTTGCAGACCAATAATGCAACTGTGATTTATTTTGTTCGTTACTCTAACAAGCAGCCGTTATGGAACTGACGCTGAAGTGGAAAGGTGCCAAGCAGAAATTTCTATCAACACGTGAAATTTAACAAGCTCAGGTAAATGCAACGAATGACCAATAAATGACTTTAAATTGCAATGATAAATGGTCTCTATGTCTCTCGCTGTCTGTCTTTGTCTATCTGTCTGTCTCTGTCTCCCTCCTTCTCCCTCTCTCCCTCTAGTGCTCTGCCCCGAAGTTGATTTGCAATAATACGCCATTCGCTCTTCTGCCTGCTTTTCACTAATTTCCACGTATGTAGTGCATCACATCGTATACCTGCTGCATCTATGACACGCTTGATGTCCCCCGGCTATTACTTCTCTCAACAGCTCCTTCTACTATTGTTCCAATATCGATATGTGTCTTCAGATGTATCCTACGAATTTGTCTATACTTGTTTTGACGGTCCCCACAGTGATCTAGTTTCCTGTACCCTTTTCAATACCTCTTCATTGGTAACTGTGTCTGTGCAGCTGATGATGAGATAGCGTAAACCTAGACCACTCTCCGGTGGTTCTCCTATTATTAGGTACGACTTCAGTTACCCCCAAACAGACGAAAACTATTAGTTAACTGACGTTCCCAAGAATATCTGTGAAGCATCAGAAAACACTTTAGCTAACGATACAGAAAATGGCTCTGAGCACTATGGGACTCAACATCTGTGGTCATAAGTCCCCTAGAACTTAGAACTACTTAAACCTAACTAACCTAAGGACACCACACACATCCATGGCCGAGGCAGGATTCGAACCTGCGACCGTAGCAGTCCCGCGGTTCCAGACTGCAGCGCCTAGAACCGCAAGACCACCGCGGCCGGCTAACGATACAGATAACGCCTCCAGGACACAACTATAAAATACGTGCCCGAGATATATTATATAACTACTCATTAATAATCAAGCACATTGCGAATCCCTGCCAAACAACATGTAACTTGCTTTTAAATTGAGATTAGCCAGGTTAGTTTTATAAAAGAATGTATAGTAAAATTTAAACAAGAACGCCCCCAGTGTTCACTGAAAACAGCAATCACTAAAATTAATTGTGAGTGCCTAAATCCGTTTCATAGAGGTAATAAGACAAATGTTCAGAATTTCACAAACCAGTCTCAGGACTGATTGAAATAACAGTGTTATAATGAATTTTATCACTGTAAGTTAGCCCAATCGGTAAACTCTTCAATTGAAAATCGGAGTTAACTCAGACTTACAGCATATAGCATAAAGAGCACAATGGGACAGCAGAAAGCTCCGAAAAGCAGCTCATGCAGTCTGCACATAAAGGATCTCACCGAACAACTTCATACGCCTCAGCAATTTCACTTTCCCACGATTTCTGTAGACAGAAGTAAGAGACTAAGCTTGAGGACCGCCTACCAACAAATCCGAAAGAAGTGCTTCTCGGGCCAGTAAGTTGATACAATACTAACAAAGACTTGCTCCAAATGATATTCAATTTTGTCAGTTGCTCATAGTGGCCACGTCCAACGTGACTGCCAGAATTTGTCCTTGGATGTCCATCTTCCAGCTATCAGTGGTCAGAACGATCTTACGGATACCGCAGTGAAGTTGGCGCGGGTGCCCTTTGACTAGACCCCAAGCAAGCGGTTGCTTAGCTATAGGCAAAGAGGCTATACAGTGCTTTCTAATACCTTTCGAAACCGCATACGGGTCGGGAGTCCGTCATGTACCGTAAAACAGCTCCACGCTCGTTATAAGCAACGTTTTTGGTAAGAAACGTTATCACGCGTCGCCTCTTTCTGCTGGACGCGGTAACTCTGCCGAAACGAAGAAGTGTGAGACTATGAGGGTTTTGACCAGAACCGTTCAATAAGAATGCCAGGTGACATAATTCGGTTCTGTTCCACCACGCTATGCTGAACAAAGGCTCCTTGTTCGTCGCGCAGGTAGCGCGTAGCAAATAGATTTGCAGACATTCGTCTGGTGTGAATACGAAGACACAGGGCCAATAAACATCATCACTGTAGTTAGATAGTAGCCAGCCACAAGCTTCCATGCGATTGGGAGACTTGACTGAAGTCAGCTTAGGTAAATTCGTACCATTTTCGCTTGTTTCTGTATGCAGTTTTCACATGCATGGTATCGGGTCCTTGTTCATATGTTTTCTCACTTGATATCAGGTGGTGGTCTGAATCAATCTTCGTACTTATGCATCCACAAACTCAAATGATTTGCAAGTATAGTTTTCCATTCACGACTAAGTTACAAGAGAATCTGTATTTCTTTCGTGAATCTGAGATGTTGTTCGAAAGTGAGATACACTTACTCGATGTTTATTCATCGCCATCATGGCTAATGAGGGGTCCGTGCGATTACTCCCCCTCACCGATTTCATTTATATGTACAGGGTGCAGGGCACGACTAGGACTTTGGCATACGTAAACAGGAAGACGCAATACTCAACCATTTTACAGGAAACCGAGCCTGAAACTTTTAGGCGTGCTTATATACACTCCTGGAAATTGAAATAAGAACACAGTGAATTCATTGTCCCAGGAAGGGGAAACTGAATTGACACATTCCTGGGGTCAGATACATCACATGATCACACTGACAGAACCACAGGCACATAGACACAGGCAACAGAGCATGCACAATGTCGGCACTAGTACTGTGTATATCCACCTTTCGCAGCAATGCAGGCTGCTGTTCTCCCATGGAGACGATCGTAGAGATGCTGGATGTAGTCCTGTGGAACGGCTTGCCATGCCATTTCCACCTGGCGCCTCAGTTGGACCAGCGTTCGTGCTGGACGTGCAGACCGCGTGAGACGACGCTTCATCCAGTCCCAAACGTGCTCAATGGGGGACAGATCCGGAGATCTTGCTGGCCAGGGTAGTTGACTTACACCTTCTAGAGCACGTTGGGTGGCACGGAATACATGCGGACGTGCATTGTCCTGTTGGAACAGCAAGTTCCCTTGTCGGTCTAGGAACGGTAGAACGATGGGTTCGATGACGGTTTGGATGTACCGTGCACTATTCAGTGTCCCCTCGACGATCACCAGTGGTGTACGGCCAGTGTAGGAGATCGCTCCCCACACCATGATGCCGGGTGTTGGCCCTGTGTGCCTCGGTCGTATGCAGTCCTGATTGTGGCGCTCACCTGCACGGCGCCAAACACGCATACGACCATCATTGGCACCAAGGCAGAAGCGACTCTCATCGCTGAAGACGACACGTCTCCATTCGTCCCTCCATTCACGCCTGTCGCGACACCACTGGAGGCGGGCTGCACGATGTTGGGGCGTGAGCGGAAGACGGCCTAACGGTGTGCGGGACCGTAGCCCAGCTTCATGGAGACGGTTGCGAATGGTCCTCGCCGATACCCCAGGAGCAACAGTGTCCCTAATTTGCTGGGAAGTGGCGGTGCGGTCCCCTACGGCACTGCGTAGGATCCTACGGTCTTGGCGTGCATCCGTGCGTCGCTGCGGTCCGGTCCCAGGTCGACGGGCACGTGCACCTTCCGCCGACCACTGGCGACAACATCGATGTACTGTGGAGACCTCACGCCCCACGTGTTGAGCAATTCGGCGGTACGTCCACCCGGCCTCCCGCATGCCCACTATACGCCCTCGCTCAAAGTCCGTCAACTGCACATACGGTTCACGTCCACGCTGTCGCGGCATGCTACCAGTGTTAAAGACTGCGATGGAGCTTCGTATGCCACGGCAAACTGGCTGACACTGACGGCGGCGGCGCACAAATGCTGCGCAGCTAGCGCCATTCGACGGCCAACACCGCGGTTCCTGGTGTGTCCGCTGTGCCGTGCGTGTGATCATTGCTTGTACAGCCCTCTCGCAGTGTCCGGAGCAAGTATGGTGGGTCTGGCACACCGGTGTCAATGTGTTCTTTTTTCCATTTCCAGGAGTATACTTTCTGTGGTCGCTAACGTTTAAGGAGTCCGCATCTTAGCGAGTAAGCTGTTAGTCCGATGAGTGCAAGGGCGCTGTATCGGTCCGGTGTTTTACATTCACACGTTATTCTTCCAACGCGCAGTATTAAAGACATTCCTCTCAAATGTAGTCCGCTGATGCGGCCTTAGGACGTTTAATTCTACAAAAGGCAAAGAAGCTCATAATAGGCTACAAAATTACATACGTCATCGAACAGAATAGGGAGGTAGCTTCTAGAAAAGACTGCGTTAAAATTCAGTCAATCGTACAGTATCGATTGTCTGCACCAATATTGGGCGATATGCTCCGATATGCGGGGCACGCCACTATATTGTGTGGTAACCGAGAACCGTTTATGAATGTAAACCAAGCTTGATTTGCAATCGGCACATGTATAAAAATTCTGCGCTCGTGACACATGCTCTATGTCGGAATAATTATTGTTTTCTATGTTTCTACGGGCAGTATCTCCCTGATTGGTGCAGTGCTCCATAAGTTACGTATTATACTTGTCACAAATACGCAGACAATAATATAAACGGAATAATTACACAGATTTGATTAAAATGTTAAGTGTATCCTTTTTTGAATTACCAGTCTCCTTACAAGAAAAATTCTCATTTTACAGGATAAACATTGTTTGAATTTCAGTGTCCCTGTTAGAATTCTCATGGCATGGTGTGCCTCTTGTACGCTGCATTTGATTCAAGATTACATTGCACATTCGTTCCGTATTACAGTTTCGTGTTTCGCAAATGATTTTCAGCAAGCAAGGTAGGTCGACGCTGATGTACGTACTCGGAGATTCCTGCTGCTGAGACTACGTAATTCCGAACCACTGCGTTTACCACACACTCTAAATGTTGATGGGTTAATTAGACAAAAGTAGGCAACAAACGACCATCATATTTGACTTTACACAAATCGTATCTATAAAGTGCCATACATCACACTTAACTGCTTTGCAATGTATAGTTAAAAGATCTATGCATGTGTTCATTATTCAATTATGCCACTTCCGAGTAACATCCGCCCTTTTGGTTGGGTTTTGCGTGACGTTGCCAGTTGCTATCATCAGTGAACAGGCCAAATCACGTTATCATATGGTCACATTTACTTTTTGGGATTAAATCTGAGGGCATAAAGTGTGTTCATTACAATGCGTAGACAGTCGTAGGTAGTCGACATAGGAAGGCGGGTTGCTACCCTAGTACACCTCACTTCTTTCAAAAAACCTTTCCAACAGTGAAATAGCCTGTTGTATTGAGAGAAATATGTTGACAATATTGACTGAACTAGAATCTGTCATAATTTTTTGATAAAGTGGGGCCACAGTCATAATATATTTCTTTAAAGTCAGTACCGCTATTAGACTGTTTCTTATTTGCAGTTTTACATTTACACGATCATGATTTCGGCTTCAAAATTCCATTATCAAGTGTTTTAATGGCACTTTGAAGCCGAAATCACGATCGCGTAAATGTAACACTGCAAATAAAAAACAGTCTAATGGCGGTAGTGACTTTAAAGATAGAATCTATCAATTTCTGAAGACAGCATCTATAAAATACAGGGAGCAAAAGATTATTTTTAGGTTGTACAGTAAACAGACTGGAGTTGTAAGATTCTTTGGACGTGAAAGGTAAGCAACATTTGAGGAGGGGGTGAGACAAGGTTGTAGCCTACCCCCAGTGTTACTAAATCTGTACATTCAACAAGATGTGAAACGAAGAAGAAATTTGTGATGAGAATTACAGCTCAGTGAGAAGAAATAAAAGCATTAAGGTATTCAGAAGACATTGTATTTTTGCCAGAGATGGCAAAGAATCAATAATGAAAATATGAATAATGATAATGAAAAGGTGAACAACAAAAGTAAAATAAGAGTACTGGAACACAATAGAATTAAATCAGATGAGGCTGATCGAACTAGATCAGGAAATGGAATACTAAAATTAACGGGTGACTTTTGCTATTTCGGCAGCAAAATAACTGACGATGACCGAATTTGACAGTATATAAATGCATATTAGCAGTATCTTTGTGAAAAAGGGAGATTTGTTGTTACTATACAAAATCGGGATGTTTCTAATTCTGTTTCGTGAAATTTTGTAATAGGTTTCCGCGGGATAGTTAGCGTCTACCCTCAAGAATTTTCCATTTCAGGTTTTTCGTCATATAAGAGAACCTTTCTTGTGAATGAAACATAACTATGATTATTCGTGCTGCCATTCAGTGTTTTTCTTCAATATCCTCTGTTAGAATTAGATTAGGAAATGATACATCAAAAGTATTGGATAACTTTTTTCATATGGCCACTAAAATCAGAGAGGGTTTAAAATGCTTTCGTAAAAGACAAATTTATTAACATCGAATATTAATTTGAATGCGACGAAGACTTTTCTAAAGGTGTTTGAAGTATACCTTGTGCGGAAGTTTAAAATTTTCTAAAGATTTCTTTCCATGGAAAGTGAAACAGCGCTCGGTGAAAAATATTAAAATTTGGTGAAACCGTAGCATAGCAACAGATACTTATTTCGGTTGGCAACCGGTTTCGATCTGTGATTTAAACCATCTTCAGGCCGTAAGCACTCCAATATAGTAGTAACACATAGAGGGATTTCTAACAAAGAGATGGTAAAATCGCTAAAACACCTAGAATAAAAGGCACAATAATAACAAAATAAAACGTTATACACATAATGGCGGCTGGTAGCGGTGGACGGAGCAAGATCCGTGAGAAAATTGACGTCAGCTGCTGCATGCGACAGCATTACTCGAGAATATATACTGTAAACCCTGCCCATTGCATACGGCGTTAGATCATCGACAGTCAAGAATGTACTCATTGCGTGAGCAATGTTACATTAAATAGTGTAGTTGAAATTTACAAGATAAACAGGTACAAAAATAGATACAAAACTAACATAATGGTTCACCAAAAACCTTTTCACAATTAATTTAACATAAAGAAGCGCAATAACAGACATGATTTGATCGGTTTTATGTGTAGACTGCCCTCTAGAAAACAGTCGTGCAGAGATGGCTGTACTTGATACTTGGCATTGGCTTCCGTGATCATTAGTTGCGCTGCAGTGAGGCCGATACAGACACCGCTGCAGTGGCAGCGGCTATTCGATGGCTTTTAAGTCTATGTCGTTTTTCAGATTTAATAGCTTCGAAGAAATTGAGTGCCACAATTCGACTTCCAGTGGTGAGAAGAAACAACTGAAGCGATCACTCGCAAGGAGTGGTTAAGAACCTGGTTATAAAACTTTGACAAGTTCTGGCTACAAAATCTATGCCTACTATTTAGCATTACACGAAATGTTTTCAATAACAGATTATAGCTGTTTAGGAAGATGTGTTAATGTTTTATTGCAATGCTTACGTCCTGAAGGTGGTCTGAATTATAGACCGAAACTGGTTGCCAGCCGAAATAAACATCTGTTGCGATGGAGACTGTTTTATTGAATTTTAACTCTATGATACTTGGAAGATAAATAGTTCAAACAATAAGAGAATAAAAGCTTCTGAAATGTTGCGCTATATAACATTTCTGACGATTTAATGGGTTAATCCTGTAAGTAATCAGAAGGTACTGATTTGGATTGGGGAAAAAGAAGTTGAAGCAGTGTTTGATTAAAATAAGGGATCCGTTGATGACAACATCCTAAGGTATTAAGGGATAGTCAGCTTGGTGACGGCAGAAATTTGGTGGGCGTGGGTGCGGAAATTTTAGAGAGAGGCCAAGTACAGTAAAGAGGTTCAAGTGGATGTAGGTTGCAGAAGCTGTGCAGGATGAAGAGGTCTGCACACAATATTAGACCAGCGCGAAGAGCTGCATCACATGAATGTTCGGATTGTAGAGGACGACACCAACAATCCAATTTTTTCCTCTAATATGTCTTCGCAACAGTTAAAAACACTGTAAAATGCGGTCATCTTCCGGTCCAATACGTCGTTGGCGCCTCGTACAGATGAAAAGCTATTGTGATGTCGACATTGTGGGAACAGCTTCGCGTGCCGTCGCTATACTGCTCTGCCATTACATTCAGTGTATCCTTAGGCAAGGTACATATTGACCAGTCTTTTATCAGTAAACCTATCCGTACTGCTGTAAATTTTCAACGCACAGCTGAGTAGTGACATCAGAAAGTTAGTTATGCATGTCGTCCCACATAAGATAATCGAGCAAAAAGAATGGTGTATCGACAGCAGAGATTGCCTCTTCAGTATTTCCTGCAGACAGTGTTCTGCTCCTGTAAGGGCAACAGACGCATCACAGTGTGCTGTTAACCATCGCAGCAACTGAAAATGTACCCCAGAGTTGTATTACGCTGTGGTTGAACAGTCTAAATCACAAATAGATCACCATGAAATGCTGATGTCATATGAACCAAATGCATAGTCGCTTCCGTCACGCAGTCGAATGATGCCAACAATCTGACCACGGCCGCAAAGACGCTAGTGGTACCTGTCAGGAAGTCGAGATCTTGCACCAAGCGAATGCCTTCTTTTCGGCGAGCTGAGGCTCTGTGGCACAGGAGAGGGTTTCTATGTCGAGGACTTGACCGATTGGTAGAACATTGTTTACACAGTGTCAAGTATCTGTGTCACTGTGAACTGTAGTGTGGCGTTCAGTAAAAATTACTTGGCCTTCTACAGGGTGATATTTACCACCGTGTACATACTATGGAGATCGCTCTATCAGAGGATACGGAACAGAGAAGGTCTAATGAACTCATGTCCGGAATTGCACGGTTTCCTAGCTAGAGACCAATTATTGAGTCATACATTGTTCCAGAGACTACTCTCTAATATGCGATGTACCATGCAACCACAGTTACAGTAGGTGCTGAAAATTGTTTACATACACCTAAACGCATGCGCGTACGCGCCGTAGCATGTTCAGTTTGACACCTTCGCACTGGCTAGGCTGCATCCTCTCCTCCAATGTCTACACATCTGGAATGAGCTCTGGATACGTTACTTTCAGATGGCCCCATAACCAGAAATCGAACGAGCTGAGATCCTGTGAACGAGCAGGCCATGCAACAGGACCCCCCTCTTCCGATCCATCAACCATGGAACACACGATTGAGATGCGTGCGGAACTTAACGGCGAAACGACGTGGAGCACCTTCATGTAGCAGCCACATAACCCTTCGAATCAACAGTGGCACTTCTTCCAGTAGGGCAGGCAGATTCACCCGCAAGAAATACCAATAGCTCCGGCCTGTTAGGCGACTTAGAAGGAAGAGTGGTCCCAAAATATTGTCACCAATTATCCCGGCCCACACATTCCGGCTGCACCAATGCTGATGATTCGCTGTCACCATACCATGGGGTTTCTGCATACTATCCCACAGATGACTGTTACGAAAGTTGAAGATACTACTCCGCCACACCGTGTGAAGGTGGCCTCGTCTGGCGAATAAGACGGATGATCCAAACCCCGGAATCGTGGTTGCTTGGTGAACAAAACTGCTCCGGATGTGGAAAGTCTGTTGCTAGCTACACATGCTCTAAGTGATAAGGGTTGTAACAATTGTCATGGAGAATGTTCCACACGGTCGTCCATCTTACCCTCTACTAGAGGCTCAACTGCCTGGTATTGACGCTGCCGATGACTTCCACAGTGTTAACCACATTTTCCTCCGAGCCTAGTCTTCGAACATTTCGGGTACGTCCTTCATGATTTCCTGCTTCCTCAAACGACCCTGTCTCAGACAAATGGCGAAAAACTGTAGAAAACATTGACTGCTGTGGTTGTTGGCGGGGTTTGGTCTCCTGATACAGCTTTGCTGCCCGCCGCCCGTTACCGTGTGTCTTTCCGTAAGTAAACACCATGTCGGCAAGCTCTCGATTCGAATACGAAATTTGGAAATATGTGGTAAGATCTTACGGAACCAAACTCCTGAGATCATCGTTCCCTAAGCCTATCCACTATTTCATTAACTTAAACTAACTTACGCTAAGGACAACACACACACACCCATGCCAGAGGGAGGACTCGAACATCCGACGGGGGGAGCCGCGCAGACCGTGACAAGACGTCCCAGACCACGCGGCAATTCGAATACGGAACCATCGTGTACAACGCTGTATCACATCCACTGCAAGGAAAGTCAGTAAGAGAAGTGAACCGGACACAACATTACCAATTACTATTGCGTGAGAGTGTGCTAGCGCATGACGTAAGAGGAACAGTACAACCCTCTAGGAGGATACCATGCATACTGTAACTGTGGCTACATGGTACAGAGCGTATTAGACCGCAGTCTCTGTAACAATGTATGATTGAATAAAAGGTCTCTACCATGGAAATCATGGATTTCTGACATGAATTCGTTAGACCTTTTTTGTTCCGTATCGTCTCATAGATCAATCCCTAGAGTTTGTACACAATGGGAAAAAATCACCCTTTCTAATAATGTGTAATTTACCATTTAAATTCCCCGCGTAACACTGCCGGAAAAACAAATCCGAGACAAAACCGAGGAGCACTTAGAGCAAGATTAAGTTCGAAGAGTAAAGTGAGCATTACTGTTGTATACAGCAAGTATCGTCCGAGAAAGGGATCAGTTTGTCTGCAAAAAAAACAATTCGCCAACTTCGTTGACATTTCTACTGTTCTGCAGATGTCTTCTGTGTAGTACAGATACGGAGATACATGGGGATAGGAAATTAAATTAAATGCAATTTTTTGGCTTCGAAACACGAGAGAGTGGAGAATAAGGCCCCCTTGTACCAAATTCTCTCAATACATCCATGAACAAGCTCCGCAATTTTGTCGGTAGAATTTGAGTTCATTCTGTAGATCAGAGTAAATAATACATCATTTCTGTTCGGTAATGCAAGTGAGAACGCTCCGTAAATGTAAATGAATGTTGGAAATGTGTTCAATAACGATGAGAGGTCTATTTAACATACTTCCAAATTCTGAATGTGTACCACAAAGGCATTCGGTTCCGTACCCTAATCATTCTTGAGTTTTAAAGTTCGGAACGATTTCAACTGGAATATAAGGTGCAAGCGACGACGAGTTTACAAGAAACTGATAACATTCAACCGAGTAAGGATGGACAAGAAAATCGACGAAGATGTTCATGTATTAGTATAGAGTGCTCACTGAAAACTTAAATTTAAAGATTAGGATTGGGATGAGAACTAAGCTGAAGAAATTCGCATGATCAAAATTAAGTATCTGAAGAAACAAAGTTTTTTCTTTTTTTTTTAAAGTAAAATATGCACTAGCAAAGTAAATAGTTTTACTTCTGGTGCACGTGAATACCTACTTATGGTGTTTCAATACCTTATTATGGTGTTCCTATCACTTGTCTCACACTTTTTCTGTCTGTTTCAGGTCTGTATTCAAGAGTGGTTTTCTTCCTGTGCCTGTTTTGCTCAGTAAGTAAAACTTTTATTTCCCTTCTGTTAAGTAGCTCTTTAAAGTGAATGTTAAAGATGTGAAAGTTTTCTGAGACGCATTGATACTATATTCGTAAGAAATCCACATTTTGTGTCCAGTATATTTACTTTTGATGCATTAATTGCTCTTTGACGATCGTCCCAAATAATAATAACAATTCTGTTTAAAAATTTCTTTTTGGGAACTTAAGTTATTTTGTTAATAGATAAAATTGATGATGAAATGTGTCTTAACACTGTATTAGCATGATATTTTGACTTTACGTTTCAATATTTTCTAGATGACCGGAAAGTCAGCTACAAAGAATTACGTTTGAAAGCATTGTACGTACCTGATATATATCAATAGATACTATTTACGTGCAACTGACACTTGTTTTAAGCAATTTCTCATGATAACTCTAGGGATAATCCTAAAGTATCTTTCCTCATATCTCACAACGTGCCTGAAGTGCGTTGCCAATAGTCGAACGGTCATACTGCCTTTGCGTAAACATGAAAATCCTAACTAATATACACACAACAAAAAAGGTTTGGCATCACCTCACTTCCGAGAGTTCCGGAACCTGTACAGAAAACTGGAATAGAGATTAACATAAACATCAGTTCCGCCCTTTTTATTGCTCATGGAAACCACACATACAGCGAGACCTTCAGAGGTGGTGGTCCAGATTTCTGTACACACCTGTACCTCCAATACCCAGTAGCACGTCCTCTAGCTTTAATGCATGCCTGTATTCGTCGTGGCATACTATCCACAAGTTCATCAAAGAACTCTTGGACCGGAGTGTCCCACACCTCAACGGCGATTCGGCGTAGATCCCTCAGAGATGTTGGTGGGTCACGTCGTCCATAAACAGCCCTTTTCAATCCATCCCAGGCATGTTCGATAGGGTTCATGTCTGGAGGACACGCTGGCCACTCTAGTCGAGCGATGTCGTTATCCTGAGGGAAGTCATTGTCGTCCATGAAGGCGAATGCCTCGCCAATATGCTGCCGACATGGTTTCACTATCTGTCGGAGGATGGCATTCACGTATCGTGCAGCCGTTACGGCGCCTTCCGTGACCACCAGCGAGGTACGTCGGACCAACGTAATGCCACACCAAAACAGCAGGGTACCTCCACCTTGCTGCACTCGCTGGACAGTGTGTCTAAGGTGTTCAGCCTGACTGGGTTGCCTCCATACACTTCTCCGACGATTGTCTGGTTGAAGGCGTATGTGACATTCATCGCTAAGAGAACGTGATGCCTATCCTGAGCGGTCCATTCGGCATGTTGTTGGGCCAATCTGTACCGCGCTGCATGGTGTCGTGGTTGCAAAGATAGACCTCGCCATGGACGTCGGAAATGAAGTTGTGCATCATGCATTCTATTGCACACGGTTTGAGTCGTAGCACGACGCCCTGTGCCTGCACGAAAAGCATTATTCAACATGGTGATGTTGCTGTAAGAGTTCGTCCGAGCAATAATCTGTAGGTAGCGGTCATCCGCTGCAGTAGTAGCCCATGAGCGGCCTGAGTGAGGCATGTCATCAACAGTTCCTGTCTCTCTGTATCTCCTCCATTTCCAAACAAGATCGCTTTGGTTCACTCTGAGACAACTGGACACTTCCCTTGTTGAGAGCCCTCCCTAGCACAAAGTAACAATGCGGACGCAATCGAACCGCGGTATTGACCGCCTAGGAATGATTGAACTACAGACAATACGAGCCGTGCACCTCCTTCCTGGTGGAATGACTGTAACTGATCGGCTGTCGGATCACCTCCGTCTAATAGGCACTGCTCATGCATGGTTGTTTACATGTTTCGACGGGTTTATTGACATCTTTGAACAGTCAAAGGGATCGTGATACAATGTCCACAGTCAATGTCTATCTTCAGGAGGTCTAGGAGCTGGGCTGATGGAAAACTTTTTTTAATATGTATATTTTCAGTGATGGGAGCATGTACAGAATTTATACACTGATTAACAAAGTATGTAATATCAGCCTGCCTTCGGATCTCACCCATACCAGTATGGAGCACTGGTATATTGCTGGATATAGAAGGCACTCTTTGTCAGTGCACTGTTGACATGGTTCTACTAGGTAATGAGAGGTGGCACTCTATGCCAGTATTGAGACAACCTATGTTCTGAGCCACTCTGAATTGTTGTCAGATGTATCCAAATGGCGGCCAAGACGCCATCCAAGATGGCGGTGTGTAGACTTGACAACAGTTGGAATCCGGATCCCTTGGTAACCACACTGGATGGTGGTAGTGCTTCTAACTGTTTAAATAAAGGCTGAAAATAAAGACTTATGTCAAGCACAGTTCGAGTCCCTTTCCTATGAGTCCCTAGGAAGAAGTGACTTAGGTAGCCCAACCGTCCTTTGTTTCCTACCATTTTCTTAGTTTAGTAGAGATAGCCTGAGTGACCTTTCTTTACTGCCAAAATTCAAACTTGGCGCCAGTTCCTAGGAGAAGGTGGCGGTTGGATGATTTAGGTTATTGGAGGTAGCCCAAGTGACCTATCTTCCCTCGATTTTCTTAGGTTAGTAGAGATAACCGTGGTGTGATGCATTATCCTGTTGTAATTTGAACTTCCCACCATTTTTCAGGCGGAAGGGAAGGGAGTGGGGTTAGGTTAGAGGAGGTAGCCCAATTGACCTATCTTCCCACCAAAATTCAAACTTCCCGCCAAATTACGCCATCTTGAATGACGTCATCGTCACCATCTTGGATGACATCAAGCACAGTTGCCAAGTCTACACGCCATTGTCTTGGATGATATCATCGCTGCCATCTTGGATACATCTGGCAAATATGCAGAGTGGCTCAGAACACAGGTTGTCCCAATACTCATGTCTAGCATATAAATCCGTCAGAATTGTTTCTAAAATTTAGAATCTCATATTGTCGTTTGTATCTCACACTGATGGTCCTGATACCTTTTGTAAAACCATTCCAACTGTGTTACACAAAGCAGTTTGCTGCTGTAAAATTCCATTAACAATGGGGAAGGTGAGTCGTTTTTCCGTGATATTGACATGGCTCATAGCTTCCACTGTGATTTCTTAACAACCACATACTCCAGAAAGCTAATGTATCTACTACAATTAAATTGCTTCCATTCCTGTGCAACATTTGTCGATCTGGCTGGACCACAGCGATGCTGAAACGAATTAGGATGTTATGTAACACCAAGCATGTGATTATCAGCATTCGGCCTTATTTGTATATGGTCACAGTGTCCTAATTAATCGACAAGAGCAATGACTTAAAATAGCAAAATACTACAAAGAAGTGCACTGAGGAGGTAACACATAACTAAAGATGTTAAAAAAGGAAATGAATGGATGGTTGAGCGAACATGTAGATCATTCTACGTGTTTATTCCTATAAAGCAACTTGAAAGTGGAGATACGATCAAAAGTTCAGCAAATCTCTGGCACTTTATGTTTTCTTCTGAAGTAGAGAGCAAGTTCCTATCCGCACAGTTGTTTGTATGACGTAATACCCCCACATCGAGATTCTCTCTCGTCGAAGGAGGAATCGATCCATTAAGGGAAAATGCCAAGTCTGGAGCTTTGTGAGAAGTGCTTCATACCATATCTGTGGCAGGTAGGAAATTTGCTGCTGGTGAGTATGAGATTTCCCGGCTCAGAGCTTACGATAGCTCGGTTTCACCACTTTTCTCCAGCTGACGAATTACCTTGATTTAAACGCTCCTAAGTCATCGAGTAAAACGAAAGTGGTATCCGGTGTTCCCCAATGGACTGTTATAGGCCATCTGTTAGTCTTGAGCTATATACGTAAACGATTTAGGAGACAATCTGAGCAGGTCTCTTAGATTGTTTGCAGATCACGCTCACATTTACCGTCGAGTAAAGTCATCAGAAGATTAAAACCATTTGCAAAATGAATTAGGCAAGATATCTATGGCACAAAAAATGGCCATTGACTGTAAATAAAGAAAAGTGTGAGGTCATCCACAGGTGTACGAAAGGAATCCGTTACATTTCGGTTACAATATATGTCACACAAATGTAAAGGCTGTCAGTTCAACTAAATATCTAGGGATAACAGTTACGAACAGTTTAAATTGGAACGAACGCATAAGCATTGTTGTGGGGGAGGCAAACCAAAGACTGTGTTTTGTTGGCAGAACACTTACATGCAAACAAAAGCACTACAGAGACTGCCTGCACTAAGCCTGTCCGTCTTCTGCTAGAGTATTTCTGTGGGGTATGGACTCCTTACACATAGGATTGACGTAGAACATCGAACAACCTCATAGTAGCTCGTTATATGCTAACGCGAAATAGGAGATAGAGCGTCAAGGATTTGAAAGCGAATTCGGGATGGCAGTCATTAAAACAAAGGCAATTTCTGTTACAGTGAGATATTTGCACAAAGTTTCAATCTCCAACTTTGTGTTTCGAAAGCTAAATAATTTTGTTGACATCCAGCTACACAGGGAAAAATGATCACCATAATAGGAGAAAGAGCTCACAAGGAAAGATTTACGTGCTCGGTTTTCACGCGTTCTCATAGAGAGTGGAACGGTACAGCAATAGTGTAAAAGTGATTTCATGAACCCTCTGCCAGGCACTTAATCGTGAATTTCACAGTGGTTACATGGAGGAAGATACAGAAGGCGATTGTACACACACACACACACACACCACGTTCGCTCCTGTATTTATTAATTCGGTTCCTCTCATTCCTGCACGTTCTGTTGCAAGCGCACCGTGTCCATGTGGCGGCCCTGCATGAGGAGAAATGGTTCATCATCAGTGAGCCGGTTTGGAAGCAGCTATCTTCACTCAGGCGACAGTTCCGTCACTCGTCTTTGCTTAGGAGAGCCCTTAGCGAGTGTGCGTGGTCACACTCCGTATCAAGGGAACGTTGCAACTAGCTACGTCACAACTCAGCGAAATGTGGAGTGGTGCAAACTTCGCAACCGGAGCGCCTCTTAGCCATAGGAGTTCAGCACAGCGCGGTATCGGCCTTCCTCATGTTAGGCGAGGTTCTCTCTCTCTCTCTCTCTCTCTCTCTCTCTTTCTCTTTCTGTCTCTCTCTATCATTCTCTTTTCGTCTATCTATTTACTCCTTTGGCAGAATAGATCACGCGTGTCGCATGCATTCTTCTACCTGGTACCCACCAAAATAACAATCCATTTCGTCTATTTTATGGGCGAGTCAACTGCAGTGGCTCTTCTAGCAGATTTGTCACTGGTTAGTTTGCAGTGTACTCACGGCGTAGCGGCAGATAACGAAGTAATTGATATACACTCCTGGAAATGGAAAAAAGAACACATTGACACCGGTGTGTAGACCCACCATACTTGCTCCGGACACTGCGAGAGGGCTGTACAAGCAATGATCACACGCACGGCACAGACGACACACCAGGAACCGCGGTGTTGGCCGTCGAATGGCGCTAGCTGCGCAGCATTTGTGCACCGCCGCCGTCAGTTTCAGCCAGTTTGCCGTGGCATACGGAGCTCCATCGCAGTCTTTAACACTGGTAGCATGCCGCGACAGCGTGGACGTGAACCGTATGTGCAGTTGACGGACTTTGAGCGAGGGCGTATAGTGGGCATGCGGGAGGCCGGGTGGACGTACCGCCGAATTGCTCAACACGTGGGGCGTGAGGTCTCCACAGTACATCGATGTTGTCGCCAGTGGTCGGCGGAAGGTGCACGTGCCCGTCGACCTGCGACCGGACCGCAGCGACGCACGGATGCACGCCAAGACCGTAGTATCCTACGCAGTGCCGTAGGAGACCGCACCGCCACTTCCCAGCAAATTAGGGACACTGTTGCTCCTGGGGTATCGGCGAGGACCATTCGCAACCGTCTCCATGAAGCTGGGCTACGGTCCCGCACACCGTTAGGCCGTCTTCCGCTCACGCCCCAACATCGTGCAGCCCGCCTCCAGTGGTGTCGCGACAGGCGTGAATGGAGGGACGAATGGAGACGTGTCGTCTTCAGCGATGAGGGTCGCTTCTGCCTTGGTGCCAATGATGGTCGTATGCGTGTTTGGCGCCGTGCAGGTGAGGGCCACAATCAGGACTGCATACGACCGAGGCACACAGGGCCAACACCCGGCATCATGGTTTGGGGAGCGATCTCCTACACTGGCCGTACACCACTGGTGATCGTCGAGGGGACACTGAATAGTGCACGGTACATCCAAACCGTCATCGAACCCATCGTTCTACCATTCCTAGACCGGCAAGGGAACTTGCTGTTCCAACAGGACAATGCACGTCCGCATGTATCCCGTGCCACCCAACGTGCTCTAGAAGGTGTAAGTCAACTACCCTGGCCAGCAAGATCTCCGGATCTGTACCCCATTGAGCATGTTTGGGACTGGATGAAGCGTCGTCTCACGCGGTGTGCACGTCCAGCACGAACGCTGGTCCATCTGAGGCGCCAGGTGGAAATGGCGTGGCAAGCCGTTCCACAGGACTACATCCAGCATCTCTACGATCGTCTCCATGGGAGAATAGCAGCCTGCATTGCTGCGAAAGGTGGATATACACTGTACTAGTGCCGACATTGTGCATGCTCTGTTGCCTGTGTCTATGTGCATGTGGTTCTGTCAGTGTGATCATGTGATGTATCTGACCCCAGGAATGTGTCAATAAAGTTTCCCCTTCCTGGGACAATGAATTCACGGTGTTCTTATTTCAATTTCCAGGAGTGTAGTTGGATCGACCAGGCGTATGCGAGAACTGTCTCCCAGAGAGGAATCTTTGCGTAATGGATATACGCTATCAATTGCAGTAGACAGTCATAATTGTTATACGCTGTCACTTATCAGTTCTGACATATAGGCTGCCAATGATGGTAGAGTGAAACTGAAATGAGCTTCTTGTTACTCCTTTCGAGTCGTGAGACCATGAGATAGGTACCATTATTTATTCGTTGTACACCAAGTCAGCGAAACGGCTGTCATATAGCTCTTTGTTGCGTCCACATGTACCACGTTACTTGATCTGCACGAGACAATCGTCCGAATTCCAATGGTAGAGGTAGGTGTGATCACGCAGGCAGGCAGTATTGTGCCAGACTGATGTATCATTAGCTATCGTAAACGTTAAGAAAGAGAACATTTTCTTGATGTATTTAAAAAGCCACCTTAAACATATTTACTGTTTAAAATCGTGTAATTCCGGATCACTGACGATATTTTAAATCAATAAAACACCTATAACAGAATAAAGGTGTATTTTTGGCTGTTACAAAGATCCGATCTTTAAACCGCTTCCGTTATTTTACAGTAACTACAGGCACCATGGCCACAAGCAAAAGAAAAAAAAAATAGCCGATATTCGACATATTAAATACCAGCGCAGTAGAAAGTGGAGGATGGAAAGAGGAATTAGGTGAATCAGAAGTGAAGAAATTTAAAACTGCGAGGTTGTTATTGAATACAAATTTCACAGAAAGAAATTTGTGTTCTAAAACTGGTTATCATCATCATTATATCTACTTTTGGTGTAGGCGTCCTCGTCGGTTCCAATTTAAGGTGGACTGCAGCTGATCTTTTCATTTCTTAGGATGTCCAACATCCCTTTTCCCTTTAAGTCTATATTTGTATGTTGATTTATATATTCTTTATTCGTTCCTCTGACATACTTTGAATGAGTTCGTGCCGTATCTCTCTGTACTCCTCTATTTTGAGAAGTATACTTTCTCATTTCACTGTTCCTTACACGATCAATGCGTTTGTAAGCAGTTTGTGTTCATACGAGTCTCATCTTTACTGCTTCAATCACACATCGTTGACCGGCTGTTAAAGCTCAAGTCTCTGAACCAGACATTAGAAATGATACTGCCATCACGTTATAAAATTTAAGTACTGTTTCTTTCCTAAGTTCTATGAAGAGTGTGCGATTTATAATACATAAATAAAATGTTTGCGGTTTGTATTCTTGATTGTTGGATGTAATATATAAGCTCCCACCACTATATCTTTCGCTCCTTTCTTTCTGGTATTAGAGTTGTATTAATTCTTGCATTCATTAATTCCTTTTTAGTTGTTGTTCTTTGACGCTCATTCTTTAACGTTCCATGCGGCTATTTTCAATATTTTTCCTGTCATTTTATTCTTAACCTTTTTCTCGCTTTTGTTGTCAATAAATGATAAGTCCGTTTTCCTACTTGGTTTTGATGAGTAATATTGTAACTTCCCCTTACAGGAAGCCCAGCACAGCCGCTTTACTTTTTGGGTCGTCTCCCTCACATGTTTGCCTTCACTACTCCTATGGATCTATCTGCCCAGATTTTGTAGGGTGTCCTTCCCTGTTTTTACATCAAGGTTGTCTCAGCTTCATCTACATCTACATCTTGCCCGAGAAAGGCAAAGCTCCCGATTTCGAGTCTCGGTCCGGCACACAGCTTTAATCTGCCAGGAAGTTTCACACAGTATGCTGATTTACAGATGACCTGCTCTGGAATGACCGCCTGAACTTTTTTTTTTTTTTTCAATGTCTTTCTGCAAGCGAATAAATTCTTGTTGTTGAGGCGTGCACACTCACACACAGCGGTCTACGTTTCTTGATCAAAAACACAATTTATCGGGACACACAAAGCGTTTTCACTAACTCACATTAAATTAAACGTTGTTTTCGATTATAACTCTGTAGCAATGTCTGGTTGCATGTGAGATCCTGCGTGAATGCCGTAATCTTATCACGTAAAATAAACGCATAAATAAATTAGAAAAAGGAAACCATAAGACCATAAAGGAAAACAGATCGGGAAAGATTGGGAATAATACATTTACTAGCTTTGTTATTCACAATTGTCTAGTATTACCAGTGTATGGGAATTATATCTTAGGATGTCGACAACGCGCATGGGAGGGAACCACAATAATAAACCGAGTCGGCTGCTTATAAGCCGCGATAGAGAGACTTACTCTCTGCGCTGTGATTAACCTGGCGACGCAGAAATATGACTCGGCATCTCAGAGACGGAGGATTTGTTTGCGGGCTCCGCTTCGTCGTCCCGGGAGCGCCCTGGCCCGCGGGCCCGGTGGCGGCTGACAGCTGGACTTGGTGCCTGCCTTATCTGGGAGCCTGCCCGCTTGTTGTTGGCGGGACAGCGCCCAGATACCAGCAAACAGCTCCGCTTTTGTCCGCCACGCCCGCCACCGGCCGGAGGCACCCCAAGAAATCCCCTCGGTGTCTCTAACGGCTCTTATCTTCACACACACACACACACACACACACACACACACACACACACACACACACCGGAGAGCGTACGATGAGAATCCAATACTCACATGAGAACAGCATTTAGTGGCTACGTTCTTAAAAAAAGGTTTCAGTATCAAAATTTAATGCCCGTCAGTTAATCGAATTACATTTTCCATTTCGTAAGGAGACATACACACCCAACAGAATTTCAAAAACATAGGCACAGATTGTTCTACATTCAGACGATCTGTGTAGCATGCCTCCAAACTGAAGAGCGATCAGCACTCTTGGCGGGGGAATTGGCCATTCCTGGAGGCACACTACAATTGCCGACAGGAACACAGAGAGGTTCCCACCTAGCTATATGTATGGCAGAATGAGGTGATTTTCTCTCAGCTGTAGTGTATTAGTCACTAACCAGTAAACCCCACTCCAGATTTATTAATGAATCGAATTCTCGTGTACAAAACATCACATTTCACGAATCACATGCCGTACAATGATCTATACAGGGTGGTCCATTGATCGTGACGGGGCGAAATATCTCAGGAAATAAGCATCAAACGAAAAATCTACAAACAATGAAATTTGACTAGCTTGAAGGGGGAAACAAGATGGCGCTCTGTTTGGCCCCCTAGATGGTGCTCCCATAGGTCAAATGGATATCAACTGCGTTTTTTTATGAAACCCTATTTTTTATTACATATTCGTGTAGTACGTAAAGAAATATGAATGTTTTAGTTGGACCACTTTTTTCGCTTTGTGGTAGATGGCACTGTAATAGTTACAAAGATATGGCTCACAATTTTAGACGAACGGTTGGTAACAGATAGGTTTTTTAAATTAAAATATCGAACGTAGGTACGTTTGAACATTTTATTTCGGTTGTTACGATGTGATACATGTACCTTTGTGAACTTATCATTTCTGAGAACGCATGCTGTTACAGCGTGATTACCTGTAAATACCACATTTATGCAGTAAATGCTCAAAATGGTGTCCGTCAACCTCAATGCACTTGGCAATAAGTGTAACGACATTCCTCTCAACAGCGAGTAGTTCGCCTTCCGTAATATTCGCACACATATTGACAATGCGCTGACGCATGTTGTCAGGCGTTGTCGGTGGATCACGATGGCAAATATTCTTCAACTTTCCCCACAGAAAGAAATCCGGCGACGCCAGATCAAGTGAACGTGCGGACCATGGTATGGTGCTTCGATGACTAATCCACCTGTCACGAGATATTCTATTCAATACCGCTTCAACTGCACGCGAGCTATGTGCCGGACATCCATCATGTTGGAAGTACATCGCCATTCTCTCGTGCAGTGAAACTCCTTGTAGTAACATCGGTAGAACATTACGTAGGAAATCAGCAGCATTTAGATTTCAATCTATAAGATGGGGGCCAATTATCCTTCCTCCCATACATTAACCCGCCAAGGTCGCTGATGTTCCACTTGTCGCAGCCATCATGGATTTTCCGTTGCCCAATAGTGCATATTATGCCGGTTTACTTTACCGCTGTTGGTGAATGACGCTTCGTCGCTAAATAGATCGCGTGCAAAAAGTCTGTCATCGTCCCGTAGTTTCTCTTGTGCCCAGTGGCATAACTGTCCCCCATGTTCAAAGTCGTCGCCATGCAATTCGTGGCGCATAGAAATATGGTACGGGTAAAATCGATGTTGGTGTAGCATTCTCAACACCGACGTTTTTGAGGTTCCAGATTCTCGCGCAGTTTGTGTGCTACTGATGCGCGGATTAGGCGCGACAGCAGCTAAAACACCTACATGGGCATCATCATTTGTTGCAGGTCGTGGTTGACGTTTCACATGTGGCTGAACACTTCCTGTTTCCTTAAATAACGTAACTATCTGGCGAACGGTCCGGACACTTGGATGATGTCGTCCAGGATACCGAGCAGCATACATAGCACACGCCCGTTGGGCATTTTGATCACAATAGCCATACATAGACACGATATCGACCTTTTCCGCAACTGGTAAACGGTCCATTTTAACGCGGGTAATGTATCACGAAGCAAATACCGTCCGCACTGGCGGAATGTTACGTTATACCACGTACTTACACGTTTGTGACTATTGCAGCGCCATCTATCACAAAGCGATAAAAGTGGTCCAACTGAAGCATTCATATTTCTTTACGTACTACACGAATATGTAATAAAAAATGTTGGTTCCTATTTTAAAAAATGCAGTTGATATCCGTTTGACCTATGGCAGCGACATCTACCGGGCCATGCATAGCGCCATCTGGTTTCCCCCTTCAAGCTAGACGAGCTTCGTTCTTTGTAGTTTTTTCGTTTGATGCTTATTTCGTGAGAAATTTGGCCCGGTCACTATTAATGGACCATCCTTGAACAGATCAATTCGTCGGTATATGTGGATACTGTCTGTTATATTGTTTCGAAGATAACTAGTAGTAAAGAAGTGACATATTAAAGCTGTATGCCCTATGCTACAGCTTCACTGCATGAACAGCGAAAATATGATAACTTCTTTCCCCACGCCATTTTCGGGAGTGTGTCAGCAAGAAAAGGTTTCCTGAATGTTTGTTGGAAGTACTGGACGAATACAGGCTGGGTAATTGGCGCGCCGTGATATACGCTGCATCAATACATGCACAGTTTCTATATATAATTTTTCTCTTACTTCGTTAAGCCTTTACCTTAACATTATAGCTCTCATTGCGTAGATTTTGAGGGCTTTTTAAATTTTTAAATTCTGTGAATGATTGTATGGCAAACTGACAATCAATTTTTTGTTGCTGCAACTTGGATTGTCTCTTGGGTTCGCCGTTTACTAATGCAGTTTTCTTTCTTTCATGGACTCCTTTTCTTCGTTATATCTGTATTACTAGAGGTATTGAGTAGATTCTCCCCACTTTTGTCCTTCGTTTGTTTCTTCCTTAATCTGCTGCTAATTTATTCCATTTTTAGTGCCATCCAACTTTCCAAATAATTCTCTTCTACCTCTCCCTCTTTCTCCCTGCAGTCATTCCTTCAATGACGCTTCTCTACAGGCAGTTCCTTCACAGACTATTTTTCCATCATACATATCATTTCCACTAGTCTTTCCTCTCCTTTTGTTTGGTACTTCTTCATTCCCCATTCTGTCTGTCAGTTTCACTTTTAGCATTGTTCTTCACAGCCACGTTTCAGAAGTCTCTTTTTCTCCGGTTGTGATTCGCTGCCATACAACACTACGCGTTAATAAAAAGGCGAATCTCATTCTCAATACTTTCGCAACTATTTTTACTATCAATAGACTTTTACGTTTACCCCATTTTATTTAATCCACATGGCTTCCATTTTCTGTCCCCAAGCTTGCGAAGTTTCTAAAAGATTTTACTTATTCAAAATTCTGCTCTTCATCTTTCTTCATTCCAATCTCTTATTCCACTTTTGTGGGGTTCCGCAAAACGACAGTAGTAGGTGCCACAGTACTAACAAATTGTTTACGAGCCAAATACGTATGTTCAGTGGGTGACAAGTCAGGTAATGTGAAAGCCCAGCGACGCCCATATTCCTCACCAAACGAGTGCCCTTGTTAGATGTGTCTTGTGATGTTAGCTGAAGGAGACCAGTTCGTGTAGTTGAACGCGAAGCACATTAGCCATCCAAACCGTGATAGAATTTGCGTGCCAAAAGAACTTGCCTCCGGACAGCACCAGTGTCATTTTTAGGCGGTCTTCCATATACGTTTAGAAAACTGCTGGGTATCTCCCCAATGCCCACCACAGAAAACATGATACACACATAGGTGGAAAGCTGCAACCGACAGAAATTTTACACAATTCACACGCAAGTGGACTTTCCTCTACCAGGCACTAAGACTGCAGGAAGGATGTACAGCCAGAAAGATAAAATAAATAGTTGGCTAATCATGAACTAGAGTGGACCTCATGATCTCTGGGCAACACCAGGTAGAAGAAAGACAGCACCTGAGCCTGTAGAACTCCGTTGATCGAGTGATCACCGTTCAGTTTGCCTACAATACTTTGAATTCAAGACACTATAGTACACTTATCGATGCCCAAACCGTCTCACCTACCTTTATGATGCTCAACAGTAACTTACAGGTTATCAAGTTAGGTCATCACGTTAGCGTCGAAACGTATATAGCGGTCACTGAAGGACGACTGAAGAGAAGCTGTTCCTAAAATATTACGGTCTTGCTTTCGGCAAAGCAGCGGCGTCGTTCATTGTTTCTGGACAATTGAATCCGACGCAGTGATACGTGAAGTAGTTGTCGAGTCTGCTAAAACAGTGACTGTATTTCTAGGTACGTTATGACAGACAACTGATCCCGTGCTGCGATCAACATAGTTTGCTTGCACTGTTTCCACCCACGCGTTAATGTGATCACTGTTCAGTTTGCCTACAATACTTTGAATTCAAGACACTATAGTACACTTATCGATGCCCAAACCGTCTCACCTACCTTTATGCTGCTCAACAGTAACTTAAAGGTTATCAAGTTAGGTCATCACGTTAGCTTGGAAACGTACATAGCGGTCACTGAAGGACGACTGAAGAGAAGCTGTTCCGCAAGAAAAGTCTAAATATCACAGTCCGTCTGCGTCATTTTCCAGTGGCCAAATATTCTGATCCGTTGGAACAAACTGATATTCTCCTGATACAGCCTTTTTCAACCTGTTCTGACGTGAGAAGAAAGAACGCTTACTGGCCTATGTGCACATTATCAGCTGTCTTAAGTATTTATTGTTGATATCTATCACCAACTGAAGACTGAACTAGTGAGTCCCTGTTCTCTCTCTGTCCAGCTCGGTTATAAGGAGCAATTACAGATTGTTTCAGAAGGTCATACATCCCTTACGCAGCGCGCCTTTTACATCACGAGTGACGCAATATGCAGGCGCTACCTGGAACTGTTAATTTTTCACTAAATGTGCCCACACTCTACCGACTGGAGGGGAGTATCCCCATTAAGATCTAATCAGATGTCGATTATGAATCGAAGGATGAAGACTTTTCAAAGAACTCTAGAAAACAGAGACGGTGGTAGTAGGGATTGGCGATGGTGACACAAAGGTTTTGATAGTTACCAAACCAAGAGGAAGAAGATACCCTTGGGCCTTTTCGATTCAGTGCAAGGAGGTTAGAGGCACTAATAGAAGCACGTTGGATTCACCCCACAGATTCAAAGTTATATGTCACAAATTGGATTTTAACTTTTATTTGCATTTTTAGTCATCAGCCTACATAGCTTCCAAATCCATATAGTAAAACAACGTCTTATGGTCTCTCATTCTCTTCTTTTGAGGCTTTCTTGGAGTCCATGATTAATTTACATACAGGTCTGTGCTGCAGGCGTACATTGTCATAGATTTTGAGGCTTTCTTGGAGTCCATGATTAATTTACATACAGGTCTGTGCTGCAGGCGTACATTGTCATAGATTTTATGCTGGGAATTAAGGCCTATATTTGATGTAGACTTCTTTCGGCGTTGGTCCGGTTCGTGGGTGGCTGTGGCTATTACGTGGCTATTATTCACGGTAGCTACGTCGTGCGTCTGCGTGCGGTAGCTGACACTGTTAGAAGTTCGATGTGCAGCAATGCCCCAGTAAGGCACCGGGGGTCGACCAGGATTGTCGCCGATGACGTCTAGGAGGCTAGGAAGCTGCTAGGGGGCCCTTCCGCCAGCTGGATTGAAGGCAGCTTGCAGTCCCTCGGCTGAATTCCCTCAGAGGGCGGTCGCTGGCCGTACACAATCCCCTCCTATATGGGAAGTTTCCCAAGTGCTACGCCACAGGTGCGACGCACCTGGGGCTGGAACTTGACAACTTGGTCAGCAGGCAGGCAAGCAGCAGATCTTCATCACCGAAGCGTTATTCGCAGTCTCTCTGCAACTCAAGAGACAGTCATTCTCTACGGTTCCAGATATAGACAGAACGATGACACGACTGAACGCCTTGTGCCTCTAGACTCGATTATTTATAAACTTATTGCTACACTTTTGACGTAGACTTGCTGTGAGAGGAGACGAGTGGATTTGTTCCACGCTGGTCGTCTCGTCAGCTTTTCCTGGCTCACTTTATGGCCTCACAAACAGCACAGGTTGCTAGGCTTATTCGTATTTGGAGTGCGTGAGTTTCTGGCAGAATGCAAGTTCTCTGAGATACAATACGTCACTTCACTCTTGGTCACACTGTGTTGCGGGTTTAGCTGTTATCTGTGCTTTGCCTGTGGACGTTGTCGCAGTCTCGGGCGGCTGGAGTTTTTGATGCATGGTCAACAGTACTGCTACTTGATTAGCACATCGGCAAAGTTGGCCTCTATTGGCTGTCAGCAGCCGCCCTTAAATTTTAGAGATTTACAATTCTTGGCACAGCAGAATCAAGGAATAGTGAGAGGCACACACATGCCTTGCTCATACTGTGGCATCAAGCAGTCAGGCCTGCAAGATGAGTGGTCTGCCAAGCGAGTGGATTTATTCTTATTTCTCGAGTATCATCAATGACTGATTATGAGAGCTAGTACCCACAATTAAGCTACAAATTATTCCCCTGTTTCAACGGAAATAGATAACGCACAACTGACTATTAGGAATTTACACAACCCTGATTGTTCAATACGCTCTGGCAATACCAGATTTTCTTTCTTACCCAACGGCTTTGATCAACATCGTACTGAATATGAACGGCGCACACATTATAAATTATGGATATCATGACTACACACTATTCGAAGAACAAGGCCACCAATCTTTTTCTTTTCACTATCTTTTTTATTCCGATAAATTCTATTATAATTCAAAGATAACCTAAACACACCATTACATTTTATACAACTATTACACATGAGAAACTCCGCCCAGTGGGCATGGCTTTACGTTGGTGATTCTCTATCTAATTTACTCCAGACCGAACGGATAAAAAAAGGAACATGCATAACGCACTGCCTCTGAACCTACCTTGCTACTCCCCCATGCAAACCACACATACTTAAATTGCATGAAATACATCACACTGGAAACATACATCCCACTTCAATTAGTATTTATCCCAGTTTCACACGACACTGTCCCACTTCGTAACTTTTCTTCCCTGCTACGAACTCTGGAGGGTATATGCACGTCTTCCTGTGCAATGCAAGCCAAGTGGCGTTGCTGGATAGACGGCTGACTCACCTTGCTTCACTCTCAGAGTATTAAAGTTTGAATCTAGCGTCACACGGAAACATAACACGCAAAGTAATATTAAGATCATATTCGTCGCACAAACGAGTCCTCAACTGATACCTTGGACGAGTACTTCTCTTTATCCTTTGTCTCATACACAGATTGAGACTCACACAATACTCACCACGTGGAAGTGCTCGCCTCTAATTTCAAGTCCTGTACACGCCATTTCTTAAATATTTCCAACTTATAGTACACACGCCAGTAATTCAGCTTAACTTTAGCACTCGGAAGTATTTCAACTTAGTACTAGCACTCGCAAGTATTTCAACTTAGTACTAGCACTCGCAAGTATTTCAACTTATTGCTACACGTGGTTTCATTGTGACCGTTGGTCTCTTCCGAAGATTACTACGATCCCCTTAATCTTACCTGTCTGTCATTTAAATCTCCCCCCAAAAGTTCCTGAAATAGAGAAATAATTATTCCAAACTACTCTTAAATATTTCACATGCATACCATTCTCTCCACTCATTTGTCTTTACTGAGCACACGTAAGGCAGGTTTTACCAACACAAGATCCAGCGCCAGAGTGCTGAAACATGGCCGTTCTTCAGGTCATCTCGCACCTCCGCAGAGGCGGGGGAGCACCATGCTACCGTATTGGGGTAAATTTCATCTCTTTGGTTCCATCAAAGGTGACTAAAGGACCGTCTCAAAGATGATCATATATTGCACATTCACTATCTGTGGTTAGCAGACGACCATACATTCATTCATTTCACGAAACTCACCAAACTGGATGTAGGGATTTATTTTGTGGGAGTGCACATGTGATCAATTAACTAAATAAATTATCATTCTTTCCTACACTGGTATCTGGCTTGGGTGTATTAAGTGAAATTGAGTTATTATTACAAAAAATATGTTGTTCTGACAAGAATAGCGAAGAATTTTCAATGTCGGGCGATACTGAACCCTTTCAATAGAAGAAGACCTAAAACAAACAGGAATCAATGGCGAAATGATAAAGAGACCAAGTCAGAAACAAAATTTTGAACACGATGTATGAAGTAAAAGAAAGGGAGCAAATGGGGAAAAAGGGACAGAAAAAAGGAAACAAGAATGCAGTGAAAGAATGAAGAGGACTTTGGAAGAGAAAAAGAAGGAAACGAACAAAAAAATTGAATAATCACATAACATTGGAGTTCATCTATATCTGCATCTACATATACATGAATACCCTGCAAATCACATTTAAGTGCCTGGCAGAGGGTTCATCGAACCACCTTCACAATTCTCTATTTTTCCAATCTCGTATAGCGCGCGGAAACAATGAACACCTATATCTTTCAGTACGAGCTCTGATTTCCCATATTTTATCGTGGTGATCGTTCCTCCCTATATAGGTCGGTGTCAAGAAATTATTTTCGCAGTCGGAAGAGAATTGGAATTTTGTGACTAGATACCGTCGCAACGAAAGCCGGCTTTCTTTTAATGATTTCCAGCCCAAATCCTGTATCATTTCTGTGACACCCTCTCGCATATTTCGCGATAATACAAAACGTGCTGCCTTTCTTTGAACTTTTTCGATGTACTCCGTCAGTTCTATCTGGTAAGGATCCCACACCACGCAGCAGTATTCTAAAAGAGGAAGGACAAGCGTAGTTTAGGCAGTCTCCTTAGTAGGTCTGTTACATTTTCTAAGTATTGAATTTACGGCTTTTATATTAGACTGATTTATCGTGTAACCGAGGTTTAAGGAGTTCCTTTTAGCACTCATGTGGATGACCTCGCACTTTTCGTTATTCAGGGTCAACTGCCAATTTTCGCACCATTGAGATATTTTTTTTTAAATCGTTTTGCAGTTTGTTTTGATCTTCTTCGATAAACGACAGCGTCATGTGCAAACCACCGAAGATGGCTCCTCAGATTGTCTCCCAAATCGTTTATATACATAAGGAACAGCAAAAGGCCTATAACACTGCCTTGGGGAACGCTATAAATCACTTCTGCTTTACTCGACGACTTTCCGTCAGTTACTACGAACCGTGACCTCTTTGACAGGAAATCACGAATCCAGTCACGTAACTGGGACGATATTTCCGTAAGCACGCAATTTCAATACGAGGCGCTTGTGTGGTACAGTGTCAAAAGCCTTCCGGAAACCGAGAAATACGGAATCGATTTGAAATCCCTTATCAATAGCACTCAACACTTCATGTGAATAAAGAGCTAGTTGTGTTTCACAGGAACGACGTTTTCTAAACCCATGTTGACTGTGTGTGTCAATAGACAGTTTTCTTCGAGGTAATTCATAATGTTCTAACACAATATATGTCCCAAAATCCTGCTACATATCGAAGTTAACGATATGGGCCTGTAGCTTAGTGGATTACTCATACTACTTTTCTTGAATATTGGTGTGACCTGTGTAACTTTCCAGTCTTTGGGTACGGATCTTTCATCGAGCGAATGGTTGTATATGATTGTTAAGTATGGAGCTAATGCGTCAGCATACTCCGAAAGGAACCTAATTGGTATAGTGTCTGGACCAGAAGACTTGCTTTTATTGGTCTCGCGGTTCTAGGCGCGCAGTCCGGAGCCGCGCGACTGCTACGGTCGCAGGTTCGAATCCTGCCTCGGGCATGGATGTGTGTGATGTCCTTAGGTTGGTTAGGTTTAAGTAGTTCTAAGTTCTAGGGGACTGATGACCACAGCTGTTAAGTCCCATAGTGCTCAGAGCCATTTGAACCATTTTTTGCTTTTATTAAGTGATTTGAGTTGCTTCACTACTCCGAGGATATTTACTTCTACGTTACTCATGTTGGCAGCTGTTCTTCATTCGAATTCTGGAATACTTACTTCGTCTTCTTGTGTGAAGGTGGCACGCACACCTCTAGCCCGTCTTCCACTCACTCCGGCTCGACTGAAGATAACTTACTTGGAAGACAGAATCTCGCGCCATGGTCTTCAGCGATGAAAGCAGATTCTGCCGGCACGTAGTTGATGGTCATTTGCGCGTATGACGTAGATCTGGTGAACGCTGTCTTGCAAAGTGCAAAGGGCCTGTAACACTACATTGGGGAACGCCAGAAACCACTTCTGCTTTACTCGACGACTTTCTGTCAGTTACTACGAACTGTGACCTCTCTGACAGGAAATCACAAATCCAGTCACATAACTGAGACGATATTTTCATAAGCACGCAATTTCAATACGAGGCGCTTGTGTGGTACAGCGTCAAAAGCCTTCCGGAAACCGAGAAATACGGAATCAATCTGAAATCCCTTGTCAATAGCACTCAACACATCATGTGATTTACTGTCAGGAATGTCGCAGTTCGTAGTAGTAGACGGCAAATCATCGAGTAAAACTGAAGTGATATCAGGTATTCCCCAGGGAAGCGTCCTGGGACCTCTGCTGTTCCTGATCTATATAAATGACCTGGGTGGCAATCTGAGCAGTTCTCTTAGGTTGTTCGCAGATGATGCTGTAATTTACCTAAGACCAGTAATAGTTGCAAAGCGATTTAGAAAAGATTGCTGTATGGTGTGGCAGGTGGCAGTTGACGCTAAATAACGAAAAGTGTGAGGTGATCCACATGAGTTCCAAAAGAAATCCGTTGGAATTCGACTACTCGATAAATATTAAAATTCTCAAGGCTCTCAATTCAACTAAGTACCTGGGTGTCAAAATTACGAACAACTTCAGTTGGAAAGACCACATAGATAATATTGTGGGGAAGGCAGGACACTTAGAAGATGCAACAAGTCCACTAAAGAGACAGCTTACACTACACTCGTTCGTCGTCTGTTAGAATATTGCTGCGCTCTGTGGGATCCTTGCCAGGTGGGATTGACGGAGGACATCGAAAGGGCGCAAAAAAAAAAGGGCAGCTCGTTTTGTATTATCACATAATAGGGGAGAGAGTGTGGCAGATATGATACGCGGCGAGATCTATTTACGAAATTTCAGTCACCAACTTTCTCTTCCGAATGCGAAAATATTTTGTTGAGCCCATCCTACACAGGTAGGAATGATCATCAAAATAAAATAAGAGAAATCAGAGCTCGAACAGAAAGGTTTAGGTGTTCGTTTTTCCCGCGCGCTATTCGGGAGTGGAATGGTAGAGAGATAGTATGATTGTGGTTAGATGAACCCTCTGCCAAGCACTTAAATGTGAATTGCAGAGTAATCATGTAGATGTAGATGTAGATGTAGATGTAGATGTGAATAAAGAGCTAATTGTGTTTCACAGGAACGATGTTTTCTAAACACATGTTGACTGTGTGTTAATAGACAGTTTTAATGAATAAAACAGGTAATTTCAAGGACTGTTTTAAGGGCAAAAATGTGTAATAATAATAATAATAATAATAGTACCACGAAGATTTATTTCAGTGACCACCCTCCTTTGCCATTGTAGATCCTCTCTCGCCACCGCCCGGCCCCCTCCCCCCTTTTACTCTTGAAGATTGTGGACGCAGCGCTGTGTTTTGGGGGCGGCATGTGTTTTACGGCGCGGCTCCCGGGCACAGTGGCCACTATCTGCGGCTGCGACCCGTCAGCTGGACGGCTGAGGCGAGGCGGCGCCGCCGTCGCAGGCCGATAGCAGCGGCGCGGCGGCTCTCCGGCGGATGAGACGAGCGGCGGGCGGCAGGCGGCGGGCGCGCTTTATGTCCGTCTAAATCTTCCCGTCTGCCGCAGCGACAGCCGCAGCAGCAGCAGCAGGGGAAGGGCAGGGGCGACCCTACCACACACACACCGGATAAGAGTTTACCGCAGGGCCGGCCGGCCGGTGACGCTGGCTGCTGTTTCAGCTTTATTACCCCTGCAGCCCATGAAAAATTATTACTCGCTGGCTAACTGGCTGCAGCTATCGGAAGAGGCGGGGCCAAGTTCCGCGCGATTGGCTCAACATCGTTTCCTTCACGTACAGTGTTACTTTCTTGTGTGCTGTCAATGGATTGCTGTGATGAAGCTTTGCGTGTCATTGTGGTTCATTACGGCGTTGTCCTTCTAGTTGTGTCTCTTACATGTTCGTATTATTCTTATTGAATACAGGTGGTCTAGGGTTAGCGTCTTTGATTCATAATAAAAACGTTTTCGGTCCCGGGTTCGATCCCCGCCACTGCCTAAATTTTGATAAATAATCAGCATTGGCGGCCGAAGACTTCCGGTATAGGAAGTCAGCCTAATTCTGCCAACGGCCTTGTCAAAGAGGGCGGAGGAGCGGATAGAGGTTCAGGGCACTCTCTTGTCCTAGGGGTGGGAAATTGTCCCTAAAGGCGGAAGAATCAGCAATGATCAACGACATGAGGATGCAGAAGGCAATGGAAACCACTGCATTAAACACACGTAACGTGTATCCACAGGACATGTGGCCTGTAATTGAAGAAGTGTCATGATGATCTCTCCATTGGCAAAAGATTCCGGAATAGTCCCCCATTCGGATCTCTGGGAGGGGACTGCCAAGGGGGAGGTTACCATGAGAAAAAGATTGAATAATCAACGAAAGGATAACGTTCTACGAGTCGGGGCGTGGAATGTCAGAAGCTTGAACGTGGTAGGGATACTAGAAAATCTGAAAAAGGAAATGCAAAGGCTCAATCTAGATATAGTAGAGGTCAGTGAAGTGAAGTGGAAGGAAGACAAGGATTTCTGGTCAGATGAGTATCTGGTAATATCAACAGCAGCAGAAAATGGTGTAACTGGTGTAGGATTCGTTATGAATAGGAAGGTAGGGCAGAGGGTGTGTTACTGTGAACAGTTCAGTGACCGGGTTGTTCTAATCAGAATCGACAGCAGACCAACACCGACAACGATAGTTCAGGTATACATGTCGACGTCGCAAGCTGAAGATGAACTGATAGAGAAAGTGTATGAGGACATTGGAAGGGTAATGCAGTATGTAAAGGGGGACGAAAATCAAATAGTCATGGGCGACTGGAATGCAGTTGTAGGGGAAGGAGCAGAAGAAAAGGTTACAGGAGATTATGGGCTTGGGACAAGGAATGAAAGAGGAGAGAGACTAATTGAGTTCTGTAACAAGTTTCAGCTAGTAATAGCGAATACCCTGTTCAAGAATCACAAGAGGAGGAGGTATACCTGGAAAAGGCCGGGAGATACGGGAAGATTTCAATTAGATTACATCATGGTCAGACAGAGATTCCGAAATCAGATACTGGATTGTAAGGCGTACCCAGGAGCAGATATAGACTCAGATCACAATATAGTAGTGATGAAGAGTAGGCTAAAGTTCAAGGCATAAGTCAGGAATAATCAATACGCAAAGAAGTGGGATACGGAAGTACTAAGGAATGACGAGATACGTTTGAAATTCTCTAACGCTATAGATACAGCAGTAAGGAATAGCGCAGTAGGCAGTACAGTTAAAGAGGAATGGATTTCTCTAAAAAGGGCCATCTCAGAAGTTGGGAAGGAAAACATAGGTACAAAGAAGGTAGCTGCGAAGAAACCATGGGTAACAAAAGAAATACCTCAGTTGATCGATGAAAGGAGGAAGTACAAACATGTTCCGGAAAAATCAGGAATACAGAAATACAAGTCGCTGAGGAATGAAATAAATAGGAAGTGCAGGGAAGCTGAGACGAAATGGCTGCAGGATAAATGTGAAGACATCGAAAAAGATATGATTGTCGGAAAGACAGACTCAGCATACACGAAAGTCAAAACAACCTTTGGTGACATTAAAAGCAACGGTGGTAACATTAAGAGTGCAACGGGAATTCCACTTTTAAATGCAGAGGAGAGAGCAGATAGGTGGAAAGAATACATTGAAAGCCTCTATGACGATGAAGATTTGTCTGATGTGATAGAAGAAGAAAGAGGAGTCGATTTAGAAGAGATAGGGGATCCAGTATTAGAATCGGAATTTAAAAGAGCTTTGGAGGACTTACGGTCAAATAAGGCAGAAGGGATAGATAACATTCCATCAGAATTTCTAAAATCATTGGGGGAAGTGGCAACGTTGGTGTGTAGAATATATGAGTCTGGCGATATACCACCTGACTTTCGGAAAAGCATCATCCACACAATTCCGAAGACGGCAAGAGCTGACAAGAGCGAGAATTATCGCACCATCAGCTTAACAGCTCATGCATCGAAGCTGCTTACAAGAATAATATACAGAAGAATGGAAAAGAAAATTGAGAATGCGCTAGGTGACGATCAGTTTGGCTTTAGGAAAAGTAAAGGGACGAGAGAGGCAATTTTGACGTTACGGCTAATAATGGAAGCAAGGCTAAAGAAAAATCAAGACACTTTCATAGGATTTGTCGACCTGGAAAAAGCGTTCGACAATATAAAATGGTGCAAGCTGTTCGAGATTCAGAAAAAAGTAGGGGTAAGCTATAGGGAGAGACGGGTCATATACAATATGTACAACAACCAAGAGGGAATAATATGAGTGGACGATCAAGAAGCCTTTCGCCCCTATTCTTCAATCTGTACATCGAGGAAGCAGTGATGGAAATAAAAGAAAGGTTCAGGAGTGGAATTAAAATACAAGGTGAAAGGATATCAATGATACGATTCGCTGACGACGTTGCTATCCTGGGTGAAAGTGAAAAAGAATTAAATGATCTGTTGAACGGAATGAACAGTCTAATGAGTACACAGTATGGTTAGAGAGTAAATCGGAGAAAGACGAAGGCAATGAGAAGTAGTAGAAATGAGAACAGCGAGAAACTTATCATCAGGATTGATGGTCACGAAGTCAATGAAGTTAAGGAATTCTGCTACCTAGGCAGTAAAATAACCAATGACGGACGGAGCAAGGAGGGCATCAAAAGCAGACTCGCTATGGCAAAAAAGGCATTTCTGGCCAAGAGAAGTCTACTAATATCAAATACCGGCCTTAATTTGAGGAAGAAATTTCTGAGGATGTACGTCTGGAGTACAGCATTGTATGGTAGTGAAACATGGACTGTGGGAAAACCGTAACAGAAGAGAATCGAAGCATTTGAGATGTGGTGCTATAGACGAATGTTGAAAATACAAGATGACTTGGACAGGATATATGATTGGTGTAAAGAATGGTAGCTAACTCTAAATATAAATAAATGTAAATTAATGTAGATGAATAGGGAAAAAATCCCGTAATCTTCGAATACTCCATTAGTAGTGTAGCGCTTGACACAGGCACGTCGCTTAAATATTTGGGCGTAACATTGCAGAGCGATGTGAAGTCGGACAAGCATGTAATGGCAGTTGTGGGGAAGGCGGACAGTTGTATTCGGTTCGTTGGTAGAATTTTCGGAAGATGTGGTTCATCTGTGGAGGAGACCGCTTATGAAACACTAATACGACCTATTCTTGAATACTGCTCGAGAGTTTGGGATCCCTATCAGGTCGGATTGAGGCAGGACATAGAAGCAATTCAGAGGCGGGCTGCTAGATTTGTTACTGGTAGGTTTGATCATCACGCGAGTGTTACGGAAATGCTTCAGAAACTCGTGTGGGAGTCTCTGGAGGAAAGGAGGCGTTCGTTTCGTGAATCGCTACTGAGGAAATTTAGAGAACCAGCATTTGAGGCTGACTGCAGTACAATTTTACTGCCGCCAACTTATATTTCGCAGAAAGACCACAAAGATAAGAGAGATTAGGGCTCGTACAGAGGCATATAGGCAGTCATTTTTCCCTCTTTCTGTTTGGGAGTGGAACAGGGAGAGAAGATGCTAGTTGTGGTACGAGGTACCCTCCGCCACGCACCATATGGTGGATTGCGGACTATGTAGGTAGATGTAGAGTAAAAATGTAATAAACCGAACCAAATAAGTAAATCGTATATAAATCAATACTAGAGAACGTAGTTATGTATGAAGTGGAGACTTGGACTACAAATCTGAAACGCCTAAAAAAACATGTAAGCGGTAGAAATGGAATTCTGGAGAAGATCAGCAAGAATTTCTAGGAAACAGAAATTAAGAAACGACGTAATATGGCCGTACGCCCCATAACGGAATAAAAATGATGTTAAATAACTTCGCAAATACATCAAAATTGACGTCGTTACGAAATATAATCTCAGAAAAATAACAAAGACTCTGTCATCAATTAATATGACTTGCGAGTGTAGTTGCAATCTCTGTTTTCTTGCAAGAAAGATCTCTCTCGCTTCCCTTTTGTTTCTTCGTATTGTGACGAGGCAGGAAAACGTGTAAGTTTCATGTAATATTTAGCCTAAATATAATCAAATATTACTTAAAAGGGTTGTTGTGTATCTGGACCAGCTCCTATATTCATGAAGTGATAAAATTAATTTCTTTATGCAGATTTTATAGGGGAACATTGGTGCAGAGGTGAGCACCATTGTTCTAAATGATAACGGCCCAGAGTCGTAATAAATATCTTAGTATTCGCTAATTTTGACAAGTAAAAATAAATGTAAATGTAGGAGATTTCTCTTGATTAGCGGTTCTTCCCTTAAAACAGTAAAATCAATCTGTATTTTCAGTATTGAACCATATTTGAGTAAACTGAGTTCAGTAATTTTTTTCGATTCCCTCTTAACGAAATCGTGAGAATCGAAACACCTGGATGGACATCCTGAGGAGATAACTAGTGTTAATTTGACTTGTCTTCTGTTAGTGTATGCCTGTAACCATGTGTTTTTAACTAATGCAAGGTACAGTGACGTTTTATTGAGAGTTTAATATATACAGTTTGCCAGCAGGCCATCACTTTTAGATATTTACTACGTTTGTAACGCCGAGATTGTGTAAGAGATTGCTCGATATACAGGTGTCTGTAATTAAATTTCCAGTTTTAAAACGCTTTAGAAACAGAAACACTGCTCAGAACGACGTCAGATTTGGACAGTAAATCATCGATGCTGGGGGAAATGTTATGAATCAGAAAGAAAAAAAAATTAACGTGAAAATTTTACCAATAGAAGCTGCTGCAAGCGACTTAACGTAAACGGGTTTGGTTACAAATGACAGCTGATTCGCAATGCAATGGCTATGGTTTTAGTTGCACTTTACACCATTCTTACTGTTCAATACGCATGACGGCACAGGTTTGGCAGTTAACGATTGTGGCACTCGTGGTTGGATGAGCGCACCCACCAAGGCAGCGTCGTATACCGTCGGATCGAAAAAGTCGGTTTTAAATTGTCCTGAGGCTAAAGACCCACACAGCAAAATGACATCAGTTTTTTTACTGTCATGGCGCCAAAAATTGCATAAAGTGCAAAATAACATCGCTTTATAACTGTCATGAGACGGGCTCAAGGCATGTCCACCGTTTTGTGCTAACAGCATGTTACACAAGAGATCGGAGTATCTCGGGGGATCACGTTCAGAATGCGCTGCGCAGTGCGTGCCTTCACTTCAGCTGCGTTCGTAACTGGAGCACTGAACACAACATCTTTCAGATAATCTCACAGCCAGAAGTCACATGGGATAGAATCAGGTGATATGGAAGGCCAGACTGTGGGGAAATGTTGGCTGATAATTGTAGTGTTTCCGAAATGCCTCTGCAGCAGCCGCTTCAATGGCTGTGCTACTTGCCGAGGAGCGTGATCTTCCATAAAAATGATGCTATCCACGCTGTTGAAGGTCTGGAAAGACGTTGGTGTGCCACAGACCGTCATAGTGTTTACCAGTGATGGTGCAGGTAACACAACCCGTAGGATACATCATACGAAAAACGATGCCATCAATGAAGTAGTACCGGTTGATAAGCGTGCAGGTTTAACGTTGCCCATATTCTTCGTTGGAGATGGAAATGAGCTTCGTCCGTTCACAGAATTTTCCATGGCCATTCATTGTGCACGTCCATGCGAGCAAAAAATTGCAGTGCGAACGTTTGTCTTGCTGGCAGGTCAGCATGAAGCAATCCCCGAACTTGGGTAATTTTGTATGGCTAGTAGTGCACGATGTTTCGTAGGATTTTATGCACCGTGCTCGAAGGCATGTCCCACGTTCGGGCAATTCCCCTGATACATTGCTGTGGCCACATCTTCGGGGTCGGATCAAGTGCTTTCCTACCTCTGTCACACTGCTCTTCGAAAGAAACTCTTTCATAATTTTGTAATCATTTTCTCCAGACAGTTAGCCGATATCGGATCAGATTTTTGTTCATCCCTTTGAGTGTCCAGAGCTTCTGTAGGGCTACTGACGCACAGCCCCCGGTCTTGTATAACAGCTTTACCGGCAGCGCGCGATCCCTCATGATGGGCGTCTCTGACGAGAACTGAGGAGCAGCCGTGTGCCACGCGTCTCTTGATGTGCATATTCTGACTTTTACAGCGCCATCTGTTGGTCAGATTTTCGTTACATTGTTTTGCTCCATGACGATTTCCGCTACTGAAATGTGACGTCATTCTGAGAAGTGTTTCTCTTTCTACAGCGTTTTGGAACTGGAACTTTAATCATGAACGCCCTATCTGCAAAGTTATTTATCTCAGCTTGAATTCTCTGAACATTAATGCGCCAGTTGCGCGAAGGTGGTGTGAAGACTTCATTGTGTGCCAAGTCAATTGATTTACAGGTCTGTTTTCTGAGAGTTTTCTGCCGGTAGTTTGTTTCTAAAGAAATTGCTAACTACTCGTAGATGTCTTTCGTGACTCCTAAGGAGAAAGTACCACTCCTTGCGAAGTTGCTGTTACTGTAACTTTAAATATTTGTCGTTGTTTACTCTGAAATTGGTCATAACCATTCAGTCTTGTTATCACTTTGGTCAACGATTGTGCTTTAGAGATCTATATGCCTGCTTTTCTCTAATGTGCCTGAAAGATTACAGCAAAATACTTGCACTAGTATTTGTAAGACGAAAGATCTGTTTTCTTATTGCGGAATCTATCTGGAGATCATTCTGTGTTACAGTCGGATTAGCACTTGCATCCTACGATCATTTGTTGGAGATACGCCAATCTCTGTCTTATCCTACAGATTTTACCCTCAAATACCGCAGAAGTTATTCCTTGATGTCATAATAGATACCCTATCATCCTATCCTTCCTTATTTTCAATGTTTGCCTCGTGTTCATCTATTCGTAAATGTTTTAGAGAACTACCTAATTTTATATTTTATCGGTTCGCCCAGTTTTCAACGTCGTTCTATAGTACCGTATCTCATTGCTCTTCCATTATCTTCTTTCCTGGTTTTCCGACAGTTCAGGATTCACTTGCATAAAATGCTTTACTCCAAATCCACATTCTCGGAAATTTATTCCTCGAACTGAGGCCACTCTTTGATATTAGTAGACATTTCTCGGGCGGGAACTCACGCCTTGCCTGGGCCAGTCTACTTTTTACGTTGTACTTTTTTCATCGGTCATGAGTTATTTTGCTTCTGAGGTAACAGAATTCCCTGATTCCTTGTGCTTGGAAATCTCCATTTTTTAAGTGAACTGTCAGTAAATCTCATTACGTATGGTGAAGATCGCCTAGAAGGCGACGTGTCGCTTCTGCATACCCAGAGAATAATTGAGTATAACATATTTGCCTGTTTTGTTCGGACATCACAGAACGACACACTGAGACATGGACGATCAGTATTGGAACGTCCGTTGCTTTCCCTTCAAAATTTGGTGTACCCTATCGAATTGCGTTTCTCCGCCACCGTGCTTGAGGCGTAGAAGCGAACCAATCGATAGGACACTGCTACAAGCCAGGACAAAGCTATTTGTTAAGGGGCGTTTTGTACACCAAGAATGTGAAATATCTGCAGCGTTATTTTATCTTTAAAAATTCGCGGTATTGTCGTCTGTCACTTTGACAAACAGCATCGAGTCATCCCCTCCATAAAGTTGTTTCCAAATTGGAAAGTTATGAACGGTGGTGTTCGTTTCATGGACATTCGCCGTCCACCGTGAGGATTTCTCTCTCTTCTCCCAGCCACTGTCTGGCGCTGTTGTGTGCAAGGTTTGCTGATTTGGGTAGGTATAAGCGTGGTAGCATGAATCATATTCTGAGCAGCCAGCTCGTTATTGGCTTACTGCGACACAGCCTATGTTGCTTAATTTGGCTATTATTTGTGCCACGTTGTTGCATCGTTAACTTCTATTTCGTGAGCCATCCTGATGAGCAAATCTTGTTATGATTTCTCCATGCAGTCTTCCGTACTTCTTGGTACCATTTGAACGTGTAGCATCATTTTTTAATCTGATTTCAACTTTAGAGAACTATGTTCTCTTATAAGTTTTATTGTGACTTCTGTCATTCATTAGAGCAAATAAATGTCTGTTAATCTTCCAATTAGTGTTGACTTAGATTCCAAGAGCCCTTCAATTGTCCCACAAATTTTCCACATGCGACCCACTAATATGAAATATAATCTGGTGCAGGGCTAAGCTTGTTGTTCTCACCGTCATGGCGTTATCGTTATGCAGAGTGCCCAAACTCAACTAGCAGATGTATCAAGAATATCGGAGAAAGCAATGGGCATTGCACTGGCTCCTGTCATTAAAGATCTGTTATATAACGAGCACTGCCCTTACTTTCATCGACTCTGTTCCAAAACTGAAAAGCATAAGTACACTCCTGGAAATGGAAAAAAGAACACATTGACACCGGTGTGTCAGACCCACCATACTTGCTCCGGACACTGCGAGAGGGCTGTACAAGCAATGATCACACGCACGGCACAGCGGACACACCAGGAACCGCGGTGATGGCCGTCGAATGGCGCTAGCTGCGCAGCATTTGTGCACCGCCGCCGTCAGTGTCAGCCAGTTTGCCGTGGCATACGGAGCTCCATCGCAAACACTGGTAGCATGCCGCGACAGCGTGGACGTGAACCGTATGTGCAGTTGACGGACTTTGAGCGAGGGCGTATAGTGGGCATGCGGGAGGCCGGGTGGACGTACCGCCAAATTGCTCAACATGTGGGGCGTGAGGTCTCCACAAAACATCGATGTTGTCGCCAGTGGTCGGCGGAAGGTGCACGTGCCCGTCGACCTGGGACCGGACCGCAGCGACGCACGGATGCACGCCAAGACCGTAGGATCCTACGCAGTGCCGTAGGGGACCGCACCGCCACTTCCCAGCAAATTAGGGACGCTGTTGCTCCTGGGGTATCGGCGAGGACCATTCGCAACCGTCTCCATGAAGCTGGGCTACGGTCCCGCACACCGTTAGGCCGTCTTCCGCTCACGCCCCAACATCGTGCAGCCCGCCTCCAGTGGTGTCGCGACAGGCGTGAATGGAGGGACGAATGGAGACGTGTCGTCTTCAGCGATGAGAGTCGCTTCTGCCTTGGTGCCAATGATGGTCGTATGCGTGTTTGGCGCCGTGCAGATGAGCGCCACAATCAGGACTGCATACGACCGAGGCACACAGGGCCAACACCCGGCATCATGGTGTGGGGAGCGATCTCCTACACTGGCCGTACACCACTGGTGATCGTCGAGGGGACACTGAATAGTGCACGGTACATCCAAACCGTCATGGAACCCATCGTTCTACCATTCCTAGACCGGCAAGGGAACTTGGTGTTCCAACAGGACAATGCACGTCCGCATGTATCCCGTGCCACCCAACGTGCTCTAGAAGGTGTAAGTCAACTACCCTGGCCAGCAAGATCTCCGGATCTGTCCCCCATTGAGCATGTTTGGGACTGGATGAAGCGTCGTCTCACGCGGTCTGCACGTCCAGCACGAACGCTGGTCCAACTGAGGCGCCAGGTGGAAATGGCATGGCAAGCCGTTCCACAGGACTACATCCAGCATCTCTACGATCGTCTCCATGGGAGAATAGCAGCCTGCATTGCTGCGAAAGGTGGATATACGCTGTACTAGTGCCGACATTGTGCATGCTCTGTTGCCTGTGTCTATGTGCCTGTGGTTCTGTCAGTGTGATCATGTGATGTATCTGACGCCAGGAATGTGTCAATAAAGTTTCCCCTTCCTGGGACAATGAATTCACGGTGTTCTTATTTCAATTTCCAGGAGTGTATATTGCTAATCTCATTTCGGCTACTTATCATTAGTCTGACCTTTCTTACTTTTCTTCTCAGTCCGTAATCTGTACTCATTAGACTGTTCACTACGGTCAAGAGTTCCTGTATACGGTCTACACTTTTAGTGTCAACAGAACATCATTATATCATTAGCGAATCTCAACACTGGTTTTCCTTGACACTGAATTTTAATCCCAGCCTTAAATCTTTCTGTTATTTCCGTAGTTGCATATTTGACGTATTTATTGAAAGTAGGGGAGAAAGAAGTGAGTCCCTGTTTTACAGCCGGCCTTTGTGGCCGAGCGGTTCTAGGCGCTTCAGCTCGGAACCGCGCTGCTGCTACGGTCGCAGGTTCAAATCCTGCCTCGGGCATGGGTGTAATGAACGTGTGCGTGCAACGCTGCCAACATTTCTGTTGAACTCTTGTAATACGAGATTGTCCACAGTATATTCTTCATGAAATCGTGTAAGAAAGGGAAACTCTTCGTCATTAACAAATTAAAAAAAAACGTATTGGTTCATGGTCTCAGTAAGTTGAATGAGAGGGCACAGATCTGATTCGAAAAACATCTCAAAAATTAAAGAGAACCACTTTTGTCCTGAATTACACCCCATGCACACTGCGGCTATACGCCATATTAAGCTGCGGTTCAGTCAGTGGCTTGCTTCGTTTAAAAAGAGGGATTATCGCAACTAGATACAGCGCACTACACTTCACTAGCGAGCTACTCTCCAGTTTTACGTTGTTTGGCCCACTGAGGACCTACTTTTTCAAGTGTCCCCGTGAGTAGTAGCGCTTTCCGAACGAAACCGATCGCCATTTAAAAGGCGTGTCACATTTCCCTAATCCCTACCGGTTTATGAACATCACTTTTACGTCGTGTTACATGGCTACGGTTGCTATAGCATTATTTGCGACACATTTTGCAGATCAACATCGACAAATCGAGCAGCTTCATTCACGATGTTGAAGTGGGCACGTCCGACGGCGATAGCTAATCTTTCTTCCAACATTTGTCACGTGTCTAACCACCCAGATTACTGTGATGATTCCTTCAACTTCTCGGCAGATACAAATTCATTACCATTACTTACGTAAGCAGTGTAGGGTCACATTATCTTCCGGAATCCGTTCTCCTACGCCAGCGCTCCAGATCTACCACTGTGCTCTTTTAATGGTGTGATTAGTATTTTTCCGATGATATTACCTCGAGTCTGACGTCGATCAATATTCACATCATGTCTATGTCAAGAAACAAGAGAATGCTTAGTGATCAGCAGTGAAATCTCAGCAAACGATTTACCTCCGTAATGGAGCAATAGAAAGGAGAGTGAGACTTCTTAAGATAAAAACTAGAAACAATACAGTAAACGAAGATGTGAATGAATTCTTTGTAAGACTCAAGACTACACAGGATGGCCGAAGAAAGGAAAATATCGGGAGTAGATTGACGCTGGCGATGAAAGGTCTCTCCAGTCAAAGAGCACTACTGATATGAACGTCGTAGGGAACTGAGGAGGAATTTTTGAGTCTGGGGCACAACATTCAACAAGAGTGAAACTTTCATCGTTGGAAAACCAAAGAAAAATGTACAGAAAACAATTTAAATGTAATGCTACGCAATAATGTTAACGAATTAAGTGAACAGTTAAAGCAAAAAATGATGAAGTGGTAGAAAGAATAAGCTTAGTAAGACCTTTAACAGAAAATGTGATAAGAATAATTATCTTGGTGCTGAAATGAGCCGAAGACGGTTTATAGCAGCAGAAAAAGCCTAGAAATGAAATGTGCGTAGGGTATTTTTCGATGGGAGACTCCATCTTGGATGTCCGTCTACAAGGCTCAAGGTTTTTTCGTTTGAAGCCAGTTCGGCGAATTGCGCGTCGATGATGAAAATGATAATGACAACACACACACACAGTCCCAACCAGAGAAGATCCTCGACCCAGACTGGAACTGAACCGAGGAGGCCGTGATCGAGTGTCAGTAGTGCCAACCGCAAAATTACGAGCTACTGACAAAGACTAGAATACTCAACAGAGATTACAGAGGATGTTGGGTGTAACTGTTGCGTAGAAATGAAGAGATTAAAACTATGCAGTATGATTTAGCTGCCCCTACCCATGGATTTTGTGCCACCAGCAACACCTTCAAATAGCATGCGCAAGAGTTTCGCAGTCTCTCGCTCGCTACGCACAAACTATTAACCCAACAAAAGGAATGAACATGACACTTTTGTAGGAAATTCAACATAAATTTAGTTTTCAAATTATTCAAGTAAAAAGTACAAAATTAACATTCAAACGAGTTCTTCTAAATGACTTTAAGACCGTGGCCTCCAGCGAAAACGTATCGCAGTACAAAATTTAACTAAATTAAATTTCCTACTGAAAGAGCCTGTGCAGGTTTTGTGTAGGACTAACAGTTTTCATGTAGCGAGCGAGAGAAATCTCGTCCGCGGTATTTGAAGACACTATTAGGAGGAGCGGCTGAATCACCCTGAAGAGGAGTGGATATCATGAACAAGAAGATAGACTTGTGAATTGGAAGAAATGTTTATTTATTAACTTACTCAGACATAATGGGTTATTTAATATCACCATAAAGGCCGTGTAGAAAGACGACGACCAATACTTTAGCTAATAATTTACTTTCCTATGTTTTTGCGAGAAGCGTGTTAGGAGATAGATGTCACCCTCTCAGGACATAGTTTTAACCTATTTTCTTCTTGATCGTTCCTATGCAACTGAACCCTTAATTTTCAGCTATGTGTCACATCTGTTGGAGGCTTGCTCGTTTAGAATACATATAAGGAAAAATGTAAGCATATCCTATACACACAATATTCCCCTAATGACGGGAGCTGTGGTACGCTATACACAAAACATGTTTGCGGCACATCGGTGCCGGTTTATCGGTGTCTGGGGTGCGCGCCATTGGCGTACAAATGCGTGCATCGCGAACGGGAGGGGCTGTTGGCTTTTGGAGGGGCAATAATGAGTGCCAGCAAACAGCCCTGACGAAAAGACTGGGTCCCGGGAGATAAATGCCGCAATGAATGCGCGGCGGCCGCAATAGCGAATGTAAACAGCCGTTTTACAGCGGCGCCGCGGAAAAATACAGCCGCACGCAGATGGCGTTAAGGAGACCAGGCGCAGCCACAAATTCGCCGCCACTGGTCGCTATAAAACGCCCGTCCCGGGCCCTGTGGCACGCAGCTCTCGCTCGGTGCAAACTGCTGCCTCCCCTGCTCACTGCAGTGGTTAAGGCCCCTCACCAGTCTCTCTTACGTTCTCGTTTACAAATTTTTTCTAACAAAGAGTAACTGTTTACATTCGCTATTGCGGCCGCCGCGCATTCATTGCGGCATTTATCTCCCGGGACCCAGTCTTTTCGTCAGCGCAATAAAATAAACCGCACTCAACTTATAATTAACTGTATTCATTGTTTTTAAATTTTTTTGTTTCAATATTTTCTTTAACAAATTGTAATATTTTGCGCAATAATACAAAACTGACTGAGTTTATGTAGAGTGATTTTTTTTATAGTTTGCAAACCCTAGGGATTGAGCGAGGGGAGGATACGGAACACGGCGGAGGTTCCAGTCCTCCCTCGGGCTTGGGGATGTGTGCTTGTCCTTAGGATAATTTAGATGAAGTAGTGTGTAAGCTTAGGGACTGATGACCTTAGCAGTCAAGTCCCATAAGATTTCACACATATTTTTTTGATATGGAACAAAATAGGTCTAACGAACTTGTGCCCGGAAGTGCATCGTTTCCATGCTAGAGACCATTTATTCAATCATACTTTGTTATAGACACAATATGCATGGTTTCCCGCTAGAGTGTAGTACTGTTCCTCGTACGTCATGCCTTAGCGCCTTCTCCTGCCGTAGTAATTGGTACTGTTGTAAATTTCCTTTAATTTACATCTATGGTCACAAACGTTTTGTTCACAGATTACCGGTTTCGGTCTATAATGAGCATCTTCAGACTGTGCTGACTTTGCATTTAACATTTGGCGATGCCACTACGGCTACAGTACAGTAGGACACTGTTTTTATAAAACATAGATCTGAAGACGGTCATTATAGACCCAAACCGGTAATTTGTGAACAAAAAGTTTGTGACCATAGACATAAATTAAAGGAAATTTATTCTGTATACGGGTAACTGTTTTATTCGCGACATTGTCGCAGCTTGTGATACTGTTGTGTCCGATTCACTTCTCTTGCTGACTCACCTTGTAGTGGATGTGATACAGCGTTGTACACAAAGCCTCCATATTCGAATCGAGAGCTTGCCGATGTGGTGTTTGCTTACGGAAAGGCAAAATGGCAACGGGCGGCGGGCAGCAAAGTTGTATCAGGAGACCTAACCCCGCCGACAACAACCACAGCATTCATTGTTTGCAACAGTGTTTCGTCAGTTGTCTGAGAAATGGTTCAAATGGCTCTAAGAACTATGGGACTTAACATCTGAGGTCATTAGTCGCCTAGACTTAGAACTACTTAAACCTAACTAACCTAAAGACAGCACATACATCCATGCCCGAGGCAGGATTCGAACCTGCGACCGCAGCAGCAGCGCGGTTCCGGACTGAAGCGCCTAGAACCGCTCGGTCACAGGAGCCGGCATTTGTATGAGGCAGGGTTGGAAAATTTCCTCATGTCAGCACGTTGTAGGTGTTGCCACTGGCGCCAACCTTATGTAAATGCTCTGAAAAGCTAATCACTTGCATATCACAGCATCATCTTCCTGTCGGTTAAATTTAGCGTCTGTAGCACGTCATCTTCGTGGTGTAGCAATTTTAATGTCCAATAGTGTAGTTACCATGTCCGTCAAAGCGCCTCCATCAACCACACGCCTTCTTGGCACGGCACGCTGTCTTTCTAAAGTCGCAACAAACGCAAACTAACCGTATAGTCTCACGATTAGCGATAACTGCTATCAAAGTCATGGTCCCGCTTTTAATTCTTAATGACACTTTGTAAAATTTTTTGTTTTTATTGCGTAGAAGGCCAACTGAAAACACGCTTCAAGACAAGGCATCAAAATAGACGCGCATGTTACCGAAGTAACGTCACGTCGAATGGCATGTATCTGGCGGGATGTTTATTTATCAGCAGCAAAGCCATCAGCGGTTATTTTTCCAGGTTAGAGAGCGAGACGCTTGACGTTTTATAACCGTGGGTCTTATTCTTTCGGCCAGCTCTATAGAGTTTGAGTATAGATGGTAGGGCAGCAATAGGAAGGGCCCAATTTCCTTGAGCATTTTGGCACTGGAATAATGCTTTGTGTTCCTTAATTAATGCCACAAGTTCACCTGTCTTTGTCTCTACATATTTTTAATTTTTTCTGTCCATTTCCATACGACAGTTCGAAGTTTTTCTGTCACAGTCGGAGAGGATAAGTTAACACGGAACGACTCTTTGCGTGCTGAACAATGAAACACTGGTTGGTAATGTTCAACAAAATTCAGTGCTCACTGTTCACTTTGCAACATATGAATCCACAGTTCGTCTAAATAAACGTGCTCCTTCACTTCTGACTTTTTTCTTAGTGAAAATTCACAAGTATGCCCTTTCGCCCGCAAATAATTTTTCATCCAGGCATCTTTTAACAATCAAACACCATATATGGAGCAGTTTTACTCACTATTTCTTTGCTAGCCGGGAATCTAGTTCTATGCGAAAACAGCTGTGAATTTTTTGCGAAGATGCTGTTCCCTTGTACTATTCCTACTACGACAGTGTTGCTAGTAACACATTTTTCTATATCGTTAATAGAATTTAGGGTGCATTTTACTTGTTTTGCTTTGGGCCAGATACCTGAGTTCTGCTTCAGTCGGCATCGCGTCCTCGTCCCGTAATTTGCTGACCATGGACTTACTTTTTATTGTGAACGTTTGCTTCCGTCTTGCACCGCAGTTCCCTGTTGGCACTACCACACGTTTCTCTTTATCACTGTCAGTAAAGTAACGACTGGGAGGTACGATTGTGTACTAATTTCCATTGGAACGTGACTGCACTTGGTCACGTGAGCAAATTAGTCCCCACTGTGGCTGGGTAACCAATTCGCCTTCCCGAGTAATACTTACAGCTGGAAGTCGGAGTATGAGTAACGCCTTGATTATGTTTATGTTTGGATACACCGGAAGTAACCCTGTAAGAATGAAGGCAGGTAGTCATGCCACTGGCAGTTTAAAGCTGCAATCTTAAATGTTCTTCTGAACAGCAGTGCAGCACTCCACTGACATGTGGTTTAGTTTCTTGTGCTAAAATTTATTTTGTGTGATTTGATGTAAAGTCATAAGAAATTATATTTTCCAGAGACCTTATAGGTCTTAAATTTATCTGTGATAATTTAATACGGGCTGAAGAAACGAATTAAAATTTGTGCCAAGGCTGCCGTTGTTAGCGCATCTACCTAGGGAGCAGGAGACTCCGGTTTGAATTCCGGCCTTCGTACACATTTTAATTCATTGTTTCAGACTGTATTCATCATCATAGATAAAGCTGACAATATGTCTCTGGAACAAGTAATATTATGTGATTAATGTGTAGCCTATGCTTGAGGTAGACGTAGGAGTATCCCCCTTTCGTTCAATGCTAAGGTGCTATTCCAGTGTTGGAGAGCCTGTGCTATACTGACACGAGTTAAGGAGAGGAACATCAAGATGGGCGTGAATTGGAGTTTTGTGTTAGGGAGGGAGACGTACTAGGTTAATCCTTGCAACTGTGTTAACCACAGAGCCACGGTGGCATAGTTATCATTCCGTATGCCTAATGAACAAGAGCCCCAGATTCGAATCCCAGATTTCATAAAAATTTTAGTTCATTGCTTCAGCCTATATTCATTATAACTGATGTAAGATCGTTTCACCCATACGTGAACATGGTGACAGAAAAGTCTAAAGCGAAGTATCTCTGCACCGGTGATGCGAAATCACATTCACTGTGAATCATAATTAAAAAACTCCGAGAAACAACTAATTTACATCTACAATTAAATAAATTTTCAAGAGGAACAACAACAGCAGTTTACAGTTAACGAAGGTGCCATGACTGAACAGAATATATAAAAGATTTTGAAATGTTCGTACAATGAATGATTCTGTTGTGGGTTGGCAGGAGAGCCAACACCGGGATACAAGAGGAAGCCGAAAGGCACGTGCTTTAGCTCACGCAGGCTGGGGTGAGGTCTGGAACAGGACAAGGAAATTAGAATTTAGAAAAAACGGACGTAGCTGGGGGAATACTTAACTTTAATCCATAAATGGTGAACATCGCTCTTGAAGGTACATTATTCACAGTATCAACAGTAACTGGTAATGGCGCCTTGCTAGGTCGTAGCAAATGACGTAGCTGAAGGCTATGCTAACTATCGTCTCGGCAAATGAGAGCGTATTTTGTCAGTGAACCATCGCTAGCAAAGTCGGTTGTACAACTAGGGCGAGTGCTAGGAATTCTCTCTAGACCTGCCGTGTGGCGGCGCTCGGTCTGCAATCACTGGTAGTGGCGACACGCGGGTCCGACGTATACTAACGGACCGCGGCCGATTTAAAGGCTGCCACCTGGCAAGTGTGGTGTCTGGCTGTGACACCACAGATTCCACGACCGCATTTTGCAGCGGTTGGTGAGCTTACTGCTTGTATGCTCGTGGTCCTCGAAAATTGTCCGTTCCGAACGTTTCGTCCAGAGCTGCTCTGAACATCTACAAAGGCGATTCTGTTTCCGCTGAGTACCGGCCACTCTGCAGACGTCCAGCGCAGCTCTGAAGAAACGGTATGGGTGGAAAAGCGTCGTGAACCACGAGAATACAGTACAGGATATGCAAATGTTAGCTGCTGGGACGATATTTGAACAAATTACACTTTAAATTTCAGAATAAGATTCAGCTGTTACTTGCGCAGATATTTTTATTTCGCTTTACCGCTTCCTGTGAGTTAATCTGTCATCATCAGAAGCCAATCAAGTTAGGGATATAAATCATTAGACCTTGTATACATTTACCGTGTATAAAGTGTAAGAAGTCTATTACAAAAACTCCCTTAGTACTGTTCTAGCATATCTCAGTACCTTCTCCACAGAAGCATAATACCAAAAATAAATGTACGACCAAGGTCTTTATAATAGCCCTAATTTTGTAGGCTTCTGAAGAAGACATGTTAACCTGTTCAAACCAGTACAGCTAAATAAAATATCTGTGCAACTGACGAATCATATACATTCTGAAATATGCATTATAGTTGCTAAGAAGATAACAGCTACAAATAAAATCACAAATATAGATACCACACCAGTGACGTGAACAGCTCTTGGCAAGATGTTATGTAAAATACATCGGACACCCGCTGACGAATACCCAACTTCTAACACGGTAGGTACCCTGGCACAAACGTTTACTTGCGGAGAAAACTTAAAGAATCAATTTTTGACACAAATTAAGTTAGCGATAACGTAAAAAATAAATAAATTAATCATTTTGATACAGTATACGCAAAAAAATGGAGAAATATCTCCTCCTACCATAGAAAAAATGCACTGAAATGGGTACACTAAAACATATAAGGAACTTTTCAGAATAATTAGAAAACGCAAAGAAATACTCACTGAATGCTTTACGATGTTCATAGAAGTGGAACTCAAAACAATGATGTGTTGGTTAAAACACAGCATCAAATTAAGAAAATCTATCTTGACGTTATTTGTTATGGGGTTTGAAAGGAGAGAGGGAAAACAAACAATCCGCATAACAAGTAGAAGATTTAATACAAAAAATTTCTGAGCGAAGATGCACTAGCAAAAGCATTAGAATTTTCACAATTGTTTGTAATTTGAATTTGTTTGGATTTCCATGTTGTTAGTATGCAAAATATTACAGTTTTTTTTTTTTTTTTTTTTTTAGAGAAAATACGCTTCTGTTTTGAAACAGTGAAACACCAAGACATGTGATCGCAACGGAATTTATTTCACTCGATGCCGATTGAAGCAGAACTCAGGTATCTGGCCCAAAGCAAAATAAGTAAAATGCACCCTAAATTCTATTAACGATATAGAAAAATGTGTTACTAGCAACACTGTCGTAGTATGAATAGTACAAGGGAACAGCATCTTCGCAAAAACTTCACAGCTGTTTTCGCATAGAAATAGATTCCCGGCTAGCAAAGAAATAGTGAGTAAAACTGTTCCATATTTGGTGTTTGATTTTTAAAAGGTGCCTGAATGAAAAATTATTTGCGGACGAAAGGGCATACTTGTGAATTTTCACTAAAAAAAGTCAGAAGTGAAGGAGCACGTTTATTTAGACGAACTGTGGATTCATATGTTGCAAAGTGAACAGTGAGCACTGAATTTTGTTGAACATTACCAACCAGTGTTTCATTGTTCAGCACGCAAAGAGTCGTTCCGTGTTAACTTATCCTCTACGACTGTGACAGAAAAACTTCGAACTGTCGTATGGAAATGGACAGAAAAAATTAAAAATATGTAGAGACAAAGACAGGCGAACTTGTGCCATTAATTAAGGAGCACAAAGCATTATTCCAGTGCCAAAATGCTCAAGGAAATTGGTCCCTTCCTATTGCTGCCCTACCATCTATACTCAAACTCTATAGAGCTGGCCGAAAGAATAAGACCCACGGTTATAAAACGCCAGGCGTCTCGCTCTCTAACCTGGAAAAATAACCGATGATGGCTTTGCTGCTGATAAATAAACATCCCGCCAGATACATGCCATTCGACGTGACGTTACTTCGGTAACATGCGCGTCTATTTTGATGCCTTGTCTTGAAGCGTGTTTTCAGTTGGCCTTCTACGCAATAAAACTAGAAAATATTACAAAGTGTCATCAAGAATTAAAAGCGGGACCATGACTTTGATAGCAGTTATCGCTAATCGCGAGACTATACGGTTAGTTTGCGTTTGTTGCGACTTTAGAAAGACAGCGTGCCGTGTCAAGAAAGCGTGTGGTTGACGGAGGCGCTTTGACGGACATGGTAACTACACTATTGGCCATTAAAATTGCTACACCACGAAGATGACGTGCTACAGACGCTAAATTTAACCGACAGGAAGAAGATGCTGTGATATGCAAGTGATTAGCTTTTCAGAGCATTTACACAAGGTTGGCGCCAGTGGCAACACCTTCAACGTGCTGACATGAGTAAAGTGTCCAACCGATTTCTCATACACAAACAGCAGTTGACCGGCGTTGCCTGGTGAAACGTTGTTGTGATGCCTCGTGCAAGGAGGAGAAATGCGTACCATCAAGTTTCCGAATTTGATAAAGGTCGGATTGTAGCCTATCGCGATTGCGGTTTATCGTATCGTGACATTGCTGCTCGCGTTGGTCAAGATCCAATGAATGTTAGTGGAATATGGAATCGGTGGGTTCAGGATGGTAATACGGAACGCCGTGCTGGATCCCAACAGCCTCGTATCACTAGCAGTCGAGATGACAGGCATCTTTTCCGCATGACTGTAACGGTTCGTGCAGCCACGTCTCGAGCCCTGAGCCAACATATGGGGACGTTTGCAAGACAACAACCATCTGCACGAACAGTTCGACGACGTTTGCAGCAGCATGGACTACCAGCTCGGAGACCATGGCTGCGGTTACCCTAGACGCTGCATCACAGACAGGAGCGCCGGCGATGGTGTACCCAACGACGAACCTGGGTGCACGAATGGCAAAACGTCATTTTTTCAGATGTATGCTGGGTCTGTTTACAGCATCAAGATGGTCGCATCCGTGTTTGGTGACATCGCGGTGAACGCACATTGGAAGCGTGTATTCGTCATCGCCATACTGGCGTATTACCGGCGTGATGGTATGGGGTACCACTGATTTCACGTCTCGGTCACCTCTTGTTCGCATTGACGACACTTTGAACAGTGGACGTAACTCTCCACATGTGTTACAACCCGTGGCTCTACCCTTTATTCAATCCCTGTGAAACCCTAAATTTCAGCAGGATAATGTACGACCGCATGTTGCAGGTCCTGTATGGGCCTTTCTGAACACAGAAAATGTTCCACTGCTGGCCTGTCCAGCACATTCTCCAGATCTCTCACCAATTGAAAACGTCTGGTCAATGGTGGACGTGCAACTGGCTCGTCGAAACACGCCAGTCACTACTCTTGATGAACTGTGATATCGTGTTGAAGCTGCACGGGCAGCTGTACCTGTACACGCCGTCCAAGCTCTGTTTGACTCAATGCCCAGGCGTATCAGGGCCGTTATTACGGCCAGAGGTATTTGTTCTGGGTACTGATTTCTCAGGTTCTATGCACCCGAATTGCGTGAAGATGTAATCACATGTCAGTTCTAGTATGATAAATTTGTTCAATGAATACCCGTTTACCATCTGCTTTTTTTCTTGGTGTAGCAATTTTAATGGCCAGTAGTGTATATGTGTAATAAAATCAGCTGGTGTCTATTCGAGAAAAGAGTCTACATTAGAAACCGCTATTGGAACAAGAGAGGACGTATCAACAGAGACAGCTGTGGAAAATAGCAGCATCGTTGGGGAAGGTAGTCTATCAAATATGTTAGGGAAGTGTCACGAGGTGAAATACGTTGTACGTCTTGTTTTTGTTTTCGATCTAAATGATCACTGCTTTCAGTGGTGCGTACAGAGACATAGTGTTTGGCAACATTCCAATTATAAGAGTAGTGGATCGTACTCTATTTCTACCTCCCCTCCTTGCTTCTCTGGAGTAACCACGACAGTACTATCACATTAGCGCGTAACCAGTTTGCTTTGCTGGATCTGCACATGGAAACGCTCCTACAGTCCATAGAAACATTATTCGGCAACCAGTTACAAGCATCTATGTTGAAAAATGTCGGAAATACTTCCTTTATAAGGTGCTGACTAGACAATGCTCTGGAGAGTGTAGTCAGTTCTTGAGAATGTCTCACCAAGAGGGTCAAATCGTTAGATAAACTGCATTACAAGAAATTCTACTATAGGTACTTTCCCACTGCATTTGTGTGTTATGAATTCTTTCGACTAATCGTAGTTTTCATACAGCCCTGTCAGTTGCAGTGTAATAAGTAATGAATAATCGGCAAATCGAAATGACAATAGCAAAATTAACAATGTAGACATGATTAAGAAAACATAATAAACTAAAAGAAGTAATTGTGACTGCAAGAAAACTGGTGGTAGATCGATCAAGTAAGTCCTTTGCTGTCTTACTGCTGATAAAAAAAAGCCCGGAGTACAACATAGTAGGAAACCAATAGAAAGGTTTTGCAAAACGTGCGGCGGTAAACAGAAACAGTATGGCGCAGGTGGTGTGGACAAATCTGGAGGAAACTCTCATCTATGAGTGGATTTCAAAGGATTGAGGATGATTCTGAAAAAGCAGCCGTAATTGACACACCTTTCCCCTTCTTCGGCTTTCAGTCAGTCATTAGCCTGCTAACAAGGGAACCTCCCCATCGCACCCCACTCAGATTTAGTTATAAATTGGCACAGTGGATAGGCCTTGAAAAACTGAACACAGATCAATCGAGAAAACAGGAAAAAGTTATGTGGAACTATGAAAAAAATAAGCAAAATATACAAACTGAGTAGTCCATGCGCAAGATAACCAACATCAAGGATGGTGTAAGCGTAGGAGCGCCGTGGTCCCGTGGTTAGCGTGAGCTGCTCCGGAACGAGAGGTCCTTGGTTTAAGTCTTCCCTCGAATGAAAAGTTTACTTTTTTTTTGTAATTTATGATCTGTCCGTTCGTTCATTGACGTCTCTGTTCGCTGTAATAAGTTTAGTAAGTTTAGTGCACCGTGGTCCCGTGGTTCAAGTCTTCCCTCGAGCGAAAAAGTTTACTTTTTTTATAATTTATGATCTGTCCGTTCGTTCATTGACGTCTCTGTTCACTGTAATAAGTTTAGTAAGTTTAGTGTCTGCGTTTTGCGACCGCATCGCAAAACCGTGCGATTAGTAGACGAAAGGATGTGCCTCTCCAATGGGAACCGAAAACATTTGATCACAAGGTCATGGTTCAACCGATTCCTCCACAGGAAAACACGTCTGATATATTCTATACGACACTGGTGACGGCATATGCGTCACATGACAGGAATATGTTGTCGACCCACCTTACTTGTGCAATTGGCGAACGGGTAAAAAGATTCTTTACCTTGCCCGATACTACGGCGCAGTTACCTTACATCGGACGGACGGACGCACAGAAAATTTTCTGAAAATAAAAAACTAAGCTTTTCACTTGAAGGAAGACTTGAACCAAGGACTTCTCGTTCCGCAGTAGCTCACGCTAACCACGGGACCAAAGCGCTCCTGGGTGTATACTATCCTTGATGTTGCCCATGTTGCGCATGGACTACTCAGTTTGTATATTTTGCTTACTTTTTTCATAGTTCCACACAACTTCTTCCTGTTTTGTCGATTGATCTGTGTTCAGTTTTTCAAGGCCTATCGACTGTGCCAACTTATAACTAAATCTGAGGGGGGTTGCGATGGGGAGGTTCCCTTGTAAGTATGTAGGAGTTAGGCTTCGTGACAGTTATCATTCAGAGCTTTGATCGATAACGCACGGAGAGAGACTAGACTCATAACCGTATCGTCTTTTGATTAAAAAAAGTGCTGTTTCGTACTTTGATGTATCCCAAATAAGTATAAAATTAAAGATGTGGAGGATTTAAAGAATGGCGACAGTGAATTCGAAAATGGTCGCTCATCTGCCCTTACGCATTCACTCTTACATAAAGATACAAATTAGCGAACGCAAAGTTCCGACAGAAAATAAATCTATAAGGAGATGAGATGCCAGCTAAAACGAAAACGAGGCGTTTCGCATGTCAGGATACCTCCTTCGTTTACAGTTGCAGGCTCTCAGGTTAATGAAATCCTCTCGCCAGCTGTACATAATATCCATAGATCTTCCTTGCACATTTTGTAGGTTTATCAAGAAGAACGATCTTCTCTCTGAAAAACTTAGCTGACAGAAAGATTAGTTCTCAGTGAATGAGACGTAAACATTTGCCTACACTTTTTCAAATAATTTTTCTCATATCAGCAATCTGTCAACGGGACTGAAGGTTTCTTTCACTTCTTCTTGTAGCGTACTGCTCGTTTCATCTTTATAAGTACACTGAACATACGCAACAATATCTTAGTCAGCAATATGCTCTCTTACTGTTCCTTTTAAGGCCCGATCACTTACTCCTGGATGCTGCGGCAGAAATAGGCTTACCGCTAACATATTTCTTTCTGCTGATATGACGTTTGCCGGCCAGGGTGGCCCAGCGGTTCTAGGCGCTACAGTCTGGAACCGTTCAACCATTACGGTCGCAGGTTGGAATCCTGCCACGGGCATGGATGTGTGTGATGTCCTTAGGTTAGTTAGGTTTAACTAGTTCTGAGTTCTACGCGACTGATGACCTCAGAAGTTAGGTCCCATATTGCTCAGAGCCAGTTGAACCATTTGATATGATGTTTCCGTAGAAGGCCTTGTAACAAAAAAAAAAAATGGCTCTGAGCACTATGGGACTCAACTGCTGAGGTCATTAGTCCCCTAGAACTTAGGACTAGTTAAACCTAACTAACCTAAGGACATCACAAACATCCATGCCCGAGGCAGGATTCGAACCTGCGACCGTAGCGGTCTTGCGGTTCCAGACTGCAGCGCCTTTAACCGCACGGCCGCTTCGGCCGGCTGGGCCTTGTAACACATAATCTTTCAGTATCACTTCACTGTAGATTTCATTTGCCTGTTTAGCCTAACAGTGATAACTTCTGAGACAGTTTTGGAGACACATATATTCGCAATGTCGCTGGGATGCATCATTAACTGGTTTAACTTCTCTGCCTCTTTGGCGCTTTTATCAGAAGCATTCGGGTTACGCCGGACTTCATCCTACGGCAGTGTTTATATACATTGTAACTCTTTGACCTACTTGGGCCATCAGCAAATAACGCAGCTTAAGTGAAACTGAAGTGAAATGAATCCCCCAGGAGGCTGTTGCTTCCGACACTACCTTAAAAATAAATGTAGATCTACCCTATAAAGCATATGACAGGTAACAGCAGCGTCCTGCAGATGAGTTATGCCGGCTTCACGCAGGTAAGTTGGGATAAATGCGTAGACAGCCGACGGTAGTAGAGGCAGGGGTCTTCTTTCAGGACGCTGGTTGCGTGGGTATCGTTTTGATTTTCTGACTGCAGGCAAGTCACAGCGACGCCGGAAATGATTCCGATGAAGATTATCCTTTCCCAAACACTATGTTACTGTGTTCTTCCGAGCATATCTGTGGTCTGATATCAGCATACAAGACATTGTTCACACGCTCAGCTTCTTAAGTGCTGAATGCGTACCGGGAAATACAACAAGAAATAGCACGACACCAGGAAATTTCTCTCTCTTACGAATTTTCACCGTTGGAGAATAATTATTATCCAGACTTTCCCTTAAACTTATTAATTACGTTTTTTGATGGAAGATAATGGACGAAGAAATATATAGTCTCTGAGATTCTTGTAGTAAAAGCAGCTACAAAGACATATATCAGTATCGAGACTGCTGATGCTGAGAGCTTTCAGAACTTTCATTCTATAAATCTCGCTTCACAGTCTTCTTGAAACAATGCAGTCCTTAGAGCACTGTGGGGAAGAATTGGCGGTGTAATTAATGATGTAACGAACAAGGGCAGGAGCTCGGTTGGCCTGGGAGTTGGCTTTTATGGCGTTATAAAGCAGTGAGGCAGCTCCCATCGTCGGTCCAAGAGCGTCGCCTCGCCACTGTCGCCTGCTAATTGGTCGATCGGAACTTCAAGCAGCGCCTCTGGTGACGCAACCGCTAACTGGTTTGTGGCCTGAACTCATTGATATAGTCGGTGACAATAACGAAAAAGTAGAAAATGCAGGAGCTGAGAGAGTTGCGAGCAGTCAAGTTGTGCTGTATAAGCGCCTTTTACCGTCAAGTATTACACGACCAAATGCCACATTTGTTTTCCTGTCCTTTCTTCTCAGACTTTCTCGACACTGAACAGGCAGAAAACCGCACCGCAAATGCCTCAGTGAATATTTTGTTTCCTTGACCTCTTCCTTCAACTATGGAATACCGTAACGTTAACATGAACGCGTCTAAGGATGAAAAGGAAATATTGTTACGATAGTGATGGAAGCTGAAGAAATGAATTAAAATTTGTGTTACAGTCGGGACGTGAACCGAGATCTCCTCACTTACTACTAGGTAGAAATGCTAGGCCTTACACCACCGCACCACTATAGCCAGTACTATTGCACAGACCACCCAAGTCGAATTCCCCGTCCGACACAACTCTAATTCACATCCTCAACTTATTTTCTTCTCTTACACTGAAGCGCCAAAAAAAAAAAAGAAAAGAAAAACTGGTATAGGCATGTGTATTCGTATTCAAATACAGAGATGTGTAAACAGACAAACAGACAGAATAAGGCGCTGCGGTCGGCAACACCTACGAGGTGTGGCTAGAAAAAAACCGGACTAGTACTGGTGAAACAATAAAACGAATGCAATAAGGCTGAAAGTCGCGTGGCCTGTCACGTGACTCTCGCTCCGCCTACTGCTCGAGTTTCATCTGCCTCCTGCACTCAGTCTGCCCGTGGCGTCTGTTTTAAGTAGTTGACGTTTTGTCTGTGCGTCGGAAAATGTTGAGTGTACAGAAAGAACACCGTGTTAACATCAAATTTTGTTTCAAACTAGGAAACTCTGCAAGTGAAACGTTTCTAATGTTACAACAAGTGTACGGCGATGATTGTTTATCGCGAACACAAGTGTTTGAGTGGTTTAAACGATTTAAAGATGGCCGCGAAGACACCAGTGATGACACTCGCACTGGGAGACGATTGTCAGCAAAAACTGATGCAAACATTGAAAAAATCGGTAAACTTGTTCGACAAGATCGCCGTTTAACAATCAGAGCAGTGTCTGAGTTAACAGGAGTTGACAAGGAAAGTGTTAGGCAGATTCTTCATGAAAGTTTCAACATGAACAAAGTGTGTTCAAAAATGGCTCCAAAGTGTCTCACAATTGAACAGAAGGAACGCCGAAGAATGATTTGTTCTGACATCCTGGAAAACATTGAAAGTGATCCCACCTTCTTACAAAATGTTATTACTTGCGATGAATCGTGGTTTTTTACTTACGATCCCGAAACTAAACGCCAATCGATGCATTGGAAAACTCCTGGTTCTCTACGACAAAAAAAAAGCACGAATGTCAAAATCGAAATTCAAGGCAATGATGATTGTTTTTTTTGACATCAAAGGGATTGTGCACATTGATTGGGTACCAGAGGGACAAACAGTGAATCAGCATTACTACATTAGCATCCTGGCTACCCTACGTGAGCGAGTACGGAGAAAACGGAACGATTTGTGGAGAAAAAAGTCATGGATCCTTCACCAAGACAATGCCCCAGCTCACAGTGCGTTGTCAGTGAAGACGTTTTTGTAAAACACAACATTCCCATCTTAGATCATCCACCCTACTCACCTGATTTGGCCCCCTGTGACTTTTTTCTTTTCCCTAAAGTCAAGTCAGCTTTGAAAGGAACTAGATTTGAGACTGTTGAAGCAGTAAAAGAAAAAGCGACGGAAGTAATGTATGGACTTACCGAAAATGATCTGCAGCATTGCTATGAACAGTGGAAAATTCGTATGGATCGGTGTAGAGACCGAGGAGGAGAGTACATTGAAGGAGATAACATGAAATTGTAATTAATTGTAAATAAATGTTTTTTCCAGCATCAGTCCGGTTTTTTTGTAGCCGCATTTCGTATGTAAGAGAACAAGTGTCTGGCGTAGTTCTTAGACGGGCTATTACTGCTACAATGGTAAGTTATCAAGATTTACGTGAGTTTTAACGTGTAGTCGGCGCACAAGCAATGGGACACAGCATCTCCATTGTAGCGATGAATGGGGATTTTCCTGTACTACCCTTTCACGAGTGTACCGTGAACATCAAGGATCGGCTAAAACATCAAATCTCCATCGCTGCGGCTGGAGAAAGATGCAGCAAGAACTGAACTAAAGGCGACTGAAGAGAATCGCTTAAGGTGGCAGAAATAATACCCTTCCGCAGATTACAATGCTGCTCCATCAACAAGTATCAACGTGCGAACCATTCAACGAAAAATCATCGACATGGGTTTTCAGAGCCGAAAGCCCTCTCGTGTAACCTTGAAGACTACACGACACATAGCTTTACTCCTCGCCTGGGCCCGTCAACACCGACATTGGATGTTGATGACCGGAAACGAGTTGCCTGGTCGGACGAGTCACGTTTACATTGTATCAAACGGATGGACGTGTACAGGTATGGAGACAACGTCATAAATCCATGGACCCTGCATGTCAGCCGGGGAATGTTCAAGCTGGTGGATTCTCTGTAATGGTGTGGAGAGTGTGCAGTTGCAGTGACATGGGACACCTGATTCTTCTAGATACGACTCTGACAGGTGACACGTACGTAAGCATCATGTCTGATCGTCTGCATCCATTCATGTCCGTTGTGCATTCCGACGGACTTGCGCAACTCCAGCAGGACAACGCGTCACCCCAAACGTCCAGAATTGCTCCTGGAGTACTCTTCTGAGTTAAGCACTTTCTCTGGCCACCGAACTCCCCAGACATGATCATGATTGAGTATATCTGGAATGCTTTGCAACTTGCTGTTCAGAAGACATCTCCACCCCCCTCGTACTCTAACGGATTTATGGACAGCTTGCAAGATTCATGATATTAGTTCCCTCCAGTACTACTTCAGACGTTAGTCGAGTCTATGCCACGTCATGTTGCGGCAGTTCTGCGGGCTCGTGGGGGCCCTGCACGATGTTAGGCAGGTGTACCAGTTTCTTTGACTCTTCAGTATAGATCGTCACAACTGCCGAGGCTCTCTGGCATTGGAATAACACCCCACCTAAGGACTAACGGGGAAATCTTGTACATCAGGTGTAGGTGACCTATACATGCTAAAATTAAGTATCTGTAGATTTTATGACTAAGTTCTCCTCGAGACATTTGCGTCATCTTCACCTGCGGTCTAGGAAGGGGAAACTAAGCTGAAGGTGTGAATTTGAGTTGTGTTGGGGAGGGCATGCAACACTGTTAGTTATAGCACTGCGGCGGTGTGATGGCTAGTACCATATTCTCGCGAATAAGAAAAGAAACCCAAGTTCACGTTCCGGCCATGGTGCAAATTGTAATTCATTTCTTCAGTTTTCATACTATCGTAGATAAAGATGAGACACGTATGTCTTGAGGAAAATTTAAATATAGATAGTACATATGGATTTGGGACATTCATGTAGCGTGCAACATAATTAATAGTGAAAACTCGCATGAGTGAAAGCATACGATAGAAGCAGAAGAGTTTACAGCAAAGAAAGATCCGCCAAATGAACTGTTGGCAAATGTGTGGTTACGAACCGACCCATTCCATTTGTTGTAAACATCATTATGCTCTCTCACTGCGCACATCAAATGGTATCCGAAGTGATGATCTGAACATTGTCGCAAGGTGGAGATCTAATAATAGCACACGTGAAGTGCTGGACGGCTAGGATGTGTACGGTGCACGGTAGTAGCGGTCATTTGGCTGAGCAGTGTCGGGTGTTTTCCCAATGGAACCTTACAACAATGCGGAGTATGCTGCCTTCTGGGAGGTTAGAATAAGTGAAGATGGCACTACTTATTCCGAGCACAGCACTTGGTTGAAACCACAAAGACCATCTTGTTGAAACCGGGAAGTCAGTTTCTCGGTTAAATACTGTGTGACACTTACGTCTTAGCCTTGATACCTGTTATAGGCAGTCACTTCTGAGTACGCATTTTGATGCAGTATCACTGCAATGCAGTATGAATACTCACTCGTCACCAAATGTTAGGGACACACGAATATGGCGGCGGTGGCTTCACTTTTGTGGTGTAAGGGCATCTCCCCTCATTCTAACCTTCTTTGCTGCCACACATTTCATGTATGATAGGGCTGATAACAGTACATAGGGAGTTGTAAGACATTCTAAAAGTCGTGTATTTACACAGAACGACCAGCGTCTCAGACAACTTGGGAACTTCGCATGTGGCACGGCACGAGAAAGATATGGAAGGATTACAACGGAACTTGAGGACACGATTTTGGAAGCAGTACAGCTCTCCAAAGTATTGCACGTGGAGAACAGCACCACAAGGACCTATACTAAGTCATACTACTGAAACGAGAATTTTATGAAGCAATTCGCTGCACCCGTACCGTTTCCATCGAGTTCAGTGTATCTCTGAACACTTTTATTCGAGTGTGACTTTTTTTCCAGTCGTTCCAACCACAGACTGCAGCCAGCATCAGTTTACGAGTAACCTTTTATTTACAGATGATTTCGGTTCGCTTACAGTGGTATTTTTAACCGTCGAAATACAAATTTTCGGAATGATGCAAGCCCACATGGCGATCGTGAGTCTCTACAGAAATGTTTCTTTATTGCATGTGTGACGAGGGATACCAAGTACCATCTTACAAGGCCACACGTTCTTCCAAGGTAAATTAATGCACACAGGTACCATCGGTTTCTGCAGTAGAATATCCCAGGGCTGTTTCAATGTGATGCTCTTGAGCAACGTTTAAAAATACAGGACATGCACAATTTGCTGCTAATGCTAAACAATGTCTGAGGCGTCAGTATGTTCCAAGACAGTTACGTACAACAGGGAGTGTAACTTTCCTCTCGCGATCATCTGCCTTCAGTCCTCTGAGTTTTCCTGCGTCACGTAATGTCAAAGATTAATTATACAGCACTCCCGTTGATACGATTGAAGCACTGAAGCAGCGAACTGCATACTCCGTCAACATTTACGAAATTATTTGGGAATGTGTCACTGGATTCAAAATACGTGTAAAGTATTGAAAAGTGTTTCAATTATTGATAAGGTTGTCCACAACTGAAATTTCAGCGGAAATTAATTGGGGCTTGACCTGAAACTTTACTTTTGAGATATCTTTGTACTAACTGGAGCACTATTTCATACTGATGTCGAATTATAGCTGCTCTCTTCTGTTACTGCTCAGACAAGCGCTATGGAAGAATTAGTAGACCGTGTTACAGCAGCAACTCGCCTAGACGGACTGGGAAGTAGAATATCTACAGGACGTGTTGCAATACGAAATTGAGTTCCAGAATAATATTTTACGAGCGCACGTTTATGGGCCGTTCTTCTTTGTTGATGAAGAGGGGCTTGATTTGTTTACCCTGATAATCTGCAAGTATGCTAAATGCATCTGCAGTCGCTTGCTCGAGCGCACCTACCAACAAAAGTGGCAGTTCCTCTTTTCACAGCATTTAGTTTAGTCCTCTGTGAAAAAATGAACAGTATCTGTGTATTTAACTGTGTGACTACTGTCTGACTTATTCCAAGTGTCTGATTCTTTTTCAGGGCGTTTGTATAACGTAAGCTGATTTCGTAGTACTGTGATAATCTGAAGCAGCGTAGAAACAATATTTGGGTTGTAACTAGCGACTGCTCGGATTAATATTTTTTCTTAATGATAAAGAGGAAAATTGATTAAAGATGGATAGAGGCTAAGCCTGTTGTTTTCAGTTGCATGGGGAACTGGACACTGTCCGGAAACACAAGTTATGTTGGCCACTGTCGATAGGATACATGCTGCGGTGGTGTTGAGCTACTTGAGACAGAAACTTATTTCCTTAATTCTCCCTCTGAAGCTGATTTGAAATTTCATGTTTTGGAACAGAGACGTGCGTTTATAGCAGCTTTAGATGCATATGTAGTTCATACAATTGTTCTTTACTGAAGATGCAAATGACGTTTTATATGTGCATTTCACGTTCCTCGCTGCATGTAAGATACAGTTTTCCTTTTTCCAGGATTATTGTGCTTCGACACTGAACCAGCTTTATATGTATTATAATACTGAGACGTTCATTACATCCTTATTTTCTTAATTACCCTACCTTAGCAATATTGTTGAGGATTCATAGTTTATAATGCCGATGCGCCATGAATGGTATTCTGACATACATACGTACTTCATGTAATATTTCGACAATAAGGTTTCATACGCAGATTTTATACTTCTCACTTTTTGTATCGCAGAGATAATATACCTGTTATTAAGTTTATTTTGCACAGACGTTGCAACCGAAGTTACGCACTTCATATTTCAGAAATGTAGCGTATCGTTATTACAGTTCCTTAAGCCAGTGTGCTATATATAAAGCACAAAAAGCACAAACACCCACCCACACACACACACACACACACACACACACACACACACACACACACACACCCACACATATATATATATATATATATATATATATATATATATATATATATATATTCCAAATGGCGGAATTGGGATTTTTTTTATATACATACCTACAAATTACCTCCATGCACCATGCAGCAACAGATGTGACGTATACATTAATCCATCAGTCCACACATGGAATCACACATAATCATGAGTATGGGTTGAATTTAATATATATATATATATATATATATATATATATATATATATATATATATACAAGTGTAGTGCCTTTGATAATATGTTTGTTACACATCAGAAGAGCTGATTAAACTTCGGTCGCCATGTGGATGTATCGAGCGAATAAGTTGAGGTTCATTTATGGAACAATATGGATTTTCAGCAGTGGGAGTCAAATACGTATTAAGCTGTAGATGTCTTTTAAACTTTCTGTTTACATTAAATTCAGTCCATGCTCATGATTATGGGTGATTCCATGTGTGGACTGATGGATTACTGTATACGTCACATCTGTTGCTGCAAGGTGCATGGAGGTAATTTGTATGTATGTACATCAAAATTCACAACTCCGCCGTTTGGTATGGTTTTCAGTTTTTGTAATTCGTTAATCGTATTGTGTGTCTGGTATGGTTTAAAGGTTGTTTTGATAATGGTTAGCCAATAGCAAATAAAGTGAAAATTTTACAGATTATGGTGGAAAATGTATTGCGCCTGGCACGTGTTCTCAAGGAAGATTATTAGCACCATGTGAAACCCAACTAACTCAGTTCACTGGTATCCTGAAAGCAGTAGGTACCGACTCACAGGCTGACAGCAGGACCCTTGATTTCCAGAAGATGTTCGATATAGATCCGCACTGCCACTAATGAACAAAATGCGAGCGCACGAAATAGCAGACCAAATGTGTGCTTTGATTGAAGAGGTTCTAGCAAACAGAAAACAGTATGACATTCTAAACAGAGAGATTTTAAGACTGGAAAGTAACTTCGGGGGTACCCCAAGAAAGAGCCATTAATTTTCACAAAGCATACAAATAGCCTAGTAGATAACGTCAGAAGTTCCAAGAGAATTTTCGCGGGTGATGCTGTTGTGTACTGAAAAATCGCAACTCTAGAAACTTGTGGTGAAATGCAGAAGCTTTCAAAGGATCTAAACTTGGTGCAGTGACTGGCACTTCAGCCTCAACACGTGCAAATTTAACGCACTGCTCTAAAGTACGAGTAGGTAGAAAGATATGTTATTGTGTGGTTACATGCTTGCAGATCAGTCACTGGAAGCAGTCACATTCCTATAAATTATGAATACGGAACGATATAAGGTGGAATGAGCACATATAAAAAATGGCAAGTAACGCAGATGTTAGGCTGAAAAGCTTCAGAAACTTTAGTCTACTCACAAAAGGAGTGGCTTACAAAAGAACCATTCGAGCAGCGCTTACATAGTACTTATTAGTCTGTGATCCGTACCATTGATACAGGAAACAGGAAAGATTCGAAGAAAATCATTGCGTTTCGTTACAGGTTCGCTTATTTAGCGCGAAAATTTCACGTAGTGGAAGCTCAGCCAACTTCAGTCGCAGATGCTACAAAAGAGGCATTGTGCGTTAGTGGTGGTTTACCGCTAAGATTCCGAGAGCGTACGTGCGTCGAAGAGTAAGCCAAAAAACCACCGGCCGAAGTGGCCGAGCGGTTCTAGGCGCTTCAGTCTGGAACCGCGCGACCGCTACGGTCGCAGGTTCGAATCCTGCCTCGGGCATGGATGTGTGTGACGTCCTTAGGTTAGTTAGGTTTAAGTAGTTCTAAGTTCTAGGGGACTGATGACCTCAGGTGTTAAGTCCCATAGTGCTTAGAGCCAAAAAACCACTTCCCCCTACATACAGGCGGTCTCAAACCTTTTGAGTTAAACTGAACCAAGTAATAACTTCTACTAGTACTTCTATTTTGTTTGTTACTGAGATCTACCAGTTATTACCCGCAGTGTCACAGGTTGTGCCAGCATATGTACAAAGCTATCACAGTCTATCGGCCGGTGTCGGAGATAATTCCACTGGGCGTTGCCCTGGCTCTGGGCTCACCCAGAAACCTTCATTACTCGCTGCAGTCTTCTCAAAAAGATAACTTTCCAAAAAATCTGCTTCCTATGCAAACTGTAATTCAACACTGTTACCAAACTAAGTTCTATAATCAAATTCATGAGAATTTGCGCACCTCTTCCGATACGTGGTGGATTTCGTTCTTAATGGCGGACAGCCACGCCCCAGTGGCAATGGACAGGTGCGGCGTAGTCACGTCTTCTATCTCCTACTAGTGGTCATTTTCCCGTAGGTATACCCCCAAAATCTTCTGTGAAATTTCGTCAGCCAAACTGATATGGAAAGTTTCTTTTAGTCTGGCATATGTGTCATGATCAGGACGTCGTTGTCTATGTTCGGCTTCTACGTCATTACACGTCGGGCACTCGTAGACAATGAGGTCGGGAGTGCCCTCTACCGCTCCACAGGTACACGCAGGTGTAGAACGCTTCCCTAGCCGGCAAAAATATGCCAGGTACCGCCCATGCTCGGTAAGGGAATGCAGCAATCTCCTACTTGGTTTGAAATACTTTATTTGCAAACGTTCCCTAATGTTTGGTAGCAATCGAAAGGTCCTCCTCCCAGATTCCTCTGCTTCCCAAGGTTCTTGCCAAAACTCTTCCTTCCTCTTCTTCTCGTTATCTTATCCCCAGCTTGAATCCCCAGAACTTCAACCATCTTCTCAATTTCCCCTTTATGACTCAATACCTATTCCCTTATTTTGATATGAAGGAGCAGAGACCAATTAGGATTAATAGATTCCCAACCGAGTGTAATATCATATTCCACTGGACTCTCCTCACAACCATGGCAGGCATGACCCTCGTTACCCTGGTGCCCAGACGCCAGAACCGTAACCCACAACAGATGTCAGTATATTGTTATGATTTATTTTCATTAGGTCTGGAGGTAGATGAACCTTCTATGCCTAGTCCCATTCAGATTATGTAACATTTGAGAACGATTTCTGAGTTACTTCGTCTATGTGGGCTGCATAATTCCAGCGCCTGTCAACAATGACGCCCAGGTATCGAGCCTAAAGACGCCGAAGAACTGGCGAGAACTTGAGTCTGACCGCTGGAATCCTTACCAGCTGACCTTTTAATAGCAAGTATGTCAACTTATTTGGATCAATGTTAATATTAGTTTCTTGCCACCATTCAGTAAGTAGGATCATTGTTCTCTCTACTGTAGGCTCAAGATCCTCGCGGCTGCGGCTGCTGGCCAGCAGGGGGACGTCGTCCGTGTAAATTATAATCCTTTCTGTAGGTTCTGTAGGTTCTCCTCCTCGTCAAGATCCCGAAAGAGCGGCTGTAGTAGAGAGACCTTTGGATACGCCTTTGTAACCCTTTTAGCGATACTCCCGCTATGGTATGATAGCCAGTCCTCCCTTCGCTCACAGTAGCTCCGAAGACTACCATAAAGTGTCTCTGGGTACTCTATCTCTCGAAAGTGGGGAAAGAGTGAAGGCCAACACAGGTGGCAAAAGGCGCCGCAAATGTCTGCCATGATACCAACAACGCTTTTGTGCAATACTGAGCCACATACCTCAGCTGCCAGAGCAATTGCGTCGCACGCTATTAGTCCCACCTAAAAGCTGAATTGCTTGTCACTCACACGCACAGCACTCGGTGTGCCGCCAGTCTGTCAGCCAGTAGTTTTTCAAACAGCGTCTCTGACACGCCCAGAAGACATATCGGCCGATAAAACTTGGCTTCGGCTGGATCCATTCGTACAGTTTGTATTCTTCACGGAAGAGGCCTCATTCACCTATGATAGTGTTTTCAACATCTGCAACAGCCATGTCTAGACTGACGACGATCTCCTCGCCATCCAGATCAGTGGCAACCAACAACCATTGTCTGCAGATATGGGCGGGCATTGTCCAAAATAGTGCCTCATTTGCTGCCTCCCTGTTTGATTGGTCCACGTAACCTTGTGTTCCTGCGAAACGTGCTGCCACAGCTCGTACAGACTGTACGCCATGTTGGTCGCGAAATGGTGTGGTTTCAACACGACGGTGCACCAGCCTACTTCGACGTTAATGTCCGTGAGCTCCTGAGAAACGTGTAACCTCATCGTTTGATTGGAATGGGAGGAGGTCCTGCCCCATGGGCAGGGCGATCGCCCGATCTACCATCTCTGGACTTTTTCTTCTGGTGTTGCGGCAAGACGTCCATGTATGGAAGCACCGCAGTTATGGATGAAGACCTGCTTGCTACTATTCAAGCTGCCTCTCTCCTGGTACAACAGGCACCAAGGACTTTTGAGAGAATGTGGCAGAACTTGAGGCGCCGTTGCTATGCATGCATTGAGACTGTCCATCGTCACTTTGAACTATTCCTATGAGCTACGTTGTTGTTACGCGGCGTAAGCTGTGTATGTTCATAACACAGTAAATATTCATTTCCGACCATCGGTTCTCTATCTCAACATAATCGGTTGTGGGCACACCATCACTGTTTCAATTTGACTCAAAAGTTTGCCACCCTATATATCTCGGGAAACGATCTTGAAGGTAATTGAGATTCCACCTCGCACGAAGACTAACCAACAGCCGTTTCTCACGCGGATCATTCATTACTGGAACAGGAAAATGGAGGGAAGAGGCAGTCGTACATAAAGAGAGCTCAGCCAAACATTATAAGATGGCTTGCGGACTGTTGATGTACAAATTTTGATTTCGGAACAAGATGGTGTGCACCCTCATTGACATTACGAATAGTATGAGATCGCTAGTGTGTCGTACTTGCACGTTAAAACAATTTCACGACATGTACCTCCGATAACAACTGACCTGCATGAGAAACTGGATTGAAACAGCATTCATCTCAGTTACGCTCTGAGTGCTAATGAGGGTATGAATAAGAACCCGGTTGTTGACTAGTTGTGTTCCGTGTAGCAAACGGCGATGGTACTGAGCACCTGTCGGGCAAAATGAGTGGCATCCGCTCGTGCATCTCCCTTCCCACTCCTAGCGAACTGTTTACATATCTTTAGCTCTGGGACTCCCTAAAAGCTTTCAGCCATTTCCAGGTACATCTGCCGGCTGTCGCAGGACACTCGGCAGTAAGCCGGCGTAAACATCGTTTCACTGTCTGTAGAAACCATTAACGAATGTGAGGCCTCATCTGGATTTTTCCACTTCTGCCAGACTGTAAGGCTATTTAGATAAATGAATGACAAGCCGGAAAAAGGCAGTAAGTGTTTTCCCGTATGTTGAAACTGAAATAGCGAAGTTCTGAAGAGGGCAAGAGAGCATTCGAGGAGTACACAGACGCCGACAGAGCACTGCATCAGTTCGATGACCGATTTTAGCTATGCGAATCTGTTCGTTTCGCAGCCAGTAATCATGAAATAAACGTGTCTTCATTCAGTTATGACTCTTTGCAACTTCTTAGTTAGGCTGCTGGTGTGAACGGCATGGCCGATGTCGCTTGCGATATTTATATTTTCCAAACTGTAGAAATCTAGAGAAACTTCCATATTCGTGACACTAAAAGCATCTGAATCGTCCCTCGTTAAAGGTTCCGCAGCTCACCGCTTTTCTTGCATTATTACTGATACCCATTGCCGGGTTTATACACGACGTTTTCATTTTCTGTGCATTAATATGTTTGGTTAACATTGTTATATTGTTCTTGTTGCAATTTGATCCGCAGTCACGATAAAGCTCTTGACGATAGCAATTTGGCACACTGATTACTATTAGGATTCAATGATCCTTTTGTTCTATACTGTTCATTACTACGTAGTTACGGATATGCAACGATTCTCATGTCTAAAGTATAAAATGTAAAGTGCACGTATGTCTGTTACCGTTATCGTATCTATTCGTGTAATACAATTTTAGTCGACACCAAATGCTATGGAAAGATGTTCACGTTTCACATAAAAATTTAATGAGTATTGTACCGCATCATAATGTAAAAAACTACGCCGGGCAAAGCAAAGTTTCAGTCACGGTTACACTGATCTACTGTGTCTACTGTTGTAATAGTACTATAATGGACAAACCAACGTTTCGGCCACGCTTACAGTGGCAGTCTTCTGCGTCTACTGTTGTAACGGTAGACCAAGGAGAAGGTCACTGTAACAGTGGCTCAGAAAACTTTTTTATGTCATCTGACTCTGGCAGCGGAAGCGTAGAGAATTATATGTTTACATATGCATGGTCTTCTGCAGTTCGCAATTATTCCAACGTAACATGCAAACAATACACGAGTACAAATGAAGGATAGCTTATGATTAAGTATGCCAAGTACTTACAGGCAGTGTACCAGCCAGATTAAGGAGAAAGAGTGCTACATCGCTCCGCCCATTCTGGTCGTGGAGGAAGAAAGAAGTTCGTTGCATCATATCTAAAAAAAATTGCAATATTCTCATACGTTCAGCAGTTGATATTTATTCCTACATACATTATTAACAGATCAAATGTATAGTCTTCTACGTCACTTATTTGCTTCGTAAGTGTATATCCTTTCACTAGCGTGAGCTCCTTTGATTATGTAATCTGTTGAAGGAATTACTTACGTCTGCTCTGTTTTATTCATTTAAAATACTCTTTGGCAGAACATAAACCTAGTTGTAACGTTCAAGACATTTTTGAACGAAGAAAAAGTTATGCTTGTCGTGTGACGTAGTAAGGCTGAATACAAAGGATCTTTCAAAGAGAAAAAAAATTGCAAACGAAAATATTCAACATTTATGTAATCTATGTAGCAACTTTCAGCTTTGTTTGTCTTACCTTAACACAAGTTTGTGTTCCATCTAGTAAATTAACCAATGCAATGGAAGCATCAAAAACATTCCCAAAACGGTTAGCCGCATAATGTTGGTTCAGTACAATCGTAAAGACTGAGCACTGGGCAGGGCTCTAAGAATTGTTTATTTGGTCAGACGTTTTATTACGTGAGATAGAGATGAAATAAGATTTCTGGATGCCACGTACATTTCTTTTGGGTTGGAAACAGCAACCGACTAAAACCCAATCTTGGCAAGAAGGAGGTCGGAACCTTAATTACTATCGATTCACGGGTCGGCGCTAGTGAACGGGGTAGATTTGATGAAGTGGAAATATGGGCAACACTCGTGCCGTAGAGGTGCGCCGTATTGCAGCTACCTCTAAAGATGACTTACGATCAACTTGGGTGGTTTATCACGATTAGTAGCTGTAAGAAAAACAGCAGAACTGTATTTTAGAAGATTTCACATTTCATTTAGCAGGCTATTATCTGAACGCAGTCCGAATGAAGTCCTTTCCGAACGGCTTCATAGTATAATTGTTTGCACAAAGAGAGAGTGTTTTTGCATCGCTGTTCTTCTTTCTCCCAATACAGGAATGATGATCTCAACTAAAAAGCATATTTCCAGAGTGAGCAATGAAACGAAAAGGGCGAACGTTTAGCTTTTGACACGCGAGCGGACCATATACTTCACAATTAATTCTATTTATATTATGTTGGAGATATCTGACAAAGATCCGATTTGGGGCAGAGAAAAACATAATTTACAGTAAAGAATGCTTTTCCAGTGTGTCCACCTAGATTCAATAACGAAAAGCTTTCTGCATGTCGAAAACAGGCTAACCTTACCAGAAAATGCATTTCCATAGATTTGTCGTGTGATGATAAACGTTTGTTGGCGTAAATAACAATGAAATTAAACATAGAGCTGCTCTCCTAGAACGACCTAAAAACATTTTCTGTACATTTAACAGTTTGTGGTTTATAGCCATGTCCGGTCACATTAATGTTACCACCTGTCAAAAGCCTGAGTAACCAGGCGGACTGCTGCGAGATGTAGAGGAAGAGTGTCAAAAGAGGTTCCGGAAAGAACCGATAGGAATGTGGAGCCGTGCCGGCTGCTATAACACTTTGCACTGTATTGCCGGTATATGCCGTAGTGCCGAGGAAAAGCAAACTCCATGTAGGGGTGGACATGGTCCCTAAGGATAGATACATACTTGTGGTTATCCACTGTCCTTCCAGAATGACAAGGTCACTGAGGGAATGCCACGAAAATGTTCTCCAGAATATAACGCTGTCTCCTCTGGCCTGGATCCTTCCGCCAATGGTTGCAGGGTGTTTACTTTCAGAGTTTCAGTCCGATGCAGCATAATACGCGAGTCATCTCGAAACGCCATCTGTCGCCTCTCAGTGTGCAAATTCCAGTCTTCGTCACCGATGAATTGCTTGAAAGGTATACAGGGAGTTACAAAAAGGTACGGCCAAATTTTCAGGAAACATTCCTCACACACAAAGAAATGTGGACTTGTGTCCGGAAACGCTTACTTTCCATGTTAGAGCTCATTTTATTACTTCTTTTCAAATCACATGTACTGTACTTCCTCGATTCACCGCCAGTTGGCCCAATTGAAGGAAGGTAATGTTGACTTCGGTGCTTGTGTTGACATGCGACTCATTGCTCTACAGTACTAGAATCAAGCACATCAGTACGTAGCATCAACAGGTTACTGTTCATCACGAACGTGGTTTTGCAGTCAATGCAATGTTAACAAATGCGGAGTTGGCAGATGCCCATTTGATGTATGGATTAGCACGGGGCAATAGCCGTGGCGCGGTACGTTTGTACCGAGACAGATTTCCAGAACGAAGGTGCCCCGACAGGAAGACGTTCGAAGCAATTGATCGGCGTCTTACGGAGCGCGGAACATTCCAGCCTATGACTCGCGACTGGGGAAGACCTAGAACGACGAGGACACCTGCAATGGACGAGGAAATTCTTCGTGCAGTTGACGATAACCCTAATGTCAGTGTCAGAGAAGTTGCTGCTGTACAAGGTAACGTTGTCCACGTCACTGTATGGAGAGTGCTACGGGAGAAGCAGTTGTTTCCGTACCATGTACAGCGTGTGCAGGCACTGTCAGCAGCTGATTGGCCTCCACGGGTACACTTCTGCGAATGGTTCATCCAACAATGTGTCGATCCTCATTTCAGTGCAAATGTTCTCTTTACGGATGAGGCTTCATTCCAACGTGATCAAATTGTAAATTTTCACAATCAACATGTGTGGGCTGACGAGAATCCGCACACAATTGTGCAATCACGTCATCAACACAGATTTTCTGTGAACGTTTGGGGAGGCATTGTTGGTGATGTCTTGATTGGGCCCCATGTTATTCCACCTACGCTCAATGGAGCACATTATCATAATTTCATACGGGATACTCTATCTGTGCTGCTAGAACATGTCCCTTTACAAGTACGACACAACATGTGGTTCATGCACGATGGAGCTCCTGCACATTTCAGTCGAAGTGTTCGTACGCTTCTCAACAACAGATTCGGTGACCGATGGATTGGTAGAGGCGGACCAATTCCATGGCCTCCACGCTCTCCTGATCTCAACCCTCTTGACTTTCATTTATGGGTGCATTTGAAAGCTATTGTCTACGCAACCCCGGTACCAAATGTAGAGACTCTTCGTGCTCGTATTGTGGAACTGCTGTGATACAATACGCCATTCTCCAGGGCTGCATCAGCGCATCAGGGATTCCATGCGACGGAGGGTGGATGCATGTATCCTCGCTAACGGAGGACATTTTGAACATTTCCTGTAACAAAGTGTTTGAAGTTACGCTGGCACGTTCTGTTGCTGTGTGTTTCCATTCCATGTTTAATGTGATTTGAAAAGAAGTAATAAAATGAGCTCTAACATGGAAAGTAAGCGTTTCCGGACACATGTCCACATAACATCTTTTCTTTATTTGTGTGTGAGGAATGTTTCCTGAAAGTTTGGCCGTACCTTTTTGTAACACCCTGTATACACAAATTTTGTAAGAAAATTTTATATTGGACCAGAGATGGCCAAATGTAATATCGATTGTGTAGTAGCGTCGCTGCTCAACAGCGATCGCTACTTCAATATGTTAAGGGTAATGTGTTAGAGTAACGTTAGACAGTGAGGTGTATGGAGGACTCTCAAGTGTAAAGACGTGTTCTGTCTGATGTGTGCTGGCTGTGTACTTAATCGCTAGGGGCAGTAACAATTTTTTATTTGCAAGATACCTAATTGCGAATAATTAAGGCCAAGAAAGTTGTTTTGTTACCAATGCAATGCACGTATTCGTAAGTGATGCTTAAGACAATGTATAGCACTCACATCCAATGATTTTGTAAATCTGATTGTTAATGTATAATCAGTTTATTGTGTTAATAGTGAGCATTATTAATTTTCAAAGAATAGGAATATAAGAGTTTTAAAGTTAGTGCCGTATTGTTACTTACCACGAGCCACTACCAGTTCCCAGATCCATCTCGTTTTTTATTAACTATTTTGCTCAAGAGTTTATTGTCTCAGTCATATTCGGTTTATTTAAAATGTATGCTAAGCAACAGCCCTGCACAATAGCTGTATGCTAGCTGCACAATTTAAAGCACTAACAGAGAGCAGTGCGAAGAACGTTACCATTGCGCAGATGAAAGTAAAAATTTTATCATTTCAGGAATAGCATTCGTTAAGCACAGGGTCCGTGGCGAGCTGGCTCCAGTGTTATTTTGTTCATGTATCGTTTAGATCGATTGTGGTTGAGCTAAGGTATCTTTGCTTTTCGCGTGTCATATCTTCCGGGTTGGCGGGCGAAGCGAGTTGGTTGTTAGCCTTAGACGGGTAACCCTCGAGATCTCGTGACATACGCTGGAAGACGAGTGTCAACGGCTGCCGAACGAGCGTGATGACCGTTACATGTTGTGATGTGAAATTGGTTGGGCGTTTTGGCGGCTTGGGCAGCTTGGAGATACAAGTTCTGTGACTTCGCTGAGAACAAAATTTGAAGTGAAGCGGTGGCACCCGTCCCCTCGTATTGTGTACATGATATGAAGTAAGTGGTCGTAATCGTGTTTTGTTGACCGACGCAATTTAAACCTTATTATTGTGGTGAGACTTTAATAGTCGAACTTTAAGATGGTGTGGAAGAGTTCAGTTGGTCTAGTAAAATGGTGGCCGTTATTTGAAAGTTATCTACAAGTTTTATTAGTGCTTGTGTCTCTTGTAATGAAATGATTTTATGTTGGAGTTATCAAACCCTGCCCTCTATTAATACAGTTGTCTTTGTGTAAAATACTTAAGGTCAAAAAAATGGTTCAAATGGCTCTGAGCCCTATGGGACGTAACTTCTGAGGTCATCAGTCCCCTATAACTTAGAACTAGTTAAAGCTAACTAACCTAAGGACATCACACACATCCATGCCCGAGGCAGGATTCGAACCTGCGACCGTGGCGGCCGCGCGGATCCAGACTGAAGCGCCTAGAACCTCTCGGTCACAGCGGCCGGCCACTCAGGTCAAACTTGCAATTTTGTCAATTGTGTAGTGTGTTCCTTTACACGTTAACCCATACATCGAGTCAAAGGTTCTGCCGAGTGTTTCTATGTTTCAGAGCTATTGGAGTGTCTTTGTGATTTGCGCAGAAACTTTTGATTGTGCCAGCGCCTTGGCGGCGAGTGAAATGTCGTCCGAGGTCTAGGCCTGGCAGTGTTTAAGAACCTGGCTACTACCGGGAGCCGTTCACATATCGCCTTCCAAAGTTTAGTATTTATCTTCCTTGCGCAAAAGCGGGTGAAGCTGGTAGATATATAATTATTTATTGCATGTAACCTGTTCGTATATGAACCTGTTTCCTTAAATATTGCGGATTTGCAACTGGCTAAACCTTAAGCTGCATAGCATCCGCTGAGTTCCTTGTGCAGCTCTTTCTAGTAACTTTCTTTATTAACACGTCTGAGCACGTGAGCATTTATTTTTAAAGATCGGTGTTTGTGCTGTAGTTGTTTTATTTAAGTGGTTCTATCGTGTTATGTAATTGGATCTTAGCTTGGCACTAGTGTTCAAGTGTCATTGAGTCACCCTTTACTGATAATTCTTTTTATTATGTGTATTTTGAGCGAAATCCTATATGGCAGTTTGAATTTCTGAAGTTTGTCAGTAATTGTGTTTTCTTAATAAGGGACTGTTTATTTGAGTACCGAGTACGTTGGGTTTCTAACTGTATTTGCAAAGCTTTATCTAGCGGCTCGTCCACAATTCGTAATTGTGAAATCCCTTAAAAGGCGTAATGTCAATAAATTGTCTTAATTATAATTTGTAACTACCAACCACGATGCCATCCCGCTTCCTCTTTTATAGTATTTAAGATATGGTGTGTAAGAGTGGTACGATTAAGGAAATCGCGTTCGAGTTTTCAAATTGATCAAGTTCTGTTTTATTGCCAGGGCCAATTTCAAATCAACAATGTCGCATCAGATCCAAATTTTGTGTTACGTAAATTCATGTAGCTTTGGTTTGGCTTAAAGTTACTGACAGTTTAAAGTTCGATACAGGGCAAAGCACATAAGTGGCGAGACAAAATACACGTTCGCGTGCCAGTCCCATTCTAACAGATGTATTGTAGGCTACTGTCAGTTACGTTACTACAAACGTACATGATTCAAGCTGTGAGCATGGGTGCACGAGCCAGGATCCAGCTGCCGCAGCCCATATGCAGCAACGGTCGCTGAACGGTAGTTGAGCAGACTTCGTTAGTAGCCCCTCGGTTCGTCTGGCCGATCAGTTGCTCAATAACTGCACGCCTGTTCGCGTGTACGCAGGTCCGCAGCCGCCGTTCACCCCTATTATCTATGGCGCATGGTGCAGTACAGTTGCCTCGGCGGCACTTTTGCATAGCATCATTTTGCCATGCACCTTTTGCCTTCAGCACGTTAGCACGCGAACATTTTACAAAACATAGCCGTTTTAGAAATGATTCCATCCTTGGAATACTCTTTTGGAGGTCAAGTAAATCTCTCCGGTCCCGCTCTGCAGCACGACAGCACTGTCTTCCAAGTCACCTCGACACGTTTTATACAAGGTGATTCGCAAAGATATGCGAATATTTTAATAGTTATTCTACAAGTAGAACTAAAGAAAAAAGTTCATATAAACGTAGATCCGCAAATGTTTAGTTATGGAGTTACGGCTAATAAAAGATTTTGACTGATATTTAGCAACTTCGATAACATGAAGGCATCGCGAAACTGTACGAGATTAAAGTAAAGCACGATCTTCATTCATTTTGTTGTTATAGATCTGGTGAATCTAATAAAACATGTCCCAGACGTGTATTTGCGGTAGTTATCCATAACAAGCAGAGAAGCAAAGATATAATTTGGTAAAGTTTTTAATTTATTTACTACTTGACCAATTTGTTTTTCAATGCCAGATAGTTTCACAAAGTTTTCAACAGAAGTTGCCGGGAATTTGATTTTGGAAAACTGATGGTAATGACGTTAACTTAAACTGTACGAATTTGTCAGATAATCTGCTTTTATTAATACCACAGCACACGTTAATTCATGTTAAACCGAAAAAAAACGAATCTCACTGTTAAGGAAGTTGTAAAGTGTACGTACAGTTTAACAATACATTCGCAATTAATGTTCAAAAATGTCTCCTCCGAGTTCAATGTATTTGGTTGCAAGTGTATCAACAGATTTTGTTGATCGTTACAGTTTCACATGGTTGTTCTTAAATTCGTCTATTGCATTCATAATGCAACTAATGCCTCACGTTACTGACTTTCTACTCATAAATTGTGTCTTTCATCTATCCCCATACACAAAAATCCACTGGTGTTAAATCGGGCGGTCTGTGTGGCCACAGACGTGCAGCACGGCGACCAACCCATTTCTATGGAAAATGTTCATTTAAATGTGTTATAACGGCGTTGGTGAAATGCGGAGGCGCGCCTACATGTTGAAAATACGGCTGAAATCGCGTAGCAAGTGCAACATCTTCGAGCAAGTGGGTCATTTCGTCTTGAAGGAATTGTACTCTTAAGTACGTCTCGCCTGTTAGACGAAAGTGAATGGTCCAGTAATGTGTGTGTTGGTTATACCACGCGGCACATTTATGCTAAAATCGCTGCTGGAAATAGCATTGCACTGTTGCATGTGGGTTTGCTTCAGACCATACGAGCTCGTTATGTAAATTGTTTACACCATCTCGAGTAATCTGTGCCTCATCAGAAAATAAAATGTATTTGTGTAGCTGCCAATTAGTAGTTAACCAGTTGCACAACTCCAAGAGAAGGGCAGGATCTCCCGGATATAAAAGATGAACATTTTGTTTATGGTAAGGATAGAGATTATTATACTTCAGTGTACGGCATATCTTATGTCATGAAACGCGTAATCATTGAGAGACACGTCGTGTACGGGTACCCGGGCTACGTTGAACAGCTACCATAGTATCAACTGTTCAAATGTGTGTGAGTTCCTAAGGGACCAAACTGCTGAGGACAGCGGTCCGTGCACTTACACATAACTTTAACTAACGTATGCTAAGAACATCATACATACCCATGCCCGAGGGAGGACTCGAACCTAGGCGGGAGAGGCAGCGCAGTCAGTGACACGGCGTCCTAGACCACATGGCCACTCCGCACGGCCGTAATATCCTCATCATCGTTTTCATGCATCGAAGGCTCGTACTAATTGTGAACGGTAGATAGAAAACCTGTCTCCCGTAACAGTGAAATACTCCGCTAATGGTTTGTGTATTCGGAATCCTCCAAGTTGGATAACGTAGGCGATATTCGCTAACTGCAGCCATATCATTACCATCACATTTGCCATAAATACACACGATATCGGCGTACTCCTCCGTAGTAAATTTGAAAGGCATCCCTATTTCATAAATAATCTACAGACTACAACAGTTACTTTGTGGTTTCACTTAAATACATTGTAGTTATTATGTTCCTTCACTGAACAATACAGAAAACTAACTCGTTTCAAGCTTAGGAAACGACTGAAACAACTCACTAACGGTTGCAACAATGATATAAACGTTTCTACACTCTTAATGGAAAGTAAACAAATTTACTTGTGTAATAATTGAAACGCCTGGTTAAATCCGCAGGACAGAACAGGTAGTTGGAATTGTGGAAAGGGACCAAAAATGAGCGGCTGTCACTTACACTCGAACACATATAACTTTATTTAGTTGCCCAAACATTACAGCGCAAATTTCCGATATTAAATATCGACTGAATATGTTTCACAGTCTTATGGCCTAAGGGCACAACCTCTTTAATTTTTAAAATGACTGAAGGGCCATGATTTAAAACACAACTACAATAAATTTTCAAAAGGCAGGAAGCGCAAGGTTTTATCCTTAAATAATATTTCAAATGAGGCTGAAGGCCCAAACAATCTAAGACTTCACAAGTAAGGAATTTTTTAAAAACGGCTGAAGGCCTATGACTGATAAACACAACTACAATAAATTTTCAAAAGGCAGAAGCCCCAAAGCGCTATCCAGAAAAAAAATATTTTAAATGAGGCTGAAGGCAAGTAAGGAATTTTAATTTTAAGATGGCTGAAGGCCCTTGCTTGAAAAACACAACTACAATAAATTTTCAAAAGGCAGAAGACCCAAAGCTTTATCCAAAAATATTTTAAATGATCCTGAAAGCCCAAACAATCTAAGACTTAACAAGCAAGGAATTTTAATTTTAAAACGGCTTACAGCCCATGATTGAAAAACCCATCTACAATGAATTTTCAAAAAGTAGAAAGCCCAAAGCTTTATCCAAAAAAAAAAAAAAAATATTTTAAATGAGACTGAAGGCCCAAACAATGCTTGACAAGTAAGGAACTTTCAATTTTAAAACGGCTGAACGCACATTATTTAAAGCCCAACTAAGCATACAAATTCAAACCATCCGCTTTGAGCCTTTAAAATACACAATCAAACACCAATAAGAAAGGCAGTACAGCCAGCGGCGCTCAGAAGTTTCCGGGGGTCGGTCTGCACTTGAAATATTAACGTTCTCTTAGTGGAGACAGGTAGTCGGCCCAACTATGTCCGATCCGCCAGCAACCCAACCAAGAGACAATGAACGGACCCACCGACAAGACAACTTGCTTTCCACCCGAGCAGTACACAAGGAATTCCAAAGCCAAAACATAAATGGAGTAGCCACCCACAACCAAGTATGCAAAAGCTGCCAAAACTACACACTTGTTGGACAGCGACAACACGGTGAGGAAAGGATACTGCCTGAACTTAGCATCAGCGGCCGGGGCTGGTAACCGGAACGCTAACGGCCACAAGGCAGAAAATTCCGCTAGCGCACTTGGACTTCAAATAACCAAAATACAGTCAAACTCCACCGGATAGTGGCCAAGCTTCGCCAACTCGAAAAACCGCTGTTGCTCATGTGAATACCCCCCACAGCCAACCATGAAAACCGCCGGCACAATGTTAACAGACTGGCTTCGGTAATTAAATCACCACTCAACTCTGATGTCCTGGGTCGGTGAGCTGCGAACAGTCGTGTGAAGTTAGCACCCTTTTTTCCAGAAATGTGTATTTTTTTCAGAGTTCTTGATAGATATGAAATATTTCTAGAGTTCTTTGTACAAAATTTCAATAGTTCTGCAGAATTTAGCGAAGAAAACAACAGCACTCGTAAAAATTGTGGTATCGAAACGATTTTTTGTCGATTTTCGCAAAAAGTAAATTCGTACAACAGTTCTGAGGACAGATCTCAACAGAGCCCCAATAGTTCTATCGAAAATCCAAATAACATTTTTTTGTGCAGCTAATAGTTTGCGAGATAATTGCAATTTAAGGAGAAAATCTTTTCACTTACTGTGAAGTTGGCATCCTTTTTTCAGAAATGTATATATTTTTCAGAGTTATTGATAAATATGCCATAGTTCTAGAGTTGTTTGTACAAAATTTCAATAGTTCTGCAGAATTTAGCGAAGAAAACAACAGTGTATAACATAGCTGATTCAGGAACCCTTTCCTTCTGGTACAATTCTTACTGTTGCCACAATAAAACACTTGTGCATAGATTCCAACCGTACTGATCATTACAAAAATATAACCAGTGACCAACGGTGCACATTTCTTGCAGTGTTGTACAAAGCATTCAGCTTATCCGCCGTGAAAATACCACACTTAACGCTATTGTAAAATTTACGATGGATGGCTTCCGTTTATCTACAGTGTCAGCATCTATCGAATTATCTTCATGTAAACGTGATGCCAGGATCACACACTTCCCCTTTTTAGGTACAGAGGAAGCTAGAGTTCTGTCTTGTAGAAGCCAAAAAAGGAACTGTGGGCAGCCCATCTTTTACTGATAGCTAACTCTAGAGAAATCTCATGCTTGTTATTCGTCATCGTGCCAACAAAAGAAAAATTCTCCCTTCATAGCTCTATTATCATTCCAATACTAGTATACCGGTTGTCCGCTTTCACATTTCGACCTGACTGATTTATAGGTTACACAGTCACAGAACAACATCAAAATGTTTATTGCTCAGTTGGTAAATCCTTCTGGTTGCAACACAGTGTATATTTCCAAATTGTACAGGTAAAATACTTAAGAATCCACAATATCATAGATTTTAAATCCATATTTGTTTGTTTTGATAGGTACATATTGGCGAAAACTGCACCTTCTACAGAATCCTTCCAGCTTCTTGTCTACTGTAACATTTTCTCCGAGGGTATAAGATTTCTGGTTGTTGCGTACAAACACAGTAAATATTTCCCGAATTGCTGTTAGCTTGTCTACTTGTCTCCTTTCATCACGAATAGCGTGACTGTAAAATCTAAGGCACTCCACAATAAATTTGAAACATTTTAAGTTCATTTGCGAGGTGAAATTTTTCAATTCCATCCCCATCAATTCCACAGAGATCTTCCAGGCTTTATCTGTTACTTTTGTTAACAACAAAAACAAGAGACTGATGAAGGCTTTCAATTCTATAACATCTATTGTTTTTACCGCTCTCTCACGCTGAAATGAAGCTTTGACTCTCTCAAAATGCTGAATGGAATACAAAACTACAATAGACAAATATCGTCATCTATGAGGCAATTACAGCATCACAAAGGCTGCTTTGGCTGCGCCTATTGTCCAGGTAAATTTCTAATAACATTATCCTCTTCGAACAATATGCTTTGGATTTCTTCAACATGATCTGGTACATCCCACTTAAAATAATAAAATTCCTATAACATAACGCAACCAGGCGCAGTGTATTAATCTGATATTTGACGTTCAGACTGCGGACACTGACGATTAAACAGTTCAAACAGAATTTAAGTGCATTTTACATTATGGATTAGCTTTGTACTACTTACTACGTTGATAAACAAATAAATTAATTGCTAAAATGAAATACGAAAGGGCACAGTGGATAAAAACGAGCAATCGGCTCATATCTCATCAATAGAGCATTAGCGTCGATACTGAATCATACAACAATGAAAGGCATACACAGAAAGGAAGCTATAACGTGAAGGCGCCAGTGCTACCCATTGTTGACTAGTAATTTACAGAATAACACAACAATGAAAGCCATACGGAAAAGGGAAGCTATTAACGAGAAGGCGCCAATACTGCAAATTATTGAAAAGTAATTTACATAAAAACTATGATACGTCATTGAGACCTCTCAAGACCAAAAAATCATAAACAAAGCACAGCAACAATGCAAAAGTCGTGGCACTACATCTGGAAACAATAAACACGTGAACTGCGTCTTTTAAACAGTCGACAAATGACGTCAGCGTAGCAGCTACAATAGAGGTAGCATGAAAGCTTCTCGCGGTAGCATCAAAGCTAATGACAACGACAGCTGCACTTTTTGGGTGGCGCGCGCCGCGTCGTGCGAAGGCGCCCGCCAGCGCTGCATTTCGCTCCTTGATCTGCCCCTAATGACTATACGCAACAATACTACTCACTCTCACGCGAATAATCATTATGCTCGTTCAGTCAGAGTTCTTGTGCAGTCGGTGCCTGTTGAGCAGTCGGTGCTGTTGTGTAAGTGATATTTATGAACCGTAATACTCATAAAAATGTACAATCTACCAGAATTGAAACGTCTTCTCAGCATGGAGGAATTTAAAGTAATCGATGATAAAGGCATTCAGTTCACTCTGTCTCATCCGGTCTTCCAAAAACTGTTCGAAAATGTCTTCAAAACATATTTACACAACAATTAAAGAAGATCGTCATGACCTGCTTACTTTTGTTACAAACACCTTCAGGCTGTAATGTTTCGTTGAACAAAAAGACGACGACAGCAATGATGAGTCGTGAAATGTTTTTGGTTCTTCGTGCAACAAGGACATGACAAAGCAATTTGACTTAGTACTGTCAGCAAAAAAATGATCTTCCATAAAACCAACGAAGAGGAAACTTGGAAAGCCTTCAAGACTGGAAATAGGGAAATGGACCGATTTGATGGCTGATAAAATTTATGAACATCACAAAATTCCATGTGCCTTTTCTTTCAAATATGCGAAAGTGTGTGAAAGTTCAAAGTACTTCTTCAAGATCAATGGAAGATGTACAGAATGCGGAGCCACTTTCGAAGGGATTACTCTGAAGAAGCGAAAAAAGGACAACGATATTATTCTGAACTGCAGACTTTCAAACTTTTCAGATGATAGTAATCACCTGAAAAGAAGACAACTTCGTGGCACTAGAAGACAACAGGTAGCTGCTAAATTGGTTGATTACAGGATGCCTGCAGCTCTTTCGCGAAATGATGAAGCGAAAAATATGTCTTCCGGAGACATGATTCCTCCAAATTTACCAAATGCTGATGTCTTGAGAAAGGCTAAAGAACAGGAAAGGGACAAACGATTTTGTATAACAACGAGTAAGCCTTTTGAAAACCTGGAAATCGCAAAGCATACAACCCATCGGGACGAAATTCACACAGTCGGATTGGACCCATTCTTCTGTATATATTGGCTGAAAGATCAAATTCAGTTACACAAATATTGTCATCAAATCAATAGCAGTGTATACGATTCAATAGATTCTACAGGTGGCGTTGCATTTCGAGTTATTTCACGATTTGGGGATCTGTCAAACAGGGCTGACTCTGTGCAAATTAAGTCAAAGTACATATGCTTGTACCAGTACATGTGCATCCGCGAAGTAAACGTCACTAGTAAAGATCCAAATATTGTCAATCGATCATCAATCAGTTGCCCAACTTATCAGATGATATCCTCTAGGTATGACGCATCATTCTTGTCATTTTTCTTTATGGAAATCGTCAGATCTGGAGCTCCCAGACCAAAAATCATGGCAACTGATTTTGGTGAGGCTTTGTTGGTTGCCATTTCTAGAACAATAGCCAATTGCTCGGACTTAACAGATTATTTGAATAGGTGTTAGAGTCATATTGTTTTGCATGAAAGACTAATTCTACGCTTGTGTTGTTTGAGAATAGATTTAAACCATTTTATGGTCATGATTTCGAGGTGGAAATGCTTCTCAAGAAGTAAATCACAAGTCAAACAACTTTATCTTCGAGTTTTGGCCCATATTTACATGATGACAGATTTTCGTGATATTGAAAGTGCTTTGCGCTCACTTTTGGTTGTTGCGTTGAGTGAACATCTTGGTATTGATGAGTGCGGTCAAGAATATTCATCAATGGAACATCAGCGCCACCTTGATAACATTATCAGAGGTGGTCCACGTCATTCATATATTGACGAAAAGAAAGATGATGACAAGAAAACTGACGATTTTGAAAACAATGATGACTGTCTTTTGGAATCAGTTTTGATCTCTAAGGAATCTACTGCAAACTCGTGGATTGATAAGGTAAAACGTATCTACAATGAAGCTGAAGTCATCACGAATCAGACTAATGATGACAATGTCTTTGATGTGAATCTGTACAACATTCCTAATGCTGCAGAGATGCTGAAAGAGTTGATGTACTTTATACCACTGTGGACAGCTGTGATGTATCCATCTTTCCGTATTCCTTTACCTATTCGTTCTTCAGCAGCGATGGAAGGACAATTTTCATAATTAAAGACAATGGGCTTTGACAAGCTGCCTTTACGAGTAGACAAATTCATTTTTCAATATTTGAAGTGGCTGCATGAGGAAACAAAACTGTTAGCGCTACTTATGATGGAAAAAGAAGATTCAAAGCAAACCGTGAAGCACAAACCAACTGAAGCATCACTGCCTTACCATGAAGAAGAAAACTGGAGAGGAAAAAATAAGAAGCTGAAGATAACAGAGCCCAAAAGCAATCATATACTCGGTAATTCTGAGAGCACACTGAAAAATACCTTACGAAGTGAGACCCAACACGAAGATGGCAATGAGACAGAGTTAGACAAAATTTTAATAGTTTTGAATACAGATTTTCTCCTACTTCGAGCTCACTTGTTATGAATGCGGAGGACAACAGTCTCTCAGTCAAGAGTGATAGTGTGTGTTTTCAGCGCTCTTCAGGTAAAAATTTACTGCCCAATTTGGACTCTAAAGAGATATTTCATTCCACAAAAGACTATCAAGAATCATACTTCACCAGGGATGTCACTGAAATTTCATCCTGTGGTTCGAAAACAGAAGAAAACAGAGAGACCTGTAACAATAAAATGGAGGCGGGTGCATTGCTGAAAAAACTTCAAAATGTAATAGTTGTCACATCGAGCATACAAACTAAGAGCAAGAAAAACTACTTAGATGATTGCCCAAACTGGAATTCGACTAAGAAACTCATAGATATTAAATTGCCACTTTTCCTATATGGGTCCTCAACCAAATTCAAATCTGCTACCTACAACTTGAAGGAAACGTGCGGTTTCGATTCTTTGATGACCTTATTCATGCAAGCAATATCACTCAGTGATGATTTCAAAAGTAAAATTCAAATGGTGGGCCATCCATTTTTGGATCTGGCTTTGGATGTTTTGGACAAAAAAATTATAAACCCCCAGCATTTTAAGCAGAGATTTGGTATTTTATGTGATACCGTTCCTAAAAAAAAGGAGTAATCTCTCGAAAAATATTGTCTCTGAATGCTGGAGTTATACGAGAAAATATTAAAAGATATCCCGATTTGCAACAAGAAGATATCGTGCCTGACGTGCCTAAATTCAAGCTATGTGAAACGACATTATATTTCCGTTGATACGTATGTTCTTTTCAGACTTGGTTATAATTTCATGCAAGAGGCTGTAGATGCAACAAATGGAGGTGTAAAGACTATCATAAAATGCAAGAAATGTAAAGGAGAAGCAGTCGAAGAAAAGAAATTCAGATGCTACTTGATGATGGATACTAGTGTAACAATTTGTCAACTAACTGAAGATCAGTTTCCTCCGAATCAAAGGAAGAATGTTCCACGGACAACCTGGAGTCTATTTTTAGACTTTGGTTGGCTGGTTGATTTTGGGTAGGGGGCCATATAGCGAGGTCGTCGGTCCCATTGGATTAAAGAAGGAGGGGGGAGGAGCTATCTTGGCATTTGGCTGAAGCGATTTAGGGAAACGACGGAAAACCTAAAAGAGGATGACCTGACGCGGGTTTGAACCGTCGTGCTCCCGAATGCGAGTCCAGTTTGCTGACCACAGTGCCACCTCACTCGGTCTTTAGGGTTTTTTCGAATGCAGCACAGAATGCGGATTGAGAGTAAATCGAAGAAAGATGAAAGTAATGAGGAGTAGCTGAAATGAGAACAGAGAAAAACTTAACATCAGGATTGACGGTCATGACGTAGATGAAGTTAAGGAATTCTGCTACCTGAGCAGTAAAATACCTAATGACTCGTGTAAGGTCAAGCAGCATCGTACACTGGTGGCAGACCGCGTACACCCCTTAATGATGATCATGTTTCCCGACGGCAGTGGCATTTTTCAGTAATATAACACACCTTGTCACAAGGCCAGGAATGTGATGGGTCGAGGAACATAAAGGCGAGATCCAATTGATGTGCTGGTCCCCGAACTCACCACACCTGAAACTGATCGATCTGGGACGTGATTGAATGTGGCCTCAGAGCTCGTCGCCCTCTCCCCTGAATTTACGGGATTCTGATGTGTATGCAGATGTGGTGCCAACTATCTCCAGCGACGTATCAAGGGGTCATTTATTCCTTGCCACGACGCTTCGCCGCTGTTATCTGGTGGACATACCGGCTATTATATAGGTGGTCATAATGTTCTAGCTCATCATTATATTTTTACACACACGAAATTCATACATCACGGCACAGTTACCAAATGAGAATTGTATCAGCGTAACTGGTTTTTGGGTCAAGCAGAACGAAAAATGGCCAACGACTAAAATACCGGAAAACAACAATAATTATCCAGCCACAGGGCAGACGAACAAAAAAAGAACAGCAAAATTTTACTGAGACGTTCACAGTCTCCCAGAAACAAGACTCAGCCACATAATTTTAACATCCTCCGCACAATTATAAAATGCATTCCGATGTCGAAAAATCGAAATATATCACGATCGAGCCCGCATAAATTCTTCAGATATTTTGGACAGAAACTCGCACAGACTAAATATTTCCAGGTCTGGAGCACAGACACAGAACGAGGAAGAAAATGGTCTGAAGAAAGTAACAGAATTTACGGAGAAAAAAGTGCGTTACGCCCATGATGACAGTTAAAACTTTAATCTCCTCTTGATAAGATACAGGCTACAGGGTCATCTGTTCCGGACGTATGCGTATCGGGCATTTATTACAATTATTGAATAGCGGCAGGCATTTGACATGCGAGAAGAGGTACTGAGAACAGCATTGAGTAAGAAACCGATGAAGATAGTATGAAAATGATGTCGTCTATATGGTCATATCCAACCTAACTCAGTGCAGGAGGAACTGACGCGATCAAACAGTCAAAAGTTAAACTTACAATTACGTAAAGTAGGTATCCATGGCTCGAGTCGTATAGAATGTTCAGTGTTTCTGCTATGTTGAATAACCTCTCAGCAGTAAGGATTCGTGGAAATATTTTTCAAGTTTTATATGTTGGATGTAGACAAGTGACACAATGCTTGCTTGCAGTGACAGCTTGTTCTTCCCTGTTTAAATGGTCATCCAACTACGTATTTTACTGTCTTTTACTTGGCAACTGGATACCATGAAAAGTATAGCAGGAACTATTTCGGTACGATATGAGGATATCCAACAAAAGAAAAACGAGGATAATGGAATGTAGTCGAATTATGTGGGGTGATGCTGAGGGAATTAGATCAGGAAATGAGGCACTTAAAGTAGTAAGGAGTTTTGCTATTTGGGGAGCAAAATAACTGATGATGGTCGAAGTAGAGAGAATATAAAATGTAGACTGGCAATGGCAAGGAAAGTGTTTCTGAAGAAGAGAAATTTGTTAACATCGAGTGTAGATGTGTCAGGAAGTCGTTTCTGAAAGTATTTGTATGGACTGTAGCCATGTATGGAAGTGAAACATGGACGATAAATAGTTTGAACAAGAAGAGAATAGAAGCTTTCGAAATGTGGTGCTACAGAAGAATGCTGAAGATTAGATGGGTAGATCACATAACTAATGAGGAGGTATTAATAGAATTGGGGAGGAGTTTGTGGCAAAAGACGGGACCGGTTGGTAGGACATGTTCTGAGGCATCAAGGGATCACAAATTTAACATTTGAGGGCAGCGTGGAGGGTAAAAATCGTAGAGGGAGACCAATAGATGGATACACTAAGCAGATTCAGAAGGATGTAGGTTGCAGTAGGTACTGGTAGATGAAGAAGCTTGCACAGGATAGAAAAGCATGGAGAGCTGCATCAAACCAGTCTCTGGACTGAAGACCACAGGCCGGCCGGTGTGGCCGTGCGGTTAAAGGCGCTTCAGTCTGGAACCGCGTGACCGCTACGGTCGCAGGTTCAAATCCTGCCTCGGGCATGGATGTGTGTGTGATGTCCTTAGGTTTAATTAGTTCTAAGTTCTAGGCGACTGATGACCTCAGAAGTTAAGTCGCATAGTGCTCAGAGCCATTTGAACCATTTTTTGAAGACCACAACAAGAACAACATGAGGATATCCTGTGACTTCTTAGGGTGAAGATTTTTACGTTAATCGAAGGAGTCGCGCTATGGGCAGGCGTATCAGAGCAAGCAGACTTACTGTAGACAAACCACCCGCTCCGAACTGTCGCAACGGATTAGTTCGTACGTGCATGTAGGCAACCCAGAGCACAAATATCCAAAGGAGGTAGCTCTCGCGCCAACCACGGCAATTTCCTCACCGTGACGGGACAGTTTTTCGGGTACAGTTTCGCCACATATGCAGACCAGTTAGGGAATTCCCATTTGAGTGGAATACGTCATTTACGTAGATAGAATTGATGTACTGCAGTACTAGTGATCGTAGGTAAATAACTGATATTGTCTTGCTGTTCACTTACTTTTAATTCATATTTATATGCGACGAAGCCGTGGGAAATACACTGAAGAGCCGAAGAAACTTGTACACCTGCGTAATATCGTGTAGGGCCCCTGCGAGCACACAGAAGTGCCGCAACACGACGCGGCGTGGAGTCGACTAACGTCTGAAGTAGTGTTGGAGGGAACTGACACCATGAATCCTGCAGGGCTGTTCATAAATTTGTAAGAGTGCGTGGGGGTGGCTCTTTTGAACAGAAGGTTGTAAGGCATCCCAGATATGCTCAGTAATGTTCATGTCTGGGGAGCTTCGTGGCCAGCAGAAGTGTTAAGAATTCAGAAGAGTGTTCGTGGAGCCACTCTGTAGCAATTCGGACTGTCTTTCTGGAGTTGCACAAGTCCGTTGGAATGCAGAGTGGACACGAATGGATGCAGGTGGTCAGACAGGATGCTTACGTACGTGTCACCTGTCAGGATCGTATCTAGACATATCAGGGGTCCCATATCACTCAACTGCACATGCACCGTACCATTACAGAGCCTCCATCAGCTTGAACAGTCCCCTGCTGACGTGCAGGGTCCGTGGATTCATAAGGTTGTCGCAATACCTGTACACGTCCTTCCGCTCGATACAATTTAAACGAGACTCGTCCGACTAGGCAACGTGTTTCCAGTCCCCAACAGTTCAGTGTCTATGTTGACGGGACCAGGCGAGACGTAAAGCTTTGTGCCATGCATTCGTCAAGGGGACACGGGTGGGCCTTCGGCTCCGAAAAACCGTGTTGATTGTGTTTCGTTAAATGTTTCGCACTCTGACACCTGGGCCAGCATTGAAATTTGCAGCAGTCTGCGGAATGGTTGCACTTCTGTCACGTTGAACGATTCTCTTCAGTCGTCCGTTGGTCCGTTCTTGTAGGAACTTTTTCCGACCGCAGCCATGTCGGAGACGTGATGTTTTATCATATTCCTGATACTCATGGTACACTCGTAGAATGGTCATACGGGGAAATCACACTTCATCGCTACCTAGGAGATCTGTGTCCCATCGGTCGTGCGCCGACTTCATTTGAATCTTGATAACCTGCTATTGTGGCAGCAGTAGCCTATCTAACAACTGCGTCAGACACTTGTTGTCTTATATAGGCGTTGCCACCGCACCGGCGTATTGTACCTGTTTATATATCTCTGTATTTGAGTACACATGCCTATACCAATTTCTTTGGCGCTTCAGTATGTTAAACACACTGCAAGGCAATGTGGTGGGACGCGCACTGGCCAAATCCATAAGTGTGTCGCGCCCCAAGGACAAGTTCTTCGAAAGGCTGGCGGGGATCGTCAGAGGAGACACTGTCCACCAGAGCGAGACTGTTGCCGTGCAGACGAACCGCGGGGAGCTGAGCCATTGAATAGAAACGCAGATAACATAGTCTGCAAAGCAACGCCTGGCAAAAACATTTTACGACCAAGAAAAGTAGTTAGAACTGACCTTCTTTAGTTGTAATGCACCTTTGTACACGAGGTATTGAATGGTGGACATTTCCCCAGAAAAGCACTGAAAACTAAAGATAAACATCTCAGTGGTGGACGCGGGATGCTTGGTCCTAGGGCTCTGAAACTGTGGGAGACCGTCGAATATTCTTCGTTCTTTGTAGAAAAACAATACATATTTGTTGTGAAACCGTCCGCTATTGGCTAATATAAACCAACCCTAAGGTAGACTGAGAGACCGGATGATGATGATGATGATGATGATGCGGAGCACCTCACAAGCTGAACAAAGAGAGAGAGAGAGAAGCAAGTTTTTTCGGTAGGATATGATAGATCACAAACCTTTGGTTAACACCTCGGGGGAAGGAGACGAGGTTTCATAAGCATTTTGATCGGTTGACGCTCGGAAGATTTGGAGCTGATCCAATCAAATTCTGTGAGGGACAGAAAATGCAGCGTTATAGGGTTTCCTCTAACTTCACATTCGACTAGAAGGCAGTTGAGAAAGTAGAATTCTTAAACGCAGGTCAAGACAGAGATTTAGGAACCAGGTTTTAAATTGTAAGACATTTCCAGGGGCAGATGTGGACTCTGACCACAATATATTGGTTATGACCTGTAGATTAAAACTGAAGAAACTGCAAAAAGGTGGGAATTTAAGGAGATGGGACCTGGATAAACTAAAAGAACCAGAGGTTGTACAGAGATTCAGGGAGAGCATAAGGGAGCAATTGACAGGAATGGGGGAAATAAATACAGTAGAAGAAGAATGGGTAGCTCTGAGGGATGAAGTAGTGAAGGCAGCAGAGGATCAAGTAGGTAAAAAGACGAGGGATAGTAGAAATCCTTGGGTAACAGAAGAAATATTGAATTTAATTGATGAAAGGAGAAAATATAAAAATGCAGTAAGTGAAACAGGCAAAAAGGAATACAAACGTCTCAAAAATGAGATCGACAGGAAGTGCAAAATGGCTAAGCAGGGATGGCTAGAGGACAAATGTAAGGATGTAGAGGCCTATCTCACTAGGGGTAAGATAGATACCACCTACAGGAAAATTAAAGAGACCTTTGGAGATAAGAGAACGACTTGTATGAATATCAAGAGCTCAGATGGAAACCCAGTTCTAAGCAAAGAAGGGAAAGCAGAAAGGTGGAAGGAGTATATAGAGGGTCTATACAAGGGCGATGTACTTGAGGACAATATTATGGAAATGGAAGATGATGTAGATGAAGATGAAATGGGAGATATGATACTGCGTGAAGAGTTTGACAGAGCACTGAAAGACCTGAGTCGAAACAAGGCCCCCGGAGTAGACAATATTCCATTGGATCTACTGACGGCCGTGGGAGAGCCAGTCCTGACAAAACTCTACCATCTGGTGAGCAAGATGTATGAAACAGGCGAAATACCCTCAGACTTCAAGAAGAATATTATAATTCCAATCCCAAAGAAAGCAGGTGTTGACAGATGTGAAAATTACCGAACTATCAGCTTAATAAGTCACAGCTGCAAAATACTAACACGAATTCTTTACAGACGAATGGAAAAACTAGTAGAAGCCAACCTCGGGGAAGATCAGTTTGGATTCCGTAGAAACACTGGAACACGTGAGGCAATACTGACCTTACGACTTATCTTAGAAGAAAGATTAAGGAAAGGCAAACCTACGTTTCTAGCATTTGTAGACTTAGAGAAAGCTTTTGACAATGTTGACTGGAATACTCTCTTTCACATTCTAAAGGTGGCAGGGGTAAAATACAGGGAGCGAAAGGCTATTTACAATTTGTACAGAAACCAGATGGCAGTTATAAGAGTCGAGGGACATGAAAGGGAAGCAGTGGTTGGGAAGGGAGTAAGACAGGGTTGTAGCCTCTCCCCGATGTTGTTCAATCTGTATATTGAGCAAGCAGTAAAGGAAACAAAAGAAAAATTCGGAGTAGGTGTTAAAATTCATGGAGAAGAAATAAAAACTTTGAGGTTCGCCGATGACATTGTAATTCTGTCAGAGACAGCAAAGGGCTTGAAAGAGCAGTTGAATGGAATGGACAGTGTCTTGAAAGGAGGATATAAGATGAACATCAACAAAAGCAAAACAAGGATAGTGGAATGTAGTCTAATTAAGTCGGGTGATGCTGAGGGAATTAGATTAGGAAATGAGGCACTTAAAGTAGTAAAGGAGTTTTGCTATTTGGGGAGCAAAATAACTGATGATGGTGGAAGTAGAGAGGATATAAAATGTAGGCTGGCAATGGCAAGGAAAGCGTTTCTGAAGAAGAGAAATTTGTTAACATCCAGTATTGATTTAAGTGTCAGGAAGTCATTTCTGAAAGTATTCGTATGGAGTGTAGCCATGTATGGAAGTGAAACATGGACGATAAATAGTTTGGACAAGAAGAGAATAGAAGCTTTCGAAATGTGGTGCTACAGAAGAATGCTGAAGATTAGATGGGTAGATCACATAACTAATGAGGAAGTATTGAATAGGATTGGGGAGAAGAGAAGTTTGTGGCACAACTTGACCAGAAGAAGGGATCGGTTGGTAGGACATGTTCTGAGGCATCAAGGGATCACCAATTTAGTATTGGAGGGCAGCGTGGAGGGAGACCAAGAGATGAATACACTAAGCAGATTCAGAAGGATGTAGGTTGCAGTAGGTACTGGGAGATGAAAAAGCTTGCACAGGATAGAGTAGCATGGAGAGCTGCATCAAACCAGTCTCAGGACTGAAGACCACAACAACAACAGGTCAAGGTACAGAGCCTGCGTCGTCCAATTTCGACGGTGAGAGTTGCCATAGAGCCTCGTAAGTAGATGCATTGGGGAATCTAATTTTGGACCAATTTGGACGTAGCCACTGGCGAGGCTCGTTGGTTCCTTTCTTTAGTATGAGTCACATCCATTAACCTTACGAAAATCTCTAGGTATTCAGTGATTATAAAATGATTAGCTTCTCCCTCCTACACCCTACCCCATCACTTAGATGCCAAGAATATTAGAAAAAAGTTGCCACAGGATGCCATTCATTTGTTTGTTTATCCATGAAATTATCTGATTAATGTTGCTACAGGTTGCCACTGTTTAATATTCATTTTATTGTTATTTATCGAAGTCATTATAACTCTTGTTTCGTTTAATATTCATAAATGCTCCCATTATAACAATCGCGAGTACATATGCATACGTTTTATCACCTCTACCAGAATTCAGTTCATTAACGTGGAGCGTCAATCCCATCCTCTGCCCCGTTTGAATAGAGAGAAGAGTACATTAAAAACGACCTTCCACATCAGCGACTTGCAACGCTGCTCACTTTGAGCATCTATTAAGTGCATTAAAAACTTGGAGAGATGCTCTGTCCACCGATATCTATTTCCTGTACGTCTTGTGCTTTTTGTGCAGTCGTATTGTGAAGCCCTGGAGGCACTTATGAATACCCGTAGATGTAAACATTTGTGTTCAGCAACCGCTGCTAAATAGATATCAGGCTCTTAGAACTGGCTACGAAAAATAGCGCCATACACGAGAAGTTTGATGTTCGGCTCAGGTATCTGTGATACAAGTTTTATACACTGAAAATATTCTACTCCGGATTCCTTACGCGGCGCATTTATTCCTCCGCTGTGTACAAAACACCACGCCGTTATTGTCTTGCGCGGGTGTTTAACCGCTGGGAAGCGGGGGATCTGCACGCGGAATTACGCAGAACAGAGCCTGAGCAAATATTTGCTCTTAGACTAATAACCGTGTCTACCACGCCGCACACTGCTAAACGGTGCGTGTAACGCAGCCACGACTGCACGCGGAATGAGCGCAGCCTCTGCGGGGCCAGGCGGGAACTTGCCGTGGCAGCGGAGGGAGGCGGCGTTTAACGAGGTCTCCGCCTCTCTGCAATAGCGGCCAGCAGACAACTGACTTTCTCGTGGCTCCCATCAACAACAAAAGGCAGACGACAAAGAGTTCTGACGTCTTGAACTTTTAAGGTTTTCATATGTTTTCGGCTTTCGTAAATAGTTCATGAACCGAGAATTTACTTTCAAAATCTTTTCTTAAAGAATTTACTTTATTTACTAGTGATACAACAAGAACATTAACACATTTAATCACACTATGTGAGCGTGGAATTAGTTGCCAGTGGGTAACTGATGAAAACAAATTTCTTTCAACAAACGGAAATTTTATTCCTAAAAACCCTTTCGTTTTTTTAACAGATTTAAAAATTATAATCAGAAAGCGCCCTCTAAATATCAGGTTACAATTTATTCAGAGGCAGAAATAACTTTTTTTTTGTTTGACAGCATGAGCTTTTGGGCTGAGAACGTTGCCCTCCCTATTAACACGGCCGTGGTCACGACCGCGCATAACAACCTCTGAAAGACTATACTGGTGCAAATCTGCAACGCACCATATTACTTTAAACTAAAAATTTTAACAACTCACACAACACATAAACTATGCACCCCGTAGGAGGGATGGAAATGGTACAAACACTCACATTAAAAAAAGTTACTTGCCACCGAAGGTGCAACTTGTTTAAAAAAAAAGAAAAAAACCTCTTACGGCGGAAGGTTCAAAATGGTTCAAATGGCACTGAGCACTATGGGACTTAACATCTGAGGTCATCAGTCCCCTAGAACTTAGAACTACTTAAACCTAACTAACCTAAGGACATCACACACAGCCATGCCCGAGGCAGGATTCGAACCAGCGACCGTAGGGGTCGCCCGGTTCCAGACTGTAGCGCCTAGAACCGCTCGGCCACTCCGGCAACTTTATATACTAAAATGACCACTTAAATAAAAACTCATGAAATGCAGTCTTACATAAAATGTACAACATGCTCTACATTACGCATATACCGCCTCTCAAGATGATAGGCAAGATAAAAACGTATTTCAGCAATTCGGCCTTTACACCTTAAGCAACAAATTCGTTAACACCGAATCCGACAAACATGACCCCGAGGCAGCTATTAACGTACGGCAGACCGACAGACAGAAAGAGACTAACTGCATAAGAAATGCGGATGGGAGACAGACGAGCATGCTGGGGACGAGAGAATGACCAAGGAAACAAGTAAAATTTAGCAAGTAAATGAAACAACATATCGCTTCTAATAAACTGCGATGTCTGGCGGAGACCTGGCGCAGCACCCCAAAATCGCTCTCCTGAACCGTTCGCTGCCAGCCGCTTCAACGGACGCAGGAGGGGGGGCCGATCTCCCGTCTTACGGCATCGCAGCTCGTACCGGCCAGCCGATGTCGTGGGTTGACTTCTGTTGCTCTCGTGTCGGCCGCGAAGCCACTACTCGTTATACGGCACGGCCTACTGGACTCATGTGGCGACCTCATGTGCGCCGACGCTCAAGGCGCGCAAGTCAGCTTGTGTCTCAGTGCGCGACCGACCAACCAATCGATCCCACCACCAATGACCGTTGCCCGACCTAACGCGCACTCAGAAGAGGGAACTCAGCCCCGACCGGGCGACCACACGATGAGTTCTGTTACTGGCGGAGTGGCATCTCATTTGCCGGCTTTAAAGTTTGATCCAAACGTCAGACATACTAGCACTCCGACGACAGACAGACTTTCTAACTGCCGCACAAATGCGAACGAGAGACAGACCAGCAACTGGTGACGCGAGACTGACCCAGACTCACTCCGACTGACCAACCGCCCAGACTCGCTGCCTAGCGAGCACATAGCGCCCCTTAAATGCACGTGAGCAGGCTACCTTTCCCCTTTCCCACCAGAGGGAGACACCAAAGCTGCGATTGTCGCAGCGGCGCCACCGCTAGAAACGGAGGACGACTGCTTCACACTATGCGCTGCAGCGCGCTTTTCAAAACAGAAATTTTTTCACGGTTCAGTTCACCTTTACTGTACTGGGACAAATACGAATGACTGCATTGAGCGAATAGTGAATAAGATCCTTGGGTCTGTGTTTCGTTTTATCTGTGGTTCACTTGATAGTCAGCCAGTTGTGTAGCATTGGGCCATTCTTATTTCAAGCGTAGTAGCGAGCGGTTGAGTTTTTCCGGGAAGGAGATCTGTTATTTGCGACTCTGGAAGAAACTATTCGGAATGCTTTATTATTATTTATTATGTTTATTTCTTTATAAAACTATTTCATTCTTTACGTTAATGGAGAAGATTTTCGGAGGAGTTCTTAAAGAAACCCATGCATACGCAAGAGTAACATGTATGTCTGTCAGATGTATTAACCGAACGAAATCTTTGTCCCTCATATAACTAACAATATTTATGATTAGTGTTGATTTCATCTCTTCGTTTTCATTATGTCACAAATTACGCATTTGGTTGAGATGTTTTGTAATTTTTGTATCAAAAGACTTTCGCAGTTGTTAGTCGTCTTATGTTATACAGTCCTTTTTCTCAATAACCAGAGTTTAATTTTTTCAAGAACGATTTTCCTTAAAGTAAAACCACAATGTCCATCTTTCTTAGTAAAGTTCTGAACATTTTTTCGTGTGGATTGCACCTTATGCCACATGCAGCAACAGATTATTTCTAAAAAATAAAATATAAAAAAATTAGATTATTTTACTTTTGATGGAACGTATGGTGGTTTGTATTTGCTTTATAGAACGCCAATACATCAGAACATCAGGCACAAAATAGCATGCTGAGTAAGAGTATTTTCTGAGTGGAGGAGAAATTTATTTCGGGAGTACTCCAAGCCAAACACTGCACTTCCTATCAAGAAAATCTCATAAAGTACTTCGGTATTGAGTTTCAGTTGTATATTTTTCATTCAGCATACAATTAGTTTCTTTTGGCAGTTAATTAGACTCATTTCCAATATTTCAAATTCTGAATTTCGTTAAGTTTAAAGTTTTGTTCAAGACACTGTTCATATGCGCAACACAGGGCCAACCAACAATCAGTATTACTCAAAAAGTGAACACGAGATTTAAAGTACAAGTTAAACAAGGAGAAAAATTTTTTTTCAAAAAAAAGAAAATATTCAAACATATAGACAATTTTTTTGTAGAAAGATTATAAACTTCCTCCATCCATTTCACACGTACAATTTGTGTCATTCTGCAACGTATGGCTCAAGTCTTTCAAGAGGTCGCCACTTCGGCTACTTGGGTGTCGCCGCGCGGGATTAGCCGAGCCGTCTAAGGCGCTGCAGTCATGGACTGTGCTGTTGGTCTCGGCGGAGGTTCGAGTCCTCCCTCGGGCATCGGTGTCTGTGTTTGTCCTTAGGATAATTTAGGTTAAGTAGTGTGTAAGCTTAGGGACTGATGACCTTAGCAGTAAAGTCCCATAAGATTTCACACACATTTGAACATTTTTTGAGCTTGGGTGTCCCTAACGTACCCCATTTATCCATCTATGGAAAGGGTCCTACAATGTAATTCAGAATTTATACCACTTCTGATGAATCTCCACATCCCTGACAAGTGAAAGCTAGGTCAAAAGGCAGGTTGAAAAGTCCTTGGTGCGATAGAGATTCGGTTACGGGCACACGCTTTAGCACTAGAACAGAACACAACGTCTGCTTTAAGCACCGTGAATTTTAATGGCCAGTAGTGTATAAGATATCAGTGCACACACATGGTTCAGTCACCACCTACGAAAATGAGCAATAACCACTAGCAGGTTGCATGTGGCAGAATTAGCAGTGGCGGGTATATAAAGCGTGTCGGGGGGACGCGGAAAACAATACAGTCATTGTCGTAATGCTAGAACGGAGCAATTTATGTGATGTTCAAAAGGGCAAGATCGATGGTTTCGGGCCAAGGCTGGAAACATTTTCGAAATGGCTAACCTTTTAAACCGTCTGAGTGATACCGTTTTAGAGTATACGGTGAATGGCAAAATGGAGCTATCCAAAACCTGCACCGAGGCAACTTTGGTGCACCACGAGAGACAGATGATAGGGGGGTGAGAGACCACTGCGGAGATGTGTACGGGAGAATAGACGTGAAACTGTTGAGCAGCTGACCACGCAGATGAATTTTGCGACTACCAACAGAGTCTCCGCACCGAACTTTGAGCGGACGTAACTGCGAAATGGGTCCCTGCAGCAAGCGCCTGTTTCATGCACGCAAGCTGATTGCTGTTTATTATTGACGAAGGCTGGAATTTGGACATCAGCACTGCAACTGGACGTTCAATGAGATTTAGATTAATTACGTTTCATGCTCCATCGTGCGTCATGCGTGTGAAAGCAAACACCGTGCGCACCTGCACATAGCACTATGCGGGTAGCCAGGATATGGGCAACTAAATCTCCGAAATGTTTGCATGGTGATAGATTTAAGTAGGCCTGATCATGTTTATCATTTATTGAGTCACATCACATGTCTCAACAGGGACACCGCACAACGTTTCCAAATATTTGACGAGGGTAATTATTTCCTGGGACGTTTTGTATGCTCTGTATCCCTTGTACCTAACACCATCTAACATGCAGCCAACGCGAAGATGCCTGAGTTAGGCGAAAGGCGTCGTTGATGAATAAATAATATACACATCTCTGCAGCTATATTTCTTCATCATATATTACTGGTTGGTGCCCCATCCTTGCCACGTGTTGAAAAACATTTTAATCGCAGGTTTGCCTTCAACAATGTAAGGGACCGAAAGCCTTCATCTGGGTAGCTGGACTGTGATTTGAACCACCATCCTTCCAAATGCAAGGCAAGTGTCTTACCACTATGCTAGTCCAGTTGTCCCTGGGCTAAACGCCCTCTTCACAGCTTCTGTATGACTCTGCAGGTTCTCCCTACGGCACCCATCTGTCGATTGTCGACTTCATGCGTTCCCGAAATGGTGAACTGGGTAGACACGATGAGCCCATTGTACACCCTAAAGGTCATTAACCAACGTCAAAGTTGAAGAAATATGATTAGGCATATCATACTAAGTAGCTGGATCACACAGAAATATTTCTAGTGCCAGGGATGATTCTCGTAAAATACTGTAATGAAAAATACCAAAATACCTTTGTGGCATTGCTTCGCACAGTGCAGTACATGGTGTTTGAAACAGAGTCGTCCGATCTCATAAGCCTATATCTTCTGCATGACTGATGATACAAATTTGGGATGTTGTTGTTGTGGTCTTCAGTCCAGAGACTGGTTTGGTGCAGCTCTCCATGCTACTCTATCCTGTGCAGGCTTCTTCATCTCCCAGTACCTACTGCAGCCTACATCCCTCTGAATCTGTTTAATGTATTCATCTCTTGGTCTCCCTCTACGATTGGATAAATTTTACAAAGCGTAAAGGACTAGAAAAGAATTATTTCCTAAAGAACGACGAGTTTTCACAAGGGTCCGTATTTTAAATGGATGCACATGTAAACTTGGGGTGCATTAGAGAACTACATTTAGGATGAAAGCGTTCGCTTACTTATCACAAATGATCAATGTTCCCTTCATCGGACTATTATCGAAACGATAGACAGTGTCGTCCCATACCCTTCGAGCATGTCTGGGGTTATTGCACCTACACTGCTTCTACTAGGCAGTGACACACTTTACCCAAAGTTTTCACGATTGAATGGTATCATAAACCTTCACATACAAAATATGTAAACCACAAACCACGAGATAGTGCAATGCTAAGTCCGTTCACCTTTTACAGCTTAGGTACAGCTTAGGTACCTCACTGTTGATCAGTGACGTTACCTGCAGCTGCCAGTGCGGTGGTGCTCCGTCCTGATGAAACATGAAATTTTTGGCTTGTTCACACAAGGGTGGAATAATCCTGATACATCATAGCGAGACAGCGAGATGTGAACTAGCTGCACCAGGGAGATCCCTTCAGGAAACCACATTAGCCGGCAAAGTACAACTGGCTTCGAAATATCGATACGGCCAGGCATGGGTTCGTGTGCTGAGCTGAATCCCATCAAATAACTCTTACTAAATAATTTTTCGTATCTAGTGTGCAAGGCGGACACACTCACAAAATATCCAATCACAAAAAACATAGCTTTTAATAAATGCAATCCTCACTCAATTAAAAACGCAAGTTCATTACATGTGCAAAAAATTTGATTAAGAAAATCTCAGAATTAAATATACTTACTTTAAAATTTCCCCATGAATCATGGACCTTGCCGATGGTGAGGAGGCTTGCGTGCGTCAGGGATAGAGACAGTCGTACCGTAGTGCACCCACAACGTAGGGGTATCTGTTGAGAGGCCAGACAAACGACGGGTGCAGCGCCGTGACCCACTGCCGACCACCACAGATGCACTTTGAAACCAGGTGAATGTAGCATGGGTGCCTATACCACAGGACGCCATTAACGCATGGAACAAGTTATCAGGACCCTGTGCCTACTAGGGAACAGGACACATGCTGAGCCGAGGTGACTGATATGCTGATCATTTCTGCAGAACATCCTAGTGTATAGGTTCTGTGAATATGAACGTTCTATCACTAGTCGTTCAAGGTGTTCTGTTTTTTCCTGAACATGAGTGCACATGATGTCGTCCCCCAGGAACAAATCCACTCCCAGAAATTTTATCGCTGCAGAAAACAATTGTCAGTTATTACATGTATGCTCTTCAGCCGCACGAGTTACATATATTGTTTACTATGACTGGCGAATCTTCTGGATTTTGGGCACAGGATCAGTGATTTTATCCCATAAATTGCAAGATACAAGTGTGCCAACACCTTGCAGCCGAGAGAGCACACAGCGCTGGGGAAAAAGGGTTAACTCGTAGAAAAACGCGAGTGTATCAAGATGTTTTGATTTAAATGTCGTTGAGGCTGTCAGGTATCGCAAAGGTAGTTCCCTTCTTTTACATCCCTAACTCTCCGCAGGATATATTCGTCCATTCTTGAGTCATAATAGGAGCATTTTTCATTCTGTTTACCAACTTTTACTCTACGATAATAGTGACATTAGATGACCATAGTGTGGCAGGTGATGTAGATTTTTGTTGAAACGGGCGACGACTGATCCGGTATTAGTTTCGTTACTATCTTTCGAACCATATTGCTTGTGGCCAAGAATAAAGCTTTCACAGAATAACACGACGACGATCAGTCACATCTATTTATCTATCTTCTTACAAATATTTAACCGATTCGCAAAAGTTTAAGACATAGAGGCGGCGCTCGTAGAGAAATTATGAAAAAACGTGTTTTTTGCATGTGACGTGCGAAAGAAGCTAGATTTATGAAAGCCAGTTTTCAGTTTTATCGTAAGAATGCATTTTTTGTTTTGTTTATTTGAATCATTCAAAACCGTTTCCGTGTGTTCAGTTCACGTAAGAAAGAGTTCCACGCGCTGCATTTATCTCGACATTAAACCATAGTATCTCGACAACGATAAAGATGTTGGATAGAAAATATTTCGTTTTGACTTCAACCGATCAAACTTATCGCAAATTTTGAACTAATTTGTGCAAGCTCAGAAGTGGCGCGCTTCATAAACTACAAGAAAAACATGTTTTTTACACATGAAATTCGAACAAGGCACACACAAATGGTGCCTTTAGCTGAGCATTTATTTCACCCCAGTTAACATCTTTTGCAAAAGAAATTACTCGATTCGCACAATTTGAGTGGGCGCCAGCTCCGACTCTTAGTTAAATCCTTGCTTAATATAATGTATCATAGCTACAGTAAGACAGATGTTCGAATGGCTTTGCAGATCTGGGCTAAACCAAAAACTTTTGACCCCTTCGTCCTAACTAAAACAGGAACCGAGCCCTCCCCCTACCCCCGCCACACACTCACACACACACACACACACACACACACACACACACACACACACACCAAAGAAACCGCGATTTTGCGCGTGGCCTTCTCAAACATATCGCCCTCTAACGATATCTGTTGTGAGCTCAACCACTGTTTACACATTGTTAGTCTGGTAGTTATTAGCGATCCAAATGTCACGGTATTTTGTCACAAAAGAAAGTTCGACCGTCGGACGAATAGACGTTTTCACGTAAAAGAGCTGTGCAGTATGATTATTTATACAGTGAAGCTAAGAAAACCGTTAGCCACTTTGGAGGCGCTAGTGAGAGGCTAAAGCGAGAGAGGCTGAGGCGCCGCCTGAGAGCAAGGCAGCATGTTTGTACGCACACGCATAAGGTAACGCAGCGTACGGCTGCGACTGCACTTCATCCTCTGGTAGCCTGAAACTTTCAGGACGCTGGCGCCGCCTCACGCACCAGGCGCCTAAATAAATGAGAACCGAATAAACGTCATCCCCCTGCAAGTCTGCCCGGCTTCCCGTAAATTGGACAAGTCGCTGTGAGGGCAGCAAGACGTCTGCTCCCGAAAGCACGCAGAAAATCTCATTGCCATTTAAATATTACACGCGGAAAAAAAGGAACTTCAGCCTGCGCGGTCTCGTCGACGCAGGCAAACACTCATGAAAATCACTCACGTACTGGGTATCGTACTTAGTAACACGGACTTTAAAATAAAGTCCTGGTAGTAGCAACAGATTAGTATTTTGTAGGTGTAGAGTCAGTCACCGAAATAAGAAGAAAGCAAATACTTAATAATCTTTGGTGATAATTTTTTTCCAGCACGAGACAGGTCACATCTGTTAATTCTACTTCGTATTTGACGCTGTCGGTGGTGAGCTTTGTAGGGTCATGGCTTTCATAAGCGAAGTTTGAAGTTACAATTCGCGATACCAGCTTCCGCAACAGGGCTCATCCCTTAAGCTACATTCTACGCAAAACAGGACACTGAGTAATTTTCTCGGTCTTCGCTGCTTTACAATCGACAATGAGCATTTCGATTTTGGAATGAAATTTCTTAGTTTATGTTCAGTGAAATTAGGCAATTAATTTTTTTATTAAAGATATTTGTGACCAATCTATGAAATTACTAACAACTGGGTATTTACTTTACTACAATATGACTTTTATAATGAATGATTTCGGGCAAACCGCGAATGAGTTTAATTAGTAGTGCTTCTTCCTGACTACGACCTTATTTCGGCTATTGCGCAATTCTCAAGCAAACCTGCATAATTTACAATTTGCTAGTTATTAACGTTAGTTGTGTTTCACAGATATAGTGATGTCATTTGTGCTTCATGGATATTATAATTATAGCATCAATGACACACAACTAACATCACTAAAAAGCAAAGATTACACGGTAAACATAAAGCATCAATGACAATGAACTGTCAGTATAGCTCTCAAAAGTATTCTACTGAAAAAATTCTACACAAATGATAATTACATGGCTTGTTACCGCCTACCAACAAATAGTCGACAATTTACTCACTGATGCAATATGGGCGACTATTTCAACTAGACGTAAGTATGTACGTAATATGACCTTAACGTACAGCTTTTATAAAAGTACCAACTGTAACATCTCTAGGTTTGCTTGTGAATGGCGCTATAGCCGACACGAGCTCGTAGGAAGGTAGAAGCACTATTAGTTAAACTGTGCGCAGCTTGCCTGGAATTACTCATTAAAAATGTCACATTATGATGTAAGTGTTTTGTTTCCTTCATTTGTATCACCAGTGATCTGAAATGGAAAATGTTTATATTGTCCGTGCGGGGTAGCCGTGGGGTGTAGGGAGTCTTGCATCACGGTTCGCCCGGCTCCCCCCGTCGGAGGTTCGCGTCCTCCTCGGTCATGGGTGTGTGTGTGTTGTGTTTAGCGTAAGCTCGTTTAAGTTAGATTAAGTAGTGTGTAAGCCTAGGGACCGTTGACCTCAACAGTTTGGTCCCAAAGCAACTTATCACAAATTTAAAAAAAAGTTTATATTGCCGCCTTGCTCTGATTACCAATAAGTCTCACTCAGTATTTAAAATGAACACAAAAATTAGAGTAGTAAATAAAGTCCTAAGAAAGATAACGATCTATATCGAAACACAGTTTATTACGAAAGATAGTGAAGCGTTACTTTTGCTTAGAGCATACTGTCTGATTCCAGATTACATCTGGAAGTGTCGTCAGCTTATACGGTTTACAGTACGTAAAGTTTTACCTATTTTCACGGTGGCTTGCAGCACTATACACATCTTGGCGCGAAACACCACGAATTATTGTGTTTGTTTGTCACTCATCGACCTCTCTTTTCACGGCCCGTCTCGTTGCCAAGGACCTGCAGCATTGTTTCCTCGTCATTATTTTCCAAAAGAGGGGGGTGGGGGGGGGGGGGGGGGGGGGGGGGGTTAGTTCTGTCATCTATAGCCTCTTAAACTAACCATTAATTTGGTTAACTTGGCTCGTTTACTCATATTACAGACTCACCCTTTTGGCCAAACTTCATTTTGCAGCCCTAGTTTCCGATCTGAAGGTGACATGTGCATCAGTAAGAATATGTTGTTGAAGTAATGAATGTAGTGGAATTACACAGACGGTGGTTACTGGGCCTCGCCTTTTTACTATGTTTTTCTGCCTTGGCTCACATTATTCCAGACCGACTGCCTCTGGCCCTTGGTCTGCACGGTCAGGGTGTACAGTCCTCTGTTTTCCAGTGGACGATATGTACGACTCCTCCTCTTTTCATTGAGTGGCCTTCGCCAACTAAGAATACCTTTCCTTTATCTGTGAGGTTCATTCGCTTGTGTTTTTCCCTGAATGTCCAGTATCCAGCACACTACAGCTTAAAAGTTATCCCAAGGAAGTCATTATAACAGCGTGCACTAAGTTAATTGTAATACAGTAAAGAAAAAAGAAACTGATCTCCCCTAGCAATCACTGTTATCGATTTGTCCAACATGAAAAATGTGTTTGCACAATTTGCATAAGTTTAATTAAGTTAAATGCAATGTACCTATCAAACTGAATCAAAAGTGATCAGCCGAAACAGCTTGTCGCTGCAGTCATGGACTGTGCGGCTGGTCCCGGCCGAGGTTCGAGTCCTCCCTCGGGCATGGGTGTGTGTGTTTGTCCCTAGGATAATTTAGGTTAAGTAGTGTGTAAGCTTAGGGACTGCTGACCTTAGCAGTTAAGTCCCATAAGATTTCACACATATTTGAACATTTGAAACAGCTCGTCGCTTTTCAACGTGATACGACTTCAGCCAATGGTGAACTGTGGACGATGGCAAGTGGACGGGGAAAGGACAGCCGTACTTCCCCCACCCCCCTTTCATGCGGCCGTACTTCCCCCACCCCCCTTTCATGCGGCCTGCGCCGAGTTCCTCTCCTGTGTCAACCTATTCATCACAGACCAGCATTGTATCAAAACGACTTTAATTGCTTGTTCAATATATTCCATACTCTGTGTTCCCCGACAGGTATTACTCTCCACAACTCCCTGTAGCACTATGGAAGTAATTCCTTGATGCTTTAGGATATGTCCCTTCGTTGTGTCACTTCTTCTTGTCAGTGTTTTCCACATAATCCTTTCCTCGAAGATTCTGTGGAGAACTTCCTGCTTTTTATTTAATCATGAGAGAAGCTTACTACATGCAAAGTGATTAAATGGTGACAATTTTGTAGAAACCTCTTGATTAGATTCTGAGGAAAAGGTACATATATTATTTTTTGCTAATAAAAATTTTAAATCCAATAAAAAATTAAATAAGGAACTTAACAGTAAATGATTTAATGTAATGTAGAAGGTGGTACAAAATTTCATTGCCATATCTCCAAAATTGTGAATTTGGTGCATCTTTTAAAGATTGTATGATTTTCATGAACGATCCTCCTCCATTAAGTATACCTTCTGTCTCTAGCAAGGTGGCTACTGATCAGTCGGATGGCTCAGTTTAGACCTCCTTCGTCAATTTCTGTGTAGATACTATTAATCTCTGGTTCAGGTCTCCATTGATGTGCCTTGTGTTACTTGGTCCGGACTTACTGTCAAGAAAGACTGCTTTCAGCAAGTGTTTGTAGCTCTATACCCAGAATATAGCTCTTTTAATTTGTCTTCCAAATGGCGTTGTAAATCCCACTCACCTTCATCAGTGTGCTAATTAATGAGAGACCCCCAGCAAATAGGTAAGACGCCGATGCTTCCCGCCGTCGACACTAAACACAATGTTAAATTCAAGCGACGTGGGACTGTCACTTGTCTTACAGGACAGGGCAAGCTCTGTAGAACATTCCATCAGGGGTAGCAGCTAACTACCGGAGGTTGCAACATTTGCTTCTCTCATGCGATGAGATACTGCATCCCTGTATTGAACCATGTTTAATCCGGGAAGTTCGGTCTTTGAGTGTTATTGTCCTCTCTGGATTGTTACATATTTTATATGACCCGTATTTCCGCATAGGTGTTTACTGAGAACTGCAAGTAGAAGGTGACCGTGAACTCTGTTGGTGTTGTGGTCTTCAGTCCAGAGACTGGTTTGATGCAGCTCTCCGTGTTACTCTATCCTGTGCAAGCTTCTTCATCTCCCAGTACCTACTGCAACCTACATCCTTCTGAATCTGCTTAGTGTATTCATCTCTTGGTCTCCCTCTACGATTTTTACCCTCCACGCTTCCCTCCAGCGCTAAACTGGTGATCCCTTGATGCCTCAGAATATGTCCTACCAACCGATCCCTTCTTCTAGTCAAGTTGTGCCACAAATTTCTCTTCTCCCCAGTTCTGTTCAATATCTCCTCATTAGTTATGTGATCTACCCATCTAATCTTCAGCATACTTCTGAGGCACCACATTTCGAAAGCTTTTATTCTCTTCTCGTCCAAACTATTTATCGTCCATGTTTCACTTCCATACACTGCTACACTCCATACAAATTCTTTAAGAAACCACTTCCTAACACTTAAATCTATACTAGATGTTAACAAATTTCTCTTCAACAGAAACACTATCCTTGCCATTGCCTGTCTACATTTTATATCCTCTCTACTTTGACCATAATCAGATATTTTGCTCCCCAAACAGCAAACCTCATTTACTGCTTTAAGTGTCTCATTACCTAATCTAATTCTCTCAGCATCACTCGACTTAATTCGACTACTTTCCTCCGTTAACATTTGAAAATTCAGTACTTCACGGAATAATGTAGGCAGGGAGGTAAAAATGGACACACATGCTTAAAATTACATGGGATTTTATTGAAACCAAAATAGGCGTACAAAATGACCCACACGTCACGCTTTATACGATATAAAAGCAATAATCAGCGTAACAATTCATTTTTACCAAAGACGATGTTCTTTATAAAAATGCTCAAAATGCCGCCCGTCATTCATCAACAATACCTCTTGTCGAGAGGCAGTGTTGTGAACAGGGGAGGACAACACATCGATTGGTATGTTGAAAAGTATCGTCGGATGTTGTCTGTTAGCGCCCCTAATGGGATCGAAAGATGGTGGTAGACAGGCGACTTACGGTGATAGGTAACACGGTTTGAGGTCTGGGGACCTGGGGGGCCAAGCACAACGGGAGTGGCGACCCAGCACGCGATTGTCTCAAGATGATGTGCGCAAGAGATCTTTCACTAGTGTAGCAGTGTGGAGTAGAGCGCCATCCGGCATAAAAGTCTCACCTTCCAGCAGGTGTTTATCAATCAGGCTTCGGATGATGTGATTCTATATCTCCATACTTCGCACCCTTCGCTCTTGCAGTTGAAAAGCAGTACCACGCATTTCCTCGACAAAAAACGTTTCGGACCACGATCGATGTGGTAAATCCACACCAGAACGTGACTTCATCGTCATACAGTGGGGTTTGCACTACAGTTGTAGCACTTTCCGGAGCCCAAGTTCTGCAGGTGTGGCTCTTAACACGCCCTTGGGAAGTGAAGTGGGTTTCTTCGGTCCACAACACGTTAGACAGCCAACCGTCATCTTCTCCCATTTCTTTGAAATGCCGACACCGCTCATGTTCTCTGCATCACAAAATCGGTGGCCAAATATTCATGACGACGTTTGTACGGATAGCATTGGAGGGTACGCGTTAGTGCTTTCCAAATAGTAGTGTGACGTGCGGCTTCACCAGCGCTGCCTTTACCATACGGAGAAGAAACCGCTAAAGTCTCCTTTTCTCCCTGAACTGTGCGAGCAGCAGCAGCACTTGTGTTTGGTCGCCCACTATGGGGCCGATCGTCAAACCAAACCCATGGCTTCGAACTCCGAGATCATTTCCTCCAAAGTGACAGTTGTCAGAGGACCTTTACCCATTCGAATAACCTTCGTATGGCGATGGGGTCGTAAAACTAACAATACCTTTCCTAGTAAAGATGTTACGCTTGCAGGCGCATCTGGGTCCCACTTCCACTATACTCCATGTTATACACGATTCTCATGCGGTGTCACCTACGTGTTACCGTCAAGCATCATCTGGTGGTTTTGCACTCGTTTCTGATTTCAGTAAAACCCCATGTCGGTTTAGGCATCATTTGGAGTTTTACCTCTTTTTTTACATTATTTGGTGAATTAGTGTTTTTCCAAATGCTAGCAGACTTTTGGGTCACTTTGTATATTGCACAACTTTCCGTTGACAAACGATTTTTCTAGGTAGTCAAATACTATGACAGTGTGATTGTTTTCCTTGGGTATAAATGTAAATTTCCCATGGGACATCCCACGCCGTAATTTCTGCCACCTAACGGAAAGTGTGTTCTTCCCCCCTGTACATTAGCCCCTTCCCTTGCGGATATATGACAGTTGTGGGTGTATTTGTGGAGTGTAGGAGAGTGTAACGGTTGTGATGTTTAAAGCTTTCTCGGCGTACTGATTGTTACATACAAACACGGGAGAACTGCCGGAAATCAGTAACGTCCTGCCAAGATATTTCGGCGCAGAGTCTTATAGCCATCTTTAGGTGAGTGCCACTGTAGTAGTACTTGCTGAGCTCCGCTATTTAAAGCCTTACTGAGGTGACATTGCGCATGCAATGCATGGTGCTCGATTATCAATGAATCTGTGGAAATAAGATTGTCTGACAACGAGACTCTCATCAATCGAGATAGCGGTTATCAGCTAAACTCTGCTTGGAATCCTGTATAGAGAAACTTCGTAGTCGACGTAGTTATCTGCATAAAGATGAAAATCGACCTGATATCGATACGCCAAGCTTTCACCGTGGAGGGCGCGAGGCGCAGCGCACGGAGCTGTATGAAAGCGCACGCTGAGCAGCGCATGCGCAATGTCACCTCAGTACGGCTTTAAACAGCGGAGCTCAGCGTGTACTCGCCAGTACTACCACAGTGGCACTCACCTGAAGATGGCCAGAAGACTCTGCACCGAAATATCGTGGCAGGACGTTACTGATATCCGGCAGTTCTCCTGTGTTTTTATGGAAAAACAGTGTAACGGTTGCGTGTGCCACCACATGGCCTACTCCTTCACCAAGGGATCCTGTGAGCTTAGCGTCCCAATCATACGGATGGATCACCTTCAACAGTGTCACACGATCTCACTTCATGTGACACTACGAAGAGGTTTGGAAATGGCGCAAAGACTCTGCTTCCCTCGTCGGTCTAATTCTGACAGGATTCAAACCGACGCCACTCCGAGTTGAGCGCCTCCGTGCAGGTGTACGTTAGCGACCTCAGTGCAGAGTCTGTCGGATTTTGCTCCCATTATCAAGCGCAATGCCTGTTTGGTGCACTGACAATACAGCCAAACAGATCTCATCACCTCAACACACAGTTGTAAGGCTTACGTTACAGCGCCGTGTACGCAGAGTTTTGCCCTGCGGCACAATTTCAGCAGACAGTCCGCGGACGAGTGGCGCCGGATCCTGGATAGCAGGCTAGTCTCGTTGCGAGGGGGCGTGGCACCGTTAAGCGGCAGCAACACTGTCGGCAATCTGCAACTGAGGAGCTGAGGGTCGGCGAGCCGACCCTTGGGGGTCCTTGCGGCCCAGGGTCACGTGGCCCGGACGGGCACGTCCGGCCTCTAGTGCCGAGCCCTGGAGATGGCATCAGCAGACGCCGTCGTCTCTGAGACCCTTACGCGGACCAACTGTTGTTGCGTCACTCGGATGGACAATTGGCGGGCGCCGAGATTTTCTTGCCGGTGCGTGCTCCGCTTCAGGAAACAGGGCAACGGGATTTTCTTAACTGTAGCCACTAAGTGTGGAAGCGAAACACATACATCATTCTGTAACTGCTGTCGATCTCAACACTTCATCTATACCAGATTCAGATCCTGACGCGTTGATATCTTTTGTCTTCCTTCACTAATTCGAGCTGATCGCGTGACACTACATTAAACAATGCTACGTTTCCTAATGTTTTGAGGTCAGTCTGCCTATGTGCTTTATTCTTTTAACATATTGTCTGGTGTTACTTTCGTAGATTCTACAATTTTCTTCTTTTTTTCTTCTTCTACACGTGATGGACTAGGCACTGACCTTACTTTGTTTTCACAAATTATTCATCTCTTCATTGGCCCTCCATCTCTTCTTTATGCCGGTCTGTATGTTAAAGGTAGCTTGGAAAGTTATAGACTGTCCATCCTTTGCACATTTTCGTACTAGGTGTTATGGTATTTGATTATCTGCTACATTTTGACTCTACATTGTTTCGTTTTTTATGTGCTCTGTTCTTGGGCAGCCTTTTCTTATTCTTACAACTTTCATTTTCTGATTTTGAGTTTTATTTAAACTTTTTTTGTAGGTTGTGATTCACAAGCATGAAGAAGTGATGGGAGAGCCATAGTTTGATAACATTGTACCCTCATTTCATGTCTAGTCTTATTCTTAATTTCATTGGATACCATCTTACATATTTTTCCAATTCTAGACAATTTTACACGTAGATGTTTATGACTATCAGGATCAATTTCACAATCTAAGTAAATTATGGACAAAATTTGTTCTAAAATAACATTATGCACCATAATTTTGGATCGGACCGGATCTTCGCCCCAGAAAGCAATCCTTTTAGTCTTCGTTTCAGAAATTTGTAAACCTCACCATCGTAAGATAATTCAGGTGCCTCAATACATGTTGGAAGTGGTCCCTTTTTTCTTGAAATATCAAGAAACCATCTGCAAAAATTAAAACATTTTGCATGATGTATTTTGGTATTTTATATCTTTTTATAGATGTTGCTTGCAGTTTAGGGGTTGGGAGATACTGGGCATTCATTTCATACCTCTTTATTTATTATATTTGTCCTTGTTTCACCAGAATTTATAATAAATTTTGATTCTTTGTATAGGTTTCTTAGGACTTTTACTAATTTGCCATGGCATCCATTGCTTTTGATTATTGTTCATTTTCTTCTGTTCACATCGTAAAATGCTTAAATCAAACCTAAAACACTATATGTGACAGTAGGTTATGCTCTCGTCTTTTCTCTCTTGCTTGATGCAGAGTAAATACATTGTCTGTTATTATTCTTCCTTTCTTAAATCCAGTCCTTTCTTTACTAATGAGAATTTCCGAAATTATTTTATGCCTGCTGTTAACCGCTGTTGCATACAACTTTTATACTGATTCGACAACTGTTATACCTCTACATTTCTTACATTACTCCCCGTCACATGTCTTGAACATAGATATTACCTCTGTCGTTGTCCATTCATTAATTTTTAATGCAATTAATGTACATTGGAGTTCAATATGAAAACAGCGATTACAAACGGTTACGACTATTAAATCATAGCACTACATAGGAATTACGGAGAATCTAAATATACACTCCTGGAAATGGAAAAAAGAACACATTGACACCGGTGTGTCAGACCCACCATACTTACTCCGGACACTGCGAGAGGGCTGTACAAGCAATCATCACACGCACGGCACAGCGGACACACCAGGAACCGAGGTGTTGGCCGTCGAATGGCGCTAGCTGCGCATCATTTGTGCACCGCCGCCGTCAGTGTCAGCCAGTTTGCCGTGGCATACGGAGCTCCATCGCAGTCTTTAACACTGGTAGCATGCCGCGACAGCGTGGACGTGAACCGTATGTGCAGTTGACGGACTTTGAGCGAGGGCGTATAGTGGGCATGCGGGAGGCCGGGTGGACGTACCGCCGAATTGCTCAACACGTGGGGCGTGAGGTCTCCACAGTACATCGATGTTGTCGCCAGTGGTCGGCGGAAGGTGCACGTGCCCGTCGACCTGGGACCGGACCGCAGCGACGCACGGATGCACGCCAAGACCGTAGGATCCTACGCAGTGCCGTAGGGGACCGCACCGCCACTTCCCAGCAAATTAGGGACACTGTTGCTCCTGGGGTATCGGCGAGGACCATTCGCAACCGTCTCCATGAAGCTGGACTACGGTCCCGCACACCGTTAGGCCGTCTTCCGCTCACGCCCCAACATCGTGCAGCCCGCCTCCAGTGGTGTCGCGACAGGCGTGAATGGAGGGACGAATGGAGACGTGCCGTCTTCAGCGATGAGAGTCACTTCTGCCTTGGTGCCAATGATGGTCATATGCGTGTTTGGCGCCGTGCAGGTGAGCGCCACAATCAGGACTGCAGACGACCGAGGCACACAGGGCCAACACCCGGCATCATGGTGTGGGGAGCGATCTCCTACACTGGCCGTACACCACTGGTGATCGTCGAGGGGACACTGAATAGTGCACGGTACATCCAAACCGTCATCGAACCCATCGTTCTACCATTCCTAGACCGGCAAGGGAACTTGCTGTTCCAACAGGACAATGCACGTCCGCATGTATCGCGTGCCACCCAACATGCTCTAGAAGGTGTAAGTCAAATACCCTGGCCAGCAAGATCTCCGGATCTGTCCCCCATTGAGCATGTTTGGGACTGGATGAAGCGTCGTCTCACGCGGTCTGCACGTCCAGCACGAACGCTGGTCCAACTGAGGCGCCAGGTGGAAATGGCATGGCAAGCCGTTCCACAGGACTGCATCCAGCATCTCTACGATCGTCTCCATGGGAGAATAGCAGCCTGCATTGCTGCGAAAGGTGCATATACACTGTACTAGTGCCGACATTGTGCATGCTCTGTTGCCTGTGTCTATGTGCCTGTGGTTCTGTCAGTGTGATCATGTGATGTATCTGACCCCAGGAATGTGTCAATAAAGTTTCCCCTTCCTGGGACAATGAATTCACGGTGTTCTTATTTCAATTTCCAGGAGTGTATATCTACGTCTGTACTGTACAAGCCACATTAGGGGGTATGGCGGAGGGTAATGTTTGTACCACCGTCAGTTTCTCACTGGCTCGAGGGAACAGCGATTGGTAATAAGCCTCCGTGTGTCCTCGAATCTCCTTCGTTTTACCTTGATGGTCTTTGCGCGAGATATACATAGGAGGGCTACTGCAGGGAGGGACGCTCTCGAAATTTTATTAGTAAACCACAGCGTGATGCAGAACGCCTCTGTTGTAGCATTTGATTTTGAAAATGACTGAGCATCTTCGTCACGCTTTCATGCTTACTAAATTAACCTGCAACGAAACGCACTCCTCTTCTTTAAACCGTATCTGCTTTCTCTATGAATCCTGTTTGATACGAGTCCTAGACTGATGAGTAACATTTAGTTTTTGGTCGAACGAGCGATTTCAAGCTACCACCATTGTGAGTCCACTACGCTTCGTAAGGATTCTTACAATGAATCTCAGTCTAGCGTCTGCCCTACCCGCAATTTGTTTTACGTGGTCGTTCCACATTAAAACGCTCTGTATGCATACTCTGGATATTTAATGGATGTGGCTGGTTCCAATAATTGCTCTGCAATCCTGTGTTTATGCAATAATGGGTCGTCCTGACTATTTATGCCAAATAATCTACATTTGTTTGAGTTGAAGGCTTACTGCCAGTCCTTGCACCAAGCGCCCTTTCTCTGCATGTCTTCCTACATTTAGCTATAACATTGTGTACAATGTACAGGTAAGTTCGTTTTTTATATCCTTTTTAGGTATGGTTCATGACTCACCTTAGCCACATGTATAACATCTAAGCGATAATCCATTTCACGCCAAACATTCTGAGTCATTTGGAGTGTAATCCACGTGAGTGATTTATAAATGCGCATTTTGATTTGTTCTGAACTGTTTTCGCCATAGTGGGATTACGCACAGGGCGTTTCACACAACCCCAAAAAAATGTATCCGCAGATCTAGATGGCCAAAAGCAAAACAGCGTCGTCATATCCACTACGAACGATACAACTGTTTAGGAAGAGGTTAATTTAAAAATTTGTAAACCTCTATACCCAAATGTGGGATCGCTTCATGCTGGAAGTCGGGAATCATGAAATCCGTATGAAGGTAGAGTATTAGCCATTGCAATTAGCCATTGCTTAAGCATGTCCTGGTAAGTGATGTTGAAAGCTAAGTGACGACAGAGAAGTGTAGATTTTCGTTATGACATCGCGTTGTGCCACGTTGACACACGTTCCACATTAAACATTTCTGTACCCACCATTGCAATATTTTGGCGGTTAAGTTGCCCACATAATAGGTGGAGTGTTGCCTCATTGCTAAAATGAGACCTTCAGCCCGCATCTCGTGGTCGTGCGGTAGCGTTCTCGCTTCCCACGCCCGGGTTCCCGGGTTCGATTCCAGGCGGGGTCAGGGATTTTCTCTGCCTCGTGATGGCTGGGTGTTGTGTGCTGTCCTTAAGTTAGTTAGGTTTAAGTAGTTCTAAGTTCTAGGGGACTGATGACCATAGATGTTAAGTCCCATAGTGCTCAGAGCCATTTGAACCATTTTTTTGAGACCTTCAGGGAATGTTCAACCCCCCATGACTTCAAGCATTACCTCAGCATAATCTGTACGTCTGACGTAGTTTACTGTTTCAATTCCCTAAAATTTGAATTACGGTTTCAGCTTTGTTTAAAGAACACGACAAACGTGGTTTGTTGCATTTTTAGCTCCATCTTGGTTTCGTACATCGATTTATGGTGGACTACGTCTAAAAGGAAGGCAGAACTTTCACCGTTTATACTGATATAGGCGGCCAGCCGGTAAGTCCTGATTTGCGCTAACATTCCTTTTCTTCAAACCGCCCGTGCCATCTGCAAATTTTAGAGTCATCTGAATGTGCTTGATTGATCGCTAACGAAATCTTCCTTGGATTACGATGGACATTCTCTGTAATTCCTATCATTGACTACGTTAAACAGTTACTGCAGTTTGCAACCACTGTATCCAGTCTGAATCTAGGCACAATCGACAACGATTGAACGCATATCCTGTAATCTATGTCGCTATTTATACCTAAGGATAGTTTGTTGTTTGAGCAAAGGTTGGATTTAATAAAGTGGCATATAGCTATTGAAACAAATCATGATTTTTAAAAAGACGTATATGTTGCGTCCAATGTAAAGGTCGCAGGAAGCGAACCCCCTGCCACAGATATATGTAGCTAAATGGAAGTAGCCTGCTGGCATGCAACTAGCTACACACTCTTCAGAGGATAATAACACTAAAACAAAATTCCTGGAGCAACACATGAGCAAAAGAGACATAAATTAAAGGAGTAGACATCACAAATCGCAGACCTATTAATCCTTTGTTTTTTGAGAATGCATGGCACGGATGGAACTACTCTAACCTAACACAGTAGATGATTGCTAATGTTTTGGAACTTGGATTGGAGAAGTCAATAACAATGTTCAGTGACAGGCACATTGTAATTATTTTAGTTTATTTTCATATCAAAAGTCAGACATTAAAAGTGAAGGGAAAATGAAATTCAAATACACTTACTGATAACTAATACAATTATGAGAACCAGTGGTGACTTTTTAATAAACATTTAATAATGACACCCTATCGAAATACAAATCGGATGAATGTAACATGAGGGTCAGAGCGGAAACCAAGAATAGTCACGCAAGTACTTAGTTACTGTCATGAAACTGGTTAACACAGAATAGAACCACTGACGATAATATGTCACACTTGTTGTGGATTTTGGAGGCAAACTTCACTTCAAAAGATAAATCTTCAGCGTGAGGCTCTAGCATTGTAAAAACGTGAACTTGAAATCCCCTACGGCTCACATTGTAGGGGCTTGGTCTTATCATAATTTAGCTTTCGGTGACTGATGTGGTAGCGTCAGTGGCCATCTCCTGCATCTAAGTTGCCCAAAAATTTTCTGAGTTCCCGAAACTTATCAGATCATGTGGTGCTTGAGGTATAAGAATACGGTGGAGCAGTAGCAGTGGTGCTGTAAGACAAGAGTCCCACTGAAGTGGGTGACGAGACTAGGCCAGATGAGACTTCTAACTGAGATACAGTGGCCTCTGTACGAAATCATCCAATAGGGAAACCTCGATTCGCCACATTTTTCTTTATATGCTGATTGGCTGACCACTCAATCTTTTGAGCTCTGACCACCAGAATAATCGTTCAGGTCCCCTTTTTTGGGCTGTATTTTACTTGGTTAACCAATGATCTCGATTTTGCCATTCTCCTATGAAAAAAGGCGCTCCTTGCTATCCCTGGTTCTCTCCTTGACCAATGACCCAGCTTTTCGTCATTACTGTCATGCTTCTCTGTCCCTCTCTCTCTGAAAAATGTTTAAGTGAACCAATGTATATAGTCCTTGTGTCTTTAAAAATGTTTTTTGTAAGAGCTACATATACGTTGGTTTCTCACGCTTTCCAGAGGCCAGTTTTGGACTTCTGTTTCCAAACGTAACAGACCGATCTCCATTGTCCATAGCAAAAGTCGTTTTGCTGTGTTCAGCTCACAATAGGGCCTTCCTCGAAAAATTCTTCTTCACCTTATAAAAACGAATGTGTGAGTTGTCACTAAAGGCTGTCCTAGCTGTAGTCCAACCCCACAGAGACGCCCAGTGGTTACCTAAATGTGCTCTAGAGTCCCGGCTATGGCAACGACGCTTCGCCTTGCTAACCATACAAGAAGAGCTCAGCAGGCTTCGGCTCGGAGTCCTTGTCAGCCAGTGCGCCTGCGAAAACATTCACTCATTTCCAGCTAGCGCGCGGTTCTGTTTTAGGTTACTACGGAAGCCGACAATCACTCATACATTCAATATCAATTCATTTCTCCTATTGCATTTAAATATACAGATCGGGAAGGGGTCTCTAATATGAATTTAAATGAGTTGACTTACGAAAAACTGTCCCCTAACACTACTAATCTACTAGATGTTCTGATGGATTGCAGTTTTTGTTTCCCATCTGATACACACATTGATTATCACTGAGGATTGTGTTTCAAACTCGGTGTCAATTGTCCCACGACTAGTCTGGTCAGCTCAGCGCATAACTTACACTCAACTATTGAAAACTGAGGTGTTGACTGCCATGACTCCTGGACGATAACTCTACTGATGTCTTTTGGCGAAGTTCTGGAGACAGGGTCTGAGACTGACTAGAAGTGTAAGTGGCCGAGTGTCGGGGTGGAGTCACTTAAGTCGTCTGGTCCGCATATGAATGACACCCTGTGGATTATTTGGAGGCTGCATCAAATAGTTCTGTGTGTCAGCGGTCTCTGTCGTGCCAGACGTAACTATTGCCTGATGAGTGGCTTATTTGAAAGTCTTGGACTGGAAGTACAAAGTAGGTCTTGTGAGTATAAGTGCTATCTGGTGCCGGATAGCTCACACTGCGTCTAAAGAACCATTCTATTACAAAATGGTTAGCTGCATTCTCTCGAGATGACGCAGTGTACCGCGCTTGGTGGAGACACGACAATAGAGAAGCTGTACGTCATTGTTTCTTCAAAATAATGTTTACGTTTGGAAGCCAACTGCTGTCTTTGTTTTGTAACTCAAATTGAGTTAGCACTGTTTGGAACTTGCTTTCAGACGTGTTTTCTGGCAAACCCATGCAAACACGCAAGTAAAATTTATGTGCTGACACCAATTAACAATTGCAAGCGCAACGGAAAACTAACTCCTGAATATCAGAAGGAAACGACTGATCAGACAAAAGATTATTTAGTCTTCTATAACGATGTAATGTAATACCGTCAGATCAGTAGTTTATTTAGACCTACAAAAACAGTTAAGCGAGCTGATACCAAAGTATTAGACTTCCTTCCCTACACACAGAGCAAAATTACTTCCAGTCTTTCTGCCCAGTCTCAGCTTAAGATAAATCATAGGATAGGAGAGGAGCATTACAAACGCTAAACAGCTTACAACTACATCTAGACTTAAACGAACAGATATATTACGGTTCTCAAAAATTTATAGTATTAGAGCACACGAGTAATACTGATAATAATGAAAAGATGACAAAGGGTGTTTAAATAATAATAATCAAATAAGAATTTATCAGGAAATACAGCAGTTGTTGCTCGTATTACTGAATAAAAAAAAGGTCACAGTAAATGCTAAACTCAGTTGTTATAGTAGATTCGTATTATTATAATTAAATAAGCGACTCACGAGTAAGAAAACGTCGATATGGTTGCACATCTTAGTAATTTTTCTTACTATCCAAGGTTCCTGTACTTAGTTAGTAAAAACTTCTGTAATATTTTGTGGGTGTTCTTCGTACCATAGTTTGAGTTCACTTACTCGAGTTACTGTCAACATGAACCAGGATGTCGATTCCAATATTCTCAGTGACCAGGTTTTGTGCCTTCTACTACGCATCTGTGTTGAGCATGTTGTGGTCGCTTCTGTCTTCAGAGACGACGACAGCCATGATTACAAGGTTCCAGGCATACGTTCCGGGTTGTGCATAGTCACTGGTACGACATCACACGCCGTCTGGTCCACTAAACCATCCTGTCTTAATACCATTTGAAAACACGTGGGACTAATTGTGACAGCGATAGAATCGTAGAATTCCTGCAGTTAATTAATTTATTTATTTACCCATTTATTTCACTTTTCCTTCAGACTCATCCATAACATTTAACTACAGATCCCTGGTGCATGAGCAGTATGCGATCTTAATGATGATAGTAACAATAACAATAATAACAATAAACGAAGAAAGATAACGCGTAGTGAGAAGATGAAGAATAAAGTGTGGTCCGTGACAAAATCCCAGAACAAGTAGACACTTCTTGTGGTCCTCTAACGGCCTATACATATATAATAACAAAATGATAACAATAAAATTTATTTAGTAACGAAAGAGTGAAATTTAAGTAATGTGGATCTTCTCGACATTAAAAAATTTCCTTGTTTCGTTCTTGTGGAATGTGAGAAGTGTCATGGAACAGTAACATCTGACGGTTATACAGAAGGAATGAGTATGAGGAAAGAAGCCGACTGGTCAGAGGAAGAGCGAGAAATAGGAGGGTAATATTAGTAGGTGAGATGGAGGGAAAAGAAATAAAGAGATATGACAAAAGCATGTACTTTCTACCGGCTCACAGAGATAGGGGTTCCTGTTGGACAGAAGAAAATGGCTGGGACAAGCCTAAAATGAAGCTACACATTTGGTAACAGATAGAACTACCATACGGTAGCTCTACGGAATGAAATCAGCAGTGAGTGGCTTCAGCAGCATATGGCATACCTGTCGAGGCTAGAGGCCTAGAAGGATGAGAAATTTGGTACTAACAGCGGTAAGCCTAAAATGAAGCTACACAGCTGGTAGCAGATGAAACTACCATATGGTAGCTCTACGGAATATATTCAGCAGTGAGTGGCTTCAGCAGCATATGGGATACCTGAAGATCGAGGCTAGAGGCCTTGAAGGATGAGAAATTTGGTACTAACAGGGGTTTCATTTACTATGTAAGGACTGGGCGCTGCGTTTAGTCTCTTTGAAGGGTGATGCACGGGCATGTTTTTTAGAAGTGAACAGATGATCATGTAGAGAAGGCAAATAAGGGCAAGACTGGAGGGCTGTGGCAACAATACGAGACAGGGAAGAAGAAGAAAGAGGGGGAGGGAGAGGAGGAGAAGAAGAAGAAGGTGGCGCACAATGAGTTTCTGCACGGAGGAGCATACACTTATTATTACGGAGTTGCTGCGGGCTCCTCGAGACGGCGGTCTTAAATCACAAACTTTTCTGTGCTGGAAGTCTGTGTTGCGTTGTACAGCAGCAGAGCAGCATTAAGAGACGGGGCGCGCTAAGCTGAGGTGTGCGCCGCAGCTACAGCAGCTGGGGACCACCCTTCCCCAGGGAGCTGTCCCGGTGTGGGGCGGCGTGTTTCACGGCGGCAAGTAGCGGACGCTCCCTGGGGACTGCCGGGCGATACGGGCAACGCTGCGCGCCCTGGATGCTGCAGGTGAGGGGGAAGCCGGCAGCCGTTGCCCTTATCGATACAGCTGCTGGCTGCTCTAGCCGGCCAAGTTACGCACCTTACTCTGGGAGCTAGTCCCCCATTGTTGCTGATAATGCGCAGCCCGAGCGCTGTACTGCTAGCAACTTGCAGAAAAGACGTCGCTAGCACATCAGTTGCTGGGAGGAGGATCGATGCTAACACAGAGCGTCAAGGGCGAATGTGTACAAAGGAAATTGTGGAAAATAGCATCATTTGTGTTGTATTCCCTAAATTCGCTTGACAGTAACATAATAACGTGGCAGGAAGGGAACCCCTACCACCGAAAATACGAGGTGGCTTCCTCGCATGCAGCCTAATGCTGACTACATAGATTAGCAACGTGGCGATGATTCAGTGCTCACTTAAACTGATTTGTCTTTAATTCAGGTCTGCTCCCGAATGCAGTGAACGACAACTGTAATCATTGTAGAATTTCCAGTTTCAGTGATAGCTCGTGCAAAATTAAAGCAATGTGCTACAAATTGGTGACCTGTGGTCCTTTGACATAAAGCGGCAATACTCGTAATTACATTGAATATATCAGTTTTACATGCATCAGCTGAACTATTTAAATACCTTTAAGGTTTATTATTAATAGCTTAACACTGAAAGAAATAAAATGAAGGAAAGTTCATATTACCTAGAATCGAACCCAGGTTTACAAACTACCAATCTATGCTTCAGAACATTTTTTTTTTTTTTAAGATCAGTTCCGTTGTTGTCAGTTGAATTTGCTCGGTGCGGACTCCCATGTCACCAGCTGAAGTTGGTCGTTAATCCATTCACTCTTTTTTTTTTTAATTACAAGGAGCAGCTATCCCTCTGACCAAACACGCTGAGTTACTGCGCCAGCTAACCACTAGTCTGTCTAGAAGTTATGATAAGGGCGCTTTAAAAATCACTCATACCTTATGCTTGCACAATACGCCACATTCATTTTGAAAGAAACGTACTGATATGGTGCTGTGGGCAACCTAGCACTCGTAGAGATGGAACAAGGCCAACGAGGAAGACTGACTGCGATGTATACGTCACGGCATGTGACACACGTGACACTGCACGTCTTACAAGTGCCAGCAAACAAAATGGTTCAAATGGCTCTGAGCACTATGGGACTTAACTTCTGAGGTCATCAGTCCCCTAGAACTTAGAACTACTTAAACCTAACTAACCTAAGGACATCACAAACACCCATGCCAGAGGCAGGATTAGAAACTGCGACCATAGCGGTCGCGCGGTTCCAGACTGGCGCCTAGAACCGCTCGGTCACCCCGGCCGGCACAAGTGCCAGCAGTTGTCTCCAAGTGGGGGCGAGCAACTGTTTCACACAAGTTTAATAATTCTTAGCTGTACATGTAAACGCATGCAAGCACACGACGAAGCTAAGTCCTTTAGTGGATACCTTTTCAGTGACACATTGATTTCATGTGGGCCCTGTACGGAGTCGGGCATTCACGACGTATGGTGGACAAGGCGACTGGTGTTAACGTCACAAGTTCATTATGGGGCTCGTATTTCTCACTGACCTTCTGGCGGAAACGATGACGTCATAACACAGGATACACAGCAGAAAACAGCTCCGTCGCTTCTCTGAGCCGATCGCAGTGCGGTTGTTTGTCAGTTTAGCACTCTACACTCGTTTCTATTTACCGTGGAGGGAGCACTACAAAACACGTTTTCATCTATGTTATTTGTATACTGGCACGCATTCAAAGAGAAATGGCGTGATTATAGTGCAAATTCCGGTTCGCTTTCGCAAAAAAAATGGTACAATTTTCGAGCAATGCGTCAGTAGACACTGTCTTGATGCTGTCTTGTGGTACCCTTGATGCTGTCACTGATACCTTGACAGGAGCCATAAGTCCGTTTATACCCGCGTTTGGCGGATGAAGGCCCATTTTATTTAAATGACCCATGGCGGAAGAATAAAGTAGTCCTTGACTTTTTGTACGCTCTCTTGAAGGCTAGCCTTGCCCGTGAGTAATAGGCAGCTCGTCAGTCCTCTGTGTATGGCTGTGTTCTGTGTCTTCCAAAGGACACAGCAGTTCACATACTTATTAATTTCGTGTCAGGAATACGTATGCGTGCAACATGTACTCAACGAGAATTCAACAAAGAGAGATCTTGCGAAACTCAGCTCATTCTTTTCGTCCATAAGATACACATCACAACAGACATTGGCGCCCTGGTTGAAGCCTTATTCCTAGATGTCAGGAAAGCATTTGATACTGTTCCACACTGTCGTTTAGTGATTAAAACATACGAGTTTACCAAATATTGGAACGCATCAGTCACGGGATTCGGGACTAACTTTTGGAAAGAACCCAGTGCGTCGGTCTTAACGGAATAAACTCGAAAGACGTGAAGGTAATTTCCGGATTACCCCAAGGAAAGGCGGTGGGCCTTTACTGCTTAGAGTACTTATGAATCTTCTGAGCTACCGTATCGTACTGAATCATTTTAAATCCTACTGCGAACTAGCAAAGAAACTAAGACCAAATATGAACTTATTAAAAATCTTATACTTGTTTATTGCTTATAAACTTATAGCACTAGTAAATATTAAATGAATTGCAACTAAACTGTATCTAATAAAATAACTGGAGTTTAATTATGCATAAGACAGAAACTGGAGTGTGGTTCGTAACAAATTACAGAAATAGAAAAGAGTTTTTATCAGACTTATTAACTGAAACGAGAAGGATAGCACTCTTTCCTTTCATCAACCAGGTTTTAAATGTTGGAGTAGTAGGTAGTGGCTCCTATTCGAACACAGTTGTCCAGATGTTCATCTCAGTTCCAACTCCACTGTAGCATTGTCTTCTCGAAAATCATAATGCTTCATGTCGCGAGTAAAGAGCTCTTTAGCATCAGTCTATAAAAGGCGATTTGACGAACTGTGCAACAACTTAATTGCTCTTAAAATCGTGGAAACGATTGGAATTGAATTCTCAACCCTGAAAGAATTTCAACGTATTGTTTGCTGTTGTAAGGAGGCGTTAAAGGCCTTGCTTGTCAAGGATTTGTTTCATACAGGCAGTGTGTCTGTATTCTCCATGGATGAGACTTTGTTACAGCTGTTCTGAGCATAAAGCCACATCTGAAACTGTTCCGCCAATATCTTCACTCTTACTCTTCGATGATATCACCGAGAAAAGCAGAATCCTGAAACCAAACGTAATCTTCTATTTCATGGAAGGATTTGGCTCGTCTTTCCAAAAATTCTACTAAGGCACGAAGAAAATCTTTAAAAGGTTGTAAAACTCTGCCTCTAGTGAGCCAACGAAGCACCATACTCTGTATTGGCAGTATAGTGCTCTGTGCTCTAAACAAACGTATCTAAACTGCATCTGCTCTAATTTTGTTCACTTCGTTCATGACTGTTTTTACTGGCTTGTTCCTACTTAAAAACTTCCCACACAGGCCCACTGGTGCTTTACACAATGGTAACACAGATATTTCGGAAATCTGTTGTCATTACGACACAAGGTTATGAATCCAGTGGTCTTCTGCCATTGCAAGGGCTCCACCAATTGCTAAGACTACCAGCCTCTTTACAGGAATATTTTCAGAGCTAACAAGATCTTTAACTGCTGAAAACATGTTGTCCTGTAGTGTGCCCTGTTAGTGATATTATCTATACCAGCAGGCATAATCTGTACCAGCTCCCATCATATTTGTAAATCATCAGAGAACATTGCAAAAACTGATAACTGAGCTATATCGTTCGATTCGTCAAATTATAGGGAAAAATAGCTGCAGCGAAAAAAATCAGTTTTAAATTGTAAAATAATATCAGAACTCAACCTTCCATACTGTACTTGCAGAAAGATGATAGCGGAAATTATCTCAGTTTTATTTTATGAACTGTCAAATAACGACTGTACAACTTCTAAATATGTAGTTTCGATTAACTCACCAAATTTGTACGCTTCCTTATTCATAGTAATAATTTGTGACAGACGGAATGACGCCTAAATTGCTGCTTTATTCTTGACCTGTTGTTGTTGTGGTCTTCAGTCCAGAGACTGGTTTCATGCAGCTCTCCATGCTACTCTATTCTGTGCAAGCTTCTTCATCTCCCAGTACCTACTGCAACCTACATCCTTCTGAATCTGCTTAGTGTATTCATCCCTTCGTCTCCCTCTACGATTTTTACCCTCCATGCTGCCCTCCAGTACTAAATTGGTGACCGCTTGATGTCTCTAGCAGCCTTACCTTTTCTTTCCTTAGAGCAGAATCCAATGGGAAATCCTTCTCAATCCCTGAATGAGCGATTTTAAGTGACGTGCGCCGTTCCCTTTCTTCACAACTGATGCACTTGAATACGCAGTAAACAAAACATATTTGCCCTTTATCTGGGTAAATGAAAGTGACAAGATTTTTGATCTTTTCGTTTGAACACTACATTATTAGAGTAATTCTAACTTAGTATCAATGGGCAACTCAAACTATTCACATTAGAGAATGACTGATACAGACACGAAAAATAAGACGTGCACGCGTTTACTGCCAACTGTCAGCTGACAATGTAGTATTCTTCATTGGCAATGGCAGCTGCACGGGAAAAACAAGCAATTATTGTCGTCAGCACGTGTGATCTCAGTGCAGCAATCCAGGCTGAACAGCCAGAGTGTTACCGTGATCTGTCGAGAATGTCCCCGCGAAGAGAGGCATGTTTTTCGGTGTTTTCTCAGGAAACACCGATGAAAATACGGTGCTTTTACAAGATACCTATGGTCCTACCTAACCTCCACCTAATGCAAAATAACCAACCGACTTGCCTTGGCTGGAGGAAGTGTATGATGTTTAAATTTTGATCCTGTATTGTAGGATAACTTCAGTATGCCCACTCTTCCGACAGGTATATGAATGGTCGCTAGGAGCTATCGAAAATACTTTACCGCTTATCTGTGTGATAGAACCCGAAAAGTGACCCCCTGAAAAGTCGCATTTTTCCACAAGGTTTTTTGGAACATTTTAGTATTATTTTGCAAATCGTACTAATCCCATTTAAAGATGTGGCCTAACTACACTCCATGGTCTAATTCAATTTCACGAGGTCTGCCTCACATTTAATAGCCCTTTCTGGTGGGGGGGGGGGGGGGGGGAGGGGGGGGGCTCTCGTATCTGCAATTCAAAGACAGTTCCATTTTTCACCTTGGTTGTTACACATTGTTATTTATTTGACACGATTAGGTGACTTCGGAGGTATGCCATTTTCAAATGCTACTCCTGACGTCGTTATTTTACACCATCACCCTGTATGAGTGTATACAAATGTGCGTCTGTCACTGAAATACGTAAAGAACAGGCGCACCTCAGAGATGTAACAGAAACGCAAAAACACACAATGTTTCGGAAAAAAGTAAAAAAAAAAACACTACAGAGGCACAAAAATACATGATGCCGTGAGTAACAGTTTCACCAGTGGCCAATGGCGAAGTTCAGTCACATTGTTTACTCTTTATTGTAGACATATCGTCACATACAGTACGTGAGAAGAGATTGGTGAAAATTATGTTAGCAGAGGTATTGTTTTATGAAGCTTCATTCTAAAGGTACGAGCAGTGGAGAGACTTCCGGCTGCTGTGGCCGAGCGGTTCTAGGCGCTTCAGTCTGGAACCGTGCTGCTGCTACGGTCGCAGGTTCGAATCCTGCCTCGGGCATGGATGTGTGTGATGTCCTCAGGTTAGTTAGGTTTAAGTATTCTAAGTCTAGGAGACTGATGACCTCATATGTGAGCTCCCACAGTGACATTTTTTGAGTAGAGAGACTAAATAGCTGTCAAAAACTGTAATTCCGTTACTGTTTCAAAAAATTATCAACATTTTAATGAAAAATGTACAGGGCGTTTTTTCCAATTATTTTCTCAAGGAACAGAAGAAAACTTCAAATAAAAGGTACCATGCGTAGAATGCTTCAAGCGCCTTTATTTACAACTGTTATGGTTTCGCTGTGTCTCTTTTCGTTAAGTATGTGATTTGGATGTGTAATGGTGTATGTGAAAGGTTCTAAATATCCTGTAGTGACCATTTTTCAGTATTATCGATGACGCGTCCAGTTCAAAGTAAACGGGCAGCTGCTGCTTGTTTATTTGGTTGTTGTAGTTGAAAGGCTCCAGGAGGTTCACTCCAAAATTCCTGCCAGTTTGACTTAGCGATATGCAGGAATGATCGCAACAGATAAAGAGTTCGGGAACACAGTTGTCCAGGTAAAATATGTAAGCGTTTAACACTGCAAGATCACAGGTTACTTTAAACGTGAGATAAGCCATTGCATATGTGAAATTCTGGTACATTAATATCCGGTGTAGCTACCGGAGTGTTGATTGAAAACACGTAAACGTGTATGCAACGTGTCGTACAGCTGCCACATGTCAGTTTGTGAGATGGAGTTCCATGACTGTTGCACTTGGTCGGTCAAAACAAGGACGTTTAGTACTGTTTGTGGATAACACTGGATTTGTCGTCCCTTGATGTGTGTATGTGTGGGGTAATAGAATTCTTGGCTGCGGAAAAAGTAACCGTGATGATCATCCACCTTCGAGTGCAGTTGAGAGGAGTATAAAAGAGAGTTAAAGAGTCAGCAAGTGCAGAAACTGAGCTCCGCGCTCGACAATTTTCTGGACGTCCTGTCACAGCCACGTGAACTGCAATCATGTCATTATTCTGCAGACTGACGCATTCCAACTCGAAAATTGGCCTTACAGCTATCGGTGAGCATCGAAATTGCGAACGCAATGATTACAATTCTTGGATATTCAGAGACGTGCTCAAGAAGGCTAGTGATAAAAGGCCTCAAGATTCGAAGAAAATCTATTTCATCTGAACTGTTGGAACACCCTGAAGGCACTGGGGTAGGGGGGAGGGCTCTTGTCAAGGGCTGTTTTAGGTGACGAAACCTGTGCGCATCACTTAGAACCGGACCCAAGAAGATAATCACTGGAGTGGGACCACCAGCAGTCATCGTAAACGAAGCAATTCGAGGTAGCTTCCTCTGCTGGCAAAGCCATGTTGACATTTTTTGGGACAATGATGGTGTTATTTCGTTGCAGAAAACGTCAACCATTAATTAAGATCGAGAGCAAACACGAGAACCTTTTTTGTCTGACAAGAATCCAAAAGAAATCTCTCTCCAGCACGACAATCCACGCACACAGGCAGTCTCAGAACATTATGGACGTCATAATTTCATGCACCTTGTAGCCCATCCTTGGCGTCTGCAGATTTCCGTCTGTTTGGGGGGAGGGGGGTGGGGTTGGGGGGTTGTTTAGGGGAAGAGACCAAACAGCGAGGTCATCGGTCTCATCGGATAAGGGAAGGACGGGGAAGGAAGTCGGCCGTGCCCTTCCAAAGGAACCATCCCGGCATTTGCCTGGAGCGATTTAGGGAAATCACGGAAAACCTAAATCAGGATGGCCGGACGCGGGATTGAACCGTCGTCCTCCCGAATGCGAGTCCCATCTGTTTGGACTACTTAAGAATTCTCTACGTGGGACACGTAGAGAGCGTAATTCATGCAGTGATGACTTGGGTACGAGCACAAGACGGACCTTTTACTAACAAGGAATGTATGAAGTTTTACAATTCTGTCGTAATGCCTTAAAAGGTGGTGCGTACTACGCAGAAAAACAGTACATGTAAAAGAAATGTTGACTGATATGGTCACCAAATTCTAACTCTTAGGTATAAGTAAGTTCTAATAAAGAAATTAGGTGCATTTTATATCGAACGACACTCATATGCTGGACTGCTTGAAAATATTAACTGTTTTATATGAGGTGCTTGTCAATAGTTTCCAGACTTCTTCACCTTTCGTCTGTGGTGTGCGATACTGTAGACTCCATGTCATTCTTTTGTAAAAGAAAAGAACTGAGTTGCGTAAGAAGAGAGCAAACATTCTTATAATGCATCCAAAACATTTTCTACTCAAGAGTCACAGTGGTCCTCATGACAGTAAAAAACACTGGTCCAACGCGATGCGATGAAAACATAACAGTAAAAAATACTTTGGTATCTTATCAGGCTTCGTAACAAATGCGTCTCTACTGGCATCACCTGTTGTAGGTACAACCAGGAACAAAAATACTCCGGTACAGCAGCAGAGTGCCGCTGTGTGAGGAGGCCTGGCGATTCGCCAGAATACTCATGCGTTATAAATTATAGCTAGCTTCCCGACAAAGGGGAACCGGAAGAGGGTGAGGAACTCCAGACGGGGAAGGCGCACGAGAGAACACATCCCCTGGAGCGCGCAACCAGACGCCAGGGTCGAGCACTATTGCCCATCTGCTTTGCTGCGCCCCCTCCCCCCTTCCCCCTCCCAACCCTCATCCCTTACCCATGCAGTGTCAGAGGGGGAGAAGACAAAAGCCAACCTCTCATGTCAACATTACCTCTCTCACGTAGAACGGCAATGCATCATAGCTGTCAGTGAGGTTTCGCGGAAGAAGAAACACCTCTCCGCAGTAAGCTGCTGCCCTTTCTTCTCAAGGGGAAAGACAAACGCTATTCAGAGCAGACACAAAACACACGGACATTCTCTTATTTTACATCTGTGAATGGGGTGTATCTCGGAAAAGGAAAAAACTTTTATGTTCCGGCATTGAATAACTTGTTTCTGTGAGAGAGTTCAGTTTACAAATAAAGAAGGGCCGTTAATACACTACGTTAAGCTCCTCTGCTCTTGTGCTTCAATAGGTAGAGGAACAAAAATAAAGTTTTCACTGTGTTTTACTGCTTTATTGCTGATATAATTAGAGAGATAAACAGTAGCAACTGAGCCTCTTTTGAGCCAAACTCACAAATTCCAAATTACCGTTTAGGTTCCTTATTTAGTAGTACTATGTATAACTTACTCACTGACAAAACCGGCATTGCCCGTTTATTCATTTTGCCAGTTTTCTATCAGAATGGAAAACAAAAGTAAACTGTGTCTGTAGCGAAGTATCGAGAAAATTTCATTTCCATGTATTCCTGAAAACACCTTTGAAATTATGAAAGAGTCGTAGAAAGAAATATGCGTAATGTACCAATGTATAAGTCAGTATCCCAATTAAGAAACGTGATCCTGGACAGTTTCTGTACGCTGGTCGCAGTTGCCTCGTGCGTCTACAACGTGATTTTGTAAACATCTCTATGGCATCGCCTCTTCATTGCTTTATAGACGGCAATCGGTTTCACCTACAGTCGTTTGTGTTTCGCAGTTGACAGCTGTCGAAAGCGCAGCCAGGTGTTAAGGATTTCCTCATGCAGACTCGACTGTAGGAGTTTCTTAATAAAGAATGAATGTATGAACCTCATGCATTTGCAGCATTTTTTCACGTGTCGTGTTAACGACGTATTCTCTTGAAATACGTGTCGTACAATGATGTATTTGTGTAGATACATTCAGCGGCATAGGAGAATACTGTCTGCAAAATGTGTTGCCAATAAAGTTAGTAGCACATATAACACTTCCGTCTGCAACTGTTATACCATTACCTTAAAGTTGGAGGCAGGTCGTGAAATAAAACTATCTTGTTAAAGCAATTACTGCAAAATTATTAACTGGTCATAGGTTAAGTCTCTCTCAGCTAAATACTTTTCTATTTAGAATGAAAGTTAAATGTAGTTCACTAAAAATTTATCACTGAATTTTGAATAAAAGAAGTTACTGTTTTCATAGATAATGGTCTTTCTATTAATTGTTATTTATCATGAGCATAAAGGATACACTGTGGAGCCTATTACACTATTAATATGCACTTTAAATACACAAGAGAAACAAGTGCTTAGCAAGCATGAGTATACAACTTTCTAGAATTGCAGTTTTCAACTTTTACTACAGTGAGACACAAAATTGACATATTTGTAAGGTACTGACTGACCTTTTGCGATTAACAACATTTAGCAATGTAATCATTTACTAAGCAAAACTTTATAAGCCTGAGATTTAAGAACTTTTAATTTTGAAGTTGGCAACAACGTATTAATAAGCAGTTTTAATAGAAAAATTATTTTCAGCTAGCATCATGTACCTTAGCTCACTCTCTTGCCACGTTAACTTTAACTTTCTTTTTACTATATTCAAGAGGCATGAGTAATGTTCTCTCAATAAGGACACTCGGTAATCACTTTAGAATGAGAAGAACCCTAAGTGGAAACGTGACAGAGGGATAATAAATCAAGGTAGGTATAAGAGTTCGAGTATAAGTTAACTTATGTTTTCGTACACTAAAATATCCAATGAGTTGATCCTTCACCAAACATTTCTACTATTCCTTGGTTCCTTTTCAGTGATTGCGTAATGTAGTGGCGATTGCATGTTGGTAGGTGGATTTGCAGGTAGAATTGCTGGACTCTGTCATTTATTGGTGGCGATGATAGATATCAATTCCAGAATAGTTCCAACTCTTTACCCATCCATCCGAGGCACTGGCAAGCGGCACGGAAAGCTTCTCTCGGCACCAGCAGAAGACACAACTTTTACATGAGCAGTTGATAGTTTGATAGCTCGTCCCCGACTGACTCTTAATTCTGCCTTTTTATCCATGCCAACCACAATTTGCGCGCGCTACGAAGTTCCGTTCCCGAGGGGTCCAAATGGTCCAAATGGCTCTGAGCACTATGGGACTTAACTTCTGAGGTCATCAGTCCCCTAGAACTTAGAACTACTTAAACCTAACTAACCTAAGGACATCACACACATCCATGCCCGAGGCAGGATTCGAACCTGCGACCGTAGCGGTCGCGCGGTTCCAGACTGTAGCGCCTAGAACCGCTCGGCCACTGCGGCCGGCTTCCCGAGGGGAACCGCAACACCTTTTACATATGAAATAACTACGAACCCTAAGTGTAGGTCAGTAGTTTATATAACAGCAACCAAACATATTAAATATAACAAAACATTTTCACTTACTGACATTTCTACAAAAAAATTATTTAAACAAAATTATTCAACCTCAAAGGTAACCAAAGAGATTACATGATGAAGACAAAACATCATTTCCTCATATTTTGCATATTACAGAGATTACACTTCATTACAGTATCGAATTAATCATACACTAATTACAGAAGTTCAACGATGAGATGTTGAAAAAAATATAAAGCTAAAGTGGCTAAGCTATGGTGTTACACACAGAAGTAATAAATTTACGTCAAGCACGATGTGCCAGTTTTTCACGCGTCTCGTTGTTTATGACGTTATATCTGCTGTTCTGTGATAGGTGGTTCTTACCTTCTTAGCCCGACAGCGATTGTTGCCTGGCAGTAAGGGGCATGTGTGCAAGTTTGGTTGAAATCAGTCCAGTAGTTTAGGAGGAGATGTGGAACACACACATACACACACACACACACACACACACACACACACACACACACACACACACAGAGAGAGAGAGAGAGAAAAATGTACAATTTTTATAATATGTATGTATACTTAACACTAAATGCAAAGCTTTCTATACTTGTCTTACTCGACTAGTGCAATTTAATCATTCAAAAGAGCAAATCAGGGAGGAGAAGGTTCCTGAAAGAAGTGATATCACTGTTTAACTGTAACTGACGTGCGATAGCGATGACTCATTGCCAGTTTCAGAATAAATAGCGTTACCGACATGAAGGCAGCGACAAGAAAAATGCGTCAATACAGCCCTTCGTAGCAGAATCCAATATGCACACAGCTTCGGTCTGGCTCGTGTGGCCTGGTGCAAACTGTATCGAATCAGATCATCCTATTACACCACACTGGCCACTGACTTTTTGTCACTTATAGCTTCAGAATATGATTAAATTTTGGGGGTTTTTATGACAAAGCCTTTCATCAGATTGTGCCACTGTATTTTTTGAAGGCTTCGCGCAGTGCTCTCGTAGTGTAATACATTTCACTTAAAAAAAATCTATCAGCAGTGCTTGACTTGTAAAGAAAGAGGTTCTGGTACTGTGACCTTCTGGTGGGTGTTTTTCTGATTTTTAGACGTTTTGGAAAGGTACCACTAACACACCGTCCCTAATCAAGCGCTGCCTATCTCTGGATTCATGCTTTGCTTTGTACAGGGTGCGTAACAGTCGCTTTTTTGTAAGACGTTTCCAGATACTGACTGTATATCAAAGGCGGATCTCTATCATCTTTACTTATTCTTCTCGGTGTACAAGATTATTTTGCTGAATGGACACAACTGCAGAAAACGATCCCTGAGGAGTAAAAAAGGTAATGTCGACACATATGGCTGAAAATGAGTTCCAAGGAAGGTGCACCCGCATGGAGATAAAAGATATTTGACAATGACTCCTGTGTCGGTAACAGACATTCTCCACGACAGCTGCTACTACCCGTATCACTTCTTCCCAACTATGATTAGGTCTCCTTTACCTGTTCTGGTTCCATAGGATTTATTTTCATTATTTCTTTGCTGCTGTCACACTACTTCTTCCGAGTGGCTTATATTCACTTGCTGCTTTTGGTATTCCTCTTTCACCCACACGTTCTAGATCGTCTTTCCCCCTTTTTATGCAGTTTTATTTTATCATTTGTGTCATACATTTGCAACTCATATCTAATTACTTCATTTCTAAATCGATCTCGAACAGAAAATCCTTTTACTTACCTTACAAATTTCGTTTCTTCTCTTTGCACGCGGCTCTTCTCTCTCTCTCTCTCTCTCTCTCTCTCTCTCTCTTTCTCTCTCTCTCTCTCTCTCTCTCTCTCTCTCTCTTTCTCTCTCTCTCTCTCTCTCTCATTTTCTGTAACTCATTTCCATAAAGCAGAGCAGCGATAGCCACTACATTATACTGTAGAACCTGAGCTGCATGTCCTTCTGGGTCTATTTAATTTTATTCTTGTGGTACCGCCAATCCTTTGGTACTTCCAATAATTTTTGCACATCATGCAGACTGCGGACGCCTTAAACGCTCGGAAGTAGCGAGGGAGGGAGAACTGCGTTTTCCAAACCATCTGTTCTATGTTATTTTTCTAATTGTTTTGCAACAGCGATTCTCGCGTACACCACTTAATGAAAATTTTTTTTTTTTCAGTTAAATGAGACATGCTTAATTTCTCTTCAACTATACTGAAGTGCCAAAGAAACGGGTATAGGCATGCGTATTCAAATACAGAGCTAGGTAAACAGGCAGAACACGGCACTGCGGTCGGCAACGCCTATATACGACAAAAAGTGTCTGACACAGTTCTTAGATCGGCTACTGCTGCTGCAATGACAGGTTATCGAGATGTAAGTGAATATTAACGTGGTGTGATAGTCGGCGCACGAGCGTTGGGACACAGTATGTCCGAGGTAGCGATGAAGTGGGAATTTTCCCTACGACTATTTCACAAGCGTAACGTGAATATCAGGAATCCGGTAAAACATCAAATCTCCGACACCGCTGCGACCGGGAAAAGATCCCGCAAGAATGGGACCAATGGCGACTAAGAGAATCGTTCACAGTTACGGAAGTGCAACCAGTCTGTAAATTGCGGCAGATTTCAATACTGGGCCATCAACAGGCGTCAGCGTGCGAACCATTCAAAGAAACATCGTCATTATGGGCTATCGTAGCCGAAGGCCCACTCGTGTACCCTTGATGACTGCACGACACGAAGCTTTACGCCTCACCTGGCCCCATAAACACCGACATTGGACTTTTTATGGCTGAAAACATGTTGCCTGGTCGGACGAGTCTCGTTTCAAATTGTATCGAGAGGACGGACGTGCGCAGTTATGGAGACAACCTCATGAATCCATGGACCCTGGATGTCAGCAGAGGAGTGGTCAATCTGGTGGAGGCTCTGATACGGTGTGGGGCGTGTGCAGTTGGAGCGATATGGGACCCCTGATAATTCTAGATACGACTCTGACAGGTGGCACGTACGTAAGCGTCCTGTCTGATTACCTGCGTACATTCATGTGCATTGTGTATTCCGAGGGACTTGACAAATCCATCAGGACAATTCGACACCCTACAAGCCTAGAATTGCTACAGAGAGGCTCCAGGAACTTTCTTTTGAGATTAAACACTTCCGATGGCCACCAAACTCCCCAGACATGAATATTATTGAGGATATCGGGGATGCCTTGCAAGGTGCTGTTTGGAAGAGACTTCCACCTCCTCTTATGGAGTTATCGACAACCATGCAGGATTCATGGTGTCAGTTCCCTCCAGCACTACTTCAGACATTAGTCGAGTCCATACCACGTTGTGTTGCGGCACTTCTGCGTGCTCATGGGGGCGCTACACGATATTAGGTAAGTGCACCAGTTTCTTTGGCCCCTCGGTTTATCAGAGCATGACTTTTTTAAAATTCATTGGCTTTCGGAACGTGCCCATATGATCATCACTACACTATAAATAAATAATTAAACTACACAATATTATAGTATTACAGGTTACATGGTTATTATGCCAAAGTTTGTGAGGAAGCGACATTGGTTGAGAAACTATTAAATTTAGCATTCTTCATTTGGGTTGTGCACCAAACATGTTTTTAACGTTTTAAATTACACTTCACGCAGTGGACAATAATTAAACCCAAAAGGGCTGGCCTGTTGCAACTGGGCTGATCGAACAAGACAGCTGGAGATCACATAATTCAGGTTCCACCTTTGCCGAACATGCGTCAAAGCAAGGACACAGTACCCAACTCCACACAGAAGTGCTACGTTTAGCCAACAGAGGAGGAAAACTAAGCCAGTAGAAGCACTTCAGGTAAACAAACATTTAGCTCAAAATCTTCAGGTGGTTCAACACGATCGGTTACAACTGAGCACATCCCCACTTTCAAGCTTCAAATGATGCAATCAACCAGTCACATACCCACAGACAGACACAATCATCCATACTGCCACACAAAATTAAAACACAATAGAATTTCATTTTCCTTACCTTATTTAGCTCACAAACCTCACTGTAACAATATAACTTGTAATACTGTAACCTTTTGTGTTCTAATCATGTACTATTTTTAATATCTTCCATTGTGTGGACTGTGAAGTACAAAGTAAGGCATTGTTGTTCCTTCACATAAGTGATTATTGCTCAATTAGAAATTTCTCAGCCAAAATCTCCACATCACAAACAATAGCATCATAACCACGTAACTTGTAATATTGTGTGTTGTGATTTATTTATTGTGTTCCTTTGAAATTATTCCTTTGTAGGCTAATCGAGCTTTCCGTGTGCAGCTCTTTTGCTGTAAACGTTATCCACTGACACAGCACGTCGTCAGGAGCCCGCGTTGACAACTGATGAAGCGCTGCCTAGAGTCTATTAAATCAGCTTCTCTGCCAGACAATGTGGCACTACCTAACTGTGTGATCCTGCCCAGTCGTGTCTTCTAGGATGCCTAGAAAGCTGTTTTCTCGGATATCTGGACAACATACAAGCAAATCATATTAATGGTGTTTATTACAGTAACTGAATTACCCGCCAGGTTAGCCGAGAACGCTAATGCGCTGCATCCTGGGCTCGGGTATGCGCGCCGGCCCCGGGAACAACGGAGGCCGGTGTGCCGGTCAGCCTGGATGTGGTTTTTAGGCGGTTTACCACATCCCACTAAGTGAATACACGGCTCGCCAACATCTGAACGCGCTCGCACTATTCCATGGACTGCGCTAAACGCAGACGGTTGGGGGGGGGGGGGGGGGGGTACGTGGTGGCTGCAGGAAGGGCATCCAGCCACCCCTTAACTTAACCTTGCCACATCCGATTAACAATGCCGACCCTGCGTCATTGCGGGCAAAAGGCACAAGCAAAAGAAAGAAAGGTTACAGTAACTGAATTGACAAGACTTAACTTTCGTTTCTATATGATGGGTCGCAAGCAAATGACGACATGCAAATAATCAAATGTCCTTTGATAGATACGATTTCCATACAAGCTAATCACACAAGTTCATAAGTCACTGCTATCGTTAATATCACTGCGGCTCTTCTAATGCGCGTCTTGTACTGTCCGGCCGCGGCTAGGCCGCGCGTCGCTTCTCTTCGTGTAGATGCCGCTCCTATCGTGGTGACGTCCTCGTCAGCGAGCTGTTGGCTCACGTCGTCTTACATCGCTCTCTGCTCTATCTTACTTGATCTTCGTTCCGGCGCTTGTCGCTACGCCGGAACACTAACCGTGTATCTTTTTTTATGGAGCGGCTGCCTGCATCGTATTTACACCAAATCCCATTAAGATAGAAAGGGATTCCATGACTTCTAAAGGCCAATTTGGTTAGAAGTAATGCGATTTAAGGATGCTGGAAAACATTAAATGTATTAGACAACGTATTGTCAAAGCAGCTTTCACAGACGATTCATTGTTCATTGATTCGGACACAAAATGAGGAAACAAAGAGCGAAAGTGAAAACTGAGCTTCGATTTCCCTCGAAAGACTTCATTTGTGATTTTATCATTTTTTATATCACTGACCCCGAAGGGAGCGTTTAGTTGCAGCCATGCCTCTCGCTGCAAAACCGCACGTCCTTTGATGTCTGCGCCGGTGTTTCCTGCGCAAGCAAAGTAAAGTCCATCGAAGACCCGTCCGCTGTACGGGTCGATCCCCTTTGGCGTCACACACGCTCCGACCATACCGCCGGCGTGCGCGTCCGGAGCGCCGGAGCGCGGGACGTATTTCTGGCTTATCCTCTTCCGCTTCATTGCTGACGGGTTTTCTATGCCGCATTAATCGCTTGCGCTGCACGTTTCTGGACTGAGAAGTAATTGATTTATACGGTTTTATGTCTCGTTAATCATAAACCCCAAGCATCTCCGGATTACGCAGCGGGTGGAAGGATTTACTCCCGGCTCGACACAAAGCTGATTGTTCCGGCAGTTTGGGGATCATTTAAACGGTTTAGGGACCAGCTACGCAAGCCAGCCTCTGTAAATAATTTCTTACGCTGCGTAAGAAGACTTTTCCTTTTACCAGTGTAGTACAACATCCACAGAAAAAATTATTTCATCGCCGTCTTTATGCATGAACGCATTTGAATATGATTATTTCTTTTGTCTTTCCCTCCACCCAGATATGCATTGTACTTGCTTGCAGTCTGTTGGAACGCGATCATTAGAAGAATTTTTTTTTTTTTCAGGCGACTGTCAACAGCATCAGTATACGTGGAGAAATGCATGGTAAATACTGTACTGTCTCGCAATATATATATATATATATATATATATATATATATTTTACCACCAGTTTTGATCATCAATCATCTTCACAATGGAATAATATTGTGACAGCTTCAAGTGTCATATGTGCTGTTTGATCAGAAAAGATGCCACAGCTGACTTTCAAAAGTCAGAAAGAGATAATTCACACCATAATACCGGCTTAAGGAAACACAAAATGAAACACATGGTTTCATTTTTCTATGTGTTGTGTTTGCTTAATTCGGTATTATGCCTGAAGTATCTTTTTCTGATGTCTGCAAGTCAGCTATGGCTTCTTTTCTGGTTAAATAGCGTGTATGACATATTAAGCTGTCACAATATCTTTCCAGTGTGAAGATTATCAACGACGAAACCGGTTGTGAAAAAATGTATTGTAAGACAGCCCAGTCTTTACCATACATTCCTCGAAACATCATTAGTATATCTAAAGATTTTTTTTAAAAAATACTTCAAAATAAATATGTTGCTGTAAATATTTTATTCATCCAGCATGAAAAAGTATGTAAGCATTTTTTTTTCTTTTCTCTATTTGTTCTGTTGATGTCAAACAACCGTCATGGCTTTAGTTTTGCATCTGCTGCATTAATCTATTCCGTCAGCCATCTTTCCATGGTTACGGAACACTGTTTTAAGTGATAGTTCATTGGGTATCATGGGAAACTAGTTCTGAGGTTTGTTTACATAGTATGCTACGTTTTAGTCTTAGTTTTCAACGTTTCCCGTTCGCTCTCTTCTTAAGGTGGTGGGAACTGATCTGGGGAATCACATTTCAAAAGCACGGATTTCCAGCCAACATTAAATAATTAATAATGCTTCGCAGTTTATAAGATTTATAAAAACACAGAGAATGTCGTCCAGAGAATTTCAGTGTGACAAATGTACATGAATTAAAAAAGTATATCTGCGAGGTAGTTGCTGAACGAAAAATTAATTACTCATGTGAACTGGAGGATACACTTTGTGATTTAGTGGACAACAATAGTAAAGGTAAAAACGTGGAATCGACATCAGTTAAATTAAATCATGAGCAAGCACAATTTCATTAACTGGTGTGTTATGGGTGTTTCTCATAATTTTAGTTTGATGATATCATTACTAAATTAATATAATTCGCATTATTAAAATGTATTTGTCTGGACGCTTTGTTTGGACATTTAAGACTTATTGCATAACGGGGAAGCACGAGAGAACGGTTGTTTACCAATTGTTTTCCACCAGTATTTTCGGGATTTTGTTTTTGTGTAAATATGCCTTATGCAGAATGGGCCCTAACCTAACGGATCAAAATTGTATGCCATTGACATAAGGTGACTGTGGCGCCGAAAGAGAAACGATCCGTCACATGACGCAATACTGCAACTTACAAGCGAAAGGGGCACATGCGAATGATTTTCTGAGAGTGACAAGTGCATTTAACTATAAGGAGCGTTTAAAAATAAACGAGCCGGAGGCATAATTGCAGAAACCAGTACCTGTATGTTAGAAGTATTGACCCTGGCTGGTGAGACACTTGTCCCATTATGGCACAAGGTGGTGTATGTCTGTCTCATAAAATTCCCGGGGCTGCGAAGTTAACCAATTCCGCACGTACAGCTGGAAGTCGTCGTCCGAGGTGAATCGTTTGTTCCTCAGAGTCTGTTTAAACGGACCAAAAAACGGTGTAATCACAGGGAGAGAGGTCCGAACTGTATGGAGGGTGGCCGAGAACCTCCCATTTGAGTTTCTGCAGGAGTACAGTTACTGTGTTGGCGCTATAAGGGTTTTCATTGTCGTGGAGCAGAATGACCCCACGGGGTGAGATTGCCTGGTGGTTCTGATTTGATCGCTTGGCGAAGGGTGGTCAAGGTTTACAAGTGACACTGGGCATTCACTGTTGTCGCGTGCTGCAGGAAGTGAATCAGAATGGGGCCATCTTAGTTAAAGAACGACGTCAGCATAACCTTTCTTGCACTCGTGTGGACGACGACGTCCAGAGGTACGTGCGGAAATGGTTAACATCACAGCCTCGGGAATTTTATGAGGCAGCAAACCACCGCCTTGTGTCACAGTGGGACAATTGTCTTAACAGCTCGGGTCAATACTTCTAACATACAGGTACTGTTTTCTGTAGCTAAGCCTCCAGCTCGTTTGTTTTTGAACGCCCCTTATACATACACAAACTGTTTGTCCATTTACGATGAATGTAATATTTCAGTTATTGTTAACAGAGAGTAATTTTATATTTTTATAGTGTCCTACATCTTTGCAGTGTTGTGTTGTTAATTTACAATACCTTTTTTTATGACCTTTGCAATATGATATACACTCCTGGAAATTGAAATAAGAACACCGTGAATTCATTGTCCCAGGAAGGGGAAACTTTATTGACACATTCCTGGGGTCAGATACATCACATGATCACACTGACGGAACCACAGGCACATAGACACAGGCAACAGAGCATGCACAATGTCGGCACTAGTACAGTGTATATCCACCTTTCGCAGCAATGCAGGCTGCTATTCTCCCATGGAGACGATCGTAGAGATGCTGGATGTAGTCCTGTGGAACGGCTTGCCATGCCTTTTCCACCTGGCGCCTCAGTTGGACCAGCGTTCGTGCTGGACGTGCAGACCGCGTGAGACGACGCTTCATCCAGTCCCAAACATGCTCAATGGGGGACAGATCCGGAGATCTTGCTGGCCAGGGTAGTTGACTTACACCTTCTAGAGCACGTTGGGTGGCACGGGATACATGCAGACGTGCATTGTCCTGTTGGAACAGCAAGTTCCCTTGCCGTTCTTGGAATGGTAGAACGATGGGTTCGATGACGGTTTGGATGTACCGTGCACTATTCAGTGTCCCCTCGACGATCACCAGTGGTGTACGGCCAGTGTAGGAGATCGCTCCCCACACCATGATGCCGGGTGTTGGCCCTGTGTGCCTCGGTCGTATGCAGTCCTGATTGTGGCGCTCATCTGCACGGCACCAAACACGCATACGACCATCATTGGCACCAAGGCAGAAGCGACTCTCATCGCTGAAGACGACACGTCTCCATTCGTCCCGTCCGCCGCTCGTGGTCTCGCGGTAGCGTTCTCGCTTCCCGAGCACGGGGTCCCGGGTTCGATTCCCGGCGGGGTCAGGGATTTTCACCTGCCTCGAGATGACTGGGTGTTTGTGTTGTCCTCATCATTTCATCATCATCCAGGAAAGTGGCGAAATTGGACTGAGCAAAGATTGGATACTTGTATGGGCGCTGATAACCACGCAGTTGAGCGCCCCACAAACCAAACATCATCATCATCATCCATTGGTCCCTCCATTCACGCCTGTCGCGACACCACTGGAGGCGGGCTGCACGATGTTGGGGCGTGAGCGGAAGACGGCATAACGGTGTGCGGGACCGTAGCCCAGCTTCATGGAGACGGTTGCGAATTGTCCTCGCCGATACCCCAGGAGCAACAGTGTCCCTAATTTGCTGGGAAGTGGCGGTGCGGTCCCCTACGGCACTGCGTAGGATCCTACGGTCTTGGCGTGCATCCGTGCGTCGCTGCGGTCCGGTCCCAGGTCGACGGGCACGTGCACCTTCCGCCGACCACTGGCGACAACATCGATGTACTGTGGAGACCTCACGCCCCATGTGTTGAGCAATTCGGCGGTACGTCCATCCGGCCTCCCGCATGCCCACTATACGCCCTCGCTCAAAGTCCGTCAACTGCACATACGGTTCACGTCCACGCTGTCGCGGCATGCTACCAGTGTTAAAGACTGCGATGGAGCTCCGTATGCCACGGCAAACTGGCTGACACTGACGGCGGCGGTGCACAAATGCTGCGCAGCTAGCGCCATTCGACGGCCAACACCGCGGTTCCTGGTGTGTCCGCTGTGCCGTGCGTGTGATCATTGCTTGTACAGCCCTCTCGCAGTGTCCGGAGCAAGTATGGTGGGTCTGACACACCGGTGTCAATGTGTTCTTTTTTCCATTTCCAGGAGAGTATAAATAAATAGCGGTAGTGGAATGTAACAAACTGAGTGTTTACAGATAACGGGCGGGTGGAAATAAACATTTCAGGTGCTACTAGGTCTGCACAATCAATGCGGGTGGGGTACGCGTTCTAAAACTGCTTATCTTTCGTAACAACCAATTACATGATGCATCGACGTTATTGACTACCTAGAGAAACGAAACAATCTGTATGACGTGTGCACTATGTTCCCACTGCTCTTCACAGTTCATAAGTGTTTGTTGAAGATGGAACCCTGCGCGTTACATAAAAGACGCGTTTAATGGTTGGTGCTCCAAGAAGCAATGCACGGAAACCGGGTGGATGTACAGGAGCGCATCCTTCAAATGAAATTTCTGTCCTCTACTCTCCCTCCTTCCGTCAACTCCCACCTCTACTCACTTCGTAGCTCACAGCTTCTTGTGATTACATATTCGGGCCACACGTCCGGTCTATCTGAGCGAGCTTCTCAAAAGATGTTTCATCTTTATTACATCTGAATTTCTTTGAGAGTTACTCAAGTTCACGTGACTTCAAATACTTCAGATAGTGGTACTGTAGAATGCATTTTGTCAACCGCAATGTCCAGTTTTATATCATGTTATACAAGTTTTACTCTCATATGGCTGAATAGCAGCGTCTGCTGGCAGCCCACACACTGCCCATATGAGGCGAAGGGGATGAAATGACAGAAAAGAGATAAATGTTGTTGTACATCTCGTCACTAAGATATGGGTCTACATGCAGTGACAAATTTTCTTTATTAATGGTTTTATTTTGCGTACATTGCAGATCTGTCGAAACCGGTCATATTGAAATAAACTAACTATACCAAGCGTTCTACGCTGCAGAAGATTTCATATTTAAAATGAAGTGATTCATCCCAGGTGAGCAAGTTCTACACTATGGCGTGCTGATTTGGCGCGATCTCCTGCTGCCGGCCGGGGTGGCCGAGCGGTTGTAGGCGCTGCAGTCTGGAACCGCGCGACCGCTACGGTCACAGGTTCGAATCCTGCCGCGGGCAAGGATGTGTGTGATGTCCTTAGGTTAGTTAGGTTTAAGTAGTTCTAAGTTCCAGGGGACTGATGACCTCAGAAGTTAAGTCCCATAGTGCTCAGAGCCATTTGAACCATCTGATCTCCTCCTGGCACTGAGGCGGTTACTTCACACCGTCGACAAGTATATTGGCCAGTGGTGTAGAAGTACCCACACAGCAGAAAGACGAAGCACTCACTTCCAAACGTTCCAGTCACGTCACACTAAGGCCGGGGTTCTCTTATGAACTGAGTGGAAATTGAGGGATTTCAGACCACTAAAATCGATCTTCACGGAGGGACCTAGGACGTACCCTTCGAATGTCCTGATCTACGAGTTCTACTGGTCTGTCCATCTTCTCCTGTGGATTTAGACGCTGCTGGCTGTGACACTGCACTCATGAAGAGTCCACTGTCAGTGGATTGGTCCTCTGCAACCGGTGGCCCTCTTGGTGGCTGGTTCAAATGGTTCAAATGGCTCTGAGCACTATGGGACTTAACATCTGTGGTCATCAGTCCCCTAGAACTTAGAACTAGTTAAACGTAACTAACCTAAGGACATCACACACATCCATGCCCGAGGCAGGATTCGAACCTGCGACCGTAGCAGTCCCGCGGTTCCGGATTGAGCGCCTAGAACCGCTAGACCACCGCGGCCGGCCCTCTTGGTGGCCTTTAGTTCACAACTAGGGGCTTGGGGATTGCTCCCACTGGTGAGAGCATACATTTTGCTGGCTACACTGCTTGCTTGGGCCGATTCTGCCACTGGGGACAGCTCCTTCTGAACGCTGTCTACGTCGTGGTAATGGTCGACCTGGCGTCCTTCTCTTGAAGCTAGTTATGGCCACTGGGCAGCATGTGTGACAAAGCGTGCCGAGTCTGTAGGGTCAGCGACTGCACCGTGTCGCTGTTGCTGATGGCACTGCTTCCTTCGGCACCATCTTACTGCAGCCACGATCACGGACGTAGCAGTGTTCTGTACCGTTTGGTCGCTCTGCCGATCGCTACACCGTTACAGCAATCGAGCCTCCGTGTTACTCCGTGAGCCATTCCATAGTGAGTCGCTTCGGCTCCAGAGGAACCGTGGGGGACACGTGCTGTGTTGCCGTCCCTCCTTGCACCAGCTGCTGGCATGCCGTGCTCAATTGACGACTGCGCACCCGGCATGGCGCACTGCAGCACGTACAGCGCCCCACACAAGAAGTAGCCAGCCAACACAACCACCAGTCATGCTGTTTCCATTATCGTTTTCGAAAATGTGTTTTTGTAGTAAACTCTGTTGATGACTTATCATTGGAAATGGCGAAAAAAAGATAATGTTATTAGGTTCACATCCCTCTGACACTGAAATGGCTTCACGTATTGCCGTTGTGTCTATTGTTTATGTGTGCTGTATTTGAAATAAAAGCAGCAACCAGGATGCTGTAAGACACTTTATTATTGACTGGTTTCGACCATAATACTGGACTTCGTCAGTTTAGCAACCTTTGGTGCCCTGTGTGAACCTGGTAGCCTCTAGGCTACAGCCGAGGGCCATAATTCGTGACTTGCTTCAGAAATCTGACAATGGTGGCGCAAAAAGCTGAATTGTCAGATCTTATCCCCTTCTGATCAGACCCAAGTCCCAACAAGTTAAGAGCTGTCGAAACTTAGAAGAAAAAAAAAATTGTATCTGATGACTAATAACAATCATTCAGCTTCAAGTGCAATGGAATGGCTTTATCCCTTTCTTACGGTCTCGTGGATGGCTGCAGTTCTTCAACAAAATTACGGCCTGCCACTCTGCTCAGTCTGTAGCTTACCAAAAAGCTGTTCTGAGGCAATTCAAAAGAGTTCCTCTCGTCCCGCAGATTACATTACCAAATCGCATGACGCTGCATCTCGTCGATCTGCCATGCATGCCTACGTCGCTATTGCCTTCTTCTTAACAGTACCAAGTGTACTATGTCCACCTCCGTGCTTCTCGGCTGAAATGCAAAAACAACGTTTACAATTTTCTGACGTCCGGGAATACATGTTTCCATCTATACACCCCAGGAATTCTTCAGTAAAATCTGATCACTAATCCAAAACAAAAAATCACTCTATATGTCTGAAATAACGAATTATCTCTGCAATTGAAGCGCACCGAACCGAACAAACGGCCTTACCGATACCTCAGCACCACTCGGTACAGAAGGCAAACAGTCGGCAAGTGGATTGACGTTATCAAGGCGCAGTTTTTTTTTTTTTTTTTTATGTCATCAGCCTTGTAACTGATTTGATGTGGCCCGCCAGGAATTCCTCACCTTAGAGACAGCACTTGCAACCCACATCCTCAATTATTTGCTGGATGTATTCCAAACTCTGTTTCCCTCTACAGTTTTCGCCTCTACAGTTCCCTCTAGTTCCATGGAAGTCAGTCCCCCCTATCTTAACTCTTTCCCCTCCGTATCTGCGCAGAACCTCCTCATTTCTTACCTTACCAGTCCACCTAATTTTCAACATTCGTTTCTAGCACTACGTGTCAAACGTTTTGGTTCTCTTCTGTTCCGGTTTCCCAACAGTCCATGTTTTACTACCATACAATGCCGCGCTCCAAAACTTACATTCTCAGAAATTTCCTCCTCAAATTAAGACTTATGTTTGATACTAAAAGACTTACCTTGGCCAGGAATGCCCTTTTGACAGTGCTAGTTTGATTTTGGTGTCCTCTGTGTTCTGTTCGTCATTGGCTATTTTGCTGTTTATGTATCAGAATTCCTTAACTTCATCTATTTAGTAACCATCAATCCTGATGTTAAGTTTCTTGCTGTTCTCATTTCTGTTACTTCCCATTACTTTCGTCTTTCTTCGACTTATTCTCAGGCCATATTCTGTACCCATTAGAGTGTTCATTCCAGTCACCATATCATGTAACTTTTCTTCACTTTTACTTACGAAAGTAATGTCATCAACGAATTGTGTCATTGATATCTTTTCACCTTGGACTTTACTTCCACTCTTGAACCTTTCTTTTATTCTCACAATTCTTTCATCGATATACAGATTGAATAGTAGGGGAAAAAGACTACATTCCTGTCTTACAGCCTTTTTAATCCAAACACTTCGTTCTTGGTCGTCCACTCTTACTGGTCCCTCTTGGCTCTTGTACATATTGTATATTACCCGTCTCTACCTATAGCTTACTCCTGTTTTTCTCAGAATTTCGAACATCTTGCACCATTTTACATTGTCGAACGCTTTTTCGAAGTCGACAAGTCCTCTGAATGCGTCTTGATTTTTCTTTAGTCTTTTTTCTATTATCAACCGCAACTTTAGAATTGCCTCTCTGGTGCCTTTAACTTTCCTAAAGCAAAACCGATCGTCATCTAACATGTCCTCAATGTTATTCTCCATTGTTCTGTATATTATTCTTGTAAGCAACTTGGATGCGTGAGCTGCTAGGCTCATTGTGGCATAATTCTTGCGCAAGTCAGCTCATGCAGTCTTCGGAATTGTGTGGATGATATTTTTCCGAAAGTCAGATGGTATGTCGCCAGACTACTCATAGATACTGCATACCAACATGAATAGTTGTTTTGTTGCTACTTCCCCCAATGATTTTGGAAATTTTGGTGGAATGTTCTCTATTCCTTCTACTTCATTTGACATTTGATCTTATGTCCTCCAAAGCTTTCTTAAATTTTATTTTATTTATTTATTTATTTATTTATTTATTTTGTACATGGCTGCATGTTCAGAGACCGTGAATAGTTACAATTCCATTATGTACCAAATACTATTTATTTATAATCATTTCTGTCTATATTTCAATGTGAAGTAGCCTAATTGTATCTACGGGTACTAGCTGGCGTGCTCGTTGCAGTCCCATGTTCACCTGGCCGCATGTGTTAACGCGGACACGTCAGTCCGTTTTGCAACCTGCACCACACAAGTAACGAACAGCCCTTGATGGCTCGCCATCACAGTTTTCTTTATCTTAAATATCTTTATGACTAATGCCCTTTTGGCATATTTATTATTTTAAAAATGACTATAAGTACGATAATTCCGTACTTATACTCTACCATAAGTTTTTAGTCATAATTCTGTGACCGTGTAATAGAAATAGACCATTCTTTGATTTCAGTTCTGAGGAAGACACTCCTAGCAGTGTTGAAACTAGGTTAATTCTTTTAAATATAGTGACGAGGGCTGTTTTTCTTTCAATTGTATCTTTCTTAAAATCTGATTCTAATACTGGTTCCCCAATTTCCTCTAAATCGACTCCTATTTCTTCTATCACATCAGACAAATCTTCCCCCTCACAGAAGCCTTCAGTGTACTCTTTCCATCTACCCGCGCTCTCCTCGGCATTTAACAGTGGAACTCCCTTTGCGCTCTTAAAGTTACCAATCTTGCTTATAATGTCACCGAAAGTTGTTTTGACTTTCCTGTATGCTGCTTCCGTCGTTCCGATAATCATTTGTTTCTCGATTTCTTCACATTTTTCACGCAGGCATTTCGTCTTAGCTTCCTTGTACTTCCTATTTATTTCATTCCTCAGCGACTTGTATTTCTGGGATCTTCTACTGAAGTTTTTGTTCTGTTACCCATGCTTTCTTCACAGTTACCTTCTTTGTATCTATGTGTTTCCTTTCAACTTCTGTGAATGCTCTTTTTAGAGATGTCCATTCCTCTAAGACTGTACGGCCTACTGAGCTATTCCTTATTGCTGTGCATTAGAGAATTTCAAGCGTATCTCTTCATTTCTTAGTACATCTGTATCCCACTTCTTTGTGTATTGATTCCTCCTGACTATTCTCTTAAACTTCAGCGTACTCTTCATCACTGCTCTGAGTCTATATCTGCTTCTGGGTACGGTATCACTGACCATGTCTGACCATGATGTAATCTAACTGAATACATACCGTATCACCCTGCCTTTTCCAAGAGTACCTTCTCATTTTATGATTCTTGAGCAGAGTATTCACTATTACTAACTTCAACCTATTACAGAACTTAGTTATTCTCCACTCTCATTCCATGGCCCGAGCCAAGTTGTCCTGTTAACATTTCTTCGACTCCTTGCCCTAGAATTTTATTCCAGTCCCCCCATGACTATTAGATTCTCATCTGCCTTCACGTACTGTATTACGCTTTCAATATCCTCATATACTTTCTCCACCCCTTAATCTTCAGCCTGCGACATCGGCGTGTATACTTGAACTATCGTTGTCGTTGTTTGTTTGCTGTTGATTCTGATAAAAACAACCCTACCACTGCACTGTTCACAGTAATACACTCTCTGCCCCACCTTCCTATTCATAATGAGTCCTACTACCGTTATAAGATTTTCTGCTGCTGTAGCTATTACCGTATACTCATCTGACCAGAAATCTTTGTCTTCTTTCCATTTCGCTTCACTGACCCCTACTGTATCTACGAGGGCCGTTCACAAAGTAACCTCCGGTTGATTTAAAAAAATACACCAAGTTAAATAAAAATATTTTAATATATACATCTTACAACTACATCTTTGCACTATTTTTCTACATAGTCTCCATAGCGATTGAGGCACTTATCGTATCTCTTCACAAGCTTTGAAATTCCTTCTGCATAAAAATCACCCGCTTGTGCCTGGAGCCAGCCTGTGACCGCATCTTTGAGCTCTTCGTCGTCATCAAACCGCTGTGACCCGAGCCATTTCTTCAAATGCATGAAGAGGTGATAATCACTTGGCGCCAGGTCTGGGCTGTAAGGTGGATGGTTGATAACGCCCCACTTGAAGGACTCAAGAAGGGCCGTTGTTCTGCGAGCAGAGTGAGGACGGGCGTTATCGTGCAAAAAAACGATACCGGAAGTCAGCATACCACGGCGTTTGTTCTGTATAGCCCGTCGTAACTTTTTTATTGTTTCACAGTACACGTCTTGATTAATGGTCGTACCACGTTCCCTGAATTCAACCAACAACACCCCTTTGGCATCCCAAAACACCGTTGCCATCAGTTTTCTGGCAGAAAAATCTTGCGAGGCTTTTCTTGGTTTGGTAGGCGAATTTGAATGTGCCCACATCTTTGATTGTTCTTTTGTCTCAGGGTTCATGTACTTAATCCAGGTTTCGTCACCGGTCACGATTCTGTTTAACAATGGTTCTCCTTCGTCCTCATAACGTGACAGAAAGTCTAATGCAGAGGCCATTCTTTGAGTTTTGTGGTGGTCGGTAAGAAATTTGGGCACCCATCGTGCACAGAACTTACGGTAACCCAATCTTGCTGTCACTATCTCGTACAAGAGAGTCTTAGAAATCTGTGGAATACCAATAGACAACTCCGACATTGAGAAACGTCGATTTTCACGAACTTTTGCATCAACTGTCTCAACGAGTTCGTCAGTCACCAATGATGGTCTACCACTCCTCTCTTCATCATGAACGTTTTCTCGTCCACTTTTAAATAAACGTACCCATTCACGGACAACTGCTTCACTCATAACTCTTGGTCCGTACACGGCACAAAGCTCACGATGAATAGCTGCTGCAGAATATCCTTTGGCTGTAAAAAACCTTATGACAGCACGCACTTCACATTTGGCGGGGTTTTCTATTGCAGCACACATTTCAAACTGCCACAAAAACTAAATTAGCGCAGGTACGACGTTCACTCGACCACGGCTTGATGCCGACTGACCTGTTGAGTGCGTGAACGCACAGATGGCGTCGCTACTCCCCCCACAACCCGCACTGTGACCAATCGGAGGTTACTTTCTGAACCGCCCTCGTAGTTTGAGCCTCTGCATTTCCCTTTTCAGATTTTTTAGCTTCCCTACCACGTTAAAGCTTCTGACATTCCACGCCCCGACTCGTAGGACGTTATCCTTACGATGGTTATTCTATCTTTTTGTCATGGTCACCTCCTCTTTCTAAGTCCCCTCCTCAGGCTTCAGTAGCGTACAGAATAGAAGTTTCGGTTACCGAACCGAAACTACCAAAGCTAACCTACTGAACGGAATGGTATGAACGACATAGAATATGGCTACTGGACAGCGCATACCTCAAAAGGCATGCACTGACAGTCTGGAGCGACGTCACAGCTACTGATGTACACGGAATGGACATAGTCTGGCAATACTGTTCCACTGATGCCACATCGTCTGTCTACCACAGTATCGCTCACCCATGCCCTGGCGTGTTGGTTCATCGGCGTCTTGAACTCGATCTTCCCATTAGCCTCACCCACCATAACAGTCGCCCAGCGCGCCCGTTTCAGTCAGTATTACTCTGGATACGTGTTAATATATCAGCAGATATCCATATCAACGCAACCCCCTAGCGCCACGCACCTCGTTACCACCTTAATCAGCACCAAATATACCACGACGCTGGTGGAATGCAATAAGAAGGAATTGGAGGGAGGGGAGCCACATTGCAAGAGAGAGAGAGAGAGAGAGAGAGAGAGAGAGAGTGTGCGTCTTCGAGTAGCAGAAGAGTGCAGCGTTTCCCGTTTCCTATGCGCATTTGTAATGAGCACCCGTATCTGTGGAAGTGTTTATGGCCGCGCAGAGAATTTACCGCCGCCGCCGGTGGATGCGCGCGCACCCCAGAGAAGGTACCCCTGCCGCTCCCGGACTGCGCCACCTGATGGATTGGCCCCACACGGCCTCCGCCCGCCTTTGACGCCGCCAAAACTTATTTCTTCGCGTCTCCCGGCGAGTTGGCTCGTCACAGGCCGCTCGGCGCCGCCCTTTCACGCGCAGGTGTGCGTCTGTGTGGCGGCAGCGCCTGTCGCCCTGGAAACACCGTTTACTCCGCTCTCGCGTGTTGCACCCGCATATTGAACGGAGGCGTCGCCGGCCGAGCCCTTTGGCAGCGGAACATTTTATTTCTCTTGCGACTTCCAGAGTTATTGAATAGCGCTGTTTACTAAAGATGAAATACGAAGAAACGGGCGGGAAAGTAAAATCTTCTCGGGGAACGGGGTATTATGTGTAAATATTTATAGCTGTCTCTAGGAAAACTTTCTTTGCCTACAAGTTTACAGAAGGACCCGCGACAAGGAATTTTAAAATGTAGGAATGGATGGCAGCATACAGATAGAATTCTAGTAATTACACTACCGGCTATTAAAATTGCTACACCACGAAGATGACGTGCTAGAGACGCGAATTTTAACCAACAGGAAGAAGATGCTGTGATATGCAAATGATTAGCTTTTCAGAGCATTCACACAAGGTTGGCGCCGGTGGCGACGCCTACAAGGTGCTGACATGAGGAAAGTTTCCAACCGATTTCTCATACACAAACAGAAGTTGACCGGCGTTGCCTGGTGAAACGTTGTTGTGATAACTCGTGTAAGGAGGAGAAATGCGTACCATCACGTTTCCGACTTTGATAAAGGTCGGATTGTAGCCTATCGCGATTTAGGTTTATCGTATCGCGACATTGTTGCTGGCGTTGGTCGAGATCCAATAACTGTTAGCAGAATATGGAATCGGTGGGATCAGGAGGGTAATACGGAACGCTGTGCTGGATCCCAACAGCCTCGTATCACTAGCAGTCGAGATGACAGCAATATTATCCGCATGGCTGTAACGGATCGTGCAGCCACGTCTTGATCCCTGAGTCAACAGATGGGGACGTTTGCAAGACAACAACCATCTGCACGAACAGTTCGACGACGTTTGCAGCAGCATGGACTATTAGCTTGGAGACCATGGTTGCGGTTACCCTTGACGCTGCATCACAGATAGGAGCGCCTGCTATGGTGTACTCGACGACGAACCTGTGTGCACGAATGGCAAAACGTCATTTTTTCGGACGAATCCAGGTTCTGTTTACAGCATCATGATAGTTGCATCCGTGTTTGCCGACATCGCGGTAAACGCACATTGGGAGCGTGTATTCGTCATCGCCATATTGGCGTATTACTCGGCGTGATGGTATGTGGTGCCATTGATTACACGCCTCGGTTACCTCTTTTTCGCATTGACGGCACTTTGAACAGTGGACGTTACATTTCAGATGTGTTACGAATCGTGGCTCTACTTTTCATTCGATCCCTGCTAAACCCTACATTTCAGCAGGATAATGCACGACCGCATGTTGCAGGTCCTGTACGGGCCTTTCTGGATACAGAAAATGTTCGACTGCTGCCCTGGCCAGCACATTCTCCAGATCTCTCACCAACTGAAAACGTTTGGTCAATGGTGGCCGAGCAACTGACTCGTCGCAATACGCCAGTCCCTACTCTTGATGAAATGTGGTCTCGTGTTGAAGCTGCATGGGCAGCTGTACCTGTACAGTCCATCCAAGCTCTGTCTGACTGAATGCCCAGGCGTATGCAGCCCGTTATTACGGCCAGAGGTGGTTGTTCTGGGTACTGTTTTCTCAGGATCTATGCGCCCAAATTGCGTGAAAATGTAATCAGATGTCAGTTCTAGTATAATATATTTGTCCAATGAATACTCGTTTATCATCTGTATTTCTTCTTGGTGTAGCAATTTTAATGGCCAGTAGAGCATATGGATGGATATGTTGCATTTCCCTCTTTCCCTCTACTATACTGACGAAAAAAAAAAAAAAAAAAAGACTCATCGCCACATCAAGAGCGAGTTGTGCGACATAAACGAAATTTGGTAGGTGTGTTTTTACACAGAGACGGTGTATATTAACTTTTTGCGCCACTTTATGGATGCAAATTAGGCATGCTTTAAATAGACGCTGTAACGGGCAAGAGCCTAAATTACCTTTAAGATTGCACGTCGTGAGTTTTTGTTAGTCAAGTAACCCTTTAATGTGACCAAGGTGCCATTATCAACACCTCGCTAAGTTTGAACAGGGTTGTGTAAGAGTGTTATGAGACACTCGATGTTCCATGTGCGACACCGCAGAAATACTTGCCACGAATGTAGCCACTGTACGTGATTGCTGACAGCGGTGGTCACAGGAACGTACGGTCGCAAGAAGATCGGGCACCGGACGGCAACGTGGCCCTACCGAGAAAGAAGACCATCATTTTCGGTATGTGGCTCTGACCCATCGTACTGTGTCTGCAGCAGCAGTTTCTCCAGCAGTTGGCAGTGACACAACGAACTGTTACAAACAGGTTAATTCACAGACGGCCCCGAGCCAGACGCTCTATACCACCGCCATTTGCGACTTCACTGACATCAACGGAGATCGCCTTGGAGGGGACGATGCGAGTCTGTTGCGTTTTCCGACGAAAGCTGGTTCTGCCGCGGTGCCAGTGATGGCCGGGTGTTGGTTAGAAGAATGCCAGTTGAGAGTCTACAGCCAGTCTGTGTTTGTGCTGGACACACTGGACCTAAACCTGAATTTATGTTCTGGGGTGAGAATTCATACGACACCGTCAGCACTCTCGTCATTATCCCAAGCACCCTTCCTGAAAATCTGTGTGTCTGTCAGCTGATTCGTCCTTTCGTGCTGCCATCCATGGACAGCACTCCATGCGCTGTTTTCCAACAGGATAACTCTTGCCCACGTACTGCTATTGTAAACCAACATGCTCCTCAGTGTCGACATGTTGCCTTGGCCTGCTCGGTCACCATATCTGTCTCCAATCGGGCACGTATGGGTCATCATCGGATGACAACTCCAACGTCATTCATGAACAGCATTAACGGTCCCCGTTTAGACCAATCACGTACAACAGGCGTGGGACTCTATCCCATGAACTGACATCCGGGACCTGTACAACACAATTCATGCACGTTTTCATGCTTGCATTCAACACAATGGCGGTTGCACTGTTTATTAATATACCGGCATTTCATATTTGCAGTGGCTTACCTCCCATTTACATTAACCTGTGATCTTGCAATGTTAATCACTGAAATACGTTACCTACACAAATGTATTTCCAAAATTTTATTACTCTATTATAATTATTTTTTGGTGTTGCGATTTTTTTCCGTCAGTGAATTTCAAGGTGAAAGAGTAATCTCACATGCATCTTTACTGTAAGCACGATTTGGTTTTGTAGCTCTCACTGTAGGCCTGTTTGAAGACTAACTATGAAAATTCAGGTCTGGCTGTTATGCATACAATGGTTGATTTTTGCAGCCGAACATGTCTTAACACCCTTTTGCTTTCGGCATTTGTTACTGCCGAACTGGAGCACTCGATATATTTTGAACAATATTTCATTTACAGTTCTTTTGACAGAATTAGATGGATTTATGATATCTAACCGGTTTCGACTTCAGCGAGTAATTATCAGAACCAGTGTCTTATTAGAAACGTAGCACGTCAAGTGGTCATCTAGCGCCCGTCGTACTCACTTAAAATCAACTACAATGAGCGATCCAATGAGGAGCTGACGTGTCACTTTCGTAACAAGTTATTAATTCTTATAATGACTCATTGAATTCAAAACCGGACAACTGTAATTATTCCACCAAATGCGATCAAAGCAAGAGTAAATACAACTAATACGTTTATTCAGTTGTGTGAGTTGGAAACATGAATAGCTTTTGTAGAACTGAAACAAAAGGGAACCCACTGGAGACAGCACAAACACGACGAAATAAAAGTATGTCTGGGCATTAAAAATAAGACTTACTGACGTAACAGGTTCACCTGATTTCTCAAAAATTGTTATATACTTTCCAGATGCACAATTTCTCGCGTTCTCAGTCATTTCACCAGAAATGAATTTTAAGATCATCGTATCCTGAAGAATGATAATTTAGAAATTTAGCCTTTATTATAACTTTACCGCATATGGGACCATGTCATGATTCCGTTTTATAGCCCAACGTTTCAACCACTGTTCCAAGTGGTCTACTTCAGGATGGTGTATTTGTTATGAGCCAAACGGGCCTTGTAGTCAGAGCGCTGAGACATGGTTACTGGCCGCCGCTGTCACCGACCTATGCCTGGCCCAACACCTTCCGCCATGGGCCGTTCTTTGCTTTAACGTACTTCTATAAAGCAAGGGCTACTGTCACGGACACTGGCTTTCCTTCTAGAAGCTTCTGCGTGATGTATCAGAACTACTTCTTCCTCTAGATAAAAGCACGTATATACCCGCGGGGCCCGCCAGTCATCATCGGACAGTTACAGTATGTTATATCTCCTAGCTGGTAACTGCTGTGAAGGCAGCGCCGTACCTTTAACGCAGGCGGCACCATCGCCTGCTGGTCTCGCATCCTCGACTGCAGCCTGAACTCCCAGACGATTCGCAACGCTACGCTCTGCCACCACAGCGACTCTGCTCAGACGCTCGAACTGAGCCCCCCCCCCCCCCCCTTTACCCCTTCCCCCGCCTCACCTGCCCAGCCGTAACTTCCGGTATTGGGTCGACCTGCGGTCTCTTGACAGCAATAGTCGCCACGGCTGGACCTGGACATGGACCGGTTACTCGAGGCAACGCCGCCTATTTGACATAGTGTCGATGAGCAGATGAGACTGTGAGGCCGACGGATTGGTTGACCATGGGAAGGCGTATTTTCCGCACTCGTCGAAGTCCATAAAGATCAACACCATGGTCAAAAAGACTGAATGTTTGTAAATAACAAACAATAAAGGGCATTTTATCGAGTTCGTGACACTTGTGCGGAGTGACACTTGTACGTAGATGGTATTGACATTTGTATGAAGCCCACAACAGTTCAGGTACTGAGTCTCGAAACAGGGTGTTACAGATGTAGGATACACCAGCCTGTCCGTAGCTACCTGCTATGTAGTACTGGTGAAGGTCAATTTCTGCACTATGGACCTGCCCACACACTAGTTTGTTGACAGGCGGCTGTGGTGCGTGGCTTTCTTGTAGAGTAAGTATCGCAGTTGACCTCTGACCTGCAAGTAGTGCCCTGTTTTAAGCGCTGTGGAGAAGGAGTTCACTGAGACTACCAAAGGGAATACATTAGTTACTTACAGTGGACATTAGTATATAGTGGATTATACCAAGAAAGAAGGTGTAACTCACTGGCGTTGTATAAATACGATAAAGAATACAGTGTAGACCTTTACAACCGGATGTCATAGGTGCTGATGGTTCTTCCGGATCGTGTGACTGTTCTCTAAGAGACTTTTCGGTTTCTGACGCATCGCCCAGAGCAGCGCCGGACAATTTCAGAGATACTCCGGGCGACACTGAATCTTGCCGACTGACGGATCGGACGCCGGAGAGCGACGTTAATACTGTGCAAAGTGGGCGTAGTCAAAATCACACGTGATCAACGGAGTTATCTTTGTCAAAGATAAAACTTAACTGTCGATCGTCGCCTGTCAAGGATAAAAACTTTTTTAACGGTTCTGCAGAGCCACTGCCCATATATCACTTTTCACTGTTAAAATTATCAGTATCCCTACATATTTCGATTGCTTCACTATATAGTCTGGGATAATAGTTTCTCCCAGTAGATTAAATTTTGGTTTCAAATAACTTCACTTTATGATCTCTTGACTGAAATTCGTGGTCTGTTACACATGATTTTTTTTTTGTCTAGTCTGCAAAGACTTCTATGAAATAGATTTCCTTTACTATACGTCTTTTGTCACAAATTTTTTATATCACACTACCGGCTTCGGTCTATAATGACCATCTTCAGATCTGCAGCAAAATGTGGGAAAAACATACACCCAGCAAATGGTCTACAGCTTAAAACAATAAAATAGTCCATGAGGAAAAGTATTACTGACATACATGTGCGAATGTGGGCTTTAAATGTGATGAGGCTGTTTTATAAAATAATGCCCTAATGTATTAGAGCCTTAGTGGCATCATCAAATGTAAAACACAAAATCAGCGCCAGCATCGTCAAACATATATAAATAACAGTATACAAAAGAGTCATTATCTATAATATCACCACTTGAGCGTATATAAGTTACTGTCTCTTAACTTTTTCCTTTCTAACAATCTAACATCTGTCAAACTTTATTTCATTGGTTTTTATTATTGCAATGCCTCTTACACCTTAAAAGCCCATTACAGATTTTATCGATTGTATCCCCCTTTATTTTAAGTCGTACAATTACACTCCTGGAAATTGAAATAAGAACACCGTGAATTCATTGTCCCAGGAAGGGGAAACTTTATTGACACATTCCTGGGGTCAGATACATCACATGATCACACTGACAGAACCACAGGCACATAGACACAGGCAACAGAGCATGCACAATGTCGGCACTAGTACAGTGTATATCCACCTTTCGCAGCAATGCAGGCTGCTATTCTCCCATGGAGACGATCGTAGAGATGCTGGATGTAGTCCTGTGGAACGGCTTGCCATACCATTTCCACCTGGCGCCTCAGTTGGACCAGCGTTCGTGCTGGACGTGCAGACCGCGTGAGACGACGCTTCATCCAGTCCCAAACATGCTCAATGGGGGACAGATCCGGAGATCTTGCTGGCCAGGGTAGTGGACTTACACCTTCTAGAGCACGTTGAGTGGCACGGGATACATGCGGACGTGCATTGTCCTGTTGGAACAGCAAGTTCCCTTGCCGGTCTAGGAATGGTAGAACGATGGGTTCGATGACGGTTTGGATGTACCGTGCACTATTCAGTGTCCCCTCGACGATCACCAGTGGTGTACGGCCAGTGTAGGAGATCGCTCCCCACACCATGATGCCGGGTGTTGGCCCTGTGTGCCTCGGTCGTATGCAGTCCTGATTGTGGCGCTCACCTGCACGGCGCCAAACACGCATACGACCATCATTGGCACCAAGGCAGAAGCGACTCTCATCGCTGAAGACGACACGTCTCCATTCGTCCCTCCATTCACGCCTGTCGCGACACCACTGGAGGCGGGCTGTGCGATGTTGGGGCGTGAGCGGAAGACGGCCTAACGGTGTGCGGGACCGTAGCCCAGCTTCATGGAGACGGTTGCGAATGGTCCTCGCCGATACCCCAGGAGCAACAGTGTCCCTAATTTGCTGGGAAGTGGCGGTGCGGTCCCCTACGGCACTGCGTAGGATCCTACGGTCTTGGCGTGCATCCGTGCGTCGCTGCGGTCCGGTCCCAGGTCGACGGGCAGGTGCACCTTCCGCCGACCACTGGCGACAACATCGATGTACTGTGGAGACCTCACGCCCCACGTGTTGAGCAATTCGGCGGTACGTCCACCCGGCCTCCCGCATGCCCACTATACGCCCTCGCTCAAAGTCCGTCAACTGCACATACGGTTCACGTCCACGCTGTCGCGGCATGCTACCAGTGTTAAAGACTGCGATGGAGCACCGTATGCCACGGCAAACTGGCTGACACTGACGGCGGCGGTGCACAAATGCTGCGAAGCTAGCGCCATTCGACGGCCAACACCGCGGTTCCTGGTGTGTCCGCTGTGCCGTGCGTGTGATCATTGCTTGTACAGCCCTCTCGCAGTGTCCGGAGCAAGTATGGTGGGTCTGACACACCGGTGTCAATGTGTTCTTTTTTCCATTTCCAGGAGTGTATTAGGTAACAATTCGAAAAGAAACATAACGAAACATCCACCTATCACTAACGACATTAATTTGTATTAACATCTAAACATTACGTGTTTTCGTTCTTCCAAAACAAAAAAGAACCCAGCATACTGTGCGTACAAAACAGTACTGATGCAATACAACAGCGGCGCGATGTGACGAACACCAACGTTGTTGCAGGCACTGTACCTGTGAAGCATGTTCTGTTACAAACTCTCAATCGCACGTGGTACCTTTTCAGTTTCTAGTGCAAGCATTTCTTCGTCTGTCTTTACAGGAGACTCGTAAATTAAACTTGGCGTGCGACGCCACTAGAGGAGGAGGAGGAAGAGGAGGAGGAGGGGGAGGAGATCACTATTTAATGTCCCGTTGACAAAGAGGTCATTACGGACGGAGGACAAGCTCGGATCAGGGAAGCATGTAGAAGGAAGGCGGCAGTGTCCTTTCGAAGGAATCAGCGCGGCATTTGCCTTAAGCGGTTTAGGGAAATCACGGAAAACCTAATTCAGAATGGCCGGACTCGTGTTAGAACCGTCGTCCTCCCTAATGTGAGTCCAGTGTGCTACCCTGCTCGGTGACCCCATAAGAAGTCAAGAACTAGTCCTGTCTACGCTGTTGAAACTCAGGACAAGCATCTCTGAGGCTTTTCTCTTTCCCTCAGCAGACGTGGACGTATGACACATCTCAGCTGAAACCGCTAGAGAACGGAAACGATAAATGTTCGGACATAGGTCCCTACGTGTCCTAGAAGTTTGTAACAGGAAATTCGGAATACCTTATATAAACTCTTGTATCGCTTACTTGACCAGGTAGCTTATCATTTACTAAAATGTAGTCAGTTAGTGATCTAATACCTCTACTGACGCAGGTATATTTACGTATATCTCTTTCCTTGAAAACTGAGATACTATTTTTCCATTTTGTTTACATACCAGCTCTCTAAAGGGCACTATAATATTCATGACTGGAATATTTCCTATCGTGTCATTGAAATCACCCATCATACTAATCTGATCAGTAGCACTGTATTTATTCAGAGCCTTCGTAGTTCTTCATAGACGGTTCTGGACTCCACCTTTTCTTTCTTCTTCAGGTGCATATATCCTTATTGCTGTGTCGTTGCCTCTTCTCAGTTTCAGTCCGACTGTGAGTATTCTGTTTCTTCTATATGTACAATCTTTGCTCTCTTTTTCACATCACTTACGCAGGAGTAATACCACACATTTGCTTGCTCTTTCATAATGTAACTGCCTCCATGTTTATCACCGATTTTCATTTTCGTTTCTGTGATTGCTACAGATTCGATGTTCATGTCGTTTAGCATATTTCCTAGTTATATCTCTTTCTGCGAAATTCCGCTGACACTCCAGATGGCTACTTTGATATATCTGTTGATCAATTTTCGCTTTTCCTTTTCCATACCCTTGTCGTTGACTTTCGAGACCATACTGTTCCGAGGCTCCTTGGGGTACTAAGAGTAGTGTTTTCCAAGCGCTGGTTACCAGCCATATGCTCACCCCCCCCCCCCCCCCTTCTGGGAAGACCAGGGTTTCCTTTCGGGACTATCTCCCTCAGCCAATACGTCCTGGTTATTTAAAGGTGCCGGGAAACTCGTCTTTCATCCTCTCTCGTTGAGTGCATAACAAACAGCCACTGTACGCCGTGCACTGAGCAGGGGCCACACGACTCATGTTTTGTTGGACGAAGGAGTAGGGTTTGTTGTCAGAGATGGGTGGTATTCTTCAAGGTCTGAGCCATTCATCCAGTTCCGGCGAACGTTAATCAGAGCTAGGATTCTGGAAAGACATCGGCAGCCTGAACAGACTATTGGATCCTTTGCTGAAGGAAACTAAATGCACCCTCATCTTTTCATAATAGGTTAATTTGAGATTCCAGCCTTGAACGGAAAAAGATTTCTTCTATTTTCTTTTGCCAGATCTTCCCTGTTGTACCATCAGAACTATGTTCGTTTATGAAACCCTCTATCAGATAAAACTGCGTACCGCACTGGGTTTATTATGTAGGACTCACGACATTGCGGGACGCAGTCCTCAGGAAAGGGCTATCATGGAGTATAACGAAGAATTATCGGTATTGCCGCTTTCCTGGAATATGTATGGAAGCTCAGTGGATTCTATATTTTGAAAATGGTTCCATGTTTCCAGAATAACGTTTGCTGGATGAAAAATTAATAGCAATTTTTGAGACTGTGGAAGTCATTAGATTTGTAAATCACTGTTTGCTCTACAAGAACCTAACAGTGTCCATGCTAACAGCTGTTCATGTGGTAGTAAACAGCGTCCGCATCTGGAAGAAGAAAGGCTGAATGTATTATTCGATGTCAGTAATGGTTCTTCTCTGTTGTCCCTTAGCACTTTGCGCTGTTACCGTATTAATAAATGGGTTATTAATTCAATATTTTCCAGATACACCGTAAATTATCAACGCTTTTTCACTCAGAAGGTGTGAACATGGGTCCTGTTTCAAACTATTCTCTACCTAGCTCTGTTGTATGCCGCATCCGTCTGTTATTTAGACTTATTTAGAATTCAGGAACACAGGTATGGTGTATTTGTTTGTAAAGGTACGGTACGTGCTACCTGCACTTTCGTGTGGATCATAACACAGCTGACAGTGATATAAAACAAGCTATTACTGTTGGTGGAACATTACCGAGACGGATCTTAATGAAAGTAGTGACCTCACATTGTTTTGTTATTCGTTATAGCCAACACTTTTCCTAAAAGTTTTCGTTTACGCGGTTTAAAATTCAAGTTCGACGAATTAACGTTGGTAACAAGGTGCCTAATGCGTTTCGAGGAAATCGATTTTCGTATGACTTGTTGTGGTTACGGCATTTAACAAGCAATAAGATTTTAGTGTTCAAATGGCTCTGAGCACTATGGGACTCAACATCTTAGGTCATAAGTCCCCTAGAACTTAGAACTACTTAAACCTAACTAACCTAAGGACGTCACACACACCCACGCCCGAGGCAGGATTCGAACCTGCGACCGTAGCGTCCCGCGGTTCCGGACTGCAGCGCCAGAACCGCACGGCCGCCGCGGCCGGCAGATTTTAGTGTCTACGCATTGTTATATGTTATGTTTATTGCTTCAACAGTGATTAAAGAGTCTCACTGTATAGTTTGATTTGCTGATGTAAAGTAACAAAAATACGATTTGCATAAGAATTGAAGCATATGAAGTGTCTTGTATGTGGTACACAATGCGTTGTACATCGTCACATAGGAGAGAATTAGGTCAATTCCTCAGCAGTAGAGAAGACCAGCAATGCACCACTCATGGAAAGCGGTTTCTTTGAGTAAATAACAAAGGCAGAATAGATGCCACTTTTGGAAGTAGTCTACTGCGACGTGTATCCACTTCACTTTTGCACTACCATACTTAGCAAGCACGCAGTGGAGACTGCTTGGAAACAACCTACGGTACGCCGTTAATGTAAATTCACACGCTGGCTGCCCGCGAAGTATACATTTCAATCCGAGCTTCGTTTCGTTCCTTAAGACCGCCGGAATCGATCTGGTTTCCACGGCTTGCTCTGTGTTGTAGCGACCGGTTGCCTAGTTACCCCCTAGGTCGTTTATTTATATCTTTTTCGCCTTGGAGGGTCCCCACGTGGCACGCAACAGCCGACAAGCACAAGAAGTTACCGCATCGCGTGACCCTTGTCCAGAAGCCATGGGTAGCCGCAGTGTGAAACTGCCTTTTAATTACATCTTCGTGTCCCACTCCTAGACTTTCCGTAATAAAAGAATTTACATACAATAAATCTGAACTGGCGAAATCACCCACTTGTCGTCCATGTAAACATGATCTTAGCTGTCGCAAGTCAGCTTCGGCCACACCAAAGGTGGTCGTTGCAATGAAATGGTCACGTGACCGACATCGAGTGTCTTGAGCCAAGGCATTCTCCGTTCGGTCAGTCAGGCAGACCGTTTTATACTAAGTGGAGCTACTTCTGCTCTCCGCATAGCTGCTAGTCTTGTAAACAAATGAACTGAGTTCCTCATTTGTTTCGAATATTTACACTTAAAAATGTTTTAGGGAATAATTTCATGCCGTAACTCACCACTTAGAAAGTATTGATTGCATAAAAGCGAGCAGAAGAGAGCTACAGCGGATAAATTTGTATGAATAAAGCAAATCAGTCATAAGGCAGCCTTTCAAAGTAATCAGAAAGATATGTGGCTTTGCTTTGAAGCCTACTGAAAATGGAACCTTAATAATAGAAATTCCGTGACATGATCGCCGCTCATCCAAACACCATTCGTAAGTGGTACTGCACTGAGTACTAAATGTATTTCCACTTTCGCGGCGATGTACAGGGTGAGTCACTAACTACTGCCACCTAGAGTAATTCCAAAAGTATGATAGTAGCTGAAAAGTTTGAGTGACAAATGTTGCACGGGACAACGGGTGCCATAATATGACGTTAGTTTTTTGTTGCTAGGTGGGGTCGTGTCACAGATATGAAGGTCAACTTTGTTTTTTAAATGCGATGCTGTAGTTTGGTACTTATTTTCTGATAGCGGCTATCGAGACGAATCCATTAATATGTAACAGTAAGGTCTTTGAAAGTCAACAAAGGTCAAAAAGGTGGCATGAACGTCCATTTACAGAAGGTGTTCGAAGTGATGACCATCGGTATCAGTGCAGTGCTGCAATCTTCTTACCATGGATTGAGTAGTATTCCTTATCACCTCGGCTCTTACGGAAGCACATGCTCTGACAATTCATTCTCGTATATCGTGGAAATAGTAAATATTCGCCGAATACGGCGTATCCATCTATCGTGCCATTGACACAAAAACACCATTCGATGGTTTCGCCGTACTGCACTAATGGGAACACTAAGACTGTTATCGTCGAATCAAGCGAATGTGAATGATGTAGTCCCTCGAAGAACGAGTCGATATGCTCCTCATTTATGTAAAGTGCCAACGAAATTCAGTGAGAGCTAAAGACTTACACGCTGAAAAATGTACTCAACGTACTCACCCTACACGTCGTACATTTAAATATGTGTGTGATAAATTGAGAACAACTGGATCTTTAACGCATTGTAAACATATCCGGCAAAGGAAAGTTACTAACGAGGAAACGGAAATTGGTACTCTTGCCACTAGCGTTCGAGATCCTTTTGTTAGTTCGCATCAAATCGCATGGGAATCTGGGATGGGCCACAGTAGTGTTGTTCGTGTTCTGCATCGCCATAAATATCAGCCTTACCATATCAGCTCAAAGGCTCTGACCACTGTGGAACTTAACATCTGAGGTCATCAGTCCACTAGAACTACTTAAACCTAACTAACCTAAGGACATCACACACACCCATGCCCGCGGCAGGATTCGAACCTGCGACCGTAGCGATCGTGCGGTCCCAGACTGAAGCGCCTAGAACCGCTCGGCCACACCGGTCGGCTTACCATATCAGCCTCCACCAAGAATTAACTGGTACAGATTGCATGTGTCGCATTGAATTCTGACGATGAGCACAAATTCAGATTCAGAGGGATGACACATTTATTAATTTCACTTTATTTACTGACGAGGCTACATTCGCGATCCATGGGAATGTTAATTTGCATAACATGCTTTATTGGGCAACTGAAAATCCATGTTGGCTGCGGCAAGTTGCGCACCAAAACCCGTGGTCGGTGAATGTATGGTGTGTGATTCTGGAGGACAGAATTATAGGCCCCTATCTCATCGAAGGAAATTTTAATGGTAGGAAATACACCACATTCCTGCAAGAAACATTATATCTGTTATTGGAAGAAATGCCTTTAGAAACAAGGAACAGAATGTGGTATCAACACGATGGGTGTCCGGCACATTTTCCGCTGGTGGCTAGAAATGAGTTGCACAGACAATTCCCAAATCGTTGGATTGGACGCTGAGGAGATGTGTTGTGGCCGGCTAGTTCGCCAGACTTGACGTCTCTGGATTTTTTCTTGTGGGGATTCGCAAAAGACATTGTTTATCAAGACGTTCCGATTACACCTGAAGAAATGCGAGAGAGAATTGTCAGAGCATGTGCTTCCACAAGTGCCGATGTGATAAGAAAAACCACTCAATCCGTGATGAGAAGATTGCAGCACTGCATTGATACCAATGGTCATCATTTCGAACACCATAGTGGCATAGTCAACTGTTAAATGCGGAATCAGCACCAGCATCGTCAACTACATATAAATCACATCACATGCACTTCGAACACCTTCTGTAAATGGATGCTCATGCCACCTTTGTGACCTTCACTGTCCTTCAAAGACCTTACTGTTACATATCATTGGATTCGTCTTGATAGCCGCTATCAGAAAATAAGTACCAAACTATAGCATCCCATTTAAAAAAACAAACTTGACCTTCATATCTCTGAAACGACTCCACCTAGCAACAAAAAACCAGCGTCGCATGATGGTCCCCGTTGTCCCATGTAACATTTGCCTCACGAACTTTACAGCTACTATCATACTTTCGGAGTTATTCTTGGTGGCAATAGTTAGTGACTTATCCTGTAGATCTACACCTACCTACATGTATACCAGGCAAATAAGTTTGCAGTATAAGGAAGTAGGGTGCATAAAACTAACATTATAGTTTTGATTTCCTATCCCATTCACATACTGGTCGAGGGGAAAAGGTTGCCATTACGCTTCTATACATCTCAAACTCTCTTATTTTCGTGATCCCTACGTGATATACACACCCATAATTGTCGCACAGTTGTCTGCGTCTCTAAAAGTTGCCCAACAAGGTTTCGAGAGAGGTAAATTGTCTTTCTTCCAGGGATTCCTATCTATGTTCTCCGAGTATTTCTGTAACTCTTCGGTTAGGGCTCTACCGTCCTGTTGCCATACCAGCAGAAGATCTCCCAAGTCTCTCGATTGCTGTTGTCTTGGGGACCTAATAAGGACTCTCAACACTCCAACAGTACTCTAGACCTGTACTCGCGGTTTGTACGCTACTACGTTTACAGATGCTTTGCGTTTCCCCGGAACTCCTGCAACAAATCTGTATAGTACTCGCTTTCTGCAGCAGTCACTTTATGATACATTTTATGCCGATTCTTGGTATTGACCCTAGAAACTCCTAAGTGCTCAAGTTGTTATCGATGTATAAGTAATATTATCAGCGTATACCGTCGGGCTCTCTCCCCGTGTTACAGGCATTATGCTTACATTCATTCATATTTAACGAAAGCTGCCATTACACTATTCCTTTACGAACGTTCAACGACGATACGTTCCTCTATGCAGTCGTCAGCGAACGATCTTGTCTTTTGTGTATTTTAAGAACGTTATGGATCCTGTTACGCTTCCTTGGAACACTTTCGTTTGTATGGAAGTCTCGCTAGCCGAACTGAAGGTAGCTGTCGGTCTGAGTTATTGAAGCAAACAGCCCCCCCCCCCCCCCCTCCCACCACTTGGTTGTGGTGCAAGTTAGGAGCCGAGCGTTCAATGCGCGCGATGGAGTTCACTTACTTTTATCACATAACCTTCAGTAAAGGCGCTTTTATGAGTCAGTAAAGTCCTGTGGGAACTGCGAGATTAAGTGCTGCTGGAGACGCCATTTGTGCGGCTGTCACCTCTGGGTTCGCATAAATCTCAAGCGAGAGGCACGGCTGTGCCGTAAATTCTGTCGCTAACCATAACTCCCTGCCGGATCTGCGCCTCAGGGCGATGACGAAACACCAGGTTACTCACAGCTCGCCAGCACGTAATTCCTAAGTGATTAAGCCGTATTCTCTTGATCTTGTACACCTATTCATTATTTCACAGGGGCATTTTACTTTCATCGTAGCTACTCCTTTGGCTCTTCTATGAAAGGAGGATGCTGGAAGTGTACTTTCTTTTATTTACAACACACAAGCTGAAAATAATCTGATAGGTTAATAATAGTTGTAAAAGTGACCTTTGCTCGAAACTTTCGTATCAAATGGCGCTTATTTACATTTTATGTACATTTACAGGTTAATGTGCTATGTGGTGAAAACCTGACGTTCGGCGCTGTTGTTCAATTGTTCTTCCTCTAAGCTGATGTACCTGTGATTGTCAGCAAATATTTTCTTCAGTTCGGCCTGGAATTTGTGGCAGCTACCGAGTTTCTCTTCGTTGTTATTGTTACAACCAGACAAAACAGCATTCGTCTGGCCATAACTGTCGGTTCTTTTGTTACTATAGGAAGTGCTCTTCTGAACTACAACATATGAAATATTACTTCATTTATTACAAGAATATAAAACGATTTACTTGATAAAATCCTTTACAGCAAGAACGTTTGCTAATTTGCATCTGTCATTGACTATTAAGGCATCACTTGATGCACTAATTAACAAACTGTTCTCTGGAAGAATAACGTTCAACATTTAAAAAAGTACATTTCCATCTGAGACTTTAATAACTCTTAAGTCCTTCTCGATGAAGTTGAATGCTTTACCTAAGGTTGCGAACTGGGGCAGAGCACTTCCATGCTCGGCTGTTTATTAACCTCCGTGCGAGGGCACTCCTGTGCTGAGGGATAGGGCGTGTTTTCTTTAACCTCTCCCGTTCGTCATTAGGGATTGCAGTGAGATATTGCTAATGTATGTGATATCGATGTCGATTGTCTACTTTGGTGAAGTTGAGAGTTGGCAATACTCTCTTAGGTTTTAAAGGTTGGCTACAGCGCGCATGCACAAGCTCTGGAATCTAAGATATTGTCGCGCTTCGCAGCGCACGGACTAATTAGTGGCAGTTTGGAAACCAGTGTAGGAGCCCGCCTGCTGTGGTGCGCACGTGTGTTGGGCGAGGGTTCGTCGCCGAGCTGCCGTAATGCCGTGTCCGCCAGCAGCGACACAGGATTTGGTATTTAGTTGATATTTTTTTATAATTTGCAGCGCGCTTATTAATTTAAAGAAAAGGGTTTGTGTATGTGCGTAGCAGCAGACGGTAACTTTGATAATGATAGGAGTTGAATTCTTAAGGGAAACCATTGTTAGGCAAATAGATTAAGTATTGATTTTTATCATTGATGTCTTTTGTAATTGTCAGGGCATTGTTTCACAATGTATTTAATTGAGAAGTAGTTCAGTCTGTCTCAAGAGTTTGATTAATTTGTAATATTGCTGTAATGCCACTGGAGGCAAATTTACAAACGAAGCGATTGTTCAAAGTGCTTCTAGCGTTTTGTTAATTGAATGAAAAAGAATCGCTTTCAGAATATAGCTTTTGAAAAAAGGAATTACGCGTTTGGGTTATCATTTATCGAGTTTAGATATTTAGTAAGCAGCAGCAGCCGCAGCAACAGCAGGAGCCGCCATACAGAAAATGCACTGCACTCAGCATGAATAATAGGTTCTTTTATGTTTTTGTTAAATAATGGAGTGCAGCAGATGAAGCAGTGGCAGTAGAAAGACCAAGTAAGTTATTTGTTGCGCACAGTGTTGTGGATTGGCAGGAGCCAACCCACGGGGTTTGTAGGAAGCTGAAAGGCACGCGTTTAAGCTCACGCAGACTGGCGTGACGTCTGGAACAGGACAAGGTATTTAGACTTCAGAAAAAAGGTGGTACTTGGTGGAATACTTTAATCCATTAAGCCGGCCGGAGTGGCCGAGCGGTTAAAGGCGCTACAGTCTGGAACCGCACGACCGCTACGGTCGCAGGTTCGAATGCTGCCTCGGGCATGGATGTGTGTGACGTCCTTAGGTTAGTTAGGTTTAAGTAGTTCTAAGTTCTAGGGGACTTATGACCACAGCAGTTGAGTCCCATAGTGCTCAGAGCCATTTTTTAATCCATTAATGTTGAACGTAGCTCTTGTCTGTACATTCTTTACAATATCAATAGCAACTGAACATGGCGCCTTGCTAGGTCGTAGCAAATGACGTAGCTGAAGGCTGTGCTAACTATCGTCTCGGCAAATGAGAATGTAATTTGTCAGTGAACCATCGCTAGCAAAGTCGGCTGTACCACTCGGGCGAGTGCTAGGAAGTCTCTCTAGACCTGCCGTGTGGCGGCGCTCGGTCTGCAATCTCTGGTAGTGGCGACACGCGGGTCCGACGTATACTAACGGACCGCGCCCGATTTAAAGGCTACCACCTAGCAAGTGTGGTGTCTGGCGGTGACACCACACACAGGACCAATTAAAAAAAAGTTTAGGCGATCTCTGTAATAGTAAAGTTAACAAGAGTACAAGCACGAGATTTTCGATAGAAAACACAAGATAAGAAGATAGAGATCCAGACATTCAAAGTGACACGATCTTTGGTCGATATCACGGCTGTCACACTAGTGCTCAGCTGTGCCGTCCCAGAAAGAGTGGACATTTACGAAAGACATGTCATCCCAGCTGTTGTAGTTGGAAACTCAGTCGGATCCTTTCAAGCCATCTTTTGGAATCCATTGTTTTGCTGAATTACAGGCCTCAGCAAGGATGTAATACTTGTTTCGGTTTCTGTCAGTGAAGGCGTCAGCTTTTACGCTCCCTAATTGGAAACAAGGCGACATAGATGCTTTGAGTTGCGCGACATCTCCTGCCAACACAGTCACGTCCTAATGACAATCTAGTCCAAATCCGAAGGTGTGGTCGTCAATGAAGTACAACACTTGGCACTGAAATCATGCTTCTTACGAACGGAACGTACGGCCAGAACAGAATTTAACACATGGACAGGGTGCAGCCGTTGATACTGTAACACCCCACCCGTCACTTAGCTGGTTTTGGCGTGCGTTCACCCCAACTAATTGACTAACAGATCAACAGAGAGTGCAAAACTGCCGCAATATCGGATAACGCAAAAAAGTAATATGGCCCTGTGACTCCTGATTGAACTGGGGTGGCAGTGTTGACATTAATTTATTCAGAATTGATCACTTTTAATTAAAAAGGGGTGCACATTGATGTTATATTCAGCTATTGAACACCAGATGCAAATGTTGAACATACAATTAATTAAGAAAGTGACTTGGGATTTCAACAACTAGATTGAAAACAGATGCAGTCGATTAGCACAAATTTATTTTAGCTCCCTACCTTCAATAATCACATTACAAGACTCTCCTATCAGGCAGCGGTAATTAATTGCGTTTGCGTGGAGTAAAGCGCGATAACTCAAAAGTAATTCCTATTGACTGACCAAGGCGTAATGCAAAGTGCGAGAAGAATTCTATAATACACGGTCCATAAAACCCTCGTGGAAACTTTGCCGACATGATCCAATAAATTAGTAAGTGGCCGTAGTGGGCGCATACAGCGTGGCAGAGCAGCGTCGTTGTGTGGACGTTGGCCGACCTTGTGTTGCTGCAAGGCTGTGCTCGTCTATTCACTCCTAGCTATCTTGCTCAGTACATAACTGAACAAAAACTTTCTATTTCCAAGCTCAATCGTTCCATTTGCCAAGTCCTAAACTGCAGAGATGCTCACTGTTTCTCAGGCAAGCTGAGTAAAGAACACCACGTCCGCACTCTAGGGAAGCTGGGAACGGAAGACAGCTACGGAGACTTCTCCCAGTCTGCTCTTTGCCTCGGTTTCCCCTCTAGCAAAATCAGTTACGCCAATTGCAGCGCCAGCCGCGTTGTTTATGTGTCGCTTCCCAGCGCCGACCAATGCCTGCTCTGGGAAGTGAACAAATTCCCACAAAATTTCCCTTCCTCTCAACTTCTGCTATTTAGCTCCTCCCAGGCCACCCATCAAGGTTAGCGTCTGCACAAAAGACCAATTTTCCAGGAATTCTGACTCCCAGGAGAGTACTTCCAATTCCTTGGTCCTACGTTCCCACCGGAGGCTCGCGTATTTCATTCTGTCGCTCTTCACCTGATTTACTTCAGACTCTGCAGACCGTGAATTCAGCGTGAAGTTGCTACAGTCACGAACATGCATATTTTGGCCTCTGTTGACCGCTCCACCGTAGCACTGCACGGCTTTCTCGCATGTTTCACTTAAAATGGGACGACTGACATTTATCAACAGGCATACAAGTTCCGCTTCCTGGTACACCAGCATGGGGCCAACCATCCACTCACTGTCACTCATTTTAAGGTAGCTGGAGGCCGCACCCCGTCACCGCTTTCTCAGAGCTTGAGCCGCCCTAAGCTGCCTATTGTCGCATCCCTTCGCCGCTCCCCCGCCGGCAACGGTGGTCAACTCGAATACTTCCCTGGGATAAACTAGCTTCCAGTAAATCGACGCGTTTCCACAAAGTTTTCATGTCTTGTGAATTACTTTAAAACCATCATCCGACATTAATTATTCCAATACGTCCATACTATACCCACTGGATGATACATTGTGCCTTGTCAGTAATTTTTGTTCAACCCTACTGTTCGCTCATCGTGAGTTAGGTGATCTTTAATGACTTCATGTAAGGGGCATAGTTCTTGCCATCTTACAATACACATATCGAATATTATACAACAGAAAAAATTAAAACCATAGGAAATTTCTAGAAGGTTCCAGAAATGATGAAAACTAAAAATAGATAATTGCAGGTGGTCAGGTTTGAACTGTCAACCTGCAGCACGCCAAACAGTGAGCTACCGCTGTACCCAGAACAGCACACCCACAGTTTCTTTCAAAACCGGGCATGTAGGCAGCCAGTTCGCTGCAGAGAACGCTAGAGGTGGTTTGCTGTACCTGGGACTTGATATCTTTGTCTTGCCGGCAGGTGGAGAATGGTCTATCCATAACCCTTTTAAACGATTTGAGGTCGAAGTCTTTATGCTGGTATAGTTACAGTTAGACAGTTAATTCGTTAATTAACTATATGTTCCATAGATCATTTGAACGTTTCTTTTATCGAAATGATATGGAACGAGTCAGTTTACAGTATAAGTACACCAGATTCTATTGAACAGGTGACGTTTTAGTTTCAAAAGTTTTCTTTAGTTTATGTTATTGGGAAAATAAGCAAAGATTTTTGTTGCTACATATTGAACTCCATTCGGAGTCACAGATAGCTTTAATAACCAGTAATAAAAGACAATTTCCACTCTAGTGTTGTAGTTATTCACCTCACTGTTCTTCTCAAATTGTGATGGATTATTTAAGACGAATTTCATTTCCAAACATGTGTATTGTGACGGAGCAGTTAAAATACCTAGCTCACTGAAGAGCGTCCATGACGTCCGTGGCTGTCCAGAACAACGCTTCATTCCTTAACATTCTTAACATTGAAAGTCTGAACGGAGCAGATACCAGTGCCAAGAGTCTCAGTCGATGTAACCCGTCCGACTAAAAGTAAGTCGACACATGGAACACCTGTTAAGCTAGATGAACACCTACTTCATACAGTAGTATTGGAGCGGAGTAAAAATGGTGATAGCGGGTTGCTGAATATGAAATATGTAATAAATGGAATAAAAGGAATGAGTGCACTCTGCTGTAAATATGCACTTGACGCAGGATGACCAAAGCAACACAGATATTACAAGCAGTTTGCTGCAAGCGACGATTGCTTTCTTCAACTAAAAACATCTACTGAAATACTAAAAATGATACTAGAATGAGGGATAAATACGTAAAAGTATACTTATGAAACACAGCATTGAAGGCGAAATAACCACGAACCGCGATAACCAGCAAAAGTAACACGAGTCATTCTATATTATTGCTTCGAAGGAGCATAAATAACTAAGTACACAAAGTTTGAAATGAAGTATCAAAAGAACAGACCAGAAAATTATCTCCCAAAATATTACTAAGACAAAGACTATGTCAGTGACAACTGCTAAGGCGCCCAAAAGTATATCACTTTGTTCTGAAAGGAGCAATAGATTATTGAGGATAATTTGTTGTAGTAGATATTAGCACAAAATACTAGGAGATAGAAGACAACAGAGAGGTTTTTTGAAAATGTGCTTCAGTTTTGTCTGAATTAACGTAGCTTGTCACGATTTGTAACAGTGAGCCCTAAAACCACAGCACTGTCAGAACACCAAGGAACGCAGCTAAAGTATGTATGTCTAGAAGTCATAATCGACCAATCCGCCATCTACGTAACTGTTCACTGGATCCAGAGGGGGGGGGGGGAGGCAGGCGGGGGGGGGGGGGAGGGGGGGCGGGGAGATTTACCGACACCGATCGGCACGTGGGTATCACGTGCGCATCTCCGCTTTCAGCGTCCAACACCGTAGTCATTAGTAATAATCATGTAGCTAATTAGTAACTGCCACAGGACCTGATGCTAGAGATACCCGGTGAACACCCTCAACGATACAAGAATTATATTTTATTTTCGGTAGCTCTATGAAAATACGTAGAAATTCGGCTTTTCTTTAAACATGCCCATTAAGGACGATATAGAACCCGTGAGTGTGTTGAAAGTAAGTGCTGAAAATGGTATCTATTCACTCTTGAAATTTTCGTTTTTCATAAAGCAGTTTTCGAATATTTTCAGGCTCATCTTCAGATGGGGCACATGAAGTTAAATGTTCGTTTCTACAGCTTGATGATGGGTACCCCGTGAGAAGAAGAAAGATAAAAAGACTTTAATGTGTCGCCACGAATAATGGTTTTACGACGAATTATAGTGAATGACGTATTCTATTCCTAAGAGATTATGGGCGCCTTTGTAATTTGCATCCACCTAACAGCTTCCATTTTGATTGCCAACTGGCCACTGATTACTCACTTATCACTATGATTCTAAGCATATATTGATCGCTACAATAAATCTTGCGAACACTTTTGTAACATCCACTTTTTGCACAGTACGTTCTGGATGCCAGCAGATTCATTGTTATTGCATTCGAAGACATTTGTCCCGTTAGTGATACACAATAATATTGTACCTGTAGTGGACTGACCCGACAGCCAATCCACTATGACGGGTAGCCGAAAGGCACGCGTTTAAACTCACGCAGGCTGGCATGAGGTCTGAAACAGGATACGTAATGAATGCTATAAAGAAAAGTACGTAGCTGCTGGAATACTTAACTTTAATCCATAATTGGTGTACATCGCTCTTGTACAGATATAATCTCCATTTCAATATAACTTGGTGATGGCGCCTTGCTAGGTCGTAGCAAATAACTTAGCTGAAGGCTATGCTAACTATAGTCTCGGCAAATGAGAGCTTATTTGTCAGTGAACTGTTGCTAGCTACGTCGGCTGTATAACTGGGGCGAGTGCTAGTAAATCTCTCTAGACCTGCCGTGTGGTGGCGCTCGGTCTGCAATTACTGACAGTGGCGACACGCGGGTCCGACGTATACTAACGGACCGCGGCCGATTTAAAGGCTACCACCTAGCAAGTGTGGTGTCTGGCGGTGACACCACAGTACCGTCTTCTAATGAATTTCCTGCATTTGAAATGCGAATTCAACTTGAGTTGTACGAAAATTGCCTCAGCTGAAAAACGTAGAGGACTGCCGATAAAAACACAGATGTTAATGAAAATCTCCAGTAAGCCACATGCAGGCGCTTTCGCGATGTCGAGAAATGATAACCGCAAGCACTAAGAGTCAATATCAGAGTCGACATGAAATAAGAAGAATGAGTTAAAACCAAGTCTCTTTGTCTGGACTTCCCGTGAAACGTTAGAAGTAACAGATGCAACATTAACACGTGTGTCGCTTTTACTTTATGACTTTTCTATGTACAACTAAGCTTATGTTTGCATCTAATGAAGTGTTTCTGAAAAAAATCTTCTTCGCTTTCACTCAGCTTTTATCTGTCACATTTAAAGGCAGTTAACGATTTTAGTGGCTGATATTTTAGAATATTTTGCATCTGAAGCTTCCTTCAAAGATTCGTTATATTCTGATCAGATTTAGATTTCAGCTTATCAGCTGTAGCCCATGACAGTTTGGCATTATTTATTCCGCGTATGATGTTTTGATGTATATGTTGTATGATGCTAATTTATTGTCCGCTGCTGCCCATATCACGACTTAATTTTTGTACACTCACATATCTGAGGAGCCTTGTTTGACTTTTTAGGATTTCTGTGATTTCCCTAGTTCTTCGAAAAGGCACGGCCGCTTTCCTTCTCCATCCTTGTCTAATCCGAGCCTGGGCTCCGTCTCTAATGACCTTGGAGTCGACGGGACGTTAAACACTAACTTCCTCTTCCACCTACTTATATTTCGTTCTTTATTCAATGTATGTGTTACATATCATGCTGATTTGTTGACCTAAATACACTCTTTGAAATACTGTAGGTAGCGGGGATAAACAACAGTGAAAATTTATTTGCAACTTGCGCGAAGACCAGACTGGAATTATAACTATCAAAGAGCATCAGAGAGAGACAATATCTGAGAAGAGAGTGAGACAAGATTGCAGCCTATCCCCTGTTTTATTCAGTCTATACATTGACCAAATAGGAAAGGAAACGAAGAAATTTTAAAAAAGGATCAAAGTTTAGGAAGAAGAAATAGAAATTCTAAGATTTGCCACTGGCATTTCAGTTGTGTCAGCAATGACAAAGGACTTAGAAGATGAGTAGAGCGAAATAGGTAGTGTTTTGGAAAATGTTATGAGATGAACTTCAACAACAAACAGTGGTGAAGGAATGTCGTAGAATTATCAGGTGATGTTGAGGGTAACGCAAGAGAAAATCACTGAAAGTCGTAGAGGAGTTTTACCACTTAAGTAACAAAATAACTGATAGTGATATGTAGGTAAGGGGTTGCAAAATGCAGATTGACAGTGACTACGAAATAGTTTCTAAAAAAGAAATACGTTTTAACATCTAATATAAATCTATTAGGAATTTCTTTTCCGAACGCATTTTTCTGGCTTGTAGCCTTGAACAGAGGAGAAATGTGATATCTAGCACAGAAAATAGAGGCTTTTTGAGACATGGCGCTACAGATAGGTTGATAGGATATATCTTGGGGTATCGAGGAGCAATTAGTCCGGTAATCTGTTGCGAGACTAAGGTTTAAGTAATAATGTTTAAGTGAAAGTCGACCACAGTAATTATCCAGAAGCTTTTACAGGATAGACTAGCGTGGAAAATTGCATGAACCCAGTCCTAGGACTGAAATCAACATCAGCAACAATAACAACAATGTATTTATGACATCTCTGTTCACGCGTTTTGTATTTATACTACTCAACCCACAAATGACCACCAGAGAATCTATGTATGTAGGACCAGCTCACGTCGCTTGGTGACTTTGTAGCTTCGTAAGCTTATGTCTGCACAAGTAGAACAGATGTTTCGTGTCAATAGACTGACGGTGAGTTTCGTTGTAAGTTTCAGTACTTCCCGTTTCACTTTAATCGTAATTCTTAGGATAGTTTGTACAAAGTAACATCAATTTGAAGATAGCTGGCTGAACAAAACGCATCGTATGAGTGCCACTAAAACATAATTTATTGTGTTTGTGACTTAGTAATTAATGTGTACTTAGAATCCGGCGTGTGCAGATTCATTTTCAGTGACATTACATCAAGTGGAATCATCAAGGACGTACTATACGGAATCACCGAATTGAAAAGACTCAGTAAACAGATTCATAGCATTGAAAAGCCTCAGAAACTTACTGGGAGGACCTGGAGACCCTAAAGTGTTATGTACGAACTTACAATGAAGTATTCCTGTCGGTTACTGTAGACAATGTTAGTCACAGCTGAATTACGAAAGGTGTTATGAAGCGATTTTCAGCCGTTGCTGTTGCCCAGAAAACCACGGATCACAAGCATGAATGTACGTCTTCGCTTATGCCTGTCTCTCGGTCAATACGCTAGGCCGTTCGCTTGGTAAACTTCAGTAGAAGACTTTATAAATACATGGTGAAGTAGTCACACAGGCATGTGTAGATTTGTCGAGTGTATCAAGAACGGTATTTTAATGTACTAAGGAGACAGGGACATTCGATGGAAATGACATGAGGGTCTAGTATTGTTTTTCTGTTCTGGACTCTGACCCTTGAAGGACGTCGAAAAGAGTGGAGATGTTGGTGAAAACATTTTCGATAATATACTTTCTGCACAATAAAAACTTTTGACATTCGACCCTTTTCTGTAACATCATGATAACTTTCCTGTAAATAAAACACACCTTCATGATTTGATAAATAGCAGCTAAATATGCTGAACTGCGCTCCATTGAAAATGTATGCGATATTCTGGAAAGTCGGTACCTAAAATGCTTTGCAGTTTTGAAATGTATGGCGTACAGGGACTCGATCCCGAAGCCTTGACTTCAGGAGGCAGTGCTATCCGGGCGCTGCCTGCGACCAGCAGAAATTGAGGGATACCACAACTGGGAGATATTGACTTTACATCATTACTGCGCGATTCACAGATAAATTTTTTATTTATATTAGGGACTGGAAACGCGTGCAGTCAAGATTGGACATTTTCGGTTAAAATCTTGCAATCTTCAAATCGCAAAATATTCTCGATTAGTGTTGATGCCATTAGAGAGTCACTTATCTTTAAAATGTTTCTTAAAATAACAGTATCCATACGTGATATTGTTAGAAATGATATTTTGTCACCTTAAGAAAGATCTTAACCATGCGTGAATCACACTAATCAACAACGTTTTATAATCTGAAGATGGCTACATTGTTAGCCGAAACTAGTAATTCATCCAAATAAAGGATAAATGTGCGATCTTGACTTCAAGAGCTTTCAGTCCCTAACATAAAAAAATTACAATAGATCACCTATCTCCTGGCTGACAATTTCAACGAACTTGATCACATTTAAATGTTTGGCAGTGTGTGAGGAACCACGTTTAGACGACCGTTCCGCCCTCAAATAGCACGTGGGAAAAATGTACACCTAAATCCGTCCGAGCAATCTTTGATTTCCTATTTCTCTTTACCACTACCATTATTTTTTCATATGTGTATGAAATAAAAAAAAAATATTTGGTGTTCAGAGAGGAAAGTTGGTGAGTGGCATGTGAAACGATCTCGCTGCAACTAAAAATATCTTTGTTTTAATGACACTCACCCAAACTCGCATACCATATCCGTAATACCATCTCCTGTTTCATGTTGATACAATACGAGTTGCCTTTACATGAGTCTGATACCTGCTGTCTGTCTCCTCTGGTAAAGATGTCATAACTCACAGCAGATACTCCAGAGGAGGACCGATATTCGTAGTGTGGGCACCCTCTTTGGCAGGTTTCTTGCATCTTCTAAGTGTTCTACCAGTGAAATGTAGTCTTGGTTTCGCCTTGGTAACAGCATTTTGTAACTGATGGTTCGAACTGAAATTGTTAGTAACTGTAATCACTATATATTTAAGCCGGCCGAAGTGGCCGTGCGGTTAAAGGCGCTGCAGTCTGGAACCGCAAGACTGCTACGGTCGCAGGTTCGAATCCTGCCTCGGGCATGGATGTTTGTGATGTCCTTAGGTTAGTTAGGTTTAGGTAGTTCTAAGTTCTAGGGGACTAATGACCTCAGCAGTTGAGTCCCATAGTGCTCAGAGCCATTTGAACCACTATATATTTAGCTGAATCGACGACATTTAAATTTATCGTGTAACCGAAATTTAACGGTACCTTTTTAGTATTTGTAGTGACTTGGCAAGATAGCCAAGCCACTCGGAGGTAGCCGAAAGGCACGCGTTTAAGCTCACGCAGATTGTCGTGAGGTCTGGAACAATTAAAGGAGTGAGTCTAATAAGAAAAGAACGTAGTTCTTGGAATACTTAACTTTAATCCATAATTGGAGAACATCGCTCTTGTTTATACATTAATAACAATCTCAATATAAACTGGTAATGGCGCCTTGCTAGGTCGTAGCAAATGACGTAGCTGAAGGCTATGCTAACTATCGTCTCGGCAAATGAGAGCGTATTTGTCAGTGAACCTTTCCTAGCAAAGTCGGCTGTACAACTGGAGCGAGTGCTAGGACGTCTCTCTAGACCTGCCGTGTGGCGGCGCTCGGTCTGCAATCACTGACAGTGGCGACACGCGGGTCCGACGTATACACCTAGCAAGTGTGGTGTCTGGCGGTGACACCACAGTGTTCATGTGGAGTACCTCACGCTTTTTACCGTCCAACGTCGTCAGTTTCCGCACCATGCATATACATTTCTAAATTATTTCTTATTCGTTTTGATGAATTAGGCCGTAAACTACGTCACCTGCAAACAATCTAAGAGGACTGCTTAGACAGCTTATTTAAATTAAAACCCGCAGAGCGCCTGTAACACTCCTTGACGGAACCACACATGTAAATTCGGATTCACTAAATTACTTCCCGTCTTTTCGGACGCTGTCACCTCTCCCACAGGAAATTACTATTATATTCAAAACCAGGAGACGACTATTCATCACGCTTAGCGGAGAACAGAAACAAACGCTACCACAACTGCATCAGAAACTGAAGAACTGGAATTTTAATTATAAAGAATGTAGCAACCAGTAGCGGAAACATAATTTATTTATCTTGTTGCAAATCGATTTCGACTGATATCAGTCAACATCGGTGCTAAAACAAATACAAGAGACACAGGATAAACAACAACTGCTTTAACAAGCGAAAAAATTAACAATAGAACATGGTTACGTCAATTACAACAAATACAGATGTCTGAAATAAAAATTCAAAGTCATAACATACCATTTTTTCCCTAACCGATATATGCCACAAATAGAAGTACTGTCATTGGCAGATTTCTATTATAAAGTATGCTACGGTCGCAGGTTCGAATCCTGCCTCGGGCATAGATGTGTGTGATGTCCTTAGGTTAGTTAGGTTTAAGTAGTTCTAAGTTCTAGGGGACTGATGACCTAAGATGTTAAGTCCCATAGTGCTCAGAGCCATTTTTATTGTAAAGTAACACATCGTAGGTCAACACTACAACAAGACAACATGAGGTGGCGAAACGTTGCAATAAGCGCCCTCTATGTAAAATACAAAAGTAATGTAAAATACAAGCAGTACGGAATATATCACATTGCAAAAAATTATACAGTGAAGGTAATTGATAATAACGATTTAAATAATTACACCAAGTGAAAATGTCTGAAACATCGTTTGTCAGATGTTAACAAAAAAAATTAAATATATACGTCAAAAACTACGATCGTCAAAATTGTAAGAAGAGATAAACTTGATAAAAATATGATTCCATTCACGCAGATTTAGGAAATGAAACTTATTTGCCATAATGATGGAATCGAATAGAGGTATCAATGGCCATCTGCCATTCTACATACGAACTACAGGTGCATCAAAAGACACATTTATGTTACTTCCAGTAGATGACGCTACTTTACTGGATGCACAAATCCAAAATTGACCGAGTTCAGGTAAAAATCACAGTACGAGATAAACAATCGTATTACTTAAATAATGCGATTAACAAAGTGTTGCGCATATAAAGAAGCCTTAGACCTACTGTGCGAACTATAGCCTCATGAACAAATAACCATGCGCCCTTATATTTCTGCTACAGTCGCAGGTTCGAATCCTGCCTCGGGCATGGATGTGTTTGATGTCCTTAGGTTTAAGTGGTTCTAAGTCTAGGGGACTGATAACCTCACATGTTAAGTCCCATAGTGCTCAGAGCCATTTGAGCCTTATATTTCTCATGAATATGGTGGTAACCGTTACAAGGATTGCCATGTCATCGCTAACCACCGGCAACAAAACAGGCGATCAAAAGTCAATCAGAATTTTAATAGCTGCAAACCGAAGCGCTATCCGTTATTAATTACGTGACTGACATCCTTGCAAAGAAATCCATCGGCTTCCCGCGGTCTGTAATCCCTATAAGGTATGGCCACGTTCTTTCGTTTGAATCTCGTGCGGCGAATATTCTGTCTACCGGAATGGATTTTTCTCAGAAATTCATGAATGGACCAGCAAATAGCACCTGTGGGCGACACTTGCGGCTACAGACCAAGCTCCTATGCATGCGCCAACTCTCCTTTGACTGGAGCGCAGTCGATGCACGCTAACCGCATGTGGGCGCCCGCTTGATGGTGTCCAGCTTCTACGCGAAGTTCCGTCGCATAGCCGTATGTGGAGGCGGCGCAGAATAGCCTAGTACTCATAACAACCCAGAGGCTAAAAGGCTCGGCAATGGAAACGCAGCTGCCAGCGGCAAACGCCTCTGGTGTATCGATCTCTGGGGCTTGTTTAGCGTGTTACCCCCAAGGAGAACTAAGGTACTGTGTGGAGTACCGATTTGAAAGTAGAAGCCGTGGCAGTTCAATTAACCTTCTGAAACGCCATTTCAGTGACACATAAGACCCTTCTAAATTCCCATTTCCCGGAGAACCACCATCTATTCAAAGAATCGGCGAACAGCAGGGATATCACAGCCGAAAAATCGCACAACAATAAATCGAATTAAACGAACGACGCTTCCTTACATCAACCACTAACAAACAAAAATGAGGACTCTGCAATGCAGCGACGATTCAAAATAACTGAATATACTCCTCTGAAGATACCGACTTGGTGCTTCATTTATAATTCCCAAACAAATATTTTTATTTAACAACAATTATAACAAGAGCTAACCAACAATTGTCAAGATTCTTGCCAAATTCATAGAAACAGGTTAGGTTTCTAAACTAATATCACAATGCATAAAACTACAAATGGTTCTCCAAGAACTTTTCAGCTGTGCAACAAAATCGTGGCCCGATTTTAAACATTTAATTGGTTAAATAAACCTGCGGCTGCGCTCCGTCCGCGTGACTAGCATTTCAGCTGCGGGCTAATCACACAACAGGACCTGAATACACGTTCAGCTAACGTTAAATAAGAGACATGAAAATGCATACATCTCCACTGCAACAGTAAGCTCCAGGCCTACTCCAAGGCAAGAAATTAGACGCAAATACGTATAATGTTGGTATCTAAAGTCTATTAGCCAGGTAAACAATCACGTCAAATTTTCCTTTCACTAACAATACTAGGGGGCTTAAGGCAAATGACGGTACTTTGGTGCCATAAGACCGTGTTATTCTGCTTCCATGTAGACATACCGCCAAGCTAGCCGAACGCTACCCATGTGTAAAAGCAGAAACAAACAGTAATATTTCACTGATTGGTCACAAGTCTGTCACACATAAGTCACACATATATAAGCTACCGAGCCCCTAAAACACTATTAAAATGGTAATGACAATTAATCCCTTACTTTTTACAAACAATCCAGCTGGAGGAACATCCGCAACTTAGCATTATACCTAGGGTTGAAAATACCGCTTGAAATGCAAAGTTCTTTTATTGTCACACGACCGGTTTCGGGCTCTTAAACGCTGTAGGTAGCGCACAGCGCCCGTACACATCAACCGCGGCGCTCGGGGTTCACAACACCAAGTTACGATACCTAAAGATTGGCGTTTAAGAGCCCGAAACCGGTCGTATGATAATAGAAGAACTTTACAACTGAATCTGTATTTTCAACCTCTGGCCTTGTTTTTTTAAAGAAATCATGAAACTCAGTGCTCAGTTTGTCAAACGCTCCCATCACACATCCACAAGGAGTTTACAATAATAGAAACAATGAGTGAATTACTTCCCCAAAATCACTAAAGCCAAGTCCTAATTCGACGACATCCTCGCCGCGGCACGATGCGAAAAGAGTGGTAACAAACTACTCAACTTGAGGCTGGAACGAGAGATCCGCATGAGACCTGCCAGAAACTAGGCTTCGTACGATGACGGGAACGGAAAACACGTCCCTGCCCCGGACCAACGGAACAGCAACGCTTCAACCGCTGCCGAGACAAGACTGTCAACATATAACAAGCAACAAACAGCAAACAAGTTTGATAGAGATTGACATCCACAGCAATACTTACATGGGCAATTACTTTGGGTATTTGTGGTAAGGTCTTTGGGACCAAACTTCTGAGGTCATCGGTCCCTAAGTTTACACACTACTTAATCCAACTCAAACTAACTTACGCTAAGGACAACACACACACCCATGCCCGAGGGAGGACTAGAAACTTCGACAGGGAGAGCCGCTCGAACCACGACAAGACGCCTGAGACCGCGCGGCTACCCCGCGTGGAGAAACGAGCAGTTAAAGATTGTTTCCAAGGAAACCAACTATTAAAATTTCAGTACAGAGGCGTCCCGCTCATAAATATTGCAAGTTAACCGTCCTAGAAATAACAAGAAATAATGTGCAAAATCTTTTAAAATACATAATAATTCAAACAAGGTAAAATGGTTCAAAAGGCTCTGAGCACTATGGGACTTAGTTTCTGAGGTCAGCAGTCCCCTAGAACTTCCGGGTGAACAAAAAGTCAGTATAAATTTGAAAACTGAATAAATCACGGAATAATGCAGATAGAGAGGTACAAATTGACACACATGCTTGGAATGACATGGGGTTTTATTAGAACCAAACAAATACAAACGTTCAAAAAATGTCCGACATATGGCGCTTCATCTGACCAGAATAGCAATATTTAGCATAACAAAGTAAGACAAAGCAAAGATGATGTTCTTTACATGAAATGCTCAATATGTCCACCATTAATCGTCAACAACAGCTATAGTCGAGGAATAATGTTGTGAGCAGCACTGTAGAGCATGTCCGGAGTTATGGTGAGGCATTGGCAGTCGGATGTTGTCTTTCAGCGTCCCTAGAGATGTCGGTCGATCACGATACACTTGTGACTTCAGGTAATCCCAAAGCCAATAATCCCACGGACTGAGGTCTGGGGACCTGAGAGGCCAAGCATGACGAAAGTGGCGGCTGAGCACACGATCATCACCAAACGACGCGCGCAAGAGATCTTTCACACGTCTAGCAATATGGGGTGGAGCGCCATCGTGCATAAACATCTTACATTCCAGCATGTGTTTATCAGCCAGGCTGCGGATGATGTGATTCTGTAACATCAGCGTACCTCTCACCCGTCACAGTAGCAGTTTTGCTGTCCAGCGCCATCTGTTGGACATTTTGTGAACCTTTTTTTGTTTTTTTTGTTTTAATAAAACCCTATGTCATTCCAAGCATGTGTGTCAATTTTTACCTCTCTATCTACAATATTCCGTGGATTATTAAGTTATCAAATTTATACTGACTTTTTGATCACCCTGTACTTAAAGCTAAGGACATTACACACTTCCGTGCCCGAGGGGCAGGATTCGAACCTGCGACCGTAGCTGTCTCGTGGTTCCAGATCGTTGTGCCTAGAACCGCTCGGCCAAACAAGGTAAGTCAAGGTATACCTTCACTGGGTCTCTTAGTGACTAATAGATACAGTAATTCAGATAAGCAGCAATTGGCAGATTGTCGGTTAAAATGTGCACCTGTAACCCGAAGGGCTCCTCAACACGGCGTAAGAGTGTGCAAATACAATCACACACATACACATGACCCACACGTGCCTATCTCTCCGTTGAGGGTGCACAACTTTAGTTACAGGCCAAAACCATTAACTCCCCCCAGGAAGGGCCATAAGGTCTACGCCAAACAAAAGCACCAAATAACGATCACAAACAATGATTTCGAGTACCAGACTAACGTTGCAAAATACTTGCTTGGCGCTTACAGAAACCTCTAGATTGTCACACATAGTCCCAAAAGGGGTCACTAAAACGCGTAAAGAGAACGGATTCCTGGCCAGCTCGCGCTGGGGCAGAATTTCAATACCATACGTACCATCGTGCTCGTAGCTGCTAGCAGGTTGTTCAGTAGATCTCGGAATATTTAGAACACCACAATTAATTAGTAACCAAGCAACATGCGACGAGAGCCGCTCCTTGCCTGCTAAACTCGCCGGTAGCCAGGGTCCAAGCTGCAGGAAAACGCGGGCCTCCATGGCCCAACGGTCAACTCGCAGCAGTCGCCAGGACGCTGAATGCTCAATCACACGCGTCCATCTCAGTGTCCAACACACTGCTCCCTACCACACAGCCCCAGAGGGAACACATAACCAACCAAAGATGATACAGCAAGGGACAGAATCGACGGAACGCGCACACAAGTGGCGCCAGTAGGGCCGCGAGCGCTCCCTCACAGAAGCCGCCATGGCTCAGTCACTATTAATTCAGAGCTAGCCCCTTTTAGTAAGTTTGAACTGAAAGCTAAGCTACTGTAATAGTCACCACCAATTCTGGACTTTGCAAAAGTCTGCCTTCCGCTACTCCACATAGAACTCCCAGCCTCCTCGATCGTGCAGTGTTCCCTGTGCTTCCGTAACACGTTGACTGGCACACGCAAAGTGTTGGGCGTTTCAACGTAAAGCCAGGCCACGGCGCCTAGCGTGAAGCTGTGCTGTGGCTCCGGCGGGCACACAGTGACCGGACAGCGATTTCATGGCACCAAACTAAATAAGATTGTCTCTTGTCGCACTCCACGCCTCCCTGTTCTCTGTTGGGTCAGTGACTGCTGCTTTCCATCTACTTTACCCTGATACACATCTCCGTTCTTTTGATTGGTTATCTCATACACAACTATAGAGCCGTGCCCACATTAGTCGCTCGTCGCCCTGCTACCCTGATACTTAGCTTGCTCCTCCAAGTAATCGTGTCCCTGGATACCAAAATTATTGCGTTTAATAGGTCAAAGAGATATTACATGTCTTTTGTTATTTATAAGTACATATACGACATGCATTCATATAGACCTATGTAAAACAGCATGTTTCGATAGTTGTTATATTACGGTAGAATAAAGAAAAGGTATGAAATTGTAAAATAATCCAATATATCATTCAAATTAGACAATTTTACATTCATATGCTTTAACCAAATAAGTTCAGTTGGGATCTCTCCGTATTAACCATGTAAAATTGTCTGATTCGACACTATACATTGGATTATTTTACAACTTTATACCTTTCGTATATTCAACACTCATTTACCAATCATCGAAACATGCTATTTTATATATATATATATATATATATATATATATATATATATATATATATATATATATATGAATGCAGGTTATAGACATATACAAATATTGTGTTTACACTGTATTGAAACGGTACAGTCGTTTCCGCTCCACAAGCAGCAGGTTTCGCTGCTCGCTCACAACGGGAATACAAACAGAGGCGGCTCCGCCGCCAATATTATTGCTCGACGCGGCCGGCCGCGGGTGCAACAGAACTCATGTGGACGGGTGGAAAGAAATGTGTCAGGCTTCATAATACGTATTTATATGCGTCGTGTATTATGCATTTCTTGCACGTGAATGTGAATCTGCGCATGAACTTCACTGATCCTCCGCACACCTTTGCATAAAGCGTGGCCAAATCTTAGTTGGGAAGTAGTTCTGTGGTATAGTAAGTAGTGCCAACCTCACTCCTTGGTGGGGGGGGGGGATCAGAGAGACAGCACAGGCAGGTAAAAGTCAAAGACGTTCAAGCGTCACAAGATATGGGGTGGAGAGGTTGGTCTCGGCCAAGTGGTTCGACCATCCCCTCCACCGGGGCCCAGGAAGACCTCTGGGTGCCCCCGATATTCTGGGAGTGTTACAGAAGACGGGTAAGTGAGCAGACATGCCCTCAGTGCGTCATTCTCGATGTTCACTCGTGGAAGAGAGGCATTTGAATATTTTCACTAATTCTTTTATTTCCAGCTTAGGATTGTGTAAGGGAATGAATGTTCTCGTTTAATTTGATCCCCTGTGTTAATGTACCTGGTCCCCAGTTTGCCAGTTATCTTCCTCACATAGTGGATGTCCCATGTAAAATATTGGGAGACTTTGGTGGTACACATTTGGCCAACGCAATTCCGTCTTGCCCGTAGAAATGTGCTTGCAGATTAGTATGAAATAAACCCGACCTGTAAGTTGTAAAATTGTAATGTCTGCAAACTGGAACAATTGTTGCAATCGCTGTAAAGTCGAGTGATAATGTTTAAAATAAATAGATAATCAATTGTCATCAATCTTTAACACACCCTAAAATTCACAAAAGAGTCAAGTTAAAGGAATTCATTTAAAATAAAAGATATAGAATGCAGGGTGCCACACACAAGCGTGTGAGCCCTCCAGCCCCTTGCCTAGTATCGTACAGAAAGGGCACGCTCTCTAGGTAGCGCTCTCAAGCGCCCCTCCCCATTTATCTGTTACGCAATTTTCATTCAGGGCTTGACGACATCAACTTTCATCTGGCGTCCCTAGGCAAGGAAGTTTGACGGTAAGCTTTCAGTATGACACTTGTTCCATATGTATCGAGAATTGTCACTGCCCAAGATTTGACACGACAACCTCTGTACTGTGAGATAGGATAAATTTCATATCTAATCGTACTAAAGTTGTCAGAGATGTAATTGGGGCCGGCCGAAGTGGCCGCGCGGTTCTGGCGCTGCAGTCTGGAGCCGTGAGACCGCTACGGTCGCAGGTTCGAATCCTGCCTCGGGCATGGATGTGTGTGATGTCCTTAGGTTAGTTAGGTTTAACTAGTTCTAAGTTCTAGGGGACTAATGACCTCAGCAGTTGAGTCCCATAGTGCTCAGAGCCATTTTTGATGTAATTGGGTTCTAGGAATCCACACGGTTGTCTGCTTGCTAGATGGATATCAAGCTGAACATCATAAATGGCTCGTAACTCAGACACAAGTCATTGAGAGTGTAGACTTAAGTTTCTGCTGCAATGTACACAGGTGTCACGGTATAGAAAATGTTGTACAACAGTTGTTTGTTCTTCTGTGTCGGATGCAAGTGACGATGCGTTATACATCCGAATACCAGTTTGGCTAATCAACATTTTAAATTCAGCTCAATGTGATTAGATTTCCTCTGACATTTAACTTCTTTATTAGTTAATGAGGTATTCTCGAATAACGTAGCTGTAGGTAAAGCGCTGCCGACATAGATTATCGCGGTTGGCCACACAACTTTAACCAGTCACATATTGACAACGTAGCAAATACTCCCCGTAGAGTTAGGGAATTAAATTTCATCAATAATACAGGACCTTCGTTAACTTTTCCCTTTGTGTTTCTCGTTACAACGGAGGCACATACGTTAAACAAAAAAATTACTGTTGCCAGGTAGTTAAAGCGGTATGACAGGAAGGACTTCCTCCCTGATATCCTATCCCCCTTCCCAATATTTCGCAATATGGAAAAGCCCCGCACAAAACACAAAACATTCTCATGTAGTCACGGGCACACCGACTCGCGGTAAAACACACACACACACACACACACACACACACACACGCACGCACGCACACGCACTGTACACACATGTCCGCTCAAGCGCGGACACCACATGTTGCTGAGGCAGAGGGACTTGCTTGGCCAGCTGGCAGCCGGGCCACAGAGAAAGACGAGAGAGAGAGAGATGGGAGAGGGGAAGGAGGGAGAGAGAGAAGAAGGGAGGGAGAGAGGGAGGGAACAGGACTCGACGCTCGAAGCAGACGCTGCGGCCATGCACAGTGGCAGTGGTATCCGGAAGCGGTTGTTGCGCCGCGTACATAATGCAGGTTCCGGAGGCGACGCCCCCTCTGAATAATGCAGTCGCGCGGGGCGAGGTCGGCCGGTTGCTTTGGTAACGAGAGCCGCCTCCGCGGCTTGTTACCGGCCGGCGCGACTGATTGCGCGCTCCAGCCTGCGGCCGGACCTGGGCTTCGGACCGGGGACATCCGCCGTAACGAGGCAAACCGGACCGCCGCACCGGTCGCGCTCTTTCGCCTTTACCGCCCCCCTGTGGCCGCTTGTTACTCTCCACTGGCGGCTCACCTCACAGCCAAGGCACGGCGTCAGCCGTCTTCCGGTTCCGCGGACGGATTCAAGTTCGAGCCGCACTCAGACATCGATACTTACGTAGGCTGCTTCACCGTAGCGTCCAGCTGTTGCAATCAATTTAGTACATGCTGTTACACTTATTAACAAAATTTTACTTAATATTCATATACATGTACTGGGTGGTTATAACTGAAGTGCAACTACTCACAGAGGTCCAGCGTAATTATGGTATGGCAGCAAAACATGTAAGATATTGTAATGCGTTAATGCGAAACCGATTTACGCCGGAAAAAATTTATTTCCGATTTTGGCCGCCAGGTGCAGATCCGACGCCATGAATGCAAGAATGACGCATAGAGATGATTTCATATTTAATGGATTAGGAATGGGACGTGGGTGAGCCGTGGTAAAAATTGCTGTTTTGAAGAGCGCGCCGCAGCGCGTAGTGTAAAGCAGTCGCCCTCCGTTTCTGGCGGTGGCGCCGCTGTGGCAGTCGCAGCTTTGGTGTCTCCCTCTGGTGGGAAAGGGGAAAAGTTGCCTGTTCACGTGCATTTAAGGGGCGCTATGAGCTTGGCGGTTTTTAGTCTGTCACCCTCGGGCATTCTGGTCAGTCGGTCAGTCTGGGAGTCGGTGCAGTGAGGCGACAGAGTCAGTCAGAAGGCAGACACTCGCATATTGGTCGGTCGACTCCAAGTCTCAGTCGCTGTTGGGTTGTGGACTGAGTCGGGTTCGTCGTTACTCCGCGGTTGGACGAGTTGGCAGTCAGCAGCAGGCAGATCCGCACGGTACAGGTACGCGCCGGGACCGTGGTCGATGCAGGCGGAAGGCCGTTGGTCGATCGGTCGGCTGGTCGTCGGATGGCGACATGTGGTCTGCTGAGCACGGGCACTAGTATCAGTCGGGAAGAGTTGGCAGCCAGCAACCGTCGGGTCCATATGGTGTTGGTATTCGCTGGGACAGCTGTCGTCGAAAGCGGGCTGCCGTTGGTCGTGTCCTCGGCCGGTCGTCTTAGTCGATGACGTCTTGGATCCTCAGCCATTTTCCGAGTCGGGATGTGGTTGGACCTTGTTGGTTCGTTGGAACTGAGCAGCGACGTGGTCTCCACAGCGCGAAGCCAGTCCGGGGCTTTTGGCGGCGGGCACGCGCTGTTGCATGTGGAGGCGCTAGCTGCGAGAGCGACTTTTCGCTTTCCTCCGGAACAGGGTCCTCAAGTTGAGTAATTAGTGACTTCTTTTAAAATCTCGACTGTACGATTTGTTCGTTATTTTTGGATTGTTGTTTCCTCAGCAGTTCACACGTGTGATAAAAAGTGGTGGGTATTGCTGTCTAGAAGCCGCAGCCTTCTTCCGTACTGATTTGACAGTTGTGACTTGTGTTTTCTGTATTCTTTTTAACTTGTCGGCCGATATTCTCTGTTATTTGTGCACTTGGATCTGACGCTTGGAAATCGGTCGGATTGCCGGTCAGAGTGCTAATATGTCTGTCGTTCGGAGTTGCCTCTGTCATGTTTGTCGGTTTCGGTGTAAACGAATTTATAGAATTAAGGTAAAGGCCGAATTCCTGAAATATGTTTTTATCTTGCCTATCATCTTGCGAGGCGGTATATGTCTAATGTAGAGCATGTTGTACACTTTATGTAAGTCTGAATTTCATAGGTTTTATTTAAATAGTCATTTTTATAAAGTTACCACCCTTCCACCGTAAGAGCCTTTTAAAAACAATTTCACTTTTGGTGGCAAATAATTTCTTAGTGTGAGTGTTTGTACCATTTCCATCCCTCTTACGAGGTGCATAGTTAATGTGTTTGTGTGAGTTGTTAAAATTTTTAGTTTAAAGTAATCTGGTGTGTTGCAGATTTGCACCAGTGTAGTTTCTCAGAGGTCGTTGTGAGCGGTCGTGACTACGGCCGTGTTGAAAGTGGGCGGAAGCTTCTCAGCCCGAAGGCTCCTACTGTAAAAAAAAATTTTTTTGTTATTCTGCCTCTGAATAATTGTAACTTGATATTTAGAAGGCGCTTTTCTGCTCATAATTTTAAATCTGTTTTGAAAAAGCTTTTAGGAATAAAATTCACATTTGTTAAAAGTAATTTTATTTTCCGTCAGTTACTTCATGGCAACTACTTCCACGCTCACCTAGTGTGATTAAATGTGTTAATGTTCTTGATGAATCGCTAGAAAATAAAGTTAATTCTTCAAGAAAAGATTTTGAAAGTAAATTTACGGTTCAATGGGCACAATAATGTCGATTTTATTACTAACCAACGCTTACTTAATTTGTGCAATACGAACGCCAGAGACGCCGAAGAGATGCTGCACAGCGCCAGATTTTAACCTGGTGGCTGAAACGGTTACTAATTTTTTTCCAGGGTAAATCAGTTCCGCATTAATGCATTAGCGTATCTGCCAAGTTTCGCTGCCATACGCTAATTACAGCACATGGCCCTTACGTCACGTGTCTGCACAAAATCAGAAGATAGATGAATGACAGCTGCACGTGCAGTAGGGTAGGCACACCAGAAGATACATTGTGGGACTGCACTCTGTGTGAAGATGCAGGGGTAATGGACGTCAGTATCAAGGATGTTGGATCCCAAAGCGACACTAAGGAGTGAGTCGGCCTGGCGCATCTTGGACAATAGTGAAGCTGCAGTATCCAGGAAGGGCAAGGAAAATTTCACGAGACATTCAACCAAAAGTCATCATGGTGCAATCCAGGCTAGACAACATACTTCACTGCAGATGGAGAGAATATAACTGAGATGGGCGACCATCTCTCAAGAATCTACACTGTCTTGGTGCAAGTGATTATGGAAGTAACACTGACGAGTAATATTACTTGCAGTGGAGGAAAGGCTGCTGACGTGCTGCTCGACGACCAAGAAATCCAGCAGATTATGGCTGTTGGCTGGGGTAGTATGAGTACAAGTTAAATGAACCAAAATAAATCAATAATCAGAGAACAAATTATGTAGTGTTAGTAGCAGATTAGTAGCTGGTAATTGGTTAAACGTTTAGTGTAGTTTTGTAGTAGTAGAAGTAGTTGTATTTTTTATGTATGTACATATTTTAGTTAAGTATCAGAAATAAATAATTAATATGTAATTCAATACTATCCAAGGAAATGTGATTTGCACGGCATATATTAAATTTACCGAAAATAGGCTGTAATTATGAAGAACACAATGAAATAATATGAGGAGTGCTTTCAAGTAAGGTCTGTTTGAACATAAGTACACAACGAAAGGTTATTGCAAAAAAGTAAATTTATTTTCAGAAAGTACAAATTTCACTCTATTTTTCGACATACCTGCCAGGTTTGTTCAAACAAGTATCATACCTCTCAACCAATTTTAAAATGCCCTCCACATAGAAACTTGCGCCTGCTCCGGTAACCAAGAGTTCACTGCCGTTTTCACGTCCTCGTCATCATTGTATCAGTTGCCACTGAGGTGTTGTTTGAGGTGGAACAGATGGTAATCGCTACGCACAAGATCAGGTCTGTAGGGTGGGTGGTCTAAAAATTCCCAGCCAAAACTGTCCAATAAATCGCAGGTCTGACCTGCAGCGTGAGATCTTGCATTGTCATGGAGAAGGACAATTCCTTTTGTCAGCATGCCGCGTCTTTTGTTTTGAATCGCTCTGCATAGCTTTCTCAGGGTTTGGCAGTATGCTTCTGCATTGATACTGGTTCGTCGTTGCATGAAGTCGACCAAAACAACACCATGCCTATCCCAAAACATCGACGCCATGATTTTGCGCTGGGACAGGATCTGTTTGGCCTTCACCTTTACAGGCGAGTGTGTGTGTCTCCATTCCATGCTCTGTTGCTTCGATTCTGGTGTGATATTCGAAACCGATGTTTCGTCTCCGGTTACGATCTGACTCAAGAAGCCGTCACCTTCTTCATGATAACGAGTCAAAAACTTCATCGCACCCTCAAATCTTTGCTTTTGTGGTCCTCTGTTAGGAGTTTCGGGCCCCATGGTTGCACAGTTTCCTAAACTTTAGGTGTTCAGAAACAGTGTTGTAAAGCACTGATCACGACACGTCAGGAAATTTGTGGTGTCACCGCCAGACACCACAGTTGCTAGGTGGTAGTTTTAAATCGGCCGCGGTCCATTGGTACATGTCAGACCCGCGTGTCGCCACTGTGCGATCGCAGACCGAGCGCCACCACCAGGCAGGTCTCGAGAGACTGACTAGCACTCGCCCCAGTTGTACGGACGACGTAGCTAGCGATGCACACTGACGAAGCCTCGCTCATTTGCAGAGCAGATAGTTCGAATAGCCTTCAGCTAAGTCAATGGCTACGACCTAGCAAGGCGCCATTAGTAACATTGCATGTATCTAAAGAGTCTCACTTGTATCGCCACAATCTCCAGATGTACCAAAAGGATGGATTAAAGTTAAGTATTCCAGAAGCTACGTACTTTTCTTTATAGCATTCATTACGTATCCTGTTTCAGACCTCACGCCATCCTGCTTTAGCTTAGCGCGTGCCTTTCGGCTTCCTCTCATTGTGTCTAGGCTGTCTTGTCTAGACACAACAACATTCGTTTGAGAGACTTGTTATTGTGAAGCGCCTGTTCTCACGAATCCTCGCTTCATCTGAAGCCACCAAATCGTCTGTAATTAAAGAAAGGCGACCAGATCGGTCCTCATCATAGACGTTGTCACTGCAATCTTTGAATTCTAGTGCCCACTAACGCTCTTTGCTCTCGCTCATAACAGTATCACCGTACACTTCGCAAATCTGTCGATGAATTTCAGCAGCAGACAGGTTCCGTATCACTGAGCGAACCTCACACGCGGCGGGCGAACCGTACAGGTTAGCTACAGAGCTGAAACTGAGCACAGCCGTTCCCGAGGCATGCCGGTAAACGACGCACGAGATCGTTGCGGGATGCACGCGAACTACAACGAAACTGACCTTACTTAAAGCACGCATCGTAAATAAACAAAAATTAGAGCACATACTGGACCTCAGTGAGTAGGTGCTAATTTAATTACAAAAACCAGCTACTTGGGTTAATTATACTCTATTGAGAAAGGAAAGTCTTACCAAGAGAATGAAGAAAATTTAATGTAATCTCACTTTTCAAGAATAAGTGGAAATGCTCTGCTAAATGTTGAGTATAAAATACAAGGAGGTTATAATTAAACGTTCAGTGCTTGAGTGGACCCCACGAAAAACGAGTGATCGGAGGACAACGAAACTTTGTGGAAACAATCGTGAGGACACGCGGGAGAGAAATGACGGATGAAACATTGAAAGAAACACATTTTAATTTCCGCATGAGAGGGTAACATTTGTTAATTGCGTGTCATGTTTACGTCCCAAGTTGCGAACGTCTCTGTGTCAGGACCATCTGCATCTACGACAGCGTGGAACCGCTCTAGAGATACCATTTCACATTTGTCTGCAGCACTGTTCGGATGGTAGACCATGAAACGTTCAGCTGTTGTGACACAGTTCGTGTACTGTTAGAAGAGTGCACATTAGGTTCAGCATTCTCAGCTGGCTGTCAGTCTTCCCAGGGGAAATTTCCATATCGCCAGTTAATTCGAACTTCCGAGGCATTTTCGTCAATCTCGGTGTGGGAAAAGGACATCTCCGTATTTCTTTGATGCGGCAACACTCACGAAGAGCAGCTGCACTATTGCTGTTGTTTTGACAGATCAGCTTCAGTAGCAAAGCCCTGTTCTCCTTGTCCAGACCCATTTTCACTGACTGCAATTGAATTGCACACTGCACAGAGCACAATACCTACCCCCGACGGCAATACGTGACACTAAAACCACTTGGAACGTAAATACTGAAGCGCACAGTTTGAACATCGTGCCTATAAAATTGGGGCCCCACACGGTAAAGAGTTTTCCATCTACACTGGCTCAAGTAGCGAAAGTTTAGTTATAACCGACAAGTACATGCTAAAATCGTAACAATAAGCTTGGGATTATGGCACACTCTCTTTTAGTGGCAGAACAATATGGATTTAGAAAAGTGAGATCTTACATATATAATATATTTAGTTCAAAACTGATATTGGAGAAGATAATTTAACTTAATAACTTACTTAACCATCTGTGATTACGTAAAAACTTTTTATACAGTATACAGGGAGCAATTATGGAACAAAATTAAAAAAAACGATACCCCGAACACTTGATTCAAGTTAAAAGATACAGATGCAAAGACGAAAAATGGTTTGGATCTGGGTCATAAGTTAACAAGAGAACTAAGCAAAAGATATACTTTAATATACAGGATGTAATGGGTGAAAATGTATATATTTCTGTATGTGGTACTTTAATACGTATGCATATCATTGTATTGGTTGCTGCTTTCTCTACGTCGAACAGTCTTCCCACTCTCTCTCTCTCTCTCTCTCTCTCTCTCTCCCTCTCCCTCTAACTCGACTACGCCTGTCATTGTAGACTAACTAGTGTGCGCCCACGCATCTGCACTTCAACACCTGACCTACTTACTGCCCAGCAGAACACAAGCAGTAATTGGTTACCCTTGCTACACATACTTGGAGGTACTAACCAACCACAAAACCTACGACTTGTAATAGCTATAATTACGAGTTCGCAAATGATGTAAATACTGTTGTTCAGAGCACCTTCCTCAGTCGTAGCAGCACTGAGGATTGCATGTGTGATCCCGTTATGTAAACGGATCGATTCCATGTGTTGAGACAGTCTGTGACGTTAATGGCATCGAAATACAGAATGACGCAGAGAAGGCCGAAATACTAAACGTCTTTTACAAAAACTGTTTCCCCAAGGAAGGTGGCACTGTTATTTCACCTTCAAATCGTCGCACGAAGGTAACAATGACGAATATCGAAGTAAGTGACGGTGAGTAGAAAACCAACTGAACTCACATTACTGGTTGAATTTATTCAGACCTGTGTCTTCCCCTACAGTTTTTAACTTCTACAGTTCCCTTTAATACCACTGAGGTTTATCCATAATGCCTTACCGTATGTCCTAGCACCTTGTCCATTCTTATTGTCAGTGCTTTCCATAATGCCCTTTTCTAGTTTTCTTTTTATTTCCTCCTTGCTCCGTCCGTCATGGGTTATTGTGCTCCCTAGATAGCACAATTCCATGACTTCGCTTATTCCGTCATCACTGATTCTGATGTTAAGTTTCTCACTGCTTTCATTTCTGCTACTTCCCATTACTTTCGTCTTTCTTCGATTTACTCTCGATCCATATTCAGTACTCATTGGACTGTTCACTCCTTCCAACAGATCTTGTAATTCATCTCCACGTCCACTGAGGATAGCAATCTCATCAGCGAATCATATCATTGATATCCTTTCACCCTGAATTTTAATCCTACACGTGAACTTTTCTTTTACTTCCACCATTGCATATTCGGTGTATACATTTTACAGTACGAGCGGAAGACTGGTTCACTTTTTTTTTTTTTTTTTTTTTTTTTTTGGCTCATCAGTCTTTTGACTAGTTTGATTTGCTAGGCACGAATTCCTCTCCTTTGCTTAACTCTTCTTCTCAGCTTATCACTTACACCTACGCCTTCATTTATTTGCTAGATGTATTACAATCTCTATCTTCCTCTACAGTTTTTGCCCTCTACAGCTCCCTCTAGTACCATGGAAGTCATTCCCTCACGTCTTAACAGATGTCCTATCATCCTGTAGCTTCTCCTTATCAATGTTTTCCACATATTCCTTTCCTCTCCGATCCTGCGCAGAACCACCTCATTCCTTACCTTATCAGTCCACCTAATTTTCAATATTCGTCTGTAGCACCACATCTAAAATGTTTCGATTCTCTTCTGTTCCGGTTTTCCCACAGTCCATGTTTCACTACCATAGAATGCTTTGCTCCAAACGCACATTCTCAGGAATTTCTTCCTCAAATTAAGGCCTATGTTTCATACTAGTAGACTTCTCTCGGCCAGAAATGCCCTTTTAGCCATAGCTAGTTTCTTTTTGATGTCCTTCCTCCACACATCATTGGTTATTTTACTGATTAGGTAGCTGAATTCCTTAACTTCATCTACTTCGTGACCATCAATCCTGATGTTAAGTTTCCCACTGCTCTCATTTCTGCTACGCCTCGTTACTTTCGTCATTCTTCGATTTACTCTCAATCCACATTCTGTGCTCATTAGATTGTTCATTCCATTCAGAAGATCATGTAATTCCTTCTTCGCTTTCACTCAGTATATAAATGTCATCAACGAATCGTATTATTAATATCTTTTCATCTTGAAATTAAATTCCACTCCTCCATCTTTCTTTTATTTCCATCTTTGCATCGATGTACAGATTCAACAGTAGTGGCGAAAGACTACATCCCTGTCTTACACTCTTTTTAGTCCAAACACTTTGTTCTTGGTCGTCCATTCTTATTATTCCTTCTTGGCTCTTGTACATATTGTATATTACCCGTCTCTCTCCCTATAGCTTACCGCAATTTTGCTCAAAATTTCAAAAAAAAAAAAAAAAAAAAAGGTTCAAATGGCTCTGAGCACTATGGGACTTAACTTCTGAGGTCATCGGTCCCCTAGAACTTAGAACTACTTAAACCTAACTAACCTAAGGACATCACACACATCCATGCCCGAGGCAGGATTCGAACCTGCGACCGTAGCGGTCACGCGGTTCCAAACTGAAGCGCTTAGAACCGCACGGCCTCTCAGAATTTCTAACATCTTGCACAATTTTACATTTTATAACGCTATTTGCAAGTCGAAAAATCGTATGAACGTGTCTTCATCTTTCTTTAGCCTTGCTCCCATTATCTACCGCAACGTCAGAATTGCCTCTCTCGTGCCTTTACCGTTTCTAAAGCCAAACTGATCGTCATCTAGCACATCCTCAATTTTCTTTCCCATTATTCTATATATAATTCTTGTCATCAACTTGGATGCGTGAGCTGTTAAGCTAACTGTGCGATAATTCTCGCACTTTACAGCACTTGTAGTCTTTAGTATTGTGTGGATGATAAGTCAGATGGTATGTCGCCAGCCCCATACACTCTACACAACAACGTGAATAGCCGTTTTCTTGCCACTTCCCCCAATGATTTTAGAAATTCTGATTGAATGCTTTCCATCCCTTCTGCCTTATTTGATCTTAAGTCCTCCAAAGCTCTTTTAAATTCTGATTCTGATACTGGATCCCCTGTCTCTTCTAAGCGACTCCTGTTTCTTATTCTCTCACATCAGACAAATCTTCCCCCTCATAGAGGCTTTCAGTGTATTCTTTCCACCTATCCGCTCTCTGCTGTGCATTTAACAGTGGAATTCCCGTTGACTCTTTTGTTATCACCCTTGCTTTTAATGTCACTGTAGGTTGATTTGACTTGTCTGTATGCTGATTCTGTCCTTCCGACAAACATTTCTTTTTCGATTTCTTCACATTTTTCATGCAGCCATTTCCTCTTAGCTTCCCTGCAGTTCCTATTTATTTCATTCCTCTGCGGCTTGTATTTCTGTATTGCTGAGTTACCCGGAACATTTTTGTACTCCTTCCTTTCATCGATCAACTGAAGTATTTCTTCTGTACCCATAGTTTCTTCGTAGTTACCTTCTTTGTACCTATGTTCTTCTTTTCAACATCTGTGATGGTCTTTTTTTAGAAACGACCATTTCTCTTCAACTGTACTACCTATTGAACTATTCCTTATTGCTGTATCAGTAACCTTAGAGTCCTTAAAGTGTATCTCTTCATTCATTAGTACTTCCGTATTCCACTTCTCTGCGTATTGATTCCTCCTGACTAACCTCTTAAACTTCAGCCTACTCTTCATCACTACTATATTGCGATCTGAGATACGATTTATAATACAGTGTCTGATTTCGAAATCTCTGTCTGACCAAGATGTAATCTAACAGAAATCTCCTCGTATTACCCAGTCTTTTCCAAGTATACCTCCTCCCCTTGTGATTCTGGAACAGAGTATTCGCTATTACTAACTGGAATTTGTTACAGAACTCAATTAGTCTTTTCCTCTCTCATTCCTTGTCCCAAGCCCATATTCTCCTGTAAGCTTTTTTCTACTCCTTCCTCCACAACTGCATTACAGTCCCCCTTGACTATTAGATTTTCATATCCCTTTAAGTACTGTATTACCATAACCTCATATACTTTCTCCATCTCTTCATCTTCAGCTTGCGACGTCGACATGTATACATGAACTATCGTTGTCGGTCTTCGTTTGCTGTCGATTCTGATAAGAACAACCGTATCACTGAACTGTTCACAGTGACATACACTCTGCCCTACCATTCTATTCATAACGAATCCTACTCCAGTTATACTATTGTCTGATGCTGTTGATATTACCCTATACTCATCTGACCAGAAATTCTTGTCTTCTTTCCATTTCACTTCACTGACCACTACTGTATCTAGATGAAGACTTTGCATCTCCCTTTTCGGATCTTCTGGTTTCCGTACCACGTCAAGCTTCTGACACTCCACGCTCCGACTCGTAGAACGTTATCCTTTCGTTGATTACTCAGTCTTTTTCACATGTTCACCTCCCCATTGGCAGTCCCCTCCAGAAGATCCGAATGGGGGACTATCCCGGAATCTTTTGCCAATGGAAAGATCATCATGACACTTCATCAATTACAGACCACATGTCCTGCGGTACATGTTACGTGTCTTTAATGCAGTGGATTCCATTGCCCTCTACATCTTCATGCCGTTGATCATTACTGATTCTTCCCCATTACGGGCAGTTTCCCACCCCTAGGACAAGAGAGTTCTTTGAAACTCTGTCAGCTCCTCCGCCCTCCTTGACTAGGTCATTGGTAGGAGGAGAGTGACTTCTTATGCTGGAAGTTTTTGGCCGCCAAGGCTGATTATTAATCAAGATTTAAGCGGTGGCGTGATTCGAATCCGGGACCGAGGACGTTTTGATTACTAATCAAAGACGCTACCCTTAGACCAAGGGTGTTAAGTACATCTTACACCCTTTTTAGAATGAGCACTTCGTTCTTTGTCTTCCTACCTTACTACTCTCTCTTGGTTCTTGTAGATATTTTATGTTACCCGTCTCTCCCTATAGCTTAATCCTATTTTTTTCTGAATTTCAAACAGCTTGTATCATCCTACGTTGTGGAACGCTTTTTCTAGGACGACGAATGCTATGAGGGTGTTTTGATTTTTCTTCAGTCTGGCTTCCATTATCAAGCCTAACGTGAGAATTACTTCTCTGGTCAAGTTCCTCTTTCCTAAAGTCTAACTGAGCGATTCAGCTTTCTTCTCGATTATTCCTTGTATTTATTCAAAAAATGTGTTCTAAAGGATTATAAAAAAAGCGTAGGTCGTTCCGTTTTTCAGGAACAGAGGCCCAAAACTATAGACCTATATTTCTGACGTCGGTCTGTTATAGAATTTTAGAACACATTTTATGCTCACATATCATGATATTTCTGAAGACTCAGAATCTTCTCTGTAGAATCTATATGGGTTTCGAAAACAACGGTCGTGTGCCACCTCACCTCGCGCCTGTGCGTCCAAGAAGTCTGTAAATATATGTGACGGTCTATATTCATATACGGACAAAATCAGTACATAATGGGGCCAGTTCTGAGTTATAAGCAATAGATTTACAGTACACAAACTGCCTTAAATTTTTATCTACGAATTTCACATTGATGACAGAGATGTTCGCAGTTGCCTCTATAGCAAAGATCGCAAAGAAACATGCTTAGTGAGATTTGAAGGAAAGCTATTTCGAATTTCATGTAGGAGGAAATTTTCATCACCAGTACTTGGCCGAAAAGAGCAGATAGTGCACCAGTAATCTTTAAACTTAAAACACAGTGTGTCTGGGAGGAAGACTGGACCAGTTGACAGCCATCCATCTGGCGGATAAGGGCGTTAAACCTGTAGCTCTTTTAGAGCTGTTAGAGTAGGCTACGCAACGTTTAGTACATTCGCATACTACAGCGTATTGAATGCACAATCCTTCTATTCTAGTCTGTTACGGTTTTCTCACAGTCTATGCTCTGCTGGCTTACAACGCTGTGCTCCAAACGTACATTCTAAGAAACTTCTTCCCCCAATTAAGGCCTATGTTTGATACTAGTAGACTTCTCTTGACCAGTAATGGCCTTTTCGCGAGTGCTAGTCTGTTTTTTATATTCTCCTTACTCCGTCTGTCATTTGTTGTTTTGCTGCCTACATAACATAATTACTGTACTTAGTCTATTTCGTGATCCAAATTCTAACGTTACCTTTCTTGCTGTTCTCATTTCTTCGCCGTTCTTCAATTTGCTCTCATTCCATATTCTGTACTAATTAGACTGTTTATTTCATTCAGCAGATCCTATAATTCTTCTTCACTTTCACTGGGAATAGCAACCCCATAAGTGATACTTATCATCGATACCCTTTCACCGTGAATTTTAATTCAGTATTTGAATCTTTTCTTTATTTTCGTCGTTGCTTCTTCGACGTATAAATTAAACACTAGGGGCGAAAGCGTAAGACACTCTTTTATACCCGAGCACTTGGATCTTGGTCTTCCACTCTTATTGTTGCCTCTTGATTCTTCTATATATTATGTATTACATGCTTTCCCCAAAGTTTACCCCTATTTTTCTCAGAATTTGAAACATTTTTACATTGTCGAACGCTTTTCCCAGGTCCATAAATCCTGCGAAAGTGTCTTGGTTTTTCTTCAGTCTTGCTTCCATTATCAACCGCAACGTCAGAATTGCCTCCCTGGAGCCTTTACTATTTCTGAAAACAAGATGATCGTCACATAGAGCATCCTCAATTTTCTTTCCCGTTATTCTGTATATTATTCCCGTCAGCAATTTGCATACATGAGCTGTTAAGCTGATTGTGCGTTATTCTCGCACTTGTCGGCTCTTGCTGTATTCAGAATTGTGTGGATGATGGTATATCGCACATCACATATGTTTTGCACACCACTTTGAATAGTCATTTTGTTGTCACTTTCCCCAATGATTAGAAATTTCAATGTAATGTTATCTACCCCTTCCACCTCATTTGTTCTTAAATCTTCTAAAGCTCTTTTAAATTCAGATTCTAATACTGGATCCCTATCTCTTGTATATCGACTCCTGTTCCTACTTCTATCACGTCATCGGACAAATCTAGCCCCCCCCCCCCACCCCCTCCGCCCTTACAGGCCTTCAATGTAGTCTTTCGACGTATCTTGTCTATCTCTGCATTTAACAATGGAAATCCCAATGAACTCTTAATGTTATCGCCATCGCTTTTAATGTCACCGAAGGTCGTTCTGATTTTTCTGCATGTTGAATCGGCCCTTCCTTCGATTTCTTTACATTTTTATGCAGCAATTTCGCCTTAGTTTCCCTGCGCTCTCTATTTATTTCGTACCTAAGAGACTTATGTCTATGTATCCTGCATTTTCCTGAATATTTTTGTACTTCCTTCTTTCGTCGATCAGCTGAAGTACTTCTACTGTTACCCATGGTCTCCTCGGAGTTATCTTCCTTGTGCCTATGTTATTCTTTCCAGCTTCAGTGATTACCCTTTTTAAAGATGTCTTTCCACTGCAGCTGAGCTCTCTACTGAGTTATTCCTTATTGCAGTATCTTTAGTCTTAGCTAACTTCAAGGGTATCTCTTCATTCCTTAGTATTTCCGTATCACACTTCTTTGCACACTTCATTACTACGCTGCTCGCAAGTGTTCTGTGACTGCGGCAAGACACAGCCATGTAACCTGGCTGGTACCCATGAACAGCACAGCTAGTAATATTCAGTAGAGTGATCACAAGTTTAGTCCTTCGTAAAATGGTTCACAGAGTAAGTGAATAACATGAAATAAAGAAACCAGTCTCGTTCTGTCTTTTCCAGAAATATGGAATACGGTCCATCGGTGCCAATATGATTACGTGAACCGTGTAGAACGTGTAGAAGCACCTCCCCATGGGTGCTATGTCCATGTTATCTTCGGTTTCCAGAGATACGGTACTATCCACATCAAATGAATTTCACCGTCTCCCTTTGGTATCCGCAATCATTCTTAACAACACAAAAAAGCAGTAGATAGAGACGCCTAGGTGTGATTCCGTGGTCCTTGACTTCCGAGAGGTATTCGATACAGTCCCACACTGCTGCCTAATGAACAAAATGCGGGCGTACGAAAAATCAGATCAGCTGTGTGGCTGAACTGAAAAGTTTCTAACAAACAGAATACAGCATGTCATTCTCAACGGGCGTACCTCAAGGAAGTGTTATTGCACTATTGCTTTTGGCAATATATATATAAAACCTAGTGGGTAACGGTGGATGATACTCTTGCATACAGAAAGGTGGCAGTGCTAGAAAATTATAGCAAAACGCAGAGGAACCTGTAGAAGGATCGGCGCGTGGTGCAGGTAATGGTAACTGACGGTCAACAAATGCTCATAAATAGGCAGAAAGCCCATGATTGTATGATCACAGACATAAAATATCTAGAAGGAGGCTTACATTACGATTTAAAGTGGAAGCACCACGTAAAGCAGATCGCAGGTAAGGGAGACGCCAAACTGAGGTTCACTGGAAGAATTTGCTAGAAATGTTGTCCTCCCAAAAAGGAGGCAGGTTTCAAAACGCTCGTTCGATCAGTAGCTGAACATTGCTCGTCAGTACCATACACAACTGATAAATCTCTCGGCTGGTCCCGGTGGAGGTTCGAGTCCTCCCTCGGGCGTGGGTGTGTGTGCTGGTCCTCAGGATAATTTAGATTACGGAGCATGTAAGCTTATGGACTGATGACCTTAGCAGTTAAGTCTCATAAGATTTCTCACACATTTTTTTTGATAAACCTCTAGCGGCCCCAGGCACCGAATATGAGACACTCGGGCGATATTTTTTCTCACAATTATTTTTTCTCACAATCGGAAACGATGTTTTGAGTTCGCAGCTGTGTGTATCACGCACTATGCAGTCTGCGCTTCACGCTCGTTACTTTTCCAAGTTTCTCGCAGTCGCAAGAAGGTGGCTGCACTTCCGTAAAGCACAGTGTTCCCACGTAAAAAGGAAGGTAAAAAACAGAACTAATATAATTTCCGAGGACTAATCACGATAACTTTAAGCAAATAAATCTAAATATATAACTTATGTCCTGTTGTCTGGCTGTACACTTGTTTTTTGTTTCAGAACACATGTAAATGTACTGTACCAATTTTGATATAATCGGACTGTATAATCACATTTTGCACATTATCATGCCAGTTACGTTTACATATGAGCGAATAATGGACAACAAGCATTGTTTGTCTGCTACATCAAATTGTTGTAAATAAGAAAATGAATAGTGGCATAGGCTATACACCGATTATTTAAGAATTCGGCAGTTTGTCTTGTAAGTGTACGTGGTTTTTAGATTTGACGAATTCAGAAATTCTGGAGGCGCTTCTGAAGCCCGTCGGCGGAAATATCTTTTGACTTTACGCTTCCTGCGTTGAATAAAAAATGCTGTCATAGAAAACAAGGACGCAATAAAGCAAATAATGTCCCACTGCTTACTTAAACTTGACATTTCAGAGAAATTGGTGTATTATCAATCTAAACCAGAAAATATGTCGATGTCAGCGAACCTGGAAGAGGAATAAGAAGGGATACAAAAGGGATAGATATGAAGAAGTGTAAATCAATACAAGCCATCCCACTAGTACACAAAAGATCTAGGACTACTTTGTATTTTCCAGGGATTTACACTGAGAGAACAAAACTGAAAATGTAGAATGCAAGGCTGCTCACTCATGCGTTCGTAAAATGCCAGACGGATTGTGTTACGGTACTTAACTTCCGAAAGGAATTGCATCACAACTTTCCACACAGTACGAAAATACTTATAGTGTGGAAGCAAAAATCCTAACTTTAGTAATTTGTATATACACATGATCATGTATTATTATATAAGAACATGTAATAAGCACTGTTATGCAAAATTTAGTCTCTGAAACGAATGTATCTTTGACTTTTCTGCCTACTGTACTTTTATTAATTTCATAAAAATCTTTGAAAGAAGAAATAAGTACTATACACAAGCTCTGATTTCTGTTAATTAATGCTTCCCAATCCAGAATTCCTTAAAATTGACACAAATTTCAGTAAATAAACGTTTTATAAATCTGACTATTTTAGCTTCGTAGACACCTGATGTACCACATTTGATACATGGGCTACGGTTACTTTTGCTTGATAGAGTCCTGCTGTATCATTTAGTGATGCTAAAAAGTGAAATATTAGCAGTTTCCTAATTATTTCCTTAAAAGCTTGGTTTCAGGCCTCTAGAGGTAAAGGAAATAAAGAACATCCGAAGAAGAGCAACGTGTTTCGCTACAGGTCACTTAGTAACTACGAAAGCGTTTCGGAGATGTTCAGCCAACTACCGATGCAGGAGTTCCGAGAGAAACGTTGTGTATCATGTTGTTGTTTACTGTTAAAATTCCAAGAGTGTACATTCCTAGAAGAATCAACCAATATATTGTTTCCTCCTAAACTCTCGCGAAAAGAGCATGGAGAGCCAGAGGTTGAAAGTACCGCTACAGTTGTAAAGTTCTTTTATTTAGAACACGACCGGTTTCGGGCTCTTATACGCCCATCTTCAGGTACCGTAACTTGGTGCTGTAACCCCGAGAACGAAGTGCTCTACGCTCGCTGGTAGCCCACTGTGTCTTGTACTCGTACACCGCGGCGCTTGTAGTCACAGCACCAAGTTACGACACCTGAAGATGGGCGTATAAGAGCCTGAAATCGGTCGTGTTCTAAATAAAAGAACCTTACATCTGTAGCGGTGTTTACAGCATCTGGTATAATGCTCAGTTGCGGAAGTTCCTCCGACAGGATTGTTTGGACCATTAAGAGACTGGAGCTCACACGGAGGTTTACCAGGAATCGTTCTTCTCGCGAACTGTTCGTGGCTAAACCAGCAAAAGGTGAAGTGACACACAAAGCACCCTCCACCATAAGCCGTAAGCTGGTTTTCGGAGGATCGATGCAGACGTAAGAAGCATCATAACAGTTTCATAGGTTTAAATGATTGAATGTACTGGTGACATAAGTAAGCCATTGTCGCTGTAATCTATCAGAGTACACAGAAACGTCATCCAGGACAGTTATCATTTTAAAACGCGCAGCATCAACAACTGCATTCGATTTGCATTCCCCTTTCGAGTGAGTAACCAAAAGTTCCGTACACAACTCTAAAAACGAACAGATTTTAGGGATATTGTGACATATGGAAAGTTTATATTTTACTGATGTTCGCTGTGTTTCTACTAGAGATTCTCCATTCACCGTAGTTAACCGGTAATTCTGAATGTTGAACCTGGAGTACGTGGTAATATACAGATGTCTGCAGCTTACCCTCGTACAATAGCAGTGTGTGACCTTTCGCCGGCAAGAAAGAGGATACAGCGCATCATTTGAGGAGCACCACTCAGTTCGCAGACCATTACTTTGATGAAGACTCTCTCAGCGTCATCTCAGGAATACGCCCGCACCCATCTTCCTTTTTCTTGCGCACCACTGCTTTTTTCTAGGTCCCTCCTCGAACAAAGGTACTGACATCTTAACCACTGCAACAGACAATGCTCTTTGATGACGTGGTGTAGCCTGCAGTTACACGAAGTAATGTCGACCTCATTACTTGTGACTATGTCCGGGGGTACATGACAGTTTTCATTAGTTCAATCTGAGCACGATTAAAGGATGAAAATCGTCAGCTGCCCGATATTCACTACGCGAACAAAAATGGCATATACTAACTCAACGATTAGGACGAGCAAAATGCACATCAAAGACACGTTACTCTAATTTTGTTTAAGGCATAAATGTTTTAATTTGATGGACAGCTGAATAAATAAAGTGAGAGTTGTGAATTATGAACGGACTATAAGCAGTTTTGCTAATCTCATCCTTTATCAGAAGCGCCAAAACATAATTTTTGTTCACCACACTGATTACAGTTCTACATTGTGTGGTTATGGTAACAAAGTGGATGGGAATCTGATTCAAAGTGCATTGAAAGATAGGACGCTGAGGAAAGCTCTTATCTTTGTAGTTAATGTACATCAGCATGTTCCGAATATAATTGGAGGTAAAGTCACTTGTGCTTACGGGACTACCAATTTAGAGATAACTCCAAAGCTAATATGCACCATTCACCAATTTTCGATGTTAAGTGTCCACTCGCTTCGGCCACCCACCCCTCTCCCCACCCCCCACCACTCAGCCAACTTCCCACAATTCCTCTATAAATTAATATTACTTTTACGGTATTAATTTGTTCTAGACATTACTACGAAAAACTTAGTGTTGCAGTAAGAAATTCTAAGAAGTTTAAAATTTTGAGCCTCAGCATACGTCGTCCGTGTATTTCAAGTCAGTGAAAACTATGTTAATTCATGGTTGTGAAACACCAACACGCAAGTGCAATCAAGAAAGCACTGCATTACTTAAGGCAGGCTCCTAAAGGGAGATATTCACGAAGTGCACGCGTTTTCCCCACATAGATTTTTCTTAAAACGGTAAGGCATGGACCGTAGAGATGTTTGAGACGAGCAACTACATAATCAATACATAATGTGAAAAGGAACATGACTGCGAGTCGTGTACGTATTACAAACTATGAGGAAGCGACGACAGAGATCGTGGAGTGCTGGTATAACCATTGGCTCTAATCCTTCGTTCGACGGTCAAAGTACAAGAAAATAGCAATTAGATTTAGGGTTCATCAAAAATACGACCTAATGTTCATTACAAAGGACTATCTTTCACCGAGGATCTGCCACATTTGCATGCAGACGTAGCACGTTCAAACGGGGAACGAGATGAGGTAACAGATTTTTCCAACTTACGAGGAGAACACGGTAAGTATCATAACCCGATTTTCCATAAACTTTGCTCAGTGGAACAGCGAATAAGTGAACACGTATTTCACCTTATCTGGAGATACTCGGTGGTTTCTGAGAAAATGACAATCAAAGTTTTAGAGGTACTTTATGGGTCATTTAACAGGTAACTCGTTCAGCTGAAGTGCTGCCGGCCAGCGTCGCGATTTCACACTTCTGCGCCCCGTTTTCGAAAACCGATTATTGTTTATTAGTTTTGTTTTATCTGTCCATGTCCGTAGAAGATTCCTACGCGAATGTCTTTCAATGCATACTGAAATAACATTGACCTTATTCATCTAATAATCGCACTTCTGGCGAATAAATTTAAAAAAAATGAATGAGAAAATTAATTGAAATATTTTTTGGAGGAATTCCTATGATGTATCTTGACTCCCAAACAACGACCAGCGCCAGTCTACGGCAAAATGATCCATTATCTGTCGTTTGCCGAGAAATAGTTTCCGACGCATGAAATCTTCAGCAATGTTAATGACGTTTCTTTCACGAATAGGACTCAAAGGAAGAAAATTCACTGCGGCAAACCAGCCTTCGCGCGGTGCTCGTCATGTTCGGAATGTTTCTACTATCGATATCACGCAAGTGAATGCACCAAATCTTCCTGAAGAATAAACTTAAGAATAAAATATAGGAATTAATAAAAGAATTGGTATAAGAATGAAATATAAGAATAAGAGAATTTAAAAAGTTTGTATCCCCTGAAAATACCATACAGATATAAAATATGTGGTACATGTATGACTCTTATTGTGAAGTTATGTTGTAATTTTATAATTTATCTAACGCTGTTATAACCCATAACTTGATAAGAAATATTCGTGTTGTAACCTTATGCGGGCTTGGGTAGAAAAATGAGAAAAAAATAATAATAATATTTAGTATTAAAACCAGTCTTGATCACGATTAAGGTGACCGGTTTCGACCACTGCTGTGGTCGTCTTCAGACCATTGAGTAGGAACCTCTTTCTGCTGGAGAATAGTAGTGATTCTCCAGCAGAAAGAGGTTCCTACTCAATGGTCTCAAGATGACCACAGCAGTGGTCGAAACCGGTCACCTTAATAGAAAAATCGTGATCAAGACTTTTTTTAATAGTAAATATTTGAAACATATTGGTCACTGTCACTCCCGTAATGTATTCAAAAGTAATTAAAATAAAATAAAATAAATGAAAACAATAACCGGGATTCGAATACGGACGAAAAGTGAGAGGCCGAGACGGCAGCTACTGTGCTAAAATTTCCGATAAGATTAGTACAGTGCTAAAAGGCATACAAATTAGCACAGTGCTAAAAGGCATCTAAATTACATGGAAAACGTAGGCCGTCGTTTTTTCATATACTGTCGATTATCTACGGATAAGCCGAAAGACACGTTTCCCTTATTTTGACCCCACTCCCACTGAGCGAAGTTTCTGGGAAATCCGGTTATGGCACTTGCCGTGTTCTCATCGTTACTGCACGGTACACCCACGGCCATTCGGTTGAGACAAAGCATGCACAGGATTAATTCCCTTGTCACATGCGCGGCGCGGCTGCTGCAGGTGGTGTACGCAAGAATGAATATGGACGCCTGACGGACGACGTTTAGCGCATTCGCATTTATGAGAAATTCGATGTTTTTTGTGTTAATTTACATCATTCATTACAACAGAGAGCCTTCACACTTCACTACTGTCGTTATATCTTCTTTGTTCTGCATGTCGTGAATGAATTGTGTGTGTGTGTGTGTGTGTGTGTGTGTGTGTGTGTGTGTGTGTGTGTGTGAAAGAGAGAGAGAGAGAGAGATTGTTTGTGTGACAGAGCAGGCAGAAGCAAGTGGCTATGCGTGCATGGCTTACAGCTAGATCTAATTTGCATCTGCTTATGCCCTCAACACTTTACTGAACAACAAAATGTTGAACGCCAGTGACTTTACTAATGTTTGTGGACGGGATCGGCATTACGCAATGGAGTAACGTTTAGAACACGCAACTCTGCTTTCAGTAATATGGCCACAAGTCCCCGAACACATTGCTCTTCGGTCTAACCGCTACAGCGGCGAAAGTATAACATTTTGAAACCCTTTAGTTGTTTTTACAACGAATTATCACCTAATATGTCCTTCACTATGCCCTGTGTGTATTGAGACGGAATTTGTTTCAATTTTTCTGAAGTCCACTGGATATTGGTTGTCCTTTTGTACACACAGATCGCCATGCAGCCTCTATCTAAGGCTGAAGGAGTTTTTTGTGCTTTGGACAAGACTGTCCAAGAAGAGCACTCACGATTTACTTTGAAGAATCATACGGCACAAACAACTTATCGGAATGCAGATGGGTGACGTCTTCGATAACAACCGCTATGTTGACAGGTTCTTGCTCCGTCGTTTTTGAGGTACAAAAGTAACGAGAAATGGCTGTGCAGAGTCATTTGAAATCATGTTAAGCACGGCACATTCACAAAGACGAAACTCACACCTTATAGAACTGGCGCCAGCAGACAAAGCAAGATGACCAAACTTAGAGGATTAGAGGTTATCGACAGTGAATATCGATTACCCACAAGCGAGCAAGTAGCATTAACTCTGTCCGCTGTTATTTGATCAGGGAGAGAGAGAGAGAGAGAGAGAGAGAGCAAGATTTCACGAAGAACTTAAGCAAAAACGTCCGTCTCCATCTGCACCACCCTTGGTGGGAAACAGTCTGGAAAGCTTGTAAGGGTGTTGTAGGGTAGGTTGTGCTGAGAAATGATTGTTAAGAAAAAAGTTCAATACTTTGCGCCTTTTCCGACTTAATTAGCATTGAAGTTTGCCATTAGGGTTGCTGCGTGCGCAGATTCAAGCGGCCCTCAGAGTTGATGTTGACAAATGTGTTCTTCGTCTGGTTTCCTAAAACCGGACAAGATGATGATGAAGTCCCACACTCCTTGATAGAACGTAAGGGACGATGCGCGAGACCCACACCGCCGTACTAGGCGAGGTCCTAATGTAGGTGGTTTTCCATTGCCTTCCTCCGACCGTAATGGGGATGAATGATGATGATGAAGACGACACAACAACACCCAGTCATCTCGAGGCAGGTGAAAATACCTGAGCCCGCCGGGAATCGAACCCGGGACTCTGTGCTCGGGAAGCGAGAGCGCTACGCGAGACCACGACTTGCGGACTAACCGAACAAGAGGGAGGTGTAAAAATTTGGCATGGGACGGTAGCAAGTTTCGAAACCGAGCCAAAGGCTGAGAAGTCTCCTGCACTGTCATCTACGCTATGAGAACAACTGAAAGTAACTGTGTCTGTCAATGTCAATAAAATTCACCAACAGCCATGTACTTTAAGAAATTATTTTATTTGATTGTGGAGGCTATTGCTTCATACGAAGACGTCACATCTATCACGTCTTCGAATGAAGCAATAGTGTAGCGATTGAATTCACGATATCCAGAGATTTATGGCGCTATACGACAAGTTCGTTTATTTGGATAGACGCGTATGGGGACTGAAGATGACACAATGAAATGCCGAGACTGGTGGTCTTCACAATAAAATAAAATATCTTAAAGCACACAACTGTTGGTGAACATTATGGACACTGACATTGCTTTACCAGCCGATGTCCCCTGGCCATGATAGACCAACAGAGCGTAATAATTGTATCTGGACTTTTTCTATTCTTTAGACTTTTCTTTCTCCACTCCTAGGAGTGAAATGGGCTGTTCGAGATCTGGCACATTAAGAGTCGCGTTTCTCTTCAGGCATTTATCAGAAAAGCTGATAGAGGGCCAAGTGGAGGATCCCAGTTGAGAATAAATGGAAGGGCTTACCAGTTCCTGCTTACACCTTACAATCAAGGAAAACCTCTCTAAAACGTTAGTGGGAACCGGGGGATTAGAACCGTATTAATTTATTTTTGGGACGTTATCCATCGTTGAGGGTGTTGTCCCAGGCAAAAATGAAAATGTTGTGTATGTGTGAAGTGTGTATGTTATCTCTCTCTCTCTCTCTCTCTCTCTCTCTCCCTCTCTTCTCCCTGTGTGTGTGTGTGTGTGTGTGTGTGTGTGTGTGTGTGTGTGTGCAAAGCTGATATCTCATAGTCCATGTCAGTCATAGTCATTGTCAGTCCATGTTTTCAGGCTGCGATAATTATTCTGCTGATATACATACACGTACAAACACGCATACACACATACACACACACACACAAACACACACACACACACACACACACACACACACACACACATTACATGTCGTATATTCACACATACACACATCAAAATAAGTTTTGCATCACCTCGGTTCCGAGATTTCCGGAACCTGTACCGAAAATTGGAATAGAGATCAGCATATAATTTCTGATCTTTTTATTGCTCATGAAAACTACACATTGCGTGTTCTACCACCATACAGCGAGACCTTCAGAGGTGGCGGTCCAGATTGCTGTACACACCGGTACCTCTAATACCAAATAGCACGTCTTCTTGCGTTGATGCACGCCTGTAATCGTTGTGGCATACTATCCACAAGTTCATCAAGGCACCGGCGGTACAGATTGTCCCACGCCTCAACGGCGATTCGGCGTAGATCCCTCAGAGAGGTTGGCGGGTCACTCCGTCCATAAACAGCCCTTTTCAGTCTATGTCAGGCATGGTCGATAGGGTTCATGTCTGGAGAACATGCTGGCCACTCTAGTCGAGCGATGTCGTTATCCTGAAGATAGTCATTCACAAAGTGTGCACGATGTGGGCGCAAATTGTCGTCCATGAAGACGAATGCCTCGCCAACATGCTGCCGATTTGGTTGCACTATCGGTCGGAGAATGGCATTCACATATCGTATAGCCTTTACGACGCCTTCCATGACCACCAGCGGCGTATGTCGACCCCACATAATGCCACCTCAAAACAGCAGGGTACCTCCACCTTGCTGCCATCCCTGGACAGTTTGTCTAAGGCGTTCAACCTGACAGGGTTGCCTACAAACACGTCTCCGACGATTGTCTGGTTGAAGACATATGCGACACCCATCGGTGAAGAGAACGTGATACCAATCCTGAGTGGTCCATTAGGTATTTTGTTGGGCCCATCTGTACCGCGCAGCATGGTGTCGTGGTTGCAAAGATGGGCCTCGCCATGGACGTCGGGAGTGAAGTTGCGCACAGTTTGAGTCGTAACACGACGTCCTGCGGCTGCACGAAAAGCATTATTCAACATGGTAGCGTTGCTGCAAGGGTTCCTCCGAGCCATAATCCATAGGTAGCGGTGATCCACTGCAGTAGTAGCCGTTGGGTAGTCTGAGCGAGACATGACATCGACAGTTCCTGTCTCTCTGTATCTCCTGCATGTCCGAACAACATCGCTTTGTTCACTCTGAGACGCCTGGACGCTTCCCTTGTTGTGAGCACTTCTTGGCACAAAGTAACAATGTGGACGGCATCGAACCGCGGTATTGACCGTCTAGGCATGGTTGAACTACAGACGATACGAGCCGTGTACCTCCTTGCTGGTGGAATGACTGGAACTGATCGGCTGTCGGACCCCCTCCGTCTAATAGTCGCTGCTCATGCGTGGTTGTTTACATCTCTGGGCGGGTTTAGTGACATCTGTCAATAGGACTGTGTCTGTGATACAATATCTACAGTCAACGTCTGTCTGCAGGAGTTCTGGGAACCGGGGTGACGCAAATTTTTTTCGATATATCATGTTCTAATGAATTGTCAATAGTCTCATAATAGTCAATACGTCATCGACCAAAAACAATAGTTCATCACACCTACTCCAATGAATTTCACTGTCTCCAGAATAAAGTCTGCTAAAAACTGCAAGCCACGTACACTCATGGAAATTCCATATCTGATACCATTTTTGTTATTTCTCTAATGCTTTTTAAATAAAGTTTTTGAAGCAATTTGTACAAAGCAACCATACAAATTTTTATAATTACTTTTTACACTGCCTCGCTCCCTGCGGGTGTTTCCACAGTGTGCGCTGCCTGCAATTGTTTCTTCTAACAAATATACGGTACAGTATTTAGTTACCAAACAGGTCGTTCTACCCTCCACGTAATACTTTCACAAAAATTGTAGTCAATTAACAACATTTATAATAATAATAATAATAATAATAATAATAACAAAAAAGTATTAACAATAAAAAGCGAGGAAGATAAAATGGAAAGAAGAAAAAACTTGGGAAAAATTAGCTGATATTTCTACAAAAACAAAGGGCGCAGGCCACATATATAGTTACAGTTTTCATGTGATCTCAGTAAGTTATCTTATTGATAAGGTTAATCTACGTCCTGATTCTTTTCCGCATTATTTTCAGAAATCTCATATATCCTAAAGCAAGTCGATGATGTACAGATGTACTGTTTTCTCCTGTTTCAGAGCTTGTGTGATAAGTTCGGTACTGAAGATCCTGTCTCCATTGCCGACTTCAGTTCCGAAGACGGCTTCGGAAACGAAGACACGTCGACGATTAACTGAAATTATTTTCCTTCATTTGTATCCTGATCGATTGAGCCGTTCTTCCCCCCCCCCCCCTCCCTCCACCCCCCACCCCCCACGCCCTAGAGTACACCGAGCGAGGTGGCGCAGTGGTTAGCACACTGAACTCTGATTCGGGAGGACGACGGTTCACTCCCGCGTCCGGCCATCGTGACTTAGGTTTTCCGTGATTTCCCTAAATCGCTCCAGGCAAATGTCAGGATGGTTCCTTTGAACGGGCACGGCCGACTTCCTACCCAGTCCTTCCCTAATCCGATGAGACCGATGACGTCGCTGTTTGCTCTCTTCCCCCAAACAACCCAACCCCAACCCTTTCCCCTGTGGCACTTCACAATCATCTACCGTGGGCTCACATTGGCTGGTCAACTTGCTCTCTGTTGGCTGTATGTGTGAAGACTGAAGTCGTTTCGTTCATGAGCCTAAATTTCTTCACATCTGCTACCGCCTTGCGCTCAGGAGTGCCCTGAGACTGTTCTCTTCTTCCCTCCTGAACTCAGAAGTTAGACATTCCTGTAGAACTTGGTAGGTGTTGTACAATCACAACTGAGTTCCTTTTTTTCCCTGCGCTCTATTTAAATAATCTTGGTATGGATCATGACATGTGCAGAAGACTGGCATCGACTCAGTTGATATTATGCCAAATTTACGTGAGCAACATAGAACTACACGCTGCACCTACACGACAGACAGTTTCTCTGTCACCTTCCTCAGTCTACACGCCCATACTCTCGCTAATAACACACTATGACAGATAATATTGCCTCATTATAGAAATGAAAAAAATCTTAGGAGTAGTCACCTTTAGAGTACGTTACATTTATGTGGGCACATAAGTCTGATTTATCATCCAGAGTCACCTCGACATACTTGCAGCTGGAGATTTTGTCTATGAGTAGATAATTAATTCTCATTGCAGACTATCAGCTGCAACTTACTCTCTATTTTTAACATCACTCAGTTAAATCTACCGAGTAAGGACGGACGTTTAACTCACTGGGTTCATTTTCAGGAGCAACGGGTCTAATGCTCGTGGCGAAAAGTATTTAAACCGACAAACTCTGAGAGGTTTTAGGGGACATCAAAACAAATACTTTTTCCTAATATCATTTTTTCCTATGAGGAGTATTTAAACCGGTGGAGGCAGTATTACGCTCTTCAGTTGTTAGAGGCCGTATTACAATCTTCAGTTGTTAGAGGACGTATTACGCTCTTCAGTTGTAGGCAACTGCTGTCCACCAGTGTAATAGTGCATTGTCTCTGTTTACTAATGGAGCGATACACCTGGAGTAAGTACACTGACATGCTTGGTGCGTACTGCGTAGCGCACCACAACGGACGAGCTGCACAGCGGGTTTATCAACAACAATATCCTGATCGCCGTATCCCGCATCATGGTAGATATCGAAATAGACGACAGAGGGATAGAGAAACAATTAAAATCGCTCAAAAGAAGAACGGCCTCTGGACCTGATGGGATACCAGTTCAATTTTACACAGAGTACGCGAAGGAACTTGCCCCCCTTCTTGCAGCGGTGTACCGTAGGTCTCTAGAAGAGCGTAGCGTTCCAAAGGATTGGAAAAGGGCACAGGTCATCCCCGTTTTCAAGAAGGGACGTCGAGCAGATGTGCAGAACTATAGACCTATATCTCTAACGTCGATCAGTTGTAGAATTTTGGAACACGTATTGTGTTCGAGTATAATGACTTTTCCGGAGACTAGAAATCTACTCTGTAGGAATCAGGATGGGTTTCGAAAAAGACGGTCATATGAAACCCAGCTCGCGCTATTCGTCCACGAGACTCAGAGGGCCATAGACACGGGTTCACAGGTAGATGCCGTGTTTCTTGACTTTCGCAAGGCGTTCGATACAGTCCCCCACAGTCGTTTAATGAACAAAGTAAGAGCATATGGACTATCAGACCAATTGTGTGATTGGATTGGGCAGTTCCTAGATAACAGGACGCAGCATGTCATTCTCAATGGAGAGAAGTCTTCCGAAGTAAGAGTGATTTCAGGTGTGCCGCAGGAGAGTGTCATAGGACCGTTGCTATTCACAATATACATAAATGACCTTGTGGATGACATAGGAAGTTCACTGAGGCTTTTTGCAGATGATGCTGTGGTGTATCGAGAGGTTGTAACAATGGAAAATTGTACTGAAATGCAGGAGGATCTGCAGCGAATTGACGCATGGTGCAGGGAATGGCAATTGAATCTCAATGTAGACAAGTGTAATGTGCTGGGAATACACAGAAAGACAGATCCTTTATCATTTAGCTACAAAATAGCAAGTCAGCAACTGGAAGCAGTTAATACCATAAATTATCTGGGAGTACGCATTAGGAGTGATTTAAAATGGAATGATCATATAATGTTGATCGTCGGTAAAGCAGATGCCAGACTGAGATTCATTGGAAGAATCCTATGGAAATGCAATCCGAAAACAAAGGAAGTAGGTTACAGTACGCTTGTTCGCTCACTGCTTGAATACTGCTCAGCAGTGTGGGATCCGTACCAGATAGGGTTGATAGAAGATTTAGAGAAGATCCAAGGGAGAACAGCGCGCTTCGTTACAGGATCATTTATTAATCGCGAAAGCGTTACGGAGATGATAGATGAACTCCAGTGGAAGACTCTGCAGGAGAGACGCTCAGTAGCTCGGTACGAGCTTTTGTCAAAGTTTCGAGAACATACCTTCACCGAAGAGTCAAGCAGTATATTGCTCCCTCCTACGTATATCTCGCGAAGAGACCATGAGGATAAAATCAGAAAGATTAGAGCCCACACAGATGCATACCGACAATCCTTCTTTCCACGAACAATACGAGACTGGAATAGAAGGGAGAACCGATAGAGGTACTCAAGGTACCCTCCGCCACACACCGTCAGGTGGCTTGCGGAATATGGATGTAGATGTAGATGTGGATACGACCTTTGCTGCTGTGTACCAACGTCTACGTGAGACCGGGTCATTTAGCAGATTACCTGGACATGGACGCCGTCGCACGGTAAGAACGCTGCAGTTTGAGGAAGCTGTCTTGCAGCATGTGGAGCGGGATCCTTCAATCAGCATTCGTGCAATTGCACGTAACATGGGGACGAATCAGACGAATGTAAGAAGAGTCCTACAAGAGCAATTGTTACGTCCATTTCACTTACAGCGTGTCCACAACCTGGAACCAGTTGATTATCCACCCAGAGCACAGTTTTTGCAGCTGTACCTGGGACACTGTGAAATGCATCCTACATTTCCATCCTCTGAGCTGTTTACCGATGAAGTAACGTCCGGGCGTGATGGAGTCTTCAACATGCACAATTCGCATGTTTGGAGTGAGGATAACCCATATGCCACAGTTACTACCGCTCATCAAGTGCGGTTCTTCATTAATGTGTGGATCGGTGTTGTTGGGGACTGTTTAACTGGGCCGTATCTGCTACCTAGGCCATTAAATGGCAGGCACTATTACAATTTTCTCGCCAGAATCGCTGCAAACGTCCCGCTCCCTACAAGACAACGCATGTGGTTCCAACGCGACGGGGCGCCGGCTCATTTCAGTAGTCGTGTGCGTCGATTCCTGGACCGACGGTTCACAGAAACGTGGATTGGCAGAAGTGGTCCTGTACCATGGCCTACTCGATCCCCAGATATGTCCCCTCTGGACATTTTTGTTGGTTTAATTAATTTGTCGCCAGAGAAATCTTCCTCTACCGGTTTAAATACTCCTCATAGGAAAAAATGAGATTAGGGAAAAATATTTGTTTTGATGTCCCCTACAACGTCCCAGAGTTTGTCGGTTTAAATACTTTTCACCCTGTATATTTGGATTCTAAGTAGATTTCGTGAATGCTGGGATGATCAATTTGGAAACGCCACAGGCGATTTCTTGTCTAATTCCCATCCAGACCAAACTTACATTCCGTCTCTAACGAAATGTTTGTGAAAAATACTTACAAGTCCTCTTTTATTGCATTAAACTATCTACAACTGCTCCAGACGCCAATCCGGCGTAGTTACACATTCATTCTTGTAATTTGGATATCCTGTAACAGAAGCACTGTGCTGGAAACGAAGCGAGCATTCCCTTTCCTCTCCAACACTACTACTAGTGAGATGGAGACCTCGATTTCTTTCCTTAAACAAAAGTCCTCCGCATCAGGCTACATGCCTTATCTATTTGTTCGAAGGCACGTGTTAAGTTCGGTGATACCTATCCTAGTCTCGCTAAATTTAGCTTACAGTGCTTCCCTGACAGCCACGTTCCAGAATTACACAGTTAATACGGGTGAGGTCATGACCGCCTGTGACCCCTCTGAAATCAGTGCCGAAATGCCAAAGGCGTCACCCTATAATCATGTACCGTCCACTCCAAACAAGCTACCTACGTTGACTACTTCCACTTTTGTGGGATGTTAACGCATAATGGTTGGGTATACATACGCCAAAGAGCAGAAACAGCCAGATGCTGATTTATAATTTATTTCCTCCTCACAAACGGAAGAAATTATGCTTATTTTTAATATTTTATCTCTTTGAATTCTACGATGAATTACCATATATTTTTATATATTTGCGTTAAATATTCTTGCATGCGGTAGCACTTAACTAACATTATGAAACGCATACTGACACTAACCTGATCTTCTTCACTATCTCTTCTTTCTTTTACAGACAACTGGCGCTGTATGGAAGCTTCTTGAGCTGAAGCAAGGTAAGTAGTCTTTAAAGATTATCGTATGCAACACAATGCCTTTGCCGGTATCTTGTGCTATTATGAGTGACATATATGGTGACAAGAAAATGTTGTGCCAAATAACTAAGTTTAATATGAAATAAGAAACACGTTACTGATGCTCAGATAAATATTGTTTATTTGAGCACGAATCTTACGCCATTTCTAGCAGTCAATTGACTGTCGCAATCACAGATAAGATGACGTGCTATTTACACAGATATTACTGGTGCGTAAAATCATGGAAGTAGAAGACACAAAAAAGAATAAAATACAGGATGTTTACAAAAGAAGATATTACTTCGACGGTACACAGAAATCGTTACTGAACAAAGATGAACAACAAAGTTTTATGTGGAAGTCGCTAAAGCTAGGAACATATGGAATACGAAGTTTAATTTGCTACTGTAATATAACCTTTGCATAGCTGAAAATTTGCTCGGGAAGCAGGAATGATTGTGTTTGATAATTTTGTGTCACATGATTATCAACATCAAGTATTTTCTTAGAAGTATATAAAACTTCACAATATACGTCATATGGGTAGTTTTGTGTTGAAAGATGTTCCAAAAAGTTTGAAGCGTCTTTCCTGCTTCCTGCGGTGCGGTTCGGAGCTACTGCTAATTAATTTTCACCACTCACCTAGTTGTCAATGTCTTCCCATACGCACGCCTCCTTGAAGGTACTGAAATGCACTTCTCAGTCGGAAAAGACTACAAAAATAACAGTTGTCCACCTCGTAACCACAAATCGCAATAAAATTGTTTTGTCGGTGGAAGGTTAATAACAGTTAAATGAAAGTATTTACGTCCACAAAATTTCACTCTATTACGGTAATCTTGCATACATTAGTTACCACCAAGCCTCACTCTAAGACGTGCACATCATTCATAACCGTAGCCCGTTTTACGATAATTATTATTTTTCCTTCATAGAAAGCTTACAAACGGATTCTTTCTTTTAGAAAAGCTCGCTGAAATGTTGCTATAATCAGTCTCACGTAAAACAATGTTTACGTTCGCGAGTAAGCAACGCGCCACGCGGAATTCAGTTACTTAAAACGTCATCGAAAGTTCTAAATTTCACACCGTGCTTTAAATCTATCTCCTACACTTCACGGTACTTCTCAAACATTTTCGTACTGAAACATCACAATATTAACAATTTTCAGCGGAGCACCTATCAGTAGGTGTGATCACTATGAGATCCAAGCCCTGACTCTACACATACCTCTACACAAAAGAAGTTTCTCGTTCTCAAAATACGCGCAAATAAACTACTTTCTGATTGGCAGAGAAACATCACAGCCAATTGGAAAGCAGCATCAAAGCCGCTCAATGCCGCGCATTTCTACAGAAGCAATCAAAATATGTCACTCAATCAGAACAGTTAATTAACATAAATAAATTTTGAAAACCCACAAATATAAAAGTAGCTCCCTCTTAACAATACTACTTTACCGAAATCATTATCTCGTTTCCCCAGTATCCTAAACTGACGAAATAGTTTATCGGAAATTCCGTGGTACGAAAGACTAACACACACATCATACTCAAACATTCCTCATGAGACCAGCTATTTCAGTGCATACTATAAAAACTTTACATAAAACATTTTTTCACATTCTCACCTTCATTCACTCTCATAACTAAGCACAATTATATATTGTTCAGGAACGCTGACCAAGCATTTAGATATAAATGATTAATCGATTAACCGCAATTTTTTAAATTTTGACATAATTTGATTCATTTTTGGTTTCCGAAGTACATTGTTTTCAGTTTCATAACAATGAAGCACTAGAACACTTTCTATCAAATGACAGGAAAGTGTCCACCCCTGTAGCTGAGTGGTCAGCGCGACAGAATGTCATGCCAAGGGTCCCGTGTTCGATTCCCGGCTGGAGCGGAGATTATCTCCGCTCAGGGACTGGGTGTGTTGTGTCCCTAACATCGTCATCTCATCCCCATCGACAAGCAAAGTCACCGAAGTGGCGTCAACTCAAAAGACTTCCACCAGGCTAACGGTCTAACCGACGGGAGGCCCTAGCCACACAACACGACGATGACGATTGCAAATCTACATCTACATCTACGTGATTAGTCTGCTATTCACAATAAAGTGCCTGGCAGAGGGTTCAATGAACCACCTTCATGCTGTCTCTCTACCGTTCCACTCTCGAACGGCCCGCGGGAAAAACGAGAACTTCAATTTTTCCGTGCGAGCTCTGATTTCTCTTATTTTATCGTGATGATCATTTCTCCCTATGTAGGTGGGTGCCAACAGAATGTTTTCGACATCGAAGGAGAAAACTGGTGATTGAAATTTCATGAGAAGATCCCGTCGCAACGAAAAACCCCTTCGTTTTAATGATTGCCACTCCAATTCACGTATCTTCTCTGTGACACTATCTCCCCGATTTCGCGATAATGCAAAACGAGCTGCCCTTCTTTGCACTTCTTCGATGTCATCGGTCAGTCCCACCTGATGCGGATCCCACACCACACAGCAGTACTCCAGAATAGAGCAGACAAGCGTAGTGTAAGCAGTCTCTTTGGTAGACCTGTTGCATCTTCTAAGTGTTCTGCCAGTGAATCGCAGTCTGTGGTTTGCTCTACCCACAATATTATCTATGTGATCGTTCCAGTTTAGTTTATTTGTAATTGTAATCCCTAAGTATTTAGTTGAATTTACAGCCTTCAGATTTGTGTGACTTATAGCGTAATCGCAATTTAGCTGATTTCTTTTAGTACTCATGTGAATAATTTCACACTTTTCTCTATTCAGGGTCAATTGCCACTTTTCGCACCATACAGATATCTTATCTAAATCATTTTGCAAGTCGTTTTGATCATCTGATGACTTTACAAGACGGTAAATGACAGCATCATCTGCAAACAATCTAAGACGGCTACTCAGATTATCTCCTATGTCGTTAATATAGATAATAAACAATTAGAAAAAGAAACAATCTGCAGCTCCGTGTCCGTCAGCTAGTGAGCTCTACCAGCTCGCATAGAAACTACTTTCACTTTGGCACCTGACGCCACCTGTCCTGTGCATGACTCATACAGCACGTCTGTTCACTGCTGTAAAGATCTGAATAGGCACGACGTAAGGCGCTACGCATCATAGTCTCCGGCTTCTCTTATGTTTAGATAATCTAATTGCCACAGCTCTGTCTGATTTACCAACGTTTACTTCTCCCCAGTGCTTTCATGGGATTGTGTCCACTACACACCAAAAGCGCGTTTGCAGCAGGCATTACATGCCCGAGCAGATCTGAGGACGCTGAGTTTGAATTCTAAATCCCATTTGGCGATAAAGTTGGCTATAGTTCCAGTTTTTGCCAGTTGAGGGGCTTGATGACGCTGCAGCGTATCACAAAGAAGGGTCACATTTGTGCCAAGAGAGTTAAGCACACAGATGAAGGTGTTACTGTTATACTGACCAGCAGTTGTCCCACTCTCCGTGCGAAATGTATAGACGAGGTTTGGACTTGTATTTATCTATTCTGAGACAACTGAAAGCCGTTTTGAACGTCAATGGGTTTTTCTACATGATATTAGAGGTAGTAATGTGTTTCGTTTTTGGTGTATCCCTATTTCTGTCCACCCAATGTATATGTTGCTTGTTTACGAATGAATATACGGGTGACATGAACTTACAGAGATTGTGGTATTGGTTGATTGCGTCTTTCCTATAACTTTTGTATGTATATGTATTGTTGTGTCCAGGCAATTAACACATTTCTCTCGTTCATGTTCCGCTGAGAGTATCATGTGAATTTTGGGATTTTATCTCATGTTTCCCCGGTTACTTGAATGTGACGAGACATGCCACCGGCAGGTTTTAGGCAATGGGTAAACAATGGCTGAAGTGTCGGAGATACCCCACCAGCAATGGGCGCACGAATACGCTGGTTTTGTTACCTCTTAAGCCAAAGTACTTCAAAAGTGTCTTTCCAAGCGGTGGGAGCCATGTGAGTTTCTGGGGGATTTCAACAAGAGCTGGCAGGTTGTCCTAAAACCGGAAGCAGAGGACAGAGCCACCGCTATGTTTCCGTAAACAACGTGGGAAGCGAGTTGCATTTACACGTCCAGACATCGTTCCACTAATCATAAGGCGAGAGGCAGCAAGCTGCCAAATTTTAAACGATGCAGCAAGTGTTGGAGAAGAAATTTCTGCAAGCGTTGCGTGGATGCAGGAAGAGAGAGGGACATTTACAGTTCTCAGTGTGGCAAACCTTGCAGTTTGCTCCACTCCTACGGCAGTTTTGAGAAGGGTGACCGGACAGGGAGTCAGCAGTCGGCAGTCGATTTTGGGGCGAGCACACGTAGGCGGTTCACGTCTCGTTGTTCTCCTTGAGCTGTTCTGGAGTTAAGTGTCGCTTTTAGCACTTGTGTCGTCTTTGCTCTGCATAGCTCACGATTTCGCAACTTGTGATTGCTTTTTATCGTTAGTTTACTGTCATACCTGCATCAAAAGTCGGCGCTTCCCCATATATGTCACTTTTGTGAGATTCCGAGGCTTTGGAAAGAGATTTGCATCCCAATTTGCAGTCCTCCAGGGAGAATTTGGGTGTCTTCTGCACAAACAGAGCATTAATAAATCTGGATATTACCATACTGGTGAGTCAGAAATGTGTTAACATTGTATACATATTACTTTTCACATTTTATTATGAAATCAATTATAAATTAATCCAACTTCAACTTAAACAAGTTTGCTTGAGTGCAATTAAATTAATGTTTTTAAGATTACTTTTTCTCACTCAATCATTTTCTCCCACAAGGTAGTGATGTGGCGACCCTTTCCATTAAAAATAAATATCATTGGAGGATTCTAGTTCACGGAATTACAGTCTCATTGTTATGGTGTTCCCATTGTAATACAAGTGCCATTCCGAGGAACGTGCTCTATTCTTTAAAACTGGAAAGTTTTCTGGGTCCTGTATAATTGTATGAATTGAATTACATTTTATTTTTGTTGATAATGAAAATTCAGCTGCATTACCACTTAGCATCGTGAATGATTAACAATTTAACAGTTGTACGATTGTGTTGAATTGTATCTGACCGTAGAATCACTTGTTTTGTCATTTGTGTGTTGAGTTCGCGTGTGTGTGAGGCAGCCTGCACAAACAACTGCTAAACTCCAGTCGACTCGCTCGTAATACAAAAAGCACGACGAAGAGGCTTAAGCATTACAATGTTATTTTCTCGTCCTGACTACTGAAACAACATGGACTGTTCTGTACGCCTTTGACATCCCCCTGGAGTTGTAGTTACGCGTGATCTACGAATTCCAACAGTACATAAGACAAATCGCCCCCTCCGTCACTTGTTTTCAGTTATTGACACTCATGCTCATAAATTAAGGATAACTGCAGAATGTGGTGCCACACAACGTGGCACTACACAAAACTGGCGCTAATAGAATAGGCACATGGGGAACACACACGACACAGATCTGTAAGTCCACGCTATTGGTGATGAGTTGAGAAAACCGTCCCGAAACATACGTGCTACAAAACCCCGCTGTTTCCTGCGCGTGTACCCCGACATCAATATAAGATCACTATGCACACGTACATAGGCTGCACAACGGGTTGGCATACGCTGGATCAGGTGGTCGAGCAGCTGCTGGGGTATAGCCTCCGATTCTTGCACCAGTGCCTGTCGGAGCTCCTGAAGTGTCTACGGGTTTGAAGACGTGCAGCGATACGTCGACCAAGAGCATCCTAAAACATGCTCGATGGGGTTTAGGTCTGGAGAACAGGTAGGCCTCTCCATTCGCCTCATAGCTTCTGTTTCAAGGTACTCCTACACGATGGCAGCTCGGTGGGGCCGTGCGTTATCATCCATCAGGAGGAAGGTGGGACCCACTGCACCCCTGAAAAGGCGGACATACTGGTGCAAAATGACGTCCCGATACACCTGACCAGTTACAGTTCCTCTGTCAAAGACATGCAGGGGTGTACGTGCACAAATCATAATCCTATCCCACACCATCAGACCACGATCTCCGTAGAGGTCCCTTTCAAGGGCATTAAGGGTTTGGCATCTGGTTCCTGGTTCACGCCAGATGAAAACCTGGCGAGAATCACTGTTCAGACTATACCTGGTTTCGCCCGTGAACATAACCTGGGACCACTGTTCCAATGATCATGTACTGTGTTCTTGACACCAGGCTCTACGGGCTCTCCTGTGGCCAGGAGTCAGTGGAATGCACCTTGCATGTCTCCGGGCGAATAAACCATGTCTGTTCAGTCGTCTGTTGACTGTGTGTCTGGAGACAACTGTTCCAGTAGCTGCGGTAAGGTCCCGAGCAAGTGTACCTGCAGTACTCCGTGGCCGTCTGCGCGCACTGATAGTGAGATATCGGTCTTCTTGTGGTGTTTTACACTGTGGACGTCCCGTGTTGTAGCGCCTGGACACGTTTCCTGCCTACTGGAATCGTTTCCATAATCTTGAGATCACACTTTGTGGCACATGGAGGGGCCATGCTGCGACCTGGGGTGTGTGACCAGCCTCCGGTCGCCCTAGGATGCTACCCCTCATAACGTCATCAATATGTGTTCTTTGAGCCATTTTCAACAAACAGTCACCATTAGCATGTCTGAAAACATCTGGACACTTACTCGCTGCACCATACTCTGACATGCACCAACACGCCTCTACGTATGTGGACTGCTGCCAGCGGCACCGTGCGACGACCGCAGGTCGAAAGCACCGCATGGTCATACCCCGAGGTGATTAAAACCGCAAACCGCCCACCAGAGCGTTGTTTCACCTTGTATCAGCATTATCGTTAATTTATGAGCATGAGTGTATGTGACACAGGTGGTGAACGAACGAAATATGGAGAGACCAGCCTGTGCGCTGCCTATTGCGATCACTTGCGAGCACAGATGGAGATCAGCCCGTGGGCGTCTACAGGTCGCACCGCTTTGCGGCATTTGCGTGACATTTCGTCCCGATGTAGCGCGCAGCCGTGTACGCGGATGTGCTGCTCAGCTGTGAAAATTACGCCGGGCGGCCTCGCCAACCTTACCGCTCCACGGAGCCGGCAGCTGGGCTGGCCAGTGTGACTCAACCTGCGGCGCGAGGCTGGCGCGCTTCAACCGAGGCTGCGAGCGCAGGCGTCGGAATAGACGCTGGCTGCTGGAGGCGCTTTTCTGCCTCTGTCAGAGCTCAGTGCAACGTTGCGACAATAGCTAACCTCTCCCCCAACAGTTGGCAAGAACTGTATGCTCATTTTGCTCTCTCGTTTGCGTATCCGCCCTTCTTTATTTCTTAGTTATTTCACTCTTCTTTTTCTCTCCTAGATGTCTCTAGCTTCTTCCCTGCACTTCCACATTCTCTCTGGAAGACTAAATTGGGATGCAAATCACTTTCCAAAGACTGGGCTACTCACAGAAGTGATATATGCTGGATACCATCGATTTTCTCTCTCTCTCTCTCTCTCTCTCTCTCTCTCTCTCTCTCTCTCTCTCTCTCCCTCTCTCTTTCTGTCTACCTCTCTCTCTTTCTCTATCTCTCTCCCTTCGATAAACTACACTACTGGCCATTAAAACTGCTACACCACGAAGCTGACGTGCTACAGACGCGAAATTTAACCGACAGGAAGAAGATGCTGTGATATGCAAATGATTAGCTTTTCAGAGCATTCACACAAGCTTGGCGCCGGTGGCGACACCTACAACGTGCTGACATGAGGAAAGTTTCCAACCGATTTCTCATACACAAACAGCAGCTGACCGGCGTTGCCTGGTGAAACGTTGTTGTGATGCCTCGTGTAAGGAGGAGAAATGCGTACCATCACGTTTCCGACTTTGATAAAGGTCGGATTGTAGCCTATCGCGACTGCGGTTTATCGTATCGCGACAGTGCTGCTCGCGTTGGTCGAGATCCAATGACTGTTAACGGAATCGGTGGGTTCATGAGGGTAATACGGAACGCCGTGGTGGATCCCAACGGCCTTGTATCACTAGCAGTCGAGATGACAGGCATCTTATCCGCATGGCTGTAACGTATCGCGCAGCCACGTCTCGATCCCTGAGTCAACAGATGGGAACGTTTCCAAGACAGCAACTATCTACACAAACAGTTCGACGACGTTTGCAGCAGCATGGACTATCAGCTCGGAGATCATGCCTGCGACTACTCTTGACGCTGCATCACAGACAGGAGCGCCTGCGATGGTATACTCAACGGCGAACCTGGGTGCACGAATAGCAAAATGTCATTTTTTGGGATGAATCCAGGTTCTGTTTACAGCATCATGATGGTCGCATCCGTGTTTGGCGAAATCGCGGTGAACGGACATTGGAAGCGTGTATTCGTCATCGCCATACTGGCGTATCACCCGGCGTGGTGGTATGGGGTGCCATTGGTTACCTCTCAGTCACCTCTTGTTCGCATTGACGGCACTTTGAACAGTGGACGTTACATTTCAGATTCGTTACGACCCGTGGCTCTACCCTTCATTCGATCCCTGCGAAACCCTACATTTCAGAAGGATAATGCACGATCGCATGTTGCAGATCCTGTACGGGCTTTTCTGGATACAGCAAATGTTCGACTGCCTCCCTGGCCAGCGCATTCTCCAGATCTCTCACCAACTGAAAACGTCTGGTCAATGGTGGCCGAGCAACTGGCTCGTCACAATACGCCAGTCACTACTCTTGATGAACTGTGGTATCGTGTTGAAACTGCTTGGGCGGCTGTACCTGTACACGCCATCCAAGCTCTGTTTGACTCAATGTCCAGGCGTATCAAGGCCCTCATTACGGCCAGAGGTGGTTGTTCTGGGTACTGATTTCTCAGGATCTATGCACCCAAATTGCGTGAAATGATAATCACATGTCTGTTCTAGTACAATATATTTGTCCAATGAATACCCGTTTATTATATGCATTTCATCTAGGTGTAGCAATTTTAATGGCTCGTGGTGTACATATCTAAAGATACTAAGAGGGCAAATCAGAAAGTCTTTGCATCTATTTTTTGCTAGCCAAAGTAAGGTACATACAGGTATTGACAAATAAACACCTATAGTACGTATCTTACACTATTTTTCCACATAGTTCCCACACCAATTCATACATTTGCCCCATCGCAGCACTAATTTGAGATGTCCTGCGGTACAATTCGTCCGGCTGAATATGAAACCCCTGTCGGACTGCTGTCCTGGCTTCACCGTTACTTATCAATCGCTGTCCTAAATGGTTCAAATGGCTCTGAGCACTGTGGGAGGTCATCAGTCCCCTAGAAATTAGAACTACTTAAACCTAACTAACCTAAGGACATCACACACATCCATGCCCGAGGCAGGATTGGAACCTGCGACCGTAGCGGTCGCGCGATTCCAGACTGTCGCCTAGAACCGCTCGGCCACTCCGGCCGGCTTTACAGTTTTCACAGCGACACAGTTTTCCTCATATGTGGGTTGCATTTCCCTGTTGATCTTGATGTGCGTTCGTTCTTTGCTCCATAGAACAGGAATCACACCTCATTGCCCTAACGCAGTGAACGTGTGAAGCACAAGCGCCATCTTTAACACCTCACAGCAGCCCCGTGCGGTGGTGCTACCGGTAAATAAGCCCGGCACGAACCAAGAAAGGTCGAATGCTGCGAATGTGTATGTTAACCGCATTAACAGCTGTAATTTGGCTGAAAATGGATAAGGGCAAAGACTTTTTGATTTGCCCTCGTAGTACAGACCTAAAGTATTCGTCTTATTCGACTCAGTTACATCAGTCTGATGATGGTAATGCTGTCGATACTTAAGACTGAATAAAGTAAAGCCACCCTACAACTCCCAATGATCATATCTTCCTTTTTTCATATACTTGGAAGCTGACTGCCACCTACACAAAATATCATCATCCTATAACAAACATGTAACTGTAATGACAAACAGTTGCTAAAGACGAAAGTTTACTGATCTCTCTCCACAGTATGTCCCATAATTAACTATCGTTCTCTCTCTTCTTCTCCCGGGCATGAATGTTTGTGCTGTCCTTAGGTTTAAGTAGTTCTAAGTTCTAGGGGACTGATGACCACAGATGTTAAGTCCCATAGTGCTCAGAGCCATAGAGCCATTTGAACCATTTTTTTCTTCTTCTCCGCTTATGTTTTCAGTGCCTTCATTTTGTCTTCAGATTACCTTCTACTTCTCTCTTATCACTGTCTCTCTGCTATTCTCTATTTTCAAGTCTTTGAGATTCTGTCTGTCAATTTTTTTCACTGTCGCTTTCTCTCTCTCTCTCTCTCTCTCTCTCTCTCTCTCCCTCTCTCTCTCTCAACTCTCTCCCTCATACACACACGCGCACACACACTTACACACAAACACACACACACACACACACACACACACACACACACACACACACACACTAGTTTTGTATGTGTCTTCTTCACAACCTCTACATTTCGTTAAGGTGAACACTATAGCTAGACTTCCGAAAATATTTGAGAGACGGAAACATACCTTCTTCCTCATGATGTGGCTTGTGCAGCTATCGTCTGCATAGTATCTCTGTAAAGCGATACCATTCTGCCAAAGCTTAAAGCATATGCAAGTATCCTTCATATAAACATGCAACATTGCTCCTAGAAACATCCTACAGAAGAAAGAAACGGCAAAACTGTTTGAGGGCGAGAGTAAAACTTGACTTGTTGATCATGTATCGGTGACACCCTCATACGTGCAGCGATGAATATTTTGTTTGTTTTTTTGTCTGAAACACAACTTATTCTCTGTTTTACGCTTTGTGAAAAATATTTATTTCATGGATCCGGAGTGCAAATATACTTTACGTAAGATGACTGTAAATAACATAATGTGTCATATATAATGTAAATATACTTTGATTCATAAAGAATGAACTGGCTAGTGCGCTAAAAGATAAACGCCAAGAAAAATTCATAAATTATTGCCGTACTTTTGGGTAGAATATTCGAAAGCCTTTTCTGGGTTGTGATGGAAGAGAGCTGTGTTCAGTACGCACCATAAATCAATATTTTTTTTTTTTTTAGTATCTCATAGGACAACCAAAAACAGTTTTAACTTTGCCGTTTGACAGCAACTGAACATAATGCTCTAATGTCGTATTCGTGAATGAAATCACTACTTCCTCTTTCAAATGACAAACAGTAGGTGTTTCAATGCAAGGATTGCCTTTCAGTTTTTATGTAGGACGTTCGCAGTTGGCTCTGGAGGAGAGATCGCAAATGCACGCCTGGTTGGAGCAGGAGGTTTTCATCAACAGTACTCGGCGGCCAAGAGCAGATAGTGTACCCATGTCTTAGGATGAACTTCAAAGTTTAGAAAGTGTATCTGTTGCAGTGAGACTGGGCCAGTTCGCAGTTAACCGTCTGGCAGATAGAAACGTTAACGATGTAGACGTTTCAGAGCTTTTAGAGGGTTTACACGACGTTTAATACACTCGCAAACTGCAGTTTATTGAATACAAAGTATTATTTGTATAAAGCACAAATGAAAATAGAACTTGATGTCTAGTAACTGTCGATAAGTGTTGAATCATAGCCACTGATGTGTGAAGACACAGTCACGTATCTGGTTGGTACACATGAGCAGCACAAGTTGTAATAGCCATGGAGTGTTCACGAGTAGAGATAATTCACTTGTGTGCACGCAGTGAGTGAATATCACGACATAAAAAAGCCAATCTTCGCTTTTGTCTTTTAGAGGGATGTGTCACGTGATCAATCGGTGTCATTATGATGACATGAATCGTTCAGCAGGACCTCCTTTGCTGAGCAGTTCCCATGGGTGTGGGAGTACATGTTGTTGTCGACCTCCAGAGAAAAGACAGTACGTACGTTTACTGAGTTTCGCCGTCTCCCTTCCTTCTCTATGTACAATCGTCCATTGTAGTGTCAACACACAACCACACCCCATGAACACTCAGCACAGCCATTTCAGTCCTACAGACATTTTCGTGCAAGCAGAAAGAAGAAAACGACAAACTGTTTACATCAGGGCCTTGCGCAATGTTTCCAACATTGCTCTTGCTTAGTCGTTTGTCACTGCAAGTATAGCACGCAGCTGGTAAGGGTCGTCCTTGTGTTACCTCTGCACTTGGATTTCTGAAGATGGAAATAATTCCCAAACGTGCCATGCGTACTTTGTGATCGATTATGTCAATATTGACCTGCTATATGAACTTTTATGCGACATAGTAAACTTAACTACAAATTTACGTACATTTATTAGAATGGTCACTAGTGTCTTACGTGACTTTGTGTCACACCTTTATGTAATCTTGCGTATGTTGACCTGCATAATTTTAATAATTATTGATAAATGTATGAATTTCGAGTCTCACAATGACGATTTTCATTGTCCTGTACTTTATCTTTTCGGGAGCGTATCAAAACCAACAAGCAAAATCCCACAATGTCCAATGGTACTACTAGTACTGATAATTAGTGTCTCGTTGCACACGAGATATGAGGCGTACTACGGCGTGAATTGAACCCGGAAGGAACCTGCCAATTTTGGAACACAGCTTTCGATGAATATCCTTTATATTACTAACATCCTACTGGCTGCTGGCCATAAACTCAACACAAGGAAGATGGGAAGAAGCAAACAACAGACTGGTATATGTGTCCTAAATTCTTAGATAAACAAACGATTCCATAAGCGGGTGACTGCCATTTCAGTGTAAACAAAGTAGGTGAGAATAACGCCATCTACAAATTGTATATAAGGAAAAATTACGTAGCCTGTTTCTCATACAGAAATAGCATCTGATTGTTGGTTGCTTGTGAGAAGACCGTGTCATACTACGTGTAGGAAAGAGAAACGTCTTGCACGACATGCCGGAATCCGATCGCGGCAGGATCGTAGACAATCGATTCTGCCGTTTACTGTTGTACAATATACCGGGGGTTTATAATTAAAGCGCAGTTACGAATGGGACTCCAGTGCGGGCTGTAATAATCGTATGGTAACTAAACATGGTAAATACGCTAATGAGTTAATGCGGAACAGATTTACGCTGCTAGACATTAGTTCCAATTATGTCCATTAGGTGCCAATCAAACGCTGTAGTATATATCGTCGACGTCTCCGGTGCAAGGGCGTCCATACACTGAGGCAAGGTGGGGGCCACGGCCCTCCCCCTACCTCTAGGGGTAGGGCAAAAATATAGTACCATCCCGTGTTTTTCTTTCAAGAATAAGATTTAAAAGTTGGTATTATGCAGGTTTTTAACAGGTTCAGAAATGGAACTTCTTTATAGCTACTAACAAGTCACCATTCGTCTTCTAAAATATTGAAAATACCATACTCACCAGATTGGCTCACAACGCGCCCCCGGCTTACATACTACAGTACGCGCGCTCTTACTCCGGTGCTCCTATGAAACAAATTGTGTTTGTTGTTGTTGTTGTTGTGGTCTTCAGGCCTGAGACTGGTTTGATGCAGCTCTCCGTGCTACTCTATCGTGTGCTAGCTTCTTCATCTCCCAGTACCTACTGCAACCTACATCCTTCTGAATCTGCTTAGTGCACTCATCTCTTGGTCTCTCTCTACGATTTTTACCCTCCACGCTGCATCCAATACCAAATTGGTGATCCCTCGATGTCTCAGAACATGTCCTACCAACCGATCCATTCTTCTAGTCAAGTTGTGCCACAAGCTCCTCTTCTCCCCAATTCTATTCAATACCTCCTCATTAGCTATGTGATCTACCCATCTAATTTTCAGCATTCTTCTGTAGCACCAAATTTCGAAAGCTTCTATTCTCTTCTTGTCTAAACTATTTATCGTCCACGTTTCACTTCCATACATGGCTACACTCCATACAAATACTTTCAGAAACGACTTCATGACATTTAATTCTATACTCGATGTTAACAAATTTTTCTTCTTCAGAAACGCTTTCCTTTCCATTGCCAGTCTACTCTTTATATACTTTCTACTTCGACCGTCATCAGTTATTTTGCTCCCCAAAGAGCAAAACTCCTTTACTACGTTAAGTGTCTCATTTCCTAATCTAATTCCCTCAGCGTCACCCGACTTAATTCGACTACATTCCATTATCCTCGTTTTGCTTTTGTTGATGTTCATCTCATACCCTCCTTTCAAGACACTGTCCATTCCGTTAAACTGCTCTTCCAAGCCCTTTGCTGTCTCTGACAGAATCACAATGTCATCGGCGAACCTCAAAGTTTTTATTTCTTCTCCATGGACTTTAATACCTACTCCGAACTTTTCTTTTGTTTCCTTTATTGCTTGCTCAATTTACAGATTGAATAAGACCGGGGAGAAGATACAACCCTGTCTCACTCCCTTCCCACCCACTGCTTCCCTTTCATACCCCTCGACTCTTATAACTGACATCTGGTTTCTGTACAAATTGTATATAGCCTTTCGCTCCCGCCATTTTACCCCTGCCACCTTCAGAATCTGAAAGAGAGAATTTCAATCGACATTGTCAAAAGCTTATCCTAAGTCTACAAATGCTAGAAACCTAGGTTTGCCTTTTCTTAATCTTTCTTCTAAGATAAGTCGTAGGATCGGTATTGCCTCACGTGTTCCATCATTTCTTCGGAATCCAAACTGATCTTCCGCGAGGTCGGCTTCTACCAGTTTTTCCACTCGTCTGTAAAGAATTCGCGTTAGTATTGGATTGGAATTATTATATTCTTCTTGAAGTCTCAGGGTATTTCGCCTGTCTCATACATCTTGCTCACCAGATGGTAGAGTTTTGTCAGGACTGGCTCTCCCAAGGCTGTCAGTAATTCTAATGGAATGTTGTCTACTCCGGGGGCCTTGCTTCGACTCAGGTCTTTCAGTGCTCTGTCAAACTCTTCACGCAGTATCATATCCCCCATATCATCTTCATCTACATCTTCTTCCATTTCCATAATATTGTCCTCAAGAACATCGTTCTTGTATATACCCTCTGTATATTCCTTCCACCTTTCTGCTTTCCCTTCTTTGCTTAGAACTGGATTTCCATCAAAGCTCTTGATATTCATGCAAGTGGTTCTCCTGTCTCCAAAGGTTCCTTTAATTTTCCTGTAAGCAGTATCTATCGTACCCCTAGTGAGATAAGCCTCTACATCCTTACATTTGTCCTCTAGCCATCCCTGCTTAGCCATTTTGCACTGCCTGTCGATATCATTTTTGAGTCGTTTGTATACCTTATTGCCTGCTTCATTTAACGCATTTTTTTATTTTCTCCTTTCATAAATTACATTCAATATTTCTTCTGTTACCCAAGGGTTTCTACTAGCCCTCGTCTTTTTACCTACTTGATCCTGTGCTGCTTTCACTATTTCATCCCTCAAAGCTACCCATTCTTCTTCTACTGTATTTCTTTCCCCCATTCCTGTCAACTGTTCCCTTATGCTCTCCCTGAAACTCTGTACATCCTCTGGTTTTTTGAGTTTATCCAGGTTCCATCTCCTTAAATTCCCACCTTTTTGCAGTTTCTTCAGTTTTAATCTAAAGTTCGTAACCAATAGATTGTGCACAGAGTCCACATCTGCCCCTGGAATTGTCTTACAATTTAAAACCTGGTTCCTAAATCTCTGTCTTACCATTATATAATCTATCTGATACCGTTTAGTATCTCCAAGGTTCTTTCATGTATACAACCTTCTTTCATGATTCTTAAACCAAGTGTTAGCTATGATTAAGTTATACTCTGCGCAAAATTCTACCAGGCGGCTACCTCTTTCACTTCTTAGCCCCAATCCATATTCACCTATTATGTTTCCTTCTCTCCCTTTTCCTACTTGCGAATTCCAGTCACCCATGACTATTAAATTTTCGTCTCCCTTCACTACCTGAATAATTTTTTTATCTCATCATACATTTCATCAATTTCTTCGTCATCTGCAGAGCTAGTTGGCATATAAACTTGTACTACTGTAGTAGGCTTGGGCTTCGTGTCCACCTTGGCCACAATAATGCGTTCACTATGCTGTTTGTAGTACCTTACCCGTACTCCTATTTTTTTTATTCATTATTAAACCTACTCATGCATTACCCTTATTTGATTTCGTATTTATAACCCTGTATTCACCTGACCAAAAGTCTTGTTCCTCCTGTCACCGAACTTCACTAATTCCCACTATATGGAACTTTAACCTATCCATTTCCCTTTTTAAATTTTCTAACCTACCTGCCCCATTAAGGGCTCTGACATTCCACGCTCCTATCCGTAGAACGCCAGTTTTCTTTCTCCTGATAACAACGTCCTCTTGAGTAGTCCCCGCCCGGAGATCCGAATGGGGGACTCTTTTACCTTCGGAATATTTTACCCAAGAGGACGCCATCATCATTTAATCATACAGTAAAGGTGCATGCCCTCGGGAAAAATTACGGCTGTAGTTTCCCCTTGCTTTCAGCCATTCGCAGTACCAGAACAGCAAAGCCATTTTGGTTAGTGTTACGAGGCTAGATCAGTCAATCATCCAGACTGTTGCCCCTGCAACTACTGAAAATGCTGCTGCCCCTTTTCCGGAACCACACGTTTGTCTGGCCTCTCAACAGGTACCCCTCCGTTGTGGTTGCACCTACGGTACGGCTATCTGTATCGTTGAGGCACGCAAGCCTCCCCACCAAAGGCAATGTCCATGGTTCATGGGGGGAGGAAATTGTGTTTAGTCGCGGTTAATAGTAATATCTGGATCATGCCTTTCTCACTTGTCTGACCTTTTCTGCCCACCTCCCGTTCCTAATCCCTTACGAAAGGAAACATTTCTCTGCGTCTTTCTTGCATTCAGCACCAGATTTGCAACTGGTGACAAATATTGGGACTAGTTTTCCCGGTGTAAAACGGTTCTGCATTAGCGCATTAGCTTATCTATCAAATTTCGCTGCCCTATGATAATTATAGCGCACACTGGACCTCCTCAGCTGCACCATCCTGTAGTTGTTTCTCTGCTTCCATTTCGCTGCTTCCCTTGACGCTGCAACAGTAGACAGAGGCGCGCAGAATGTGGAGCGCAGGATGCAGGAGTAATATCACGCCTTCGTTTGAGACGAGCCGTGGCCCTGTGCATGGTATCACGATGGACACATCCGTGCTTGGAAGCTCCAGTGAGGACGAACGTTAACGGACTGCACATGGCTCAGTGAACTGACGGCAAAAATCGCAACACCAGAAGCTAATTAATGTAGAGTAATAAAATTTCGGGAATACATTTGTCTAGGTAACAATTGATTAACATTGCAACATCATAGGTTAATGTAAGGGCGGAATAAGCCACTGCAAATGTGAAACGCTGGTACATTAATAATCGTTGTAACCGCCAGAATGTTGAAGGCAAGCATGCAAACGTGGATTAATTGTGTTGTAAAGGTGCCGGACTTTAGTTTAAGGGATGGAGTTACATGCCTGTTGCGCTTGGTTGGTCAATACAGGGACGGTTAACGCTGTTTGCGGATGCCGTTGGAATTGCAGTCCGATGTCCCATATGTACCCGCTTGGAGACTGATCTGGTGATCGAGCAGCCCAAGGCAACATGTCGACACTCTGTACAGCATGTTAGGATACAGCAGTGGTATGCTGGCGAGCGTTTTCCTGTTTGAAAACACCGCTCGGAATGCTTTTCATGAATGGCAGCACAACAGGTCGCATCATCAGACCGACCTACAAACTTGCAGTCAGGGTGCATTTCATAGGAAATTGCACCCCAGGTGCAGGTCCAGTGTGTCTAGCACACAGACAGGTTGGCTGCAGGCCCTCAGCTGGTCTCCATCTAACCAACACACGTCCTTCACTGAAAACGGAACAGATCTCCGCCCTGCCCTCCAATGAGCTCGCGCTTGACGCACTGAAGTCACAAGTGGCTGTGGTTTGGACTTATTGGAATGCTCGGTTACAGGGTGTCTGGCTCGGAGCTGTCCTTAAAGTAACCGATACGTAACAGTTCGTTGTGTCACTGTGCTCCAACTGCCGCCCAGATTGCTGCTTCAAATGCAGTACGATGCGCCACAGCCATACACCGAACACGATGGTATTCCATCTAGGTAGTGTCACATGACCGTGCATCCACTGCCAACAATCATGTACAGTGATGCCATTCTGACAAGTCTTCCTGCATTATTGCAGTAAGAACATCCAGCTTCTCGTAGCCGTATTGCACGACCACGACACTCGGTGAGGTGTTGATAATGAGGTCTTTGTCGCCTGAAAGGCATTCTTGACTAACATCAACTGACCACTTGCAATCTCAGAGGTTACTAACACTCACGACGATTTAAAGCAAACCCGATTTACATCTTAATAATGGCTCTACGAACACCACTCTTATGGGACTGGTCCAAAATTTGAACAAACATGATCTTTCAGATGCACAATCACGCCTACCAACTTTTGTCTATGTCAGGCAACTCCTTCTTGGTGTTACGATTTATTTCCGGCAGTATATTGGGTATATTACGCGATCACTTCTGCTGCACTGAGCGGATAGTTTGGACAGATAACTGTAAGGCCGTGTCCTATCTTTGAAGTCTCCACGACATTGTCTTTCTACAAGATAACGCAAGACCACATGTTGCCTGCGATGTCCTGACCTACCTCGATACAGACGGTGTTCATATATTGGCCGGCCAACACGTGTTGAAATCCTCTCATCCATTGAAGTCATCTGGTCGCTATTTGACGCGGAACTGGCAGGCCTACAATCGCCAGCACGTGCGATTACCTCTGACATATATTTGAACCAGAGTGGAATGACGTAACCGTAGGCGTCATCCTGTGTCATTTCGAACTGATATCCACCAGAGCTATAGCCGTCGTTGCTGCCAGAAGTGGCAAGCTGTATACTAGATTTCGTACCCTACGTACTAGATTTCACCCTTTGCATGCCTCTAAATCAGGTATAGATTTACCCCTGTGTTCTTCCAACTGTACTGCATACTCACGGTCATTTCTTTGCTATACTTTTTGGTGTTGCATTTCTAATGGCCAGCGCACAAAGACGTGAAGCAAAGAAGAGCGGGAGAGAGAGGATCAATGTTTCTGTAGTGCTGTGTGACGACCTTGGGACGCAGACGTTTACTGTCCTGTTGGGTGAGGAAGGGCCAGGCCCACTGGAGCCCATCATTAAGAGACACGATTGCTGGAAAAAGGGCTAGAGAAGGGATGGGGCTTGGGGATGGGGCAGGGGGAAGAGGGGAGCGACCAGGTTCTGTCGAGACCGCATCGTAAAGCGAAGCCAGCGCACTAAATGCTGAGTAATTTAAAAGGGAAGGGGGGCACGCACGGATCACTCTGGAGGAGGCTGCAGCAGGCGGACTGGGAACACCGGCAGGGGCGCAGCTGCCGGGTGGGAGACGACCGCGTCTTCTGCGCGTGCGCTAAGATTACTGGCTTAAGGATGGATGAGGAGGCGTTTAGCGATCGTTAAAGCTTCCTAGGACTAGCGGAAAATCGCTGTTTACAAGGTATAAACTGAGCGTCTACGATACTGCTTCGAAGGTAAACTGCAGTGCTGTCGTGATATGAGATTTAGGGGATGATAAAGAAGGGCAAATGCAAGAATACATGATGGGGATCGGCGATCGGGAAATATTGTGACTGCTCACCTTTCGAACTAAATGCAACATAGGCTGATCACTTAACTCTAAAACTGAAAAAGTATCTACTAAGTTTATCCATGTTAGATGAAATGTTTCAGGTCTGCGACTATATCACAAATTTCTGACATAATTTTTGCTTCATCAGTCACTTTTACTAATATTTATTAGCGAGACGTGTTTCGGCAGCATCCTGTGTTCATTAGGTGCATTACAGTTATATCAGCATTACATTAATGTGAAATATGATGAGGATTATATGCTAGGTGTGCCAGAGAGGCACACTCTTAATAAAAAATACATTTATTTCAGTGTATGCCTTAAGAGAGTTCTATGTGTAAATCATTTCATTAGTGTATTTATTTATATTTTTGCTGGAATGCAGCCGGGCGCTGGTGGCTGAGCGGTTCTAGGCGCTACAGTCTGGAACCGCGCGACCGCTACGGTCGCAGGTTCGAATCCTGCCTCGGGCATGGATGTGTGTGTTGTCCTTAGGTTAGTTAGGTTTAAGTAGCTCTACATTCTGGGGGACTGATGACCTCAGATGTTAAGTCCCGTAGTGCTCAGAGCCATTTGAGCCACACGCACTAGAAACAGCAGGTTCTTAATTTTCCGCGGGGATCAAAATACTGGTCTAACACAGTATTACACAGTGGTACACAAAGCACAGTAATACACAAAGTACAGTCGTACGTACACAAAGTACCCTGTGAGACACCCCTTAAGGTGGCTTGAAGACTACTGATGTAGATTTACAATCGTACATGAATTACCCTCTGTGACACACCTTAAGGTGGCTTGCAGACTGTAGATTGAGATTTACATAATATGCGCCCAGTCTAGTTAGAAATCCCACCCGAGAATGGAAGAAAACCGGTGTGTACATCTCATTCCAATGGCTGGATGATTTTGCAGTTACCCTTACCAGTGAATTCAGCTCGAACTTAACGACCTCTGTATCCGCTCTTTCTGAACGCATTGGAGGGTGTTTTAATTTATGTTACAGATGATCAGGGTCTGAAATTGTGTGCGCTCTGCTTTAATTCTTGTATACAAACTACCACATACAGTCTGATTTTATGTTTGCAAGACGCTATGGGGTGTCTTTAGACCAGCCCACGATTTCACCAGGAAAATTTTGGCTTACTTGTAGTAAATGCCTTGCAGCCGAGTGCTTCAATTTGAAACATACACCGAAACGAAAATCGTTTCGACGTTGTTTCAGTAAGACACTTTGTTTCTGTCAGGACACTGAGATGACAAAATTCTTGGGATAGCGATATGCAGATATACAGATAGCGTCAGTAAAGCGTATGCAATGTATGAAAGGGCAGTGCATTGGCAGAGCTGTCAGTTGTACTCAGTTGTTTCATATGAACACGTTTACGACTTCATTATGGCGAAACGTCAGGGATTGACAGACTTTGAACGCGGAGTGGTAGTTAGTGCTACCCATGTGGTAGATCTGATTTTGGATAACGTTAGGGAAGTTAGTATTCCGAGATCCATGGTGTCAATAGTGTGCTGCGCGGGATTAGCCTAGCGGTCTAAGGCGCTGCGGTCATGGACTGTGCGGCTCATCGCGGCGGAGGCTCGAGTCCTCCCTCGGGTATGGGTGTGTGTGTTTGTCCTTAGGATAATTTAGGTTAAGTAGTGTGTAAGCTTAGGGACTCATGACCTTAACAGTTAAGTCCCATAAGATTTCACACACTTTTTTTTTGTCAATAGTGTGCCGAGAATATCAAATTTAAGGCATTACCTCTCACCACAGCCAACGCTGTGACCGATGGCCTTCACTTAACGACCGAGAACAGTGGCGGTTAAGTAGAGTTGTCAGTGCTAAGAGGCAAGCAAAACTGAGTGAAATAATCGCAGAAATGAATATGGGACGCATGACTAGCATATCCGTTAGGGCAGTGCGGCGAAATTTGGCGTTAAGGGGCTATAGCAGCAGACGACGGACACGAGTGTCTTTGCTAACAGGGCAACACTTAAACAGCAGCCTCTCTTGGACCAGTGGCTCTATCGGTTTCACCCTAGAAGACTGGAAAACCGTTTCCTGGTTACATGAATACCGATTTCAATTGGTAAGAGCACATGGTAGGGTTAGAGTGTGGCGTGGACCCCAGGTAGCAATGGACTCAAGTTGTCAACAAGGTACTGTGCAAGCAGGTGGTGGCTCCATAGTGGTGTGTCCTGTGTATATATGGAATAGACTAGATCCTCTAGTCCAGTTGAACAAATAATTGACTGGAAATGGTTATGTTCGGCTACCTGGAGACCACCTGCAGCTATTCGTAGACTTCATGTTCCCAAATATGCCACCGGGCCACAGCTGTTCGCGAACGTCCTGGACGATTCGAATGGTCTGGTCACCCAGATCGCCCAACATGAATCCCATCGCACTTTTGTGGCATATAATTCAGAGTTCAGTTCGTACACAAAATCCTCCACCGGCAACACCTTCGAGATTATCGACGGTTGCAGTGGCAGCAAGGATCAATATTTCTGCAAGGAACTTCCAACGACGTATTCAGTCCATGCCACGTCGAGCTACTGCAGCGCGCCGGGCGAAAGGAAGTCCGATACCGTATTAGGAGGTGTAACACCCCAATTATAGAACCCATAATGAACACTCTTTTGTTGCAAAAAGATATAGAAAAAACAGTCATCCTGACAGTGATGACAGCTACTGATAACAAAATTTACACTCTTGACAGTTTGATTAACAAGAATGTTATGTAGATACTAATTCTTATCATATAGAAAGGCCGGCCGGGGTGGCCGAGCGGTTCTAGGCACTTCAGTCTGGAACCGCGCGGCCGCTACGTTCGCAGGTTCGAATTCTGCCTCGGGCATGGATGTGTGTGATGTCCTTAGGTTAGGTAGCTTTAAGTAGTTCTAAATTCTAGGGGACTGATGACCTCAGATGTTAAGTCCCATAGTTCTCAGAGCCGTTTGAACCATAAAGAAAGGACTGAATGAAAGAATACCGTATGATACGAAACAGAAAGTTTAAAGAAAGAATTCAAAAAAAATTGTTATTTACGAAGGTTAAAGCCTAGACCATAAATTGACCAAGTATAACATTTATCCTAGAAGAGAGTTGTAGTTCCATCGAGCTGTAAGTTCGCTGTGACTAGACTGTAACTTGGCAATGGAGATGTTAACTTCACTTGTCTCTTGTACTCTTGCAATAGCAGTACGCATGTTAAGTGCTAATAGATTATTTTAAAAGCGATCTGAAGTTTAAAAGTTTTACGGTTGGAAGTATTAGTCAGAAGTCGGACTGAAGTAAAATGATCTTTACCGTTTGGACAGATAACGGGATAGTTGATACATGTGACAGAAAAATAACTCGTGTGATTGCTGATTGGTGACGGGACTTAGCCTTCATGATACTTAATAGTCACGAACATCAAAGGACACATGAAGAACTGATCGCCGACATAAACTCAATTATTAGACTTCAGTAGGCAACAGGTAAAAGCAATCACGAAGGACTTACAATTGCGCCGTGTTGTCAGAAGCTATCGTCAGAGTCAGAATTGCTGATGCTAACAGACGCAATTCCCTGAATGAAAAATCGGTGTGTGTGCTCAGTGTAGGGACAAATAATTACGAAGAACAGTAAACTTTAATTCAACCTTAATTCTTCGTGACCCATACATCATGTAATGGACATTTAAAGTGTATTTGTGGAATTAACTGATTCTTCGGAAAACGTAAAAGAGAAAAGTGATTTAGTGACAATTTAACTGTAAACAGCAATAAGTTCACACCAAAATACGACGAATTCTGAACATTGTTCAACCATATATTATCTCTGGAATTACGTCGTGTGCTTGTTGAATATGCGACGTAGCGACGCCTTGACGACGGAATAGCATTTATATCAACGAAATATCCTCGCAAAAATCATGAAGTGACATCGGCTTGGGTGATGGATTGATCACTCAAGACATTATATTTTCTACGTTTGCATACCCATTCTGAAACCGGGCATAAGAACTACAGTCAGCAAGTTCGCGTAAACTGAAAAGTCTGCCGCGAACACAAAAAAAAAAGTTCAAATGTGTGTGAAATACTATGGGACTTAACTGCTAAGGTCATCAGTCCCTTAGCTTACACACTACTTAACTTAAATTATCCTAACGACAAACACACACACCCATGCCCGAGGGAGGACTCGAACCTCCGCCGGGACCAGCAGCACAGTCCATGACTGCAGCGCCTTAGCCGGCCGGAGTGGCCAAGCGGTTCTAGGCGCTACAGTCTGGAACCGCGCGACCGCTACTGTCACAGGTTCGAATCTTGCCTCGGGCATGGATGTGTGTGATGTCCTTAGAATAGTTAGGTTTAAGTAGTTCTATGTTCTGATGACCTTAGAAGTTAAGTCCCATAGCGCTCAGAGCCATTTTTTCCAGCGCGTTAGACCGCGCGGCTAACCCCGCGCGGCTGTCGCGAACACCCAAAGGACTTTTGGTTATCATTTCAGATCAAGGGAGTCATCGCGTTATCGAGTGATACAGTCGCTATATTTATAAGTGGAGAAGATCGATAGAGCTCGAACACCATTGCTTTAATTACAAGCAAGGGCGGCGCACACACGCCGGTGTGCTGCTCCATCGAGACGTTAGTATCAGTTTGAGAGAGAGTATCTGACAAATAACCAAACCGCGCGAGGAGTTTGTTTTTATAATTGTTACATATTAGCGTTGTCGTGATCGACGGACGCCGTTCCACGTCACCCCGACTGGGACAACCATTACCATCGAGCCGAGACAAAAAGAGACGTCACAGAGGTAACACACGACTTTTGTCCGCTCAGAGTAATTAGTGTTTCTCAGTGTCTAACAGTATCCCATCATGTGCCGCTCACGTAGGAGACACATTAGAGGAGCATTGTTGGCTAGAGACACACCAGAGTTTCTTCCGTCTACAGGATATCCCACAAGTAGAGCTTTCCGCTGCGACGCGGTGTTAAATTATCCAGTTGTAAGCGCTGGTGCCGACGTTTCTGGCTTTACGCCACCTTACGGCAAGTCCTTCCCATTCAGTGCAGGACACGGCAGCTGGCCTGCAGCCGCCCTGAAAGAAAACAAAGGTACGCGCAAGCGGTTTCCGCGGCACAATAGCGGGGGAAGCTAACTGCGACGGATGGAGCCGCCGCCGAGCACTGCCCAGTCTGGAAGCTTCGCGCAGCGCAGACAATGGCCGCGAGCCAGCCGGATATTAGCAGCACTGGCGTGGCGTAGCGACGTGCGGACTGCCCTTGCGTGGGCTCCGCGAGGGCTGAGCTGCAACCAAGGCTGTACCGGTGGCCCAACTGGGAAGTGCAAGGCCACGCCGCCGGCCAGCCTGACCAGCATACCATACCAAACAGGTAGCAACGCCGCGCAGCCTACGTCACACAGCGCATCTGCGGTCAGCGATTAATGATGCTTCACCAGGCACGAATACTGTGACAACAAAATTAATATCTACGTCATACCCTAAATACACAACTGGCCATTAAAATTGCTACACCAAGAAGAAATGCAGATGATAAATGGGTATTCATTGGACAAATATATTATACTAGATCTGACATGTGATTACATTTTACCGCAACTTGGGTGCATAGATTCTGAGAAATCAGTACCCAGAACAACCACTTCTGGCCGTAATAACGGCCTTGATACGCCTGGGCATTGACAGAGCTTGGATGGCGTGTACAGGTACAGCTGCCCATGCAGCTTCAACACGATACCACAGTTCATGAAGAGTAGTGACTGGGGCATTGTGACGAGCCAGTTGCTCGGCCACCATTGACCAGACGTTTTCAATTTGTGAGAGATCTGGAGAATGTGCTGGCCAGCAATCGAACACTTTCTGTATCCAGAAAGGCCCGTACAGGACTTGCAACATGCGGTCGTGCATTATCCTGCTGAAATGTAGGGTTTCGCAGGGATCGAATGAAGGGTAGAAAATGGCTCTGAGCACTTTGGGATTTAATATCTGAGGTCATCAGTCCCCTAGAACTTAGAACTACTTAATCCGAACTAACCTAAGGACATCACACACATCCATGCCCGAGGCAGGATTCGAACCTGCGACCGTAGCGGTCGCGCGGTTCCAGACTGTAGTGCCTAGAACCGCTCGGCCTCCCTGGCCGGCTGAAGGGTAGAGCCACGGGTCGTAAAACATCTGAAATGTAACGTCCACTGTTCAAAGTGTCGTCAATGCGAACAAGAAGTGACAGAGACGTGTAACCAGTGGCACCCCATACCATCGCGTCGGGTGATACGCCAGTATGGCGATGACGAATACACGCTTCCAATGAGCGCTCACTGCGATGTCGCCAAACACGGATGCGACCATCATGATGCTGTAAACAAAACCTGGATTCATCCGAAAAAATCACGTTTTGCCATTTGTGCACCTAGGTTCGTCGTTGAGTACACCATCGCAGGCGCTGCTGTCTGTGATGCAGCGTCAAGGGTAACCGCAGCCATGGTCTCAGATCTGATAGTCCGTGCTGCTGCAAACATCGTCGAACTGTTCGTGCAGATGGTAGTTCACTTGCAAACGCCCCAATCTGTTGACTCAGGGATCGAGACGTGGCTGCACGACCCGTTACAGCCACGCGGATAAGATGCCTGTCATCTCGACTGCTAGTGATACGAGGCCTATGGGATCAAGCACGGCATCCCGTATTACCCTCCTGAACCCACCGATACCATATTATGCTAACAGTCATTGGATCTCGATCAACGCGAGCAGTAATGTCTCGATATGATAAACCGCAATCGCGATAGGCTACAATCCGACCTTTATCAAAGTCGGAAACGTGATGGTACGCATTTTTCCTCCGTACACGAGGCATCACAACGACGTTTCACCAGGCAGCGCCGGTCAACTGCTGTTATGTGTATGAGAAATCGGTTGGAATCTTTCCTCATGTCGGCACGTTGTGGGTGTTGCCACCGGCGCCAAACTTCTGTGAATGCTCTGAAAAGCTAATCATTTGTATATCACAGCATCTTCTTCCTGTCGGTTAAATTTCGCGTCTGTAGCACGTCATCTTCGTGGTGTAGCAATTTTAATGGCCAGTAGTGTACAATCTAAGACAAAAATAGCTGATATTCGTAGAAGTACCGACGGAAAATACATAACTCTATACTTACGCACCCCAGCTGGCAAGGAGGTACACAGGGGACATGTCGATTACCAGGGCATAAAGTCTTTGCGAATTTCATTCCGTGCATTCAGTTGGACAGTAACACCACCTCAAAGGAAGGCGTGTGAACAGTGTACGGAAATGTCAGCGATTCGAGAGAGTACGTACAGTTGGACTCGAAGAAACCGGTTGAAGCAGTCGGCGTGCGGCGAGGCGGATTAAAAGTCGCGTTGAGTTGTGTAACTGTTTGACCACTGTCTTTCGTCGTACTGTGCACTACAAAAAGTTCCACCAACCTCAGTACGGCGTCTGGTCATCAGCCCGATTCTCTGCATACGTAGATACTGTTCAGACGATGTTAATAGCAGCCTTGAAGAAAAACGTCGTCAATACTTAACGTTTGCAAAGTCCGCATAAACTCTGGTAGCAAGCTATCCTGTAAAATCTTATAACGATTTTCGGGTGGAGGGCGATTGCTTCATTCTTTTAGAAAAAATGTAAAAATTCCATAACAAGTTCTTTATTTCTTTAGTTTTCAAATTAAAGAATTAGCCATCAGCGCGCATTTATTTAAACGATTAATATCAATGTCCTCAGTTCACAGTTCATACAACACAGTATACACGCAAGGCAGCCAGAAATGTACTTAAGTTCGACCCGAATTATTATATGATCTACAGTCGATGCTCTGCTAGAATATATGAATTTCACATTCGGTTCTTTTCCAGTCGACTTCGAATAAAAAACTGCTCGCCAACTATTCCATAGATGAATCAGAAACATGCCACGCGGAACTCTACAACGGCCGAAAGTTTTGTTTCCAACTAAACACTTCACAAAGCTCAAATTTCCACAATCTGTCCGTAAATGCAACTGCTTTCACGGCAGTACATCCAGACGCGAAATACCAATAACTTCTTCATTTTACTCATAACGTAGACGGACATGTCCAACATGACCTGTACGTCCGATAGCTAGCCAACGACTACTTCCCGTTCCTTCCAGCACCTATAACTACTTGACAGAGCGCGGGAAATGCTTAACTCTGATTGGTTGTTCAAAATGACAATCAAAACAATCCTTCGAGTTCTGTCCAGCGCCAAAATTGTCCTACGATAATCAATATTCACATATGCATATATGTCACTTCATCATGCAAAATCTTAATAAAATGTTTAACAAAACCAAACGAAAACTAATCTTGAAATGCTTTTAGAAAATCATTACTCTGCAAATAGCTATTCTGGCTGCCTTCTTACAAAAGCAAATACCTTTGGACATACGTCATCAGCATGGTAGGGAAATTACAGCTTTCATTGCAATTGCGTGCTTCACACTTTCCCATGACGTAGTTACATAATGTTTAACATCAGGTAATATTGAATCTTTATGTATATCCCACATATACACTCTCACCACTCTCATTGTTTCTCACAACAAAACATTAAATAAATACTGATCTTTCTAAATTTTATATTTTGAAAATGAAACATCAGTAACATTTTAATTATGAAAATTCAAGCAAATTTACCTAACATTTTGTTAACTTCAGTAATGATTCCAAATGATACTAAAAGACAAACTGTTATGAATCCTAACTGCCTTACAAGTGTCGGTTTGGGGTGTTTTAGGTAATTTTCTCTAACTCTGAAAGTATGCCAGCTAGGAAGCTGAGATTTTTACACAATCGTCTTTTTAATAACCAAGGGCAGCATAATTACTTTTAACTAAATTGAATAATGTTTAGTATAGTTTATTTAGATTCTTAGGGGCTTGAAAATTCTGTCGCTCGAATTGACACAGATACCGCTTCCCATGGCTAGGCTAGCGACAGGTGAGAATGAGTCACGCTAAGATACAAGCGACTGTTTCTATCACCGCTTACGGCTCCAAAACCACAAGCCGTACTGCAAAGTAGTGCAATAAATGCTATTGCGTATTGACTGGCGACGTTACGGGCGAATGGTTCGACATTTGAACAGGAGCGATGCCACGATGTTGGCAGGAATGCGTGAATCATAGCTGATGCAGCATCAAGAAGGAAGCAGTCAACCTAGAGAGAAGGTAGAACGTAAGAGAGAATTTTCATAGATCCGCATTCACCATTATAATCAATCCGACGTGCAGCTGGTGCTCCAGAGACTACAAGGAAATAGACGGCTCACAGAAATGGGGCCGAGTTCACGGCGCCTCTCATGCCGCCTACCATTGACTTCTAAACAAGCCCGTATCGAGTGGTGTCGGCCACGTTCGGCGTGGAATCTCACTGATTGACATAGGATTGTCTTCTGTGTTGAGTCCCGCTTCAAACTCACTTCCACGACCAGCAAAGACGTGTCTGGAGACGCCCGGATGGTGGTGGAAAACCAACCTGACTATCGCCCACCATACAGCCTGACAGCCAGGAGTGATGGTCTGGGGTGCATTTGGGTTTCATAGCAGGAAGACTTTAGTTGTCAACCGCAGTACCCTTACTGTACAGCGGTACGTCGACAATCTTCTACTCTCTGTTTTGTTGCCCTTTATAGCAAGCCAGCCTGTCTTACATTTTATCAAGATAATGCCCGCCTACACATGGTGACATTTTCTATTGCTTGACATCGGTGCTAGCCAAACCCTACATTGCCCATCAAGGGCGCCGGATTCCTCCCCAGTTTAGGAGTATTATGGGCAGAGCCCTCCAACCAGCTCGCAATTTTGACGATCTAACACGATAGTTGCACAGAATTTGGCACGATATCCCTCAGGAGGACATTTAACAAGTCCGTCAATCAGTGCAAAAGCCCAATAGCTGCTTGCTTGAGAAACAGTGGTTGACTATCGCATTATTGAACCTCTTTCTCGCCAATAAATGATCAATTTTTCTGAAAATGTTCGTCTGTATACGTACATCGCATCTCCGGATTTCCGTCCCATTCGGATAATTCCTTTGTGGTGCGTCGTTTTCTTTCTTAGAAAGTACTTACTCTACATTGACGTAAAGTTTCATTGGTGTTGTGCTCCAATGTACTTCTCTGCATACTATTACCTAACCTCTGACTGTACTAGCGGTCTATATCCTTCATTTCAAAACTGTCTCACATTTATGCGACATAGAAGACGCCACAGAAATGCAAAGATGATGATATGCGAACAGTGGTGTTTGCCGGAGATTTGCGAACATAATATTTGCCATACAGTTTGGGCGTCGATCCCTCAGGACGAAGGAAGGACATGCTCAGTTCAGCGACGTCCAGAAATACTCGCTTTCAAGCTGTGGTGTCGGAGTCTCCCGACATCGTCAGTATATGAGGGGCTCCACACGTAGAATATTTACTCGTATTAACAAAACTATATGGTCAGTCCTTCAATACGCTGGAGCCACCACCATACCATCATCAGTCATGTCACTATTTTCATTTGACAACGCAATTTTAAGAAGGTAATACGTAGTAGAATAATTAAGCGTTCGTTACTATTTTATTAACTATGACTGCCAAAAGTCAATAACAAAAATGGATACGTCGATGGTTGAAAAAAGAAACACTATAATCCAAGTTAATTTTCTCATTGAAACACCATGTCTCTTGGGACTTATGAAAAATTATTAATTATTATGGGACAGAAAAAAGAAAGAATGTTGGGTAATAAGAGAAGAAATAGCGGTTTAAAAATGATTAGGATAAACTAAAATTTCTGTGTACAGGCGTCTCACCTAAGTGGTGTTTAGGTCTGTGATATCAGCAAACGCCAGCAGTGTAAGTGTCTTGAAAACCTGCAAAACAATTGTATTTATCGTGCAATAATGCTTATGATGTATTAAAGAAAAGTAAAGTAAAAATTTTTGATGCCTTGTGGTTATTATTTCGCATGGCATGAAAATCAATGCTATTATAGGGCACCAAGATGAAATGCACCACTTCAATTGTGTGATAATTTTTTATTTATGAACCAACTAGTTTCATGGCTTTACAGCCATTTCTTCAGGGATAAATATATATATAAACAAGAGCTACAGGTAATAAGATCCTGTTTCGGTTAAAATATATTTGAACTGTAGATGAAACTATATACGAAAAGTATGTACTCGCATTTATTTCATAACTTAGTTCAAGCGACATTCTCTGTCCAATTGTATAACAAATGTTGTACCGTCAAGAGATCGGCAACCAAGTTAAAATACAGCAGAATTCAGGGAACAGCATAGCGATTAAGGAAACGTAGAGGAAGGATAAAGCGGTAAACCCGATGGTCGTAAAAGTATAAAAGAAATGATACGTGAAGTAACCTGGTAAGATAAATTAGATCTCAGAAGAGAGCTTGCATAATTATACAGTAGATAACAAAGGTTAGTGTAGATAAAATGCTGCCTGTTCCCCACATTCTGCCGTATTTTAACTTGACTACCGACCTCTTGACGATGGAACATTTTTAATACCATTGGACAGAGAATGTTAGGTTATCTACTGGTTATCATCGTAACTAAATCATGAAATAAATGAGAGTACACAATTTTCTTGCAGGCTTTCGTATATAGTGCATCTACGCTTTAACTGAAACAGGATCTTTATACTTTTTCTCTTGTTTATGTGCAGATCTATCCCTGAAGATGTTCACTGTAACCCGGAAACTAACTGGTTCGTAAATAAATATTTATCATACAGCTGAAACGGTATTTTTCATCATGATACAATTCTACAGCTGTATAAGCACTCAGCACAAAATTTTATATTACCTTTAAATGCAAAGAAATACGTACAAAAGGCTTAAACGTATACAGATTTAGATGTTAAGCACCACATAACTAAGTACAGCTACGTTTGGTTGTCCAGGTTCCTTAATATTCTGTAATAAATTCGTAATAGTCAGGTGTATTTCATATAAATACAACGAGCTGTACGAAGTGAAAGAAGTTTTCCTGTTTTACAGAAATATGACGTACTGTACGAAGTGAAAGCATTTTCCGCAGCTGCAATTTGTAGTACGGCTGTGGTATAATTTGACAAGGTAAAGCAGTGTTTCAATATTAAAAATGAAAGCAAAGTTCCAGATAATAATTTATGAACCACATTTCCGTGTTAAAATAATTAATCTTCCATATACTTATGCTACCTAAGAATTATGTGTTATAATACTGTCCAAATACTTATTTCTTAGGAAATAGGACTTCTTTTATTTATTTATTTTTAAATATGTATTATGAAGACTTGCATGGATACATATACTGCTGTTTAAGGCATATTCCGGGGCCAAACAACGCTTTCTTCTTCTTTATAGACTAGGAAACATGCACAGTTATTTGAACAATTTTCTTTTTCATGTTACACACCACCATGTCACTTTTGGTGGCAATTTCGTGATGATAATGATTCTCTCAGCTTACCTAACATGGTAGGTAAGAGTGCAGTTCCACAAGACTGCTCCTGAGCAACAAATGTTAAGTATAATTCAACTTAACCAGATACCAATAAACTATACACAACCGTGTAAACATTATGGGCACCGAAAACTATGAAAAGTACCCGTTGAAAAAATATTTAAAGGATAGCTCTCTTTTAGGATGCGAATGGGAGAAATATATTTTTTAAAAAATTGCATCACATTTCTTTTTAAAATTATTTACTGAGTTTTGGATATTACTGGTGTCAGCAAAGAAACAACAGCATTCTTTTTACATTGGTCCTTTCTTCCCATGGCTATGGACTACTTCTAGTGTTCTTAGTAAACTGAATCATTATATTTTGGTTCATTTTACAAAGTAACGATCACAATTCGAAGAGTGACGAGCAGTGTGAGAGTAGGTGGCTGACTCACCGAAATTTTTTCGTAAGTGGTCAGCCAGTCTCATTTCCCTGTGCTGTTCTTTTAGCTCAAAAATGGTTCAAATGGCTCTGAGCACTATGGGACTTAACTTCTAAGGTCATCAGTCCCCTAGAACTTAGAACTACCTAAACCTAATTAACCTAAGGATATCACACACATCCATGCCCGAGGCAGGATTCGAACCTGCGACCGTAGCGATCGCGCGGTTTCAGACTGTAGTGCCTTTAACCGCTTGGCCACCACGGCCGGCTTTTAGCTCTTTTATGGTTTGTTTTCCCTCTTTTACTTTCTTGATTATCTATCTTGCCTCCTCATTGGTTTTAATGCATGTGAGAGTGCCTGTGCGATAGTCATTGTGTGGTTGTTTTGTGTGCATGCGCGTACGACAGTTTTCGTTCTTATCCACATTCGTTTGTTTTAATCGATGTCAGGGCGCTGATAACCTCGCCGTTGGGCACCCATAAGATCCCAAACCACACACACACACACACACACACACACACACACACACATAAACAGGTCTTCCTGCGACCTGTTGTCCAGCGATTGAGAGGCGGCAGAGGGGACAGCGTATCTGCTCCTGTGGGCGAGCTAACTCCTTCCGTGAGCAGGTTGTGTCCAGTGTCCAGTCTCCGCAAGGCTCCGCATCCACGTATCTCTGGACACCGACAAAGATACAGCCCAATCTCGCTAATCCGACCTCGGATTTTTTTTGCCACCAGTTGCCAATCTGCCGCTGGGAGTACAAGACAGAAGTATAGAAATGTTTCCATATGCAATGGATAAGGAACAGGACGTGGGCAGAAAAGGTCAGACAAACGAGAAAGGCACAAAGTTAATTTTATCATAGACCACCACTTACGCAGTTTCTTCAATATGAACATCAGAGACGTCGACGCATGCCGCATACGTAAAACGATTTGATCAACAGTTACTTGCAGCAGTTCAGGTGCAATCTGAGCAAAGTGCTCCTGTGTACTGGAATTCAGATCAGGTAGAGACCGATCGTGTCCCTGGCAAATGCGTTCTTTAACATACCACCAGAGACACAAGTCACATGAATTCAGATCAGGTGATCGTGGAGGCTCTGCTTACGGAAATCTCTGGAAATAACACGTTCGTGGAAGGTGACATTAAGCAGATATTTATCTAGGCGAGAAACCTGAGGTGTTGCCCATCTTGCTTGAAAACAGTGGTTTCCACACAGTTGCACTCTTCCAAAACAGGAATCACATGCTGTACAAGGAGGTCTCGAAAATTTGCAGACGTCACGGTATATTTTCTACTCAAAATTCTGCTGCTATGTGTATCCACTGCACCCTCTTGTGTAAAATGTGCATCACTCCCTAGAATATTTCCCTCCCACATATCATCAATTTCCATCCGTGCCAGAAAGAGAAGAGCAAATTTAGAACGTTTCTGCGGATTATGAGGTTGCGTTTGCAGCACCATCTGGATCTTGCACGGGTATCAGTGTAAAAACTGGTGGACCAAACTGGAACTAATTTTTAGCGGGGTAAATCGGTTCCGCATTAACGCATTAGCATAACTATCAGATTTCACTGTCATACGATAATTACAGCCCACACTGGACCTGCATATTAATTATAACCACATGGTACTAATCATAGATGTTTTCATTCGCACCACCAAAAATACCCTCCGCGCTAGAGCTGTTACTAAATTATTTAATGTTCATACGTATCACAGCACGTGCTTTCCAGTACGACATTACTCGGACAATAGAGGATTACACGATCCGTGGAAGTTAGAACCGGGCATAGCACTTCCTTCCTGCTGCGAGAACGTGATCAGAACCACTAGATCTGTCTCGCACAGGTCTGTTGGTGGAGTGTCTCAGCCGCTGCTTTCGAGCGAAGGAGGACGCTGTGGTGAATAATGCATGGCGCGCAAGTCGCGCTCGTGTTCTCGTCCAAGGAACACCCAGACCAGGCCAAAGTTAGAGCCTCGTGGATTCCGCTCCTCCAAGGAGTAATTTAGTTCCGGGGCGCCTATGAATACCGACCACCAAACCGACGTTTCTCATGGTCTGATGTACTAGCTTGAGGAGTAGCACCTGTGCATCGCTCCAATAAAAATCAGACAAGAGCAGAGAGTTTCGTACAGACGATGAGTCATGGTTCTGTCACGATATGTGTATATTTACGATCGAGCAGACCTGTTAGTTCCGAGCAGAAACGGCTGTGGCCGAAAGGTATCCTTATCGTACAGATTATGAAATCCTTTATAGAAAAGACAATGTATTCTGGAAACTAAATTTTACCTTCTGTGAATGTTATGTCTTTTATTAATTGTCGTTGATTTAATACGTTCAGTTATTAGTGTGAATGAAGGTGCGGATGTGAAGTAACATGACTAACGAATATTGTTGTGTCTATTAAAGGTGTACGAGGGTCCCTCCGAAAGAAATGCACAATATTTGTTTTTAAATCCATCTTTTATTCTACATGTTTGAAAGTTTTACGGTGTGTAGTACATCCTTTAGGAACAATATTTTCATTTATCCACTTAATTTCCATCCCTCACAACTCCCTTACGCCGTCTTGGAAACAACGCCTGTATACCCGCACGGTAAAATTCTGGATCAACCTGTTGGAGCCATTGTTCGGCAACGTGCACAAGGGAGTCATCATCTGCAAACCTTGTTCCACGAAGAGAGTCTTTCAGTTCACCAAAGAGATGACAGTCACATGGAGACAGTTCAGGAATGTGAGGCGGGTGTTTCAGTGTTGTCCATCCGAGTTTTGTGATCGCTTCCATGGTTTTTTGACTGACATGTGGCCGTGCATTGTCGTGCAACAGCAAAACTTCCAGCTTTTGTCGATGTGGTCGAAAACGACTCAGTCGAGCTTGAAGTTTCTTCAGGGTCGTCACATATGCATCAGAATTTATGGTGGTTCCACTTGGCATGATGTCCACAAGCAAGAGTCCTTCGGAATCGAAACACACCGTAGCCATAACTTTTCCAGCAGAAGGTGTGGTTTTGAATGATTTTTTTTTTCTTTGGTAAATTTGCATGATGCCACTCCACTGACTGCGTCTTCGTCTCTGGTGAAATACGATGGAGCCATGTGTCCCGTCACAATTCTTCTAAGAAAATTCATCTCCATCATTCTCGTACTGTTCCAAAAGTTCGCTGCATACCGTTTTCCTTGTTTCTTTGTGAGCCACTGTGAACATCCTGGGAACGCACCTGGCACAAACCTTTTTTAACACCGACACTTTCAGAATTCTGCAAACACTTCCTTCCCCTATCCCAACGTAGCGTGACAATTCGTTCACTGTGATGCGACTGTCAGCAGTCACCAATTCGTTAACGCTCTGCACATTGTCTGGAGTGTGTGCAGTACGGGGCCGGCCGCTGCGAGGACAATCCTCAATATCGCCGTGCCCACTTTCATCACGTAACCTGCTTGCCCACCGACTAACTGTACTGCGGTCGACAGCAGCATCTCCATACACCTTTTTCAACTTCTTGCGGATGTTTCCCACTGCCTCGTTTTCACAACACAGGAATTCTATGACAGCACGTTACTTCTGACGAACGTCAATTGTAGCAGCCATCTTGAAGATATGCTGTGACGGCACCACTCACGGGAACAGGTTGAACTAAGTTTGAAAACAAGCGAGAAGGTTGAATCTACACACTGTAAAACTTTCACACATGCAGAATGAAAACTATATTTTTACAAAAATATTGTGCATTCTTTTTGGAGTGACCCTCGTACATGAAAGCGTGAGAAATATCTGTAAAATGAGAGTGAGCAATTTGCTCAGCGGAAGTTTTATGTAGCGCAGTTAGAAAATTTATGGTATTGGGTAACAAGAAAAATTTTACGATAATTCTCTTATTTAAAGAGGGAGTAATTTTGATATTTGTTTGTTTTCTAAATTTGTTCATTTAATTAATTGGTCATAAAAGCTAGTAAGCTTTGTTAAAATGTGTGGATAAAAGTCGTAAGTCAAGTTCGCTCACTGCCGAGCCATCTTCGGATCAACCAAAGTTATTACTGAATTCACTGTGAGTCAGCCACCAGACATTACTCATCTTCATAATCTGTTGGGCTGAACAGCTCCTGTTGTCATGTACCTACTAAAGTAGAAGCTCTTTATGGTCATCAGTAAAGAAATTTTTGCGATCTTCTCTCAGGATTTTCATCCACAAACATAACAGATCTCGTATCTCTTTATTTGACAATGTCAGATAACAACACACTAAGTTGGGATGCGGAAGACCGCCGGGTAACGCTGGTTTATACTGACAGATCATTGGCTGTAATGTTGTCAGCCAATGAGAGTGGAGCACGTGGAGACTAGATTAAGTTCGGAGCTCAGCCTCCATCATTTTCAGATGCTTCTATATGGAGCTTTGAACAGACGTGATAACTTCGCGGAATTATTAGTTGAACATGACCCTGGAGTGCTGCGAAGTGAACGTGAATGTGTGAGCAAGACGAACGCGTGGGATTCTGTACTTAATGCGTACAATGTGACTTTTAAATTAACCAAAATCCGCTTTACGTATTGAGCAAGTCGGAACCGAGAACTGAACGTCAAAGCGAACGAGTTTTGGAATATTTGAGAGCATTCTCTCACAGACAACCCGTTTTCTAATCTTTACGGTAAAGGGTTCGGTTAGCTTCGGTGAGTTGGTTATTACGAGTAAGTGTAATTGCGTGTGATTGATGAAACAGTAAGTACAAATTGATACGCACTTGGTGGTGTTTGTATAAAAGAGATAGTAATATATAGTAAGATTTCATTCAAAAATGATCTATCGTTTGCCTCGCGGAGTGGCCGCGCCGTTTAAGGCGCCATGTCACGGATTGCGCGGCTCCTCCTGACGGAGGTTCGAGTCCTCCCTTGGGCATAGGTGTGTGTGTTGCTCTTAGCATATGTTGTTTTAAGTTAGTTCAAGTAGTGTGTAAGTCTAAAGACCGATGACCTAAGCAGTTTGGTCCCTTAGGAATTCACACACATTTGAACATTTTGATCTATCTTTCAATGGCTCAGATACCACAATGTAGAAAACATTTGATGCAACCTGTAGAGGAGTTTACTGGTAGTGGTTTAGTGGTTCTACAACAGCTTCTCTAGTAGATAAAGGGTGCTCGTTTTCTAACAGCGCAGGCGTCCGGTATCGACTGCAGAGGGGACTGGACTATTTTCTGTAGGAGGAACAATTAACCTTGCCGTTGCATGCTCTCCAGACGCAACGGAAATGCGTGCTCAAGAAAAGGTAACTTCTTCCTGCCAGTTCCTCATACGCTACACCTCGTCGACTGCGTGACGTTCGAGAATCGGGTGAATCGCTGTAATGTTTGAAAGCTGCAGTCAGGGGGAGAAGGTTTGAAATCACCTTCTGACTCTGGCACTCAACAAAATATTTATATTTTCGAAGGAGAAAGTTGGCCATTTTAATTTCGTGGAAAAATGCATCTGTTACGATGATTTCCACGTCAAATCGCGTAGTATATCCATGACACCCTCTCACCTGTTCGATGAAATGCAAAACGATCTACTCTTATCCAAAATTTGTCGGTATCTGCTGTCATTCCTATTCTTCGCATCAGTACCCTAGAAGAGGACAGGCAGCTTCTTTAGTAGATTTGTTGCACGCTCAAAACGCAGTTTTTGGCTCTCCTTGTCCATAACGTTTTCTATGTAATGTTTCCAATTTAAGTTGCCTGTAATTGTAATGCCTATTATTTAAATGAATCGACAACGTTTAAATTTGAATGATTTATTGTATAACAGTAATTTAACAGGTATTTTTAGTACTCATGTCGAGGAACTCACGATATATACTGTTTTAAATCAGTTGACACTTTCCTCATCACACAGATGTCTGAATCGTTTCGCAATTTGTATTGATCTTCTGATGAGATTACTAGACGGTAAACGACAGCATTTATTTCTGCACTCCCCGATTCTTTGGGAAAGCAGGCGACGGCAGTTCAAATAAACTTTTCTCGAAACATAGGAAACCTGTGCTCTCTCTTTGTTTGCTTGGCTACTCACTCTTTTTCCGTTAGGCAGGTCCAGGTTGCAAAATACACAATAGCTGCTGGACCCCCTGGCGACACAGATTCTGCAAACACAGACACCTGAGGCCAGAGTATCCACTCACAGCAGAGGACCTCTCTTTGTTTTCGAAGTAATCTGTCAATTATATCACAAATTCGAAGCACCGTGCCTCAGGACATGTACCAAACCATTGCAGCCACAAGCTGAAATCAAAAGATATGAGGCTAAACAGTCTATTCTCACGTTTCCCACACAGAAAAACTGACTTGCGTCTAATTATTATCACTAACGGAGAGGAGGAACAAAATTTAGTGAAGAAGACGATATGTTGTTACAGACAAGTAACTTCTGCCAAGAGATCCTATAGTATTTTCAGTATGAAATAAGAATATCTAAAACATTAAACTTTTAATTTATTTGAGTTTGTAGTTTTAATTATGGCTAAAGAAAGGGAAAGCGTCGGCTATGGCTATTAATAAGAACCATTCCCGTAACCTCTTTTAAAGACTGGATGCACGAAACAGGCAAATAAGCCTTAATCCTGTACACACAAGCGGTATTGTCCTACATTTGCATTTATTTCAGTGAATTAGAACTGCCACAATAAAGTCAAAAATATCTGCAAGGATAGAAGGAATTCGAGAGGAGCCTTTGTTGCTTGTACCAGCATTCTGAAAGTCTATGTTGCAGAGATATTCCTAATTTTTCTCAGTCTGATTAATTTAAGTGAAGGTGCAATGATCACAACCGGTATTCTGCCGAAACTGCAAGTTTTCCCGTTGCCTGTGTCACTGTGTGTTTGTCTGCCTTTTCCTAAATGAGTCCTAGTGAACTCCCGGAGTTTATCTGCAGTACAATTCGCATGCCATCAGCGTTCCTTCTCCAATACAGCTCTGTTTAGGTGGTGACTTCTCCTCTTCTAAGAGGTAGTTAAAGAAAGTAAAGAATAACAAAAATCGTGCTGAAGCGATAGGAGGCTTATTTGCTCATTGAAGTGAAATTTATTTCATGCTCATAACGTTCATATGTAGCGTATTATATTCTCACAGACCCATTGCTGGGTCCCAGAATATATGAGATATTTATGTTACGAGTATGATGCATGACAAGCAGACCCCAAGCAATTTTCAGATAGTACATTCATCCGTGCTACGAGCAAATTTATCGCTATCATTTATCGCAATCGCCGAGAAATACCATTCAATTGCCTCTTCATCATAGGCCTTTCATCCAATGCTTTGCTTTCACATGACTATTGCTTAAGTCTGGTATAGTAAACGGGCCTTCACGTCTAGTAGCTCATAAAAATTAATGGTTTATGAGTTACTGTCCATCCTGCAGTGTCGATGTCATTCAGAATATTGGGATTTCGGATTAGAGCCGTATGTCAGCAGAAGGAGGCACCGGTGTTCTCCAGTGAATCACTTGTCATCTGTTGCTTGATTCTAAATGAAATTTTATATTTAAAAAAAGCTATAGGAGAGACGTGGCGTTTCCCAGGTATTTGTTTATAGATGCGCGTTCCCCCCGTACATGCAACGTCTGTCCTTGTGCTTAATGTTTATGACATCATTACTTCTGATATAATTTAGCACTTACATTCAATGGTATATGTGCATACTGTCTGTAAAATATGTCGCGTTTACAGTTAATAGTAATGATGCAATAAATTATAATGTCATGCCTCAGATGGCACTTTTAATGCATAAACAACAGAAAGGTAGTAAGAGATAAACATTTTTTTTCTTTCATAATTTTTTAGGGGTTGTCACCGAGAAAAAATTTCCTAATGATTTGAAATTATGTGTAAACTTTGTTGCAAGTATCTAAGTGCTCACATTCGAAAATACTGATCGGTTTCCGCAAATCTTGGGTCTTAAGTAAATGTATGTCTCAATACAATATTGTTCATATGATGCAAATACATCTCAGTAGATTTGCATCATATATACAGTATTTTATTGAGATTTATTTGCATAAGATCCGATGGTGACCACTTAGATTTGCCAAAACCGATGGCTAAAAACATAATTAACGATCTTGGCTGTTAAAGTTTTTACTTCCGTATTTCACAATACTCCAGATGTTCCTCCACACTTGAACGACGTTGAGCATTTATGCAAATCAAGCGAGGAATATCCTGAATGGGAGTAGTGTATAGGTGTTTTTAAAACAGCTATCCCAAGTTAAACGTCCACTTTCTTATCTAATACGACACATCACTCTTCTCGAAATGTGGCAACATTCCCCACAAACGAACATCAGATTGAACATTTCGTGATTGGTGCAAAGTGTGCTCACATGTACCAAACATTTGGACATTAATAGAAAGTAGGTGAACAGTATTAGAAAATCTGAAGCAGCAAGACGGGTGGCTGTAACTGAAGACGCATGCATGGTGAATATCATGTGGGTACCGACTGTGGAGACGATGACAACGACTACGTACTGAAGAATTTTGTGTTGAAGAAGTTTCACCCCATAGTTCTTCAAAAGCAAAATATGACGTAATTTAATTCGTGATAAATGTCGTAACATACCTAACAAAGGTGTCTTCCCTGCAACCCTGGCTGAGGAATAAGGCTACATTGTTGAGTCAGACATATTGAAGATCTTGACTGAAACTGGGTGCACAACTGTGATGAAATGTCTAAATGATTTGATACCGTCTCGAGCTAACAATTTGTCTTTATTCGTTGTACAACTGCGCCATTTTCAAGTATCCTGTTAAACGAAAGGAGTTTGGATTCATTGCATTGACAGTCGGTTAAAAGCTTACCGTAGTAACCAATCAGATCTTAAATTGTGATAGGATTACGAAAACCTTTCTGCAAAAAGAGTCATCGATCGCACATTATCCCATACAAGCCTGTTTGCATGCCACATTCAAATGATGCCAGCAATAAGTGTCGCACCTGCATACAAATTCTGGATGACCGTAGACGCATTTCAAACATAACATGTCTTCTGCAGCGTAATGTGCTATCGCTGAACTTTTGTGCAGTACGTTTTTATTACCCGTAGGACTTTTTAAGATGTTATTTGTTGCCATGTTTAACTTCCAACTGATTGTCAGTGCAGTGAATTCATGTTGCTGCCGTTTAAAACGGTATTTGAATATGGTCTAACGCCGGTTTGTACCCTAGTACAAAGAATAATGAAAAAATTATTGCTGTGATCAATACCAAATCATTTAAGCATATTGAAAATTCGGTATGTTAATAATTAATTAAAAAATAGTTAGAAAAAAAGACGCAAGAAAAAGGGGAAACTCTAGATATAAAAGAAAATGTCCTGACTCTCTGACTCATCACCTCTCTGTCCAAACCGCTAAGAATAAAAATTTTAAATTTGAAGGGGGTGCTCAGCTTACATTGTGGGCATCGTTTAAAAATAAATTTCTCGAATGATGTTTTTTTCGAAAATCTATCGCCATTAAGGCAATTTTGAAGCTAGACCTACGAAAATTGCTATTTGCCTTCTCGATCAGAGATAAAGAAATACGTCTTTCGGCACTTCAGGAGAATTAACAATTACGAGGGTAAAATAATAGGTGAATTTTTCTTAAAGTCATTACGAAGGAACTATTAAAGAATTTTTAAAGTTACATCTACGCAAATTGGTATTTGACTTCTTGATTAGAAATAAAAAATACATGTTTAAGTTTTTGTTGAAATTCAACCCCTAAGGGGCTGAAGTAGAGGGAGAAATTTTTAATGAAAATATTACATTATGAAAGCGTTTTTATAGCTAAATGTATGAAAATTTGAATTTGGCTTCTCGGACGGAAGTAAATACGTGTTTCATCTTTTTTCTTTTTTTTGGGGGGGGGGGGGGGACAAATTCGAGATTTAAGGTAAAATAAGGGGTGAAAGTTTTCATGTAAATATTTCATTACGAAAGCATTTTTGTTACTTACTCTCTGAAAATTTGTGTCTGGCTACTTGATTAGAAGAAGAACATGGAAGAAACCTGGAGATACTAAAAGGTATCAGATAGATTATATAATGGTAAGACAGAGATTTAGGAACCAGGTTTTAAATTGTAAGACATTTCCAGGGGACAGATGTGGACTCTGACCACAATCTATTGGTTATGACCTGTAGATTAAAACTGAAGAAACTGCAAAAAGGTGGGAATTTAAGGAGATTGGACCTGAATAAACTGAAAGAACCAGAGGTTGTACAGAGTTTCAGGGAGAGCATTAGGGAACAATTGACAGGAATGGGGGAAAGAAATACAGTAGAAGAAGAATGGGTAGCTTTGAGGGATGAAGTAGTGAAGGCAGCAGAGAATCAAGTAGGTAAAAAGACGAGGGCTAGAAGAAATATTGAATTTAATTGATGAAAGGAGAAAATATAAAAATGCAGTAAATGAAGCAGGCAAAAAGGAATACAAATGTCTCAAAAATGAGATCGACAGGAAGTGCAAAATGGCTAAGCAGGGATGGCTAGAGGACAAATGCAAGGATGTAGAGGCTTATCTCACTAGGGGTAAGATAGATACTGCCTACAGGAAAATTAAAGAGACCTTTGGAGATAAGAGAACCACTTGCATGAACATCAAGAGCTCAGATGGAAACCCAGTTCTAAGCAAAGAAGGGAAAGCAGAAAGGTGGAAGGAGTATATAGAAGGTCTATACAAGGGCGATGTACGTGAGGACAATATTATGGAAATGGAAGAGGATGTAGATGAAGATGATATGGGAGATACGATACTGCGTGAAGAGTTTGACAGAGCACTGAAAGACCTGAGTCGAAACAAGGCCCCAGGAGTAGACAACATTTCATTGGAACTACTGACGGCCTTTGGACAGCCAGTCCTGACAAAACTCTACCATCTGGTGAGCAAGATATATGAGACAGGCGAAATACCCTCAGACTTCAAGAAGAATATAATAATTCCAATCCCAAAGAAAGCAGGTGTTGACAGATGTGAAAATTACCGAACAATCAGTTTAATAAGCCACAGCTGCAAAATACTAACACGAATTCTTTACAGACGAATGGAAAAACTAGTAGAAGCCGACCTCGTGGAAGATCGGTTTGGATTCCGTAGAAATATTGGAACACGTGAGGCAATACTGACCTTATGACTTATCTTAGAAGAAAGATTAAGGAAAGGCAAACCTAGGTTTCTAGCATTTGTAGACTTAGAGAAAGCTTTTGACAATGTTGACTGGAATACTCTCTTTCAAATTCTAAAGGTGGCAGGGGTAAAATACGGGGAGCGAAATTCTATTTACAATTTGTACAGAAACCAGATGGCAGTTATAAGAGTCGAGGGACATGAAGGGGAAGCAGTTGTTGGGAAGGGAGTAAGACAGGGTTGTAGCATCTCCCCGATGTTATTCAATCTGTATATTGACCAAGCAGTAAAGGAAACAAAAGAAAAATAGCCTCTTCCCGATGTTATTCAATCTGTATATTGAGCAAGCAGTAAAGGAAACAAAAGAAAAATTCGGAGTAGGTATTAAAATCCATGGAGAAGAAATAAAAACTTTGAGGTTCACCGATGACATTGTAATTCTGTCAGAGACAGCAAAGGACTTGGAAGAGCAGTTGAATGGAATGGATAGCGTCTTGAAAGGAGGATATAAGATGAACATCAACAAAAGGAAAACAAGGATAATGGAATGTAGTCGAATTAAGTCGGGTGATGCTGAGGGAATTAGATTAGGAAATGAGACACTTAAAGTAGTAAAGGAGTTTTGCTATTTGGGGAGCAAAATAACTGATGATGGTCGAAGTAGAGAGGATATAAAATGTAGACTGGCAATGGCAAGGAAAGCATTTCTGAAGAAGAGAAATTTGTTAATATCGAGTATAGATTTAAGTGTCAGGAAGTCGTTTCTGAAAGTATTTGTATGGAGTGTGGCCTTGTGTGGAAGTGAAACATGGACGATAAATAGTTCGGACGGGAAGAGAATAGAAGCTTTCGAAATGTGGTGCTACAGAAGAATGCTGAAGATTAGATGGGTAGATCACATAACTAATGAGGAGGTATTGAATAGGATTGGGGAGAAGAGAAGTTTGTGGCACAACTTGACCAGAAGAAGGGATCGGTTGGTAGGACATGTTCTGAGGCATCAAGGGATCACCAATTTAGTATTGGAGGGCAGCGTGGAGGGTAAAAATCGTAGAGGGAGACCAAGAGATGAATACACTAAGCAGATTCAGAAGGATGTAGGTTGCAGTAGGTACTGGGAGATGAAGAAGCTTGCACAGGATAGAGTAGCATGGAGAGCTGCATCAAACCAGTCTCAGGACTGAAGACCATAACATCAACAACAACTTGGTTAGAAACAAAAAAGAAACCTATTTCAGTGTTTTTTTGGAAATAAATCATCTAAAAGGAAGAAATAGGGGATGGAAATTTTTATGAAAATATTTCGTCACATCAAATCGTTTTTAAAGCTACGCCTATGAAAATTGGTATTTGATTTGGTCAGAAGTACATTCGGAAACGACCGTACTTCAATGGGCTTAATTAGCGAGAAGAGTTGATAAGATAGTGCAATATGTGAACAACATGAAAACTCGATTAATGAGAAACATAAATAATCTCCCTACACCAAACTGTCTATGTGAGTGAATCTGTAGGTGCTACGCTAGTTAATCATATTGGTAATATGCTCAAGTAATGGGCGTAAAATATGAAGATTCACCTTCAGTGTCCTAAATTGTGTTTTCCAACGTAATATAGTATATGTTGTCTCACACGAATCAGAACTATTTATATACATAAATTATCTTCCAGTACGAATGGTAACAACCGTTAAATGACTGCCGTAACCAGTGCAGTGCGATTCACATTCGGTGCATTCTCTGTCTCTGTCTTTGCACGTAAACCAGTTCCCCACAAGAGAACACTACGGTCCGGCTTGTTGGTGTGAGTGTGTGCGTTTGTGTGGGTGTGTGGAAGGTGGCGTATCTGCTTTTAACAGAGAGCTTAGTCGAGCGGCCTTGGAAACCAAGCACTCGAGAAAATTGTTCTTCTCACTGCTGTGCCAGTAGCATTTACTCAGAGAACTGCGAACAGATCCAAACTTCACAAAACAAATGCATTGCATCGATTGACGTCAGTAGTAAAATGGCTACAGCAATCTAATCTCTTTTTTCTGATCTAGCATGGCCGCATTTAGTGGGTACTTGAAATCGGAGCACTATGGACTGGCAGTACACCCGTGGACTGTTCGAGCAAGAAATACGCTCGGAGAAAATGAAGAGTCATACCGCGGCATTAATTATTGTTCCGACGTCTTTCCACCAAAGCATAACTTCGGTACCTATGTGATCAATATACTGTAACCTTTTTTTTTTTTTTTTTTTTAAGGAAACTAACAACTTACGAAAAGAGCTACGGTTATTTCATGCGGCTATGTCACTATATGTTTTTCATGATGGGAGCTACCACTTTTCATGTCTGAAATTTCTTTCAATCGCAGTACCGAACACAGTAGTTCAGTTGTAAAATGCAGGAATTATGATAGTAAAATCTCGTCTTGAATACTTAGTTTTACTAATTCGCATCCATCCATTTGTTTGTACAAACGGGACTGCCTCCATATTTTGTGCAAGTAATACCTTTTTCACTTACGTACCAGTTGTTGATGTTTAATTGTAACTATCTAAAATAAAAACTACAACCTAGTGTAATAAGAGTAACAATGACCCAAGGGAGTAAATTCATATACTAAGCACAATTCTGTTATAGATTATTGTAATTGTAGAATACAAATCGCCGTTGGCGTTGATGCACTGTTCACAGCGCGCAGAAAGGATGTAGATTGCTTCCTTGTAGGCACTCCCGAATAGGTGGTCGACCTACTCTTTCCCGATAGTCTGCAGTTGCAAATTAGTTGTCGGTGTGAGATTCCGAAGATTTGGAATACATCAGCGGAGATATCAGGACAACTTCGAGATATTTCCAAGGATTCCACCTACGAACATCCATCCGATAAAGTAGGCATACCTTCTTGGCCTAGTGGGACGTCGCGTTGTCCGAGAGGAGCCCAGTTTGATGAGGTATGGCTAACGTGCTGAACTATAGTTCAGCGTTAACGGTTTCTCATCCATTCAGTTCACGACTACGGCTCCTTCTTCGCTGAAATTAGAGTAAACACATTTTATGGAAGGGCGGGGCGAGGGAAGACTGTCGCCTCAGCATGCTTTCTTCTTTGAAGGCAGAATCGATTTAGTGACACCAAGCGTCACCTCTCGTCACAATAATGGCAAGCACCTCCATTTCGTGATGCACCTACGGCAACAGGTATATAAATCGAAGATTCTGGTCTGTTGCACCTGGCACGTAAAACTCATACAATTTGAATTCTCGAAAGTAGACGTGGATGACATAGTTGTGATAATTTCCTAAACACCCATAGGGTTTGGTTTGAGAGAGAGGAATTAGACTTTTACAAATGTTGACCCTAATATTAATTTTTTCTGCAGATTCGGATAAGCTTTGTTTGTTTCTTGGTCATGAGGCCACATAACTTTTAATTATCAAACAAATCACCCCGATATGGAGAGAGAGGGGGAGTTTTAGCTAATCAAAATTTACGAATTAAATAAGTGGTTTTTATCTATCCGTAACCATTTTCCACACAAAAATGAGAACAAGGATTTTCTTGAATTACAGCGCCAAGAATCAAGACAAATGTTTAAGACAAAATGTACGTAGTCTTTTTTATGTAGAATCTGATTCTGCAATAAAAAATGGGGGTTCCCATTTAAAATTTTAAAGTTGCCTCCCTGTCCACCACCAGGGAGGTGGGGTGGCGGCCTAATTTTTTTTCCCCTCTCGGAAATAATCTACTTTCGATTCTACACACTTTTTCGTGTGAAGCTTATTTTTCGAGTTATTCTGGTTTGTCAACTTAAAATTTACACCCTATATGTGAACAAACGAAATTTTCATGTTTAAATAGCCGGCCGCAGTGGACGAGCGGTTCTAGGCGCTACAGTCTGGAACCGCGCTGCTGCTACAGTCGCAGGTTCGAATACTGCCTCGGGTATGGATGTGTGTGATGTTCTTAGGTTAGTTAGGTTTAAGTAGTTTTAAGTTCTAGGGGATTGATGACCTCAGATGTTAGTTCCATACAGCTCAGAGCCATTTGAACCATTTTTTTAACCATGTTTACATAATCTCAGGAGATGCACGCCGTCATTGATTCGTCATATCTTATGGAGAAGACTATATTCCTTGTGATATCTTTCTGCTTAGAGGCCTGTTACGTCTTTAATGATCAGTGTGCCACGTTCAAATACTTTTTTTTTACAACAAAACGAACCAAACTCGTTCCCTTTTTTTATTTTAAAAATATTTTCCTAATGCGACCGTTCCGTGAAACACGTTACTTTAATGTCTCGCAAGTTACAATACAAAAATCGCGAAACACACTTCATCTACGGAACAATGTATTGCAACATGGCCTCTAATATATCCTGCCCATGACGTAAAAGCTTGTTTGCAATTCATTTACACACCTACCATTTCACGTCCTATTCGCTTTCGGCATTGTCTCGTGGCATGTATTCTCAACGTCATGGTGAAATAAATTCGGCGTACTACGTTTCCACGTTCTAATTCACTACTTGTGTGAGCACAGTACTGACAAAACCGCGCTGTGGTGGCAAACACTGCTCTTCGTAAACCTCCCCATTCTCTTACAATTTTCTGAAACATAATCCACTCCGGAGCGAAGAATAATGAGTAACAGCTTTTTGCACTGGTTTGCAGAAACCCATCGTGGATTTGACCGCGCACAACAAAGTCCAATAAATGAAGAAACCGAGACGAATCAATTCACTATAAAGTTAGTTTCAAAAATTCAATTTTCTTTTCCTTTTTTTTCACTTTCTTGCATGATTACTCCACTGTCCAGTCACGCTGATGTGACCACCTGTCAGGAGGGCTTAATCACCACCTTTTGCAGCGCTGACTGAAGCGAGACGTGCAGGAATGGAGTCAGTGAAGTTCTCGAGGGTACAACAGTGATAAGGAGCCGTGCCAACTTCAACGCCGTGGCCAGCTTCGCTAGTTTTCTCGCCTGAGGATCCTTGGTTTGAACAGCACTTAGATTTAAATCCGGCTAGTTTGGTGTCCAGAGGAGTACAGTAAACTCATCCTGGTGCTCTTCGAACCACGCACGTACATTGTGAAATGTGTGACATGTTGTACTGTCCTGCTGGTACATACCATCGTGCCGATGAAAAACAAACTGCATGTAGAGATGGACATGGTCCTCAAGAATAGACACATACATGTGTTGATTCATTGTGCGTTCAAGAATGACGAAATCATGCAGGGAATGTCACGGAAATGTTCCCCAGGCCATAACGCAAGCATGGTGTTAGCTTTCAGACGTTTCACTCTGTACGCGCCAACGGCAGTGTGTCCAGTGGAGCATAAAACGTAATTCACCTGAAAAGGCCATTTGTCGTCACTCAGTAGATGGACAGTTGCGGTACTGGCGCGAAAATTCCAGCCTTTCTTGATGAACAGCAGTCAGCAGGGGTGCATGAAACAAGCCCCTGCTGTGGAGGCCCCTACGCAATATCGTTCGCCCAACGGTCATGGAAGAGACATTGTTTGTAGCCCCTCGGTTCACGTGGGTCGTCAATTGTTCAACAGTTGTACGTCTATTTGCCTGTACACATCTCCGCTACCGTCGTTCACCCCTGTCATCCATGTGTGCACCATAGCTGCCTCAATGCCAGTTTTGGGTAGCGTCATTTTGCCTTGTATCGGATACTGTAACCACGGCGGCACGTGAACAGTTTACAAACTTAGCTGTTTCGGAAATGCTTCCACCTCCTCTTCTTCTTCTTCTTCTTTTCCTTCTTTTCCATCTTTATCTTCCGCTGACTACGGTTGTCCCTGTTTGTCTGCCTCATTCTGTGGTTGTACTGGACCAACTGCTGTCCCATTTCTTTTGTGGTTGTCCATATTTACAAATTGTAGCTAGTCTTGGGGGGTCCTTCCTTTCCACATAATCCTTACAGTTCATTTTTCTTGCGTTCGTTCATTTACCTACATTTTGTATTCCACAGTGTTCCTTTATCGACACATTTGTTGTTTTGTCCCACGTGGTTTCTATCTGGATCTTACTACCTTCATTTCAACTGCCGTTACCTTTTATTTCATCTATTTTTCGTTTCTTCTCTAGTTTCTGCTGCTTATGTCCAGACAGGATGCACCACTGTTTCGTATATTTTTATTTCCCCCCCACTTACAGTAAATTTCATTTTCCGTATTCTATTCTGCAGGCATCCGGCTACTGTTACTGCCCTTGGAAGTTGATTTTTCACTTCCATGGTTAAGTCTTTACAACTGGTGATAGATAATTAAAGCTCATCATTATTCAACAGACACACCATCTATTTCTAATTTTGGTACTACAACACTCTTAGTTTTCTAGATGAGATTTCGGAGTTATATTGCTTTGCTGTTTAATTAAATTGGTGAGCAAACCTTTGTATAGTATCCTCCTTATTTGCTATCAGTGCATCATCATGAGCATCACATATAATATTTACCATTTTATTTCCCATTTTATAGGCTGGTTTCTTTCTTACATCATCAGTGATGTCCATTATTAAGTTGAAGTGGGCTTAATGAGACTCCGTATCTAATTCTTTAATGTAGTCTAATTTAATACGTGAATCGTTCGTGCTTTTTAATTCTCGTTTTGTTAACTGTATATATCTCCTATGATTTTCACTAAACCACTGGCACTCCCTTGTCGATTAACGTTTGAATTGTATCATTTTTTTCTTGTCCTGTCAAAGGCTTTTGACAAGTCACATAAGCTGCGTTATTAAACTTTATGGATTTCTCCACAATGTCTAAAAGCGAAGCTAACATCTATTGTGCTCATTTTTTCCCGAAATACTTGCTGTTCTTTTGCTACTCCTACATGATTCAGCATTCTAAGTACTAATGTTAAAAGTTTTAAAATGGTATCAATCAGGGTAATTCTCTGGTAATTATCTAATACTTCTTTGTCTCATTTTTTATACTCTGGAATTGTAATACTTTCTTTCCACTCTGTTAGTATCCTACCTTTCTTCATGACACTGTAAACAAAGCGAGATGCTGTTGATATAGTACCTACACTCACACACTCACTGGTCACACTCACCGGCAATCTTAATAATCTCGCGGTCTATTCGTGTGTTAGTGTACATAAGCTCGCATTCCCATCTCATCACTGGGCGGAGATCTTCCAGAACGTTTGGCTCCTTCAGGAACCCGTCGGGGGAAGACAAAGGAGAGGCGCCACCTCCCGTGCTTGCGGTTGCCCAGGGCAGTTAGTCTCGCAGGCCGACCACTTGTCACGTTAATTCTTGGCGCCGGTCCCCGCCAGAGCGTCGGAATATATATGCTTCAATTTTACGCAAGAGGAACTCTGCCCGCCAGCGAACAAAGTGATCGTTCTCTTTCATCCCGCTCCCAGCTGCCCCTCCCATTTTGTTTTATTCAGAGATTGGAGGAATCGTAGCAGAATGGTAATTACTTCTTCTTTGTCGACAAAAAGTCCACATTTCTGACGACACTCTTGATATTCTTCTTGCCGCAACGAAATAGCGGTCGCATGCGGACTATCGTTCTCATGATTCCTTAATTTTACTTACGCCGCCTCGTGCGAGACAGTCTGTGCTGTACAGAATGGTTATAGCGTACAGCAGCAGACTGTGACAGTTTGGTTTTGGGTAGTTTATTGGACAAGCACCGTTACTGATTTAGAAGTCCGGTGGCTTACATGATTTTATTAAAACGCGTGTTACGTTTATTTACAAGTGAGCTGCACTTGGATACACAGTAATTCGCAGATAAAAAAATGTGAGAAACAGGATTGCGCTCTAAACTCACGCTGCTACCGCTGCTGTTAAGCCTTCAGGGCGCTCAACATGGCAGTCATGAGAGCCCGTACGTTGACTGTATGAGACGAATGGGACTACAGTACACAAAATGGGGATAGCCTAAAATACAACATAAAACCACATACTCTCCCTTGTACTCTTTCTTTCATGAACATACACGACTGCTCTGGACGGTACAATGGAGCAAGCGAGTCAAGGCAGACCATTAAAAACAATTATATTAGTTATAGCACACCACATGCATCACAAATAGGCGGTTCTTCACGTATGAGATGTAAGCCATAGGTCATAGAACTGTGTACTATTCGAAGTCGCATTAAATAGATTTCATCAATTCTAGCTGGCTGGGTGCGCCATGGCCTCACCTTCTCTTTTATTGATCGCGACTTATTTTTCGTCACACCCAGCCGCTCTTCCTCCCAAAGACGCATGGCAAGCCTTCGCAGCAATGACAGCGCGGCGCAAGGAGGCATAGGGCAGTCGGTTATGTTGGGAAGGGTACATGCGTCGTTGGGCACGGTATCAGCTAACTCATTCCCACGGAATGTGTCCTGGTACTCAGCAGAATGAGACCTTTCTTTGTCTTTGCAAGTGCATGATGGCGTCCTGGATGTTCTGCACAGTTCTATCTGCTGCGTACACACACTGGACTGTCTGCAGTGCACGAGCATATGAGGAATTTGCATCCACGTTCACGTTTCATCTGGTCCACAGCTTGAAGAATCGCATAGAATTCCGCGTCAAAGATAGTGAATTCACTAGGCAGGCGGAACCTGAAGACAGACGCCAGAAAAATGACTTAAGACCCTGTAGCATGCCCTGTTTGGACCGTCCCTCATACACTACGTCAGAGTCCTGGTAATCCGTTGAAACTGTAATAATTTTTTTCTTGGAAAAGCAGTCTGGAGTGAACAATTTGTTGCACTCTGTCAAATCAAAAATTATTCTACACTACTGGCCATTAAAATTGCTACACCTAGAAGAAATGCAGATGATAAACAGGTACACATTTGACAAATATATTATACTAGAACTGACATTTGATTACGTTTTCACGCTATTTAGGTGCATAGATCCTGAGAAATCAGTAACCAGAACAACCACCTCTGGCCGTAATAATGGCCTTGATACGCCTGGGCATTGAGTCAGAGCTTGGATGGCGTGTACAGGTACAGGTGCCCATGCAGCTTCAACACGATACCACAGTTCATGAAGAGTAGTGACTGGCGTATTGTGACGAGCCAGTTGCTCGGCGACCATTGACCAGACGTTATCAATTGGTGAGAAAACTGGAGAATGTGCTGGCCAGGGCAGCAGTCAAACATTTTCTGTATCTAGAAAGGCTCGTATAGGACCTGCAACATGCGGACGTGCATTATCCTGCTGAAATGTAGGGTTTCGCAGGAATCGAATGAAGGGTAGAGCCACGGGTCGTAACACATCTGAAATGCAACGTCCACTGTTCAAAGTGCCGCCAATGCGAACAAGAGATGACCGAGACGTGTAACCAATGCCGGGGTGGCAATGCCAATATGGCGATGACGAATACACACTTACAATGTGCGTTCACCGCGATGTCGCCAAACACGGATGCGACCATCATGATGCTGTAAACACAGCCTGAATTCATCCGAGAAAATGACGTCGTCGAACTGTTCGTGCAGATGGTTGTTGTCTTGCAAACGTCCCCATCTGTTGAGTCACGTATCGAGACGTGACTGCACGATCCGTTATACCCATGTGGGTAAGATGCCTGTCATCTCGACTGCTAGTGATACGGGGCCGTAGGGATTCAGCACGGCGTTCCGTATTACCCTCATGAACCCACCGATTCCGTATTCTGCTTACAGTCAAGGATCTCGACCAACATGAGAAGCAATGTGGCGATACGATAAACCGCAGTCGCGATGGGCTACGATCCGACCGTTATCAAAGTCGGAAACGTGATGGTACGCATTTCTCCTCCTTACACGAGGCATCACAACAACGTTTCACCAGGCAACGCCGGTAAACTGCTGTTTGTGTATGAGAAATCGGTTGGAAACTTTCCTCATGTCAGCACGCTGTAGGTGTCGTCACCGGCGCCAACCTTGTTGAATGCTCTGAAGAGCTAATCTTTTGCATACCACAGCATCTTCTTCCTGTCGGTTAAATTTCGCCTCTGTAGCACGTCATCTTCGTGGTGTAGCAATTTTAATGGCCAGTAGTGTATGTTTCAGTAATAACCAGGGCGGAGCTTTACACCAACTCTCCCCTGTATGTTTGTCGGAGTCAGTCCTAGATCCAAAAAATGCTGCTTTGCCAGTTTCCCGTACGGTTTCGTTCCTCGTGGACTAGTGCTGTAGAGTAGCCTAGGGATTCGCAGATATTAACAGTCGCAGGGAAAGCCAGCGAAGTCGGAAACGCTCTGAGCTTGCGCGCCTGTTTAGCCACAAGGAACCGCCGCCAAGCAGGTAATGGCTATTGCCTTCCCTCTGCACAAAAGCTCGGTATAAGGATCCTCTTGTGCGCAACCTGATTCCCCCCTAGTGGTGTACGGAATCCAGCATCTTTAAAGATGATGGTTGTGGCGAGCCATAGCTATAAACTCATGTTAGAATGAAACGTAAGTGAGAAGACCGCCGAGAACATTTGTTTTCACTGTCTTTCTCCAAACAGGCTCACGTTGTTCTTCATGTTTCCAATTATTCTCGCAGCGGGTTTCATTGTTATTCATGTTACCTCTGCAAATAATAATGAAGCCCACTGTGAACTGTTTATGAAAACCCAATGTTGTCCAAACTGTTACAATTCGTCGATGTACTGGACCTGGATGCTGGTTTGCATATAATGTAAATAAGCACTGCCGTTCTCGCCACAGATGGGCTAATCGGGTCCAACGACCGTCGTGTCGTCCATCAGCCAATGGCATCATGTGGATGCGCTACGGATAGCTGTAGGTCGGCACGCCGCACTCACAGCCGTTGCTGCATTAGCAAAGCTAGTGCCGCTACCACTCGGTCTTGTAACTGCGCAAGTAGCTAAGTGCAGCCTGTGGCGCTCCTCTCACCAGCGAAAGATTCCTGGCATTACCGGAAATCGAACTGGGGTCTTCCGCATAGCAGCCAGTCAACCATGCTGCACGCTCAGTTACCGAGGCAGTTATACTTTGTCTGAAACCTGTCCCTGCTGCTGTTGTGTAGTAGTTGCTGTTTTTCTTTTTTCTTTTTCTTTGTGGTGCTCAGTATGTGATGATCACCATTGCTACTCGTATAACAAAAAGCTTTGTAGACAGGGTAACCACAGCTATGACAAACCACCTATGAGATTAAGAAGCCGTTTCAGCTGTATTTAATCTTTTTATTACCAGATCACAACAGATTTAGAGGCACTGAAACCACATCCTCAGGTGAAATGTTCCAAGTGATAAGAGCTAAGTAGCTCGTAACATGGAATCCAACATTCGTTGTCAAGCAATGCAAATAGAACCTCCAACTACCGTTTTATTAGTGTGGTCTGACAACGAATGTTGAGTTCGATGTTTCGAGCTACTTAGCTCCTAAGACATTCTTACATGTCACCTGAGGATGCTCTTTTCAATGAAACGAACCGCTTATAATCTGATAATAAAAAGATCAAACCCGGCTGAAGCGGCTTGCGTAACAATCAGTACGATTTTGAGATGTTTTCACTCAAAGTATGTCGGTATTCTAGTGTTCTCAAATACAAACTCGTCTGTAACAGATTCTTAGAAAGAGAGAACTAGAGCTAGATATTCCGTAACGCAAGAGCACGGAGCCGAGCTAACAAAAAATTAATAGGAAATAAAATGAGAATATAAAGCTTGTCCTGAAGTCCAAATAATGATATTTTCCAAGGCAGGCAAACGAGCGACATAGGATCTGCATCAATAAAGCGTAAAAAGAAAAATAGAGAGTTTCTCCACTTACATTCGCCGCACAGTTGCTCGCCATCTTGGTGAATCGCCACAGTGCTCTCTTACACTTCTGTAAATCTTTCGATATTTGACAATCCAATTACTGTATTTGCTTGAATGTACTTCTTATTAACAGTTGTATTATCAAATTAAACTGTACAAAACAAATGAGCCAACAACAATTTTGAAACACGCCAGTGTTATTCTGAATACTGTTCCAATTAAGTTGGCGAAAACATTTCGGTCAACAACATACTTGAAATGCGACTTTTTACGCCTGTGGTACTTAGAATACATAAACTCCCTGCGGCTTGAATTGTACTTACACGACTCTAAAATGGCTTCAAAAATGGTTCAAATGGCTCCACGCACTATGGGACGTAACATATGAGGTCATAGGTCCCCTAGACTTAGAACTACTTAAACCTAACTAACCTAAGGACACCACACACATCCATGCCCGACGTAGGATTCTAACCTGCGACCGTAGCAGCAGTGCGGTTCTAGACTGCGGCACCTAGAACCGCCCCGTCACAGCGGCCGGCTCTAAAATGGCCACAGCGGACTTAAAGTATTGCCTTGACCTGATGAAACGAATTTATTTGTAGAATTCGCAACTCATTATGTCTGTTGAATTGTTTTGGTCGGAACGCCTCCTAAAATACTACAAAATTACTAATTTAGTCTAAGTATCGTGAAACATAATATTTGTAACATTTAAAACATCATCAATGAAACAGTGTAGTCACGACAACAGACTACGAATCGCGTATGTGCAGAGCGTATGGGAGAACTATTAAGTTGAGTAAGGTAGTGCTATATGCGCAAGAAACAAACATCGTGGAAAATATACAAACGCGACGAGCTTTCGGAGCCTCAACTGTAGGACACGTTGAAATAAAACTCGTTGGATAAAAGTCAACTCACACTGGTCGTTACGGAACTGAATGTGAAAACATCCCACAATGCGTTTGAAATGGTGACGTTCACGCAGACCGTCAACGGGACGGGACGAAAGGGGACGTCAACGAAGAGGATTCTCGGGAAGAAAGTTTTGACGTTGGCGATGGTGTGGAGGGGGAGAGTGAGAGACGTCGTCTGCTAACAATGGAAGTTATCCTCGCCGCCTCCTTTGTGTTATAGCAATGGATTTAACCCATTCGTGTCTTCTCAGCATTAATTTTACTGTTTGCTTTGTTTTCGTAGCACTTTGAGAAGGTTTCGTGATACATGGGTATTTTCGTATTTTTGTTCTTTTATAAAAGAGGTCAAACATCAGAAGGGGAAGAAACAGGTCTTACAATACCTGGACGGAGAAAAAGACTACCGCTACGCCGTTGACGAATAAGAACAGAAATAATTGTAAAAATTTTCGTTAAAATATTTTTAACAGTGAAAAAGTGGGTTCCATTTAAGGACAAACCAAACAGTAGCTTTTAACTGTATATCGTCCTAAGAGGATGAAACACACTGGAAAAAGTCGTTAAGACCTATACACAGTGTTATAATTATTGCTTGATTTGCTTGTACACGATCCAGACCCATTTATCGGGCCACGCCTATGTTCCGCCTATGTTCGTAGGCCACGTGCAATAACCACTCACAGACGAGAGGTGGCAGCACTATCAGTAGATGATACATGAAGTGTACCGGGGGGACGCGGAGAACAGTGCAGTCGTTGTCGTAGTGAGGAAACGGAGCGATTTATCTGACGAGCAAAAGGACATTATCATTAGCTTTAGGCCCAAGGGAGGAGCCATTATCGAAACGGCTAGGTTCGAAAACTGTTCGCGTGCTACCGTGGTTCAGGAATATTGTGCATGAAAAAATGGCGCTATCCAGATCTGGCGCCGAGGCAACTGTGGTACACGACTGGCCATAAATGACAGGGGTGATCGAGGTCTGTGTAGATATGTAGGGGCGAATAGAAGTGCAACTGTCGAGCAGCTGACCACCCAGATAAACTCAGGGACTACCAACAATGACTTCGCAATGATCATTCAGTGAACGTTGCTGCATATGGGCATGTGTAGCAAGTGCCTGATTCATACACGTGTGCTGACTGCGTTTCACTGCGACGAAGGCTGCAACTGGACGTCCTCTGAATGGAGACAGGTGGTCTTTCCAGATGAATCACGTTTTATGCTCCTTTGGACAGACGGCCGTTGGCGTATGCGGCTATCAACAATCGTCGGAACGGTCCAGGTTGGAAAAGGGTGCTTTATGGCCCGGGGAATGTTTTGTGGCATTCTCTGGATGATCTCTTCGTTCTGAATGGTACAGTGGCTCAACTCAAGTATGAATTTATCCTTGGAGACCTTGTCCACCGTTACATACAGTTCGCTTTCTCCTTGGCACGATGGCATCTACCAGCAGGACAATTCACCGTGTCACACAGCTCGCAATATAAGTGCTTAGTTCGGATGAGTTTACCCTACTCCCCTGACCACCAAGCGATTTCAGACCAATGGAGAATCTGTAGGTCCACCTCTGACGGGCTGTGGATCCTCAACTGCGAAACCCTGCACAGCTGGCCGAGGCACTGGAGGCGACAAAGCTCCACACTTCTGTCGGTGCCTTTCAGAACTACATCGATTCTATTCCTGCACGTCTGCCCTGTAAAAGGTTGTTATGCACTTTGATTTTATCCATACTGGATGAGAGGGCGTGGTTGTGAATGTCAATGTTAAAAAATATATCGGCTCAACAACTTGTTTATGGTGTAAAACACTAAGATTAACGCGTTTCGGAAGTCAAGCTTCCATCATCAGAATAATAAAAAGTAAAAGAACCTGTTAAAACTCGCTCGAGCTTTAACAGGTTCTTTTACTTTTTATTATTCTGATGATGGAAGCTTGACTTCCGAAACGCGTCAATCTTAGTGTTTTATATTATAAACAAGTGGTTGAGCTGATATATTTTCTAGCGTTGTTATGCACGTTTCGGCAGGTGGTCAGCTTAATGTGATTGGACCGTGTGTACAAGTAAATGTCGATACTCTGGATTTGTTTTGTAAGTAGGCTGTTTAGGTTTTTATGTTGGTAACGTCGCGTAGCGCTCTGTATGAAAATAACTTACTGTGCTGTGTGCAATCTGCGACTGGTTGGCATTGTTGGAATATTTGCTATTGTAGTGTTGTGCAGTTGGATGTGAACAGGGCGTAGCGCTGCGCAGTTGGAGGTGAGCCGCCAGCAGTGGTGGATGTGGGGAGAGAGATGGCGGAGTTTGGAGAGCGGACGATCTGGATGTGTGTCCGTCAGAGACAGTAAATTTGTAAGACTGGATGTCATGAAATGATGTATATATTATGACTTTTGAACACTATTAAGGTAAATACATTGTTTACTCTCTATCGAAATGTTTCATTTGCTAACTATGCCTATCAGTAGTTAGTGACTTCAGCACTTAGAATCTTTTATTTAACTGGCAGTATTGGGGCTCGCTGTATTGCAGTAGTTCGAGTAACGGAAATTTTTGTAAGGTAAGTGATTCATGAAAGGTATAGATTATTGTTAGTCAGAGCCATTCTTTTGTAGGGACTATTGAAAGTCAGATTGCGTTGTGCTAAAAAATATTGTGTGTCAGTTTAGTGATGATCAGAATAAGTAAAGAGAGAAATTTCTGAGTACGTTCAGTTTTACTCAGCTGTTTGAAAATCAAATAACGTAAGGGTTGTATCAGCACAATCATTCATAACTTTTTCTAAGGGGACGTGTCAGTTTATTTATTTTTCAAAGTTGTAGCCTATTATCTGCAAAGCTAATATAGGCCATATAATTACATTTACTTAGATACTAACGAATGTGTATGTTAATATTTTATGCTTTTTATTTAATAATAAAAAAACTTACAGCACAAAAACGCAAATACTAAAACTACACTCCTGGAAATGAAAAAAAGAACACATTGACACCGGTGTGTCAGACCCACCATACTTGCTCCGGACACTGCGAGAGGGCTGTACAAGCAATGATCACACGCACGGCACAGCGGACACACCAGGAACCGCGGTGTTGGCCGTCGAATGGCGCTAGCTGCGCAGCATTTGTGCACCGCCGCCGTCAGTGTCAGCCAGTTTGCCGTGGCATACGGAGCTCCATCGCAGTCTTTAACACTGGTAGCATGCCGCGACAGCGTGGACGTGAACCGTATGTGCAGTTGACGGACTTTGAGCGAGGGCGTATAGTGGGCATGCGGGAGGCCGGGTGGACGTACCGCCGAATTGCTCAACACGTGGGGTGTGAGGTCTCCACAGTACATCGATGTTGTCGCCAGTGGTCGGCGGAAGGTGCACGTGCCCGTCGACCTGGGACCGGACCGCAGCGACGCACGGATGCACGCCAAGACCGTAGGATCCTACGCAGTGCCGTAGGGGACCGCACCGCCACTTCCCAGCAAATTAGGAACACTGTTGCTCCTGGGGTGTCGGCGAGGACCATTCGCAACCGTCTCCATGAAGCTGGGCTACGGTCCCGCACACCGTTTGGCCGTCTTCCGCTCACGCCCCAACATCGTGCAGCCCGCCTCCAGTGGTGTCGCGACAGGCGTGAATGGAGGGACGAATGGAGACGTGTCGTCTTCAGCGATGAGAGTCTCTTCTGCCTTGGTGCCAATGATGGTCGTATGCGTGTTTGGCGCCGTGCAGGTGAGCGCCACAATCAGGACTGCATACGACCGAGGCACACAGGGCCAACACCCGGCATCATGGTGTGGGGAGCGATCTCCTACACTGGCCGTACACCACTGGTGATCGTCGAGGGGACACTGAATAGTGCACGGTACATCCAAACCGTCATCGAACCCATCGTTCTACCATTCCTAGACCGGCAAGGGAACGTGCTGTTCCAACAGGACAATGCACGTCCGCATGTATCCCGTGCCACCCAACGTGCTCTAGAAGGTGTAAGTCAACTACCCTGGCCAGCAAGATCTCCGGATCTGTCCCCCATTGAGCATGTTTGGGACTGGATGAAGCGTCGTCTCACGCGGTCTGCACGTCCAGCACGAACGCTGGTCCAACTGAGGCGCCAGGTGGAAATGGCATGGCAAGCCGTTCCACAGGACTACATCCAGCATCTCTACGATCGTCTCCATGGGAGAATAGCAGCCTGCATTGCTGCGAAAGGTGGATATACACTGTACTAGTGCCGACATTGTGCATGCTCTGTTGTCTGTGTCTATGTGCCTGTGGTTCTGTCAGTGTGATCATGTGATGTATCTGACCTCAGGAATGTGTCAATAAAGTTTCCCCTTCCTGGGACAATGAATTCACGGTGTTCTTATTTCAATTTCCAGGAGTGTATAATAAAACCCTTAACTATTTACGCCACTACTGGTACTACTGTTAACAGTAGAGGATCTGCATTTTCAACTTCTCGTGGCGTAATGAATAATCCATTAAATTTCGGCCATGCAGCCACGCAAATAAAATTTCCTCCATTGATATTTCGGCCGCGTATCGTCCGGCCACCCGCAGAGCGATTCACAAGACTGACGACAAGATGCCAAGCGCGGCCTTATATGCTCCACCGCGGCGGTACTGCGCATGCGGGTCACAGATGCTGGTCAGCGGCAGAGACACACCCATGCCCGAGGGAGGATTCGAACCTCCGCCGGGACCAGCCTCATAGTCCATGACTGCAACCCCCTAGACCGCTCGGCTAATCCCGTGAGAAGTCGTATATAGGTCAAACAATACGCACCGTTCATGAGAGGTGTGTGCAGCATCGAAGATACACACGCTTATTACAGCCAGACAAGTCAGCTGTTGCTGAACATTGTATTGAGACAAGGGCATTCCATGAATTACAGTGATGTGAAGATTTCAACATCCATCTCTTCTTTTTCGGAATCTGCCTTCAAGGAAGCTATAGAGATTAAATTAGCTCATAATTTAATAGGTAGAGATAATGGTTTTCATTTGGACAAAGCGTGGAATCCGGCTCTTGGGGTAATTAAACTGCACAGAAGTCGTCATGGTGTCACCGCCCCAATCATACAAGCGAATCGAATGTCTGTACGCCTTCGCCACAGGCGGCGCATGTGTAAACGTATTTCTCTGCCGTTGACCAGCATCTGTGACCCGGATGCACAGTACGGTGGAGCATATATGGCCGCGCTTGGCATCTTTCGTCAGTCTTGTGACTCACTCTGAGGATGGCCGGATGACACGTGGCCGAAATATCAGTGGAGGAAATTTTATTTGCGCGGCTGCATGCCCAAAATTTAATGGATTGCTAGAGGATCTGTTCTGCTTTTGTCCTTTTATTTTGGCCCATTTAACCTGTATGTGGTTGTTTCTGCTACTCGGCCTGTCCTCATACTATCACGGGCAACAGCCTTTGCATACTGGATTCCAGGGGCGTAGGTCAGCACGTCAGCAGCGGTTCCACTGTAACAAGCAATTCCATCGCTCACGGTTACATCTTAGAATCGTCATTTCGGTGATCACTTTCACCGCCGCAATGTAAAGTCTTGAGAAAGCTTTTTATTCAGTGGTCGCCAGCCTCAGCCGCCTTCTCTCCATTTGCAGAGTATTTTGCTTAATCGGGACGGCAGCGTGCTGACATACAGTTGAATGCCTCTCGAGGTCTTGCTTGGCCTTCCTGCATACTGCGACTCCAGAACCGTCCAAGATGCGCCAGGTTGACTGAGTCCTCAGTGCTGCTTTGGGATCCGACAGTCTTAATCTCTGACGGCCATTGACCGCCGCATCTTTCATACAGCGAGCAGTCCTACAATGTGTGTTCTGGAGAGTCCACCCTGCCGCAGGCGCATCTATCATACATCTGTCTGCTGATTTTGTAAAGATGCATAGTTTATGGACCATAACCAGTCTGGTAATGTATCCGCCCACTCGACTGGTTAAGAAATCTCAATTTGTAGTCTCCCCATAAGGTTTGGGACGTATTCGTATATTCTCCTATATTTGCCTGAAATGTCCCATTCATTTTGCCACAGTTGTAGTATGTTCTTTTATATTAACGTTTCGACTTTTTTTTTTACCATACAGCCTTTGCCAAATACATCCATTACGAATTTTTCTTTGGCCATTAATTAACTGTATCTGTGGCAGTGCCTCAATTGTGATATTATATTTCAACGTTTTTTCTCATCGAATGTATCGTACTGCTCGGTACAGGGTAGATGTAATGAATTGATGGAAGAATAATTAGAAAAACATCTCAAACATTGACCAATAGAGAAAGTAAGCTCATAGTTTCCCAATATTAACACAGTAAGTACAGGTTGAAATCATATGATTTAGAAAATCTGTAGGTTAATCATTAATCGGATAATACTACCCGTTTCAGGATAGACATAAAATATTTCGCTGAAAACATTAACATAAGATCTCGTAAATAAGCTCACAGGGTGAACAAACGTAACTGAAGAAATATGGAAGGCCACAAACACTTGCGAAAAACACCATGCCAGTGCGTAACAGCAACAGGTCTCCGCGGCCAGGTGCTTTCCCGGACAGCACACCCGCTGTTAGCATACTCCAATCAGGTGAAACATGAGCTAAAAGATACAAGTTAAAAAATTTAATTCGCAGGCGCCTTAATAACTTAATGGCATAAAACCTTCAAATCAGCCACAGTAACGTTACTCAAAATTACACTGAACAAACACAGCTCAATAACATAAAACGGTAAAATGAAGGCGTAATAAACGTCTTCCACAAAATAACTTAACTGAATAGATGAGATCATTAATCTCAGGAAGTTACATCAAATGCAAGACAGTCAATAAGTCACCTAAGCTACAAAGCCAGAGACTTGTTTGCGCCAAACTGAAATTTCTATGAGCAACAAAAAGGGGTGGTTCTTGATCGCTAGCATTCACAAGTAAGGCTCACTTCCATAGCACTCAGATTTCAGAACGACCTAAAATACAGTTTGAACAGCATTCATTAGCTCGTCAAATTTCCTTAAAATAATTAAAACATTTAATAAGAAATTCCAGAAATATCCCAAGGCGTTAAAAACAACCACTTAATAAACTAAATTTACCACAGAGCTTATGAGCAATTTAACAGCACGAAATACCCAGTTTTACTAAACACTAGGGTGGCAACAAACGGTCTGATGGCACACAAGAAAATAAGACTTGAAGCCACCACATTTAAAGTTGCAGACAGCTTTTGGCGTAAAAAGTAACATTAAGGCAAAACTTTAAGTAGCACCCATAATGGCAAGCAGCCACCGATGAACGTGCGAAAGAAGTACTGGCAATTAAATGGATCAAACTCAAACAGACCAGTTGTAATAACATTAATTACAACAGGTGAAAATTTTTTTGGAGATCCATAAAGTGAGGGCCACAGAGACGGGCATATCACGGTGGAAGGGATGCCGACCATTGCTACACCAAAAAGTCGTTATTCCTTAATTTCAGCTCAATGCAAAACACCAGCATCTAAAGCGCACAGTATAGACATGTTGTTATTGTGGTCTTCAGTCCGCTTTGATGCAGCTCTCCATGCTACTCTATCCTGTGCAAGCTTCTTCATCTTGCAGTACCTACTGCAACTTACATCCTTCTGAATCTGAATAGTGTATTCATCTCTTGGACTCCCTCTACGATTTTTGTCCTCCACGCTGCCCTCCAATATTAAATTTGGGATCCCTTAATGCCTCAGAATACTCCCTACCAACCGATCCCTTCTTCTAGTCAAGTTGTGCCACAAATTTCTGATTTAGAACTCTCTTTGTGTAGCTCTCTTGTACACAGTGTTCTCGAATACACTGTCGTGGTCATGGAAATTTGTAGCCATAACGCCAGGGTATAGGTGGAACTTCGGGAAACACATTGACACCGTAACCCAGAAAGCCCTTCATACACTAAACAGTCTCATCTCCATCGGACACAAAAGATTTCATCTCATAAAACTATATCACAACAGTATTCTAACATCAATTGTGGGTTACGGCTCGGGAGTCTGGGTACACAGGCTCACGAGGGTTGTGCCCGCCTTGACAGTGAGAAGGGTTCAGAGAAATATGATATTGATATCTGTAGTTCTAGAGAACTTCTCCGGGGAAGCCCTATTAGTCATAATGGGGCTCTGCCCCCTGGACGTCAAAATTCGAGAACAGGCTGGGTGGTTCTGGATTAAGAAAGGGAATACCGCGAAGACAGAAGGGATTTTAGGCAAAGGCAAAGAGGTGAGAAATTGTGCAACAACTATAGGAAGCTGAAGAAACAGGGCGTAATGCTTTTGAATTTCTTCCTAGCGTCAGGGGACGACTGGACATGAGATACTTTGAACCTACTAGCGGACTGATCCATTTTCTCACTGGTAATGGGCCATACCCGAAATATTTATGTCGGTTCGGGAAAAGGGCAGCACCCGCGTGTGCATGTGGTGAATCAGAGGGTACCTCCGATCATGTGGTCTACGAGTGCCCCCTTTTCAATAATGTAGCAACCACATTACGTGACCAATTACCTGAACATGGCACATACCACCTACTAAGACAAGAAGACACTTTTCAAACTCTTAACCAACTGGCAGATGAGGTATCGCGAAAACTGTTGGGAATACCTGAGGGACATAGACTAATTTAACAATTTGAGACACACCAAAAACTGAATTTTGCGCCCTATTCCCATACCGCCTGTGCGTGGACAGGCCGACTTTCATCATAGTCTGGAATCCGCCGCGTACAGGATTAGAGGGAGTGGGGTACAACATTTAAAGACATTACAAGACAAAGCACCGGACTTGACTTAGTTTAGAACTAGTTAGTAGGACTCAGAATAGGAAATTAGCTATTTAGGAACCTGCAGCGGCCGGCCGAAGTGGCCGTGCGGTTCTAGGCGCTGCAGTCTGGAACCGCGAGACCGCTACGGTCGCAGGTTCGAATCCTGCCTCGGGCATGGATGTGTGTGATGTCCTTAGGTTAGTTATTTTTAAGTAGTTCTAAGTTCTAGGGGACTAATGACCTCAGAAGTTGAGTCCCATAGTGCTCAGAGCCATTTGAACCATTTTTTGAACCTGCAGCGAATAATATCTTTGGCCTGCCCAGTGTCAGGCCATGCCCATCGGGATTAGCTCGATGGGCAAGGCTCTAAAAGTAGGTTTATAAACTACTGACACAACTGTCACGCTGCAGGCAATAGAGTCTAGTTGGGCGTAGGTAATATTCATTTAATATTAATAATTTTCGTTGCCCATTGATATTTAGTTAAAGTTGTAGCTCACAATTTAATCAAATCTGTATCTTGTTGCAATTAATGTATGGATAAAATTAGGACCCACTAATCATTTAAGGAAGTGGGTTAAGTTTGTGTAATTATTATTATTATTGTAATAAAGATTTTTTTTTAACGCCAGGGTATGGCAAATTCATTTTCCGGAAATAGATCATGCTGTCCCGTTAACACTCAGTGATGTGCAGAAACCGTTCCTTTATTGTCAAAAAAGCATTATGCTGCTTTCTTTCATATTTCTGTTTCATCCGGCCACTCTTCGTCGACCGAGCTAGGACTAACACTGATCTTGCGGATCGCAGAACAGAACATACTGTCGTTGAGTCTTCAGAGCTAAGCATGTGGCAATATTCTCGGACCTTATTGTATTCTCCAACAGACAAACGGTAGTCCTCAACGGGGTTGGAGCTTTTGCGCCCGAGCAAGAGATGAGCTGATGTGCTCGATGTTGCTCAGAGTCTCACTTCTGCGGACCCCTCTTGCGCACGTTCTTGCGCAGCTCTCCTGGCTGTATTTTGCGAGCGGCGACAGTCCCTGGCGGCGCTACAGTAGTGCGTGCCGGCCACCTGCGCGCCGCACGTCGGCGCTATAAAACCGCGCAAGCCTCCGGCAAGCGTCACGCACAGCTGGTTTCCCCAGCAAAGGCGCTTCTGGCGAGCTGCCCTTTGTGTGGCAGCCTCCGCAAACCCACTCCCCCACCGTCCTTCTGTCTTTCTCTGGCCTACTCTTCATCCTTCTTACTCGAGTCCAACAGCTGCACGTCACAATGTTACAGTGTCGTCGGACAGGCGTCAGGAGCTTATATTCCTTCCTTCCCCCATACTTATATAATACCACAGTCAGCTGGGTGATACAACGGTCAGTAGATATCACATGGCTTTCAAGAAGACAAACCGACCAATTTTTCTAATTCGTTGGTAATGCGATGACGATACACGTGGAAGAAGTGAACGACGTTACCTGAAGCTTTCCAATTTCCTCCCTTTCACCAAACGTCTTTATCTTCTGACTCATAGCCACCAACTCCTGGTCAGTTTTGATTGTCTGCTTTTCCTTGGTGTAGTGTACACTGATGAACCAAACCAGTTTGACCACTGTCCACCGCAACGTTGGATTCCGCCTGGCGGCTGTGCGGACACGTGACGCGGTAACAACAGTATACAAGCGGAACAGACACGGACGGGGGATCATCCTAGCGAAGATAATGGATGCAAATGCGAAAACCCATTGAGATAAGCGACCTTGACAAAGAGCGGATTATTATTATGCAGAGCCTGAATGAGTATTTGAAAACGGCGAAGCCGTCGAATGTGCACGTGCTACTGTCGTGAGCATCGACGGAAAGAGGTAAGAGGACAGTGAAACCACCACTAGGAGCTAAATTGTTGGTCGTCCACGGCTTTTTAGAGAACGTGCGGTTCGGAGGCTTATCTGCTCGGTAAAGTAGCACCTGTGGCATCTTTGCTGAAAGAGCATAACGCTGGTGCACGTACAGGTGCTTCCGACCACACCGTTCATCGTAATTTGTTGAACATGGAGCTCCCCAGCAGACCACCCCAGAGTGATCATATGTTGATCCAATATTATCAATTACGGATGCAGTGAGCACGGGACCATCGGGATTCGACCGTCAGTCAATGGAAGCGTGTCGGCTATACCAGGTCGGTGGTCGGCTTTACAAACGCCGTCATGGTGGTGGACGGCGGTTCGAAACGTCAGCGCGCTACGGAAATAGGCTGTTGCGAGCAGTATTATGCTATGGGAGACATTATCCTGCGCTTGCTTGGGGCCTGTGGTAGTAATTGAAGACACCTTAACAGCTGCGAACCATCTGTATCCTGTCATGCTAGATATCTTCCCCGACGGCGATGTCGATTTCAGCAGTATAACTGCCCTTATATCGGAGCCCGAACCGTGCTACAGTGGTTTGAGAAGAGGTACAATGAACTCATGCTGATGTCTCTGCAACAAAATCGGCCTGATGTAAGTCTTATGGAATCCATCTGGGTCGCTATCGAGCGCTATCATCGCTACGCAAATCAGCGTCCCGTTATTTAAGCGAATCACATGACCCGTGCGTAGACAGCTAATGCCACATATTTCCGCAAACGTACCAACAAACTTTAGGATCCCTGATACGCACAATCAGTCACGTATTTCGTACCAAAGAAGGACAAAGAAGCTATTAAGGTGGTGGTCATAATGTTTTGGTTCATCAGTGTACATTTCGAAGAGTTTAATTTTATTTATTGAACATTTATTAGAAATGGTTCAAATGGCTCTGAGCACTATGGGACTTAACATCTGAGGTCATCAGTCCCCTAGAACTTAGAACTACTTAAACCTAACTAACCTAAGGACATCACACACATCCATGCCCGAGGCAGGATTCGAACCTGCGACCGTAGCAGTCGCGCGGTTCCTGACTGAGCGCCTAGAACTTTTATTAGAGTAAGAAATTAACACCATTGCGATATTATAACTCTGTAATTAACATCCCGTTGCGAGTCGTGACTACCGATATCGGCAGTGCCAGTCCATGTCTTGCACTTGTTTTAAATGCGTTATTCATTTAGGAATCTCCTAGATTAACTATAGAGAACAGTAAAAGTTTGGTTGCTCCTGGTCCTGAAATTGATACTTTATTACATCGATGAATACCAGAGATTAGATCTTCGTCTCAGAGCTTCAGCATATTTACGTCACGTTACGACACTAAAGCAAAGACAAACTCGTGAACCTTGTCATCATTTCATAGTTTAATCAAGACCCGTATCAAACTTCCTGGCAGATTAAAACTGTGTGCCGGACTGAGACTCGAACTCGGGACCTTTGCCTTTCGCGGACAAGTTTGAAGACGGGGCTTGGGTAGCTCAGTTGGTAGAGCACTTGCCTGCGAAAGGCAAAGGTTCCGAGTTCGAGTCTCGGTCCGGCACACAGTTTTAATCTGCCAGGAAGTTTCATATCAGCGCACACTCCGCTGCAGAGTGAAAATCTCATTCTGAAGACCCGTATCATCCATCGCTATATTCTTACCGCACCTGCAGACCCGATAAGATCATCGTACCATCAATTAATACGCAGGGATACTCGCAGTTCTGCTTAGGCAAGCAATTAATTCGCCGGGCGTTGATAGATGCAGTTGTTGGGTGTCCTCCTGAGGGATATCGCTCCAAATTCTCTCCAATGGGCGCCTTGTATCATGAAAACTCCGAGCTGTTTTGAGGACCAGGTTTTGGAAACCACACAGACAAACACTAGAAACTCTCGCAGCGAGCAGACGGGCAATTTCTTCCTGAAATTTAGGCTCAGGGTGGCTTTCTATGAAGGTCAACACAACGGGGTGTAGAACATCGCACACATACCGCTGTGATGTAAGGGTGACGAGGGTGACAACAACAGGTGTCTAGCTATGAAAAGAATTGGCACCGCAGATCGTCACTCCCGGTTGTCAGGCAGTATAGCAGACGGCAGTCAAGTAGGTATCCCACCGGAGCGTCTCCAGTCACTCCTAGCTGTACAGTAGAATTGCCTTTCCGCTTTGAAATGAGCCCCGCTGACCAGCAAAGACCTGTCTGGAGACGCCTCGGACAATGGTGGGATACCAACCCACTCGGCCTATTTCCTCTTTGTCAGTCCTAACTTCTTTCATCTACGTCGTGACCGTCTTGTAGTTCTTATTGTACTCTTAACCCAGCGAGGATGTGGTGCAAAAAGGGAACATCAGGGATGTGGAGGGTCATATTGACCCTGTTTTTCATTTATATTTTTTGAGTATTTATTGGCACTTTTTAACAAAAGAAGGGAATTAAATTTATGAATTATTTATTAGTTAAAGGATTTTCATAGAAATAAACACCATTAAGCGTACAAAAGCTTTATTACTTAATTTTTACATGAAGTCTACCAAACAATTATTTAACAGCTCTTAACTTATGTATATTTTAAAATCTAGAAAACCATACATTCTCATCAGTAATTCGGATTTTTTGCTGAGTATTTACGAGATAAATCCTCTCCGAACACAAAATGAACAATAAACTTTTGACATAAGCTGTTAGTCATCTCTTTCCATAGCACCGTTTTGCCTGCAGCATACGTGCGTTCACTATTTCTACCAACTCTTGTTTATAATTTTAGCGTAAGTTACAATTTGTAACAGGAATTTAGTATACTTAGTCCTCGGTAATACGTGCATTGTGACTTATTGCTCTTCTTATAAATACGGCATACAAAGCTTAATTCCATTCGCCTGGTATATGTTCGATAAGCCATGTTTATATTATGAACGCCAAACAACATTTTGTTTCTTTTTTCTTTTGTAGTCTTCCATTGTTACTAGATCCACATAGTCACTGGTATTGGCGTTTATTTCTGATTCTTCTTCATTATCAGTATACACACATTTGAAGTACTTTGACCATTTCTTTCCGAATGTTAAACTTAATTGTAAAGTATCTCGTTCTTTTTTATTCATTTATTTCATACGCCTTGCTTTGCTTTCCATAAATATCATGTTTTATTTCGCCGAAATTTAATCTCAAACTTCCAGTTCAATTTTTTTTCTTTTTTTTTCTTTACAAAAGCAGATTTACTTTTATAATTCTCATTGTAATTCACATTATTAGATAATGACAAGGTTTTATATACACCTCCTTTTTGTCTTTTACTAACTTTCTAATATGGTCAACCCAAATCATTAACTTACTTTTAAAGTATTTCTTTTTTCCGCATTCCTAAGGCTTCAGCGGCTACTTCTAATATGTAGCAAATACCACCGTTAAAGTTCTGACACTCGTCCACAGAGGTTCCTGTTTGGGTATCTCTTCAACCACTTCCGTGATTGACGGTAGCCGATGTCCAGTGCTAGGACAGCAATGACTAGCCGAGCCGTAGGTAAGAGCACAGCTCGTACGGAGAGCCGTTACCCGACACAGCGGGGAGAAATACACTGCGGACTGGGGCTTCATTCGCGGCGAGCGAACAGTGCGTGACAAATGGCGAGAGTGCACCGGCGAAAGTGGACGGACGTGAGGTGGCATTGTGTGCGGTGGCGCTGCCTGCACGTCGCCACCAGCGACCGGACCATACGCTGCGCTTTGTACCACAACGGCGCATCGCGTCCAGCTGATAGGCTCACTGTAATCCCGGGGGGAAGGCTGCCTTTTCCGATGACGCTGCGGGCGGACGTCGGGTACGTCATCACACACGCACAAAGGTGGTGTGAGCATTGTAATTCTTCTCTTGTCTCTCTACAGTGGAGAGAGAGATACAGGGAGAGAGAAAGAGAGAGAGAGGAGGGTGAAGAGAACATACGTGGAAAAAGAAGTGAGATCATCAGACGTAGATAGAGAGAAAGAAACAACTGCGTCTATATTCGCACTTTCAGTGATCGAATACAGACTATTGTACTGGCAACAGCTGTCTGATATTCTCGTCAATATTCGCTGATGATATCTCTTGTCAGCGAGCGAAATCTGAGATCTCATCCATGTCCCGCCTGTAAATGTCGGCCCTGCGATGTAGGATCTATAGCGGACATTATTCACTTGCTCTAACAGTGTTTCGTCCAGAAAAAAATGAATTCGTTAGCGATGTGACAGACAACCACGCAACGTGACGAACCCCAGAGAATCTCTGAAATTTGGAAACTAAAATGACAAAAATATCATTGAGACTATCGATCTAAATCTACTTTCAAATTTGGCGGTACGTGCTCGCGAATATTAGTGATCTGTTTTTTAGAAAAAGTTACTATTTATACTACACTCAAAACTATTATTACTAAGATTATTCTTGTTCGGAATGAATCTACTGATGGGAAACAAATGAACGAGACACAATCAACTTCAACGAACCGCCAGTTGAAGGATATTCTAATTCATGATGGCATAATCAGTATATTTCAGATCAAAAACAGTATCTACACTCCTGGAAATTGAGATAAGAACACCGTGAATTCATTGTCCCAGGAAGGGGAAACTTTATTGACACATTCCTGGGGTCAGATACATCACATGATCACACTGACAGAACCACAGGCACATAGACACAGGCAACAGAGCATGCACAATGTCGGCACTAGTACAGTGTATATCCACCTTTCGCAGCAATGCAGGCTGCTATTCTCCCATGATCGTAGAGATGCTGGATGTAGTCCTGTGGAACGGCTTGCCATGCCATTTCCACCTGGCGCCTCAGTTGGACCAGCGTTCGTGCTGGACGTGCAGACCGCGTGAGACGACGCTTCATCCAGTCCCAAACATGCTCAATGGGGGACAGATCCGGAGATCTTGCTGGCCAGGGTAGTTGACTTACACCTTCTAGAGCACGTTGGGTGGCACGGGATACATGCGGACGTGCATTGTCCTGTTGGAACAGCAAGTTCCCTTGCCGGTCTAGGAATGGTAGAACGATGGGTTCGATGACGGTTTGGATGTACCGTGCACTATTCAGTGTCCCTTCGACGATCACCAGTGGTGTACGGCCAGTGTAGGAGATCGCTCCCCACACCATGATGCGGGTGTTGGCCCTGTGTGCCTCGGTAGTATGCAGTCCTGATTGTGGCGCTCACCTGCACGGCGCCAAACACGCATACGACCGTCATTGGCACCAAGGCAGAAGCGACTCTCATCGCTGAAGACGACACGTCTCCATTCGTCCCTCCATTCACGCCTGTCGCGACACCACTGGAGGCGGGCTGCACGATGTTGGGGCGTGAGCGGAAGACGGCCTAACGGTGTGCGGGACCGTAGCCCAGCTTCATGGAGACGGTTGCGAATGGTCCTCGCCGATACCCCAGGAGCAACAGTGTCCCTAATTTGCTGGGAAGTGGCGGTGCGGTCCCCTACGGCATTGCGTAGGATCCTACGGTCTTGGCGTGCATCCGTGCGTCGCTGCGGTCCGGTCCCAGGTCGACGGGCACGTGCACCTTCCGCCGACCACTGGCGACAACATCGATGTACTGTGGAGACCTCACGCCCCACGTGTTGAGCAATTTGGCGGTACGTCCACCCTGCCTCCCGCATGCCCACTATACGCCCTCGCTCAAAGTCCGTCAACTGCACATACGGTTCACGTCCACGCTATCGCGGCATGCTACCAGTGTTAAAGACTGCGATGGAGCTCCGTATGGCACGGCAAACTGGCTGACACTGACGGCGGCGGTGCACAAATGCTGCGCAGCTAGCGCCATTCGACGGCCAACACCGCGGTTCCTGGTGTGTCCGCTGTGCCGTGCGTGTGATCATTGCTTGTACAGCCCTCTCGCAGTGTCCGGAGCAAGTATGGTGGGTCTGAGACACCGGTGTCAATGTGTTCTTTTTTCCATTTCCAGGAGTGTATTTCAAAAGTAGCGAGGTACACGCATTGTGACATACGTCTGTATAAAGCCACTGTTGTTGGTCTCAAGAACGAGAAATACGTAAAATAGAGTGTGAAACGCGTTTTGTTAAAATAGTTTTTATGAGAATTGCAGCGTATAATGTGAATACGATTCACAGAAACAGATTATTTATTCCGTTTGTTCCGTCATGTAGAACGATTTTAAAATGGTTCAAATGGCTCTGAGCACTATGGGACTCAACTGCTGAGGTCATTAGTCCCCTAGAACTTAGAACTAGTTAAACCTAACTAACCTAAGGACATCACAAATATCCATGCCCGAGGCAGGATTCGAACCCGCGACCGTAGCGGTCTTGCGGTTCCAGACTGCAGCGCCTTTAACCGCACGGCCACTTCGGCCGGCTAGAACGATTTTATTTTCGATTTCTGATCGCAGAATGTGTCAGAGATTGCTCAGAAAATCGTACACAGAAAGATCAACATCTGAGTTTCACTTTTATATAAAGGTGTAATTATAACATGCTTAGAGCGGAGTTAATTGAAATTATTGATTACAGTTACTCATTTATTTCAATTAATATATTTATTTTTCAATGTTCATAAGCATAGTTAATACATATTACTACATTTCTCACCTAACCGACCATGGTTGCGTAACTAATGGTCTAGTTAATCCCTAAGGTATTGGTTAGTATTCTCGACACATGGCTGTTCAACACATCCATTTGATCGCCTTACAATTACAATACAATAGTTATTCACTGTAATCGACATAGTCGTCGCGAGAGAAGTGTTCTGATATTTAAAATAGTTCACACATATTCTTCACTATCAGGTGCACATTTTTAAATGCATGACATGTCTCGATCGCGCTGGATCATCTGCACCTTTAAAATAAAGTAAAACTAGTTACGTATTATTATTGTACTATAATCAGAAAAGAATTGTACATAAATGTAGAATTTACCTTCGTAGCTGCGTCAGCAATTCGTTCTGTCCGTTTCAGAACCTTACGTCAGCGTAATATATTTGGCAACTGCAATCAGTGTTTTAAACTGGTATCTGGTGAGGTATTGGAGAGGGCAGGCGAAAGGGAGGAAGAGGCGGAGGAAGAAAAACGGAGCCTGGGTGATCAGGAGAGGGGAAACAAAGCAGGAAGAGACTCTAGTAAGAGTGTCATGACTTTAAAAAGATTGTGTTGTCTGCTAAAATTTTACGAAGTGCAATTTCGTAAAATTTCTCGTTAAAATATTAGGAGTATAGAACAATGGATGTAAAAATTGTAAAAGACACAAAATAGTAGGTATTATAAAAGGGAAGAAATCGTAAATTATAAAAGTGGAATATAAAGTAGTTAAAACTGAATTAGCGTATTAAACTACGAAAAGGATACGTCGCGGGTAGCAAGAGGAGAACCTCACCGGAAATGACCGCGGAGAAGCCCTCGGACGTTGGCGCGCCAGGTACGTATAGTCTGCGGCCGCGAGCTCGGCTGCAGTAAAGCACCAGAAATGGAGGGTGAAGCTATGAGTATGCTAGCGACCAGTGCTGGCGAAACGTCGGTAAAATTGCCAGACGAACGTCGGCCGAGGAACCCGAGACATTAGCCAATAGGCAGATTGTCAACAAGTGGCCACGAAAGCCTTAACATTGTTGTAGTATTGAAAGTATAAAACTCTAAGGGTCTTACACTAAAATTGTATAAAGACTCTAGATAAAAAAATAAAAGAATAGAACAATGAATGTAAACATTTTGAAAGGCACAAAATAGTAAAATTATGTGGCAGTAGAATTATGTAAAGTAACTAGAAATGAATTGTAATTAAATTGAAAACGTAAACACTTAGAGAGTATAAGACAATAAATCAGCAAAGTGAAATTATGTGCAGCTGCTACAGTTACAGGGAACAGCATGTGACAGTTATGGTTAACTGCATTTGCTTCTGGTTTGTGGCGTTGAACGGTACGCACCTTTGCAGTGTGTACGGAAGCCAGTCTCCACGCCGGCCTTCTGCTGGGGCGATATGTGAGCCGATTCGTTGCCGCTATGGCTTTTCGGGACGCGGGGCTGCAGGTCACACGTGCAATGCGTTGAGGTGACGACTGGAAGAGGCGTTCAAAGTTTCTGATAAGTTGACTGCTAATAAAATCATTCTTCTGATTTTATGTGTTGCCATGCTCTTGCAGACGGTGGGTGAAAATCTCAGTTTCTGTCAACATTGTCAGGAGGTGTCCCTTAGGTTCGTTGTCAACCACTTCCAAAAGCTTATAACAGCGTGCTTCGATATTAGAACACATTCACCAAACGCTGCGTTATTGACTGTGAACAGAAGTGTGCTCTTTGAAGTGTATTTCAAACGTCCTGCGTATTTGATCCACGTAAGCTTTTGGCATTGGGAAATTGTCAAGCATTTGATTTTGAATCTGGTCTTTTACACTTCATGGCAATGTACATGATTTTATTATCTTCCTGTTAATGCACTGCCATTTATTTTTCGTTGTCGTTGTCTTGTAATTTTCTCTGGTAACTGTTAATGTTAAACCAGGACAACCACTGGTTATTGCAACTTGTTTCATACTAGAGATTTATTTATTTCTCTGTTGCTCGGATAATGCCTGTTTCAATAACCTGTCAATCATAGATCGAAGATACGCCATCTTTCTGCTATCAGTGTGCCAAGACTTTGAATGAACAATAATGTCTGAACAGGTATGGTATCTGTACACTCCCGCCTCTTTTACTACCTTAATACTGATAACTGAGGGCTCCTTTGTTTTCGCGGAAGTGTGGAAACTGACCAAAAGCTAACATACGTGAAAGACATAGAACGTTTGAAATATGTTTCAAAAAGCACGCTTCATTTCGCAATAATAAAAAAAAAACGTTTTCTGGGAATCTTCTAACATTGAACCACTCTAATGCAATCATTCTGGAAGTGCTGCACAACCAACCAAAGAAACACCTCCTGACAACCTTTACAGAAATTAAAACGTTTACGCACCCTCTACATGAACCTGATAACACTTTAAATCAGCAGAACGATTCGATTAACGGTGCATTTCTTAGAAAGTTGGAAGGCCATCGTCCAAAATACCACTCACGGAGAAGAGACAGCGGCATCACATAGGCTCATGCACCATTCTAGCAGCGGGCTGGTGTGCGGGTTGGGTTCCATACATACTGCGAACCTGCGCGCCGTACTAAGCTATCAAGCAGAAGAAAACGCAATGAAAACCGTAACTGTCACATACTGTTCCTGTAACTGTACATAGTTCCACTTTTGTAATTTGTTGTTTCATACTTCCCATGGCTTCATATTTTCAATGTTTTTTCCACTTTTAATATTTAATGACAATTCAATTTACGTAATTCCACTGCTATAGTTTTACTATCTTGTGTCTTTTACAATTTATACATACATTGTTCTATCCTTTTAATTCAATTTTAACAACTTTATATTCCACTTACATAATTTATCATTTTACAGCTTTACATGTCCACTGGTCTACATCTTTAATATTTTAACGAGAATTTTTACATAATCGTATTTTCCATGAAAATGAGCGTATGGCATCGTTGGCCGGCAGGCCCCATTCGGAGAAGTTCGGCCGCTAAGTTCAAGTCTTATTTCATTCGACACCACGTTGGGTGACTTACTCGCCGGTGATGAGGGCGAAATGATGATGAGGACAACACAACACCCAGTCCCCGGGCGGAGAAAATCACCAACCCGGCCGGGAATCAAACCCGGGCCCGTTTGCATGGGAGGCGAGCACGTTACCACCCAGCTAAGCAGGAATTTTAGCATACGATACGCTCTTGTTACAATCACAACATCCCTGCCACTCCCCCTTCCTACTTTCTTTCCCCTTCCCTAATCACCTTTGATCCGTTTCTCTCCCTTCCAACCCCCCTCTTCCTCCCGTTACCCTTTCCTCCCCTACCTCACCAGAAACCAATTCAGAACATTCAGTGCAGCTGCGAAACACAGTACTCTGATGTGATGTTCTGAGACGGACCAAGTTGCTGATGCAACTACATAGGTAACTTCCACATTTACATACAATATTTATTGTCAGTAAATATTAAGTTTTACTTTGTTTAAATCTGAAGATGATCTAAGGAGACGGAAATTAAATTATTAATTACAATATTAGAAACTGAAACTGAAGAATAAAAAACAGTTTTTAACTGTATTTATTGCCTGTTTGTTGGGTCATTATCATTCAGACTAAGACCGGTCACAGTTATTGCCAACGTGTGAAAGGCATGTTACTACCTGAAATACTTTCATAATCTTCTACGTCCCCCAAGCCATCGACCAAAACTAATGGTCTGACACTATAAAAAGGTAAACCCCATCATATGACCTTATGTACATCGAAAACTCTGTAGTCGCGATACACACAGGTAAATGAAGCTCTCCATGTAATCTCTGTGTCCACACATGTCCACGTGATTTATCCACCGTGTATGGTACAACAATCAGTAACCAGTCATTGCGCTACGAATCAAAGTGGTTTCGTTAACGTCACTCTACGCAATGTGGCGATCACTAACTTCAAGCATCTGGCAACTATACTACCTGAGGTCATTGACCGCCACCCGAGCTGCAACATCGGTCCTCTACACCGAGTGCCAACGACCTCAGGCGGTTGTTTTGTGCAGTCTGTTGCAAGCACGGTGGTTCTTATTGATCTGTTTACTAGGTTTCCAAGTGTGACGAGTGCATCTCATGATACAACATCGTTTCTCTTCTAACTGAAATCATTTACAGTCGATCTTACCATAGATCGCGCTTCACAGTGTTGTGAAACGTTTTAATTCACAAAATAAGTAGGTTTCATCTTCTGATACAGAACGAAGCTCATCGGTATATTCTTCTGTCGAAGAGTCACGGTTCTGCCCTGCTAGCTATACACCAAAGTGTTTCATAGCACAGTCACACTATCAACAAACCATCTGAAGTTAAAATAACACTTGAAAGACACAATTGAAGACTGTGGTACTGTTCGTAGAAAATTATTTAATTTGGAAATAAGCACTTTGTAGCGTAGCTGCAGTGAAGATTAAACAGGACTAAACAACTGACCCCTGCAATTCTGAGAGCGGCTTCAGAAGTTTCTTGGAAAAGATGGGTTCATCCGGCTGTCGGCTAAAGAGAAACTTTAACCTAAATATTGCAGTAATTTGAGCTGAATTGAAATTCGGCTGGGATAGGAGAAGATTCAAAGCGTACAGCTCAATGACAAGTCAAAGTTTAATTATTGTTTAATACAACATCTGAGAAAAGTAACAGTGAAGTCCATATTCTCCTTAGTCAAACCAAGAATAGAAGTTTTACTCGATAACGTGAATCTGAAATCAGCTGAGCGTCCTATAACCGTAAACCAATTGAGAAGTAAAGCATAACTTCTCACTTTTAACAAAAAGGCCACCAAATCTCAACACATAATCACCAAGTGTCCTTGAACAAATTTGTTACAAGTGTCGACAGACACAAAGCGCTACATGTTACTTTAGACTTTAATAAGCGAGGGTCATAATCTTACTCGAGGCTGCAGGAGACGGGTCCGATGTATGATGGATTCAGTTCAGATGTGGGACTTGATCGATTGATTGATTGAGGGGGTACGGGACTAAACGGTGAGGCCAGCAGTCCCGCTATTCCAAAGTTACACACGGAAGAGAGAGGGCCTGCTAAAAGTGGAGAGGAGTCAAACTAGAAAACAAAGAAGTTAAAATACGTACAGCAGAAAGTATAAAAGAGTAGGTTTCTAACAGCCGTGTACCGCAAGTCTCTAGAGGAACGGAAGATTCAAAATGATTGGAAAAGAGCATAGGTAGTCCCAGTCTGCAAGAAGGGTCGTCGAGCAGAAGCGCTAAACTATAGACCTATATCTTTAACATCGATCTGTTGTAGAATTTTAGAACATGTTTTTTGCTCGTGTATCATGTCATTTCTAGAAACCCAGAATCTACTCTGTAGGAATCAACATGGATTCCGGAAACAGCGATCTTGTGAGACCCAACTCGCTTTATTTGTTCATGAGACCCAGAAAATATTAGATACAGGCTCCCAGGTAGATGCCATTTTCCTTGTCTTCCGGAAGGCGTTCGATACAGTTCCGCACTGTCACCTGATAAACAAAGTAAGAGCCTACGGAATATCAGACCAGCTGGTGGCTGGATTGAAGAGTTTTTAGCAAACAGAACACAGCATGTTGTTCTCAATGGAGAGACGTCTATAGACGTTAAAGTAACCTCTGGCGTGCCACAGGGGAGTGTTATGGGACCATTGCTTTTCACAATATATATAAATTACCTAGTAGATAGTGTCGGAAGTTCCATGGGGCTTTTAGCGAATTATGCTGTAGTATACAGAGAAGTTGCAGCATTAGAAAATTGCAGCGAAATGCAGGAAGATCTGCAGCGGATAGGCACTTGGTGCAGGGAGTGGCAACTGAGCCTTAACATAGACAAATGTAATGTATTGCGAATAGATAGAAAGGAGGATTCTTTATTGTATGATTATATGATAGCGGAACAAACACTGGTAGCAGTTACTTCTGTAAAATATCTGGGAATATGTGTGCGGAACGATATGAAGTGGAATGATCGAAAGGAGGTGGCTTACAAAACACTCGTTCGACCTATACTTGAGTATTGCTCATCAGTGTGGGATCCGTACCAGGTCGGGTTGACAGAGGAGATAGAGAAGATCCAAAGAAGAGCGGCGCGTTTCGTCACAGGGTTATTTGGTAACCGTGATAGCGTTACGGAGATGTTTAGCAAAATGAAGTGGCAGATTCTGCAAGAGAGGCGCTCTGCATCGCGGTGTAGTTTGCTGTCCAGGTTTCGAGAGGGTGCGTTTCTGGATGAGGTATCGAATATATTGCTTCCCCTTACTTATACCTTCCGAGGAGATCACGAATGTAAAATTAGAGAGATTCGAGCGCGCTCAGAGGCTTTCCGGCAGTCGTTCTTCCCGCGAACCATACGCGACTGGAACAGGAATGGGTGGTAATGACAGTGGCACGTAAAGTGCCCTCCGCCACACACCGTTGGGTGGCTTGCGGAGTATAAATGTAGATGTAGATGTAGATAAAATCTAAAATCTGGTAAAACAGACGGATAACAGAACTGCCTTTGCAACGGGGAGTGGTGACGGGTCCCAGACCGAGAAAACATGAAGAGATGCCCCAACTACAATCACCCTTCCTCCCCTGATCCTGGAGCAAAGCAAAACCTTATATCTGAAAATAAAAACTACTTTTACACAGGAAACTATGACCAGTTCAACCATCCGTGAATCGTCTGCCAATACTAAATTTAAGGAATCTGGAAGACGATACTTAGGACGAAGGCTCAAAAGAAGAGGATACCGTGAGTCTAGCTCCACAACCACCTTGTGGTGGACGTTGGACGTGAAATGCTCTTAATGCTACTTGGGACGCCTTTTATACCGGAGGAGGGTCTCAATGTACTTTCGCTGACGTCACTAAACGTTTGATGGCTGCAACCGCGAGTTCTGTCTTGGCCTCGAATTGTTACTCCTCACCGTGGATGATCTCGTGCGGGAAGTAAGATGTTTACCCCCTTGCGCTTGGCCATGATCAGTGCGACGAGCTGACGCCTCCCAAGTCCCCCTGCCACTTATGGAAACCTAGCTGACTACTGTGCGCCTCTATACCTCCATACTGAAGCCTTTTAAATACCGAATAGCGATAATGATGCTGCAAACTTACACATGCTAGTTTCAGTATGCGACAACTTAACTGTACCATGCAACATAAAATAAAGACAAAGTTAGAACCAGATATGTATTGAAAAGGATTAAAAAAACTGTTGTTGTGTCATTTTCCAGCGATTTGACTCACTACAGTACTCATACCCACTATATATCTATCTTACAGTAGGGGTAGATACTATATAATATTACTGTGTCTCATGGTATAACGCCTCCAATTTCCTTTAGATATTGTGTTTGCGTATTTTGAAATATTTCGAAACAGAAAAAAAATAACCAGTCCACGTGACAGGTGGGTAACGTAACTCGTTGAATTACATTATTCTCGAAATGAAAAATAAGAAGACGAAAGAAACGTTGGTTCGGAAGGAGGGCTTACAGGGGATTTGAAGCTCTCCAAATACTTGTGGGCCTCGTACGACAAAGTGCTTGTGGGATTGCTACGCCTGCGGAGGAAACAAAGGCCGTCCGAAGCGGGCCCGGCAGCTTTCTACGGGCAGGTGGAGCCGTGTTGCGAAACCCGCTGACAATTGGCGCGATCCTGGCAGCGGCGCGTGCGATTGTCAGTGCGAGGAGCGTCTGCCGCGCCGGGAGAAAGCTGGCAGAACCTGCGGGCGCGACCTTTCCGCATCTGGGCCGTAGGCGGAGGCGAGACCCGCAAACCTCACTCTGCGCACTCTGGACTCCCGCCCAGTTACACCGCAAACACAGGAGGACCCATCTACGTGATTCCTCTCTACCTGGTAACTGAACGCAACAGCAGTTCAGCGGGCTGTTCCGAGGTCGTAACATATTTAGAGACGATAATGATATATCGATAGTAAAACTATCGACGTTCTGTAGAAACAATATCGATCTTTTACATCGACAAAATACATACACTAACAAAGAAAAGAAACGAATCATCCAACTGAGGCGCATTTCCATTCGTTTGATGTACACTTACACACAAAAAAATGATTAGTTTTCAGAAAAATTGGATGAATTATTAAGTGAAAGAGCTTTACAAACTGAGCAAGTCAATAAAGCATTGATCGACCTCTGACGCTCATGCAAGCAGTTGTTCGTCTTGGCGTTGGCTGATAGAGTTGACAGATCTCATTCTGGGAAATATCGTGGCAAATTTTGCCCAACTGATCCGTTAGACTGCAAGTGAAGGGAAGTTAAGGCAATGGCTGCCTGAAAAATGTGAAGAAATCGAAAAAGAAATAATTGTCGGAATGACAGCATACAGAGAACTCAAAACTACCTCTGGTGAAATTAAGAGTAAGGGTGGTAACATTAAGAGTGCAATGTGAATTCCACTGCTAAATACAGAGGAGAGAGAGAGAGAAATTGAGCAGATAGGTGGAAGGAGTACATGAAGGCCTCTGTGAGGGGGTAAACTATTCCGAAGTCATCGCATAAGAAACAGGAGCCGACAAGGAAGAGATGGGTATTCCAGTATTTGAATCAGAATGTAAAAGTGCTTTGGACGACTTACAATCAAATAAGGCAGAAGGGATACACAACATTCCATCGGAATTTCTAAAATCATTGGGGGAAGTGTCAACAAATCGACTGTTCTCGTTGGTTTGTAGAATGTATGAAACTGGTGATGTACCATCAGACTTTCAGAAAAACATTGTCCTCCCTATGCCGAAGATTGCAAGAGCTGACAAGTGCGAGAATTATCGCACCATCAGCATAACAGCTCATGCATCCAAGCTACGGAATATAAATGGAATAGAAAATTGAGGATCTGTCAGATGACGACCAGTTTGTCTTCAGGAAAAGTAAAGGCACCAGAGGGGCAGTTCTGACGTTGCGGTTGATAATGGAAGCTAGGCTACGGTAAAATCAAGACAGTGCACTGGTTTTTCCGACCTAATAAAAGCCTCCGACAATGCAAATTGGTCCAATATGTTCGAAATTCTGAGAGAAACAGAGGTGATATACAAAAAGTAAAAGAACCAACAGTGAGCAATAAGACTGGAAGACCAAGAACAAAGTTCTCGGATTGAAAATCTTGTAAGATAGGGATGTAGTGGTTCGCCCCTACTGGTCAATCCACACATCGAAAAACTATGAGGTAAATAAAAGAAAGACGCATTCACTATCGCTGTTGGGGTCATGTAGATTCTCGAGAATAAGGCAAGCATACAACTGAAGTCATAACCGAGCAAATCAGGTGGTTTTCTAGACTAGTGAATAACATTCAAGCTCGAAAGTAAAGGTTATCAAACAATTCTCCGATAGCTACCGTCGAAACCCTTGCGGTATTCTATTACACAATCCTCTCTGAATATGTGGGAAGTTATGCAGTACAATACAGGAAAAGAGTACACAGTGTCAACGTGCTTTACCGGTATGACTTAGTTTTAGGAATAAAAGTGTTTACCTGAGCCATATTGAGTGAGATTCAGCTATTTGACTCTCGAGAATTGGCAAGAAAGAAATACTGAATAAAATCATCACCCCTGTACTACATTGCCACAGATAATGAGACAAATATGCCATGTTTTCGAGAGCACATCAAATTTAATATGCTAATACTTCTAACTTCAGCAAGACATGTGGTATTACTGGAGTTCGTATAGGTTCATAAATCTGTTATGTGCGGTTCTGAAAGAGAAACGAATGTTATTAACGTGGTGCAGAGGTTATTTCTCGAATATTATTCAAAAAGGAAATTAAGCTAAACCTCAAAGAAGAATGAAACTGTCAGTTCTCTTACATAACCTGTATGGTCGTATTGAAGATTCATTCTGCGTTATTGTATTCGTGTCCTGATGTTATGAAAGGCAATTACGTGCTTTTGTGAACTTGCGCGATTAAGGTTACACGTGGAGCAGCGTACATACAACAGAAACAATAGACGAACAGATGGCATGTCATATATGAGTTCTCTTTGTACGTCAGCAAAACATGTACCGTGCATGCAGTGCGCCATGCGAGACTTTTACAGCGCATTCCTGCAGATGCAACCGTTGAGGTTGTGCTTTCACTTGTGAAAGAACGACCTTTGACTCGCAAGCATTCCATTGTTCATTGTCCAGGAATTTCACAAAGGTCTTTGTGGGGGCTTTTCATGATTTCTCTATACGTGCGTGTGGAATTTTCGAGATTGCAAACTGCAGAGCAGAGAGATAGCAGATTGAATATGGCTTGTGAAGAATTAAGTTTATTCCACCAGAACAGCACACCGTATTGGCGTGTTTCTTTCTACTTTGTTTTATCAGGGCGCTTCCTTGTATGTATTTTCGGTACAAATTTTGCAGTTTATTTTAAACTAACTTTCCGATGACTGAGAGACAGGAAATTTCAATCTTAGCTGAGGACCCGACGACTATAAAATATTAACTGGCTTTCTTATCGTTCTCTTCGCTAGGTGTGGGAGTGGGGGTGGAAATTTTGGCAACGCTTGACAGCAGCCCTGCAGAACAAGTGTGCTGTGCGGATGCATCTATATCTACGTCTACTTACATACCCTGCTCGCCACCGTACTGTGCATCTCGAAGGATACCTTGTACCACTACATGTCATTTCTCTTCCTGTTCCACTCGAAAATGGAGCGAGGAGAAAGCGACTGTCTGTATGTCACCGTACGAGTCCTGATTGTTCTGATCTTCCTGGTCATTATGCGAAATGTACATTGGTAGTAGTGGAATCTTTCTGCGTTCAGTTTCAAATACAGGTTCCCCAGTTTTTCTGAGAAGTGTTCTACGAAAAGAACTTCGTCTTCCCTCCAAGGATTCCCACTGCACTTCACGAAGCATCTCCATAATACTCGCGTGTTGATCGAAACTACCGGTACCGGTACCGCCTCTGAATTATTTCAATGTATTCCTCTAATCCGTGATGGAGATGCAAAACACTTGAGCAGTAGTCAAAAATACTTTGCACTAGGGTTCTGTTTGTGGACCTCTTTCGAAGAATTCCACCAATTAGCCGGAGTCGGCATTCGCCTTCAATTCTACCGTCCTTACTTCCTCATTCCATTTCATATTCCTTTGCAACACTATGCCTAGGTATTTAATCGCCGCCGGCCGGAGTGGCCGAGCGGTTATAGGCACTACAGTCTGGAACCGCGCGACCGCTGTGGTCGCAGGTTCGAATCCTGCCTCGGGAATGGATGTGTGTGATGTCCTTAGGTTAGTTAGGTTTAAGTAGTTCTAAGTTCTAGGGGACTGATGACCTCAGAATTTAAGCCCCATAGTGCTCAGAGCCATTTGAACCATTTAATCGCCATGACTGTGTCAAGTGTCATATTACTACTTCATTATTCGAACATTGCTGTATTTTCTTTTTTTTTTTCCTCTATTCGTCCGCTTTAGTAGTATAGGAATGCGTTCCCGGCGGTATGCGAGCGGACGGGTACGGCTGATGAGAGAAAGGAGAAGGAGATGGATATCGTATTTTGTCTGTGTGTTTGTTACAAATTTTGCAATTGATTTTAACTAATTTCCCAATGAGTTATAGACTTATGTCTCTGTTGTGACCTCAACAAAATGTTTGAAATCGATTAGAAAAATTCTTACACAGGAGTAAGAAGCAGACATTAATTACTGAAATAGAAATAAATTTTTAATGTACCACGTTTTTTAAGTCGGACTAAAAAGTATAAAGTAATGCCTACTAGCACTACACAGGTTCCTGACCCCATACAGGCACTCCTGAGCATTTGTGCCTGTGAATTTTTTAATATCTACAAAAATACTTGTAAGATTTAAAAAAAACGTGAGGCACATGAAATAAATAATTGACGTGTGAATAGTTCACTTCATAATATTATACTATGTAGTAATTGATGCATGATTTGTTCGAATCCTTAATATTATCCACTGCATGCACCCCACGTTTTTCGTTTTAAGACTTACAAGTATTTTCATAGCTATTAAAAAGTCTCTCTCACAAATTATCCGAACTATCTGAATGGGGTTAGGGATCTGAATGGGGCTCGGAGAAATTGTTTTATACTTTTTAATCCGATTTAAATATGTGGTATATTATAAACGGCTATCTTACTGAAATATTATTTTTAGTTTTGTCTTTAATAGTTTCCATTGATATAGTTTTCTGTCTTTCACTCTTGTTCCGCTCTTTGTAAATCATCATATCAAATATATCCTCGATAATGTGTTCTACACCAGTGCCGTAGTAGCAGTTATCCACCATTCCGCTTTCTATTCTTTCTAGCAAGATATACCTTGAACAAGTACTATAATTAAAATTCCTGTATTAACGCAATGAAGATGCCTCAAGCATCTTATTCTCTGGTTTTCTGACGGTATTTCTTCTATTTCCACGCAAACAGTTGTTGCAAGTATAGTTTTAACGTTTTCCCCCCTCAGTTGTATGTCAACATACGATGATACTAAGGTTTCAGTTCTGAAGATTCATATTGTCGCCGGCCGCGGTGGTCTAGCGGTTCTAGGCGCTCAGTCCGGAACCGCGCGACTGTTACGGTCGCAGGTTCGAATCCTGCCTCTGGCATGGATGTGTGTGATGTCCTTAGGTTAGTTAGGTTTAAGTAGTTCTAAGTTCTAGGGGACTGATGACCACAGATGTTAAGTCCCAAAGTGCTCAGAGCCATTTGAACCATTTTTTTTCATACTTTTCAGTATCACACGCATCACAAACACTCACAAGAGTCGTAGAACAGATGGTAGAACTGAAGGTATTTAGGACAGTTTGATATTAGGAGAAATGGCAGCTTTCGAGAGGCTATTTTGCCATTGTAGTTGATGGATTGTAGTTGATGGGCAAGTGAAATGCAGCAGTTTAAAAATATTTAGGATCTTCCAGACGATGACGTACCGTCGCAACTGTTGAAGAACAATAAATATTTTAGTACATTTGTTATAGTTATACACAAAAATGCGTTCTGTAAACGCTGTGAGCCACAACATAAAGAAGACAGAGAGTCAATTTAGTTTCGTTCTTTGGCAGGAATATATGGTGGAAGGGTAATTCATTCTCTGTATGTCGATCTGCTGGACTAGACAGCACTAATGGAATAACGTATGAGGCCAAAAGCAAGAGATGCGTAAGTCAAAGTTGCTCACTAATTTGTATATTGAAGAGGCGACGTGGGAAGTAAAGTACTGTCTCGGTGCTGGACGATATGCGCAATTCCGAATCTTACAGAAACTAACAGCAGCTGTGAGGCTCACGTTGTCGATCTAGGCGTACGGAATCAACAGGAAGATGCGAAAGCATAGAATCTATTGTCAACTTTTATCCGATCATGATATTTGATAGGTGACCAGATCGCATGGAACTGCTTTTGTTGTTGTGGTCTTCAGAAAGGTTTGGTACAGCTTTTCACCTTGACCTGTCCTGTGCAATCCTCTTGATCCCCGCATCGTTAGGGAAACCTACATCCATCTGAACCCACTTTTATTATTTATCGCTTGACCCTTCTCTACAGTTCTTACCCCTCAGCAATTCCCTCCATTATCAAACTGATGATTCCTTCTTGCCTCAGGAAGTATACTACCAACAGATCCATTATTTTAGTCAAGCTGTGCCATAAATTTCTTTTTTCTCCAGATCGATTCAATACCGCTTCATTGGTTATTCTATCTACCCGTCTATTCTTCAGCATTCTTCTATAGCTTCACATTGCGAGAGTTTCTGTACTTTCAGCTTATACAAATGGAAGAACGGAACTGCGACTGATTCGATGACTTGCAGAAATCAGATATCCAATAGACGTAAATTTATGGAATAATTGTATTATGCTGCCAGTTTCCGTGCCTGCTCTTCAGGCCCCTGTACGAATCGATAAAATTGTCAAGCTCAGACAGAATACAACTCTACTAAGCGACGTCAGCTTTCGTTATTTGAAATAAACTTAACATTTACATTAAATTTGCTCACCTTACCTATGTTTTATTTCGTATCTCATCTTTCACACCTTTGCAGCTGTTCTACGATTCGACAGATGTAGGTCCACATTATGTCTTATTAAAATTATTTAGTCTCTCCTGATCCTTTGTTCGAACGCACAGTTTTGTTGAGGATCAGTTCATATTATTTCAACGTATCAATTTTCCTCGTAGACTATATTATTGTATGCTACTTCAGTTTAAAACAATTGAAACTGTTTGCTACTATAGTAAATCTCACATCTCCGCTTTAGCTAATATACGTGTTAACAGATTTTTCGAGTTCATTTGAGCTTTGCTTTTACACTAGTGTACCCCGTTTGAGAGCTGATTTTGTTAATGGCGTCTAGTTTTTTTCTTTTCTATCTTAAAACTTTGATTACACTATCTGAAATTGGTTTCTCAATAGTTATGACGCACAAGTAATAATACATGTTCATCCTTGCTACATACTACAAGTTTAAAGACAGTAATTTGTTTTCACTGTTTTACCTCTTATCTGTACAACGGCAAAAGAAATTCAGAAACGTAAAAAATACGTTTCTGAACATATCGTCTTGCTTTGACCTAAGGGCACGGTTTTCATTTCTGGTTTTCTATTCTTTTTAACGGTTTTTGTGTTCTCCACAACCCAGTTACTCCATTATAATCCGTTCGTCTTCTTCCATCCCTACTTATTTTGTTATTATTTCGTTTTCTAACTTTTCGAGGCGTGCTGTAGGCTACGTTAATTTTCGTCGTGTTTTTGCTCCTTAATGTACAGTACTGTCAGTCCTGTGTACGTATCACGGTTGTAAGTAGGCTGTTTAGGTTTTTTTATTGGTAACGCCACGTAGCGCTCTGTATGAAAATCACTGGCTGTGCTGTGTGCAATCTGTGTCTGGTTTGCATTGTTGTTGGCTATTGTAGTGTTGGGGAGCTGGATGTTAACAGCGCGTAGCGTTACGCAGTTGAAGGTGAGCCGCCAGCAGTGGTGGATGTGGGGAAGTGAGATGGCAGATTTTAGAGAGCGGATGATCTGGACGTGTGTCCATCAGATACAGTACATTTGTAAGAATGGATGTCATGAACTGCTATATATATTATGACTTTTGAACTCTATTAAGGTAAATACATGGTTTGTTCTCTATCAAAATCTTTTATTTGCTAACTATGCCTATCAGTAGTTAGTGCCTTCAGTAGTTTGAATCTTTTATTTAGCTGGCAGTAGTGGCGCTCACTGTACTGCAGTAGTTCGAGTAACGAAGATTTTTGTGAGGTAAGTGATTTGTGAAAGGTATAGGTTAATGTTAGTCAGGGCCATTCTTTTGTAAGGATTATTGAAAGTCAGATTGCGTTGTGCTAAAATATATTGTGTGTCAGTTTAAGCACAGTCATGCATAATTTTTCTAAGGGGACGTTTCACGGTGTTTAACTTTCTTCCAAACGCGGATTTATTTATATGTTTACTGTTATTGCCTTGTTTGTACGTACATATGGTGTAGTACATTTACATTTTCTCTCTTTCTGCACTTGTAAGCAATGGAAGCCTACTAATCGACAAGCAAAAGGGCGGATATGATATTCTGCTATTGTTTAGCAAATGAAAGTAGCCTGAGAGCCCTCGTCCTCTACGCTGATAAATATCCACAGCGCGAAGTACCCTCTTATAAGCTGTCCGGTAGGCATTTCCGGCGTCTGAGGGACACGGGTACCCTTGCACCTCGGATGACTCACAGTGGGAAGCCCTGCACAGTCCGTACGCCTGACATGGAGGAGCGTGTGCTATGTTCGGTAGAACCAGTGTGTGACCATTAGCAGCAGCAGAAGGTGAATTTCACTTTCTTATCTGGAGGAAATGGAAAAACTGGTAGAAGCGGACCTCGGGGAAGATCAGTTTGGATTCCGTAGAAATGTTGGAACACGTGAGGCAATACTAACCTTACGACTTATCTTAGAAGAAAGATTAAGAAAAAGCAAACCTACGTTTCTAGCATTTGTAGACTTAGAGAAATCTTTTGACAACGTTAATTGGAATACTCTCTTTCAAATTCTGAAGGTGGCAGGGGTGAAATACAGGGAGCGAAAGGCTATTTACAATTTGTACAGAAACCAGATGGCAGTTATAAGAGTCGAGGGGCATGAGAGGAACGCAGTGGTTGGGAAAGGAGTGAGACAGGGTTGTAGCCTCTCCCCGATGTTATTCAATCTGTATATTGAGCAAGCAGTAAAGGAAACAAAAGAAAAATTCGGAGTTGGTATTAAAATTCATGGAGAAGAAGTAAAAACTTTGAGGTTCGCCGATGACATTGTAATTCTGTCAGAGACAGCAAAGGACTTGGAAGAGTAGTTGAACGGAATGGACAGTGTCTTGAAAGGAGGATATAAGATGAACATCAACAAACGCAAAACGAGGATAATGGAATGTAGTCAAATTAAATCGGGTGATGCTGAGGGGATTAGATTAGGAAATGAGACACTTAAAGTAGTAAAGGAGTTTTGCTATTTAGGGAGTAAAATAACTGATGATGGTCGAAGTAGAGAAGATATAAAATGTAGACTGGCAATGGCAAGGAAATCGTTTCTGAAGAAGAGAAATTTGTTAACATCGAGTATAGATTTAAGTGTCAGGAAGTCGTTTCTGAAAGTATTTGTATGGAGTGTTGCCATGTATGGAAGTGAAACATGGACGATAAATAGTTCGGACGGGAAGAGAATAGAAGCTTTCGAAATGTGGTGCTACAGAAGAATGCTGAAGATAAGGTGGGTAGATCACGTAACTAATGAGGAGGTATTGAATAGGATTGGGGAGAAGAGAAGTTTGTGGCACAACTTGACTAGAAGAAGGGATCGGTTGGTAGGACATGTTTTGAGGCATCAAGGGATCACAAATCTAGCATTGGAGGGAGACCAAGAGATCAATACACTAAGCAGATTCAGTAGGATGTAGGTTGCAGTAGGTACTGGGAGATGAAGAAGCTTGCACAGGATAGAGTAGCATGGAGAGCTGCATCAAACCAGTCTCAGGACTGAAGACCACAACAACAACAACATCTGGAGGGGGGGGGGGGGGGTGTACTTCATGAACGATTGTTGTACTCATATCACCTACAGCGCGTTCAGGCACTAAGGCCACAGGATCATCATGTCAGACGGTGGTTCCATCAATGGCTTTTGGAGAAGTGTGTCGCAGATGCACTTTTTTTGCCAATAAGACAGGGTTCGCAAGAAATGGTGTTGTGAATTTTCATAACCACCGCTTATGTGCAGATGTAAATCTCCAAACAATTCCCGAAAGAGGGCATAAACACTGACTCTCAATCAACGTATGTGGAGGCGTACTTGGCGATAGATTAATAAGGCTATATGTGCTACCAAAAAGGTTTAACTGGGGCTTTCTCATTACTGTATTGCCTACCTTTCTGGAGGTTGTTCCATTTCAGCAAAGAATGCAAATGTGGTTCGTGCATGATGGCGCACCATCACTCTTTCGTTACAATGAGCGCGAACATCGGAGGCAGACATTTCAGGACCGCTGGATGGTCGTGGGTGGGAGGCCGGAGAGGGGGCGGTGGCACACCTTGGCCATTTTGCTCCCCAAACCTCAATCATCTAGACTTCTGGTTATGGTGACACTTGAAGGAATTGTTCTACGCCACGCCAGTCAACGATGTGAAGACACTACAGGGTCACGTCTTCAGTGGGAGCCAGGAGGACAACAGCTACCGGGGATACTTCAAAGGGTGCGTCATTCCTTACGCCGTAAGGCAGAGGTGTGCATTGTTAGGGATAGACAACAAGTTGAAGCCGTTCTGTAAAATGCGTGTTTATCGCAGAAAGCATGCACTTCCGGACCCATGTTTATTGGATTTATTTTTCTTTTTTCGATGAGTATTAGTACCTCTATACTTGTTTTAGCATCCTGATAACCTTTTCACTGCACACCGAAAGAACGTGTGAATTTTCTACTGAAGCAGTGCTGGAACACTTTACTACTACACCACCAGGGTAACAAGAAATTACAATACAGTGACTGAAAATTGCAACAACATTTTATAGTCGAAGAAAAAGTAATATAGCCCGTAGAGAAACTCGAAAGTACACTTTCTATGAGTTACACCACTAAAACCTCATAAATCGTATACATATCATGTCGCCTATACTAACACGCTGTACATACTAGTTGATGTCTGTGAACGCAATACAATACAGTCACCACTACTGAAATGACAGTCATGAGTAATATAACTTCAAAACATACAAGAAAAAATTCATACCTCTTTCTATTTTGAATCGTGCCATGGCAATTAAGCTGCTTTCTTTAACGAATTTTGTACCTCTTGTATTATAATTCTCGTTCTACTTTGTTTTATTTTTGTTGACTAATTAGCAAATGCTGGCGTCCCGCAACATGAAAGCGTACCAACGGAGAACGTGCTTCGCCGTTCGTAACCTTCAAAGCCGTCAATTAAGGTAACTTAAGTGACTAACTATTGTATGTTCGCACCGATATTTTATTTAACTTCTTGCGAAGGATGAATTCTCGAACTAATTCCGATGTGGCACACCTGGAGACTAACGTTTATTTGAATACATAGATGATCACATTTTTTTTCTCAAATAGATAAAAGTAAGTTCATTTCTCGATTTTCATTTTAGTGATGAAACAGAATCTCATCGTGGGACTGTAGCTGTTTATTACAGTAAGTTATGTGACTGGAGCTGGCACCGAAGTGTGAACTAACTTTAACATTAAAACTTCACAAATCTCGTTAAAAAAAAAAAAGAAAAAAAAGAAAAAAAAACTAGAAGGCTTATCCGACTCTCAGGATACTACTGTTCCCAAACTGCTCCTAAAATTTGGATTGAGTGGCGTCAAGACGTGACCCAAATTATTTTGTGTTCTACGAACTGACATTAGATGAACACGTTCTCTTACATGCCTTAAAAATGTTTAATGTGCAACCTACTCAGAATTATTGCCCTCTCACTTGTGGATTTATGGTACCGAATGTTACGATTGTCCGTCGTGAAACTGAGAGATACATATTTTATGGTTTTTCTCGTAAAAGTCAGAACCTTGTGAATCTCATTAGACCAAGACCATTCAAAAGAAGCTGAGTAAACAATTTGATCTCCAGGTATATCAAAACAGCACTAAAATCTATGATGTCGCTCTTCTAATTCCAGATAAACTTTTGTACAATAAGCAAATTTTTATGACATGACATGACGCGACTACTAGTTACTGATTGTGCAGAAACCTCTCAACTGATGTAACTCATGAGATTCAGAGCAATTTCATTTGAGAAGTGATGCAAGACTCGAGATTAGTCTGAACCCTCCCATACACATTTCTTAAAATGAACTAGTACTTAATTTAACACATTTTTCTCATTTTACAATTTCAGATCTATTTTTAGCGCTGACGTTAATAACTTAAAGGTCTTCCCTCTTTGATGTATTCCACTTTATGTGCTAGTTTTCAAAAGTGCATGCTATATAGCACGCAGTATTTCACGTTTTGTTCAGTAAAATGTACGAAGACTAAAACCAGCGGAAAAAATCAGCAAAGACTATAAACGTTAGATAATAACATTTATTCATAATTTGTTGTCCTTGGTTAGTAGAACAACAAAAAGCAACCCCAGAAAAGGAAACTGATTGCCACACACAGGTAACGAGCTGATAATTTATCTACAATTTTTTTTATTCATTGATCCTGAGCAGATCTGTGGTATCTCTCACTGCCAACGTGTCTGTATACATATTTCACTTAATGATCTCTTCTTAGTTTTAGTTTATTTCATAAGACGCAGAATGGTTTACAAAGGGCCTGACTTGTTAAAACGTGTTAGGTACTAAGACATTTACCAAACTTATTACTTCTTCCAAATGAAGCATATACTCAGGGAAAGACGCTGTGATTCCATCAAATATCGCTCCGATAAACTTAAAAAGGCTTTATTCCTACCAGAATAAAAGTTGATCCGACTGGCGAGAATGATAATTTTTGGTTAAAAAATCAATTATTAGAAGACAGTGAGGCACTTTACTAATACCCCTTATTTGTATTACTACCTTCGCTAAGTGTTTCTTCTCTTGCAAGTGAGTCTGTGATCATTCATTACTAACTTATGTTCAGCAACGATCCTCGTGTTCGCTCTAGGGTTTACCTACTGTGATATAACTGACTTCTGTCTTTTGACTTACAAATATTATTGTTGTAAATAGAGATTCCTTTTATAAATCAGCTGGAATAAATCGCAAAGAATTACTTTCAATCCTTGCCATTCTATATTCAGAGCATTCGGAAAGCATATTATTGAATATCTCGGATTTAGTTTTATTTACTGAAAATCTATAACATAATACTATCAGTTCACACAAGCCCAAATAACTCTGTCAAAGCCTTTTGACTTTAAATGATGTTTGTGGGGGAAGAATTATTAATTTAAGGAAATAAATGCAGTATGCATCATTATTTAGTGATAAGCACTGAACCAAGTATTTTTCATTGTACATGTCATTAGTAGTATAAATATTACATGAATAAATTTAGGCTACTCCAAAAATTCTAAGATTATTTTCATTGTTACCTGCATAAAGATCCGCTAGCCCTTTTTTACGTTCACTTCGTTTTCTTCTGCGGATTTTACACAATTGTGCGAGCTGTAATCCCCAGTACTGAGACAGATATTCCATATCAGACTGTAAATAGGTTAAGGAGCAGATGTCACTTTTATTCTGTGATTTGCGCATGAGAGAAATTAATTAAATAATGATAATTAACGAAAATGAAGAGCAAAATTAATGTTTAAATGTTCAATCTCTCCTTCACCTGAAATACCGTAATAGCAGTCCTTAATCTGAGTAATACCTTTTATTCTGAACCTTAGATAGGTCGCCATCGTATCGCATCCTTCATTTCTTTCTAACTTCTGTAAGTCTAATAGCTTACTATTAGATTTTTGTTACGTGCTTAACAGCCCATGCCTTAGCGTCACTCATGCATTTTTCTGGCATTTTTCTATGATTTTTACTAAGAAAGCATAGTATCCACATAGCTTTCAAATCCATTGGCTCTCCACTCTTGTTAGCACTCTACAGGTTTTCTCCTCTCATGTATTCCTAAAGAGTTCTTTATTTTTATTTCCGCCTGTTCATGAGATCAACAGGATTGTTGACCAACGCCATGCCTCGAAGTCCTGCAGTGTTTTCTATTTAGGGTTCTTTACCATGAAGGGAAAGTCACCAAACACAGCGTTCACGAACTGTTTCCTAGTGTTTAAATTGTTCGTATTCAACTCAATTAGTGCTGTTCTAACCTGAACAAGTTCGAGCGTTGTAGGATCAACCAACTCTACTAGCTAGATGCTTTATACCGGTGACGTGTTCCCGCCACACACATTTACGTTTTCTGCTATGGACACTACATACTTACGTTTATCTTATTTACATTCGTATTTAATACTTTAGAAAACACCTGCAAACGTACGGCCACAAAATCTCACTTGTAAGAGGACGAAAAAGCAGAAGATCCGTCTTGTACGACCGTCGGATGACTCCATCAGCGTCCTTCACTCATGAGGATGCCGACGGACTCACAAAATGAAGATATTTTCGCCAGTGAGATTAGTAGCGGTATAACGAGATATTCGCTGAGGAAGAATCATCCAGGAAGCATTACATTTAAAAACAACATGCAACACCCCAAGCGGAAGCTTAATTTAAGTTGGCTGGGCATTCACAGGTAATGAATTAATATATGCGTTTCCCTCTTCAACCCTCCTTGTGGCAACACCAACCGTCCCTCTGATCTGTCCATCCGATCATCGAAGCCACACGGAATAATTTGTCCCACTGGCAGAGTTTATGAACATGACTGATTATACCAGAAGTAATTGTTCTGAGGATAGGTTATAATGCTTCCCACATGTCAAATAACAGTTCGAAACTCTGTACCCAGTAACTACCAAATACAGAGAGACGGGTAATGTTTAGAACGATAGTTTCGAAAGTTACAGGGAGACTTCTTGTCAGTGAAATTACTGTGCACCTATTATTGCGACTTGTCTAATCTCCTTATTATGAAGCAAAAATGGAATACCAAAGTGGAAGGATGACACGTTGCCTATCTGAGAGAAGAAGCAAAAACAATGCAATATATAGACATTATAAACTAAGTGTTCTCGGCCACACCTTGCTGTGTCTCAATCTGTTTGTATGGAAAAAAGGAAACAAGAAGTACAAACTTGTATCATGTGTGGAACTGGATATACATCCCAATCTCAATCCTCCCCCTCCCCACCTTCCCCGTATCTGCTCACGTCCTCCACCCCACACTCTCTGTCCACCTTCCTCCTACTCTTTCCCTTTCTCTCTGTCCATCACTTTCTCCCCCTTTCACTATCCATCTCTTCCTCCCATCTCCCTCACCACCTTCTCCTCCCCTTCTCTCTGTCCAATTCCACGTTTCCACTTGCTCTCTCCATTTCCTCCAAACCCCAATGCTACTTTCCACCTCTCTCTCATTTGTAGAACGTTGCTCACTGTTATTGTAAATTTTGTAGGAGTATTCTATTAATAGGCCGATAAGCCATAAGTATAACGTAATTTCCTATTTGCTACAACCTCGCATGCTTGTTGCGTTTCATCTCGCTTTGCTGCGTTACGCCCAAACATTTAATCGACGTGACTGTACCAAGCGGCATACCACTAATACTGTACCCGAACGCTACGGGATTGCTTCTCCCACCCATCTGCATGAACATGCATTTCTCTACATATAGAACAATTTCTCTAAAGCTCTGCATGGCGACCAGTGTGAACTTCTGAGGGCTTGACTAAAACTTTGTCTGGTGATTTTTTTAAGAGGATACACCGCCATTTGACTGTATATTACTGTATTTTTCTCCTGTAGAATCTAGATTTCGGCTTTCACATCATTATCGAGTACCATATTCTTAGGCCATTAACATAATTTTGCCGTGTACCATGCTGGATGAGAAATACTCAGTTCAACACATTTCCTTAACATTGTTGTAAATGGCACAGCATTAACAACTTGTGAAAATGCAGCACATTATTGTACAGGTACTTCATATTTGGGAAAGTCAGCCCAATGCAGGGCCTGCTCTCGCCTGACTTTACCAGATGTTACTTCGTTGTACAATAATGTGTTGCATTCCTGCAAGACGTTAATGTGTATCATGTATATCAATCATAAGCAAATGCGTTGAGCTATGTATTTGTCATCCTGTACAGTGCACAGCAAAACGATGTTTGGTCTAAGAACATTGTACTCGATGATGGCGCGAAAGTTGAAATCTAGATTGTACAGAAGAGAAGTACAGTAATATACAGTCCGCCCCAGTAGCTGAGTGGTCAGCGTGACGGATTGCCGTCCTCTGGGCCCGGGTTCGATTCCCGGCTGGGTCGGAGATTTTCTCCGCTCAGGGACTGGGTGTTGTGTTGTGTTCATCATCATTTCATCCCCATCCGGCGTGCAGGTCGCCCAATGTGGCGCCGAATGTAATAAGACCTGCGATATGGCGGCCGGACCTGCCCCGCGAGGGGCCTCCCGGCCACTGACGCCAAACGCTCATTTCCATTTCAGTAATATACAGTCAAATGGCGCTATATTCTTTCAAAAATGCTGTACGAGAGTGGCTAAGCAGTAGCGAAAACGGTTTTGCCCAGTGAGCTCATCTAAATTAATTTACGATATATAGACGTTAACTTCTCATTAAACCAGTTCGTGCTTATCAGATATGTGCGTTGGTACCGTATGAAAGAGTTTTATACAGGGTGGTCCATTGATAGTGACCGGGCCAAATATCTCACGAAATAAGCGTCAAACGAAAAAACCACAAAGTACGAAACTCGTCCAGCCAGATGGCGCTATGCTTGGCCCGTTAGATGGCGCTGCCATAGGTCAAACGGATATCAACTGCGTTTTTAAAAATAGGAACCCCCATTTTTTATTACATATTCGTGTAGTACATAAAGAAATATGGATGTTTTATTTGGACCACTTTTATCGCTTTGTGATAGATTTCGCTGTAATAGTCACAAACATATGGCTCACAATTTTAGACGAACAGTTGGTAACAGGTAGGTTTTTTAAATTAAAATACAGAACGTAGGTACGTTTGAACATTTTGTTTCGGTTGTTCCAGTGTGATACATGTACCTTTGTGAACTTATCATTTCTGAGAACGCTTGCTGTTACAGCATGATTAACTGTAAATACCACATTAATGCAATAAATACTCAAAATGATGTCCGTCAAAATGCATTTGGCAGTACATGTAACGACATTCCTCTCAACAGCGTGTAGTTCGCCTTCCGTAACATTCGCAAATGCATTGACAGTGCCCTGACGCATGTGGTCAGGCGTTGACGGTGGATCACGATAGCAAATATCCTTCAACTTTTCCCACAGAAAGAAATCCAGGGACGTCAGATCCGGTGAACGTGCGGGCCATGGTATGGTGCTTCGACGACCAATCCACCTGTCATGAAATATGCTATTCAATTCCGCTTCAACTGCACGCGAGCTATGTGCCGGACATCCATCATGTTGGAAGTACATCGCCATTCTGTCATGCAGTGAAACATCTTATAGTAACATCCGTAGAACATTACGTAGGCAATCAGCAAACATCGCACCAATCAGATTGTCATCGATAAAATGGAGGCCAATTATCATTCCTCCCATAATGACGCACCATACATTAACCCGCCAAGGTAGCTGATGTTCCACTTGTCGCAGCCATCGTGGATTTTCCGTTGCCCAATAGTGCATATTATGCCGGTTTACGTTACCGCTGTTAGTGAATGACGCTTCGTCGCTAAATAGAAAGCGTGCCAAAAATCTGTCATCGTCCCGTAATTTCTCTTGTGCCCAGTGGCAGAACTGTACACGACTTTCAAAGTCGCCGCGATGCAATTCCTGGTGCATAGAAATATAGTGCGGGTGCAATCGATGTTGATGTAGCATTCTCAACACTGACCTCTTTGAGATTCCCGATTCTCGCACAATTTGTCTGTTACTGATGTGCGGATTAGCCGTGAGAGCAGCTAAAACACCTACTTGGACATCATCATTTGTTGCAGGTCGTGGTTGACGTTTCACATGATGCTCATCACTTCCTGTTTCCTTAAATAACGTAACTATCCGGCGAACGGTCCGGACACTTGGATGATGTCGTCCAGGATACCGAGCAGCATACGTAGCACACGCCCGTTGGGCATTTTGATCACAATAGCCATACATCAACACGATAACGACCTTTCCCGTAGTTTGTAAACAGTCCGTTTAAACACGGGTAATGTATCACGAAGCAAATACCGTCCGCACTGGCGGAATGTTGTGTGATACCACATACTTATACGTTTGTGACAATCACAGCGGCATCTATCACAAAGCGAAAAAAATCGTCCAACTAAAACAATGCTATTGCTTTACGTACTACATGGATATTTAATAAAAAATGGGGGTTCCAATTTTAAAAAAAGCACAGTTGATATACGTTTGACCTATGACAGCGCCATCTAGCTTGCAAACCACAGCGCCATCTGGTTTCCCTCTTCAAACTAGACTAGTTTCGCTCTTTATAGTTTTTTAGTTTGATGCTTATTACGTGAGTTATTTGGCCCGGTCACTATCAGTGGACCACCCTGTAGTTGTTCTTTCACGTTTACCGTACGCACGACTTGAGTGCAAGGATATTGTAACTGCAACTAAAATTGAAGCAGATATTGACTGCACCTCACACAAAGCCACTTTTTCTGTTGTGACACTCTGTCCGTGACCTCATTCCAAGTATTTCTGAATAAAGTCGTAGGATTCAATAATAATATGTACAGCAGGGTCGGTTAAAAAAATCACGATTACAAATGGCTTCCATTGTCTACCAGCAGGCAAAATATGAGGGCTGGAGAGATTTTTCCGATAGCCCAGTGCAATTCTCTTCAGAGAGTTATGTAAATAATGAATAGCCTTACACGGGCTATTCTGAGGGAAGGAACGGAAGCGACGGAGGGGTAAGTATTCAACAAACATCTCGAAAACATTTCAATTCCCTTGCTACCATACCACGATGCTATTGCACTTGGCCTTCAGTGGCCTTTATGGGAAACATGCGGTGACGTTACAGTAAATAAATAAATTTGTGATTAAGGAGAACCAACAGCACTACGAATGATTTCAGGACACCTGTGAAGATACTGTCAAATGGTTCAGCGTGTCCTCGTAAAATATCACGATAAAAATTCGCAATAAGCAGACCGAATCAGCCTCACTCCCAGGTGCAATAATATTGTAGTCTTCTAATATTTAAAGACTAAAACATTGTGTTGAAATAACCGAAATAACCTGCCCGTAATGAGGGAAAGAATGACTTTACTCTAGGGAAAAAAATGACTTTACTCACCAGAGAACAATAACTAGAGAACAATGCTCACCAAGTACACAACTTCCATTGTAAAAATTCGATTTTGTGACGCAAGGTGTAAACTTTGGTAATTAAAAGTGCTATAAGGTGACATAAGTGCGGTAACGTTAAAACACAGTATCTTACTAGATGGAGTGTGCTTTCTTCTTCTCTACATCAAATCGAATTTAAAAGAGATACAACTGCTAAATAAACTTTATTTTAAAACTGATTTATTCATTATTAATTGTTCGTGAAAATTAGTACATTTAACGGAAAAAACACGAAATAACAATATGAGGATATATTTATTACACTTACAAATCGTTCATCCAAAAACACACTCCACTACTGTTGCAATCTACTGAGGATACCTTTTTCAAAACGCTCTTTTTCCGACTTCTACGAGATTTTTATGGGAATAGGAATTACAGCCACGAGGTAGCAACAAGTACAGCATATGAAGCGCTGACAAACAGGACAAAATCCTGAAACACACCCATACCGGAGTGAGAAACAACTTTATAACCTAGCGAGCACGGCTCAGAAGTCTAAGGTTTCCCTGTCTTCTAACAGATTTGACGCGGCTCACCACGTATTTGTCTCCTGTGTCAACCTCTTCGTCTCAGAGTATGCCACGAATCCAGCATCCTCAACTCTTCGTGTGGAATATATTGTAATTCGTTGATATGTTCACAGATATCCTATCATCATGTCCCCTTCTACATACGTTCCTCATCTCACCAACTCCATTGAGATCCTCATTTCTTATCGTATCAGTCCATTTAACTTACAATATTCTTCGGCAGCACACCTGAAAGTCTTCGGTTTTCTCCTTTTCCTGTTATTACACATTCCCCTATTCATTTCCATACAGTGCTGTGCTTCAGATGCACATTCTCCGAAATTTTTTCCCGAAATAACGGCCGATTGTTGATACTACCAGACTTCTTTTGACAGTAATGCCCTCTTTCGCTTCGCTAGTATGCTTTTCAAGTCTTTCTTGCTTCACCCATCATGTGTTAGCCTATGTGCCTTCCAACGTAGCAGCTTTCTTTCACTTTGTCCATTTCGTGATCTCCGATTGTTAGGCTTATCGCTAATTCCATTTTATTTTATAACTGTATAAGACTTATTGCAGAGTTCAATTAATCTCTCTCGGTCATTCCACAGAGCTCACTTTCCCTCGTAACTCTGACTTTTATCCCTTCCCCTACTACAGCGCTCCAACCAATCATGATATTAGATTTTCATCTCCCTTTACAAAGTGAATCATACGTTCGAAATGCTTACGTATTTTCTCAGACTCCATCTTCTGCATGTGACGTTGACATGTATGAGTGAAATATTAGTTTTGGTGTTAGTTCGCTGTCGATTCTGTTAAAAACTATCCTGTCACTGAACGGTTCACAGTAACTAACTATCTGCCCTAAATTCCTTCCTCCCCCAAGCCAGTCACCATCCGATGGTCAAAGGGAAACTGTAACGGAATATTTTGCAGTTGGAGAGATCATCATAATAGTTCCCAATTACAGACCATATTTGCTGTGTATACACGTAATGTGTCTTTAATGCAGTGGTTTCCGTTGCGTTCTGCTTTTCACTAATTCGTGTTCCGCCTTTTAGGGGCAGTTTTCCACCACAAGGGCAAGGGTGGGACCCAACCTCTGCCCGCTACTCCACTTTCTTTGATAAGGCTATTGGCAGCACGTGAGTAGCTTTAACCGAAAGTCTTCCACCGCCGTTTATGATGATTTTTATTTTAAGTTAGACGTTGATTGAAAACGAGCTTGAGACCCACGATCCTTTCAATACTAGTCAGAGACTAGTATATTCGTATCAGAAACTACACATGGACAAAAAAATATTCTGGGAAGTACATCATTTTCTGCCTGGACCGTTTCGGAACGTATTTGTTCATCACGATATGATTTCAGCGTATAATGCCATTTTCAAGTGGTAGCTTGAACAATATAATTTGCTTGAAGAAAAAGTTTAAGAACAGATTCAATTCCTAAAATGTCTTATAAAGACGAAGTTGTATTTAAAAATAAACGGGACGATATGCGTGCACAGGTATTCTAACATTCTGCGTGATGTCTGTTTGTTCTATATCGTGTCTCCCTACCACTTTCGGGCAACGACGCTCTGAGCTTCTTTTTTAGGGAATTGACTAGTTTGAACCTGGGACCTGTTGCTGGTGAGGAGACGCCAGACCACACATGACGTGTAGAGTTCAGAAGAGTTCAGTGAGATTATCAATGATATAACCAAATACTTAATGATTTCAGCGTCAGCTCCACTGCACTCCCTGTAAAAGAATCTTAATACTAACTAAATTAAGTGGAAGGGGTTCAAGGCTTTCCTATTTTTAGTTAGCTGGTAAAATAACGTCGAAAAAGCAGTTAAGTTTACCATTGGAAATTTTATTCTACTCACAAAACATTGTTTATAAATTGCACTATTGATAAAAGGAAATGTTTTAATACAGGATGATAAAAACCAACTGCGTTCAACAAAATTGTGAACGAATATCCCCTGAATGGGTTTCCAAGTTCTACAATGGATCGAAGAATGATCTATGCCATATCACATCTCTAATCTAGGTTTAAATTAAGTTTCACAAAAGAGAAAACTATCAAAATGGTCTACAATGACCCTCAATTATCTTTAATTACTTATCTAACTTGTCATAAATTACAGTGGCTGATGTGGCTTCTCAATAACTATATAACAGAAAAACATCGCATTTTAGATTTTTAATTCAAGTGGCATATGTGAACACCATGAGCCTTAATTGATGATCGACACTAGTGTTACGCAAAAAGGGGGTGCAACAGATGACACTTCTGCAGTTCTGAGTGATGCTTTATGCACTGTTATGCGGCATCGCGTGCGTTCATTACCTTGTCGGTGTTCGTCAGGGGGCGGCGGGCAGCACAGCTCTGCTCACCTCGCTGTCTCGGAAGCAACTCTTTCCTAACTTCTCCTTACTACAATTTACCGACGTTGGTTTAAAAAACTATCTGGCTGTGTTTTCATCTGACCAATCAGGTTCTCAATGTTAACCTTAAGCTCCGCCTACAAAAATTCTGTCCATCCAATGAGAAACGTTATACTTTTCGTGGTGGGGCAATGTTTTTAAAGTTGGCAACGTAACAGAGACGTGAAAAATTCTCACGCTAAAACTTGCAGTTGGTGTGGTCCTTTTAGTGTTATCGTAAGATCTATACTGTTCTTCTGGAGGGCTCTAGCTTTTAACATGGGGTGGTCCTAGCGGTTACCTGGCGACGTGGGGCCTTCCAGCTTAACACGGTTCTGCTCTCGGCTTCTGTTCTCGTTTCTCCCCTCGGAACTGCGTCTGTCTCACGGTGGAAAGGTATGACATGCATTTAGGCATTCTTGTGTTAGTCTGTGGTATTCCATTTGGTCACTCGTTACTCGTATTACTTTGGTTAATTTAATGTCACGATTTATTCGGAGCTATGTGACATACTACTGGATTTGCTTATCATGTCAGGGTTTTCATGGGAGGTATGGATTTGCCTGACACCTTACAGTATATTTCTTTAATAGACGTTCTTAATTTTATAAAACATTTTGAGAACAGAATTTTTTTTAACTTGAACTGGTCTTTAAGCTATTTATGTTTTTACAGCTGTCACTTGCTAATGGAATAACAGCCCGAAATCATGATCGTGGTGAATTACAGCACTTAAAAACAGACCTGGTGAGAAATGTTGTCCTTTCTAAAACATTGCAGGACTACGGGGCAAGAAAAAACAGAAATTAAAGAAAGAGCAATAGTTTACTATCCAACACGTATTTACTTTCTAGTAATTATAACTAACGACAGGTAACTAGACCTGCCAGTTATACGAGTACGCACCAGGGCATGATAACAGCGTTTAGATAAAAAATTCTAAGTTTAGAAAACATGCCGGCCTTAACTAACCTAGTAGGATGAAGGGATACCATGCGAAGACAGTGCTACCTTAGATGTAAAAACGTGTCTTGGGTGTCAGCCCTGGAAAGGAGAGTGATGTCGAGATTCTTCTCTGGTATAGTCTTCAGTGGTCATAAATCCATGTGTATATGAACTACGAAACGTATGATCATGACATGATGCTACGTTATTGCCAGTATTTGTAGTGTTAAAAGTAAAGTCCAATCGCAACTTAAGCATATCGTTGATTTTGCTGCCGCCTCTACGCAAAGTGCACCGTGTTGAGTGGTGGGGCGTTCTTGCGCTGTTGGCAACAGTGCCTACGCAGTTGCACTTAATGTTGCAAAGCGACGCTTCTGGGAGTTGTTTGCAAGCAGTAATGAATACGTTTTGGCGTGTGGATAAATAGCCGCACTGAGAGGTTCTGCTGACAAGAACTAACGGTGTCTTCCTAGGAATCCAAACTGGCGATCGGATGAGTATTAAGTGCGCTGAATCTGCCGAGTTTATTTTGGTGATTTCTATGGTACGAAGTTGCGATCTCTCGTCGACTACTATAGCGGTGTGCAGCATACTGAAGTAAATTATTATAGCGGTCATGGCATTAACAAAACATGCAGTAATAAAATCGTCAAATGAGAAGCAACGACAAAATTCCATAGTCGCAAGAGAGAGAAATTTTTAATTCAGAGAATGTGGATCACGTACATTTAGGGATGAGTTCATTGAGACTGAGCAACAAAACGAAAAAGAGTTCGATTGTGTGAACTGTTCGTCAGACATTGCGGTCAGAAAAAAACAGTGAGATGTGTGATCACTGTTCACACTTCTCCATAGATTCAGTCGTTTGCCGAAAACTAGGCTGACGCATCTAAATTCAGAATAAGAAAAGATGATGTTACAATCAGCAAGCGATTTGATACTTCCTTAGTGCGAACTGCGTACGACAAGTACGCTAGCAGGTGCATCATGTCGATCTCAGCGTCACATATACGCTTAACAAACTCCTTTGGAAGGCATCACAGGAAAGCGTAGTGCGCTGTGGAGATATCCACACTCAAAAATCATAGGCTTCTCGTCCAACTTAAGTGAATATGTACATTAGTCCATCCGACTTACATCTCCCATGACGAAAGTGACAGTAAAGACAAATTCGGACCTAGTGCATTTCTAATGTTGATATCGAGATAAAGTTAATGCACAAAAGAGATTAAACTGTGTAGATCAAGAAAAAATTGTTTTGTACCACTGATTTTTTGAACTCAAAACCATAGCATCCTCCCTTAACATACGGTCAAACCTCAGGATTTTCTGCGAAGTCTGCAACAGAATTTTACTATCGAGCTTGTCGTACGCTTTACACGTTGCTCTCTTTATGCTAATTTTTGTTTCGTTCAATTTTTGTTTGCCTGTGAGGCTTTGGCTGCGTTTACATCTAGAGTGAAACTCCCTTTGCTTGTATAGCAAAAGCTTTTTGAATGGTTGCCGACTCTACTGCTACTTCCGGAAGTAAATCGATCAACAAGAGCTTAAAGCCTTGCCATATGGGACTATACAGGCAAGATTCTTTGATTTCCTACTTGGTACCCGTCGTTACGATCTATTCCAGACCACAGGTGCCGTGATCATGAGATATTTGTAAGCTCTTCCGTGATGGAAGCACGGACACAAGTTTCTTTCGTAGAGGCTAGCTGCAGTTAACTGAAACTTAACAGCTTGTCACTTTGCTGGCTAAAAATTACTGTGTTTCCACATAAAAAAAATTAAAAAAATAGAGATGAGGCCCCTCCACGCCCGCACCAACGTGGTGACCAAACCAAAAGTTCTACTGTCTGCTCCGTCAACATGTTAGTTATCTAGTAAGTGGATCACAGGATGCTGGGCTGTGATGTTATCCGTGCGTCTGGTAAGACTACGCATTAACACGGTCCATCAGGTGATAGTGGACGAAACGCGAGTGAGGGTAGCGATTTGAAGAGCAAAGGGGAAAAAAGTGCCAAGGCTCGCCGTGGGAAAAAAACCTCTGCGACAGTGGGATGGCCGGCCGAAGTGGCCGTGCGGTTAAAGGCGCTGCAGTCTGGAACCGCGAGACCGCTACGGTCGCAGGTTCGAATCCTGCCTCGGGCATGGATGTTTGTGATGTCCTTAGGTTAGTTAGGTTTAACTAGTTCTAAGTTCTAGGGGACTAATGACCTCAGCAGTTGAGTCCCATAGTGCTCAGAGCCATTTGAACCATTTTTTTGACAGTGGGATGGGTAGTAAGAGCAGTAGTGGCTTACTAGCTGCGATAGTTCATCCAAGGCTGGATTTGTTAGTATGGGTATCATGCATCATTACCGTGGCAAGCGATGGCGATGTGTCCCAGTTGCTGCAGCCGCTACATTCTTGGAACAATCAAGATCGTTATATAGTAGTGGGAGATCGGCCATATATCATCTCACTGTGTTGGGGATGTGTGGAGCTTGCCTGCATGCAGTGTACGGTACGGCTTCCCTACGTGGTGCCAGTTATTCGCCAGTGTATTCCAGCTGGATATCCAGTAATGGCGTTTGATTTACAGGGGCTCACCTGTACCGTTGTGTTTGCGCGTGCTTGGCCATAGATGTTAGGTCCTTACAAGTTCGTCTTTTGGTCTTTTATGTTTCCATCTATGGTTGTGGTCGTAGTTCCCCAGATTCAAAATAAACGGGTTCTGTGAATGTCTGGAGTTTCTGTATAGTCTTGTGGTGAGTTTGTGGATTACCTCCGTGAGAGTCTCAAGTCGGTATTCCTGGTGAAGGTCCGCGATGCGTGTGTATCGTGGAGCATTGCTTATGATTTTGAGTACTTTGTTTTGTATGAGCTGCAGACGGCGCAGGCGTGTAGGCGCAGCGTATCCCCAGACTGGAGCTGCGTACGTCATCAGGGGTCGACTAAGTGTCATGTACATGGACCTCGACACCCTTCTGCTCAGTGTGCTACGCCTGTTGAGCATAGGATAGAGCTGTATGAGCCTCGCGCTAGCTCCGTGGTCATGTGTTGTACGCGGTCCCCCCAGAGTAATTTCCGATCCAGCCAGACACCGAGGCATTTGACTTTCTCATGGAAACGTATTGGGCGTGCATGTAGAGTTATTGGTCTGCAGTGTCGGTGTTTGCGCAATTGCTTCGGTCTTCTAGTGAACAGAACGACTTCACACTTGTCGACGTTTACTCTAACAAGCCATTTCTCCAACCAAGGCTCAGCCACTCTTAGTGCAGTCTGTAACCGTGACGTAATGTTTGATGGCTTCCAATCTTGCACGAGGACGGCTGTGTCATCTGCCTAGATTGCCATCGTTGTGTTGTGTGTGGTTGGGAGATCGTTTATGCAGAGGTTAAACGGTAGGGGCCCTAGGGTGCTTCCCTGGGGTACTCCCGCGTGTATACCGTGTCGTGTTGATTGTTTCCCCTGCACGTCAGTGTTGAAACTCCTGTCTGTGAGGTATGAGTGCATCAGACGCACCAGCCCGTCGGGGAATCCCACGTCGCTGAGTTTGCGAATGAGGCCGTTCTGCCATAGACGGTCGAAAGCCTTTTCGATTTCCAGGAACACCGCCCCTGTTGCTTTGTTTATGTTGAAGCCATGTGTTATATGTTCAACGACCCGTAAGAGTTACTGTGTTGTGTTTCCACATCAATAATGTTTCGAACCATTAACCTTCACGTAGAGTAAAAACGTACTAACGTAAGTTGACATCCCCGCATATAACGCACGATCAGCCTCAAAATTCTTCAGGACGTCTTCGTCTGACGCATCCGAATTTCTCCTAAACGCTCCGGTGGCGACATCTCAATAAAGACAGCACTGTGGAATGCTCGTAAAAAGAAACGACTGAACACTCTGCCGGGTGGCTGACCACGCTAGACTGGAAAACCGGTTCCCGGCAGCCGCACCGCTTCTGAGGAGGAGAAGTGAGGCGTGGTGTAAGGATAAGTCAAGGCCGCGCATTGCATCACTGCTAGCGGGTGCCGACAGACGGACGTCGGGAAGGCGAAAGCTCGCCACGTACTGCTCTTGTGGTGATAGCTCGGGAATGCTAACGCGTGACGCGCTTCAACGACTGAGTTTCTGCAATGTGGAACTGTCCGAATGGGACGAAAATTCGTGGAGGTGATGTGCATCTACAGTCAAACACATGATTACAATTTCAGAGAAATAGGATGTTGTTGTTGTTGTTGTGGTCTTCAGTCCTGCGACTGGTTTGATGCAGCTCTCCATGCTACTCTATCCTGTGCAAGCTTTTTCATCTCCCAGTACCTACTGCAACCTACATCCTTCTGAATCTGCTTAGTGTATTCATCTCTTGGTCTCCCTCTACGATTTTTACCCTCCACGCTGCCCTCCAATACTAAATTGGTGATCCCTTGATGCCTCAGAACATGTCCTACCAACCGATCCCTTCTTCTGGTCAAGTTGTGCCACAAACTTCTCTTCTCCCCAATCCTATTCAATACTTCCTCATTAGTTATGTGATCTACCCATCTAATCTTCAGCATTCTTCTGTAGCACCACATTTCGAAAGCTTCTATTCTCTTCTTGTCCAAACTATTTATCGTCCATGTTTCACTTCCATACATGGCTACACTCCATACGAATACTTTCAGAAATGACTTCCTGACACTTAAATCAATACTGGATGTTAACAAATTTCTCTTCTTCAGAAACGCTTTCCTTGCCATTGCCAGCCTACATTTTATATCCTCTCTACTTCGACCATCATCAGTTATTTTGCTCCCCAAATAGCAAAACTCCTTTACTACTTTAAATGCCTCATTTCCTAATCTAATTCCCTCAGCATCACCCGACTTAATTAGACTACATTCCATTATCCTTGTTTTGCTTTTGTTGATGTTCATCTTATATCCTCCTTTCAAGACACTGTCCATTCCATTCAACTGCTCTTCCAAGTCCTTTGCTGTCTCTGACAGAATTACAATGTCATCGGCGAACCTCAAAGTTTTTATTTCTTCTCCATGAATTTTAATACCTACTCCGAATTTTTCTTTTGTTTCCTTTACTGCTTGCTCAATATACAGATTGAACAACATCGGGGAGAGGCTACAACCCTGTCTTACTCCCTTCCCAACCACTGCTTCCCTTTCATGTCCCTCGACTCTTATAACTGCCATCTGGTTTCTGTACAAATTGTAAATAGCCTTTCGCTCCCTGTATTTTACCCCTCCCACCTTTAGAAATAGGATGATTTATTCAAAAGAAAGAGCTTCACAAATAGATTAAGACAGTTTCACAAATAGGGCAAGACAATAACGCGTTGGTCCACTTCTGGCCCTTATCCAAGTAGTTATCCTACTTGCTATTGACAGTTGCTGGATGTCCTCGTGAGAGATATCGTCTCAAGTTCTGTCAATATCCCGAGCTGGTTATAGGACCCTGTCCATAACGCTGCAGATGTTCTCAATTGAGGAGACATCCAGCGACCTCACTCACCAAGATAGGGTTTGGCAAGCACAAACACAAGCAGTATAAACTCTCGTCATGTGCGGGCAAGCATTATTTTGCTGAAATAAACCCAGGATAGCTTACCGTGAAGGGCTTAGCATGTCACTGGCCTTCCGCCGTGCTGTAATTGTGCCGCGGATGACAATAAAAGCGGTCGTGCTACGATATAAAATGGCACTCCAGACCGTCACTACTGCTTGTCGGGCATGGATGTTTGTGACGTCCTTAGGTTAGTTAGGTTTAACTAGTTCTAAGTTCTAGGGGACTAATGACCTCAGCAGTTGAGTCCCATAGTGCTCAGAGCCATTTGAACCATTTCAACTGCTTGTCGGATCGTCTGGTGGGTGACAGTTAGATTGGCATCTCATCACTGTCTGGGGCGTTTCCAGACAAGTCATCGCTGATCATCGGGACTCTGGCAGTTGCTTTCTCTCTCGTTCTGTCTTCTCTCTAGGACGACTGCTCCCCTCTCGACGCTGCGTTCGGCCATGCTTCAGCAATATCTGCCTACATCGTCGAGTATTTGTTAGATGTATTTCAATCCCTGTCTCCCTCTACAGTTTTTGCCCTCTGCGGCTCCGTCTCTTGCCATGGAAGTCTTTCTCTGATGTCTCAACAGATGTCCTATAATCCTACCCCTTCTCCTTATGTGTTTTCCACATATTCCTTCCCTCTCTGATTATGCGCAGACTTCTTCATTCCCTACCTTAGCAGTCAACCTAATTCTCAACATTCGTCTGTAGCACCGTACCTCAAATGCTTTGATTCTCTTCAGTTCCGGTTTTCCCATAGTCCATGTTTCACTGCCATACATTCTCAGAAATTTCTTCCTCAAATTAAGGCGTATGTTTGATACTAGCAGACTTCTCTTGGCCAGGAATGACCTTTTTTCCATTGCTAGTCTCCTTTTTATTTCCTCCTTGCTCCGCCCGTCACTGGTTATTTTGCTGCCTAGATAGTAGGATTCGTGACCATCAGTCCAGATGTTAGGTTTCTCCATGTTCCCGTTTCTACTACTTGTCATTCCTTTCGCCTTTCTTCGATTTATTCTCAGTCCATATTCTGTACCCATTAGGTTGTTCATACCATTCAGCAGGTCATGTAATTCTTCACTTTCATTCAGGATAGCAATGTCTTCAGCGAATCATATTATCGATATCTTTCCACCTTGAATTTTTGTTCCGTCCTTGAACCTTTCTTTTATTTCCATCATTGTATCGATGTACAGATTGAACTGTAGGGGCGAAAGACTATATCCCTGTCTTGCACCATTTTTAATCTGAGCTCTTCGTTATTGGTCGTCCACTCTTATTATTTTTTCTTGGCTCTCCTGCATATTGTATACTACCTGTCTCTGCCTACAGCTTACCCCTATTTTCCTCAGATTTTCGAAAACCTTGCACCATTTGATATTGTCGAACGCCTTGTCCAGGTCGACAAATCCTATGAACGTGTCTTGATTTTTATTTTGTCTTGCTTCCATTGTCAACCGCAACGTCATAATTGCTTCTCTGATCCCCCTACCTATCCTGAAGCCAAATTGATTGTCATCTAGCACATTCTCAATTTTTTTCCATTCTTCTGTATATTAGTCTTGAGAGCAAATTGAATGCCTGAGCTGTTTAGCTGATTGTGCGATAATTCTCGCGCTTGCCAGGCAACAACGGCGCACCTAGGTTTGTCGTAGTAGTCATTTTCTTCGAAATCGCCTTTCCCAACGTTTTGTTTTTCATTTTGACATTTGTCTAATAGCAAAACGTATAACATCATTAACACTAAATTGAGTCATACATGATGAACTGGTATTCTAAAGACACATTTATCAGAAATAAGCTAGAAATATTTTTCTATCGCAATACACGCCCCCGATATGCATCAACTTCAATGTCCGTTGTTATGTTGGATTGTTTAGCAAATTTTTCCCAGATAAATATATTCTAAATGTATATTCTACATACATACATATACATGTATATGTTTCCTTTTTATTCTGTAAAGTATGAAATATCTTGTGTTGTACTTGCCGTTTATTTTTACATTTGGTGTATTTTGTTTGTTTTCAAGCTATGACCTTTTCAGATTTAATCATTTTACATTTGAAATTGTTCGTGTATTATTGTTTTAACGTTATTGTAAATCTGTACAATAATGTGAAAGCGCAGAATTGTTCGGGTCAAACAACTGCGCACCAAGCACACAGTACAATCGCAATTTCATTGCAGTAGAGGATAGGAAGAGACGACTGCCCGTCTCTTTCCCTCAGTAAAAATTGCCGAAGTGCACGGGCAGCGGAGAAGGGGCAACTGGTGTGAGGTAAACGCTGGATGCCAGGCCGCCTAGTTAGCATCATTGATTGTGATGCCGACATGCCGAGTGTTGAACGCGCAGTCTACTTTTTCTCTTGGTTCACGTACCGTTTTTCAGACTTAATTATATTACATAATTACGATATTAGCTTGGTCTCAAGAAAAAATAATATACTAAAAATAATTCCCTCATTTACCATCACTTTTCTTCTTCCACATTCGTCAGCTTTTTTAAGTGTGCGTGTTACTGGAGTGGCTACACTGGACAGAAATCACCTAAATGAGAGACATCTGTTCACTTTTTCTTTACGTGCTTTTATCCTTTTGTGACTCCTGCCATGAAGTTGCAAAGTTTCAGATATAACGTTATTAAATCTGAAAAGATTAAGACTCGAAAACAAACAAAACACACCAAATGTAAAAAGAAACCACAAACGGAAATTGTTTAAACGTGTGTGAATTCCTAATGGACCAAACTGCTGAAGTCATCGGTTCCTAGACTTACACACTACTTAAACTATCTTACGCTAAGGACAACACACACACCCATGTCCGAGGGAAGACTCGAACCTCCAGCGACCGCAAACAAAACACAAGATAGTTTGGAGGCCATAAAATAATTTATCCTGGAGAGGCTTATTAAACAACCCAAGTTGACAATCGACATTGAAGTGGACACAGTGATATAGAAATATTTCTAGTTTGAAACTTCCTGCCGGCCGGAGTGGCCGAGCGGTTAAAGGCGCTACGGTCTGGAACCGCACGACCGCTACGGTCGCAGGTTCGAATCTTGCCTCGAGCATGGATGTGTGTGATGTCCTTAGGTTAGTTAGGTTTAAGTAGTTCTAAGTTCTAGGGGACTTATGACCACAGCAGTTGAGTCCCATAGAGCTCAGAGCCATTTCAACCATTTTTTTGAAACTTCCTTGCACATTAAAACTGTGTGCCAGACCGAGACTCGAACTCGGGAAAGTTTCGCAGGAGAGCTATTGTGAAGTTTGGAAATTAGGAGACGAGATAATGGCAGAATTAAGGACGGGCCGCGAATCGTCCTTGGATAGCTCAATTGGCGTAGCCAACACGGTAGATCTGTAATAAAAAAAAAAAAAAAGAAACCGAGTGAAAAGATCAACAACGAACTTCAGCGGATGTCTTGTGACGTCCGCTACGACGAAACACAACGCACAACGAGCAGAAAAAAAATGGTAGAGCACTTGCCAGCGAAAGGCAAAGTTCCCGAGTTCGAGTCTCGGTCCGGCATATAATTTTAATCTGCTAGGAAATTTCGTGTCAGCGCACACTCCGCTGCAGAGTGAAAATATCATTCTATTTCTAGCTGATTTCTGACAAATACGTCTTTCCAATACTTCATCATATATGATTGAAATTGGTACTAACGATGCTGTACGGTTTGCTACTAATCAAGTTCCGAAATGAAGATCAACATTGTGGGAGGTGAGATGATTTGAAAAATAAATAATTTTTCGACAAATGTGCATGTACTGTTGTAGCGTAAGTTAAAAACCATACAACTTTCATTTGAAGTTCCTATCTTTTTATATCTGTTTGTTACAGTTCCAAAAGTATTCATTCAGAAACATTAAAGTTTCTTCCAGGTGGTGCTTCAGCTTCTTAATGGCCGTATGGGCACGTATAAAAAAAATTACGTCTCTCTTATTTTGCTGTATACTACAACATTTCGCCGACCAAAATCGAAGTGCATCATTTGGGCAGGTTTACTTGCTAGCACTTCGGGAATGCAGTGTCGGAAAGCTTTGGCACACTGCAAATCGAAAGAATCTTTTTGGGACACGTTGTACTTAACGTCCATTACGAGTAAAGTGTAATTCAGTTTATGCCACGTTGCAGCAGTGTGATGTTTCCTTTTGGTAGCCTTCACACTAGATCGACGTTCGATATCGTCAACTCTGGGGAGGAGCCCTTGGGTCTGCACGCCATCACGGCACGCCGCGCCACTATGCCGGCGGTCCCAGGAGGCGCGCGGAGCTGGTGATTGGCCGGCCCCGCCGCTTGTTTGGCGGCGGCAGTAGTAGCAGCAGCGGCAGAAGCAGCAGCCCGGCAGACTGCGCGGTGTAGCGAGCTTTTATCGGTTCATCCGGCCGCCCGACGTCGCCACAATTCAAACAAATTACTGCCATTGTGGGAAAGCCGTAATTTTCCGCTCCGCTTAAAGCTTTACCTCGGGCTTTGCAATCAAAACAATTGAGTCCCTCCCCCTCCCCCTCCCCCATTCCCTCACCCCTTTTTGTGCGTTTCGCCGCTTGTCGCAGCTCCGTGCTTTCGCTCGATAGGAGAGAGAGTTTGTTTACCGGACGTGCTGGTAGAAACTCGTAGCCGCCGAGGGCACTCGAAATGAAATAAATGAGTTGATCTGTTGCGGATGTGAAGGAATGCTCTACAGCGTATAAGGGAATAGCGCTGAGTGGGCAAGTTCGTTGGCCTTGGCAAATTAACCAGGGAAGAGATTGGGGGTTAGAGTCGCCACGAGAACATTACAAACGGAATGAATCAGCGAAGGACCAATGAAAACAGATTCAAAAAGTACGGATGGCTTTAGTGACTAATCAAATATACTTCACTTTAATTTGGTAAGCGTTTTACTGTGGGCCACGCGCAGCACTTCTCCACACTCTCGCTTGATCTGGAATGTTCATTGAGGAATCACTGGTTTTATTAAAGGTATTAGGGAATAAATTCATTAGTGACGGAGAAACATACTCACGAAAAAGAGAGGATTAAGAATCGTGATTGCACCTATCACCAAGTCCATGTCTCTGTTTGTGGTTCGTGATACAGTTTACTGCAGTTTTTACCAAAATTAAGAACTAACGTAATGTTCTCAGTTACATTTAATAATTAATGAGAAAACAATTTCAACCTAGCACAACTTAACTCCACAAGCACACTCTTTATCGTCTTCACAAAACTATTTTGCTTTCGCTAATGTCGCTCTGGAATATTCAACACGAAAATTGTGCAAGCTTAAATTAACCGCCACCTTTTATGACAGGTTAAATAACTTTCACTGAATGCTTCACTTCTCTTGGAAGTGGCACATATACGTGACTCTGTTTTTCAAAGTAGTCACCTAATATCTGAAACAGTCGTCGGAACGCTCAACCAACCGATCTCCTCCTCGATGGCAGAAATCCGCACATCGGTCTAGGAGCCATTCGAGAACCGCTGTGCCAGTGTCATCATCACTGGATCATCTCCTCCCCCCCCCCCCCCCCTTCCCCAGATATTCTTTCAATTTGGAAAAGAGTAAGATCGCATGATGCAAGATATGAAAATTCCAATCAGCTTCACTCACGTCTATGCGGCCTTGGTCAAATTTTTGGCACCATTTCACTGCGGATGGACCTGACATTGCATTTAATCCATATGTCGCCATAATTTCATGGCGAATCAGTATGCTACTTAAACGTTTTACTCAAGAATCGTGTTGTCCCGCGTACTTCAGCTTCAGAGTAGGTTTGCATTTATCATATCATTTCACTCCCACACTGTATGCAACTGTTATTCATATTGCTCGTACCGCAGTAGAACTGTGTCTCTATGAGTAACGAACATTTTGAAGTCCTTAAGTAATTTCTTTAATAATTTCTTATTACTTTTCCTTCTGAATTCGTTAACTGACATATTTCTATTAAACATACCACTACTTCTTACCTTTCACCTCACTTTTAATAAACACAGTCTCCATTGTAACTGTTTCATTCGAGATTCTATCTCCCCTCGGGGACACACTTCCAAACTCGTCTCTCGGCTCATTCATTGCAAACACTTGAAAGCGAAAAACTCGACGGCTTGACAATGTCTAACAATGTCGATCTCCCAACCGACTTTTGCTCCCCTGGTCGATATGTTTCCCTTGCATCTGGATTTACATAAATTCTTCGTTCAGAAGACTGTTTTTTTCCGCATGTTTTCGATTACTGCGTTGCTCAAATGGTCTACTCTTCCTGCACAAATAAGTAAAATATCATTTAATTTCAAGTATCCATGTCACTATGCTGCAGCGATTGACATTTTAATCACACTAAGATCGGATAATGACCATAGATTACAGACAATTATCCTTAATATGGTTTCTTATGCAATTACTTTGGACCACACTACCCCGCTGTGCATGGTCTAGAGGCTAGCGTTGTTGCCTCTGAATCACGGGGTCCCGGCCGAGTTGGGGATTTTCCCTGGCCGGGGACTGGGTCTTTGTGTTGTCCTCATCATTTCATCATGATTCGTGAAAGTGGTTAGACTGGACTGTGTAAAGATTGGTACTTCGCACGGGCGCTGATGACCGCATGGTGGAGCGCCGCACAAACCAAACATCATCCACGGCCGCGGTGGTCTCGCGGTTCTAGGCGCTCAGTCCGGAACCGCGCGACTGCTACGGTCGCAGGTTCGAATCCTGCCTCGGGCATGGATGTGTGTGATGTCCTTAGGTTAGTTAGGTTTAAGTGGTTCTAAGTTCTAGGGGACTGATGACCACAGATGTTAAGTTCCATAGTACTCAGAGCCATTTGAACCATTTTGAACCAAACATCATCATCACCCAGCTGTAAATCAAAGAGTGGTTCACGATATCCTGATATGTATGGACTGCATTGCCAAATAAAATTTTTACTCTCCCTGTGGCTCGAAACTCACTTTTCGGCTGCAGTGTCTCGTCCAAAGCTCTTAACCGGTATTCTGTCAGTTATCTTCTGATGGTAGATAGTGAATGAATGATTCTTAGTCGAGCTTCAACTACACATCCGATTCGAATGGTTAGATCGAAAGCGAGCCTAGTGCCCTTTTGCATGGAGTAAATCTGTCAGTTTATGAATTGATTAATAGTTAAATCAACTATGCTTGCTCTGAGTCACTGGAATGTCACCTCCCTGACCAGTTCAGACTAGATTCAAGGTGTAACTTTTGTATGAACATCCAACAACTGACTCTGAGGGAGCCAGACCAAAAGTTGGAAGGGTTGTACAAACTATGTTGCGAACACAGTTTAACAGCCAGTTAACATTTATTTCACGAATCAGTTCGTATAAGAATATCAATCACGCTCCATGAAGATCGCTATAGAAATTCTTGACACTACACGTATGACACAGTAGCTACTTGAATAACTATCTTTTTGGGAAAAACGTCTATCTGGATCCACCTCATGTACATGTACAGGCACCTTCTTCCCACAATACACGCATAGAAAGAAAAGAATTTTAAGATAAATTTGTACACCAAATAGAAATGCGGTGGGCCAGATTTACTGATGATCCACGTGGTCGGTAGACTGTGTAGAAATAGTCCATGCCCGAGATACAAAACGTACGGACATGTATAGAACGAAATCAGATTCTCGTTCGATTCGTTTGGTAGTACTGAGCTCCAAGGCTGTGACTAAGCCATGTCTCCGCAATATCCTATCTTCCAGAAGGGCTTATCCCGCACACAGGAAAGCTTCTGTGAAGTTTGGGAGGTAGGAAATGTAATAGCAGAAGTAAGGCTGTGAGGACGTATCGTGAATCGTGTCTGAGTAGCTCACGTGGTAGAGAACTTGCCCGCAAAAGGCAAAGGTCCAGAGTTCGAGACTCGGTCCGGCACATAGTTGTAATCTGCCAGGAAGTTTCATTTATGCGCACACTCCACTGCAGAGTGAAAATTACATCCTGTATGAAACAAAACAAGCGACAAAGTGTCTTGCCTTTCACTTCATATTGAACCCAATAGCTCCTACAATTTTACACATCTTTCATCACAGACATTTTCATGGCCCAGATACACATGGGACACTTCAGACGTTGCAGAAAAGAGAATACTAATAACCTCCTAATCTCCAGCAGAAAAGGTCTGTCAAACTCTCGGATTAGTCCTCCGAAAGCCAAAATACTTTGACAACCATCGTGATAAATTAAGAGAAAAGAGGAGTCGTACTGAAATATTTAGGTATCCGTCTTTTCCCACATGCTATTTGAGAGTGAAACAGTAGAGAAACAATAATTTGAAAGTTGCCCTATCCACTCTGTACGAAACAAGTGTGGATTCTGTAACGTCTCCTTAGAACAATTTTACATGACTGTGCTTAAACTGACACACAATATTTTGTTAGCGCAACGCAATCTGACTTTCAAAATTCCCTACAAAAGAATGGCCCTGACTAACATTAAACTATACCTTTCACAAATCACTTACCTCACAAAAATCTTCGCTGCTCAAGCTACTGCAATACAGCGAGCGCCACTACTGCCAGCTAAATAAAAGATTCAAACTATGGAAGGCACTAACTACTGATAGGGATAGTTAGCAAATGAAAGATATTAATAGAGAACAAACAATGTATTTGCCTTGATATCATCTTATATAAATACAGCAGTTCATGACAAATTTCAAAACTCCGCCATCTCTCTCCCCACATCCACCACTGCTGGCGGCTCACCTCCAACTACGCAACGCTACGCGCTGTTCACAGCCAGCTGCCTAACACTACAATGGCGAGTATTACAACAATGCAAAGCAGCCACAGACTGCACACAGCACAGCCAGTGATTTTCATATTGAGCGCTACGTAATGTTGCCAATAAGAAAACATAAACAGCCTACTTACATAGAGAAAACATAAACAGCCTACTTACAATTCAAACAAATGTAGCAGATGTACGTTGGTCCACTTTTTTTCCTTTTTTGAGGTGATAATTAAAACTTCATTAGTTTTACAAACTCACTTATTTCCGCGTCTGTGGCCAAGGTTACTAACGCACTCCTGTGCGGTGGCGCTCGACTCCGATTTAGGAAGTCGGTTCGAATGTTCGTGGTGGGTGAGATTTTCCCTGGCGTTATTTGGCCGCCGAGAGGAGGAGAGGCTCCTGTTCAGCAGCCTTTGCACCAATTATCTAGATTTGATTCCAGACCTCACCGCAGTGACCCATGAAGTGACGGCTTATGACTCTGTTCATAATGATCCGTCCATCTGATGACGTTAAGCATGATGAGCCTCTTGGTGCTACTGGAGAAGAATAGGCTATGTGCGAGAACTCTATATCACTCTGTTTCTTGTCTCATCAGAACATAACACCACACTATACGCCCATCCATTACACCCTACAAATACAAACGCTACACAACTGTCACATACCTGAAAAAGAAGGGAACATTGGCAGAACACCCTCACCAACAGGCGACCGAACTCACCTCGTGAGACATCACAACCAACTACGCCATATATTTACATTTTTACCTACTTGATGTTTTTAACATGACTTCTATTTAATTCTAACTAGCTGAAGAGCAAACTGAAGTTTTACAGCTGTGTTACGTTACTAAGCCTCATTTGAAACCCACGGCCGCGTAAACAGGAAATGTGAGTGCAAAAGAAAAAAGAAATGGTTCAAATGGCTCTGAGCACTATGGGACTTAACTTTTGAGGTCATCAGTCCCCTAGAACGTAGAACTACTTAAACCTAACTAACCTAAGGACATCACACACATCCATACCCGAGACAGGATTCGAACCTGCGACCGAAGCGGTCGCGCGGTTCCAGACTGTAGCGCCTAGAACCGCTCGGCCACCCTGGCCGGCAAACGTGAGTGAAGGCCGAGGCAAAAAGTATTAGAGGCAGTCAGGACCCGGTAAGGTGTTCTTTCACAAGAAACTACATGCAGGCAGGGCTGGTGCAGCAAGTACACAACCAGGCCTTACAGCAGCGAAAGTTACCACACACTCAAGCCTCGACTCCGCAGCCAGGGCTGTAACACCGCTGACATAGCGAACATACGGATGCCGGACTGTACCACTGATGATCTGATTACGTATGTCCGAGCCTTGCACTGTTCCTCTGCTGTGACCTAAGTGAGGCGTGAAACGTGTCACTGTGAAGTACCACCCGTTTGAGCTATGCAGTGACTGTCTGCGACTGCACCCAGCTACGGGAGGTACTCCAGATAACGCTTCCACTACCTGCTGAGCTATGAACACTGCCTATCTCATGCCTCTGGCAGCTGAACCGGGTGACTTCTATCGACTGCGGGACGCCTTCTTGGAGGACCGCAGTTCCTACCTGGGCCTGACTAGCTGCCATGCGACCACTTGCCTTGTGCGGGCACTCTCTACGCTGCAGACCACTGACGCTCGAGTCCTCAGTTGCTCACCTAACAGCCGTATGTCTCCTGCAGGTAAGGTCGACCTCTGACACAGAAAAGACATAGTTGCTTGCCCCCTGCCTGGGCTGTGACGCTGCGCTTCTTCGCCATCCAGAGTGCCACCCTGCACCTGCTTAGCACCATAAGCTGGCTGTGACTCTGAAGGCCACCTGCTAAGTTCAGCAACCTCTTCACTCTCCAGGACTGGCATGCGGCCCTGTCTGCAACAACACAACCGCTGTACCTGCGGTATAAATAAACGAATGGCTCTTCTGCTTCTGTGACTTATGAGCGGAAATTTACATAGCTCTATGAACATGCCACGGTGCTGATCGACTCACATTGCCACCCAATCTGTAGTGGGATAGTGTGTGTACAACATTAGATCGCCCCTGGCTGCGCAGGTGGTGCACTAATGGACAACAGTAGTGGTGGGTGTTCTCCTGCAGACGGAAGAGCGCGGTAGGGGAGCTATAGCTCTACAACTGAAACATTCACACAAATGTCTACCTCACAAATCCTCTGAGCTACAGCTAGCGAGTCTGCAAACAATAGTTTTAACGGCTTATGCCAATATGACCAATAATTCGACAAATCCTTTGTTGTTAAAAACACAATGGGTACAGGAATATGCTGAAATTACACCACAGTGTGAGATTTATTTTCGCCTGTTTTGCACACTTTATTTCCTTTCTCTTGTTGCAACGTTAAAATATTTTCTTTTGCGAAAACACAGTAGAGTTCGCACAATTTAAACTAATTGGCAATGCAGTTCCAGTTGCGACAGCATCCTGAAGGGTGTTTGAAAATGAATGTAAGATTTTTAAGCACTCCGTCTTCAAGCCACAAGTGGCCCATCGGGACCATCCGACCGCCATGTCATCCTCAGATGAGGATGCGGCTAGGAGGGGCGTGTGGTCAGCACACCGCTCTCCCGGTCGTTACGATGGTTTTCGTTGACCGGAACTGCTACTATTCGGTCGAGTAGCTCCTCAATTGGCATCACGAGGCTGAGTGCACCCCGAAAAATGGCAACAGCGCGTGGCAGCCCGGATGGTCACCCATCGGTGATCTGACGGGAACCGGTGTATTCACTGCGGCAAGGCCGTTGCCGGTAAGATTTTTAAGGCTCTGTAGCATTTACTGCAACCGACTTACAGTTATAAATAATGTGTCAAATGAAGAAGCAACTCTAATAGTTTTCCTTAGAAGTGCTCAGTGTGGCCACCATTAATCAGACAGCACACACCGAGTCGATAAGAGAATTCCTCACAAACCATGAGTAATTGTTGCATGAATGCCAAGTCGGGTAGATCAGCTGGTTGTGGAGACACATACACTAGGTTCCTTACGAAAGCCCATCGTGCATAGCGTCAGACAATGTGTGAATATGGAAGTCACGCAAAAACAGCTCTCTAATCTGGCCCCTTGAGGCCATTGCAGCGGTCGGCTGCAATGTCGTTTAATCAGTCACGCAGTGAGGTGGCGCACCATCTAGCTGCCAAATAAAGTTCTGTTGTTAATCTTCTCCTGATTGAGGATAAAGCCATATCTCTAGCGCAACAAGATAACAAAGACCAGTTTCAGTTCCTTCACCGAAAAAGAAAGGCCCATAAACTTTCCGCCGGGGTATGGCACGAAAAAAAAAAAGTTCAATTTGGGGAAGTCTCGTTGCAACTGTAACATCCAGCATCCAGTGGAGATTTTCTGACACCGATATGCGCACATAATATGCGCACGCTACGTGTGTTAATATTTTCACTCAGGTAAAACGTTGATTCATCACTGAAGATAACACGATCCAGAAAATCTTCATTGGCATGCAGCAAAAATTCGTTTGCAAAGTTAGCACGTAAGCTATAGTCTGTAGGCTTTGTAGTTTGTAACAACTGCAAACGACAAGGACATAGTTGTAAGACTCTATTTTAAAGTTTCCATATAGATATCAGTCGTTACTAGCCTTCCAAGCTGACTTCTTGGGGCTGCATAGGAAACACTGTCACTCGTTGAACACGATCTTCAGTGTCGTTCCATACTCTTTGCTTTGCGCATAGGTATACAAACAAACAACTGTCTGAGTTGCTCTTCCATTTGATGTATTATTTATAATTGTAGGTTGAATGCAATTAATGCTTCTACGAATTACCATTCTTATATTCATTTTGAAGCATCCTGTACTATCGAGCAAACAACTGAGCGGAAATGCAGTCAATAGCTGATACAAAATTTGCATGCAGGATCGGAAGTGAGTGTACTATATACAATAAATTTTCTCTATATTGAAGACAGATATAGATATCGTCTTAACTTTTTTGGTACGCAGAAAAATACGAAACCTATTGCAGAACTAAGTTCCGATCGGTCGCGAAATGGAAACCACTGTGAAAATACGATCATGTCGCTCTTTTCAGTTCTGAGTGTAGTCAGCTGGTAAAGGTGCTTACTAAATAGCGTCTCCCGCCAAGTATGAGGGCCTGGTGAGAGATTTCACCTGCTGTCATGCAGCCCACATAACACAACTGTCATACGGTTCCTTCTTCTTGACAATTCTCGGCCGCACTCTGCAGGAGCAGTGAGGATGCTCCTGCAGCGATTTCGATAGGAAGTGTTTTATCACCCGCAATACAGCCCATAAATGGTTACCCCTTAATTTCATCTCTGCTCACATTAACCACTGGCTATGAAGACAAAAGATTGGCACAGACAAATGGCTCTGAGCACTATGGGACTTAACATCTATGGTCATCAGTCCCTTGGCACAGACAGCAAGCTGTAGAGTAGCGTAGGGAATTGGCGGAAAGGACAGGCGGCTGCCTTCTATGAAGAGGGTTCTGGGAAGATGGTAGAAAGCTACGACAAATGACTATGTCGGAGTGGTGACTGTCTAGTGAAGTAGCTGTAAGGTGTAGCTAACTGTTGCAAATAAAACATTTTTTTTTTGTTTACACTGTGGTTTTCAATTCACGACCGATCAGAAGTTACTTTCCGAATAAACCTCGTATGACCTCTCTGTTTTTCATTGCAAACACTCGAATTTTGTGCAGTAGTTAGGTAATGTCAAAATATCACAGTAACCATGACCATTAACGTAATGAGAGGCAGTTCATGTTGAAGTTGATAGTTGAAGTTATGAGATACAAGAGAATGGTTCTTTTTTTTTTTTACAGAATAGTTTCTTTAAAATCGTTTGAGAAATATTGAACAACAGTCGGCTTGCGTGCGCCTCCATTCTCGCAGTGTAGGCGTAGCTGGCAGACTGTTTCGTTCGTAGGGCCGGTATTACACTATCAAATTTCTTTGTCAAATATCTTTGTCCAGTATCTTTGTCAAAGATATTTGATGGTGTAATAGGGAACTTTGTCAAATGTCGTCCTATATTTGATCAAATCTAGGGCTTCGCTGTAGATTTGATCAAAGAAGTCGCTTGTCTTCTGTCTGCCGCAATGTGACATGTTACCACATGGAGCGCTAGCATCGCTGCATTCTGTCGTCTGTAGTGTTTTTATAAACATTGCCGGTAAATACAATTGGTGTTTTCCGACAACTACAAAATTAATAGAGATGTATGAGGCTGATGATGCGCTTTACAACGTGAGGCACGCTGAATACAAAAATTTATTACGAAGATTGGAGACCTGACCTAACCTAACCTAACCCTCTCCTGTAGCAAGGAATCGGAGTGTTACAGTGAGCCTGCCTTCTACAGATGTAGCAAATCTTAAGTGAATATTGTGCATTGCGATATGAGGATACACTTCATTGAGCACATACAGAAATGTATTCTCGTCCATTCTTAAGTAATTGATGTACGACTTGACGTCCTCCACTATAAGCTTACGCAACAAGTTTTGTTGAATGCTTTTATCGTGTCGTCGTAAAACCCACGGCTTCACCCAGGTATGTTTCCTTCTTTCCCCCCGCTTCGCCCGCATCTCGTGGTCGTGCGGTAGCGTTCTCGCTTCCCACGCCCGGGTTCCCGGGTTCGATTCCCGGCGGGGTCAGGGATTTTCTCTGCCTCGTAATGGCTGGGTGTTGTGTGCTGTCCTTAGGTTAGTTAGGTTTAAGTAGTTAAGTTCTAGGGGACTGATGACCATAGATGTTAAGTCCCATAGTGCTCAGAGCCATTTGAACCATTTTTGAACCCCCGCTTCTCTTCCGCATGTGCACGCAGTGTAATTGTGGTACATGCAACTGCTGCGGTTAATAACAAATTGCTGTTGTCAGCCATCTTGAACTTTGACGAAAAATATGATGACAGTGTAATACCCATAGAGTAAATATTTCTGGAGTGGGCATTCACATACGCAGAACAGATTTTGTGTTGTCAACATACATTGCCGGCCTGGTCACGTGATCTCGGGACGTCGTGTGTTTGTCCGTATAGCGCCCTGTATATTTACAATGTCACTACATCCCTAGTACAGACGGATTTCTTTCGTACTTGTCGTAGATTATTTATAAATGTTGCGCAGACATTTTAACAGTATCCATTTGATACCGGGAATTAACCAGCCACTTAACTTTGAAGGGCAAGTGATATTACATCATGCCTCTTTGCGATAGGTGTCACAGTTCAGATGCACTCGATTTTTGGTAGTTTTCGGTATGATACAGCCCTTTATAGTATTACAGACCCTGACGTACATTTTTGCTGTGATAGTCTTGCAAAACGACTTGACAGTACACTAGTACTTTTGCAAGTGTCCGAAAAACACCGAATTTGCCACATATTAGCGATTATATCCCTGCTAATTCGTCCTTTTTTCTACTTCTGCGTATTTATTTTCCCGTTTTTGCGACCTAAAGTACAATTTTTCTTACTGGTGACACTTTGAAGCATTTATTTAACGCATTTTACGTACTTGCTCCCAGTTTATTAAATAAAGAGTAGACTGAGTAATCTATATACATAATCGACAAGTCACTGATAAATGCATGGAGGATAGCAATTGCCGAAACAACTAAGCATTCCCTGTCCTGTTCCACTAGCAAATTTACGAGGGGAAGCGATTGTTTGTAACCTTTTGTACGAGCCGTAATATCTATTATATAGTCATAAAATCGTAGAAAAAATAGGTCTACCGAATCAAGCCCTAATTATAATGCGTCTCGAAATTTTTAAACATATACAGTGTCTCTTACTAATATGATAACTATAATTAGAGCTATATGGTATGTACCCATGAAAAGTTACTATCCCTCCATTCACATATTTTTCTTTGCATCAGTAGCAACAACAGTAGTTTACCATCAAATGGTGAAACACAAAAAAAACCTCTTGATATTATAAACTACAAACGCTGCAGAAAGCACACACGCACAGCGAAGTCCCGAAAACAAGTGACAATCCTGGTTTAATATTGACAACATGCGCAGAACGCATTGCTCCCTCCAGAGATATTTACTCTATGGTAATACCCCTTCTAGCGCAACGTCAAAGATGTTTGACAAATATATTTGACGGAACATTTGATCACATCTTTGATCAAATCTTTGATAAAGAAATTTGATAGTGTAATACCGGCCTAACGGACGAAGGACGCAACTCAGTAGGCAACAGAGGTGGCCACACCCCCGACGCAGAGTGGTGGACTCGCCCAGAGCTGAGAAAGAGAGAAGGTTTCTTCTGTGCACTGGCCAAGTTACCTTGTACGAGCTCCCCTAATTACATCAGCCATTCTGTCTCCCGTCGCAGCTGACAGACACCTCCTTCCCCCTTCCACTCTCCATGCGGTCGTCGGGGATAACGTAACAGTGAAGAAGGGTACTTCATTAGGGATTACCACAGTAACAGGTGTTTGCGTGTTTCATTCAGCCATTGTTTCCGAGCAACGCCGAGCGGCTGGTCGTCGTGCTGGCTCGGCTGCAGACGTGCTCGCGTTGCCGCCCGCGGCCCGGCAGCCACCTGAGCCTGCGCTGGCGAGGTAACCTTATCTACCGCAGTCCGACTGTGGAGGGCGCGCCGAGGAGGGGGACGGGGTCGCACCGCACCGCAGCTGCAGCTGCCGCCGCCGCCGCCGCCGCCGGCTCTGCCCGCCGAGTTACGGCGCGGCCCCACTAGCGCCAGCTGCCGCTGCCGGCCGCTCCACCGCCAACTTGCGCCCAACACACGGGGCCTAACTGCCGCTTACATCTCCCCAACTACAGGTGGGCCCACACGTGCCAAGTCCGGAGGAGAGCTGCGACCCTACTCGAGGGCCGTTTCACCGTCGGAAAAGGAGTACCCGGCCACCTAAACTGTGTTAGCAAACCAGCAAACCTAACGATTTCCACTGTGCACATTTCAACGTTTACCAACCCTTGCTTTCCTGTTGTAGAGGAGTAACTATAGTGCGAAAAACAGGGCACATGCACTAGGCACGCACTCTTTCCGTGAGTTGTGCAATTTTGTGTGGCGTGCGGGGTTAGCCGAGCGGTCTAAGGCGCTGCAGTCAAAGACAGAGCGGCTGGTCCCGGCGGAGGTTCGAGTCCTCCCTCGGGCATGGGTGTGTGTATTTGTCCTTAGGACAGTTTAGGTTAAGTAGTGTGTAAGCCTAGGGACTGATGACCTTAACAGATAAGTCTCATAAGATTTCACACACATTTGAACATTTTTTGGAATTTTGTGCCAGGCGAGAAACGTGAGGAAGAACAAAATAAACAGATTTGAAGAAAAAGCGTACAGATGTTTTCTGAAATAGTGCTCGTACGTCAGCGACGTGAGGAGACCAACGAGTGAAATTCCACCAGACAAATATCTTCGAATACTTTCCCAAAATTCCAACAGTATCCTAGGTTTAATATTGAACTTTAAACTCTCAATCGGCACCTCATGATTTTGTGCATCATTCAAAGACTTATCAAACCCTTTTATAATTTGTTTTAGTGTCTCACTTTCAGTCAGTCTAAATTCACAACACACTTTAAAATATTTCCTTCCCATTTTCTTATTATAACTTCAAATTTTGTCCACAAAGCTTACGAAACAACAACGCAATGTTCTTAATAACACAGGCAATATTATTTCGTATTTATTCGCCAGTATCAGGTCCTCGGCTCCCAATAAATACAAGGGATATTCGGAAAGTAAGTTACAATCGGTCGCGAAATGGAAACCACTCTGAAAATAAAAATTTTCTTATTTGCAACAGTTAGTTACTACCTCCAGCTGCTTCTCTACATAGTCGCCGCTCCGACTTAGTCATCTGTCGTTAGTCATCTGTCGTAGCGTTGTACCAACTTCCCAATGCCCTCGTCACAGAAGGTAGCCGCCTGTGCTTTCCGTCAAATCTCTACGCTGGCCTACAGCTTGTTGTCTGTGCCAAAATGTTGTCCTGACAGCCAGCGGTTAACGAGAGCAGATATGAAACTTGGGGGGCAGCCACTTATGGACTGTATTGTGGGTGATCACACACTTCCCATCGAAAACGATGCAGGAACATCTTCACTGCCCCTGCAGAGTGCGGCTGAGAATTGTTATGAAGAAGGAATCGCATGACAGTTGTGTCATGTGCGCTGGATGTCATCAGGCGAAGTCCTTTAACAAAAAATGGTTCAAATGGCACTGTGGTTGTCAGTCCACTAGAACTTAGAACTACTTGAACCTAACTAACCTAAGGACATCACACACATCCATGCCCGAGGCAGGATTCGAACCTGCGACCGTAGCGGTCGCGCGGTTCCAAACTGAAGGCCTAGAACCGCTCGGTCACACCGGCTAGCCAATCCCTCAACAGGCCCTCATACTTGGCGGAAGACGCTATTTAGTAGGCAACCTTACCTGCTCACTGTACACTCAGAAATGAAACGAGCTATATGACACGATCGACGGAGACACTGCCCAACACACCTGTGCAAGCAACACCGGATTTTCACACTGGTTTCCATTTCGCGACCGATCGGAACTTACTTTCCGAATGGGACTCGTATGTCGTTGCTGGACGAGAATATACGTAATATACGAGTGCAGGTTGTGACAAATAGACGACGACATATGAAAGTTTGAGTTCGTACGTGATTCGTGCTCGGTTGACTGAAGCAGCAGTATGTCTTCGGCAGTTAACTGCGAGGACATTTTGTTTCCGTCCTGTGGGTAGAGTCGTGAGCGCGCAAAGTTTGTTTCATCGCTACAAATGGTACTAGAGTCCAGTGACATTGAGTCACTATGGTTCATTTTTACAGAAAAGCCACCATCAAGATTAGCTTCCAAACCGACCACGCAAGGCATCAAACCTTCGAAACCGAAAGCTTTCTCCGTGACGAAGTTCGAATAGAACCACACCACCTACCCATCAGAAATGTCGCCATTTATGTCAAGATAGTAGACGACATGATATATAATTCTGTTGCAAACAGATGTATGAACACTCTTAAATTCAAACATTCCGATGGGCACTTCGGGGCGGTTACTATTGACTATGCAGGACTGGGATCACGTACACAGCGAATCTTAGAAACCCCGTTCGAAGTGCCGCCAGACATAGTCACCACAGTTTTCCGACCGTACAGGACGGTAATCAGCCACGTGGAAGAAAAATGGAACACCTTAGAGACGTACTCGGTCCTCAACGGCGTACGAAAAATTAAAATAGAGTTAACAAAACACGTGCCGTCCTACCTATTCGTAGGTGGATGTCGGGCGATCATGATGTACGATGGACAGCCACGAACTTGTTCTGGTTACTGCAAGAAGATCATGTACATTCGAAGTCTATTAAGCGTCGGCTGCAACTAATACCCTTTCGTGAATCGGCCCCACACTTTACGATAACAGCCCTCCGTCTCAGTTACGCAGGGGTGACGTGGTCGACCATCACGGGAGACGGAGGGTGACTGTGAAGACAAGGAACATAAGACTGCACATCCGTAGGATCTTCGCAATTGACCGAGACCATGACAAAGTAGTCCAGATTGAGGGACGTCACCCATCGACTGCCCAGGAAGATTCAGAAGAGAGAACAGAACTCGACACTACGGCTGTACCTACCTCTCCATTTCTCCCTGAGTGGCATGCAGACAAGAAAATACACACTCGTTCGGATTCGAAACCCACGTTCACAAACAGAGGTCAGCGAGGAAACATAAAAAGCGACGCCGTACACTCTCCAACGAGTACCTTCTGCGCAAGTGTTCCCCGGCTGACGGAAGGACGGTCGACGGCACAGGAAACATGGATGACCCAGGGTCGTCCTCACCTGTTGCTTTCCCTGGTTTCGACAAAGCCCTTTCCTGTCCGTCGGGCAAACAGATTACGACGACAGCGACATCTATAATACATAGCAGAAAACGACTGCAGCTTCAGCTCTGGTCATCCAGCTAGAAAGGGCCCTGCCGCAGCCATGGTTAACTTACAGACCTTGGGCGGACGACGAAGATTCTGCGCCCGCTGCAGTGTTTGAGGAACGGGGTGTCTCCTCACACACATCGGTCCCTCCAGAGCAGCAGAAGACGACGGCGCGGACACAGTCTGCAGATAATAGGCTACAACATTTATTGCGACATTGACGGCATTCGCCATTGCAGGAGACGTTATACAGACCTATCCCTTAGAGATCATCAACGTCAACACTATTCGGACACGTACGAAATTGTCGTTGCTTCAAGACATGCTCAGTGCAGCAGAGGTCTACATCGACAATTTTTCGGGTGTGTAAGGTTATACAGCTGATGTGTCCACTCCTCGCCAACTAACAGCGGTGTTGTAGTTCTGAGCGACGAAGTACGACACGGGGAATTGCCGTAAAAGTCCAGTTTATCAATGTGTACACCCCTTCCGGAACGAATCGACTTCTCGGATGATCGCTCTTCTTCGCTGAAGGAGTAGCGCCACTCTTGCACGGTAGGCACGACGACTTGAGGTCAATGGCGATTTCTATAGCGACCTGGGCGCTTAAGGATCAGCTGCCACACCATTCACTGTGCCGCAAACTTGGGCACTGATCCGCGATGCGCACCTGGCAGACGTATGAGTATGTCCATGGAAATAGGTAGGGATTCACTCATTTTAAGGGTCGCTTGTAAAGGAGCATAGATGAGATTTACGTCTCCCATTCTCTAGTGGCAACAGTGAGCGACACGGAGGTGTGGCCAGAAGACTTCTCGGATCACGAGGCCTATATATGCGCCGCCACCCTTCGTCGCCAACAGGTGTGGCGCGGCCGACAGCCGTGGAAATTAAATTTCGCTCATCTCACTTCTCCGGATTGTCGGTGCGCCATGAGTTCGTGCGTCCGCCGCCTCCCAGAGTGTTCTGCATTGATCAGTTAGTACTTAAACTGTGTCAAACCGGCGCTACGAGGAGCGCTGATTACGTACGGTCGCGAAACGTCTGGTTTGAGGCGGCGCACCCTTGATTTTTATTTCATCGGACTTCGCGAATATGCCACGTTGTCACCCACGCCAGAACGACAGATGACAGTACATCGTGCGAAGGCGCAGATCGTAGCCCATATACCACGACATTAGAAGGGACGATCGTCCGAGCCGCAACACACGACGGAATACCAACGGAACGACCCGCTATGTACCACATCATTCGAGAACGTAAATCACGACTAGGGGCAGACCATTACTACTCCGGACGGCTGTCGCCTCACCACACAATGCGGTATTGGTGCAGCCTTCTTCGACCATTACGCACGACTTTATCCTGCTCAATGTTTCGACCCGACGACGGTAGCAAGAGTCTCACGATTGGTTTATGGTACTGTTCCACAGGACTTAGAAATTGAATTATTGGACCAAATCACGGAAGATAAAGTTATCGATGCCATGGATAAAGAAGTGTCGAATAAGTCTCCTGACCCCGACACACGGTTTCATGTCGTCACAGAAGCGACGGATTTTAACAGAACAGATGTTACAATACATCCAACAGTACTGCGAGCAGCACGTAAAATGAGTTATAAACGTTAGCATTTCAATTACGAGTGCTACAGTGATTCTGGTCGACACTCGTGTAATATACGTTTGCTACATATACAGAAAAGAAAAAAGAAGAAAAAAGGAGAGAGAGAGAGAGAGAGAGAGCGAGAGAGAGAGAGAAAACCTGTAGCTTGGTTTGGAAATACGTCAAGAAATATTATGGAGTAGTTAGAGTGAAGTATTCTTACAGAGTAGTTCAAGTGACTCATCGGGCTCAGCACTAGGAAGTAGGAGTAAGAGTTTGATGAGGAAAAACTGGAAACTTTTGGTAGGTTACTATGGGACCAAACTGCTAAGGGCATCGATCCCTAGGCCTACACACTACCTAATCAAACTAACTTACGCTAAGGTCAACACAGACATCCATGCCCGAGGGAGGACTCGAACCTCCGACGGGGGGTTCAAATGTCTCTAAGCACTATGGGACTTAGCATCTGAGGTCATCAGTCCCCTGGACTTAGAACTACTTAAGCCTAACTAACCTAAGGGCATCACACACATCCGTGCCCGAGGTAGGATTCGAACCTGCGACCGTAGCAGCAGCGCGGTTCCGGACTGAAGCGTCTAGAACCGCTCGGTCACAGCGGCCGGCTCTCCGACTGGGAGAGGCGCGCGAAATTGATTAGAAATTAGTACAATGTCTTAAGGGAATTCATATTTGTGAGAGTGGCTCGATTTTTATAACATAATATTTCATGAAGAATGGGTAAACAGCATATGTGGAATAGTAGGAAGGTTAGAAAATTTGGAGAGAACTTTATAAATAATGGGGGAAATGATGCACATTAGAACAGTAAGGAAGTGCAGGAATAAAATTTTGTTAGAAAGCTACTGGAATGTCGCAAAATGGGGTGCGTTTGACAGCTACATAACGGTATTGTAATCGAATGTCGACACGGGAGGCTTGAGGTACAATGAAGCTGGGAGCTCATCAGACTATGCGAGAGCTTGGTTTGCAGATCGCCGAGAGGTGTGTGGTTCTTGGTGCGACAGATGTTGTCCCTAATTACCCGTACTACTTCTCATCAGATACCTACCAACTGCTCCTCTTTCCCGACGCGGGATACTTCCCGCAAGCGAAAAAGAACTCTGTGAGGTGGATTTGTGGATACACAGTTCACTATTTGTGATTTTTGGCGCTTCCTTAATGAAGGCCATTGTGTAGTTGTCCGCAATCCAAAATACAACTTTTTTCCAATTTCTTTTGCGCCGTCTTCCTTAACCCACCCCAGAGCTGAAGTGTTTCTGTCATGAAGAGTTGATCCCTGCCTCTTCCACACTTAGAACCAATATATCCTCTGGTCATCGGAATACTCTTCTCGGAAAACTATACATTCATAGTCTCAATGAATCTGACGTCTTGCTGCGCGCTTCTCTTCCGGACGCCAGTTTCCTGCTATTCTGGGTGGAATTAATGTTAAAAAAAAAAGAAAGAAAGAAAAGGAAAGTAAATAAACGGTGATCATTGTACCGCTACTCCACTTTCCTACGCCTTCCTTGGTTCCTCGAAGGTCGGAACGGGACTTGGTGGCCAGGCCTCGGGTTGCAACTCCTGCCATCATTGCTGCCGGGAAGTCCCAATATATGAAAAAAAGAGTGGAAACGGTGTTGGGCTACGAAGTGGAAGATCAGGGTTCAAAACTCCGTCGTCTCATTGCTCTTTATTTATTTATTTTTTTCACAACAGTATGAACTGTCCGTCCGGTCATTGAAATGTTTGTTCTCTTTCTGTAGTCTTGCCAGAATATGAGTCATGTGGTAAGAATATATTACCGTAGCAAGCAAATGTGATGATTAGTTTGGCCGGCCGCGGTGGTCTCGCGGTTCTAGGCGCGCAGTCCGGAACCGTGCGACTGCTACGGTCGCAGGTTCGAATCCTGCCTCGGGCATGGATGTGTGTGATGTCCTTAGGTTAGTTAGGTTTAAGTAGTTCTAAGTTCTAGGGGACTGATGACCACAGCAGTTGAGTCCCATAGTGCTCAGAGCCATTTGATGATTAGTGAAAAAGGCGAGATACCACATAGACGTCCCACAGAAATGAAAACAACAAATAAAGGGGTGTGACCTATGTTACAACAAAGGAATTTGAGAGTGAAAACTTACAAAACTGAACGCACATTCAAAAAGCTAAAAACATGTTTTTTTTGTTTTTTTTCAGAGCGCAGAGAAACTGTGTGATTGTGAAACTGCTGTGTTCATTTGCTGCAACAATTATTGTGTTTGCATCATTTCCTTGTGAGTGCGCACATTTACATTCATGATAACACCTAATTCGGGCAAGCAGGCATATCTCACTCACTCAACTGGCGTACAAATTAGGTGCGTCGGTAAAAGGTTACTATCATATGACACACTTACTGCCACTAATGCCGTGTTTGACACACCAGTCGGTTTTCTCCGGTGGAGGATTCGGTTGACTTGCGTCTCGTCATCAAACGTTTGCGATTCCCATTCGGAAGCCACTTCCTTTCGGCTCGTGGTAGGACAGTTCCGCAGAATCAGCTTTCATTATAGGTCCCTTCCTTACCACTTCACTGGTGCAAACGGATGTTTCACCACGACACAGAAACAAATTTGAATACAGCTAGCAGTGGTAAAAAATTGTGCTGAGCGAGCTTCAGACACGGCTCACTCGCTTTGCAGTCCTACGCCATGACCACTTAACGACACCGTGGGTGCTGTATACTGCTGTATGTTGCACTCCTTGTTCTTGGACCGCTCGCTGGTGCCATTCTTTTAAATTTTTTTTTACTGTTCAGTACATCTTCTTTCTGTTTTCATGCTTGATGTGTATTCAGCTTTTGTCGAGCTATCCACTGAGAGCTCTTACCAATAAATCTAGCCGGCCGCTGTGACCGAGCGGTTCTAGGCACTCCAGTCAGTCACCACCCTGCTGCTACGGTCGTAGGTTCGAATCCTGCCTCGGGCATGGAAGAGTGAGATGTCCTTAGGTTAGTTAGGTTTAAGTAGTTCCAAGTTTAGGGTCAGTTGACCTCAGATATTAAGTCCCATAGTGCTTAGAGCCACTTGAACCAATAAATCTAAGAGGGATGCGATGGGGATTTTCGCTTGTCAGAGTGAGGCGATTGCATCTGCGTCATGGATATCGACGGAATATCAGCTCTCTTATGTTGTAGGATAGTGTGGTGAATTCAACAAGGGTCCACAACTGCCACCAACTTGGAGGCCTCTGCTTCAAGACCACAGCCGTCCGACCGTGGCGGTCGAAACCGCCAATCGGGCTCTCCTTTGTGTTGCTATTGAGTCTTCCACCTTCACGCCAGCTCGACAACCGACTACAGGGACAGGGATACGCAGTATTCTGAAAAACGGGTACTTGCAGCTTCACTCATCGAGAGCGCTGAGGTTCCGACTGAAGTCCACCCCACCGGGCTGCGGTAACGCATGGCCGCCACACCCTTCGACAGGCCGCGACATTATCCTCATGCAGCAACAGGACCTGCGCCCAACGAAATCCTCGCCGGACACTGTCACGCCACCTCGTGCTTTCAAGCAGTGGGGACTCAGGGTAGTCGTTGCTATGCAGCGCCGGGAAGAGGGAATGATTGTAAATCTCACGCCAATAAATGACTGTTAATTGAACGATGTTTCACTAGCTCCCCGGCGCTCCACAGGATTACTCAGCCCCGCTCTTCGCTCGACGTCATTATAACAACACGACCCCGGGTCGGGTCGTAACAGTATGTTTTGTACGGTCAGATAATGGTGCATTAAGATCCATAGCTCTTCATAAAGGTCCATCATATCGCCATTCTTTAATTTGTAAACTACACTATGTGATCAAAATTATCCGTACACCTGGCTGAAAATGACTTAGAAGTTCGTGGCGCCCTCCATCGGTAATGCTGGTTCAAATCAAATGGCTCTGAGCACTATGGGACTTAACATCAGTCCCCTAGAACTTAGAACTACTTAAACCTAACTAACCTAAGGACATCACACAACACCCAGTCATCACGAGGCAGAGAAAATCCCTGACCCTGCCGGGAATCGAACCCGGGAACCCGGGCGTGGGAAGCGAGAAGGTAATGCTGGAATTCAATATCGTGTTGCCCCACCTTTAGCCTTGATGACAGTTCCCACTGTCGTAGGCATACGTTCAATCAGGTTCTGGAAGGTTTCTTGGGGAATGGCAGCCCATTCTTCACGAAGTGCTGCTCTGAGGAGAGGTATCGATATCGGTCGGTGAGGCCTGGCACGAATTCGGCGGTTCAAAACATTCAAAAGGTGTTATATAGGATTCAGGTCAGGACTCTGTGCAGGCCAGTCCATTACAGGAGTGTTATGGTCGTGCAACCACTCCGCCACAGGCCGTGCATTATGAACAGGTGCTCGATCATGTTGTGCGATGAATCGCCAACCCCTAATTGCTGTTCAACAGTGGGAAGCAAGAAGGTGCTTAAAACATCAATGTAGGCCTGTGCTATGATAGAGCCACGCACAACAACAAGGGGTGCAAGCCCCCTCCATGAAAAACACGACCATACAATAACACCACCGCCTCCGAATTTCACTGTTAGCACTACACACGCTGGCAGATGACGTTCACCAGGCATTCGCCATACCCACACCCTGCCATTGGATCGCCACATTGTGTGTTCAATCGTACAATGTTTAGCTCCTTACACCAAGCGAGGCGTCGTTTGGCATTTGGTTCAAAGTGGCCCTGAGCACTATGGGACTTAACGTCTAAGGTCATCATTCCCTTAGAACTTAGAACTACTTAATCCTAACTAACATAAGGACATCACACACATCCATGCCCGAGACAGGATTCGAACCTGCGACCGTAGCGGTCGCGCGGTTCCAGACTGTAGCGCGTAGAACCGCTCGGCCACACCGGCCGGCCATGGCATTTGGTTCAAATGGCTCTGGGCACTGTGGGACTTAACATCTGACGTCATCAGTCCCCTAGACTTACAACTACTTAAACCAAACTAACCTAAGGACATCGCACACATCCATGCCCGAAGCAGGATTCGATCCTGCAACCGTAGCAGCAGCGCGGTTCTGGACTGAAGCGCCTAGAACCGCTCGGCCACAACTGCCGGAGTTTTCCATTTATCGGCGTGATGTGTGGCTTATGAGAAGCCGTTCGACCATGAAATCCAAGTTTTCTCACTTCCCGGCTAACTGTCATAGCACTTGCAGTGGATTCTGGTGCAGTGTGGAATTCCTGTGTGATTGTCTGGATAGATGTCTGCCTATTACAACCCTCTTTCAACTGTCGGCGGTCTCTGTGAATCAACAGACGAGGCCGGCCTATACGGTTTTGCGCTGTACGTGTCCTTTCACGTTTCCACTTCATTATCACATCGGAAACAGTGGATCTAGGGATGTTTAGCAGTGTGGACCCGACCACGTTCGAAGTCCGTGAGTTCCGGGTAGCGCCCCATTCTGCTCTCTCAGGATGTCTAATGACTACTGAGGTCGCTGATATGGAGTACCTGGCAGTAGGTGGCAGCACAATGCTCCTAATACAAAACGTGTATGTTTCTGGGGTGTCCGGATACTTTTGATCACATGCGAGGGACTCCCACTGCGACGTCGGTGGTGGACATTCGAAGGTTTCACCATGATACGGTGATAATATTACATATTTCAACTCTGTGTTGCAGAATATAATTACGGCATCCTGAAATAGTCACAGAATTGGTAAGAAGTTTATATAGTCAAATGTTGTGGTTCTGTAACGCCCAACTGTTCTCCATGTTTCCAGAAAGTACATGCGAATCACGTAAGAAAGCAATGGTTTCAGAGCAACAGACTTCCGCTTTCGTTCCCCGGAGCGGAAATAATTTGCGGGAAACCGCAAGTTGCTGGTGCACGACTTCGGCACGGTTTCAAATTACAGCGGCTCTCGGATAGAGCACAGACTCGTGGCGTGTTGCGCAACAGCCGTGATTCACTCATTTCCTTTCTGCTACGTGGCAAACTCTATTTCCTTTGTGAACAATGCTGAAAATAAGCCCATTTCCGCAAGTGAGATCACTATCACGAGTTTTATTGTCGCTGTAGATTTTAACAGTATTGTCCGTTGCCCTTCATAACTCCATATTTATGGCCCTAATCTTATGATTTTCCTAGCAATACTAGGAAGAATGGATGAAAGAATTCTTCTATTATTTTTTTTGTCACCTTTACGGTCGATTTTTCTGTCTTTATGTCTTCTGATACTTCTGCCCAAGCACTTTCGTAAGTAAGTCATTCTCGGCATCACAATTAGCATATTTTATTTTTAATCCATACTATGTTGTACGTACACCGTTCCTTCCAGTAATTCTCCTAACACATTGTAACACCCCAAATATAGAACCCATAATAACCACCCTTTTTGTTGCAAAACAAATAGCAAAATTAGTCATCCTGACAGTGACGGCAGCTACTGACAACAAAATTTTCACTCTTCTCATTTTGATCAACAGGACTATTGTATAAATACTAATTGGTTATCGTAAAGAAAGGACTGAATGAAAGAATACCATACGATTCAAAACAGAAACTTTAAAGAAAGAACTCAAAAATTATTATTTACGAAGGCTAAAGCCCAGACCATAAATCGACCAAAGATAACATTTATCCTAGAAGAGAGTTGTAGTCTCATCGAGCTGTAAGTTCGCTGTGATTGCAATGTAACACGGCAATGGAGACGTTAACTTCACTTCTCTCTTGTATTCTGCAACAGTAGTGCGCATGTTAAGCGCCGCTAGATTGTTTTAAAACTGATTTGAAGTTTAAAGTTTTACGATATAGCCTGGAAGTATCAGTCAGAAGTCGGACTAAAGTAGGATCTTCTTTACCGTCTGAACAAATAACTGGATTCTGATGTATGTGAAAGAAAAGTAAACCGTGTGATTACCGATTTGTGATGGGACTTAGCCTTCATGATACTTAATAGTCACGAACATCAAAGGACACTGGAAGAGATTTATCGCCGACATAAACTCGATTATTAGACTTGAGTAGGCCACAACTAAACGCAATCACGAAGAGATTACAATTTCGCCGTATTGTCAGAATTTATCGTCAAAGTCAGGGTTACTGATGTTAAAGGACATAATTCCCTGAACGCCTGTACTCAGCATAGGGACAAACAATAATTACGAAAGCCAATAAACATTTATGCAACTTTAATTCTTCGTGTCGCCTACATCATTTAATGGACATTTGAAGTGTTTTGTGAAATGGACTGAGTCTTCGGATGACATAAAAGAGCCAAGTGAATTAGTGATAATTTAAATGTGAACAGCATTAACTTTACACCAAAATTACGACGCATTCTAAACATTGCTCAAGGGTTTATTATCTCTGGAGTTACATCGTGCAGTTGTTGAATACGCGACGTAGCGACGACTTGACGACGGAATAATATCTGACAGCTTAATATCCTCGCAAAATTCATAATGTGGAGTCGGCTTAGGTGATGGAATGATGATTCAAGACACTATTTTTTAACCTTTGAATAGCCATTCAGAAACCGGGCATAAGAACTATAGTCAGGAAGTTCGCGTAAACTGAAGGGTCTGTCGAGAACACGCAAGGGACTTTTGGTTATTTCAGGTCAATGAAGGCATTGCGCTATCGAGTGGTGCAGTGCATTTATAAGAGAAGAAGATCAACAGACAACGAACACAATTGCTTTCGTTACAAGCAAGGGCGGCGTACACACTCCTGTGTGCTGCCCCATCAAGATATTGCTACCAGTTTCGAGATACAAGTATCTGAAAATAACCAATCCACACTAGGAGGTTTTTTTCTTAATAGTTACAGATTGGCGTTGTCGTGATCGACGGACGCCGTTTCACGTCATCTCGACCGGGACACCCATCACCATCTAGCCGAGAGAGAACAGCGCCACAACATATAGCTCAAAAAAATCCGTAACGAATACAGCGGTCCTTTTTTGCGCTTATGAATTTGAAGAATGATACCGCATTCACTAGTCTGTTATTTTAAAAATAGAACTTTATTAAGCACTGTTGATTGTGTATGTGCTTTGTGGATACATATTCAGAAAGCACGTACGCTGTTAACCATTCTATATGTAACTGTGCACGGCATGTGATTTCTGTTTGTTTACTCCTACCGAGAATGAGGTACCTACATCTATCACGCACTTAAGAATAAACAGTGCTCGAAACAGGCAGTAGTGTCAGTTAAAGTACTACTTTAAAATTGCAGTCTAAAGGAAACCATTTCATTCTTCAAATTCATCAAGGCCGTGCTGCCCACTTATAAGAATGCAATCAAGGAACTATTCCAGATCGAAAATTGGCAGCCCAGACGAAATTCTGTGATCAAGTTCTCCTAACCTTCTTTCTTTCTTCGTTTTATACATATTTTGTGTTATTTTCCGTCTTTGAATTTCCTCTCTGTTACGGTTTCCCTAAAACAACTTTCCATGCCAATTGCTTTTCTTACTACTTAATTTCTTCTGTCTCACCACTTTTCATTTAGTTCCACTTTCTGCTTATTTAGATTTCCTGTAGTTCACTTTTCACAACCGTGTAATCCTGTGCTGCACACACAAAATTTCAGGAAATTCCTCCCCAATCCTGACGCAAACAAATGATAACAGAGAAGGTTCGCCTCTGCCAACCTACCTCTGATGTTTTCTCATTTACAGTGTAACCTCATACTGTCTTTCCTTCCAGTTTGAGTAAGTTAGTTGCATGTTCCACTGATCATTTTGCATGATTGATCGTAATGATATGGAAGAAGTCATTTTACATTCTCATTGCAAATTAATTTCTATACATGGTTACATTCTAAAAATTTTAAAGACTTTTATTAAAAAAAAAAAGACGATATACAGATGTGAGTACTTCCTAACCATCACCTTTTACTCATCATATTAATAGATATTATTCTGAGGAACAGGAGGAGTTGTCTAGGAGAATCTTTCTCCGTCTGTTTTCAAATTTTACCTCGCTCTCTGTCAGACATTTTATATCACTGGGTAAGTGACCAAAATTTTTGTTACAACATTTTGGACCCCTTTCCAAGCCAAATACAAACTTAATATGAAGTAATGAATATCATTTTTCCTTTCTAAATTCTAATTATGCACATCATTGTTACTTTTGAACTCTAGTGAATTACTTACAAAAAAGCTTCACCAGGAAATAAACATACTGTGAAGCAGTAATCAGAATGCCCAACTCCTTGAACAGATGTCTACAAGATGATCGTGGGTGAGCACCACTTATTATTCATACAGCATGTTTCTGCGCAGTTAAGACTTGTTTTCTTAAAAATGCGTTACCTAGAACATTACTGCATATAACGTCATTGAATGAAACTACACAAAGCAGGTCAACTCACTGATTTGTCTCTCCCCAGATATTCAATGATTCTAAGTGCAAATGTAGATGAACTGAGTCTTTGTAGGAATTCGAAAATGTCTTTTTCTGTTTTAAGTTCTCATCAAAATGTACACATAAGAATTTTGCATTTCCCGCCCTGTTTATTATTTTTTCACTGTGGGTTAACGTATCATTGTACAGTACCCCTAGATGTGCAAAACTGAATATGAAGACCATTCACAGGAAAACCGTCAATGATACCTTTAAGAACTTTGTTTACCATTTCTTCTGTTTCTGGGATGCGCTTGGATTGACGTTAAGCAAGAAGATACAGTCCTGCCTACTGCTGTCCCTGGAGTTTACATTAGTTTTATTTATCCTTTAACGACATTACGTGTAATATTCGTTGTCTGTTCCAATCGCCGGCAGGTCGAAATTTTCCTTGCTCCCTACCAGAGAAGCAATGTCTTAGGCACATTTCAGCGTAGGTGCTGGGTCTCCTACACTTAACACCTTTGCTGCGGTTTTCTTTCACTTATTGTATCGTCGACGTACACATCACGCAGTAGTGGTGGTAAGAGATTTCTTGTTTCCTATCTTGTAGATGTTACAGATTACTCTTTTGTCTTTTTACCTGTTAAATGTATTTGGACATTTTAGACGAAATGAAGGGACTTTGATACCTTGCAAGCAAAAAACACACGGTGGACGAAAGAAGAAAAACATGAAAAGCTTGCTTTCCTCGTCAAAAGAAGTGTACTAGTTTCAACATCAGCCTTTTTTGTATTCGGAGTACAGCATTCTAAGGATAAGAATCATGAACAGTGAGAAAACCGGAAGAGAAGATAATTGAATCGATTGGAATGTGAAGGTCGACAGTTAAGAAATGGAGAGATTTTACTGACAGTCGGCGAAAAAAGTAATAAGCGGATAACACTGGCAATAAGGAGGAGGGCAGAAGTCGTGTTAAGACATGGGAAAAATACTTACACGATACTAGAGGGAGACTTAGGGGTTTAAACTGCTTGGTGATGACAAAGATTGAAATACGCCCAACACATAAATAAGGACGTTGTCTGTAAGTCATACTTTAAGGTGATGAGTTTGGTATAGGGTTGGAAGTCGTGGCGGACTGCTGTAAACCAACCAGAATCATGACTAAAAAAATCATTTCTTGTATCAGTGAGTATTTAAATAAAAGAAATGATTCCATTTATTCGTATGTTGATTTATTATGCATGTAGACTGAATATTTTGGCCGATGAAAACCATATAAACGAATAAGTTCCACTATACCCTTTTTTTAAACTTGAATAAGCATTGAATTTACAGAGATTTTTCTTCGATGTTCCAACTAAATGTCACTTTTTGTGACGTTCAAAGCTTTTGTAAAACCCAATTATAATAGCTGCATCGGCTTTGGATGTTCTTGACCATCTAATCACAGGGTACGATTCATATGAACAATGGTTTTCTAAAAATGACACATTCACGAACATGTTTGCCACAAAAATTATTCTATACTATGATTTATTCGACATCTGTTACGTCACGATGTATGATGGCTAAAATTTACAAACAAATTCTTAAAAAGAAGAGCTCTATCGTTTTGTCTCGTGGTTGTTTCATTACTTAAGCTTTTCTCCCTGGCATTGTTTTGTCACTGAATTCGTATGTCGTAGTTGATTAATTATTTTTACACTGGCACCAGTCCTGAAGGAGGGTAACATGGAAGACCTGTCAATAGTGGTAGATGGGAAAAGATAACACCTTTCTGTAACGAGCCCGCTATAGACTTCGTAGGAAATGTAAGGTCTTCCTCTACATTTCAGACCGTTAGGCACGTAACACCGTAGTTAGCTTTGAGTGCATCACGAAGGGAGGTGTGGGCTGAGGAAGTGAATGAAAATGAGGCCTTGGGTCGGAATGCAGGGTAATCAACTAATGGCGGGGCTTTTTGAGGGAGTAATCTGTCTGCGTCAAACGATTGCCCGGCGTCGGACCGTAATGTCGAAAAGATCAGGTTCCGATAGGAACCTACGTCAAGTGCGTGACGCTGATGTGAAGGCTAACACCTCCACATGCGAATAGCTATCTGCGGTTAAACAGTCACTTGTCGTATAGATAAAAGTGGGTCGTTTCCACGTATATCCAACAGAGATTTGAGCAATAGCACCTATTGTGGGGAGGGGGGAGAGAGTACAAACTGTTCATTATGTACCAGCATCATTATCTACTATAGAAGATGTAATAAGAATGATCAGGTGATAGGCAAAAACGTACGTTATAAATTTTAAGGAAGGCTATATCAAGAGCTCGATTGTTAATGGCACAAGGAAATTACGAAATTCACCATTTACAATAGGGATTAATATAAAAAAATATTACAAGTACGTTGACTGTAGTAATTATACTACAGGTTTTATTGCCTCCAATTAGAATCCGAGTTCTTCTAGTTAAGTTTGAATAAATATCCTTATTGCTGTTCCGAACAACATGTATAAGGTACCAATGTCCTTGTGATTTATTTAGAATAATCATTTTTATGCTAAGACGGCTGAAGTAATAGATGGTAGAGTATAAACTTATTTATGAGTTAGCGGCTTTCGTATTGATTTACATTTCCTCTATTGGTACTTAATAGTTTATTTACATTATTAACAGTAACAAGCGTTTTTTGGCTTCAGTTAATTACGTAGAATAATGAAAATACTTCTAGCAGTAATTGAAATAGCAGCTTAAACAATGAAGGTCGTTCTATTTGGTAAAGAACTTTATTAAGTACGCGACTTGTTTCTGTCTTTATATTAGTAAGTCTCAAACTGTCATTGTTAATACATAATAAGATGGATATACAGGGTGAACATTAAGAAAAAGATAAGCTTAAAATGTGCTGCAGATAAGCAAGTTAAGTAACAAAACTAGTAGAAGTCAAGTGGATTTGAGAAGTTATGTGCCCACGAGAGCTTGAGAAAAATGGGCGTGTTATGATTATAAGTACCCTACAGTTCGATATAGTAAAAGTATTCGCATGCATTGTTAAGAAGAGTTTAATTTGTCATGTCAGATGTTTCGATTTGCATATTTTCCAATAGCAGGTTGATAGTAACTTCTTACAGTTAATGAAAGTGTAAAACAGTTGCAGTGGACGGGGCGTCCGCCCCCGGTAGCTGAGTGGTCAGCGCGACAGACTGTCAATCCTAAGGGTCCGGGTTCGATTCCCGGCTGGGTCGGAGATATTCTCCGCTCAGGGACTGGGTGTTGTGTTGTCCTAATCATCATTTCATCCCCATCGATGCGCAAGTCGCCAAAGTGGCGTCAAATCGAAAGACTTGCACCAGACGGGCGGTCTACCCGACGGGAGGCCCTCGTCACACGACATTTTTTTAGTGGATGGGGCGCCAAGTCGGGTGTAAAGTTACGTCCTCCAATGTGCAAAAGTTAAAACACAGGAAGCTGTAGAGGGCGCTAACGTTGCTTGCACGCATCATGCATTGCTTGCAATAGCCTGTTTACGAACATTTACAAGTAGATACAGCTACTACCTAACCAAAACATTGTTGCACTTGGCCTTCCGAAGCCGTCATCGAAAACACACTGTGAGTTACAGCAAACAGGTAAAGTGGTGACTAAGGAAAACGAATCACTTTCTGAATGATGTCAAGAAAGTTGTGCGTATACTATCAACTGGTACAACGTTTCCTTCGGATGTACTCGTACCACGATAGACACTCACGATAAGCCAACCGAAGCACCCTCACTCCCAGGTCTAATAATACTGTGGTCGGCCAATACGAACTTTCGGAGTCTTTTAAGGGAAAATGTCTATAAACGGGTCTGCAGATGTTCAACGAATCAGTGTTGATCAGTGTGTATTGCCCGTTGACCTTGGGTCTCTTCAGGTGGGCGTAAATTTCTAGTTCATATACGTCTATAAAGAATCCCTTCTTCAATGTATGAAGGATTACGAGATTTTTCGATAGTGTGCACCATATGACTGTCTTATCTGAGGTAACTTACGGAGGTGGGTTTACTTCCTATGTTCGTAGGATGTAAATGGTCCTGTATCACCATCTCCCTCTCATCATTTTACCGAAACCACAAAGGTCATACTATACGTGCATTCGAGATATTCACTTACAGTTGACACAGTGGCACCGGTTATAGCCCACAGCAAGAAAATGATACATTTTGCATTGGACACTGGAACCTACGGTAGTTCGTTTCTTTATTAGTCGCTAGCTCCCTTAAAACTTGGTTCCGACCCCCCCCCCCCCCTCCTTCTCCGCTGTTACTAGTAAAATTCACAAGTCATCTTACAAAGGCGAATATGCCGAGCAATGTTTTCCCATCAGCGTTAAACCATTCGGAACCTTCATACATCGAAAGGTATTCAGAGTGATTTAAAGCTTGAATTACTTGGATAATACCAGGTTTCTAATTCCTTGAAAGACCATAAGTTAATTAATCCGAAGAAACAAATCATTTTTAGCTCTTCTCATGGCCGGTTCACAGTGGCTACACAGTCCAGTTCTGAAAAATGTACGAACACGCGAGTCCATACTTACATTACGGCTTATCTTAGAAGATAGACTGAAAGAAAAGCAAAGCTACGTCTCAAGCATTTGTAGACTTCGAGAAAGCGCCTGGCAATATTGACTGGAATACACTCTTTGAAATCCTCACGACGACAGGCGTAAAATACGGAGAACGATAAGTTAGCTACGATTTGTACAAGTATCGAAGGCCACGGAAGGGAGGCAGAGCGAAACAGGGTTGTAGGCTCTTCCTGATGTTATTCAGTCTGTACAATGATCAAGCAATAGAGGAATCCAAGGGGAAGTGCAGAAAGGTTGAGGTTTGTATGTGACATTGTATTTCTGTCAGAGACCACAATGGACTTGAAAGAGTAGTTGAATGGAATAAGTAGTGTCTTGAAAAGAGATTTTGAGGCAATCTTCCACAAAAGTAAAAAAAGGCTAATGAGATGTAGTCGAATGGAATCAGGTGACGCTGATAGAATTAGACAAGGAAACTGGACACTAGAAGCTGTCAAGAAGTTTTGTGTTCCCGCATCCAAAAACTAACGACGGCCCAGCCAGAAAGGTTATAAATGCAGACTGATAGTAGCAAGAAACACGTTTCTGAAATAGAGAAATCTGACATCGAGTACAAATTTAATTTTTAGAAAGTCGTTCCTGAAAGTATTTGTACAGAATGTAGCCTTCTAGAAAACGAATCAAGCAGTTTACACAAAAAGAGAACAGAAGCTTTTTGAATCGAGGTGCTACAGGATAATGTAGAAAATTCGATGGGTAGATCGAATAACCAATGAGAAGAGCTAGATCGAATTGGCCAAAACAGGAATTTGTGGCACCACTTGACGAAAAGAATGGCGCTTCATAGGACACATCCTGAGGCACCAAGGAAGCGTTAATTTACTACTGGAAGGGGGTGTGGTGACTAAAAATTGTAGAGGGGGACTAAAACTTGAATACAATAAGAAATTTTAAGTGGATGTAGGCTGCAGAGACGAAGAGGTCTGCAAAAGATAAACTAGCGTGGAGAGCTGCATCAATCCGGTCTCCGGACAAAACAACACCACCACCACCACCACCACCACCACCACCACCACAGAAACAGCAACAACATCAACAACAACAGGATACGTCACTTTGGAACTCTTACGAAACTGTATTAGCAAAAGAGCCAGAGTAATTGTCTATGATTCTTCACAGTTTTCGTGGAGAACGGCGCAAGCCAAGAGACAAACTGCTCACTCATGCAACGTACGTACTAACTTCTAATGTATACTAGCGATAGATTTAATTAATTTTTTTGTCTGAGGGACAGGCTAATAAAGTAATGTGCTACGTCATGTAATCAGGTAGGACGACTAAGTGTGTTGTTTCAAAGTATTTGTGACAGATGTCTAGAGGTGACAGAACACGTCACAGAGACATCTTTTGTTGGAGAGAAATGTACGCCGATGCTACCCGGGGATGGCAAGCGTCGTCTAAGACTGCTTATCCTCCGAGAAACGATGGGGAGTAGGCACTGTGGCACGTTCGTATGCAGTGTGTGTTGCTTCTTACCCAGCGATCTGATTCATGCTAAAGGCGATAATTGGAATAAAACTGAAGTTCATAATTCGCTTCTAAAACATCTTTCTCCACTTAGAAACACACATTATGATGATTTTCTTATGTGGTCGAGCGGTTCTAGGCGCGTGAGTCCAGCTATGGTCGCAGGTTCGAATCCTGCCTCAGGCATGGATGTATGTGATGTCCTTAGGTTAGTTAGAAGTATAGGGGGCTGATGACCTGAGATGTTAAGTCCCATAGTGCTTAGAGCCATTTGAACAGCTTTGATTTTCTTGTTGAAAATCACTATCAGTTTAGTGGGGTAGGTGGTATGCTGCACAGATGGTTAGTAGATCGTGCTAGTTGGATGAAATTCGTCGCCCCAGGGCCGGCGAACACTACTACATGTCTCTTAGCGTTGCTGGGAAGATTTAGTGTGGTGTCACCGCCAGACACCACACTTGCTAGGTGGTAGCCTTTAAATCGGCCGCGGTCCGTTAGTATACGTCGGACCCGCGTGTCGCCACTATCAGTGATTGCAGACCGAGCGCCGCCACACGGCAGGTCTAGAGAGACTTCCTAGCACTCGCCCAGTTGTACTGCCGACTTTGCTAGCTATGGTTCACTGACAAAATACGCTCTCATTTGCCGAGACGATAGTTAGCATAGCCTTCAGCTACGTCATTTGCTACGACCTAGCAAGGCGCCATTACCAGTTACTATTGATGCTGTAAAACATGTACCGTCAAAAGCGATGTTCACCATTTATGAATTAAAGTTAAGTATTCCAGCAGCTACGTACGTTTTTTGTGTCTCATTTCCTTGACCTGTTCCAGACCTCACGCCAGCCTGCGTGAGCTAAAACGCGTGCCTTTCGGCTTCCTCTCATAGTGGGTTGGCTGCATTTCCAATCCACAACATTTCGTCTCTAAAAAAAAATTATTGCCCATGACGTGACCTGTCACCCTTAGGCGTTTGTCGCAAAGACTTTGAAACATCCTGTATAAAACACTTTTAAGACAATAATTTGCAGCTGTTAAATACTTATAATTTGCAGCTGTTCACTACTTCTGACCGAATTGTCTTCTACGAATGTGTTCTTTTCAATAGTGTCTACAATGGGCGAAGCAAGTAAACCAACATCACTTTCAGTACCCAACTGCGTGCCAATTCGTCTACTGGGGCAACATCTCGGCATAACGAGACGGGAAGAAGTGACTGCACCTCAAAGACAGCAACAGTGACGAGTGAATCTCGTGTGCCCAGTTAAGGGCAACATTTATTCATCTGGAATTATTTACTAAAATCACAATAAAGTCAAACGAGCGTGGCCAGAGATGAGTTTAGAGATGTTTATTTTCTACTTGGGTTTGACCTGCGTTATTATTGACATGTTACTGCAGGAACAGCGGCTCAGTTGAGGAACAGTGGTTTCGTATTAGAGATATAATAAATGTAATATCTGGTAATTGATTCGTGGAAACACGAAGAATGTAAATCAGAATGACAATCTATTGTCTGAAATCGGCTTTCTCATTCTCTTGACCACCGTACTGCAACACTCTCTCCGTAACATATTTTCTTCTCTGCGTTTACGCCAGGGCTGTGCAAATACCGTTTCCCGAGCGCCGGCGCTCGCCAATGCCCTCAAGGTCTGCCCACAGCTCTCCGTCACCCCGCCAGCCAGCAGTACCCCCACCATGTACTCGCCTAGACACGCACGTCACAGCACTGCGCAGAGTCACTCGGTCCGTTTACTTCCTGTCTTTTCTATTGTCTGCGTAGGTACAGCGTTCGGTGTTTGTGAGAAAACAGAACTAGTGGGTGGAAAATGGCTGGGGAGGAGTTAAAATCGTTGAAACGAAGGTCCTTTGAACCCATACTTGTTAATCCACAGTGGGAAGAAGAGTGCTTTTTTTGTTGGAACGCAAAGCGGACCTCAGTGTTTAATTTGCAATGTAACATTGTCTTCAAGGAAGAAGTACAATGTGAAGCAACATTAGCAAGTGCTTCATGAGAAGGATATAGTCGGTTTGAATAATGAAGAAAGAAAAGCCAAACTTATCGAACTGAAGCAGAAAAAGGAGAAAGACGGACATATAATAAGTACAGATGGTTACGACATTGAGTAACATTATTACTGTTATTAATAATATGTTATGTGCATTTTCCGTCACTTTTACCTTCTCCTGTAGGAATTTACAGGACGAAAACCTCATCATCCACAACGATCCAGCGATGACAGTAAGCTATGTGAGCCATGGCGGGACCGGCACCAGTAGTATCTGTGACATGAGTACTATCGATTTCCTAGTGCAGGGGTTTGTCTTTGGGCTTGGGCCGGCTCGAGATATAAGGGAGTGCCGACCGCGAGTAGAGAGAGAGAGAGAGAGAGAGAGAGAGAGAGAGATGACACAACGCTTTGAAAACGGAACGCGGCGGTACGCGAGTCGGCGATTGGCTGTCGGACAGAAGCGAAGACGGCGTGCCTGAGGCCGGGCGGCGGTTGTCACGTGGTTGTACTGGAGGCGGCGGGAGTTGGCCGGCGCTGTGCATTCTCCAGCAACCTCGTGAGCTGTGGATGTACCTGATTCCTTGGAGGGACACGCTGTTATGGTCTTGCGAAGTGATGGTCTGACGTCTTCGCAAAATCGCCCCAGCATCAGGACACCCAGTTAAGTACGCTAACTAATACGAGCGCTTAGTTAACTGTGATTGTGACCGCTCTTGGTGCAGTAAGACGTTGCAAGACGTGTGATGTTTGTCAGATTTATTTTGAGGCCACTTACTAAGCGTATGCTCTGCTTCCGCATAATATTGATTTATCCTAGTGAATGTCGGTTCTTGTGAGCCAGTTCATTTCCCACTCTTAGTGTTTGTTTATCAAGTACTGCTGCACTTAAAGGAAGCACTTTCGAGTGAGATTAGTTGTTTCTCAGCCTTGATTTTATAGAGTTAATTTACTGGTCAATCTTAAATATTAAAGTTAAGAAAAGTTTTTCTGCCTCCTGTTGTCGGTGTGGTCTGTGTTTTAGTGAGCTGAGACAGTGGGAAACCGAAGCACTGGGCTGGGCTTCCCTTTAGATTACAAGTTTGGCTTACGGGCAGTGAACTTCGCCTGAGCTCGTGTGGTCCTCTTCGGTAGCGTTTGCTTGGTTCACATTTTGGTGGTTTACTCGACGTAGGGTTGCAAACGGAGCACGTCTTGGTTCGAAGTATTACTTCGCGCAATCGGTTCCACCGTTCGTGGTTAAACTTCGGCCTTACAAACTTGGGCCTTGCTTCTGTTGTTACACAATTACAACTGTACAAAGTTATAAGTTCCTATGCCCTAAAGGTTCATTTTACAAGTCAATGGGCATTTGAATAATTTCGTGGTTCGCTTTACAAGATTGCCCAAGTTATGTTCAATAAATATGTTTTAAGTATTCGTGTTGAAGTTGAGGCTGTGCATCAATTGTCATTTTACATTTAATGTCAAAGTTTGGGATTGAAAGGGTCTTAAATAATGTGTCGTAACTAGAGTTGTTTTGTTAAAGTTATGATTAAATTCAGCCTTTGTGGCTTTTGTCAATTTTGGTGGAAGATTGTGAGCTAATGATTTATTAACGTATTTATGATTTTACGTAATGAGAATTTCTTAAATATTTTGCCTGAGTGGCGGTTCTCAATGTTTATGGGAGATTTATTAACCTGCTTATGATTTTACGTAACGAATGTCTCTTATATAATCTTGCCCGAGTCCCGCCTGTCAAATTTTATGTGAGATTGTTTTGGAGAGCTAATAAACCCACTGGAATTGACATGTTCGCTTTATTGGGTCAGCCCTTCCACCACCTTTAGATTTAAAGGTTAAACAAAACAGGTGTTAAGTATAATTGTTCCACTGTCATTCAGCTCTTAAAGTAGCTAAAGCAGCATGGCTCTTCGTCGATGGAGAATTTGTGAAAGAATCTTTTGTTGCTGCCACAACAATTTTGAGGCCAGCAAGTCTTCCCGTTTTTGAAACCGTTGCTCTTTCACGGAGAACGGTTTGGAGGCGCATTGAATAAATGGCACACGATGTGTAAGCTCAGTTGAGAAACAGAATCAAAGATTCGGTTTGCTTTCCATTAGCGTTGGATGAAAGCACTGATGTATGTGATGTTGCTCGACTTTCAGTCTTTTTATGAGGAGTTGATGCTCAGTTTATGTGGTTGAGGAGCTCCTCGATCTAGTGTCAATGCATTACACAACAATGGATGACGATATATTTTCATTCGTAGAAAATATAATAGAGAAATACTAGCTATGTTGGGAAAAACTTACATCAACTGCAACAGACGGGAATCCTGTTATGTTTGGTCATAAGTCTGCTATCGTTGAAAGCTGTCGGTGTCCAGCAGGAACTATTAACAGTACATTACGTTCTTCACCGTGCTAATGTGCTAGCAAAATGTGCCAAACTAGTTGGCGTCATGGACGTGGTTATAAAAAAAGTTAACATTCTCAGATCGCACAGTTTGGGACCCAGACAATTCAAATCGTTCCTCGCAGATCTCGAGTGTGAATACGGCGATGTTCCATATTTTTGTGAAGTACGCTGGTTGAGTCAAGGTGTCGTTTTAGAAGGATTTTTTTTAATTTACATAAAGATATAGCGTTATTCATGGGTACAAAATGAAAACCGGTGAAAGAATTGGACGACCCACAGTGGATTTTAGATCTTGCGTTTTAACTGACGTAACCAAGCATCTGAATCGCTTGAATGTAGCTTTGCAAAGTAGAAATAAGGTAATCAGCGATGTGTTTGACACTATTTTGGCATTCGAGAGAAATCTGCTTTTGTGGGCAAAGCAACAGTGAGAAATGTCGTGTGTACACTTCCTGAGCCTTGCACTAGTTGTTAGTGAAAACAATTTGGAACAGAAGAGACTCAAAGAACATTTTGATGGGTTTGTGACGGTGCTAGTCTGTCGAAGGCATTTTTGATAGTAGATTTGAGGACTTGAATCGATTGAAATACGATGTCAACCTTTTTGCGACTCCTTTTGCAGTTAACGTTGAAAATGAGCCTTCTCATATTCGGTTGGAACTCATTGACTTTCAATGCAGTCGTGTGCTGAAGGAGAAGTTTCGAATTGTAGAAACCTTGGAAAGCTTCTACAGATATTTTCCACGTGAAGAGTTACCATTGTTATCTAAAATAGCTGCTCATGTGTGTAGTTTTTTGGAACAACATACTTCTGCGAATGTGTTTTCTCCATAATGAAACTGACAAAGTCGAAGCTTAGAAGTAGTCTTACTGATGTTCATCTGATTGGTGCAGTGCGCCTAATGACCAGTAATTTCACACCAAATATCGAGATGCTAGTTGAAAACCATTGTACAAACCTCCAGGATGATGTAAATTAATGCGTATGGCCTATTCGTACGTAGTACCTCACCTCTGAATTACACACGTCTGTGTAAATATAACGTAACATTTACAATTCAAATGTGTTCGTTTCTTAATCCTTTACGTCTGTATCCTATTTGTGGCCATGAAAGCCGAACATGTTACAATGGCCAACCGTGGCATGGCACAGGATACACAAACTTCGGGTAAGCACATTTTACACTTACCCCCTCACGTGCATGTTGTGCCACATGTGATTGGCCTCCCGATAACTGTGTATCTGTGCCGAGTTCAAAAATGGTTCAAATGGCTCTGAGCACAATGGGACTTAACATAATATGAGGTCATCAGTCCCCTAGAACTTAGAACTGCTTAAACCTAACTAACCCAAGGACATCACACACATCCATGCCCGAGGCAGAATTCGAACCTGCGACCGTAGCGATCACGCGGTTCCAGACTGAAGCGCCTAGAACCGCTCGGCCGCACCGGCCGGCTTGCGCCGAGTTCACGGACGCCACATACGCATGAAACGACCTCGGACGTATGTGTGTTCCACCTGCATTACGTACGTTAGCTTGTTCATACTCAGCGGTGTGCGCGAAGCGCTGTCACAGCGGCACGGTTTGCCCCCGTGAAGTGTGCATACCCAAGCGGCCAGCCACATCGCACATTTCTGCTACCCGCACTACGTGCCCTCACAGCTGCTCAGCATTGCCTTCGAGGCTCACGGTGCCCGCGGGAAACCAAGCGGGCAGCCCTCGTGCCCACCCCTGGTTTACGCTTACGAGCGAGATGGCATATGGGTAAGACACTGGTCTCGTATCTGGGAGGGCTATGGTTCAGACCCCGTCCATAGATCCAGCAAATGCTGCGATGGTTTCTCTATAAAGGACATAGGGGACTGATGACCTCAGAAGTTAAGTCCCATAGTGTTCAGAGCCATTTCTTTTGTAAAGGACATGGCGAATACCCTTACTGTGTTTTCCCAACCCTACTTCTAAAGACATCGTCGTCGACGGGACGTTAAAGCTCATTCTTTCTTCCTTTTTCTTTTCTGTTATTCTTTTCGTAAGTAAGAGAGCAGAACATGCGATTATCATTGATACAAGGAAACCGGAACCGGTGCTGGAATCCTTTAAACAAGAAATTCATTCGCCCAATCGAAGTAATTTTGCTGGCCAGTTGTTTATGACTTAAGATTCTGTAATTTTATTTTACTTTTATCTCGACTACCTCTGTCCAAGTATCGTAATTGTTTGGTGCCTCATATTTAACACAGAATGAATAACCATAATCTGGTATTTAAATCAGAAACTTACTCCCGTATATTCAGGGGCCCTGTGCAATAACATTCGCTCAATATCTGGAATGCACAGTGATTTCATCTATTAATGACGGCTTAAAATCGAGGCGAAACGCAATTGGACCACATATTTGCGGTTTCCATATCCGCCGCATTGATAATTCAGCCGTCCGAGCGCATTTTATGGCAGTAGGCTTGATTTTGCGTTCTGCCTGCTGTTCTGATCTTCTGCTCTCGATCCAAAACAATGCACAGTGGTTCGGCTACGTTTGAAAGTTCTCACAAACTTCACGTTTCAGGTAGGTTTCACTCATTAATGGGACCTTCAGGTTCTTATAACGATAGATCTGGTGGCTATGAAGAAAAGTCAGTCATAAAGTTACAAGATAAACACGTGAAAAGTACTGACAGGAGGCATTTGACTGAGACTTGTGTTGAGGTAACTCACAATTACAGTGTCGGTGTCGAATCACGGAGATCCATTTCTGGCAACACATTTATTTCCGCTCCCTAAAGTATTCACTAAACATTCTGCACTTCAAGAATTTCCCTTTAACCCCTTTCAGACTGCTGGCCTATGTATCACAACCTTTCTTCCCTGCGGTTCTGTGGACAGAGCAGAATACCTCTGGCACCTGTCTGCGTGGTGTCCTGTTGGCAAATAGGATACGTTGCTGCAAACGGTTTTAGAAGTACTCGTGCACTCTGACAGAGTTTACCAAGGAGTATCATTAGACTGAATTTTTCCCAATTATGAATAATTTCTCTAGATCCCCTGAGTAGTTTTTTAAAATATTATTCTTCATCATGTGTTCCGACTGTTGTCATATTCGGACACCGGAATTAAGTGTAAAAGCTTTGTGACTGATATGGCTCTGTAAAAATTAATTTACTGTAGAGCACCTGCACTCAAAGTCACCAAATAAGATTAATAATATATACAAAAATATTTCTTGCAGTGAAGTCCATCATAACGCCCTATCGCATTTACTGTACTCGTTTGGATTAATAAAATATTCCATTGTTTTGTAATCATCGATATTACTCGCTTCGGCTGTATAGTGCACTGCTCAATAAAACTTTGAAAGACTACTGTAAAATTTAGTCTACGATGTTGGAGGTCTCATTGACCTAGGCACCTCGCGCATTGTACAGTTAGAGTCCATATACTGGACGGTGTTTACTACTGACATCCTTTGTGGCCGTTTCCCAGTCATGCAAACACACCGCTGCTGCAGCGGAACACCGCGAGCAGTCCATTATAAACAACAATTTCATTCAGTTTGTGTTCAGCACTGCATTAACGTGCCATGTAGAGGCATACAACACTTTGATGGACTCAGGGTAGTGGCTTTACTTTCAGCAGGTCATACACATCAAGATGCTGCCGGTCGGTTTCATGTCACTCAAAGTGCTGTGTCTGAGGTGTGGAGAAAGTACACAGAGACGGGAAATGTGAACGATACACCTCGCAGCGGACGTACTCATAAGACAACACCAATTCAGTATCGTTTTCCCAAATTTCGGCTCGCAGGCACCCAACGTCAGTTGCCAGAAAAACTGGAAATGACTTCTCCCGGGGAACAGGGATTCGTATCTCAGACCAGCAGTGCGCAGAAGGCTGCATCAAGGTGGTCTTCATTCCAGAAGATAACTGAGAATTGTTGCACTGAACCAACGGAACCGACGCCATCGTAGAATCTGAGCACTTACACAACAACATTGGAATTGAGTAACGTCATGTTTGCGCACGAGACGAGGATTTGTTTGCAACCGGACACAAGACTTGTTAGGGTTTGAAGAAGCGGTGGACGACACCAGGAACATCGATACGTTCAGGAAGTCCATCCGTTTGCAGGTGGAAATGTAATGATGGGACGGCGGATCCATCTAACTGACATCTACGGCAATTTGGCCAAGCCCCGGTACCTCCGAGGGGTCCTACAGACGTTCATAAGACGGCTCTGGGCGCTACGGGACTTAACATCTGAGGTCATCTGTCCCCTAGAACTTAGAACCACTTAAACCTAACTAACCTAAGGACATCACACACATCCATGCCCGAGGCAGGATTCTAACCTGCGACCGTAGCGATCGCGCGGTACCAGACTGAAGCGCCTAGAACCGCTTGGCCACACCGGTCGGCGTTCATAAGATGCTACAGACGTGAGGTCGATGACAACTTCATCCTAGTCGATGACAATGCAAGACCGCACTGTACTCTAGCAGTGTCTCGATATCTTCAAAGATGAAACATCAACGGAATGCATTGACCAGCACAGTCTCCAGTGATGAATACAAGTGAGCATACATGGAACCTGCTGAAGGTGGCCATTGAAGAGCGTCCGAATCTACATGACAATCATCAGGACGTCACTGAAGCTGCCACTGAAGTGTGACACCTCATACCCCAAGATAAACTTGATGAGCCCATCCAGAGCATGCTTGGAAGAGCGGAAGAACTCATCCATGTGCCGGGAGGATGTACTCACTACTAAAGACTGCTAATCTACATCATGAGATAAAGATTATCATTGTTTTAGTTTTCAAGATGTACGCTTACGAGACAGCTTGCTTTGTTTTGTAATTGATTTTTTCGTGAAGAACCAAAATCGTTCTTGTTTCCAGAAGGAATTATATTTGTTTTTTAATCAGGTATTGTAGAACTTCAATGGGTTTACTAAAAGAAATTACTGTAGTAAACTCTATGATATTTCAAACTTTCGCTGAGGTTCATATTTTTCAAGTGAGTGTGATATTAATAATAAAGCTGCTCGCTTCGTAACCAACACGTTGTGATTTTACTGCTTCCTGTTATCCCTATCACATGACGGTCGTGGCTAATCGCCACAACATCTGTTGTTACTCGAAAGTGCCGTGGTGCCCTGTCGTCATTCTCTGGGTTATTCAAGCTGTGTCAATGAAATGACATTTACTGTTAAAGCTTACATACGCACAGGTTCATTTAAGAGGTTCATAAAAATTTTCACAAACTGTTTCCGAACTCCACTATTCTTCAAACAAGTAGACACAATTTGGTAACAAAATGGTGGTCGAGTGGCGATGTCTCTAATTCTAAACGTAACCCTAAACCTGAAAGATGCCACTACCTTGTAAGTTTACATGTCAGTGTATAGCAAGTTATGACACTGGTTTTAGCGCCTTGAAAATGTTCCCTTTGCTTAAATTTCATGAAGAAGTAAACAACAATGGAATATAACTGCTTTTGATGAAATGAGGGGAAGTGAGCGAATTTTCATATCGCAACGGAGCAATAAACTGGCCTTTAACATAAATAAAATTAGAGTAAATTGCAACCAAAATCCTCACCTGACCTAAAAGCCCCTATCAGTGCAAAGTTTAATTCACTAGGTAAGGGATACTTTCCAAGCAGATGCAACTGCACACATTGTGTTCCGACACCTAATGAAAGAAAAATTATTCATCTGAACGTGAAGTCTCGAGTATTCGTTGCTACAGTTCCTAAACCAAAGTTCTCTGTGACTTGCAGCCATCTAAAATTGTACGTAAAATCTGAAAATAATGATATTGTAGCAGATAGCTTCTAGATAGGTCAATCCTGCTGAAAGTAATGTATTTCAATTGGCCTTGTACATAGTGCACATATGCAAAAGTGCGTTAAAGTTCCTAGGGTTTCGAATGACTTCGCGAGGAAAATAATTCACGAGAAATTTGAGATTATATTCAGCTATTATTAAGAAAATAGATACGAAAGCTCACGAATAAACATATGACTGACCTGTATCGGAAAAAGTGGCTGTACAGTCCCAAACATTTACAAAAATAGAAACAACGTCGTATCCTTTTTGAGCCCCATAATATTATTTAGTGAATGGGAAAGTAATGTGAAAGACTACCCATACGCTTGGATAACTCAGTGAAAAGTAAATACTGATCCTTGCACATTGAAAGACACGAACCGAACCAGGAGCTACAGCACCTGGATGAGAATAACGAAGTCAGTGGCAGCTGTTTGTTCACAGCAGAAGTCACCAAACTTCTTTCACAGCGGGCCAGATAAATGATAAAACGACGAGCGCTAGCCGCACCATCGTTCTATGCCATATCTAGACGCAATAATTTAAAATTGAAAATGCTAAGTTTAAGACGCGTGGCAGTCAGGAGGTGGTCTCCCATTATTCTAAGAATAACATTGAAGTTGTACTTTTGTTGTAAAAATAATATTTAAATTTAAATTGTATCACAATATCTCCTTTTTACTATCTGTCCGCCGTCGACACATCGCTCTACTGACCCACGTACCAGTCGCTACAGTCAGTCGCAGACAACGCTTGCGGTAGTAAATTAAAATTGCGATTCGTTTCGTCTTTCGTTTGTATTGTTTCTCTCTGCGGCAAGTCTATTTTACGCGACGGGCTTACTCAATATAGTTGCGACAGTGCGCAGAAAAGTGATACATTATTACTAAATTGCTATACAGTCCCAAAACTGCACGTTAACTGGCAGCATATGAACGTGTCGTGAATGGTAACGCCAAGCTGTTACCAAGCAGCCATACCCAGTGTGCAGGCAAAAATTTATCAACAACATCTAACCCTCCTATGCTCGACTGTCAAGTACTTTATTAATCTGATCAAGGCACACATTAAAATGCGACTGCAGATTATGTCTCAGAAATTCACCTGAAAATCATAGTAACACAGAATTGCGCCAGTGTAGCGCGAGCAAGTATTTGTCTCGCCTAGAATACAGGACGAAGCAGATTTACAACGTCTGTACTTTACAAGACGTCAGCAGATAGTACGATTTTCATAACTTCAAGTGGAGAGAAAGAGTAAAAGTAAAATGACTGCTGCCTGTCCATAGTGCCCTATCGAACTCTACCCGCAGCGTCAAGTAAACTGGTTGGCTCTGAGTACTGGTTAAAGACATTCTTTCACTATTCAGCGACAGAAAAGGCCGGTCTAGCAGACGATAGCATTTGCTACAGAGTCTTCGAGTTATAAGAGTGCTCCGAAACTCGCATACTGAAACACATGAAAATCTTTCATAATAGACAGCTTTCAGGCCTTCAATTGTAACTCTGCAAGTGGTTACACGTATTTTACAGAAAAGTACTTCTAGCCCCAAAAACTTTTCAGGCTCTTTCGCAACAGGCAGGTGCTAAAGGCACTCTGTCATTCTATACTTAATTATTTGTAAGTACTACCTCCAGCAGACAGGTAATACAGGGTTCAATATTGGCAAAGGTAGCTTAAGAGATTGTTGATACCGAACATGACACAACGCTGTATTTTATGTTTGGTTTCACCTTTCTGGCCATTTTTGTGGCCTGCTGGTCCACCGAAAACCCTCATATTGTGCATCAAATTCCTCTTCACGATAAAAAAAGTGGCCTTTGTGTGCCGTTTCTGGTAGACCAATTATCTCCCCGATGTTCTTTGAAACCGCAGTCGACACAAGCGCTTAACTTCCAATTTTTGAAAATTTCTATTCTCAGTTAAATGAGCATGAAAAGTAGTACTGCTTTTTTCAGGCAGTTGGAGCTAAATGCCACACGTCTCGTGAATGGCTGATAACTTGACAAAAGGACGCACAATAAGTGAAGGTTTGTCGTCGTCTCGTGCGCCGTACTCGTGATTCAGAACTTTATGGGTATTTAAAATTAAAGGTGTTGAAATTAACTCTTTGATTATTTTTTCAAACACTGACCTACAGAATTTTCCCTCTCAAAGACAATTCAAACTTAACGTATTCATTTATTACTCACAATATACAAACCCAAGGCAATCTGACTGCTATACATTGACAACGTGACTTCCAATAATTAACACACGACAATGGCCCTGAATTGTAATAAGTCCTAATAAAAATACAAATCAAAGAGTATGAAATTAAAGAAATGTGAAACTACCCCCAATTCTGTTAATTGCCTAATCTCATTTCAGTCACGAATCCCAATAGTGGAAACGCCATTCTTTTTCGTAAGTCACTTACCTCAAAGAAAATCTTCATAATACAAACTACACCAAGTACAGAAAGTAGCAACAACGGCCAGCTAAATAAAAAGATTCTAACTACTATATACTCTAACTACCAGAAGACATATGATTAGCAAAAAGAAATATTTTGTTGAACAGCAAACAATGTATTTAGAAAATTTTACTTTATTCATGTGACATCCAGTTCCAACAATAATATAGCTGTCAATAATTCCATTGTCCAAACATTATCAACCATACGACCATCCTCATACATTGCCTTACGTATTTTCTCAAAAAAAAAAAAAAAATCATTTCATCTCACTTTACAACGCATGTCCTACCAACACAGTCTCCACTAACAAAATCATGTCCACACACTTCCCTGTCCACTTGCTAACTGCTAGTCGATACAATCACAGAATCTCTTGTCGAGGGTGCAGAGCGTCGTCACCGGCCAACATACAAACAGGCTACTTACAGTGTACGAAAGTAACTCCAAAACGGTAGCTCAGTTATAGGGAAACATATACGCCCTATTCTTGGAACAACTGATGTTACAGTTCTACCTAAAGTTAGTCTGAGCGTGGTATTATGAGCACAAAATAAAAATGTTCAGTGTGCCGCCTCGGGACACATTTTCGTTGCCGCGAACCATTAGCGATCTTTGGCTCCTAGTCGTGACGCCCCCTGTGTGGCGAAGTCGAGGAGGGTAGCCGGAGCGACCGACACGGAAGACTGGTGCAGGTCTCAGAACAGGAAGGTTGGCTGTGCGGAGCAATAAGCTGAATGCTCCAAGCAGCTACTGAGTGAAGTTGTACTATATTAGCAATAGGGGCGGCTTAGTAGTGTTACCGATTGCGACTGTATCTGCAGCACTTTATTTGTTTTCATTTGCCATGGAATTTGGTGTACCACATTGCTGTGTAGGTGTACGAAACTGACGAGAACACGAAGAGCTCCTTAACTCGATTTCCCAGAAACTTCTCTCAGTGGAGGAGGAGTCAAAATAAGCGAACATGTCTCGGCACATCCGTAGATATTCGACCGTTTATGAGAAAACGACGGTCAGTGTTTTTATAGCAGCTGTGTGCTTTTTAACGAGTAAGAAGTCCAACCCAAGTGGTGGCTAGCGTCAAGGGCTCGCAAATTTGCGCCCCATGTATGAAACTCGATTATTACTTTTGTTTTTTATTTATCTATCCATGTCCGTAGAAGACAGTTACACGAACGTTTTCTAACCTGTACTGAAAAAATGGGCGATAAATGAATGAGAAATTTATTCGAAATTGTTTACGGTGAAATATTGATTCATAATCAGTTGCAAGCGCTAATTTTCGGTAAAATGATGCTTCATGCATGATTTGTTGTCAATACGTGAAATCTTCAGCAATGTCAGTGTGGAAAAACTGCTCGTGATGACCGGAATGTCTATGTCTCGATTGTTTCTTTTTTGGGGGGGGGGGAGGAGGGGTAGGGTTATCAGTCTTCGGACTAGTTTGATGCATCCCACCACGAATTCATCTCATGTGCCGGCCTCTTCATCTCAAAGTAGCAGTTTCAACCTACGTCCTCAGTTATTTCCTGGATGTAGTCCAATCTCTCCCTTTCCCTACAGTTTTTTCCCCTCTACAGCTCCCTCTTGTACCATGGCAGTCATTACCTGATGCCTTAACAGATGTTCTATCATACTGTCCCTTCTCATTGTCAGTGTTTTCCACATATTGCTCTCCTCTCCGATTCCGCGCGGAACCTCCTCATTTCTTCGTTATCAATACACGTAATTTTCATCATTCATCTGTAGCATCACATCTCAAATGCTTCGATTCTCTTCTGTTCTGGTTTTCCCCCAGTCCATGTTTCACTGCCATACAATGCTGTACTCATAACGTACGTTCTCAGAAATTTGTTCCTCAAATTAAGCCCTATGATTGATACTAGTAGACTTTTATTGGCCAGGAATACCCTTTTTCCCAGTGCTAGTCTGCTTTTAATCTCCTCCTTCCTCCTTCCGTCATTTGTTATTTTGTCGCCTAGGTGGCAGAATCCCCTAACGTCATCTACTTCGTGATCAATTCTGATGTTAATTTTCTCGCCGTTCTCATTTCTGCTACTTCTCATCAGTTTCGTCCATCTTCGATTTTCTCTCAATCCATATTCTGCACTCATTAGGTTGTTCATTCCATTCAGCAGATCATGTAATTCTTCTTCACTTTCACTCAAGATAACAGTGTTATCAGCGAATCGTATCATTGATATCTTTACACCTTGAATTTTAATTGCACTCCGGAACCTATCTTTTATTTCGATCATTGCTTCCGCGATGTACAGATTGAACAGTAGGGAACGAAAGGCTACATCCCTTCTTACGTCCTTTTTAATCCGAGCACATTGTTCTTGGTGATCCACCCTTATTATTCCCTCTAGGCTCTTGTACAAATTGCATATTATCCGTCTCTCCCTGTAGCTTACCCCTATTTTTCTCAGAATCTGGAACATCATGTACAATTTTAAATTGTGGAACGATTTTTCCAGGCCGACAAATTTTATGAACGTGTCTTTAATTTTCTTTATTCTTGCTTCCATTATCAACCGCAATGTCACAGTTCCCTCTCCAGTGCCTTTACCTTTTCTAGTAAATCCTCAATTTTCTTTTCCATTATTCTGTACACTATTCTTGTCAGCAACTTGGATGCATGAGCTGTTTGCTAATTGTGCGGTAATTCTCGTACTTGTCAGCTCTTGCAGTCTTCGAAGTTGTGTGCATGATATTCTGGGGTCATTGCAATGGTTTTGAGGTCACCAAACTACGTTTTCAGTCACCATTTGTAATGGTCATTTCTCGCCCAGAAGGTTGTCTGCACCTTGAAGTTATTCTATGGTGCCACCCGGTGGTGTAAGCACCCAACAAAAACTTACCTTGTCATACGAAATTCAATGTACTTGCAAATCAAACACCACATTTTTAGTATAATGTAGGCATAGTTCAACAATGTCGTCCATTTTTATGTAAAGCAGTATAAAGTGAACTAGTATCGGATGCGGCACGATTTTGTGTTAACCTTAAATTACGCATGCTTATTTGTTGTTTATGTTTGTCAAAGTACGTACATGTGTCGAAGTATATAAATAAACTGTCAAAAATTTAATGACCTACAGAATCCGTTTTATATTAGCAGCAGACATTGCCATAACAGGGAAAGGAAGGGAACCATTTGAAAAATGCTCCTGCCAGAGCACGAAAAAAGTGAATATGCTTCTCTTTAAAAGACTCTAACAGGAAAATGCGGAACGAGCTGCTTCAATCCTCATTCAGCCTTCTTCATAAAAAAAATTCATGGAAATATATTCACCCGTTTTTGGCCGGAAAGGGAGTAGCTGAGAGACAGTGATGATGGAAGAGAGACAGTGCCAGTGGGAGAGAAGGTGGCCGTGGAAGAGAAAGAGATGGATGAAGACCCAAAGAGAGAGGAGACAGTGATAGTGGGAGGAAGTGGGTGTAGAAGAGGAACATAGATGGATAGATAGAGTAGCAGTGGAGCAAAAGAGAGGGGAGACAGCGGAAATGAAAAGGAGATTTGATACCAGTCATAGCCTTGTGGGGTCCGGACCCCCCGTCCCCCGAGACCTGTGAACTTTAAGACATAGCTGTAAGAGAAGGGCGCATTTTGGACCAAAATTTTAAACACGTGGGTGGAGGAGGAAAAAGTAAACACTGGTGTGGAGGAGGAAAAATAAGGAGACAGTGGATATATATATATATATATACACTCCTGGAAATGGAAAAAAGAACACATTGACACCGGTGTGTCAGACCCACCATACTTGCTCCGGACACTGCGAGAGGGCTGTACAAGCAATGATCACACGCACGGCACAGCGGACACACCAGGAACCGCGGTGTTGGCCGTCGAATGGCGCTAGCTGCGCAGCATTTGTGCACCGCCGCCGTCAGTGTCAGCCAGTTAGCCGTGGCATACTGCGCTCCACCGCAGTCTTTAACACTGGTAGCATGCCGCGACAGCGTGGACGTGAACCGTATGTGCAGTTGACGGACTTTGAGCGAGGGCGTATATTGGGCATGCGGGAGGCCGGGTGGACGTACCACCGAATTGCTCAACACGTGGGGCGTGAGGTCTCCACAGTACATCGATGTTGTCGCCAGCGGTCGGCGGAAGGTGCACGTGCCCGTCGACCTGGGACCGGACCGCAGCGACGCACGGATGCACGCCAAGACCGTAGGATCCTACGCAGTGCCGTAGGGGACCGCACCGCCACTTCCCAGCAAATTAGGGACATTGTTGCTCCTGGGGTATCGGCGAGGACCATTCGCAACCGTCTCCATGAAGCTGGGCTACGGTCCCGCACACCGTTAGGCTGTCTTCCGCTCACGCCTCAACATCGTGCAGCCCGCCTCCAGTGGTGTCGCGACAGGCGTGAATGGAGGGACGAATGGAGACGTGTCGTCTTCAGCGATGAGAGTCGCTTCTGCCTTGGTGCCAATGATGGTCGTATGCGTGTTTGGCGCCGTGCAGGTGAGCGCCACAATCAGGACTGCATACGACCGAGGCACACAGGGCCAACACCCGGCATCATGGTGTGGGGAGCGATCTCCTACACTGGCCGTACACCACTGGTGATCGTCGAGGGGACACTGAATAGTGCACGGTACATCCAAACCGTCATCGAACCCATCGTTCTACCATTCCTATACCGGCAAGGGAACTTGCTGTTCCAACAGGACAATGCACGTCCGCATGTATCCCGTGCCACCCAACGTGCTCTAGAAGGTGTAAGTCAACTACCCTGGCCAGCAAGATCTCCGGATCTGTCCCCCATTGAGCATGTTTGGGACTGGATGAAGCGTCGTCTCACGCGGTCTGCACGTCCAGCACGAACGCTGGTCCAACTGAGGCGCCTGGTGGAAATGGCATGGCAAGCCGTTCCACAGGACTACATCCAGCATCTCTACGATCGTCTCCATGGGAGAATAGCAGCCTGCATTGCTGCGAAAGGTGGATATACACTGTACTAGTGCCGACATTGTGCATGCTCTGTTGCCTGTGTCTATGTGCCTGTGGTTCTGTCAGTGTGATCATGTGATGTATCTGACCCCAGGAATGTGTCAATAAAGTTTCCCCTTCCTAGGACAATGAATTCACGGTGTTCTTATTTCAATTTCCAGGAGTGTATATATATATATATATATATATATATATATATATACAATGTTATCGGAAGCAGATGCAAAGTATAAAGAGTTAACTACAAAGAGAGACAGGGCGACAGGATATAGAACGTTCTGTGTGGAGCACGAATATGTTTGCATGTAAATATTTTGTCAAAGAAAACGGACTGAGGACTGAGACAGCTTGTTCCTTATCCCTTGTCAGAGTCCTTTAAAGAGGAGCATATTCGCCCTCTTTGTTCTCCGACATTTTTCAGCTATTTTGTTCATAAATGATTTTTTCGTAAGTTTTCGGCGTCTCATATATACCCACGCCACACTGCACAACATGACGAGCGGTGAGCAGAGGTACAGGTGTTCGATGACAGCTTCTGTGATACGTTGAAGTGTGACACAACTTCCAGGACACGGAACACGAAACCCTAACATTAGAAATCGATTTTCGCTGACGAAATTTCATTTTACAGCATATGTAAGAATATTGGTTTATTGTAATTTGTATTAAGGATGTTAACACTGTGAAAATGCTCAATTCTGACAGTGACATGTATATGTGCCGGAGGATTTTAGAGTTTGACACTTGTTGACACTAAATCTTTTCCAGTATCACTTGATAACGGCGTTAAAGCTGAAATTCTGAAAAGAATAACTTCTACAGTCAACGGACAATAAGATGCCCTTTTAAAAAACTCTTCGGTTTTATTCATACCATCAGATCAAAACTATCTGGACACCTATTACTAAACATTAATACGAAATCTGACCACCCTTCATGTTTAAGACGCTTTCAACTCTGCTACAGACGCTTCCAATGAGCTGTCTGAATATATGTGGAGAAATGGCAGTCCATTCTTCGTCAAGAGACGAAACCGGAGAAGGTAGTGATGTTGGACACTAGGATGTGATGCAAAGTTGAAGTTCAGATTCACTCCGGAGATGTTCCAACCGTTTCCGATCGTGAATGAGCAGATCAGTCAACTTAGAAAGTCATTGTCCCCAAACCGTTGCTTAACAAGTGCTACTTTTCGACGTGGTAAATCGTTATGTTGATGTAATGATCGTCTTCGAACTGTTCTTCTTCTGCACACAGTACACAGCGTCGTAGAATGTGTTCCTTTCAGAATTTCGGCTTTAACGCCGTTATCAGACGCAGTAAGCGTTTTCGTAAGGGATTAGGGGGAACACAACATAACGATGAACACCCCCAAAAGCGTAACAATACCTCATGCGTATCTCACTGTTGACGCTAAACATGATAGAAGGTATGTTCTCCAGGTATTCGCCAAACTCAGACACTTCCAACGTATTACCCCGAACTATAGTGTGATTCGTCACTCCGAATCCCTCGTTTCCAGTCATCCACTGTCCTGTGGCGGTACTCCTTACGCCACCTTAAGTATTAACTGCACGAATATGTGGATTATGTAGAGCTGCTCAAAAATTGTTCAAATGACTCTGAGCACTATGGGACTTAACATCTGAGGTCATCAGTCCCCTAGACTTAGAACTACTTAAACCTAACTAACCTAAGGACATCATACACATCCATGCCTGAGACAGGATTCGAACCTGCGACCGAAGCGGTCGCGCGGTACCAGACTGTAGCACCTAGAACCGCTCGGCCACAGCGGCCGGCTAGAGCTGCTCAACGACCAGTATTCCATTCTCTTTAACCCCCACGCACAGTGATTGTGGTAGCTGGAATGGTGGAAGCACCTGGGAACTCACGAGATATTCCTTCCGCTCCTCTCCCTGATTTTGGTGTATCTATGGCTGCTCCTTCGCCTTTCCACTTCACAGTGGCATTACCAACAGTCGGTTTGGGCAGCTCTAGAAGGGTTGAACTGTCGCTGATGGACCTGTTTTTGTTACTCATTTCATGTTAGAAGTAACTGAGCTCTCTAGACTGGCCTATTCTGCTGTTACTGTTTCTCTGCTGCCAACACAATACGCCCTCGGAGTCCTTTTATACTAGAGTCAACCTCTTGCGACACCTATTGGTCAGTTCTGCAGTTCGTAATGGTATCGGATTGTTTTGGATCAGGTAGTGTAAATTGTAATCGAGAGTAAACCTTCACCTTTCGTTCATTACGCAACAAGCACCACACTGATACTGACATTAAGACAGCGCTGATCTTACGCCACTCTCTGAATATTAAGATTAAGGTTATCACAATAGTGGGTGTTTCGAAATGATTCATCCTCATCCAGAAGACTATATCTTCCACAGGAAGGGATGGGAGCAGTAAAGTGCTGCTTGTGAGAGTGTGGGCAGTTAGTTTCAATAGTTAGGTTACACAGGAGGGGGGAGGGGAGGGTGAAAGAGAAAAGAAGTAGAAGAAAGGAGAAAGGAGACACTGATGGATTACAAGGCTGTGTAGTGTTGGAGTGGAAGCAGGGAAGGGGATGCTGCCCAACACAATGTTCTTAATTTTAAACTTCTTATTTTCAAAGGAATATTACCATTTTACACTGATATATCCTTCACATGCAAGCCTTTGATATAATGTATTGCAAGAAGTACCCAAAGTATTCGATTACTTCTCACACATGTTGAATGCACCCGCACGACATTCATCCAGACCATAGTAAAATACGTGAGAGATTTCAGGGCACTCTCATTTCTGATTCTGTGTTATGCCACTTCATGTTCTTAGGGAATATGATATTTACTGCGATTTTCACTTCATACATCATGATGAAATGGGGGGCAATAGTTAATGCTCTTTTTTGCGTCCTCTAGGGAAGGAATAACGGTAAGCTTAACCTGCATTCAAAGGAATAGGGTGCCGATTTAAACGACTACAGTAAAAGAGCAAGGTGACAGTGGGCCAAGGGAAGCGCGTTTTTTCTTTGGAACCTGGGTGGAAACAATTTTCGGACGGCCGAGTTCCGCGGTCTCATTGTGCAGGCACGTTGGTTGGTGCCAGTTGGGAGGCAGCCACGTCCAGGAAGACTGACTAGCACCGAGAATTCGCCGCTGCAATTGCCAGCGAATTGCAGACCAGCAATAAGGCAGTGAATCGGCCCTTGTTAGGCAGGAAGCCGACAAAACAGCTGTGAGCGTTCTGCGAATTTCCATGGGACGCTGGCGCCCAGATGTCCAGACTCTGTTACAAAACATATTTGTGAAAGCACGAGGCTTTTAGCGAGTTTATGGCCGTTCTTTGGAAACTTTGAAATGGACGCAACAGGGGAGTTAGCAAACTTTTTATGGAGGGGTGTGGTTCCATCCTGGTCATGTTGTTAGCAAAAGACACAGCGTAAACAGGCCAGCGGAAACAGGCCAAAAAGCTGAATCTTTTTTCCTTTTCTCCCAATTGACTTTAAGTCTCTGATTGGTCAAATCTATGTATGCAGAGCAAGGGACGCTCTCCAAGCTTCGAATGCCGTGCTCCAGCTCGTGATTTGCTTGTGCCGAAGTGGAGGAAGTCTAAGAGGTAAATGCGCTTTTTGCTACCAAGCTCAGGAGGAAATCGGACAGAAAGAGATCAGTCTTGTACTGGTACTTCGCTAATAAATAACTGCAGGTCTCTACTTAAACAGTGAGACTTGTGACCTTTGCTAGTGTGCCAAATAGAGCCTGTGCCAGTCACCTTCTCAACCGTCAGAGGTACTGCTTCTAGCATCACGCACACAACGAGTGATACATGGGCGTGCTTATTTGTCTTGAGTCGGCTGTCTAAACATTTGACATATTTTATAATCGTGGTACAGAGTCAAATTGGTTTGGCAGACCAGCAAATGGGTCCACTACACACTGGAATTCACTGGGCTTACAGAGGCTCATAGGAAAGTACCTGTGTTCCGAATTAACCGAACGCGAGACCGCATACTTGCATTTCTCGGGCGCGCGCCATTAATAACGGATTGCGGTTGTCGATGACTTCAGTCGCCGAACGCATCGAGGTGTGGCGCCCTGATCAGCAGGAGGGTAAGGTATTCGCTGCTACGGCGCAGGGCTCCAATATACGTTTCTCAGCACCCTGTTCTTTCGAACCATATTTTTCTTTTGTTGGAATAGTAGAGTAAAGATGCTTGATGGTGGCGTAGTTTTTGTGCCATAACCCGGATTCACGTGTATGAAGTCAGATTACTGTTCCATTTACCGTCGTGTGTCGATCCTCAGCTGTTCACTTTGTCCACCACAGACCCTATGTTAGTGAAAGCGTTTGTCCAATAAAAATGCTTGTGTGACGTTTCTTTAGTCATTTTTGTTGTCTTGTATGTTAAGGATGAATAAATCTATTATCATTTAGATCACAACTTCTCCCTTGGTTCTGATTAACAGTACCTTCCCATGTTATTATTAAAGTCTAGATTTGAAACGTAAGTAGAAGGTTTTCATACGTTCCATATTTTTGTGAGCACATCTGGAATTGCTGTGGCTGTGCAGCGTCGCACCAAATTTGATGTAATTGAGAAAAGGAGGTGGAGTCTTTCACAAAAAAAAAAAAAAAAAAAAAAAAAATCACATGCTTTGAGACTAGCAGACTACGGAAACTAGTAATGCAAAGTGATGTCATCAAATGATTTGAACTGTAGGATATACAGTGACGTAAGATCGTCGAAAATCACGTCTCATACTTATGGCGTAGTTGGACTTTTTAAACGGAGAACACGAAACGCCTTCCTACTACCTGCTGTCGCCATCTGTACTGAACGCAGTTCGGGTAATGAACGAATTCTCAGTACCTGGTGACCCGCACCTGCAGCTAAATTTGCCGAGAACTTACAATTGTCGCCAAAATATACTTTTAGCTTCGAAGCACAAGTTAAAATTTACCCCAAGCTTGTATTTTCATTCATTCAGAATATAGTCTGTGAAGTGGTATAAGCTTTCCTGAAACACCCTGTAGTATGATGATATTTGTTCTGTATTCACCTGACAGTGCGTTGAGGCTCGAAACGTATAAAACGTAATAACTGAGCGACATAGCGTGTATTACATCTAGTTTTATGAATTCCACTGTTACGAATTTGCGTACTCACTAATGTGCTCTCTATTACGAACATTGTAGCATTTTTGTATAGTAATACAAAATTAGACGCTGAAGGTCGTAACTATTCAGCTTAATACGGCTCTGCAGCTGCCTTATGGTTGTTACTCCGGAACAGGACGATCTTCAGCGGCAGTCCTGCCGTCGTACGGTGGCTTGTAACTCGGTGGTACTCCGGCCGTGTTCTGCACTGGTTGTTGGCGTGGTCCCGGATAGCGCAGGAAATTACGTTTCGACCGAGCGTTTAGCGCGTAACAAGATTAATGACCGACCACCCAGGGCGCGCGTTTCGCAGCGTGGGAAGGACCTGCTTTTAAGGCGAGCTACCGAATCTATTCGCTGTACTGCCCCAGATAAAGTATCTCGAAGGTCTGCTCCGGTGTTTCTTTTCTTTTACTTGCTTCTTGTACGTCAATCCAAAAGATAGAGAAAAAATTCTTGCGTCATACCGTCTAGGCTACAGAATGTGACCTATAGTTTCCAGTACCGAGAGAGAGAGAGAGAGACAGACGTTACAAATTTATTGTAGCAAACTGAACCTGAAATGTCGTTACCTAATGCAGGTTGTGTAACACAAGTCGTAACTGACAAATACTCTGCCCAGCACAATTAATCATCATCATCATCATCATCATTTAAGACTAATTATGCCTTTCAGCGTTCAGTCTGGAGCATAGTCCCCCTTGTAAAATTCCTCCATGATCCCCTATTCAGTGTTAACATTGGTGCCTCTCCCATGCGTGTAACATGACCCCACCACCTAAGCCTGTTCGCCCTGACTGATTCATCTATAGAGTTCATTCCCAGTTTTTCTTTGATTTCCTCATTGTGGACACCCTCCTGACATTGTTCCCATCTACTAGTACCTGCAATCATCCTAGCTACTTTCATATCCGTAACCTCAACCTTATTCATAAGATAACCTGAATCCACCCAGCTTTCGCTCCCATACAACAAAGTTGGTCGAAAGATTGAACGGTGCACAGATAACTTAGTCTTGGTACTGACTTCCTTCTTGCGAAAGAGAGTAGATCGTAGCTGGGCGCTCACTGCATTAGCTTTGCTACACCTCGCTTCCAGTTCTTTCACTATGTTGCCATCCTGTGAGAATATGCATCCTAAGTACTTGAAACTGTCCACCTGTTCTAACTTTGTTCCTCCTATTTGGCACTCAATCCGTTTATATCTCTTTCCCACTGACATTACTTTCGTTTTGTAGCTGCTAATCTTTATACCATAGTCCTTACATTTCTGATCTAGCTCTGAAATATTACTTTGCAAACTTTCAATCGAATCTGGCATCACAACTAAGTCATCCGCATATGCAAGACTGCTTATTTTTTGTTCACATATCTTAATCTCACCCAGCCAGTCTATTGTTTCTAACATATGATCCAAAAATAATATGAACAACAGTGGAGACAGGTTGCAGCCTTATCTTACCCCTGAAACTACTCTGAACCATGAACTCAATTTACCGTCAACTCTAACTGCTGCCTGACTATCTATGTAAAGACCTTTAATTGCCTGCAAAAGTTTGCCTCCTATTCCATAATCACGGAGAACAGACAATAACTTCCTCCTAGGAACCCGGTCATATGCCTTTTCTAGCTTTATAAAGCATAGATACAATTCCCTGTTCCACTCGTGACACTAAAGGATCACTTTTTTGAAACCCCGTAATTGTCTCTCATTGCAATGCTTAAGTTTGTCAGAAACGCTTCAAACAGCAAGGTGTCCGCTAGGCGAAAAAACGGCCAGAGCTCAGAAGGTAATATGACGTGAAAGGTGAGTACCAAATTTCACCAAATTTCCGTCCAACGCCACCGATGACTTGTCACACGATGGCAAGATCTTCACACTGCCTGCTACCCACATTTCACACCTTCTTTTGACGTCTCTACGATGGAGGTCAGAACCGCGATATCCAGCGTTGAAATCATACGGTTTTCGTATGTGTGGCCGAAGAAAACATTTCAGACTAGCCGCCGCTCAAAATCCTCTTAAAAATTCCTTAGTGGTTGGGAGAAAGGGCCTCAATGCGGCCACCCCTTTCCTTGCGACATTGATTCCCACATATTTCGCGGTCGAAAACGACACTTCGCTCTCGTGATGAACATTAGGACGACGTCCTGACGACCTTTGACATTGCTGACACCCCCTGGACTACCCTCCTCGGAGGACACCGCGGACCAGCAGCCCCACTGAAAATGATCACACCACTCTGGAGTATAGTGCGACCGCATGTTTTGTTCTGGTGTACGGAGTGGAACTACTTGGGACCGTTCAAAACCATTCGACGAAATTTGAAGAAGATACGAAGCAGCACAGGCTGCTTACGCCTTTTTAGCCCTCCTATTTCACGCCCTAATGTGGCGTAATCACAGAGGGGAGCGACGTTGAGATAAGCATGAATAAACCGGGAAAAAGTGATTCTAAGACCCCCCGCAGTTCATCAGCACTCTCGGTGCCACCGACCGGTCCTTTTTGAACACTTTAGGAGCACCTGAACGAAAACTGTGACGAAGTCCTAGGTACTTGTAGATAGGCAAACACCTTCGAAAACCCTCTGATTCCGGATGACCTAACAGGAGGCGCAAGTGCAACATCGTAGCCTGCCTCCACACATACATTTTTAATGTGCTCAACAATGGCGGTTGGATGGAACCAAGTGTGTTGCCAACTAATTGGTCTTAGAGGGACCCCTTGGCTGTTTTATTCACGCATGTGTCAATGTCGCACCCACACCTCCGCCCTCTCCCCTACCCCGTGATCATGTCACAGAAGGGCTCCAAACAGTAGGGCTGAAAAATCATCAGAACCCATAAGAAACCCGTGTAATTTCAACACTATATATCGCGCTTCTGATCTACTCTGCACAAGTGGTGAAATGTGGGTAGGAAGGGGTATCGTGAGAAACGCCCACGGTGGGGCAGGGCAGAATTCTAAAATTTGGTGTCACCTTACAGAACACATGACCTTTTGAACTCAGGCTTTGCTGTCTGAAGCGTCGCCGACACCAAGGTGACTTCACAGAGTGACACGCTCTTGCACAATTACAGTGGAGGTTTGATGTCACCTTTGAGCCAAATTTCGAACTTATGCGTCGCAGTGAGAGAGAATTGTGTTGTGCTGTGTACAGTATTACAGCATGCATTCTTGTACATCTACATCTACGTGGATACACTGCAAATCAGACTTAAGTGTCTGGCAGAGAGTTCATCGAACCACCAAGATTGTTCGGTGAAGGGGCTTCTTCGAACCACCAACATTTTTCGGTGCTGAACCACCAACATTATTCGGTGCTGAACAAAACTGTTACAGCCAGAACAATCTATCCTATGAACGGACCACCTATCCTCTTAAAACTAAATATTACAAGCACAGCACTTTGAAGGCATTCCCATTTTATATAGAAATTATGATCCACCGTTTTTGGTGCAACGGGTGCTGCGTCTCTCAGAATCTAGCCTAAGCTATTCAAGAGAACAAAATGTAACTACTCCTCTGAATAACTATACACCATATTACTACAATCAGAGCAGGAATGAGTGTGGTACCTAGAGGAAAGTAAACCTAACACATTATGTCTCCTAGTTTGTGTATCAGTATAGCGATTGATTTGAGGCCACGCGAAGGAATGCCCACGAGAAACCATCATGAGCAGTTTTCGGCATTTTCTTGTTTCTTTTTTTTCCCCTGAGACATGGGGCTATTTCGTACAGCACTTACGAACTCAACATTTTGTCGGTTATGCACCATCCTGTACCATGAAACGGAAGAATGACTTATACCATGGAACAAGAGATATTTGCAAATGAACTGAATTTATTTACTGTTCTTAACAACTTACCCTGCTTTGAAAGTGGAAATCTTCATTAATCGCCGGTAGCTTTTATTTCAAAATCTTTTTGACTTGAAAGTAATTTTCGAAAAACTTCCTCTTGGTCTGATTTATCTCCATGGTTATTGGTGTGCAGTAGAGTAACATTATCACACAGACTACTAACCCCGAGTAACACTAGATCACTGTAAAGTTCAGGGGAACACTTTCAGAAAGCTTTGAGTTAGACAGGGAGATGGACTTTCACCTCTTCTCTTCAACTGTGCACTGGACAAGACAAGGTGATCAGAGAGTGGCGAAAAGAAATGGAAGTACAAAATATATCGAGCGGTATTTACATAGGACACAAACGGTAGGGACTAGTAGTAGACTGTTTAGCTTTCGCAGATGATCTGGTACTTATAGGAAGCACAGTGGAAGTAGCAGTAAAGCAGCTCAATGTGCTAAGACTCCAGGCTGCCAAGGCAGTACTTCTATTGTCACCAGGAAAGACAAAATACCTCACCAACATCAATGATACTCTCAGTGAACTACAGTTGGAACAAGGTCAAACTGAGAAAGTTGACAGATTCATGTATCTAGGAGAATGGTTGGAACATAATCCATCAGGAGGAATAGCACTAACAACTCGGATTAATAAGTTACAGTTAGCATAGCGATTAACCAAGAACATCTATAATAAGAAATGCCTATCACGCAATTCCAAACTAAAACACTACCAAACAGTTATCCCCTCAGAATCCCTATATGCCTCAGAATGCTTGAATCTGAACAGGAAAATCTTGACAGATAAACTAGAAATTCAGGACAGGAAGATCCTGAGAAAAATTCTGGGACCGGCCAAAAGAGATGGTGAGTACAGAAGACAATCAAACCAGGAGCTATACAATCATACCGAGAAAATCACAGATGCAGCCAGGAAGAGACGTCTCGCTTTCTAAGGACATATCACAAGGATGGACCAAACAAGACTAACCAACCGACTTCTTAACTACTGGAAGTGCAGGAAGACCGTGACACCATTGCTGATAGAAATCAAGAAAAACATCCAGGAACTGAACATAACTGAAAGTGACAGGTTAAAAGCGCGATATCTACACCTCTTGCAGCGGATTCGTCATATCTCCGGCAACGTCCCGGGAGAACACGCTACCGAACGCCTGACCCCGATTCCTTATTTAGTCTCACAGAAAATGTTTTATTTTAGTAGACTTTTTTCACTCGTTTTCTATAGGTTCTTGAATTCCCATACCATTAGGAAAGCCACGTCTTTGTGTAGATTTTGTCATAACTCTTAGTGATGTTTCTTCATCTGTAGAGGTAATTAGAACTCGCTGGTCTATAATTCCTAATTAATTACTGACTTCATTTCCTTGCTCGGGACCTGCTGTATTTTAATATTCACCTAGTTCACTTTTGGGCATATTATTTCGTACAGTGTCAGACAGCTGCCCCGTTTCTTCATTATTGTCTATATCATGCACTCTACTACACCTTATAGGTCCTCTCTGTGTAGTTCAGTATTCTGATCATACTGAAACGAAGTATGTTCAGGTGTGCCTACCAACCCATAGTCGCACTTCTGTGTCCTAACCTTGTTAATTCTACACAAATACACAGTATATGGTCGACGCACTGTCGCAGAGAAAGAGAGAGGAATGACTTATTACCTTGTTCATCCTATACACTTATATTAATCACCATATTATCTGCATTAGGTGTTGGGCCTTTTGGTCTGTTACGTCTCCTTCAAAACTGGTGAAGCCATTGATCGCATTTTGCCTCCTGGTTTTTACTGTTTAATTCTTTAAGCGATTCTTGAATTTGGTATACTGTTCATGTGTTCTTTACGCCTTCTCTGGTATTGTGTTATGAAGTCAGTAACGTTTTACATACTCAGTTCAGCTCGAATGTTATTTCTCTTTCTATCCATTAAAGAATACCCAGCCAGGAAGTTCATTTCACATGATCCTATTTTACTTACATATCTCTTGTTAGGGGTCCAGCTTTCGCAACCATAAAGCATTACAAGTATAGCGTAACTTCAGTAGAGTATCTCTGGGTCCATTCTGCATATAGTTCGACAAACAAGTTAAACAGATCTTATTTTATATTTCATTAATTTCCGGTTGTTTAATATCTGAATCGTACACGATCGATACCGTTAGGCTACATCCTTGGCGGTCGCTAGGCAACCTCTTTCCTGGCGTCTTGCGAGAGGGCGCTAGCGCGATCAGCCACCCGCGGTGTCTTCATACCTAGATGCTCTGGCTCTTGGTCAGTGACGTGTTGCCGCTAACTGGAGAAGGAAGTTCTTGAGCAGCCACAACTGCTCGTTCCGCCGTGATGTAAGCTGATAAGCATTTCTCGGTATTGCGCTGCCTCGTAAGTGGGCATTCGATTGCTGAGCTCACTTCTCAGAGAAACGTGAGGCTCGAGTTCCAGCACGGCCTTGGTTCGTCTTTGCTGCTTGGTTCGTGGGAATATTGACAGAGTGGAGCACACGGATTTGTTTTGTGAGCTTCTTGCTTGGTCCTGCGCCGTGCTTGTTCTCAGTGGTTAAGCGCACCCACTTCGAAGGGAGATGGTTCAAATGGCTCTGAGCACTATGGGACTTAACGTCTATGGACATCAGTCCCCTAGAACTTAGAACTACTTGAGCCTAACTAACCTAAGGACATCACACAACACCCAGTCATCACGAGACAGAGAAAATCTCTGACCCCGCCGGGAATCCAACCCGGGAACCCGGGCGTGGGAAGCGAGAACGCTACCGCACGACCACGAGCTGCGGACTCCAAGGGAGATGTTTCGGTAGCGGCGTTACTGGGTTCTTTTGCAGCCATTCAACGGCAGCACTCGCCTTATGGTGTGTGCTTGTTTAATAACTGTCTGCCACATGTGTGTACTTCACGGGCAAGATGTTGTTTTCTTTTGCAGCCCACTGAACTGTTCTGTGTTGGCTATATTTACGTGTGCTCGACGAGGTGACGTGGGTTTCTCAAGCACGAGCCAGTTGAGTCTCTCAGGGTCTTAGTCATTAGCACCGCTTCTTTAAAGTGTTGTTCACTTGTTTCAATTAAGAAAATTCTGAGTGTAAATTTTATTTTCCCAATGACTACTAATTTTATTTATTTGCTGTGTGTGTGTGAGTGTGTGTGTAATGTGGTATCCTTCCATTTCATTCCCTCTTTTTCTGAGTTTATCGTATTTCAAGAGTGCTCTTCCTGTACACGACCAAATTCCATTTTAACAGCATAGCGTAGAGTGAATTACAACAATTATAGAACTACATGGATAAAATGGGACACGAGAGGGAAGCAGTGGTTGGGAAGGGAGTGAGACAGGGTTGTAGCCTCTCCCCGATGTTGTTCAATCTTTACATTGAGCAAGCAGTAAAGGAAACAAAAGAAAAATTCGGAGTAGGTATTAAAGTCCATGGAGATGAAATAAAAACCTTGAGGTTCGCCGATGACATTGTAATTCTGTCAGAGACAGCAAAGGACTTGGAAGAGCAGTTGAACGGAATGGACAGTGTCTTGAAAGGAGGGTATAAGATGAACATCAACAAAAGCAAAACGAGGATAATGGAATGTGGTCGACTTAAGTCGGGTGATGCTGAGGGAATTAGATTAGGAAATGAGACACTTAAAGTAGTAAAGGAGTTTTGCTATTTGGGGAGCAAAATAACTCATGTTGGTCGAAGTAGAGAGGATATAAAATGTAGACTGGCAGTGGCAAGGAAAGCGTTTCTGAAGAAGAGAAATTTGTTAACATCGAGTATACATTTAAGTGTCAGGAAGTCGTTTCTGAATGTATTTGTATGGAGTGTAGCCATGTATGGTAGTGAAACATGGACGATAAATAGTTTAGACAAGAAGAGAATAGAAGCTTTCGAAATGTGGTGCTACAGAAGAATGCTGAAGATTGGATGGGTAGGTCACATAACTAATGAGGAGGTATTGAATAGAATTGGGGAGAAGAGGAGTTTGTGGCACAACTTGACAAGAAGAAGGGACTGGTTGTCAGGACATGTTCTGAGGCATCAAGGGATCACAAATTTAGTACTGGAGGGCAACGTGGAGGGTAAAAATCGTAGAGGGAGACCAAGAGATGAATACACTAAGCAGATTCAGAAGGATGTAGGTTGCAGTAAGTACTGGGAGATGAAGAAGCTTGCACAGGATAGAGTAGCATAATTGTGCATCATCCGCTGAAACGTCGGTACATCGATACTGTCGATGACCTCCTTAATGGGTGTTTTCACCTCAGTAATGGGTTGGGGATTATTGTTGTACACTTTTTTCTTTAATACAGCCCCACAAAGAGGAGTCGCATGTGTTCGGATCCGGAGAACATGGTGGCCAATTGAGGCCCATTCCACTGGGCTCTGGGTACCCTAGAGCCAGACTGCAGTGTCCAGAGTGCTCCTTCAGGGCATCAAACGCTGTCCTGCTTTGATAGGGTTGAGCTCCGTCTTCCATAAACTACATCTTGTTGAAGTCAGTGTCACTTTGGATAGTTGGGATGAAATAATCTTCCATAACCTTTACGGACCGTTCGTTAGTTACCTTCCCATCAAAGAACATCGCACCGATTATTCCGTAACTGGACATTGCATACCACACAGTCATCCGTTGAGGGTGAAAAGACTGCTCGATCGCGAAGTGTTGATTTTCAGTCCCCCAAATGCGCCAATTTTGCTTACTGACGAACCCATCCAAATGAAAGTGGACTTCGTCGCTAAACCAAGCCATTCATGCTCATACTAATTCCCATCATGCCCCGCGGCCTACTGTGCAGTTTGAACTTCCTAATGCAAACCTTTCATAAGTTATGGCGATTTCATTTCATGTAGTTCACTAATTGTTACCATGTATTTCCTGAACTCTTCATTTATGTTGTTCACTATCGATGAACTACGCACAGAATTGTATCTTTGCAATAAACCTGCGGTAACTAATACGCGAACATACTGAGCAGTGAAAGTAGCAAATTAAGTATTGAAAGTTGCAGAGGTGACAGCCAGTGTCAAATCTGTTGCAGACGTCAGCGTATAATGTTTGGCTTCCACTGTCCAAATGTCTTCAATGGCATTTACCTTTCAACATTTTACCATCACATGCAACAAAAGAAGAATTTATGCAAGTCATAAATGAGATAATGCGTCAGAATACTTAAGACATTCGAAGTCACCGTGTCTAAGCCTGATCCATTACACATAGTGCCGTATGTTTCGTCAAGATTCTTTCGATTTCATAAGACCACATGAATCAAGACAGAAGGCAGAACGTAGAGTTCAACGTTCTGGACCGAACTGGAGGGTCGGGCACGACCGACCGCTCTGGCAATGACGTTATCTGACGCTGTACGGAGGGACACGTGACCATTACACCACTCTCCCGGTCGTCGTATGGTTTCTTGATCATGGAACTGATACTAATCGGTCGAGTGGCTCCTCATTTGACCTCACGTGGTTGAGTGCACCCCGTACCAGTATTCCTACAAGGAAAATTCTCTGGCTGTACCGGGAATCGAACACCCGCTCGGTAGTCAGTCACGCTGACCAAATTTATTATTTATTCGCAGCTCCGGAGGCGACAATCAAGATAGAAACGTTAGGTTCATTTTCACTCCTAAAACACTACTTTGATGGCAATTCATGTGGTTTGTGGCACTGGTCTCCCGTTTGTAGTTAGTTCCCTCGCCTAAGAAGCACCGAGATGAGATGGCGATAATACAGCAACAAAAGGCATTCAGGGTCATCCGTTTCAAGAGGTGTATTTTAGTCTCAGCTGTGCGGCATTTAAATAATGTTTAATATTAGGCTTGACGAACGGTGACCTCTAATGATTTCAATCTTGGGGCGCATTTTATTACGTATGAACTCTTCTTTCGTTACACGATATGGTAAAATAATATAAAAATGCGAACGAAAGACGTATTAACTTCGTGCAGTTACCAGCATTCTATGATAATACCAGCAGTTTCAAAATAATGGGTGTTTACGTAAGAGAAAATCCACAGCTGGCCCATGCGTGCTTGTTGAAGACGTAGAGTGCATTGCGAGAGTTTCTCACGTAGTTCACAGAAGTCTACCTGTTGTGCTGGCTGAGAGTTATTTATGTCACAAAGCGATCTGATGTTTTCCGGGCGTATTTATAACTTGAATAATTCCCAGATATCGGGCGTTGTCACGTCGTAATTGCTCCACGATTTTTCGGCGAACAGTATTGTCATCATCTTCAGGTGCTCCTTTATGACTGCTGCTGAGCTCACGTCGGTCGTCTCTTTCTGGGGTGTTTTGCGGTGACGTTTGTGTATCAAACAACACTGAATTAGGTTATTACAAGCGCTTCAGACTTTTGTGAATTCACCTTGTATTTGGAGATGGAAGATTCAGTGCCGAGGCTACCATCATTTGTTTGGAACAAAGAGCCGCCAAACGTAATAAAGTGAGGAATACACAAATCACGTACCATGGTCAAGCACGAGAGAGACTCTCCAAATCATCTTGTGTTTTGCGCCGTCACCCGAGAAAAGATTTACTGGTTATTCTGTTTTGCGAAAAAAGACGATTATTCACATGTATATATTGTAGGTTTGACTTTTTCTACATTTGCGAGAACATGCCGAAAATCTCATTTTTCAATAGGACGGCCCTGAAACCTGCGTGAAGGAGCATTTCTGCCTCAACGATGGATGTGGCTGAAGGGGCGTGTGGATCTCTCAGTGCACCATCTCTTTGAAACGACATGTATTTATCAAATTTTGCTGAAGCAAAAATTATGACCTAAAAGCATCAGTGTAGTAAAACAATGATGTAGCCGACGGAGATATATTTATCGTAGTAGCCTGCATAGACAAAGAAACGAAATTCATGTTGACTAACCACAAATAGTGTGTTAAAACTATGTACTGTAGAACATACGAAGGAAAGTCTTGCAATGACGTAAGTCCAGCCAGACGCGAAGTCTTTCGTTCACGTCTGCTGTTGTGCTCCGTTTCTGTGTTACTTAATGCAACGATGTTACGCCTCCTGCCACCGCGACCGTCGCTCAACACCGACAGTGTGCGCCGGCGTACGGTTTTAATTATTCTCTTGACGTCACGGTCGACCGCTGGGAACGATCGGAAAACCACCGGCGAGGGACACAAACAGCTACCTGTGAAACTTTTACGAACCGGAATACCAAATGACAGGACATGCGCCGTGGATTTCGGTAACAGTTCGTTGCCGTTTGGAGAGGTGCGGCAGAACACACGGATGTAGCATTGCCCAGTATTATCTACGAACTGAACGGTGACGTTTTGCAAAGCAGATGCCAGTTTAAGCATTTCTTCGGTAGACAATGACCGGTCGCTTTAAGCGCAATTTTATTTCACTACATCGGAAAAATAATGAACTGTTGATATTATCTATTTTTTAACTTGCACATAGGGCGGGAACCAGAAAATTTCTGTGCCTACCTTTCAAAATATTTTTTAGGGCAAGAAACAATGCAGATATTCTTCTTCACATTATAGGGGTAATGCAGGAGTAGGTATAGTAATAAATAAGAAAACTGGAACGCGGATAAGGTACTATGAGCGGTATAGTGAACACATAATCTAAGCCAAGATAGACATCAAGCCCTCACCCATCACAGTAGTACAAGTTTATGTGCCAACTAGCTCTGCAGATGATGAAGAGACTGAAGCAATGTGTGAAGAGATAAAATAAAATATTCAGATATTTAAGGAAGATGAAAATATCAAATGTGGTGGGCGACTGGCATTCGATAGTAGGAAAAGAAAGAGAAGGAAAAATTGTAGGTGATTACGGACTTGGGGAAAGGAATGAATGAGGAAGCCGCTTGGTAGAATTTTACGCTGATCATAATTTAAACATCGCTAATACATGGTTTAGCAATCATGAAAGAAGGGTGTATACGTCGAAGAGTCCTGGAGGTATCGTAATGTTTCAGAGTGGTTATATTCAGATTGATTATGTAGTGGTAAAACAGAGATTTCGGAAGCAGATTTTAAATTGTAAGACTTTTCCATTGGCAGATGTGGACTCTGGCAACAATTTATTGGTCATGAACTATGGATTAAAACTAAATAAATAGCAAAAAGGTAGGAAATAAAGTGTATGTTGAAGAAGCTAGAGGTTGTTGTGAGTTTCAGAGGGAACGTTGGGCAACGACTGACTAGAACAGGGGAAAAGGATACAGTAGAAGAGGAATAGGTAGGTTTAAGAGATGAAATAGTGAAGGCAGCAGAGGATCAAATACGTAAAAGAAGAAGGCCTTGTAGGAATCCTTGGATAACACAGAAGATCTTTAATTTAACTGATGAAAGAAAAAAATATATAAAGATTCAGCAAATGAGGTTGGCAAAAGGGAGCACTAACGTCTAAAAAATGAGATTTACAGGAAGTGCAAAATGACAAGCAGGGACGACTAGAGAACAAATATAAGGATATAGAAGCATATATCACGAGGGGAAAGATGATATTGCCTACAGGGAAATTAAACAGGCCTTTGGAGAAAAGAGAAGCAGCTATATGAATATCAAGAGCTCATATTGTAACCAGTCCTGAACAATGAAGGGAAAGCTGAAAGGTGGAAAGTGTATGTAGAGGGTCTGTACAAAGATGAACTTGCAGACAAGGTTATAGAAATGGAAGAGAATGTAGATGAAGATGAGGTGGGAGACTTGATACTGCGAGAAGAATTTGACACAGCACTGAAAGACCTAAGTCGAAACAAGACCGCAGGATTAGACGATATTCTCCCCGACCTACTGACAGCCTTGGGAAAGCCAGCCATGCAAAAATCCTTCCATCTAGTGTATAACATATACGAGGGCTATTCGGAAAGTAAGGAACTATAGATCGCGAAATGGAAACCACAGTGAAAATCAAAACTATTTCATTTGCAACGTTTAGCTACACCTTCCAGATACTTCTCTACACAGCCACCACTCAGACTTAGACATCTGTCATAGTGTTGTACCAACTTTTCAATTCCCTCGTTATAGAAGGCAGCCATCAGTGCTTTTCGACAATTTTCTACTCTGAACTGCAGCTCGTTGTCTGTGTCAATATACTGTCTTCATAGCCAGCGGTTCACTTGAGCAGAGATGAACCTCAGGGGCAGCTAGTTACGGGCTGTATTATGGGAGATCAAACACCTCCCATCGAAAACGCTGCAGGAACATCTTCATTGCCCCTGCAGAGGGCGGCCTAGAATTTTCGTGTAGAACGAGCTGCATTACAGTTAGTTATGTGGATCGCATAGCTTCAACCGAAATCTTTCGCCAGGCCCTCATACTTGGCGGAAGCTCACTGTGGGCTCAGAACTGAAAAGAGCGACATGATGCGATCGACAGGCGTACTGGACACAGACAGACACAGACACATGCATCTGTTCAAAGCTTCATCAGATTTTCACTGTATTTTCCATTTCGCGACCGATCGTTCCTTACTTTCCGAATAACCCTCGTATAAAAAGCGAAATACTCTCAGACTTCAAAGAGAATGTAGTAATTTAAATTCCAAAGAAAGCATGCGCTGACATGTGCAAATATTATCGAATTATCACTTTAATAAGTCATAGTTGTAAAATATTAACACAAATTCTTTACAGAAGAACGGTAAAGCTGGTAGAAGCCAACCTCGGGGAAGGTCAGTTTGGATTCCGGAGAAATGTGGGCACAAACGACGCAATACTGACCCTCCAACTTATCTTAGAAGATAGACTGAGGAAACGCAAATCTATGATTATAGCATTTGCAGGCTTAGGGAAAGTTTTTGACAGTGTTGACTGAGCTACTATCTTTGAGATTCTTGAGGTAGTAGGGGTAAAATACAGGGAGCGAAAAGCTATTTACAACTTCTGCAATAACCAGACAACAGTTGCAAGAGTCGAGGAGCATGAAAAGGAAGCAGTGATTGAGAAGACAGTGAGACAGGGTTGTAGCTTATCCCCGATCTTATTCAATCTGTACATTGATCAAGCAATAACGGAAACCAAAGAAAAATTTGGAGAAGGAAATCAAGGTCCTTGATGATGTCGATACCATTGTAATTGTGTCAGAGACAGCAAAGGACTTGGAAGAGCAGCTGAACGGAATGGACAATGTCTTGAAAGGTGGGTGGAAGACGAACATTAACAAAAGGAAAACGGGGATAATGGAATGCAGTCTAAATAAATCATGTTGTGCTGAGGGAATTAGATTAAGAAATGAGACACTTACAGTAGTTGACGAGTTTTGCTATTTGGGTAGCAAAATAACTGACGATGGCAGAGGCAGAGAGTACAATGAAGTGTAAGCTGGCAATGGGAAGAAAACCGTTTCTGAAGAAAAGAAATCAGTTAACAACGAGAATAGATTTTTGAAAGTATTTGTATCGAGTGTACCGATGTGTGGAAGTGAAATATGGACGCTAAACGTTGTAGAAAAGATGAGAACAGAAGCTTCTGAAATGTGGTGCTAAATAAAAATGCTGAAGATTGGGTGGGTAGATCACGTAATTAACGAGAAGGTACTGAATAGAGGCGTTTGTGGCACAAATTGACTAGAGGAAGAGATCGGTTGGCAGGACATGTTCTGAGGCTTCAAGGGATCACCAATTTAGTATTGGAGGGCGGCGTGGAGGGTAAAAATCGTTCAGGAAGACCAAGAGATGAATACACTAAGCGTATTCAGAAGGATGTAGGTTGCTGTAGGTACTGGGAGATGAAGAAGCTTGCACAGGATAGAGTAGCATGGGAGCTGCATCAAACCAGTCTCAGGACTGAACACCACCACCACCACAACAACAACAACAACAATAACAATAACTATAACAGTATCCTCTTAAGTGAATGCACCTTATTCATCTTCTTTCTTGTGGGTAAATACCAGCCACAAGGCTTAGCAACGCAAATATGGAACATATGCAAAGAAAAATAAAATAAAATTTACGAGCTGTTAGAAGCCGATCAACTGGCTCTCGGAAAGATAGAAAACGGAAGAAGCAGTGAGCCGTGTGTGGCTTTTGTTCGTGCTATATCTCATTTGTCATCCTGTTTTTGCTTTACTGCCACCTCGTTACGTTAATTTCCATTACTGGTGTCACTGAGTTGCCGCCTTGCCTGACCGTGAGCGGCAGCAGCGGCGCCGCTTATCGATATAAGCCGTGGCGTATTATCTTTGCTGACTGCTATTAGTTCCCGGTTGTCGTGTGTTGGGAGTTAGTTCGGGTCTGCCAGTGAGTTGGGAGGCTAGCAGTACAGATCAGAACAGGCAGTGTTTGACAGAAGTTCAGTCGCGGCGCGGCTCCAGTGAGGTCCGGACAGCCATGACTCGCCCGACGCTTGCCGATGCATATCACTTGAGGCCGGACTACCTTGGTTGGCCGTTGGTCCGTCGTCTCGTCGGACGACGTGTATGTTTGACGACGATCGTTTGTGGTTTGCCTGCGTGTGCCGACTCGTGATTCGTCCTTGTTATCGCACAGTCGCTGCCGTTAGTATTGTCTAGTCCTTCGTGCAAGTGTTCGTGAAACTGTGTGTAGTTTGTGCTGTCTCCTTGCTGATGTGTGGCAGTCATCGGTTGGTGTGGATAAGCCAGGAAATGTTTGAGTGGCGCAGTGGACCGGACCCGCTGGCGGTCTCTACGAAGTTCGGAGTGTGTGAGAGCTGTTCCGATTGCTACGAGGTTCGCGGCTCACTGACCCAGGACATCAAAGTTGAGTGGTGATTTAATTACCGCAGCCACTCTGTTCACATTGTGCCGCTGGTTTTAATGGTTGCCTGTTGGGGGTATTCCCGAAAGCAAAAGCGAGTGTTCGAGTTGGCAAAATTTTGGCCACCATCTGGTGTAGTTTAATTGTATTTTGGTTATTAGAAGTCCAAGTGCACCTATGGAATTTTTTGCCTTGTGGCCCTTAGCGTTCCGGTTACCTGCCCTGGCCGCTGACGTATAATTCAGACTGTGTCCTTTCCTCACCGTGTTGTCGCTGCCCAACACGTGTGTAGTTTTGATAGCTTATGCATACTTGGTTGTGGGCGGCTTCGTCTTTTACGTTTTGGCATTGGAGCTCCTTGTGTACTGGTCGGGTGGAAAGCAAGTCGTCTTGTCGGTGGGTCCGTTGACTGCCTCTTGTTTGGGTTGCCGGCTGATCGGATATAGTTGGGCCAACTACCTGTCTCCCCTAAGAGAACGTTAATTTTTCAAGTGGAGACCGACTCCCGGGAACCTCTGAGCGCCGCTGGCTGCATTGCCTTTTCATATTGGTGTTTGATTATGTATTTTAATGGCTCATAGCCGGTGGTTTGAATTTGTATGCTATTGCAGTTGTGCTTTTCAATCGTGGGCCTTCATCCATCTTAAAATTACAATTCTTTACTTGTTAAATCTTAGATTGTTTGGGCCTTCAGACGCATTTAAAAATTATTTAAGGATAAAGCCTGGGGCTTTCTGCCTTGTAAAAATTTATTGTAGTTGTGTTTTGTATCATGGGACTTCAGCCGTTTTGAAAGTAAAATTCCTTATTGTTAACTCTAGGCCGTCAGCCTCCCTTTCTAACAATTATTTAAGGATAAAGAAATCATGAGCCTTCAGCCGTTTTAAAATTAAAATTCCTTACTTGTAAAGTTTTAGATTGTTTGGGCCTTTAGCTTAATTTGAAATATTATTTACGGATAGAATCCTGCGCTTTCTGCCTTTTGAAATTTTATTGTAGTTGTGTTTTAAAACATGGGCCTTCAACCATTTTAAAAATGAAAGAGGTTGTGCCCTTAAGCCATAGGATTCTGTGACATATTTAGTCGATAGTTAAGCTCGGAAATTTGCGCTGTAATATTTGGGCAACTAAATAAAGGTATGTGTTCGAGTGTAAGTAAATGGCTCTGAGCACTATGGGACTCAACAGCTGAGGTCATCAGTCCCCCAGACTTAGAACTACTTAAACCTAACTAACCTAAGGACATCACACACATCCATGCCCGAGGCAGGATTCGAACCTGCGACCGTAGCAGTCGCGCGGTTCCGGACTGCGCGCCTAGAACCGCGAGACCACCGCGGCCGGCTCGAGTGTAACTGACAGACGCTCATTTTGCCCCCTTTCCACAATTTCAACTACCCGTTCTGTCCTGCGGATCCAACAAGGCGTCACAAGCAGTTCTGACGTTATATTTGATAATGAAAGCAACATTTATGAACTATCAAGGCACTTAAACCAAGCCACCTTCAAAGGATTTGTTGAGCTGGGAAAAGCTTGAGACAACGTAAAATGTTACAAGATGTACGAAGTTATTAGAAAAATAGATGAAACCTATAAGGCAATGCGGGTAATTTACACTACCTACAAATAAAAGTAGGATGAAAGACCAAAAACTAACTTCACAGATATAGAGTCGGTAAGACAGGGATATAGTTTTTCCCCCTACTTTCCAATCTATACATCGAAGAATCGTATTTATTAAGAATATTATTTGGTATTAAAGAAATGATAAGCAAAATTTCGTATTTGATGGATTTTAAATGTAGAGGTGGTATCTTACCAGAAGTATCTGGACACACCATTTAATGCGAAATTAACCACTAGATGTCACGAGGATTGTGCCCGCGACTAGAAAAAGGGACGGTGAGTATTACGTCGCAGGCAAAGAAGCAGTAACAGCAGAATGGCTCAGTCAGGAGTGCTCAGTGATTAGGGACGTGAACTAGTCACTGGATGTCACCGGAACAACAAATCCGTCAGAGACATTTCAACCTTTCTAAAATCGACGATGATGTGAGTGTGATCTGGAAACGCCAAGGGACAACAACATCTGTACGAAGATCCGGCAGACATCCTGTACTGAAGGACAGGGACCGTCAGAATTGCGGGGAGTGCCTGTAAAAATGGCATGAAATCGCTAACGACTTCCAAAATGCTACCAGCAGTCTAGATAAAACGGTGACTGTAGGGAGTTAAATAGTGCAATGGTCGAGCAGCTTCTCGTATGTCACAGTTTCCTGTAGTGAATACTAAGCGACGTTTGAGGTGGGGTAAAGAGCGACGTCACTGGCCAGTGAATGACTGGAAAGGAATGATTTCGAGTGACGAATCACGCACTCCGATGTCTTTGACTATGACTAATGTCTGACGAATATTACCTGCCATCTTGTGTACTGCTAACAGTAAAGTACTGAGGAGATGGCGTTACGGTATGGGGGTGTTTATCGTGATCACAGCGTGATGTTCTGATTGCGCTTGACAAAATGCTAAACGCAGAAGGATACGAACAGATTTCACACCATTGTGCACTATGGTCAATATGGGAACGATACGGAGACGATGATATTTCGTACCAGCATGACAATGCACGACGTCTTAAGACAAAAACTGTAAACAATGGTTTTGTGGACAACAACATTTCTGAAGTGGACTAGCCTGCCCAGTATTCCAACCTGAACTGAATGGAGCTCTTTTTCGATGAGTTACAATGTCGACTTCAGTCCCGACCCAAGCGTCCAAACACGGGTCGCGTCCATCCTTAGCCTTTATGACTGCTTGAACTTTGCTGGAGACACATTCAAAAAGGTGTCTGAAGTGCTGTCGGAGGCATAGCAGATCATTCTTCCTCAAGAGCCAAAATTAGAGAAGTTTCAGACACCCTTTTGAATATGTCTCCAGCAGAGCTCAAGCAGTCATAAAGACTAAGGATGGACGCGACCATATTAATGTCTACTAATCGGCGTACGGATACTTTCCGTCAGGTAGGACATATCCGCCCTGTAGCGTTTCATGATACACTGATTTACACAAAATGTAGGAAATGCAATTTAAAAAATAGTTGGCAACCAAAGCATTCCATATTTGGATTGTAATTGAGGTTTGATCATACATTCTTCGTAAATTTCCATTTTATGTGTACTAATCAAAACTAACTTGTGTAAATTATAGATGTTGAATGAGGAAACACTCCTAAACCGTTTCTCATATTGTGCAGACCCTTTTTTTGTCTTCGGTCTGAGTGGTTTGATGCGGACCATCACGAATTCCTCTCAGTGCCTACATCTTCGTCTCAGAGTAGCACTTGCAACATACGTCCCCAATTATTAACTGGGTGTATTCCAATCCCTATCTTCCTCTACGGTTCCCTCTAGTAACATGGAAGTCATTCCCTGATGTCTTAATAGGTGTCCTAAATCCCATCCCTTCTCTGTGTTTGTTTTTTCCACATAATCCTTTCCTCTCCGATCCTGCGCAGAAACCCTTCTTACCTCACCTTATCAGTCTACGTAATTTTCAAAATTTGTCTGTAGTACCTTACCTCAAATGCCTCGATTCTCTTCTGTTCCGCTTCTCCCACAGTCCATGTTTTACTACCATACAATGCAGCGCTCTAGACGTACATTCTCAGCAATTTCGTCCTCTAATTGAGGCCTATGTTTGATGCTAGTAGACTTCCCCTGGCCAGGTATGCCCTCTTTGCCAGCGCTAGTCTCCTTTTTATGTCTTCCTCATTGGTTATTTAGCTGCCTAGGTGTCAGAATTCCTTAACTTCAATTACCTCATGATGGCCAATCTTGAAGCTAAGTTTCTCGCTCTTCTCAGTTCTGCTGCCTCCCGTCACTGTTAAATAATTCTTCACACTGCCTTGGGTACTGCGTTCTGATCATCCGCCTGCGATGTGAATTAATGGTTCGGCGGCGAACACTTCCCATGCCCAACAAGGATTGTGTTGCGCAACGTAAACGGTGAGCGATTCGAGATGGGCTCTGCAGAGCAGAGCCGTCTCCAGCGAAAGTGAAGACCAGCCACCAGCTGGGTCTGCAGATTCCCACGGAGCCGTGAGATAAACCTCGCCAACGTTCCAGCAGGCCGTCACGCCCAACAGGCGACCCGCTAGGGGCGAACGCCCCGGAAAAAGCCAGCGATTTGTCGGCAACATCAAGCCGCTTTTCTGGCACAGTAACATCTTCCTGCCGTATCTGAACCTCTCAACCTTAGAACACCTGTAGACGTTTGGCTTTGGATCAGGTAGAATACTAATCGCTCATCGATAGTGTAAGCATCATTGTTCTCGCCTTGAACGCAAGAGCCGAAGCTGCTTAGATCAGATAGAATACCAGACACTCATCGATAATGTAAGCATCGAGATTTTGGCCATATATGCAACAGCAGAGGCTGTTAGGTATACAGAGGGTTAGGAAATTTCCTTTACAAAGTTCTAGGACTAGTAGAGCGGAATGCGTACATAATATTTTAAAAAGGAACTCTTGTCCGAAAACGTTATCCAACTACGCTACAGGGCGTCAAAGGTGTAGGCGCAGAACGACTGTTACGTTCTTTTTATATTGTTCGAAAAGAGAGGTAACTTGATCCTGTAACTTGTTTGTTCAAAAGAACAAGTGCTACGTTGCCGACCTCATACTAGACAAATTTATTTTGTATGGCACGTGTAGATCTCTGGGAGACCATTGCCGTTATGTACAACATCACGATCCGGGAACAGTGTCATAGAGCTTCTGGCGTTAAGCCTCATATGTTATACCATAATACAACACTCCCTTGGCCACGATGGAAGTTATTTTCTCTTCTGATCAATCATACAGAGCCCAGTTGCGTGCAGCAAAAATATTGATGATAAAGTAACGGAGCATGACATATCGCCTAAATAGCTAGGAAATGATAATACGGAGTGATTTGACATAGGTAGAAAGTTAACAAGTTCTTGGTAGAACAACATTATGATAAATGAATAGCACCAGTTTGCTTTTGTTCTACAATATTACTTTTATTGTTAACCGGTTTTCGGCTTACGAGGCCATCTTCAGACATTTACTGAGTATTATCACCACATTGTAAATTCTGTAGTGATAATACTCAGTAAATGTCTGAAGACGGCCTCGTAAGCCTAAAACCGGTTAACAATGAAAGTAATGTTGTAGAACAAAAGCAAACTGGTGCTTTTCATTTATTATATAGAAACTCTAAACTCAGTGGTAGGGAATTAAAATCGAGAGATTAGTATTTTTATGAATGTTACTGAAAGGTTCAGTGCACCTATATTTGAAACCGCACGTAAGACCCTACAGGGACCAGTTGTGGACCCCCGTTCCAGCGTTTAAGGTTTTTACATTGTATGCATCACAGCAAACCTATACATTTTGTACAAGTGGTGCCCCACAGCTCATAAATATTTGAAGGAAGAGTTGTTTATGTATCTCCAGGAGCTACTAATAAGTCTTTATTTGGTGACAGATTCAATTTATTTGAATGTTATTAGGCAATAGTGTTTATTAATATAAATATTGTTAGTGCATCCTACGTGGAATCATTACAGTAATTGTAGCTTGGAAAACTGCACATTATAGGAATTCATTTCGAGTCACTCTCGTCAAAAAGGGCAAAATCCATTACGCAAATTACAAATCAAACCTCTACTCACAACTCTATGCACTTGAATTCGTTACATCGTAACTCTTCAGCTGAAGAGACCTGGAGAGGCTTTCACAGTGTAGACATATGTGTACACCGATTGTTGGAATTGAAGGCTAAAGCTAAATACTTAATAATATAAACCACACACAACAGTATCATAATACAATAAATAAAGCGTTACAATACAAGAGAAAAAACTTAAAATGATCTCATCCTTCATCTTCAATAATCAAAGCGTAGACAACATTTAAAATGTGAACGCTTCTATGGGTCTTTTTAGTTAAAGAATTTCTATGTAATGTAAGTATAATTGTGTCCTGAAGTTAAGTATGTACTTTAGTTTTCTAGTATTTCACTATCACCTCTTTTTCTTTCTGTTTAAATAGGCCATCTGATGAAATTTTGATGATGATAAAAGCAAAGCCGTCAACGTTATGAGTTGAACAGGAAAAGCCTTAGAGGATTCAGTTTTAGAGTGAAACAGTATTTTGGGAGACATAAATCCGGTAAGGCGGAAGTTATAGACAGCATCTTTCCAAATTACTATAAATTATTGAGCGATGTGACCACCAAACTACTGTTCAAGTTAGTTTGCAGAATCTAGAATTCTGGGCACTTACCATCACATTTTCGGAAAAATATGAACACAATTCCGAAGATGGCAATGGCAGGTAAGTGCAAGAAATATCGTACAGGTTAACAGCCCGTCTACGAAGCTGCTGACAAGAACAACAGACCTGAAACGGAAAAAATGAGCATCTGTTAGTTGATGATCAGTTTGCCCTTCGGGAAAGACACCAGAGAGGCAGTTACGAGGCTGTGCTTCACAACAGAAGTAAGACTCAAGAAAAATCATTGTTTGTTTATAGGATTTGTCGGCCGTCCCTTCATTCATGACAACACTACAATCACAGGCACGCATTACTTCCACACAACAGCGGTATACATTCTGCACATAACAAATCGGATGAAGGTAGTGGTAAAACTCCTCCTCTAGGACCTCCCAGTTCAGCAGTGCAGGGTCCTTCAACGTTCGTTTCTTGGGTATAGGATTGAGTTTGACGAGTGTGTAAAACAGTCTTTCCGTTTCTCTGGTTAATTTAGTACACTTGTGTCAGGTGCCACGTAGCCTAATAGTTATCACGACATATTTGCGATCAAAAATTTTGAAGAACTGATTCACGCTCGATCTGTTTACAACACTGCAATCCCATGTTCACGACATCATCGCTGAAGGGCCCTATAAATCACTAAGCAGAAAGTACTACAAGAAAAATCAGAAAACCCACGAATTTAGGATATCCGAATCACCATTTCGAATGTGACGCAGTTCAAATGCCATAAGTATTTTTTTCCGCTCAAAGTAAAGAAAACGTAACGAATCTAAACTCGTTTCATTGCCAGCAAGGTTCCAATCTAGAAAATATTATTTCCTATCCGTAAACACAGAGGTGGTAGAAGTCATTGATACCTTGCGACGGGGCGGTAGAAATAAAGAAAAAAAAGTGCGGTTGCAGAGTTCACACGAATGTGCATATACAAATGTTGGTTACAATATGTTATTGCAAATTTTGGCTCTCACGTAAGTCTCAGGGGAAGATTTCCCCACTTGGTGCATTAGTACACTTCCACACCCGCGCATTTCTTATAGTTTTTGAATTAATTATTCACTCAGACATAAGTACAGTTTATGCTAGGTAACAAAATTAGGCGATTATTATAGCAAAATCAGTTTTTCACGACACAGTTCAGTCACTATCTATTGGCGTTGTCCTTTTCTTTCACACAATGAAATTAGAACTGGTGAAGCGGTTTACAGTTTTACTTTAATAATAATTTGACTCAGAACCCCTAATAGCAGTAATATAGGCTGCTATAAATGAAACTTATTCAAATAATTCGAACAGAACCACAAGTCTCACTGTCCTCTTTGTTCTAACAGTTTTGGCGCGAAATCACAGTTCACCACATGTCCACTTACGGTGATGTATACCTCGTAAATCGTACTCACACAAATAGTCGTAGCACTTCCAGTTCACCAAATATGTGCTTGCACACTTGCACTGTTAAGCAATACTCTTTGTCGAAATAAATCGGCGCGAAAAAGAATTCTCAAACGACCACATGGGCCACCCACCAAAACGACTGACCAACGACTGACCCTTGGCCAAGATGGCCTCACGCTTAAATAGGCTCGGACGTCAACCCCCCTGGTTATTTGAGTACCAGTCTCACCAGTTAAGGTTACAAATTTTGATACATACATCCCTCGACATAAATAAGTTCACCATCGGAACCGCGCTAAAAAGTACATCTTATTTACTACTATACATTAATTTCTAGGATTATTCTATCGCCCGTAAATCAAGTTTTAGTTTTTGCAAAATTTCTCCACTCAGCGCAAATTTGTTTGTTGACATCTGTGCTGCAAAGTTTTAACATAGAACTGCATATACCACGGTTTTTAGACGTATCTTTAGCGATCTACACATTGCGCTGCTCAAAATCTTCATATCTATAATAATTAATTAATTATGGGCGATAAATGTTAATAATAATTTGCAAACAATGAAAACTATTGCAAGTTAAGTCTATAGTATAACTTAACTAGTTTAAAATACGTCTGATGCCACCCAAAATATTATGTAGTGCCGTTCTTTACGTCATGAACTTTCGATTGAATTTTATAAACAATTTTCCCTCAAACTTTGTTTATTGCTCTTTATGGGCTTAATTATTTATGAATCTTAACAAATGACTAGGGCACTCGATCCGCTATGACAAAACGTTTTTAATGAGTGCTCGCTCATTCCTGTAAGTCGTTATTTACTATTTTTATTAATCTTTCAGTATTCGTGATATGCCCCAAGCTGCAGGCCACGTGGCGAGGAGGCGTCCCACAGACTGTTGCAAATCTTGCACGGGCGTGCCACACGCTTCCGCGAGTCACGCACCATGTAGCGCGCTCGCTTTCCACAGAGCAATCCTTGCATACTAAAAATATTCATCAAGTAACGGGGGTTTGTACTGTCACAACCTCTTAAAATCGTGTTGGACCTCTTTTGGCCCGGCGTAGTATAGCAACTCAAATTGGCATGGACTCAACAAGTCACTGGAAGACCCCTGCAAAAATATAGAGCCATGCTGTCTTTATAGCCGTGCATAACTGCTGAACTGCAGCCGGTGCAGGATTTTGTGCACTAACTGTTCGACAGGATTAACGTCGAGCGATCTGCGTGGCCAAATCTCTCACTCGGATTGTCCAGGATATTCTTAAAACCAGTCGCGAACAACTGTGGCCCGGTGTCACGGCGAATTGTCATCCTTATTTGGTAACATGAAGTCAATGAATGGCAGTTAATGGTCTCCAAGTAGCGGAAAATAACCATTTCCAGTGTATGAACCGGTCAGTTGGACCAGAGGGCCTTGCTATCTCTACAGCCGTTCATAATTAGGAAAATATTGAAGGTGCAGGTTTTCATGTACGAACTGCCCTCTCGGTTGTGTTCCATAAATGTTCAATGGAATTCATTTTGGGCGACCTGGGTAGCCAAGTTATTCACTAGAATTGTTCAAAGTGTTCTTCAAAGCGATAGCGAGCAATTGTGGCCCGGTGACGTAGTGCACTGCCATCCATAAAAATTGAAGTCCATGAATGTCTGAAAACGGTCTCCAAGTGGCCGAACAAATCCATATCGAGACAATGATCTGTTCAGTCGGAACAGAGTTCATTCCACGCAAACACAGCCCACATCATTATGGGGCCACCACCAGTTAGTACAGTACCATGTTGACAACATAGGTCCGCAGCTTCGTCCACTCTACACCACACTCGAACCTTACCATCAGATTTTACCAACTGAAATAGAGACTCGTTTGACCAGCTCAGGGTTTTTCAGTCGTCTAGGGTCCAACCGGTATGGTTACGAGTCCAGAAGAGGTGCTGCAGGCGATGTCGTACTGTTAACAGGAACCCGCTGCGGTCGTCTGCTGCAATAGCCCATTAATCCCAGATTTCACCGCACTCTCCTGACTGATACGTTCGTCGTACGCCGTACATTGATGTTTGCGGCTATTTCGTGCTGTGTTACTTGTCTCTAAGCACTGACAACTCCACGGAAACGCTGCTGCTGTTGGTCGTTAAGTGAAGGCCGTCGCCCACTGCGTTCTCCGTGGTAAGAGGTAATGTCTGAAGTGTGGCATTCTCAACACACTTTGGACACTGTGGATCTTGGAATACATAATTCTCTAACGATTTCCAAAGTGAAAAGCTCCATACGTCCAGCTGCAATTCGCATTCCGAGTTCGAAATATATTAATTCCCATGTTGAGGCCACAATCACATCGGAAACTGTTTCCCATGAATCATCTGTGTACAAAAGATAGTTCCACCGATGCACTGCCCTTTTATACCTTATGTACGCGATACTGTTACCCGCTGTATATTTGCAATCGCTATCCAAAGACTTTTGACACCTCATTGTAATGCAGAACATTGCAAATAGCCTCGAAATTATTTTAATTTAGTTGTGAATCGTAGCCGGTCGGGGTGGCCGAGCGGTTCTAGGCGCTACAGTCTAGAACCGCGTGACCGCTACGGTCGCAGGTTCGAATACTGCCTCGGCCATGGATGTGTGTGATGTCCTTAGGTTAGTTATGTTTAAGTTGTTCTAAGTTCTAGGGGACTGATGACCTCAGCGGTTAAGTCCCATAGTGCTCATAGCCATTTGAACCATTTGTGAGTCGTACTGTAAAAAACACAAGTATACTGCCGTCTGATGTAAAAGTTGTTGCTGTAATTCATGCCTCTGAATCATTGCTCACTCACTTGTCGTAACAATTGGCAGTGCATGATACACAATACCAATTAAGAAGGTGGTTTCGAGAATTGTGAGAGAGAACAGAATGTTAGTTGGCCGTTTCATAGTTCGTTCCGATACTGTAAATAATACGTGTGTATACGTCTCCCAATCGACAACACGGAAGCGGTATGGAAATAACGATTACTCCGGAAAAAACTCTCTATTGAAGATTTTTTGCATCATTATCAAGGAAGGACGTTGAAATTTCACTTTAAAAGTGGGCCCCTCTCTCAAAGGTCGTGATATATTCCCTCAATATGCACCTATTTATCATTCTGTGTGTCTCCTTTTTCCCTAACGAAGATCAGGCGTTATCTAACATTAGCACCTAAATATGATGGACATTCATAATGTTAAATATAACGCGGCATGAGACTCTCTCTGCCTACCAGAAATTTCTAAATTCATGAGGATGGAAATAAACCACACAAGAAACCGGCATACGTTTTCTCAAGAAGCTATCGCGACAGCTGGAACAAAAATTCGTCTCTCATTTCCGCGCCTAGAGGCAACAGAATGAGCAATGATTAGATCAACCACATCAGAATGGAACTTACTGGAGACGTACTCTCTTACGTCATTTCATGTAATTAACATGAAAGTTGCCTCGCTGTGCTACAGATAGAGATAATCAGTAGACAACTGTTTTCCTTTATTCCAAAGTTCGGAATGTGTTTACATTGGTAGTCATTGGCCATTATCAAGTGACATATTCGGTAGGCTACGTCTTTTAAACGAACGCTTTCCGTGGATCTCTCATGGGCCAATGTAGTATTTACAGTTTTATCTTTGCTGTCACTAATTTGTTATTTTCACATCTATGACAGTATAAAAGGTACTGTAACAATTTGCAGTGAGTCAAGTGGGCTCTTTATTTTCTAGATCTGAACAATTGCGTTATTGTGTCGTCAGTTATAACTATTTCGTCTCTATATATTTTCAAGGTATGATCACAAGGTACTATCTTTAGACAATCGGTTTGGGTCAATTAAGACCACCTTCAAATTTGAATGTAGACAGACGGAGCAATCTGAAAAAGAATCCAAAATTTATCCGAAATGGCTTTTTCAGATATTCAGTATCGTTGGGAAATCTGAAAATAATCGCATAGGAAATACATTATCTATTGTACAACTGATGAGAAATCAACTGAAAAAAATGGAATGCATGTTTTAAAATGGTTCAAATGGCTCTGAGCACTATGGGACTCAACTGCTGTGGTCATAAGTCCCCTAGAACTTAGAACTACTTAAACCTAACTAACCTAAGGACAGCACACAACACCCAGCCATCACGAGGCAGAGAAAATCCCTGACCCCGCCGGGAATCGAACCCGGGAACCCGGGCGTGGGAAGCGAGAACGCTACCGCACGACCACGAGATGCGGGCAATGCATGTTTTAGTAGGAGATCTTCCTAAGTGCAAAGAACAGCATGTTTTAGTAGGAGATCTTCCTAAGTGCAAAAAACAGCTTTTCAGATAGGGCTGTGAATGAATAATTTGTTTGGAGAAACATCATTCTGTCCTGTCTCTTCGAAACAGTTTTAACAATAAACGTTAAAAACTCTTCAAGAAGGTCTTAGCCTTGTTGTTGTGTTAACGACAGCTTACACATAGGATGGTACTTGCCTAATATGGCTGCTGCTTCTCTCCGACCAATGGTGATGGCTCGCACAGAATGTTGCACGGAGTCCATTACCTGTTGTTAGGTGGCACCAGCAGATGTGAAGATATCACGATCTACTCGGTGCGCAATATAGCGATTCTTCCCTGTGGTCGTCAGACATGGTCGTTGGAGCTTTGGCAATGAGTATGCCTGCAGTAACGTATCCATGCATCAGGCTCCTGTGACATCCGAAAGCCCCACACATTTGGTTAATGTACGATTCGACCAGCCCGCCAAATGGTGACCTACAGAGAGGTCTCTTCCAAACCCTGTCAGGTGCTGATAATACTGTCTGGCACAAGTACATGGTATTCTCGTGACCTTCACTGATCGCACAAAATCTGACGTTACTCATGTTTCTTGTATACAAAACACACACAACACGAATCCATCCTGATGATCGTTCTACCTGTCCCAGAGAATTGCAACTCCAAATCACTTACATAACCGCCGATGGTGTGTACGCGTATGAAGCTACATTGACATGCGACAATGAAGGACTCAGTATTTCCTCCTCATACCGTCCGATAAGCTTCCCCTGACCCAGAGTCAGGGGACTCTCTCCATGTCCGAAACCTCATCGGTCCTTTTACTTCACCGCTCTTCCTTCCCCTTCAACCCTTCTGCCAGATGGAGGAGTCACTGCCTTCGGAAGCTTGAAAATTTCGCCATATTTATCTGCGTTTTGCCTTGCAGCCGCTTGGCAAATAGATGTTTTATCTACCCAGATAAATTATATTTTCAAAGATTATTTTCGTTGATTTTTAGGCATTCTGACTACTTCTTTGCAACGTATTTATTGCCTCATGAAGTTTGTTGTGAAGTATGCACGGCAGCTGAAAAGGAACAATGACGTAATTGAAACTTCCTGGCACGTTAAAAGTGTGTATGCCGGACAGAGACTCGAACTCGGGAGCTTTGCCTTTTGCGGGTAAGTGCTCCTCCGACTGAGCTACCCAAGCTCGACTACGACCCGTCCTCACAGCTTTAATTCCACCAGTACCTCGTCTCCTACCTTCCTAACTTCACAGAAGCTCTCCTGCTAAACTTGCAGAACTAGCACTACTGGAAGAAAGGATGTTGCGGAGCCATGGCTTTGCCACAGCCTGGGGAATGTTTCTAGAATGAAATTTTCTCTCTGCAGCGTAGTGTGCGCTGATATGAAACTTCCCGGCTGATTAAAATTGTGTGCCGGAGAGAGACTCGAACTCGGGACCTTTGCCTGTCCCGGGCAAGTGTTCTTTCGTAGGAGAACTTCCGTGGAGTATGGAAGCTAGGAGACGAGGTACTGGCGGAATTAAGGCTGTGAGGACGCATCGTGTGTCCTGTTTGGGTAGCTCAGTCGGAAGAGCACTTGCCCACGAAAGGCAAAGGTCCCAAGATCGAGTCTCGGTCCGGCACGCGGTTGTAATCTACCAGAAAGTTTCCTATAAGCACACACTCCACTGCAGTGTGAAAATTTCATTCTAATGATGTATTTGTGTATTTTTTAAAAGAATAAAAAAACTATCGTCGTATTCACACATATTGGTGGTGTGTTTATAAAATCAACCGTTCCACATCATTACGATTTATTGTGCAAATGATCCGTGGAAGAAGAAACGAAGTAACTTTTCCACACATTAACACTTAACCGGTGCTGTCGGAAATTTTAACACTAAATGAGTAGCGTAGTCCAGGGGACTCCAACACAGAAATACTGAGTTGTGTCTGGTAATGATTTTTCGGTGCTGATTTGGAACGTACACGTAATTAACGACTCATAAGGGAACAATTTTTTTTTTCAACCGATTCTGAGACAAACTAAAGAGAAATAATCCGAAACTAAAGACGTAACAAAAATTATCATAGTCTTTCTGTTACATCTATTTTGCAAGAAAAAACTGAAAAACCGTTTTTTATCGGCTACACTTCTGGTACAATCTAAACTATAAGAAAAGAGCATACATTTACATCTATAGGAAAACGCTAGAATACTGAAAACGGCCCAAAAGCGCACATAAAAAGAGATAATATTTAGCTGTCTTGTAGATTTGTAATACACTGAACACACAATTGTAATCTTCACTTTCAATAAGCTGCATCTCATCTTCGTCACCATATTCATCGCCAGGAACTTCACTTGCTGTTTCGTGATCACTTGGAATAGTATTTTCGAAGGCATTTCTGCAAACTGTATGGTCATTTTGATCAGAACAGTCAGCGTCAGATACGTCAGTCCATCTTAGTAGACAATGATTCAAATGGCTCTGAGCACTATGGGACTTAACATCTTAGGTCATCAGTCCCCTAGAACTTAGAACTACTTAAACCTAACTAACGTAAGGACATCACACACATCCATGCCCGAGGCAGGATTCGAACCTGCGACCGTAGCAGTCTCGCGGTTCCGGACTGCAGCGCCTACAACCGCACGGCCACCGCGGCCGGCCATCTTAGTAGACATTCTTCGAAGTTAGGATATGTAGCGTTAACTGTTTTGGGGGGTTGGTGGGCATGTTTACCAAACAACGGATATTACACTATCTGCGTCGGACAGTTCCGGGGAATTTGTAACTTACCGTGCTTGTCTTGATAATAAACTACTGGCCATTATAATTGCTATACAAAGAAGAAATGCAGATGATAAACGGGTATTCATTGGTCAAATATATTATACTAGAACTGACATATGATTACATTTTCACGCAATTTTGGTGCATAGATGCTGAGAAAACAGTACTCAGAACAACCACCTCTGGCTGTAATAACGGTCTTGATACGCCTGGGCATTGAGTCAAACAGAGCTTGGATGGCGTGTACAGGTACTGCTGCCCATGCAGCTTCAACACGATACCACAGTTCATCAAGAGTAGTGACTGGTGTATTGTGACGAACCAGTTGCTAGGCCACCATTGACCAGACGTTTTCAGTTGGTGAGAGATCTGGAGAATATGCTGGCCACGGCAGCAGTCGAACATTTTCTGTATCCAGATAGGCCCGTACAGGACCTCCAACATGCGGTCTTGCATTATCCTGCTGAAATGTATGGTTTCGCAGAGATCGAATGAAGGGAAGAGCCACGGGTCGTAACACATCTGAAATGTAACGTCCACTGTTCAAAGTGCCGTTAATGCGAACAAGAGGTGACCGAGACGTGTAACCAATGGCACTCCATACCATCACGCCGGGTGATACGCCAGTATGGCGAACACACGCTTCCAATGTTCGTTCACCGCGATGTCGCCAAACACGGATGCGACCATCATGATGCTGTGAACAGAACCTGGATTCATCCGAAAAAACGACGTTTTGCCATGCGACCATCATGATGCTGTGAACAGAACCTGGATTCATCCGAAAAAACGACGTTTTGCCATTCGTGCATCCAGGTTCATCGTTGAGTACACCATCGTAGGCGCTCCTGTCTGTGATGCAGCGTCAAGGGTAACCGCAGCCATGGTCTTCGAGCTGACAGTCCATGCTGCTGTAAACGTCGTCGAACTGTTCGTGCAGATGGTTGTTGTCTTGCAAACGTCCCCATCTCTTGACTCAGGGATGGAGACGTGGCTGCACGATCCGTTACAGCCATGCGGATAAGATGCCTGTCATCTCGACTGCCAGTGATATGAGGGCGTTGGGATGCAGCACGGCGTTCCGTATTATCCTCCTGAATCCACCGATACCATATTCTGCTAACAGTCATTGGATCTCGACTAACGCGAACAGCAATGCCGCGATACGATAAACCGCAATCGCGATAGGCTACTATCCGACCTTTATCAAAGTCGGAAACGTGATGGTACGCCTTTCTCCTCCTTAGACGAGGTATCACAACAACGTTTCACCAGGTAACGCCTGTCAACTACTGTTTGTGTATGAGAAATCGGTTGGTAACTTTCCTCATGTCAGCACGTTGTAGGTGTCGCCACCGGCGCCAACCTTGTGTGAATTCCCTGAAAAGCTAATAATTTGCATATCACAGCAACTTCTTCCTGTCGCGCCAACCTTGTGTGAATGCTCTGAAAAGCTAATAATTTGCATATCACAGCATCTTCTTCCTGTCGGTTAAATTTCGCGTCTGTAGCACTTCATTTTCTTGGGGTAGCAATTTTAATCGCCAGTAGTGTAGACTGCAGTCGTCTGAGCACGTGGCGTCATTCCTGACCATAGGGCATGCACCCTGATCGAGAAATAGGGAGTCACTACAACTTCATACTTCCCTAGAGCCCCAGAGACTACGCAACGCCAGTTATAGATTAAAATTTTTGGGCTTACGCATGCAGGCCGTTTTGAGTTTTCCTTGAACGGACAGTCCTGTAAAGGACAACTAGAGGGATCTCATCGTAATGTGGCCTGCTAGCGTGCTTTGATGCAGACATAGCCCGAGAATTGATATTTAGTCTGTAGAAACCAGCATAGCAGGTAAAAGGTTTTTTGTGAACATTTACTTTGAGCTATAATATTATTTTGGCACCAACTGTGGTTCAGGTTTAGCTGTCACGGTGGAGTCTTTGAACGCTGTCTTCGTCGCTCGCCATCCAGCACTGCTACAATCGTCGGAGTTGGCGTAATGTGAAGCGGGTGAGCTCTGCCCGGTGTGTGGGCGGCGAGTCGCGCCCTAGGCCCCTGGACTCTGGAGTCCAGTACATGCCGACGCCGCAGGATTCACTGAGGCGCCATGTACTCCTAAATTAAACCTCGTCGGGTCCACCGGAAACTATTCCGCTGATGTTTGTGCACCGCAGGCGCCGTCCGACTACACATACCAGGCCTGTCTGCGCAGACGTGCGGGAATGTTTAGCTTGCACTGTGGCCTCCACAAAGGGCTTAATGGGCAATACCCGCGCAAACAGCCAGCAGAATGCGTCACGTTCGGAACGCCCAACTTGTACTCGAACAACCGCTCCAGGTGTGTTACGGCCGCGTTTTTGGAGAACGCTCCCAGCTATCGGCAGGGAAGCGCACGTGCTCGCCAGCTACGCGAATAATTTCCCGCGAAGGGAGCGTTTCGCGAGCCCTTTTCTCCGAACTGTAACACCAGGGGCCCGGAAGGTATAAAAGCAAATACTGACATTGTCTTTAATACGGACATCAGAAATGCTTCATCGTTGCACACGGCTGCTCTCATAGAGCGTGTAGCAGAGCAACGTTGAAGCAAAGCGCGTTCCATGCTGTCGTTACTCTCTATACAATGTGTTTACAAATATCCTCTTCCCCTGTCTATCCATCTCGTTCTCCCTCTTGCCTCTCTTCATCTCGTCTTCTTCCCTTACTCATTCCATCTCCTCTTCTATCCACTCTCCGTCCATTTTCCTCTCCCCCCCCCCTCTCTCTCTCTCTCTTCGTCTCCTCCCCTCCCCCCTATTTCTGCCTATCTCCTCATTCTCCCTCCCTGTCTGTCCATCTCCTCGTCACACCTTCTCTCTCCACTTTATCACGCTCACCCCCACAAGAGGTTTCTCTGCCTCGTGATGACTGGGTGTTGTGTGATCTCCTTAGGTTAGTTAGGTTTAAGTAGTTTTAAGTTCTAGGGGACTGATGACCATAGATGTTAAGTCCCATAGTGCCCAGAGCCATTTGAACCATTTGAACCCTACAAGCGGGGCCTCCTGAGTCTTACCCACATCGTATTTCTTTCCAGACTGTAACGAGTTTGTGTACCAAATTTATTTGAAATCGTTTCAAGGACTTAGGATGAGCGGTTTACCCATAACTTTGGCCGCGTACGCACATGACAGATATACTTCACATATACTGAAATATTTCACACCTGCTTGTACATGAATTTCTCCTGCATCTCTAGCGAATTTCGCCCTGTAGTTTCGCAGCCCAATGTTTATGGTGTCGTATCTCCTGAACTGTGTGGTGTTCAGTGATATAATTTTGCAAGTACATCTTGTGATATATATATAGCCAGTCTCTGCGAAGCGAGTTGTGAATGCGGTTAGCAGTAAAAGAGTGATAAACTAAAACATCATGCATGATGCGGCAGTTTTAGTGAATGAACCACGAAAATGTAGTAAGCAATAAACATTTTGACTTTCGTCATTTTGTCGAGGTCGTCAAAGAGAAAAAGTTTCGTAAAGGTTTGAAATTATGTGTAAAGTTTGTTGTAAGTCTCTAAGTGCTCTCATTCTTAAGTACTGTAAGGTTATTCGCGCATCGGAAGCTACACTGTTTTCTCACCCTCACCCCAAACTTTTGATAGGTAGGTGATTCTTATCCCCAGAGCGACGATTTCCAAACAGTAAGTGATACGCGTACCAAGTCTGGGTTGAAATCAGTCCAGTGGTTTAGGAGGATCTGTGGAACGTACATACATACAAACATACATAAAAACGTGCATATGTATATCGATTTTTATATGTATGGATATTACATGCGATTGATACATTCAACAACTTACATTTAGAGAAATTGCTCGAATGACCTTTTCCCGCTTCGATACATCCCCTGAGCCTACTTTCCATGCCTTACCACACTCTTCTAAAAATTCTGGGAGTGCATCGCATTTGGTCAAATCGGTTTTGAATATGCTCCCTCAAAACAGAGCGACATTACCTGCAGGAGTTAAATACATCAAGGAATTTAAACGCCCTCAGAAGTAAAAATCCCGAGACGTTACACTACTGGCCATTAAAATTGCTACACCACGAATATGGTGTGCTACAGCCTCGAAATTTAACCGACAGGAAGAAGATACTGTGATATGCTAATGATTAGCTTTTCAGAGCATTCACACAAGGTTGGCACCGGTGGCGACTCCTACAACATACTGACATGAGGAAAGTTTCAAACCGATTTCTCATACACAAACAGCAGTTGACCTGCGTTGCCTGGTGAAACGTTGTTGTGATGCCTCGTGTAAGGAGGACAAATGCGTACCATCACTTTTTCGACTTTGATAAAGGTCGGATTGTAGCATATCACGATTGCGGTCTAACGTATCGCGACATTGCTAGTAGCGTTGGTCGAGATCCAATGACTCTTAGCAGAATATGGAATCGGTGGGTTCAGGAGGGTAATACGGAATGCCGTGCTGGATCCCAACGGCCTCGTATCACTAACAGTCAAGTTGTCATGCATCTTATCCCAATGGCTGTAACGGATCGTGCAGCCACGTCTCGATCCCTGAGTCAACAGATGGGAACGTTTGCAAGACAACAACCACCTGCACGAACAGTTCGACGACGTTTGCAGCAGCATGGACTATCACCTCGGAGACCATGGCTGCGGTTACCCTTGACGCTGCATCACAGACAGGAGCGCCTGCGATGGTGTACTCAACGACGAACCTGGGTGCACGAATGGCAAAACGTCATTTTTTCGGATGAATCCAGGTTCTGTTTACAGCATCATGATGGTCGCATCCGTGTTTGGCGACATTGCGGTGAACGCACATTGGAAGCGTGCATTCGTCATCGCCATACTGGCGTATTACCCGGCGTGATGATATGGGGTGCCATTCGTTACACGTCTCGGTCAGCTGTTCTTCGCATTGACGGCACTTTGAACAGTGGACGTTACATTTCAGATGTGTTACGACCCGTGGCTCTACCCTTCATTCGATCCCTGCGAAACCATACATTTCAGCAGGAAAATGCACGACCGCATGTTGCAGGTCCTGTTCGGGCCTTTCTGGGTACAGAAAATGTTCGACTGCTGCCCTGGCCAGCACAATCTCCAGATCTCCCACCAATTGAAAACGTCTAGTCAATGGTGTCCGAGCAACTGGCTCTTCACAATACGCCATTCACTACTCTTGATGAACTGTGGTATAGTATTTCTCAGGATCCATGTACCCAAATCGCGTGAAAATTTAATCGCATGTCAGTTCTAGTATAATGTATTTGTCCAATGAATACCCGTTTATTATCTGCATTTCTTCTTGGTGTAGCAGTTTTAATGGCCAGTAGTGTATATTGGGTCATCGGATGAGCCATGCAGTCGATCTGCTCAATCAACCATCGACTTACCAATTGACTGTAAGGACAGTGGCGAAGGTTTGAGGTGAGGTGGAGCTCTAATGTGCAGGAACAACGTTTGTCGAATGACGTCTGGGGGCTCATTTTCTAGTAAATGAAGAACCTCCTTCCTGATAAACCGTAGGCACCTTTGTGGGAAGAAAAGTATTCAATAAGATGATTATGAAGGATTTCATACCATAAGATGGTACTAAACAGAAGACAATCAGACAAACCACAAGCAAATGCCACGACCGTCTGTAAATAAGAATTTACGAGGGTTGAAACTTATATAGAAGCAACTATTTATTCACAAGCGATACAAAAGAGTTACATGATTGCACCTCTTAGTGTCCTTCAAATTAGTCACCAGCGTTGTGTAGAACCTTTTGCCAGCGATGTGGAAGGCGTAGTATACCGTTAGCAGAGCCTGTTCTGTTGATTGTGCGAATGGAGCGGTCTATTACCAGTTAAATCTCAGGAACAATTCTGAAGCGAATGCCACGAAGTGGTTCTTTCATCTTCGGAATCAAATCAAAGGCAAAAGGACTTAAGTCTGGGGAGTATGGTGGATGGTACAAGTACTTCCCGATCCCATCGACCGAACAGATCAGCCACAGCTTGCGCTGTATGCGCCCGCGCATTGTCTTGCAAAATGATGGGTGGGTTGCGCAGAAACTGTCGCCGCTTATATCCTAAAGCTGGTCGCAGGTGATGCTCCAAAAACGAGCAGTAATACTGGGGACTGACGGTCTGCCGTGGAGGAAAGTAATGCGTTAGGATAACACCATGACGGTCGGTCACGAGAGTCACCATAACTTTCACCATACGGGGGCTCTGACGCACTTTAGACTTTCGCGGCGACCCATGATGGCGCCTTTCGTTGGATTGGCGTTTCAGTTTTGGCTGGTACGATGTGGCCCATGTCTCATCCAGTGTTACGATACGGCGTAAGAAAGCCTCTCCTTCGCGCTTCAACCATTTCTGCATTTCCGTCATGCGGAATCCATCGTTATGCAATTTTTGGCATGATCAGGCGTTCCTTCAGTACATCTACATCTACATCTATACTCCGCTAGCCACCTGACGGTGTGTGGCGGAGGGGGAGTATGCGAAGCACAGTCGTTTGCGCTAATCCGGTTTCGTGGGCGAGCTCACGAATCGTATGGCGTCGATCACTGTCCACTAACGCGGCATGCCGAACTTCGTTGAAGACTTTTACACAACGTGCCACTGTTCTGTACGGCAATGTCGATTCGCCGCACGCCTCTTGTAGACTTTGATGACACTCTCGTGCTGTACAACCTCTGTCACATTCAATATTGATCCAACTCCGTTGTTCCTGTTTTGAAAACATAATGACACCGTTACGTTAGACGGCTCGCTCACAAGTGACTGTGTTTCCCTCGACAGTGCGCTCGCCGGTGACGGACGGGCGAGTCCATTTGCTCGGAGGTAAGGTAAGTATGTCAACAACGTGTGGTATCAGCGACAATAGTAGATTCTATTGCATAGTGTCTCCACAGCAGTGTTGCCAGTATTTAAGTTCCAATCTAAGTATATACACGCGTCTGAGGTGCGTCGCATAGTTACGGGTCACTACATGAATTTTATAACTCGCTAACGAAGGAATTATAGACCAATGCTTCTATGGACTTTTTGTACTGTTTTGGTGTAAGGAACATATATCTAAATTTATGTACACGAGTTTTGTTGACGACTTCAGCAGTCTCCAAACGCTCCTGTAATCTTCTTACGCTCGAACGGAAAAGAGAAAGTATGGCAGGTGAAAACAGTTGTTCAGTTGTTATTGCTTGTTCAGAGAACGACACACACACATACATACACACACACACACACACACACATAATTTTGAACTGAAGTTTCGTACATAACAATGTGGTGTTTTGTTTCATTCTCCGCAGCTGGTGGTACAGTAATAAAGGACCAATACAGCTGAAGCGGTTATTATTGCCCAAGATGAATACTCATGGGCCGCGGGGGATAGCGCGCGGTTTGATGCGGCTTGCACGGTTCGCGCGGCTCCCCCGTCGGAGGTTCGAGTCCTTCCTCGGGCATGAATGTGTGTGTTGACCTTAGTGTAAGTTATTTTAAGTTAAAATGGTTCAAATGGCTCTGAGCACTATGCGACTTAACTTCTGAGGTCATCAGTCGCCTAGAACTTAGAACTAATTAAACCTAACTAACCTAAGGACATCACACACATCCATGCCCGAGGCAGGATTCGAACCAGCGACCGTAGCGGTCATGCGGCTCCAGACTGAAGCGCCTTTAACCGCACGGCCACACTGGTCGGCTATTTTAAGTTAGATTAAGTAGTGTGTAGGCCTAGGGACCGATGACCTCAGCAGTTAGGTCCCAAAAGAAGTTACCACAAATTTCCAATTTCCAAAAATTACTCATAGCTCCGGTTGCCCCACTTACGTTTTGTTTACGATAGCAACAAGCGAGGCTAAAGCTCAGAGAAACGGGGTAAGAGGAGATCAACAGAGGGTGAGGGGCTAAAATGGACATAGAGGGGGAGGGAGGAGGAAGAGAGGGTCAAAGAGGGGGGGGGGGGGAGAAAAATGGTTCAAATGACTCTGAGCACTATGGGACTTAACTTCTAAGGTCATCAGTCCCCTAGAACTTAGAACTACTTAAACCTAACTAACCTAAGGACATCGCACACATCCATGCCCGAGGCAGGATTCGAACATGCGACCGTAGTGGCAACGCGGTTCCAGACTGAAGCGCCTGGAACCGCTCGGCCACAACAACGGGCGGGGGGCGGGTGGGAGGGGAGAGGATGAGGAGATGGACGAAGAGAGTTAGAGGTAGAGATGGAAATGGAGATGGACGAAGAGAGGTGAACGAGGAGGAGATGGACGAAGAGAGGGGGGGAGGAGGGGAAGGATGAAGAGACGGGGGAGGCAGAGGAAACAGATGAAAAAAGGGTAGAGGAGGAACGAAGAGAGGAGGCCTTACAAGGAGAAGTGTAAGGAGGAGGAGATGAATGAAGAGACACGGGAGGAGGAGGAGATGGACAGAGAGAGGGGGAGTAGGAGGAAATGGGTGAAGAGAGGGGGGAAGGGGAGGAGAGGGGGTGGAAGAGGACGTAGTATATTCAAATGTATGTGAATTCCTAAGGGAATAAACTGCTGAGGTCATGAGTCCCTACACTTACAAATTATCTAAACTAACTTATGCTAAGAACAACACACACATCCATGCCCAAGCGAGGACTCTAACTTCCGGCGGGAGGGGCCACGCAATCCGTGACATGGCGCCTCAAACCACGCGGCCAATCCACGCGAGGAGGACGAAGAGAGGGGGAAAAGGAGATTAAGGCGTATATTCAATTCCAATACATCATCTAGTCATCTATAAGAAAACGTTAGAATTTCCACGGGGCTATTCTCGGACGATGCTGTTGTCTGTAGGAAGATTCCAACTCTAGAAGACTCTATCGAAACTGTGGAAGACCTGCAGTGGATCAACAGTTGACACAAGGACTGGTAGCTGAGCCTTAACATAAATAATGTGAGGTGTTAGTTTTAAATATGTGACGACATCCGGTACTGCGTGATTACACTTATGGCGAAGAATTGCTTCAGATCGTAACCAAGTAGAAAATAAATAGTAGGAAAAGAAGTGTTAGTTTGAGATTCACTGGGAAAATCTTAAGCAAATGTAATTCATCCACGAAGGAATCGGCTTGCAAAACACTCATTCGACCTTTTCTTGAGTACTGCTCCTGAATCTTGGACTTTTACCTAGTAGATTTAGTGGAAGAGATAGAGAAGATATGCCTGCCGGTGTGGCCGAGCGGTTCTAGGCGCTTCAGTCTGGAACCGCGCGACCGCTACGGTCGCAGGTTCGAATCCTGCCTCGGGCGTGGATGTGTGTGATGTCCTTAGGTTAGTTAGGTTTAAGTAGTTTTAAGTTCTAGGGGACTGATGACCTTAGATGTTAAGTCCCACAGTGTTCTGAACCATTTTTATACTTTTTTCTTAAAAAATGGAAAAGAAAGTAGGTGGACGGCTCCTCGACGATAGTGAACGCACAAATATCGTCTGGGATGCAACGGGAATCAGGATTTGCGGTTATTGATATTAGTGGACACAGGACGCTGCGTTGGAGCGTTCGATAAGTTGACAATTTGAGTCGGTCAGGTATCGTGTCGGTATGGCCGAAGCAGATAAGGCAGCCGCTCATGAGACGCAGTAAATACGGATTAGAGAGGGGGGGGGGGGGCTTATGGGGACTTACGGGCGCTCAACATCGAGGTCATCAGCGCATATGACCCGGTCTGTCACAAATTTCGCCATTGCTTTACCATAATGCCCCGTGTGACTAACTTTCCGATTTCCTAACCATCGTTGCCTTTCCTGTCCTACATTTCATTTTTGCATATTTGTTACAGTCTTCTTCTTTCGTTTCACCCTCTTTGGGGTACGCTCGATCAATGATTTCTTTGTGCGTTGTTCTTTTCTTAGGGTCCAGTATTTCTTCATTCTTTCCGATATTCTCCTCCTCTCTTCTTCAGAGATGGAGGGTTTGAACTTTCGTGTAGATTTGCCTTGGAAACTTATATTTTGATCTTTAGTAATTAATTTAGCTGTTCGATCAATAAGTGAATTTTCTGAAATCTTTAATTCTGCTAGGTCTTTCTCAGTTTCATTTTGCGGTTACGGAAGAAGTCAAAGATTTGTTTAGTTAATCTGTTGGAATTCATTCTGAGAAGATGGCCATAAAAATTTATCTCATTTTTCGCATAGAATCTGAAAGTTTTTCAATTTTCTTGTAGAGAGTTTCATTTTTGATGTATATAATCTTATTGTCTTGAAATTTTGGCCCAATAATTTTTCTTAAAATTTTTCTTTCCTTTAGGTCAAGTTTCTCCATTTGGCCTCTAAAATTCATGTTAAGTGCTTCTACTGCATGAAGTGCTTCTGGCTTAATCACTGTCTCGTAATGTGTAATTTTGGACCCCCATGAAAGAGATTTTTTGTTGTATGTATTTTTTATTAGTTAGAAGGCCAATTCAAGTTTTTGATACAGTGGAATAGTAAAATTCACACAAAGTGACAGACGCTGCTGAAGATCTTTTAAGACAAATGCATATCAAATAGAAAAAAATATGTTTTATTTTACTCACAGATGAAACAAACAATGTATTTTAGTTCTACCAATGTTCACTGAAAAATTTAACTTCGACGCAAGTGTATGTATATTCTTAACACAGTTTGAATGATATTACGGAATACACCTTTTTATCTGTTTCGATGATTTGAAAAATGGTTCAGGTAACCCGAAGCTGGTCATCAGTTAAATAAAAAAAAAACTAAATTTTGCAGCTTTGTCTGTTTGCAACATCAAACTGGTTGACACAAATTTCAGGAAATCCAAATATATGTAATTGTACGAAATTAGGTGAAAAATATTTTAAAAATGCCACATCAATGTTGCAAACTCTGCTGTAGTACTTGCGCTTAACGTCCTCCGTTATTTGCTGGATGTACTCTTATTCCGCTACAGTTCTTACTCTCTATAGCTCCCTCGCGATTATGCAGCAAATTGAGGCATAATATTCAGCAGAGCTCAAGCTAATTGCTGACACTGATGTACAAGGCAAGGCAAGGCTGAACATGGTTCGTCATCCATCGATAAGTACTCCAGGGACAACAGGCAGATCAAGCCGTGACGCTGCACACGCCGAGGAGGTATTCGTGTGCAGACGTAGCTACTCCTCTCTACAAACATTTTACTGAATTGCAAAAGATGTAAAGAAGCACTATTAGTCGACTGATGCAAACGAAAATCTATGCATATCCTGTGTGAAAATGACGTTTGAGCGGTAGGAGTAGGATACTAACACTGTAGGAATATGCATTCGTTTTCATGTTACAGCAGTTAAAGGGAGAACAGGAAAACAGGTTTTGTAGTATGTTGTTATAATCTCTGAAAGCGAGGTAATGAGACGGCGGCAATACTGGAGTAGATACGGTCAAAATGTCAAGTTTTTCTCTCAGGGCTGTAAAGGAACACAAAAAGAAAATAACTGAATTTTCTCATTTTGAAAGAACTGAAGGGCGATCTGTTTAATTGTTAAAAACCATTCAACAGCAAAGTTTGCATTTTGTGCAGCAAATGGAGGCATTGATTTACTGGTACATTACAGAAAATTTCACTTTCTGCGACCTACTTCTTCCACTGTTTAAGAGAATATGACGTACAGGGTTATTCATAAGTACCTCCCGGTTTTCAGAAGACTATTTCACGAAAACTACAAAACATATAGAAACGGTCATTGATCAGGGAATAGTGTACTTCTCAATGTCTTCAGCTAACCTTACAGGTACACAACTAGGGCACCCCTGCTGCATCTGCTGCTGCTGCTGCTTCTGCAAGAATCAGCAAAATGACAGCAGCTCGCTGAGGAAATGTGTGCAACGGCTTGCCTCTCTTCGGGGTCGAACTATCTGTAATACAGTGCGAGAATACAGAGCAGATAATATGTCTAGAGGTACTGACGCGCCTGCTCAGAAGTGGTGTGACTACATCATGGCGTGTCTTACGAATCGAACCCTCAAGAGATACTCTATACAGCGATAAGTGTCTGCTTTCTGCGTATCTTGTTGTTTTCGCGCAGTCATCTCCTGAAACCACAGAGGTACTTATCAGTAACGTCATATATGATGTTGGCCTCCAGGGGATACGAAGAGCAGCGTGAATCTTCTCTGGCTTACAGGCCTGTCATATTGCTCCTGTTGCATACATATTGCTAAATTAATAATAGCTCGCGCACAAGCACACACAAAATTATTCTTCTCGTGCTTCATCCATGAAAGAACAAGATAGAACTGAAATACACACCAGATGTACTCCTACACACAACATTTTTTCGTGCAGTCATGTGACTTAATAAACCTGTGAAAAAACAAATTAAATCTTAGTGGCAACAAATTTATGGAGTCCGTCTCGAAGAGTAATCTTTATGAGTTACTATTATGTATGTAAATATTTTCGTAACAAACTTAAAGGAATTCTCTCAATTTTAATGACAAATTCCTATCAGGAGACAGATGATTATTTGTAGTGCAGAATTTTGTCGCACTAAATCTGTTATTGTTTTTCTTAAAAACCATTCAACAGTAAAGATCGCATAATTTTTCTTTATTTAGGACAACCGTTTAAACAGACTATGCTGTCATCTTCAGGTTTGAAATTTTTTTGCTGTAAAACATGTTAATTTTACGCTGACCGCACGCGCAAGATGTCAAGTGGATAAAAATAGCACAAGTGTTTACAGATGCTGGACAGTGCGAGTGCACTTTAAATGCCGTAGTGCATAAGGTACCTTATATACGATTTAAAGTAGTTTCGCACTGTTTAGAATACGTCCAGCATATGGAAGCAATTGTGCTATCGTGTACCGTGTTTGTACGATGCAACAAGCAACTGTGAGCAATATGTATATTAGCATAGCCTGCTGCACAATGTGTTTTATGTTCTTAAATAATTTAGCGTCGACGAACCGTTCACTTGACGTATTTTACAATAAAAAAGGGCTCTAAGCACTAAGGGACTTAACATCTAAGGGCATCAGTCCCCTACACTTAGAACTACTTAAACCTAACTAACCTAAGGACATCACATACATCCATGCCAGCGACAGGATTCGAACCTGCGACCGTAGCAGGAGCGCCGTTCCGGACTGAAGCGCCTAGAACTGCTCGTCCACAACGTCCGGCACAATAAAAATGTTTTGAGTCCTGAAGATGACAGCATAGGCTGTTGAAACATTGTTTTAAATCTCAATCATGCCAGTCAAATGTATCACTAACTAGAATTTTGTAGGCATAGACAACTACATTTTATGTTTCACGCAGTGAACAAGTATGTATTTTTCTACATTATGATCCAGTTGCTAACAGACTTGCTATGGCTCGAATTTCAAGCGTAATTACAATTGCACGTTATATATGAACTTGTGACCAGAGTGACTTACTTTCCAATGACCTCCCAAACTATCTGTAGGCAAGACGATACTCTACTGTGCAGTAGTTACCTGATGTAATTCATTCATCAAACTAAACGTTGTTTCGGGCATTCTTCATTACGCTCATGAGTGTGAGAGCTTTAAGTTGCAGAATGAAAAGAGAATATGCAAATAAGGCTAGCGTATTCCATAAAAAATTGATTTAATACGCACAAGAGTAGTCATACAAGTCCAGTAGCAGGCATTACTAAGGGGTCCTGAGTGTCACAGAGAAGCTTAATGCTGAAATCACGTGAGAGTCCGTTCCAGGAATAGTCAGCTAACAAATGTGAGATCAAAGATCATATGACAAAAAACGAGGATGGGGCGCCGTGGGAAAGGTGGAAAAAATAATAGTGGGCCACGTTGAACACTACACTTTAACTGTCCGTTGCAGGCGCTGCAACCGTAATATGAACACAGAAGAAAATCTCAATGGATTAAAGACCAATACAGCTGGCGCATTGCATTTGATTTTACTTGGAGTGACGAGCAGCTTCGAACGATCGTTCATTTTCAAGAGAATCTGCGATGGTACAAAATGTAACTTGAGTTTCATTATAAGCAAATTCTATATTCCAGTCATCCAGTCTTCGAGCTTTGCTTCAGGTTGACAGCTAGTAAGCGACTGAACTGGGGTTCTTACCAGGCCCTGCCTGACAATGACCCATCTGCCGCCTGCTGCTTGAGGGAGGTGGGAGGCAAGGGGCAGCTCTTGCCACTTCCTAGAAGTTGGGTGTAAACTTTCTATTCCTTACGGAATGTTCATGTATTTCTGACAAAGCTTGGCTGCATTTCACGCACTGCCGTGCGTGGCAGGACATAGTGTGCCTCGACAAATCACTAGAGAGAGTGTAATATATTCTAATAGCGAAACCTGACACTGGAGAATTTTACGTACGTATTTATTGTCCTAGAAATTTTAGACTCCTTACGTGGACGGTAGAACGCGTATATTTTACAAATATCACGTAAGATGAATATTGATTTATACGAGAGCTACATTCCTGAAGTCCAGTAAGCGTGACTGGACAACAATGTGGCAAAGAGGGGAGAAGAGGACCGCCGTCGTTTATTCCTAGACTGAATGTTCTCCTGGATAGTTCGTGTGCAGGTTTGGCAGGTGTCCTACGTTCCTCCAGTCGAATAGTCAGCCTGGATTACACTATACTGAAACAATTCGAAATATCTAGCTTCCTAAACAAATTTTGTTCAGTTTTAATTTTGCTAGTCAGTTCAAATGGTTCAAATGGCTCTGAGCACTATGGGACTTAACATCTATGGTCATCAGTCCCCTAGAACTTAGAACTACTTAAACCTAACTAACCTAAGGACAGCACACAACACCCAGCCATCACGAGGCAGAGAAAATCTCAGACCCCGCCGGGAATCGAACCCGGGAACCCGGGCGTGGGAAGCGAGAACGCTACCGCACGACCACGAGATGCGGGCTGCTAGTCAGTACTTGAAAACTAGACTGGAGGAAAATATATCAAAAATTGACTTAACATGACCAGTGGTGAAGTTTTAGTAGACAAAGTTTTGTAATATATAACGTCAAAATTAAATAACCGCTCTTAGAGTTTATTTTCTGTTTCTTCACTTAATGATTATTTGCCTGCCGCCGACCGATGTGGCCGAGCGGTTCTAGGCACTTCAGTCTGGAACCGCGAGACCGCTACGGTCGCAGGTTCGAATCCTGCCTCGGGCATGGATGTGTGTGATGTCCTTAGGTTGGTTAGGTTTAAGTAGTTCTGAGTTCTAGGGGACTGATGACCTCAGATGTTAAGTCCCATAGTGCTCAGAGCCATGTGAACCATTTACCTGCCACTTTTTGTTGGTTATTGTTGTTGATTATCAACAGATTTTTTAAAACAAATAGTTCTGACTTTTTTCTGTCTCAGAGTTTAAATTTCACTGTCAGCTGAACGTAACTGATACAAGAAACAAAATATTTGCTGTCGATATTTTATAGCTTTATTTCTTAACTTATTATACACCGTGAACTTGCTCATATGAGGATTTTATTTCCAATTACTGAACCAAAATGGTGGCATTCATACTCGTATTAACACCGTTGTACGATATATTTCGTATATACCAAAAACTTTCAGTCCAAGACAGGAGGACGTAAAGGAACTGTGACTCAAGTTTAAAAGGAACTGTTGACTAAACACTGGGCGGATATGTACCCAGTAGAACAGTTCATAATACACTGAACCGCCAAAGACAGTGGCATAGACATGCGTATTCAAATACAGATATATGTAAACAGGCAGAATACGGCGCGACGTTCGGCGACGCCTGTATACAACAAGTGTCTGGCGCAGTTGTTAGATCGGTTAGTGCTCCTACAAGGGCAGGTTATCAAGATTTAAGTGAGTTCGAGAGCGCGTGAACAATGGAACACAGCGCCTCCGATGTGGCGTTAAAGTGTTTTTCACGTACGACAATTTCACGAATGTACCGTGAATATCAGGAATCCGGTAAAACATCAAATTTCCGACATTACTGCGGCCGAAAAAAGATCCTGCAAGAACGGATCCAATGATGACCGAGATGTATCGTTCAACGTAACAGATTTGCAACCATTTTGCTGCAGATTTCAGTGCTGGGCCATCAACAAGTGCGAATCATTCAACGAAACATCATCGTTGTGGGCTTTCGGAGCTTAAGGCCCACTCGTGTACCTTTGATGACTGCACGGCACAAAGCTTTACACCTCGCCTGGGCTCGTCAACACCGACGTTGGACTGTTGATGACTGAAAACACGTTGCCTGGTCGGAAGACTCTCGTTTCAAATTGTATCGACCGAATGGATGTGTACGGGTTTGAAGACAACCTCATGTAGCCATGGACAATGCATGTCAGCGGGTGACCGTTCAATGTGGTGGAGGCTCTGTAATTGTGTAGGGCGTGTGCAGTTGGAGTGATATAGAACTCCTGATACGTCTAGATACGACACTGGCAGGTGATACGTACGTAAGCATCCTGTTTGATCACCTGTATCCATGAATGTACATTGTGCATTCCGTTGGACTTGGGTAATTCCAGGAGGACAATGTGACACCTCACACGTCCAGATATCGTACAGAGTAGCTCCAGGAACACTTTTCAGCGTTTAAACACTTCCTCTGGCCACCAAACTCCCCAGGCATGAACATTAGTGACTACGTCTGGGACGCCTTGCAACGTGCTGTTCAGGGAGATCTCCATACTATCGTACTCTTACGGATTTATGGACAGCCCTGAAGGATATTTTTCAGACATTACACGAGTCCGTGTCACGTCGTGGGGAAAATCTGCGTGCCCGCTGGGGCCCTACACGATATTAGGCAGGTGTACCAGTTTCTTGGGATCTTCAGTGTAGAAGGTACTCTCCATGGTATACAATCACTGTAAAGAAACTAAAGCAATAGAGACAACTGCAAAATATGTTTAAAACAAATCAAAGGACCAGAGACAGAGAGAAGCTCAATGAAACGCGTTTGGCTGTGAAGGAAGCATGCGTCAAGGCTTCAATGACTGCTGTAGCAGAATATTGTCAAACGATTTTTCACAAAACCCAAAGAAATTCTGGTCGTCTGTAAAGGCTGTTAGTGGCACCAAAGTTATTGTCCGGTCACTCGCAAATGACAGAGAAACCGAAATTGAGGGTAGCATAGCAAAAGCTGAAACGCTTAACTCCTTTTTCTGATTTTTCTTTACAAAGTGAAGCCCACGAGAACAGCCCCAATTTTATCCTCGTACGATTGAAAAGACGAGTGAAATAAGTGTTGAGAAACAGCTGAAAGTATTAAAATTGAACAAAACTCCAGGGTCCCATGGAATCTCTATCAGATTCTATACGGAATTTGCGCCTAAGTTAGCTCCTGTAATCTGTCTTAGAGTCCTCGAACAAAAATCCGTTCCTAGTAGTTCGAAGTAAGCAGAGGTCACACCCGTTTACAAGAAGGTTAGCAGAAGTGATCCACGAAACGACCGTCTAATATCCTTGACATCCATTTGTTGCAGAATCTCAGAAAATATCATAAACTCAAACATAACGAGACATCTCGAACAAAATGACCTCGTCCATGAAAACGAATACAGATTTATGGAACATCGATCATGCGGAATGCAAATTCACACTTTTCTCATATGACACGTTGAAAGCTTTGGATCAAGACAGTTAGGTAGTTGCACTATTTCTTGATTTTCGAAAAGCTTTTGACTCAGTACGACATTTCTGATTGGACTGATGAATTTTTGGCAGGTAGTAATCAGCATATTATCTTGATCGAAAGTCATCGTCAGATGTAGAAATAACTTGGGATGTGCCCCAGGCGAGTGTGTTGGAATCCTCGTTGTTCCTATACAGGGCGAGTCAAAAGTCCTAGGACACCTTCATAAGTTGGAAGATTAAAGGGAAAATTGAAATGTGATGATGGGAACATAGGTTTGATGTGGGGCCGCAACTTTTGGAGTGAACATCATTCATGGCCGCCATCTATAAATCCGCCATTTTGGATTCAAGTCATTTTTCTTAAATGGGAAGGAGGGTGTATGACACATCAAATAACACTCGCTTGAGCTCTGGAATTGAGTGGTGTAATTTGTTTTTGTCTATCTTGTACAGTTTAGAGGTTATTAATGTTCAAATTTGGGAAATTACCTTCATACCGGCCGCTACAGCACATGTTCTACGTGTTGTCCATGCCGTGCAATTCACAACTGTAGTCGCCGCAACCAGTCTGACTGCACACGGAGGAGAGTGTCTCCTGCAATTTGGTCACAGGCGTGTTGTATGCATTCCTCCAGGTGTCTCAAATCACGGATGCTCTCAGCATACACTGTCTGCTTAAGATGTCCCCATGGATAAAAATCAAGGGGCGTTAAGTCAGGGGATCTGGGCGGCCACTCCACGGGGCCACGGCGACCAATCCACTTCCCTGGCAGTTGTTCCTCCAACCATTCACGGACACCAGTGCCATAGTGTGGAGGGGGTCCATCGTGCTGAAAATAAGATGGGAAAATGCCGTCAGCGTTCAGTGTGGAAGGGAACACAAGGTCCTGCAACAGCATCAGAAACTGTGGTGCAGTCAAGGTGTTGTAAAGAGAAATAGCCCAACGATGTGGGTGTCCCATATGCCACACGACACTATCACCTTCACTGGACTATGTTCTTGAATTGGGGTAACCCAGTTCGGATTTGTGTCACTCCAGTATCAATAATTATGTCGATTAACCTCCCCGTTCAAAGTGGAATACACCTCGTCGCTGAACAGTATGGCCTTGGAAAACGATGGATCCACTTCGTGTTGTTCAGTAGCCCACAGGCAGAACTCCAACCGGCGATAGGGTCATCCTCGTTAAGTCGATGTTGCATCTGCAACTTGTAAGGACGCCACTTACTTGTGTGCAGTATCCGGACAACGGAGGTTTGGCTTATTCCACATTAGGGCCACACGACGGGTACTTCGTTCAGGACTTTTCACAAATGACGCAACAACCTCAGTTGCAGTTTCCTCATTAGTGGCAGACCTTGGTCGCCCAGTACGTGCCCTATCGTGAACAGAGCCCGTCTCCCGGAATTTCGTGATCACGTGAGCCACCGTGCTGTGCGATACCGGTTCTCCGTCTGGGTGCCTGCGTCTGTTGTAGTCAGCTGCTATTGTTCGGTAGCTGCGTTCCCTGATATAAGGATGATTTCGATCTTCTGTTCACGTGTCAGACCCATTTTAGATAACCTGGAACAAAGAGAGACATGAGTCGGTATCAAGGTAACTTTTAACATGAATAACTTCTAAACCGTACAAGATAGACAAAAACAAATTACACCACTCAATTCCAGAGCTCAAGCGAGTGTTATTTGAAGTGCCATACACCCCCCTTCCCATTAAAAAAAAATGACTTGAAACCAAAATAGCGGATTTCAAGATGGCGGTCATAAATGACATTCACTCCAAAAGTTGCGGCCCCACGTCAAACCTATGTTCCCATCATCACATTTCTATTTCCCTTTAATCTTCCAGCTTATGAAGGTGTCCTAGGACTTTTGACTCGCTCTGTATATTACTTACCTTGCGGACAATATTAATAGTAACCTCAGACTTCATGCACATGTCGCAGTTACATGTAATGAAGTACTGCATAAATATTCAGTAAGATCATGAAAAATTTCAAAGTCGTGCAGTGATTGTTCACTTCACAAAACGTAAATCGTACTGTCCTATGTCTATCACACACACCTTAACAAAAGTTTAAATGATGTGTGTAGAAATATACTGCAACCCTGTAAGCATAGTTCAGGCATAGATAGCGAGGAGAAGTTTAGATTAGTTACAGCATGCACAGAGGGATTTAAAGACTCATTCTTCCCGCACTCCATACGTGAGGCGAAAGGGAAGAAACCCTAATAACTTGTGCAGTAGGACGTACCATCTTCCATTCACTTCGTAGTGGTTTGCAGAGTATAGATGTAGATGTAGTGAAAGGTCTCTGTTGGATTCCTTTCACGTTAATTTCTTAAAACTGTTGTCATTTAAGGCATACATTCCACTTCTAAATTTACTGTGGTGTTTCTGATTATCTGAGAGGAGACTGAGCAGTGGAACGTGTTACTTTTACACATAATCAAGAACGATCTGTCACACTGCCACACTTTAAAACACAGTTTATATGTAATTCATGTCACACAGTCTCATACGGAACCTACATCCGCTTTTTTTTATATACTGTATATGATAAGATACTGTCATCCCCCTTCCCTTGTGTGTAAAAGGATGAATGAGCAAATGTATTTCTAGTTGCATGCTTGATGGTAGCAGACAAGCCTGTCTGCTAGAGAACAGTAGGACCAACGTCGGAACAGGTAGCTACGCTTTCTAAAATCAGAGAGGTTTCTATTCTTAGTATGGTCCTGTCTGTCCCTTGTCATGTTGGTATAGGAAGCTGCCTCTCTGATCACTTCCATTTGTATCTGTGAAGCACCCTCGGTAGGGGCCCAGGCAGTCTGTCCGCTGTCCGCAGCGAGCGTCTGAAGTGGAAAGATCTCCGGCTAAGCGCATCTCTGCTAAGTCCGTAGGACAATGGATTTCTTAAGTTCAGCCTAACTGGGAATTTAATCACCTTTGTTTCAGGTTTAGATCTAAAATATGTTATCTTAAATTGCAATGCAGTGTAATTCGAGTGTGAAGTTCAGAATATCTTCAAGTAGTAGCTTTGTCACTACTTTGTGAGTAAAGTGGAACCACATGTTGAGGATCCGTAACTCTAACTAAGATCATCAATCTTAAATGGGAATGTCCGTGAGATTATAACGTCTCGATTTGACAATATTTTTCAATATAGCAACTTTTCTTTACGTTTAACCCACGTGGTGTGTACTTTGTGAGACCAGTACCACGTGCTTGTACAATTGTTTGACCCATCAGGTTAGTAGTAAGACGATAGTAACCAGTTCGGGGTTTTTCTTTTGCAAATTGCGTTTCGATGTAATTTATTTTAACTATCAAAATTGTTGTAGAGTTACACTCTTTGTGTAAACCAACTTGACCACGTGAAGCATGTGGTGTAATCATCAAAGTACCCCTCAGCCATTCTTTTCGGGAATATTTCACAGAGAGTTAGTATGAATTTAGTATACCAGTGTGTGGTAATTTCATGACGGACGGGATTGCGCTACGAACGTAACTTCTTCGGGTGAAAATTGAATCGGTTGTTTGTGGTTAATTTCCTCTTGCATATGTTTCAACGTTCTTTGTGTGTTATTTTATGAATGCAGTGTTGTATGCAGTCTCCCAATCTTGGCTCCCTATTTGATGTGTTCCGTAAGATTACAAACTCACATTTTCACAATCCTAAATAAGGCACCTGTTTAGTTATGAATCAAGTTTAATATGCTGAAATTTTAACGGAACAATGATCAATGTCAAAATAAATGTCCAAATATAAACGGATTTATTTCTTTTTATTTAAATTCTCTTTTTGTATATATATCACCGGTTGTCGTAAGATGACTATTAAAAGATTATAATTGTTAGTCTGGTTGGGAATTTGGTAAGCTAGACTGGATACCTGGTTAAACAGTTGCTCAGTAATGCAAGGTTAATTTCCCCAGATAGCTCACACCTTGTGACCCACTTTTATTGTCTTGAATATCAGCACCGCTTTCAGAACAAATTAATGCATCAACGTTACAGCAGATGCTACTGTTTATCTATCAAAGTAAACTGCCATAATACACAGGGGTTATTTTTTGGTGGGATAAAATAATTTTTGTGTGCTTCCCGTCAAATTTAATCACACGAAAAAGGACAGTTTTAGAACCTTTCCCTCTCACGGATGAATTTCCGAGGGCGCCCACGCCTGCTGCCGATGTCTCCTGGCCCGCTGTAAGCTGAGCTGAGGAGCCTCCCTGATGACGTGACAGGCTGCTCCTCGACAGCGGGACAGTCCCCAGCTGTCCCGCCCACAGCCAGCCCCCAGCTGCCCCGCCCATAGCCAGCCGCGGCTGCCACTCATCGTCACGGCGGGGAGTCCCCGAGCAACGGGGGGCGCCGCCGCTGGGTCAGGGACCGCTGCAAGGCCACACACACACACACACACACACACACACACACACACACACATACACACATGTTACGTGACCTCTAGACCGACTACCCTGAGAGAAACCCCAGCGCAACCGTAGCGTCTACCGGCCGTCACTCTTCATTTCAGAGAGACGCATTCATCGTTACGCTTAACCAACGTCCGGATTCGTTGAGTTTCAAGACATCACCAAGAGCGGTCGACTGCAGACCTACACCGACAGCAATTAGTGCGTAATAACCGAACTGAGTCGAGTGAGAAATTCAAAACGCATAATTCAACTTCGAGTGAATTATCGTACTGGGGATTCAGTAGATCGTTAAACAGGAAATAGCTCACGTCTCGACTTTCTGTTGTAAAATAAACGGAATGTACTTTTACACTCAAAAGCTGCTACACTTACCTAACATCGGTTAGAGAGTTAAGCGTTTCAGTTGTCTCATTTGCGGGTGACCGGACAATAACTTTGGTGCCACTAACAGCCTTTACCGGCGACCAGAATTTCTTTTGGTTTTGTGAAAAATCGTTTGACAATATTCTGCTACAGCAGTCATTGAAGGCTTCACGAACTGCTCCCTTGACAGCCAAACGCGTCTCATTGAGATTCTTCCTATCTCTGGGCCTTTGGTTTGTTTTAGTCCTATTATGCAGTTGTCTCTCTTTCTTTAGTTTCTTTACAGTGATTGTATACCTTAGGGAATACCTTCTACACTGAAGATCCCAAGAAACTGGTACATCTGCCTAATATCGTTTAGGGCCTCGCGAGCACGCAGAAGTGCCGCAACACGACGTGGCATGCACTCGACTCATGTCTGAAGTAGTGCTGGAGGGAACTGACACCATGAATCCTGCAGGGCTGCCCATAAATCCATAAGAGTACGAGGGGGTGGAGATCTCTGCTGATTAGCATGCTGCAATGCACCCCAGATATTCAAAATAATGTTTGGTGGCCAGCGCAAATGTTTAAACGTAGAAGAGTGTTCCTGTAGCAATTCTGGACGTGTGGTGTGTCAAATTGCGCTGCAGGAGCTGCCCAAGTCCGTTGGAATGCACAATGGGCATGAATGGATGCAGGTGGACAGCATTCTTACGTACGTGTCACCTGTCAGTCATATCTAGACGTATCAGAGGTCCCACGTCACACAAACTGTACACGCTCCACACCATTACCGAGCCTCCACCACCTTGAACAGTCTCATGCTGACATGCAGAGTCCATGGATTCATGAGGTTGTCTCCATACCCGTACACATAAATCCGCTCGATACAATTTGAAACGAGCCTCGTCTGACCAGGCAGCATGTTTCCAGTCATCAACAGCCCAATATCGGTGTTGACGGGCCCAAGCGAAGTGTAAAATTTTGCGTCGTGCAGTCATCAAGGGTACACGATTGGTCCTGCGGTTCCGGAAGCCCATATCGATGATGTTTCGTTGAATGGTTGGCACCCTGACACTTGTTGATGGCCCAGCATTGAAATCTGCAGCAATTTGCGGAAGGATTGCATTTCTGTCTCTCTGAACGATTCTCTTCCGTCATTGTCGGTCCCGTTCTTGCAGTATCTTTTTTCGGCAGCAGCGATGTCGGATATTTGATGTTTTACCGTATTTCTGATATTAACCGTACACTTGTGAAATGGTCATCCGTGAAACACACCCCTTCATCGCTACCTCGGTGATGCTGTGTCCCATCGCCCAGGAGTAGCACCACGTTCAAACTCAAATCTTGATAACCTGCCATTGTAGCAACAGTAACCGATCTAACGACTACGCCAGACCCTTGTTTCCTTATATACCGGTAAAAGAGAAAATCACAGGAAAAATAATGGTTTCAAACCGGTGGCACGTATCTGGAAATATATGTACGTGTTAACATGGGACACAAAATATAGTTCATTGTCAGGTGTGTGTGTGTGTGTGTGTGTGTGTGTGTGTGCGCGCGCTCATGCGTGTTTATGTTCGCATGGGGTATGTTGGTTGCACGCTCTAAAACATTTCGGAAAAGTGCGAAATGAAGATTTATGAAACATCGTAGGTGGACAGGACGTAGAAAGACCCACAGTACAAGGAGAGGAAGGCTGATCAACCATACTAATACTTCGAGAACTGGTTGTTAACTATGGCAGAGGATAACCACACAGAAGAATAACAAAGAGTATGTAGGGTAGAATATTGATTACGCTGGGTGTACTAATATAAAAAGAACTGAAGAACAGATTCAAAACATGCAGAAGGCTGATGAGTATCAAAAATACTGCTAAAAGGGTTTTCGGAAGACTTACACATTAATTATGTCAGCCACGCTTACCAAACGCGTCGATCTATGAAGTCTGCGTGTCTCGCTCTTGTAACTTTTCATCTGGGAACAGTAGGAGTCTTCCGGCGTCCCGGTATTGAAATGAAGCCCTGTACGGAAAGAAATGAGACTGAGACCCTAGGGAGGGAAGGGTAATAAATCAAGCGAGATTACACGTGAAATTGATGAAAGCAATCAGGGCGGGGATAAGAAGGGACGGGGGCGAGGGAGAAAGTAATCCGTTCTTGTTCTGGCCGTCGTAATGAAGAAATCCCGGCAAATTTGGAAGTTCAGTCCCTTGGCATCTGTCTTCGCTCTCACCGCTTCGCATGTCTCCACGAGGCCTGAAAATGGAGTCGGGGATTGTGACACAGTGGAAAACGAAGTGTTGCACAGTTGGTCGGGTATCTACGCATATATCCAGCTCCTGCAGCACTATAATTCTCGTAAGTAGACCCTGCTACGGGGACAGTAACGGTTCAATAAAATGCCCTGAAAATGTGCCCCTTTTATACAAAATTTCGGCCCAGGAAATAATTGATAACGGTACTCACCACTGTTTTATAAACATATTAAAGAGTAGGAGATGCTTACACTGCGCAATGGAAAGACACTGGGACATGAACAAATATTTAAACGAATTTAGGGTCACGATCACTTCTCCAAGTTTCGTAACCTGATTCGGTGAACCTCATAGATGATCTGCCTCCTAGGTACACCAAGAGCAATATGGATGTGATCCTCTGCCTGATAGTCTGACAGCTATCCACACGAGAATATGAAATATTGACAGCAGGACAACTTCACTTACGGGTTGTAAAGGTACGCAAAGAAAGAGAAAGGTTTCTGCTGATTGCAGGACGACTTGACATTGATTAATATTTCTGCTAAAGGACGTCACGATACAGTTCGTGACCATGTCACAGATTCTGGAAGCTATTTTTATTGTTGTGATCTGGTAGCCAAGGGAACGCAGGATTCGGTTACGATTGTGGACGGGGCCGTAATCTGTTACTATTGGTTGCCTTTTACACTTACACATATTTATTTTTAAAACAGTAATTACAGAATCAACAATAAATAAAAAATAGTACACGTTATTAATGAAGGAATAAACAACTGTGTAAATAATATTGTTTTCAGTGCGTTACAATTTAGCAAATCACCGGCTGAAGGCCTTACACGCCAAGAATGGCAATAAATTAAGAATTTTTGAGAACTCGCTGCAATTACAACTTACAGGTATTGAAATATTAAAAAGTAAGTGTCCACAAGCACAGCACAAGGTATCAGACACCAGGAATGGCAGTAAATAACGTTTTATGGCTTACTGTTAAGACACAAATACCGAATTATTATTTTAAAGCAAATGACCACAATCACAGCTGAAGGTCTTACACGCGAGGAACGGCAATTATATAAAAAATTTAGAAACCTGCTGTAAAGCAGCAAATACAAGCAAAGGTTAATTACAAGAAAGGAGCAACTGACCACCAAACGGGTGTAACACAACCCTTACGCTGCTAGATTTATTCCAGAAGGCGACCGGAACTACTAACCAGACATACATAACCTTTAATGTAGGCATTACAAGGTTGTTGTTGTTGTTGTTATTGTTGTAGTCTTCATTCCTGAGACTGGTTTGATGCAGCTCTCCACGCTACTCTGTGGTATGGTAATAAATATACAATCATAAAACACAAGGACCAGTCACAGACGGTGCTCCAGGAATCGACCTCTGAGAAGGTTCGGCAACAAACACTTTCGCGAGCGATGAGATAGGCAGCCAAAGGTTGCATTCACTTCACAGTGTGGTAACTCAGACTAGTGGCAGTCTAACAAATGACCAATGATAAGCTTCGTGAAGCTACCTGACGTCCGATAAAATAAATGCAACGATGGAACAATACGCCAAAGCCGGAACCGGCGGTCTGCACTACTACGTCCCCAGAATACTATGTTTAGAGCGCCAGGAACGAGAAAGGAACCACCACCAGATTTCCGTCCGACTCCACAAACCCAAAAATCTGAACAAACAAATCCCAGTACAGAACACCAGAGGAACTAACAGTAACTTAAACCCCCCCTCGATTTGCTTGCGAGGCAAAACCGAAATGTAACCACCCAGAATCAGCAACCACACGCCATTGAGGAAACAATCCTAAAGCGAGCCAAAACCAAGTACCAAATGAGTGACATCAAATTTATTAGGCACACAAACGCGCACTGTGACAACTCTGATGACGTCTGTCAGAATGAAACAAACCTCTTCATTGCTTTATTAATTCACAGTTGAGTAACCACACCGTCTAATCACTGAACCAAGTGCATTTAACACAGTAGGATCTTCAAGTACTAAGCGGTACGCAGATCCAACAAACTGCACATTATTGCACGATGACAATCTGTCACAACACAACATAATTACTACGGGGCCCACATGGGTGGCTGACTCTGCTCTACTTGGATTGAAATGCACTCATCTTAGAGCTTTCTGGATCTGGTTTTCGACGAGTTCGTGCACCCTCGTGCCCACAGCCCTTCCATCCGGCAGTCCACGCACGCCGCCAGCGGTCCCAGCGTGTTCTCGTACTGTGCGGACCTGGCTCCTCCTGAGCCCCCAGCCGAACTGCCACACTAACACGACATGGAAAAACAACGACGTAGCCCCAAAGATAGGGCAGCAGTTACTACATATCGATAACCACCGCTGCTGCCACTAGCAGACAGGTAATGCTTGCGAAACCGAGTGGCGCCAGTCAACACAAGAAGAAGACAAACAACCACAACTGTGCCAACTAAACAGTGCAGTCTGGCCTCCAACCGAGGGCGGAAACCTACAAACAGCACCAATGCGAGCCGCAGCACAGCTCAATTGTGTATGTCATTGTAACTAAAAATCATCTCATTATACCAGTGTTGTATTAAGGAAGTACACTCATGCTGATAAATTAAGGATAATGCTGATACATGGTGAAACAACGTTCTGGTGGGCGGTTTGCGGATTTAAAACACCTCAGGGTATGACCATGCGGTGCATTTGACCTGCGGTCGTCGCACAGTGGCGCTGGCAACGGTCCACATACACAGAGGTGTGTTGGTGCATGTCAGAGTTCGCTGTAGCGAGTAAGTGTGCAGACGTTTTCAGACGTGCTAATGGTGACTGTGTGTTGAAAATGGCTCAAAGAACACATATTGATGACGTTATGAGGAGTAGAATACTAGGGCGAATTTAGGCTGGTCAAACACAGCAGGTCTTACCACAGGCCTTCTGTGTGCCATAAAGTGTGATCTCAAGATTATGGCAACGAATCCAGCATACAGAAACGTGTCCAGGCGCTACAGTACGGGACGTCCACAGTGTAAAACACCACAAAAGACCGATATCTCACCATCAGTGCCCGCAGACGGCCACGGAGTACTGCAGGCAGCCACTGGAACAGTTGTCTCCAGACACACAGTCTACAGACGACTGAACAGGCATGGTCATTGTCATTGGAACAGTGGTCCCAGGTTATGTTCATGGACGAATCCAGGTATAGTCTGAACAGTAATCCTCGCCTGGTTTTCTTCGGGCGTAAACCAGGAACCAGATACCAACCTCCTAATGTCCTTGAAAGGGATCTCTATGGAGATCGTGGTCTGATGGTGTGGGATAGGATTATGATTTGTACACGTACACCCCTGCATGTCTTTGACAGAGGAAATGTAACTGGTCAGGTGTGTCGGGAAGTCATTTTGCACCAGTATGTCCGCCTTTTCAGGGGTGCAGTGGGTCCCACCTTCCTCCTGATGGATGATAATGCACGGCCCCACCGAGCAGCCAGCGTGGAGGAGATATCAGGCAAATGGAGTGGCCTGCCTGTTCTCCAGGCCTAAACCCCACCGAGCACGTCTGAGATGTTCTTGGTCGACGTATCGTTGCTCGTCTTCAAACCCCTACGACACTTCAGGAGCTCCGACAGGCAGTGATGCAAGAATGGGACGCTATACCCAGCAGCTGCTCGACCACCTGATCCAGAGTATGCCAACCCGTTGTGCGGCCTGTGAACGTGTGCATGGTGATTATATCCCATATTGATGTCGGGGTACATGCGCAGGAAACAGTGGCGTTTTGTAGCACATGTGTTTCGGGACGGTTTTCTCAGTTTATCACCAATACCGTGGACTTACAGATCTGTGTCGTATGTGTAGCATGAGTGTAGTAATTTAGTCACTGGACACCTACAACATTTATACTTTTCCTAGAATAGATAGTGGATAGATCAACAAACCTGTCGAGGGTGTAACCAGCTAAGGGGCAAGGTGGCCAAGTACCTCCCTCTTCTCCTAGCAATAAGTTCCTCACAAACCGAACCTCCTTTTCCGCAGTACCAGTCTTAATAATACTTAAGGTTGAACAACGCTGGGAGAACAATAAAACAAAGTTGACATATTGACAAGTAGCATTAATTACCAGTAATTCCAAAAAACTTATTTTCCTGACACTCAAAGCTTCATTAAACTGGCAGTATAGTGTACTGCTCTTGTGAACCTAAATATTAAATTTATCACGCAAGTAGTACGATTCCCTTGACTGAATTGTAATTGTCGTTTTTCTATCTTTCCAGGTAATAATCGCTACAAACTCCTTTGCTACGGTAACAGTTCGTAAGTACAGGCTTTCATTACTGTCTGCTTAAATACGCTTCCTCAATTTGTAGAATAGCAAACTTTCTATTTTATGTTACTGAGATAAACATATTATTATACTTTTCACAGTTTTAATTTGGCAGCTGAGTTTGTTTCGTGAAAAGATAATTAATGCACTGTGGAAAAGTTCACAAAGTAATTGTCCGAAAAAATCAGCATTCTTAAATCTCGGAAAAGATAGGAGGAGGCAATTATGTACAACACAAGCTCTATGGATATAAAAGCAAAATTTTCGGATAAGGTGTTTACTGTAGAGCGAAAAGAAAGAAGTAAAAGAGAAATCTGTCCTGTCAGTTGAGAAATTGCTTATGTATACTTAGGTAAAAAAATAATTGCAAATTCACCTGTCTATGTGAAAAGAAACAAAATTTCGCTATGCAAGGTGTCCCATGAGAGATGGTCAATACTCAGGAACAAGTTACGGGGGGGGGGGGGGCGCTCTAAAATGCATACCTTAAAAGCTATGAGCACTTCTTCATTTTGTCTAGTGTAAAACACATTTCTTCGTCACAACGGTTGTAATCCTTACAGGACCTTTTTGCTTCGAATGATCGTTCCTGCCATATCCCTCAATATTCACCACTTAAGGATGTAGAATAATAAATGCTACGGGTCACAAAAGAACTGCACGCAGGAATGGATATAGCTCAGATCTAACTGACAAAAGTCACAACAAAATCGAAAAGAAACGCATCTGCACGCACACCGTTAAAAAATTTTAAAAAATGAGACTGGTAGCGGTTATTATTCTGTACCCTATAAGAAACAGTCACGGACTTCAACTGCATCCATTATCGATAAAATATTAACCATTGCTCTTGGAACACCCTGTTGTTACTACAAACTTTAAGGAATGAGGAGATGACTGGGTGTTGTGTGATGTCCTTAGGTTGGTTAGGTTTAAGTAGTTCTAAGTTCTAGGGGACTGATGACCATAGATGTTAAGTCCCATAGTGCTCAGAGCCATTTGAACCATTTGAACCAAGGAATGAGGAAGTGAAAACCTTCAGAAGATAAAGATGTAGGAAACTGTTTGGGTGACCTAAAGAATGAAATATTTTGTATTTTTCAGATGGTTTGTTTCCGAGAAAGTACAAATTTGAGAGCGTATTCAATTTATTCATTGATAGTGTTTTGTGTATTTTTTTTTTGTCTCATTGCTACACTGTAAAGTACAACATGCTCTTTTACCACATGAGATGACTCTCGTGCGGTCACGACATCTACGTCTGATATTTATGTCAGCGTCAAAAACGTAATTTTCGTCTCGTCATCACAGCCCGAAAGATTGGGAGGTTTCGTTCATTTCGTTTTATCTGTGAAAATGAAGTGACCGTATAATTTCTCAGAAAGCATATGGAAACAGATTGCAAAACCGAAGCCTACTGATCGGTGAAAGAGATCAAAATTTTGTTCATACTCGTCCGATTGGGTTCTTGATAGTGTCTCTCATCAGCGACATACTGAAGCATCGGGTTGTACGAGCTGATTTTATGCACACGCACAAAGACTTTGAACAATTACTTCACTTACAGAAAAATTTATGATACGTAGGTCAGATGCAATAAATAAAAATTCGAAAGGGCTCCAGGAAAAATGCAAGCCATCAGCGTATAGTACACCGTATCATCTTCTACTACTTGCACTGCTCTTGCGGTAAATCGGCAGAGATAATGAAGAAGATACGGAAATGTAAAGAAGAAGATACAGGAATATATCCCGTTGAACTTGTATTCTGTGGTGACCCTTAACATCTCAGTTGCCCAGTTTATAAATTTTGGGCGTCAGTCCATATACAGGGAACTACGTGCTGACAAAACTCTTTTTTCTTTTCCGAAATACTTTTCCTTTCACGGTTTGCAGGTAGCTGCGTTAGGCCCGGCAGAGGTAATTATTTCGTTTCCCAGCAGTGGTGAGAAGTCCTCCTCAGAATACGCGGCGCATACTTCAAACGGCCCGAGCTGCGCGGTGAACTTCTACCTGCTGACGTCAGCCTGAATCTTGTGTTTTCCACTTCCTGCGCAGTAATGAAAGAATATCTGCCGACGCGGCGCGACGTGTAGCTGTACGACGGACTCCCCGAAATTGCGAAGACGGAGAGGAGCCTTTTCCCCAACTGCTTCCTGCAGACAGCCTTCAGTGACTACTCCCGCACAGTGCTTCCGTAGCCACTGTTCATTCTCTCTCCCTCTCTCTCTCTTACTTTTTCGGTCTTTGTGACGGAACTGAGCATCTTTCCCGTGCGGAAGACGACAACAGCGCGAAGCGAGGCTAATGACAGCTTTTAGGAGCTTTAATTTTCGAACTGGGAATGGAGTTAAGCACTGTAGAGCGGCGGCCAGCTTCCTGCCATTACACAGGCCGCGTCGACCTCTGCATGTTGCCTGACGATGCACAGGCATGTGCGCGGAGCAAGTGCCCTCGTGGCAGCTTCACTGCTCCTGGGAGCTCCCAGAAAATTGTGCATTTTACAGGATAAACTCTGGCGAGCCGAATGTTGTGCGTCCAGTGAACTAAAATTGGTTTTAATATCATACTTCTTAAGTAAATTAGCATTGACCTACCGAAAATGCTGATCTCCCAACCACGTCAGCGGATATCGATAGGAGTTTCTTAAGATTCACGAAGAACAGGGTAATTCGGCAGTGAAAGTATTTAAACGTTTGGCAGTATAGCTACGTATAGTTAATCTCTTCATCAGGAATGGTTAATTATTTAAAAAAACCGTCATTAAAGAATCATGGAGTATAGGAAAGAGACGCACCGCGTTTTGGGAAAAAAAGTATTCATTTTCGGAACAACCACAAGGATGTGACATCTTATTTCGCACTCATTCTTCATCCACAAATATATTTAAGAGAGATTCTATGGAGCTGAGAATGTAGAGGAGAAGTACGAAGCTTCTAAACGGGCAGTCAAACGTGTCGGGCAGCTCAGATGGTAAGAGGAGTTGTAGTAGAAAGCAAGGATCTGTCTTCAAATCCAGGTCAGGCATGCAGACTTACTTTGTTCAAAGATACATAATGCTCCTACTAGTAAACTGTTCCTTCGGAATACTTGAAATCCAAAAATTTACCAAGAGGCTAGTGAAAAAATAATGACAGTTCGGAAGCCGAACATAGGGAAATTTGACAGATCTTCAGTATAAGCGTCGTACTACACACATATTGTTACAGACAAGTGACCACATGAGCAGGACATTATGCACTGTCGCTGCTTTATGGCGTCTGGTTTCAAGAGGACGGCTCGAAATCGCACACTGCAAGGTAGGTACCGTGTCAATTTCTATCACGTTTTCTTATCTCCAAGATCAATACATTTCTTCTATTGTGAAATTTTTCTTGTTTGGGCATCTCAAGCGTCGACGACTGGCTGAATTCCGAATTTTATTAGACGTATCCCAGTTAAAACGGTACAGTGAACACAAAACAAACCTTATTTTCAGCTTGACTGAATGTATACGACAAAGGACTTTAACGTGCACAACGTTATTTTCTGTAAGAATGACCAGTAATGTTAATTATGATTCTTATTTCTTACTAGTTTTATTAGTTTTCTTTTAATTCTCTCTCTCTCTCTCTCTCTCTCTCTCTCTCTCTCTCTCTCTGTGTGTGTGTGTGTGTGTGTGTGTGTGTGTGTGTGTGTGTGTGTTTGTACATCGATATCTACAGAATTGGACCCCATGTTGAAAACATATTCAACAGAATAATGAGATGTAAAGGTAACTAAACTACAAGCTGTTATGTATCCAGAAAGTAAGGTGGCATTCAAATGATGAACGAAGCGCTTGTAGCCCATAGTTAAAAAAGTTTCATTCCTGGAACTCATCCAGTTAACTGAAACATGCTACGTACAGTGATCAGCCAGAGCATTACGACCACCGAACTACTATCAATACAAATCCCTCTAGGTGACGGCATCGTCACCTGCCGAGGAATGACTGTTAGACACACGCATGGTGCGTGTAGTGTCACTGAGCGTGCTGTCGGTGTGTAGAATGGGGAAGGCGCACGATCTATCTAAGTTTGACCGAGGGCAGATTGTGATGGCCCGGAGACCCGGCACGAGCACTCTGAAACTGTACGACTTGTCTGGTGTTCTGGGAGTGCTGTGATGAGTGTGTTCAACACGTGGAGGAACCAAGGTGAAAACACGTCCAGATGTGGCGGGGTTGGGCGGCCTCCCTAACTGCGAATGTCAGACGTCGTAGGCTGGGCAGATTGGTAAAACAGGACAGACGGCGAAGTGTGGTGGAACTAACGTCAGACTTTAACGCTCGGCGGAGTACAAGTGTGTCTGAACACAGAGTACCCAGAACACTCCTAAAGACGAGCCTCTGCAGCCGATGACCCATCCATGTCCCAATGTGAACGTCACGACATCGGCAAGTAGACTGAAATGAGCACTTGACTATCGACATTGGACGTTGACGCAGTGGTGGAGCGTCCCACGTTCTGATGAATCCAAACCTTTTTCGCCAAGCCGATGGGAGGGAGCGAATCCATTGTCTTCCAGGGAAACAGTTCCTTCGCACCTGTACTGCAGGGCGTAGATAAACTGGTGGTGGCTCCATTAAGCTTTGGGGAGCATTTAAATAGGCATCCATGGGTCCAGTGGAGCACATCAAGGCACCATGACGGCCAAGGAGTATCGTACATTGATTGAAAACCACGTACACCCATTCATGACAATAACCTTTCCTAACGGTAGTGGTCTCCTTCAGCAAGATAATGCGTCATGTCACAAGGCCTGAAGTGTGATGGAGTGGTTCGAGGAACACAGTGTCAGTTCCAGTTCATGTACTGGTCCTCCATCTCGCCAGATCTGAACCCGATCGAACACGTCTGCGATGTGACTGAACGTGGTGTCGACTCCATCCCCGGAATTTACGGGAAGTAGGTCACTTGTGTGTGCAGATGTTGTGCCAGCTTCCTCCAGCGACCTGCCAAGACCTCGTTGCTTCCATGCCACGACGCGTCATCGCTGTTATCCGTGCTAAAGGTGGACATGCAGGCTTTTGGATAGATGATCATAATGTTCTGGCTGCACTTATCGTGATAAACTTATAAAATACCTAACCTTCAAGTTTTCCTCTTTTGCTGTTATACAGTAAGTCACTATCACAATGAATTGCGAATTACATTTTTATTACAAGTTTCGACGTACTCAGGCCATCTTCATACACCTACGGACGAATTGTGTTACGTATCTGGAAGCTATTGCATCGTAGCGTATCTGGTAATGAGCTAGTTATCATAAGTCTGTAGCATGATACAGTGTCGAAAACAACAAAAAGGGATTACTATATTGCATTCTATAATTTGTCTCAAGTATTCTACTCTAATTTGTCTCTCCTAGTTGAGAATTCAAAGAAGTAACAAAGGCAGCTGACTGTATGGGGTTGCACTCATGGCTTCTTAAGAGAAATGCCCCCACAGACCAGAGTTTTAAAATGTCGGTTGTTGAGAGCCGAAGCTTTCGCAACAAAGTTGCAGAGTTTGAAGTTCTCATAAAACGCTGTGGAGCTCACGTAAAACTACGTAGTGAAAACTACTTGAAACTGGAAATTTATACTAGTGAAAGTTTTTGAGAAAATGTAAGTATATATCGGAATGGAAGGCTAATGGGAAATGGATGTCACATCTTTGTCGGAGAAGACAAGAAACTCATATCCACCGAGACAGACATTAAAGCTGCATGAGAGGTTATTTGACGAGACTGGTTGTCACGGGTGGGCATAAACTTATAACTGGATCTTGGGCTCGACAACCAGACTCACCCTCAGAAGTAAACGGAGACTTTAGAGAAACCGTCAGTTTGCTAGTACCTAATTCCTCAATCATACAATAATCATCGCGAAAACATTAAGATTCAACTGTCAGTTTGGCTAAGTACAGTTCTGTAAGTAATAAGACATCCTGCGAAACATTGCTAAGTGAATTTTCGAAAACTATATAGAACAAATGGTTCTGAAAACAATTCACGACGGAAGCAGTAACAAGTACTTGCAAAGTACACAGAGTAACAAAAACAAGTAGACAGGTGTATACGTTCAGCGCACTAGGTGAAGAGGCATATCTCAATGAGGTACTTAAAAATTTACAAGGTGGGACAAATAAAAGTGACCCAGAAATTTTGAAACTATCTGTGATAGCGTTAACGGAGGAGGAAAAGACCTACAGCTACTTTCAACAGGGTGGAGCAACTGCCCATACAACCAGCCGAAGCTTAGAGCACATTTACACACCATTCATACCTGACAGAGTTGTTAGCCATCCACCCAGGTCACCTGAACTGTCAGTGTGCTATAACATTGTATAGAGAGCCCTCAAGTCTAAGGTGTATCGCAATAACCCTCATAATCTTCAAGAACTGCAGTAGAAAATTTCAGCCCAGCTCCGATACGCCTTCAGTATCTTGCTGACCAAGGCCCAAAACTGTCGTGAGATGAACGTTGCTCAATTTGAACATGTGCTACAGTCAGGCTACTACTGTACTTCCTTTCCTCCTCTTCCTTTGTATCCTGGAACTCTGTTCTCCAGGCCACTTTTGTTTGCGCCACCCTGTAGCACTGGACAGGAGCAACTACAAGATCTGTGGCTTACGTTTGAAAACATGTTGACCAGGCACTAGACAGGTATGACCTTAGTAGAAGAGAATGTGATGAAAGGGGTCCTCCACGATATACAGCCAATGTAAAGAAAAATCTGAACAAACAGAAATTGTGGCATATGAAGTGTAAAACAAAGCAAAGGGACATAGGCACAGAAATGCTGAATGAACCGTGTTAAACGGTTGTGCAAGCAAGGCGTGAAGGCTTCAACGACTACCGTTGCCGATTATTACCGAAATTATTGCTCACAAAACAAATCATTTCTGGCCACATGTGAAGAGAGTTAGTGGCATCAACATTAATGTACAGACACTTATGGGCGAGACAGGAAATTGAAGGTAGATAAGTAAAAGCAGAGAAGCTGAGACTCCGTTTTCAGATGTTCTCTTACAAAGGCGTATTGCTCCAATTCAGTTCTCGCACCACTGCAAAGATAAGTGAAATAGATATTAGTGTCAGAGGCGTCGAGAAACAGCTGAAATCATCAAAATTTAACCAATGTCCAATATCCGTCGAAATTATATACCAACTTTGCAGTTTTTACACACAATACATCGTAGATCTTTCGAAGAAAAAACCGTGCCAAGTAGTTGGAAGGAAGTACACAGGTCACAGCTGTCTGATGGAGCTTCAGTCTGGAACCGCGCGACCGCTACGGTCGCAGGTTCGAATCCTGCCTCGGGCATGGATGTGTGTTATGTCCTTAGGTTAGTTAGGTTTAAGTAGTTCTAAGTTCTAGGGGGCTGATGACCTCAGAAGTTAAGTCCCATAGTGCCCAGAGCCTTTTTTTTCTGCTGGAAGGGTAACAGCAGTGATCCACAGAACTACCGTCCCATATCCTTCACATGCATTTGTTGTGAAAACTTAGAACATACTCTGACTTCTACTGTAGTTAGTTATAGCGAACCAAAAGACCTCCACCACGCCTGCCAGCATGCATTACAGAAACATCGATCACCCAGCTCGTACTTTTCTGACATGGTATCCTGAAAGCTATAGATCAAGAGAGTCAGGTAGATGTAATTTTCCTGATTTACGAACGTCATTTTACTCAGTACCACACAAATTTATTATCGAGAGTATGATCGTATGGGGTATTAAGCGGAGTTTCAGACTGAAGTATCACGATCTATTGGAAGGGAGGACGAAGCATGTTATTTCGAATGGGGAGTCATCGACAGATGATGACTTCAGGTATGCCCAGAGAAGTGTGTTGGGACCCATGCATGATGTAAACTGAAGTGACGAAAGTCATGGAATAGCGATATGCGCATATTCAGATCCCGGTAGTATTGCGTACACAACGTATAAAAGGGCAGTGCTTTGGCGGTGCTGCCGCTTGTACTCAGGTGACTCAGGTTTAACGGTTTCCGGCTCTAAATGCGGAATGTAAGTTGGACCTAGACGCATGGGACATTCTATTTCAGAAATCATTAGAGAATTCAGTATTCCGAGATCCACAGTGCCAAGAATGGGCGAGGACGCCACATTTTAGGCACTACCTGTCAACATAGACAACACAGTGATCGACGGCCTTCATTTAACGACCGAGAGCAGCGGCGTTTGCGTAGATCTGTCACTCCTGAGAGACAAGCTACACTTCGTGAAGCAACCAGAGAAGTCAATGTGGGATGCAGGACTAACGTGTCCGGTAGGACAATGTGGCGAAATTTCACGTTAATGGACTCTGGCAGCACATGATCGACGCGACTGCCTCTGCTAAAAGCTCAACATCGCTTGCAGCGCGTCTTCTGGTCTCGTGACCGGGTGAGTTGGACCCTACACGCCTAGAAAATCGTGGCATGCTCAGATAAGTCCCGATTTTAGTCGGTAAGAGCTGATGGTAGGGTTTGAGTGTGGCGCAGACCCCAAGAAGCCATGGAAAGAAGTTAAGAAACCGTGGCCTGGTCAGGTAAGTCCCGATTTTAGTCGGTAAGAGCTGATGGTAGGGTTTGAGTGTGGCGCAGACCCAAAGAAGCCATGGACCCAAGTTGTCAAAATGGCACTGCAAGTTGGTGGTAACTCCATAATGGCGTGGGCTGTGTTAACATGGAATGGACTGGGTCGTCTGGTCCAACAAAATCGATCATTGACTGGAAGTCATTCTGTTCGGATACTTGGATACCATTTACAACCACTCATCGACTTCAAATTCCCAAACAACAATGGAATTTTTATTGATGCAAATGCGCCATGTCACCGAGCCAGAAATGTTTGCAATTGGTTTGTAGAACATTCTGGACAATTCGAGCGAATGATTTGGCCACCCAGATCGCCCGACATTAATACCATCGACGATATTAAGAGGTATCAGACGACATTCGCCACCTCTGTTTTATACACTGGTGTCCAAAACAAACATCTATTTCTCCGTGCCGCGTTTAATTCATGATGCAACCACGCAAACTATCAACTGTTGTACGTACGATCGTATTCTGCACGGAAAATGGCATTCCAGTCATTGGACAATCACACCAACGTTGGCGTCAGGGCGCCTTTCCAACGGGGTAGCGTTTGCCGGGTAGCCCCACATCCACAATTCGCCTGTACGCAGACTCTCTGTGGTGGAGGGACATAGGAAGAATGGAAGCAGGGCAGTCACAAACTGATGTGGCCCGATGGCTTAATGTGAATCGTTCTTTCTTTTCTGGGACGTGACAGCTTACAGAGACCGAATCTGTATCACAAAGACCAGATCAGGGCCGGCCACGTGCGACATCAGAGAGAGAGGCCCATTCTTGGTTGTAAGGGCACGACGGTGACCGCCTTAGTACTGCACGGCAACTGGCATCTCACCTCGCGGCGTCCACTGGACGTGTTGTATCGAGGCGAACGGTGTACAGAAGGCTTCGATAGTGTGGAGTTTATTGTTGGAGGCCTGCTATATGTGAACTTCTGATGCGTCTTCACTGAAGAGAACGTCTAGAGAGGAGCCGTCAACATGCCACCTGCACCGTCGAGCAGTGGGCCAATCTTCTTGTCACAGATGAGTCCCGATTTTTTCTGGAGAGTGATTCTCGATGTATTCGCATCTGGAGTTGTGCGCAGGGATTATGTTGACCAGTCGAGTACCTCTTCATCAAACCGTATGAGTGAATCAGCAAGATTTAACTGCTGTCAGGTATCGTAACGAGATCTTCATATGCGGTTGTTGCAAGGAGCTGTGGGCGCAGACTTCGTACTGATGGACAATAATGCTCTACCTCATAGAGCGCAGGTGGGTGATCTTTCCTTGGAGACGGAAGATATTGCACCATGGAGTTGTCTGCTCGCTCTCACGATTCGAATCCCACAGAGCATGTGTGGAATGCACTAGACAGACGCGTTGCGTCACATTAGTATCCACCAACCACACCCCAGGACAGCGGACAGCTCTGCAGAAAGAACGGGCGTCGTTGACTCAACATGAAACTGATATCAGTTACAGCATGCCCCGTCGGTAGCAGGCCTGTATTGCTGCCAGAGGTGGTCATACCCCATACTGAGCACATTAACCAGTTGTCAGAATGTGTGTGCAAATTTGACAAGATGGAAAAAACTAAGAACATGATTGTCTGCTTAGTTGCAGTTATTTACGTTCTGTACTCTTTACATTGTTTCTGCTTTACTAATACTCATTTATACTGTTTTGTTGCAAAATAAAGGCAACCTTGCAAATTTTCCGTTTGTTGCTTTAATTTTGGACACGGTGTTGATCGAATGGAGTCACCAGAGTTTTTTTAGAAAATTTCTGTGTTGTTCAAATGGTTCAAATGGCTCTGAGCACTATGCGACTTAACTTCTGAGGTCATCAGTCGTCTAGAACTTAGAGCTAATTAAACCTAACTAACCTAGGGACATCACACACATCCATGCCCCATGCAAGATTCGAACCTGCGACCGTAGCGGTCGATCGGTTCCAGACTGTAGCGCCCAGAACCGCACGGCCACTCCGGCCGGCTCTGTGTTGTTTCTCAAAGGTGCCTTTACAAAGCTGGTCCAGAGATCTGTTATTCTCTGAAAATGTCGAAGTATCAGCAAATTCTTATAATGAAACATCTCACGGTTCTATTTATCTTTCTAGTCGTTCTTTCAAACGGTTTGAGTCTATCCTCTGTCTGCTCCAATTTTATAATAACCTTTTAATTCTTACATAGTTAGTAACATTATGTTCTCGATATAATCTGTCTTGCATAATTATCGGCATATAATTTTGCTCCAACTATTGTACTTCTAGCGCTAGGTTCACTGTTCGTGTATGCCTTATTAAAAAAATTATCCTTAACATCTTTCTTCTTCCTCTAGTAATGAGTCCCCAGATGAGTTCCCACCAATATAAAACTAACCTATTTAAATTTATTTATTCCAATTAACCTTTGACTTCTTTATTTGAAATGTTTCCAGTTTCTTACTGTCTGGTATGCTATTCCCTAGTCTAAATTGTACGTTCAATGTCTGCTGTTCTAGTTGTTTATTTATTTATTTATTTTTAAATACCTTATTTCTTGTATATTTTAACCATTAAATGAGAACACTATTGTTTTGAATCGAATGTTCTAGTGCTGTCGTAGACATTTGTCTATGGAGCATGCACATACAGATTTATATATATTTCCTGCTTCAACCTTTTTAGTATCGTCTTATACCTTAATATTTTTATCTAGTTAAAGTTTTCTATCTTCCTGTAGCCCAACATTTCAAAGAATTCAAAGCGCTGCTGGTCGTGGCTTCCCTTTTTTTAACGTTATTTATTCATTTACTGGTTTCAGGCAGCGCCCGCTTCACAAGATACAATTACATCACAATGATATAAAGAGGACATTTTTCTTACCATTACATCTTGTTTTCAGAGTATCCATGAGAACCATATAACGAACACTGCGGACCAAACATTTCACCAACCTTTTCGTTAGTTGCGTATCAAAAGGCCCACAGTTAATTTTTTTTCCACTGCCGTCATTGTTTTCACATGTTATTAGCCTAGGCTTCCTGCTTAAACAGTCATCTTTTAATTCTCATGTAAATCTGGAGTTTATTTCTATTTCTTTTAGGTTTGACTTTTTAAGGTTTACCTATATGGCTCGCAAGTCATATTTAGTATCCGCAGACTACTACCGATAGTCCTCTTATCTTCATCCAACAATATCGCAGTATCAGAAACTCTTATACACCGGGTATTCCACCGACCGCTATTTCTTCTCCTCCCTGATAATAATTCATTACTGTCCTACATAAATGTTGAACAATGTCGGCGACAAATAGCACCTTAATAATATCAGCGTCGACTTCAATTTTTCGCCTTCAATTTTCTCTAACAATTCTTCTATAATTCTAACTTTCATTTATCTGAAATATGAAAGGAAATGAAAATTTAAGCTCGTAGTCTGTTAAATACAATAGATTTTAGAGGATACATATAAAAGGATACTAATTATAGTGAAGCTGTGTTAGTTGAAACACGAATTTTGAAAGGCCAGAGGTGCACCTCAGGGGTGTGTCATTGTTCACTGGGCGACGTCATCTCAGTCACGGTCTTGTCTTCGTGCACGCGACCCTCTAATCTGGCGCCGGCGTCCAGTGTGATTCGTGGGGTTTGATGCTATTAATGGCAGGATGATTGCCAATCAAAGTGTTGGACTCCGCTCAATTTCCGGAGTGTCTTCCGTCGCCGTGATAGCTCGTTTACTTGGGTGGCTGCCCTCCTGTTCATTACACCCAACACGCCTCGGCTGCTGTCATAGGACTTCACCCACTGCCCGTCCAATCTACCGCACGCTGGCTGGTCAGTCGACAATTCCGCTATTCCTCTGCAGTCTGACGCTAGTTGGCTGAGACAGCACGCCCGGCCGCTGCTGTTGCTCGCAGACCGATAGCAGTTTGTCTGCTGGTCGTCCACTCGACAGCTACAGAGTCAAAGAGGTGAGCATGTGTGATCCCCATGAGCGATAGTGTGGCTTTTATTTAACTTTGGAAGCTGGAAGTACACTCCAATTCTCAGGAGCAGCATATTCTGGTAGTAAAATCTGCTAGTTTGTTAGGTCGCTTCATGTGCCTTTTCGGTATCCAATTAATTATCGCAATTGATGTTTCGATCCAACTGCTTAGATCTTCTTCAGGAACTTCTGGTGTTTCCCGGTTAACTGTTAGCTGTTCAGCTAAACGCTAATACCCGAGTAGTCTGAAGGAGATGCTAACAAAGGGGTCGAAACATCATTGCTTAAGAAAAAAGGGAAGAGGCACATGACGAGGCCTAAAAACCAACAACATTTTACCTTCAACGACAACGACCACGAAAGCTAGCAGACGATACTCTGATTTGATTTACGAGCCTAGTAATAATTCAGTCACTATGTAACAGGTAAACGGCTTCTGACCAAAGGTCTCCCTCAGTAGGGAACATAACCAAATGTGAAAGTGGCGTTGGTTATATTCCTATCACATCTCAGGAACGTATGATAGGCCCGCTACTACTACTGACAATATAGAGTCGTCCCACGGAGTGTCATAATGCGCTCGATGTATGAAAACCAGGTTTTTGCTAAGTATACAGAGAACGAAGTATGTTGCTGCATAATTAATACTAGGAAGATTTGTATCTATCGATATAGAGAAACAGCTACATTGTTTTAATGAAAGCGTGTACTTCGTCTAATTGTATCTAATCATTTGACAGCACATATGTATTTTGTGCATAAGGTGACTCACAGTGAAAAAAAATCATATTTAAGAACCACCAAGAGCTGTTAATGAAATAAACCTTTATTCACTGCCAGTTTTTATCACTTGATCATCATCTTGTCATCAAGATTCTAGTTCTGATGGTCAATGCTGATCATTACTGGTTAACTGTATAAAATGTATTATTTCACTGCTTTAAAGAACGTATTTAAGTGTACAATTAAAAAAGTCTATTGTTATCTACACCACAGAATGTCATTTTTTCTTGTATAATAACATTTTCACTGTGCGAACCATCCTGTGTTGTGTGTAGTCTGTGTAGTCACTCCACATAGCTTTTAACTATATGTATATATCTTAATAGCAATGTCAATTTCAGTGACGCACGATGGTTTTATATTTTATTTCTTGCTGTCACAGTAAGAACACTATAAGTGGACGCAAAGGATTGTACATTATTTGGTGACCATCGGCATCGGTTGACCAAAACTACAAGAGAATAAAGGATTTTCCATCAGATACTTCTGGTGGTTCTTACGTATGAGTTTCTTCGAATATGTAATCGTCTGTCTTCTCCGACGGTGTATGAAGATCGTTAGGTCTATGTCTTTTAGAGTAGCGTTTTCCGTTATCACTTCTTGATAGCATAACTCTCTTGAAACATGGACCGCAGTGTAACGACGTTCTTTCATGTATTCATCGAAATTTTTCGCGGAAGGACCGGGGTATCTTTCCGAACGTTCTGAGCTAACGCAACAGTCCGATCTTGCTTACAAGGTGTCATGCTTTAGAGGTAAAGCTGTGCTGTGCCCTCTAGCTTTATACTGAGTATATCAGACTCCTACTTCTGAGCAAAATTTCGAGGAAGGGAGATTAGGGCTTCAGGTTCCGATGACGACGAGGTCGTTAGGGACGGAGCTGAAAAGTTTCTTGCGCGAATTATCAGCGATTACATCAGAGCTTTTCTATTTAGAAAAACTCGGTAATGCCGTTCATAAAAAGCCAAGTTCCACTAACAAAAAATTAGCTGTCTCAACCTGTCGGTAGATAAAGTGTTACAAGTGTTTTCATTTCTCCTTTTTCTTATTTTTCTTCTTTTAACGGCTGTCGGAACGTGCCCATACTGCCATCTCAAGATAGGAAATGTAGTAGCAAAAGGGTTAACAGAGGATGATTCGACATAAAACAAGATTTAGGATCATACGAAAACGAGTAAACAAGACAAAATGGAATGCAGGATAAAGTTGTAACACAGTAAGAAATGATAAATCGTAAATCACTGTTGGTATACATTTGGAGTAGTCCCAGTTCGGTCCACATTAATGACTATGTGTCTAGATTAACAATAAGATGTTATTTGTATGTCCCGTGAGCATTGCTTCAAAAGCTGCGGATGGAGACTAGACTACTTGTACACGTCTGTAACTACCATCTAGACAGAAAGTTTACAAGAGCTCGTATAGATGCACCAGTATTCAGACACGTACACATACATTTATGAACTGAGTGTTCCACATTCTGCAGAGCAGCTCTTGGGGATATAGTCAGTTAAATGAGCTCTGGTCTTCCCCTCTACCTCTTAATGTTGACACTGTTGACGAACCCGTACAGTACCTTATACGCTTCTATATCGCTGGATGTTAAAAAGGTTCGGAGGCTGCTTGGGAACTGAAGACCAAGAGCCCGAAGATTACTTGAAAGGATGTTTATGTGATACATGTTCCGAGGACATTGTAGAAATACGTGGTTTGGATTTTCTTCTTCCTCTCTGCAGACACATAGAGGGATGGTGCTTAAGTTGAGCCGATAGATATTTGTTGAACTTCCAGTGATTAAATTTCAGCCATGTTATAATGGTCGTGAAGCTCCTTGATGCTTATGCCTTATTATTCCATGTTACTCTTGGAATCGTGGGGTGTACTAGTGCCTAGTGACTGCCTTTGATTTTTAAAACCGCGACCACTCCTCTTACCAGTGCTAAGACAATCGCTTTCTAGGCATGGGTATCGTATCTGTGAGAGGGAGTCTATCATATTTAATAGCTCCACTCAGAGATGCCTGCTTTGCCTGGGCATTTACTTAGTTATTTCCAGGTAGCCTACACTGATCCTTCATCATAGCATCACGATACTGCGACAGTTCCTTTGTACACGAAACACAACGTCGGCTGCAACTGTGGAACTGGTCACATTATTATGATTGTTTCTAGTCAGTTATTTAGCTGATATACTATCAGAGATGTTAACTACTGTGTCTATTGTGGACGTCTGTGCGAATAGTTACGAGTGTTGACGACGCAATAATCGCCCTTCTGCTATAACCGTTGAAAACCAGATATACACGCCTCGAACAATTCTTGAAATACAACACTCGCATTTATAGAAACTTAGATTTCTTAATTCATTGCAGATTCCATAGAATTTCACTTTTAATCTGTGAAGATTTACATTCGGCTGTAAAGTGAATGGTTCGTTCCGATGTCATCAACAGTCTATATTCTTTGCAACATCCTTTCCGTCAGTATAGCTTGTTTAAGAAATGTACAAAAGAAGACAGTGAGGCATCTCATGTGTCATGTCTGGATACGTCTGTATCGGCATTTACCATAGTTTTTCGGGTTGAAGTATCGTTACACCTCATAATTTTCATTTGTGACGACGTTTCACACTTCGCTGCAAAGTGAAGGATTAATTCTGGAACTGTACTGACGAAATATCGGATGTCGATGTTATATGGGAGACGTTACAAAACCAGAGTCAGAAGTTCAGTGTGGCTTTTCAGATGTCACGCGCTTGTATACAGACAGTCTACTTGTTAGGAAATTATTGCGAAATTCTAAGAGACAAGCGGATGATCAACACTTGTCCTAAAAATGACGCCTGATTTAACAACGTAAACGGAAAGTAATGTGGAACAATAATTCTGTATATGCAACCTGCTCAATTTGAACGAAAAGTGTCAGATGGTATACTTATATTCATTTAAGGAATCGTAATGAAATATATCGCACCATCTACGGAAGTCGCTTACAGAAGCTGTGGCTGATCACTTCTTTGATATAGTTTGCCGATCTAGGACGTTACACTGGTTACATATATAGGTAGACAGATGGAGGGAAAGGGGCCAGCAAGAGCCAGAGACGGAAATAAGATTCAAAAAAGAGCTGCGTTGCCCGACACACATTTTGTAATTCAGACTGAGAGATCGAAGAAGTGATCACACAACGTAAAAACGTCGATGGGAAACGCTAAAAGAAAGATCTACAGTACTGAAACCTGACCATTAAAATGCCATGTAGGAATGTCTCAAGCCAAACCGCGGAACATATTACTTCCTGCGATGTATATGCCGCTTTATGATAATTGCGGTAGCCTTTAGACAAATTAGGGTTTACGTGAGGGTGTACCGACAGTCGGCTCCATGCACATAATGTATGATTTGAACAGGAAAGACGAAATTATGGCCGGCCGCTGTGGCCGAGTGGTTCTAGGCGCTTCAGTCTAGAACTGCGCTGACGGCCACAGGTTCGAATCCAGCCTCGGGCATAGTTGTGTGTGATGTACTTAGGTTAGTTAGGTTTACGTAGTTGTAAGTCTAGGGGACTGATGACCTCAGATGTTAAGTCCGACAGTGCTTAGAGCCATTTTGAAACTCTTTGAGCGAAATTTTGCTGGAGTATATGTAAAAATACCTGCACAATATTTTGTATACCTCTCCTCCACTAGCACTATTCGCAGAAATGATATCGCTAACAGCGTACACTACGTATTCTTAGCAGAACAAAATTTCACCTCCTCTACGAAAATAAAATTAAAGGCAGTAATGTCGATAATTTAAACTATTCTCATAAGACTAAATAAAATATCGTTTGCAGTACCACAATGCAGGAAACTACACGATATGCATTCGTACAAACATTCTATCATAACGTAGGATGAAGGAGATCTTTAAACACCACTGTCACACTTTCCAGTGTCCTACACCCCCCGGGCTCTGCGATCCTATAAACGCATCTCTGAATATTTTCGATCACTGTCAAGCATAAGGACTCCAAAAGAAGAAGAGTATGCCACCGTATTGGAAGGGCCTGTACATGACTATACTGGTCGACGTCGGAGGCTACGTCTTGCGGCATCAGTAACCCTTCCCATCAACCACGTACTGCTTCCCACGGAGTGCATCCTTCATTGCGCCAAACAGATGGGAGGCGGAAGGTGCGAGATTCACGCTGTACACTGTTCAGTACCCAAATCGTAGACAAATAAGTCGCCACTATCACCAGAGACGTCTACTTCAGCAACGAGGTTTTTGACTGAGACCCGCCGATCATCTCGAATGATACTGCCGGCACGTTCCAACACTGCAGGAGTCACACCTGTGTGTGGCCTGCCGGCACAGGGGAGACTGGACAGGTTTGTACGACCTGGATGCGATTATGACAGACGTCTCGCCCAACGACTCACCGTGCTTTTGTTCATTGCCGGATCTCCGTAGACACTCTGCAAGTGCCTACGAATATCTGCGATGTTCTGGTTTTCGGCCATTTTGAAGGATAGCTACAGCGCCGCCACGTATCTGAACTTCATGAAGCGCGAATATTCCACGATGTTCCACAACGAATTCTTCATTTTTGCAAATTAAACTGTCGAGGAAACAAAAAAGGTGTTGCATTACTTATTGATCGCTCCTCTTAAGCCTTCTCTACAACTGCTCTTACGTGCTCGTCCTGTTTCAAGTCACGTTCTTACTATTACCTGTGAAAATCAGACAGGCACTAACTGGACACAAGAGGGGCATGGAGTGGGCCTGTCCTTGCTACGTTTTCGGAGATATATTACACCGGGTGTATATACACAGGTCACACTATTGCTTAAAGTACGATGGTTTTTGCGCGTGGATCTGACGCCCGATAGCGTCCCACATATCTTTCATGAGGTACATAACAGAAGAATTTGACGGTCAAGACAACAACGTGAGCTCCTCGAAGCATTGCAGCACGATTCTGATTTAGTGACAATAACAGTAGTCTAACCAGATGCCATGGCCATCGGGGACAACCTGAAGCATGAAGGGATGCATGTAATAATAACTGAAATAATGTTCATGTAGTAATAATTGCAGTAATGAAACTTCCTGGCAGATTAAAACTGTGTGCCACCCGCCACGTTAGCCGAGAGCGCTAATGCGCTGCTTCGTGGACTCGGGTAGGAGCGCCGGCCCCAGATCGAATCCGCCCGGCGGATTAACGACGACGGTCGGTGTGCTGGCCAGCCTGCATGTGGTTTTTAGGTGGTTTTCCACATCCCCCTAGGTGAATACCTGGCTGGTCCCCATGTCACGCCTCCGTTACACGGCTTGCAGACATCTGAACACTTTCCCATTTTTCCATGCATTACACTAGTTGCAGACAGTTGGAGTACTCTAATTCCGTCCTGGGGGGTACGGGGTGGTGGCAGGAAGGGCATCCGGCCACCCCTTAATCTAACTTTGCCAAATCCGGTTAACCATGCCGACCGTGCGTTACAGCGGAAAAAAGGCACAAGCGAAAGAAAGAAAGAAGATTAAAACTGTGTGCCAGAGTGGACTACCTGGTACCTGTGGCTTCCGCGGGTAAATTCTCTGCCGATTGAGCTATCCAAAAGCCAATCACGATCCGCCCTTACAGCTGCACTTTCGCCAGTAGATCTTCTACCTGCAATAATAATCATATTGCCCCTAGCTGTCATGGCGCCTTCGACTACTACCACCATTAAAGCCCAGGGTGAAGGTACACCACATCGTGATACTGCCTCCACCAACCGTTGTACGTGTTGCGGTGCATGCTTCGAGCAGCTGTTCTCCTGGATGGCAGCGTATCCGGAAACGACTTTCGATCTGATGTAATAAGACCAGGAAACAAGTTACCATTTTTTTCACTGTCCGCTCTCTTACGATCCCGTGTCCCCTGAAGTCGCAACTGACGATGTCGTTAGGTCTGCATCTACATCTACGTCCACATACGTACACCGAAAACCACCATACGGTACCTGGCAGATGATACGTTGTATAACCACTAGTCATTTCCTTTCCTGTTGCACTCACAAACGGAGCCAGGGAGAAACAACTGTGTATAACCTCCGTAGGAGCTCTAGTTTCTCTTATCGTCGTGGTTCTTGCACAGGATGTACGTTTGCGGCAGCAAAATCATTCTGCAGTCAGCCTCAAATGCCGATTCTCTAAATTCTCTCAATAGTGCCTCGCGAGAACGTCGTCTTTCTTCCAAGGATTCCCGTTTGAGTTCACGCAGCCTCAACATAATCCGCGGTGTGTTAAAAAAAGAAACGAAACTTTTGCTGTAACAGCTTCACTGCTTATTGTACAATATTGTAACCACTGTCCCCGTCAAGTAATCACCTCTTTTGGCAATATACAGTTCCCATCGTTCTTTCACTTTTGGAAACCCTCCTGAAATGCATTTTCCTGGATGGCGCGCAGGTCTGCTGTCGCACCGGCCTGAATCTTCTCTGTGGTTTTGAAACGACGTCTTTTCAAAATAGCTTTAAAATTGAGAAACAGGGGAAAGTCTGCTGGGGCTAGGTCCGGAGAATACGGTGGATGGAGCGCAACAGGACTGCGATATTTTGCTAGATATGTGCGGCAAAGAGCGACGGGCGAGCGGAGGCATTGTAGTGACACAATATGGAAGTCGATTTTTCCCACATTTGAGGCCTACGCTGATACACACTTCGTCAGCGACTTCGCGAACAGGTAACGATAATTCCCGCGAATCACATGGTCTACTCTCTCAACATGGTCGTCATGTTGCTGTGGAAGGAAGGTCGTGCAGGCTTTGGATCGTCACTGACAGACATTCCGCCCTGCTGAAAACGCTTTAAGCCACTCACGGCGGTGCGTGCAACTCACACAGTCCTTGACTAAGCAACTACAATGTCTCTGTGAAAGTTTTGTCAAGTTTGTAGCAAAATTTTCCACACTCACACGCACACGTTTTTCTTCAAGCTCTTTGGCACTTTGGTACTAATCCGACAAACAGCTTGTGCACCTGCTCACATCAGCGGCTGTAACTAACGGTTAGAGCGAAACGCGACAAACGGTAGTTTGTTGTCTAAACATGCCACTATGTACGCTAAGTAGCGGTAGCGCGCTCCATCTGCCGATTAGCGTGCTATTTTAAAAGTTCAGTTTGTTTTTGAACACACTTCGTACTTGCGTGCTGATGGAAGCTACCGGTAAGAAACCTAGCGGCACGCCTCTGAAAGCCGGCCGGTGTGGCCGTGCGGTTAAAGGCGCTTCAGTCTGGAACCGCGTGACCGCTACGGTCGCAGGTTCGAATCCTGCTTCGGGCATGGATGTGTGTGATGTCCTTAGGTTACTTAGGTTTAAGTAGTTCTAAGTTCTAGGGGACTGATGACCACAGAAGTTAAGTCCCATGGTGCTCAGAGCCATTTGAACCATTTTGAAAGCCTCTGAATTGCTCCGACGTCTTCCTTTAATGCAACCTGGTGGGGCTCCCACACACGCGAGTAGTACTCAAGAATGGGTCGTGCTATTGTGCTCTATGCACCAGTTTGGCAATATGAGGTGTCGCCTGCTGCGGAGCCCCATTTTCAACAACGTGGCACCAAACAGTATGCTCTGAAACGTGCCTTCAACACCATTGACTCCGCTGTTACGTCCTCCACAGATTGCGACCTATCCTGCTTTTCCAGAACGTCTGACCACAACATTCTGTGACAATTAGTGAACATCTAACACTTCGTCATCTCCTTGAGATCGGGTGTTTTGCCGGAGGTCCGCGTCTTCCCAACACGATATTTTGACACCGTAACTCGACGACTCCATAGGGGAACACCAGATCGCCGGGAGAGTCTAAGAGATTGCATTTAATATTTTGTCGCCTACTCGTTGTTTCACCGTCCTTCAACCACTTACACAGCTACTCACAACATTAGCACACGGATAGCCAACCAGCTTTGCCGCTTGCGAGATGCTCATTCCCAGGCGTCGGGCGATAAATTTCTACCGTTACTCAAAGTCGTGTCAGTGGGGCTTCCCATGTATGGCCCGTAACGTCGCTACAATGACTCCTTTCGTCTCGATTCCATTTGTACAGGGCGTTTCACAATGCCAATCACAGGATTCTGTGGGTTGTAGAGAGAAAATGTTAGGTAAAGTTTTGATAAAGCATTCATGTCCAGAAATGTACTATTTGGCTGAAAATTAAGAAAATCGGGAACCTTTAAACTCTCCCGCTTCAGAGGACGAACACGACAGTGATAGTAAGCTCTTACCTGTGTGATCTTCAGCGGGTGCTCCATGTGGGGGTTCTGCTTTTCGTTGCACAAGGTGTATCTACTACACTTGCTTTCGTACACACGTTCCATTTTTTTTTTTTTTTTTTTGTCATCAGTCTACTGACTGGTTTGATGCGACCCGCCACGAATTCCTTTCCCGTGCTAACCTCTTCATCTCAGAGTAGCACTTGCAACCTACGTCCTCATTTATTTGCTTGACGTATTCCAATCTCTGTCTTCCTCTACAGTTTTTGTCCTCTACAGCTCCCTCTAGTACCATGGAAGTCATTCCCTCATGTCTTAGCAGATGTCCTATCATCCTGTCCCTTTTCCTTATCAGTGTTTTCCACATATTCCTTTCCTCTCCGATTCTGCGTAGAACCACCTCATTCCTTACCTTATCAGTCCACCTAATTTTCAACATTCGTCTATAGCACCACATCTCAAATGCTTCGATTCTCTTCTGTTCCGGTTTTCCCACAGTCCATGTTTCACTACCATACAATGCTGTACTCCAGTCGTACATCCTCAGAAATTTCTTCCTCAAATTAAGGCCGGTATTTGATATTAGTAGACTTCTCTTGGCCAGAAATGCCTTTTTTGCCATAGCGAGTCTGCTTTTGATGTCCTCCTTGCTCCGTCCGTCATTGGTTATTTTACTGCTTAGGTAGCAGAATTCGTTAACTGCATTGACTTCGTGACCACCGATCCTGATGTTAAGTTTCTTACTGTTCTCATTTCTACTACTTCTCATTACCTTCGTCTTTCTCCGATTTACTCTCAAACCATACTGTGTACTCATTAGACTGTTCATTCCGTTCAGCAGATCATTTAATTCTTCTTCACTTTCACTCAGGATAGCAATGTCATCAGCGAATCGTATCATTGATATCCTTTCACCTTGTATTTTAATTCCACTCCTGAACCTTTCTTTTATTTCCATCATTGTTTCCTCGATGTACAGATTGAGGAGTAGGGGCGAAAGGCTACAGCCTTGTCTTACACCCTTCTTAATACGAGCACTTCGTTCTTGATCGTCCACTCTTATTATTCCCTCTTGGTTGTTGTACATATTGTATATGACCCGTCTCTCCCTATAGCTTACCCCTACTTTTTTCAGAATCTCGAACAGCTTGCACCATTTTATATTGTCGAACGCTTTTTCCAGGTCGACAAATCCTATGAAAGTGTCTTGATTTTTCTTTAGCCTTGCTTCCATTATTAGCCGTAACGTCAGAATTACCTCTCTCGTCCCTTTACTTTTCCTAAAGCCAAACTGATCGTCACCTAGCGCATTCTCAATTTCCTTTTCCATTCTTCTGTATATTATTCTCGTAAGCAGCTTCGATGTATGAGCTGTTAATGAGCTGTTAAGCTGACTGTGCGATAATTCTCGCACTTGTCAGCTCTTGCCGTCTTTGGAATTGTGTGGATGATGCTTTTCCGAAAGTCAGATGGTATATCGCCAGACTCATACATTCTACACACCAACGTGAATAGTCGTTTTGTTGCCACTTCCCCCAATGATTTTAGAAATTCTGATGGAATGTTATCTATCCCTTCTGCCTTATTTGACCGTAAGTTCTCCAAAGCTCTTTTAAATTCCAATTCTAATACTGGATCCCCTGTCTCTTCTAAATCGACTCCTGTTTCTTCTTCTATTACATCAGACAAATCTTCACCCTCATAGAGGCTTTCAATGTATTCTTTCCACCTATCTGCTCTCTCCTTTGCATTTAACAGTGGAATTCCCGTTGCACTCTTAATGTTACCACCGTTGCTTTTAATGTCACCAAAGGTTGTTTTGACTTTCCTGTATGCTGAGTCTGTCGTTCCGACAGTCGTATCTTTTTCGATGTCTTCACATTTTTCCTGCAGCCATTTCGTCTTAGCTTCCCTGCACTTCCTATTTATTTCATTCCTCAGCGACCTGTATTTCTATATTCCTGATTTTCCCGGAACAAGTTTGTACTTCATCCTTTCATCAATCAACTGAAGTATTTCTTCTGTTACCCATGGTTTCTTCGCAGCTACCTTCTTTGTACCTATGTTTTCCTTCCCAACTTCTGTGATGGCCCTTTTTAGAGATGTCCATTCCTCCTCAACTGTACTGCCTACTGCGCTATTCCTTATTGCTGTATCTATAGCGTTAGAGAACTTCAAACGTATCTCGTCATTCCTTAGTACTTCCGTATCCCACTTCTTTGCGTATTGATTCTTCCTGACTAATGTCTTGAACTTCAGCCTACTCTTCATCACTACTATATTGTGATCTGAGTCTATATCTGCTACTGGGTACGCCTTACAGTCCAGCATCTGATTTCGGAATCTCTGTCTGACCATGATGTAATCTAATTGAAATCTTCCCGTATCTCCCGGCCTTTTCCAAGTATACCTCCTCCTCTTGTGATACTTGAACAGGGTATTCGCTATTACTAGCTGAAATTTGTTGCAGAACTCAATTAGTCTTTCTCCTCTTTCATTCCTTGTCCCAAGCCCATATTCTCCTGTAACCTTTTCTTCTACTCCTTCCCCTACAACTGCATTCCAGTCGCTCATGACTATTAGATTTTCGTCCCCCTTTACATACTGCATTACCCTTTCAGTATCCTCATACACTTTCTCTATCTGTTCATCTTCAGCTTGCGACGTCGACATGTATACCTAAACTATCGTTGTCGGTGTTGGTCTGCTGTCGATTCTGATTAGAACAACCCGGCCACTGAACTGTTCACAGTAACACACCCTCTGCCCTAACTTCCTATTCATAACGAATCCTACACCTGTTATACCATTTTCTGCTGCTGTTGATATTACCCAATACTCATCTGACCAGAAATCCTTGTCTTCCTTCCACTTCACTTCACTGACCCCTACTATATCCAGATTGAGCATTTGCATTTCCCTTTTCAGATTTTCTAGTTTCCCTACCACGTCCAAGCTTCTGACATTCCACGCCCCGACTCGTAGAACGTTATCCTTTCGTAGATTATGCAATCTTTTTCTCATCGTAACCTCCCCCTTGGCAGTCCCCTCCCGGAGATCCGAATGGGGGACTATTCCGGAACCTTTTGCCAATGGAGAGACCATCATGACACTTCTTCAATTACAGGCCACATGTCCTGTGGATACACGTTACGTGTCTTTAATGCAGTGGTTTCCATTGCCCTCTGCATCCTCATGTCGTTGATCATTGCTGATTCTTCCGCCTTTAGGGGCAATTTCCCACCCCTTGGACAAGAGAGTGCCCTGAACCTCTATCCGCTCCTCCGTCCTCTTTGACAAGGCCGTTGGCAGAATGAGGCTGACTTCTTATGCTGATTATTTATCAAAATTCAGGCAATGGCGGGGATCGATCCCGGGACCGAAGACGTTTTGATTATAAATCAAAGACGCTACCCCTAGACCACGGCTACCCACTCCGTTCCACGTTACTGATGTGCGTTAATGGAGCACCACAGTCAACTCCCGCACCAGTTCCTCACAGCTATTTCTGTATTCGAGCGAGAGTGTTACGTAATGGGCTTTGACGAAGCAGGAAACGTTCACTATACGTGCATTGTGCAGCACTGCCATTATGCTTCGCAAAGTGGAGCACGAGAGTTCAGGCTGATACTGTCTTCATACTTATTTTACATCTGTACGGTATATTTCATGGCAATGTTTCTACTGAGTTTTTCTTATAACCTCTAGAGCCCTGTAATAGGAATTGTGAAGCTCTCTGCATACTTTCCACACCACATCACGTGACCGCGACGCAACCAACTCTGCTGTGGGTAGAGGTCATAATGTTTTTGGCTCCTTAGTGTGTACTCGTTGTTTCGTCGCACGAAACACGCAAATACAGGGTGGGAAAAAATCAGCTCTCCTATGGAGCTGTCAACCGTCAGGCATGGGGACAGGATGACGGAATCTTGGCAGGAGACTGCTGAGGTCCTTCTCCGGTTCCTGCTGCCTGACGACAGTGCGGATGGGGAGGCTGAAGGACAGTGAAAAATTAAGAAATGAAGACCTTGGAAGATATGTCAATGATACGGCAACCTACCCCTTTTTTGAAGAGGATGTGGTTGCCCACACAAAATCGTTGAAGAGAGGGAAAGGTCCTGGGCTAGATGGCATTGTGGCGGAGGTGGTGCAGTTCTTGGCCACCCTAGCTAGTAACACCACTCACTCATCTATTCAGTGAGTGCCTCAGGCAGAAAAAATTCCAAAAGATCTGGAAAATTGCAAATGTCGTGATCATTAAGGAAGGACCCGACAGAGACCCGTCTGAAACAAAGTCTTACAGATCCATCTGCTTGTTGGACGTGTTTGGGAAGATACTAGAGAAATTGCTGGCTGATAGACTGGCAGCACACCGAGTGCTGTGCGGGATGAGTAGCAGGCAGTTCGGCTTCATGCCTGGGCGGTCGGCATCCGATGCAATCGCCCTGGTGGCTGAGGTCTGTGGCTCAACCCCGTGCAAGTACGTAGTTGGCATCATAGTGAACATCAGTAGCGCCTTCGACTACCTGTGGTGGCATTTGGTCTTCTCCTGTTTGCGGGAGAAAGAGTGTCCAGGGCGCAATACGATTGTCTGAGGAGCTATTGCGAGGATAGGCAGGTCTGGCTATCGTCCCCTAGCGGAAGAGTGAGAAAAACAGTAACAAAGGGATGTCCTCAGGGTTTCGTATTAGGCCCCCCCTTCTGGGACATCCACATGGAACCACTGTTAGACAATCTACAACAAAGCGAAGAAGTACTAGAGGTGATAGCCTGGTGGATGACCTCCTTCTGTTGGTTGGCGGCCGAAGCCGAGAAGACATAGACCCCAAAATAGAAAGGGCTATAGGAAAGTTACAACTATGGTGCCAACACATGAAGATGAATATTTCACCGAGCAAGTCTACATATCTTTGCTGAAAGGACAGCTGATAAGGAATCCCCCTGTGAGAATTGACGGCTCACCAGTTCTTCGGCGACGAGAGACGTGCTACCTGGGCATCATTGACGACAGGTGGAACTTCGGAAAACACATTGAAACCGTAACCCACAGAGCCCTGCAAGTGTTTAACAATCTCACCTCCGTAGGTCATAAAAGATTTCATCTTCCCCCTCATCTCATAAAGCTATTGGATAACAAAATCTTAACGTCAATAGTTTATTACGGCTCGGGAGTCTGGGTGCACAGGCTCACGAGGGTAGTGCCCGCCATGTCAGGGAGAAGAGTGCAGAGGAACATGATATTGATGTCGGTGGAGGTCTACAGGACATCTCCAGCGGGACCCTATTAGTTATAATGAGGCTCTGTCCCCTGGACATCAAAATTAGAGAACAAGCATCGTGGTACTGGGTCAAAAAAGGGGATATCATGAAAAAAGGAGATGTGCTGGCCGCTAGGTTTGAGGACAAGGGTGCGATAAGGAAAAGAGGTGAAGAGTTGTGGCAGTAATCATGGGAAGCGGAAGAAACTGGCCGAAGAACATTTGAATTTTTACCCGATGTGAAGGAACGACTAGGTATGAAGTACTTAGAGCCAACCCGGGGACTGTTCCACTTTCTCACTGGTCATGGGCCCTACCCGACATACCTATGTCGGTTTGGGAGGAGGGCTACGCCAGCATGTGACTCTGGCGCCTCGGAGGGTACTCCCGACCATGTGGTTTAAGGGTGGCCCCTTTTCAATGATGTAGCAACCACAGTACGAGACCAATTACCTAACTATGACACTGACCACTTACTGAGACGCGAAGATACATTTCAAACTCTGGACTGTTTGGCAAATGTATCACGGAAAGTGCTGACAGAATATCTGAGGGACATTAATTACTTATTAATCCGTGATTAATAACAAACACCAGATGAGTCTAGTACACTAATCCTATACTGCCTGTGCGTGGACAAGTCGACTTATATTGTAGTTTGAATCCGCCTAGTGCAGGACTAGGGGGAGTGGGGTGCGACAACACCAAATCAGGACATGCACCGAACATGACATAGAATTGAACTTTAATTAGTAGGACTTAGGGAATTAAAACAGGAAACTGCAGCGATAGACATCCTTGGCCTGCCTAGTGTCAGGGGCACGCTCATCGGGGCTAGCTCGGTGAGCAAGGCTGCATAGTAGGTTTATATACTTGCTGACACACCTGTGACGCTGCAGGCAGTAGGGATTAGACGTAAGTAGCCATTACAAAGTAGAGTGTTAGTAGTAAAAAAGTTGCCCATTGTAATTCTGTACTGGCTGTAAATTAGCTGCAGTTACAATGATATGTAACATTCAAGGACCCACTAATTATGTAATGTGATGGGTTTTATATCTATAATTATAAAGATTTGCGAATAAAGAATTTAAAAAAAATACAGCCTGTCCCACAAAGGAGTTTACGCTGTTCGAACGTTAATAACAGAGCACTATGGGACTTAACATCTATGGTCATCAGTCCCCTAGAACTTAGAACTGCTTAAACCTAACTAACCTAAGGACATCACACAACACCCAGTCATCACGAGGCAGAGAAAATCCCTGACCCCGCCGGGAATCGAACCCGGGAGTAGTAACGACAACCTGATGCAATTTCAACTGTATTACTAGTGTGTATAGCCATTTATTTTTCTTTGGTTTATTCTCAGTTGCCCGTAACTAAACGCCGATAGCATGATGGTTAGAAACTTGTCCTTGGAGCAAAGAAGCGCTGCAGAATGTGTGGAAAGAAAGTGCGGAGACAACGGGGAAGAAATCAGTAGCGGACGAAGGAGGGAAGAGGAGTGGACACAGTGGTACAAGCTTTCACAAGATACACAAAGAAATCCGTAGGGCAGGCTGTGTGTGAATCAGGTGTAAGCAAATAAAGTGTTCACCTTATTGTAAAGCAAGCGCTGTGGAAATCTTACATTGCCTGGTTGCTCCACGAAATGAATAAGGATCTAGATAGGTGCCTCACATTCTAAAATAATGAACTGATGTCATTCTTTGGTCTGATGAGGTGACGTTTAAGTTGAACGGAACCATTGATCGCCATAATTTCGAATACTGGGTGAGAGATATTCCTCCATTACGGAAGAACGATATGTTAATCTTCGTGGGTTATCAGTGTGGAGTGGTATGTCTGTCAGAATACTTGTAGGGTCATTATTTTATGAAAGAACAGTGACAGGTTTAAACTACATTAACACGGCGCAGGTACCAATTGTACCGGCTCCTCACCAATCGTATCGAGACGACATTTTTCCAACAAGACAGTGCACTATCACATTACCATCGTGATGGATATGGCAATTCCAGGATGAAATGTTCGTTGGGAAGTTGATACGCCGGCGGGGAAGTGTTGAGTTTCCACCCAGACCTCCCGATCTAAAGTCGTTAGACTCCGTTTTGTGGGGAACTCTGGAAGCATGGTCTATGCCACAAGGCCACGTACGCTGGATGACATGAGAGGAGCGATTTCGACTGTCTGTGAATCCATTTCAGTGGCAACTACCACACATGTGGCTTTTGTATGTCCATCCTTTTAGCAGGACGTCTCTGGGACAACGGCCGTTTACTATCGTGACAAAAAATAAAAACACCTACAGCCGTCCTCACGATTTTATTTTATTTTGTCGCTACCAGTTTCGACGCTTCATTGCGTCATCTTCAGGCTGTTTTGATGCGGTACAGATTGATACGATCCCCCATGCTTAACCCATCAGTTGCCAGCATTACTGGATTCGCAGATAATGTATCAGCACTAAAACCATCAACTGTCAACTGACAGGACAACCATTCAAAAAATAAATAAAATAAAATCATAAGCACGGCTGTAGATGTTTCTATTTTTGTGTCACCACACATGTGTGTCGAACTGTTCCACATCGTTGCAGAAGCTGTGCTGCTGGCGATGGTGAACATTCTGAATATTTTCAACAGTAAAACGTAAACAGTAATGTGACCATCGAACTGACTTACAAATTCATAGATTTCATTAATTTTGTCTGAGTCATCAAAGTTCATTGTGAACTTCTTTGTAGGTCACCTTGTATCAGAGTTGTTATGGTGTTGTGTTTTCCCTTCATTGTTGAACATTTGTTTATTAAGGAGACCCTTGTGGATGGGGGACGGGGGACATAGCAACCGCAGCCGTTGGTTCCCTGAGACCGCGGCGAGCCAGTGAACTACGCAGACGGTTCTCGTGTCGCCACCCCATGACCGCCGACAGTGGCGCCTCAGTGGCCGCCACAAGGCGAGCCTTCAGCGCCTCCGCTGCCGCGGCCACTGGCAGCCACTCGGCCGAACTCGCGACTTTTTCTCCGCCTTTGCGCAACACGAGAGCCCTTTCCCCCTTTTTGCCTTTGGCTTGTGTCCCAACCGGGTGAGCGCGCCGGCAAAAGGCGTTTGACCGTCCCAGTCGCCCAGTCCTTTTGCTCCAGCCGCGGTGTTCCCGGAATGAGTCGGCGCCCTGCGTCGTCCGCAGATGCCCAGATAGTCGAGCGTGTGTGGTCCCGCCTAACGGGCCTCAGTTATTGGCGCCAGAGGTTAACTGATCCTGGCGCCCACATTAATTTCCCCGTATCGCGGCCGGTGAACCGAGAGGCCTAACGCTGACACTATCCAGCGAAGCAGTATCACTTGCTGATTGATGGACGCAACCGATTGGTACTTTAATATACAGAGTGCGACTGCAAATACCTCTCTGTTTCTCAGCTGGCTGATCGAGCCGATAAAAGCCGTGTGCCGATTGTCGCTTTTAATTTGCATACTTTACTTTTTCGTGTTCGGAAACCAGTCAGTCATCCAGGCAAGTACTGAGCCACGTCCATGGCTTTTTTCTCTCCAGCATCTGTAGGGACGGTTTGGACAGACCAGTAAGTATGCCACATCTGGCACAGCACAAAAATCGCAATTGTCTTCATGCATGTTACAATGACACCATCTGGTCATGTTTGTTTTCACTGGGACCACACATCTTCTTTTGAAAATCAGCATCCTCCATGTTTTCCAGTTTGTTGTCGAGCAGCCAAGCACTGCCTGTGCTGGTGAATAGTCAGGCAGTGCTGAAGAAACTTTTACTGGATCTTAGTCGCCCAGGCTCGCACTCAGTGCGAAAGAGAGGATGTCGAGTACCTATGATTTGTCTGAGCCTTTTATGTGAATTCCTGCCCTTCGGGAGCTGAGACTCTCAAGGCCAGCAGCTCTCCCCATTGCTGTTTACGAGATTCCGCGAAATATTATTTGTGAAGGCCACCTTCTGACGGGTCTTTTCAAAGTAACGTCAATATCCCATAGATCTGTCCAATGTCATACCCAGATAGGAAGATTTATCTGTGTGCTCTAATGTGGTATTATATAAGAAACATTGAGCCTTCGCTTTGCTTCTACGTCTACATCTACATAAATATTCCACCGTGCGGCGCGTAGCACATGATACCCCGTATCACTACTAGTCATTTCCTTTCCTGTTCCACTCACAGACTGAGGGAAAAACCACTGTGTATACGTCTCCACATGAGCCTCGTGTCTTCTTTTCGTTTTCCTTACACGCATTGTGTGTGAGAGACAGTAGAATCGCTCTGCAATCAGCTTCAGATCCCGGTTCTTTACATTTTCTCAATAGTATTCTTCGAAAAGAATGTCGTTTTCCCTCCAAGGACTCCGATTTGAGTTCTCAGAGCATGTCCATCACACTTGCGTGTTGTTCGAATCTACAAGTAACAAATCTAGCAGCCCCTCTGTGAATTACTTCGATGTCTTCCTTTAATCCGACCTGGAACGGATCCCAGACACTATAACAATACTCAAGAATAGGTCGCACTAGCGTCCTATATGAACGACACTTCCCTAGAATTATTCCAATAAACAGAAATCGATCATTCGCCTTCCCTACTACAATCCTCGATTGCCCGTTTCATTTCATATCGCTTTGCAACGTTACACCCAGATATTTACGCATGGTCACTGTGTCAAGCACAACACTTCTAATACTATATTCGAACAATACGGGTTTGTTTTTCTTACTCATCCGCGTTAACTTACATTTTTTCTAAATTTAGAGCTAGCTGCCATTTATAATAGCAACTGGAAATTTTGGCTGAGTCATCTTGTACCCTCAGCTTCGACATCTTATCGTACACCACAGCATCATCAGAAAACAACCTCAGATTGCTGCTCTTACTATCCCCCAAATAATTGATTTATATAGGGTATAATTGGCAACGACCTTGTCGCAGGGGTAACACCGGTTCCCGTCAGATCACCGAAGTTGAGCGCTGTCGGGCTAGGCCAGCACTTGGATGGGTAACGGTCCGGTCTCCCAAGCGCTGTTAGCACGCGGGGTGCATTAAGCCCCTGTGAGGCAAACTGAGGAGCTACTTGATTCAGAAGTAGCGGCTCCGGTCACGAAAACTGACAACGGCCGGGAGAGCAGTGAGTTGACACCCATAGACTGAGAATGACACGACGGTCGGTCAGTACCGTTGGGTCATCCGAGACCTGTTCGGATGGAGATAGTTCGTTACACAGGGCACAATAGCGGTCCTAACACACTTGCCTAGTGCACTCCTGATGATACCCTTGACTCTGATGAACACGCGCCGTCGAAGACAACATACTGGAGCCTATTACTTAACAAGTCTTCGAGACACCCACGTACCTTAGTTAACAGCCTGCGATGTGGCATAGTCTCAAACCCTTTACGAAAATCTAGAAATACGAATCTGTCTGTTGCCCTTCATCTATAGTTCACTGTATATGCCGGCCGGAGTGGACGAGCGGTGCTAGGCGCTACAGTCTGGAACCGCGTGACCGCTACGGTCGTAGGTTCGAATCCTGCCTCGGGCATTGATGTGTGTGATGTCCTTAGGCTAGTTAGGTTTAAGTAGTTCTAAGTTCTAGGGGACTGATGACCTCAGTAGTTAAGTCCCATAGCGCTCAGAGCCATTTGAACCATTTCGCTGTATATCATGTGATAAAAAGACAAGATGAGTTTCGACGAGGGTTTCTAAAACCATCCTGATTCGTGGACATAAGCATCTCGGTCTCAAGAAAATTTGTAATATCCGAACTGGGAATGTGTTCAAGAACTCTGCAGCAAACCGTTGTTAGCAATATTGGTGTGAGAGATTTGTAATAAATGCAGGCTAGGTAAGGGCCCAGTGCTGTATAGTAATTTGTGAAAAACCGAGTTTGGATTTTATCCTGAAAAGGTGACTTATTTGATTTCAACTCTTTCGGTTGTTTCTCTACTCCACGGACGCTTATTACTATGTCGTCCATACCGAAGTCTGTTCGGAGATCAAACGACGGTATGTTTGTACCATTCTCCTGCGTGAACGATTTCTTCAACGTGAAATTTAAAACCTCGGCTTTCGTCTTACTATCTTCAGCTGCCACACCAGACTGGTCAATAAGCAGCTAGAAACCTTAGACACACTTAGCGATTTTACATAGGACCAGAGGTTGAATGTGGAAAGCGCTTACTTGAGTCTTCGAAAGGTTCGGTTTCTTTGAGTTGAGTTATCAGTCTTTTGACTGGTTTGATGCCGTCCGCCACAGATTCCTCTCCTTTGCCCCTCTCTTCATCTCACAGTAGCACTTACAACATACGTGCTCAATTATTTGCTGGGTGTTTTCCATTCTCTGTCTTCTTCTATAGTTTTTACCCTCTACAGCTCCTTCTGTTACCATTGAAGTTATTCCCTGACGTCTTAACAGATGCCCTATCATCCTGTCCCTTCTTGTCAGCGATTTCCATGTATTCTTCATCCGCCGATTCTGCGCAGAACCCCCTCATTCCTTACCTTATCAGTCCACCAAATTTTTAGCAATCGTCTGTAGCAACACATCTCAAATGCTTGTTTTGTGCCACGGAAACATTCTCCAGGCCGTAACGCTGCCTCGTCCGGCGTGGAACCTTCCGACGATTGTTGCAGAGTGTTTTCTTTCAGACGTGCCACGCCGAGGGAGCATCAAATCTAATTCATTTCAGTGAACGTCCAGGTGCGGAATTGGTGTGAAAATTCCAGCCTTCACTGCCGATGAACAGCAGTCATCATGGATGCAAGAACAAGGCAACTGCTGTGGAGACCCACTTGCAGCAACGTTCGCTAAACCGCCAACGAGGAGATACCGCTGGTAGCTCCTTGGGTTATCTGGACGGTCAGTTGCTCAAGAAGTGCACGTCTTTACGCCCGTAGACATCTCCTCAGCCACTGTTCGGTCCCGTCATCTGTGGGCCACAGTACACCGCAATTGCCTCGACGTCGGTTTTGAATAGCCCCATTTTGCCATGTACGCTGTACTGTAACCATGATGGGAAGAGAACAGTTTGCAAACTTAGCTGTTTCGGAAATGATTCCATCCCTGAGACGTGAAATTTAATACTTCAGCTTGCTGTCTTCTATTGCCACACCAGACTGGTCTACGACTGATTGAATATCTACATCTGAATCTACATTTATACTCTGCAAGCCACCCAACGGTGTGTGGCGTAGGGCACTTTACGTGCCACTGTCATTACCTTCCTTTCCTGTTCCAGTCGCGTATGGTTCACGGGAAGAACGACTGCCGGAAAACCTCCGTGCACGCTCGAATCTCTCTAATTTTACATTCGTGATCTCCTCGGGAGGTATAAGTAGGGGGAAGCAATATATTCGATACCTCATCCAGAAACACACCCTCTCGAAACCTGGACAGCTACATTCTCTTGCAGAGTCTTCCACTTGAGTTTGCTAAACATATCCGCAACGCTATCACGCTTACAAAATAACCATGTGGCGAAACGCGTCGCTCTTCTTTGGATCTTCTCTATCTCTTCTGTCAACTCGACCTGGTACGGTCCCACACTGATGAGCAATACTCAAGTATAGGTCGAACGAGTGTTTTGTAAGCCACCTCCTTTGCTGGTGGACTGCATTTTCTAAGGACTCTCCCAATGAATCTCAACCTGGCACCCGCCTTACCAACAATTAATTTTATATGATCATTCCACTTCGTATCGTTCCGTACGCATACACCCAGATATTGTACAGAAGTAACTGCTACCAGTGTTTGTTCCGCTATCATATAATCATACAATAAAGGATAAAGGCAATACATTACATTTGTCTATGATAAGGGTCAGTTGCCATCCCCTGCACCAAGTGCCTATCCGCTGCAGATCTTCCTGCATTTCGCTGGAATTTTCTAATGCTGCAACTTCTTTGTATACTACAGCATCAACCGCGAAAAGCCGCATGGAACTTCCGACACTATCTACTAGATCATTTATATATATTGTGAAAAGCAATGGTCCCATAACACTCCCCTGTGGCACGCCAGAGATTACCTTGTCTCCGGCCGAAGTGGCCGTGCGGTTAAAGGCGCTGCAGTCTGGAACCGCAAGACCGCTCCGGTCGCAGGTTCGAATCCTGCCGCGGGCATGGATGTTTGTGATGTCCTTAGGTTAGTTAGGTTTAACTAGTTCTAAGTTCTAGGGGACTAATGATCTCAGCAGTTGAGTCCCATAGTGCTCAGAGCCATTACCTTGTCTGTAGACGTTTCTCCATTGAGAACAATATGCTGTGTTCTGTTTGCTAAAAACAATAGAATAGAAGAGCTTCTCGCATGTGGTCCAGCATCCCGGAAGTAGTGGGAGCCACGAGAGAGTATGACAGGAGGTTCGCTACAGTGGCGCAACAGGGCCATCCGCCTGACCAGGTCTCCGGCTGGAGTGCGTGCCGGCGCCGTGCCGCTGTGACTGGTGACCCGTGACTGCCGCACGTGAGGCGGCCTGGGGGCGGGGCGCAGGCGCCGGCGTGGAAATGCCAAGGTGAGGAGCGGCAGGTGCCGCTGGCATCCCACCAGGCCACCTCTCGAGGTCGCCGCAGGCCGGCCAGGTCGGCTCAACAGTGCCAGGGGATTCCCTAAGCTGTTCTCATTCCATGGTTTCGGGACAGATGGGTCGTGATGTTATAAGCACTGGACGATGCACCTGTTATTCGATATGCTACTGCAAGATTCAAGATTTCCGCCGTTCTCTCAAAGAAAACACAAAAAACGTGATTGAGCCTGTAGTTTCTAGGAATTCTGTGTACTCGCTTCGCTAGACAATCAATCAAATAAGTCGTATTAATGAAACTTCCTGGCAGATTAAAACTGTGTGCCGGAACGAGACTCGAACTCGGGACCTTTGCCTTTCGAGGGCAAGTGCACTACCAACTGAGCTACCCAAGTTTGGAAGGTAGGAGACGAGGTACTGGCGGAATTAAAGCTGTGAGTCGTGCTTGCATAGCTCAGTTGGTGGAGCACTTGCCCGCGAAATGCAAAGGTCCCGAGTTCGAGTCTCGGTCCGGTACACAATTTTAATCTGCCAGGAAGTTTCATGTCAGCGCACACTCCGCTGTAGAGTGAAAATTTCATTTAAGTCGTATTGATGTGTTATATTACAATAAGAAAATCACAATACTTTGGCAACCACACAGATGTGTTGCAAGCAGAGGACGTGGTACAATAAAACCAATCTTCTTCAGAATAGACAATCCCAAGTCTGTGCTACATAGAGAGTAAAAGCGAAGTGACTAGCGCTGATGCAGCTATCGCAGTTACTTTTGAGTACATTATGGGAGTGAACAGTGATCAATGTGTTACAAATATTTACTATCAGAAACAGTCTTGATCACAATTTATTTATTACGGTGACCGGTTCCAACCACTACTGTGGTCATCTTCAGACCAATGAGTACGAACCTCCTTCTGCTGGTGAATCACTAGTAATTCTCCAGCAGAAGGAGGTTCTTACTCATTGGTCTGAGACTGTTTTTTGATAGTGTAAGTAGGCTCTTTAGGCTTTCTCATTGGTAACGCCACGTAGCGCTCTGTATGAAAATCACTGGCTGTGCTGTGTGCAGTCTGTGGCTGGTTTGCGTTGTTGTTTGCTATTGTAGTGTTGGGCGGCTGGATTTGTACAGCGCGTAGCGTTGCGCAGTTGGAGGTGAGCCGCCAGCAGCCTTGGATGTGGGGGGAGAAATGGCGGAGTTTTGAGAGCGGATGATCTGGACGTGCGTCCATCAGAGACAGTAAATTTGTAATACTGGATGTCATGAACTGCTATATATATTATGACTTTTGAACACTATTAAGGTAAATACATTGTTTGTTCTCTGTCAAAATCTTTCATTTGCTAACTGTACCTATCAGTAGTTATGGCCTTCAGTAGCTTGAATCTTTTATTTAGCTGGCAGTAGTGGCGCTCGCTGTATTGCAGTAGCTCGAGTAACCAAGATTTTTGTGTGGTAAGTGACTGATGAAAGGTATAGGTTATTGTTAGTCAGGGCCATTCTTTCGTAGGGATTATTGAAAGTCAGACTGCGTTGCGCTAAAAGTACTGTGTGTCAGTTGAAGCACAATCATGTATAATTTTTGTAAGGGGACGGTTCAATAGTACATATTTTAAAAAAATGGCTATCGAAGTCGCTGATCTTGAAGCTGCTATTGAATTGGGCTGTCACCAGTCGGTCGCGGCGCTTATGTCCTCTTCACATAGCTCAGTTGCTGTCGCATTGTCGTCCTGAAGGGAGTCCGGTGAGCGTGCGACTGACTGACTTCTTCTCACAGCCTTCTCTTCCCTATCGTTCACGACTGGCGTGCAGGCTCTTGACTTCACGTCGTAACACAGCCTATAGTGGAACTTTTCCATCCTCATATTTCCCAAAAATCGTGTGAGGCAGCATTGGTCTTCACAGGGAAAAGAAAAACAAACGAAAGAAGAATAAGTACGTGTTCTACAGTGGAGTGTTGTGTACTACTTCGTACACAGCAGTAAGGAGAGATGGGCTAGAGAGTGGTGCAGCAGCTGTCATAGCAGGGAAGTTGGATAGGAGCATAAATGAGCAGCGGATATACAGGGTGAAAAGTATTTAATAAAAAGTATTTAAACCGACAAACTCTGGGAGGTTGTAGGGGACATCAAAACAAATATTTTTCCATAATGTTATTTTTTCCTAGGAGGATTATTTAAACCGGTGGAGGCCGTATTACGCTCTTCAATTGTTAGAGGCCGTATTACGATCTTCAGTTGTAGGCAACTGCTGTCCACCAGTGTAGTAGTGCATTGTCTCTGTTTACTAGTGGAGCCATACACCTGGAGTGAGTAAACTGATATGGTTGGTGCGTACTACGTAGCGCACCACAACGGACGAGCTGCACAGCTGGTTTATCAACAATATCCTAATCACCGTATCCCGCATCATACGACCTTTGCTGCTGTGTACCAACGTCTGCGTGAGACCGGGTCATTTAGCAGATTACCTGGACATGGACTCCGTCGCACGGTAAGAAAGGTGCAATTTAAGGAAGCTGTCTTGCAGCATGTGGAGCGGAATCCTTCAATCAGCACTCGTGCAATTGCACGTAACATGGGCACGAATCAGACGAATGTAAGAAGTGTCCTTTGAGAGCAATTGTTACTTCCATTTCACTTACAAAGTGTCCACAACCAGGAACCAGTTGATTATCTACCCAGAGCACATTTTTTGCAGTGGTAGCTGCAACAGTGTGAAATGCATCCTACATTTCCATCCTCTGTGTTGTTCGGGCGTGATGGAGTCTTCAACATGCACAATTCACATGTTTGGAGTGAGGATAACCCACATGCCACAGGTCAAAAATTGGTTCAAATGGCTCTGGGCACTATGGGACTTAACATCTGAGGTCATCAGTCCCCTAGAACTTACAACCACATAAACCTAACTAACCTAAAGACGATACACACATCCATGCCCGAGGCAGGATTCAAACCTGCGACCGTAGCTGTCATGCGGTTCCAGACTGAAGCGCCTAGAACGGCTCGGCCACTCCGGCCGGCATGCCACAGTTACTAGCGCTCATCAAGTGCGGTTCTTCGTTAATGTGTGGGTTGCTGTTGTCGGGGACTGTTTAATTGGGCCGTATCTGCTACCTAGGCCATTAAATTGCAGGCGCTATAACAATTTTCTCGCCAGACCATTACTAGAATTGCTGGAAGACGTCCCGCTCCCTAGAACATAACGTATGTGGTTCCAACACGACGGGGAGCCGGCGCAGTTCAGTCATCGTGTGTTTCGATTTCTGGACCGACGGTTCCCAGAAACGTGGACTGCTAGATACCCAGATACGTCCCCTCTGGACTTTTTTCTATGGGGAGAGATGAGCAACCTCGTTTATGCAGCTTCTGTTGCATCAGAAGAGGATCTGTTTGCCAGGATAGTAGCAGCAGCAGGAACAATTCAGGATACTCCTGGGCTTTTTGCCCGTGTCAGACAGAATATGATCCAACTGTGTAATCTTTCTTTACGTGTCAACGGAGGCATTTTTGAAAATCTACTGTAACTGAAATTGGGTTGTGTTAATGTGTTGTCTCTTGGTCATTAAAAAATGGAAAAGTGTTTGTTGGTTTAATTAATATGTCGGCAGAGAAATCTTCCTCTACCATTTTAAATATTCCTCATGAGAAAAAATTACATTAGGGAAAAATATTTGTTTCGATGTCCCCTACAACCTCCCAGAGTTGGTCGGTTTAAATACTTCTCACCCTGTATAAATGCAGTAAACAGAAGTTTTACTTAACATGTAGGTTTCTGCAGACGTTGCGAAGAAACTTAACAAAGGAAGAAACAACAATAATCTCCAACTTTTACAAGAAGCAATCCAACGAGCATCTTGCAGTGTGACGCTCATACGTGCCAACTGTCGAAAGCTGAGTAAGACGGAGGACTGTGGAAGACTGAGACTGAGACTGCGCCATGTAGCTGCCCCCGGCCGCCGTACATCGCGGCGGCAGAGGGAACTCTCAGCCAGAGCTGCTGAGGGCGTGGCCCAGCGGGCACGAGTCACCGGATGCACCACGTTTCTGCGCGACCGGTGTAGGCGGCTGTCAGAAACGTGTGTTTCTGCTGCCAAATGTGAGACGCCGCTGTGGGTGGTAAAGATCTGTGATAGCACATGGAGAATGTAGCTAGTCGAACTCCGAAGGCATTCACGACCGATTGTCTTAGCTGCGAGTGGATGTTCCAGATTGTATGGCCTTCATATACGCAACTTTTTTTCCTTGCGTTACATCCAGAGTTGCATTGGGTATCTTTAGAATGCACCTGCTGTCATTGAGTCTTGACTGACTGACAGTTAAGACGCCAGAGAGTGGCATAGATACAGTGAAAACGCGGCCTGACTGGCAGGCATAATTTTTCTCATCTGTGAAACGTAAAACTTATCCATCGATTCCATACAGCTACTGTCCACGTATAGTTTTCATGTCATCTTTTTGCCTGTCAAAATTGTCCCAATGCCATCTCTAGATAAATGCCATCTCTAGTTCTTCTTCGTACATAGACCAGGCAATCATGAGTGAAGTCCTCTGAAACCAAAAGTTCATCTACATTAACGAACTGCTCTATTATCTATGGCTATACAGAGAAGTTATCGAAAAGTATAAAGATGGGGACAATTTTGATACATAAGAAAAAACCATGGCACTTAATGATACAAGGACAGTAGCTCTGCAAATGGATAGATAAGTTTTATCTTTCATATATGACAGTTCAATAGTAAAGTTTTATCTTTCACAAGGATTGTTCTCCAGTGTCCGTCATGTCAGTCAGAAAGCTACAACAGAATCAGGAACACTTCTGAGTATTTCCAGTGCAGTTCCTTATTAGACGGTAAGAAAATAAAATTGAAGAACCACTACCTTAGCAGCCCAGAAGAATTACCGGTAACAGTACCTGGTCCTGCAGCACCTGTTTCAATATATCACACTTTCTTTGAAGTGGTTTCTGAGCTAACATACACATGATAAAATTATTTATGGTTTAACGTTTTGTAAACGTCAGTCATTAAGCTCAAATTCTGGAAACAAGAGGACGGAAAACGGGTGTGCTCTTTTCAAAGCACCAATTACCATATTCACATTATTAGTTGTTCTTCATTTTCGAATGATCTCAGTTTATCCTGGGATTGTACCCATGAACTACCAACCGACAATCAAAGAACGTCTCCTTTCAGTTGACGGCCAGTCAGTTACCTAGTCTAGGAGACTAGCCCAGAAGAATCGCACAGAAGACGTGTCAGACACTCCAGAGAATAGCAACGTAGGCCACCTACCAGTAGTCAGAAACATCAACTAAGAGCCACATGTGACCCCCCCAAGCGCAAGCTCTCCTGCCACAGCATCCACACAGAAAATGGGATCCGGCATCACGACAGATCTCGACTTCCCCCTGTCGAGCAGAGGTCAGCATAAGGTTCTTACACATTCCTAATGAATCCCCATTGATTGGGCAGACCATACTTGAAAACCACGAGTTTAACGCATTGACAGACTTAGTGAAAACCTGAGTCTGAATAGGAGGACCAGGATTTGAGCCCCGACACTCGCGAATGCACGGCTAGTGTTTTAATCACTGTGCCTCGTCCGTACAGACGAGAGGCGCCCATAAATTTATATGACCAGCATCATTCTACAAAGTACTCTCTATTGCCCCCAGCTTCCTTCACCAACGTTTTCTGAAATTCTAATTATATTAATTCCTTCAGCTGCTAACGGGCGTTGATATATATCAACGGGGACAGGTGAAAGTGTGTACCCCTACCGGGACTCGAACCCGGGATCTGCCGCTTACATGGCAGACGCTCTATCCCTTTGAGCCACCGAGGGCACAGAGGATAGCGCTACTGCAGGGACTATCTAGCGCACGCCTCCCGCGAGACCCACATTCTCATCTTGTATGTCCACACATTACATTCGTAGCGTCCCACCCCAACACTCTCATTGCTCGTGAAAGACATTCTTACCAAGTCCCGTAAGAGTACGGGAAATATGTGTGCATCCGCACAGAAGAAGAAGGGCATGGCCGGTGTTGCCAGAACTACATACTTATATGGATATAGTGTCTGTTCTTTCGGACATGTCCGAAAGAACAGACACCATATTCATATAAGTATTACGTTTATTGATTTCCGTCAATGTGTGATAGAGGGAAATTTCGCATTGAGAATGTGATGATGACGTACATGATTTAACTAGTCGCAGCACTTTACGACGATTTTTCTTTACAATATTCTTTAATGTTCTAGAATACAAGTTGGAAACAGCACAAGTCGCATTGATCAGCGTCGGGAAAAATCATCTTAACCGATGAGTTGTGCAAACGTAGTAAAGGCAGAGGAACTATTCAAAGAAAGTTTGTCTGCACTTAGAGAGAGAGACAGAGAGAGAGAGAGAGAGAGAGAGAGAGAGAGAGAGAGAGACTACATAAACAATAAAAGGTTGTAAGCTCACGGGACAAAAAATTAGTCACCGCATTGCGCACGCACAGATGAGTCGTTAAGCATTCACAGATAGCGCAGTGGTCGAGTCACGCTCTCAACCGGGCGTGTGCTACCTCTACGCGAACATAGGACAATAGAGATCAGAGAGATGTTTACGTTTCAAGCGGACATTGTGCTTAAATACGGAGTAAGGAGGTGATTTCAAGCGGACATTGTAAGTAAATATGGGTAAATGTAAGGAAGGCAGAGTGGGAAAAGAGGCAATTGTGGTTGGCCGTGCCCATGGCCGTACGCTGTGTGAAACTGCTGCATTTATCTACATCTACATCTACATCTATACTCCGCGAGCCACCTTACGGTGTGTGGCGGAGGGTACTTATTGTACCACTATCTGATCCCCCCTTCCCTGTTCCATTCACGAATTGTGCGTGGGAAGAACGACTGCTTGTAAGTCTCCGTATTTGCTCTAATTTCTCGGATCTTTTCGTTGTGATCATTACGCGAGATATATGTGGGCGGTAGTAATATGTTGCCCATCTCTTCCCGGAATGTGCTCTCTCGTAATTTCGATAATAAACCTCTCCGTATTGCGTAACGCCTTTCTTGAAGTGTCCGCCACTGGAGCTTGTTCAGCATCTCCGTAACGCTCTCGCGCTGACTAAATGTCCCCATGACGAATCGCGCTGCTTTTCGCTGGATCATGTCTATCTCTTCTATTAATCCAACCTGGTAAGGGTCCCATACTGATGAGCAATACTCAAGAATCGGACGAACAAGCGTTTTGTAAGCTACTTCTTTCGTCGATGAGTCACATTTTCTTAGAATTCTTCCTATAAATCTCAACCTGGCGCCTGCTTTTCCCACTATTTGTTTTATGTGATCATTCCACTTCAGATCGCTCCGGATAGTAACTCCTAAGTATTTTACGCTCGTTACCGCTTCCAATGATTTACCACCTATGGCATAATCGTACTGGAATGGATTTCTGCCCCTATGTATGCGCATTATATTACATTTATCTACGTTTAGGGAAAGCTGCCAGCTGTCGCACCATGCATTAATCCTCTGCAGGTCCTCCTGGAGTACGTACGAGTCTTCTGATGTTGCTACTTTCTTGTAGACAACCGTGTCATCTGCAAATAGCCTCACGGAGCTACCGATGTTGTCAACTAAGTCATTTATGTATATTGTAAACAATAAAGGTCCTATCACGCTTCCCTGCGGTACTCCCGAAATTACCTCTACATCTGCAGATTTTGAACCGTTAAGAATGACATGTTGTGTTCTTTCTTCTAGGAAATCCTGAATCCAATCACAAACCTGGTCCGATATTCCGTAAGCTCGTATTTTTTTCACTAAACGTAAGTGCGGAACCGTATCAAATGCCTTCCTGAAGTCCAGGAATACGGCATCAATCTGCTCGCCAGTGTCTACGGCACTGTGAATTTCTTGGGCAAATAGGGCGAGCTGAGTTTCACATGATCTCTGTTTGCGGAATCCATGTTGGTTATGATGAAGGAGATTTGTATTATCTAAGAACGTCATAATACGAGTACACAAAACATGTTCCATTATTCTACAACAGATTGACGTAAGCGAAATAGGCCTATAATTATTCGCATCTGATTTATGACCCTTCTTGAAAATGGGAACGACCTGCGCTTTCTTCCAGTCGCTAGGTACTTTACGTTCTTCCAGCGATCTACGATAAATTGCTGATAGAAAGGGGGCAAGTTCTTTAGCATAATCACTGTAGAATCTTAAGGGTATCTCGTCTGGTCCGGATGCTTTTCCGCTACTAAGTGATAGCAGTTGTTTTTCAATTCCGATATCGTTTATTTCAATATTTTCCATTTTGGCGTCCGTGCGACGGCTGAAGTCAGGGACCGTGTTACGATTTTCCGCAGTGAAACAGTTTCGGAACACTGAATTCAGTATTTCTGCCTTTCTTCGGTCGTCCTCTGTTTCGGTGCCATCGTGGTCAACGAGTGACTGAATAGGGGATTTAGATCCGCTTACCGATTTTACATATGACCAAAACTTTTTAGGGTTCTTGTTTAGATTGTTTGCCAATGTTTTATGTTCGAATTCGTTGAATGCTTCTCTCATTGCTCTCTTTACGCTCTTTTTCGCTTCGTTCAGCTTTTCCTTATCAGCTATGATTCGACTACTCTTAAACCTATGATGAAGCTTTCTTTGTTTCCGTAGTACCTTTCGTACATGATTGTTATACCACGGTGGATCTTTCCCCTCGCTTTGGACCTTAGTCGGTACGAACTTATCTAAGGCGTACTGGACGATGTTTCTGAATTTTTTCCATTTTTGTTCCACATCCTCTTCCTCAGAAATGAACGTTTGATGGTGGTCACTCAGATATTCTGCGATTTGTGCCCTATCACTCTTGTTAAGCAAATATATTTTCCTTCCTTTCTTGGCATTTCTTATTACACTTGTAGTCATTGATGCAACCACTGACTTATGATCACTGATACCCTCTTCTACATTCACGGAGTCGAAAAGTTCCGGTCTATTTGTTGCTATGAGGTCTAAAACGTTAGCTTCACGAGTTGGTTCTCTAACTATCTGCTCGAAGTAATTCTCGGACAAGGCAGTCAGGATAATGTCACAAGAGTCTCTGTCCCTGGCTCCAGTTCTGATTGTGTGACTATCCCATTCTATACCTGGTAGATTGAAGTCTCCCCCTATTACAATAGTATGATCACGAAACTTCTTCACGACATTCTGCAGGTTCTCTCTGAGGCGCTCAACTACTACGGTTGCTGATGCAGGTGGTCTATAGAAGCATCCGACTATCATATCTGACCCACCTTTGATACTTAACTTAACCCAGATTGTTTCACATTCGCATTCGCTAATAACTTCACTGGATATTATTGAATTCTTTACTGCTATAAATACTCCTCCACCATTGGCGTTTATCCTATCCTTGCGGTATATATTCCATTCTGTGTCTAGGATTTCGTTACTGTTCACTTCCGGTTTTAACCAACTTTCCGTTCCTAATACTATATGCGCACTATTTCCTTCAATAAGAGATACTAATTCAGGAACCTTGCCCTGGATACTCCTGCAGTTTACCAATATTACGTTAACTTTTCCTGTTTTTGGTCTCTGAGGACGGACGTTCTTTATCAACGATGATAATGTCCTCTCTGGTAAGCCGTCAGGTATTTTATCGTTTCGCCCAAGGGGGGGTCCCTCTAACCTAAAAAAATCCCCCGTGTGCACGCCACACGTACTCTGCTACCCTAGTAGCTGCTTCCGGTGTGTAGTGCACGCCTGACCTGTCTATTTATTTGAGTTTCGCGTCGAACTGTTTAACGTATTTACAGGCAGTGCTGTAGCGTACATGACAACGAAACGCGACGTCATAATTGAGGTGAGAAATAGATCCTGACTGAGAGGGACTGAAGACGCGTTTCACGGCTCGTAATTCCAAATCGCTTCCAAACCCAACAGGAACTGCTGCAGACAGTCAAGGTCAATATTAACCTGTTAGTGAGAGAACATTACGGCGCGAGCTGCATGCGATAAACATCTGGAGTCGACGACCGTGCGAGAGGTAATTACTCCCGTATTCTTCAAGCAGTGCCTGTGTTTTTCAGAAGTACGATGCAAAGTTCCTTCGGACATGCATGCATACACCAGCCCTCTAATGGAATGAAGAGAATGAAAATTTATACCGGACTTGGATTGGAACATGGATTTGCGGCCTATCTAGAGCGGTCGCCGTACCATTAGGCTATTCTAGCGCTCTCGACGGCTAGACCCAAACTTCCATGTGTCGTCAACCATGTGTCTACAGTCCGCCCCGATAGCTGAGTGGTCAGCGTGACGGGTTGCGTCCTACGGGCACGGGTTCGATTACCGGATGGGTCGAGGATTTTCTCCGCTCAGGGACTGGGTGTTGTATTGTCTTCATCATCATTTCATCCCCATCCGGCGCGCAGGTCGCTCAATGTGGCGTCGAATGTAATAAGACCTGCACCAAGGCGGCCGAACTTGCCCAGTAAGGGGCCTCCCGGCCAATGACGCCAAACGCTCATTTCCATGTGTCTACAGCCTGTAGTACTACATCTGTTATGTGTATTCCCGTACATTAGAAACATGCATACACGTCCGAAGGAACTTTTTATCGTACTTCAGAACAACACAGGCACTAAAAATATCGTGTATCAGCCGACAAGAGAAAGGGACTTAATTAAAATGTCTCTCCTTTATATAACGGACGTACGAGTCCAGGTTGTAGACACTATGGTTGACGACATGCGACTGTTTCGCTGTGGCCCTGAGGAGTGCTCGGATAACCTAATGGTAAGGCGAGCGCTCACCATAAGCGGGAAATGGAGTCCTGGTGCGACTTAGATTTTTAATCTCGTCATTCCATCATACAGCTGATGATTGTTCGTATTCGCAGATGCGAACACATCTCACGAATAGGTGAATGAATGGGTTTCTACATACTCCCCCACGCTATTACATCTCGAATGGCATATAAAATCACCTGACTTGAACCTCATAAAAAATCTGTGGAGCAGCAATTGAAGCGCCGGAATCAGTATTCCAGCAATTTGGTGGAATTACCCCATAAAATCCGCAGCGAATGGCTTAACCTGGATGTGATGTACTCGCACATCCTTATGGACTCACTTGCTAGCCGAATACAGTCGGTTATCAAGCACAGGCGGCCGAATTACATGCTATTGCATGATGACTGTAATGATTTCTCTAGCGGTGATTAATTTTTTGTCCAGTGAGCTTATGAGCGAACAATTTTGGCAAAAAAGTGATGTAATGTGCTGCCTATTGACTTCTGTGTCGAGACCTTCGGCTCAAGTTTCTTTAACGATACTGCAAGCACGAGTGACTGGCATTATCTAGAGCAGGGGTTCCCAACAAAATTTTCTCGAGGACCCCCTCATCGACCATGATTGCTACCTTATCATATCACAGTAGCAAGTACCTAAAAAAAGCCAAATTAAGAGTCTTTTTATACGTTTTCTATTTTTGGTACTTAGAAATAACATTGACATATTCATTATATAAAAAAATATTGAGCTTAAAACTTTTTCAATTTAGCCATCATTGTTATTGTTAAATTTTTGATTATTGCTCAAAATCTCTGTTTTCAAATCTGGGTTTTTTGTATAACAAACTCCGTAAAAAAATAAAAATTGAGTATAAACTGAAAATGACAGGAAGACGCTAGACGTAGAAGTCAGCGTTCGCTAAAGCTCTGCTCATGCAGGAAGCGGCCAAAACAAAAAATCTGTTATCATACGAAATATATTTAATATATTTTTTTATTATTCTAATAGCGTCTTGCGGACCCCTCTGGCATAGCTCGTCGTTGGGAACCACTGGTCTAGAGCCCGCATCTCGTGGTCGTGCGGTAGCGTTCTCGCTTCCCACGCCCAGGTTCCCTGGTTCGATTCCCGGCGGGGTCAGGGATTTTCTTTGCCTCGTGATGGCTGGGTGTTGTGTGCTGTCCTTGGGTTAGTTAGGTTTAAGTAGTTCTAAGTTCTAGGAGACTGATGACCATAGATGTTAAGTCCCATAGTGCTCAGAGCCATTTGAACTGGTCTAGAGATCATCCTCCATTGCTGGTGGCAGACTAGATTCGGTATCTGTCGCGCCGACATCTGAGTGCTCTTCCCAGGACATTACCGTTGTCGTTCTCTTCCCACGGTCGTTCGCTGCAGGAAGGAATCTAGGATCTGTTCACCTTGAGGTTTTCTTCCTTTTTGTTGAAACTATTGTGGATTTCTGTGGCTTCCCTGAATACGCAAGCGTGGTAGCTCTTCTCAACAACTTGTCGTCGAAGCTTATTATGTGATCGACCTCACACAGTGCGTACTCCGTCACGGCCGATTTTCCCTCGTGCCCAAACGCTCAATACCGTTCGTGTCCGATGGTCCTGGTACTGACGGTTCGTCCAGTCACTCTAACATACTCTTTTCAACATGTGCACGATACGCCATAATGACGTATCTCACATAAGCGACCCGAAACAAGATAACTAGGGGAAGAAAAATTATTTGCTGTAACAAGACAGAAGAGTAAACTTCGCAACAACAACATCATTAAAATTCGCTCGATATTCCTGGTTTATTCTCGCAATAAATCCTCTGAAGAACGTCAGAGATAAGAAAAAACGGATTACCACGAAGGAGTTATCCCAACGGGACGTAAATCGATAGATGGTGTACATGTAAGGGCATACAATTGATTACAGTTTCAGAAAAACTGAATAATATGTTCAAGAAAAAGTGTTTCAGAAATTAAGGAAGTGTGGTATTGACTGATAGAGCTGCTGGATCTCCTCCTGAGGGATATTGAGCTAAATTTATCCAACTGGAGGGTTACATTGAAAGGGTACAGTACCGCCCGACAGTGAAAATAGGTACAACATACTTCATTATTTTTGTCAGAACAACATATTTTTTCTAATAATAACTCAATTTCAATTAATTCAGTGAAGCCGGATACCAGTGTGGGAAAGAATGACAATTTATTTATTTAATTGATCACATGTGCACTCCCACAAAATAAATCCCTACATCCAGTTTGGTGAGATCTATGAAATGAATGAATGTATGGTCGTCTGCTAACTGCAGATAGTGAATGTGAATATATGATCATCTTTGAGACGATCCTTTGGCCACCTTTGGTGGAACCAAAGAGATGAAACTTACCAGAGCTTTGAGCGCCTGAAATGTGGCTGACCAATACGGTAGCATGGTCTTCCCCCACCTCAACAGAGGTGCGAGATGACCTAAAGAACGGCCATGTTTCAGCACTCTGCCGCTGGATCTTATGCTGTTAAGACCTGTCTTAGTTGTGTTCCGTAAAGACAAAAGAGTGGAGACATGGTATGCATGTGGAATATTGAAGAGTAGTTTGAAATAATAATTTCTCTATTTCAGGAACTTTTGTGGGGAGAATTAAATGTCAGGCAGGTAATATTAATGGGATCGTAGTAATCTTCGGAAGTGATCAACGGTCACAATGAAACCACGTGTAGCAATAAGTTGAAATACTTCCGTGTGCTTAAGTTAAGCTGAATTACTAGCGTGTGTACAATAAGTTGAAATATTTAAGAAATAGCGTGTGTAACATAATTTGAAATATTTAAGAAATGGCGTGTGCAGGACTTGAAATTAGAGACGAGTACTTCCACGTGGTGAGTATTGTGTGAGTCTCAATCTGTGTATGAGACAAAGGATAAAGAGAAGTACTCGTCCATGGTATCAGTTGAAGACTCGCGTGTGTGATGAATATGTTCTTAATATTACTTTGCGTGATATGATTCCGTGTGACGCTAGATTCAAACTCTGAGAGAGAAGCAAGGTGAGTCGGCCGTCTATCCAGCAACGCCACTTGGCTTGCATTGCACAGGAAGACGTGCATATATCTCCAGAGTTCATAGTAGGAAAGTAGAATTACAAAGTGGGGCAGTGTCGTGTGAAACTGGGATAAATACTAATTGAATTGGGAAAGCTGAAAGTGATAGTGTTGTGACTATTTAGTGTATTGTATTCCACGTTGTAGTGTGATGTATGTCATGTAATTTGGGTATGTGTGGTTTGCATGGGAGAGTAGCGAGGTAGTTTCAAAAGATTAGTGGGTTATGCTTGTTCCTTCGGTACCGCTCGGTCTGGAGGAAAGTTTCGTGATGATGATTGTGAGAGTCGAAGTGTGAGGTATAATAAAAGATCCACCATCCTATCCAGAAAGTGCACTGTAGCGTTAAATAATTACGAGACCATAAGGTAGAGAATCACCAATGTTAAGCCATGCCCACTGGGCGGAATTTCTCATGTGTTATTGTTGTAGGTTATAGAATTTGTGTGTTTAGGTTATAGAATTTATCGGAATAAATAAGATAGTGAAAAGAAAAAGATTGGTGGCCTTTTCCTTCGAATTGTATGTTGTCATGATATCCAGAATTTATAATGTGTGCGCCACTCATGTTCAGTGCGATGGCCACGTGTTGATAAAAGCCGTTAAATAAAAAGGAAAGAAAATGTGGTATTGCCAGTGCATAGTGAACAGTCAGAGTTCTGTAAATTACTGATAGTCAGATGCGTATTTCCGTTGCGTATTATTCATACAGGAGGATAATTTGTAACTAAATTGTGAGTACGAGAGTTCATGTTACTCGATAAATAAGAATGAATCCACTCGCTTGGCAGACCACTCATCTTGCAGGACTGACTGCTTGATGCCACAGTATGAGCAAGGCATGTGGGTGCCTCTCAACATCGTCAAACTCCCTGGCTGGCAGGAAGGCCCTGTCCACAATGCTCTAAACGTTCGCAGTTGGGGAGAGATCCGGTGACTGTGTTGGCCGATGTAAGGTTTGGCAAGCGTGAAGAAAAGCAGTGGGAACTGTCGCTATGTGCTGGTGGGCATTATGTTGCTGAAATGGAAGTCCAGGATGGCTTGCAATGAAGGGAGGCAAAACGGGGTGTAGAATATAATCGACGTACCGCTATGCTGTCAGGGTGCCGCAAATGACAGCCAAAGGGGTCATGCTATGAAAACGAATGGCAACTGGGCCCATCACTCATGGTCGTCGACCTATGTGGCGGGCGACTTTCAGGTTTGTATCCCAACGCTGTAAGGACGTCTCCAGACACGTCATTGGTCTGGAATCTCATTGACTGGCATGCAGTTGTCTTCAGTGATAAATCCCGCTTCGAAATGAGCCCCTACTTTCAGCAAAGACGCGTCTGTGACGCCCTGGACAGCCGTGGGCTACCAAACTGACTGGCGCCCGCGATACAGTGTCACAACCAGGAATGATGACTTGGGGTTCCATTCTTTTGGTTCCCAACCGCTGCGCTCTAGGCTAGTCAGCGTTTCATACCAAGAATTTCACTCATTTCACCTGATTTAACATTCCTCATTAGAAGGCTCCAATTTACTGAAATATCACGGTACAGTGTGTCATTAAAATACATGTGTTAACATCGTAGTATTGTGGAGTGGATTTAAAAGAATCGTGTTTCTCTCACGGAGAAGAACAAGCAGCGATTTCGTGTGCTGAACAACCACAAAAGATATTCCTCTTTGCTCCTGAACGCAAAGCACCATATCCAGTTTATATAAGTATACGCTGAAACAATTATATGCTACACAAATAAGGCGATTAACTGCACATTTTTTCCGCTTCAGAAAACAAATGGAAAAAATATTAAACGAAAGGGATCCTTTTCAGCTAGTAGATTACAGCTGGAAGCGTAAAAAGATGCCGTTTGAACATAACTGTGGTACCGAAGGAAAGCGATCTTCAACGTATCCAGACATTTGCGTTTAATGTTGTATTCAGTACTGTATCGCTTTTCTTTTTGTGACTACCGTGTTGGCGGTGATATTCCCCTTCCATTCTCTAACAGGCTCACGCGTCAGTTAGGAGATCAAGAGGCATAGCGAACGAAGGAGATTTTACTTCTTCTGCAGGCGTAGGAAGAATACATTATTCAATTTGTAGGAGATTTAGAGGTACACATGGTGCAAAATTTACTACTCATACCACATGGTAGGATCAACATGCCTAATCTGGTTGGGCAACAAGTCGAACTAAGTTTAGATGACGTACGGCTTTTCTAAATTCTATCTCAATTTTAATATGATCATTTAATTCTATGATTACCATTATTATGAGGGGCGTTCAATAAGTAGTGCAACAACTTTGGATTCTCAGCCAATTTCCATCGGAAGCATGCAGAATTTGTTGTTGGGTGTGGCAAAATATTCCCGCTTCAGTTCCTTTAGTATCATGAAGCTCCTATAGGTGTCTGCGTTGTATGTAGTCCTCAAAGTGGCTTTGCAACGGAGGTGCTTTCCAGACACAGAGCTGTCATTGAGTTGACGGAAACCAGAGTATCGCAGATATTTATAGGCGCTTACAGAATGTGTACGGAGATCTTGTAGCGAATAAAAGCACAGTGATCTGTTGGCCTAGGCGTCTGTCATCAACGCAAACCTCTCTGATCATAGCTGTAACTCCTGCAGTGTTAGAACGTGCGTACACTCCCAATCGAAGCGGTGGACAGATCACAGTCAGACGCCTCGATCCTCAACTAGACGCCTTTGTTAGTAGTGCTGACGAACTCCACACGAAGTCTGGTAATCAAAGACGTGTGCCCACTCGTTTCCTCGCCCCTAACGTGAGACCGTAAGGAGCAACGAAGGATCATCTGTGCAGAATTGCTTTGCACGTTACGAGACTGATAGCGAAAAATTTTTGTTGACCATCGTCACAGGCAATGAAACACGGGTTCATCACTTCGAACCGCAGACGAATGGGCAATCCATCGTGAGATGCCAAGCCACCTCACCTTCGAAAAAAAATAAAAAATTCAAAGCTACATCTTCGGCCGTTAAAGTTTTCTGGGTGTCTGATGGGGTTATTCTGTTTGATGTGCTCCCTCATGGTGCAACGATTAGCTCGTAAGTGTACTGTTCCACGCTGAGGAAGATGAAGGGATTACCTGAGCGTCTTCATCGCCACAAAAATGCAACCGATCTTCTCCATCTCCATGACAACGCATGGCGTCACACAAGTCTGTGCACCCGAGGGAAGGTCACAGAACTGTGGACTGTTCTTCCTCATCCGCCCTGTTGCTCGGATCTCGCACGTTCCGATTTGCCATTGTTTTGCACAATGAAAAATGCACTCCTAGGGAAGCAGTACGTGAAGATGGGGAGGTTACTAATGCAGGAAAACGTGGGCTCCGACGTCGACAAGTAGCGTGGTGCCATGCGAGAATACAGGCTCTCCCAGTAAGGTGGCGTATGGGACTGAACGGAGATTCTGTTGAACATAGGGTTTTGCAGCCAAAAGGTTAGGGAGATACGTTGTACCGCAGTCTTGAATGAAACCAACCTGCTTTCAGAAAAAATGAGTTGTTTTACTTACTGAACGTCCCTCGTATTTTTCAGAGCTAGTTTAACTAGCGTAGCGTTTCTTTAAAAAAACTGTTGTCTAGATCAGTCAGTTCAATCTGCATCCTTTAAGAAATTATTTCGTTCTGACCATAGTCGAACTGCAGTGTGAGATACTTTTTGATAGCTTCCACGGCGAAAATTTCTCTCGAAATTCTACAGAAAATCGAGCGATATTCTGATAGACTGTAAAGTAACCAGCGACAAGATTAAATTAATACATTCAATGAGCAACAGCAATGTCACTACGTCGAAGTTACTAAAAAACACTGTTTTCCGAAATGCCTTCTCCAACGAAAAGGAAATACGAGCAAATATTGTAAAATTTTAATTATGAGTAACTTAGAAGTCGATATCTTCGGTGTTGAGAAGTATCTTAAATGACTTCGTAAGGGCAAGCCTTCCAGTCCATACTGTATACCAATTAGATTTCTTTCAGATTATTTTAAGGTAACAGTTTCCTACTTACAGTCACATACAATAGCTTGCTCGACGAAAGATCCTTACCTAACAACTGGAAAATTCGGTAGATCACACCAAAACCCAAGCAAGGAAATAGTAGTAATCGTTAGAATTATACTACCTTATCACTGACCAAGTTGAAATACAATTCTGGAAAGTATATTGTCTTCGGACATTACGAATTACCTCCAAGGAAACGAGTTCTTAACATGAATTCAGAAAATATCCTTTTCATAAAACATGACTAGCTCCGTATTCGCATGAAGTAATATTGATTCCATATTTCTAGATTTGCAGAAAGTTTTCTATGTCCTTCTTGATAAGCGTCCCTGCACAGTATCGACGCAGTTGTGCGGCTGAATTCGTGATTCCCTGTCACAAAGGTTACAGTTCGTACTAACTGATGAAAGTCACTGAGTAAATCGGAAGTGGTATCTAGCGTTCCGAAAGGAAGTGTTGTAGGCCCTCCTAATCTATGTACGTAAACTATTTAGGAGACAATGTGAGCAGCCGTCTTAGATTGTTTGCAAGTGATGCCGTCATTCACGGTATAGAAAAGTCATCAGCAGATTAAAACGAATTGCAAAATTCTTTAGACGTATTGTCTATATGGTTCGAGATGTGGCAATTGTCTTTAAGCAATGAAAAGTTTGAGGTCATCCACGTGAATACTAAAAGGAATCCGTTAAATTTCGGTGAAAAAATATATCACACAAATGTAAATAGTGTCTGTTCATCTAAGTACCTACGGATAACAATTACGAAAAACTTAAATTGGAAAAATTGGAACGATCACACAGATAATATTTTGCGGAAAGCGAAACAAAGACCGTGTTTCATTGACAGAGCAATCCGGAAGATGCAACAAATCCTTTAAATAGACTCCCTAACATTACGCTTGTCCGTCCTCTTCTGGAGCATTGCTACATGGTAGACAGTATCGAGGAAATTCAAAGAAAGGCAATGAGTTTCACGGATATGATACACGAGTTTAGATTGCCCTATGCGGAGATCTCTTAACGAAATTTCTTACCACCACCTTCCTCCTCCGAATTATTAATTGTAATTAAAGTGCAGCTGCAAACAGGGGTCCACTGTGGGCTCCACTTATCGTATGTCAGCGAAACTGGTCAGATATGCTCATGCGATATTGACGAACCAAGTCGTGCTGGAAAAAATAGTTTCAGTTTTAGCCACCAGGTGCAAATCTTGAGCTTTGAGTGCAACAAAGACTATTAGAAATATCTCTATATGTAACGGATTAGGAAAGGAGCATGGGCAGAAAAGGTCAAACAAGAGAGAAGATCACAACGTCGATAGTATTAAGCACCGCTTACACAATTTGTTCAATATGAGGGCCGGAGACGTCGACGAGATGATGTACAGCGCCAGATTTGCATCTTATGGCCAAAACTAGTACTTTTTGTCAGCGTGAACCTCTTCCGCATAAGCGCTTCAGCATATCAATCAAGTTTCGCTGATATATGATAATTACAGCCCATACTGGACCTGCGAGTGTACCTGCACTTCAATTATAACCACTCGAGTGCCTTCCACCTGGATAGGCAGAAATGACCACCGTAATAAAATAAGAAAAATCAGAGCTCGCACGGAATGATTTAAGTATTTTTACCTCACATGCTGTTCGAGAGTGGGACGATAGAGAACTAGTCTGAAAGTGGTGCGATGAACCTTTCGCCACCCACATAAGTGTGAATTACATAGTAGCCATGCAGACGTAATGTAGATGCTTCTTTCGCTGATAATGATATATGTTTTCACTTAATGCTCTCGTTTTAATAGGCACTACTGCCATACAGAAAAAAAGGACTTGAGGTTCTCAAGTGTCCAGAGCGCTCCGCACCATCCAGCAAAAACCAGCCGAACTGATTATTCACGTTAGCAGCGACCGCGAGCGAATCTGAGGCTGGCCTGTCTTTCTGCTGCTGAATGCAGACGGGATGGACAAGAACACGCCGCTGTTGGCGGGCGTCTCCCTAATGTAGCTGTTGCGCAGTGGAGCGCCGTTGAAAGACGGGAATTTCTGTGCCTGCCTTTGATCTGCACCGCCTGAGCACTTAGAGACTCTTATGAGAAACCATAAAAGAAACGCACTGTGCCGACATCTGCGAACACGCAGCGGTCATCGTCCTTAGGGCTCTTCCGCTGAGCTGCCCAAGGACACGGGAAATACGCCTCGGCTCACAAAGACAAAGAATTTACAGGAGATAATGAATTTTGATTACTGAATATGATTATTGACATAGCATTGCTTTTAATGAAGTAGTTAAGTTCAAACACCTGCCAGCGCTAACTGACGATTGTAAGTACAAGATAGGCGTGCAACCACAGAATAAAAATAAACACACGGAAGCGCCAGAGAAACTGGTATAGGGCCGGCCGCGGTGGCCGAGCGGTTCTAGGCGCTTCAGTGCGGAACCGCGTGACTGCTACGGTCGCAGGTTCGAATCTTGCCTCGGGCATGGATGTGTGTGATGTCCTTAGGTTAGCTAGGTTTAAGTAGTTCTAAGTTCTAGGGGACTGCTGACCTCAGATGTTAAGTCCCATAGTGCTCAGAGCCAAACTGGTATAGGCATGCATATAGCGATTCGTAAACAGGCAGAATATGGCGCTGCGGTCGGCAAATGCCTGTATAAGACTACAAGTGTCTGGCGCAGTTTTTAGATCGATTACTGCTGCTGCAGTACCAGATTATCAATATTTAAGTGTGTTTGAACGTGGTGTGATAGTCAGCGCGCACGAGCGCTGGGACACAACGTCTCCGAGGTAGCGATGAAGTGGAGATTTTCCCGTAAGACCATGTCATGTTTGTACCGTCAATATCAGGAGCCCAGTAAAACATCAAATCTTGGATATCGCTCCGGCCGGAGAAAGATCCTGCAAGAACGGAATCAACGACGAGTGAAGAAAATCGTTCAACGTGACCCAAGTGTAACCCTTCCGCATATTGCTGCAGATTTCAGTGCTGGGCCATCAACAAGTGTCAACGTGCGAACCATCCAACGAAACATCATCGATGTGGGCTTTCGGAGCCGAAGGCCCACTCGTGTACCTTTGATGACTGCACCACACAAAGCTTTACGCGTCGCCTGAGTCATTCAACACCGACATTGACTGTAGATGACGAAACATGTTGCCTGGTCGGACGAGTCTCGTTTTAAATTGTATCGGGCAGATGGACGAGCACATGTATCGAGCCAAACACATGAATCCATTGACCGTCCACGACAGCAGTGAACTGTTCAAGCTGGTGGAGGCTCTGTTATGGTGTGGGGCGTGTGCAGTTGGAGTGATAAGGCACCCCTGATACTTCTAGATACGATTCTGACAGGTTACACGCACGTAAGCATCCTGTATGATCATCAGCATCCATTCATGTCCATTGTGCATTCCGAAAAACTTCAGCAATTCCAGCAGGACAATGCGACACCCCACGCGTTCATAATTACTACAGAGTGGCTCCAGGAACACCCTTCTGAGTTTAAACACTTCCGCAGGTCATCAGACTCCCCAGACATGAACATTATTGAGTATATCTGGGATGTCTTGCAATGTGCTGTTTAGAAGATGTCTCCACCCCCTCGTACTCTTACTGATTTATGGACTGCCCTCCAGGATGCACTGTGTCAACTGTCTCCAGCACAACTTCAGACATCAGTCGAGTCCATGCCATGTCATGTTGCGGCACTTCTACGTGCTCGTGGGGGTCCTACGCGATAATACACTGTTGTACCAGTTTTTTTGGCTCTTCTGTGTAGATGCGGCAGATTGTGTAAGAATGGCCACCTTGGCGATATAAACGCTCAAAAGAGTTTGCATTCATAAAAGAGAGACCTATTAGTAGCACTTCCTTAAATTTATTTTACAACATTTTCCTTTTAAACTGTGTGTTACGTTCAACATTTCGTAACTACGACACAACAAACAGTACACTTTCCTATTGACAGTAGGCGTCGTCCTTCTTTTCTATTTGAAAGCTTAAGTTTCGGCAACATAGCCTGGGTATCAAAGAGCCACTTGAAATGTTTGTCGTCAGAGAAAATTCTGAAAGTAAATTGAAAGGGGAACAGTGCTACTACAGGATGTATTCAGACACAAGGAACTCAATTTTAATCCATTCACTAGAGTAGTGTTTTCAACCTGTGGGTCACGACCCTCAGGGGGGTCGCTAAGTCTCACTCGGGGATTTGTGGTCGCAACCAGAAATCCCAACTTGGCCGGCAACATAAATTATCTTTAATGGAGTTTTTAATTTTAATCACCTCTTTAACTACATCATTTAAACCCGAAAGTAAAACCGTAGCTGCCAGCGCTTTTAGATGAAGGAAGCAGTGGGTCCATAAAACGATTGTCATTACTGATTTTAATTTCTCAATGAGCCCTCGTTTATCACCAGTCGCAGCTTTAGCAACATCAGTACAAATGGCGATACATTTTTTCCAGACGAGCTCGTAACTGCGACTGCTTTTTAAAAATGTGTAGTACAAACATTGGTCAGTAGTGTTCGCTGGAAGTGCTTTGCAAAATAAAATGTCTTTCACGATACTTTGGTACTATACTATAAACTTTGCATAATCTGGAATATTAGTAGATTCATCAAACTGTAAAGCAAAATGCGGCATTTTCTTTAATTTTTCAAATAAATATTCTCGAATGTCCACGGCCATATTGCTTAGTCTGCGTTCTGTGGTATTACCAGAAAGTGGCATGCCTTTTAACTTGTGTTGCTTTCCGCTTAAATTTCAACCATATCCTGGGCTGCTGGTAAAATAGAAACCCCTGCATCTATGTGCGGCTTTCCTGCTCTAGCGACTCGGTGTGCCGCTCGATAGCCAGCGAATGACGCATTTTCGTTGACACTGGACACCGAAAATAAGATAAAAAATACTGTTAAATCAAAAAAACAAATAATCAGTAACGTATGATTTTTAAACAACAAATAACAATACTATTTTATTATGTGAATAACAGTAGTTTGCTGCTGGTTACAGTTTTCAGGTTGCTTTCGAAGAAATCCAACGGTTTATTCAGTTCCTTAGAATGCTTAGATGACGGCTGATGCATAACCTTTGATGGTTTCATATTCTCACGTGACAATACTTCACCGCAAATTACACATTGAGGCTTTTCATGACTGCAAAGCCATATTTTTAATAATTATCTTCATAAAATCTATTTTTTTCGATTTTGTCTGGCTTCTGTCACTGCCACTTGCACCGGATGTGGAGGGCTGCGCAGATTATTTTGTGAAACTTCTCCATTTTATATTCGTTCTGAGCGAGCCGCTTGGACACAACAATCACGTCAGTACATGCTGGCGTACTCAGACAACTGACTGAAGCAAGCGAAAACGCTCGCCTATGGGACAGTTAATCCCTTCTCAAACGCACGTCTCCACTACTGCAAAAACGTATAGCTCTAGCTCTCTCTCTCTCTCTCTCTCTCTCTCTCTACGTCGCACAGCGCAAACTTGATTTCTCAATCAGTATAGTACCAATAGAAATAAAATATATCTTGCCTTTTCAGTCACTTGCATAGTTTAATTACGGTTTTTCTTGGAGGTTTTATTTGGAGAGGGTTCGCATATTCGAAAAGGTTGAAAAACACTGCACAAGAGCCCGATGCCTTTAAGGATATCTCGTTTATGAAATACCAATTATGCTATTTTTCTTACCTGTTGTTTATTTACTAAATAAGTTTTCCTACTTCAGTTCCAGATTATGTATCCTTCGACAATGATAGAATTTTTCTGCGTTAATTGCCAAAAAACAATCCCAATATTAAGAGATTTTTAGTAATAGCTCTCAGAGTGTTTAAGTCTAGACTGAATACTTTTATAATAAACTGGAACTAAAAAAATCAAGAAAGGTTAGATTTCAACGCCCCGTCGTCAACGAGGGCATTAGAGACGGAGCACGAACACTCATTATGTAAGTATGGGAAAAGAAATCGGCTGTGCCCCCTTCAAAGGAAACATCCCTGCATTTGCCTGGAGAGATTTAGGGAAACCACGAGAAACCTAAATTTGGGTGGCCGGACGGGGATTTCAACAGCCGTCCTCTCGAATGCGAGTCTAGTGTGTTCACCGCTGCAACACCTCGTTCGATTAAACCTGAAACCCACTCCTTGTGATGTTTGAAGCAGGCGACTTCCACTGAAATAGAACTTGCCGTCACAGTTAAATTATCTCATTCATTTTATCATTCTCCCTAAGCGATCACCTATCACTGCGAAATAGACCGTCAACGGTCACTGTTTTGTAAATGTTTTTGTTCAAGCCGTCTGCTGTTCCAGGATTTAGTGTCTGTCTTCAGTTGGCTGCTTTCAGGTGTGTTGAACCGTATATAGCACAGACGCTACGGCCTCTACTGCAGTGATGCACCCTAGTTTTCGAATCTCCACAAACTTTCATGAAAACACACAATAAGTGTAAAAGCAACGAACAAATTGTTACTTACTTGAAAAATTCGTAGTTTTTCTCATCTGCTGTTTACAGGCCTTCGTCTGAATAATGCTTACTTGTGTAGCACACACGTATCACAATACAAGTGAAAAATTATCAAGTGTTAACTCGTGATACACAAAATCAAGTAACAATTCTTCTCTATCTTTATGTCTAGGGTGCGTTTTCGTGTATACTGCGGAGGAGGACTACAGATCAACAATAGGAACGAATAGCAACAAGGCATGATATATCTTTTAATTCCATAGAACAAAATGGTTATAGTTAGGTTCCTTGCAAGATCTAATAGAGGGTGGCTCCCGTTGCAAGCAGAACTGTTCAGTGGCGCCAATATATTCCGTCTTTACAGAAATGAGAACTCACCTGATAGCAATTTTCGACAAGATACATCATTTGTTCGACCCACTGCAATTATTAAAATGCATTACATGAATAATCTGTATCCAAAACATTGGTAGCTACTTCTTTAATAGCTACTTCAGAACTTCTTGCGATATAGGTATCAGAATTGCCTGCATTGGTACTACGTAGCCCTTCAGCTGGAGACAGGTATTAATATAAAATCATAAAAAGCCAAGAAAATATTGCTTTAATATGATGGACATATAAATAATGGAATTGCTGAATATTAAGTTAAAATTATCACAGTGTTATTCGTCTTACTAAGATATTTAATCATTCTCATCACGACAGATTGGCTATTACAGTGAACATAAATGATAGAATGGTTGACTTTTTACGCCTGTTGCTTTTTTTCTATTAATAAATTCGGACTACATTCAAAGGTATAACCAGAAAGATATTCGTAATTGAAATGGCTGCCATGTATGGAGTTTAGAGCCATGAATTAATACATTAACGTGATTTGACTGCACCAAGAAGTCTGACGACGAACAGGAATTAATTGCTTTGCTTAACGTACTTATGAAGGGCATAACTAAAAGTTAACTGAATTACTGTAACTCTACTAAGCTGTGATAAACCCATGAATTCATATGAATAATATGTGAGCTACTATTCTCGTAGGTTAGTTGCAGTCAATCGACATGCATGGGCCATTCTCTTAACGTAACTTTACGATCCTGAAACCTGAAAAAGTTATCCATAAAGCAACCACATTTTTACACCTAAATGATGAAGTGCCATCTCCGCCAGCAGCGACAGTAGACGACTTACCATCAGTTCTGTAAAAGCATGCAGAGAAAAGGACGAGCGAACTACTCGTAGTAATTACTGAACTTAATCGCAGTGACAACTCAGAAAATTTTTATTTTTGTTGAAGGCAAAATTCAAATCACGTAAAACAGCTTGATACCGACTGCAGAATGCAATTCGGCCTTAAGGATATCATAATTTGAAAATAATGGCACGGGATTATGAAGGACTGTATACAATGTTTGAGCAAACAAGTATATAATTGCATTCAAAGCATCGCCAAGCCATTATGGTGCACACAACATACGTACATATAGCACGCGGTACAAAGTCATAACAAAAAAATGGTTCAAATGGTTCTGAGCACTATGGGACTTAACTGCTGTGGTCATCAGTCCCCTAGAACTTAGATCTACTTAAACCTAACTAACCTAAGGACATCACAAACACCCATGCCCGAGGCAGGATTCGAACCTGCGACCGCAGCGGTCGCGCGGTTCCAGACTGTAGTGCCTAGAACCGCTCGGCCATTCCGGCCGGCCCAAAGTCATAACACAGGAACATTTCCACAAAAATGAATGTACATACCTCAAGAAATACTGAAAGAGCTCATTAAATTGGAATGTGACGAATTTTAGTGTCTTAATATTTGGATTGATTAATGGAAACCCGATTCTGTACCGTGCTTTGAAATTCATCCACCATACAAAGCCACGAATTTAACAACATAGGAAGTATTAAAATTCTGAAAATACAATTAATTTCACGACGTGAAGTTTTCCAATACAAATCAGAAAGTAGCCACGCTTTAACCATACTGTATCTGTAATTGAACAGCAGACTAACTGGCCAAATCTTACACGACTGTGAAGCATCGAACCACATCTGTGCACCTGATGCCGCTGCGCCCAACTCCACTCTTCCTTCGAGACTCACGCTTTGTCCGTTGAAACACACCGTTCTCTTGCAGGCCACCTGTCGCGCTCCTTTCTCATTGGCCCGCCGCTACCGGAGCCTCATATAGTGTTCAAAGGCAGTTTTGCGAGCAGAAATCAATAGCTCAGTACAGAACATATCTGCGATTTAAGAAAACACGAAGGAAATAGTACCGAATGCTGTGAATCTCTCAGACAACATTCAGCTAACGAGTGGTCATGCAGTGTATTGAAGAAGACATCCCGCTAAGTCACGACTTGAATACAAAATCTAGAAACATAGCAATCTGAGTATGAAGGAAGGAAAATTAGGGTTTACCGTTCCATCGACAGCCATGTCATTAGAAATGAAGCACAGAGTTGGCGTAGGATAGAGGAAGGAACCATTTCGGCATTCCCATTACACGATTTAGGTTAACCTAGGAAAATCTAAATCAGGATGGACGGACGGAGATTTGAACCTCGTCCACCGTCCTACCGAATGTGGAGACCCTCTTTCGACCGTAATGTACCTTAGACCTGTCAACAAAAATTGTGTTCAGTGGGTGAAAGAAAACACAGGGCACACTCGTCTATAAGAAGGGCAGCAGAAATGATCCTACAAGAAGAGCAGCAGAAGTAATCCACAGAACAACTGCTTAATATCCTAGATATCAATTTGTTGTAGCATCTTGGAAGATATTCTCAGCTCAAATGAAATGCGTTATATCCAACAGAATTGCCTTTTTCATGTCAACCAGTATGGATTACACTGATCATGTGATACCCGTCTCGTTCTTTTCTCACGTAACATCCTGAAAGTCATGGATCCACTTTCGAGAATTATTTCGGTCGGTAACAGACAGACACTTATTACCGAAAGTGCGCTCGTATGAGGTTTCAAGCGAAATTTGTGATTAGACTGCGTATTGGACATTGGAAATTTGTGGTAACTGCTATGGGACCAAACTGCTGAGGTCATCGGTCCCTAGGCTTACGCACTACTTCATCGAAGTTAATCTAACTACGCTAAGGACAACACACACACACACACACACACACACCCATGCCCAAGGGAGGACTCGAAACCCCGACGGGGGCAGCCGCGCGAACCGTGGCAAGGCGCCTAAGACCGCACGGCTAGGACGCGTATTTCTTGGTAGGATGGGCGCAGTATGGTATCTTGGATGGCGAGTCATCGATAGAAAGAAAACTAAGTTCAGGTGTGTCCCAGGGAAGTGTGTTGGGATCTTTTTTGTCGATGTTGTGTGTCAATGACACTGGAGACAATATCATTAGGGGTTTTCAATAAGTAATGCGACACATTTCTTTTTTAAAGCACGTTGTATTTATTCAGGGTTCCAGTACACCACATTGTTTCCCACGCTTTTGGCTACAAAACATTATTTTTGAACACAGCCTCCGACCAATGCGAAAGACTTACGCCACCTTATTAGTTCGACCTTTATGCCTGCATGGTACCACTCTATTGGTGAACCAACGTCTTGCTGCACCAACAACCTCTCCATCATCCGAGTACTGCTTCCTGCAGAGTGCATCCTTCATTGGGTTAAACGCAAGGAAGTCAAAAGGTGCGAGATCTGGGCTGCAGGATGGATGAGGGAGAACAGACAAGTGAAAATTTGTGAGCTCCTCTCAGGTGCGAGGTTTGTGTTCTCACGGAAAAGGGGAATTTCGTTTGCATTTTTGTGGAGACGAACACGCTGCAGTCATTTCTTCAATTTCCTAAGGGTAGCACAATACATTTCAAGGTTGATCCTTGTAGACGTTATCAAGTGACGGTGCGCCATTGACCTCCTCCTTCGGAGAAGAGGTGGTGTGAAGTCAATCCTTGGAATGCCGTTCGAAGCGATGAACCTATGTCTTGTGACAACGTCCTACAAAAAATTGTCACGGTCAGCTTCGTAACACGCAGGCAGTTCTGCACGGTTGGTCCTTGGTTGCTCTTTGTGGTGTTGCGTTAGGGCAAGGCGATGAGGAGCCCAGCGGGCACACATCTTTCAATACCTCAAGCGGTGAACGAGTGTGTCAGCACTACTAAGAGACACCTCCAGTGCAGCGGCGAGGTATTTGAATGTGATTCGGCGATCACCTCAAATGAGAGTGTCCGCACGTTCCAATATTGCAGAAGTCATCCCTGTGTAAGGGCGGCCGGCATGAGGAGATCAGAAAGGCTTACGGGACTTCGTTCCGATGATGACAGAAGCCCTCCCCTAACGACTCACCGTGCTTTTGTTCACTGACAGGTCTCTGTAGACATTCTGCAAGTACCTACGAATATCTCCGATGCTCTGGTTTTCCGCCAAAGGAAACTCAATGACACGTGGGTGCTTGGAACGCACCTCCGTAACAGATGACATTTAAAGGCTACGTATAGTGCTGCCACCTATCGCAACTTCATAGGAGCTGAGACGGGAATATTCCACAATGTCTCACAACAAATACCGCATTTTCTTCACTCGAAACTGCCCGAGAGAAAAAGATGTGTTGCATTAATTATTCATGCCTATCATAATAGTAACTTCAGACTTACGCAGATAATATCTACAACGATGTGGTAATTTCAAAAAATATGCATACGAAGTACTAACTAAAAAAATATGGAAACGAAGTACTAAATAAAAACATGAACGCATACAGTCTGATCTTCCTATGATTTCAGCGTGATGCAAAGATCGCAGGTCTGCTTTAGATATTCAAAAACATAAAATTTTGCGCTTCACAATACGAAAAAAGTACTATAACAGCACTTCAGAGTTGAAGTCGAGTAACTGACATAAATAGCTGGGTGTAACTCTTTGTAGAGATATAAAAATGGAACGATCGCATGTCCAGTCATAGCAGACTGATTCATTGGTAGAATACTAGAGGAACACAATCGGTCTACAAAATAGATCCATTTTAGAATATTTCTAAAGTCTGTGGGACCTGTACCAAATGTGACTAACAGAGGATGTTGAACGTATACAAGGGCAGCAGGAATGGTCACAGGTTTGTTTGAGCCGTGGGAGAGCATTATGGAGGTGGTGCAAAAAACTCAACTGGCAAACAGCTGAATGTAGACGTAAACTACATCGTGAAAACTTAGAAAATTACAAGAACCAATTTAAGCGATGAATCTAAGTACATGCAACAACAGCCTACGTATAACTCCAATAGGAATCGCGAAGACAAGAAAAGACCAATCACAACATGCACAGAACCGTTGACGGAATCATTCTCTCCACTCTCCTTACATGAACGGAACGGAAAGAATCAATAATAACTAGTACAAGGGGAAGTATCCTCTGCCATGCACTTTATAGTTGTTTGCAGAATATGGGTGTAGACGTAAGGTATAGGCCTCTGGTTACGAAAGTGCGATAAAAGATTTTGTTACACGATTCATTCCACTTACGCCTGTCAGAGTGAAAGTGAACATTACGAACATTACCTGCGCCGTACGAGACCAGCTGATTAAACGCAGTCCATGAGGCGTTACTTCACGCCGGAAGGCAGTAGCTTGGTATGCATGGGACGGCATCTGAGGACACGTTACTGGGTTCTTCGTCACCGCCATCTCACGTCTCCCAGAGGCACGAACCGGTAATAGGCACCGCTTCTGCTGACGCACGCGTTATGGCTGATTATCCCGTTACGGACGGGCAGTCGGTTTGAAGTGCAGCGCTGGACGTAGTCAGAAACTCGTCTACAAGAAGAGGCAGGAGTCTGGCTTCAGAAAATAGCCACTTCTCTGAGGCGGATATAACATCAGTTCTGCCCTGCTGGCAGAACCTCGTATAAACGTACGGAAAACTACCGGGACGCAGACAGTCCTATTATTCCGTGGGCAAGGCTCCAGATCTGCATACAATGTGGCTCACTGACCAGCACTTTTCTCTTAAAAGAGGAATCATGGTTGTTTTAGCAGAGAAGCTTGGTTTCTTTTAAACTGAAATGCTAGAGAAAATGGAACACCTGCCAATATCGAATAGTATCCCAGGGAGAACGCAGAAATGCCGCAACACCAGAAGTAGTTATGGAAGGAACTGACACCATGAATCCTGCAGGGCTGTCCATAAATCCGTAAGAGTACGAGGAGTATAGATTTCTTCTGAAAAGCACGTTGCAAGGCAACCCCGATATGCTCAGTAAAGTTCATGTCTGGGGAGTTTGGTGGCCAGCGGAAACTTTTAAACTCAGAAGAGTATTTCTGGAGCCACTCTGTAGCAATTCTGGACGTGTGGAGTGTGACATTGTCCTACTGGAATTGCCGAAGTCCGTCGGAATGCACAATGGACATTAATGACTGCAGGTAATCAGACTGGATGCTTACGTACGTGTCACCTATCAGGGTGGCATCTAAAGATATCAGAGGTCCCACATCACTCCAACTGCACACACACCACACCTTTACAGAGCCACCACCAGGTTCAACAGCCCCCTGCTGACCTTCAGGGCCCATGGATTCTTGAGGTTGACCCCATACCCGTACACGTCCATCCGCTCGATACAATCTGGAAGGAGACTTATCCGACCAGGCAACATGTTTCCAGTCATCAACAGTCCAATGTCGGTGTTGACGCGCCCAGGCGAAGCGTAAAGCTTTGTGTCGCGCAATCATCAAGGGTACACGAGTGGGCATATCGATTATCTTTCGTTAAATGTTTCGCACGCTGATACTTGTTGATAGCTCAGCATTGAAATCTGCTCCAATATGCGGAAGGGTTGTGCTTCTCTCACGTTGAACGATTCCGTTCAACTGCCGTTGGTCCCGTTCTTGCCGGATCTTTTTCCGGCCGCAGAAACGTCGGAGATTTGATGTATTACCAGATTCCTGATATTCACGGTACACTCTTGAAACGGTCGTAAGGGAAAATCGCCACTTCATCGCTACCTCGGAGATACTGTGTCCCATCGCTCGTGTGCCGACTATAGCACCACTTTCAAAGTCACTTAAATCAACTTCCTGGCAGATTAAAACTGTGTGCCGGACCGAGACTCGAACTCGGGACCTTTGCCTTTCGCGGGCAAGTGCTCTACCATATGAGCTACCCAAGCACGACTCACGCCCCGTCCTCACAGCTTTACTTCCGCCAGTACCTCGTCTCACTTAAATCTTGAAAACCTGTAATGGTAGCAGCAGCTACCGATCTAACAACTGCACCAGACATTTGTCTTATAGCCCGCATCTCGTGGTCGTGCGGTAGCGTTCTCGCTTCCCACGCCCGGGTTCCCGGGTTCGATTCCCGGCGGGGTCAGGGATTTTCTCTGCCTCGTGATGGCTGGGTGTTGTGTGCTGTCCTTAGGTTAGTTAGGTTTAAGTAGTTCTAAGTTCTAGGGGACTTATGACCACAGCAGTTGAGTCCCATAGTGCTCAGAGCCATTTGAACCATTTGTCTTATATACTCGTTGCCGTCAGCAGCGCCGTGTTCGATACGTGTGCATATCTCTGTGTTTGAATATGCATGCCTATACCAGTTTCATTGACGCTTCAGTGTAGAAGAAGGAGTAATAATATGGGATTATAGGTCCGCCTAGATGCAAAACACTTTTTTAAATTTATTTTCTTTGCCAAACTACTTTCACTGACAATATCGCCATCATCAGCGCTTTTTTCTTTATTCCAAAACACACAAAAGTAGCACCGTTGTAAACAGTACAAAACATTATTATATGACGGGTACTGTTTATTTCCAAGTATTGTACCCTGTGATTGGTTTTATAATGCCTTATTTCCTTTAAGTCACATAATGGTTTATACTGTTGTTGTCGTTATTTCCGGCACTTTTTCGGTGTTTTCTTGCCGTTTCTTAGATATACGGCGTGTCATCTGCACCTGTATGAGCAGTATTATTAACAAATACGAAACAGTGAACTTACTTGCCGTAGAAAAGGCAGCGAAACATAGAAAATATGTCGGAAATATCGGCAAGAAACTATGCTGTCGGTTGAAGAACATAAGGTATTACAAAACTATTCACAGAACAGTATGTGCAACCACCCTGTACACATTTTATAAAGTTTCCCAATATATGTAACGACGCTAATTTTTGATGTTGTAGACTAAAGAAAACTCACTGATGGGGGCGATATTGTTGCTGAAACTAGTTTGGGAAACAAAATAAGAAAACTAAAGTATTTTTCATCAAGTTGGACCCACAATTCCATTTTATTGTTTTTATGCACACACTGCCCAACGGAAGAGTTTCAAGATAAAATGATAGAAGCAGTAACATTTACTTCAGAAGAGGAATTTGTTTGTTTCTTGCCGAAGTGAAGGTCTGTTTGTTTTAAAACAAGAGACTCGTAGTGTTAAAAGAGTTGTTCCAAGAGCGGAGAATTTTTTTTATTTGAAGAGCTGTCTTGACCGTTGTATAGGAGAGGATTTGTTTGATGTGACAGAGGATTCGTTGTTGTCTTAGAAGAGAAGCTCTGGTTTTGGAAGAGGACACCTGTTTAGGGGCCGGCCGCTGTGGCCAAGCGATTATAGGCGCTTCAGCCCGAATTGCGCTGCTGCTACCTCAGATGTTGTCCCATAGTGCTTAGAGCCATGTGAACCATTTGTCCGAGATTTAACGACCGCACATGCGCATAAACAAGAACTGAAAGATTAACCCTTGTCAAGAAATATAAAACGTACTTATACTTGACCTTGAACCTAAATGATTTAAATAAATGCAAGTGAACTCACTCTTGAGCTAGAGAACATGGAGTGAACTCTACGGTCAACGATTAAATAATCGGCGTACAGGCGTTCGAGCAACATTAAAATTAATAGCTTCATAAAAATGAAGTTGGTTAGTAAGTGAGGTAAATGTCAACACCCGTTGCACGCGAACCCGTTTCGCTGTAAGCAGCAGTTAGGGTTTGCTGAACTAGTTACTGTGCCAAGCAAAAGACGGCTCCCGTCAACACCCCAGAAGGGAGCAGAAGCAATTCACAAATTTCTCTTACAAGTTACTCTTATCAGGCAGCTGATTCAAACGAATCACTAGGGGAGACTGCAGTGCAGAATACATTTATTAACCCAAAATGTAAAAGAGAAACATAATTACAAAAGCAGAAATACTACGTGACAACAGTCTAAAACATTTAATAAATTTTTCTGGGTTTGTGGGCTCATTAACAGTATGTAAAACTACCGACGTTTCGGTCACTGTTGCAAGGGACCTTCTTCAGGGCGTAAACCAAACAGTGACCGAAACGTTGGTAGTTTTAAATATTGACAATGCGGTCACAAATCGAGAGAAAGCTTGCTGATTGTGACAATAGCCGCTGAAGCCTACGTTTATGAAGCTAAAACATGCTTGTCCGGCGCAAGAAAATCAGATGTACACGAGCCAGTAGTTCTAGGAGCAGAATACGTAGCACTGTCGGTTATAACCATTGAAGTCCGCAGCTCGTGGTCAAGTGGCTAGCATTGCTGCCTCTGGATCACAGGACTCCGGGTTCGGTTCCCGGTCCGGTAGGGGATTTTCTCCACCCGGAGTCAGGGTGTTTGTGTTGTCCGCATCATTTCGTCATCATTCGAGGAAATGGCGAGAATGGACAGCGTAAGGATTGGGAATTCTTACGGGCGTCGATAACCACGCAGTTGAGCGCCCCGCAAACCAAATATCATCATCGTCATCTTCACCATCATCATCATCATCATCATGCTGATCATCACTATCATCTCAAAACTATTGGCCGCACAGCAAACTTTCTTACACTAAGTGCGACCCAGCGACGTATATCACCGGGAAAGTACGCTAAACATATTCACCCATATTAAAATTCGGCAGGCTGCTAGAAAAATCTTGTACTAACATCGGTAGAACATTACGTAGGAAATCAGCATACATTGCTCCATTTAGATTGCCATCAATGAAATGAGGGCCAATTATCCTTCCTCCCATAATGCCGCACCATACATTAACCCGACAAGGTCGCTGATGTTCCACTTGTAGCAGCCGTCGTGGATTTCCCATTGCCCAATAGTGCATACCATGCCGGTTTACGTTACCGCTGTTGGTGAATGACGCTTCGTCGCTAAATAGAACGAGTGCAAAAAATCTGCCATCGTCCCGTAATTTCTCTTGTGCCCAGCGGCAGAACTGTACACGACGTTCAGAGTCGTCGCCATGCAATTTCTGGTGCATAGAAATATGGTACTGGTGCAATCGATGTTGATGTAGCATTCTCAACACCGACGTTTATGAGATTCCCGATTGTCGCGCAATTTTTCTGCTACTGACGTGCAGATTAGCCGCAACAGCACCTAAAACACCTACTTGAGCTTCATCATTTGTTGCAGGTCCTGGTTGACGTTTCACATGTGGCTGAACACTTCCTGTTTCCTTAAATAACGTAACTATCCGGCGAACGGTCCGGACACTTGGATGATGTCGTCCAGGATACCGAGCAGCATATATAGCACACGCCCGTTGGGCATTTTGATCACAATAGCCGTGCATCAACACGATATCGACCTTTCCCGCAATTGGTAAACGGTCCATTTTAACACGGGTAGTGTATCGCGAAGCAAATACCGCCCGCACTGGTGGAATGTTACGTGATACCACGTACTTATACGTTTGTGACTATTACAGCGCCATCTATCACAAAGCGAAAAAAGTGGTCCAACGAAAACATTACGTACTACACGAATATCTAATAAAAAATCTGGGTTCCTATTTTTTTAAAAAGCAGTTGATATCCGTTTGACCTATGGCAGTGCCATCTAGCGGGCCAACCATAGCGTCACCGTGTTTCCCCCTTCAAGCTAGACAAGTTTCATTCTTTGTAGTTTTTTCGTTTGACGCTTATTTCGTGAGATATTTGGCCCGGTCACTATCAATGGACCACCCTGTATATCTGCTGTCTTGACATGGGCCTGAAGAGTCCGTGATTGGTTGGCGTGCGACGTTTTATCAGCAACGGTCCATTTCTCATCTTCTCTATTGCAGCAACCTCCCCAAACATATCTTAAACGTTTTCAACGAAAAACAGTGGCTTCGTTGTAGTGGATGGTCAACCGTCAGTTTGGGAACAAACCAAGAACTCAAAACAGTCTAGTTCCATTTCCGGGTCCCGTCTTGAGGCATGGTCAAAGACGAATGTGCCATAGGATCTTAAGGCTCGGCATTAAAATCGCTGTTCCTGAGTATGGAGACGGCCGTGTCGGCACGGCCACTGTTAAGTTTGATCCGTTTCATTGCGGATCATCTGCCCCGATGCCACACATTCCGGTTGGAAGCTCTCCCCATTGTCGCCACCCCACGAAAGCAAAGACCACATGCCACAGTATTCACTGCCCGGAGTCCAGGTACCCCGAAGTGGACAGGCACTTACTCCTTGGCTGACATGGGGAGGTTACAGCTCAGTAACCGGAAGTGCGACCCTGCGTCGTCAGAGGGTACACGGCAACCCCACCATGAAGGACTGGCAACCGCGCTGGATTCAGAATATACAGATAGGTCCACTTGATTGGTAAGTGCAAAAGATAACAGCGCACAGTGGAGAGTTAATGCACCACACTAAGGAGTCCAGCCCCAAACGGCCGGCCGGCCGGTGTGGCCGAGCGGTTCTAGGCGCTTCAGTCTGGAACCGGGCGACCGCTACGGTCGCAGGTTCGAATCCTGCTTCGGCCATGGTTGTGTGTGATGTCCTTAGGTTGGTTAGGTTTAAGCAGTTCTAAGTTCTAGGGGACTGATGACCTCAGATGTTAAGTCCCATAGTACTCAGAGCCATTTGAACCATTTTGAACCCAAACGGCCGGCACTTCTGTGAAATTTGGGAAGCGGACCCAAAATGAGGACAAGGAATTAAAAAGCCAATAAAGGTGTGGGAAAAAGCTTTAAAAAAGCGAGAAGAGCGAAAAGCTTCAGAAAGAATAGTCGAAATACCAAGGTAAAAACGTGATCGAATAAAAAGACTCAAATTAGCTGCGGCTTACGACAGGCAAGGAAGAGCCGCGGGTATGTTCCAGCCCCCGACGCCGTAGGGGCCCCAATTGCTCTTCTTACGGGAATTGAGGAAATCGAGAAGTTTCCTAATCAAATGAGTGACTGCATGGCAGAGACACCCCGCTATTCCAAAAAGTGTTTTCCATTTGTACGCAAAAGTAAAATACTATACCAAAAACAAAAACGGTTGTACTTCCCAAAGACTACATTTTGTTCACTAGGAGACAGTGAGGCACTGTAGCACACACTGCATTCCTGATGCCGAGTTCTGGTCTCATTAAGGTAGTAGTGCGCTTGTCGTCCCACTGCTCTCCTCACCTGCAGGAATAACACGCCTCGGCCCGCCGCCTGCAGACACCTGGGATGCCCAAACAAGGAGCCACCGCGAGTCCACTCGGCGCGGCAGAGGAGTCAGCAGGCGGCCTCACGTGACCTGCTGGCCACGTGCTGGCTGGGAGGTCGCCATTATGCATGCCGGCATTTGCATATCTCGCGGCAAGATCACCGCGCTGCGTCGTTCTTGTTTCTTACCGCGGGTGTTACACAATCTGCGCCGTGTTGTTTGGTCCGCAGATGCCTGCGCGGCTCAGGGAAAAGGGAGCGGTTTGTCTGCGCTGATAACAATGAAGCCTGTGTCAAGTGGCGTGTGTAAGTTGTTTATGACAAAATAACATGTCTAGTGTTTTAGTTAATAAAAATAATTTCTATCACACACTAATAATCACCAGTCTTGGACAGCTTCAAACATTCCAGAAATTTACACTAAGCATCATTCCTTGCACCAGTTTCCTGAGATTCACTCTTCGGAGTTGAGTGGATTATGTAAAAAAAAGAAAAAAAAAGAAAAACACAGTTTTTTTGCGTCTGCAGGGTGTTGTAGTACTATACCGTTTTCAGCCAAGTCCTAGGACGTTTGGAACAGGGCAAAGCGGTTCCGAAATTTTTCAATTTTTGCGAGTTAAACATGACGGACGGAGCAAGGAAGACATAAAAAGCAGACTGGCTAAGAGAGGAACGACATTCTTGGCCAAGAAGAAACCATCAAATACATACGTTAGTTGGAGGAAGAAAGTGCTAAGAATGGACGTTTGAAGCACAGCATTTTATGGTAGTGGAACTTGGATTGTGGGAAACCCGGAACAGAAGATAATCGAAGCATTTGACATGTGGTACTACAGAGAATGTAGAAAATTTGGAAGACTGATGAGATAAGGAATGAGGGGGTTCTCCACAGGAATATATGGAAAACACTGACAAGAAGAGGGGTCAGTATGTTAGAACATCCGTTGAGACATCGTAAAATAACTTCCATGGTGCTAGATGGAGCTATAGACGGTAAAAACAGTAGAGGTAGGGAGAGATAGGAATACATATAGTAAATAACTGACGACGTAGATTGCAAGCACTAATCAGAGATGAAAAGGTTGGTACAAGAGAGGAATTCGTGGTGGGCCACATCAAGGCAGTCAGTGACTCAAGACAAAAAATTAGAGAGAAAGAGAGACCGAAATTTGTTAACACGAACAAATATAATTGTTGGTGTAAATTACGAAACTAAAAGGGTCAGTTTACCATGTGTCACGATCATGAATTAATTATCGTTTAATGGTTGTGTATGCGTTGTTCAGCATCAAATAATAACGTCTATCGTAAATATGATCTACAGGACTCTTACTTAACTAGTAATTAAATATGATAAAAAAATACATATTTTCCGGTAATTAGTCCTCTGACTGGTTTGATTATCCCGCCGCAATATCTTCTTCTATGCCTGCCTCATAGTACACTTACACCCACTGTCCTCAACGTCGTTGACGACTAAATGTAAAGCTACCCTTTCGATGTATTAATCCCTTACTTTCCTCTTTCCTCTCTTCTTTCAACTAATGAACAACCATTTTAGGGTGACTTATAGTTTAACATGGATTCAAATCGCGGATGATCTTGGCTTTTTTCCCATTTACAAATCATTTCCAGAAATGAAAGAAGCTATAATGTGTAACATTATCTTTATAATAGGAAAAAATAATATTTTAAGTGAGACAGTAGTTCGATTATAACTGAGAAGAATGACATTAAAATGGTATAAGGAAAATAAGAAGTTTGGGTTAAGATGTGAGAAGAATACTCGTACACTTTAAGGCTAGATGCAGCAAACGAGAGACATACTGAACAATGGTATGCACAGAAAAAGAGGTAGGACAGATAATATAACTGAGATGAAAGAAAAAAGTTCTGGCTGAATGGTTAATTACAAAGGTTTATTACAAAGCCAAAAAGTTACAAAGGGGAAACAACACTCCTCTTTAGTTCTAAGAACTGTACGTCTCATGTACACATAGAAGCAGCAGTAAGGTTCGGTACCTGTGCTGTAGTGTGCTGTAAATGGCGGTCTGATGACGTAAAGAAACAATCAGGACAAACTCGGATATGAAAAGTTAAGGTTCGTGACTCGAAGACTCCTACATCCAGCAATGGACGATAAAGGCCTGATATTGGTGACGATGAAATTTTATTATATTTTACAAACTATGACAATGTGCTAAAAGAGCTGTGTAGATGAATGTGGAAGCAGTAACTGGAGAACATCGACGTTGTACATCCTTGCAGAAAGTCATGAACATGCAGATTGTTAACCGACGGTAATACCACTTCACTCATACTGGAGAGCGTTGTTAGTTCCGAGGATACAATTGCCGGCGTGTACGCTACACGCAGATGTGCACTTTACCTTCCCATTCACTGAATTGGTGCAGCAACATTTTCTGTGGGGTGTAACGCACGTGTAACGTTTCATACGGAGTGGAAAACGGTGCACTTTACTCTATATCCCTGTACCTGAGTAATTGGAGTTTCATTCAGTAATATGCTTTCGCTGGCGGTATGTTGATGACCTACATTGTCGACAACCATTAACATGGGCACAAATCTGGCAAATGAAATGCTACGTGGGCAGCTGTTATCTTACATAATTACTGGTTGTCGCCTCGTTACGGAGCACTGCTAACAGTTTGATTAATCGCCAGTCGATGTCATCATTTGAGTGTTCACTTTCGCGATAGGTGCAGTGCTTATTCGGCGTCGGCTGCGTGTGGGCTTTAGCGGAAGGGCGTTAACGAGTGGTTAGCTTAGTTCTTGCTTGTGTGTGCGCGTGCCCGCTTCGCAACAGTAAAGTGTTTGTCGTCCATGCAGTAATTATTTTCATCCATAACCTGACCACCCATAATGTGTCGTAAAACTTGTTAACGCTTAACAGTTTACTCATATAACTAGATTCTTGTTTCGAAAAGCAAAAAGATGGATTTGAGTTTTGTGAGAACGAAATAAATAGACTTATTTCTGAGTAGGTAACAAGGAAAAGATGGCCAATTCATACAGTAAAATGCTGCTCGTGGTGGTTTAAGAGAATGGATGATGCACCGTAACATTATTTATGTTCTACAACTTGTAGTTTTTTCTGTTTCAACATTTTGTTGATACAGCACCAGTGGACTCTTAATATCTCCTGAAGCGTTTATTAACACGTGTCGCAGTTGCAGTATATATGTTTGACGACTTGTTTCGAACGAACTGGTTGATTCCCAGACCTGACCTACTGAGGCTGTAGTGGAAGTGTCATTACAATTAGGCGCTTTCAGTGCAGCCTCAGTAGATCAGATCCGAGGATGAACCGTTGGTTCGAAACTGCCGGCCGTTGTGGCCGAGCGGTTCTAGGCGCTTCAGTCCGGAACTGCGGTGCTACTACGGTCGCAGATTCGAAACCTGCCTCGGGCATGGATGTGTGTGCTGTCCTTAGGTTAGTTAGGTTTAAGTAGTTCTAAGTCTATGGGACTCATGACCTCAGATGTTACGTCCTATAGTGTTCAGAGCCATTTGAACCATTTGGTTCGAAACTAGTCGTCAAACATAAGTACTGCAACTTTGGTGGTTCTGAGCACTATGGGACTCAACTGCTGAGGTCATTAGTCCCCTAGAACTTAGAACTAGTTAAACCTAACTAACCTAAGGACATCACAAACATCCATGCCCGAGGCAGGATTCGAACCTGCGACCGTAGCGGTCTTGCGGTTCCAGACTGCAGCGCCTTTAACCGCACGGCCACATCGGCCGGCATACTGCAACTTTGAAAGATCTGTTAGTAAATAGACGCTTTATAACAATTCGTTCTGTTTAATAGAGCGTACGGAATGTGATACGCATAAGGGGCGATCGAAAAGTTTCTGTTCAAAGCCGTTAAACCAGAATCGGTATTCCAACCAGGCAAAATCGACGTGAACATTGAGACAATCATCCCACCGTCGTACGATGCTGAAGATACATGTTTGGTAACACACCATGTCCCCGCAGCGTAAAAAGGAGCCTTCGGCCCCTCGAAGCATTTTCTAAGGTAACGAATGCAGAGGAGCCTCTGACCACTCAAGGCCTGTTCTAACTACCGTACGCGCGATAATCGCAAAGGGAGCGATCAGAACTAAGGGCAGGTGCTCGATTGTCTCCCTCTTGAGTTGGCGTAACGTCTGTGTTACGACATTTGCGATATGGGGGCGCGACTTATCATAAACCAGCAGCATCCCTTGTCCCGCAACGTTTAACAATCGGTTGTGTCGGCACAAATGCTACCCCATACACATTCTTCATTGTACAGTGAATGTCCACCGGTGAATATCCTTCGGCAGCCTCTAAAAGACTAATAGCACTTTCGGTCCTCTTTGGGTGCATTTAGTAATAGCGTCACCTTTGTTAGAATTTCCGCATTTACCGCAAGCATGTCGTAAAGACACAAATGTCTCACTGATCGCTTGCTTACATTGTGGTGCTTACACTCCCGTATCGGCACCGCGTTATATTGCATATGCCTTGTAGGAACGCCCTCAAACTGTAGCTTTGTGATCGTCCCTTATACGTATTGCGGTACAATTAAAACGCCTGTATGGTCCATGACGGATCAAGGCTCGTAGCTTCTGTTCCAAGATCAACTGACTTCAGTCCACTGGATTTTTCTGTCTAGTGTCATCTTAAATTTACGAGATGATACTGGGAGGAGGGGTGGGGGTGTTCAAAGGAATTCATAATTCACTGCAGAGAAGGACGAACTACTGCACCCAAATGATAGGGCTCTATTGGAACACCTTCAATAACAGGTACTAGTGTACAGTAAGTTGAAAAATGTGCTGAAGAAGGAAGTACCTATATCAAAGGTAGGCTGTGGATGAAATTTTGAAGCCGTTTGGATTCGGCTATATCTATGTTTAAATGTCAAATATATTTTAGTTACATAGTCCGTGAAGTCAGTCGCGGCTCGTTTGTGGACGTCCCTTTACTGCAACTTGTATGATTCTCTCGCACTCTCCCTTCGAACAGGCCTCGCAGTGTCCAACGGCATAGTCCGACCGCCGTGTCATCCTTAGCCGATAGGCGTCACTAAATGCGTATATGGAGGGGCGTGTGGTCAGCACACTCCTCTTCCGGCCGTTGTCAGCTTTCACGACCGGAGCTGCTACTTCTCAATCAAGCAGCTCTTCAATTGGCCTCGCAAGGGTTGAGTGCACACCGTTTCCCAACAGTGATTGGCAGATACGGACAGTCATCGATCGAAGTGCAAGCCAAGTCTCACGGCACATGTGTTACCACTGCGACAGTGCCGTTGGTGTTTCTACTTCTGTTGAAGAATATTACTGATTGTTCGGTCTTGCATTTTCGTATTCGTGTGAGAAGTATCAAATAAATAGGTAGTGAATATACAGCATATGAAATGCTTATGAACAAATTAATCTACTGAAATTTTAAAAATGATATGAAGTACTAAGCAGAACATATATTGACATGATAAAAAATTTCACAGTATGCAAGATCTATACAAGTTGCGGCTAGTATTTAGTTGCACTGATGGCATTCCTATTAGTCAGTGCCATTTCCCCTCTGTATGAATGTTGAAAACGGCTGAATTTCAAGAGATGACTAGAAGTACTTTCCACGCCTCCTAGTCTCCATCTTGCGTGATACCGTATTTCTTGCGGTTATCCTTGGATCTCGCGACGTCTATGTGCAGTCTATTTAAAACTGTGTGCAGTATGTTTACAGACTTCCACATACACCATCACTCTTCACGGCCAGGTGTAAATTCTTCTATTTTTAACGTCCGACCACAATCGGTGAAAGCGGAACCCTGGTAATTTCAGTTTGTCGTATGGCTGCCTGTCCATCAGTTAAGACCACTTTTTCTTACGCGCTGATAGAGGTATGAAGTTGCGATTTATGTCACGCACTAACATCTATAGTACCTTGACGGTGTAAAAAATTTAAGTATATACATCAATCGAATCAAAAGATGCGGACATTTATGTCACAAACTTAGATACTTGCAACTCCCTCATCGAAACCTAAAGGCTACTTCTCATTGACGTAAAACCATGAAACTTCGCAAGAAGCTAGGTTTCACAGTACAAGTAATGGAAAAATCCAAAAAGAGTTCATCTGTAACTGTGGCCTATCCATCTGTCTGCCCGTCTTTCAAGACCCATTCTGCTAGGGAACAGGTAGATTATGTTGAAAATTACACCAAATATTAAGGTCCACGGTTCCATGGCGGGGTATAATATTTAAGCCTCCAGTCAATGCAGTCAAACGATACGGCTATGTGAATTACATATTTTGATACTTGCAAACTCTCCCGTCAAAACCTGTTATGTTTCCTTAAGGCGACCAGGCCCAACGGGCCACGCGTTGCTACAAATTCTCTTCTCCATCGTCGTCTATCCATCGCTGCCATCCGAAATCCATCTATCGCTGATTGTTGAAAGTCTTCACAGAGGCCATCTCTCCACCTCTTCCTTGGTCTTCCCCTGCGGTCGCCTATCTGTAGAGTTGAAATCGTGGAGCTTCCGTGGCCACCTGTCGTGTTACATCCGAGGCCCATGTCCTGCCCATATTGGCATCTCGATACAGATTTTGTTGCTCACAATTGGGTCTGATCCTCATTTCAGCAGTCTAAATACACTACTGGCCATTAAAATTGCTACACCTACAAGAACTGCAGATGATAAACGGGTATTCATTGGACAACTATATTATACTAGGACTGACATGTGATTACATTTTCACGCCATTTGGGTGCATAGATCCTGAGAAACCAATACCCAGAACGACCACCTCTGGCCGTAATAACGGCCTTGATACGCCTGGCATTGAGTCAGATACAGCTTGGATGGCGTGTACAAGTGCAGCTGCCCATGCAGTTCATCAAGAGTAGTGACTAGCGTATTGTGAAGAGCCAGTTGCTCGGCCACCACTGGCCAGACGTTTTCAGTTGTTGACAGTTCTGGAGAATGTGCTGGCCAGGGCAGCAGTCGAACATTTTCTGTAGCCTGAAAGGGCCGTATAGGACCTGCAACATGCGGTCGTGTGTTATCCTGCTGAAATGTAGGGTTTCGCAGGGATCGAATGAAGGGTAGAGCAACGGGCAGTAACACATCTTAAATGTAACGTCCACTGTTCAAAGTGCCGTCAGTGCAAACAAGAGGTGACCGAGACGTGTAACCAGTGGCGCCCCATACCATCACGCGTGGTGATGTGCCAGCATGGCGATGACGAATACACGCTTCCAATGTGCGTTCATCGCGATGTCGCCTAACACGGATGCGACCATCATGATGCTTTAAAAAGAACCTGGATTCATCCGAAAAAATGACGTTTTAACATTCGTGCACCCAGGTTCGTCGTTGAGTACACCATCGTAGGGGCTCCTGTCTGTGATGCAGCCTCAAGGGTAACCGCAGCCATCGTCTCCGAGCTGATAGTCCATGCTGCTGCAAACGTCGTCGAACTGTTCGTACAGATGGTTATTGTCTTGTAAACGTCCCCATCTGTTGACTCAGGGATCGAGACGTGGCTGCACGATCCGCTACAGCCATGCGGATAAGATGCCTGTCATCTCGACTGCTAGTGATAATACGAGGCCGTTGGGATCCAGCACGGAGTTCCGTATTACCCTCCTGAACCCACCGATTCCATATTCTGCTAACAGTCATTGGATCTCGAGCAACGCGAGCAGCAATGTGGCGATACGATAAACCGCAATCGCGATAGGCTACAATCCGACCTTTATCAAAGTTGGAAACGTGATGGTACGCATTCCTCCAACTTACACGAGGCATCGCAACAACGTTTCACCAGGCAACGCCGGTCAACTGCTGTCTGTGTATGAGAAATCGGTTGGAAACTTTCCTCATGTCAGCACGTTGTAGGTGTCGTCACCGGCGTCAACCTTGTGTGAATGTTGTGAAAATCAATCATTTGCATATCACAGCATCTTCTTCCTGTTGGTTAAATTTCACCTCTGTAGCACGTCATCTTCGTGGTGTAGCAATTTTAATGGCCAGTAGTGTATTTTAGGTGGTGATCATGGTGACGTTTGGTGTGTGGGGCGCTCAAATACGCGGTTATCAGCGCCCATACAATTCCCAACCATTGCTGCGTCAAATCTCGCCACTTTGATGAATGACGATGAAATGATTAGGATAACACAAACATCCAGTCACCGCGGGGCAGATGATAATCCCTGACCGCGCCGGGAATCGCACCCGGGACCCCGTGCTCGGGAAGCGAAAACGCGACCGCGAGACCACGAGCTGCGGACCTAAATATTTTAATTTACAGTGGTTTACTGTATTGGGCATCATAACTGCATTACTATCTGCGACCACAATTGGAGCCATGGACTCCTTTGACTACAAGCAGTATCGGGGAGGGAAGGAACACATGGAATACGCTTACACCGAGAACTTGTACTGACCCATACATAACTCTTGGAACAAGTTTTTATTTCTTTTATACACTTCATCATTGCCTATCGAACTGATGGTGCTTTCACCTGTTTTTTTTTCTTTTTTTTGTCAATCATGTAAAGAGCAGAGCTATGCTGAATTGTGAATAGTGACCGTATTAGTCACACAAAAAACGCCTAAAGATTAAAACATTTTTTGGAATATTTGAATCCATTTTGACATGGATGTCGTACGTGGACTTTGATTAATCAGGTCAGCTTCATGTAAATCTGGATATGGGATTGTATAATTTAGAAATCGATAATGTAATACGAATATATTAAATGAAAAATATTTTATTGCAAATTTACTCTTATACAACTTTCAAAAATTTTCGTTGTTACGATCTGAATTAGCTAATGAATTGCGAAAGAATCTTTTATCAACTGTGGAAACGAAAATTACTTTAGTGCCACATCATAATGGAGGCAGCAATTACTATTGACTACTTTTGATTCTATTCGCTGCAGTTTAGCTTTAACAAAGTGCTAATTAATTGGCTCTGGAGGAAAATAAACTGATGTAAAGAAGAAAAAATGAGAATTTTTTTTAAGCCTAGGCGCAGTGGAAGTGAAACATTAAACTTAGATAACCGCTGAAACTACGCTTAATTTGTTATTACTAAGTCACATGACTGAATGCGTTAAGAGCGGTCCAAAAAACTTACCAAGTTCTTAGCGAGATATGCACATTTTTAGTGGATAGAGTAGCGTAGAAGATCAGATTTGTGTTTCTGCGTAAGTAATAGACCGTAATTATGATTTATATTGAGGATTTCACACTTTTTTCCTGAAAGTAAGAAACAGAAATGCTTAAAAATGCAAGGGACACGAATGTAGGCGTAACAGGCCTTATTAAAGTTTTAAACATGGCTGCGTGTTCAGCGACCGTTTACAAAGTAAAATTAAAGCAATAACAGCCCTCGGTCGCATAATTAAGTCTTTTGATCTGGTTGGTCGCCACCACTTCGAGTGCCTTCATCAGAAGTAAAACATTCAAACTGGCATATCATGTATAAAATAAATATCAAGCGATAAAGCTTTAGTCACAAAATTTTTAATGTAGAATACGTGGAAAGCAAGACGCTACGGGCTGCTCACATATGTCGAGCTACAGGTAGCATCAGATTCTTATCATAGAGAATAAAAGCTATTTATTCTCTTACCACTTTACCTCAACCAGCTCTGGTTTTATATATATATCAGAACTATAATGCTTCGCCTTTCAACTGATGCACCAATGTTGTTGTTCAATATGGAGATTGATGAACGTATGACCAATTTCCATCCTTGAAAATCCAGAAATAAAAGGAGAGGAGAAACAGAAATTAACTGAGGAATGTGAATTTCCAGCGTGGATATGGCGTAGTGACAGCAGTTCCCGAAAAATTCTAATTCTAAGTAAACCTGAATTTTAAGTATGCGCCTCCTAAACACCTCACACTCTGGCAGAAAATGCTATATTATCAACGTTCGCGAGCGGAGAGAGTTAGCGTAATATTCGAGCCGTTTTCCCTTTCGTGATGCTTGATAAACAAATAAACACTAGTTGGTACGGTGAAAATATTTATTTACGTCTGCGTCAGTAAAAGCAGAGCCAATCCCAGGAGCGCCATTATGGTGCGTTTGGTGAATGCCCACGAACAAAAAAAATAAATTTTTCCTCCACACGGCTTCAGCTGTGTTACGGGCTTCTAGCGGGAGAAACTCTGTTGAGTGGGGCAGTCGGAGGTCCACGAGCGCTAAGGGCTCCCTTGCGAGCAGTCCACACGAAATTAAAACCGAACGTAAATCATTTCCGTAGCGCATAGCCTGCACTAATAAACTTGAACTACAACGAGCGCTTTCCTTTACTGTTTCTCCCAGAACTTTCAGTACAGCATTCTACAAGAGTGTCACTTAATCATAGAGAATTTTGTATCTATGTTTTTTATTATTATGCATTCTTCTTACATTGTCTACTACTCTGCTAATCGAAATCAGGGTGAGAAACGTTATTGAGAATAAAGACGTAAGGCAGGGCTACAACTTTCCGGCACTGCTCAAGAAGACGGAAGCGAAAATAAAGTTGGTGATGCACCAGGTTGCAATGCTAAGGTATGCTGGCTATTAGAGAGACAGAACAACTGTTCAATCCAATGAACAGGCTGTTTCACATACAATTCGGATAAACGGCAAAAAAGCATGGAAGTACATATACAATGATCACAAAACTACTACACGTCAACATTTAAGCGCAGGTCTCTAGCGTAAAATAGCACAAATAACGACAGCTACAGATGGATATCAACGTATTTTATGTATTTTATAACATCACTCGTCAATATGATGAAATAAAATATTGGAGTCCACATGATAGATAAACTTGTGTGCAGCCATCGTTGAACATAGAGAATATAGAAAAGAACAGCAATCGATCACGAAACCCGCCATTTCCTTACAGCAGATCTAGATTTCAGCTATTACATAGTCATCTTCAGTGCTAAAAATTACATAACGGGAAAAACAAGAACAACTATAATACAGTTGACAACGTATCATAAGAGCATATTTCGCCGGCCGGGGTGGCCGAGCGGTTCTAAGCGCTTCAGTCTGGAACCACGCGACCGCTACTGTCGCAGATTCGAATCCTGCCTCGGGCATGGATGTTTGTGATGTTCTTAGGTTAGTTAGGTTTAATTAGTCCTAAGTTCTAGGGAACTGAAGACCTCAGATGTTGAGTCCCATAGAACTCAGAGCCATTTGAACCATTTTTTTAAGCATATTTCACTTATTTGTTCATTTTCATGAAGCACTGGCTAGCTTTATACCTTTCGACATTATAATGCTGCTTTATTCCACATGTTCATACTATAAGCTAATGTATTTTACGAAATGTGTGATTTTTGTTTATGTCCAGAGATGCTATGTTCTATTGTACTGCTTTCGTTCCTTTGAATTTTAATTATTTTGGTCCTTTTTTTTTCTTTCACTGTACATGTAGTTTTGTACGGAATTGTAAATGGATCTTCTTCCATTAGTTTTTAATGCAAAACTACATGACATGCTATCATGTTCTTACTTTCATCGAGCAGGCTATACTTATGACTCCACAAAGGTGATTTGTTTTCTACGGTTTAACCATTACTTGTGCTTTATTTTTCAGTGCAGCTTAAAGTAGTACTCACCGGCAGCCCCACAGAGAGCACCACACTATTATGACATCACTCTTTTTTCCTGTTCAAAAATGGTTCAAATGGCTCTGAACACTATGGGACTCAACTTCTGAGGTCATTAGTCCCCTAGAACTTAGAACTAGGTAAACCTAATTAACCTAGGGACATCACATACATCCATGCCCGAGGCAGGATTCGAACCTGCGACCGTAGCAGTCGCGCGGTTCCGGACTGAGCGCCTAGAACCGCTAGACCACCGCGGCCGGCTTTTCCTGTTCAACTATGTAAGCAACGCTTTTTGTTCATGTTAGACTCCTGTATGCTCTACACCAACCAATACTGTTTATTACGTGTCACTTTTGTGTAACGTAACCTATTGTTATGTGGTATATAATTGTATCGTTCGTACGTTTGCACTTTGGATAAGTTGTCAGTTACCTAACATTTGTTCCTGATTTTCTAGTTTCGTAATTTTTAGCACTGAAGATGACTACGTAATAGTTGAAATACAGATCTACTGTAATAAAACGGCGGATTTCGCGATCGATTGCTTCAGATGTATTATTAATTTCTGCTGTCCTTAGAATATTCTTTATTCCTACGATTACTGTCGAGGTAAACAAAAAGCAGTGAACGGAAAGTGTGGGCACTGAAACATCCGTAATTTTAATCTTCATTGTCAGTATATGAATAAAACTAAATTACGAAGATCACTAGTACCTCCACTAGTGTGATGTACTTAAACATAGTAAATACAACAAGAACTAGCCATTAATGTCTGAGTAAAAGATGAGTGCGTCACAGTGGTTTTTAAGATAACATCAGTCCTGCCTAGGCTCAGTGAGGAGGAATGCGACCTGCCAGGTCGCACTTTTTTTTGTCGGTTTCTTAGACTCTGGTGTTCTTAGGTGCTGTCCTCATATGTCAGAGCCACTGATCATGAGAGGAGCTGCATCCAGAAGGACCGACTGATCCATTGAAAAGTGGGTGGGTACGTTCACACCATCAGCCATTGCCAGTGAATACTTGGGCCGTGTCATCGTGCCTATCAGTTGACATAAGAGGAGTCCTAACGGTAGCGGGTAGCGTTACCATAGCATCACCCGGTGGCCGTGCGGTTCTAGGACCTACAGTTTGGAACCGAGCGACCGCTAGGGTCGCAGGTTCGAATCCTGCCTCGGGCATGGATGTGTATGATGTCCTTTGGTTAGTTAGGTTTAAGTACTAAGTTCTAAGGGACTGATGACCTCAGAACTTAAGTCGCATAGCGCTCAGAGCCATTTAGCATCACCAGTGCGTGCACTGTGCCCAGGCGACACTTTCGACAGCGGTTTGCCCAGCTGGAGAAGTTCGAGAGGGGCCGCATCGTGGGGCTGCGAACGCCTGGCCGGTCCTATCGTCGTACTGCGCACCACTTCGGTAGTGCGGACACAACTATTGCCCGTTCTCGACGGCAATAGATACAGGAGAGCACGAATGAATGACATATAAGATCTTGGTTCAAAATGGTTCAAATGGCTCTGAGCACTATGGGACTCAACTGCTGAGGTCATTAGTCCCCTAGAACTTAGAACTAGTTAAACCTAACTAACCTAAGGACATCACACACATCCATGCCCGAGGCAGGATTCGAACCTGCGACCGTAGCGGTCTCGCGGTTCCAGACTGCAGCGCCGGAACCGCGCGGCCACTTCGGCCGGCTATAAGATCTTGGTGTCCGACACGCACCACAGAGACGGGGAGCCGATGGATTTCCCGCAACGCGCGAAAAAATCAGACGACAACGATAGCAGCTGCTCAGTGATCTGTCCCGCCTTCTAGCAACATTCTAAGTACTACAGTCCACTTAAAGTTACTTGACAGTTGACATCTATCACTCGGCGCTGCAGTGTTGCCACATCGTCTACCGCTCGGTTAAAAGCAACAGCAAAGTTGGCGGATCACTTCGGAAGCGCTGAAATGTTAGTCACGTAACGCGAAGCGAGGCCTGCCCGGCTAGCAGCGCGGTCTAACGCGCTGCTTCCACAGCAGGAAGACATGCCGGTCACCGGCAGGAATCCGTCCGGCGGATTTGTGTCGAGGTCCGGTGGCTGGCCAGCCCGTGGATGGTTGTTAAGGCGGTTTTCCATCTGCGTCGGCGAACGCGGGCTGGTTCCCCTTATTCCAGCTCAGTTACACTATGACGGCGATTCCGGCGCAAACACTGTCTCCACATTACTCTGTACGCAAACATTTGGGGTTACCCTCTTCTGGTATGCGACTTTCCTGTGGGGGGGGGGGGGGGGGGGGAGGGGGGGCGAATGGGTGGAAGGAAGGGGAGAGGGGTCCACTTGGGGTCGAACTGCACAATAACCCTACTAGGTTCGGTGTGGGGCGATGGTAGGGTGGGTGGACTGCTGTGGCCTGTTGTGGGGTTGTAGACCACTGTGGGCTACAGCGGGACGAAGCCTCTTCGTCATTTCGAGGTCCCCGTTTCAGTACACAATACACACAAAATGCAGATCGATGTTGGAAGCTGCTGTCATCATGTAAGGCGGGAACTCGAGATTCTCTGTCCACAGGTGATTGCAAGTGACTAATAACTTAACTGTGGCAGACAAGGCCCTTTGTAACCCTGAATTTACACCCGTCTCCTAATCTAACCACAACCTCTCTATACGCAATGTATCTGACAAAATGGCGGTCACAAGTCTGCGGCGGACCTATTAATCACGCTCGCTTTACTCGCGATTAAAGCGGACCTGTACGAGCAAAGTCAAGGCAGAAAAAATTCAGTTCGCGAGCTGACGCTACAGTGACAAATAAGCATTGCTGATTGGAACCGATTTACAGCTTATAGGCGACACAGGCAGATTCCAAACGAAGAATGAATGATATGAAGAAAAATGAGAGCAAATAAAAAAGTCACTATGATGATGAAAATGGTGCGACAGATGATTAAAAACAAAACAAAAAAATACGTTGAAACCAGTTAATTGGAAATAATAACAATCAGAGTCATTCTAGTAAAAATTAAAAGAAATTTGTCACCTGATGAGATTCGAACCCAAAACCACCTGTATATCAATCTGGATCTATATCATTGCACTGCCGAACACGCTTATGTGGTTATGTTTTCGTACCTCTAGAACCAGTTGCAATGGTTATTTCCTGCCTTTAAAATATTCAGCTTCACGCCTTATTGTACGGAGTTCACCTACTGCAAGCCAATCTCTGTGATGACAATAACCTACTATGTGAAGCAGAACAACGTCTTGTGCGAAAGGATCCAGTAGTATTTGGCTGGTGGTATATACGAAATGTGCGTTACTTCGTTGCCACCGCTTTGTGTGTTGTTTTGAACGCGTTCATCATATGTGATGAAATGCGATATAAAAGGGCCGGACCCATGATTCGGGACCAAAACAAAATAAGAGAAAAAGCCAGACAAGAAAGTGGAAGTGAATTCACCAGTTCCTGTGGCAGTTTGGCAACGGCGATCAGTTGGGGCGTGACGTTGAGTGCTCTGATTGGCTTAAGACACTTCCAACATGTGGCCAACTGTCAAGTAATTTTAATCAGACTGTAGTACCACTGGCAGGCGGCTGAATGACGCAGGGCTCGCCCCATGCCGATCTTGGCTCCGCACCTGACCCGCCCGTTCCCGGCGATGACGGAGATGCGACCCTGCACACTGGCAGGAGGTCATCTTGAGTGACGAGTCCCATTTCTGGCTTGGAGGTGACGTCCTCTGGGACCATGCCCGGACGCGCTATGAAGAGCCCTACGGGGAGCAGTTTGTGGTCCCCCATTACACGCCCCGTCAGACTGGTGTGGTGATGTAGGGAGCGATATCTTACGATACCTGTTCACCATTAGTGCCTCTAACGAGCTCCGTTACAGCAGCTCGGTACGTGGAGGAGGTCCTGCAAGGTATAGTTCTGCTGCTCGTGAAGCCAATACCTTTGCCCTATTTCAACAGGGCAACGCTGGTCCTCTTAACGTGGGCGCCTCCCGAGCGTACCTTGCAGCTGTGGATACCCTGCCAAGGCCAGCCGCATAGCCTGGTTACTCCTCGATCGAGAATGTGTGGGGTGGCATGAAGCGTCTCACCAGTACTCAACCACTAACCACCGTTCAGCGGCGACTATACTGACACGTAGGTTTTGTGTCCGTGTAGCGCAATAAACTTTGGTTCTTCAACGTTGGAAGTGTAATCTTTTGGTTTGTGTACTACCATCTACCTGCCTGCAATCCGTCGTGTCCTTCTGGGTGCAGCTCTTCTTATGATGATCGCTCTACATATCATCAGTCCATCTTGGCTCGGCCTACGAATAACACTAAATGTTTCACCATCTCCGTTTCTATCTCAGACACACGATTCTGGAATAAAACGCCCAGTAATCTGCGTCTTATCTGAGTTGCGCTGTAGGAATTTAATGCTATATGTGTTCTCAGCAACGTAAAGTTCCTGTCGGTACATTCAGCTGTCGTTCTTCTGTCCACTAGCAAGCCAATATTTCTGTCACAGCGTCACAGCTTTCCTCAGTCCTATTTATCACCTTTCTGTTTTGCGTCGGTGGGAGGATGAGTGGCTGGAAGTGACTGACAATAAGCTCCGTATTGTCAAGCCCACAACGCGTGTGTGGTGTACTTCCTTTCAGCCCCGTGGACGGGACGAGGTTCTCCTCACTCGGCTTCGGAGAGGCCACAGCCCTATGACGCATGGCTTCCTGCTCCGGCGGGAGGACCCTCCAATGTGTGATGGATGGCTCTGAGCACTATGGGACTTAACATCTGAGGTCATCAGTCCCCTAGAACTTAGAACTACTTAAACCTAACTAACCTAAGGACATCACACACATCCATGCCCGAGGCAGGATTCGAACCTGCGACCGTAGCAGTCCCGCGGTTCCGGACTGAGCGCCTAGAACCGCTAGACCACCGCGGCCGGCTCCAATGTGTGATGCTTGTGGCGTCCAGGTCACTGTGCGCCACGTTTTATTGGATTGCGTTTTATTTTCTGACCAGCGGGCCGCGGCTGACTTGCCAGCGGACCTGCCATCTCTTTTAGGCAACACTCGGATGAATGTCGTTAAAGTTTTAAAGTTCTGTGCCATGTCAAATGTTTTTACAAAGATTTTAGGGAGAGGATCGTAATTTACTCACTGTGTGACAAGCTCGCCCATATTTTATGTAAGTGGCTAGTCAATGACAATTTACTGTGGCATTCTTGTTGCTACGTTTTCCCTTTCCTTGCGTTTTACTTTCTTATGTCGCATTTTCCTTCTTTTCCTGCTTTCTTTGCGTGTGTGTTTCAGTTTTATTAGCTCTTTCCACAGTCATTCCCTTTAATGCGTGTCAGGGCGCTGATGACCTCGACGTTGAGCGCCCATAAGCCCCAACACACACACACACACACACACACACACACACACACACACCTTCCACCTCATTGGCCAACTTGACCTATTTCTTCAGCTGTTCGTAACTTTCAACTGTTTCTGGAGATGTAATTTCTTCTGTACAATCGCCACGCACTTCTGTTTGTATATTTCTCCTATTCGATATGAATGTAATTATCAAACGTCCTTTTTCACCCGAAATTTTTTCACCCGAAATACTGTACAATGGTCTTCGACGGAAACCGGTCGCACAGTGAAGAATAATTTAAACAGTAGCTTGATGTTTCTGAATTTTTTAGCTTTCTGATATCTCTACAATACGGACAATATTGACGTTACTATAATACCATTATATTCTTAACTATAAATGTTATTTTTCTTAATTATTGCAGGCACTTGTTGTACAGTTGCTACTATCGTCTTTCCCAATTCAATGTTTATTTATTTATTTATTCAACCAAACATGGTTCACCTATTGATACTAGGCATCATTAACTGTGTATAAGGCAAAGAAAATTATTGAATTATATATTTTGGCTGGGGGACCTGTAGTATCTGCTAGCAGCACTTTTAAATTATCTAACGATTTAATTATATCGTTTCTGATCTCTTCATGTGCGCATTGATTTTTTCTTGTTCACGCTAAATGTACAGAGTAAATCTTTCGAACTGATAACACGTCACACTTACAAATTTCAGCACAAATAACCCTTCTTGTCGTACACTATACAGGGCACGCTCGCTACGTGGTCCATGATTCCTCAGGTAATCCTACAGAAAATGAGCAAGGCCATGTAAACTGTGCATCAGGAAGCATTATACAGTGAAACGCATAGGTGTTACGGATTAACCGAAATAGTGTGGAATGTGCGTTTAGTGCCTAGATTAAATGATAAATCACAACTATATAATTATAAATAGATAATTTGAATGGCTGGCTCATAAGCAGTACAAATCTACTAAAACATACATATAATTAAATAATTGTCTTTAGTTACAGATCACTGTCGATGCCTGGTATGAACAGGTGGAACGTGTTTGGTTAAAAACACAAACGTAAACATTGTTACAATATGTGGATATCTTACCTACATGTTCAACATAATAAATATTATTATTGTTACTATTAAAATGTTACGTCTCTGTCTACCGAGTAAAAAATCAATGTAGCTTAAACATCGATTCATCATTTGCTGTAATAAAGGCTCCAAGGTTGTACGTAACTGTTGTCCACAGCCGTACTTCTTTATTGGGAGTGGACGTAGCAGCTGTCGATTGTTTGTGTAGTCCTTTACGCCGCTCTCGCACAAGGATTACTTTGTCTATTGTAGGAGATGAAGGCTATATTGGATTGTTTTTACAGTGAGGTGAAGCAGAGCCGAACAGCGCGCGAAAAAGTGGTTTTCCATTCGGACTAGCGCCTGCTCTCAATTTAACTATTACAGAGGTGCCGAAAGCCATGAGATTGCTAGCTAATTCAGAGGGATCCGCGTCACTTGTACTAATATTTACTCAGACTACCACCAGTTAAGGAAATTTGAAATCTCATTTTCCGGTGTATGAATTTATTATGTTCGGTAACACATGACAAGCGGCTGGGCCAGTCAGTGGAAGAGTTGCAATAACTGCACGTTGGCAGAAACTGTACAGTAATGATTGACTTTCCTACCGTGCGCCTGCCTGTGGCGGACAGTTTCTGCCAACATACAATGATTCGAGCTCTTGCGCTGACTGGCCTCACAGTATGTTATATGTTACCGAATAATTTCATACAGCTGAATATGGGATTAAAATGCTTAAACCGGTTGTCGTCTGAATAAATATTAGTACAACCGAAGTTCATATCTCTACATTAATTATCATGCCCATCGGTAGCGAATGTCCTTTGTACCAAGTCATGGGATAGCGATACGCACATACACCACAGGCGGTAGTATCGCGTATATAAGATACAAAAGGGCTGTACATTGACGGAGCTGCTATTTGTACCCAGGTGATTCATGTGAAAAGGTTTTCGACGTGATTATGGCCGCACGACGAGAATTAACAGATTCTGAACGCGGGTGGTAGTTGGAGCTAGACGCATGGGACATTCAGTTTCGGAAATCGTTAGGGAAGTCAATATACCGGGGCCCACAGTGTGCAGAGAATACCGCATTCCAGTCATTAACTCTCACCACAGACAATGATGGGGCCAACAGTTTTTACTTAACGACCGAAAGCAGTGGCGTTTGCCTAGAGTTGTCAGTGCTAACAGACAAGCAACACTGTGTGAACAACCGCAGAAAACAGTTTGAGATGTACGATCAACGTTCCGTTAGGACAGTGCGGCGAAATTTGGCGTTAATTGGCTGTGGCACCAGACGACCACCGCGAGTGCCTCTGCTAGCAGCAAGACATAGCCTGCAGTACCTCTCCTGGACTCATGACGGTATTAGTTGGACCCTAGACGACTGGAAAATCGTGGCTTGGCCAGATAAGTCCAAATTTCAGTTGGTAGGAACTGTGGGTAGGGTTCGAATGTGGCGCAGATCCCACGAAGCTATGGATCCAAGTTGCCAACAACGCAGTATGCAAGCTTGTGGTGGCTCAATAATGGTGTGGGCGGTATTAAGATAGAATGGACTGGGTCCTCGGTTATGTTCGGCTAATTGGAGACCGTTTGCAACCATTCACCGGGCCACAGTTGTTCCCGATTGGTTTGAAAAACATTTTGCACAGTTCGAGCAAATGATTTGGCCACTCACATCGCCCGACACGGATCGCATGGAACATTTACGGGACATAATCGGGAGGTCAGTTGGTGAACAAAATCCTGTTCAGGCAACACTTTCGCAGTTATGGACAGCTACATTGGCAGAATGAGATTTTCACTCTGCAGCGGAGTGTGTGCTGATATGAAACTTCCTGGTAGATTAAAACTGGGTGCCGGACCGCGACTCGAACTCGGGACCTTTGCCTTTCGCGGGCAAGTGCTCGGCCAACTGAACTACCCAAGCACGACTTACGCCCCGTCCTCACAGCTTTACTTCTGCCAGTACCTCGTCTCCTACCATTGAGGAGGGCGGGGAAGGCAGAGCGATCAGGGGTCGTAACCCGAGGCCTGGTCACAGTGTCCCCCTCGGAATCAGGGATGGTAAGGGGAAATCTTTTGTGGGAATTTTTATTTATTTATTTATTTTTATTTACTGTTTTTAATATATTCTTAATTTGGTTTTACTTTATACCACAAGAAAAATAAATGTACCTAGCACCGCATCGTGCTCTGAGTAAAGAAAACAATATCTCGGCACGTTCCTACACCGAGGTAATGTATATGGGGAAAACGAAAAAAAAAGTGCTGCGTACATGCTGCAGAAGGTTGTGTCGCTACTCTCCTTATGCTTCATCATCCAGGTACGTCTTCACGTATGTCGTATGTTTTCCACCGAGAATCGAACTTAGTCTTGTCAGCTCACTCAATGGGTGTCTTCTCCTAACTGTTGATGATCCAGCTGCGTGGAGGGTCGCGTAGGGCACTCCCTAAGTAATTAGAAAAATACTGTCTGTATTTTGGGTTCCGTACGATCTTACAATGACGTTCTTGTAGGTAGTTCCAAAAGTCGAATACATCTTTAGATCCATCGTGAAACAAGTAGTGTACCGCATGCGTACGGATCCACGTGACAGCGTTGGTCTTGGTGCCCGGGAAATACTGTTGATCCGGAAATAATAGAAACCGAGGTGTAATGTGTTCCGGAGTCACTCGTAGAAAATACGACAAAATTTGCCGCACCAAGCGCCATACGTCATCTGCTGCGCCACATGTGAGACGGTGTTCGTCCGTGTCTGGCAACCTTCCAAACTTAACAGAAGCTCTCCCGCGGAAGGTAAAGGTCCCGAGTTCGAGTCTCGGTCCGGCACACAGTTTTAATCTGCCAGGAAGTTTCAGCTATATTGGCAGTATGACTCATTATTTCTGCAGGGAGACTTCCAACGACTTGTTGAGTCCATGCCACGCCAAGCTGCTGCACTACGTCAGGCAAAAGGATGTCCGACATTATAGTAGGGAATATCCCAGCTCAGTGTACCATGGCTGAAGTCCCTGAGCTGCACCCAAAGTAGTTTCAAGGCTACCCAACTTTTCAGATTTTGCTCCGTGTTACAGTTCCATGAAGAAGTCATCATTGTTGACATATTCACTGATGAAAATAATTATTTTCGCAATGAATAAAAGTAATTTAAGCACGCGGTTCCAAATGCATCGATCTCAATGGAGAAGAAAGTAAGATAGACATAATTTTTACAAACAGTTTGTTCGTCCTTCCTTGAAACATCACTTTCAGCCATTGGACGCTTTCAAGACTACACGTTCATCATGAAAGTCTCTGTGACAAGTTATGATTTTAAAAACAGTGTATATAGTAAACCCCAACGCAACCGACAGAATTTCAGAGATTATTAGGAGATATTTTCTATTTTAGTAAGGGAAACGCAGTCTCTCTTGACTCGATACAGGTAAATGACGTAATTATGATATATTTGGTTCGTTCGCAAGAGTGAAGTAGTATGTAATGGTTCAAATGGCTCTGAGCACTATGGGACTTAACATCTGTGGTCATTAGACCCCTAGAACGTAGAACTACTTAAACCTAACTAACCTAAAGACATCACACACATCCATGCCCGAGACAGGATTCGAACCTGCGACCGTAGCGGTCACGCGGTTCCAGACTGAAGCGCCTAGAACCGCACGGCCACACCGGCCGGCTAGTATATAATAATCTATCAAGTAACGTCTCAAAACACTGAAAAATGCAGTCCGCAGACAGATAAAAAAGTATTGCACTGTGATTGCCTTCCCTGCGGGAGTGGCTTTGCTTAGAAACGTTATCTCGCTCTTCCATTGCATCCAGTGAACCCTAGCCCCGAGGTGCAACGTTGCACTAACACTGCTAGAAAAACAAACACCGAGCACTACCAAATGGAAACTTTTGAAAAGAAGTGGGGCACTACTGTAGTCAACAGCAAAAACTGTGAGAGAATGGAAAAAGTTGTGTAGGTATTTTCACTGCAATACAGATACAAAGACAAAGGTAGTACGAAACCATACCAAATGTAATTATTCTATAACGATATACGGGAGACTACTTATCCCTGATGCCAAAATGTCCGTAGCAGTCCTGAACGAAGTTCAAACTTCTGTCTCTGACTCTCGAGTGAGCCGATATTTCCCACTCAACACGAGAATGGACCAGCGCACGGAACTGCACCATACACCTCTGTATTTCTTATTAACTACAGCAAACGCGAGACTAACTGTTGAATAGCAGTTACCTTTGGTAAGTTTGTAGGTGCTATACAGGCTGTCCCATCTGTTTTGACCACCCTAAAAAAAGTGTCAAGGAGCTGTCTTGTAGTTACAAGGAGGACTTTAACCACCTTGGTTGCCATTCCTTAACATCGTTCATTACGAAGATATGAAAAGCTAAGAAACGTATCACAGAGTACCATTGACGCGAACATGAGTTTATTAAAACCCTAACACAGTACTGACTTTGACTCCCATGTATGAGCACAAAGCGTAGGTATCCTGCCAACGCAACTCGTTTACCCGCTGGAGTTGGCAATGAACGAATGGAAACTAAAGGAAAATGCCCAGTTGTCATTCACTCGACTGTCTTCAGTCGAAGGTTTGAGTGAAAACAATGTACTAGTGATCGGAAAAACCGACCGCTAAAACCAGATACGGTACTTTAGTTCTGCATAACCAGTATTTTTCGGTATCGGCTATAACAGGTGTTTTTATTTCTCACTAATAACCAGGTAAAAAACCGAAGTATCTGTTATCTACAGCTGCAATGTTAAAATATTTCGTTTTTAAATAAACATTTTTTAAAGAACGTGTAAAATTTGCATTGCTTTGAAATACTGAGCTATTATGGAAAATTAGGAAAAAATATCAGTGCTATTTCGCTAGTAGTGCCGAAAGAAACAAGCGATAAATACAAGGAACGCATGAAATAAGAATTGGTACATCACTGGTGAGACAATAACGTACCTGTAACCACGTGGTGTGTCCTATTTTATGGTATGCGAGTACATGAATTGTGCAGGACTTGCCCCATCTGACCGATACGGTCATCGCCGGATGTCAGTTGTATTACAGATTGGCACCATTCCTAGTCTGGAAGTATTTTACAAAGTGCGGTGTCAGTGCCATAAAACTGTCCGTTTGCTTTAAAAGATTAAAAACTGGAGGAGGCACAACAACTTGTGACGTAATCTAAGGAGAAAACATACAATTTAACCTTTCATTCACAGTACACATTAAAAATAGAAAGTAGCTGATCTACTGCGTGTGTCTGCATACTCGTAACATGCTTTTATCTGCTTGCAGCCCTTGAAAACTGGAAGTTAACACGAAAAACAGAGTTTTTTCAATCTCAGTTTTCACCTTTTAGCACTGACTATTTATAATGTCCAAACAGTCGTAAGATCCCCGATTGCAACATGATTTTTGAACAGAGTTTGTGGCCGTGCGGTTTTAAGCGCTTCAGTCTGGAACCGCGCGACCGCTACTGTCGCAGGTTCGAATCCTGCCTCGGGCATGGATGTGTGTGACGTCCTTAGGTTAGTTAGGTTTAAGTAGTTCTAAATTCTAGGGCACTGATGACCTCAGATTTTAAGTTCCATAGTGCTCAGACCCATTTGAACCATTTTTGAACAGTGTTTAAAAAAACTGGAATAAGTGGGAGAACACTGGTGATTTTCGTAATAGTCAACCAATCATCACTTTTCGAGAAAAGCAGTGATTGTTGGAAGGACTAAGTTTTTCTATTTGCGTATTTAATATAATACTTTGATTCTCTTCATCTTGAAACAGATGGAGTCAAAATATCTTAGTCTTTCTCCGATTTCTACATTTGTTTCAGGTAGTAATGGGAACAGAAAAAGCGGAAATCGGTAATTTCAGAAACCGGTTATTTTGAGCGGTTTTAATAGTCCTGTTAAACTGGCATTGAAAACGCCGATATAACCGAAAACCAGTTGTTTTAGCTATAACGGCCATCCCTACAATGTACCGGGTGCCTGCATTTAAGGTGCAGCTACTCATAGAGGTCCTGTGTTGTCTGTAATTATCGTATGGCAGCGAAACTTGGTAGAAATGCTAATGCGTTAATGCTGAACCAATTTACACTGGAAAAAAATTCATTCCAGTTTTGGCCACCGGGTGCAAATCTGGAGCTGTGAATGTGAGAAGTATAGGAATTCTTTCATATGTAATGGACTAGGAATGGAACGTGCGCAGAAAAGGTGAGACAAGGAAGAAACTTGTAGTGTTGAATTTATTATTAACCGCCGCTTACACATTGTTCAATATGAGCACCGGAGACGTCGACAAGATGCTGTACAATGCAAGATTTGCACCTGGTGGCCAAAATTGGAACTAATTTTTTCCAGCGGTACGCATTATAATATCCACCAAGTTTCCCTGCCGTACAATAATTACAGCCTACATCGAACTTCCGCTAGTAGCTGCACTTCGATTGTAACTACTCAGTAGGTGTAAATAACATAACATTATTCCAAGTATTGCTTTGATAACTTACGTCGTACATAGAAAAGTATCATTTCCATCTTCTCTTCGTTCGTGTTCATTGTACTCGCAAAACAGTCAACTGAAAACGTCTGAGCTAATGATCACTGCGTATTTTCCTTGTGTTTCCATTTGTTTACTGTCATCACCAGCAAATAGGCGATTTACGTTCATGTTACCGTCAACAGTGCAGTACAAAATTTGGGTCGTATTTTTAAAAAGACGTATTGCTACCCACATATTCGTAACGAACAAAGCTACAGAGAAGGCATACGTTGGCGGTGTCATCCTTTTGGCTAAGCGTCTGGTAGATACATGGTTTATTTGGCTTTCAACGAAAAGTTATTTGAGATGGTCAAGGTAACTTGGACATCATGTGTAGTTGCGGCCTCAACATTGTTGTAATTGAGTACCAAATCATGTAAACAATGACTGACTCGGACAAAAAGTCTGTAGTGAGGGTGGTTGAGCGAATTAAATAAAACAACTGAATCGACCACCTCTTCAGTTCAATATGGATGTTACGTGGTATTTCTATTTCCTATTGTTATTACGATTTCACTATTAAGGCCTCACTCGAACGCTTTATTCTATCATCTGCTGGTCACCTTCTTAGATAAAAGCATGTTTAGTTCCTTCCGAATTTGCGCAACGTCTTTACGTTCGTTCTAATCTTTTCTGTCTTTCGTCATCTATAAATAACCCTTTCATTGTGTCTCGTTCTTCTATTTTTCGTTTAGATATTATTTCCTTGTTTCTCGGTCCCCTGAGAATTTTTGTTTTGTTTTGCGGATCAAGCAGGCTTATTTCTAATTCTTTCATATTTTGTGCATTGTCCATCATCCATATTACTTGTTCTTTCATAGTCCAAAATTTCTCTACAATTCTTCTTGTTAATCTGATCTCTCGTGTCCTCATGATGCGGCCAAATAAAGAAATGTTCTTCTTGTCTGTAGCATATGTAATAAACCCCCGTTTCCTGTACACCACTTGATTTCGCTCTATCCACCGTTATCATTCTTTTAGATATTTTTTTTGTTTATGCACGTTACGGCTTTTCTTCTTTCTACTTATAGGATTCTGTCGCTTCTGTTGTTATGAGTGAATTTAAAATGTTTCACTTGCTTATGTTAACAGTGGCTGAACCATGGTCTGGAAGTGTTTAAATTTTGTTTTGATTCACAGACATTTTTACTGTCTGTAAACCATGTTAGTTTTTTAGTTTTTATCATGTTATCAGTTTTTTATTGGCAAGAAGGGTTCTCGTTCAAGTAATTTCTCCTAAGTATTTAAAATGTTTCATTATTTTTACTTTTACGTTGTTTTTTGCCATGTATTTTATTACTAGTGGGTCTTTTACCATCATCTCAGTGTTTTCGAATGACATCTGCAGTCGTATTTCTTGTACAATATTTCGTAGGTTTATCTTTTTATTTTTGGCTCCTCGTATGTTACTAGGCAGTAACGAAAGTCATCGGTGAGCCCTATACAGTTTAAGTTAATCTGATATTTATTGTTTCCAGTTTGCATTTTCTTATGATTTTAATTGTACCATTCTCTCGTCAATTATTCCAGAGAACAATTGGATACTGAGCGCGGTAGGCCATCGCCGTGTCTTATCCCTGACTTAGTCGTCGATGGCTCAGATAGTTCTCCTCTGTTTTTTACCCTGTTTTGGCCTTCCTGAGGCTTAACTTTATCATTTTTATTAGGGATGAAGACCGAAATTTCCTAATATGTCCAGCAGTGAAGAATTGTGTACACACTCACAGTCTTTTCGAAGTCTACAAAGGTTATGACTTATTGTTTGCGTCTTCTTTTGTAGATATCCATTACTAATTTTAAAGTGATTGATTTTGTGAAAAAATTCTTAACCATGGCTGCAAAACAGCTACTGTGTAAATCTGAAAAGGCTGAAAAATCAGCCAACCAGTTACAAATATAGGTTTATCAGCTCTTGAACTAAGTTTCGATATGTGTAAAAACAAGTCCCACTATTTCTGAAGAAGATATTTTTACAAATATCGAAACCTAGGTCAATAGCTAATAAACATTTATTTGCAACTGGTTGGCTGATTTTTCAACTTCAGATTAATTTTGTATTGCGGGCAGGCTCCTAGTTCCATTTCTTAATAAATACAGAATTTACGTAAGTTAAAGAAACGTAGTACTACTTTCCATTCAAATTTATATTGCGTTCAATCATCTCCGATAACATGTTTTCTAATTGAAAGTGCTTGGTACTGTCCTAAACAACAAAGGCATTATTATTTATTTATTTATTTTAATAACTGTGTCGTAATGCATTACCAAATTGATGTCCTGACACTTCGATGAAGAAAGTCGAGTTGATCAGTCCACAAGGTCCCCTTGGCTAACTATTTTTAATCCAGTGTAAAGGATAGAATTTGTTGGAGGTCGTAGTGGGGTGGGGTGGAGTTCACATACGCCTGCCTGCGCCGGCTGGCCACACACAGTCGAGTTTGCACAGTGCGGAACGCATTTCTCCGAGCGATTGACAGAAGCCGTGTCAAGGTGCCCGCCTGGAAACAGGCGGCGGAAACTTGTCCACGAGGAGGGGCCCCGAGGCCGGCAGAGGTGGTGCGTGGGCGTCCGCTGGCCATTCTTACTCCGTGACGGACCCCTTTAACTGGACAGCCAGGTAAATACGCAGGGGTCAGGAACTGCTCGGCACTTAGCTCGGGCGCCTGGCGCTGCAGGCATGCATGCGATGCACGCATGCACGACATGCTAAATGACCTCAAAAAATGGCTCTGAGCACTATGGGACTTAACTGCTGAGGTCATCAGTCCCCTAGAACTTATACTCCTTAAACCTAACTAACCTAAGGACATCACACACATCCATGCCCGAAGCAGGATTCGAACCTGCGACCGCAGCGGTCGCGCGGTTCTACACTGTAGCGCCTAGAACCGCTCGGTCACCCCGGCCGGCTAAATGACCTCAACACGTTCTTTTGCACACATAAGTAACGGATTAAACTTTGACGCCAACGTGCAACGTCTTATATAAATCATTTCTATTTTTAAGCCATGCTTTATCACGTTACAACGTCTGCTTCTGCATTCTTCGTCTGTCCTAACTATACTACTGGTATTTCTAAATAATCTATTCTGAAATATCCGGTAACAGCTTGTGTTTTATTGTTTCCCTTGTGGTTTGGTAGTTCACTTTTTTATGCTTCTTAAGTTCTGTGGTCTCAACTTTTCACTTCCATTTTTTTTTTTTTTTTTTTTTTTTTTTTGTGTAAAGCACGCTTATTCACCGATCTGTTTGTGCGAGTTGGCTGGCACTGACACCTCGGCAGTGAGCAGCAGTCCAGCTCACGGCGAATATTGGCGGGGGGAAGGGAAAGTGAGTGGACAGGAGGGAGAGAGGAATCAGAACCGGGCAGCTCGGCACGAGAAACCGTTGTCGACGAATCTGTTCTACGACCGCTAATGTTACTTGTACGGAAATGTATAGAGTCACTCAGCCTAATTAATGCCCTCTTTGTGGCACATTAATTTCCTGAAACTGTTACACTGATGAGAAATGGCAATGTAATGCAGCTATCAATTCTTTTATTGACAAGGCCGTAAAAGTGGGATTTCTTACGATTGATGCAGGCTTATGATGAATATGGTTTTTGAACGAAGTTTAAATTGACATCAATTTGTATTTCGCAATTACTATTGTTGTGTGCGACATCGTACACAATGGTAAGGGGAGGTGGACTACAGGGTGGTGTGGCGATTGCCGGCGTAGGAAAGCTGGACATGAGCAGAAATGATTAGCTAACAAGTCAACCAATTGAAAAGAAGATTTACTTTACTTATATTTCTCCAAGCATACAAAGACATTATGAATAATACAGGAAGAAATAGAGTCCATCTTTCAGTGTCAAAAAGGATAAGAGTCTCCGAACTAAAGCTCGAACGATGGTGTCGGAGCCGCCACTGGACGGTGTCAGTGTAGCATCACAAAGCAAAGTGGCTGCAACCAGTCGTGCCATATTGCGGTGGCAGATGATGTTCGTATTGCAGAGGCACTGGAGACGTGGCTCAGTGGGCATGCACTATTGGGTCCACCAGACCCCGTAAAACCGTTATCGACGTCTGACGGAAAGATGCAATTCCGTTCCCAACTTTGACGCCCTTTTGGCTTTAGAAAATGTAAAGGCATCGGAGAGGCAATTCTGACGTTGCGGTTGATACTGGGAGCAACACCAAAGAAAAATTCAGACACGTTCATAGGATTTCCCGACCTGGTAAAAGAGTTCGACAATATAAATGGTGCAAGATGGGCCAAATTCTGAGAAAAATAGGGTAAAGCTGTAGGAAAAGACGGGTAATATACAAGATGTACAAAAGCCAAGAGGGAATAATAAGAGTAGACGCCCAAGAACGAAGTGCTCGAATTAAAAAGAGCATAAGACAGGGGGGACGCAGTCTTTTGCCCCTACTGTTTAATCTGTTCATCTAAGAAGCAACGATGGAAATAAAAGGAAGGTTCAGGAGAGGAATTAAAATTCAAGGTGAAAGGATATCAGTGATACGATTCGATGGTCACACTACTATCCTGAGTGAAAGTAAAGAAAAATTTCATGATCTGCTGAATGGAATGAACAACCTAATGAGAACAGAATATGGTGTGACAGTAAATCGAAGAAAGACGAAAGTAATGAGAAGTAGCAGAAATGAGAATAGCGAGAAACTTAAGATCAGGATTGATGGTCACGATGTACGTGAAGTTAAGGAATTCTACTACCCTAACCAATGACAGACGGAGCAAGCAAGACATCAAAAGCAGACTAGCAATGGCAAAAAGGGCACTCCTGGCCAAGAGAAGTCTACTATTACCAAACATAGGCCTTAATTTGAGGATAAAGTTTCTGAAAATGTACGTTTGGAGCACAGACTGTTGTGACTTGGCAAGACAGCCAAGTCACTATGAGGTGAAGCCGAAAGGCACGCGCTTAAGCTCACGCAGGCTGGCGCGAGGTCTGGAACAGTTAAAGGATTCGAGTCTAGCAAATAAAGTACGTAGCTGTTGGAATACTTAACTTTAATCCATAATTGGAGAACATCGGTCTTGATGATACATAATTAAAATCTCGATATAAACTGGTAATGGCGCCTTGCTAGGTCGTAGCAAATGACGTTGCTGAAGGCTAAGCTAACTATCGTCTCGGCAAATGAGAGCGTATTTGTCAGTGTAGCATCGCTAGCAAAGTCGTCTGTACAACTGGGGCGAGTGCTGGGACGTCTCTCTAGACCTGCCGTGTGACGGCGCTGGGTCTGCAATCACTGACAGTGGCGACACGCGGGTCCGATGTATACTAACGGACCGCGGCCGATTTAAAGGCTACCACCTAGCAAGTGTGGTGTCTGGCGGTGACACCACACAGACTTGTATGGTAGTGAAACATGGACTGTGGGAAGACCGGAACAGAAGTAAATTGAAGCATTTGAGATGTGGTGCTACAGATGAATGTTGAAAATTAGGTTGACTCATATGGTAAGGTTCTACGTAGAATCGGTGAGGAAAGGAATATGTGGCAAACACTGATAAGGAGTAGGGGCAGGATGATAGGATATCTGTCAAGACGTGAGGGAATGACTTCCATGGTATTAGAGGGAGCTGTAGAGTGCTAAAACTGCAGAGAAAGACAGAGATTGCAGTACATCCAATAAATAATTGAGGATGTAGGTTGCAAGTGTTACTCTGAGATGAAGAGGTTGGCACAGAAAAGGAATTCATGGCGGACTGCATCAAACGAATTAGAAGACAGATGACTCAAAAAAAGAAAAGGTGAATATCAAGCTGAACACGGGTGGGAAGGGGGGGGGGGGGGGGGTGGACGATAAAACGATGAAGCAAATGTGAAAACGGCGACTCTATGTTGTGCTAGAGGCTCATGTTGACTATCATTCATCTAGAGTTCGTGAATGGTATGAAACTCTAGGTGAATGTATGCCTATATGAGCTTCTAGTACAACACCACCAATTAGCAGCCCATAGCATTGGCGCAACAAACACTTGCTGTTTTCACCTTTGTGTAATTGTCTTCTCCCCCCTGTGTTCGGTCTGACATGGTGCTTAAAGCCAATTTTACTGTTGACAATAACCTATGACGGATCAAAATTTTCGATTTGCAGCTGAATTATGGGACATCCCAGTTTTGAGGATTAATCATTGCAACACCTGAAAATGCACCTGTAACGGTGCGAGACCGGTAGTGTTTCAAACAATGGACTACACAGCAATTAAAGCGGCTCGAAAAGACTTCAATCACTGTGAATCCCATAGATTCATAAGAACTTTTTCAGTGAAGATACTTAAATACAAACAAGACATAGAAGTAATTAAAACGCAATCATATACAGTAATGCATATTACTTGCAGTTTTCATGCAGCGTTAGTGATTTGACTCGAGTGAATGTTGGGATCTGCATATTATTAATAAAAAGTTATAAACCTTCAATCTCCATTGCTTTTCCTAGACAGTTTGCAATAAACGGTCCCTACCGCTCTCAACTACATCCAACTATTGCTTGGCCAACTATTGTTGTAAACTTAAGCCACAGCTCCTCCACATTCCGTTGCCGTTATTGCAACCTGAGTAGGATGTTCTCTTCCAGCAGTACAGCGTCCATCTGAATACATCTGGCAATGCGAAACGCGCTCCATCACATGCTCACCAGCGCCCTTGTCGAACATCACCACTAGAACTGTTCCATGCTTAGAATGTGTGGAATGCAATTGGATGACGTCTGGTTTGTAGTACCGTCGCTACCCGCTGATCACTTGCTACAACAGCCAGAAATATAATGGAACACTGCGTGTTGAGATGAGATGCGACACATTTATCGTCGTTTGTGAGAAGGATCGGGAAATTTGCGTCCAGGCTCTTTACCATGTGATGCGATATTACTTTCAAAGACTCATTGTGAAGTTATCCAAAGGTCCCACATTAAGGATTCCCTGATAAATTGAGCGATTTAGCTTGTGATCCGGTTTTAATGAGTGTGCAGAATAGGCAATGGGTCTACAGGTCTTACGCCACAGAAATATTGATGATTTCATTCAGTATTTTAGTTCTTTTACAGATTGAGCAATTATTACAAAAATTCAAACCATTTTATTTCAGAGCACTGCTATACTGTGTTTGTATAATCATCCTTGGTTGACATTCTTGGCCTGCTTCTGCGTTTTTTAGTTTTGGATAGAAAATCTGGCTAAATTTGATGTAACCAAAAGTAGTGCTCAGCTAAATGAGAGACTGTCTATCTTCTTCCTGTTGCGTGTTCTTCAGACGTCGACTTAACGATAATCCAATCTTCTTTGTTCAAATGTAACTTACTCTTATTTCAGCTGTGAATATTTAACATTTGCGCAGGGGCACAATTTTGCAGTCCTACTGATAACTGTGTAAGTAGGCTGTTTAGATGTAAGTAGGCTGTTTCGGTTCTTATGTTGGTAACGCCACGTAGCGCTCTGTATGAAAATCACTGACTGTGCTGTGTGCAGTCTGTGGTTGGTTGGCATTGTTGATATATTCGCTATTGTAGTGTTGGGCAGTTGGCTGTTAACAGCGCGTAGCGTTGCACAGTTGGAGATGAGCCGCCAGCAGTGGTGGATGTGGGGAGAGAGATGGCAGAATTTTGAGAGCGGACGATCTGGACGTGTGTCCATCAGAAAGAGTAAATTTGTAGTATTGGATATCATGAACTGATATATACGATGACTTTTGAACATTATTAAGGTAAATACATTGTTTGTTATCTATCAAAGTATTTCATTTGCTAACTATGCCTATCGGCAGTTAGTGCCTTCAGTAGTTAGAATCTTTTATTTAGCTGGCAGTATCGGCGCTCGCTGTATTGCAGTAGCTTGAGTAACGAAGATTTTTGTGAGGTAAGTGATTTGTGAAAGGTATAGGTTAATATTAGTCAGGTCCATTCTTTTGTAGGGATTATTGAAAGTCAGATTGCGTTGCGCTAAAAATATTGTGTGTCAGTTTAGCGTTGATCAGAATAAGTAAAGAACGAAATGTTTGAGTACGTTCAGTTCTGCTCAGCTGTTTGAAAATCAAATAACGCAAGGGGTTTATCAGCACAGTCATTAAATTTTTCTAAGTTGATGATTCAGCTGTTGTCGACAGTTTTCTCCAGACTGGAAAATGCAGAAAACCTAGTATTTCTATTTCGCATTTCGCCATTTAATATTCTCGCAATGTATAATTCAGTACGCTGCGTGTACGCCATTTGGTCAGAGTTGTCACTGCTGTTAATAGATAATGAACACAAATACAAGCGGCACCCTTTCCGTCTTCCACGTAAACATTTAGTCAAGCCCATTTCTCGTCTACGAGTTATTTATGCTTATTGTCAACATTTTACACACATGTCGAATGTTTGCCTGCATTGTGTCATAAGTTTGCATCGAGCTGCGCTGCATACACTCAATATGTAAATGAGGGAAATAACATTGCGATGTGTCGAGGATGGAATCAACAGAAATTCGTCATGTTGTTACATAAAACACAAAACAATAAAAGTTGCTTGTATTCCTGGCAGTTAACGAAGTGTTTATTGTTTGTGCTTACAGACTACGTCATCTGCAAAAATGGCTCGACCGAAGCGCTAATGCAAACTACTGGTTTACATGTGTTGCATTTGCTGCTGTAATTCCCCAAAGAGACATAATATTTTCTGCTGTTGCAAAAATAAAATACGTGACCGTTTACATTAACGCGATTGCATTAATTTGTGTTCTTACACATCTGTGGAATGGTAAACAAGGAAGCGTCTGAGAAATATACGTACTCCACAACGTCAAAGCTGTATAACGCACATGTCCATAAATTTTATTTTTGTCTCCTCCATTTAATATCTTTTAACGTTCCTGTTACCCAAACCGCTGAATTGCGATAGAATGCAACTGAGAACAGTCGATTGAATAGGATGGTCCAAAGAACCTATTGCATAAGTCAGTACTCATCCCATATACAGTGACTGATTACTACTCTGATTATTTACTGGGTGTAACGCAGCTTTAGTCCAGAGCACTTCCGTTACAAAAATAAATAAATTTACTTTCTTAACTACAGTGTTTGGATAGGCATAAAAACTACAAGTATTAGCAACAAAGAAAAACATCTCGATTTTGCGTACGATCGTTTGCCATAAATATACGCACATAAAAAAGATTTGCGTCACCTCGATTCCGAGAGTTCCGGAACCCGTACAGAAAATTGGAATAGAGATCACCGTAAACATCATTTCCGCCCTTTTTATTGCTCATGAAAACCACACACTGCATGTTGTACCACCATACAGCGTGACCCCTAATTCCCAGCAGCACGTCCTCTTGCACTGATGCATGCCTGTATTCGTCGTGGCATACTATCCACAAGTCCATCAAGGCACTGTTGGTCCAGATTGTCCCACTCCTCAACGGCGATTCGGCGGAGATACCTCCGAGTGGTCGGTGAGTCATGTCGTCCATAAACAGCCGTTTTCAATCTATCGCACGCATGTTCGATAGGGTTCATGTCTGGAGAACATGTTGGCCACGCTGGTTGAGCGATGTCGTTATCCTGAAGGAAGTCATTCCCAAGATGTGCACGATGGGGCCGTCCATGAAGACGAATGCCTCGCCTATATGCTGCCGATATGGTTGCTCTATCGGAAGGAGGATGGCATTCACGTATCGTACAGCCGTTACGGCGCCTTCCATTACCACCAGCGGCGTACGTCGGCCCCACATAATGCCACCCCAAGCCAGCAGGGAACATCCAAATTGCTGCACACGCGAGACAGTGTCTAAGGCGTTCAGCCTGTCCGGGTTACCTACAAACACGTCTCCGACGATTGTCTGGTTGAAGCAATATGTTAAACTCATCGATGAAGAGAACTTGATGCCAATCCTGAGCGGTCCATTCGACATATTGTTCGGCCAATCTGTAACGCGCTGCATGATGTCGTGGTTTCAAAGATGGACCTCGCCATGGACGTCAGGAGTGAAGCTGCGCATTATGCAGCTTATTGAGCACAGTTTGAGTCGTAACACGATGTCCTGTATCTGCGAGAAAAGCATTATTCAACATGGTGGCGTTGCTATCAGGGTTCCTCCGAGCCATAATCCATAGGTAGCGGTCATCCACTGCAGTAGTAGCCCTTGAGCGGCTTCAGCGAGGCATGTCATCGACAGTTCCTGTCTCTCTGTTTCTCCTCCATGTCCCAACAACATCGCTTTGGTTCACTCAGAGACGTCTGGACACTTGTTGAGGGCCCCTCCTGGCACGAAGTAACAATGCGGACGCGAACGAACCGCGGTATTGGCGGTCTAGGCGTGGTTGAACTACACAAGAGCCGTGTACCGCTTTCCTGGTGGAATGACTGGAACTGATCGGCTGTCGGACCCCCTCCGTCTAATAGGCGCTGCTCATGCATGGTTGTTTACATCTTTGGGTGAGTTTAGTGACATCTCTGAACAGTCAAAGGGGACAAAATTTTGTGATGTGTGTAGTTTTGAGAATATACGATCCACGGCCGCCCTTTCGTCTCATATCATGCTGTTGTGCAACGTACCTCAGCTGCATCAAAGATTCTGAAACAACCAGCCAGATCACGGTACATTCTGTCTCACGAAAAAAGTCACCAGAGGATATACGTACAGTAAATACGTATCACACAAAGTTTACTTGAATTCTACTTACTTCTAACATCTTAATCATGACAATAACTAAGCAGGTTCTCCTGTACATATAAAAAATGAGCTTAACCTAAAAGTGAGTACCCCTGAAGCTGCAAATGTTTGATAAAAGGAATTAAATTCTTGGTAATACAACTGGATATCCCAATGCTCAAAGAAGTAGCTTAGCATGAAAATCATGTTATACTCTCCGGGTTATAGATTCTTTGTTCTACTCAGAGCTCTGGAGTTCTCCTGGAGATTCGGCCTTAATCTTCGAATGTTGCACGAAAAGAGAGATTCCATCAGATGAGACAACTGTAACGACGATAAGCCATTCCAGCCAGTAGGAAGACGCCGGTCCCTTCCTGCAACTTCTTGTTGATCTTACTTACACGGTTCTAATAGCGACATATACAACTGAGAGTATAAATCAATGTGTTAACTATGCTGTTAAAATGCACTATACACTTCATAAAGTGACATCAGCAAATTCTTAGTATTTTCGGATTCACGCCGCGGATTCGCTAGCTGAGTGAAGGCGCGTCATCTGGAAAAGGGTGGACGGTGCGTTTCAATTTCCTCGGGGACAACATAAGATACTGAGAAACCAGCTGGGGACGGTACACCATTTGACGCCTTGCCGTCTACGTGTGTGGTCAGAGCCTTTGCTTTGCTGTTTTTCCCAGCAAACGACACCTCTTTCTTCAATTCCTGAAATAGTTTGCAGTATGACACATACGAGGGTTGGAACTTTAATAGTGGCAACTATTTATTTACAGCTCGTGCAAGATATATTCGTGTTTCAAAGTTTTACTGACCTCCAAAGTAGTTACCAGCATTGAGTGGAACCCGTTTCCAGCGATGTGGAAGTCGCAGGATACTCTTAGCAGTGCCAGTTGTGTTGACAGTTCGAGAGGCACGGTCTATTGCCTGACGAATTTGCAGCAGTTCTGAAGCGAATGCCGTCAAGTGTTTCCTTCAGTTTAGAAATCGAGTTGAACTTACGAGGGCTTAAGTCAGCGGAGTGCAGTAGGTGGTATAGCACTTAACAGCACCATCAGTCAAACAAATACGTAACAGCTTGCACTGTACGTGCTTGAGCATGGTCCTGCAAAATGATCAGGTCCTGCAGAAAGTATAATCACTTTCGTCTCTAAGCTGGCCGTCAGTTGTGTTCCAAAACTGAACAGCATAGAGACAGAAGTGATGACACTTACTGCAGGGCCTGACCATCATTTTGCAGGACAACGCTCAAGCACGTACAGTGCAAGCTTTTAGCGATTTGTTTGACTGATTGGGCTGCTAAGTGCTACACCACCTACTGCACTCCGCTGACTTAAGCCCTGGCAAGCTCAACTCGATTTCTACACTGAAGAAAACACTTCACGGCATTCGCTTCAGAACTGCTACTAGTTCGTTGGCTAATAGACACCGCCGCTCGAATTGTCAACACAATTGTCACTGCTAAGAGTGTCCTACGACTTCCATATAGCTGGAAACGGGTTATACACAATGCTGGTGACTACTCTGAAGGTCAGTAAAACTTTGAAACACGTATCTATTTTGTACTAGCTGTAAATAAATAGTTGCTACTATTAAAGTTCCAACTGTCGTATAGGGAACACTAGCATTGTCTCTTGCAGATTAGGCGTATATCTCCCTATCTTCCCAACTGTGAAACCTAGCTCGCTCTGTTCGTCCCATACGCTAGGTGGATGCCGTGTTCCTTGACGTCGTGAATGAATTCCATACAGTTCCGCACTGCTGCCTAATAAACGAAATAGGAGCACATGAAATATTAGACCAACTATGTGAATGGAGTTTCTAGCAAACGGAACACAGCAAGTCATTCTCCACGGAGGTAAGTCCTCACACGTAAAAGTAACTTCGGTAGCGCCATAATGGGGTGTCACAGGGCCATTGCTTTCCACAGTATGTATAAATGACCTAGTACATCACGTCGACCGTTCCTTGATGTCTTTCGCGGATGAAGCTGTTGTATACAGAGACGTCGCAACGCTAGAAAATTGTAGCTAAATGCAGGAAGACTTGCAGAAAAGAGACACTTCTTGCACGGTGGCAATTGACACTCAACATACTCAGACGAAAAAAAAGACAAAAACCAAGAAAGAATTGTTGTTGAGTAATAAAAATTGGGAAATATGTTTGTCTGAGTAAAATATTTAAGTGATTAACATTGTAAGTTCACAGGTTAGTAAGAGCGAGGAAAGTCGTTGCAAATTTGAAATGCTGGTACATTAATAACCTGTTTAATCACCAGAATGTTGAGTACAAGCATGCAAACGTAAAAGCATTGTGTTGTACAGGTGCCGGATGTCAGTTTGTGGGATGGAATTCCATGCCTGTTGCACTTGGTCGGTCAATGTAGGGACTGTTAATGCTCGCTGTGAATGACGCCGGATTTTCGTTTTACGATGTCCCATACGTGCTCGATTTGAGACAGACTTTGTGTTCAAGAAGACCAAGGCAATATGTCGACACTCTGTAGAGCATGTTGGTTTCAACAGTGGAATACAGGTGAGCGTTATCCTTTCGGAAAACATTCCCTGTTATGCTGTTCATGATTAGCAGCATAACAGGGCGAATCACTACACTGACGTACAATTTTGCAGTCGAGTGCGTGCGATAACAGCAGGATGCTTCTGCTGTCATACAGAATCACACCTCAGGTCATAACTCCAGGTGTATGCCCAGTGTGTCTAGACCACAGATGGGTTGGTCGCAGCTCTCACCTGGCGTCCTACCAACCAACAAGTAGCTACCACTGACACCGAGGCGGAACCAGCTGTCATCAGGAGACACAACACACTTCCGCTCTGTCCTTCAAAGAACTCTCGCTGGACTCCATTGAAGCCATAAGTAGTGGTGGCTTGAGGTCAGTGGAATTCAGGCTACAGGGCATCCGACTGGGAACTGTCCTGGAAGTAACCGATTTGTAACAGTTCGTTGTGTCACTGTGGTGCCCACTGCTGCTCAGATTGCTGCTGGAAATGCAGTGCAAAGCGCCGGAATCATACGCCGAACACGACGTCCTTCCCTATCCGTGCCTGCCGGGGTGGCCGAGCGGTTCTAGGCGCTACAGTCTGGAACCGAGCGACCGCTACGGTTGCAGGTTCGAATCCTACCTCGAGCATGGATGTGTGTGATGTCCTTAGGTTGGTTAGGTTTAAGTAGTTCTAAGTTCCAGGGGACTGATGACCTCAGAAGTTAAGTCCCATAGTTCTCAGAGCCATTTGAACCATTCCCTTTCCGTAATGCCACGTAGCCGCCAGGGGGCCACTCATCTGGCGATCGTACCTTCTCGTGACCAGCAATCATGTTCAATGGCTGCATTCCTGTCCAATATCGCGGAAGGAACATCCAGCTTACACGCCCTCATTCAAACTCAGTAAGCTGCTGATAATGGCATCTTAGACGTCTTAAAGACATGCTTGACTAACATCAACTCTCTGCGTCCAATCTCAAAGATAACTAACGTTCACGACCGTAACAGAAAATCTGATACGCACACTCATGGCGGTGCTACTGGCGTGAAATCTGAATAGACGTCGTCTTTCAGACGTAGAAACACACCTACCAACTTTCGTCAACTCCCACAACTCCTTCTTGGCCATGGTATTTTTTTTTCAGTCAGTGTAAATAAATATAACATATTTCATATAAGTAGATGAAATGGCCCTTTATTGATCACACGATTCCAGAACAGTCACTGGACGCAGTTAATTCCCAGCTATACATAGGAGTATGCTTACGGAGCGATTTGAAGAGAAACGATGAAATAAAATTAATTGCATGAAAGGCAGATGACAGACTGACGGCAGATGACAGACTGAGACACAGTGAAAGAATCTTCAGGAAATGTGCTCCATCAACAAAGGAAGTATTGTACAAAACACTCGTTCGACCAATACTTGAATATTGTTCGTCGTTCAGGGATCCTGATAGAGGAAACAAAGAAAATCCGAAGAAGAGGAGCACGAATCGTTACAGGTTCATTTAGTAAGAGCAAAAGCGTCACGGAGATGATCAGCTATCTCAAATGGTAGACGGTGCAAGAGAACCGTCCCGCATGAACTGCACGTTTTCGTAGTACACAAGTGTGAATACTGAAACCACCAATTACGGCATTTTAGCTTTACAGTCACGTAAATCAAAACGGTGCTTGCTCGTTTTGCTCCTATGAGCCAATCAGAGCCCTGACTACGTTACCTGTTCATCACAGATTTCATGTCACAAAACAGTAAAAATTACGTTGAGATACATTCTCGTTGTGATGAAGTACTGCTGGAAATACGTTTGAATCACATCATGCTCTTGTGCTGCAGGTGGCTAATAGGGGCAAATTAATGAAGCGCCTTGTTGACTTGCGGATATATGAAGCCAAAGAGCTGTAGTTGGTTCTGTTCGTATTTACAGCTGTGTACTACTAAAACATGCAACGTAATTCATGCGTCTAATTAGAATACTCGTAGCTATTGGATCGATCTGTTGTACGTAAGTCTCGGGAGGTGTGACGTCGGGGATAAACCTCTCACCTCCATTGGTAGTTAAAGCGGTTCGAAAGTGTATTCTTTATTATAGGATAATGAATTTATACAATGCAACTAGCAAATGGTGGAAAACATGTAGACAAGAACGTCAGAGGTGAAGGGAACACTGAAATGCACTGTATTGCACCCTCAGATATGGCTGCGAACTCTTACAACAGAGTATCTACCTGTGTTCACATCCCCAGGTTCTTCTCTCAACCCAGTGAGAATTCTGTTAATGAAGAACTAGCAAAGGGCTTATTGTGGGTAATTAGAATGGCAAATTTCTTCAGTGTAGATATTAGATATTTTAAATACACACAAATCCTGTCAGAATTTAGCGTATAAACTTCCCATGTATTTACGGGACACTTGCTTCGACACGATGAGAATGCTACGTTACTGGATCGTCCCCAACATCACCCGACAATCAGGAAAAGAATACACAGATTTACGTGTCACCGTTGTTATGGAACTTGACTCAGGTTCGAAAGGAACCAGCAGTCACAATTTAGATTTTCTGTGCGTTGTGCAAACCGTATCGGGTATGAAATGGGGTCAGATAGTTGCTTCTCTTAGGCCACTCTAATGGTAGTACTCGATTATTCTGTAATCCTCTAGTCATGCATGGCATCTGTGTAATATCCTGCAGCATCACAAATCACCGACGCGCCTAGTTGCGGCATGAAATTAGCGCAAAGCAACTCTGGATTAGCGTTACTCGTAATGCGATCTGGCTTAAAAGGTCACGTCGGCTTGCTTAAATCCCCACGCTATTACCTATTGATCTGGATGACACTAAGTACAAAGTAAAATTGCCTAAATCTCACATGGCTAGCGACTTCCACACTGAAGAAAGAAGCCTGCCATAAAACGAAAATTTTCCAGCATACACAGAAGGTATTACTGAAAGTATTAATTTCGTCAGAAAGAAACATCTTCCTCAGTAAAGCACACTCACTCTGTCTTCAGGCCTCAAGTGGCCCTTCGGGACCATCTGACCGCCGAGTCATCTTCAGATGAGGATGCTGATAGGACAGGCGTGTGGTCAGCACACCGCTCTCCCGGTCGTTATAAGGGTTTTCTTTGACCGGAGCCACTGATATTCGGTCGAGCAGTTCTTCAATTGGATTCACGAGGCTAAGTGCACCCCAAAAAATGTCAATAGAGCATGGCGGCCCGGATGGTAACCTATCCAAGTACCGGCCACGCTCGACAGCGCTTAACTTCGCTGACCTGACTAGAACCGGTGTACCCACTGCGGCAAGGCCGTTCCACTCACAGTAAAAGGTTCTTTATAAAAGCTCCGTCTTGCTACACAGACAAAGACTCAGTTTACCATTTTCGAGAGACTTTCGATCTAGTCCAAAGAACGAAGGTGAAGACTTTCTTCAGAGAGCAACGCATCATATTAGAGTAATTGATAAAATGACTTCCTCACTCGTACACCTCATCTGATATGTCACGATACTTCACTTCAGCTTTCAGTAGGAAGGCAGTCGGAAATTGCTATTAGTAAAGGATGTCGTTTTCATCATGTTTTTAATATTGTGGACCATCAAGGTACTTCCAAGAAAATTGTTAAGTCACGTCAGATTCGTACCTTGATTAGCATAGAATCTGTTATCCTAAACAGGTCACAGGTTCATCATTGATCCTTCATAATATCCTCACCAGGTTTCAAAAGTAGAGAGATTGTGTAATTTAAAATCCGTCTGCCAGAATAACAGAGATCAGTCCACACGCAGTAAGGCTCCGATAGAAGCAACTGAAATACAAAATACGGGAGAAAGAAAAAGAGCATACAGCATGTGCTCATCCCACATTCTCACATTTTCTGGCCAGCGTCGCCCACCAGAACGCCACTTCACGCTCTAAATCAGCGTTCCTTAATCTATTCGATAGGCTGAATCCTTTTCAATGTTCACTTTTATCTAGGGAGCCTTGTTTGTAATGCAATATTCTGTAAATGGATTAATTGATACAAAAAGATAAAAATTTCAAATAATATTTATTTTCTTAGAAAAGTAAAATCAAAATAAACCAACAAGTTTTTAATGTAAGTTAAATCTGAAATAATATAAGAAAACAGTACTTTCAAATTTAAATTTTGAAGAGATTTGTATTACTGATTTGGCTATTATTTTCTCAGATAGATCAAAAATTAAATTTTTTGGATGGAAATTGAATTCTTGTTACATGCTTCACATCAAGTCTGTTTTGGCATTAAATTTTTTGTCGAGACAAATTCCCCGTGAACCCTATTTCGCACAAACATGCAGCTGCAAATGGTAAAAGAACCAACACGGCCTTGAGGACATTCATATTTGAAACTGCACCAGAATGTACTACTTTAAAGTTTTCTTCCGACGATGAACCAAAAATCAGTTCAATAAAAGTTTTGTATTCTTCCGCTGAAATGTCTGAAGGTCCTACATTTTGACAACAAATAAGTTTTCAACGTGACACTTTTGCCTTTTGTACACGAACATCAAAGTACCAGATGCCGTGGTGCCATCTAATCAGCGTGAGAAAGTTGGCTGCTATCGGCCCAAAAATTTTGGTATATCCATTCAAATGGTTCGCCACTGCAAGATTGATACGTTGTAGCGGACCAACTTAGATGACACTGCTCCAGGCTTGTACCAACGAAATGTTTGTTAATGTGCTTTTTGTGCGCCAATAGCGGAATGTTTTTGCTGTGTTCTCCTGGTTCTTCATAAAATAAGTGATATTCTCATCCCATTTGACTTTAAATTCGTGATTTTGTCTCATTAAATTTGAATTCTCCAACTGCCCAGGCAAAGATAGCCTGCAGTGTTCTATATAATTTGGTATCCCTACACAGTATTAGCGTGTGTTATTCGATTGAGATTTTAGAGACTTTGGCACTCTTCGTCTTCTTGTGAATTTTGTCCATTAATTACAGCAAGTAAAACACTGTTATAAGCAGATTTGACTTAAATTTTAAGTTCCTTTAGTTGTCCTACAACTTTTCCACAAATAACAAATATTACCTGTCTAATCTACATCTACATCATACTCCGGAAGCCAACTAATGGTGTGTGGTGGAGGGTACTTTCGGTACCACTATCTGATCCGTCTAAGTTTCATATTCTCACTGTGTTGTCTTATCGTTGTGCGCAGTGTCCATACTCATGAACTACTGATTAATCAGTGAAGATAACGAGCACTGCACTTGCTCATCATATACGACTACAGATTTCTTTATTGGTTAGGGAGAGTTGTGGCGATTTCCCCTAGGATTACGACTTTATTTTGTGTTGTTGGATGATAATTTAAATAACGACTTCTCAGTACTCAGACATAATGAACGACAACATTACGTCATGATCGTAAAGCATGTCAGGGGCACACTGTCCTCCCGATCGAAGACGAAGACGCATACAACTTTCAAAATTTACGTGATTATGTGTGTCGAAAATATTATGAATAGCCGAATACAAAACTGAAACAAATTGCTACTGCAAGCAAATATTCCCTCTTATGTAATTTGCTTAAAAAGCTACGAAGGATTGATGGGGAGTGGGGTGGGATTCGAAATGTTACATAGTTTGTAGACTTCCATTTTCTTAATGATCAAGAATACAAATTGCTACCTAACTGAGCAATAAAAGTGTATAATTTTATAACAAAAGTACAGACATTCTTCTTTATACAAACAATATATCACCATTCTGACAATAGACAACAGAGTGGTATGAACTGCTGTGGACGCAGGTGCACTGTGGAATGGGCGACGGTGGCCATTTGTATGGCCTGTTACAATCACTCCTTGTGTCTGGTCTGATAAATACAACCTTATTCACTGTCAATGTAACAGACTATCCAAATTAATAAGTGGATGGTTCAAATGGCTCTGAAAACTATGCGACTTAACTTCTGAGGTCATCAGTCGCCTAGAACTTAGAACTAATTAAACGTAACTAACCTAAGGACATCACACACATCCATGCCCGAGGCAGGATTCGAACGTGCGACCGTAGCGGTCGCTCGGCTCCAGACTATAGCGCCTAGAACCGCACGGCCACTCCGGTCGGCTTAATAAGTGGAAGCGAGGATTATTTGTTATTCTGTTTTCGTAATTTTTCTTTAGTTATCTCTGTGGATGTTATGGGAAGAAGCACGTAAATTTGACAGAAGCCTAGAGTGATATTCACTGAAGCGCAGTTGTTCGCTAGACGTTAAAAAAATACTGCTCCGCACGTTAATGCTCTCCAAACTTTGACGATCTTACTGGCATACTATCTTTGCACCGAAAATGCAACACAAGAAATATTTTGCTTTCGTGGAAGCAATTATCCCATTCCGGGAATGTTACTTTACCTTTAATTTCAATACTAGAGTCCAGAAAATGAAATGCGAACAAAATTTGACTCCTGCAAAGGGCAGGTTTCACGCTAGTCAGCTGGCGTTCACAAGGCCGCCCACACCAAAGTTGTAAAATTCTACCCTCTCTGTGCTGTATAGTAGCTGTTCTAGCAAACCTTTTAGTTTTCTCCTTTACCGTCATTACGTTTGCAATAAAACCACATTTGTAAACTGTTGCAAACGCAACAAATTAATACAAAGTTTCACTCTTGTGGTGAAATTTAGTTATGAATAAATCTCATGACATATTTTCGTTTCAGAACGTAGATCAGTTACATGAATTATGAGAACTGAGCGATAATTGAAGTCAGTTTTCTTCACAGGGTGCAACGAGACAGTAGACTGAAGAACTAGAGAACCTATAAAGAAGAGCTATGCGACGCGTCATTTATTTACTCATTATGAGAATTGATAGCGTGTATTACAGGTAAAACTTTGTGACTGCAATCGCTAATGCAAGCCAGTATAATGATCATCGACCTGGATGGAGACTGGTTGGTTCACTGGCCATAAAAAGCATCTTATAGCTCCCTCTGAACCGTAAAAAATGTACGTGTCGACCACCTAAGTTTATGAATACATTCAGGAGATTCTGTTCTCTCAGATCAACTGACAAAGCACAAATGTTATAAATAAAAGATGTTCAGTTTTTCTGTTTCACTTACTATAATACACTGACGAGAAAACAAATCGCAATACCAAAAAATAGTTAATGTGGAGTAATGAAATTTCGGGAATACATTTGACTGGGTGATATATTTAAGTGATTAACATTACAAGATCACAGGTTAATGTATGTGCGAGATAAGCCACAGCAGACGTGAAATGCTAGCACATTAATAACCGGAGTAACGGCCAGAATGTTGAATGCAAGCACGCAAACGTGCATGTATTGTGTTGCACTGTTGCCGGATGTCAGTTTGTCGGATGAAGTTCCATGCCTGTTGTTCTTGGTCGGCTAATACAGGGACGGTTAACGCTGTTTGTGGATGGCGTTGGAGCTGTTGTACGATGATGTCCCATATGTGCTCGATTGGGGACAGATCTGCTGATCGAGCAGATCAAGGCACATGTCGACACTCTGTAGAGGGTGCTGGGTTACAACAGTGGTATGCAGGCGAGCGTTATCCTGTTGGAAAACACCCACTGCAGTTCGGTTCATGAATGGCAGCAGAACACGTCGAATCACCAGACTGGCGTTCAAATCTGCAGCCACTGTGCATGAGAAAACCTCGACAGCTCTCCTGCTGCGCACCCCAGACCAAAGGCGTAGGTCAAGTGTACCGAGCACGCAGACATTTGTTTGCAGGCTCTCAACTGGTCTCCTCCTAACCAACACACGGACATCACTGGGACCGAGGCAGAAACAGTTTTCATCAGAATTCACAACAGACCCCACCTTGCCCTCCAAAGAGCTCTCGCTTAATTCCATTGAAGTTGCGAATGGCGGTGGTTTGGGATCAATGGATTGCACGCTACAGAGCGTCTGGCTCGCAGTTGTCCTTGAAGTAACCGATTTAAGCATTTCGTTGTGTCACTGTGGTGCCAACTGCTGCTGCAGATGCAGTACGATGCGGCAGAGCCGTACGCCAAACACAATGGTCTTCCCTCTCGGTAGACCGGAGTCCGGTCTTCTTCCGATCGTATATACCCATGACCACTGCTGCCAGAAACGCGCACTGGGCTTCATACCTGCCAAATTTTTCCGCAACACCACAGAAGCAACATACAGCTTTTCGTATCCATATTCCATAGCCTTGTTCAAACTCAGTGAGGTGTTTATAATGGCGTCTTTACCGCCTTCAATGCGTTTTTGACTAACATCAACTCACTACGTCCAATATCAAAGGTAACTAACGCTCAAGACCGTTGTAGCTTGTACTTAAAGCAAATCTGATTTCAGAATGAGATTTTCACTCTGCAGCGGAGTGTGCGCCGATATGGAACTTCCTGGTAGATTAAAACTGTGTGCCGGACCGAGACTCGAAATCGGGACCTTTGCCTTTCGCGGGCAAGTGCTCTGCCAACTGAGCTACCCAACCACAACTCACGCCCCGTCCTCACAGCTTTACTTCTGCCAGTATCTCGTCCCCAAGGCTGTGGCTAAGCCATGTCTCCGCAATATCCTTTCTTTCAGGAGTGCTAGTTCTGCATGGTTCGCAGGAGAGCTTCTGTAAAGTTTGGAAGGTAGGAGACGAGATACTGGCAGAAGTAAAGCCGTGAGGACGGGGCGCGAGTTGTGCTTGGGTAGCTCAGTTGGCAGAGCACTTGCCCGCGAAAGGCAAAGGTCCCGAGTTCGAGTCTCGGTCCGGCACACAGTTTTAATCTGCCAGGAAGTTTCAAATCTGATTTGTCCTCGTAGTGGCGCTACTTGCGCCAGTATTATGCGTCTAGCACGAAATTTGAATAGACGTCATCGTTCAGATATAGGAACACACCTACCAGCTTTCGTCCATGCTGCACAACGCTTTCATGGTGTTGCGGCTTTTTCTTCATCTGAGTATGTAGTAGTACCTCATACTTTGCTTAGTAAAAAAATTTTTTAAATTATTTTCATTACATCTGAAAACTCCCGGTGATTCCTCAAAACTGATAAATTTGTGAAGCTGTGTAGTCGTTGTAGTACTTTAACGAACTTCGTATAAATTTTAATGGCACGTTCATATGTGTTGCATTATACCAGAAAACATTGGCAACAATGTAAAGTTGTAACATTACTACAGAGCTGGGAGCAAAGTCACACTGGGGTTGTGGTTGCTATTATGATGGTATGAGGGAGAGGGGGCGGTAAATAACGTTGTTTTCTAGAGCAATTAAGTAAAACAGTTGCGATAGACCTCAACGGCAGTGAAGGCGGAGATGAAGATCATCGGTACGGCGGAACTGGCGGAAGAGGGAACCTTGCTTTTTGGGATACTATAAAAGCAATCGTCCGAGGTTATTTGGACAAAGGGCACGACGGTTCCACAGGTTAGTGGCGGTAACCCTACAGCGTCTGTGCCACATGTTGGTGGCGGCTGATCTATAAAACTCAGAAGTGGAACTCTGAGCTTAACCAGACTGAAATCTCAATTTCAGTCACAAACCCAGTCCAATTAAATCAACATGGATACAGCACCTTCAAAGACAAATTACCCCAGTGGGTCAAATCCCACGGTTGAAAAACCGCAAGTGGTCTATTCGGATTCTGGGGAGACCACAGAAGTGTGCATGGAGGTAAATCGGAGTACCTCAAAACCCCGTAATAACAAAATCAAACCAAAATCTAGAATTTGGCTAATGACATTTAATGTAAATTCTCTCTTAAAAATGGGAAAACTAAAAAACATCCTGGACAAATCCAGAGAACGTAAAATCAAAATTATTGCGTTTCAGGAATCACGATATATAGATGAAAATCCTTTTGATTCGGAAGCATACAGGATATACAAAGGAAAACCTGGAAAACGAGCCATGGCAAATTGTCCACAATTTGGAACTGGATTTATAGTAGATACATCAATACTTGATTCAGTCGCAACTTTCAAATCTTACTCGGGTCGGCTCTCCACGACGACAATAAAATCAGCTAATAAGATATACACCCTAATCAACGGACATGCACCAACTAACATCACTAACAAAAACAAAATAGAAGAAGTAGAAGAATTCTGGAACAAATTAGATAATATTCTCCAAAAAATCCCAAATAACCATGTCAAAATCCTTATGGGCGATTTCAATGCACAAATCGGTAAAGAAAAGAAATATCAATATTGGGTAGGTAAATGGTCAGGGCATACACAGAGCAACCGGAATCGCATGCGACTCATTGAAAACCATGACCTATTTTTCAAATCAACATTTTTCAAGAAAAAAGCCTCGAAAACGAAAACTTGGATCTCACCTAATCCATTACTAGGTGAATATCAGTTGGATCATGTAATGATCTCCCGCGTAAATACAGTAGAAATCATGAAACTTAAAGTCCTTAATGGACTAGACCTGGATTCCGACCATTACCCAACAAAATTCTCCCTAGATGTCATTCCAGCAAAAAGAAAATTCACTACGAAATCTCCACACCGTAAATATGATTCACAAAAGATAAATGGCAATGAACAATTTACGAAAGAAACGCAAAATTTAAAACCACAAAATTGGCAACAACTGCAAGCAGGACTTTTAAATGCAGCTGAAACTGTAGCACCACAAACAAGAACACGTAAACACCCATGGTGGACAGATGAATGTGACCAACTGATAAATCTCAGACAACAGGCGTGGCAAAATTGGTTGTGCAACAAAAATCAAAAGACCTTGGAAGATCTCAAAGATACCAGGAAAACAGTCACAAAAGCAATACGAACAGTCCGTAAACAACACGAAGACAAAAAATTGCAAGACATAGAAAATGATTTCAAGAAAAACAATTCCCGAAATTTCTACAGAGTATTCAAACAAAAATTAACAAAGTACTCTCCTCCATCACTCCAGTTCAAAAATGACCATGGGGAAATTGCTCATACCAACACCGAAAACTGTGAAATTCTTGCAAAATACTTTTCTAAATTACTGAATTGTGAAAAGCCTGCAGAAAAATTTGAGTTCCATTGTACACAACGAAACCCAGACTCAAAGCCACCAAGTTTACAAGAGATTAAAGAGATAATTCAGTCACTGAAAAATAACAAAGCATCAGGAGAAGACCAAATCATCGCAGAATTATGGAAAAATGCAGGAGAAAATCTTATTGCAAAACTCAAAGAAATTATACATGAAATCTGGAAAACTGAAAAAATCCCCACAGATTGGAAGCCTGCAATCATACATCCTCTGTAGAAAAAATAAGTAAAACAGACCCCAACAACTATCGTGGAATCTCTTTATTGTCAATAACATACAAAATTCTGTCTAAAGCCCTACTAAACCGCGCAGAACCTCAGCTAGATTCAAAACTAGGCGAATACCAAGGTGGGTTCAGAAAAGGTCGATGTTGCGTAGAACAAATCCTTAACTTGAAAAACTCAATGAAATATTTACACAGTACTTCAAACAAAAGTTATGTCATCACGTTTGTCGACTTTAAAAAGCATATGACAGTATAGACCGAGAATCCCTTTTTGAAGTATTAGCAGAATTTGGACTAGATCAAAAGACAACAAACATCATAAAAGAAACACTCACGGAGACCAAATCCAAAGTAAAATTTATGGGAGAATTGAGCACAGAATTTGAAATAGACACAGGAGTACGACAAGGGGATGTACTGTCCCCAGTGCTCTTCAATTGTGCTCTTGAAAAAGTTGTTAGAGAATGGAAAAAAGCAGGTGCACCAGCACACAGACTGGGACCAAGACATAAGGGCATAGAATTACACTGTTTAGCATTTGCTGATGACATGGCACTGATCGCACAAGACATTACTGATGCACAGAAACAGTTAGAATTATTATAAGAACAGGCAGCTAAAATAGGATTACAAATTTCATTTGAAAAAACAAAATTTATGACTGACGTCAAAGATGCACCTTCTGATCTCAAAATTGGTAATAACTACATCTCTCGAGTAAAAGAATTTAAATATTGAGGTGAATGGATTGCAGAAAATTGTAATGAAAAGAAATCTGTCAGATCAAGAGTCCAGAAAATGGAGACGGCGTTTCAGTTAACAAAAAACATTTACAACAAAAAGAGTCTCTCGTGGAACTGCAAAATACGACACTACACAACAGTAATTAGACCCGAAGCTCTCTACGCATCTGAGTCACTAAACCTTCAACACAGAACACTAAAAGAGGAATTAGAAGTGAAAGAACGAAAGATAATGAGGAAAATCCTAGGACCAAGAACTAAAGATGGGGTACATTATCCAAAACCCAATGCAGAAATATATAAAAATATCTCCAAAATAACAGACACAGTGCGCATGAGAAGAAAGAATGGACTCAAACAGGTTAACGCACAAAATCCATACATTTTTAAAGAACAAAACTACAAGACCGAACTGGTACAAACAGACGGACAGTTTATGTATATGTCAGTCGGCATTAACAGGTAGTTTCAAGAAAATCTCATGTTGCGATGCGATTATCAAATATTGCACACACATTTTTGTCGAACTGTGCTTCGCAGAATACCCTCCCATTAACATAAGCTGTTTTCCTGTGAACACTACTTAGTGCTGCGTTCAGCTTGTCGCTAATCATGCGTGCTCCTCTCGCTCACTCGAACGTAACGTCACAGCGACTTAACTCGGTACAGCGTATTCCGCAAATACGAATGAGCAGACATCTGACAGCAACTGACAACTCCATGGAAATCACGGTTTCCGGGATTTTCAGTGAGGCGCAGCTGTCCTGTTTATTAACAAGGCTCAGTTCCGCACCCGTTTTAGAAATATTTTAATTTTATTTTTCCCACTCTTTACCAAAGAAATGTCGCCAAATAGCAGTATGTTCTCAGAAATTATTAGACACATCAAAAAAGTTTTGCATCACCTCGGTTCCGAGAGTTCCGGAACCTGTACAGAAAACCGCCCGTCTTATTGATCATGAAAACCACACATTGCATGTTGTACCACCATAAAGGGAGACCTTCAGAGACTGCTTTACACACCGGTACCTCTAGTACACAAGAGCACGTCCCCTTGCATTGATGCACGCCTGTATTCGTCGTGGCATACTATCCCCAAGTTCATGGCCCAGGTTGTTCCACTCCTCAACGGCGATTCGACATAAATCCCTCAGAGTGGTTAGTGTGTCACGTCGTCCATAAACGCCCTTTTCAATCTATCCTAGACATCTTCAACAGGGTTCATGTCTGAAGAACATGCTGGCCACTCCAGTCGAGCGATGTCGTTATCCTGAAGGAAGTCATTCACAAGATGTGCACGATGGGTGCGCGAACTGTCGTCCATGAAAACGAATGTCTCGCCAATATGCTGCCGATATGGTTGCACTATTGATCGAGCGTTGGCATTCACGTATCGTACAGTCGTTACAGAGACTTCTATGACCACAAGTGGAGCACGTCGGCTCCACATAATGCCACCCCAAAACCGCAGGGAACCTCCACCTTACTCCACTCGCTGGACAGTATGTCTAAGGCGTTCATTCTAACCGGGTTGCCTACAAACACGGCTCCGACGATTGTCTGGTTGCAGGCATATGCGACCCTCATCGGGGAAGAGAACATGATGCCAATCCTGAGCGGTCCATTCGGCATGTTGTTGGGCCCATCTGTACCACGCTGCATGATGTCGTGGTTGCAAAGATGGACCTCGCCATGGACGTCGAGAGTGAAGTTGCGTATCATGAAGCATGTTGCGCACAGTTTGAGTCGCAACACGACATCCTGTAGCGGCAAAAAAACAATTATTCAACATGGTGGCGTTGCTGGCAGGGTTCCTCCGAGCCATAATCCTTAGGTAGCGGTCATCCACTGCAGTAGTAGCTCTTGGGCGGCCTGAGCGAGGCATGTCATCGACAGTTCCTGTCTCTCTGTATCTCCTCCATGCGCGAACAACATCGCTTTGGTTCACTCCGAGACGCCTGGACGCTTCCCTTGTTGAGAGCCCTTCCTGGCACGAAGTAACAATGCCGACGCGATAGAACCGCGGTATTGACCGTCTAGGCATGGTTGAACTACAGACAACACGAGCGTTGTACCTCATTCGTGGTGGAATGACTGGAACTGATCGGCTGTCGGAAGCCCTCCGTCTAATAGGAGCTGCTCATGCACGGTTGCTTACATCATTGGGCGGGTTTAGTGACATCTCTGAACAGTCAAAGGGACTGTGTCTCTGATACAATATCCTCAGTCTACGTCTATCTTCAGTAGTTCTGGGAACCTGGGTGATCCAAAACTTTTTTATGTGTGTATTTTGTGTACGCAACTTGTTTCGATGGATCAACGGAGACATTATATAAGTCTCCGCAGATACATGTCCAACGAAATATGGGGTATGCTAAAAACTATTAACAGTCGCAATACCAGTCACAATCCAAGAGGGTTGGGGGTCGGGTGGAGAGGGTATTTTAAGCTCACCTTTTGAAAATATTTTAATCTAGTCAGCTATTTCATATTTTAAAATTTTGAATAAAATATTTGCTGCTTTCAATGAAGTCTTCTACCAGATTCTAAAATGTTTTGAACTTTTCAGTTAAACTTAACCCGGAAATTTAAATTTCAGTGAATGTGACTTTTCACAATAAATGTCACTTCCAGAACTTTCGGCTTCAGGACCATAGAACCACTCGTAGACGTCTATATCTCTTCAAAAATTATGTTGTCAACAACAGTTAACGAGTGCGCTAAAATATATTTTTGGGTTCTGGAACCTACTTAAACATCAGTACCTCTTTAAAATGTATTTTGTTTATATCAATCAACAACAACTGAATGGTCGCACAGAACAATGTTGTACATCACTTTTTGCCACTTTTTAGCATTGACGAAAGACATGTCCTACGTATTTGGTCTGATAAAAATGTTCATATGTGTAGAAAAAACAGTATTATGAATTATGCAATGTAGAGGCGCTGCCTTCATAAATTGGCACACATTCTATTGTAAGAAAAACCCTTACTTTCCATGGAGTAATGTTATATGTTACACAATGCTATAAAATGTTGTATATCAATAATTACCATTTTTATAAATATTTTTATTGATAGTTGAATTTTATGGAGTTTCAATAACACGGTAAAGAAATACGTTGGGAAACAGAGGTTTTTGTTTATCACAAACATCAACACAATGAACAGTCTCAAAAGATTAAAATATAGTCAGATTTGCTGTAGATCTCTACAACAACATTGTTTGCCTGCGCTTTTGTAGAAGCGGTTTTCATCGTTGCATAACCATCGTCTGTACTGCGATGATGAAGTTCGGCTCTGGTCATTATCAGCAGCAATCATTTTAATACATAGCTCATCACAGGATTGACAAGTGGCTGCTCTAGGAGACCAAAGTTGAGATTGTACTCTGATCTGAAAAATCTTCATACAAGTGCTTCCTTGTGTTACCTTACGGGTATTTTTCCCTAAACAGCCTATACATTGCACATAAGCTCAGTCCCGCGGATTGGTATTTAGAGTATATATGTACACTCTGTAACGACTGATTTACGTTAGCTGAGATAGCATGTTTTCTATATAAATCAGTGGGAAACTGGACACCATTTTATTTTGCAGTACCTGCAGACTTCGCGGTGTCACAGAGGAGTATCATAGTGTTTTCATGTAGATTTCTATTTCTTTATTGTCAATTGTGATGAAATCCCTGAAATTATATTTCCTTCGTGATGATGTATCTGTATTGTTGCCTTGTCGTTTTTCTGATTCATTAACGCGTGTGCACTTGTAAAGTACCTGCGACTGTCCAGTGTCATGAGCCCCATAGAACTCGTGAAAGAAGGTCATCTTTTGTTTAATGGCGATTTTGGCTCAGCCCTGTTTGAAACATCTTTTAGGTTTACATGCACGATCCTGAAATAATGACAACCACAATTATACCCTATAATACATATTAACGTATCACATTAGGCTAGTTTTTTGCCCGCTATTAGATTTACGCTTTCATGAGCTTCATAACAATCAGGTTGTAAATATAATCTGTTACTCTTGTAACACAGCGTAAATTTAACTCCATTGCATGTCAACCTCGCAAGATTTAACATGTTTACAGTAAAGACATGTAGAGGTCAAAGCATAGTTTTGAACGTGAAAATACGCTACATTCAGGTTTCAGTAGTGATACGAACACTCAAGCCTACAAGTGATATACGATGTTTTATGCTTGTCGTATCTGAAGGTGATTTCCCATCTACGAGTATGTTATCACCTTTTGCAGTTGTGTATGGTTTTTCAGCAATCCGCATCTTCTTTCTCGCGTTGTTTGACCATTTATCTGTGATGATTTTCTCGCTTTCTTCCCTTGTTTGTTGCATTTAAAGGACGAGGAGAAATACTCTTGCAACTGCGTCTTACATCTTGTTACGACATACAACGTTATTCCAGGGGGGGGGGGGGGTGTATTTTCCAAAGTTTTTGCAGCAGCCCACAGGTGTAGCAGTCACGTTATGATAGCAACAATCGTTTCCAGAGGTAATGTTCAACATTACTATGTGTATAGTTCTACTTGGCCAAAAATTGATGACCGCTTTGTTCCGGGGGACCATTCAATAAGGAAATTAGTTTTTTTTTTTAGTTTTTTTGGATGGGCATAAAGCTGGTAATACGCGTTACAGAAAATGCATTGGTATTGCTATGATTAACGTTCGTACTACAGCCTACTCTCCGTCAGAAATAACGATTAGTCGTAATACCATTATTACACTGCCATAAATACGCGCTACTTCCATGCTTTGCTTCGTTTCGAGGTCAGTTGGGAAGTGAATCCCCTGTAAGTATCAACTGTCTTTCGCTATTTCCAGTGTTGGACATCAGTCTCTGACTTCAATATCCGAATAATCGCATATATTTACTATACAAAATACTTAAACGTGATATGACGGAGCGGGTGTGTTTCTCACATTCTCCTTGCATGTAGCATTCGTGATAAGAAATCGGATGATAGAAATGACACTGAAACGGCAAATAACAGTCGCCACATGTCACAAAAACAAAAATTGAAAGTTGTTGAGGTTTCCACGTACGGAAATTATGTCGGATAGTCTTAAAAATTAGATTGTTTCGTCCCGTCTACCCTGATCTGATTAGACATTAATGTTTTCGGTGATGAATGTTGGGAGAGGGATAAGGAAGTTTGTTTAAGGAACATTTTCGAAATTCGCTTTCGGTAAGCCAGGGAAACCACGAGAAACCTAAGCAGAGTTTCTCCTCTCATGTGGTGAGAGTCTTACCACAGCGACATTTCACTCTGTCGTATTCGCATTCAAGTATTGTATATGTGACATATTGCAAACATAGCGTTAAGATAGTTGTGCAAGAGGAATTGAAAAAAAAACACAGTACTAGTATGTAACTACAAAAAGATGTTCATTTGGGCTGAAAAGTAACCAGTACTGACGCCAGGAAAACTTGAGTGTCGTATAATCTGACAGTACTAGCTCTGGGGAAATAGTTACTCTCGTTCTCCTACAAAATATCTAAAATAACATTAGCCCTCCACAAGGTGTATTCCATCGTATGACTGTTGTTATGACAGAACTATTAATCACGATCATGTACCCCACGACAGTCAAATAGTTTTCACTGTAATTGTAGTGGTATCACAGCGAGCTTAAGAAAATGTTGGCTAGCTGCGACGTGAAGTCGTATTGTAACGTAATTTTTAACGAACCGGTACACAGATTAATGTCGTGGAAAAGAATTTCATTTTTCTTTTCTGGGAGAAACTGAAAAGTTTGCCATTAACATGAAATATGTTGTGATAAATTAATGTAAAACAAACAAGAGTGCATTTGGAACTAAGGACCACAACAACAATAACAGCAACAACAACAGCAACAGTTAGTCTTCCGCTTTATGTACTACATTGCATTTCTTTCCATTAGTAACGGTAGATACGTTCTCTTTGTTACTTATTTCTTCTCATTATTATCCGTGTACGAAGGAGTTGTTATATTTTAGAGATCTTGTAACATCTACGATCTGAACATTTTGCGGCTTCGTATGACATACTTTAAGTCTTCACTTTCTCATTATTATTTTCTTTTAGTCAGGCAATGAAATTGAGTAACCCTGCACTGTACCTCAAACAAGCCCGTTTCTCTCACGGAAGAAATAAATGAATAAACAACAGGGCGTGTTCTCTTGATTTCCACGCGAGGAGTGGAAGCGGAGTGCATTTGTATTTGTTCCCGCAGCGTCCTGTTTCGTAATTACTGGGACATGGGTGGGAGGTCAACCGACCAACTCATGAATGTTAAACGAATGAGCGGAAACAAGTGGTCTTGCGCACCGAATAGTACAAGGGAAGCACGAGTATGCGACTGCTATTAACGAAGCGAAGTGGCCTCGCACGGAACTCTGAATGTTCCTGAACAGAGCCGGCGAGTTTTTTGTAACAAAAACTTTGTTCGGTGTTCTCAGTTGCGATTTACACGGCTTTCACACATTTTACCCGTTATAATCGGAAACACAATTTTTTGGTCATGAAAACGAACGTAATGGTATTTAGTCAATGAATAACATGGGGTAACTTCTTTGCCTTGTTAGATGAATTATTCTGAAACAGCTACCAGTCACGAAGCGGGTTGTATATGTAAATACATTCAAACCAACTTCTTTTTTTTTATATTGTCACTTCTGATATCGGATTCATTATCTTCAGTGGGCTCTGGTACATACGTGAAAATTTATAACGATTGTGTGCTACATTTTTGTTGTCTTGACATAGCGTACTACTGGACGAAACAAAAATAAATGAAAAATTAGGAATGGAAACGAAAAATTATTTTGTTATTAAACTGAAATTAGCGGGATAAATACCCGCCTCCGTATCTGTCTATAAGTTGGCACTCTCCTTGAGGTAGCCCGTTCGAGTACTGTGGTGTACTTTCACCGTCAGATCGACTAGTGCAGGAGAGATGGCAGCGTAAAGCTCCGGAGTACCAGACTTCGTACGACCATCCTGGATTAATTTCCGACTCTCTCCACGGTGTTTCATGAAGTGGGGGCTCGTGATACTATTGTTGGTGATCAGTGTGTCAGATGGAGACGGTAAGCTCGGCCGGACGCTGGAGAGTATTCGAGAAGAGTAGGTAGCTTCCATATTCCTAGACTTCCGGAAAGCATTTGACAGATTGCCACGCTCTGGACTGTTAACTAAGTGGCAGCATTAGGAAGAATTTCTCAGGTATGTGAGTGAATCGAAGACTTCTTAAGTAATAGAACCCATTACGTAGTCCTGGATGGTGGCCGGCCGGTGTGGCCGTGCGGTTAAAGGCGCTTCAGTCTGGAACCGCGTGACCGCTACGGTCGCAGGTTCGAATCCTGCCTCGGGCATGGATGTGTGTGATGTCCTTAGGTTAGTTAGGTTTAAGTAGTTCTAAGTTCTAGGGGACTTATGACCACAGATGTTGAGTCCCATAGTGCTCAGAGCCATTTGAACCATTTCAACCTGGATGGTGAGTGTTCATCAGACACATGCGTATCGTCAGAAGCGCCCCAGGACCATTCTTGTTCTCTACACAGCGTGCCCAAGAGAAAGCGTCAGTATTCAGGAATATGATGATCATTCGAAGTAAAACAATCAACATTGGCTCTAAAATACGTACGTTATGAGCTATGAGCACTCCTTGATCTTTGATACTTTGAAACAAATCTCTTCTACTGTAAGTTCTTTGCTCTCCATATTTTAAGAGGAGGTAGCATGCACCAAAACAAAAAGAAATTGCCTAGTAAACACGGGCTCTAAATCGCACACGTTAAGAGCTATGGGCACTTGTTCAGTAGAAAAGATGTGTTTCAAAGCAGCGAAGATGAACACGTGCTCATAGTCCTTAAGGTATGCATTTTAGAGCCCACGTGCAGTAGAGAGCGAAAGGAACCTGTGGGTACTCTATTTTACTTATTTTATGTTTACCATTAGATATCCGTTTAATTTTTTGTCAGGAGAAATCCAAAACCACGTTCTGAAATACTGTCTTGTTTCTCCACTAGGCAGGGCCACAAGTTCCTGCAAAAAATCGTGACACAACACACACACAACTGCTGGCACAAATTGTATATCTATCTGCATATTTTAAAGCATTAACCAATGTATCATCCCAACCTTTAGGCAGCTAATATATGTAACATGTAATCTTATGACCCCTTGCCATGTAAAGTTTGCTCTCATACCATCACTCTTTCCACCCTCTCTCTCTCTCTCTCTCACTCTCTCTCTCTCTCTCTCTCTCTCTCTCTCTCTCTCTCTCACTTTCTCTCTCTCTTCTTCTCCTTCTGCCTCCAGCCTCTCACATCTGTCTACTAATCCCAATCAGATATTGTCACCTATGTATAATTTTACTGTTGTAGTCAATATGATTATTGTACTTAAAGTCTGTAACATTTCACCTGATTGTTATTAACAAGTATGAAGTTTAAGCCAATTAACATTTCACCTATATAAACGAGTACGAAGGTTAAGCTGTTTTAAGTTGTCAAAATCGGATTTATATGCCACCCGAAGTACACACACATATATTCGACACCTCAAACCAAACACCTCCAAATCCTTTAAATAATTATTCTGTAATAATGGTATTACGATGTGTATTCTCAGTACTTTGCGATTATGTCTTCTGTTCTGCTATACTAACCTTGCACCCTGCAGATTCCAGACGCCATATTTGTTTACAAATCTGACAGTATACATGTGATGTGTTATGACAGCGAGAGGAACCTGTGGCCACTGGAGGTACTCTATTTTACTTATTTTATGTTTACCATCAGATATCAGTTTAATTTTTTGTCACAAGAAATCCAAAACCATGTTCTGAAATAGTGTCTTGTGTCTCCACTAGGCAGTGCCACAAGTTCCTTCAAAAAATTATAACACAACACACACGCAAATGTCATACTAACTATTGTAAATCCGCCCTTTGAAACGCGTCGTGGAAATAAATAAAACGGTGACTGGTAACAGTAAACTTGTTGTTTCATTTAAATGCAAATAATATTTCGCAAGGTTAAAAATCACACACTGGACAAACACTGAACGATGTGTGGTTCTAGTTAAGTGCAAAACAAACAAACGAAAAACGAAGAGAAATCGTCAGCTCCCACTTTCTTCCTCGCACATTCTTTTATATTTCCTTCCCTACCAATGCAACCAATACTGCAGGTAAACCTATAATTTCTTACGTCATCTGTCTGCTGTACCAAACCTACAGAGCTGTAGTTTTGGCAGAGCGGAACTCTACTCCTCTCTCATGAGGTATAACAGGGCCTTCTCACAAACAAACAACACTCAAATCCGATTTGTGAATGGGAAGCCGCTGCGTAATTATTTCCACCTATACAGAACTGGCTTAGCGTCTGCTGCTTCTCTCACGTGGACTGTATAGTCTGCTCAGAATATTTTTAGTTTTTCCTTAATTGATTTTGTATGTTTTTATACCCATTTCTCATGTGTAAATGTATCCCCTATAAAAGGGTTAGTGACCTTTTACATGGCTGCCAGTCTTTGCACAATTAAAGTGTTCCAACGAGTTTAATTTAATTTCATACAGTGAATTAAAAAAAAAAGAAAGAGACAGATCGGATAACTGGTCCTACAGTTATTAGCACCAGTCATACACCAAGTATTCAATTCTCTCATCTCAAACAGATTTTAATGTATTTGGAATCGTATTTTAACGTGGTATCTATTTTGTCATCAGTAATGATTAATTTACCTAGAAACTGTAACGAAAATAATTTTATAAACTTATATTAAGCCTACTGAAAACTTAATGTATTAAAGATTTGTTTCTTTTTCTATGCAAGTCTAACAAAGCAGATTTGTCATGTTGACTGTTAAATAGCTTTCTTTGATTTAGTTCGCTGCATACTAATTTTAATGTATTCAACTTCAAAAATGCTCAAAATGAAATATTTCCACAAAAACGTTGTCTTATTTCACCCAATTAGAGGCTGAATTTCCAAAAACGCACCAACACGATTTTTTTTATTTCTAACCTAGAAGCAAAATACAAATTGTCAGAGGTTTAGTTACAAAAACTCTTTGGTAAAGAAATATTTCGATAACAAATTTCCTACCCTATTTGAACCCCTTGAGGGCTGAATTTCCGAAAACACAGTAACACGTATTTTTTTATTTGTGACCGAGAAGGCAAATACAAATTTTCTTAGGTTTAGCTTTAAAAACGCTTTCCCCTAAAGAAATATTTTCACAAAAAGTTTACTACATTGTTTCACCCCCTTAAGCGTTGAATTTCAAAAAAAACATTGAAAAACGTAGAACTTTATTTCTAGCCGAGAAGTCAAATAGCAGTTTCATAGATGTAACTTTAAAATTGAGTTTGTACTTTAAACATGATTTATTTTCAGAATAAACTTTCACCCACTCTTTTACCCCCTGAGTGGTAAAATTTGCAAAAATTGTGAAGCTTGTACTTTTCTTTTTTCGTACGAGAAACCAGATACCAAAATTCGTAGTTTTGCTTCAACACTGTCTTAAGACAATCATATTTTCAAAAACTTTTTCATTTAATATTTCACCCTCTTAGAGAAGGAATTTCGAGCAGTGCCTTACTAAACGATGACTACTGTATGCAATCTACATCCTCTTCAAATTTCAAGTTTTATTCTTAGCGGTTTGGGCTGAGATGATGAGTTAGTCAGTCAGTCACTCAAGACTTGTTTTCATTTTTAGCTTCGGGCAGCAAAGATCATATAGCAATATTTTCAAAAGTACCATATTAACATAACTGCAATGGCCACTGTAGGACAATTAAAAGAGTTCGGTGTGCAAACATAAGTTTTCAATGTAAATTAATAACACTAAAAGATGAAAACCAGAAAGCCAGCAGCAGTTACCGCAGTATCAAGTTGACATACTGCAATTTTCACAATATTCCGATGATAAGAGTGTGAAGATACGTTCGTTATATAAATTTAAAAAACAAAAAATGACGACCATGAGTTCGAACTGGGCCGGCTCCAGTGGAGACTGGCATCCACGGAATATTACAATTGACAGCTGGACAACGGCGTCATTTACAAAGATAATTTCTTAATGCAAAGTAAAAACGCACACAGACGTCCCAGTTTTCAAATCGGGCTGGTTCCAGGGGAGGACAGGATCCACACTGATTGCAGATCAAAGCAGGGGCCGTCGTCTTTGAAATAGTTAGCAAGCAAATAATATATATATCGAGCAGGTGAAGTAAAGAAATTACTCTTGTAGGGAGAGGGTTGCTCCTCGTAACCAATTCTTGGTATAATACTGCCTGTACGGCCGAGTACTTGGCACACGCAAATATTTCTTGGTCAGAACATTTCCTTTTATACTAGGGCTATCAAGAAGGTAACAGACGTCGTGGTCTACGCTACGGTGGGCGGCGCTACAGCCGCCATCTTGGTGCCGTAACATTTCTACACTCAGTATGCAGTCAGCGGCGGTAGCGTGTGGGGTGTGTCTCTGCTACTTCGATTTTTGTGACGTGTCAAAATGTGCGCTGCAGTAGAAAATCCCGCCACTTGTGAGGCGCTCCGTGATCGTGTTTCTGTTGGCTAAATTCTGCAAACCAGTAGAAATTTATCGCGACCTTTGTGATGTGTACAGAAAAGGAATAATGCGTGAAAGCCGAGTCAAACAATGGTGTATACATTTTAAAAATGGCCACATTGATGTTCACGATGACGACTACAGTGGAAGGCCCAGCCTTGTGACTGACGAATTGGTGATGGAAATCAGCGACAGTAATAGTGAAAATCGTCGATTCACGATTACGGCAATGGCAAAGTTAAAGCAGGAGATACGAAACAAACGCCGGGAAAGCTCTGCGCATGAGTTTTGTTTTTTTATGACAACGCATGTCCACAAATGGCCAATCGTACCTGAGAGCTCCTACGGTCTTTGGAAGGGAGGTGTTTGACCATCTATCATGCAGCCCGGAATGGGCGTCGAGCAACCAGCACCTCTTCCCAACTATGAAGACATGGGTTGCTACACAACGCTTTGATAATGACGCTGAACTGCATGCCAGTATAAAGCAGTGATTGCAGTCACTGGCGGCAGATTCATACAGAGGCGATACTGAAAAACTTGTGTCACGGTATTACGTAGAAAATTATGCGTACTTTAAAAGGTATAAAGGTTGTTTCAGAATTCACGTTACGCACTTATAGCTGTTGTAGAGCGGACTTAGTACATCAAGTTTCACATAGGAACCTACGTCATCCAAGGACGGTAAAGAGCGTCAGAGTTATAGGCGCCGGCGCGTGTAAATGTATGTATACGCAGGATGATTCCGTAGTGATGTTACAGACTTCAAAGGATGATGGAGAAGGATAACTGTATCAATTTGAGGTAAGGTCGCTGTACCGGAAACGAACGAGTCGAAAGTTACAAGCGAAAAGCGTTGTGATACCTCTGACAGTGGAATGCATGTACTGGTACTGTTGCTGCTTAAGATGGGAGGGTAGACAACATTCAGAGGTGGTAGTATGGACAAAAATATGAAAAAAATTAGTAAATATTGGCACTAAAATTCATACTTTAAGAGCTGTGAGCACTTGTTCAGTAAGGGAGATGTATTTCACACTAGACAAGATGAACAAGTGCTTATAGCTCCACAGGTATGTGTTTTAGAATCCAAGTTTATTAGACTTATTTTAGTCACCGTCTGTACTACTACCTCTGAAAGTTGCATAACCTACATTCTTAGCAAGAACACTACCAGTACATGTATTCCACTATCAGAGGTATCAGAATGATTTTCACTTGAAACTGTAACACCCCACCCGTCACTTATCTGGTTTTGGCGTGTGTTCACCCCAGCTAATTGACTAACAGATCAACAGAGAGTGCAAAACTGCCGCAATATCGGATAATGCAAAGAAAGTAATAAGGCCCTGTGACTCCTGACTGAACTGCGGTGGCAGTGTTGACATTAATTGATTCAGAATTTATTCCTTTTAATTAAAAAGGGATGCACAATGATGTTATATTCAGCTATTGAACACCAGATGCAACTTTTGAGCATAAATTTAATTAAGAAAGTGACTTGGGATTTCAACTTTTGATTGAAAACAGATGCAGTCGATTAGCACAAATTTATTTTGACTCACGACCTTCAGTCATCACATTACATGACTCTTCCAACAGGCAGTGGGAATAAATTGCGTTTACGTGGAGTAAAACGCAATTAATCAAAATTAATTCCTATCGACTGACCCAGGCGTAATGCAAAGTGCGAGAAGAATTCTACAATACACGGCCCATGAAACCCTCGTGGAAACTTTGCCGGCGTGATCCAACAAATTAATCAGTGGCCATGATCCAACAAATTAATCAGTGGCCTAATTCAAGTCAGAGCGGGCGCAGTATCACCGAATTCAGCGTTGCATGGCGGTATAGTTGTGTGGACGTTTGCCAACCTTGTGGTGCTGCAAGGCTGTGCTCATCTATTTACTCCTAGCTATCTTGTTCAGTAAATAGCTAAACGAAAACTTTCTGTCACCAAGCTCAATCGTTTCGTTTGCTAAATCATAAACTGCAGAGATGCTCACTCCCTCTCAGGCAAGCTGAGTAAAGAACGCCACGTCCGCACTCTAGGCAAGCTAGGAACGGAAGTCCTCTACAGAGAATTCTGCCAGTCCACTCTTCGCCTCGGTTTCGCCTCCAGCAAAAACACTTACGCCAATTGCAGCGCCAGTCATGTTAATTATGCGTCGCTTCCCAGCGCCGACTACTGCCTGCTCTGGGAAGTGAACCAATTCCCTTCCTCTCAACTTCTGCTATTTAGCTCCTCCCAGGCCACCCATCAAGGTTAGCGTCTGGTTAAAACACAAATTTTTCCGAAATTCTGACTCCCAGGACAGTACTTCAAATTCCTTGGTCCTACGTTCACATCGGAGGCCAGAGTATTTCATTCTGTCGCTCTTCACCTGATTTACTTCAGACTCTGTGGGCCGTTAATTCAGCGTGAAGTTGCTATAGTCACGACCATTCATATTTTGGCCTCTATTGACCGTTCCACCATAGCTTTGCACGGCTTTCTTGCATGTTTCACTGAAAACGGGACAATGGACATTTATCAACAGGCATACAAGTTCTCCATCTGCTTCCCAGTACACCAGCATGGGTTCAACCACCGCCTCACTGTCACTCATCTTAAGGCAGCTGGAGGCCACGTCCCGTTACCTCTTTCTCAGAATTTGAGCTGCCCTAAGCTGCCTATTGTCGCTTCCCTTCGCCGCTCCCCAGCCGCATGCCACCACCCGGCTGTGGTCAACTCTGAATACTTCTTCACTGGGATAAACTAGCCTCCAGTAAATCGACGCGTTTCCACAAAGTTTTCACGTCACGTAAATTCCTTTAAACCCATCACCCAACATTAATTATTCTAATATGTCCATACTATACCCTCTACAAGATGCATTGTGCCTTGTCAGTCATTTTTCTTCAGACCTACTGTTCAGTCAACGTGAGTTTGGTGATCTTTAATGACTTCACGTAAGGGGCATAGTTCTTGTCATGTTACAAAACCTCCTACATGTTCGATTCTGGTACAGAGACTCTTACCTCCAGTTGAGACATTTATCGGTCTCCATCATCCTAGAAAGTCTGTAACATCATCGTGGAATCACCCCATTCATAGATACATTAAAAGGTGCCGACGCCTATGACTTTGACGCTCTGTAACGTCGTTGAATGACCTTTTCGGACATGGGTTCCTATGTGAAACGTCATCTATCGAGTCCCCTCTACAGCCTGTATAATTGTGTAACAGGAATTGTGAAACATCCTGTGTAATAAAATTTGATTTTTACACATTGTAATTCTGTCAGAGACAGCAAAGGACTTGGAAGAGCAGTTGAACGGAATGGACAGTGTCTTGAAAGGAGGGTATAAGATGAACATCAACAAAAGCAAACCAAGGATAATGGAATGTAGTCGAATTAAGTCGGGTGATGCTGAGGGAATTAGATTAGGAAATGAGACACTTAAAGTAGTAAAGGCGTTTTGCTATTTGGGGAGCAAAATAACTGATGATGGTCGAAGTAAAGAGGATACGAAATGTAGACTGGCAATGGAAAGGAAAGCGTTACTGAAGAAGAGAAATTTGTTAACATCGAGTATAGATTTAAGTGTCAGGAAGTCGTTTCTGAAAGTATTTGTATGGAGTGTAGCCATGTATGGAAGTGAAACATGGATGATAAATAGTTCAGACAAGAAGAGAATAGAAGCTTTCGAAATGTGGTGCTATAGAAGAATGCTGAAGATTAGATGGGTAGATCACATAACTAATGAGGAGGTGTTGAATAGGATTGGCGAGAAGAGGAGTTTGTGGCACAACTTGACAAGAAGAAGGGATCGGTTGGTAGGACATGTTCTGAGGCATCAAGGGATCACCAATTTAGTACTGGAGGCCAGCGTGGAGGGTAAAAATCGTAGAGGGAGACCAAGAGATGAATGCACTAAGCAGATTCAGAAGGATGTAGGCTGCAGTAGGTACTGGGAGATGAAGAAGCTTGCACAGGATAGAGTAGCATGGAGAGCTGCATCAAACCAGTCTCTGGACTGAAGACCATAACAACAACAGCAACACATTTTTTTAGTGAACTGTTTGGACAGCCCTCGTACTTAGGAGATGAAGCTGACGTGAGTTCTACTTAATCTGTGTGGTTGGGCTGAAATGCTAATCATTTGCACTTCTAAGCGTGTAGTACACTTCACGCTACCACAGTTCTGCTGCACACCTTCTTCATGACGTTGTAGTTTTAATGGGTAGCCTTTTCCTTAAATCCCGATGTCGTCTGCTGAACTACCTGATTTTGTTGTTGTGGCTACCATCTTACCCTTGCCTAGAGTACATCACAAACAGTGAGTGACTCACGGTTTTGTTTCAGACCGCGACGCGTTCCAGAGGACTCCCCGCCGCAGCAGAGGAAGTCGTCAGCTTTATAAGGTAAGTGCTCCCCGCATTAAGTTCTTCGAATCACCGGGCCCTAATCTGGATAAATGACGACCGCACCGCGTCGCACCCCCGCCCCCTGCCCCACCACCCCCGCTCCCCTACCACGGTCCAAATTGGATTACTTAGTGCGCGAGCGTGACGCGGTTATGCAAGCCGCCGCCGCCGCGGCTCAGCCCAGTCCAGCAGCGTTCGCCCATCCACTCCACTCCTGCCTGTCCCAACCCCATCCCAGGCGGCCCGCCGCTCCCATGCGAATCACGTCCCAGCCAGTCTGTTGTTACGCACCAATCAACCTTCAGGCTCGCTGCGACGTCAGGAATGCCGTTGGCAGGCGCAGACGCGAAGGAGATATCTGACTGGTACGACGCACCCAAACGAAGCCACGTGCAGCACCGCTAGCTGCGACAGGTTTTTATATACTCTCGGGTGCACCCCGTTGCTCTCGTATTACACGATACGCCCCTCAGTTTCACGATACAGAGCAGAGTGGTGTACTGGTAGCCCTGGGGAGAACAATATTTATTCATATGGAATTACGAACAGTGCAATGAATTAAGACTTTTCTGATTCCTGAGAGGCGAGCTTCAAAATGCACAGAGAAGAACATTTATCATTCAACGTAATTGCATTTAAAAACAATATCGATTTATTATGTCTATTACTGAAAAGCAGAGACTGGGATTTAGTGGGGAAGTGGAGCGGACTCGTTGTGCACTGAAAGTCGAACACTCCTTATTTTAAAAAAATTATTAATTTTCAGTAGCCCAACGACCTTTCTTATGCACTGGCTGAACATTCAAAAGCGTGCCCTACCATTTCACTTCTTTTGCTAACGGCAAGTGTTAGTCTGTTCGTTTATAGCAATCCAACAATTATTTGATCGGTTCCAGTTTAGACCGAAATTCTATTGCTTTGTTTCTTTAACATACACATACAATAGCTTATGCAAAGACAATACCCCAAAAAATTTAAACAAAAATACTGAAACATGTTTTAAAACAACCTCCATTCAAAAAAGTTGCTTTTGAATACCTTAAGTTGAAATTACAAAAAGACCAGAACACAGTTCTTTTATAATAATCTACAAACTAACAATTCCAGAGCACACTTGCCATTAAATTTCCACAAGTTAAATCAGCCTACCAAAAGCATTTACGAGAACACTCGATAGCAAATAATTTAACCAAAGCTTACGCAGAAAATGGTCAGCTTAAGTTCTCACGCTATTATTCACCATTAGTTAACCTAAAGAAAAATATATATATATAAAATTCGGTTTCCTAAGAACAGTTTCCAACATATTAACCTTAGAGCTCTCCAATATTTCCGGTAATTACTACACTGTGTAGGTACACACAGTCCTCAAACAAGGAAAATTCCAGTGTATTATATAACTGTACAATAACAAAGAAGACAGCATTCTATGAAAGTACTATGTACGGACTAACCGTAATTAAAATTACAAAACATCTACCTACCCCCTGGACCGGTCGTGCCTTTGACTGCTCGTACCACACCTCTCAGGCCAGACTACCAGCACAACAGGTCCTTCTCGACCACTACAGCAGGTTACTGTTCGTGCCTTATTTCCAACAAACCGAATCAACTTCCAGAATGAGATTTTCACTCTGAGGCGGAGTGTGCGCTGATATGAAACTTCCTGGCAGATTTAAATTGTGTGCCGGACCGAGACTCGAACTCGGGACCTTTGCCTTTCGCGGGCAAGTGCTCTACCAACTGAGCTACCCAAGTTTGGAAGGTAGGAGACGAGGTACTGGCAGAAGTAAAGCTGTGAGGACGGGGCGTGAGTCGTGTTAGGGTAGCTCAATTGGTAGAGCACTTGCCCGCGAAAGGCAAAGGTCCCGAGTTCGAGTTTCGGTCCGGCACACAGTTTTAATCTCCCAGGAAGTTTCATATCAGCGCAAACTCCGCTGCAGAGTGAAAATCTCATTCTGGAAACATCCCCCAGGCTGTGGCTAAGCCATATCTCCGCAATATCCTTTCTTTCAGGAGTGTTAGTTCTGCAAGGTTCGCAGGAGAGCTTCTCTAAAGTTTGGAAGGTAGGAGACGAGGTACTGGCAGAAGTAAAGCTGTGAGGACGGGGCGTGAGTCGTGCTTGGGTAGCTCAGTTGGTAGAGCACTTGCCCGCCAAAGGCAAAGGTCCCGAGTTCGAGTCTCAGTCCGGCACACAGTTTTAATCTCTCAGGAAGTTTCAAATCAACTTATTCGTTATCGGCGCTGTCCATATTTCTCCCCCTCTTAAAAATCGACTTCACAACGCAATTGTACGAGCTTCTAGAACAAGATCGTTCATCGGGTGAAACCGAAACCAGTCCCCTCGTTTTCAGTTACCATAAGTTTCAGGAGACCCAAAAGCGAAATACTGTCATTCTACAGAAGATGGCTACTGTGGCGTGCCGCCTTCTTCCTCCGAAGTGGCGTAAGTCTGAGCATGCGCCTTCCTTCACACACGCACGCTCCTCGGCTCCCAGCAGCCTCACCAAAGCTGCCCACTCGCTAACCGTTACGCTCGCCAACTCTTACTGCGCGTGCAGAATCACTTCTCCTCCTTGTTTCACTGGCCTCGCACGCCAGATCCATATCACCAAAGACATGCTATGAAGACAAACCAATCAATCGATGCCAACGATAATCTCGAACCACCTAAAAAGGTTCATTTATTCTTTGTTCTACACTGAAGCGTCAAAGAAGCTGGTATAGGCCTGCCTATTCAAATACGATGTAAACAGACAGAACACGGCGCTGCGGTCGGTAAAGCCTATGTAGCACAACAAGTGTCTGGTTCCGTTGACAGGTCGCTTACTGCTGCTACAATAGCAGGATATCATCATTTAAGTGAGTTTTAAAGTGGTGTTATAGTCGGCGCGCGAGTCATGGGACGCAGCGTTTCCGAGGTAGCGATGATGTGGGGATTTTCCCGTACGACCATTTCACGAGTGTACCGTGAATATCAGGAATCAGGTAAAACATCAAATCACCGACACCGCTGCGGCAGGAAGAGGATCCTACAAGAACGGGACCAACAACGTCTGAAGAGAATCGTTCAACATGACAGAAGTGCAACCCTTACGCAAATTGCTACAGACTTCAATGCTGGGCCATCAACAAGTGTCAGCGTGCGAACCGTTCAACGAAACATCATTAATACGCGATTTTGGAGCCGAAGGACCACTCGTGTACCCTTGACGAGAGCACAACACAAAGCTTTACGCTTCGCCTGGGCCACTCAACACCGACATTGGACTGCTGATGACTGGAAACATGTTGCCTGGTCGGACCAGTCTCATTTCAAATTGTATCGAGTGGATGGACGTGTACGGGTATGGAGACAACCTCATGAATCCATGGACCCTTTATGTCAGCAGGGGACTGTTCAGTCTGGTGGAGGCTCTGTAATGATGTGGGGCGTGTGCAGTTGAAGTGATATGGGACTCCTGATACGTCTAGATACGACTCTAACAGGTGACACGCATATGAGCATCCTGTGTGATCTCATGCATCCATTCATGACTATTGTGCAATCCGAGGGACTTGGGCAATTCCACCAGGACAGTGCGACACCGCACACGTCCAGAATTGCTACAGAATGACTCCAGGAACACTCTTCTCAGTTTAAACCCTTCCGCTGGTCACCAAACTCCTCAGACATGAAAATTATTGAGAATATCTGGGATGCCTTGCAATGTGCTTTTCAGAAGAGATCTCCACCCCCTGGTTCTCTTAAGGATTTATGGACAGTCCTGCAGGATTCATGGTGTCAGTTCCCTCTAGTACTACTTCAGACATTAGTGGAGTCCATGTCACGTCGTGCTGCGGCACTTCTGCGTGCTTGCGGGGACCCTACACAATATTAGGCAGGTGTACCAGTTTCTTTCGCTCTTCAGCCTATGTTAAAAATATTAATAACTGTGAAACATTCGAATGATTTTCTGTAATTACTTACTCTAGTCTCGATTATGGATGCGGATGTGAGAGACATTGTAAGTGTACTCATGTTACATTTTGGTTAAATACATGTGTTTATTTGCTCTTACAACCCTTATTTACGCACCTTTAGCACCTCTACATGTTAGAAGTCTAATGACAATATTTTTCAGAGTATCAGAACGCGCAATACAGCACGAGCCTATGATTGATTGCTGGCCATTTGCACTGTCGCAAAGTTTCATTTGAATACTGTCAATATTAAACTGCACAGAGTCGCGGAAATAACTTACAAAGTCTCTTTTTTAATTATATTGTTTCACTTTAGTGTAATTTTAATTTATTTGCAAAGACTATTAACAGTTTTCATTAAATTCTTGTGGTTCCGCATGAAGGCTATCTTTTGTCTCAGCTACTGAAATTCACAAGAATCAACGTACTCCAAAATAATCAGTGATAAATATGCCACACAATAATATTTCTCTATGCGAACCTATGGCATTAAAGCAGTATTAATTCCAACGAAATTGCAATGTAAAAAAAAAACCTGAGATATTTTGTTAACATATGAGCTAGTACGGCGCTTCACACCGCACTTTACATATTTGATACTGCGGTGATTAAACCTTCAAATAATATTTCCATAAAAACGACAGTGTAATTTGCCCGCGATAAACTGTGTTGTCACTTTAGTGTGTGTGGCGTTATTTGATGGGTACCTACACGCGTATGTGCCTACAAATAACACAGTTAAATGAACTGCACATGTACACACAATTAAAGCATACCACTTGACGTTCATAACAGAACACAACAACATATCTATTAAAAACAAAACAAAACAGCACGCATGTCGTGGTCGTGCGGTAGCGTTCTCGCTTCCCACGCCCGGGTTCCCGGGTTCGATTCCCGGCGGGGTCAGGGATTTTCTCTGCCTCGTGATGGCTGGGTGTTGTGTGATGTCCTTAGGTTAGTTAGGTTTAAGTAGTTCTAAGTTCTAGGGGACTGATGACCATAGATGTTAAGTCCCATAGTGCTCAGAGCCAAAATCAAAACAATACTTTTTTGTGTTCTTCTACAGTACCCTCTCTCCTCGAGACGCAACGTGCAGCAATCCAACATTTATGTTGCTTGCGCGTCATATTTACATGTACAAGATGTTCCCAGAAAAAAATCTATTTTTAGGAAACTGTATCGTCTACATGAATGAAAGTGGGATGATTCTTAACTCACGCATTGCTCCACAAAGTATTATTTTCAGGAAAACCACCCGATGTTACATTCATGCACACCCAGAATTGGGACACTTTTCCGCGAGGGCGGGGTAGCCGTGCGGTCTAGGGCGCCTTGCACCGTGCCACGGTTCTCGCGGCTTCCCCCGTCGGAGGTTCGAATCCTTCGGAGGTTCGAATCCTCCCTTGGGCATGGGTGTGTGTGTGTGTGTGTGTGTGTGTGTGTGTGTGTGTGTGTGTGTTGTCCCTAGCGTAAGTTAGGTTATGTAATGTGTAAGCCTAGGTTGGTTGGTTGGTTTTTGGGGAAAGAGACCAAACAGCGAGGCCATCGGTCTCATCGGATTAGGGAAGGACAGGGAAGGAAGTCGGCCGTGCCCTTTCAGAGGAACCATCCCGGCATTTGCCTGGAGCGATTTAGTGAAATCACGGAAAACCTAAATCAGGATGGCCGGACGCGGGATTGAACCGTCGTCCTCCCGAACGCGAGTCCAGTGTGCTAACCACTGCGCCACCTCGCTCGGTGGAAGCCTAGGGACCTATGACTTCAGCAGTTTGGTCCCATAGAACTTACCACAAATTTCCTTTGGGACACTTTTTATTATTACGTTTAGGATATGCGTTTTCATTTACTCTCCACCGCACGCTCGGAAGCGTCCAAGCGATAGCCAAACTTACCCCACAACTTTGCGATCATGTCTGGAGTTTTCTGTTGTTGAAATGTCGCGCCGGCCGAAGTGGCCGCGTGGTTCTGGCGCTGCAGTCTGGAACCGCGAGACCGCTACGGTCGCAGGTTCGAATCCTGCCTCGGGCATGGATGTTTGTGATGTCCTTAGGTTAGTTAGGTTTAACTAGTTCTAAGTTCTAGGGGACTAATGACCTCAGCAGTTGAGTCCCATAGTGCTCAGAGCCATTTGAAATGTCGCGTCGTAGTTCATGCAAAACTGCTGGGAAGGGAGGTACAAAGACGCAGCCTTCCAGAAACCCACAACAAAAAAAAGTCACATGCCCTGGCGCCTGGCAACGTCGGAGACCACTGGAGTGCTACACGAGAGCCACTTAAGCTGAAGCAGTATCGAACTCCCGACGAAAATCACATTACGCTGTTGTTATTGAATTGCAACTGTTGGAACGGAAAATACAAAACACTCTTTGCTGCTGCGTGATTTCCATTAAGCCCGAAGCATATTGAGTAATGAATAACGAACGAGGAGTGAGCAAGCGCGTTAACTGCAGTAGGGGGACTTCTAGAAGCAAACACGTTAACAGGCAACTTACAACTGGCGCCATGATAAACTCTCCGTTTCTGTGCGTAATTCAATATTCGCCCAAGATCTTGTCTTCATTCACGTAAAAAAATAGTGTGTTGTGAAATCGGACGATTCTTTTTGTGACACCCTTTACTTTCTGAATGCCTGTTGTGAAGCTGAATTTGTCGCGAACCCCAGGATTCGTCTGAATACGGAAGTTCTTTGTACAGCCCTATTAGTGATGTGACATTTCTCTGAATGACTTACGAGAGCGGTTATAGGAGGACCTACAGTTTAACGTGGACACGGTTCACAATAAGAGATTATTTCCTTGGGTGAAATAATAGATAATCCCAAGACTAACTGCGTTTGATCCACTGAGTCATCCGTATAAAAACAACACATATTGCCCGCAGCTCGTGGTCCACTGGTGGATGGGGTGGATGGGGTGGTCCACTGGGCACCGAACCGCACAATCACCGTGGGTTCGGTGTGGGGCGGCGGTGGGGTGAATGGACAGCTGTAGCCTGTTGTTGGTTTGTGTACCACTGTGGGCTACGGCGGGAACGAGGGATCTCCGTCGTTTCTAGGTCCCCAGTTCCATGCAATACAATATAATACAAGACCCAGAACGACTAGAAGGCTTCGGCACTAGCAGAGGCGGCTAAAGAGCCCGTACTACGCGACGAACGATTCAGTGTTCGATCTATTAGAACGAATACATCCACATTTGGTCTATGTTTACTTTAGTTGTGAACTAGACGCTAGAACCTTAGACTCTTCAAGAAGTCTGCGTCACTATTAGAGAGTTTACACGGCAGATACAGTACCCACTTACCGTCTAGTTCATTGCTCACAAGTCCTTCTAAAAACGTAGCACGGTGTTAGTTGTGATGCCAACTGGTTCACGACTAGATTGCTTCTGACATGCTTGCAACTGCCTTTAAACCTGTTATTCGCAATGTAGAGCAGATGTTGTGGCTATATGGATGTGATCTCTCTTTGATTGTCAGTATCCAGCTTTGGACAGGGGAAATAATGTTAAACACTTGATGTTTTCTCGTTCTTAACTTTCAAAAGCGTGGACCATTCCGCAATAATTTTCGTTCATTATTTATGAGCTTCTCTTGAAGCTCTCCTCACTTTGCGAAATGTTGTTCACCAGAGATCTTGCGTTGTCTTCTTACTGTGCTGGTGTTTTTCCAATCTCTTTTCCAGGCGTTCTTCATATATGCATGACATTTATGTCTGTTCTGATACAAATTCACTATCTCCCCTCCTCCCTCCCCCTTTCTCTCTCTCTCTCCCTCCCTCCCTCCCTCCCTCTCTCTCCCTATCTCTCTCTCGCTCTCTCTCTCTCTCTCTCTCACACGCACAAACACACATACATACACACACACTCACACACACACATACACACACACACACACACACACACACACACACACACATACATTGGATTTCTGTGTAAGACATTGATCCACGTTTTTCAAGGAATACGTTAACTCGCCAAATAAACTCACAGTAACATCATTTATTTACAAATTAAAAGCAACTAATGTAGCAATATAAAGAAGGGCCTAGAGAACCCAAAAATATAGAAGAAATGAAAGTATCGGCAATAACGTCAGACAAAAACTGTTTTCAGTCGTAATTTCGTTGGAGTAAGTATTCCGTGAAATATATTAACATTTTTCAGAACTGAATAAAAGTACCCACTATAGACGACATGAAGGAGCTGAAACAAGTTTGGGTATTATAAATAGTTCTGTCTACAGGTGGACCTGAAATCCAGCAATTCTTTAATTCTACTGATGAGTAAATTACTTAAGTCACTAGCAGTAACGAAAGAAGGACGGTAGGAAGGGAAATTTAAACATGGTATCACGTCAGCGTCACTATTGTTATCGTCGGGAACAAAGCCGAACAATGACGGACCAGGAAAAAGAATGGACATTTCGAAGAAATATCCCGGCATTTGACCAAAATTATTCAGGGAAAGTGAAGGAAATCGATATCAGCATGACCTGACGTCTTTCCGAAACCATTGCCTTCTGAATATGATTTAATTAATGCCATCTCGCTTGGTGAAGACGCTAAAGGAGTAAGTGGAGACTATACGGAATTCCCTGACGAGTAAATATATCGTATAAGCCAAGCATACTACAAACATCTGTGATGGGGGCAACAGGGACTAGTATAGACCCACTCTTTTGAAACCACGAATTTAGTTTGCTACGGAAATTATTTCATAGCCGAAACGGATAGTAAATATCTGTTTCTCTGTATGTCTGAACATACCACCGCTGCGTATATTATTTCAACTTTCCAGGTGCCACCGAGGGAAGTAATGAATTATTAACACATTGTAATCGTATTCAGAAGGATCGGCGTTCATTTCGCTGACAGACCACGCAAATTTCGGTTTTCCGTGGTTTCCGTAAACCGTTTAAGGCAAATGTCAGGATGTTTCCTTTGGTAAGAGTGCTGCCGTTTTTCTTCTCCGATCACGAGCTTGTGGTCTGTCTCTAATGCCCTCGTCGTCGACTGTATATTTGGACGTAACCTATCTTCTTTCTTCCGTAATAAGACGCTGGAATAGTTGTCTGAATACTGGCAATGCCAGTGCTAGGAGAACTTTCATCTGTTACAAAAAGAACTTTTCAAAGTATTTTCGCACCGCTCGCCGTACCTCACTGCGCTGCGGCCGTAACAAGATTGGTAATGGTGCAAGTCAAGAGTCTCTTCTTCTTCTTCTTCTACCTTGAACCACATAAGGCTTTCAATTTGCTGCGAAGTCCAGTCTGGACGAAGTTTGTCATTCGACACAAATAAATGGGTCTGAGCGGAGTATGCGCCGGAAATGATTCACGCTCGTTTCGCTCTGCACCGGTAAACGCCGTTCCGTCTTTGTTTCTGCGCGCTCCACTGTGAGGACATGCTGCATTAATTTCCTGCTTACAGATTGCTCATTTTCTTTACAGCGGAGTGCTGTTCATCTTCTCCTTGTTTATCCAGAGATAGCAACCTCTGAGTCATAAAGAACAAAAGCGAAAGAAAATAATCTCCTTAGTGGGACGTAAATCCGCCGAGAGCTGTTACTGCTCGAGGCACGCAAACTCCTCCACGTTCTCGCTTCTTTGTCTGTATTATGGTAAACATTATGTGCGTGTGAGGCAAACGGTGCTAGACAAAAGATTTCTCATTCGTCCCGAAAATATCTAATTGTTATGTAGTTTCAAATGGCACAGTAATTTCACAAAATACTGTCCTCTAAGAATAGTAATATTCTTATTAGAGAGTGACGTTTTGCAATAAAATGACGTAATTTCCAAAATTCTTTGCTTAGTTATCTTTTCTCAGACATTTTACCAACGTGTGGTTTCATTCTCTACGTAATTATCGTTGTTGTACAAACAACTGCTATACTATGTGATCAAAAGTATTCAGACACCTGGCTGAAAAGACTTACAAGTTCCTGGCGCCCTCCATCGGTAATACTGGAATTCAGTATGCTGTTGGCCCACCCTTAGCCTTGATGACAGCTTCCACTCTTGCAGGCATACGTTCAATCAGGTGCTGGAAAGTTTCTTGGGGAACGGCAGCCCATTCTTCACGGAGTGCTGCACGGAGGAGAGGTATCGATGTTGGTCGGTGAGGCCTGGCACAAAGTCGCTGTTCCAAAACATCCCAGAGATGTTCTATACGATTCAGATCAGGACTCTGTGCAGGTCAGTCCGTTACAGGGATGTTATTGTCGTGTAACCACTCCGCCACAGACGGTGAATTATCAACAAGTGCTAGATCGTGTTGAAAGATGCAATCGCCATCCCCGAACTGCTCTTCAACAGCGGGAAGCAAGAAGGTGCTTAAAACATCAATGTAGGCCTGTGCTGTGATAGTGCCACGCAAAACAGCAAGGGGTGCAAGGCCCCTCCAGGAAAAACACGACCACACCGTAACACTACCGCCTCCGAATTTAACTGTTTGCATTACACACTCTGACAGATGACGTTCGCCGGGTATTCGCCATACCCACACCCTGCCATCGGATCGCCACTTTATACACCGTGATTCGTCACTCCACACAACATTTTTCCACTGTTCAGTCGTCCAAAGTTCACGCTCCTTACACCAACTGAGGCGTCGTTTGACATTTACCGGCGTGATGTGTGTCTTATGAGTAGCCGACCATGAAATCCAAGTTTCCTCACCTCCCGCCTAACTGTCATAGCACTTGCCGTGGATTTTGATGCAGTCTGGAATTCCTGTGTGATGGTCTGGACAGATGTCTGATTATTATACATTACGACCCTCTTTAACTGTTTCTGTCTCTGTCAGTCAACAGCCGAGGTCGGTCTGTACGCTTTTGTGCTGTACGTGTCCCTTCATGTTTCCACTTCACTATCACATCGGAAACGGTGGACACAGGGGTGTTTATTAGTGTGGAAATCTCGCTTACAGACGTGTGACACAAGTGACACCGAACCCAATCTCCTGACCACGTTCGAAGCCCGTGAGTTCCGAGGAGCGCCCCGTTCTGCTCTCTCACGATGTGTAATGACTACTGAGGTCGCTGATACGGAGTACCTGGCAGTAGGTGGCAGCACAATGCACGTAATATGAAAAACGTATGTTTTTGGGGGTGTCCGGATACTTTTGATGACATAGTTATATTGCAACTTGACACTTTACTCTCTAGCTGCGGACAATGCCTCGAATATACAAGTGAGAATTTTCAGCCTGACTATTGGAATGCTCCATGAACGTGTCGCTGTGAACGAATACAGGACGGGCGTTCTTGTAGCCATATTGATGAACCATGCACTGTGTGTACTTCAGTCCGGGTAAGTAACCAGTTCATGCGACATCCGTAAAGCCAAATTCTGAAACCAAATTAAAATGAAGTAACAAATTAATCTGTCTGATATCACAGACAGTGAATCGCAGTGTAGACACAGTAATAAATGTGGAAGGTAAAAGACATACACATACATATAGCCTACGCGGAGAAGAAGCTATGAGGACTTGAAAAACTTTTTTTTTTTTTTTTTTTTTTTTTTTTTTTTTTTTTTTTTTTTTTTTTACGCAAGGGTAAAGAAAGCATAGCAGCGCTTGGAGAAAAATGTTGTAAAATGAAAAATGTCAGCCATTGTGCGACTACATGGCGCCTCTGAAAGGAACGGCTAGTGACTTCCCATTGTGGAGACAATGGTTGCCAACGGACGACCTCTGTGCTACGTCACACAGGAAGCCCCTCTGCCGCGACGTCATTCAGATATTCCGCTATCTCTCCCCCTTACCCCTCGGAGCCCCTCCACCATCATTCCAACTCTCTTCCTCCACCACTGCCTCCTCCCACAGTCCTAATCACATCCGAAGAATCCGTAGTGGGACTGAAGGCTGTTCAGCAAAACGCTGACAGTACAGGAACCTTCCGGTGACCTTCGCATTGACTCACTGTATCGTTTCTTTCATTTTACCTTCCCTTGCCTGGCGAATGTGAAGCTATGTCCCGTCACATTAACATTATCTCCAGTGACAAGTGTTAGGGTTCAACCACTGAGCAGTAGAAAAATACAAGTAGTATGTCAATAGCTCGATGAGTAGACCGATACGTAAACGTTGACATACACGTTGCACATGGAAAGACAAGCCGAGGAACGAAAAATAGCATGCACTACGATGAGGTAAACAGGACTGTAGGACCATAAGAAAAGACAAGGTGATGTGGCTCTTGTTAAGACATCAAGGAATGACTCCATGGTACTAGAGGGAGCTGAGAGGGTAAAAACTTCAGGTGTGGACATATATTAAAATATGTTCAACAAATAATTTAGGACTTCTACGACCTTTCAACCAAGCTGTCCTTGGCCGCTGTCAAGTGGTAAATGACTGCCGTGTCGCCATGCTTCGAAGTTACATAGCCGCACTGCTAGCTGTGACGTCACTGGTGCTCTCTTCCTCGCCAAATATGGTAACGTTTTGCCCGCGAACCCTGCGATGGTTCTGTCCAAAACCGTGCTGAGCTGCAAATTGATAGTTTCTTCCTTATTTACGGTATTATCAGATATCTTTACTCCTACAGCATCTTTTATAACGCTATCGCAAAAACCCCTCGTCCTCATAATCACAGATGTTTCGTCGAATACAATCCGTTGTCGATTTTCTAAAGCGTGGTCTGCTACAACTGATTTTTCAGGATAGCTTAGGCGGAAGCACCTCTCGTGTTTCGTCCGGCCTTCCTCAACTGCTTAGCCGACGTAGTAGCAGCCACACATATATGGTATTTGCACACTTCAGGCTTTCTTAGCCCTAGGTCTACTCCGCAGGCCTAATGAGCTATAGTACTTTCACTGAACACTGATGAACCGTTATGTCTCCTCAGGAAATTCTTAATCTTTCCCGCCACTGGCACACAAAAGGCAAAAAACGCAAGTTTCTTGCTCCCTTCTTCGGTGCTGTTTCACCTGCGCTTCTTACCAGGTGATGATGACCGTCTGGCACTGATTGCTGGGAATCCCCATCTGGGGAAGTTCGACCGCCGAGTTGCAAGTCTTTTCAGTTGACGTCACAATGGGCGCCTTGCGTATCGGTCATGATGAAGTGAGGATGAGGGCAACACATCACCTAGTCCACGATCGGAGAAAATCTTCGACCCGCCCGGGAAAGGAAACCGGCCCGCTGCATAGCTGTCAGACACGCTGATCACTTACGCCAGGTAAGGGGGAGGACGTCTCAGCAAAAATAGCCGGTGACACCTGGCGGTGATTATAGCCATTTTCCTAGAAGAATTTTGGCTTGGAAGGGAGCACCAGTGATGTCACAGCCAGTAGCGCGACTATATAAAGGCGAGGCTGCCTTGGAAACAAGATAACACATGACTCAGGAGAATATAAAAAGGACGTTAGTACAGGATAAGAGGCTATTCCTGGCCAAGAGAAGTCCACTGAAGAAGATATTTTTGAGAATGTACTTTTGAAGCACAGCATTGCGTCGAAGTGAATCATGTAGTGTGTGTAAAACATACAAGAAGACATGCGACTCTTGTAAATAATTTATTTAACGACTAGTTCCGGAGACTAGAAGCAACATTATCAGGCGAAATACGGTGAATCATGGCGTTAAATTTGCAATACGGACGAAACCGAAGAGATCTGAAACATTTAAGTGGTGGTTTAAGATTTGATTCCATATGGAAATTGTTGTGCCCAGCAAGTATGATAGGTACGGCAATCAGTCGCACTGATTTTTTTTTTTTTTTTTTCATACGTAGATTTCGGTCATTGAGTGGCCATCTTCAGCGCAGCAAATGCAGGTTAAAACATTAGAAACACTTGTGCATGCACTTGGTCACAACTGGCTTATTCATCCCAGAGGTTGAAATTCACTCTCAAAACCTCTGACATAAATAACCCTTTGACATGAATAGCAAAGGTGGGATTGTGTAGTGTGTACATACCAAATGTTATTAATGTTTTAATTTGCATTTACTGACCTTAAGACGCCCACACAGTGACTGATATCTAGATATGCAATAAACATCATTACGAGTAATTGCTGTTCCGCCGGCCGGAGTGGCCGAGCGGTTCTAGGCGCTTCAGTCTGGAACCGCGCGACCGCTACGGTCACAGGTTCGAATCCTGCCTCGGGCATGGATGTGCCTGATGTCCTTAGGTTAGTTAGGTTTAATTAGTACTAAGTTCTAGGGGACTGATGACCTCAGGTGTTAAGTCCCATAGTGCCCAGAGCCACTTGAACCATTTTTTGAATCTCTGTACCCTTTGTATTGTATTGTATTCTTTGGAATTGGGGACCTAGAAACGATGGAGAGGCTTCGTCACCGCCCCCACAACAGGCCACAGCAGTCCACTCACCCCACCGCTGCTCCACACCGAACCTAGGGTTGTTGTGCAGTTCGGCCCCCAGTGAACGCCCCCCGGGAACGTCTCACACTAGACGAGTGTAGCCCCAATGTTTGCGTGGTAGAGTAATTATGGTGAACGTGTACGTGGAGAAAGTATTTGCACAGCAATCGCCGACATAGTGTAACTGAGGCGGAATAAGGGGAACCGGCCAGCATTCGCCGAGGCAGATGCAAAACCGCCTTAAAAACCATCCACTGGCTGGCCGGCACACCGGACGTCGACTCTAACCCACCGGGCGGATTCGTGCCCGGTACCAGCACGCCTTCCCGCCCGGAAAGCAGTGCTTTAGACCGCACGGCTAACCGGCTGTACCCTTTAATACTTTATTTGAATCGGGTGTTAGAGAAGTATGTTGAAAATTAAGTAGAATGATAACAAATGAGGAAGTTCTCCACAGAACCGCAGAGAAAATAAACGTATGGAAAACACTGGCAAGACGAAGGGAGAGGACGACAGTACATATGCTAAGACAGCACCAAAAAACTGCAGTACTACAGGGAGATGCAGAGAGTGAAGACTGTAGGGGAAGACAGAAATTGTAATACGTCCAATAAGTAATTCAGGAGATTGGGCGCAAGTGGTATTCTGGCACAAGAGAGGAATTCGTAGCGATCTGCATCAAACGAGTTAGGAAACAGATCACGCAAAAAGAAAACAAAAAAATATTTGCACTACGTGCCATCTGTCCCCGATGTCGGACTATATTTTTCAAAGGGCCCATCCAAGTTAAGCGAACTGTTTCCGGACGGAGGTGTGAACTGTCTGTCTTCTGAATACCGAGCGAGGTGGCGCAGTGGTTAGCACACTGGACTCGCATTCGGGAGGACGACGGTTCAATCCCGTCTCCGGCCATCCTGATTTAGGTTCCCGTGATTTCCCTAAATCGCTTCAGGCAAATGCCGGGATGGTTCCTTTGAAAGGGCACGGCCGATTTCCTTCCCCATCCTTCCCTCACCCGAGCTTGCGCTCCGTCTCTAATGACCTCGTTGTCGACGGGACGTTAAACACTAATCTCCTCCTCCTCTTCTGAATACGAATCCACCTCCCGAGCTTCGGTCGTTAAGGACCGTGTACCGGTGTAAGCCACGCAGTAAGGCGCTCGAAGTGACTGGGACAAAGCATACAGAGCTTAAATCGTCGTAATGGCAGCTCCTGAATTAGGCTTCTAGCGAATGAGTACCTGGAATCGCAAGCACTGCGGCCCGCTTCTTGGAGCGGGGTTTCCAATCAGCCCAGGTGAGTCGCGATGAGCGACACGCAGCACCGCCCAGCTGGGCGCCAGTTGCCTGCCATTCCACTGCTAGCCGCTGCTGGCGCAGCCTTCCCCGGGCTGGGCCTTTGTGTATTCACAGTAACTGAAAGGCTGTCGGCTCCAGCCGCACCTTTGTTTGCCGCTGAATGCGTTGTCGCTCTGCGGCAGAGGCAGCGGCAACGACCCAGTAGCTGCCTAGCTGCCTGTCCCAGCCGCTTCGCATTGCTACCTCGCAGCACCGCTGCTCTCCGAGAGAGTAATTTCCCCAGTCGCACAGTCGCCTCCACCAGAAGAAAAACAGGCGTCGCTACGTTACCACAGTACTCAGAAACCGAACGACAGTGAGTTTTCAGCACATTTCGTGAAAATGCGCAGGCTCTCCAGAAAATAAAGATGCACGCCTAATCAACAGTGAAGAAAACAACCGTTTCCATTGTTCTCCGCATGTCGTGTCGTAAGTAATAGTACCTCAAGTGCTGCATTATTTTACTCGAAATGTGATTTAAAATCGATCGATCGTTTGCGGATATGAGCAAGTGTAGTTCTTCAGCTGACTGGTGCCTATTGTTACGGTGAAACGTTCCTTGTCGTCTGTCCTTTCGGTGTTTGCGTGACAGGAGAAGTACCACTCGTAGCCAGCGTACACGCGCTCTTAAGCTTTTCTGTCACAGGATGTGGAAACCAAAGTGGAGGAGGAGTTGGAGACTCAGGAGCGTGGAATTTCACGTTCCACTACACTACGCCACGTGAAACAGAGAGTCAAGCATGTCAGATCTTTGTCTGGGTGGTGAAGAGGGAGGGGGATGGCGGGAGGGGGGGGGTGGGGGGGGGGGAGGGTACGTGACCAGTGAATCAGACATCGTTTCTGGGTGACAGGTCAGTTCAATTCAGTTGAGTGGCGCCAGAGTTAGGCCTGTTGTCTGGAAATTCCACAGAAGTCTATATGTTCAATAATCATTGTAACCTAAAACATTTTATATTGTGTGTACAGTTATAACTTATGCTAACAGCAACCATTGGTAATATCAACGTAGAAACAAAACAGAACGTTGAAACTAAGAATTAGTTTAAAAAATAACACAAAATAAAAGCAGTGAAATTGCAAGTGTATAACTTCAAGCTTATATTACTAGATATGTTATTGGGAGCCGCATCTAACTACAACTATACCCACTTCTGAACCCATTGTTGCTACACAATTCTGCATCGCTCACACTGGTATGTTCGTGCCTTGGCAATCCTCGAGTCTTCTCATACTTGTGTGGCTGGCCATAGCATTCTTTCTTTCTTTATTTCTTTTACGTTAACGTAGGATTAAGCAGCCGAAATTTTGTATGACGTTACACATATTTCGTGGGGTTTCATCATAGCAGAGTACGTGCTATACGTATAAGTTGTTTCAAAGCATCAACAAATTGAGCATCTCTCGAAAGCGCGTCGTTTTAACTATGATTTGTTATAATAAAATGACACAAATCTAGATATGTATAGGTGAAAGCTTCCTGTAGTTGATGTTTTTAGTGTTATAATTTATGTGTTGTCAAAATATACAGTTTCAATTCTACAGTACAATGCTGACCTATCAAAAGCGCATTCTTTTTCGTGCAGTGTTCATAATAAATATCGAATAATAACTTCTGTATATACAATCAGTACAGTGTATGCCAAATACAGAGGCATAGCTGCACGTTCAAGCTATACTATAGTTAGTAGTGTCGTCAGTTGTGAGCTTTGAAGAGAAAACTTGACGTTTTGCGTCGACCTCTTTCCAAATGTTTTCTTTCGTCTTTTGTTTACTAAGAGATTCTGTATCTTGCTTATTAATATACGTCTTTTCTGAAAAATAAACATTATTTGTTATAAATAATGTATTTGCCGCAATTCTTGTTGCAAAGTCCAGCGACTGGAAAGTTTTCCCAGTGGCCAGAAGGATTAACGTGACTGCCAGTCTATGTCAGAAACTAATTGCAAGCTACACACTGGAAGCCCGCCGAGCTAGCCGCGCGGTCTAACAAAAATGGTTCAAATGGCTCTGAGCACTATGGGACTTAACATCTGAGGTCATCAGTGCCCTAGAACTTAGAACTACTTAAACCTAACTAACTTAAGGACATCACAAACATCCATGCCCGAGGCAGGATTCGAACCTGCGATCGTAGCGGTCGCGCGGTTCCAAACTGAAGCGCCTGGAACCGCTCGGCCACACCGTACGGCTGGCGGTCTAACGCTCTGCTTCCCGAGTCGGGAAGTGTCCCGGCCCCAGCGGGTTAGTGTCGAGGTCCGGTGTGCCAGCCAGCCCGTAGATGGTTTTAAAGGCGGTTTTCCATCTGCCTCGGCAAGTGCGGGCTGGTTCCCCTTATTCCGCCTCAGTCACAGTATGTCGGCGATTGCTACGCAAACACAGTGAAGACGTATATAACTTCAGAGTGACGGTAGTCAATGCAAAACATCGAGAATATGGATATTATGCTTGAGAAAACTGACGTTTGACACTATACTTTAGCCACAATGATAGGAAAAAAATGGCACCATCAATAAGGAGTTTTGCGGCATAACCGAAAGTTGGTAGACATGTTTCTACATCTGGAAGACTTTGCGCCAGTCGCACATGAGTACCGCCACAATGAGGCTGCAAATCAGGTTCGCTTTAAAAACACGCTCTAACGATCTTGAGCATTCATTATCTTTGAGACTGGACTAGGTGAGCTGATGTTATGTTATGTTATGTTAACCGGGGACCTAGAAACGTCGGAGAGGCTCCGTCCCCGCAGCTGCCGCAGTGGTCCACAACACCACGACGACTACCGCAGTCCACTTCACCCCTCCGCGCCCCACACCGAACCCAGGGTTATTGAGCGGTTCGGCCCCCGGAGGACCCCAAGGGAACGTCTCGCGCCAGACGAGTGTAGCCCCTATGTTTGCGTGGTAGAGTAATGGTGGTGTACGCGTACGTGTAGAATTTGTTTGCGCAGAAATCGCCGACATAGTGTAGCTGAGGCGGGATAAGGGGAACCAGCCCGCATTCGCCAAGGCAGATGGAAAACCGCCTAAAAACCATCCACAGACTGGCCGGCTCACCGGACCTCGACACAAATCCGCCGGGCGGATTCGTGCCGGGCCCGGCGCTCCTTCTCGCCCGGAAAGCCGTGCGTCAGACCTGACGGCCAACCGGGCAGGTGAGTTGATGTTAGTCAAGAATACTTTTATGGCGACAAAGACGCATTTATTACACTACTGGCCATTAAAATTGATACACCAAGAAGAAATGCAGATGATAAACGGGTATTCATTGGACAAATATATTATACTAGAACTGACATGTGATTACATTTTCACGCAATTTGAGTGCATACATCCTGAGAAATCCGTACCCAGAACAACCACCTCTGGCCGTAATAACGGCCTTGATACGCCTGGGCATTGAGTCAAACAGAGCTTGGATGGCGTGTACAGGTACAACTGCCCATGCAGCTTCAACACGATACCACAGTTCATCGAGAGTAGTGACTGGCGTATTGTGACGAGGCAGTTGCTCGGCCACCATTGATCAGACGTTTTCAATTGGTGAGAGATCTGGAGAATGTGCTGGACAGGGCAGCTGTCGAACATTTTCTGTATCCAGAAAGGCTCGTACAGGCCCTGAAACATGCGGTCATGTATTATCCTGCTGAAATGTAGGGTTTCGCAGGGATCGAATGAAGGGTAGAGCCACCGGTCATAACACATCTGAAATGTAACGTCCACTGTTCAAAGTGCCGTCAGTCCGAACAAGAGGTGACCGAGACGTGTAAACAATGGCAGCCCATACCAATACGCCGGGTGATACGCTAGTATGGCGATGACGAATACACGCTTCCAATGTGCGTTCACCGCGATGTCGCCAAACGCAGATGCGACCATCATGATGGTGTAAACAGAACCTGGATTCATCCGAAAACATGACATTTTGCCATTCGTGCACCCAGGTTCGTCGTTGAGTACACCATCGCAGGAGCTCCCGTCTGTGATGCAGCGTCAAGGGTAACCGCAGCTATCGTCTTCGAGCTGATAGTCCATGCTGCTGCAAACGTCGACGAACTGTTCGTGCAGATGGTTGTTGTCTTGCGAACGTCCCCATCTGTTGACTCAGGGGTCGAGACGTGACTGCACCATCCGTTACAGCCATGCGGTTAAGATGCCTGTCATCTGGACTGATAGTGATACGAGGCGGTTGGGATCCAGCCTCCTGAACCCACCGATTCCATATTCTACTAACAGTCATTGGATCTCGACCAACGCGAGCAGCAATGTCGCGATACGATAAACCGCGACCGCGATAAGCTACAATTCGACCTTTACGAAAGTCGGAAACGTGATGGTACGCATTTCTCCTCCTTAAACGAGGCATCACAACAGCGTTTAACCGGGCAACGCCGGTCAACTGCAGTTTGTGTATGAGAAATCGGTTGGAAACATTCCTCATGTCAGCACGTTGTAGGTGTCGCCACCGGCGCCAACCTTGTGTGAATGCTCTGAAAAGCTAATCATTTGCATAACACAGCATCTTCTTCGTGTCGGTTAAATTTCGCGTCTGTAGCACGTCATTTTCGAGGTGTAGCAATTTTATTGGCCAGTAGTGTAGCACCTCACTGATTTTAAACAAGATCTTGTAATAGGGCTACGAGACTGGATATTCATTCTGCAGTACTGCTGGAAGACTTGGTAGGAATATATCCACTGTACATGAGTGCTGGCAACGGTGGTCACAGGAATGTACGGTCGCAAGAAAACCGGTATCCGGACGATCACGTGGCACTCCCAACAGGAAAGACTATCGTGTTCAGCATATGGCTCTGGCGCGTCGTACTGCACCTGTAGCAGCAATTTGAGCATCAGTTGTGCACCTCAGTAATACAAAGAAAGAACCTTAAAAATCAGTTACTTCCAGGACAGCTGCGCGCCGCATTCTCTGTAGCGTGCATTCCACCACTTCAGTGGTGTCTTTGAGAGCTCATTGAAGGGCAGGGTTGAGATCTGCTGTCTTTTCTGCCGAAATTTGGTTCTGCCACGGCGCCAGTGATGGCCTTGTGTTGGTAAAAGGACTGCAGATAAAGCTGTTTACGTGCTAGACACACTGGACCTACATCTGGAGTTATGGTCTGGGGTGCGATTTCGCACGACAACAGGAGCATTCGTTCACATACATCTGTTGCAACCCAACAGGCTCCACAGAGTACCTAAATGTTGCCTTTGCCAGCTCGATCAGCAGATCTGTCTCCAAACGAGCACATATGAGATATCATCGGGTGACAACCCCAGTGTAATTAACAAACAGCATCAGGCTTTCCTGTATTGACCCACCAAGTGCAACATGGAACGCCAGTCTATAAACTAATATCCGGCATCTGTACAACAGAATTTATGTATAATACATGCTTGCATTCGACATTCTGTTGGTTGCACCGGTTATTAATGTACCAGCATATCACGTTTTCAGTGCCTTTCCTAGCACTTACTTTAACCTGTGGACTCGTGATGTTAATCACTTAAATATATTTCCCAGACAAACGTATTTCCGAAATATCATTACTCCACATTAAGTACTTTTTGGTGCTGCAATTTTTTTCTATCGGTATATATTTTATTTAAACCAAAAATAGGATGTAGATTCAGTTGAGTTAAGGAATAACTGATGTTATTTTGTATCTCAGGTCGTTGCACAGAAATTTGTAGTATTCTGCCAGCAGTTCGCTGTTCAAGCCATCGACTAGTCAAGAATCTTCTACCGAGTGATGTGCGCAGTGGTTAGCACACTCTACTCGTATTCTGGAGAACGACAGTTCAAAGAGCTTGTGCTCCGTGTCTAATGAACTCGATATCGATGGAACATTAAACCCAATCTTCCTTCTTTTTTAGATTATTTCTATTCACTACAGCACATACACCATTATGCTAGACAATGATTACATGCCTCGTTTTTGACCCATCAGATAATGTTAAAATAGACAATTCCTCTTTACCACTAATCAGCGCCCCGTAGCGGTCCAGATACTTCCAAAAGACTCTCAGATCCAACGACAGCACTGAAGAACGAACATCGCAGGAAAGACCAATACACCGTTTCCAATCAGTTTATGGTACCTCTTCTATAAACAAAACTGGTAACAGTCTAATGTTAGAAGACAGAAGGCACACATATAACAACGCAATAGGTGTGCACTGGGACAACTGAAATTCATTTTCTTGTGTAAGATCTCAACAAGTTCACCCCTTTTTCATCTAACACTACCTTGAGCTAGCGGACGCATCCAGATTCTGATACGAGACCTCTATTCACTTAGCACACGTTCAATTACGGGGGGCAAAATTTCATGGATGCATAATCTGCTACACAGGTGCAGTCTGGGACTCGAACTTTCTCGGCACTACTCGGTACATCTCGGCATCGTTAGGGTCGTCTCGACTGTGATCGACTCTTTTCCGAAATACCAGATAAAGCGCGTCAGTTAATGCAGCTGTGCGATGCGACACTGCTTCTTCCAGCTTTTGGTGTGACATTTTTTGCCTGGCACGACTTTCTTCAATTTGGCAGAATCGTAGCGGCAGTGCTGTTTATCCGCAGCTGTTTGCTTGTGGTGTAAAGGTAGTTCATAGGCCCTACGGCCGTTGCTCAAAAAGAGGCAGTCTAACGATCTATCTTCACTAGCCTTTAAAGATGAACGGGAATCACAGTACTTTTTTGAAGAGAAACCTTAGAATAGTATTTATTATGCAGTCGCGTAATCGATGGGCACCGCAAGTTTGCTATGGAAGGGAGCTACAACACCATCCACAAAGAATTTAAAGATTTAATTGACAGCTAAGGAGCACAAGATTAGGACGGTCAACGGACGACTTGAATGGTATTGACTTTTCTCCTACATAAGAAGAAATTTGTGCTAAATTTTTAGGCATGGAGCAGATGATGAAATTAGCGGTATCAATAGTAAATTTTCCGAAGTCACATGCACTGTTCTACCGTCAGTTTCAACAGTTTTTGATGGAACTGAACGACGAGTATAGAGACGATATACAGGGTGAAGCGAAATTCGGGCACTCGGGCTTCGAAGCGTGACTCCTCACATGCCAGCGATAAAAAAATATCTCTCACAAAATTTGGTCAGGCGAGTACATCTGGCAGAAAAAGGACGTTAAAGAATGGAAATCTGGCAACACTGTAACCACATGAAGGGTAACTACCGCTGACAGCACATTTTGCTTGTGCTGTGCAATTGGTGCAGTGGATGGTTTTGGGTTAGCACGCAGGATGTTGAGGCGCATTTTTTTTTTTTTTTCTAATTTCATTCTGACATTCTAATTTCATTCTGACATTTCATACTGTAATTTATACCATTTCTTATGTCACATTTATCCTAAATTTAGAACATTTTGTAATGCTGAACACAACAGATACGTGGTTAGACAAATAAGAAATAGACAGCTGAAACAATTAATGGGAGCATGGTGATAACACATAGAAATAGTAACCGAGTTTGGACATTATTTGCAAAGCATGTTGGTAGTCCTACTGATAACATAAGGCCCTAACGAAATGTAATGGACCTGAACGAGACAAGAATAATAGTTGGTACTAATCTATGGGAACATTAGAGGAAGATACAAAGAAAACAGGTTTTTTGTCTAGTAGATGAAGTGGTGCGAATAAATTCGAGCCCACGACGTGGAAAGGGCTTCTTTCAAAGCCGACCAATCTTCCATTTCTACGATATAAGTGCAAATGTTTCCCAGAGATCCCGCAGCAATCGCTGTTGATGACTAAGATGCCAGGTACCGTACCACCTGGACTACATTTACCAAATAAAGAACACATGCTTGAACCCAGGATCGAACCCTCGATATCCTGCATGCTAACCCAAAACTCAATCCACTGAACCAACTGTACAGAGCTAGCAAGCTGTCTCGACAGAGGTAATTACTGTACGTGTGGTTACAGTGTTGTCAGATTGCCACTCTTTAACGTCCTTCTTCTGCCGGGTGTACTCGCCAGACGAAATTTGGTGACAGTCATTTTTTTATCGCTGGCATGTGAGGAGTCGCTCTGCGAAGCCCGAATGCGCGAATTTCGCTTTACCCTGTGTATTACTGTGCAGTACATTGATTAAGTCAACCCACTTATCGACTAACGACGCATTATTGTTGAATTGCTAATTTGTTGAATTTCTAATGTGAAAAAGAAAAAAGGAAAGTAAGAATCAAAATTAGAAAGTCCGGAATATGTTGTAGACTTGTGGACTTGACTGCGCATTTGAATGTCATCAGTAATGCGTTAGACAGTAAGAAGCAAATTACAGGGTGACAAATATTGAACTATATGAAATAAAATCGTTATAACTTCTGAACGGTTTGCGTTAGGACATTCAAACTGCATGGCTGGCCGTGGGGGATGATGGGAATTAGTATGAGCATGCATGGTTTGGTTTAGCAACGAAGCCCACTTTCATTTCGATGGGTTCGTCAATAAGCGAAATTCGCGCATTTGGGAGACTGAAAATTAGCATTTCGTGACCGAGAAGTCTCTTCACCCTTAACAGGTGACTGTGTGGTGTGCTATGTCCAGTCACGGAATAATCAGTGTGATATTCCTTCGTGGCACGGTGACGACTGAATGGTACGTGAAGGTTGTGAAAGATGATTTTATCTCCAGTATTCAAAGTGACCCTGATTTCTACAAGGTGTGGTTCATGCAAGAGGCAGCTCGAGCCCATCGTAATAGGACAGTGTTTGATGTCCTAGAGGAGCACACTGGGGACTGTATTCTGGCCCTGGGGTACCCAGAGCCCACTGGCTTTGTCCTCAATTGGCCGCTAAATTCTCCGGATGTGAACACATGCTAGTCTTTTTGGTGGGGCTATATTAAAGACAAGGTGTACAGCAATAGCCCCAAAACCATTGCTGAGCTGAAAACAGCCATTCAGGAGGTCATCGACAGTATCGATGTTCCGACACTGGAGCGGGTCATGCAGAATTTTGCTGATCGTCTGCGCCACATCATCGTCAATGCTGGCAGACATATCGAAGATGTCAACCTAAATCCGAATATCAGCGCCGGCCGGTGTGGCCGAGCGGTTCTAGGCGCTACAGTCTGGAACTGCCCGACCGCTACGGTCGCAGATTCGAATCCTCCCTCGGGCATGGATGTGTGTGATGTCCTTAGGTTAGTTACGTTTAAGTAGTTCTAATTTATAGGAGACTGATGACCTCAGAAGTTAAGTCCCATAGTGCTCAGAGCCATTTGAACCATTTTTTTTCGAATATCGGCAGTGACGTTGAGAGTTGGCAATACTCTCTTAGGATTTAAAGGTTGGCTACAGCGCGCATGCACAAGCTCTGGAACCTAAGATATTGTTGTCGCGCTTTGCAGCGCACAGATTAATTAGCAGCAGTTCGGAAGCCAGTGTAGGAGCCCGCCTGGTGTGGTGCGCACGTGTGTTGGGCGAGGGTTCGTCGCCGAGCTGCCGTAATGCCGTGTCCGCCAGCAGCGACACAGGATTTGGTACTGAGTTGATATTTTTTATAATTTCCAGCGCACTTATTAATTTAAAGAAAAGGGTTTGTGTATGTGCGCTGTAGCCAACCTTTAAATCCTAAGAGAGTATTGCCAACTCTCAACGTTTACATATTGGTTCAAATGGCTCTGAGCATTATGGGACTTAACTACTGTGGTTATCAGTCCCCTAGAACTTAGAACTACTTAAACCTAACGAACCTAAGGACATCACACACATCCATGCCCGAGGCAGGATTCGAACCTGCGACCGTAGCAGTCGCGCGGTTCCGGACTGCGCGCCTATAACCGCTAGACCACCGCGGCCGGCGTTTACATATTGAACTAAGTGTGTGCACACCGTAGTTTGTTACTAATTTATACTTTTTCATATAGTTCGATATTTGTAACCCAGTACTTCCGATTTGATAAGGAAAGTTGATGTATATAAAAGGAAAATAGCATTATGCGGAAAGACAAATTTTGACAAAGAACACTGCCTATTTTCCTAAAATGCCTGGCGTTAAAGAAAATGCGAATGAGTGGAACCATTTTTACTCGTTTCCAGGACGCAGTCAATATTAAATCTGTAGCTGACGTATTTTCGAGAATATTTGCAGCTTCAGTAGAACGCACCTGTGTGCATGTGAAAATGGAACTGATCCATGTGCTACATAATTACTACTTATAAGCAAAATTCTTTTAGGTTAAAATTGTCCAAGAGTTCTGCAAAGGTTTCCTTGGGAAGAGCTACCACGGTTCCACAATGGGGCTGTAAACGTGATATAAGTGTTTCGATCAACATACATGAGTGAAAGACATTTCTTTGATTTTGTGACAACCTGAGTGACTAAAATCTGCAAATCGTTTGCATCTCTTCACGTGCCGTTAATTTTTCCCTGACCCAATATAATAAATAATAGTGAAAATCAGTTTTGTTTCTGATCTACGTTGTTGGGAAATTCGAAATCAAGCCAAACGCAAGCTGTTCAACGTTCCTTGAGCAGTCGGCATTGCCATCTGATGCAAGGCGTTCGCAGTTTCCGCCTCTTCCCGCCCAGACAGCGTGACATTGTAGTGGGGAAAGTGTGCACACAGGCGAGAGACGTACGAGTGTGTGCTCTGCACATGTGCAGAGTCCTTAGCAGCCATTGACCTAACACATACCATTCTCGTAAAAGACGGATTATATTAATCATTGAGAATAATTCTCTACCGTCTTCACACATACAAAACTTTTAAGACTTCATCCCGACGGGCTCTCAACACCCTCGTGAGGGCTGCCTGCTGATGCTCAAGTTCGCGGGAAACAAAACTTCTCCACGAAATTGCTTCCTCATGCGGATCTTACGGTTAAGTGGCCATTCCCTGCTAACGCTCTTAGTACTTTCTGTACAATGCTAGTTCCTGCCAACCCTCTAAGAAGTTTCTTTTTCAGAGAAATTCACTCGCCTTTGTAACAGTAGAGTCGGACCAGATCGCCCCCATTTAGTTGGATTAATCAGGCCCATCCTCAGGGAATAATGCCCGGCGACAGGAAAATCGGCGATGGCTTTCACAGTAGCAACCACCGACAGCCGACGAGTGCGACCAGGAACTGGTAAGTTACAACGGGTGACAAATCTAGGATTAGTTAAGTTAGTTACACGTTAGTTAGTTACACGCCCCGTAGACCAACTGAACGATTATTTTTCTAAATGATGAGGAAAATATGATTTTTAGTTTCGGATAAAATAATTTTGATTATTGATCCACGTCACTGCAACTACTTAAACAGCTACATTGCTGACCTTTCGGCCGACTTGCTGCGATCCACTTCAAGTGTGCCCAATACCGAAACTTATCTTGTCCAAAAGGACACCGACCGTAGAAGCCTTTGAACTTATTATTATTTTATGATGTTCCGTGCCGTAATCGGTAAGAACAGAAACCTTACAGGATCAATTTGTTGTCCGTCAGTCTGTCCGAATGTTCAAAACTCTTTTACACAATAACGGGTAGACGTACCAATTTGAAATTAAGGTGACAAATTATGATGTACGGCCCCTTGGTGGTGTAAAAAAATTGAAGCTTCTTCGTCATGGCAGTCAATAGCTCTAGTCATTTACGTCATATACACTGAATCGCCAAATAATTTGGTTTCGGTATGCGTATTCAAATACAGAGATACGTAAACAGGCAAAATACGGCGCTGTGGTCGGTAGCGCTTATACACATGACAAGTGTCTGACGCAGTTGTTAGACCGGTTAGTGCAGCTACAATGGCGCGTTATCACGATTTAAGTGAGTTTGAACGTGGTGTTACAGTTGGAGCACGAGCGATGGGACACAGCATCTCCGAGGTAACGATGAAGTCGGGACTTTCCGCACAACCATTTCACGAGTGTACCGTGAATATCGGGAATCCGGTAAAACATTTGATCTCCAACATCACTGCAATCGGAAAAAGATCCTGCAAGAACGGTACCAGCGACGACTGAAGAGAATCGTTCAACGTGACAGAAGTGCAGCCCTTCCACAGATTGCTGCAATTTCAATGCTGGGCAATCAACAAATGCCAGCGTGCGAATCATTCAACGAAACTTAATCGATATGGGCTTCCGGGGCGTGCATGTCAGCAGGCACTGTAAGGATGTGGGGTGTCTGCAGTTGGAGTGACATGGGATCCCTGGTACGTCTAGATACGACACTGACAGGTGACTCGTATGTAAGCATCCTGTCTGATTACCTGCATCCATTCATGTCCATTGTACATTCCGACGGACTTAGGCAATTCCAACGGGACAATGCGACACCCATACATCCAGAATTGCACAGAGTGGCTCGAGGAGCATTCTTCTGAGTTTAAATACTTCCACTAGCCACCAAACTCCCCAGACATGAACATTATAAAGCATATCTGGGATGCCTTGCAACTCGCTGTTCAGAAGAGATCTCCACATCCTCGTACTCTTACGGATTTATGGACAGACCTGCAGGATTCATGGTGTCAATTTCCTCCAGCACTGCTTCAGACATTAGTCGAGTCCATGTCACATCTTTCCGCGGCACTTTTGCGTGCTCGCGGGGACCCTACTCGATATTGGGAGGTGTACCAGTTTCTTTGGTTCTTCAGTGTATTTTGTTACTAGTAAACTCACTCATCAAAACCTATAGGGTACTTCCTGTTACGCTAGAATTACTTCCCGTTGCGCTAGAATTATGGCATTTGGCAAGAAGAAACGTCTCTTAGTACAAACAAAGAGCAAAATTCGATAGCGGATAATTTGTAATTGTGTCACATTAATTCTTGGTTGTTTGGTATCTGACTGTCTCTCTGTTCATCCATCTGTTGAAATGACTTTTTCTCAGGAACAGGTATCAAGTAGAATTTTAGGTCAAGTACAATGAGTCACTGTCCCTAAGTGTTGTAAAAAATCTAAGCTTCTAAATCAGTGCAGTCAAAAGATACGGCGATTGATGTCACATATTTCGATTTCACAAACTCGTTGAAGCCCGCAGGGCATTTTACGTCGATCTAGATTATGAGATTTCGCAATATTATGAAATTTGGCAGTATTATGAAATTTGGCGGTATTATGAAATTTGGAATTTACCGCTAGAACTTACATTACATTCATCATGCATTAGAAGCATTATAGAAAAATATTACTGCATGTTAACATAAAATATAACTTGTTGCCACGTTTTAATAAACAAATAAAAATATTTTATTAAAACTTCTCTCTCTAGATACTTAAACTGAAATCCCTGCTCTCTCCTTTTTGTACATCCAGGCTAGTCTCAGGAACTTACTATCATTATCATCATCATCATCCCCATCTTAAACAGGTTCAAACTCCATACATGGTCTGTTTGAAATCTAATCCTCGCCATCTACTCCTGTTTTCCCATCATGTTTTTGTTTTCACTCTCGTCCCGTTCTCGTCTCTCTTTTTTTTTTTTTTTTTTTTTTTTTTCAACACTCTCCTCCACATCTGTCAGCCATCGGGAACTACTATAGAGATTTTGATATTGCCCTGGAGCTGCCGGGGCCGACATCTTGCCAGAATCGATATCGATAACAGGCAAAAATCTTCGAGATTCTCAACTTCCGTGATAGATGAACTATCTGTGTGCGTAATTAACTTTGTATGCAACAAGGGGCCAATTTTTATGTCCTACTCATATAACTACAGTTAAAACTTGGGATATTCGTTTTTAGTTTGGGAAATAGTTACTAACGAGGCGTTACGATCTCAAGACGCAACCTGCGCAAGGAGTAAAGGGGAGACTGACGAAATGAGAATAGTACGTACTGTTTGTGCGGCAGTGTTCACTACTGGCACCATCTGCTTTTTTCCACTATCTCTTGCAGTACTTCATAAAACAACGTATAGTTAGAGTCTTGTCGCTAAGCGATACTACATTGTCGCTAGAGGTGCACTTAAGAGATGTTTTTCTGCCAGTGTCATCAGTGTTTTGGTACAAAGTATTTTCGAATTTTATGTCTGCCACTGAAACGTTCGTTGCACCTCAACGTCACAGTTCCGGTAGCGTTGCAACCGGAATCCACACACTCTTAGCTACTCGCGAAATGAATTTACGCATCGTATTGTTCCATTTATTTATTCGGAAACGTTTATTTGTGGGTGAGGACTAGACCTCAGCATCGCTACGCCATTAAATCAGTCTACAAAAGGGTCGCCAGCTTTTCTTTGACACGTGAGACAAGTTTAAAATGATCACTGCTCCTATACCACCAACACTTACCCTGTAGCAATATAACTGCCTTCCGAAGGACTCCTAGATATACGCACTACACGGGGAAACTTACACAGCTCAGTCACTGCACCGACTCCAGCTGGTTTACAGCAACTCCTGCCAATTATCTGATTAAAATCAAAATAGGAGAGCAGTTCAAAGTGAACAGGAAAAAAGTTTCACAAAAACCACAACATTTCATATTTCCAATTAAAAAACTGTAATCTGTTGGCTTCAATTAGAACTCGACAGAACTATAAATTTTTTTAAGCACCACTACCACCTAGCTCATGGACCAATGCTCTGACATGATGCACCTTCCTTTCCAGCACATGCACGCTGACTGAAAGGCAGCAGCTGCAGAGAGAACTAGAAGATCAACCAGAATTACACACTTGCGAACTCTTTCAAAGTTTTTCATAATGACACGACCATTCATTCTTGGTTCGATACACTCAATACTTCAAAACATTACTGTCTCGCAGAGCCCATTTCTCACCTCCGAAATGGATAAGGGTTGTCATCAGACACCTTGTAAGTTTCAAACCACTTCACAAATTTTTTAACGCCCATGCCTTTCAACCTGTCAACTTCAGGAACAGAATGCAAGTATTTCCGTCGGCCATACCCTGCATCTACTCAAAGCGTTCCTTTTGGAAACTGCTGCTGAACGATACCTGCCATCCTAAGCGTGTCACTATCCCTTGAACCAGCATAGCAGACCCTGACCACAAACCTTCAGGGATATAGAAAGGCCAGTCTGTCATCTCCAGGCTGGACAAAGTTTCATGCCATTGCGGACGAATCCTGTTAATGATTTCTACAATAGCCAAGAGCGCGAACCTACAGGATAGGGCAGTCACCACCACCGTCCAAGACGGCCCTCCCCCCATTCTATGTCATCAAACAGTATCGTCCTCCCTCGTCAGTCGTAAGTCTCGTCAGATATACGGGTATTGCTCACGGCAGACAATAATCAATGAACGTGCACCAAACACTCTTCTCCTAAGAAAATAAGCAAAGAAACATCATGTGGATAAATCATGCTAATCACTTCTTCGGACAGAAAAGGACAAGCGCTTCATGTTCACCGTCACCAAGATCCTTAGACACAAAGCACAAGCTCTAATTGAAGCAGACGGGAATGGAGGTTCAGGAAACCGGTAATGTCTTTCCACAAGACAAATTCCCGACGTGTGTCATAACGTCGAACTTAATTGCCCTGGTGGAGATTTATAGTTCTCCTCTTACAGCGTAAAAATAAATGGTCAACTATTCATTAAACATTTTCCTCGAGATCACACTTATTACAATATTACGGATTATTACGATACGCCAAAATACGCCGGAATAACTTAATAACTTTGTCAGTACTGTCCCTGGAAGTTTACACTTTACAACTATTTTGAGATACTATGAGACAGTGTACAGCGGTTCAGAACAAACCTTGAGAAACCCTCTTGTGGAGAATTACTTTCCATCACGACAACACCCATCTGATCGACGTTACGTGAGCCATACAGCAGCTGTTGTAGTCAGGTTGGTGACAAGTTTTTGTAACTAACGCCTTTCAGCTCCGCCATTAAGTGCTTTTCATGAATACTAGGGTTGAGGTTGTTTAATTTCATTTTAGTAGCGCCTTAGATAGTTCAAAGCTATATCTAGAAGGGAGAAACCTCGCAGTAACATGTCTTTCTCTTACCAGCAGTCAAACAGTCCGTTTGTCGACAACTCGGGGTCTACCTGTAAGGGGCGATCGAAGGCTTTCCGTTCGAAGACCACAGAATCGTACTGTCCATCAGGCGCAATCTCCGTGAGCATTGAGACAACTATCCCCCTGATGCACCAGGTTGAAGATATCCGTTTGGTAAATATCGTGTCCTACTGCGTGAGGCATTCCGTAACTGCCTGCAGCACATTCTCGCCCGACAGTCATCGTCCAGCCTTCAGTGCCATTTCTGAAGAGACTGAAGACGTGACAGCCCCATGGAGAGAGATCAAGAGCATACGGAGAATGCCCGAATGGCTCCCATTTGAGTTGGTGTAACGTCTGCCATACAGAATTTCCAAGATGGGGCCGTCTGTTATCATGAAGCAACAGCACACCTTGGCGCACCATACACAACAACGGTTTTCTTCATTCTGCAACGGATGTCTACCCGGGTTGTCCTTCGGCAGTCGAGAAAAGAATAACAGCAAGTTGATCCTGTCGAGACCCATTTGGTAATAACGTCGCCATAGTGCCCGTTTCTGCACTTACGAGTACTACACGCACGTCGGAAAGGCATGAATGCGACACCAATTCCTTGCCTACATGTCAGTGCTTATACACCCGCGTCGGTGCTGCAGGACGTTACATATACCCTGCAGCAATGCCCCAAAATGGCCCAGACAGATTAGTATTATTTAGTACATGGTGGTTACTATACAACATATTACAAACGTAAAACAATGGTAGTAATGAACAATAGTTACACAGAACGTAAATATTTTGCAGGCATGGTGCAGTAATTTAATAGATGCACACTGATAATATTAAATTCAATTTCTCAATCGACGCAGCAGCACTGGAGTCCGTGTCAGGGTATCTTACTCACAGCCTAGATATGATGAAATATACTGCTACAACGATGCGTCGAATTGTCTGGAGTGTCTCATCACAACAGATTGTTCGCACACTTCGCATACTCCATGGTGTGAGGATTCTATTAGCTGCCTTCCCTGGATCTGTGAAGAATGACATCAATATACTTCGACCTACTGCTGTATTTAAAACAATTTTGCAGCTTATCATGACTGGCCTGTCTGCTATTTTACTGGGGCTGGGTTTGGGTCTCCATTTACGGCACCAGAGCAACAAGAGTGAAAGGTCATCTGTCAATATCCTTTTACTTTCCTACGGACTTCTTGTGCATATCATGACTAGGCCACATGCGTAGCCGAATTTCCCGCTGTCAGTATAGCCGGCCGCTGTGTCCGAGCGGTTCTAGGCGCTTCAGTCCGGAACCGCGCTGCTGCTACGGTCACAGGTTCGAATCCTGCCTCGGGCATGGATGTGTGTGTGATGTCCTTCGGATAGTTAGGTTTAAGTAGTTCTAAGTCTAGGGGACTGATGACCTCAGATGTTAAGTCCCACAGTGCTTAGAGCCATTTGATTTTGCTGTCAGCGTGAGTAATATCTGCAGTATATAGGCTGAAAACAATGAATGTAAGTACAGAGCCGTGTCAGAGTCTACAGAGTTATTCAGTTGCTGATTCCCTTACGTAGAGTAGCTCGGAAATATCTATCACTCAACATATTATTTGACAGCTGAGCTACACATGGGCACGGGGTTATTCTTAGGAACTCAGAACGAGTCTCTCCACACGGTATAGAAAGCTGCATTTAAATCAACAAATGCTAGGATGTTTTCGGCTGTTCTTGAAAGTTTATTACAGTTAAAGTTGTCAGAGTAAGAACGCAACCTGCACAACTCTGACCTGTTCGAAAATCTGCTTGCTCCACCGCGGTATGTTCCATAGTTCAGATACTAATTCGATTTGGGGACATTTCTTTCAGTACTTTATAGCAAGGACTAAGAAGTGATTGTTTTCCACTTCATCTACCGGTTTTTCTGAAGATTATTTTGTTCCTTTTAGCTCTTTCGGAACGTGAACGGTCTTTAGAAAAAAGAACATTGCCAACCACTTTAACTCAAGGGCCATTATTCACTAGAAATTTCTTGCGTTTACCAACAAAACCTCAGACTTATACAGCGTTTTTTCTGTTTAATAATGTACTTACATCTTTCATTAGGACCGGATGTGCGTGTTCTGCATTTGTTTGGAATTACGTTTGGCTCTTCTGACTCCTGCTGTACAAGTCTTGTATACACTTTGCTTCTGGGAGATCTTGATAGGTATTAGATTCGGTGAGTAACTTCCTTTGGGATGATTTGATTGTTCTGTTTATTAACCGGCAGACCAGCCCAAAAAATCACCAAGAGGAATGCCTTTAGCTAGTAGCAATGAAACCATCAGTTAGTTTCCAAGGGGAAACTCAAGAAAACAGCGTCGTCGAAGTAATCGTTAAATGAGAGATGGAAGAATCATACAATGTGGAGCTAAGCCAGTTCCCTTCGATCTCTCAATTATTGTGCTGTTGAAATTTATATCATTGCTTTTGGCGAGTCACTACCGAGGACATTTGACAGTTGCTTCCACAGCAGACCTCTGTTTCTAGCGTAGGAGCGTAATGCACGTACTGAGTATTAGGTATTTCATAATCGTGTTCAGGGGTTTACTCCGCGTGGTCCGCACACGGCCTATGTCGTATCCCTAAAGGGCCATCTGATTCTTGAGAATTCGACTCTGCAGGCGTGTGGCCCGACACCTCAGACGGGCAGCGTACTGGGATGAAAGACTAGCTAACGGCAAAGGGCAGTAGAAAGTATTTCAAAGAACTGGAGGAACGCGTCTGTGACTCAGGAACACTGGAGCTCCATGATCATAAAAAGAATGGATATCGGTGATTATTATGATGAAATAACAAAAGGTAGGGCATAAAAGTATGTCAAGGTAGTACAGAATTATCTGTTCCTTGCTTCTTTACTCTCTGGGGATGGCACTATTAACCAAGAGAATGAATCAGTTGAAAAGAAATAATGACTCATCTGCTACAAAAGAACTGCGCTGTTCTTTTCGCTCGGCTCGTTTGTACCTCTGTTTACGCAACAGTTCTCTCCTCCAGTCGTCAAGTACGTTACGCTCTGCTTGTTGTACTTTGTAACAAAGAACAATTTTATCCGGAGTCTCGTCTTTAGCAAGAACGACCCAGAAACGCGCCTGATTATAGAGCAGAGTAAGGTCACAAAATTTAGTTTTGGATTACGATATATCGCGAATGGTATCACAAAGTAAGGCACATGCAACCGTAACATTTACTCACACGTGTTCGAATGGCACTTTTCTTACTCTTCGTGAAGGGAAAAAAATTAACATTGATGACAAGGCAGGTCTTTCAGTTTTTCCGATTTTTTTATGAGTAGGTACAGCACCTGTAATTTTGAATACAGCAGCAGGTTCAGATGAATATGCAGGTTCAGATGAGTATGTATTTAAAGTAGCGTTGAAGTCGTAGCCATTGGGAATTGCTCAATAATTTCAGTTTGTCGAGGATGAACGGTGATATCTACCCAACATTTCTTGGAGAAATGCATAATTGAATTACATATTTTTTTCTTAAGCCGTAATACTATGCCATGTCAAATTTCATGGTAAAAGCTGTATATCGATGAATAAAACCACGACTACAGTTACTACCATTGCCATTGTGGCATTTAATGGCAGTGGTTTAGCGAAAATTTTGGAAACCTGGAACATGGTGGACTTAACTGTGATTTGAGTGTCTAAATAAGAACTGGACACGTATAATTCTCACACAGTACGTCCTGTTAATCTTGCAGTGCTATTGTCTGAAATGGTATGCCTGCAACGGTCGGCTTCTTCCATTAGCAACTGTTAGCATAAGTCAAACCGGTATTTCGAGGAAATGTGTTATACTGGACCTCAAGTAATAAATGAGCGATTGCTGGCATTCAGTACATGGGCTAAGTGAGAACAGAGTGGAATACTGATTGAGAGTAAATCAAAGAAAGTGGGAAGGAGTAGCAGAAATGAGGGTAGTAACAGTGACCAGATAGTAAACTAAATGAAATAATTCAAATATCGTGGGATCACAGTAACGAATGCCGGACGAAGCAAGTATTGTGTAATAATTAGGTATAGTGCAAATACAAGGCTTAATATGAGAAATAAAGTTATGAAAACGTTCGTTGAAGCACAGTATTTTATCGAAGTGTATCGTGGGCTGCGGATAAATCACATAACAAGAAGAGGAAGAAGGAGAACAGAAGCCTTTCAGATGTGATGTTACATAACGATACTGCAAAGGAAGTGGACTGCTACAGTAAGAAATGAGGAGGTTCATTAGAATCTACAAGGAAAGGAATACGTGGAATACACTAACGAGAAGGAATAAGATGGGAGGACTTGCATTAAGATTAGGGAAGAACTCTGATGGTACTAGACGGGGTCAAGTCGCCGAATATTGTAGGGGAGGACGGACATTGGAATATAACCAACAAAGAAATGTTGGTTGTAAGGGCTACTTTGAGATGAAGAGTGTACCATAGTAGAGAACTTCGTGACAGGCCGCATGAAGCAAATCAAAGGATTTACAACAACAGAAAAATGTCGAAAACTACATATATTTCATAGCGGTCCCCTATTATCCAACGCATTCTATTCAGTGTTTTCCCAAGAAACAGACCCCAACCCCGAAACATAGTGGCAAAAGGAATGTAATATACCAACCTACGGCTACCTTAACGTCTTTATTGAATTCAAAACGATTTCCAACGACAAATTTATTTTAGTACGAGAGTAGTGAAAGTCAGAGAGTGGAATCCTAGTAAACAGTATTGACGTTCTAATAACTCGTGCTACTAATACTCCACTACTCCTACTGGCAACGTACCTTGGTGGTAGGTGCATTGCTCTTTTTTCAACCGAAGCCTCGCGTCATCAGTCTTTCATCCAGATGATTCAGATGACTTGCGTAACATTCGCCACTTAATGTTTTAACATTTGCAAGGATTTCAATAAGAAGAATACGTTTTGCATTTCAGAAAAAACTACCCAGAATATTTCCGAGACATGAAGTTGACGCATTTGTACTATCCTTTTTTTGTTCAAACCTGTGTCAGAATAGGAAAAAATATTCTGGTGCTATGCCGCTCTTAAAAGCTATCGCCTGTATCTCAATTTACATTTAAGTCAGTTAAAATATCCTTTTAATATGAAAATAAGTTCCAATAACCATGGTAATTCTAGACCACTGTTTTTAAATCTGGAATGATGGGAACTTATTTTTAGCGGTGACTCAAAAGGGCTGCCTTAGAAAAGCTACATAATGGAAATGCCAGTATATTGTCGATGAATAGAAGAAAAAATAGGGAAAATGTAACTGACTGAGAGAGCTTCAGGTGCGCCAGAGAAGATATTTCTCAATGATGTCGTGTGTTGCTGTTGTGTTCTGTGTTTAAGCCTCCGAACTATTGCCCGCAACGCAAATAAGTGACAAAAATAATTTGTAAGGCTTTATTTTTTTCATTAATAGCGATCCTTTATATTTCGTGTTTCATTAACATCTGATAATTTTGTGGTGAGTTTCTGACAAATTCATTGGTTTTACGGCATGTATCCTCAAGGACATTTCGTAACACATTCGCAGATACACGCAGCCTTAATATCGACCTACGGTCAGTCCTCAGAAAGAATATCGTTATATTCCTGAAGCTTATGAGGCTAGTATTTGTTGAATTTCCCTTTTGGAGAATCGGGTTCCCCCTGCCTACTCGTGAAGTGTGAGCGGAAATGTACACGCTGCTTTAAAAGCCAATATATGTTAGGACCACAAGCACTAAACCCTCCAGCGATTTTATCAAATTATCCAGCCATTAATAACCCCGGCCTACAGAACAGTCATTACGGCGCCGGACACCATGTTGAACATAAATCACTCGTGTAGTTGGTAATACAAGCGCTGTTTCATGCAACATCCCCCTACATCTGAATCGTACTCAACCTGGTAAAAGTGTTTATATCGACTTGCTTAGCACGATACTGGGTAAGTACAGCTACCTTGCAAAACACACTGTTTTTATGTAAGTGAGTTACTTCAGTTTGGTTCACTGTGATTGTGTTTCACCTGTGTGAAACATATTGAATACTGCTAAAAATCGGTTAGGAAAAGGAGTTAATATTGCCTTTGTTCTTTGTCAGGTTAATGATTATTTGTGGCCATCATAGTGAAGGAAGGGAAGCCGGAAAAATTCCTTTAGATTCCTCCTAAATAATTTCAACTGTAGTACATAATAAATATTCTGCAGTGAAAATTTGTTTACATACTTAATGATAAAAATAAACGTAAATGTAAATCCTATAGTGAGTTATAGTCCAATTATGGCTAGTGGCACAGTTAAAGTACAGAATAAATTTAGAATTCGTAAGTATTTTCAAATACATCAAATGTATACAGTGTATGTCATCAAGATGGACAAACTTAGGTCAATGCTTTGTTTCCATAAACGATGAGAAAACGAGAGATACGCGTATGTTGCATGAACACAGAAGAAACTAAACTCCTTGCTATCCTGAGGACTTACTTGTTGGCGAACATTAGTGTACGACTCTTTTTCACACTTTAATCGTGCCCTAATGCAGTGACAATTTGCGTCAAAATTGATCACTTTATTGGTTGCGGACGAATAGTTTACTACAGATGTGTTTTTCTAGAGGGCAATAGTGGCGTACATTGTTAACAGTCTCACAGAAACCACCAAGAAGGAACTTTTTGAGCAGTGGAAAAAACGAACATAGACGTGCGTGTACTCAAACGGGTCGTCACTAATTAGGCGCATTACGTCACCAGTTGTCTTTAGTTTATAATTGTCGTGTTAGGCAGAGTGTATATTACAATCAATAATGGAATACGTATTTAGGCGTTTCGACTGGATAGTCGGTATTAGTGTGTGTCGGAGAGTATATGGACTGCAAACCCATTCCTCAATGAGGAAAGCTCACAGTGCTTCTCTCGCCTCTGAAAACTATACTTTAAAATGAGAAATGACATTTGCACCGCGGTTTGCTGTACACTTTAAACTGAAACTCTCGCAATAACTGGCTGGATGAGTTAAAAAGTTGGTGGAAGACAAAGCCATAACAAGACCAACAGAACCATCCATAGTGAAGGAGTGCAGTGTTCAAGATATTCTTTGGGTTGAAGACATCCTAAACATTGTCATTTTCAATTTAAAAAAAAAAAATCTTTTAACATTTTTTGGAGAATTTTTGGAAATGTATGTACAGTAATGGTGTGTCATAATATCCTAGTCAATCAAAAGTATCCGAACACCTATTACTGGACATTAATATGGTACACTACCTGATTAAATGTATCTGGACACCCATTTGTGGCCATTAATGTGGGCTGTGTCGACCTTTCACTTCTAACACGGCTTGAACGCTGCTGGGGACACTTCCAGTGAGATGCGTGGACATCCTAGAAGAGTAACAGTCCATGGTTCCTCAAGAGCAGAGACCTGTGAAGGCAGTCGTGTTGACACTGGGCTCTGGAGACAAGTCGACATTCTAAGTCATTCCAAGTCTACGTCACTCTAAGTCATTCATTGGATTCGGGTCGGGACTGGGGCAGACCGTTACCTCGCAGACCCTGCTTTATGAAAGAGTGTGTTGCCATATTGTCAAAAACAACATACCGTTATTGATTAGATGCAACAAAGTCCTTAAGAGTAATAACTTGTTAACGTTGTTGATAAAAGTATTATTGATTGTAACTCAAATAATCTTTTGCATTTGGCCAGTGAGGTTCCTACATTGACAGAAACAGCCAAGTTTTAGACACTAAAGTCATGGCTGTCTCTGACTTAAAGCAGAGCACAAAGGTTGAGCTGGACTCAGAATTTCCAGCCATTACTACCACGGTCTTACACACTCACAAATTTTAAGAGTTTTAAGCATGAAACGGCGACCCAGTCACCGAGTCGAGAGGGATGCGAGGGTAGTTAATTTACATCAGGGTTTAACTGAGCAATTTTAACGTTCGCTGCCAGCTAGTTGCTACCATCATGCACTCTGAAAATCTATTGGTGTTCTGGGAGTATTTCTTCAACTGTATCTATATTATAGTATCACATTATACTTTCATGTGTCCACCCACCTGTGCCACTTTATTATTTCAACCCTATGTCCATTTGTTAACCGTTTATTTGTTTGATACAATGGGTAAATCATTTGTTTGACGTCTTCGAATAATAAACCAAATTGTTTTAGTGACCGCTAGTTTCATTTTGTAGTTATATGAGATCTTTCATTAACATATCTGAGTGAGGTACGTTACCTGTACTTTCATGCTTATCTGGGGCATCCCTAGTAATTTTCATTCAGTAAAACGTTATTTGTTGCGTGGCAATGTTTCTCTTGAATTTACATAATCTTATGTAGAGCTTCCGTTTAATGTAGGAGACTGCGTATCTAATTTATAGCATCATAGGGGCATGCTAGACAGTTCATCTGGCGCTTCACAAACGCAGAAGCAACATTATACCTCTCCACACCGTAACAAGTGGACCACGAAAAAGTTCATGTTCGACAATGTTTCTGGGTGCATTACTTGTTCCCACGTAATACCCCATGAGGGCACATTTTGTGAAAAATGATCGTTTCTGTGGTCCAGGTGTTACGGTGTGCAGACGCGTAATGTATCATACTCACACAGAAAACTTTGAACAAGGTACGAGTACACTCACCGATCAGCATCATTGTGACACTGACGTCTATTCAGAAGTGCTTCCGGCCCTGACATAATTATTGTGGACCACAGGATATTCAGTGAACAGACTGCCTTGCTCATTCCTCCGACTTAAATCGCAAAGAACACCCGTGGGAAGCGTCGGAGAGATGTTTTTTCGGCATATTCACTTGCATCATCGATCATCTAGAAGCAAGCATCATCGATCATCTAGAAGTCGTCAACCGCGTTGGTGGGGAATGGAACGCCCTACCATAAGAACTTACCAACCTTGTGGCCAGCATGGGAGCAGGTTGCGGGACATTCATTGTCGTCTGTATTAATCACCCAGCCCATTAAGAACGAAGTCCCACCTTTTAGCGTCCGAGGGACCACCAAGACTCGCCGTGACTTCAGTCTAATTATTGTCTTTAATAAAAATGTCATATATCACTGCATATTTTTTTCAATTATCTTCTATACTACGCTGTAGCAGTTCTTTATGTGTATGGTCCTTGTTACAGAAGACTTGTTATTTGGCAGTGACGCATCATGTTGAAATTACTTTCGTCCTCAAGTTTTGCAGACTAGTGTATTTACTCAAACATGTTTCGACACCTATGTGTGATTCTCTATGGGTCTAGATTTACTTTTATATAAATATTACACAAAACTAACGGTAATCCTTGTTTTATCCGTGTCAGGTCTAAAACCTATAACATGGGCAATTTATATTTTGTTTTGGTTGCTCACCTGTAACTACATTAAGCATGAAAGTGGATCTGTACCGATCGGCTTGTTGTTATGCCTCACTCTCTCTCTCTCTATCTCTCTCTCTCTCTACCTATCTATCTATCCACCTCTTACTCTCTCTCCTTCTCTCTCTCTCTCTCTCTCTCTCTCTCTCTCTCTCTCTCTCTCTAACACACACACACACACACACACACACACACACACACACAAAAGCTCGCACATGCGCGCAGACGCAAATACAATGAGTTTCCTACAATAGGCACACCAAGATAACTCGAACCAAGTACTTAAAATTAGCGTAACACTGGGCAAAACCAAAACGAGGAACAAATGACGGGCAATAACGACATAGCGTCTCGTGACGAATTTGGCGACATAGTTTTTGTTCGAAAATGAACGTGTGAGCTTCGATGAGAATGAAGTGTAAAAAGGTAGTCTTTAATCAGATTCTTGCTATTACTATGCAGATTGCACGTTTCCAAATCATAAAAATTAAAAGCAAGCCGGCCTGTACAAATCCACAGATAAAGTAGCTTCAGATGAACAAACAAAAAAATCAATCAAAAAATCGCGTTTTCCTTAGTTCTTAAATAGAAAAATAGCCCTTTATTTTATATTTTTTTACAGAAATATATCGACACCAACAACAGATGGCATATCGGTGTTGAAACATGTTTGGTTATACATGAAAAAGGAAATCCATTCCTTCTTGCAGAATGTGTTCAAATATACTCAAATTGTATTCAAGAAAATGGGAAAAAGTTAACAGGAGCTTCCAATGACACTAATATGATACCTGCAACTATTGCATGCAGACTGAAATTGAATGAATAAAGCGAGCTGTGCTACTTGAAATTGTGCCGATTCTTTAAGGGGTAACACCACTGTAACGGCCTAAAAAAACGTTTTGTTGACAATTTCCTTCGGGGCGAGCGAAAGACAATGGAAAAAGTACTAAGAATAATTATTGAGCCTGTAATTAAGTATATAGCAAAAAAAACTTTCTCGGAATATATTACAGAATGGTGAAGCTGCAGCAGTTCTCCCGAAGCATGTTGAATCTGAGGCGATCTGCGGCACTCACTTTACGTGGTGTCGGTTTGAATGTGGAAAAAAGAAAAAAGGCTATGTAATCGACATGAGCGTAGCTAGTGAAACGTTTACGAGATTTCAGAAACATTGGTTTTTGTGTAATGGGCGAATATTTGAATAAAGTCGCTCAATTTTCACCAAAAAAGGTCGGTCATTTGTTAATAAATATTGCTTATATTAACTAATCGAAAATTCCCTACATGTTTCACTTTGAAATGTTATTTGAAAACCGTGGTTAAATTTTTAAACAACGTTAAACATAGTTATGGTGCGTGTCACTTTGGAATAACCATATTCCGAGAAAAACGCGTTTTATGTTTTTAAATGTGTTATAGACACGAAGAAATGAAAAAAATCTACTTTTAGGATACTCTTGCCATTACTCTTCTATCCTAGGACTAGCCTGTCGTACTGATGCGTTGCGATGGAAATCATATCCACTACTTTAACATAGAACTATTGAAGCATCGATCGTGGCAATTCCAGGAAAGCACAAAACTTTACAATTCCGTTTAGCCCCACACTAAGCAGGCGCATTGCTTGGACGATTCGACAGTTGATTTCACATGTGTTCCGTATAAATTTACTACTCGGTATAACAGCTTCCTGGCAGTCTGAACAAGCAAAAGTCATTATATAGGCTAAGCCTCGAGGACCTGATTCTTGCAACCTCATATCTGCATTGCTCGTTTTTCGTTTCACGTGTTGATAAATAACGGCAAGAAAATTTGTAATCCTATCGCTCAATCCGTAATTGACATCAAAATCTTGGTCACTGTCTTTCGCTTTCATAACAGAGGCACTGACTCCTTCCGAACTGCTCTCAGCTTTATATGTATTCTTTGGACGCATTGATGAGATACTGCTTCGACGCCGCGTTGGATACGATGTTTCCGGAGTACACTTCCTTATCACTCATTTTGACTTGAAAGAAAAACCGTATACTATAAAATCACAAATAAACTATCAACATTCAAAACTGCACACAAAATCAAGGTTCCAAGCTAAAGAATTGTCTTTTTCGTGCTCGTACTGACGCTTGCTGACGCCAAGCTATCGTATTATATTTTTGAAATATTTCTAACTATACCCAGACACCACAGGGTGTATCGCGTTGGCGCACGTACGCCGTCTCGGGTCATCCGAGACGCTAGAGAAGGAGCCCGGAATTCCATATAACAAGTTCTTTCTTCCTTTTTTTCCCTTCAGCCATTAGACGTTTTGCCTCACGTTTTAGAAGGATCAAAGCATCTTTTAAGCCAATAAAAAATTATTTTTTTCAAAATTCTACAATGGTGTTACCAGTGGCGGCTTTTGAGTACAAGAACACATGAACAACCTACTGAACCTTATGGATTTATTGGTTATTTTACTTTGAATGCCGTTAACCGTAATGTAGAAGCGGAAGTCTGAAATACATGGCTCTACTGCGCTATGCTGCATTGCTACTCCTCTAGATTCCGTGAAAATTGGCATCAGGGTCGCGAGCACACCTTCAGTTGCTGTGCAAGTTTTAAGGAGCTTTTACGCATGCGTAATTGGCGTGGCGTAATTGCCTTACGGACAAAATACATACTGATTTGATAAACAAAGTGCACGGTTCACGGAGTGCGCAACTAGTCCTTACCACCCAACTGCTAGTTCACGTCAATGCCACAAGGTGGTAGCACACTGCAGCAGACTTTTATCCCCATTCGCTTGTCAGAAATCCCGCTAGACAGTGGCACACTCCTGAGATATGTCACTTCACTCAGTATATAGTAAAATTAGATCGGACATCAGTATATGTTATACTTACACTGCTAGAAAAACCTATTTTGTGGGATTCTGAATGAGATACAGTATATGAAATTTTAGACTTTATCACACAACAATCTATCTGAGGCGCTGAGAATCATACAGTACATAATCGATTGTGACACAGTAGCATTTATTCACGCTTCTGACATCTGTTGATCTGATGGCGGGTCAGGTTTACCTTTGCTGTAGGCCCACATTGTACATATGAACATTCACGAAAAGCTGTCTCACTGGTTTTTCTGATATTCACTTAAATGTGGGATCGATGACAGTGTGCTTTGGACCCTTATGGTTCTCAACGCATTTGTGTTCTAGCAGAGTGCCCATGTTGGTAGACAGTACTACTTGAATTTAATCATTTCCACAAACAGCAGTTAGTGCTTGGACTTGGTTGTTTACTGCGGATTCATCGGTTTTTGTGTGCAGTGTCAACATGAACTCAGTCGAATCTGTTTTAAGTGCTAACAGAAAAGAAAATTACCAGGAAAGGTTACCCGCAAAGGGACTAGAGACACCCGGACCAGATCCGTTGACTGGTGATGAAATCAAATAAGCTTGAGTACAAGTGAACATTTAACAAAGAAGCGTATAATAAGCGTAAGTTGTTGTGTGGTTACAACGTAAGAATTTCTTATTTTCAGCCTAGAAGTTAATTCGTTAAGTAATACACATCTTAGGGATCTTGCACATTTGTCCGAAAAAATAAAACAACGCGAAAACTCCCACACACACAAAAATGCGGAAAGAGAGCACCGAAAGGCTAAACATTATTTATTTCTTACCCTAAGCTGTACTTAATTGCGTACAAAACAACAAAATTAAAAAAAAGTTCTTTAATTTTGCAGGCAAGCTATACAGGGTGAATTTCCCCATCGTGTAGAAACTATAGGGATTGATCGATAAGAGGATGCAGAACAAAAATTTCTGATGAACCTATTATTCGGAAACGCACGGTTTCCATGCTAGAGACCATTTATTCAATCATATTTAGTGACAGAGAAGTGGTCTAACACGCGCTGTACCATGGAGCCACGGTTATAGACGCATGGTTTCCTCCTAAAGGGTGGTACTGTTCCTCATACGTCAAGCTCTAGTGCCCTCTCCTGCCACAGTAATTGGTAATGTTGTGTCCGATTCACTTCTCTTGCTGACTCACCTTGTAATGGATGTGGTACAATGTTGTACATAACGGTTCCGTATTGGAATCGAAAGCTTGCCGACATGGTGTCTGATTACGGAAACGCAAATGCCAACGGGCGGCGGGCTGCAAGATTGTATCAGGAGACCTATCCCCGCCGACAAGAACCACAGCATTCAATGTCTGCATCAGTGTTTCGCCATTTGTCTCAGACAGGGTCGTTTCAGGAAGCAGGAAATCATGAAGGACGTACCCGAAATGTTCCGACACCAGACTTAAAGGAAAATGTGATTAAGACCGTGGAAGGCGACCGCCGTGTCAGTACCAGGCAGTTGGCCTACCAGTACAGGGTAAGCCAGACTGTGTGGAAAAGTCTCCATGACAATTGTTACTACTCTTATCACTTACAGAATGTGCTGGGCTTACTAGCGACAGACTTTTCACATCAGTAGCAGTTTTATCTCTCGTTTCTTCAACAGACAACCACGATTCCGGGATTTGTGTCATTTATCCTAATCACAGATGAGGTCACCATTATGCGGAGTGGTATCTTCAACTTTCATAACAGTCATCTATGGAATAGTATGCAGAAATCTCATGGCATTATGATAGCGAATCATCAGCATAGGTGCAACCGGAATGTGTGGTCTGGGATAATTCGAAACCGTCTTTTGGGATCAGTACTCCTTCCACACCTCCTAACAGGCCGGAATTATTGTCACTTCTTGCGGGTGACTTTGCCTCCCCTGCTGGAGGAAGTGCCATCTATGATTCGAAGGTTTATGTGGCTGCTACATGGGGGTGTCCCAGCCCACTTCGCCGTTAACGTCCGGATGCATCTCAATCGTGTTTTCCCTGGTCGATGGATCGGATCAGGGGGTATAGTTGCATGGTGTGCTCGTTCACTGGATCTCAACCCGTGCGATTTCTGGCTAAGGGGCCATCTCAAAAGTATCGTGTCTGCAGAGACCTTTCCAGATGTGGAAACACTGGAGCAGTGTATTCACGTTGCCTTTGACACTGTTCGGATGCAGCCTGACCGATGCGGAGGTGTGAGACAGAACGCGCTACGGTACATACACACATTGAGGTGCATGGAAGCTATTTTCAACACATATTTTCAACACATACTGTAACTGTAGCTGCATGGTACACCGCATATTAGACCGCACTCCATGCAATAATGTATGATTGAATAAATGGTCTCTGGCATGGGAACTACGCATTTCCGGACGTAAGTTCATTAGTATCTTCTCATCGATAAATACCTAGGGTTTGTAAACGATGTCCCGGTGGAGGTTTGAGTCCTCCCTCGGGCATGGGTGTGTGTTTGTCCTTAGGATAATTTAAGTTAGGTAGTGTGTAAGCTTAGGGACTGATGACCTTAGCAGTTAAGTCCCATAAGGTTTCACACACATTTGAACTTTTTTTTTGTAAACGATGGAAAAAATCACCGTGTATAAATTATTACTATTGCTATTATTATTACTATTGACATTATTGGGAGTGACTGTAGTTGTATACGTGGTGGCCACGCGGTTCTAGGCGCAGCAGTCCGGAACCGCGTGACTGCTACGGTCGCAGGTTCTAATCCTGCCTCGGGCATGGATGTATGTGATGTCATTAGGTTAGTTAGGTTTAAGTAGTTCTAAGTTCTAGGGGACTGATGACCTCCGATGTTAAGTCCCATAGTGCTCAGAACCATTTTTTTGTAGTTGTATAAATATGTTGATAAACATAACTGTTTAAGGTAGCAGATTAAATGAATGTCAATTTCGCATCTTACATGAGAGATTTTATACATTGTAACAGGACGGTGAATATGTCACTTGACATAATTCGACGAAAAGGAGCAGATTTGCCAATTAAAATGTACAGTATGCAGTGCAAAGGGACGACAGTCAGTCAACGGTATTAACACACCATAGCTAAGTCCTGCATGTTAATGAGCAAGAGAAGAAAAAGCTGCTGGAGGAAACGTGTTAATTTGGGAGCAGATGCGAGTTGCGACGTCACAGCCCGAGTACAACGCAACGCTCTTAAGGCGACCCATGGCAAGGGACAACGAATGTGCTGGGTGACTCATCGAAGAGGGCAGGTAGCGAGCCAGTGGCGTGGAATGGAGAGAATCGTTAGAAAACCGCGTTGGGGAACTTCCAGATTGATACAAACAGACCAGCGAAGCAGTCGATCACTTGAACTGCGCGTGGTACACTCATGATATACGCATGTAACTTTCATGTGTCTGGAGTGGGCACAAAATGTCTGATTGGCTGACATGAACTTGGAAGGAGTAGAGTGCCGAAATTTCGATTCAGTTTGATGGTAGACCCTTTGCGATTGGCAGAGATAGTTTCCACAAGATGAAAGGAACGCTTCTATTGGTCGGAAAAAGCCGTGACACGGGGCATGAAAGGACCCATTTGGGGGACAGTTTTACTATGAGAGACAAGACCGAAAATTTCGTGGACTCTCTTCTGAACCAGCGTCAAGTGCAGAATGGGGCGCATCACGCTCCATACGATGCAAAGGAGGAATTTTGTGAGAACACTGCGTTCACTTCGGTTGACACTCAGCTAGGTATCAGCTGTAGCGTCGTTGAGATCCAACAGTGGAGAAACGAAGCAGCCACGTAGTTAATTGTTCTTGCGAGAACTGAGAGGGTATTGTAATATGCACACTGCTCCATCTATGCACGTGCATATCGTCATATTTCAAGACTAGGGATGAGCACATGTTTTCTCACCTAACAAGAAACATGGGATAGTTTCCGCTGATAAAATCAGCAAAGATTTTGATTACCTTTTATAGGACTTTCAGAGGACGAGAGCAGCCATGCAGCTGACAGCTCATCGGAGCTAAAGTAATACCGCTGGCATAGGCATAAACTTGTTGGTTCATCAGCTTGTGTCCACTGTGAACTAGAGCAACCTTGACTAACCTTTTGCTCCGCTTGTCACAGAAACTAACCATCCTCTGTAGACTTAATTGTCATCCTAAGTAGTACCGAACTTAGAACCGGAATCAGATGGTTTGTCGTAATATTGGTCAACTTCACGATGTAGTAGTAAGAATAATTTTGCAGAGAACCTTCTGGTTAAAATTTGATATTGTTGTGTTCAGAGTTATTTCGATTAAACAGAGCGAAATGCATTATCTTGACAACTGTCCTAACATTATTATGTTACAACCTATGTAAATTCTTGTACTTCTTTGACAATAATCTTGAATTAAAAAACAATTTGTCCACAGCAAAATACCGTTGTGCTCTGTCATAGGGTAACGGTCAACTCCTTACCCCAGTCATTTATTCAACAGGGTGAAAAGTATTTAAACCAACAAACTCTAGGAGGTTGTAGGGGACATCAAAACAAATATTTTTCCCTAATGTCATTTTTTCCAGCGAGGAGTATTTATACCGGTAGAGGAAGATTTCTCTGGCAGCAATTTAATTAAACTCACAAACACTTTTCCATTTTGTATGACCAAGACAAAACGCATTAACGCAACCCAATTTCAATTAGAGTAGATTTTCAAAAATGCCTCTATTGACACGTAAACAAAGATTACACCAAATGGTTCAAATGGCTCTGAGCACTATGGCACTTAACATCTGAGGTCATCAGTCCTCTAGAACTTAGAACTACTTAAACCTCGCATTCGGGAGGACGACGGTTCAATCCCGTCTCCGGCCATCCTCATTTAGGTTTTTCGTGATTTCCCTAAATCGTTTCAGGCGAATGCCGAGATGGTTCCTTTGAAAGGGCACGGCCGATTTCCTTCCCAATCTTTCCCCAACCCGAGCTTGCGCTCCGTCTCTAATGACCTCGTTGTCGCCGGGACGTTAACACTAACCACCACCACCACCACTTAAACCTAACTAACCTAGAGGCATCACTCACGTCCATGCCCGAGGCAGGATTCGAACCTGCGACCGTAGCGGTCGAGCGGTTCCAGACTGCTGCGCCGAGAACCACTCGGCCACATCGGCCGGCCAACGGTCACACCGTCGGATCATGTTCTGTCTGACACGGGTGAAAACCCCAGGAGTATCCTGAATTGTTCCTGCTGCTGCTACTATCCATGCAACCAGATCCTCCTCTGATGCAACAGGAGTTGCGTAAACAAGGTTGTGCAACTCTCCGCATAGAAAAAAGTCCAGAGGGGACATATCTGGGGATTGAGCAGGCCATGGTACAGGACCACCTCTGCCAGACCACGTTTCTGGGAACCGTCGGTGCAGGAATCGACGCACACGACGACTGAAATGTGCCGGCGCCCCGTCATGTTGGAATAACATGCGTTGTCTTGTAGGGAGCGGGACGTCTACCAGCAATTCTGGCAATGCTCTGGCGAGAAAATTGTAATAGTGCCTGCCGTTCAATGGCCTAGGTGGCAGATATGGCCCAATTAAACACTCCCCAACAACACCGACCCACGCATTAACGAAGAAAAAAAATGGTTCAAATGGCTCTGAGCACTATGGGACTTAACATCTGTGGTCATCAGTCCCCTAGAACTTAGAACTATTAAACCTAACTAAACTAAGGACATCACACACATCCACGCCCAAGGCAGGATTCGAACCTGCGACCGTAGCAGTCGTGCGGTTCCGGACTGAGCGCGTAGAACAGCGAGACCACCGCGGCCGGCATTAACAAAGAGCCGTACTTGATGAGCGCTAGTAACTGCGGCATGTGGGTTATCCTCACTCCAAACATGAGAATTGTGCATGTTGAAGACTCCATCACGCCCGAACGTTGCTTTATCGGTAAAGAACACAGAGGATGGAAATGTAGGATGCATTTCACACTGTTCCAGGTACTACTGCGAAAACTGTGCTCTGTGTGGATAATCAACTGGTACCAGGTTGTGGACACGCTGTAAGTGAAATGGACGTAACAATTGCTCTCGAAGGACTGTTCTTACTTTCGTCTGATTCGTCCCCATGTTAAATGCAATTGCACGAGTGCTTATTGAAGGATCCCGCTCCACATGCTGCAAGACAGCTTCCTCAAATTGCAGCGTTCTTACCTTGCGACGGCGTCCCTGTCCAGGTAATCTGCTACATGGCCTGGTCTCACGCAGACGTTGGTACACAGCGTGAAAGGTCGTGTGATGCGGGATACGGCGATTAGGATATTGTTGTTGATAAACCCGCTGTGCTGCTCGTCCGTTGTGGTGTGCTACGTAATACGCACCAACCATATCAGTGTACTCACTCCAGGTGTATCGCTCCATTAGTAAACAGAGACAATGTACTGGTGGACAGCAGTTGCCTACAACTGAAGAGTGTAATACTCCCTCTAACAACTGAAGATCGTAACACGGCCTCTAACAACTAAAGAGCGTAATACGGCCTCCATCGGTTTAAATAATCCTCATAGGAAAAAGTGACATTAGGGAAAATTATTTGTTTTGATGTCCCTACAACCTCCCAGAGTTTGTCGGTTTAAGTAGTTTTCACCCTGTACAGACGCTAACGCACCCAGGGGGGTGTTTTTGCTGATGTCTGACGATAGAGAAAAGGAGTGGAGTGTCAGAACTGTTATACAGCAAATGCTGTTAATTTCATACTCTCTGAAGACAAAAATTTGTGAACACGCAGAATGTATACTCACCAGCCGACACTGGGTGGCACGCCTTAAGAGCAGCTTGTTTCCGCCCAGGAACTTGATAATATTTGAGCCCAGAACACTGTCCGAGGTCCTGCTACAGACGGAGAAACACATGGCTATGAGCCCGGCAGCGACAGCTGCCCTGTGCGTCGTGCCTTTTGAGCCTCCGTCGCGCGACGTAGACGCAGACGTCGACTGCTCAGTATGCGTCCCAGGAGGCCGCGTTCCGCGGCCGCTTCCCACACGCTGCTCGCTTCCGCGCCTACCCAGCCGCACGCACGTCTACGCGCACGCAGTTGCGTAAAGGGAGGCGGCGTCGGCGTCGGCGCCGCACGTGAGTCGAAACTGTATGCGGGCCTCGAGCCGGGGTCACGGGATTTACACGGCGCGCCTCAGCTTATTGCCGCGAGCGTTACGGTTCCGCCGGGACCCCGAGGTGTAAACCGCGCAGCGAAACGCAACACCGTAAAGCCGGCCGCCGCTCTGCTCTTCCAGCAGCGGGGGCGCCCTCCGTACATAATGCAGGCGCCTCAGCCTAGTTTACCGACAGCGCGTGCCGGGGACGGCGTTCCAACTTGGAGAGGGGTATTACTTTCAGTTAGCGGGAGCGACGCCTCGGATCACCGGCAGTTCAGTGCAGGGGGCGACCGCTGTAACGATTGCAGAAGAGGTCTCAGCGATCAGTCTGATACGTAGGATGAGGCGTTTATAACTGTTTTTGGAAGTACACTGCCGGAAAAAAATTAACCCGCCAGGATAGCCGAGAGCGCTAACGCGCTGCTTCCTGGACTCGGGTAGGCGCGCCGGCCCCGGATCGAATCCGCCCGGCGGATTAACGACGACGGCCAGTGTGCCGGCCAGCCTAGATGTGGTTTTATAGACGATTTTCCATATCCTACTAGGTGAATACAGGGTTGGTTCCCACGTCCCGCCTCGGTTACACGACTCGCAGACTTTTGCAACACATTCACACTATTTCACGATTTACACTAGACGCAGACAGCTGGGGTACACTAATTCCATCCCAGGGGGTATGGGATGGCGGCAGGAAGGGCATCCGGCCAACCCTTAACAATAACCATGCCAACTCCGTCCTTAACCCTGTTCACCATGCGGGATAAAGGCGGTAGCAAAGAAAGAAGAAGAAGAAGACTGCCGGAAAAAAAATTAGTAAACTTTTTTAGAGCTTTCCAATTCACTTAGTATATATTGTTTCAACATTGCATATGGAGTACGTGAAGTGCTTACACTTACAGGTCAATAGTGCAAGGGGTTCTGGAGTACCAGGCATCGACTCTTGCTCAAATACCCATATTAGTACGTGGTGTATCCTCCAGTGGCGTCAAGGCGAGCACTGACGCCTGCAACCAGTCGATTGTACAGTTGGCGAATACTGTGCTGGGCTAAGATATACCGCGCCTGCTCGACCTGTTCTTATATTTCTGTAATACACTCCTGGAAATGGAAAAAAAAACACATTGACACCGGTGTGTCAGACCCACCATACTTGCTCCGGACACTGCGAGAGGGCTGTACAAGCAATGATCACACGCACGGCACAGCGGACACACCAGGAACCGCGGTGTTGGCCGTCGAATGGCGCTAGCTGCGCAGCATTTGTGCACCGCCGCCGTCAGTGTCAGCCAGTTTGCCGTGGCATACGGAGCTCCATCGCAGTCTTTAACACTGGTAGCATGCCGCGACAGCGTGGACGTGAACCGTATGTGCAGTTGACAGACTTTGAGCGAGGGCGTATAGTGGGCATGCGGGAGGCCGGGTGGACGTACCGCCGAATTGCTCAACACGTGGGGCGTGAGGTCTCCACAGTACATCGATGTTGTCGCCAGTGGTCGGCGGAAGGTGCACGTGCCCGTCGACCTGGGACCGGACCGCAGCGACGCACGGATGCACGCCAAGACCGTAGGATCCTACGCAGTGCCGTAGGGGACCGCACCGCCACTTCTCAGCAAATTAGGGACACTGTTGCTCCTGGGGTATCGGCGAGGACCATTCGCAACCGTCTCCATGAAGCTGGGCTACGGTCCCGCACACCGTTAGGCCGTCTTCCGCTCACGCCCCAACATCGTGCAGCCCGCCTCCAGTGGTGTCGCGACAGGCGTGAATGGAGGGACGAATGGAGACGTGTCGTCTTCAGCGATGAGAGTCGCTTCTGCCTTGGTGCCAATGATGGTCGTATGCGTGTTTGGCGCCGTGCAGGTGAGCGCCACAATCAGGATTGCATACGACCGAGGCACACAGGGGGAGCGATCTCCTACACTGGCCGTACACCACTGGTGATCGTCGAGGGGACACTGAATAGTGCACGGTACATCCAAACCGTCATCGAACCCATCGTTCTACCATTCCTAGACCGGCAAGGGAACTTGCTGTTCCAACAGGACAATGCACGTCCGCATGTATCCCGTGCCACCCAACGTGCTCTAGAAGGTGTAAGTCAACTACCCTGGCCAGCAAGATTTCCGGATCTGTCCCCCATTGAGCATGTTTGGGACTGGATGAAGCGTCGTCTCACGCGGTCTGCACGTCCAGCACGAACGCTGGTCCAACTGAGGCGCCAGGTGGAAATGGCATGGCAAGCCGTTCCACAGGACTACATCCAGCATCTCTACGATCGTCTCCATGGGAGAATAGCAGCTTGCATTGCTGCGAAAGGTGGATATACACTGTACTAGTGCCGACATTGTGCATGCTCTGTTGCCTGTGTCTATGTGCCTGTGGTTCTGTCAGTGTGATCATGTGACGTATCTGACCCCAGGAATGTGTCAATAAAGTTTCCCCTTCCTGGGACAATGAATTCACGGTGTTCTTATTTCAATTTCCAGGAGTGTAGTAAGTACGTGTACACAAACATTTGTGGTGATTTTTAAATAAAGGTAAGGGTCGAAGCAGAAAATGTTGTCGTTCAAAAAACTTTGTTTCCTCTTCTATCACCTCAAATGGTTCAAATGGCTCTAAGCACTATGGGACTTAACATCGGAGGTCATCAGTCCCCAAGGCTTAGAAGTACTTAAACCTAACTAACCTAAGGACATCACAAACATCCATGCCCGAGGCAGGATTCGAACCCGCGACCGTAGCAGCAGCGCGTTTCCGGACTGCAGCGCCTAGGACCACTCGGCCACAATGGCCGGCCATAAGGCTGGGGATAGGGCCAAACGTATTTTTTTTTCTAACGTACATTGGACGAGCGCCCTCTATGAGGCAGCACTCATCAGGTCGCTCATCAGGTCTATGTCGTAAGAGCAAACGACCATAAACTGTGAGAGGCTAGAATGTCATTTCTTCGCTGAAGACCACGGCGCACCATTACATCTTCCATGTGAGTATCTGACGACACCAGCCGAGCCGTGGGCGTCGATGCTGGGACGTGAGAGGACGACGGGCTAGAGATGTGCGTGCCCGTAATCCCACTGCTAATAACCGGTTCGCTAGTTCGTGTTGACACGTCTGCGCTCACAAGCCCTCTTATCTGTGCCGTGGTAGCTGTACGATCTGCCACTGCTGCCCTCACAATCCTGGGGAGCTTCTGTGCTGCGTGGACGTCCAGAACCTCGTGTGTGGGTGTGAGAAAGCTCACGGGACCACTAATACCATCACTGACGCAGCACTTCCAACTTCTCCGAAAGAACTATCCCGCCACTCAGGACGCCATAATTTCTTCCCTTTCTGACTCGCTCAGGTGGCTCTAGGAAGCCCAAGTGACTCTCCGTGGCACGGTCGCCTGCCTGCTTCACACATTTGCACCAAACTGAGCGTTCTGGCTGTGAGCATTCCCTAGCAAAGAGTAGACACACATAGCGCTCTGGTGGTTCTGCCTCTGCGCTATATGTTTCGGCCAACGTTGAAACCATTATCTGTATATGTACTATTCCCCAGGTGATATGTGCCGTCATTGGATCAAAATCTACGTCGTCTTTCCAGGTGTACTACTTTTTTCCCGCCAGTGTATCTGGAAAGCTACAAATCAGATTAAAGAACGGGCTGTAATAAAAGTTTCTCATTTTCAAGGGGATCATCCAAAATGACAACAGACCCCCCCCCCCCCCCCTCTGCATCAACCCGTGGTGAGGGTGGGGGGGGGGGGTGTTCAAATTTAAAATCACAAATATTAAAAAAATACGCGATTATAGTTTCTAACACTTTGTTCGCTGCAATAATCAATAGAAACCAAAATGTGTTAAAAAAAGTTGAAAAATGATAATGTCTCAAGAAATACACGAGATCCCAATAGGTTCGAAAGGCAGTTATTGCAAAATCCTTAATGAGAAACCAGTTTTAATAGCAAAAAAAGCTTGGCGCTCCGTAACGTAAGACATTATTTTCTCCGTATTATTAATGTAAGTTCTATCACAATTCCTTGGTAACGATGGAAGTAATTTTTAGCTTATCGACAAACAAGCAAATGAACCGTTCCCACTGCTCTCCATTCGAGCGATATCTGCCGTAAGACCACTTTTCTAAAAAACTATGTTTTGTGTGAAATATTTGTATAAAGATTGCGATCACAGAGTCGATGTTCATATTTTTATTGTTTTTGTAACAAAAGAAGGCACAGCGTTCAAATGTCTGAGAGCAGCTAGGAGCAGCCCACTGGTTCGCATTTGCCTTTCTGCCTCCATATTTTGACATGTAACCATCGTGGGCTCTAGTTGTAGTAATTTGACAGTATACTAATATATTTTGAGTTACTTAAGCGCTGTTTTACCATCAGTTAAACAGTTCACATGTTTCTTTCATTATTCATTGTATTATGAGTTTTATTTTTCAATATTTCTAGCAGGGAAGACACAACACTTCGAAGTGGCACTGATCTGACATTGACGTGATTTCATTACTAATTTACAGTGTCTGTTCTTACCTATCTTTTGTGCGGAACCTGGAATTATAAGTTGTACAAAAAATAGTCAGAATGGCCTCTTTAAAAAAATCTATCATACAGCACAGGCGCAGAGTGACAAACAATTCCCGACATGCCAGTCATTACATGTACTAAAATTCAGTCGGTTGAGATCCTCTGTTGCGCCGCTCCCAACACCAATCTGAGATCAGAGTCTCCATTCTGGTAACGAAATTTTTAGATGTTTAAGTTAGCGGAAGTGGAAGCCCAACTTACACAGGTAAGGAAATTACACCATAAGAGTGGATAAAATAATGTAACAATTTTTTGAAGAATTGAGTTATTTTTCGCTATGTGTTTTAATATAAATGCCTTCTAACCTCTTGAGATCCTAATCTGATCTGTATTTTTTGAGGTAATATAATTTTGCAATGTTTTTTATCTCAATCTGCTTTTTGTCGATTACATACAAAAATTAGGTTCCTTCCGGAGAATCCCTATCCACAATAAGTAATGTAGGTCTCTATTTAAGATTTAAAAGCTGACTCCCCTCCCACCCCTGCAGGTGGGGCAGGGGGGGGGGGGGAGCGCTCGAGTTTGGTGACGTCATATTTCCCCCTTCAAGGCGAAAAGTTTCTATAACAACCCCTTTTTTAATCCGATTAATAGTTTTCCAGGTATTTGAATGCCTCACCCTGTATAAATTAACGAAATACAGGTTGTTCAGCGTATGACGTAGGCGCTGTATCTAGCGTTGTGTGGCAACCAGTACGGCTGCGACCGCCTCTTAAGGTCCGGCTGGTTGCTCGGAAACTGTGGCTGATCGCGTATCGGTTTTAGTCTGTAGCCGCACTTTTATCTTGTCTGATTGCAACCAGTAGCATTATTTAGTTGACAGTTAACGTACTGTACCAAGTGCAACCTCTAAATAGGCCTGTAGGAGTGATGAACGAGTATCTGCAGTTGTAAGCGTCAGATAAGAGGACGAGATGTATACTACAAAGACATACAGTTGCAAGGCTAAAATTCACTCACTTTTATTTACAAAATTCACATGTGGTCAAGTTGGCAAAGTCAGATAACAGACACTTGACCTCTTCTGTTGTATCTAGGATGGTTTGCCTCGCACTACTATCCTTGGTTGTGACTAGTTGCTTCTACTATCTGATGACTGTGGTGCATATCGATGACATTAATCCAAGATTTCACCCTGTTTTCTCACCGATCTCTGCGTGCGACCGCTCAAAAGAGGCACCGAATGATACAGTTTGCAATACCGTGAGTCTGGCATATAGTGGCGACTTCTATCTTCGTATGTAGTGCCACTCGCCGGTCTTCCGATACGCCACCCTGGAGTAGCAAACTCTGCTACCCTTGTATTTGCGTCCTGGGAGCGTCTTCTGCGGTGGGTGTAAATGATACCGATTCCGCGGGCGGCACCTTACCCCTAGTGCACAGTCGTCAAGTTCGCTTACCCTACGTGGTGTGTCATATACTAAAAGTAAAGGTCAGTAATACACTATAAACAAACGTAAATTACGCCCAGAAAGCATCTCATCCTCACCGGGTCGCAGTTCGCGAACATCTTACAAAAGAGCAATCACAGATGTTGGAAAGCCGAAGACTAAGAACGTAACTGCAAAGAAACCAGATGAAATACTTCAATTGAGCGGCGAGCGAAGAAAGTACAAAAATGTTCAGGGAAAAACAGAAATGCAGCAATATAAGTCACCCAGGAATGATATAAATGAAGTGCAGAAATACCAAGGCGAAACGACTGCAGGAAAAATGTGGAGAAATAAAAAAAGAAGATTGTCTGAAGGGCTGATTCAGCATATAGAAAATCAAAACAATCTTCGGTGAAATTAAAAGCAAGAAAATTCCACTGTTAATGCAGAGGAAATAACAGGTAAGTGGAAAGATTATATTGAAGGCCTCTATGAGGTAGAAGACTTGTCTGGTGAGGTGATAGAGCCGGCCACTGTGGCCGAGCGGTTCTAGGCGCTTCCGTCCGTAACCGCGCTGCTGCTACGATCACAGGTTCGAATCCAGCCTCGGGCATGTATATGTGTGATGTCCTTAGATTAGTTAAGTTTAAGTAGTTCTAAGTCTAGGGGATTGATGACGTCAGATGTTAAGTCCCATAGTGCTTAGAGCCATTTGAACCATTTGAGGTGATAGAAGAGGAAACAAAGTCGATATAGAAGAGACAGGGGATCCAATATTTGTCAGCATTTAAAAGATCTTCGGAAGACTTAAGATCTAATAAGGCAGAAGGGATGGAAAACATTCCATCAGATTTTCTAACGTCATTCGGGGAAGTGGCAACAAAACGACTATTCACGTTGGTGTGTAGAATGTATGAGACTGGCGATATACCGTCTGACTTTCGGAAAAATATCATCCACACAATTTCTAGGATTGCAAGAGACGGCAAATGCGAGAATTATCGCACAGTCAGCTTAACGTCTCATGCATCCAAGTTGCTGACGAGAATAATATACAGAAGAATGAAAAAGAAAAGTGAGGATGTGTTACATGATGATCAGCTTGGTTTTAGGAAAGATAAAGGCACCAGAGAGGGTGACATTGCGCGTGATAATGGAAACAAGACTGCAGAAAAATCAATGATTCCTTAAACTGGGGCACGGACCAATTCCCACCACAACCTTATCGAAGCCAAACTTGTAAACTGTGTTCTCGTTGAGAACGGGCTATTAAGTCACTATCTTTCTGCTTTCGTCCCTTTCCTCCAAGTTCATGCTTCTGCGACTGAGCTCTGCCAACACTACTCTTGGATGGTACTCTTGATCTGGCCTGGTATAACTAGAGAAAGAGAGACTAGGAGGTCGATAGCAAAGCTGAAGTCGGAATCTCAGCAGATAGGAATCGCAGCATTCCGCGAGTGTGGCACGGGCGCCGCCGGGTGGTGGCTCCTGCGATCGCAGCACAAGTGGGACGCAGAGGGTGGCGCAGCGAGCCAAGGCCGCGACGGCCACCAGCGAAGGGCGAGGCGCGTCCGCGCTTCTCCTGCAGAGACGCTAACGAGCCTGCCGAGTCACGCGCTGCCGCTGTGTGCCCGGATCATTCGCGTCATCGCGCTCTCACACACAAGGTCACCTGAGGTTGCAGCACAGGCTCACCGTCTCCGGACGCCTCTGGTACCATCACCAGACTTAACGCAACGAGCAATACAGTCGGCACGACTGTTTATGGTACAAAGTCTTGTTTTTATTTGTCTGTTTAATTTGCATTCGGTTAGAGTCTGTGCCAGTTTCAGATTAACAGAACGCCTCATAACATGCAGTTCATTAAAACAAAAAATGGGAATATTTGCACGTTAAAAATGAGAAATGTGTCACTTAATGCAAACGATATTAGATACTGTAAGAAAAGCATACTAACAGTGGTACAATTATTAAACTATTCACGGTTGGTATAACGTGATGAAACAGATTTTTATTTTTAATAGTGTATGAAGAAAGAGACAATGTTGACGATCTCGCAGCTATGCTAAATTTATGAAATTTGTTTTTTGCAACTGCGAAATCTTTCTGACATTAGCTGCATTAGGTATGAAGAAGTTACCTATTGTGACACATGAAAATTTGTACCTGGCCAGGACTCGAAACGCAAATTTGGCGCATCTTCTTAACTACTTTGGCTATCCGAGCATGCTTCGGGGACCGACCCAAACTTCCAAATGTCATAATATCGACGACCAACTCACTCGCAGCGTTACTTGTATTGCCGCCACAGTCTATTTCGTCAGACATTTTTAAAAATAAATATTACATTATATGCAAATTAACGGGTGACCATTGCTGTCAGTAGCAATGAGACATTAAGCGGAATCAGCGGCGACGACGAAAATGTGTATCGGACCGGGACTCGAACCTGGGATCTCTTACTTCCTAGGCAGGTGCGATAACCTCTGCCCCATCAGGGACACAGCGTCATCCCAACTGCACGGACTATCTCGGAACACCTCATGACCGATGCACACTCTCACCTATCCGCAGTCCTTCTCCAGTACACTCCTGTTCGCTACTCAGAGATTCCCAAAGGAGTTCGTACGTATTTGAGCATTCGCACTTGAATAAAGGGATCGATTGCCCAGCTAATCTTGTCAGTTATATGAATATAGACACAATGCAGAATCTGCAGCTGCGAATCATTATATGTAAATTAAGGGGGGGGGGGGGCGGGATAACTGCTGTCAGCTACAACGGGACATTAATCGGAATCAGCAGTGGATTACGGATATCACCTACGATCCATTTATTTAAGTATTGGATCAACTATCAGTCGCTGAACCGATTATCAATCCTTGGCAGATCGTCCTGCAGTTGGGTATTGGTACAGTATTCTCGCATTGTACCTGTTATACCGCATATTTTCTTTTGCCTACTCACAAGTTTGATGCGGCCCGCCACGAAGCCCTCTCCTTGCTAACCTTTCCATCTAACAGTAGCAACTGCAACCTGCGTCCTCAATTATTTTCTGAATTTATTCCAGTCTCAGTCCTCAAGTACTGTTTTGCCTTCTACAGCTTCTTCCAGCACAGGGAAAGTTATTCTGTGATGTCTTAACAGATTTCCTATCATCCTGTCCCTTCGTCTCGTCAGTGTTGTCCACATACTCCTTTCCTCACCGATTCTGCGAAGCAACTCCTCATTGCATTACCTTACCAGTCCACCTAATTTTCAACATTATTGTGTAGCAGGATATCTCAAACGATTCGAATCTCTTCTGTTCCATATTTCCGATAGTCCATGTATCACTATCAAACAATGCTGTGCTCCAGACGTACAATATTAGAAGTTTCTTCGTCTAAGTAAGACTTCTCTTTGCGAGGAAAGCCCTTTACATCAGTGTTAGTCTACTTTGTATGTCCTCCTTGCTCCGTCCATCATGAGTTATCGTGCATCCTAGGTAGAAGACTTTCTTAATATAGTCTACTTCTTGATCTCCAGTTCTAATGCTAAGCTTCTCGCTCATCTCATTTCTGCTACTTCCATTAATTTCGTCTTTCTTTTGATTTGCTCTCAGTCCACAATCTCAACTCACTGGACTGTACATTCCATCCAACAGATCCTGTAATTCTTCTTCACTTTCACTCCGGGTAACAATGTCATCAGCGAATCTTATCACTGATGAACTTTCACCTTGACATTTAATTCCACTCTTCAACCTTTCTTTTATTTCCGTCATTGTTTCTTCGACGTATAGATTGAACACCCTTTTTAATTCGTGCACTTCGTTCTTGGCCTTCCATTCTTTTTGTCCCCTCTTGGTTCATGTGCATATTGTATGTTACCCGCCTTTCCCTAGAGCTTACCCCTGTTTTCTTCAAAATTTCCAGCATCTTGCACCACTCTAAACGTGTCTTGAATTTTCTTCAGTCGTCTATAGTCAACTGCAACGTCTAAAGTGCCTCTCTGGTGATTTTACCTTCCGTAAAATCCAAACTGGTCGACATCCAACAAATCCATAATTTTCTTTTTCATTCTTCCCTATATTATTCTTGTCAACAATTTGAATGCATGAACTGTTAAGCAGATAAGTCTCGCATTTGTCGGCTCTTGACAGGATGATGATTTTCCGAAAATGATGGTATATCACTAGTCTCTTACATTACACACATCAACGTGTATGGTCGTATGTTGGCTCTTCCGTCCGCAGATTTTAGAAATTCCGCTGCCTTATTCGCTCTAATGTCTTCCAACATTCTTTTAAATACTGAATCCCCTACCTCTTTCTGAGTCCTGTTTCTTCTTCTATCATGTCATCAGACAGGTCTTTCCCCTCATAGATGCCTTCAATAAACTCTTAATGTTACCACCCTTGATTTTAATTTCACCGAAAGTTTTTTTGACTTTTCTCTATGCTGGGTCAGTCCTCGACAGTCATATCTCTTCCGATTTCTTCACATTTTTCACGCAGCCATTTCATCTCAGCTTTCCTGCACTTTCACATTCCTCCCGGTAGCCTGCAGAACCTCATTGACTGTTTTCCTCCAAGTCTCGCACCGTTCCGCGCTGCGAAAGGTGGTGGATCAGGAGTTCGACGCGCGCTCACATTAATGTGAGTGGACAGTGTATTTTGCGAACGGGAACGGGTCACATTTCCATGATGTTCTCCTAAAACTGTCTTTACTTCAGTCGTGTTTTTTATGTTAAGAGCGTCGTGTTGAGTTCATGTAAAGGAAGTTCTGAATCTAATCGCAAATTTGGTCCGATACTTAGAAGCTTATATGTTGTTCACTAAACGACAGGGCAATATCAGATTTCTCCTTGCTGAAGTCAAGAAGACGGCATCAGCCTGAGAATCGATGTCTACCGCGCCCTGGATCTAATGGACAAACAGATCGAGTTGAGATTCGCACCATCTCTGTCTCCGAAATCCGCGTTCATTTTTATAGAGGTGTTTCCCATTCTCCAAAAATACGTCATAATAAGTAATTATAATTCTACTGTATATTCTGGCCAAAGATGTAGGTCTATAATTATGTGCACCTTGCCCAGCCCAGTCTGGGGAACGCTGGAAAACGGAAAAGAGGCTCGCCGGACGTTGATGTGATCTGTACCACTCCCGATGACAAGTCCAGCATCTTAATCAGCTCGCTCGATCTGACTGAACGTCTACACACTGAAAAATCAAGCGAGAACACTAACATATTAAACCAAGTACTCGGAGTAGCCGGTATAATGTTAAGCTGTTACCCATTTTTCTTTATACTTCGCTATCTCTAACATGGCTGCAGTTCAGAATATATTGCAGAACCCTCACGGACACAAAAGAAATTTAGATTTAAAGATTGCTGTAAAAGCAACTTCAAAACCTTGACATTTTGTGCAATTCGAAGGTGGGGCCAACTGTTACAGTACTTAACAGGCGTAACACCAGACCAAAAACTGTTGCTCCCATATCAGGGTATCGTAAAGTAATACTCCGAAAGAGAGATTACCGTAAATCAACGACGATAACAGCTCAGTCGGAAGCTCCCGCCGGCGACACACGAGCGAATAGAAAGCGGCTCTCGGTCAGTCCCATCACGTCGCAGGTGGCACGTCCCTGCTCCAAACTCGACACAAGGGCAGCGTACGCGATCAGGCCAACGCGCGATGCCGCTGGCGTGAACAATGCGTCGTTTGCCGTCCATCAGATAAGTCGTCCCGCGCGGAATTACGACACCAGGGCTCGACGTGGTCGCTTTGCGTCCGGCGCCCACCGTAATGTCCTCTCAAATAACTGCCCTCAATATCACATTTAATTCCTGAGATAAGGGCACTGCTGTAGCTGGGAAATAAGGGGAAAAACAGGAAACTGGATAGTCATCTGACTGGGCGGCGATTCACTGGCTTTAGTCCTGTCGAAAAACTCTGTTTTTGCATTGTAGAGAAAAAAAAAAAACGTTGGCGGCGCGTCACCCTCGATGGTACATGTATAGATGCTGAACGTCAGTCCATAGCGAAGCCATCAAATTCCACGTGCTAACTTGGTTGGTAATTATTATGTGACAAATTTCGATGAGATAACATCACTTTATCCAACGCGTATTATGGATGAGTAGGAGAAACAACCAGTAATGGTAGGATACAGCGTTAGCAATGTCTTGCTTCAAACAGTCAAGTCGTTTAAATATCTAGGCGTAGCGCTGCAAAGCGATATGAAGTGGAACGAGCATGTAAAGACTGTGGTAGGGAATGCGATTGGTCGACTTCGGTTCATTGGGAGAATTTTGGGAGACAGCATATAGGACAGTAGTGCGACCTATTCTTGAGTACGAGTGTTTGAGATCCATACCAAAACAGACTAAAGAAAGATAAATCAGAGTTCGGCTGCGAGGGATGTTACCTGTAAGTTCGAGCAACATGCAAGTGTTACGGAGACGCTTCGGGAGCTCAAATGTGAATCCCTGGAATGAAAGCGACGTTCTTATCGAGAAACAGTACTGAGAAAATTTTGAGAACTGACATTGAAGCTGACTGCAGAACGATCCTACTGCCCGTAATATACATTTCGCTAAAGGACCACGAAGATAAGACACGTGAAATTAGGGCTCATACAGAAGCATATAGATAAATTCGTTTTTATCTCATTTAAATACCTCAGCTCCATGAATAAGAGTCGCAGTGATCCAGAATTCTTAAATTTCTATCACAGATACAGAAAGATCTATAGGAAGGTGCTGATGGCTGCAGAAAAGTCATTTAATGACAAAATAATAAATACATAATACAGAGAATAAAAGCAAAGCAGTCTAGGGTGCTATAAGGAAGGAAACTTTGAGAGGCAAAGAAACAAGGAATAACATACTGCTAAGGGAGGGAGGTAAGATAATAAATGATCCATGTCACTTAGCAAACTATGTAAATGAGCATTTTTCTATTATTTCAGAGAAGCTACAGCAAAAATTCACCAAAACAAATATAACACCGGTAAATAATGCTGCACTAAATACAATGATTTTACCTCCAACCACAGAGAATGAAGTCCATAAAACTGTTCAAAAATTAAAAAATAAAAAGTCAGTAGGATTAGCTTCCGAAATGCCTTCACAAAAGAAGACGAAGTAAATATTCTAGAATTAGAATCAAGAACAGCTGTCAACATGAGCAACGTAGAAGTAAAATCCTCGGAGTAATGAAGCAGCTCAAATCACTTAATAAAAGCATATCTTCTGATCCAATCTGTATACAAATTAGGTTCCTTTCAGAGTATGCTGATGCATTAGCTCCACACTTAACAACCATATACAACCGTTCGCTCGACGAAAGATCCGTACCTAAAGACTGGAAAGATGCACAGGTCACACCAATATTCAAGAAAGACTGTAGGAGTAATCCACGTAAATACAGGCCCGTATCATTAACGTCGATATGCAGCAGGTTTCTGGAACATATATTGCGTTCGAACATTGTGAATTACCTCGGAAAAAACGGTCTATTGACACACAGTCAACATGGATTTAGAAAACATCGTACTTGTGAATCACAACTAGCTCTTTATTCGCATGAAGTGTTGAGTGCTATTGACAAGGGATTTCAGATCGATTCCGTATTTCTGGATTTTCGGAAGGCATTTGACACTGTATCACACAAGCGAATTATAGTGAAATTGCGTGCTTATGGAATAACGTTTCAATTATGGGACTGGATATGTGACTTCCTGTCAGAGAGGTCACAGTTCGTAGTAATCGATGGAAAGTCATCGAGTAAAACAGAAGTGATTTCTGGCGTTCTCCAAGGTAGTCATATAGGCCCTTTGCTGTTTCTTATCTATATAAATGATTTGGGAGACAATCTGAGCAGACGTCTTAGGTTGTTTGCAGATGACGCTGTCGCTTATAGACTAATAATATCATCAGAAGATCAAAACAAACTGCAAAATGATTTAGACAATATTTCTGAATGCTGCGAAAAGTGGCAGTTGACCCTAAATAACGAAAAATGTGAGGCCATCCACATGAGTGCTAAAAGGAGCTCGTTAAACTTCGGTAACGCGATAAATCACTCCAATCTAAAAGCCGTAAATTCAACTAAATACCTAGGTACTAAAGTTACGAACAACTTAAATTGGAAGTAACACCTAGAAAATGTTGTGGGGAAGGCTAACCAAAAACTGCGTGTTATTGGCAGGACACTTAGAAAATGTAACAGACCTACTGAGGAGACTGCCTACACTAAGCTTGTCCGTCCTCTTTTAGAATACTGCTGCGCGGTGTGGGATCCTTACTAGATAGGACTGACGGAGTACATCGAAAAAGTTCAAGGAAAGGCAGCACGTTTTGTATTATCGCGAAATATGGGAGACAGTGTCACAGATATGATACAGGATTTGGGCTGGACATCATCAAAAGAAAGGCGTTTTTCGTTGCGAGGGAATCTTCTCACGAAATTCCAATCACCAACTTTCTCTTCTGAATGCGAAAATATTTTGTTGACACCGACCTACATAGGAAGAAACGATCACCACAATAAAATAAGGGAAATCAGAGCTCGTACGGAAAGATATCGGTGTTCGTTTTTTCCGCACGCTATACGAGATTGAAATAATAGAGAATTGTGAAGGTGGTTCGATGGACCCTCTGCCAGGCACTTAAATTTGATTTGCAGAGTATTCATGTAGATGTAGATGTAGATGAAGTACCAATGTGTGTACTGAAACAATGCATAGAGATTATACAAGTCCCCTTAACAAATATAATAAATGAATCCTTCACATCAGGGACGTTTCCAGAGCAGTTAAAACAGAAAGAAAGGTAATGCAGAAGACATAGTAAATTACGGGCCCATTTCTCTGCAGTCACCTTTCTGAAAAATAAAAGATGCAATTATGAAAGACAGATTAATGTATTACCTGAATAAATACATTCTTTTAAGCAAATTACAGTTTGGTTTCCGAAGTGGAAAAAATGCAGAGCCAGCCATAGTAGAGTTCACAAAGGTCATACGTTTATACTTGATGCTCTTGACAAAGATGAGTGTGCCACAGGCATATTTTTGTATCTTTCTAAGGCCTTTGATACAGCTGACCACAAGATTCTATCAAATAAATTAGAAGCATTAGGAATAAGAGGGGTAGCTAATGACTGGTTTCGATCATACCTAGCTGATAGGATACAAGGAGATAATGTATACTTCAAATAGATCTAAACATGTAGTAAAACAGTTATCACAACCAAACTACATTAACATAGGGGTTCCGCAAGGTAGCATATTAGGACCAATACTATTCCTGATATACATCAATGACTTTCCCAGTAGTGTTACTCATGGTGAAAATATTCTCTTCGCTGATGATAGGAATATTATATACTATAGTCACTGAGAAAACAAGAGAACTCCTTGCAAAGAAAGCAAACGAAACTCTCAAGGAAGTTTACGATTGGTTAATAAGCAATAAAGTGACATTGAACATAAAGAAAACTAATGCCATGAGTTCCAGTTCGAAGAGGGAAAATAATAATGTTAAATTAAATGTAGATGGCACCTCTATAAACTGTATAACAAATGCATAATTTCTAGAAATGAATATTGATTGTCAGTTGAAGTGATGTGAATACACGAAGGTACTTGCAAACAGAATGTCTTCAGTATGCTATGCCCTTAGAATCCTGTCATCAGTGTGTGACATGCAGTGTCTGTTAGTTACATACTATTCATAGGTACATTCAATTCTTAGCTATGGCGTTCTTTTTTGGGGAACAAATGCACAATGTATGAGGATAATTTTCAAACTCCAGAAAAGAGCCATAAGAATCATAACCAAAAGTGGTACTCGAGCTCATTGTAAAGATCTGTCCAAAACACTGGAGATTCTAACTGCTCCGTGTGAATACATTTACCAGTCAGTTGTTCACATCAAAAATAACATTGGTAATTACAGCAAAACAGTTCTGTCCATGACCATGGTCAAGAGCTATTCTCAAGTTACATTTGCCAAGAAAAAAGAAACATAGAACTCGAAACAGCATTTTCTACCAAGGAATAAAACTGTACAATAAATTATCAAAAGCGATAAAAGAAATTGCAAAAATACAGTCATTTAAAAAGGCAGCTGAAACGTACCTGTTACGCAATATATTTTATACATTGAAGGATTACGTAGATAAAACAGAGTAGGGGTTTGGTAAAAAATGTCATAGAAATAAATAATAATAACGATTATAAAACATCCAACATTCCACATAACACCTCCACACTATGATTTTTCCTTCTTATTTCCTTCTCAAGAAAAACGTACTCCCAAACTATGAATTGCACAATACCAACACCTCTTCCTCTTTCTGGACTAAACATCTCACTCACTATACAGGGATGATGATTCAGTTATTCAGGATAGCAAATGGGAAGTTGTGGTACAGAAAATGACCCAGAGGTCACCAGGGTGTGTGTGTTTGTGTGTGTAGTGTTGTGAAACAATGTGTGTATAGTGTGTGCAATGACTGATAGTGGGATATGAGTGAATAGGGTGGCATTACATTATTTAATAAGTTAATTGTAAAAAGGGTATTGTATACCAGGAGTAAATCTAATGATTGTCTCTAACTAGAAGTTTGTAAATGTATGTGTATACGAATTAGCATATTTTAAATTGCTCTTAAGTCGTAAATACTTTGACATGTCCTATATCCTTGTAGAAAGAGATCTACGGATGAATAAAGCTACTACTACTACTACACTATATTTGGAACAGCAAAGCGAAAGACTAGCAGTTACCCTCGGCTACCTACTGTGCGGTGGTTTTGGGAGTATGAGTGTATATTTAAATGTAGATGTAATTATTCACAATTGATTAAGAGAAAGTAAATCCAGATGACTGAACCAGGAATGTCAGGCAGTATCTTCCAAAACATGTGACTATTACTATAACATTGCTTGCTGTACTGATATTTTCGAAATCTAACTGCCTGTATTCCTTTAGAAAATGGAAATTAACAGTAAGCTCACATTACAGGTGTACAGTAGATTTCATATTGTCACGTCGTAACCACAATAAAATACAGATATGAAAGTATGGACGTCAACTAAGAACAACCCTTAGTACTGAAAACATGTTTGTTACAGACACCAAAACGCAGCCAGCACAGATAAGAACTCCTCAACGGAGACTGCTGCTATTTATACAGACAACGAATATTTCAGTTTATGCAGACGTTACAAATACAAGAAATTTCAATAACTTTCCAGAAATGATATATAATAAGAAACAAATATTTCCGAGTGATGGGGTTTGAACTGGTGGCCCACAGCCTACCAGCCACCAATGCTAACCGTTACTCCACTCGCCGCAGTATTACATCGAATATTTCCTATATGGTGTACTTTACTAAGTTCGGCAATTAACTCTCTAGAATGAAAGCAGCATAAAGTAGTGTGCGGTCGTAATCGGGAAACGTTTCACCGGATATCACGGCCGTGGAAACCTTTGCTTACTCAGAAGTTAGTGTAACTATTCTCAAATGAAATTTGGAAATTTGTGGTAAGGTCTTACGGGACCAAACTATTGGGGCCATCGGTCCCTAAGCTTACACACTACTTAATCTAACTTAAACTAACATACGCTGAGGACGACACAGACACCCATGCCCGAGGGAGTGTCTCGAACCTCCGACGGGAGCGGGGGGAGGGGGGGGGGGATCTAAGATGAACTGCATCGGCCGAACAGGTGCTAAAAGTAATAAAAAAAAGTCATTTTTGGAACTATGCTCATCATCTAGGATAAGCTGTAGCAATTAAGTCAATATTCTAGGTATACGAGTACTTCAATAAATGTGAGTCACTCATTACTGAAATAAAATCATAGCTATGGAATGGCAGGAAGTTTATCTTTATACTTCCTTAAAGTTCTAAAAATATGGTGGAGAGTGATACTGGCGTATATGAAGTCATAGCGCCCATACGCAGCAATGAAATGCCAATGCCTTTGCATTTATCAATTGAGTACTCGAAATGACCAAGCCACTAAATGACAGATACTGTGTTGTTCGCAGAAGGAGATTAACTGCGGTGCATCTGTCAATGATAGCCAAATGACTCGCTAGCTCTTTGAGGTTAGACATGTTTTTGTAACGGGAACAGGCAACTGACTCATTAACAATTAAAGAATGAATGCCCATTCAACTTACGTTTCTTCACTAACTCCTCTGTTTCTGCATTCTGCCATCTTTTGGCAAGTTATAGTTCATCGTTGACAGATGGGAAGATATTACCATGAATGCTCGTTAATTGTTCGTGCACTCATTATTTACAGACTCTTCCGTTTTCAGAATGGGTACCAGCTAATTGTGTATGGGGAACATAAATTTTCGTAGTAAGGTAAGAAACGTTCTTACGAACCTCTATGGCAGAATATATAAAAATGGATGAACTGCATATTGCATTTAACCTCATGCCGCTTGTGACCCACTCAGTCGAAGCATTTCCATCGCACTGCTCCTTCTCAAGAGTGCAAGTAACAGCTTTACAGTATCAGGAGGCATTTCTGGTTTAATAAACGAAAAACCTATTTCGCTAGTGTCCAGTTTCTTGTGTTTACAGAATCGTGAACTTCTCGAAATTGCGCGACGTTTCGAAGACTGTCACTTTGATTCTGTGTCACACCCCTCTGCCCGACTTCCTTGACATCGTTCACATATCGAGGGCACCCATGTCTTGACATTTCGCCGGGAGATGAAGAGAGTGACACTCAATGCAACTGCGATCCTTTCCGACGAATTTATCTAGGAATTCAACTTCATGCTTGTTCAAACTGGTGGTAAACGAACAGGGTCATATCCTACTTCATTCCCATGATTATGTATTCTTTGTGGACGCCCATGACATCTAAGTGACGACCCTGCATCTTTTTAATTTTCATTTTCGCTATGGGACTTAACATCTGAGGTCATCAGTCTTCTAGAACTTAGAACTACTTAAACCTAACTAACCTAAGGACAGCACACACATCCATGCCCGAGGCAGGATTCGAACCTGCGACCGTAGCCATCGCGCGGTTCCAGACTGAAGCGCCTAGAACCGCTCGGCCACACTGGCCGGCTGACGATCCTGCAGTTTATATTCCAAAGTAGTGTGATCTATTCCGTTATATGTAGTTTAGTCTGCATTGTGTGTCAGGGCCCTCTGTAAGTATCTTCCTATTTCATACCTGATAGAAACTGATAGAAACTCAATACTGGGTGTTAGACTACTGCTCACTTTATAAAATGGAAGGCGTAATAATCTGATCTGCACGTAACGTGTACTACTCTGACCCAAATTTAGGATTATTGCGATTTTAACTTAATATTTAACAAGTCATATCAGTGCAGAACTGTCTTTAATCTGGAACAAGTTTAGTCAAACACGAGCAGCTCAGTGGGACCAGGCAGCAGTTAACTGCTATAGATGTGTCTCTGCGCTTCGCTGGTAAACAAAAACCGTCGTGCTCCTGCTGACCTTCACAGAAAATGATACGTAGAAATGCCTAGAGCAATAGAAAGAACGTGATGTTAGTAAGATAAGATTGCTGCCACTCTCAAGACGACTATCAGTACTTGTCGGTAGGAACACAAGTTTGCTTCGTCAGTTCTGTATGACGGATACGGAATTTTACAGCGAATACAGGACATGTTACAGAAGTACAGATTATTGTCCATCACGTCACACGATACATGAATCAGTAACTACATCAATGGGAAGAGACTGGTGGCCTCATTACAAGAATACCTTGTCAGTATCATCTGCAGAAAATTTTACGGCGACGAACAGGTCAGTCCTGCTGATCATTACAGGGGAGTTTCTTCCATTCTTGGTGTTTCAGAGTTCGAATCGGATGCGTTTGTCTCCGTATATCCTGTAGTGGTTTTATTTAGACTTTCTTTTCGTGGGTTTCTGTTATAATCAGTTACTTGAATCTGTAGTTGCCAAATATCCTTAGCAATCAACGGATGTGGTGAAGTTAATGATACTCGGCGACGGATTTTTCCACCCAGCACCCACATCTTCCTATTTGCGAACGCCGGAGTTTTCACGGAGAAGTTGCGGGCAAACAGGCCAACAAGTAGATGTGCTGGGCGGCAAGTGCAACATCATTTAGGAGAAGCATTCGATCGACGGAAATTGAGACACAAAAGAGATACTAAAATAGCAGAAAACTTATAATGATATGTTTTCTGGTATAATATGGGTTGCTCCTGTTGATTACCTTGAAAGAATTAAGCTAAAGCTGGAAATTCTGCTCAAGTATCAGATGCATGAAAAATGCAAAAGAAAATGCCTAGGTATCAAAGCGTAAAAGAATCATTGTTCAATCAAAGCAGTGACGTCTAGTCGAAGAGAAAAACTTGAGTTTCTGAACATTCAGCTTTGGCTGGCTGTGGTTTCTGACTGCACCGACATTAAAGGAAATTCGTGGCTAATAGACATTCCGAGGTGAATGAAGAAGATACAGCAGTCGCATTGAATGTTTTTCAGATCTTCCAGATAAGTAATGGAGTGCATAAGTCATCTAAAATATGATTGGGTAGTAAAAGGTATTTTTTTGTTTAAAACTCCATTTTCAGTTGCTATGCCAATACATCTGTCCAGGAGAAAAAAGAAGAAATGATTTACCAACCAGTGACTGAGAGTGTTTTATTCTAATGTCAGCAGATCTTAAATCGACCTCGTGAAGCCAAGAATAAGATAATGGCGTCACTTGTTAAAGTCGTTAAACGGTGTCGTTTCGCTTAAGGCTGTCAAATATTATATTAACTTTTATTTATTGCTATAGTGATTTTTCGCATTGTGCATTTTCAGGAAGCTGGAAGTGCACCAAAAATTTTATTTGCGGTATGCTTGCAGTTGCCTAAACATGAGAACACTCGAAATTTTAAACCTAGCAAAAAAAAAAAAAAAAATGACGAAATATTTTAGAGCCGTAAGTGGAAACGAAATTTTTTAGTAATTATACTACTGCCATGCTCCTATCCTTCATGAGCCAGATACTTATTCTTTTGTATGTACTGGCTGGACGTTAACGCAGTGAGGCTGTACCTGTGTTTTAGGTTACTCATTCCTAGAGTCATAACAATAATGCACGAGGACTTTGTAAAAAAGCACTTCAAGATTTTGGAGGAAGATCGTTGCTTAAGAACAGTAGATTAAGCTAATGACATCCTCGGCGCTGTTGGAAACATATTACAGGTGTGTACGTAATGGCGAAGATGACGCAAAGGGAGTTATTTAGCGCGATTACCGCGCTTGTCGAAGCGACACCGGTTGCCGGGAGACGAGAACTCCAAGGCCGGCCCGGCGATGCCGTCTGTCTGTACACACTACACTACGCTAGCTGCCTTTCACTGCCGCCGCTACGCCACGTTGCGCCGAAGCCAAAAGCCCACCTTTGTAACAACGGTCTTTCCTTTGTCGGTAGTCCTTCAATTCGTATCCTGTTCAGACTCTTCAAATCGGAACCCTGTACAGCACGAATTACACTTCAGATCAAAATTATTCGGACACGCATTAGTGAATATCAATATGGGGTATGTCCACACTTCGGCTTCATGAAATCTCTAACTGCAAGGGACGCTTGCAATCACGTGCTTGAACGTCTGCAGAGAAATGACAGCCCATTGCTCCTCAAGAGTCGAAAATCAGAGAAGGTAGTGGTGTCGACGCTGGGCTCTGGAGTGAAGTCGACGTTCTACTCATTCCATAGATACAGCACTGGCTTCCGGTCAGGGCTCTGAGCAGGCCAATACAGTTCAGAAATCTTATTGTCTACAAACCACGGCCTCACAGATGCTTCTTTGTAACAGGTTGCATTACAATACTGATAGAAATAACCATCATCACCAACTGTACTGTAGCCTACACAGCACGCAATGCTGTAAATATGTTCGCGTCCTTTCGCATTGGGTGATTTGGGTGTATAGATGAGGTGCCAGCTCCCTGTAGCGATCTACCAATGCCTCATTGCTTCCATGCCACGACGCGTCGCCGCTGTCATACGTGCCAAAGGTGGACATACCGGCTATTATGTAGGTGGTCATAATGTTCCGCCTGATCAGTGTATATGCCTCGGACGACGCATACTTGCTTGTGCGTGCCAACCGGATTCTCAGAATATTTGTCTCTTCCAGTACGTTTGTTTAACTACAATTATGCACCATCTGTCCGACCAAATTCCAGGCCCGATGAAAATATTCACCGTCAGTCTTAATGGCCAATGAAAGGCAGTAAGAAAAAAAATGAGCGTTCAATTTCTTCGCTATTTTGTGATTGAATATTCTTTCAGCATTAAACACCTTTGCAAAACTTGAAGAATTTTTATTCCCCTTGGAATAAAACTGCATTCAACTGGCTGATCTCGAAGGTCGAAGCTTGAGCTTTTATGACAGTTTGATTTTCACCCTTAAGCTTTTAAACTTTTCCTCTAGACCTAAAAAAATTAATTAAAGTGCCAGTAATCGCTTCTGAGTACAAAAAAATCGTACTTGGACGCAAAGGTATTACAGACTGGACTATAACACTGAGCTGAACGAGTAATTCGAATTGACTGATATCCAATCTCATTGCTTGATCTATACTAACGACATGTGAAGAGGGACAACACAGACAATACCGCAGTTGTCTTCGCCTTCTTTGTACACCGAATCAGTCCTTATCTTTTTTTTCTCAAGACGTCACCTTTAATTTGAATCGTAGTATTTCTGGACACACTGTGTGCTGTCCATTTTGTCTATCTGATTTCTCCTTAACTTGTTCTATAAAATGGCTCTTCGGGTTTTTTTGTGTATCCTGTTACATATTATGTTATACCTTAAGAACATCATTTACACTTTCTGTTTATTTTAAAACCTAGCGCACACTTCCATAAAGGCCCAATGGACTACCAACTTAGAAAAGTTTTATTCCTGTTTCCCCTCGTGATTTCCTTTTTAATTATTTATTTTAACTGATGATTTCTAACAGTTTCACCTCATGTTGTATGTCACTCTTAACTATAACTTTATTAATTATAGCAGTATTAAAAAAAAGTAAATCAATATTTTTCTTTCTGGAATGGGGTTTCTTATTATATCTAATGCTGGTAATGTTCATATATCCATAATTACATTTCAGTCTCTGTAATACTGTTTACTATTATTAGCAACAGGAAGTGACTTCAACAATGAGACTCATGCATGTGCAGGTCATATTAATAACTAAGTACCCAATGCTTGAATCACCGTCGTTAAACGAGAACATAAATGAACTACCCCTCTGCCTCGCGCCTTTATTATTGGTACCACACGTCGTTAGCTACCATCAATATCGCTTGCAGTAGGTTGCTATAGTTTAATTTTACATTCATGCTAGTACCTCTTCATTTCACATATTCTTCGACAGCACCTCAAACCATCCGTTACTTTAGAACTACAGTTTCAGAAACTTCATCCACAGTTGCATACAATATTGTGAGTAGTTTGGGTTTTTACTAAAAAAAAAAAGACTTCTCCTCGCAAACACGTATCTACTATTGATATTGTCTTTTGTTCAGATATCACTTTTATTTCTGTCATCTTCTGTAATCTTGCTTCCTACATTGGAGAAATTTTTGTCTTTTTCTAATACCGTACTGTCCTCAGTTTTGATATTAAGAAGTCTCTATTCTATTTCTACGAGTTTTCATTACTCTCGTCTTGACATTTTATGTTATTTAGCAACCTTCTGTCCTAATTATGCTGTCCATTCAATACAAGATATATAAGTGTTCCTTCCTTTCGACCGCAAGAAGTATATATTTTTTTTTTTTTCAACTTCCTGCAGTATTTGTTAGACGGACATGATATGGCTGCGCTGCAACCTTGCCTTACTCCATTCTGACCTCAAATAGTACTATCCTGACCAACTTCGTTTGTTACTCTCGCTTCGCCAAATGATACACAAATGATGTCCTCTAAATTACATTGTCAGTTATATGTTTTCTCTTACATTATGAAAAATCTTTCAAACAGTGTGGAACCGAGGAGAGTTTCTTAGTTGCATTGACTTTGATTTTCGATTGAATTGACACAGAAATACAAGTTTTTTCCTCGCACGAGTCATTAACAATACTACAGTTTTAAAAACCAATAACCAAGCTTCAAAACTTTTTTTCATGAGCAGTCTGGTTCACGTACGAAGTCTTAGTTTTTTACAGACTATTTTATCCATGAATGTTACATCATATTTCATACGCAGAGATATCTTTGTGTAATCGATGCTAACGAGTCCCCTCGACGCTTTAATACCAACTCTAAATTTGTCAATAATGACGCCAATTAATGTCACACAAAATTCACAAATTCGTAACGTATTCAAAGCAATTTAGTGGAGTGAAACCGCTGACTAACTCCGACGGAAGGCGGTTATTAATTCCACATACATTCCTGGTTTGCCAACGGACATCTACCGCCGTCTGTCGTGCAATATCTACATAGCTAAATTTATGCACATTAATTTTTAAACACTCCTTATACCCGTTCTGATTTCTTTGCTAAAAAAGACCCTTTAAGTACCTGAAGAGGTCAACTGCCTTGAATCCGAATCTATCTACAGTAAAACGTGCATCACCTCGGATAGTCTGTCTAAACCTTCTTAAAACGCAGTCATTTTTCATTAATCATTCTGTAGTAGTTTTGGATCAGTCTGCTGAATTCTGTTTTTGGGACTACTCATTGGCGCTACATCGTCCGCATAGGCAAGTTTACTAATGTTTACACCCCATAGTTGGATCACATCTGGCTTATTGCTAGTAAATTCTCTATCGACATTCTCAAAGACGAGGAAATAATACACTTGAAATGACGTCGACTTGTCTCGGGCCAGTATACATGTTCTCCGGCATAAATGCAGCACGCTTATTGTAACAGCACAAGCACAGAAGCAATCGTTTAGAACACGGGCGTGAGACATTAACACCTAGTACGTCCCTGAGTTCCTCGCTGCGGGGAGACTGGGTGAAGACCGAGGACCCAGGACTCGTCTGCGGAACGGGGCCACTGCCGACCACTGGGGGCGTCGCCTAGCAACCAGCCCCCACCAGTAGCCCCAGCGCAGTGCACACTAGCGGACCATGTGCTCCTCCTTCAAGATGTTCTCGCCTGCAGCGGTAACACGAGAGTACTCTAAAGAGTAAGTTACACATTCTCATGGCAGGCCAAGTAACTTTTACTGAATGCTGCACTACCCTTCAAAGTGGCACAGATACACGACACTCTTCGGCAGGATAGGAACTGAATGTGTGTAAACGACGGTCGGAATGTTCTACCAATCGTCAAATTCTTAGACGATAGGAATCCGTTCGTTGTTCACGTAGCCATTCGAGAACCGTTGTGTGGAGGTCCTCATCGTTGGCAAATCTGCGAATGCTATGAATCTATCCTTCGATTACGTAGACATGTCGTCTGTGCTCGATGCCAATGGCCTTCATCCCCTATCAGCATCATCCACGTCTGTGCTGTCTTCGTCAAATCGTTGGTCCCGTTTCACTAGGCTGGACGCGACATTGCCTTTGGTTCGTATACCGCCAGAATTTCACGGTGAATCTATATGTCATTTAAACGTTTTGTTTGCAAGAACAGTACTGTTTCGCGTACTTCAATTTTGGAGAAAGTTTCCTGTTGCCGAGCCATTTCATTTGCACACTGTGATGCATGCTGTGACAGGAAGACAAGTGTTAACGCTTGACACACAGGATGTTCCTAAAGGGATCCTCCATTCCCACATGAGTCATGGGACAAATCGCTTGTGCACCATCACGCATGCACCAACATGCTATACAGTGCACTTGTGCAACGGGCTAGCCCCTAAGGGAGCAAAATAGGGGATGAAAGTTTTTACGGAAACATTTCACTACGAAAGCGTTTTTGAAACTAAATCTCTGAAAATCTGTATTTTGCTTTTAGGTCAGAAATTAAAAAAAAATGGTTCAAATGGCTCTGAGCACTATGGGACTTAACATCTATGGTCATCAGTCCCCTAGAACTTAAAACTACTTAAACCTAACTAACCTAAGGACATCACACAACACCCAGCCATCACGAGACAGAGAAAATCCCTGACCCCGCCGGGAATCGAACCCGGGAACCCGGGCGTGGGAAGCGAGAACGCTACCGCACGACCACGAGATGCGGGCAATTAAAAAAAATCTACGTTTTCCAGTGTCTTTGCAAATTCTAATGCTAATGGGGTGAAATAGGGGATGAAAGTGTTTATAGGAATATTCCATTATTAAAGCATTTTTTTAAATTTAAATCCATGAAAATTTGAATTTGACGAACTAAGTCAAAGAAAGCTATTTAACAGTCACCAACACAAATCGGATTTTTCAGAATTAGTTAGAAAAGGAAATGGATCTTTAAGACATTAATTTTTCAGTAGGCCTAAGATAAGTTTATATAATTACTTTTGAGTGAATGCTACGCAACCTGATCGTTACGGTCGTCAAAATAGATACCGCTTTTAAATGCGACTGCAAGTACAGGAATTTCCGTTTGAGATGAGTTACGTACCGCATGTAAGAATGCAGCTAATAACTATAGCACGAAATATTCGATTTGTCTCTTTTTTTTTTAATTCGATATATGAAATTAAATTAAACTCTTTCGAACAATTGAAGTATGCAATACTGCCAGCCATTTAAGAGCCACTAACTCTTTTATAGTGGATGAATGTACTCATGAACAATGGGCGAAACAACATGCAAATTCGATTATAGAAAAACAAAATAAAAAACATCTCTGCTTATCATAAAGTTTACGCGAATGAAGACGCTGGCCCTGGTCGAGATATCTGCAGAGGGTGAATCACCTAAAACGTACACCACAAATTCTGCGGAAACGGAAAGTGTTATTGATGTGCGGTTTTCACAGAATGGATTGGTAGTCAGGGGCTCTCAATGTTAGACAATCAACAGATTGTAAGAATACTTAGAAAATGTAGTTTTTGTGCAAACATACTCTTTTTAAATGGAACAATGCCTCTTGACATTAACAGACTAAAGTAAGGTAAATTAGAATGCCAATGGAGTTTGTTGCAGGATTCTAATGCGAGTCGTTTACGAGATGCCGAATTTTGAAAAGATCCCACACCGAGATTTGTACAATACTTGTGGTAGCACATACTAAAGAGCAACACAAATACATACAGTAATAACATGGAGTCTGACCGGTGGTCAGCAGGCTGCAGTAATGAGTCGTTGCACATCATCGGATGTAGGTGGTATGTCCTTGTGAGACAGAGTGTTTCAGCTTCCTCTAGAGAAAAAGTCTACGGGCGTCAAATTGAGGGAACTAGGTGGCCAACGTATAGGTCCTTTGCGTTCAACCCAACGATTTGAAAACAATTCGTGAATACATGCTGTAGTACTTTGTGGACTATGGGCTGGACAGCCATCACTATCGTATCACAGGTTCCTCCTGGTCTACAGTGGAACTTCTTCTAGCTTCTGTGGAAGGTGGTCTGTTATGACGCAGCCATAATTGTGCGCGTTCAGTGTTCCCTCTGTGAAAAACGAGCCTAAGAGCTGATGGTTGACCACCACACACCACACGTTTACACTCCATGGTCGGTGACGTTCTACCTGGCGAAGCCAACAGCGATTGTCAACAGGCCAATAGTGGATGTTTCGGCGGTTTACCTCGTCATGATTGGTAAATGTGGCTTCATCATTAAACGAGATACATTATACATCTGGAGTATGCCGTCTTAATGCCCATGTGCAGAAGTTAACACGATTCCCATTAGCTTTTCCATGCAGTTCTTCATGGAGAGAGATGGGATAGCGATGGTACCTATGTCGATGGAGAACGTCTAGGACCCTTGCCTGACTCATGCCATTTCCTCGTGCGATTGCGCTGGAAATAACATGCGGTTCAACTGCAAAATCAGCAAGAACATTGATTTGCCACCACTTCTGTCGTCAAGTACTTCCTTCTGTTACTTTGTCTACGTGTTACGCTATCACTTTCACGTGAATGTTTGAAAAGGTTGATAAATAATTGCCTAGATTGTTGACGTCAACTGGGATATCTTGCCGCGTACACTTACAAGAACTAACTGCATTCTTCCTACACTCTCCATACACCATCAGGATGTCGGCTTCTTCTGCATTGGTATATCCCATCGTCCTCTCACGATCTACTACTTGGACTGCCACATGCTAGCTGATCACCAAGCCGCAATGCATCTAAGGAACGCATAAGCACACCGCAAGCAAACATGACAACATCGTACCTAGTAATCACGCAGGGTGAATTGCAGAAACAAGTTTTGTTGTGGAAACTTTCCAAAATACGATATCTCGTAAACTTCTTGCACTAGAATCTTGCAACAAGCACTAATGATATTCTAATTTAAACTGCTATTTCTTTGTTGGATGTGAGGTCCGACAGTTATGCAAAACACCGTTTTTTCTCAGTACCCAAACATGTTTCGGCATCACTGTGCCATCATCAGTGGGTTTTCGTTTTTATTTATTCTGTAATGTGAACGTTTTTTTTAAATGATTATAAAATTATTTGGATGTTCAGTTCAAACAATAGACCGTTTCTATTTGTAAATACACTACTGGCCATTAAAATTGCTACACCAAGAAGAAATGCAGAAGATAAACGGGTATTCATTGGACAAATATATTATACTAGAACTGACATGTGATTGCATTTTCACACATTTTGGGTGCATAGATCCTGAGAAATCAGTACCCACGACATCCACTTCTGGCCGCAATAACAGCCTTGATACGCCTGGGCATTGAGTCAAACAGAGCTTGGATGGCGTGTACAGGTACAGCTGCCCATGCAACTTCAACACGATACCACAGTTCATCAAGAGTAGTGACTTGTGTATTGTGACGAGCCACTTGCTCGGCCGCCACTGACCAGAAGTTATCACTTGGTGAGATATTTGGAGAATGTGCTGGCCAGGGCAGCAGTCGAACATTTTCTGTATCCAGAAATGCCCGTCCAGGACTTGAAACACGCGGTCGCGCATTATCCTTCTGAAATGTAGGGTTTAGCAGGGATCGAATGAAGGGTAGAGCCACGGGTCGTAACACATCTGAAATGTAACGTCCACTGTTCAAAGTGCCGTCAGTGCGAACAAGAGGTGACCGAGACGTGTAACCAATGGCACCCCATACCATGACGCCGGGTGATACGCCAGTATGGCGATGACGAATACACGCTTCCAATGTGCGTTCAGGGCGATGTCGCCAAACACGGATGCGATCATCATGATGCTGTAAACAGAACCTGGATTCATCCGAAGAAATGACGTTTTGCCATTCCTGCACCCAGGTTCGTCGTTGAGTACACCATCGCAGGCGCTCCTGTCTGTGATGCAGCGTCAAGGGTAACCACAGCCGTGCTCTCCGAGCTGCTAGTCCATGCTGTTGCAAACGTCGTCGAACTGTTCGTGCAGATGGTTGTTGTCTTGCATACGTCTCTATCTGTTGACTCAGGGATCGAGACGTGGCTGCACGATCCGTTACAGCCATGCGGATAAGATGCCTGTCATCTTGAATGCTAGTGATACGAGGCTGTTGGAATCCAGCACTGCGTTCCGTATTACCCTCCTGAACCCCCCGATTTCATATTCTGCTAACAGTCATTGGATCTCAACCAACGCGAGCAGCTATGTCGCCATACGATAAACCGCAATCGCGATAATCTACAATCCGACCTTTATCAAAGTCGGAAACGTGATGGTACGCATTTCTCCTCCTTACACGAGTCATCACAACAACGTTTCACCAAGCAACGCCGGTCGACTGCTGTTTGAGTATGAGAAATCGGTTGGAAAGTTTCCTCATGTCAGCACGTTGTAGGTGTCGCCACCGGCGCCAACCTTGTGTGAATGCTCTGGAAAGCTAATCATTTGCATATCACAGCATCTTCCTGTCGGTTAAATTTTGCGTCTGTAGCACGTCATCTTCGTGGTGTAACAATTTTTATGGCCAGTAGTGTACCTTTACATTTGGTGTGCATGAATTTTCCAAATCACTTGTGTGTTAATTACTACAGGTAGCTTGTCATCTGCAACCAAACGATGTTGATGAGAATGTCTTTTGCTGGGAGTTAACCTATCTTCTAGGATGTAATTTAGTTCTATTTTCATAATAAATAAAAGCGAAATTCCACTAATGATGGCACAGTAGTGCCGAAACATGTTTGAGTACTGAGAAAAAACGGTGTTTTGCATAACTGGCGGACCTCACATCCAACAATTTTAACTGCAAACACGGCCAACACAAGGAGCTGCAAATCAAAATGATGAATGCTATTTCTTTGTTAAAGTCAATAGGCACTGGGTCTATTTAAAATTGTGTATGTTTGCTTTCTAAGTATTATTAAAATTTGTTTGTTGTCTAACAAAAATGGTTCAAATGGCTCTGAGCACTATGGGACTCAACTGCTGAGGTCATTAGTCCCCTAGAACTTAGAACTAGTTAAACCTAACTAACCTAAGGACATCACAAACATCCATGCCCGAGGCAGAATTCGAACCTGCGACCGTAGCTGTCTTGCGGTTTCAGACTGCAGCGCCTTTAACCGCACGGCCACTTCGGCCGGCTGTTGTCTAACAACACGAACCCATGACTACAAATGCATCTTGTGAAAAACGCAGATCAGTAGCATTCCATTTCAGCAGTATTTGTGGTTAGGTGATCAACCCCGTATATATCGAATTTTAACAGCTGACAAGCATAAAAGATTGCTACACACTTAGATATGCCAAGTTCCACTAGGTGGATTTTTACTTGTGACAAACCTGCTTTTAAACTTACTTTTGACAAACCTGTGTGAAATGTGCAATATACTCTCCACTAAAGTGTTAATATGGTGTGAATGATGAACACCCAATGGAACATTGGTAGATTCAGTCGAAGAGATCACAGGATGAGGGACCATGATGTTGTCTGGGTGGGATAACCCACTATTATCGGCCCATACAGGGATGGGAGTGTTTGAAAAGCGAACGAGTGGTAGCGGATTGCTAGCTTAAGGGCAGAAGGTAAACGAAGCAAGACAAGCGCCAATGGGAAAAAAACCTCTGCAGTAGTCCAGTTTTCCTGCTATCTGCGACAGTCCACCCAACGGTAAAGTTGTAGTTAGTTTTTCTTGGGTATCGTACAATGCTCTGTACAACGACATAGTTTATGTATTATGAAGAGTATCAGTCCAATCGAGGAGGGGTACTGCTAAGGCTGGGCATACATGAAGTCTCCTGGGCCATCTGCAGCGTCTGTGTCTATAATATTCCAAGGTTGTCGGTGGCCGATTGGTCATAAATCGACAGCACATTGTGTGTGGAGTATTTTTGGGTTTTGTGTGCGTTTGGAGTGCAATACGGCTTCGTTGCGTTGCTCTAGGGTCGGCTGGGTTAGCTGTAATGCAGGCGTTCACTATTATTTGCTTTGTCTGTGAGCTTGTGTTAGCCACAGGTGGTTAACTGTCGCAAGCAGGGAGTGGTCATGGGCGATTATATTTCCACTTATGGTTGTGATCGTAATTTCCCAGATTTAGGGTGAAGGGATTCTTCGAATGTCTCGAGTTTCTTTACACTCACGTGACGAGTTTTTTGAATACCTGCATGAGAGTCTCAACGTGGTATTCCCTATGGAGGTCCGAGGTGCCTGTGTATCGTGTACTCCCATTTACCAATTTCGCCCCTTTCGGATAATTCATTCTTCATGCGTCATTTTTTGCCTTAGAATGTATTTAGAGAACAGTTTTAGCACTTGGAGGAGAGGGCAAGTACTAAAGATGAAATATTAGGATAACGTAGACGCAGATGGAAGACAACAGAAAAAAGTGGAAACACTGATGACTTCAAGAATGTAGTTTGTTTAATCTCTCTCTCTCTCTCTCTCTCTCTCTCTCTCTCTCTCTCTCTCTCCCCCTCCCTCACAAGCATACACACACACACACACACACACACACACACACACACACACACACATTTCATTTATGGCTCCTGTACGAACCTCAAACACTGTCATATAGTACACAGTAAATCATCCGTTTCCGATGAACCGTAATGAACAATATTAGTCTTTCCGTATATGTGTATTATAAGCAAAAAAAGTTAAATGAACTAGTAGTTTCGTTGCAAAATAATAAAAACTACCTTATGTTACGAAAGTGGTCGTAGTCTCTGCGTGTTCGGAATTACTGGTTGTGACTTTCATATCAGTTTTCATGGTCTAATAGTTTATTCCTCAAAGGGTGAACTTCTTTATGAAACTAAAGCGTTCAAAAAATCTGAATGTTGTGTAGTGGTGATACAAAATTGAGCAAGTAGCTTGCCAAAGACGGCGGAATGCACATCGGGGTCATCAGTGAAGCGCGTCAAAAGTAGCCTTGTGCTGAGCAGAGAGATCGGAACGGCAGTATTTGCTTCAGCTGCCCGTCGGATTGACAAACAATGTAGAAAACTTGTTGCTTCGAGTGAATAGACTTCATACTGTTCTTTCAGGCCTGATAATTTAATTCTAAATGCGTAGTGCTCCTAAAATTAGAACGTTTAACAAGGAAAAAACCTTGAAAAATGCCGTGTATCATCAGACTACCAGCGAGGCAATATTTTTACGGAGATACGTTACGTTTACAGCTGAGTCACCTTTCTTGAATTAGCCACGGTATGCTTGAATCAAAGCGAAATAAGTGTATACCTCCTCACGCCCTTTCCCACTAAAAACCTTAAAAAATATCGCCCTCTTGTTGTTAACTTTTAGACTTACTTTCTGAAAATACTTCACCTTATTTTATGTATCTGGACCTTAGTGCAGTTATAATGGCGTTATTAAATAGTATGCTAATTGTATCTTCTTTTTAAAATTTCTGAATCACAGGATTTTGCTTGCTTCCCTGCTTCCTAGCGCTGAACTGGTAAACATTCCTTTACATCCTTCTCTGGCTACGGTGTCGCTTGAGCCCAAAAGGTTTCTTGCAATCCACATAGGCGACATCAAACAAGAATGTGTAGTCCATTGCTTGAGTATCCCAAATGATTTTATGATTGAAGCTTAAGAATAATTCTGTCGCTTGATAGGTTACAAAATAAATATGTGGCAACATCAGCTTTAAAAAAGTGCAACGAAACTACTATAAATCTTCCTTAAACATCTAACCCATGAGATTACGAATGCGGGTGACACAAAAATTATTCCGTTTTATTCGAATATAGCCTGTTCTAAACCACCAACGAAAACAATTACTCATGACGCATTCTTTCCACTGGTATTTTTTCTCCTTTCTCACCAACAATTTCATTCGTTCGCTTTGGTCTCTTCTTCGTTCATCAATACTGTTTTTAATCATTTATTTTTCTCGTTTTCTTGAATATCTATTTGGCTTTTGTTCCAAACTTATCTCAGTTTTGGGTGTCACGCTGCTCTTAGGTGCATAAAGTTCCTGCTGAGATTCTAAGTGGCACTGAAATTTTTTAAATTATATGGGATCGCACCACAAAAGTGGCTTGTAGTGAAATTGCTTGCTTATGGAATATCGTCTCAGTTATGTGACTGGATTCGTGATTTCTTGTCAGAGAGATCACAGTTCGTTGTGATTGACGAAAAGTGATCGAGTAAAACAAAAGTGATTTCTGGCGCTCCCTAAGGTAGTCTTATAGGCCCTCTACAGTTCCTTGTCTGTATAAACGATATAGGAGACAATCTGAGCAGCCGTCTTAAGTTGTTCGCATATGACGCTACCTCTTATCGTCTAGTAAATCAGAAGTTCAAAATAAATTGCAAGCTATCCGAATGGTGCGTAAATTGGAAATTGCCATTAAATAATGAAAAGTGTGAGGTCACCCTCATGAGTGCTAAAAGTAATCCGTTAAACTTCGGTTACACGATAAATTAGTCAAATCAAAGGGCTGTAAATCAACTAAATACCTAGGAATTACAATTGTAAACAATTTAAACTGGAAAGAACGCACATAAAATGTTGTGGGAAAGCAAACCAAAAACTGCGTTTTATTGCCAGAACACTTAGAAAATGTTACAGATCTACTAAAGAGACTTCCTACAGTACCCTTGTCCGTCCTCTTTTGGAGTACTGCAGCGCGGTCTGGGATCCTTACCAGATGGGATTGAGGAAGTACACTGAAGAGCCAAAGAAACTGGTGCCCCTGCCTAATATCGTGTAGGGCCCCCGTGAGCACCCACAATAACCGCAGCAGGACGTGGCATGGACCCGACTAATGTCCGAAGGAGTGCTGGAGGGAACTGACACCATGAATCCTGCAGGCCTCTCTGTTAATCCGTAAGAGTAAGAGGGGTGGAGATCTCTTCTGAATAGTACGTTGCAAGGCATCCAAGATATGCTGAATTTTCATGCCTTGGGAGTTCATGGCCATCGAAAGTGTTTAAACTCACAAGTGTGTTCCTGGAGCCACTCTGTAGCAATTCTGGACGTGTGGGGTGTCGCATTGTCCCGCTCGAATTGCCTAAGCCCGTCGGAATGCGCAATGGACGTGAATGGATGCAGGTGATCAGACAGGATGCTTATTACGTGTCACCTGTCAGAGTCGTATCTAGACGTATCAAGGGTGCCATGTTGCTCCAATTGCACACGCCCCACGCCATTACAGAGCATCTACCAGCTTAAACAGCCCCTGCTGACATGCAGGGTCCATGGTTTACCGACTTTATATTCATACCGGTACACGTCCATCCGCTGGATACAATTTGAAACGAGTTCGTTCGACCAGGTAACATTTTCCAGTTATCAACAGTCCAATTTCGGTGTTGACGGGTCCAGGCGAGGCGTAAAGCTTTGTGTTGTGCAATCATCAAAGGGTATACAGGTGGGCCTTCGGCTCCGGAAGCCCATATCGATAGTGTTTCGTTGAATGGTTCGCACGCTGACACTTGTTGATGACCCAGCATTGAAATCTGCAGCAAGTTGCGGAAAGGTTGCCCTTCTATCACGCTGAACGATTCTCTTCAGTGGTCGTTGGTCCCGTTCTTGGAGGACCTTTCTCCGGCCCCAGCGATGTCGGAGAACTGATGTTTTACCGGATACCTGATATTCACGGCGCACTCCTGAAATGGCCGTACTGAAAAATCCCCACTTCATCGCTGCCTCGGGGATGCTGTGTCCCATCGTTCGTGCGCCAACTGTAACACCACGTACATAACCTGCCATTGTAGCAGCAGTAACCGATCCAACAACTGCGCCAGACATCTTTCTTACATAGGCGTTGCCGACCGCAGCGTCGTATTCTGCCTGCTTACGTATCTGTGTACTTGAATACGTATGCCTATACCAGTTTCTTTGGCCCTTCGGTGTATATCGAGAAAGCTCAAAGAAGCGAAGCGCGTTTTGTATTATCGTGAAATAGGGGAGAGAGTGCCACTGAGATGATACAGGACTTGGTATGGAGCCCGCATCTCGTGGTCGTGCGGTAGCGTTCTCGCTTCCCACGGCCGGGTTCCCGGGTTCGATTCCCGGCGGGGTCAGGGATTTTCTCTGCCTCTTGATGGCTGGGTGTTGTGTGCTGTCCTTAGGTTTAAGTAGTTCTAAGTTCTAGGGGACTGATGACCATAGATGTTAAGTCCCATAGTGCTCAGAGCCATTTGGTATGGACACCAGTAAAAACAAAGTTGTTTTCCGCTGCGGCAGGATCTTAAAAGGAAATTTCAATCACTAACTTTCTCCTCCGAATGCAGAAATATTTTGTGGACGCCGACCTACACAGGGAGAAACGATCATCATAAAAAATAAGGGAAACAAGAGCTAGCACGTGAAGATGTAAATATTCGTTTCTTCCGTGCGCTGTTCGAGAATGGAATAATAGAGCATTACTGTGAAGGTGGTTCGATCAAACACTTTGTCTGGCACTTAAGTGTGGCTTGAAGAGTATCCCTCTAGATGTAGATGTTCCGAAGGTTATTTGCATTCTAAATCGTAATGATGTGAAACGAGAGATTTTGCATTCAAATCACAAATTATTTTGTAAATATGGCTACATGTTGATGCTTTACAAGTGCTTTTAACATATAGGTATAATTTAGTATAAGTTAGTAATTCTTACCCTGCCCCCCACCTCCGCCCACCACAAACTTTACACATAACACTAATGCTATCAGTGGGTAAGTGACCAAACGTCTTTGTTGCAGCACTTTGCAACACTTTCTCCGCTTAAGACAACCCTAATTTCTGGCATATCGGTTGGTATCTACAGACTGCATGTAGAAAGCAAGAGTTATCTCGACAACTGTAGCTAAAGCAAAACACGAATAAAGTTTGGATCCGTCCGCAGCGCGGTAACGTGAATCAGTATGACTGGGGTAGACGGCTACGAAAGTACTTCCGCTCCTCGTTCATTTGATTTCACGACAACGTTAAGCGGAAGATGCAGGTTCGCTGCACGGGTTCGAAATCTGGGTACTAGTTTCCAAGTTGCAGATTCTGTCGTGTTCCGCCAGCGAGCGCTCGTGGGTGTGTGGAACCGCGCAGCCTCCGTAGCGTCCTGCCTGGCTGCTAGCGTAGTGGGCCAGGAGCCGCGCAAGTGGCACAGCGAACGTAACGCCAGCGAGAGTTGTTTGTCGCATCGCGAGGCGCCACAACCTGCCCCGGCCAGCTGTAAGCGGGTCAGTGCCACCTCTGTGCTAAGAACAGCTTCGTCGCTCGAGTGGGGGGTAAGTGGAAAGGCTGCACGTGACCCTGAGGCTCGATGCTGTAATGCATAGCTTTCCCACGTGACTCCGTCTTCCACCATCGGTGATTTCTGTTTTATGTGCGCTAGACTGTGGTCTAACACAAATTTCTGTGACGACCGTTTCATCTCCTAACGTTAGAGACAACGACACCCTCAATCGATTTTCGAACTCAAACAAGCCCATCGGGCCAAACTGTTTATACGTACCGTATTTTACGACCTATAAGAGACTTTTTTTCTTCGAACTTTTTTGCTGAAATTCAGATGGCTGAAATTATTATAAAAATGTCCAGTGTTTGATGTAAAATTCCAGCCGGTCTACAACATGGCCGTGCATTCGATGCCGCGGGGGATCTCTGCATCTACATCTTTATCCATACTCCGCAAGCCATCTGACGGTGTGTGGCGGAGGGTACTTTGAGTACCTCTATCGGTTCTCCCTTCTATTCCAGTCTCGTATTGTTCGTGGAAAGAAGGATCGTCGGTGTGCCTCTTTGTGGGCTCTAATCTCTCTGATTTTATCCTCATGGTCTCTTCGCGAGATATAGGGGAAGGCGGGGCGAGACGGGGAGGTGGGGTAAGACTTGGAAGGGCTATAAGCTACAGTTAGAGCATTGGTATCTGTGGATAGCTACGTCAACATCATCAGTACACAGGTCCCAGTGTGTTGACATTTATGAACCTTAGTTTCGCGGCGGTTTCTGTGAGCTTTGCAAGGTACTTACAATTGTTATACTGATTTGCAATGCTTTACATCTTTCGAGGTCGTAAAACATGTGTTTAGTGAACATTTGTCCAGACTGTATATGTAGCAGTGAATAGTACGTCTTATTAACAGTAAACTGCTGTGTCAGTAGTCAATGTTCACTACATAGTGTTCATGTAGGCGTAATATAACCTGACAGCATAGTAGGGGGCAAGACGGTGTGGGGCAAGATGGGGAGCTTCCTCGTCTTGCCCCTACTATTTGTCCAACCATTACGTTCTTATCGTCTCGCTGCGGGTTTTGAACACGTACATTATATGTTGAATACAACTGTAAATAGAACGGTATTCGTTATTCCAACGTTTCTTAATTAACTACAAATTATGCCTTAGGCTATATGGTGAATAAAAATACACAAAACGTGCAAAGTCAGTATTCTTGCTATGCTTTAACGACTGACTATTGGGAATATGGTATTTACTATATAATATAGATTACCAGGAATGATCTGACTCAATAGTAAGTTCCACGTGTTTTATTTCAGATGGTTCGCAAGTATCGGCGACAAAGGTCTAGGCAAGATTAGTCATTGGAGTCAATGGAAGGCGCTGTAAATGCTGTTATAGAAGGTCATATGGGTTCTTTTAGGGCTGCTCGACAGTTCAACGTGCCACAGAAATCTGTGTTTCAGCGTCGGAGTGCCCACGACACTTGTGCAGAGACAGAAAGTGATGATGTCGAAGCTGTCCACACTTGTGTACTATGTGAATGTAAGAGGCCTAAATAAAACGCAATACCTGATTCTACAATTCGCAGAACCATGTTTCGAAACCGTATCGTCACATTATTTCGTTATTCCCGTCGTTATTTAAGCTTTAGAGATGAATTCATGCTAGTTCCCCATCTTACCCCGCATATGGGGCAAGACGGGGAATTGGTAGTTTATGTTTCAAATCGAGATATTTCTAACTAAATGTAACTGGTTTGCAGGTTTGTTTGCATGCTACTTGAATTTGTTTGTTTTTGTCTCTTTTGTAAGGGTTTAAAGTTAGCTTCCCCATCTTGCCCCGCCTTCCCCTACGTAGGAGGGAGCAATATACTGCTTGACTCCTCGGTGAACCTACGTCTATCTGGCAATGTTGAATTCAACTGGTAGCAGCAGTGGACCGATGCGACGAACACGAGTTGCGGGCGATTCAAAACTTTGCTCTCACTGTCCCCCTCCCGCCCCGCCGTCGCAAACCCAGAACACCGTCTAACCTACGAGGAGTCACTGCAGTCCACCGTGCCAGAGATCTTGAATTGAAATTGATTTGCGTTATCCTCAAAAGTACAATTTTTTTGTTAGCAGCTAGTTTCGTAATGGAAAAAAATGAAAGGCATTCACAGGACAGGGGCTACAAATTGAAAGTAATAGCATATGCAGAAGAGGATAGAAACAGAGCAGCTGAGCGGCATTTCGGCCCTCCACCAAAAGAAAAAACATTCTCGATTGGCGGGCTTGTGAAGACGAACTGAAAAAAAAATGAGGAAGACGAACCGTGCAAATAGAAGACTGAGTGATGGCCAAAACTACAAGATAACGTGCTGAAATGGATTCAGTGACTCCGTCAAAATGGCACTGGAATTAACACAAAAATGATCCAAATACACGCTCGTAAGCTAGCGATACAGTCAAACTTAAGAGACTTGAAGGATGGAGTTGTTTGGTGCTAGAAGTTTATGAAGCGCCATGCTAATCAAAACCAAAATATCTCAGAAAGTGCCACAAGACTATGAAAAGAAAATATTACCTTTCCATTGCATTATTATTCGACATCGAAAGAAAACCAGTTTAGAACCAACTCAAATAATGAATATCGACGAAATTGCTCTGCTATTTGATGGGCCGAATAACAGAACCATTACCATGAAAGATGCGAGCACTGTAACTATAAAGGCAAAGACATTAAAAAAATGTTCAACACTGTTGGTCCTTTTATGATATGATGACGGTACTAAAATTAATCCAGTGATCATTTTCAAGCGCAAAATAGGGCCCAGACCTTCTGAAATACTGCCAGGTGTCGTTTTCGCGTACATGACACGGGTTGGATTGACGAGGCTGGTATGAAATTACGGATGAAGAGATTAAAAAAGTGTAGGAGAGAAGGAAAGGTGCATCACTGTAGAAGAGATCTCATCTTATGCTAGATCAGTCACCTGAAAAATTCTGTGAAAGAGAAACTGAGACAGGGAAATACAGTGATTGCTGTTATTCTAGGAGGTCTTATTTCATAACTGCAACCTCTTTATGTCTCTATAAATAAACCATTTAAAGTGTATACGAAAGACGAATGGAACAAATGGATGATAGATGAAACCCAACATGAATTCACGCCAAAGGGAGCTTCAAAACGATCTACAATCAAACAAGCGTGTCAGTGGATAAAACAGTCGTGGAATAAAGTGAGAGAAGACATTATTGTTAAATCTTTCAGGAAGTGTGGCATCAGTAACTCTCTCGATGGCAGTGAAGACCATTTTACATATGAATAGGACTACGATGACAAAGAAGAAGAAGAAAGTTCAGATGATTTTCAGGGATTTTAAAGGTCAGTCAGTTTTATAAACTGAATTTTTTTAGTTTGGCTTTGAAATCTAATAATAAAAATGGTAAAAATGTTATTTTTTGAAAATTGCTTAAAATTAAGGTGCGTCCTTAAATTACGGTAACAAACGTAGGTTTGGGTGCCATTCGACCGCTGCCAAACATCGCGGAGACCCCACCAGCATATGTTATGGTGTTTGAACTGCAGAATACTTGGTCCTGTTTGCTTTATTTACCACTAAAGTCCACAGTCTGCCCAATTTCTACTTTTCTTAAACGCTAACAAGAACTACCACAGACGTGATTCATCTACGTTTATTACGCCACTGCCGGTTTCGTTGCAGCTGCACATCTTCAGATGACAAGCAGTTCAAGAAGAACAAAGATTAGATTAAGTCACTAAAACATGCACATAATACTATATAAGGACAATAAATTATAAGTAATTCGCACCTTACGTTCACCAACAGCCTTCGTAAATAATTCTCACAAATCGGTAATAATGTTTCGATGTATTTCTTCAAGGATTTCTAATCGCCACACATAACGTTAAACTGTGGAACTCGACAAGCTCACTGAAACATTTTAGCGGCCACCTGGCACACCACAGCCATCAGTACACGCAAGGAACATACAGAGTGACAATTACTGAACGATACGAAGAAAAGTAAATTGGTTACAAACTACGGCGTGCACACGCTTAATTCAACATGTTAACGTCACTACAGATATTTATTTTTAGGTCATGATATGTTCGATACGCCTGCCAGCATTGGACGTGATATGGCGCAGACGAATCGAAATTCTGCAGGACCCGCAGAAATGTAGGAAGATCGATGCTGTCGATGTCGAAACGGCTGTTTCAGCTCAGCAATGGTTCAAATGGCTCTGAGCGCTATGGGACTTATCTTCTGAGGTCATCAGTCCCCTAGAACTTGGAACTACTTAAACCTAACTAACCTAAAGACATCACACACACCCATGCCCGAGGTAGGATTCGAACCTGTGACCGTAGCGCTCGCGCGGTTCCAGACAGCTCAGCAATGGCTCTGGGGTTATTGTTGTACATCTTGTCTTTCGGCATCTTTCATGGTAATGGTTCTGTTATTCGCCCCATCAAAAAGCAGAGGAATTTCGTCCATATTCATTATTTGGGTTGGTTCTACATTGGTTTTCGTTCGATGTCGAATAATAATGCAGTGGAAAGGTAATATTTTCTTTTCATACTCTTGTGGCTCTTTCTGAAATATTTTGGTTTCGCTTCGCATGTGTTCGGATCTTGAGAATACGGCGGCCAATCTAGGCCTATACCAGTGGCCTCTGGGCACCCCAGGGACAGAATGCGGTCCCCAAAGTGCTCCTCCAGGACAGTCAATGGGGTCGAACTCCGTCTCGCATGAACCACATCCTGTAGGAATTAGGGTCACTTTCGATAATAGGAATGAAATCATCTTCAAAAACCTTCACGTACCGTTCGTTAGTCACCGTGCCATCAACGAACATCGCTCCGATTATTCCGTGACTGGACGTTGCACACCCCACAGTCACACGTTGAGGGTGAAGAGACTTCTCGATCGTGAAATGTGTATTCTCAGTCCCCAGAATACACCTATTTTGCTTACTGACGAACCCATCAAAATGAAAGTGGACTTCGTCACTATACCAAACCACATTCACGTCAAAATTCCCATTATGTCCCCCGGCCAACCGTACAGTTTGAACCTCGTAACGCAAACCGTTCAGAAATTATGATGATTTGATCTCATATAGTTCAATAAGTGTTACCCTGTACCAACATGCTGCACTACAATGGCCTGTCCGCGCAGAACGGCTCAATGAAAGAAACAAATGTTTAAACGAGCCTAATGTACCGGTTGTAGAATATCATAATAGTTTCAGAGATAATGACCTTTACTGCGAGAATGTTACCTAATAAATACGAATAAATACAAGTGCAGTTTTAAAAATAAAATGCAAAATAACGTAGTAAGCTATTTACGCTATGAATGCGTTCATTTTCTTTTTCTAGGAGTACAGATTTCAGGTATGATAGGAAAGTGTAAAAGACACCATACAGTTATTCAAACAATTTGTGAAAACTGCATACAAACGAAAGAACATAGCGGTTATGTACAACACAACAGGAACTGAAACCAATACTTACAAAAAGTCGTATCGTCATTACATATGTAAAGGATAACTGTGTTTACACAAAATGATTTTAACTGATGGATATAATAAGACAGACTACAAAAAAAAGTCGCATCATCACTACGTATGTAAAGCATTTAAGTTTCCCAATTAGATGGGTTCAGTCGCCTCGTTAATAACAATGGTAGATAAGAACCATTTATGTACAGTATAATAGAAGCAGAAATTCTGATCACTCATCTTGATCATGACTGATGTGTAAAAACGATTACAATGGATGCGCATGTGCTTTACATAAGTTCAACAGTTGAATTACTAAACTGTATGCGGTCAGTCTTCAGTTCTTAACAAGAATAACATCGGGCTCTGCTAAACTTGCTAAGGCATGCTAAGCAAAGACGTTGCATAATTATGATAAAGTGAACGTTAATTCAAATTGTGGTAGAAACTGAAGGTGAACATACAACTGTAAAAAAGAGCATAAGACCAGAATGCTATATCAACACGACAGAAGTAGAATAGTTTAAGTGTTGGGCATGGGTGGCTGTTAAGTACAAATAACATGAACCAGATAAGTTTTATCACTATTACGTGATAATAAAAGGTGGCTACATTTCCAAAAATAATCGAATTTACTGTCTATTTTTAACATAAATAAATAAAATAAAGTGAGCTACCCTAATATGTGATAGCATACAACAAGAGCGTTCCACGACTAACGTAAGGTCAATTTAGAACTAGAATGTAGAAAACAATAGCAGGTGCACATAAAACTTAACCAGAAGCAGCGTGACTAAAATACTGAAAACCACCCAAGTACCTCGTTGCGGCATTTCTGTCTTTCTTCAGACGTCAGTGTTACAACACTATGAGACATACACGTGTTATATGATAATGTCAGACATGAGCTCTACAGGGAAACGATGAATTACTATACTCGTGGTCGTAAAATACAAGTATACCCGACCTCTTAAAGGACAGAAGTGTGTTATTGCTCTCATGCTAGAAAATCTTAACATCTCGGAATATTAACAAATACAAGAACATCTGTTTGCTATACACAGAACGTCTTGTTATACAATACTTGGAGCAAAGTCTTCCGATGCGGAAATTATTACCAGAGTAATTGCAATTACATAAGACGCTCGTAACTACCGGATGACATAAAAACTTCTAAATAATTTTTCACAAAAGGGCAATGACTGTTAGACATAAGACTGTAGAATAACTGACAAGGACTGATCGTCATTATTCAAATTTTTTCCTACACACGACTACAGATGCAAGTTATGCTGAAAAGGAAAGTGCATTAATAATATTGTTTGGCAGAATAAAGTGACACTTAATGAAGAATTTAAATACAACAGTATGTGTAATTACAAGTAGAAACAGCATGTACTCGAGTTAGAAAACGTTAACAGTTCCGAATACGTAATATATACGTCAAGAAATTGTACCATCACTGTCCTATTAAGAGAGAATTATACAAATATTCGACCCTTAAGTCAATGTCTTCTTTCGGAATAATGCATGGAAGGAAAATGTAGGAACAAAAGCGTGTAGAGAATAAGAGAAATGGCAACGGACGTAATCTAGGAACATTATGAGGTTTAAAATTCGTTACGAACTTCTCGAAAGTTGTGAGTCTACCTTCGGTTAAAGAGCTCTGTTCATTCAACACCTTGTGATTGCCTTTGCCAATGTGCGTATATTTCTAGCTCTTCCATTATTTTCACACATACACTTTTTTCAATTTTATGGAGAGTGGTAAGATTATTATTCAGTTGATAATACGCCCATTTCACATTAGTGCATACCAAAAGAGGAAGAATTATTTTATTTTCAACTGAGATGTCCCCTATACCTTATGAGAAAGTTCCATCCCGTCTGGCTGACGTAGCAACATTCGCAGTCACTACATTTTAGCTTGTATATATAGGACTGATGGATTTGGGTACAGTATCTTATTTGTGCAAAACGTGTGAGTTCAGTATATTATTAGTAGCGAACCTAATTTCAGCATTAGTGTTAGGGAAGGCATTTGTTATTTTGTCCAACATTCCACCCATATAAGGGATAGTAATGTACTGTTTACTTTCACGAGGCGTAATTTCCTCCAAAGTAATTTCTCTGTTACTCTTAGAGCCCAACAGTTTTTGCTGTACATTTTATTGACTACTTGTGAGCCAAATCCATTCTGTCGTGCTCTAATCCTAAGAAACTAATTCTTCTTATATGTTAAGATCTGAGAGAGCAATTCCAGTCAATGTATTCGTATCAAAGTCATGAATGGCCTCAGTTGGCGCGAATACACTATCAACAGAAGTCGGCTTCCTGTACTTGTTTACGTCATGCAACCAGCCATTCCAACACATTTTTAAATCTTGAAAATAGTCCTACAACTTTCCTGCCTGACAGTAAATTTCAAATTATTGTGCATTTCACTGAACTGCAGGTGAATTTCATTAATGTCGTCTTCATTACCGTGAGTCATGAAAGTAACATTGACGTACCAGCGATAAAATGCTGTTTAACGTATAATATGGTTCAGCCTGAAGAATTTACCTTTTTTGGTGATGTAAAGCAGATATGTGATAGAGCTTACAAGGCAGGGCCCTGTGGCTAGTGCAGACGTGGTCAGCCGGGTGCCCATTTGCACTACCCTTGCGGCCGGACAGATGTGACGTAACTGCGGGCAGCTCACCAGAAGTCATACTCCACACTGTAGCGAGATGTAGCGAGAGGGTGGCCGGGCGCCGTTTCCGCGCCGTGAAAAGCGGCGCGGGGTAACTCTGTCTGGAGAACCATCTCAGGTTGCGGGGGCGAAGGGGGGCCGTCTGAGTGTGCCCTTCTAGGTTAGACTACATTAAGTACATTCTGGACATAAAACACAACCCTGCGTTGTTGCGGACTCATTGGCAGCAGGTTAAATGTACCGTAAAACTATTACGTTACAATCTACACTGAAGCGCCAAAGAATCTGGTATAGGCATGCGTATTCCAATACAGAGATATGTAAACATGCAGAATACAAGTGGCTGGTTATCAAGATTTAAGTGAGTTTGAACATGGTGTTATATTCGACGCACGAGCGATGGGACACAGCATCTCTGAGGTAGCAATGAAGTGAGGATTTTCCCGTACGACCATTTCACGAGTGTACCGTGAATATCAGCCATCCGGTAAAATATCAAATCTCCAACATCGCTGCGGTCGGGAAAAGATCCTGCAAGAAAGGGACCAACGACGACTTGAAGTGGATCGTTTAACGAGACAGAAGTGTAACCCATCCGCAGATTGCTGCAGATTTCAGTGATGGGCCATCAGCAAGTGTCATCGTGCAAAAAATTCAACGAAACATCATCGATATGGGCTTTCGGAGCCAAAGACCCACTCCTGTACGCTTGATGACTGCACGACATAGAGTTTTACACCCCGCCTCGACCCGTCAACACCGACACTGGACTGTTGATGACTGGAATTATGCCACCTCGTCAGACGAGTCTCGTTTCAAATTGTATAAAGCGGATGGACGTGTACGGGTGTGCAGACAACCTCGTAAATCCGTGGACCCTGCATGTCAGCAGGGCCTGTTCAAGCTGGTGGAGGCTCTGTAATAGTGTAGTTCGTGTGCAGTTGGAGTGATATGGGACCCCTTATACGTCTAGAAAGGACTCTGTCAGGTGACACGTACATAATCACCTGCATCCACTCATGTTCATTGTGCATTCCGACGGAATTCGGCAATTCAATCAGAACAATGCGACATTCCACGCGTCCAGAACTGCTACAGAGTGGCTCCAGGAACACTCTTCTGAGGCCACCAAACTCCCGAGACATGAACATCATTGAGCATATCTGGGATGCCTTGCAACGTCCTGTTCAGAAGAGATCTCCACCTCTTCGTACGCTTACGGATTTATGGACAGCCCTTCAGGATTTGTTGTGTCAATTCCCTCCAGCAATACTTCAGACATTAGTAGAGTCCATACAGCGTCGTGTTGCGGATCTTTTGCGTGGTCGCGGGAGCCCTACACGACATTAGGCTGGTGTAGCAGTTTTTTTGACTCTTCAGAGTATAATCACATCACATACAGTAACGCAGATCTTGTTGTAGCCTATTATATTTATGTATATTACGATCAATATTCCTCTGTTTTGCTGCAAGCGAGGAAATGTCCGGACATTTACTACTTGTGGTGTGCAATCGAAGAATGGCCCTCCGAAGGATATCTGTTATTTGTGATCTATGTCTCGATTTGCAAAGGTTTAAAGCTAACAAAAGCCGGCCGGTGTGGCCGTGCGGTTCTAAGCGCGTCAGTTTGTAACCGCGTGACCGCTACGGTCGCAGGTTAGAATCCTGCCTCGGGCATGGATGTGTGTGATGTCCTTAGGTTAGTTAGGTTTAAGTAGTTCTAAGTTCTAGGGGACTGATGACCTCAGTAGTTAAGTCCCATAGTGCTCAGAGCCATTTGATCCACTTGAACCAAAGCTAACAAAAACTGCTCACATAAATAAGCAGAACCAAACGTGCATATTCTAGCTGCTCCTGTCGCATGTAGTTGAGGAAATCTATCCCGTGTAAGGCAAGAATAGAACCGAATGATGTCATTCGACATTCTGAACTTGTTCTTCATGAAGTGTTCAAACTGTACTTCTGCGGACACTGTTTTGACGTTCATGGAGCAAAGTGACATGAAAGTATCGAAATATGGCTCAAGTGATCTCAAATCCTCGAATCGTTCCGCGAATGCTGCATCCAAATTCTCGAGAGACTGAACGAACGACGGAACTAGGTCATTATTAATGCCAGTTGCGAATCGCATCACATTCGGAAAATGCGTGAAATTGCGGTCCTGGTACTGACCTCTCCTTAACTCCAGTTTCATTTGCAATGCACAAATTTTAGAAAATGGAGATACAAATAACTGATCTTCTCCCTGCAACGAAGCACTGAGACTATTCAAATGAGTCGTTATGTCGGTAACAAATGCTAGTTTAACAACCCATTTGAGGGACCGAAAGCTCAGCAACCGACGTTCCTTTCAAATCCACAAAAATATTTACCTATTCAACCAAAAGGAGGAAACATTCAAGCATCATACCTCATAAAAATAGAGTATATCATTGAAGTCAGATTCCGGTGAATCCATTAACTCTCGAAACTGTCTGTGATTCAGTCCTGCGCACCGTATAAAATTTACGGCCCTAACAACGACATTCATAACCCTCTCAAACTGTACAGTCTTCGCATAAAGAGCCTCTTGATGAATTACACAATGCACTGAGTGAAATTGCTGTCCTCGGATCAGCTTAGTTTTTATACGTCCCACAAAACGCACTTTACAGCCAGCCATAACTGGGGTGCCAGCATTGGCGACGGAAACAAGCTTGTTCCAGCGGAGATCCAATTTCGTAACAGCATGTTGAACAGCACTAAACGCATCTTTGCCGATACATGTGTCCCTCATGAGCACTAAATTAAGAAATTGTTCGGTGATATTTAAATCTGTATCCACCCCTGGGACGAATACAGCCAATTGTGCTTTATCAGTAACGTCGATACTTTTCTTCAAGAGACAGAGAGTATTCGAAAAATTGTTGCCCTCTCACTGTTAGCTGTCGTTCAACATCTGCACTACGGTGTTCTATATGGCGTGCAATTGTGTGTCGAGACGGACAAATTGCGTTAAATTGTGCTGTACTTAGAGGACATATGCATTCACTAGCAATGTCGAGGCATTCTTTCACAAACGGCCCAGTGGAGAGTGGTTTAAATTCCCGAGCAATTAAATGGGCAGTTCTAGAGATCCTTCTCACTGGACCTTCATTTGTAACTTCAAATTCCTAGACATTGAAGTGTCGCGTAAATCGATTTGTAATAACTTGAATAACAGGCTATTAATAACTAATGTAAGATTGAGATAACCGGTCTTACCTCATTGCTGAAGGATTCTTTTTACTTTGGAATTAATTTCAGATGTTCATCTCCTAATGTTCTAATGTGTGTGAGATCTTATGAGACTTAACTGCTAAGGTCATCAGTCTCTAAGCTTACACACTACTTAACCTAAATTATCCTAAGGACGAACACACACACACCCATGCCCGAGGGAGGCCTCGAACCTCCGCCTTGACCAGCCGCACAGTCCATGACTTCAGCGCCTGAGACCGCTCGGCTAATGCCACGCGGCTGCTCATCTTCCTTAACACTGTTACACACGTCACAATATTTGGAATTCTAGTGTCGCTCAACGTTGTATTTTTTTTTTTTTTTGTAACATAAGTCAACATACTAAATATGTACTACGTTTTCCAATATTCACAAAAAGCCACTGCAACTGCCATTGGGATTCTTGTTGCACGCAGTTTGCGCTAGAACTTGGTCTCTTCTCAGATGAATACATATTCATAACATTCAAATTCATAGCACTATAGCAGCAAGCCAATAGGTTTGTTTACGCAGCGAAGACTGACAACATGCGACCATCTTGCCTGCTCATCGCCCCTGTACTAAGCGAGCGCCCGCTAGACGGAACGCCCGGTGTGAGCAAGACGGGACTAGTCCATCAATCTGAAAGTACATCTTATTCAGAAAGCTGAAATAGTTGTGGGATGAGACAAGTTCTTCGTTCAACACTATCAGCGTCAGATAATTCCTCGTATTTTAAAAGATTGTCGCTAGTAAAGTTTCCCTTTTCAGTTACTGCTACATTAGTATACATGTTAGTAACATCAAGGGAAATGATCTTGCCGTTATTTGAGATTTTCATATTTTGAAGCCGCTTAACAGGTTCACTGCAGACGTTGACCGAATACTGGATGTAAATGAAGCGTTCGTTGAGCAAATGATCAAGTTTTTAACTGATTAAGTATGCTGGGACTTTGGCTATATCTAATAACGCTTTAGAGTGGCCAGTAACGGATTTTACGCATCAGGGGTTGAGTTAGGGGGAGGGGGGCGGTTGCATTACGATCAAGCCCTTTATCTAGCTCCAGTTGAATTAATCACTCTCTCAAAAAACTCAGAGGTAGGTAAGTTACTAATAAAACCTTTCACTTCTGTACCTGCATGAATAGCGAATTTCTTAGTGACACTTCCAAGTGTCAACATGTCTGGTTTAACGTTGGCAATGGTAACCAGAATTTTTTTTTTAAATTTTGTGACTAAGCTTGTGCGACTGATTTAATGTGATTGTACCATCTGTATACGCAATGACACGAATTACGTATTATATTGAATTTACTCAGTTCTGACGGTGGTCATCACTGACCGAAATTAATTACCTGATTAATAAACTTTTGTTATCCGAGACTGGCTTGAGAACAAAGTAAATATTTCATGGACAGCTGTGGAACCTTATTGCGAATAAGTCACAACTTGTGAAAAAAAATGGTCGCATGAAGAAAGGATCAATTAAAGTAAACAAGTCCGATCCTACACTGTCAGAATGAAATGTTATAAAAAAAAAAAGGTTTAAAAATATAGCTCAGCAGACGTCAACGATGCTGACAACATAAAAATAAAACATGTTTCATTTGGAAATCACTTGTAAGTACTGTGGCGAACTGTTCGTCAATATTTCATAAATATATATAATTTTTTATTTTGCATCCTTCCCGAAGTAGTGAAACCTTGGGCAGTACATGTAGTTATGCTTTCCCCCTTCTTCGTTCTCTTTATTGTGTGACTGGAATAACTAGAGGTTCTCACTTGCCTCTTCTGGCACAAATCTAGTACCACTGTATACAATCACACGCACCTGATTGTGAAGAACTTTCCCTTTAGCTATGGTGCCTGGACGCATGCAGTGTACTGAAGAGGTCGAGAAGGCTAGAAAAGCGCAGATCAACAGGCGACAGTCAATTAAGGCTGCCACCGCACCGGAACATAGGGATAGACTCACTCAGAACTTAGGACAACAATGCGTTTTTTTCACATTAAGATCATCTCATTTCGCACGAGCTCTATTACTACAGTTTTGTTATAACTTTTTTGCAGAAAGTTTATCATGCGAAATAGACTGGTAAATGAGCGAGGGAAAAGTTTTTAAGGACAGTAAATAATAATGACATTCAATTCAGAAAATATATTTTAGCTAACAATTTTTCAGCTTTGCACAACAAATCAATAAGAGCAACCTGTTCGTTTCGCCATTCTGACACTGCAAAATTTTTATAGCCGGATTTCAGGAGTAAACACACTTGTGACATCAATTGTGGTGAGGTTACTAGGATGACTGGGTGTGGGCTGCGATTCTCTGCTGAAGGTAGATACAGGTGCATCTGGAGAAGGCAGTTCATCAACATAAGAACTTCTTTATTGCAGTTCGTGTACAAACAATGTCCTCCGTTGCTGTTAGACACGATGGCGAACGAAGATTCTCGCCTTACTGCTGGTTCGTGGCGTGGTTGGCCCATCGAAGAACATATGTCACTGTGGGTACGACAGACTGCGACAGACATTGATGAATGAAATGTAAATCCTCCAGTTGACACCTCGGCAGATGCAGGGATGGATGGATCTCCCACGTCGTACTTCCGAGAAGGCAGCAGGTTGCTTAGCTGCACATTTGTCCAGATGTTCAGGCAATAGACAAGGATTCAGTGCCCGACGACGGCAGTGGCGGTAGAGTCACCGACTGCATGTCACATATCTGTCCAAGCTGTTTGACGATGATGGTTGGTCTGGCAGGGGTTTAAATGCAGCTGCTTCTGGCTGACTTCGCAGAGGTGTCCGCACTTGTGTTTCGGACGGGAACTTTTCTGGAATAGAGGCTACGACCAAGGTGACTGTCACCAAGCGAAGGTCGGTCAGACTGGAGTGCCGTCCCGAAGGCTGGCCCATGGACGTTGATACCCAAAACGGTGTCATGGAGGTGTCCTTTTGCTGCTGAGGGATGCCGAATGGCAGATCAGCGAACGGCGGCAGTCAATACGTTTCCTAGATACCCATCTTTGGCTCCAAGACCTGACACGTTCATCTGGCTATATTTGGTTCTGGATGAATGTTTGTTTTTTATTTTCTTGTTTTCTTGTCAGTTTTTACTATGGTGGCAGTGCCAATACTGTTTAGTCGAATGTTAGTCAGTTCTTCTCAAACTGCCCAAAGTAATTTAAATGTCGGATTGAGTATATTGAAACAAAGAGATAAAATGAGAATGGATATTCTGGCACGCACTGTTCTTATCTACAGCACAGAATACTCGCCCACCCAAATATATAATATATACGCACTCTTCTATCTGAGAGGCAGGTAGAAGAATTCAGGTAGCGGGATTAGTGAACCATTCTTCGACATTTTCTGAACTGCAGAGTTCATGCCCACCCTTCTACTTTAGCTGTTGAGTGCATGGAGACACCTTCATTTACCAGGCTATGGGATTCATTAAAACCCTCCCTTTCATTTCCAGTGTCAGCAATATTAAGACAGACAGCACCACATTAAAATTAACACTGGTTTCATTATTGATTCTGCGCTACTTTTAAGCATTCATTAACTGTCACATGTCGCACATCTACTTCATCTGAACTACAGCACCACTGTTGTAACTGTTCTGCCACTAGGACGTCTATCATATATTTCAACCTTAAGCCAACACAAAGGTATAATTATCGGTTTCGACCTGATACCAAATAATCGTCATCAGGGAGCTTCAATGGTAGCCATTGTGAGCGTCTCTGTGAGCCTCTTGACTCACGAGTTATCGTATAACATATTTAGATTATTTGATAATGAGTTGGTATAGGTAGGACAGAAATCCACACTTACATACTAATATTATAAATGCGAAAGTAATTCTGTCTGTTACGCTTTCACGACTACATCGCTGAACGTGTTTTGATGAAATCTGGTATGTCGATAGCCTGAACGCTGAGGAAGAACATGGCCTACTTTAGAAAGTATGTAGTACATTTGACTTGAAGAATACAACGAACGCTAAATATGGAACAATAATTACTCTTCGAAAAAGCTACATATTCTTTAACTTTTGAACTTAATTATATTTGTGAAAATGTTATTGTTTGACACGTTCCAGCGTAATGAATACAATGATTACAGAATCCTATACATGTTTAGTACATATTTCCTTACTAATATCAGTCACAAACCGGTTCCACTGTAACTGCAGTGGATCATGAGTCACTTATAGCTAGGACGCGTACACACATACGTCAGCTGTTCGTGGTCTTGTGGACAGTGGTTTGGCCCTTGTCCGTGGGGTCCTAGGTCCGATTCCTAGTGCGGTCCAGTTTTTTCCGCTTGCACCTGAGTATGCGTGTTGTCCTACTCATACTTTTACCGTCTTTGATCCACAAGTCGCCGAACGGGGTCTCCCAGCCAATAAAGCCCTCTACACATGTCATTTCATTTTACTGATATGCGAGTGCAGCTGCAGGTAACAGCTAGTATACAAGGTTTAAATTTTATGTTGACAAACCAGAATAGCTCGAAAAATAAGCTTCACACAAAAAACTTTGTAGAATCGAGAGTTGATTATTTTCGAGGGGGAGATCGCTGGTGCTATAATTAGCCCTGGGGGTGGAGCGGGAGGCAACTTTAAAATTTCAAATGGGAACCCTCATTTTTATTGCAGAATCACATTCTACATAAAAAACTACATGCATTTTGTCTTAAACGTATGTTTGATTCTTGGTTGTTGGCGCTGTAATTCAAGAAAATCCATGTTCTCATTTTTGCGTGGAAAATGGTTACTGATAAATAAAAGATACTTATTTACTTCGGAAATTTTGATTCACTAGAACTCAAACTCTCCCTCTCTCCCAATAGGGTGGGGTTTGAAAGAGAGGAATCAGAGTTTTACAAATGTTGACCCAACCCGAATCTGCAGAAAAAATTAATACTTGGGGCAACATTTGTAAGACTGTAATTCTTCTCTCTCAAAACCCAGTCTGTGGGGGAGAGGGAGAGTTTTAGTTCTAGCGAATCAAAATTTATGAAGTAAATAAGTATTTTTTATTTATCCGTAACCATTTTCCACACAAAAGTGAGTACATGGATTTTCTTGAACTACAGTGCCAACTACCAAGAATCAAACAAATGTTTAAGACAAAATGTACGTAGTTTTTTATGTAGAATCTGATTCTTCAATAAAAACGGGGGTTCCCATTTGAAATTTTAGTTTCCTCCCACCCCACCCCTAAGGGGCTGGGGTGGCGAGCTAATTTTAGCACCAGAAGATGTCCCCCTCGAAAATAATCCAATCTGGATTCTACACATGTTTTCGTGTGAAGCTTATTTTTCGAGTGGAAATAGAAATGCCATGTGGCTAGGGCCTCCCGTCGGGTAGACCGTTCGCCTGGTGCATGTCTTTCGAGTTGACGCCTCTTCGGCGACTTGCGTGTCGATGAGGATGAAATGATGATGATAAGGACAACACCCAGTCCCTGAGCGGAGAAAATTTCTGATCCAGCCGGGAATCGAGCCCGGGCCGTTAGGTATGACATTCCGTCGCACTGACCACTCAGCTACCAGGGGCGGACATTTTTCGAGTTATTCTGGTTTGTCAACTTAAAATTTACGCCCTGTATAATAAAAAGACAGGCATAGTACGCCTAATCTGAACGATCTCGTCTTCGACGTGATGTGAAATCTTAATCTTTTCTCTTCTTGTTTTGTAGTGGATGTTGAGTATGTGAAGATACTTTCACTATTGAAGCTATGGTTTTATTCGAATTGTTCCTTTCGTTTTCATTGCCAACAACACTAAGAGAATCTGCGGTGCATTAGAGTCAACATTGCTCCGTTGTTCACTTCACATTACACTCATTCATTTGTTAACGGCCACAGGCAGCTAGCGCTTTGACTTCTTCCATTCTACTAGAGTAACACGCTAGTCACAAAGTTCTCGGGCACTTATCAGTGCATCTGATCTTCCCTCTAGATCAGGGCTTCCCAACGTGTGGTCCGCGGACCCCGTTGGGGTCCGCCGGCGCTTTCTAGAGGGTCCGCAGCCACATTTCACCAAATCGCATAAAATAATGAGTAAAATTATTGAATAAAAATGTGAAAATCAAATTCATCACTATTTTTTTTTCGTGTGAAAAACATGTGTACTTTTACTTCAGGTCGTATCCCCAAGCAGCCTTTGCGGTTCCTAAGTGAGAACGTATACACAGTTTAGTGCCGGAGAATGCGGCTTCTCTGATTGACTGTTTAGCAACAATACGGGGGTCGTTTCTGCCCCGGGTCACGGTGCTAGATGCGCTGAAACCTTTTACGCATGCGCGGAACGAGCTTTGTCGACCAATCACAGCGCTCGCTGGCACGTATGCGGCCCCAGGCATCATTAAATGTTAAAATTGCTTTGTCAGTGCACTACCTATTTCATAAGTCGATTTTTGATCAGTTTACTACTTCTAACATGGATCGGTGGCTGAAGTCAGGATCACTGAAGAAGGGTGCAGTTTCTCCATCACCTTCACAACAAGGGAAGTTTCCAGTTGAAATGAATAAGCAGGGAGGACGACCAAAGGAAGACTTTACATACATTTGAACATTTTTCTTCGGATTTCACGAAAAACCACACACACACACACACACACACACACGACTGTTACGAAATATGCATGCTCCTTACACAGCTGTAGCCAAATAGTGGAAGTGAACAGACCATGAGCGGCAGCTTGTCAACAGCGAACAGTTTGGGCGTGACGTTGATTGATCTTGGAGGAAGACAGCTCCATCGTGTGAAATTTCAGTTACCAAGTAATTTTAATCAGGCTATAGTGTTTTGAACAAAGTGAGTAAATCCACTAGTAAGTGTCTGGATACAGTGGGAATTCAAATTGTATCGTTAATTTCAAGTTGTTTTCATTCATCTCTAAACCAAAGACTATTGATATTTCAAGGGGGGGGGGGGGGGGTCATTTGGAACATGGCACTTGCATTAAGAAGCTTTCATTTCCAATGGGTTTCGCTCTGAAATTTAAAGTTACTGTGCTGTTGACTGAATAGGGGTCGGCCATGGATTTTCGACTGAAGAAGGGGTCCACCAGCTGAAAAGGTTGGGAAGCCCTGCTCTAGATTACCAAATGCGCTGAGCGTACCTGATGTCGTCCTTTCGCTTCCTAGTTAATGAAACGTGACAGTGACCTGCGCCGCGCGTGACCGGACAAGTGTAAACAGATCGGTTCGGCCCCAGACGAGAAATCAGGAAGAGTCGGCAGGTAAGGGAGTGCATCGCTGGGACGCCAGCCAGCGCGGCCGCGACGCGCTCAGACTGCGGAATGGGGTCAGTGTCGGGGCGCGAGCAGCTCCGCGCGCACATCCAGCCGCGGCGGTGGCGGCAAGTGGTGGGGAGGCGCGGGGGAGGGATAGCCCTCTCGCTTTCGCCAGCTGACTGCCAGCCAGCGTCAGTCTGTTTGCGTGCCTAAGGCGGTGCGCGTCGCTAGGAGGTGCGTCCGGCTGTCGTTACCGCGGTGTCGGCCCCAGGCAGGGCAAGCGCAACTGAGCGCAGGGCTGCTACGGATTCGCGTGCGTCGCCTCAGTCTGCCGGCGGACGTGGACACACCTGTCATCCTTTTCTGCCCGGGACGCAGCTGACACGTCGGTTGTCGCCGTGACGTTTGTTGTGTTTTACTTCCCAGAGCTAAAAGCTGTAACATTCGGTGAGTCTTCTATTTTTACAGGAAATTCCGGAAACCCTCTTATTATTTCCTGTCATTCTCTTTCCGTTCTGTACAACAGCAAAGCCATCGCAAGTACACCACTTCGTTGTTAGAATTTTCTACAGTGTTATGATTAACCTACCACGAACTAAACATTGTGCAGTCTCGGATTGCAGTGCGTTGTGTTTCGACGTTCCTTTACGTTTAGAAAGCACGTCTTCCGTGCAGCATGGTACATAGAGCTGCCTTAGAAACATGAAATTTCGTCGACGTGGTGACAAATAAAGGGAAACGGAACTAGACCGGCTGTCAATACTAATCAGTGCATTGCATGTCTTGTGTGTTTAAAACCACATCCACAGGTAAACCAAATGTTTTCTACATGTTTCCGTTGTGTATGTCCCGAAAGTAATTGTTGCGGTATTTATGTTTTGAAGACTGAAACCATAATATACTTACGCTATTAATCCGTTGTTATTGCTTTTTATCTACCTTTATTGCCGATCATGCAGGTAGTGATACCTTACTTATTTATTTATATATTTTTCGTTTTCGCTAAATCTGTTTGTAAAATAATAAAATGATTAAGAAACAATAAATCTACAGATAGCTGATATAAATAAATTTATGTCACAACAACCACGAGGTATATACTAAATGTCGAGCAAAACAGTTATTAAACGATTTTTTAGTGACTGTGCCCAGTGAAAATTCATGAAATATTAATGTGTAGCTGAGGACCATACAGATTATGAACACACGTAACTGTTTGACAAGATTGCAAAGTAAACAAACGTTGATAATATAACAACATCTATTTAAGTGAAACTTCCTCGCAGATTTAAACTGTGTTTCGGAACGAGACTCTAGCTCGGGACCTTTGCCTATCGTGGGAAAGTGCTCTACCAACTGAACTAGCCAAGCACGACTCACGCCCGGTCCTCACAGCTTTACTTCCGCCAATACCTCGGCTCCTACCTTCCAAACTGCACAGAAGCTCTCCTGGAAACGTCCCGAGTTCGAGTCTCGGTCCGGCACACAGTTTTAATCTGCCAGGAAGTTTCGTATCAGCGCACTCTGCGCTGCAGTGCAAAATTTCATTCTGGGATCAATTTAAGTGTTTTGTTTTTGAACGAAATTTTTACAGTGAGATTACTAGACTGACTGACCTACGATTACTACTGAAGAAATTTTACGATCTGAATAAAGTAGAGGGAGTTAGAATAATCAGTCATTCGTAGAACTGTGTCCCAGTCGACCCAAAGGCCCTGTAAATTTATACTTGTTAATTTCCTGATCCGTATTTTTTAGATTTAGTGAAAGTTCAGTTGAGGATATATTTTATCACATGAGATTACTCTCTGCATTTGGAACCAACAGATATCAGTATTACCATACTTTTTCTTACGCTATGGCTTAATAATATTGTTACAATAGGTCATATTGTTAATCAAGAGGTCAAGAGCGCCACTGTGTCTTTAAAGAGAATGTTATACCGGAGGTTATTACAATTCCTCAGTTGCTACTAACCTAATAACATGTATCAGCAGTGTTATGTAAACTTGCAACAAATAAAAGGGCTGTGGAACGTTTTCGGTGTCAATTCTGTACATTTAGCGCTAAATATTAAATCAATCCAGCGACGCAAATGTTGGGGCTGTAAACACTACAGTTAACGTTTATGTAAAAACTACATCGCTGTAGTCCAAGCTGACGTCGATAGTTCAGTGCTTTGTAAAACTGTTGGCGTTGTACTTACAACATACGCCTCCAACGTACAACAGCTGTTCGTAAATATGGTAAATCGTTATTTAGGAGTAAAGAATTTAATGTCCCATCGACAGCGGGGTAAACAGAAGTGGAACTTACTTAGACGGAAGAGGGAAGAAATCGGTCGTTGCTTCAGAGAAGCAACCATGCTTTTGATATGGTTTAAGGAACTATGTAAAACCTGAATCGTAATGTGTCGATAGGGATTTGAATTCTACCAGTCCACTAAGTGAATCTTCTCTCCCGGTGCTTCCATAGCGATGCGCCAACAAGCAGACTGTCTTGCTGCCTTACTATAAGAGTCACCGCATGACCTAAATATGTGAATCTGCGAAGATACAGTTTGGTGGAATTAATGCTAGATATATTCGCAATAATCTGAAAGCAAATAAGTGACTGAAAATACGAATATGGGTTTCCGTGGTCGTAAAATGGAAAAGGTTATTTACGTGAATACTTAGCCACTATATGAGTGTGGTAATTTCGCCAAGGGTACTTTGTTTTCAGGTGCAAGGCCTGACAAAAAGGGAACCGTCCAGAAAATACACTCGAACGACCGTGTAACGTCGTACTCTTGCATACCACCGATGGGTGTTCATGTGATTACAGCTGCAATGGCTATCAGAGTACATTACTACTTTTCGTGTAAAGTGTTGTTGACAAGCCCTGTTGCATATATAAGGTAAATGAACAGCGTCAAACGTTGATTAATTACTGTCAAGTACATGGCGATGCTGGGTACTAGTGTGACAAAGTGGGATCAGCACGTGACAGAGTACTAAGGGAGCCTCATTGTGGTTCCCCATATGGACGACAGGTCGGTTCGTGCAGCATCCAGGTTTTTGGGGTATTCTGATGTGACAGTGTTCTGATATGGGACTGCGTGGGAACGTGACGGCAGACACACTAGTCGTCAAGATTCCGGTCGACGAAGTCTGACCACCGCAAGGGAGGATCGCCGTATTTTGCATCAAACACATCGCAAACCCTTCACAATTGCGCCTGCCATCTGAGAACAAGTAATGGACTCGCTGCAATATTCTGTGTTACCCCGTATGACTGATATGAAAGCAGCAGCTGGATTCAGGAATTACCGTCCCGATCATAAGCTGTAGTTAACACCACAACAGAAACAGTTGCCTTTGGGGTGGTGCTTTAGCTTGGAAGCAAATGCTGCTGATTAATGGCGTTGTACTGCGTCCAGCGTGAATCGCAGTTATGCACTACCCTCAGATGACCATCTCGGGCGAATATAGCCTGGAGAGAGGTCCTATTCATCACACGTATTGGAGAGGGACAGCAGTATTATTCCTGGTGTCGTGGTATAGAGAACCATCGAGTATGACTTCAGGTTATGGCTGGATGTGATTGAGGGAACTCTGACGGCACAACGATACGCCACGCACGTCTCGCGTTCTCGTATGGCACTTTCGCGGTGCCATTTTTCAACAGGACAATGCTCGTCTACAAGTGGCACGTATCTCTGTGAACTGTCTGCGGGATATTGAGGTATTCCCGTGGTCAGCAATCTCCCCAGATCTGCCTCTAATAGGATGTCTGGACGACCAGCTTGAACTTCAACACTGTCTTAGTGCCATTATCCAGCATATCAAGGACCAATTATAATAGTTGTGGACCAGCATGCCTCAGGACCTCTTCTTCTATGATATCCTTCCCAACCGAATCACTGCATGCATCAAGGCCAGCGGGGTCCAACATCACACTGATAAGTGCGCTCGGTCTGGCATGTTCTTTGCAAATTTGACTCAATTTTGTAATCACCGCCATAACATCACAAACCCTCTCAACTCGTAAGGTTCCATTTCGTTTCCTCCTCACTTTCTGGGCGCTTCACTTTTTTTTCCAAGCAGTTTATATGCATTGCTGCAAACATTCATCCGGCAGCTTCCAGTGGCAAACACTACCTTGGCATCAGACAAGTGATCTTTTCTATAGATGACTGTTTCTTGGAAGGTGCCATAAATCTTGGTAGTATGACAAAACTCTTCAAGGGAGCGACAAAATTTTCTTAATTTCTGTGTTTCATTAAAGTATGTGTGTGTGTGTGTGGGGGGGGGGGGGGGGGGGATCTTATGCAAGGTTCTCGAATAACATGTGTTAAATTTCTCCACTGAAGTCGTAAACCTCTCTGAAGTACAGGAAAGTCTCGGAACATGCGACACTAAAGATTTTGCTATAAAACTGTCTTAATCGCTTCATAAAGGAGTAGTTAGATAGCTGGCCGGAGTGGCCGTGCGGTTCTAGGCGCTACAGTCTGGAACCGAGCGACCGCTACGGTCGCAGGTTCGAATCCTGCCTCGGGCATGGGTGTGGGTGATGTCCTTAGGTTAGTTAGGTTTAATTAGTTCTAAGTTCTAGGCGACTGGTGACCTCAGAAGTTAAGTCGCATAGTGCTCAGAGTCATTTGAACCATTTGAGTAGTCAGATAGCCGGTTTTAGTAGCTCCTAATGAAACTATGTTCTGAATATTGCATGTGACCTGTGGCTCTTTATCTGACTTACAAGTAATATTTGTCTTCCGTTTGTAGTGTGCTGACGTCTAGCAGCCTTCTAGACTATGCAGAGAAGGATGTAAATTACCACAGTGTGAGGATCCTTTCCTGTTCACGTTTCCAACATCAAAAAGACAGTCGAAAAAATATGCTGTAGACGCACTAACACACAGTGAAAACCTACAGAGAAAGCGAGATAAAGATTCGAATTCTTAAAAACAAGGGAAATTTCCATTTACGGTGGCTGAACTGCGCCAGCGGTTAAACGATATAACAATCTCTTGCTCAGATTATTGAAAGTCAGGGCTAACACCTTGGAAGTCACACACACAAAGGAAAGCCTTGTGACAAGTGCAGGTTGCGGCAAGAGTCCTTGAACGGAGGACTTGCGAGCGCTCGAGGATGTCGTAATTCCCGCAAGGCGAACATTTGCCCTGAGTACGTTTTTGGCGCTGAGTACGAAATAAAACGTCTTCGTCGGAGAATCAGGCGCTGATTCATGCTTTAGGCAATCACCTTCAGTTTCTAGCCGAGCCGCTCCAGGTAGACTACCACACTGTGCAGTAATGATACAGACACTCCTCCTATTCCATGATATCCTCTCTGGTTCGAAAGCAAATTTTCGGCACCGCTTCCATGAATGACACATACGTCAGCAATGTGTGAAGGAGTAACGCTTAGTTGTATTGAGACTTCCTGGCTGTGAAGTCAGTGGTCGATGCATAAAGAGCTATCCACTAATGTTTAGTTTCCACCTACGGATCACATCTTCAGAGGTTAAACAATGACAGCTGTTGCCTCACTCATCGAAGTAAGAAACAGTATCTGGATCACTGTTATTCTAGACTTGTTTCTGTAATTCACGCTTTAGCTCTTTAACTCGACGCTTGTCGTCACTAGCCTTGTTTTTTATTGTCGCCCACTCGTATCCCTTTCATGCTTCTAATCATTCGTTTATTTCCTCCTGCAAGCTATTGTGTGTGTCTAGGGGGAGGGATGGGCGAGGGGGAGAGTGTTTTCTCTCTGGATACGCGACTAAGGATACAATTGCCTCATACACTAAGGCAGGGCTGAAACCTCCCTTCACATGAACGACGGCCGTGTGGAACACATGCTGTAACGTGTTTACCCTCATGTGCATATCTTCATTTTGGATCCTTGGGGATTCTGTTGTAAGGTATTCATACACTCCATATGAATACGTCATTGGTTTCCGGATATTTATTAGGATTATTAGCTTGTTTCGTTGTCCTCTTCTCTCCCCTTTCGTTTCTACCTACAACAGTCAGAGACGATGTGTAAGTACCCCATTTTTATAACAACAGGGCTGGCGATCAGCGAAGCGTTGCTGAGGATATCGTCCCAGCTTTTGCCTGAAATTGTTTAGGAAAATCTTGAAAGCGTACATCAGAATTGGTTCAAATGGGTCTGAGCACTATGCGACTTAACTTCTGAGGTCATCAGTCCCCTAGCACTTAGAACTAATTAAACCTAACTAACCTGAGGACATCACACACATCCATGCCCGAGGCAAGATTCGAACCTGCGACCGTAGCGGTCGCTCGGTTCCAGACTGCAGCGCCTAGAACCGCACGGCCACTCCGGCCGGCGTACATCAGAATTATCGTACCAAGCAAAGTCTATCTTTCTGAATATGAAGTTAGTGTCTTTAAAGCTGCTCTTGCTTGCTCAGTTGATCTATATTATGGTATGTTCTTTTTATTATATTCCGTTTTCACCAAATATATTATGAAACATAGTTTATGCACATCACCAGTGCACACACTGGCGTCAAATCCAGGACACGAATTGCAACCATCTATGTCTTTCTTCGGTCCATTAAAACATCTAAGTCAGGATTCCCTCTGGTGAATGAAACGTTGAGCTCAGGAGAATGATACAACATTACTACCAAGCACTAAAGGTCTTCCTACATTTGTTTGTAAATTATTACAATCTGATTATGTGCTGTAATTTGACAGGGTCTTGAAGTTCTCCTCTTTCGTTCTTAATAGAGTACGCCTATATTACCATGGTGTTTCGAAGCGCGCAGCGGCGAGAGGGTTTGTTGGCGTGGGGCGTAGCGGACGGAAACTTCTACTCTACGCCTTGGGAGGAGCCAAGGCTGTTGTGATCCGGCAGTGCGATGGTGACTCCTCACCTGGATCGTAAACATCCTGTAGATCCGGCTTCATTTTTTCGCTTGTGCCGAGACTTCCTTTGTTTAATGATGTGCTCTGATAAATTTCCTTGCGAAATTGTTATTCTTGCGCCGGCCGGTGTGCCGAGCGGTTCTAGGCGCTTCAATCTGGAACCGCGCGACCGCTACTGTCGCAGGTTCGAATCCTGCCTCGGGCATGGATGTGTGTGATTTCCTTAGGTTACTTAGGTTTAAGTAGTTCTAAGTGCTAGGGGACTGATGACCTCCGATGTTGAGTCCCATAGTGCTCAGAGCCATTTGAACCATTTGTTATTGTTGTGGGGAAACCTACTAGGAATATCGCACTCTCGTTGTCTGCCACCGTGAGGTTATCTTCCTACAGAAATATAAGGGAAGAGAGTCTGGGAAGGAGTTGAATGCAGTCAACTGATCTGTGATAAAATTTGTCCTGATATCTGTGAGGCAATTAAAGTGTGCTGAGTGCGGGCAAGTTGAGTGACTGAGAGTGTCACTGTGGTTAAATAGTGACCTAATTGTGTAAGTCAATGGTCGGAGCAGTTGATACATTTAAATTGTTATTTTGAGTCATTTCCTTAATCAGGACGATAGTTGCTAAAGTCCAATAAGTTAAATTTTGTTCATTTGGGGAAACCTGAATGTGTTACTTTTAAACTGTGTGTGTTCATTTGTTGTGAGCCCGTGTTTATATTTCTTTCATGTGTTCCAGGTAGCTTAATAATTATGCTTGTAACTCCTAGAGCTCGTACTGGCCGCTGACGAGTGTTACGTGTGTCATGTCTTAGAGGTCCCTTGTTACCGCTACGTCTGCTACCTGATGCCAACGATGCCTAAGTCTGTTGTCACTGTTAAACTGTGCAGCATTACTGTTGTGTAAAATTCAATTATTTAAGTGGTTCATAAAGTAAGTCATTTAACAGAATGCCGTGTAAGATTCTTCACTGGTTTTTAACTTTATTAGTGCCCTGCATTTTCACTTTGCCCACTAATAGATTTTGTCAGTGTAAAAACTCTTTGGCTTGTATCCGCAGTAATTTACTGGAATTTAAACTTAAATAAGAGTTTCAAGATTGAATGAGGGGTTGCGATTGAGTTTTCTTCTGTAATGCTGTGGACGTGATCAATTTAAGTTGTCCCTACGTTCCGATTTATCCTCTGGGAAGTTTTATCTGTAATAAATGTGTTTTAAAGTATTATGTGTTTATTAGCTTATCCAGCCCCTCACCATTCCACCACCTAGCTCCTGGCTAAGTTGCATTACGCTTTCCTTATTTTTCTTCTGACTAATGATGCTGCACGCCTCGATTTCCTCTCCTGCATCAAACTCTTCATCTGTGAGATGAAAGTACACACAAGTCCTCACTTATTTGTTGGAAATATTCTAATTTCTGCCGTCCCCCTACAGTTTTTTGCCATCTACGGCGCCCTATAGAACCGTGTAGATAATTTGTGTTAAGTAAGCGGAAGAGGCAACGAATGAAGTCTAGCAGTGCCTGAAAATAAAAACCTGTAGTCTCTCTCTAACGAATTTTTTTTTTTTTTCCCCCTTGTTATGACACCTGCCATAGAGATTCACGCTGTGAGTGCCAGTAGCACACCTGGTACAGTATATCAGGTCGCTAACTTTATGTGTATGTAAGTTTCATATTGTGTGCCACAGCCACAAATTTAGTAATAGATGTTGGCTGCATTATGATCACATTTATTTTGACTTTGTCACTAAAATGAGCTGATAGTATGAAAATGAATGTGGTAATAATACAGCCATATCTTTTGATATCTTTAGTTTTATTAGATGACAAGTATTCATCAAAGACAATTATTCCTGCGGTAACAGCAGCCCAATCCATTGGCAGCTACTTTATTTTACCTCTGGAGGGACTTTCAATGTTCGCTAGCTTTAAAACAAGTTAGTCCGGTCTGGTTGGTTTATCTACTGTAGAGAAGTCTAACAACGTTTTTCTTACTAAATTTTGTTTAATGAGTAAACAGGAGAAGACTCACAATTTTCATTTAAAGCAATAATCCCAAATGTTAGGGTTTTCTAGTTTTCCTCACAAAACTCTGATTTTTTTCGTTAATTCTGGGCTGAATTTAAAGTTGTAAAGATGCAGTCAACGGTTATCCCTTTATCGTATGCCCGTGTACATAATACCTCTACGCAACAATCCTGGACATCACTGGTCCAGCCGACTTATGTGACCGAGCGGTTCTAGGCGCTACAGTCTGGAACCACGCGACCGCTACGGTCGCAGGTTCGAATCCTGCCTCGGGCATGGATGTGTGTGATGTCCTTAGGTTAGTTAGGTTTAATTAGTTCTAAGTTCTAGGGGACTGATGACCTCAGATGTTAAGTCCCATAGTGCTGATAGCCATTTGAACCGTAACCTGCAACGCTTAGCAAGCGAAAGTAACTGTACTCGTCATACAGAACCAAGCGTAGCTTCTGCAACGGCTAGGAGTATACTTGGGATTGGCAGATAATAAGTTGATGACGCAATAACATTATAGTTTTTTCTCGCTAATAGACCAGTCTCTAACGCAACATTTTCGGTAACACCATAATAGTATAAATACATTAGCACCGGTTGTGTGACTGTTCACATGAATTAACAGCTAAGTGCTTTACATCAGATTACAGTGCACCATTTACATTTGAAAGCTTCAGACATGTGAACACGGAAGAATTTTCTTCACGTTGCTATTTTCTGGAGCTACTTTTAATTTTTTTGTAATAAATAGCTCTTCGTAAACAGTTTTAAACAACTCTTGACAACCATAATTGAAATGAAAGGACGTAAGATTAAACTTATAAGTAAGATATCTACATCAAGACGAAACAAGATTAATACTGAGGTGAGCTACGGCTGCAACCGATTTCATTTACCTTCTTCCTTTCATTTTCTGTTTCAGCTAGGAGCGTTATGCTTTTTAGCAGCTTGCTGTTCCTGAAGACCACTCATCTCGTTCCAATCTTTTTTAAATCTTGTTTCAGTAAATGTGATGAAGTTGCGTTCTAGTACTAAGTAAGTTACCTATGCGAATTTCGATATATAGATATCTTTTCGACCTTGATATGATGTATTTTGAACGTCAGGTGATCTGCGGGCACGCTATCCTACTGCAAGCTGTTTCTCCGTTCGTATTACACAGTTATTGTACCTCCTCTTTTCTAATTCTATTTTGTATGTTTATTAAAGTGGAATGCACAAGCCGAACGATTGTAGGGATACTTTTCCTGTCGCAATGATTTCTACAAGTATAACAACATACATCAGTAAAAAGAAACACTGTAACGTAATTACCGTATTGAATTCTAACTTAGGTTAACAATTATGTCAATAAATAAATGTGAACTGATGAAGTTTCGTGACTGTATATATAGAGTACATTAGTGTATGATTCGGAGAAATGTGCAAGCAGGTTACAATTAATCTTTTGCCGCTTGAGTCAGTGTAAACGGAAAACTATTTACTGTATGCGTACCCATTGTCATAGGATTGCTGGTAAGACAGTGCGCTGCAGGATTTGCCCTAGTTGTATTAGTGGCATGACTTGCCGTTAGTCGCCGCTGCTGGTACTGCGACGTAAGGTTGTGATGATGATGATGATGTTTGGTTTGTGGGGCGCTCAGCTGCGCGGTTACCAGCGCCCGTAGAAATGCCTAACCTTTGCTCAGCCCAACCTCGCCACTTTCATGAATGATGATGAAATGATGAGGACAACACAAACACCCAGTCATCTCGAGGCAGGTGAAAATCCCTGACCCCGCCGGGAATCGAACCCGGCGACGTAAGGTTCAAAAATGGTTCAAATGGCTCTGAGCACTATGGGACTCAACTGCTGAGGTCATTAGTCCCCTAGAACTTAGAACTAGTTAAACCTAACTAACCTAAGGACATCACAAACATCCATGCCCGAGGCAGAATTCGAACCTGCGACCGTAGCGGTCTTGCGGTTCCAGACTGCAGCGCCTTTAACCGCACGGCCACTTCGGCCGGCCGTAAGGTTCAAACACAAGCATCACTATACATTACAGTTGCAGACAGTCAACATTAGTGTGGAAAAGGTAAGCAGGGCTTTACTCTTAAAGCTGTTTAAGAAAACAACAGCAATATTGCTGCTACTCTTAGCGAGTATCGACACATTAAACCGTCCGCCCCCGGTCGCTGAGATGTCAGCGCGACAGTATGTCAATCCTAAGGGCTCGGGTTCGATTCTCAGCTGGGTCGGAGATTTTTCTCCGCACTGGGACTGGGTATTGTGTTGTCCCAATCATCATTATTTCATCTCCAGCGACGCGTAAGTCGCCGAAGTAGCGTCAAATCGAAAGACTTGCACCCTGCGAACGGTCTATCCGACGGGAGGCCCTAGTCACACGACATTTTAGTTGACACATTAAAGCAATACGGCGAGGTCCTTTTTCCGCATTGGGACTGAAGAACGTGATTCGGAAGTTCGAATTTACTGGAGATTTGGAAATTGCTCCTGGAAGAGGCCGACAACCGATTGCACAACAAGTTGTTGAAGAAATTACTGTTGCCATGGCTGAGAACGCTGGACGAAATGTGCGATCTTCAAGCAGTGTACGAGCTGTGTCACGACCCCTGAACACTCCACCGTTCTTTCGGGCAGCAGAAGATCAATCTCTAGTGCTGTTCCAGGCTTTCGTGAATGCAGTTGTTCGCACACTGAGTGACTTTTGTCACTAGGAATGTAAACATGGTACGTAATTAACAAATGTTATCCCCTCATGTGGAGATTAAAATGTGTATCTTTTAATGGTTTATTGACATTTGTTTTCCACGTTTCGTGGTCCAGCGATCACTCGCTTTTCGTGGGGGGCCCTGTCAAGTAGCGAAAGTTTAATTGCAACCACCCTGTACTACAGGTATAGCAAACCATAAAAAAGGTACATGTTGATATCTAAAATGTGTCGTTGGAGAAGGGCTTTAAAACTTAAATAATATACGACATACACAGAAATTAAGAAGGAAGTAAGCAGAAGTCCATTGACGTTCCTAACTGCAAAGGCGAATAAGGTGGTGAAATATGAGCTACTGCGTACTAAAGTAGATACCTTAAACTAGCAGTGAGAAATCCACTGCACAATTCACTAACTGGAGTGAGTTTTCGCATATCAAGTATACTTTTCGAGTCAGAAAGATGGAGAGTATCATGTCGAACTAGCATGGAGCACAAAAACAAATAACTGAATGCGACAGTAGGTCTCATTTGTTACCTGATGCACTGACGGAGTCTGAGGAAGGCGTCACCAGTTGTAGGGAGTTTCGCAGCCAGAATGGGGATTATCAACATCTCTTTGAATCAATACCAGCTCGAATAGCTGCTAAAGGTATTATTAACTGATTGTACACCATGCTTCATGTTAAGTCCAGCACATGAGTTCAGTTTTTCACGGTTATGTTGCTTAACACGATTTAGTTTAATTAGTTCGTTGCGTAAACGATATATGGTGTTAAGAGAAAAAGCTATAAAAGGAAATATGTCTTCTGAGTGAAAGATGCTCACACTTGTTAAGAAATAGATGGCTACCATTTGACTGATATTCTTTCTTCCAGGAATGCTAGCCCCACAAGTTATATATAGGAGAATTTCTGAAAAAAATGGGAAGTAGAAGGGAAATACTGGCGGATTTGAAGCTGTGAAGGAAGTTCGTTAAGTCGTTCGCGAACGGCAATGCGCTTGCTCTGAGGCCCGGTCCAGCAGACAGTTATAATCTGCCAGAAAGTTTCACACGAGCGAACTTCCCGCTATAGAGTGAAAGATTGATTCTGAAAATACTTGTATCGTTTGCAGAAAGTAAACATTTTCGCCAACTAATTCAAATAAGAAGCACTGAGCAAAATTAGTAATGGACCTATGGTCGAGCCCTATGGAATACGCTCATACTTTTGTCCCACGCATAAGGGTTGGTGTGACCGAGTTTCCGTATAAAACGTTTAAGGAGCGGTCGGAAAGTTCTCGTTTGAGGGCGTTGCTGCGGAATATATGGAATGTAGCGCGACTCCGATTGGCGAATATAACGACCGATGTGTAGGAGAGTGATTAGTGTGGCTTTCGTGTCTCTCCGAAGTGCGTGCTGTGAATTCTGAAACGTGGACTACGGGAACGTTATTACCAAATGCGACCAAACGGGACCAACGTGCCATTATTCTTTTCTTGGCTGCCGAAGGACAAGCATTGGCATACATCCATAGAATAATGAAGAATGTATATGGCGTAGCATGTCTGTCGAAAACCACATTTGTGCAATGGTGCGCAAAAGTGTATTGCTACTTCATGATAACGGACGTCCTCATACCGCAAGTCGGCAGCGGTGGGCGAGCGTTTCTAGGCTCTTCAGTCCGGAACCGCGCGACTGCTACGGTCGCAGTTTCGAATCCTGCCTCGGGCATGGATGTGTGTGATGTCCTTAGGTTAATTAGGTTTAAGTAGTTCTAAGTTGTAGGGGACTGATGACCTCAGATGTTAAGTCCCATGGTGCTCAGAACCATTTGAACCATTATTGAGCCCAAATCGCAAATGTAACGTAGAAGTTACACCAATTAAAGTGGGAGACACTCGGGCACCCGTTCTATAGTCGTGATCCCATCCCATGCACTTATTACGCGTTCAGTTCCTTAAAAAAGACTTTGAAGGGTGGACGATGCCTGCAGGATGAGAAAATACAGCAGGCAGTTACGGACGTCTTCACACAGCAGGACATGGTGTTGTAGCAAACCGGTATCTTGCGATTATTGCCTAAATTCTAACGGGAATTTTGCCTGATTGGCATACCGATTCTGGAATGTGCGGTCTTCGAACGGGAACTTTTTGATCCCCCTTTAAAATTTATACGAGTATCCACTGGAATAGCGGGATCAAAGTACGAGGAGCGTTTGAAAAGTCCGTGAAAAGTCCGAGAGATGGGACCATCGGCGCGCATCGAGGTCATGTTTAGTTAGTAGCATCTTTGGAAAGAACGCACACCAGGTTTCAGCCAAATTGGTATATTTCTTTGTGTTTGGCGTTCGTGTGAATCAAGGAAGTCGAATGATTGTCAAAAAATGGACGAAAAAGAATTTCGTGTGATGATTAAATATTACCGGTACTTTATGAAAGGCAAAACGCCTCAGGAGACTAAAGAAAAGCTTGATAAACATTACGGCGACTCCGCACCTTCGATTAGAACAGTTCGTAAGTGGTTTCAAAATTTTCGGAGTGGCCATATGGGGATAAGTGATGTTGAACGTTCTGGACGCCCTGTGGAGGTAACGACTCCACAAATCATTGATAAAATCCATGATATGGTGATGGATGACAGAAGAGTTAATGTGTGTGAGATTGAACAGGTACATAATGTTTTTCATAAACATTTGGACATGAGATAACTATCTGCAAGATGGGTTGCGCGATTGCTCACGCTTGACCAGAAACGGAATCGTGTGAAGTGTTACAAGGATGGTTTGCAGCTTTTCCGGAAGAATCCGCAGGACATCAAGCATCGTTTCGTCACTGCGGATCAAACATGGATACCTTACTATACTCCTGAGACCAAACAATAATCTGAACAATGGTTTACCAAGGGAGAATCTGCCCCAAAAAAGGCGAAGACCATTCCTTCGGCCGGAAAGGTTATGACAACTGTCTTTTCGGATTCGCAGGGGATAATCCTTATCCACTACCTGGAAAAGGGTAAAGCTATTACAGCTGCATATTATTCATCGTTATTGGACCCTTTGAAAACCGAGCTGCAAGAAAAAATCCGGCGGTTGGACCGCAAAAACGTCCTTTTCCATCACGACAATGCGCCAGCTCACACCTCAGCAGTTGTGGTCGCAAAATCATTGCAAATAGGATTCCAACTCGTTTCACATCCCCTCTGTTCTTCAGACTTGGCTCCCTCGGACTACTGTTTGTTTCCCATTTCGAAGAAATGGCTGGTGGCACAAAGATTTTATTCAAACAAGGAGGTAATTGCAGCAACCAGTAGCTATTTTGCAGACTTGGACAATTCCTGTTATTAGGAAGGGGTCAGCAAATTAGAACAGTATTGGACAAAGTGTGTAAGTCTAAAAGGACACTATGTCGAAAAGTAAAATGGTTTATCCCAAACACGTAAGTAGATTTATTTTTGCACGGAGTTTTCAAACGCCCCTCGTATTCACGTTCATTGTACTTTCTACACCTACATCTACACCCATACTCCGCAAGCCACCTGACGGTGTGTGGCGGAGGGTACCCTGAGTACCTCTATCGGTTCTCCCTTCTATTCCAATCTCGTATTGTTCGTGGAAAGAAGGATTGTCGGTATGCTTCTGTGTGGGCTCTAATCTCTCTGATTTTATCCTCATGGTCTCTTCGCGAGATATACATAGGAGGGAGCAATATACTGCTTGACTCTTCGGTGAAGGTATGTTCTCGAAACTTTAACAAAAGCCCATACCGAGCTACTGAGCGTCTCTCCTGCAGAGTCTTCCACTGGAGTTTATCTATCATCCCCGTAACGCTTTCGCGATTACTAAATGATCCTGTAACGAAGCGCGTTGCTCTCCGTTGGATCTTCTCTATCTCTTCTATCAACCCTATCTGGTATGGATCCTACACTGCTGAGCAGTATTCAAGCAGTGGGCGAACAAGCGTACTGTAACCTACTTCCTTTGTTTTCGGATTGCATTTCCTTAGGATTCTTCCAATGAATCTCAGTCTGGCATCTGCTTTACCGACAATCAACTTTATATGATCATTCCATTTTAAATCACTCCTAATGCGTACTCCCAGATACTTTATGGAATTAACTGCTTCCAGTTGCTGACCTGGTATTTTGTAGCTAAATGATAAAGGATCTATGTTTCCAGTGATTCACTTGGGAAGCGAGGGAGTCGGCTGAAGAGACAGCTGCTGTCGTGACATTGTGACAACGGAAGACGAGCGCGTCTTTCGCGTTGGCTATGACTGCGCAACAGGTTAGCGCAGCGCGAAACGGCTGCCAACAGTGTTGGCCTGGGAGTTCACTTTTGGCAAAGAGCGGAAAGTAAAAGGCGTGTCTGCGAGCTCGGCTTGCGTCACCGGTGCGGTGCGGTTTCTCGCTTCTCGTCGCCCTGGTTGGCGACGCTTTCGACTGCGATCGCTCGCCCGGAACAGACCGGCAGGCCGGGCCTCCTCCGGTGGAGGACTACGCGTGGGAAGAGAGCTGCCGACTTTCCGACACCCGGCCTCCGTGATCACCTTGCGGTTCACCTTGGCTCGTTTTCTTGTTGGCCGCATGTTGATCACGCAGCACACACACCATCTGATACAGACGCTTCGTGGTCACGCGAATTCGTCGTCGGGAAAACAGTATGTGACTGGGAAACCGTCATCCCCTCCTCAGCCCCCTCCCCCTTTCCCCCGGTAATCACTTGGCGTGTGTAATTGCTACTTGCTATTGCGCAACGTCCGTAAATACACTGCCGAGAAAGAAAAAGGTAAACCCTCGAGAAAGACTGTGTTGAGTAGCATCTGGATAGAATGTGTGCACATTGAGGAGCTGAAGTGCATCTTCATATTTTCGCGGCGCAAAGACTGATCCATAAAATTTCGGGCGTGCAGTCGCATAAATTAAACTTCTTCTAATATTTCGGCTGAACACCGTCCAGCCATCTTCAGAGTGAGCCGAGGTGACTGACGCTCCAGCACTTGTTCCGTCGTTTTAATGAAACCAATTGTAGGTACAAGAAAATCAGAAGAAGACAAGGAAAGTTCTAAATCGATAACTTTTCTGCCATACGTGGGAAGCCTATCGTCAAAAATAGGATGGAGTGAATGTGAGTTTTCGCCCTGCACCAAAGACAGCAGCACTCCTGGGTTCCGTTAAAGATGATTTTGTGCTTCGGAAGCCTGGGGTTTACAAGACCCCCTGTGAATGCGGCCGTTCATACATCGGACTGACGACACGTCCTGTCCAGGAGAGATGCACAGAGCACCGCAGGTACACCCGGCTCTTACAGCCTAATAAATCTGCGGTGGACGAGCGCTGTATCGACACTGGGCACTCTATGGCGTACGATAACGTCGAAATTTTAGCCTCGATTTCATCTTTCTGGGACTCAGTAGTGAAGGAAGCCTTTGAAATTCGGTTGGCGACGAAACTAGTTAATAGAGACAGCGGCTTCAGCTTGGATAAATCATGGAATCCGGCAATTTCTGTAATAAAATCACAAAGACGTCGCGACGGTGCAGCTCGTAGTGATTCATCGATATCACCGTGTGGATCGACTGCGCAGCCATAGATCGATTTCCATGCTTATGCCGTACCGCTTTGCCGCCGATTGACGTCTCTGGCGCCTTGTGTACCTGTGGCCGCATGCACAGTGGTGCGGTCCACCGGTTTAAAAGGACGGAGCAAGCACTGGAGCGTCAGTCACCTCGGCTCACTCTGAAGATGGCTGGACGGTATTCAGCCGAAATATGAGAAGAAGAAGTTGAATTTATGCGGCTGCATGCCCGAAATTTTATGGATGAGGAGCTGTAGGTTTAGTGACTGATTTGTCACTGCATCGGAGATCGGATGGCGCTCAGGAGGGCTGTCTTTGCGCCATCGGTTTCGACTCTGCAGGCAGTAACTATGCTGAGGTGAAGAGCGCAATGTTCTTTCTAGCCTACAACCACACGGTACGTACTGTTGAACGCCTTAAGCGGAGTAGCGTTGAACGGAGTAACGTCGTGAGCTTCCGGGAAGCCGGATGAACCCATCGACGGATTGCTGCACATGCTGGGCATAACGTATCGGTGATGTGTCGCTGTTTTGAGCATTGGCATGTGGACAATTACCACGCTCGTGTACCATGTTCTGGACGTCCTTTTAGTGCAATCGCAAGTCAAAACCAACGCATTATGCAGGCAGTGGTGGCTGACAGAACATCATCCAGCGATGAAATCCGGGCACATGTTGTGGCATCAGGGACCATTGGGAACTGTCCGTTTGCAGCAGAATGGTTCAAATGGCTTTGAGCACTATGGGACTTAACATCTGAGGTCATCAGTCCCCTAGAACTTAGAACTACTTAAAACTAACGAACCTAAGGACATCACACACATCCATGCCCGAGGCAGGATTCGAATCCGCGGCCGTAGCGGTCGCGCGGTTCCAGACTGAAGCACCTAGAAGCGCTCGGCCACAGCGGCCGGCCGTTTGCAGCCGGACTAAGACCAACAGTGCCTGTGCAGGCTACCACTATGCACGGCTGCTTCGGTGTCATGAAATAGTCGAGTAGAGTGGTGTGGTGTTCTGTTATCGTCAATGACGAGATTAGGTTCGGTGTGTATGAGAGCGATGGGCGTACATGTACTAGGCGTAGACGTGGAGAGCTGCCTATTCAGAGTGCATTTGCCCACGAGACACAGATCTCATCCCAAGCTTCATGGTGTAGGGCCGTCAGATACTACTCGTGCTCACATTTGGTGTTTTGCAGCGTATACCACCAGCACCCCTTACATTGCACAGGCCCGTGCTACTTCGACAGGAAGCTGATGTGGTTTTCCAGCAGGTCAGTGCACGCCCACATACGGCTGCTGCTACTTAAAGTGCTCTTCGTAGTGTAAAACAACAACTGTGGGCGTCAAGATCACCAGATCGCTCGCCAATTAAGCACGCATGGGACATGTTGAAGCGGTAACTTACTCATTGCGACTTCGTAGGCTATTCGGCGTAGTAAGTCTTGAAAGTCTCCTCGGGCTTTCTGCTGGATCCTAAAATCAACTTGATTCTATATTTCGTGGATCCCACTGTTCGCTAGCTTCAGGAGAAACGCTGCTTTTGCTTGAGTCCCGCTGGCTTTTCAGCCTTTTGAGCCTTCCAGAAGCATTACCGAATTTCAACAAATGCGCAACATGATTGGGATAGTATATCACAAGATGCCATTCGGCACCTTTGTGATCATTTGCGCTGTTGCTGTTTGGACATCCTGTACTGTGACGTGTGTTTTATGTGGCCCGAATCTGTTATCAATACCCGTACAGAGATTAACTACCTCTCACATCATTTGTCAGTAAATCGCGTCCTTTTATGACGGGGCGTTCAGTAAGTAATGCAACACTTTATTTTGATGAAAGCATGATGACTTTATCAGAATTCCAACACACCATATTATTCCCCACTATCTTCCGTAGAAAACCCCATTTTTCGACATAATCACCATTCAATGTGACTGCCTTATGCCATTTTAGTGAGAGGGCCTGTATGCCCTCATGTTATCACTGTACTCGTAGACGTCTTGTTTTTGTTGTGGTGTTCAGTCCTGAGACTGGTTTGATGCAGCTCTCCATGCTACTCTATCCTGTGCAAGCTTATTCATCTCCCAGTACCTACTGCAACCTACATCCTTCTGAATCTGCTTAGTGTATTCATCTCTTGGTCTCCCTCTACGATTTTTACTCTCCACGCTGCCCTCCAGTACCAAATTGGTGATCCCTTGATGCCTCAGACCATGTCCTGCCAACCGATCCCTTCTTCTAGTCAATTTGTGCCACAAACTCCTCTTCTCCCCAATTCTACTCAATACCTCCTCATTAGTTATGTGATCTACCCATCTAATCTTCAGCATTCTTCTGTAGCACCACATTTCGAAAGCGTCTATTCTCTTCTTCTCTAAACTATTTATCCTCCATGTTTCACTTCCATACATGGCTACACTCCATACAAATACTTTCAGAAACGACTTCCTGGCACTTAAATCAATACTCGATGTTAACAAATTTCTCTTCTTCAGAAACGCTTTCCTTGCCATTGGCAGTCTACATTTTATATCCTCTCTACTTCGATCATCATCAGTTATTTTACTCCCCAAATAGCAAAACTCCTTTACTACTTCAAGTGTCTCATTTCCTAATCTAGTTCCCTCACCATCACCCGATTTAATTCGACTACATTCCATTATCCTCGTTTTGCTTTTGTTAATGTTCATCTTATACCCTCCTTTCAAGACACCAACGTCTTGCTGCATCAATAACCTCCACATCACCCTTCATTGGTCGTTACAGATGGGAGTCAGGAAGTTCGAGATTCGGGCTGAAGGCGTTTGAGGAAGGACAGTCCAACGAAGTTTGGTGAGTTCCTCTCGGGTGCGTGGACTTCTGTGAGGCTTTGCGTTGTCATAGAGAAGGCAAAGTTCGTTTACATTTTTGTGGTGATGAAAACGCATAAGTCGTTTCTTCAGTTTCCTGAAGGTATCACAGTGCATTTCAGAGATGATCGTTGCACCATGACGGATGACATCAAGTAGAATAACCCGTTAAGAGTCCCAGGAGACAGTCGCCATGACCCTATCGGCGTTGAACAATTTCAAAAAAAAAATGGTTCAAATGGCTCTGAGCACTATGGGACTTAACTGCTAAGGTCATCAGTCCCCTAGAACTTAGAACTATTTAAACCTAACTAACCTAATGACATCACACACATCCATGCCCGAGGCAGGATTCGAACCTGCGACCGTAGCGGCCGCGCGGTTCCAGACTGTAGCGCCTTTAACCGCATGGCCACCACGGTCGGCTGAACAATTTCATTGGAAGAAAGGTGGTGTGGTGCCACTCGATGTATTGCCGTTTCACATCGAAGTGATGAACCAATGTTTCACCGCTTGTGACGATCTTCGACAAAAATTTGTGACGCTCAGCCTCGATTACGCCAACTGATGGACGAGAATGTTTGTACTACCAACAGAGACATCCAATCAAGCCTGGATGTGTTTGACTGTGATCGGCGGACCATCTCGAATGAGTGTGTCTGCGCCTTCTAACATTGCAGGAGTCACAGCTGTGTGCAGCCGGGCGCAACGCGGGAGATCGGACAGGTTTCCGCGACCTTGCTGTGATGACAGACGTCTTGGCCAACGAAACACTGTGCACCTGAAGGCTGCCATGTTTCCGTAGACATTATGCAAGTGCCTATCAATATGTGGAATGCTCTGATTTTCTGCCAAAAGAAACGCAATGACAGCTCTCTCCTTGGAACGTACATCCGTTACAAATGCCATTTCGAAGGGCCGTTTCGAAGGTCAGGTGTAGCGCCGCACCTGCCGGAACTTCATGAAACTTTTGGAACTTAAGCGTGCATATTCCAAAATGTTCCCCAGCAAATTCTGCATTTTTTAATACAAACTGGCCGAAAAAAAAGTTGCATTACTTACTGGTCCCATCTCGTATTTCCACTTTACTTGGAGTCCACTACCGTAAATAAAAATTCAGTAGCTATAATGTTGTTCGGGAGACTCTTGTTCGATTCCCGTTGTCTACAGGGATATTGCCTTGGTAGGAGGGCAGCAACAGCATTCACTCAACCTTGTAAGGACAGTTGACGCACTGTCAAGAAGCTAACATCTGACAGAGCTGTGTGGTAACAGACCCACTTCAAGTCATCGTGCATCCGAACGTCGAAATTAGAAGGGCATGAAACGGTAGCTGCTCCACATCATATAGTATTTAGAGCCTAATCGAGGAGGTAGATTTGGAAGATATTAAAGCTCATTAGCTTTTGTTTCTTTTTATCGTTTAAGAAATGGTTCTCGCAGGAGACTCGTACAAACATACCGACGTTTGACAGTCGCACAGAGACTCGCTTCGACGACAAAGTAGTAAGCATTCTTGGTGTAGACAAACAACTGAAGGAGTTGAAAAGAAATAAGTCACGAGGTCTGGATGGAATCCCATTTCGGTTTTATAAACAGTACTATACGGTATTCTCCCCTTACTTGGCCTGCATTTATCGCCAATCTTTCCATTTATCGTCAATCTTTCGTCCAGAGTAAAAGTCCTTAGAGGCAGGAAAAAGGCGCTGGTGACTCCTGTGTATACTAAGGGTAAAAAAAGCGGACATGCACAATTATAGACCAATACCTGTAATATTGGGTTACTGCAGAGTTCTTAAGATATTCCGAGTCCGAATACAATAAATTTCCTAGAGACCGAAAAGCGTATGTCCACAAATCAGGACGGTTTTAGAAACGACATGACATACTGCGAACTATGAATGAAAGGAAAATGCAGATTCCATATTTCTAGATTTCCAAAAAGCTTTTGACATCTGCCCCAGTGCAGACTGTTAACGAAGGTACGAGCATGTGGAATAGGTTCCCAGATATGTGAGCGGCTCGAAGAATTCTTAAGTAATAGAGCACTGTACGTTGTTCACGAGGGTGTGTGTTCATCAGAGAAAGGGTATCGTCAGGCGTGCACCAGGAAAGTTGATAGGACCGCAGTTATTTTCTATATACATACATAATCTGGCGGACAGCGTCGGCAGCAATCTGGCACGGATCGCTGTCTATGGCCTCCATATTGTGTTAGGAAGTGTGGACGTCCTACGCCTTGCCGCCTGGTCATACTTTCACTGTACTTCAACCACTCTCCATGGATGCTCACCACAATAGCACGCTGACAGCCGACCAACTTCTCCGTTTCCGAGATGTCCGTTCTCAGGCGCCGCGCCAAAACGTTTTGCCCTTTGTCAAAATCGCTTGTGTCATTTGCAGCCCGTATCATCGCTAGAAGGACTCCTGAGTCTTCGCTTATAGGCGAGGTGGCATTCGATCTCGTGGTGAACGGTGGTCGTAACTATATGGTTCATCATCTTGTCGGGATGACCTGATCGTGGGACGTCGCCGCGCGGGGTAGCCGCCCGGTCTTAGGCGTCTCGTCACGGTTCGCGCGGCTCCCCCCGTCGGAGGTTCGAGTCCTCCCTCAGACATGTGTGTGTGTGTGTGTGTGTGTGTGTGTGTGTGTGTGTGTGTGTGTGTGTGTTGTCCTTAGCGTAAGTTAGTTTAAGTTAGATTGGGTAGTGCGTAAGCTTAGGGACCGATGACCTCAGCAGTTTGGTCCCGTAAGACCTTACCACAAATTTCCAAACAATTGAGACTGTCAGATTGCAGCCTTGTTGAACATCAGTCATGCAAGAAGTACGAAGCCTGCAATCAGTAACTAGTAGTAACTTCCTCATATACTGACACATATCTTACAAATCGAGCACGTAGCTAGAATAACTCATCTTCTACACACAGCTGTTGTTCAGTACAGTATAAAGTCTTCGTAGTTCTAAGCTTAGTAAACCTGTTTGTAAAAACGCAGCTGTCGTCCTCACTGTTTCACTAATTGTCTGTGACATTAACTTGTTGGCCCTCAGTTGTTGTCACTGTAAAAACAATTCAGGTTGTTGTTACTGCTTGGTATAAGAAATAAAGTAAAGAAAAAGAAATAAGGAAGAAAATGGGTGACACATGAAGCTGCATGTCATCACTGGGCCAAAAAGTACAGAAACTAGACAGTACATCTACATCTACATGATTACCTAGCAGTTCACAATTAAGTTCCTGGAAGAAGGTTATGCGAACCACGTTCAGGCAGTTTCTCTACCGTTCCACTCCAACAGCACGCGGGAAAAATTAACACTTAACTTTTCCCGTGCTCTGAATTCTCTTATTTTATTACGATGTCCGTTTCTCCCCATTTAGGTCGGCGACACAAAAATACTTTCGCATTCGGAGGAGAAAGTCAGTGATTGAAATTTTGCGAAGAGATCTCGCTGCAATGAGAAATACCTTTGTTTTAATTATTACAACCCAAACTCATCTATCATATACGTGACACTCTCAAACCTATGTCGCGACAGTACAAACCGAGCTGCCCTTCTTTGAATCCAATCACATATGGTGAGGACGAATAGCGCCCAGCATCAGTCCAGTGAAGGACAGACAAGCATAGTGTAGCTGTCTCTTTAGTAGACCTGTTGACTCTTCTAAGTGTTCCGCCAAAAAAAGGCAGTCCTCTTGCCTTCCCCACAACGTTATCAGTGTGATCGTTCCAGCTTAAGCTGTTCGTACTTGTAATTCATAGGTACATGATTTGGTTAAATTACAATGTTTTGATTCGCCTGATATACTGTGTAACCGAAATGTAACGGATTTCTTTTAGTACTCATGTGGAAGAGCTAAAACCTTTCATTATTCGCTCGCACCATACAGATATCATGTCAGAGTCACTTTGCAACTCAAAACTTTACAAGACATTAAATGACATCATCATCGGCAAAAAATCTAAAATCACTGCTCATATTGCCCCTAAATTGTTTACGTAGGTTAGGAACAGCAGAGGACCTATAATACTTCTTCGGTTTACGATGACGATCCATAGATTACTACGTATTGTGACCTTTCAGACAGGAAATCACGAATCCAGTCGTACAACTGAAAGGATACTCCACAGGCACGGAATATGATCAGGGGCCGCCTGTGAGGCATGGTATCAAAAGATTTTGGGAATGAAGAGGTATGGAAGCAGTTTGCGGTCCCCTGACGGTAGCACTCATTACTTCGCGAGAGTAAGGAGCTAGTTGTGTTTCAAAAGCACGACACTTTCTGAATCCGTGCTCACTGTTTGTTAATAGGCCGTTTTCTTCGAGGTAATTCCTTTCCAGTCTCCAGGTATGGGATGGCTAAGTATGAGGCTATTGTATCAGCATACTCTGAAGGAACCTAATTGGCATACTATCTGCACCGGCAGAATTATCGTTTATTGACTGTAGGTTTGTATAGTGGTTCAATCCCAGCCACGATTTTGCCTCTTTTCAGAGAATGTATGGTCGAATGCACCAACATCACAGAGAGGCTCTTAACAAGTGTGTGGAGGGTGTAGTTCTGTTCTCAGCTGTTTCTGTAATGTATGCAAGTGTTTTTGGCACCATGACCCCGGCCTACGCATTCATTAACACGAACGAGCATGTTTATTGCAACATTCTCAGTGACTAAGTGTTACTTTTCCTTTTACGTCTTCATCTGTGGACACTCCCGAGATGACAAAAGCCGTGATCACAGGGCCGCACTCGGATGTTCCTGGTTTGACAAACATTCAGCCACTCTAAGAAACTTAGAGTGTGTGGTATCGATAGCTACGATGCCACGGCGTAGGTGCAAGTTTGTAAGTTGGCACTACGACACCGACACCGACGACAGCGCCCTCTAGCTGTTCATCTCTACGAGCGCCGCTTCAGATTCTACCCATTTGATGCCGAGAAGACCTAGCAACATTGTTTTTATTTCAAATTGGGCGAATCACTACTGTGTAAGTTCATACATCCGGCTTCGCACCTTCGTGGTCCTCAGTGCAAAGTTAGGTATTCACGTTATTATGTATTCAGTTAATATTGTGATTTAGTAAAACCATTTCTAAGAGCAGTACCGAGAGATTTTCACCTTTTCCTGCTCCTACTCACATCCTACATTCGGCCTACCCTTCAGTTTACAGGAGCACACCCACGTGCCCCTTTCCAAGTGGGATATTAAAGAGTGGCTTCTTAAATCAGCCGATCTTAATCCCATTGGAAATGTCTGGGACTATTCGCAACAGCGGGTTAAACACGGCTCGGACATCTCCACAGTTTGATATCTCCTCAGAATCTAATCATCAATGAGTGACTTATTTTGGGATGTGTCATACCTCAAAAAAGTTATTTACTCTGATCCTCGTTGAATTGAAACCATTATTAAGGCTAAAGGCAGTGTTAGACAGTATTAACTCAATGTCTCCTGAGATTTATTAATTCCTTGTTGGGCGTGGTGGTGTACTTTCAATAAGGCCGCCGAATTTTGAACGTCGCTCTTGTCAGTTACGATGGCCCTACTTATTAGCAAGGCGTGTAGGTATGATTCTTTAATTAAAATAGTGCCCGACGGCAATACAGATGCGCGAGAAGCTAATGGAAATTTTAAATTAAAAATGAGAAGATTGCCAACAAACGCTGCATAATTATCGCAGCAGCGTTACCTTATTCAATTGAAACGAAAATAATAAATTAATCCAGTTATAATTTAAAATGAAAATTGGTTACTGTACGCCAATACTTTCGTATTTAAGTGCCATTTCACCCTTAAAATTCAACTTGGTTCATGCGAAACATGAAAGAACGGATGCTTGATTTCCTTGTACTTTCTCCTTGGCCAGATGTCTGATGCCTGTTACTGAGGGTATAATTACGGAGTATGGATTTTCATTCAGAAAATGACGTGAAATTAATTTATTTCTTTAATAACAGTTACGAAATCATCGAAACCTAGTCGAGCACACAGAAGCACTGCACTTTTTTTCTGATTTTCTTCGCCGACATAATTTAATTCCAGGGAAAATATATGAAATAAATGTGATCGAAATCTTGAAATACGGAATACTCACTGCTGACGGCTGTCAGAATCTAGCAGATTTTATGGTCTCCTGGTAAAAGTTTCGGAAACGTAGTGGTACACTATACGAGAATACTAACGTTAGTCGACCAGACGTCATTCCAAACTGAATTCTGTATAAAACTTAAATACTAACACGAAACCTCTTGTTGGATTTAAACTGAGTCCCGAACCGATGCCTACCCTTCCGTGGACAGTGCCTGATCCCCGCTCCACCATACAGTAAAATCTGGCAGCAAGTTTAAAACCAGTACACACTTAATTGCAGAGTGAAATATTGGTTCTAAGTACACTAACTTGTCTGAAAAACACAAAAAGTACAATATTATGTTTGACGGAAATCAACTTCACACCACACGTTAGTTACGAATTACAGAGACTGTTAACATCAGAGCACCGTCCATGAGCTCTTTACCCACACATTGCAACGAAATGCTCTGAAACTTGTGCCTTGAATATGTCTCTGGAGAGTATTCCGCAACAGTGTTAGTATGCAAGACGCACAGTATCAACAATAGTTCCAGTAATTCCTGCCGGCCAGCGACAAACAAATTACAGGCAAGACAGGTAACAGGCATCTCCGGCTGGCTACATGACCGACACAAGTTTGGGCCAAAGAAGCTATGGTATACATCATTCATCGAAGAAGTCCTCGGCGCACATAGTCGTACATTGTCTTGCTGAAATCTGCCCTGAGTAGCTGTCGTAAGTTCTTAAGATGCTAAAACGGGAGAAAAGACGGAAATTTAAGGGTTTTGCGCCCCGTCAACATTGAGGTCATTAGGGGCGAAGACCAAGCTCAGACTGGAAAAACCTGTGGATGCAAATAGACAGTGTTCATTTCAAGTTCATTTCAAAGGAACCGTTCTGGAATTCACCTTCATTGGTTTGGGGAACATTCACGGCAAGTAGACGTCCGCTTTCGCTCGTCAACGGTACTACTCAGTCAGCAGCTAACTAGTTGCTGTGAGCAATGGGGAACGTAAGGAAACTGTCGGTGTTCTATGAAGGGGAGACCCTTTAACTCAGAATGTGTCGTAGTCTCGATGTCAAAAACGGTAGAGATGTTCGATACAGACTTTGCTTCGAGGAAAGTGAAACTTGTGCCAATACGGGGTGACTGAACTATCTGCAACACTACGGAATACTGCCGAATGTTTGTCAGACGTAGAACTATTAAGAAATTCAGCATCCAAAGTAGCAATGATAAACTTGATTCATATCCATAATGAGAACGCGATCCCCCTTTAGCTTTGAGCTATTTCAACTGAAGACCATGGCTCATATGGTTTGATCGGCAAAATTGATACGGTGCAATCAGAAGGAAAGATAGACGGATAACGTGAGGCAGCCAGCAATCGTCGAAATTCCGCGAAGTAGTGCTTCTAAGAATTCAGTTCACCCCTTTCTTTTCAGTGACTCCTGTACTAAACAGAACTCGATTATTGGATATTCTCGTGGAACTTCATCAAATTAGGTGACGCATAAACCGCCGTCCCCTCACCACTTTCCATTTTCACACTTAATGCACCACTTTACACATTGTATTTTTCCATAACATCTCATTACACAACAGTTCATGCAAGATCTTCGTGCTCTAGGCTGCGAGATGGAAGTAGGTCGTGTCACGTTGAACGTGTGAGTCGAACTAACGGCCATTGGTTCGGTTCACTGCGAGTTTTAAGTGGTTTCTCAGATACTTATTGCCAAATGCCTGAAAGGTTATGCCCCCTCTTCGTTAGAGACACAATAAATTCAAATACGGATATTGACGAAACCAAATTTATACCATTCGTAGACAAACGGTGCTCACGACTGTTGGTTGCTCATTAGGTTGAAGTGACGGCACAATAAAAATGTCACACGACCAGAAAAGCTTAAAACTAAATCTTTGGCGGTATATTTGGAATTATAAATAAATTAGCCTCTGTCTGCAAGGATGGGTTTCAGCTTCTTTGTTGTACGTCAATTTCGGGACTCGCTGCCTCATCTTCAAGAGAACCTCGTATATATACATCCAGTCCACGTCACGATCAGTTTGCCGTCGTCGGTTAGTCTGCTGCCGATCACTGAGGTGTTAATTTTGTGTGGTGTTGCTGCATCTATTGTTAATCGGCGATGGCAGCAAATTGTGATCCCGTGGACATTATACGTAAGATTAATTACATGCATATGGCAAGGTGCATCCTAAAATAGATAATTCAGTAAAGAAATACAGATGCATACAGATGCTAATTTATTTATAATTTCGGCACATGGCATGACGCGTTCCTGCGTTCCACCACGATGGAGAGTTTGAAGGTGATGTATTTGTTTCGACGCACGGATCAAGGTAGTCATCATCAGCCCAAATTGGAGGATGACGACGGTCTAAGACGGGCGGAATTTGAAAAAGAGTGACAACGAGTAAGCGAAAATTATATGTCGAACTGCTCTAGCACAGAAGGTAAAATAACTTATTGCAGTATTTAGTAGTGGCAATAATTCAGTTGTCAGGCAGCTTATAAAAGAGTTTAAAAAGAAAGACATATTTTGAAGTAATTTCAGAGCGTGGTATATATTTGTTTTTCGTACGAACGATTGACCCCATTAGCATTTTTCTTCGGTTTCAGCAATATGAAATTTTTATTGACAATAGGAAAGATTATAGCTCTAAGAGCAGCGCTTCTTTTCCAGTTTAAACCGCATTTCTTAAAATTTTTGGTGTCTTGAGTTTGATGTTTCTTGCGATATGCTCCACCCTGAAGGAAGAGCGACCTGTTTGAGATTAAACCCACAGTTGACCTCAGTTCCTCTCAGCCAGATCACAATGAACTGGGAGCAGGGGTTCGCAGTTGGAAATATTTCCTTACAAGCATAAGAAACTTTCCGAAAACCTTAGTCGTAATTAGGGGCCTGAAATTATTTCTCTTAAATTTCAGAGACGCTACGTCCCACAGAAAGTTATGGTTTCAAAACAATAATGATCCTGCACAGCAGATGTGTCCCACTCCTGTACTGTACCATTACCAGCTGCAGTCAAACAACAGTTTGACCTCAGTCATCAAATGCCTCAGTATGAGCTGCTGCTAGATCTAAACAGTTATTGCTTCAGTAAAGAAGTGGCACACGCCTCCTCATGAGCGCGAGGTGCGCCCTTGTAGATGAGATGCGATTCTGGTAGGGAAATTGTCAGTTGTAAAAAAAATTAACAATGAAAATAAATTATTTATTGCGACTCGCCTGCTTTCTATTACAATATCAATTGAGAAAGTTCGGTGGAATGTGCCCATTTTTATTTTTCGTTCTCGAGTCGCAGTGGAAGAATAACAAGATGTGTGAGATCCATCTGATGATAGTCTCTGTCATTTTCAGCCAATTACAAGGCAAGCTTGAACCGGGGCATCATGATTCCCAGTTAACAATGAATAGAAGGTATTTACTAGGCCCGGCATTTGTCTTGGAGCCTCGGGAAACCTCCCGAAAATCTCGTGTTGGAATATGTTGTCCTTTCCGCAGGCAATGTGTGTGTGTGTGTGTGTGTGTGTGTGAGAGAGAGAGAGAGAGAGAGAGAGAGAGAGAGAGAGAGGGAGAGAGAGAGAGGGGGGGGGAGGGAGAAAGGGAAGGAGGGAGGGGGAGGTAGGAAGGGGGGGGGCAGAGAGAGAGGGGGTGAAGGGATGGAGGGAGGGAGAGAGAGAGAGAGAGAGACAGACAGACACCATCCGTGACAAAAAAAAAAAGAGTAGAAAGGGAAAGCTGTCATCAATTTGAAATCTGGCTTGTTACCAGGGTTTCACTAGGCATCGCCTGAATGCAGGTGATACGCCGTTGCCTTCCCCTCGACCTTTTAGCTGGTTCCCAGTCAGCTGTAGGGTAACTACAGTTTGGTGCCTAGTCCCAGTCGAGCCATTTTTCGCCTTAAAAAACATTACCATATGTGAAAAAAAGATAAATGTCTTAGGAATCTACATCTACATCTACATCTACATCGATACTCCGCAAGCCACCCAACGGTGTGTGGCGGAGGGCACTTTACGTGCCACTGTCATTACCTCCCTTTCCTGTTCCAGTCGCGTATGGTTCGCGGGAAGAACGACTGTCTGAAAGCCTCCGTGCGCGCTCTAATCTCTCTAATTTTACATTCGTGATCTCCTCGGGAAGTATAAGTAGGGGGAAGCAATATATTCGATACCTCATCCAGAAACACACCCTCTCGAAACCTGGCGAGCAAGCTACACCGCGATGCAGAGCGCCTCTCTTGCAGAGTCTGCCACTTGAGTTTATTAAACATCTCCGTAACGCTATCACGGTTACCAAATAACCCAGTGACGAAACGCGCCGCTCTTCTTTGGATCTTCTCTATCTCCTCCGTCAACCCGACCTTGTACGGATCCCACACTGATGAGCAATACTCAAGTATAGGTCGAACGAGTGTTTTGTAAGCCACCTCCTTTGTTGATGGACTACATTTTCTAAGCACTCTCCCAATGAATCTCAACCTGGTACCCGCCTTACCAACAATTAGTTTTATATGATCATTCCACTTCAAATCGTTCCGTACGCATACTCCCAGATATTTTACAGAAGTAACTGCTACCAGTGTTTGTTCCGCTATCATATAATCATACAATAAGGGATCCTTCTTTCTATGTATTCGCAATACATTACATTTGTCTATGTTAAGGGTCAGTTGCCACTCCCTGCACCAAGTGCCTATCCGCTGCAGATCTTCCTGTATTTCGCTACAATTTTCTAATGCAGCAACTTCTCTGTATACTACAGCATCGTCCGCGAAAAGCCGCATGGAACTTCCGACACTATCTACCAAGTCATTTATATATATTGTGAAAAGCAATGGTCCCATAACACTCCCCTGTGGCACGCCAGAGGTTACTTTAACGTCTGTAGACGTCTCTCCATTGATAACAACATGCTGTGTTCTGTTTGCTAAAAACTCTTCAATCCAGCCACACAGCTGGTCTGATATTCCGTAGGCTCTTACTTTGTTTATCAGGCGACAGTGCGGAACTGTATCGAACGCCTTCCGGAAGTCAAGAAAAATAGCATCTACCTGGGAGCCTGTATCTAATATTTTCTGGGTCTCATGAACAAATAAGGCGAGTTGGGTCTCACACGATCGCTGTTTCCGGAATCCATGTTGATTCCTACATAGTAGATTCTGGGTTTCCAGAAATGACATGATACGCGAGCAAAAAACATGTTCTAAAATTCTACAAGAGATCGACGTAAGAGATATAGGTCTATAGTTTTGCGCATCTGCTCGACGACCCTTCTTGAAGACTGGGACTATCTGTGCTCTTTTCCAATCATTTGGAACCCTCCGTTCCTCTAGAGACTTGCGGTACACGGCTGTTAGAAGGGGGGCAAGTTCTTTCGCGTACTCTGTGTAGAATCGAATTGGTATCCCGTCAGGTCCAGTGGACTTTCCTCTATTGAGTGATTCCAGTTGCTTTTCTATTCCTTGGACACTTATTTCGATGTCAGCCATTTTTTCGTTTGTGCGAGGATTTAGAGAAGGAACTGCAGTGCGGTCTTCCTCTGTGAAACAGCTTTGGAAAAAGGTGTTTAGTATTTCAGCTTTACGCGTGTCATCCTCTGTTTCAATGCCATCATCATCCCGTAGTGTCTGGATATGCTGTTTCAAGCCACTTACTGATTTAACGTAAGACCAGAACTTCCTAGGATTTTCTGTCAAGTCGGTACATAGAATTTTACTTTCGAATTCAATGAACGCTTCACGCATAGCCCTCCTTACGCTAACTTTGACATCGTTTAGCTTCTGTTTGTCTGAGAGGTTTTGGCTGCGTTTAAACTTGGAGTGGAGCTCTCTTTGCTTTCGCAGTAGTTTCCTAACTTTGTTGTTGTACCACGGTGGGTTTTTCCCGTCCCTCACAGTTTTACTCGGCACGTACCTGTCTAAAACGCATTTTACGATTGCCTTGAACTTTTTCCATAAACACGCAACATTGTCAGTGTCGGCACAGAAATTTTCGTTTTGATCTGTTAGGTAGTCTGAAATCTGCCTTCTATTACTCTTGCTAAACAGATAAACCTTCCTCCCTTTTTTTATATTCCTATTAACTTCCATATTCAGGGATGCTGCAACGGCCTTATGATCACTGATTCCCTGTTCTGTACATACAGATTCGAAAAGTTCGGGTCTGTTTGTTATCAGTAGGTCCAATATGTTATCTCCACGAGTCGGTTCTCTGTTTAATTGCTCGAGGTAATTTTCGGATAGTGCACTCAGTATAACGTCACTCGATGCTCTGTCCCTACCACCCGTCCTAAACATCTGAGTGTCCCAGTCTATATCTGGTGGGAACTGATCCCTCTACTTTGGATCTGTAATCTGGCACTTCTACCACTGACCCACCGAGAAATATGAATTAAAATGTTGGGAAAACGTTCCGTGAGAGAGGAAACAACTCTCTACATAGGACCAAGGAAGTCAGTGTGAATGTAGTATGCCGGTTTATTCGTTATGAAAATAAGAAGAGAATGAAGGTCTTACGTGAACAAAAGCAGTAATGTAAGACTCATTAAATCTGCAAGGAATGGCAGGTTTGCAGGCAGCTCACTAGTCTGTGGTCGTGAGAATCGCGCGCCATTTAAAACCGTTCCCATCGCTAGATTCCCTCGGGAGATGAATATGCGGCAACTTATGTAAGACAGACAGAAGGGCAAAGGAACAGCAAACCAAGGAGAAGACAGGCTCTGTTAGGGCGAACAGTAATCAAGCTATTTACGTTTTCCAAATGCCAGTTATATTGTGTAGGCCCATTCTGTTATTATATTTTTCATTATTTTTTTTCCCCACTTCGTTCCACTCCAAACTCCGTAGAGCAGTTGAGCATCCGTCGTTTTTTTCCTTCCTCTTCCACTAAACCCAGTGTTTATAATTTTTTTGCCGAACTGACTTCCTTGTATTCCTGCGACCATACACTTCTCATCTTCTTCGTACGCTTTCGGTCTGATGTTATTCCTACACTTGGTTCTGTTGTGGAATAAAGGAGGAATAGCTTGATGTGACCATCCGTTGCTTCCTTCAGCAGTTAATTGGCTCCTTACTGCATTCCATATATTCCATCATTTTACTAGGCATTCTCTCCATTGACATTATTCTGACGGTGCGCGTAGCAGCGAAGTCTTCTCGCATTATAGGAAATTACATATGTTAATAGGCATAGTCCTCATTTATGTTAGAAACATTTATGGTGATGTTAACTATGTTGTGGTAACTATAACAGAGCATTTTCTGTCATTATATGCCTACTATTGAGTGTGTAAATTTAAGGTATCTGGCTACAGTGTGATAAATTGGTCACCTGACAGTATCAGCAGGAGAGCGATTCATATTTTTGAGTAATGTCATCTTCATACTAGAGAAGTCTGTTTGCCCAGATCCCAATAAATACATATATAGACAACTACTTTCGGCAAGTTAATTAGCCATCTTCAGATCTGAAAAGGTATTACAAATCTTTTTCTTTACAGTCTGATAATCGTTGTTCGATTTAAAGAAGGAATTCTAATATGCGTCTTACATACCATCTACACACAAAGGTCATTGTGATACTCTACGTAGTGCACTTTCATTTGGTCACGGAAATATATGGGAAAACTGCAAAATAAGTAAAAACGGTTGTGGAAAATCCAATGTCAAAACTTAAAATAAAACATAACATGCCCAATGTGAGCACACCTCATTAAAGAAGACGCACTAGTGTAACAAACTTACACAGTAATACAATGCTTGTGTCTAACAAGCACAAAAGTTTCTGATCAAATACGTTTGGCTCATGAAATATTGTCTGCTGTATCCGTGTTAACCACTGATGGCATGCTGCCGGACAATTGTCAAATGGACTATATAGTGTATAAGGATACCACTAGGTGGCAGCAGTCTCTTACATCACAACTTACAAGCATAATAAATATAAAGGAATGGCGATAATCTCAGCTGAAATTTTTTTTTGTTATAGGCAAGATCTATTAAGTTTCTTTATATTAAAAGATTGCAAGTGGCAGTACCAATCAGCTACCGCAGGCACATAATTTGAAAGTGTTGTATAGGCGATACAAGTTACTCGGAACATTGAAATTTAACGATTAAAATCACAGGATAAAGGTGGAATATATAGGTGGAAACCAAGAACTTGTCAGCCCCCCACATTCTATAAATTTCTCCAGATCCTCGAGCACCATGCACTCTGCCTCACCTCCTATATACACCTCCCATCCCCCACGCAGATCCTCTACAACCTGAGTCCTTTCCCCCATTTGTTCCTTTTCCTTGAACCTCGAACATATCCACATCCTCTACACCTCCCACCGCCTTGATCCCCCTCATCCCCTGGCTGCTCCTCTCAACCTCTGCCGTCTGCCGCGCCTTCCCCTTTGTGTCCCCCCTACCCTTCACCTCTACACCCTTCATCTCCTTTCCCAAGGTGGCTTCTGTCGACTCCCCCTCCTGGATGATGCCCTCTCTCCCCTCCATTTATCCCTCCTATCAACTCCGATCCTCACCTCCCCCTCCCTTCATCTATCCTTTCCCCAGGCTGCCTCTTCCCCCCTTCCATCCTGTTTTTTCCCCACCTACCTTCTCTCTGCCTCCCTTCTCTCCCGTGAGTCCTTTTTGCTCTCCCCTCCACTGTCTTTCCCACTCCTCGTGTCCGCACAGCCGCCTGTTTCTATGTCCCCTCCCTACATCGGCTCCCTTTTTTTTTCTTTTCCTCTCCTCCCCCCATTTTCCCCCTCATAGGTCCAGGTCCTCCCCCCACCCCCATCTGCCGCCGTGTCACCGGTATAGTGCTGTTGTGAGAGAGTGTTCATTGTTGTGCATCCTCTATCAGCGTTGCGAACAGCCACCATACTGCCGTTAGTTGTGTTTTTTATCTCGTGCGAACAGAAACCAGACTGTCACCGTGTTTTTTTAATTGTGCCTGTCTACTTTGTGTCTTCATCCGCATCGTCACTGCTGTGTTTTTTTATATTTAAAAATTCCACAACTTTCCTCCATTTTACAGTTTTTTTACAATGTCACCGTTTTGTCGTATGTTTTCTCGTTTGTTTATATTCTCATTACGTTTTTTAACTTTTCTATAGGCTGTAGAGCAGCATATTACACTGCTGCCAGCCTGCCCCCCCCCCCCCCCCCTTGGGGACTCGGCGAAGTGCAATAAAGGAAAAAAAAAAAAAAGAACTTGTCAGGAGGTGGTTCCACTCGACCATCGTTGAAACATTAACATACATTTAGGCATAACATAGGTGAATATTTGTAGTGGTCGTGAAGTACGTCGAAAATGTAGCGATAAAGTGCATATAGGTTCATGATTGACGATATGTGTTGCAGATACAGACAGAATACACCTAAAGTCAACAACAGCCTGTTAACAATTGGTAAAACACGCAAAATAGTTCATAACTGTTGAGTAAGTGTTCTCGATTTACACATCCTTGTTTGATCATAATTCGTATGCTCGTCTATTTTTCAAGCCACAGGAAGTTCCTTAGAATTTTTCTTTCTTCTTCTTCCAAGCCCTGCAGCTGATAGTTTCTGTCATAAAAAATTTCTGGGTATCATCAAAACTTTGAATGGCTGAAATCGAGTTTTTTGTTATAGACTTTTCGTAGTAATAGGAAAAGCGTTTCCCTCTTGATTACTCTCTCCTACACTGCAGTAGTTAGTGGACCTACTGGTGTTTTCTGTTCCACTAGGACTTAAATTCCTGCGCTTTCTGAACCATCCGGATCACTTTCATTAAAGAGAATTACGTATTCACCATCATTGTTGGGATTTACCCGCATGTTAATTCAAAGTGTGTGTCAAGCAACGAGCTGGAAATGCCAAAATCATTTCATGCTAAAGAAAAAAGCGTACGATATTCAGATATTTCACAAATTAGACGGTGAAGGTTACGCAGTTCGCTAAGCTGCGTTTTACGATCCGATAGAAACTGCACACAACGAACACCTCATGAATTGGATTTTGTTTACTGATGACGCTACATTCCACATCTGAAGAAAACTTAATAAACAAAACATAATTGCTACGAACTGGGTGATGAGCCATCTCACTCTACTACTGAATGGCAAAGAGATACACCAAAAGTGAATTGCATTAACAAACACTCCATTTCATGGGCATTTATCTTGACGTGAGGGAGTAATTCCTGGAACCACACATCAGCAAGAAGGTACTGTTGATAGTGTTGTGTTACAACAGGCTAGACCAATCTCTAACGTCGCTTTCATAGGGAGGAAGAAGCAATTTCTAAATTGAATTTTCGCCAACAGATGGATAAGCAGAGCTTAAACAAGACTGTGGCCTTCGCCAATGACTGGACACATCTGAATTTCTTCATCTAGAGATACATAAAGTCAAGCGTGTACAAAACAAAGATGAGGGATCTGCAGAATCTAAGAGCTCGAATCGGGACGCAGCATCTGCTATTTCATGAAATGCACTTAAGAATGTATTCAGGTCTACACTTCAACGACGATTTTTCGAAATGGTCTGAGGCCATATTGAAGAGCTTTGAAAATGTATACACAGATTGACAATAAAGATGCATGTGTAGAATGTAAATACATCAATGATTTCTTAGAAATAGATCGAGACTTTATGACCATCCTGTATTACTGGAGTACTTACAAGGGATTCCGTGCAAGAAAGCCAACGAAAATCTCGCGAAGCTTTCATGGATGAACTTAGGAGGCTATGTATTCGAAACAGCTCGATGCGCCAGTTCTGAGCCTGCTTCATATATCTCCCGCAGGGATCAGGATGTGCTTAGAGCCTTATAGATGCCTTTTTTCGCTTGTTCAAGACCGATTTGGACAGAAATTGAACAATATTTGTGCAGAGTGCCCTCCATCATGCACTGTTACACGGCTTGAAGTATGTGTACGCAGCTGTAGAGCGGCTCTGTACATCTGTGTGGGATAGAGTTGGTTTCGTGATGAAATAACGCAGCGTGGGTTTCGGAGTTCGCTGTTATGAATCCAGCCTACAGACAGCGTTGAATCTTGGGCACTGTGATCGTCACTGCAGCATCGTGCTGCTTCCTCGAGAGCGGCAGTTTATCGCTTCCATTTTCTCCCATGCCAGAACACCTAATGCTAAAGCATTAAGTCTTCCACTCATCTTTCGTGTTTTTCCATTCGGAGGGACATATTAGCTGCTTAACAAGTTGTTTACAGCCAGCACCGAGAAACATATCGTAGCGAAAGAGGCCGGAGATTGCAAGAGAAGTAGGATCGCTGCATCCAGGTGCGCCGCAACCACGTCACCGCTCGCCAGTGGGTGAAGGCCGGGCCACTCGTTCCGAAGGCCTCGGTTCGAGTCCTAGCGGGTCTCGTCGCCCGTTGGCTGGATGATGTCAGCTACTAATAGAGCATGACCGTCGCGCATGGGCTGGCCAGTCACGTGTCTGGCTCCAGAAGGCTGTGTGTGTGTGTGTGTGTGTGTGTGTGTGTGTGTGTGTGTGTGTGTGTGTGTGTGTGTGTGAGCGCGTGCTCCTGTCCTGAAACAGGTTCTGTCATCTGTCTTGGGCTGTTTGACGTGACAAACTTCGTATCCACTTTTTAACATGTCCGCAACAAGATCAAGTAGCAGATTATCGCTGTTATCGTTCACCCCTAAGAGGTGATCAATACGTACACAGCATCACTACTATCGCAGCTCCATGCCACTTTCCCTGCAACTACATACAATCATCAGTTTTTAGATATACAAATATCTAGATGATACATAAGCGTGCCGCCATGTTGGTCAAATTAACATGGTGAACCTGAGGCTTTGATTAACTGGCCAGTGGTTACAGTATTTTGGACTCTTAGACGTTTCGCTTCTTTGCAAGGTCGTTTTGTTTTCGTGATCACATTGTCAGCCAGAGAAAATCATATTACTCCCCTGAGAGTGAAGAGACAGTACTGGAAGTGAAAAAACTGTTTATCGGGTCATAAATTAACAACTACAGTTGAAGCTGACAGGAAGGAAATAGTAGCTTACGATAAAGCAAGACGGACTAACACAAGAAAACAACTACAACTGAAGCTGACAGGAAGGAAATAGTAGCTTACGATAAAGTAAGACTGACTGACACAAGAAGACAGCAGTTTAATTTAATTAAATACTATAAACTAATAGCAGAAGTAGGCAGTTTGGGGGGATGACTTCGGCGGGAACTACTGAAGCTTCTTAAGTAGTGATTACGTAGCGGAACATCCGTCTGACTACGTCTCTCGCTTCTGTTGGAGATTCAGTAGCACACGCTTTTGAGTTTAAGCATTTCCTCTCGCCACCAAACTCTCTAGACATGAACGTTATCAAGCATATCTGGGATGCCTTGCAACGTCCTGTTCAGAAGAGATCTCCACCTCCTCGTACTCTTACGGATTTATGGACAGCCCTGCAGAATTAATGGTGTCAGCACAACTTCAGGCATTAGACGAGTCCATGCCACGTCGTGGTGCAGCACTTCTGCGTGCTTGTGATTACATTTTCACGCAATTTGGGGGCATAGATCCTGAGAAATCAGCAACCAGAACAACCACCTCTGGCCGTAATAACGGATTTGATACGCCTGGGCATTGAGTCAAACAGAGCTTGGATGGCGTATACAGGTACAGCTGCCCATGCAGCTTCAACATGATACCACAGTTCATCAAGAGTAGTGACTGGCGTATTGTGACGAGCCAGTTGCTCGGCCACCATTGACCAGACGTTTTCAGTTGGTGAGAGATCTGGAGAATGTGCTGGACAGGGTGGCAGTCGAACATTTTCTGTATCCAGAAAGGAACTGCAAAATGCGGCCGTGTGTTATCCTGCTGAAATGTAGGGTTTCGCAGGGATCGAATGAAAGGTAGTGCCACGGGTCGTAACACATTTGAAATATAACGTCGACTGTTCAAAGTGCCGTCAGTGTGAACAAGAGGTGACCGAGATGTGTAACCAATGACACCCTATACTACCACGCCGGGTGATATGCCAGTATGGCGATGACGAATACGCGCTTCCAATGTGCGTTCACCGCGATGTCGACAAACACGGATGCAACCATCATGATGCTGTAAACACAACCTGGATTCATTCAAAAAATGACGTTTTGCCATTCGTGCACCCAGGTTCATCGTTGAGTACACCATCGCAGGCGCTCCTGTCTGTGATGCAGCGTCAAGGGTAATCGCAGCCATGGTTTCCAAGCTGATAGTCCATGCTGCTGCAAACGTCTTCGACCTGTTCGTGCAGAAGGTTGTTGTCTTGCATACGTCCCAATCTGTTGTCTCAGGGATCGAGACGTGGCTGCACGATCCGTTACAGCCATGCGGATACGATGCCTGTCATCTATACTGCTAGTGATACGAGGCCGTTGGGATCCAGCACGGCGTTCCGTATTACCCTCCTGATCCCACCGATCCATATTCTGCTAACAGTCATTGGATCTAGACCAACGCGAGCAGCAATGTCGCGATACGATAAACCGCAATCGCGATAGGCTACAATCCGACCTTTATCAAAGTCGGAAACGTGATGGTACGCATTTCTCCTCCTTACACGGGGCATCACAACAACGTTTCACCAGGGAACGCAGATCAACTGCTGTTTGTGTATGAGTAATCGGTTGGAAACTTTCCTCATGTCAGCACGTAGTAGGTGTCGCCACCGGCGCCAACCTTGTGTGAATGCTCTGAAAAGCTAATCATTTGCGTATCACAGCATCTTCTTCCTGTTGGTTAAATTTTGCGTCTGTACCACTTCATCCTCGTGGTGTAGCAATTGTAATGGCCAGTAGTGTATATATTCTTTAGTGTCGTTTATTGTTAACAATATCAGCTTATTCCCGGGAATTAGCAGGTTTGACTCAGTTAATACTAGGCAGAAATCCAGTCTGCCTTTAGATTGCGCCACCTTGTCTCTTGTCCATTAAGTGTGCAGTATGCTGCTGCGTTCATTTTCAATAAGCTACCACAAGAATTCAAAAATTTTAGTAGTATCCACGCGCTTTCAGATCGATACTGAAAAGTTTCCTCATAGGTCACTCCTTTTATTCCGTCGAGGAGTTCCTTGAAAAATTAATCTGATTCAAATGTTGTATTGTTGACTACGTTTATGTAAACTAATGTCTTTTCCTTTTTTTGGGTCCATAAACATTTTATTTTATCTGGTATTGCTTTAATGTTGTAATTTCATGTACAGATACGTTCCATGACCTTGGAGATTTGCTCCTCAGTTTGGTCCTACGGAACTAGACGTGTAAAATAAAATAAAATAAAGTAAAATAAATGAAACGACTGACACTTGCAACATGTTGAATGCACTGCACAGGTGCCGTTCTTGGCGAAGTACAAGAGAGCCAGCTGCAGCCATGGCTAGCGTCTGTATTTATGTTCAAGCATGCATTTCTCGTGGTGTTTCCATATTTTTGCCCAACCCTTGTTTGTCTCTATTTCCAAAAGCGGTATCCCGGAATCCAGTTCCAGTTGCAGGACTTCCCAAAAGGCAACAAAAGTGTAATTTGCAGCATTTCGCGTAATTATTAGCCGAATTTACATATTTAAAATTTCGTGATGATCTACCCATTAACAGGTATAATCTTAAAAGTTTAACACAGTAAGACAAATACTTTATCTAGAAACCGTGTGCTTGTATCGAGGCGGCGTAACTCGTGTCGCGCAAATTATCCTGACCATACAGGGTGGTCCATTGATCGTGACCGGGCCAAATATCTCACGAAATAAGCGTCAAACGAAAAAACTACAAAGAACGAAACTTGTCTAGCTTGTATAGCCCCCATTTTTATTACATATTCATGTAGAACGTAAAGAAATATGAATGTTTTAGTTGGACCATTTTTTTCGCTTTGTGATAGAAGGCGCTGTAATAGTCACAAACATATGGCTCACAATTTTAGACGAACAGTTGGTAACAGGTAGGTTTTTTTAAATTAAAATACGGAACGTAGGTAGGTTTGAACATATTATTTCGGTTGTTCCAATGTGATACATGTATCTTTGTGAACTTATTTCTGAGAACACCTGCTGTTACAGCGTGATTACCTGTAAATACCACATTAATGCAATAAGTGCTCAAAATGATGTCCGTCAACCTCAATCCATTTGACAGTATGTGTAACGACATTCCTCTCAACAGCGAGTAGTTCGCCTTCCGTAATGTTCGTACATGGATTGACAATGCACTGACGCATGTTCTCAGGCGTTGTCGGTGGATCACGATAGCAAATATCCTTCAACTTTCCCCACAGAAAGAAATCCGAGGACGTCAGATCCGGTGAACGTACGGGCCATGGTATGGTGCTTCGACAACTAATCCACCTGTCATGAAATATGCTATTCAATGCCGCTTCAATCGCACGCGAGCTATGTGCCGGACATCCGTGATGTTGTAAGTACATCGCCATTCTGTCATGCAGTGAATCATCTTGTAGTAACATCGGTGAACATTATGTAGGAAATCAGCATACATTACACCATATAGATTGCTATCGATAAAATGGGGGGCAATTATCCTTCCTCCCATAATGCCGCGTCATACATAAACCCGCAAAGGTCACTGATGGAGCATGTAGAACGCTTGATATACCTAAGTCTAAACGCGTCGTCGTTTGAAGCGTTTAAATAAAACATCAAAATTTGGAAGACGTAGTAATATTATAGCAGACGTGGAAGATGAATTAGCGTAGCATATAATTAACTTAGAGTCTACTTCCTTCGGAGAACAGGTTTATGAAAGATGATCCTACTTGGTCCCTGTGAGTTCCCGAAGCTATATCGAAGTCACGAAGGGGTTTAATAAGAAGCCTCTTAATGAGTTTTTTGATAAATGTCAGTATGAACTAGAGGAAAATAAGTTAACTGCTGACCAAATATACAGGGTGGTCCATTGACCGTGACCAGGCCAAATATCTCACGAAATAAGCGTCAAACGAAAAAACTACAAAGGGCGAAACTCGTCTAGCTTGAAGGGGGAAACCAGATGGCGCAATTGTTGGTCCGCTAGATGGCGCCACCATAGGTCAAACGGATATCAACTGCTTTCTTTTAAATAGGTACCAGCATTTTTTGTTACATATTCGTGTATTACGTAAGGAAATATGAATGTCTTAGTTGGACCACTTTTTTCGCTCTGTGATAGATGGCGCTGTTATAGTCACAAACATATGGCTAACAATTTTAGACGAACAGTTGGTAACAGGTAGTTTTTTTTAACTAAAATGCAGAACGTAGGTGCGCTTGAACATTTTAATTCGGTTGTTCCAGTGTGATACATGTACCTTCGTGAACTCATCATTTCTGAGACCGCATGCTGTTACAGCGTGATTACCTGTAAATACACAATTAACGAAATAAATGCTCAAAATGATGTCTTTCAACTTCAATGCATTTGGCAATACGTGTAACGACATTCCGTAATGTTCGCTTTGACAATGTACTGACGCATGTTGTCAGGCGTTGTCAGTGGATCACGATAGCAAACATCCTTCAACTTTCCCCATAGAAAGAAATCCGGGGACGTCAGATCCGGTGAACGTGCGGGCCATATTATGGAGCTTCGACGACCAATCCACCTGTCATGAAATATGCTATTCAATACCGCTTCAACCGCACGCGAGCTCTGTATCGGACATCCATCATGTTGGAAGTACATCGCCAGTCTGTCATGCAGTGGAACTTCTTGTAGTAACATGGGTAGAACATTGCCATCGATAAAATGGGGGACAATTATCCTTCTTCCCATAATGCCGCACCATACATTAACCCGCCAAAGTTACTGATGTTTCACTTGTCACAGCCACTGTGGATTTTCCGTTGTCCAATAGTGCATATTATGGCGGCTTACGTTACCGCTCCTGGTGAATGACGCTTCGTCGGTCAATAGAACGCTTGCAAAAAATCTGTCTTCGTCCCGTAATTTCTCTTGTGCCCAGTGGTAGAACTGTACACGACGTTCAGACTCGTCGCCATGCAATTCCTGGTGCATAGAAATATGGTACGGATGCAATCGATGTTGATGTAGCATTCTCAACACCAACGTTTTTGAGATTCTCGATTCTCGCGCAATTTCGTTGCTACTGATGTTCGGATTAGCCGCGACAGCAGCTAAAACACCTACTTGGGCATCATCATTTGTTGCAGGTCGTGGATGGCGTCTCACAAGTGGCTGAACACTTCCTGTTTCCTTAAATAACGTAACTATCCGGCGAACGGTCCGGACATTTGGATGATGTCGTCCAGGATACCAAGCAGCATACACAGCACACGCCCGTTGGGCATTTTGATCGCAATAGCCACACATCAACACGATATCGACCTTTTCCGCAGTTGGTAAACGGTCCATTTGAACACGGGTAATGTATCACACAGCAAATACCGTCCGCACTGGCGTAATGTTACGTGATACAACGTACTTATACGTTTGTGACTATTACAGCGCCATCTATCACAAAGCGAAAAAAGTAGTCCAATTAAAAGTCATATTTCTTTACGTACTACACGAATATGTAATAAAAATGGGGGTTCCTATTAAAAAAAAAAGTAGTTGTTATCCGTTTGACCTATGGCAGCGCCATCCAGCGGGCCAATAATAGAGCCATCTGGTTCTTCCTTGAAGCTAGAAGAGTTTCGTCCTTTGTAGTTTTTTCGTTTGATGCTTATTTCGAGAGATATTTGACCCGATCACTATCAATGGACCACCCTGTATACATCCCCGGGCACGAATCCGTCTGGCGGATTAGTGTCGAGGTCCGGTGTGCCGGCCAGCCTGTGGATGGTCTTTGAGGCGGTTTTTGATCTACCTCGGCGAATGCGGGCTGGTTCCCCTTATTGTACCTCAGCTACACGGTGTCGGCGATAGCTGCGCAAACACCTTTTCCACGTACATGTACATCATAATTATTCTACTATGCAAACATCTGGGGGTGACACTGGGTCTGGAATGGGACGTTTCCAGGAGGTCCACTGCGGGCCGAAGCGCACGCTAACCCTGGGTTCGGTGTGGGGCGGCGGTGGGGTGGGTTGGACTGATGTGGCCTGTTGTGGGGTTGTAACCATTGAGGGCTCCGGCGGGACGAAGCCTGTCCGTCGTTTCTAGGTCCCCGGTTTACTACATACATACATGTACATCCAGTATTCGAAAATGAGCGACTTCCAGAAAGTTAACACATCATTTCAAAACTACTACGAAACTTTTTCTTCGTGACACCTACCACACAATGATGAAAGGGGAAAAGTTTAGCGCTTACTACATTTTCGCTGTTCATGCAGTCAGACTTCAGCATGAGGCATGACGCCTTTACTACGGACTCTGTTTCGCATCACAGTTTGCAGACAATACCCCATATACCACTGAATATTTCGGCAAAATCATGTCACTGTACAAGACGTAGTTCTGAAGGTACGCCAGAGGTTCGAGTCCTCTCTCGGGCACGGATGTATGTGTTGTTCTTAGTGTAAGTTAAAGTAGTGTGTAAGACTAGGGACCGATTACCTTAGCAGTTTGGGCCCATAAGAATTCACACACATTTGAACATTTGGATATTTCTGGAGATATGACGTCATAAACAAATAAATGCGTGAAAAAAAACAAAGTGGCACTCTGTGAAACTTTATCACGCTTGAAGTTTTAAGTTATTACTTCTTGCTTTACTACTAACTGTATTCGAACAACACTTCACACACAGTATTTACGTATATCACTGAGTATATCTGCAGAATTGTAACACTGTACGACACATGGTTCAGGAGATATAACGTCAAAAACATTTAGGTGCGTGAGAAAGTAACTTTCTTTAAAAAAAAATGGAGTGCAAAATACCCAGATTATATTCATCCAGTGTTTTATAAAGAGAGTACTTAACTGCTTCCAATAAACTTTAAGTACAGTTTGAAACCTTTCCCAATTTCTAGTTAACATGCTGAAAGTGAAATATTTAACACATTAACTCTTTTGTAAAGTAACCATGCGTTTGAAGATGTTTTATACATGGTAATTTGATTCGAGGTTTTACTGGTTATGTATTGCATCAAATTATGTTAAAATTTGAAGCTTTTTTCTACAGATCCATGCATCTTTACTAATAGATACATATTGGATGGCAAAATTGCGTTATTCATAGCTCTCTCAAAGTCAGGCAGGGAATTAACACTGCATATTTCACTGTTCCGTATGTACTAACCAGTTGTGTGCGTATCTGTTTCTCATGTGCTACACGTGGAGTGCGCTTCCTCATTTCGTATCCAAGCAGTGATCAGACGGAGACGAAAGTGCTTCAATTTGAATGTTGGCATGTGTGTACAGTTATCCTTCAGTGACTAGATTTCTTAAAGTCCTATTGTGTAGCAGAAAGCGGAAAACAATGGGATATAACACAGAGAAAGTCAAACGAAACTTTCGCTAACACGGACCTTAAACAGTCACGTAGAGTTTTGATTCAGGATATCTGTGTGTCGGTACGTATTCTTACCGATCGTCCAATTAGTCTCGTGGGAAAATGCTAACATATCTGTAACGAGGGCAACCAGACGAGTAGTAAGTGTTTTGAGCACTATTCATCTCCACAGCTAAGCGGTTAATGGCAGGAGGTTCGATAACTTCGTTGATAACAGCTCTTGTCATTTGTGGCCCATTATTTACATCCGCCATCAAATTGCAGTGTGGTTTAAGTTTCTTGCCTCTCATAACAGGTTTAGCTTACACCCCAATAATAAAAAGAAATTTACTCGCAGTTTCAAATAAAATTTTTATCCTGAAAACACACAGACTGTTATCGACTGGCACTTGGGCTCCGTGTTCAAACCTGGAACGGCAAGCATGAATACGGAGATACTTCAGGTATTAAATTCCTCCGTCAGCGTCCTTGCTCCTTTCTCTAAAATGAAACAAAAAGTAATCACCGCTGCGTTTATTGACCGCTTTCACATCACATTTTGGAATTTAAATTTTAGTCACGAAGATGTAAAATCGGAGCGTTGCAGAATGAATTACACGGACTTACATAGTGAAACAGCTGGAGAATACGGTATATAACAAGATATTAAAGAGAATAATTGAAAAAATGTTGTATTTGATAAGAAGAAATTGGCGACCAAGTGCAATTGGGCCTAAGTCTGAGAAACATGTTTACTAACTGTGCCAAATTGGATATTTCAGGAAGGAGCAGATAATTAGAACACATAAATGCATGGATTCAGAGTATTTTAAACGATCGGGGTTAAATTTGAAAGGTGAAAAACTACAAGAAGAAATAGAAGAAGAAAGTGATCGATATATTTATTTTGCGCAATTATTTCAGGGCTTACACGTGCATCTATTTTTAGTCTCAAAAAGCAGAGAAAATGACTGTACGTAATACAGTTCTCATCTCATCAACACTACACATTGTAATACAGTTGGAGTTCAATGAATATGAGGTTCAAATTGCCTGTAACGTGTTAAAATGTCAAAAAAGTAAACTACACCGACAGATGGCGTAAGCATTAACCAAAGACAGCATTGACGAATAAATATACTAAGATTAATTTCTCTGCAGAACGACGTAAGAACTTTTAAGGAAGAAGATATGTTTTAAATGCCTTCTTTAAATGAGTTTCTTTTTTATCCAACGACGGCATTTTAAAAAATCCCATTTCATAAAAGCTCTTACGTCGTTTTGCAGATAAAGTAATCTTATTATATTTATTCGTCGATGCTGTTTAATACTTACGCCATCTGTCGGTGTAGTTTACTTCTTTGGCAGTTTAACACGTTACAGGAAGTTTGACACTTAAGATTCATTGAACTGACAACTGTAATAACATCAGTAATCTTTATTAAATGAGAATTGTATAATCTATAGTCCATGTGCTCAGTATTTTGAGCCTAAAATTAGATCTACATGTAAGTGTTGAAATAGCTGCGCATACAGTGTTTCTCACGATCATGCATTACACTGGTATGTGTTACTTATTTTTCATAATTTCTGAGCACTGTCTAACAGCTTAGGTCTGACGATGATTTTCCAAAATGTGGAACATTTAATAGAAAAATTTATGATCAAGACTTTTTCATTATTGTAATTTGTGTTAAATGTGAATCCTCCCCTACCTCTACTGTGCAAGAATTCTTGGATCATTTAATGGCAGTACAGAGTTACTTTCCAAATAATTATTTTTCCTTGCTGTCGGTCTTCACAGTCACAGTCAGGGCTAAATTTATAATGCCTACATTTGAGGCAAGTAAGAGAGTTAAAGCACCGTTTAATTTTCAAGACTCAAGGGTATCATGTCAGCGAACTCCTGATGTAAATGATGTACCCCCTTCTGGGCAGAGCTACCCTAATCGCTTAAGTGTACTTACCTTTTTCCATAACGCCTACTCCTGTTTTCATTTGTAATCTCATGCATCTGAGGCTACCAAAAAAATTCACGCCTCTGTTTAGTTGCCAGCTAGGACTGAACCTGAACGGGAAAGTCGTTGTTGAAGAAACCTTACTGACATTTGCTGTTTATTTTATATGAACACTGTCAAAAACTTGAATCTGAATACTAGGACGCTGTGCCTTATCGCTATGCGTCTCCATTCGATATAGAAACTGTCTGTTTGGCTTATCTTATTTCGCGCAGACTGTCATGTTTACTGTCTACTTGGTATTCAATGGCCAATGCTAACATCTCGAGTGGCTCGGTTCTGGTAAAATATTTCGTTCTGGTCTTGCAAGCAGTAGGGCTGAAGCTTACGATTGCATCATTTGGCACCCTTTTGCTTTCCTTTTGTTCACTGCAGAGTTTTTCTGAGGAACAAAGAGTTAGAAAGTAGGGTTGTGGTCGTGCATACAAAGACGTGTTAGCACGTATTTGTTAATACGTGTGTTTCCCGCAAAACATGCGTGAGAAAGTTGACATGCTAGACACATTGTACTTCACTATTGACTGGCTGCTTCCAGACTGCATTGGAAGAGAGAGGACGTTGACACAAAAATATGAAATGTTACTTTCTCTGGAGAATTTTGAAATTTCGCTAGTCTCCGAGTTGGATAGTGATTGATACAGATCTCTTGCTCATCAAAGAATCCTTCGTTTCTGTAACGAGAAAAAGTGTTTTTTGGGAACGATATATCACTCGCAGCAACAATGTTTCAATATGACACGTTTCTTTAGTTGCTCTTGGGTACATTTTGCCACTATGAAGTGGCGTCTTTAGGTTCCGGCATACCGTGAACCAACCAAACTACTTTATTAGATTCGTCCTTCACCTTCAGTGACATATTTCCTCATGTTCAAGACAGCTAGATAATACGACAATTTAGTGTCATCCGCATAAATCTCAGTAATTGCATCATGTTTTTAGCTCAAGCCAGTTCACATTAATATAAAGTCATTACCATTTCTATCTCCTGGATAACTTGCACCTTTAAGATAGTGACTGTTTCTCTTACTTTGCTTGCAGTATCATTAGATGCTGTGGTAGTTAAGTGATCAAATACTGGGATGGATAAGTGGCCGGACTACTCTTGAACGTAAAGAAACATATCATTGTTTAGCAGTGGTAGAGGATGCGTGTGTCTGCTCATTGTTAACTTCGATAGAAAAGAAGAAAGAAAAACAAAGAGAAAATAGAGTTAATCTTTTTTCGGCAACAGTGGAGGGCCCGAACCGTATGCTAGATTGAAAACTGTTTTAGAAACGCAGCTGAGAATGGCAGGGAGTTGGTAACAGGAGGAAACAAGAGAACCGTTCAGTTGATGAACGCGCTCTTTTAAAGGCCGAAGGCACTTTTTGCATTGAGTCACTTGAGGTGGTGTGGGCAGTCGTTCGCGCTGTTTGTGAGAGAAACAATTTCAGCACACTACTTTCCCTGTCTCGGCTATTTAGTCCAATGAAATGTTGTGGCGGTTGTTTCATTAGAACGGATCGGATAGATTGCTTCCTCTGGAACAGTTTCCAGCAGTAAACAAACACATTCCGTTAAAACTTCAGGAAAAATGCTTGCCTTTAAATTGTCAGCAAACTGTGTATTTTTTGTCTCACGTCATTGCAGCATATTATTCGCACTGCTAGATTGCTCAGTTGTTGCAGAACTCAGCTCAGAAACAGCAGTCACAGTAGGCCACTTCTCAAACCAGAACTTCTACAATCGCTGGCCTAGTCAAGAATTCCATTTTGGTCCAGGCAAGATATTTATTTCTACTTGCCGATATATTCTTTGAACAATGGTAGAACGCTTCGCATTTAACTGGGAACTGGGGTGTAGCCTGTTTCATCACAAGAAAAGCGGTGAACTGTGTTTTGTCAGTTCAGCACGAATGCTAAAATTAGCACTAAATATTATGTACTACTATCACTCTGTCTCAGAATGATGACAGAGTCCTATGGATAACGTTGTCATGGATATTTCAAGAGTTAGCGAACTGTTGAAAAATTGGAAGTAAAATGCAATGTAGTAGTTGTAAAAGAACTTGTCTCCTATTCCATACTTTTAAAATACAGTACTAATAACAGAAAAAATGATATAGAACTTTACTTGAAGGAAGATTAGTTTAGAGTTAAATCTGTTAGGAGAACTGGCGGCGAAAACTGAGCACTGCCACCAACACTGGGAAGAAGAAATTAAGCCTTTCGAAGCTTTTATTGACATGCAGAAGACCAATGACGAAGAAGCCTGGAGATACTGGAAAGTCTCAGATAAATTATATAATGGTAAGACAGAGATTCAGGAACCAGGTTTTCAATTGTAAGACATTTCCAGGGGCATATGTGGACTATGACCACAATGTATTGATTATGAACTGTAGATTAAAACTGAAGGAACTGCAAAAAGGTGGGAATTTGAGGAGATGGTACCTGGATAAACTGAAAGAACCAGAGGTTGTAGAGAGCATCAGCGAACGATTGACAAGAATGCGGGAAAGAAATACAGTAGAAGAGCTTTGAGAGATGAAATAGTGAAGGTAGCAGAGGATGTAGTAGGTAAAAAGACGAGGGCTAATAGAAATCCTTGGGTAACAGAAGAGATACTGAATTTAATTGTTGAAAGGAGAAATGAAGCGGGAAAAAAGGAACACAAACGTCTCAAAAATGAAATCGACAGGAAGTGTGAAATGGCTAAGCCAGGATGGCTAGAGGACAAATGTAAGGATGCAGAGGCGCGTATCACTAGGGGTAAGATAGATACTGCCTACCGGAAAATTGAAGAGACCTTTCAAGAAAAGAGAACCACTTGCATGAATGTCAAGAGCTCAGGTGTAAACCCAGCTCTAAGCAAAAAAAGGAAAGCAGAAAGGTGGCAGGATTATATAGAGGGTCTATACAAGGGCGATGTTCTTGAGGACAATATTATAGAAATGGAAGAGAATGTAGATGAAGATGAAAGAGGAGAAATTATACCGCGTGAAGAGATTGACAGAGGACTGAATAAGTGAAAACAAATCCCCGGGAGTAGACAACATTCCATTAGAGCTACTGACAGCCTTGGGAGAGCCAGGCCTAACAAAACTCTACCATCTAGTGAACAAGATGTATGAGACAGGCGAAATACCCTCAGACTTCAGGAAGAATATAATAATTCCAATCCCAAAGAAAGCAGGTGTTGACAGATGTGAAAATTACCGAATTATCAGTTTAATAAGCCACCGCTGCAAAATACTAACACGAATTCTTTACACACGAATGGAAAAACTGGTAGAAGCCGATCTCAAGGAAGACCAGTTTGGATTCAGTAGAAATGTTGGAACACGTGCTGAATAATGACCCTACGACTTATCTTAGAAAATAGATTAAGGAAAGGCAAACCTACGTTCCTAGCATTTGTAGACTCAGAGAAAGCTTTTGACAATGTTGACTGGAATACTCTCTTTCAAATTCTGAAGGTGGCAGGGGTAAAATACAGAGAGGGAAAGGCTATTTACAATTTGTACAGAAACCAGATGGCAGTTATAAGAGTCGAGGGGCATGAAAGGGAAGCAGTGGTTGGGAAGGAAATGAGACAGGGTTGTAGCCTATCTCCGATGTTATTCAAACTGTATATTGAACAAGCCGTAAGGGAAACAAAAGAAAAATTCGGTAGGAATTAAAATCCATGGACAAGAAATAAAAACTTTGAGGTTCGCCGATGACATTGTAATTCTGTCAGGGACCTGGAAGAGCAGCTGAGCGGAATGGACAGTGTCTTGAAAGGAGAATATAAGATGAACGTCAACAAAAGTAAAACGAGGATAATGGAATGGGGTCGAATTAAATCGGGTGATGCTGAGGGAATTAGATTAGGAAATGAGACGCTTGAAGTAGGAAAGGAGTTTTGCTATTTTGGGAGCAAAATAACTGATGATGGTCGGGGAGGATATAAATGTAGACTGCCAATGGCAAGGAAAGCGTTTCTGAAGAAGAGAAATTTGTTAACCTCGAGTATAGATTTAAGTGTCAGGAAGTCGTTTCTGAAAGTATTTGTATGGAGTGTAGCCATGTATGGAAGTGAGACATGGACGATAAATAGTTTGGACAAGAAGAGAATAGAAGCTTTCGAAATGCGGTGCTACAGAAGAATGCTGAAGATTATATGGGTACATCACATAATTAGTGAGGAGGTATTGAATAGGATTGGAGAGAAGAGAAATTTGTGGCACAACTTGACTATAAGAAGGGATCGGTTGTTAGGGCATACTCTGAGGCATCAAGGGATCACCAATTTAGTATTGGAGGGCAGCGTGGAAGGTAAAAATCATAGAGGGAGAGCAAGAGATGAATACATTAAACAGATTCAGGGCGATGTAGGTTGCAGTAGGTACAGGGAGATGAAGAAGCTTGCACAGGATAGAGTAGCATGGAGAGCTGCAACAAACCAGTCTCTGGACTCAAGACCAGAACAACAAAACACAAAACAATGTTTCCCATCTCTACAGTGAGTGGAAATCGAATGAAAAGATATGTGCTTGATCTGGGACCTATATAAAAAACATTAGTCTTCAATAAAGAGTAATGGAAGAGGAGGAACGGCTACAATCGAGAAAAGGCTGCTTCTTTCATCATACTTGTTTCCTGTGGAAGTAAAAACAACACACAGAGGCAAGGTGAAACAAAGTTTAAACTGAAAACAAACATGTTAACAAACAAAAACTGTTAGTAGAAAGCGTAATTAGCGAATCACCGTGAACGTGACTTTCGTAACAACCAAAACTGAACAGATGAAACAGTTTTTCAGCTTATAGATAGTCATCTCTGAAGCCTCGAGAACAGTGAGCGTAGAACCGCTGCCAAACGTACTTTCCTGAATCCACTAAACAGAGTCATTCCGTCATGAATTTACCAGCTTACAGGAATGATGGAAAAGGATAAATGTATCAGTTTGAGGTCAAGAATCCTCGTCCGGAAACGACCGATTCCAATGTTACAAGTTAAATTCGTTCTTATACCTGGGACTCCTTTACTGCAAGCTCTTTGCTTTGCATATTTCGTAAGGAGGTGACATGGTCAAAAAAAAAAGACAAAAGACAAAAAAAGCTAGTAAATATGGGCCCAAAAACGCATACCTTAAGAGCTACGAGCACTTGTTTAGCAGAATAAATGTGCTTCGCAGTAGCAAAGACGGACAAGGGCCCACAACGGTAAGGATTTAAAGTACGCAGCTTAGAGCCAATGTTTACTGACTTTTTTTCTCTATTTGATCCATACCACCTCCCCCAAAATATGAAACCCATAGGGCTTGCAATAGAAGAGGACCACTGCTACAAGTATTAGAACGATTTTCACATATAACTTTCGACTCGGTCGTTCCCGGACTAGAGTCCGTTACCTGAAATCTATACATTTACCCTTCTCCATTATCACTGAAAGTTTATAACATCATCACAGAATCACCCTTTATACAACAAATAACTGAATATCAAAGCAAAAGAGTGTGCCCAGAAAACCGTTTCTCCACTAACTGTTTTACTGTAGTTGAATAATTCGATAGAAATAAACGATAAACAGCAAGCAGTGAAGATGTGCTGTTACGACATGTTTCCAGAGATATCGAGATCAGAATGCAAGATAGTACGAGGCATTAAAGGAAGGAAGTGAATAGATGGGGAAAAGGCAATTTCTCTAAGAAATAGAAGTAAAAACTTCTGGTTTATGTATTGGATAAAATCTACCATTCTTCCCCGAATGCCTTACGAGATAGACGATTCATAAACAGCGAAGCAGTGAACGAACTAAGTACGTCAAGGAATAGCCATAACATGTGATGATCACGACCACCATTCTATACCGAACCAGCCTACTACGCTCTCCGTTGCTCAGAAGACGGTAATGCGCCTAGCGAAGGAACGCTTAACTTGAATCCAATGGAAGTCAGCTTGAGATGATACCGTAGCAGCCTTTGAAGCAGATGATGTCAGGCGCCCACAATGTCGACATATCTCACGAGACGGATTTGCGGGTCTGCTCTAGATCTGCTCTTTGAAGGTGCTCTACCCTTTCTCCACTGGAGGTCGCCCGGCATTGTGCCATTGTCACGTCAACGGCGAAGCCTGCTCTGAGCTTTGAAGAATAACTGTACATCTACTTTTACTGTCCCCAACACACTTTCTACTGCGAGACTTCGAAGTCTGTTCTTTTAAATGCACTCTAGAACTGTCATCTCGTTTTATTTTAGATTTTTCAACAGCTGTCCTGAGAGCCTAACAGCTCTTAATATAAAACAATCTTTTGTCAGCCGGAGATCAGTCTCTCAGTACTGAAGCCGTGGGTACGAACTCTGCACACACTTTCTCGGAGGCTACCCCCCCTAGAATCACCCTCGTAAATAAAAGATGACCTCGGAAGGTGTGTACGTTTGTCCACTGGTCAGCTGTAATTATGACCAGTGTGCAGGGGTACAGAGACACGATTTATCCCTCAATAAAATAGCTAACTATAATTATGGTTTTTATGTGTGTGTTCAAAAATGTTCAAATATGTCTGAAATCTTATGGGACTTAACTGCTAAGCTCATCAGTTCCTAAGCTTACACACTACTTAACCTAAATTATCCTAAGGACAAACACACACACCCATACCTGAGGGAGGACTCGAACCTCCGCCGGGAGCAGCCGCACAGTCCATGACTGCAGCGCCTGCGACCGCTCGGCTAGTTCCGCGCGGTTTGAGTGTATATTGCAGCGTCGGATGCGTCGAAGTTGGAGACGTAATGTTACAGAAAGACGTTGAAAATTAAATGACTGGTGTGAAATAAAGTTGTCCACAGAATCCAGGACGAAAGCAGTATTTGGAAAACACTCATTCGAAGGGACAGGTTGATAAGACCATATTCTTTATGTAAGGTTCCCGCAGTGCTGAATTTGTTGAAGTCATGGCTCCACTTCGATGGTGCGATACTAGACACCTTAGGAGCTCACTTTCGTACGAAACACTCTACGGCAGTGGCCATCAAACTTTTTTGCTCAAGAGCTAATACTGACATAATGGGGCAGCACATCGTTACAATGTTCTTATTTATATTCCATTCAATATTGGTGTGTTGTAATACTTTAGGAATTCTCGCAATAAATAACTTTGTAATACCAAAATATTTGTATTATTTAATAGTTGAATTAGACCTTTTTTATCAGCGCCCTTTGCCAGATGCGATTGATCAGCTGTTAAATTATCATAGACAGAAGTATGTGGAGGGCACAAATCGTAAACTGACCTATTTTCGTCCGTAAATTGTCTGTCGCATGATAGGAACTGTGGTAGTTAAAAGGAATTTAGCGTATTAGCCTAAATAATATGGATTTCTTCAATGAATTTGGATGACATGTCCACCTCTCAACACCGGCACCTCGCATAACATGGCAACCCGTGCATAATATCTTCCCATATTGGCTCTGAGAGGGTCAGCATTCAATAAAGTTCAGTTTCTTTCTCTCCAATTATATTGCCTCCACGGTAGTAAAGACGCCGGCGCGAATTTACTAATCATTGGTTGTCCCTTTTATTTAGCCGTGGTTTTTGTTGTTGCTGTTGTTCATATGGATATGGTTTCTGCACGACATTCCATGTTTTCTGTGTATTGATATCTGGCGTTGCTGACAGCGCTGTGGATCAGTTTTGAAGAGGATGATAATTACTAATGCAAACTGATGTGACAAGTTTTGTCGGAAGACTAGGAAGAGAAAATAAATTTTAAAATATTTAACAAATGTCGTGCACTGCATATTTTTGTTTGTTGTCTATTTGCGTGAATGTTAACGAAAAGTAAGGCTATGTTGAGACGTTAGGTGTAGGGGTATGGACTGAACAGAAACTACAAACGAAAAGGGGTCAACGTATGAGATGGTTCACTTTCCCACAGAGCAGGATGATAGACACACTGATGTGAGTTAAAGTTTAGTAACTCGTCGCGAGCATAGCAGTGAATGTGGTAATATGACAGATTTTGTTCTTGTCTGGTAACCTAAATGAATTACGGTGTTATTAGCCCCCAGAAGACTAGCTGTATTAAGGACAGACGTATGGCAAAATGCATTTTTGATTTTAAGCACATATATCTCCAAAACTATTACAGCTAAAATAGTAAAACTTGAGACTACTGTACAAGATAATGATTGATATTCTGTGAAATTTTTGTTTGAAAATACGCATCGACATATATTTTATTAGGATTTGAATTTTTAATCGCCAATGTTTCTATAATGTAACTTTTCTCGTAAACCAGTCAAGCAATAAAACTTAAATTTAACGGTTTAAATCTACGTACGAGGCTAATAAAAATATGGAACAGATTTTTGTTTAACGTCATAGTTGCTTTGAAATTAAATTTTCAGTTTTGTGTTACCCAGGACTGCTCTTCTCTTCTCAAATTTTAAAGGAGAACTTATCTCAGAGAAAAGATAACGGAAAAGTGCTGTACAGGATTATTCAGGAAGTAATTCTTCAGAACTATGCCAAATTTCAGGATGTTCGCTTTTATAGTTCCTGAGGAAAGGTACATCACAGCTCAAAAAAGTCAGTTTACGGCAATTCACACTTCAAGTTTTTATTTCATTTTTTGACAATATTGCTATGCCTCTAGTGACCAATGCCGTCCACAGCCACTATTTTTATTCTGTTCCTCGTTTTCCTGAAGTAATCTCTTCCCCTGCCTTCTTTACCTAGCCAACTTTTGCATTTTTTTCCTTCTGCTGCTTGAGCTTTGCTCAGTTGCACTTCATCGATGCTTCTGAATATCTTCAGTGTGAATCCACGTGGATGTAAGCGTAGTCTCTGCAGGCACTTATAATCCTATCTAAATTTCCACTGTTGAACACTAGACAGGCATCACACGCAGCTATCTTCGCAGCAATTGAGGAGACAATATTGTTTTTGGACAATACTCTTTTTGTGTCTCTCACTTGTATTCTGAGTTTTCCAATGTACACATTTATCCAGTAGTTCAGGATTGGATAGATACCTTGAAGTTTGTTTTATAAAATCTAAAACATCAAGTGTCAAACCATGGGAAACTCAGCAACAACATTCACTAATTTTCTTCTTCGACGAACTCAGTGACTTCGCCGAAAATTGTTTTTCGCACTTAGGAGTAGCACAGCTGAAATGGAACCTTGAACGCTTATAGGACATCTGTTAACACATTATGGAATAAACAGGGATAGTTGTAGAGGACAGAACCTGAGGCGGTTGCGTGAAACTCGGGGATGAAGAGGCTGTCACAGGTAAGAAAGTCGTGGCGTACCTCACGAAAACAGTCGAAAAACTGAAGCGGACGAAAAGTTAGTAAGTCTTAGTGCCATAGAGTATAACAGAATTTTTCTGCTCGTTTTTCTTAAGTAGGCCTATGCAAACGATACATTATTTTAAGATTTTAAGCTGCGCTGCCTGGTAGTCAGTTGGATGAGAACTGTCGTAACTATTCTGGTAATAAGCCGTGAATTTATTTGAAAGTGTAGCAATTAATGGGTGTAATATGCTTTTTCAGATGTTTTGTGGAACACTGCTTCTCTGAATTCCGTAATAAACATCTCTGAAGCAATCTGTCAGCTTCACAGTAAGTTTCCGCGAACAGGGCATACAGTACATTTTTAACACGATTTGCCAAGGCTCTGAAAAACTAAGGAGCTTTTTGAGATTTATCGTCCACATTTATTGAGACTACTTTACTAAAAACGCGGTTATTTTTTAGAGAACAGACGAATATAGTTTGCATAAAAAGACCTTTGCATGGTACGGACTGAATTCAATTTGAATGTCACTGGAACTTTTAATTTCACGACAAGCTTTTGACTTCACCTCCTCGTAATGCTTTGTATTATTTTGCCGTACAATTCATTAGCTTCGTAATTAAAGAAAGCTCGGCAGCATCAAACGCTGTCACATAAGTGCAGTTCCAGCCAACCTACTTTTAAGAAAATGTAATTAAAAATTTTGCTGTCTAACGAACGATCTCTTTTGTTCTTGCCTTCTGCAATAACATTAATTTTTTGAAGGTGGAGAGTTCACTTTTTTCCCACAAACATTTGCGCCGAAAATCTCGAAAAACTCTCGTACGAATTCTTGTAAAATATATGATTGATCAGTAGAGGTGAAACACCTTCTAATTTTAAATACCAGCCTTTCATCAAGTATTCCGTTTGCTTTCCGCCTCGGCGGTATCCCCTTCTTGCAACAGACATTAAAATGTTACCATTTTATAACGCCTGTGAAGTGATGGTAGCTTGGTGTGTTGCCAGCTGACTTATAGACCATTCTCTTTCTGCCGCGAGCAAACAGTAAATCCTTAGATTACGTTACGCAGTTACGAAAAGCCCTCCACGTTTGCCAGCAGCGCTGACAATTACCGATAGAGTTCCCATATGGCGTATGTAATTTTACTAGATGTGATGTTGTAGGAGCAGCCCTTTTGAGTGGTTGTTTGCCGAAAGATGTAGCTGCTGAATAGCTTTCACAGGGTACTGTGACCACACAAAGCACTTGTACGTTGGAGGGCCAGGTACATACAATCCGCAGTCGCGACCTCGACACCAGTCCACCACCAGCAATGGAGGGTGAAGCTTTGACAATGCCCGCCATTCGCGCTGGATAACGTCAGAAAAATCACCAAAAAACGTCGGCCGAAGAACCAAAGACAAAAGCCAACAGGTAGTTTGTGAATAAATGGGCACGAAAGCCTTAAAAATTTGATACTGTGACGCTTTCCGACACCGCTTGTCATGTATGCTTTTACATTCATGAGTCAAACCATTATGACCGCCTACTCTATAGCGTTTGGAACGCTAAATAGCAGCCGTTCTGCAAAGCATGCATTCATCATATTTTATTAAATTTCCGGAGATTTACGACACCAGATGTCTACAAACAGGTTACACGGTTCCCGCAAATTACGGGCCAGTGGTATGTGGGAGCGGAACTGGCGCCAGATAGCGTCCCGGGTGAGAACCATCTGGTTCGCATGAGGCGAATTTCGTGACAAAGATATCAACATGAGTTCGCTACCATGCTCCTTAAACCACTTTGTCAAGTTTCTGGCGCTATGACGCACATGGACAATTATCCTGCTGGAAGACGACATCGACCCGAGGGAAATATAAACTACGGAGGGAAGCAGGTGGTCCGTATAATGTTCTTGCGTTCCCCATTCCATTACCACACAGGTCCAATTAAGCTCAGGTGGATATTCCCAATAGCATACTGTTGTCCCCACCATCCAGCGTCCACCTTTGGCCTGGATGACGTTGTGTACAGATCAACTGATCCATGGTCCAGTCTCAATGATTCCGTCTCTGGATCTACTTGGGAACACCACAGAGCGTCTGATAGAAAACCCCAAGTTCGACAATGTGCGCTTAACAGCGTGCTGTGAAGCACTTTTGTCTGCACCACCACTTACTTCGTTGCCAGATCTGCCACAAGTTGCTCCCATCGTGCTCGTGGTTGTCATTCGACCACTTTTCCACAGATTCCCACGACACTACCACATGGATAGTTCATATGGCTCTGAGCACTATGGGACTTAACATCTGAGGTCATCAGTCCCCTAGAACTTAGAACTACTTAAACCTAACTAACCTAAGGACATCACACACATCTATGCCCGAAGCAGGTTTCGAACCTGCGACCGTAGCAGTCGCGCGGTTCCGGACAAGCGCCTAGAACCGCTCGGCCACACCGGCCGGCACATGATTAGTTGAGTAGTCGACCATCTTCTGAATTCCCGAGATACTTGTTCTCAGGTCCAGGCTGTAATAATCAACCCTCTGTCAAAACTTCTTCTGTCAGCCGATTTCGCCATTGAATGAAGCACAAAAATTTTCAGGAAAACAAGGATACGAATCCCTTAGGAGTGAAAAAACTGGAAGTTCAGAACTGCCAACGTGAAATGGCTGCAGGAGAGATCTGAAGAAACAGAATAAGAAATGGTGGTCAGGAAGTATGACTCAGTGGAGTCTATAAAAAAGTCAAAGTCATCTTGAGTGAAATTAAAAGCAAGTGTGATGACATTATGACTGCAATGCGAATTCTTTTGTTATCTGCAGAAGAGATGACAGATACATGGGAACAGGACAGTGATGGACTCTATGAGCGTGAGGGCTTGTCTGATGACGTGATAGAAGAAGAGTCCATAAAGGTGACATAGGGGATCCAGAATTTGAAAGATCTATGGAAGACTTGAGAGTAAATAAGACCAAAAGGAATTCCTAAAGTTATCGGTGGTAGTGGCAATCAAACATCCATACAATGTAGCGTGTAGAATCTACGAGACCGGTGGTGTACCATCGGACTTCCGGAAAAATATCATTCACACGGTTCCGAACACAGCACGGACAGATATGTGCTAAGACCATCACAGAATCAGTTTAACAGCTCATGCACCCAGCTGCTGACAAGAATAAAATACAGGAGAATGGGAAAGAAAGCTGAGGATATGTTAGATGACGATCAGTTTCGCTTAGGAAAGGTAAAGGCAACAGAGAGGAAGTTCTAACGTTGCGCTTGATAATAGGAGTAAGACTGAAGAAAAATCAAGACACATTTACAGGATTCGTCGATCTAGAAAGAAATTTCGACACTGTAAAATGGTGCAAGACGTTCGAAATTCTGAGAAAAACTGGGGTAAATTATACGGAAAGACGGGTAGTAGACAATATATACAAGAACGAAGAGGGAACAATAAGAACAAACGAGCAAGAACAAAGTGTTCGTATTTAAGAGGGTGTAAAACAGGGATACAATTTTCGACCATACTGTTCAATCTACACAGCGTGGAAGAAATTGCGAAAAATTAAAGAAAGGTTCGGGAGTGATATTAAAATTCAAGTTCAAAGAAAATCAGTGATAAGATTCGCTGATGACATTGTTATCCTGGGTAAGTACGAAGAAAAATTACAGAAACTTCCTGGCAGATTAAAACTGTGTGCCGGACCGAGACTCGAACTCGGGACCTTTGCCTTTCGCGGGCAAGTGCTCTACCAACTGAGCTACTGACCAACTGAGGACGGGACATGAGTCGTGCTTGGGTAGCTCAGTTGGTGGAGCACTTGCCCGCGAAAGGCAAAGGTCCCGAGTTCGAGTCTTGGTCCGGCACACAGTTTTAATCTGCCAGGAAGTTTCATATCAGCCAACGCTCCGCTGCAGAGTGAAAATCTCGTTCTGGAAACGTCTCCCAGGCTGTGGCTAAGCCATGTCTCCGCAATATTCTTTCTTTCAGGAGTGCTAGTTCTGCAGGGATCGCAGCTGAGCTTTTGTAAAGTTTGGAAGGTAGGAGACGAGATACTGGCAGAAATAAAGCTGTGAGGACGGGGCGTGAGTCGTGCTTGGGTAGGTCAGTTGGTAGAGCACTTGCCCGCGAAAGGCGAAGGTCCCGAGTTCGAGTCTCGGTCCGGCACACAGATTTAATCTGCCAGGAAGTTTCATATCAGCGCACGCTCCGCTGCAGAGTGAAAATCTCATTCAAGAATTACAGAACCTGCTGAATGGAATGAACAGTCAAATAACTGCAGAATATGAATCTAGTAAACCAGAGAAAGACAAAGGTAATGATATTTAGCAGAAATGAGAATACCGATAAATTCAGTATCTAAATTGGTGTTCAATTTCTACATCTACATCTACATGACTACTCCGCAATTTACAGTTAAGTGTCTGGTAGAGAGTTTATCGGACCACATTAAAATTATTCTCTACCGTTACACTATTGAGGAGCGAGGAGGAGAAACGAACACTTAAATCTTTCCGTGCAGGCTCTGATTTCTCTTATTTTATTGTAATGATCATTTCTATCTCCGTAGGTGGGCGCGAATAAAATATTTTCACATTCTAAGAAGAAAGTTGCTGATTGAAATTTTACGAGGAGCTCGTGCCTCAGTGAAAAACGCCGTTGTTTTAATGAGTGCCAGCCTAACTCGTGTACTTTCGTGGCACTCTTTCCCTTATTTCACCATAAATCAAAATGAGCTACCTTTCTTTGAACTTTTTCGGTGTCCTCCATCAATCCTATCCGCTGTGGAGCGCACACCGCATAGGACTGCTCTACAAGAGGGTGGAAAAGCGTAGTGTAAGCAGTCTCTTTAGTAGACCTGTTACATTTTCTAAATGTTCTGCCAGTGAATCGCAGTCATTCGTAAGTATATTCCATAAGTATTTAGTTGAGTTTACAGTCTGTAGGTTTGTGAGATTTATCGTGTAGCTAAAATTTAATAGATTCATTTTTGTACTCATGTGGATGAGTTCACACTTTTCATTATTTAAAGTCAATTGACACATTTTTCACGACACAGATATCTTCTATAAATCGTTTTGCACTTTGTTTTTATCATCTGATGACTTTACAAGACTGTAACTGGCAGAATCTTCTACAAACAATCTAAGAGGGCTGCTCAGATTGTCTCCTAAATCGTTTATGTAGATCAGGAACAACTGAGGGTCTGTAACACTTCCCTATGGAACGTCAGATATTACTTCTCTTTTACTCGATCACTTTCCGTAAGTTATTACAAAGTGTGTCCTTTCTGATAGGAAATCAGTAATCCACTCATACAACTAAGGCGATACTCTATAGGAAGGCAATTTAATTAGATGCTACTTGTGAGGTACAGCGTCAAAAGCCTTCTGGAAATCTAAAAATATGGAATAAATTTGGCGTCCACTGTCCGACAACACTCATCACTACCTGAGAATAAAGAGCTAGTTGTGTTTCAGAGGAATGATACTTTCTGAATCTGTGTTGGCTGTTTGTCAATAAATCATTTGCTGCGAGATTATTATAGTTTTCGTGCACAGTATATGTTCCAGAATCGTACTGCAAATCGACTAAAGTGATATGGGTCTTTAATTCAGCGGTTTACCCCTATTTCCATTCATGAAGTAGACAAAGAATTCTGCAACACTGGATGCAAAGTTACCCATGACAGACAAGGTAATGATGGCATAAAAAGCAGACTAGCATAGGCAAGGAGGTTATTCTTGGCCAAGAGAAGTTTGCGGGTATTAAGCATAGCCCTTAACGCCAGGAACAAATTTCTGAGGACGTACGTATGAAACGCAACATTCTATGGCAATGAAACATGGACAGTAGGAAAACCGTAACAGAGGGGAATCGAAACGTTTGGTGCTACAGAAGAATGAGTATGATAAGATAAAGAATGAGGTAAAGAATGAGCAGGTTCTCCGCAGAATTGGCGAAGGAAGGAATATATGGAAATCACTGGCAACAAGGGAAACGATGATAGGACATGTTTTATGACATCAAGGAATAACCTCCATGGTACCATAGGGTGCTGCAGAGGGTTAAAACTGCAGGGGAAGACAGAGACTTGAATACACCCAAGAAATAATTGAGGTGATAGCGTGCAAGTGCTACTCTGATATGAAGAGTTTAGCGCAGGAGTGGAACTCGTGGAGTTCAGAAGACTGATGACTCAAAAAATTAATAAATAAATAAATCGTCGATAAAAGAATTCTAGATACGCCTATGTTTCGCTTATACGTTACGTCAACGGGAGGCATCCAGTCCCGTGATCTATAGTGGTCGTAATGTTTTGGTTCGTCGTTGTAAATGTGCGTACTAGTAGAAACAAATAAAATGAAATATAAAAAACATATTCAGGCGACAAGTCGTAAGTTTAAATAAAGAAAATCAACAATGTAACACTGGAATTTGCTTGATTTTTCAGCTCTTCCTGGAGCTCCTCGACAGAATAGGAGTGAGCCATGAGGTAACTCTTGTTTGGGCTACTGCTAAGATTTTTGAGTTCTTGTGGTAGCTTATTGAAAATGGATGCAGCAGAATACTGCACTCCTCTCTGCACAAGAGTCAAGGAAGTGCATTCAACATGCAGATTTGATTTCTGCCTAGTATTAACTGAGTGAAAGCTGCTAACTCTTGAGAATAAGCTAATACTGCTAACAACAAATGACATTAAAGAAAATATATACTGTGAGGGCAATGTCAGAATTCCCAGACTATTGAATGGGGGTCGACAAGACGTTCTTGAACTCACACCACACACAGCTCGAACAGTATGTTTTTGAGCCAAAAATACCCTTTTTGAATCAGAAGAATTACCCCAAAAAATAATACCATACGACATAAGCGTACGAAAATATGCGAAGTAGACTACTTCTCGTGTTGGACTGTCACTTATTTCAGATACTGTTCTAATGGTAAATAAAGCAGCATTTAGTTTCTGAACAAAATCCTGAACATGGGCTTTCCGCAACAGCTTACTATCTATCCGAACGCCTAGGAACTTGAACTGTTCCGTCTCGCTTATAATATGCCCATTCTGTCTGATCAAAATATCGGTTATTGTTGAATTGTGAGTTAGAAACTGTAAAAACTGAGTCTTACTGTGATTTAGCATCAAATAATTTTCCACAAGCTATGAACTTATTTCATGAACTACATTATTTGATACTGTTTCAGTATTACACACAAGATCCTTCACTACCAAGCTGGTGTCATCAGCAAACAGAAATATTTTTGAATCACCTGTAATATTAGAAGGCATATCATTTATATAAATAAGAAACAGCAGTGGCCCCAGCACAGACCCTTGGGGAACGGCCCACTTAACAGTACCCCATTGGGACTGAACACCACTACCACATTGCGGAGAATTTCCTTCTGCTTTCTGTTCTTAAAGTAAGAGGTGAACCAATTGTAAGCTACTCCCTTTACTGCATAGTGGTCCAACTTCTGCAGTAATATTTTGTGGTCAACACAGTCAAAACCCTTCGTTAAATCAAAGAAAACACCTAGCGTTCGCAACCTTTTGTTTAATCCGTCCAAAACCTCACAGAGAAAAGAGAATATAGCATTTTCAGTTGTTAAACCATTTCTACAACCAAACTGTACATTTGACAGCAAATTTTGTGAATTTAAATGCTCCAGCAACCTTTTATATACAACCTTCTCGATAACTTTAGCAAACACCGATGGCATAGAAATAGGCCTAAAATTGTCGACATTATCCCTGTCTTCGTTTTTATAAAGTGGCTTCACTACCGAGAACTTTAATCGGTCAGGAAACAGACCACTCCTAAAGGAAAAGTTACAGATATTGCTAAGTACTTCCAGATGATTTTTATGGTTCCGTGTCTCAGTTTTTACAAACGGAACCTTTATAGGCTTATTTTGTTATCCGTATGTCTACCCGTCTGCTAAAATCCCCTTTTCTCACTTACGGGTAGAGAGTTGGAATTTATCACGTACTGTGGTCTACGGGCCCTCGGTGGAGTAAAAAAAAAATTAAGGTTCCAGATTAATGCATTTTTGTCACGCATTTTGATACTATCTCATTAAAACCGAGATGGACTATCTATATACATAAAGTTTGTACACAACCCTCGGGGCACGAGTCCACTCGAAGTCGGCGGTTTTTTGTCTCCAGCACACCGTAGTCATCAACAAGGCTGTGAATTCGGTTTGAATGATTGGAAATGGTGAAAGTCTTGACAAAAGCTGATATATCAGTGCAGAAAATACAGAAAGAATACTGCCATAATACCGAGCCTTCAAACATTGGTCTTTCCACCGGTTGGGGGGTCATTCACATGTAGGTATCCCGTTATATCCCTCATTCACAAAAGGCAAATACCAGCACTCTTCCTTTGAAAATATCGGTGTGTATAGAGCTCGACCTTTGTCCATTTGTTTCTTTTCGTCTCCAATAGCAAATCATAGTCCCTCTGTTTCATTGCGTTTTTCTTTATAAATTTTCAGCTTCCATTACCCCTGCGTTATTTTCGGACTCATTGCATTTTAGATATTATAGAGATAAAAAACCGCTCATAAAAACCTTACTGGAAACGAGCAACTCGATGGTGGTGAGACCAAAGTGTTGATTGAGGGTTCGGTTAATGGGAAAAGAAGGGGGGATTGGGGGTCACGCTATTGGGTGTCGCCCACCTAGAGGTAACTGTCACCTGTCACTTAACCTGCCACAGATCTCTATGTTTTAGTAATAATGACAAGAGACTGAATAAAATGTTTTGCTTTAATAATTTGTTTATATTAATGGTTACTTAATCGCTTTCCAAAAAAATTCATATCGCAGATGTACCGTATTTCATTTGAAAAACATTCGTCCGGAAATTTGAAAAGAGAATGAGCAACATTAGGAATGTATGAAAAACATAGTTCACTTACTGATGAGAGGCACTAACTATAGGTAATTAAAAACTAATTGTCCGTAACAATTGTCAACAATTTAATTCCACTAGAGGCATAATATTCTGCTCTTGTAAATTTATGCAGTAACGAATCTATCGCATAAGTATTGAAGTTCCTTTGAATGAAATGTAATTGTGTATTTTATTTTTGTTCCAGGTAATAACCTCTACGAAGTCCTTTACTACGTTAACGACTCGTAAGTAGCGATAACGATTAACGACTCTTAAGTAGCTACTTTCATTGCTGACCGCTTAAACTCGCTTCCTCTGTTCCCAGACCATTAAAACTTCCGAGTGAGTATCAGTAGGATAAATATATTCTTTTAGTATGTTTTTCAGTTTTTCTTTGGCAGTAGTGAATTTTGTGGAAGAAATGACGGCAACAGGTGGAAAAAATTACGAAAAATACCCACATAATTAGAAGTTCAGAAACTCGTGTACAATGCGACCTTTATCGACGAAATCGCAAAATTTTAGGCAAAAATATTTACTACGGGCCAAAAAACAAAAAGTATAAGGGAAATCTGTCTTGAAGCACACGTCAATCCATGATTCATTTCGGATATGGAGGGGGTGGGGGATGGGGATAGGGTGCAGATTTAGTTACTGGCTCGCTTTCATATTGGACTTCCCCCCCCCCCCCCCCCACGCCACCCCTAAGTTATAACTTGCGGCAACTTAATTTTAACATGACAGTGACACCTATGATTTTTAATAACAATAGCAGTAAAATATATAAAATATTTTTATATGATGCTAATCTGTTTATAACTTTAACATAACTTCTATATATTACAATTCAAGAGGACGTTAAAATCGTTCTTCCAAAACTGACTTTTACGTTTGCCTGGCAATTGATTTAAGAAATATAATAGCAACAGTCTCTTGTAAGTTTTACAGAGCAATAATTTATACTGTATCAAATGGGAGGGTGCATTCCAATGATCATTATTTCACTTAACACTGTGAGTGTGAATACATTTTTGCAGACTATAGTTGTGCAAGCGTATGAATACTGTTTGTTTCACTTTGTTCTGCCTATTTTCAGGAAATACCACTCTTTCTGCTGTTTCTTTTTTTTTTCCTCGGTAACGAACCGTTGCTCTTTCATCTGGCGTTACGAGACTTGCTGTTGTTTACTGATTTTTCCTGTAGACTCATGAACCTTATCGAAATTTTTCTTTGCAGCATCTATGGTCAAACTGAGCACAACTTATCAGTGGGTGCCTTTTTCTGGCTACAATGACATCTGCAACCGGGCTGCATGATTACCTACGTGCGCAAGCACTCAGACAAGTAAATAAAAATCAGCGTGTATTGAACATTTTCTAGAATTATTACCATTTTAATGACTCGAAGTTTACTTAACTCTCCGATCTTTATCTGATCAATACGCGTAAAAGTATAAACGCTTTTAGTAAAATGTTCATTGTGTTGAAGCATGTCACGTTTACCCATGAAATACACCTTCCACCCTCCATTTCGCATCGGCGTCTGTTGAGAATGGAGCGCTCCCGACTATTTCAAACGAGAGCGACTGTTAAACGTCCCCTGGGGTTTAGGCAACGCGCTACACGGAACTGTTGGTTGGTTTGCCGGTACGCCTGTTTGTGGTATGCATGTTAATTCATAGGTCGCTTAAAACTTTCCCACAAATTTATTGTCGTAAATTTAATTTCGCTTTTCGTTAGCAGCGTTCTTTCCTGTTAATGTGTTCGCCACCACGCTTTGCGGTGGCAGGAAGTCGTGGGTCGAGGTCCGGTCCGGCCACTAATTTCATAGGAAGTGCCACACCGCCGCTGACACCGGGGCCGACCACACGTCGGATATTTACGGAAGCGTGCACTGTTTGTCACTTCAGCTGCATGCGCCCGCCCGCGACAAAACCGCAGGCTGATATTACCCCACCAGTCGGCGCACATCGGCCGCATCGGAATTTCCGTACAAGATTCATCTGTCCTGCGGTTTTATTCGTGATGCCAATTTCCTGTCTGCGGCTCTCTGTGGAAATGACTGCCTGGTTAATTATTTTTCATCCGTATGTGGGTTACTCCTGCATATGAAACCGGCTTTGTGACGTGCACGTTAATTTCCCTTTTGTTTTTGCGCTCTACTGGCCGTCGGTAGCAGCGATTTCTGTCATGTCGTAACGATGACGTTAGTTGGATGTCTGAACTTCTGTTCCGTGGAGTTATGGTTGCTGTTCAATAAATAAGAGTGTGACAGCAACATTCGCAAATTTGTTTCCGTAATTGTTCAGTACATTTCGAGTGAACACTGACAATTTCTCGCAACAGTAGTATCACACGAAAAAAGTATCTTACATTGAATGGTAATATGTTGCTCGCCGTTAGAACTGCAGAACCGTGAACGTGGCAAGCAACAAACGTGAGACTGCCATGAATTCTGAACATGCAGGTCATTATTTCAGTGCAACCATCCAAAGTAGGTAAGAGCCATCTATGGTTCCATTCAAAAGTAATTACTACATGTGTTAAGAAACTTATACCACTGGGAGACAAAACGATCAATTCCCGTTTAGAAGAATGCCGTCGGCCGCAGACGGATCCACATGCGCACTCACTCTTTCACTTCCTCGTCCGAGTGAAACCGACGTCCTTGCATGTCTTCCTCCACGTCGCCAAAGATGGGAAAATTACACGGTGGAAGACCCGCGTTGTACGGAGAATGTCGAAGGGTTTCCCAATCAAATCGCTACTGGGTAGCCTTCGTCCGATTGGAAGTGTGGGGGCGGGCGTTATCGTGCAGCAGGATGATTCCGTCCGGCAGTATTGCTGGGCATTTTGCCTCTATGACACGGCGCAGTTTTTGGAAAGCTGCGCATTGATTGTGGTTGCACGGTCGAGGAATTCGACGAGCAGAGGGTCTCTGCAGTCCAAGAAGAAAGTCGTCATGACCTTACCGGAACTCCTGTGAACAGCTCTGGTTTCCTTGGTGGGCTGAGATGTTGGACGTTTCCACTGTTGGCTTTGCTGTTTGCTCTCGGCCTCTAAATGGTGGCACCACGTAAAGTCATGATTACCTGCTTCTTCGACTGGAGGGATGTAAACGTAGGTAGAGTTCCTCGAAGGTGGAACCAAACTTTGCAAGAATTGTGAAGCGCCATAAAGTCGAAACGCCAACGACTGCTGTCGAATGGAATCGTCGTGTTGCACGATAAAGCCCGCCTCTACAGTTCCAATCGAATGAAGGTTACGCATCAGCCGTTTGAACCGTGAATTTACTTTCAAAACTTTTTCTTAAGAATTTACTTTATTTACTAGCGATTCATCAAGAACATTAACACATTTAATCACACTATGTGAGCGTGGAAGTGGTTGCTAGGGAGTAACTAATGAAATCAAAATGAAATTGCTTTTAACAAATGTGAATTTTATTCCTGAGAGCTTTTTTTTTTAAATTATAAGCAGAAAGCACCCTCTAAATATCAATTTACAATTTACTCAGAGGCAGAAAGAAACAAATTTTTGAGTGTATGAGCCTTCGGGCTGAGAACTTTGCCGCTCCGTTTTGATACGGCCGTAGTCACAACCGCTCACAACAGCCTCAGAAAGACTACACAGGTGCAAATCTGCAACACACCAGATTACCTTAAAGTAAAAGTTTTAACAATTCACACAAGCACACAAACTATGCACCCCGTAGGAAGGATGGAAATGGTACAAAACACTAAAATTAAAAGATTAACTTGCCACCGAAGGTGCAACTTGATTTTAACTTCTAAGAAAAGCCTTACGGTGGAAGGGTGGCAACTTTATATACTAAAATGACCACTTAAATAAAAGCCATGAAATGAATCTTACATAAAATTATACAAGGTTGGCCAAACGTGCTCTACAGTACACATATACCGCCTCTCAAGATGACAGGCAAGATAAAAACATATTTCAGGAATTAGGCCGTTACACTTCAAGCAATAAATTCGTTAACACACCGAATCCGACAAACATGACAGAGGCAGCTATTAACGTACGGCAGATTGATAGGAAGATTACCGAATAATCCGAACCGCAGGTTGCTCTAACCCGCCCCTACTCCACAAGGGAAAAATGGACCATCAAATTCATAAATAACCACCTTCCCGCGGGTGGGCAAACGGAGAAGAATGGTGGGACGACCCCAAGCAAAACGGCTGGTGACCTCACCAAGAAAACAAGTAGAATTTAACAAGTAAATGAAACAACACATCACCAATACTTAACTTCTAATAAACTGCGATTTATGGCGAAGACCTGGCGCAGCACCCCCAAAACGCTCTCCCGCACCGTCCGCTGCCAGCCACTTCAACGGACGCAGGAAGGCGCGCCGATCTCCCGTCTCACGGCGCCGCAGCTCGCGCCGGCCAGACCGATGTCGTGGGTTGACTCCTGTTGCTCTCATGTCGGCCGCGAAGCCACTACCCCTCGCTATACGGCGCGGCCCACTGGACTCATGTGGCGACCTCACATACGCCGACGCTCAAGACGGATAAGTCATCTTGTGTCCCAGTGCGCGACCGACCAACCGATCGATCCAACCGCCAATGACCGTTTCCTGAGCAACTCGAGCAGACTGGCGGCCAAACTCGCAGACTCAGAAGCAGGAACTAAGCCCCCGACCGGGCGACCACTCGTTGAGTTCTCTCACTGCGCCACAAATTCGGTCGGACGAGTGACAGACTAGATAGCTGGGAACGAGAGACTGACCCAGACTGACCATCCGGCGAGATCATAGCGCCCCTTAAATGCACGTGAACAGGCAACCTTTCCCCTTCCCCACCAGAGGGAGGCACCAAAGCTGCGATTGCCACAGCGGCGCAGCCGACAGAAACGGAGGGCGACTGCTTCGCACAACGCGCTGCGGCGCGCTCTTCAAAACAGCAATTTTTACCACGACTCACCGTTTTGTTCGAGAACTCTGCAACAGCCCGGATCTTTCACCGTGTGCCTTTTACATCTTTGACGACTTGAAGAAAGACATGCGTGGACGTCGGTTTCACTCGTACGAGGAACTGGATGCGGTTGGGGATCCGTCAGCGGCCGAAACCGTTCTACGAAACAGAAGTCGATCGCCTCGTCTCCCAGTGGTATAAATTTCTTAACGCGCGAGGTGAATACTTCCGAATGGAAACATTCCATGGTCTTATTGTGGCGGGTGTTCGGGTTTTATTTTTAAGTGCTCTTTACAGTTATTTCATCACAACCGAATTCCATCTTCAGATTACGGCGAGGTATCTTAAAGTCATTTATAACAGCCTAGATGGCAATGTTACAAGTGTGGCGTCAAATATCATAAAATACATCCTATGTCAACCATTAATTTTCGTCTGCATAATACAATTGTCTTCCAACTTTTTGTGTGAAGTCGCTCAGTACACCGGTGACAGAACTGGAATAATGGAAACAACGACAGTAGAGAAATCAATTCAAATAAAGTCCTTTTGGGAATTAGCCGACGACATTATGGAACACTAGAAACAGTTTTGTACCGATCTTTCTAAGATATTTACAGTGATTCTCCTCAGGATGATGAAACTGTAATGCCAGTTACTCAGGACGAAAATTGGAAAAAAATGTTGTCTTACAGAGAGCGAGTCAACTTTTTTCATATCGCTAGTAAAGTGAACTTCAACTATGGTGCGAATGTTGCAGAACATTCATTTTAATAACTCATGGTTGGTAAATGACAATCTACATTTATATCCTTTGTAGATTTAGAAGAAGCTTGTGACAACGTTGACTGGATTATGCTCTTTGAAATTTTTAAGGTGGCGGTGCTGAAATTTAGGAAGCCAAAGGTTATCTACAGTTTGCACGGTATCCAGACTACGGTTGTAAGGGTAAAAGGATACAAAAGTAAAGCAGCGGTCGAGAAAGGAGTGACACTGTGTTCTAGCGTAACGCCGATGTTGTTCTATTAGTGTGTTCAATAAGCAATAAAGAAAAACAAAGAACAATTTGGGATAGCAACTAGAGTTCAGGAAAAAGAAATAAAAACTTTAAGATACGCTGATGACATTCTAATTAATTCGGGGACGATAAATGAGTAAGAGGATCAGTTGAAAAAGTTGTATAGCATGTTGGAAACAGGTGATGGTAAGAGAATTAAAGTGCTATCGCAGTAAACGTGATAGATGAGCTTTACTTTTGAGGCAGCAAATTGGCTGATGATGGCCGAATAATAGTAATAAAATCGTTGCTGAAAAAAATGTTTACATCTAATATAAACTTTCTGAAGGTATTTGTCTGGAGTGTAGCCTTCTTCGTAAGTGAAACGTGATTGACAAACAGTTCAGGGAAGAAGAGAGCAGAACGTTATGACATTTGGTGTTGCAAGAGAATGCTGAGGATACACGGGTAGACTGAATAACTAATTAAGAGTTAGAGAATCGAAGTGATAAGAGTTATGAGGCATCAAGGAATCGTAAATTTGGTTACAGGGAAAAATTTTCGCGTAATTGTAAAGGAGACTAAAGATTGGCTACAGTTAACAGGTTCCAGCAGATAGATGAAGAGGCTGGTGCATGGTAAACCAGTGTGCAGATTTCCATCGAATCAGTCTTACCACTGAAGACATAAATATCACCACCACGACCACGACTACCATCAACATCAAGAACAACAACAACAAGTGCAGTAAATCTCCATGTATTAAAGCAAAAATGCTATATACAGTCTAGCTAAGCCAGTTAGAAACATCCGCCGTGCGGTCTGAGGCGACTTGTCACGGTCCGTGCTGCTCCCCCGTCGGAGGTTCGAGTCCTCCTTGGGCATGGGTGTGTGTGTTGTCCATAGCGTAAGTTAGTTTAAGTAGTGTGTAGGCTTAGGGACCGATGACTTACGTAATTTGGTCCCATAAGACCTTACCACAAATTTCCATTTTCCATTTAGAAATCCTAGGAAACTATAAGAATTAGGTACCAAGATTGAAAATTGTATCTAGATAGCTTTGTGGGAAGAGACCTAAAAGGCAATTGCACATAGTATATTACTGGGTAAATTGACGAGTAGCTCTGGTGATGGCGGGAACAAACAGACACCTTTCAGCTGAAGATAGTGCGCGTTGTTATCTCGCAGTGCAAGCACAGAAAGTGATTGCAGAATCTGACTTGGGGTAAGCCATGATAGCTTGTGTTAATGCCGTTAAGTTTGTTGACTATGAGAAGTAAAAAGGAGTGACGGTGGTGACGGAAAAGCTGACGGAACGGGCAAATGAGTAATAGGCAACAATTCCTGCGGTAGAAAGAAATATGAAACAATACGAAAACTTCATACAGATGTACTGGGTCGTTATAGTTAAATTTTCGCTATTTGAACCAGTGTAGACGGAAAGCTATTTAGCGTAGGGATACTCGACTTTACAGCAATAGTGTTCAGACTGTAAGCTGCAGGATTTGCGTTGTTAGCAGACGCCGGTACTCGTACGGCGACGTTAGGTTGAAACGCAACCATCAGTGTCCATTACAGTTGCAGAGTGTCAACATGGGTCTGGACAATGTGAGCAGAGGTTTACTCGTAAAGCTTTTTTATCAAAATAACAGGAATAGTGCTTCTGCTCTTCGCTAGTATCGACGCGTTAAAGGAATATGGAGAGGTGCTCTTTTCGCACCTGGGACGAAGAATATGATTTGAATGTTGGAATTAACTGGGGATGTGGAAATTGCTCCTTGGAGAGCCCGACTGCCAGTTGCGCCACAAATTATTCACGAAGTTACTGTTGTGGTGGCTGAGAATGCTGGTTGCAATGTGCCATCTTCGAGCAGCGCACGAAATTCGAAATGGGCTACGAACAAATGTGAAATGGAAAATCTAGGCTGTAGTGTGGGCAGATGGTCGTTACATAGAGCAACGTTTGTAACCTAGAACTTAAACAGAGTACGAAAGTATCAAATGTTGCCGTGTCCTGTGGGAATTAAAATGTATTTCTTTCAATGGTTTATTCGTTATTCCTCCTCCGATTTCCTTACAAATGTTTCCACGAAGTTTCGTCATCCCACGATAACTTGTTTTCCATGGCGCCCTGTCAAGTAGCGAAAGTTTAATTGTAATCATCCTGTATATTTAAAGAATAATACAAACTTTGCATAATGAGAAATTATACATTACAAAATAAAAACACGAACCTGAATGAACCAAATAACGTATGAGGAAAACAAATATTAATCAGACAGGAAAGTGCAGTAAACATTCTACAAACAGATGGCACGGCACATCCGAACTGAAAAGCATTGAGTGACATGAATGTCATCGAATTACTTAAAAAGGAGTCAGAGAGAGAAACAGAAGTCTATTAATGAGGTAAAGTATACGCGAATCCACTATAGTCAAACAGCACAGTGAACATTCCTTAGCCACAGGAGGGTTTCTCCAGAGGTATTGTGGATGTCTGTAATTCCTCCTCCTTTGAAACCGCAAATTACACAATTTAAAACAGGATCCATAGTTATCACTCACAGGAAGGTTCACCCGAAAGCGATGGCCGAACGCATACCTACCTCCCAGTTCTAGTTCGGGACCCGAGTTCTAGTCTCGATCCGGCACACCGTTTTAATCTGCCAGCAAGTTTCATATCAGCGCACACTCCGCTGCAGAGTGAAAATCTCATTCTGTACTCAAAAGAACTTCGCGTATTTTATCATACAGGTGAGGGTTTCTAGGCTAGCAAGGAAATTCAGAGAGGATTTGGTTTTAAAAGATGCTAGGAAAAACGAGACACGGGTGCTAACGCGACGAAGTAGTTGGATAAAAGAAAAAGGAAACATACTACAGCACATTAGTTTTTTCACGAAAAAATTAAACATCAGAATTAAAGCAATCAGAGGTTTACTTAACTTAAACAAGGATTTATATGCACTACACCAGGGGTATCCAACCCGTGATCCGCGGGCCGCATGCGGCGCGTTGGATGTATCCATGCGGCCCGAGAAGTAAGCGCCTATCACACTATCGATAAAAAAAATCATAACATTCTTTTAAGTAAAGTTACGATAAAATGCCTATTTTCAGTTTGCAGTTTGAAACTCCCACGCGTCACCTCCACCATACCACCGATCGTCCTTTTGCGTCTGGACTCGCATTCGGGAGGACGACGGTTCAATCCCGCGTCGGGCCATCCTAATTTAGGTTTTCCGTGATTTCCCTAAATCGCTCCAGGCAAATGCCGGGATGGTTCCTTTGAAAGGGCACGACCGACTTCCTTCCCCATCTTTCCCTAATTCGATGAGACCGATGACCTTGTTATTTGGTCTCTTCCCCGAAACAATCCAAACCCAACCCTTTCCTCTCTCTCTTTCTCTCTCTCTCTCTCTCTCTCTCTCTCTCTCTCTCTCTCTCCCTCTCTACGTATTAATTGTATTACATGCGGCTCAAAACTAGCCGTTTTCTTCCAATGTAGCCCAGTTACTGCGAAAGGATGGACATCTCTGCACTACACAGTTCATGAATGTTGTCGCAGTGTTAGTGTGTGAGGAGTACTGTCGAACAAAAATGCCGGTCAGCGATTAATTGTTGCGCTATGCTGTACTTCGTACCGTGTGCGAGCGCTCCACTTCTGCGAATACTGGAGTGTACAATGTTACTACCTCCTCCTCGCCGTTCTTGGGCGTAAACACATCGGATCTGCCACACAGACGTGGTCCTCAGATAGCTTTGCCGAGTAATATTTGATTCCACAGGCTTCTCGCAAAAGTCAACATTCCTGGACAACCCTTCCAAGTTTTTCCTCGGTCTTTGGCTTCGCTCTGTCTGCGGGATGCGTGGAGCATGGGGGGGGGGGGGGGAGACTAGAGGGGTAGGAATAGCTCCGGGCTCAAAAGGAGAAAAGTGAGAGACGCCGGAAAGAGACGGCAGCGAGGCGACTTCCTGGCGGCGTCTCCAGCGCTCTTGCGGAAGTGTCTGTCGGCTGGCGAGTGGCGCCTGGCAGCTGCGGCCAGCCGCGCCCCCGCTCGCCTCGCCACGCCTCGGTGGGCGGTCCGGCGCTGGCGGGCTGCCTGACAAGCGACAGTCGTGCGGCTGCCTCTTGCCGTCAGACGCAGTCTGCTCTGTCTCTTCGTCCGACCGCCGCGCCCAGGTATTCGGTCGTCCCTCGAGACGGCGCTGTGTCGCTGTTGTCTTGCTGGTGGAGCATTTCCTCACAAGGGAAGCTCCCCATCGCACCCCCCTCAGATTTAGTTACAAGTTGGCACAGTGGATAGGCCTTGAAAAACTGAACACAGATCAATCGAGAAAACAGGAAGAAGTTGTGTGGAAACTATGAAAAAAATAAGCAAAATATACAAACTGAGTAGTCCATGCGCAAGATAGGTAACATAAAGGATAGTGTAATCTCAGGAGCGCCGTGGTCCCGTGGTTAGCGTGAGCAGCCGCGGAACGAGAGGTCCTTGGTTCAAGTCTTCCCTCGAGTGAAGAAGTTTACTTTTTTTGTTTTCGCAAAGTTATGATCTGTCCGTTCGTTCATTGACGTCTCTGTTCACTGTATTTAGTGTCTGTGTTTTGCGACCGCAGTGCAAAACCGTGCGATTAGTAGACGAAAGGACGTGCCTTTCCAACGGGAACCGAAAACATGTGATCGCAAGGTCATAGGTCCACCGATTCTTCCACAGGAAAACACGTCTGATATATTCTATAAGACACTGGTGACGGCATGTGCGTCACATGACAGGAATATGTTGTTGACCCACCAAACTTTGTACACTTGGAGAATGGGTAAAAAGATTCTTCTACCTTACCTGATTTAGGTTTTCTCGTGGATGTGATAATCACTCCCAAAAAATGGATGAAAACATAAAAGTTTGTCACATAAACTGCAACAAATGAATGCAACAGAATCACAGTCGCACAGTTTTCCCTGTGCTCTGTCAAAACATATTTTAAACGTTTTCAAATTTTTCCGTTTAGGTGTAGCGTCCCCATGCTACGGCGCAGGTTACCTCGCATCCGACGGACGGACGGACAGATACTAATTGTCTGAAAATAAAAAATTAAACTTTTCACTTGAGGGAAGACTTGAACCAAGGACCTCTCGTTCCGCATCTGCCCACGCTAACGACGGGACCACGGCGCTCCTGATCTGACACTATCCTTGATGTTGCCTATCTTGCACATGGACTACTCAGTTTGTATATTTTGCTTATTTTTTTCATAGTTCCACACAACTTCTTCCTGTTTTCTCGATTGATCTGTGTTCAGTTTTTCAAGGCCTATCCACTGTGCCAACTTGTAACCAAATCTGAGGGGGCTGCGATGGGGAGGTTCCCTTGTCAGAAACAAAGTCTGGAAAAATACATCCATACAAATAACAAAAATAGATGTACGTATATATCTATGTTCCACAACCTCTCCTAGCCGGTCGGTTTGGGCGAGCGGTTCTAGGCGCTCAGTCTGAAACCGCGAGACCGCTACGGTCGCAGGTTCGAATCCTGCCTCGGGCATGGATGTGTGTGATGTCCTTAGGTTAGTTAGATTTATGTAGTTCTAAGTGACTGATGACCTCAGAAGTTAAATCCCATAGTGCTCAGAGCCATTTTTTTCCACAACAACTGCTGGACCGATTTCAACCAAACTTGGTACACATATCACTTACTGCCCGCAGAGAACGACTATCGAAACGGTGGGGGTGAGGAAGCAGAGTAGCCGCGACGCGAGAATACCCATATTATGTTATGTTATGTTATCCGGGGACCTAGAAACGATGGAGAGGCTCCGTCCCCGCCGCAGTCACAGTGGTCCGCAAACCCCACGACGACTACCGCAGTCCACTTCACCCCTCATCGCCCCACACCGAATCCAGGGCTATTGTGCGGTTCGGCCCCCGGTGGATTCCCCTCCCCCCCCCCCCCCCCCCCAGGGAACGTCTCACACCAGCCGAGTGTAACCCCTATGTTTGCGTTGTAGTGTAAGGGTGGTGTAAGTGGAGATCTTGTTTGCGCAGCAATCGCCGACATAGTGTAGCTGAGGCGGAATGAGGGGAACCAGCCCGCATTCGCCGAGGTAGATGGAAAACCGCCCAAAAACCATCCACAGACTGGCCGGCTCAGCGGACCTCGACACAAATCCGCCGGGCGGATTCGTGCCGGGGACCAGGCGCTCCTTCCCGCCCGGAAAGCCGTGCGTTAGACCGCACGGCCAACCGGGCGGGCTGAGAATACTTCAGATATCCAGTATTTGAGAATGAGAGCACTTCGAGATTTGCAACAAACTTTACACATAATTCCGTACCTGTACGAAACTCTTTCTCGCTGAGGACCCCCCTCAAAATAATGAAAGGCAAAACGTTTGTCACTTACAACATTTTTGCTGTTGATGCAGTAAAACTGCCACATGAAGCATGAGTACATCACTGAACGTACCAAAGAAATTACATCATTGTACGACACCTTACTCAGGAGTTACGATGTCATAACTACCGCATCACCTAAGACGTTTAAATTTATTACTTCGCAAGACTTTTCGCAGACAGTATCCACACGTGTCAATGAATGTATGTATAAAACTACGTACATCATTGTACGACACGTAATACAGGAGATATTTCGTCAAATACTGAGATGCGTGGAAAAACGTTTCAGTCTATTACTTCTTTGTTACTAACTCTATTCGCACAGTTTCCGCAGACAGCATGCACCTAGAAAAATATATCATATCACGCAACATAGTTCAGGATGTACGACGTCAATAAACACTGACATGCAGTGAAAACTGCTCATCATGCGTGACGTTTTAATTAATTACCTCGTCATTACTAACTCTATTCACAAAATATTTCTCAGACAGTAGGTTCGTATATCACTGCAAAATTATATCGTTGTACAGCACATAATTCAGGAGATAACGATGTCGTTAACATTAAGCTGCGTGAAAATGAAACTGCAGGATAAAATTCGCTAGACATACATATAAAATATATATACAAATTCTCCTGAAGTATGTTAAGTATGTGCTAAATATATTTAACGCGTGTGTATTCAAGCAAAGCCACGACTAAAAATCTCATCCTAAACTCATGAAACGATTTCAGTCAAATTTAGTACACATATTAACTACAATCTGGCAAGAAATACTGCAGGGGTAAAAACCACCAGCCTCCTATTGGGGTGAGTGTTATAACGTGGAGAGACAAGAGAGGCCTCGTAGATGACAGATAGAGAGGGGGAAGGAGAAGACAGGCACAAACAGGAGATGGAGGAGGAGGAGGAGATGGACAGAAAGAGGACAAGGAGAAATGAACAGACATAGAGGAGGCGGGAATGGACAGAGAATGGGGAGAGGAGGAGATGGACAGATTTTGGGGGGGGGGGGGGGGTGTTGGAGGAGGTGAACAGAGAGAGTGTAGTGGGGGTGATGGACAGGTACAGATGGGACGGATAGACAGAGGGGAAGTGACTGAAGGGAGGGGTGGGTAAAGAGATGGAATAACGAGATGTATAGAGAATGAAAGAAGAATAAGATGGACAGAGAGAGGAAGGAGGAGGAAATGGACTAATAGAAGATTGAAATAAATAAACACCCGGGCAACCACGTCTCTCTCAGACAGTACTTTGATGACACCTCTCCCTTTCGGTCGGCAGTGACCTTACACAGAATTAATTTAGTGGTAGCATTATAGTTTACTTTTTCGTCCACACTTGGACAGCAGTAATAAAGAGACCGACAGATTTTTGTTTACAGGACAGATACTGTAGAAGGAGTACATCCAAGAACAGATGGAGGGTGAGGGAAGGGTTTAGGATAACACAAAAAATGTATTTAGTAAAAGCGTTTATATGTTTACATACATAAAGAGTGATTTCGTGATGATGATATGAACTTTCAGGGATGATGGAGAGCAGTAAATGTATCAGTTTGAGGTATGGGGCCCCGGTATGGTCACGGCCGAGTCAAAATTTACAAGCGGAAATCGTCCTGGTATCTCTGACAGTGGGCTTCCACAGCAAGCTCTTTGCTTTCAGTAGTTTATAACGAGGTAGTATGGACCCAAACAAGAAAAGAATGTCCAGTAAACACGGGCTCTTAAATAATACCTTAAGAGACATCAACACGTGTTCGTGTTTGCTAGTGTGAAACACATCTCTTCTACTGAACAAATGATCATAGCTCTTAAAATATGCATTTTAGAATCCTTGTTTACTTGCTTTGACACATACTCAAATGGTTGAAATGGCTCTGAGCACTATGGGACTTAACATCTGAGGTCATCAGTCCCCTAGAACTTAGAACTACTTAAACCTAACTAATCTAAGGACATCACACACACCCATGCCCGAGGCAGGATTCGAACCTGCGACCGTAGCGGTCGCGCGGTTCCAGACTGAAGCGCCTAGAACCATTCGGCCACACCAGCTGGCTTTGATATATACTACTTCCTCGCAAAATATGGGAAGCAAGGAGTTTGCAGTAAATGAGAGCGATGGCCAGAGGTATCATAACGATTTTCTCTTGTACCTTCAGGCTCGGTCGTTTCCTGACCATGGTCACTTACCTGAAATTGATGCATTTATATTTCTCCATCATCCGTGTAAGTTTGTAGAATCATCTCACAATCACTCGTATGTTTGCAAATTTCTCAGTTATGTTTCGCAGACCAAAGCAGCATAGAAAACAAGGCTCTCGAAAATAGCTCTAGAAAACTACAAGCTAATTTTTAGTTTGTTGCCAACGTGCATGGGCTTGCGTTCTCATCGGTCCAACCAGGTAAAGGCCCACGATCGCACTTTTACCGTACCTGCTGCCGAGAATAAATCTGACGTGGTTCATGAGTCCGCTAGGAGAACACAGAAATCTTAGGAAATTGAGTAAGCCGAGACAGAAAGGGAAATAATTTCCCACCTCCCCCCCCCCCCCCAAACACACTGGGAAAATGTAAAATAAAGACTTATTTCCTCGAATATAGGCAAAAATGAGTGAATGGGCCATTCATTTCCAAGCTTACATAACCAAAGACTGCAGACCTGTGTTCACAGTCGCTGTGCTAAGTGAAATTGTGCTTATGATGAATGCACACTTTGATTTTATGCCTTGCAAATGTTGATGTTGTGAAACTTTTGAGTTTGTGGATTTATAGTTCTCAACACAACTGCGCCAAATTGGTGAATGCAGAATGAACAAATATAGCAGTCACTGACTGTGCGGCTACTCCCGGCGGAGGTTCGAGTCCTCCCTCGGGCATGGGTCTGTGTGTTTGTCCTTGGGATAATTTAGGTTAAGTAGTGTGCAAGCTTAGGGACTGATGACCTTAGCAGTTAAGTCCCATACGATTTCACACACATTTGAACATTTGATTTTTGAACAAATATAGCGAGGCGCAGTTTTTAACTGAAAATATGGCGAATTTACTGATGTTCACCAGTAATTTTTGTCGTTTATTGTCGTGGAATTACAACAGCGACTTTGTCTTTTTTTTTTCTAATGGAACCATATACTTCTTTCGTAGCGTTTGAAAGAAGTTTCTAAGAAAGCTTAAGCAATGCAACATTTACTGGAGTTGAGCAAATAGTATCAACGTAACAGCGTTGAAAACCATTGTCCCGTCTTCAGGAGATGATACGACATTACAGTGCCTGTGTTATTTAGAGTTATGATGCAAATTCGTTCGGACATGCATGCATATATACACGTAGGGGACATCATATGGAAATTTGGGTCTAGCCGTGAATCATGCTCGGATAGTCTAATGGTAAATGGACATGCCACGATAAGCGGGCAATCCGCCTTCGAGTCCCGATCCGGCACAAATTTTCACAGTCGCCTTTCCATTACACAGCTGATGGTTGCCCGTATCCGCTATGGCAAATACATTCACGTCAGAAGAAGAGGTTGCACAAACGTCTGCTGTGTTATACTAAATGTAAGCAAACACGTAACCCAGGTACGGTTCTTGAGTTTACCTGTGCGCACATTGGTTAGTATTCCGTTGCCGTAGCAGTCAGATAAATTGCTTATAAAGTTACTGAGACACTCACAATGTATACGACAGTCGAAGAAGTAAATATCGTTTGTGCCGAATGTCACTAAAATACTAGAGCAGCTGTGCGGTTGTCTGCCGAAGAATACTCAGATCGTACCAAGCACTCACGATCGGTCGTTGCAAACATTATAAAAGAGATGAAACTTCCTGGCAAATTAAAACTGTGTGCCGGACCGAGACTCGAACTCAGGACCTTTGCCTTTCGCGGGCAAGTGCTCTACCAACTGAGCTACCCAAGCACGACTCACGCCCCGTCCTCACTGCTGTACTTCTGCCGGTACCACGTCTCCTACCTTCCAAACTTTACAGAAGCTCTCCTGCGAACCTTGCAGAACTAGCACTCCTGAAAGAAAGGATATTGCGGAGACATGGCTTAGCCACAGCCTGGGGGATGTTTCCAGAATGAGATTTTCACTCTGCAGCGTAGTGTCTCAGTCACGTCAGTACGACAGCCGATCGCCAACTTTTGGAACCAGGAGCAGTCCATCGCGGACTGCGTGCGACGTGTACGGAGCAGACTGTGTGTAGCGACACGACAGACGTCGGGTCGAGCACCGCCGTACTACGTCCGTTACGGCGCGGCTGGCTGTCTGCCGATGCAAATGCGACGGCGGAGGGGATAGCGGGGGGCGGGAAGCGCTAGTTATGCAAAACGCGACGCGGTGCGGCCTGGTGGTAATTGAGCGGCCGATAGCCGCGCCGCCCTTACCTGGCCGCGGCGGACCGTTAGCTCGCGGAAGGCCTCACTCGTGCAGTACGTAGCCGGGGAACGATCCCCAGCTGGCACCGAGCCGGCGCTCTGTGGGGGGTCTCCGCAATACGGACTCCTTCCTGCATCAGTGCTGCCTCATCCTAAACTTTATTTCTCTTTAGTACGGGGCCCCTGTATTAATCAAGTGTCATTCACATGTAACTGCCCGTCACAATCTAAAGCCTCTAAGAATGTCATGCTGTGCTCGAATGAAAGCCTGCTTCCTAAAAATCGAACCTAGTAAAGTTAACAACAGTGAGGATTGTGGTCCCACATTGATGTAAAACACTTCGGTTTTATTTACTTTCTTCCTAAAGTAGTTTCAGCGACAATATCGCCGTCATCAGTGGATTTATCATTTATTCTGAAACATGCATAATTAGCATCATTATAAACAGTACTAAACATTATTAGTTGTGTATTGTTTGCTTCTAAATATTGTATTCTGCGAATAATTTTATAATACCTTATTTACCTTAAATCACAGCCGAGTTTCTATTTGTGTTGCCTTTCTTTCCTCCATATTTTCCTGTCTATTGTTGCCGTTTCTTCGCCATACGGCATGTCATCGGCAACTCTACGAGCAGAAGTCGTTAACAATTATCGAAAAGAGAAATTATATACTTCTGTATTATACTATTGGGAATTGTGGTAGTGTCGTGGATACAGTTTTGGTGTGCATTAACGTTCGATGGTCGGCTTGCAGCTACCTTTAAACACAGAAAAACATAGCTTTTACACCTTGGTCACGATTCAAGACATCGTGACATACTGCTGTTCGCTTTTGTCGCGAGAATGTATCACATACTGCGAGAAGGTTTTGAGCATTGTGCCGGCCGGTGTGGCCGTGCGGTTAAAGGCGCTGCAGTCTGGAACCGCAAGACCGCTACGGTCGCAGGTTCGAATCCTGCCTCGGGCATGGATGTTTGTAATGTCCTTAGTTTAGTTAGGTTTAACTAGTTCTAAGTTCTAGGGGACTAATGACCTCAGCAGTTGAGTCCCATAGTGCTCAGAGCCATTTGAACCTTTTTTTTTTTTTTTTTTTTTTTTTTGAGCATTGTAGCGGGCATTCCGACGAATTTCTTCCTTATTTATGTCTCTATGTGTGACGGAGAAGTGATTTAGTGCGTGTGTGCGTGCGTGCGTGTGTGTGTGTGTGTGTGTGTGTGTGTGTGTGTGTGTGTGTGTGTGTGCGCACGCGCGTTGTTCCTGTTCTGAGTCGTGTGTCAGTTCTCCTAAAACCGTAAAGAGTGTGTTGTTGCAAAGTGTGTTTTCATTTACAACGTTTTTCCCTTCCACTATTGCGTTTCGTATGTAATTATTTTCTCTTGTTGTTCTTGTTATTGTTAGTTTTCGATGTAAACTGTTGCTGTGTTTCAGGATGTATAGACCAATTTCTATTTTAGTGAGATGGTGGCTTTTATTTATTGTGTTTTGCGAAAGTAGATTGTGTGGTGTCACTCTTCAGAACTCTCATGTTCTTTGTGTACGTTATTCGGAAGTTTTTGCTTGTTTCTCCAAGGTACTGGGCTTGACAGGATTTACGTGTGAGTCGGTATATTCTTGCACCGCCGAATTTGTGTGAGAAAGTTGTGTATAATGATGGCCATTAGAAACAGAAATTCAGGAAGAAAAAAAAGTAACAAAAATTTACTTACTGCGCGTGTACGTTGTAGTAAAAACAATACGCGTTTATGTTTGTAAGCGGCATTTTTTTGGGGGGGGGGGGGAGGGGGGCGGCGGGGTTCATCGTTATTCTGACCGGTTTGATGCTTCCCGATACGAATTCCTCTCCTGTGCCAACTTTTTCACATCAGAGAAGTACTTACACCCTTTGTCCTCAGTTATACTAGTCAACAAATTGATACAGTTCTTCTACATCTGGTTTGTAAATGGGAAAATTTACTTAACTTTTGAGCGCTGAATTCACTAGTAATACCAATTTTTTTCTATAACTTGACGTTTCCTAGATATACAGCAGAATCAAAAATAGTACTGGTAAACATTGAAAGAATTAAAACAAACTGCAGTTGCATATTCAGGACGTTATAACTCAATACCCTTAATGTGCATATATGAACATAACGCCAATAGAAGGACTATATTAATCTAGAACGTATTTTCAGCTTTAATCTTATTTGGTATTGGAAAAATGGGACAATGATGCTCTCCTTTAGACTCGAACTGCAGTCTCCCATGATCGCCGGCTTGCAGTGGCCTTGATAACGGTATTCCATCGTACGGCAATCTTAGTGAAATAAATCGATCTGTTCCTCGCTTAGGCTACCAAAACTTTACGGAAAGAATTCAAGGTGGAAATGTAAGCGACAGTGTACACCCCATGTTACTGCATCTGCAGTCAGACCATTCGTAATGGAAACATTGTTTTCATCTCTTCACTTAGCTAAAAAGCCCATCACAGTTGCTTTGAAGGAGAACCATCAAGTAATTCGATATTTGTGATTTTGCTATCAAAGGTTAGAGCTTTCATAATTATTTTTAGTCGAACAAATATTGCTTTTTTCATCTTTGCTTTAGCTAATGTAAGAAAATTTGCTTTCAAATGATTGAAGGCCTGACAATAAGATAACTTAAAAACTCAAAAATCATACGGGCTAGAACATTTTGAAAGGTAGATGAAATATAGTATCGTTATCGTCGCATAATAAAACCATCAACAATTCACTATTATCATAACGTCGATTACAGTTTTAAGATGAGTAAGTATATTGATGACGTGATTTGTTTTACCATATGATATTGTATTATTCACAGTTCTATCACCTGACGATAACGATTTTTTATTTCGCTTAACTTGATGGTGTGAATACTTTTACGAACCTGATGATGATCAGACGACTGAAACTGGTTGTATAAATAAAGTATTTTAACAGCAGCTCAAGACAGTAACATGCCATTTTTAAAGTTTTTCGAAGCATAATTTGTTGATTCGTCCAGTCCGTGATCCCCAGATATTATTTTAACTTCCACTAATTTCTTTTCTGCTACACTTATTACTATTATCTTTCTTCAATTTACTATCAGTCCGTGGGTGTTTAGCACTGTTAATTCCATCCGGAAGGTCCTGCAATTCTTCCTCGATTTGGAAGTGTACAGAATGCGAAATATAGTACACATATTGGTAATCTCGCGATATACGACGGCTCTGACTCAGCCGTGTATCGTCTCGAATTTAGTTTGAGTGACAGAAACCTGAACGTCATTCCCTGCAGCTTCAAAACTGTGACAGACTTGACGATTCACCGTGGCTGGCAAATGATGGCGTACTAGTATGTCGGAAACCTTGACCATTTGTTTTCAGTGACACAGAGGTCTAAAGAACGTGCTGGTAATGGCAAAAGTTGAATCTGTGTCTCGTTGAAACATAATGCCACGAAGACAAGTACGAGGCGCAGCCTCCAACCCGAACGTCAGCTGCTCAGTCTGCTGTATAGGTTACGAGCTAAGCGAACCGGAAGTAATCTTTATTGAAATTATCCAAACAGTCGGGCAGTTGAGATGTTATTTTATTTTATTTTCGCTACCTGTTTGGACAATTCATTATACAATCTTCAGGCCCCCTACGAAGAAAACACTTAAGAATTCACTACATTCAGAAACGATTCTTTGTGAGAAGTGAGCGAAGGAAACACTTGAAAATTCACGACATCGAGAAACATGTCTCTCCAGTATGCCAATATCGATTATTTTTTAGGGGTGCATATGGGGCCTGAAGGTGGCATAATGAAATGCAGAAACTGGCAGTGACAATAAAATACAATAACTTCAGAATTACACGGTTTTTTGGCGAATTTCATTGATAAATTCTTGACCAGCTGCTGTCCCATGTCATAATGCATCAACAGCGAAGGAGGTGATCTTATTGTGTACCCAATTACTGCCCACATCATCACATTGTTGGGCTAATACGACGATGACGATTTCAGTCAAGCAATGCTCGCTATCTTTGTAACGTCCACACATGAGTGCATGCATCGTGATGCAGTACGCGGGAGCAGGACTCGTCTGAAAAGATGACGTGCTGACATAACTGTGTCCAGTGTTGTCGTCGGGCACACTACTGCCGACGCGTCACGTTCTGCTGCCTCATCAAGTAAAGCCGCAACAATAGTCCTGGAAATAACTATTCCACACCTATACTTTCCAATTCTTTTATTTCTCTGCTTCCTAGTACATTTATGTCGAGCCCCGATCTCAGGTCCTCTTTCTTTTTGAAATCAGGCAAGATGGCAAGACGTTGCCCACAGTTAGAATAATATAAAAAGATTTTCAAATTTTTGACTGGTTTGATGCGACCGCCACAACTTTCCCTCCTGTGGCGACCTTTCGTCTGACTGTAGCATTCGAACCCAACATCCTGAGTTACACTGCGCAACAGAATTACAGAATCACTCTTTCGAAACCCGTTAACTGTCTCCATTTGCGACGTATAAGTTTGATATTTGTCTCAGTGCCTACAAACTTCCCCTGTGACGATGCAAGAGTGTGCGCCTGCGACGTCGCCCTCGCTGGGCAGAATTATGGTGAAATTTGGTGCCAATGGGACGTCATGAATCCACTTTACACGTAACTTCTGAAATCAGGTCTTTTTTTTTTTTGTGTGTCGGCACCTTGATGGTTGAAACGTCATCGAGCTCGAAGGCGACAAAGCAGGGCGCCACAGCTTTCCCTCATTACAGAGGTAGGTTTTGGACACTTCCGTGCTGAATTTCGAACATTCATGGCAATGGGAGACACGGAAACACGAAAAAGTGATCCCTTTAATTCTGTTGAACGATGTATTTGGTAGACGATTTCCAAGATCCCTCTTCCACTACGATGTCGGTTTTGCTCTGCAACTCCACCAAGTATCGTAGAAGTTATTTGCACATATCTTAGCATATGTCCTGTCATCCTGTTCCTTGTTTTTATTAATGGTTTCTGCTCCCTGTCGATTCTGCGGGGAACTTCATTTTTTATCTCGTTACTCCATCTAACACGTCTATTTTTCGGTGCGTCCAAAGCCCATTTTTCACTCCGTACGACTTCTGCTCTGAACGTGCATTCTCAGAAATCTCTTCAACGGAGGCCGATGTTTGATACTAATGGATTCTTTTTGGCCAGGAATGCACTATTTACATTTGCTTGTCTACTATTTTGGTCGTCCTTTCTTGTTCTGCATTCTGTTATTTTGCTTCTCAAGTTAATAGAAATCCTCACTTCTGAGTTCCTGCATTCCTGTCTTACACCCATTCCAATCCGACCACTTCGTTCTTGGTCTTCCATTCTCACTATTCCTTCTACTTTTCTACACATATTGTATATTACCCATCTTTCCCTATAACTTAAACAATTTTTATGAGAATTTTGAACATTTTGCATCGTCTGTTCATATTATAAATTGAAGTCCCCGCCACGTTATGCTTCTGTATGTTCAGGTTAAACTGAGAAACTGAGGAATTGTTGTAGCAATTTTTTTTCGATTTCCATTGCTACATAGAGATTCACGAGGAATGTTTGTGTATTTCACTACATATTGGTAAGATCCCTGCACTTAACTTAGGATCCACTTAGCAACTAATAAATACACGAAACCCTCCGTTGCCAAATTTACCTCTATTGTAATTTGATTTAACGTGGAGCCATAAAAACAACAAACATGGAGGCAAAATGTACACATCTAAAAGCTAATTAAAAAAGGAATAAACTCAATTAAATTTGTTTCCACAAGAGGAGAATACAACGTCCCAATTCGGATCTCGCTAACACTTACATTTTACTGACCTTAAATATAACAAGATAAATAATCATACATGTGACGAGAACAAATTAATAACACTATCCATCTTTACAGACGAGAATACGACTGTATCCACGAAGATTCGCGCCCTGGCAAGGGAGATACTTAACTTCAACATATAAGGTGATTACAGTAAGCCCTAATTCCACTCGACAAACGTAGCAACAATATAAGCGAGACAAATGTACTGAAGGAAAATAGCGGGACGTGCCGTAGTAAAACGGTCCATTATCAACCCCGTCAGGACGCGACCCCCGTGAACACGTCAATTTCAGCTACCTGCAACATACTCAGTGACATTTGTAGCTTCTTAAAAACAATTAACATGAAAAGGCATAACGCGTAACACAGTAATAAAATATAAACGACTAATTCACAGAACTAGCTCCTCTTTAGACAAAGCAAAGAGCAGAATATTAATAACATGTAAAATATTTCTAACCTATAACAAACTAAGGTACCACGTAATAGAATATCATCTGGAGCTCATAGAATACTCAGTTTGACTTGCCTGTTTATGGGTCTTACAACTCAACAGTGTCAGCTTAAGCAAACCCGCGAATACAAAACTCGAAATACGACAGGAATAATGATTGAAGCCACTGATAATGCTAGGCTGCCACACAGAGGAGACAATAGTAATGTACAGCGGCACACAACCGACCTTACATCTCCAATTTAGTATTATCAGAATAAACAATTTTGTGTATAATAATTACTTACAGTACCATGACAACCTTCGAATAACACTTATTACCGAAGGTAGGTGCTGGTATCGAAAGGAACCTTTAGTAATACAGAATTCGAGTGTATTCACTTATTGGAAGGGTTTCAACTGTACATTTCTTTCTGTTCACACACTTCTCTAACTTCTGCAACTAAAGAAGGGCATATAAATGCACATATAACTGACACAGATTTAAGCAGAATAAAACAGTACCTTAGTATGGCGCAAATGGCTTCGTTTGCTTTACACGTGGGATATCTTCACCATTCAGTAATTCCGAAATATATTCAACAACGCGTGAGAGCAAGACGTCGCCGTGGTATCAGCTATTTATTTCATATAATTTCTTGCACAGACACAAGGCAGAAGAAGCGTTTTCACGCGCAACAGCAGCGATCGTCACACATTTCCTCCGTCACGCCATAGACACATCTCAATTTCAATGGCCAGTAACAAGAACCTATACAAGCCCTCGCAGCAGAAAAGCCCCAAAACGCAACAGTGCACCACCGCGATACCAAACCCGAGGTCCCATCAAGTCACTGGCGGGATCTCCCGCTGACCTTGCCCATAGCGTACAGGCGTCGTACCACAGGCCTCACGGTATACGTCAAAAAGCCACCTCTGCTGGCCCTTTTCTCTCTCTCTCCATTAACCACCCGACCACCAGCCTGAATGGCGGAAGGTAAAGATGGTGACCCTATAATCGATGGCAGCGATGCCATTCTAAGTGCGAGAACACACGCGCCAGCCCCGCCACATAACATAAACAAGTCGCCTGTTCAAAAATACTTACTGCTTCCCGTTTGAAGCCCTGATAGGTTGCTTGTTTTATGTGTGAAAGATCACAATGTTGACTGAACAGTGACTTAATCCAATACAGATAGTTTTTCAGTTTCCCAAACGCCTTTCTCGACGTCGAAATTCGGTGTCAGCAACTGGAAGTAAGTACTCCTTTAGAACATGTAGATCTAGGACTCTTTGCGAAATAGCAGCAGCAGCGCCCTTGCCGTAGTTCGTGCCAGCTCGCACGCGCGCTTCGCCGCGTGGGCGTGAGTCGCGGGGCGCCCCGTTGTCCGTTGTTCCGGTCGGGCAGGCAGCGGCCAGGACCTGCTCCATCCACTCCTCTCCCCTCGGCTCGGCCGGCGCTGCGAGATCAACGGCCGCCGGCCGCTGGGCGCCGCGCGGGGTGAACAACCCGCGAGCCAGCTGCCGCCCTGGGCACGTCGCCTGCGCGCTCCTCTGCGACCTTGAACCTTGCGTGTTCGCTCGCCACAACAACCGGCCTGCTGCGGTTGGCTCTGCTGCCGAACATGTGTGTGTGTGTGTGTGTGTGTGTGCGTGTGTGTGTGTGTGTGTGTGCGTGCACGGGCGCGCACTGTACTGGCGTCATCATGACATGTGACAGCGTTATTCTGTCACGGTCGCCACTTGCACCAGTCTGACAGTTTTGACCATCCACGGTAAAAGCTTTTCTTTGTTATTTTAATGACGCTGGATAATGAGGAATTCAGCTGTAAGTTCATTTTTTCGGTATAAAAACAGTCTCGTTTGCGAAGTCATTTAATGTCAATGATGCGTTTCACCCATTTGGGATACCATCAGACTGCACAAACGTAGCTATGTAACCCATTCCTCACAGAGCTATATAAAAAAATGGGGGCAATAGTAACTGGAATACCTAGTTACTGTTGCGTCCATTTACCAATTTATATGGCTTGATGATGTATGTGGATACGTACAGATACATATCCAGCTACTTTTATATAATCTGGTGTGCCCCAGAAGAGTGAAACGCTTCATTGATATTAAATAATTTCGCAATCAAGACTATTTTTATTCTGAAATAATTCTAAACTGGTTACTGAAAGACTCTGCCACAATGGAACGAAAATAATTTTACCTCCTTTTCTATTTTTTAGCGCACTGTCTGTTTTCATACTACTTTTCCGCTCGGCTGCGTTTATTGTTCACTTTATTTGCAATCGATTTTGAAGCCTTCTCACATCTCATGCTGAAGCACTTAAGGATAGTTATCGAAATTAAATATACTCGCAAGTAAATCTTGCTGCTGTACAGATGCATCATCTAATATAGCACTAAACAGTAATATACGTACTTACTACATGCTACAGCAACAAGACATACTTTCGTGCTCATCACATCTCGGTAATTGCACCAAAGTGCTTGAGGCGGAAGCCATAAAATGCTTCAAAATCTACTGCAAATTAAGTAAACAACAAACACAGCTGAGTGGAAAATTTGTAAAGTAGAATAATAAGAACAAGAAGATGAGGTCTGTTATTCCAAAAACAAAGAAATAAATTTTCTTTTAGTTCGTCTCATCCGTGTAGGCATGCAAATCTGAGTGAGCTCTGTAGCGTTTTCATCCGACTGGATTTCTGTTCTTTCTATACAGTGTATCTGGCTATTTTGCGACTTCGTTAGGTAGGCTGAAAGTATCCATGTCCTGGATCAGCTGCCGGCCGGAGTGGCCGTGCGGTTCTAGGCGCTACAGTCTGGAGCCGAGCGGCCGCTACGGTCGCAGGTTCGAATCCTGCCTCGGGCATGGATGTGTGTGATGTCCTTAGGTTAGTTAGGTTTAATTAGTTCTAAGTTCTAGGCGACTGATGACCTCAGAAGTTAAGTCGCATAGTGCTCAGAGCCAACCTGGATCAGCTCTGCGTCTCGTCGTTGCCTTGTGCAAATGCTAGGCCGTCAATCTTCTTCACCGAAATTGATTCTGTACGTACTACGCTACAACTTATTTAAATAAAAGAGTTGTTCTTCATTTCTTGATATCTGTAATATAATTTTTCCATTACATTTATAAGTGACTCACTGTGGTTGACAGTATTAACTACCTCAACGCTGAAAGGAGAACTCAACTGTCATGTATTTCATAAAACATAGTTACCTTATTGTTGTAATATTTCTTCCGAGGCACTATGGTAAGCTGGCTGCTTCATTCATGGAACTCCTACAATCACCTTCAAGCAGCTCTTTTTCATCTCGCCGCGGAGTCTAACACTTCAACCATCGTACCATCGTGAAGAGGTGCGTTATCCTCCATTTGCATAAAACCAAAAAAATACATTCTTTTGCAATAATATATGTTCTACTATCGAGTGTCATCTGTCTGGTAGCAAGGATATGCAACTGGTTCCCCTCATCCACAATGAGGTGGCGCGAAACATCACAGCTCATAACATGAATAAATATTTTTTAAACTCTTTCACTATTGAATGCATTATGGGAACAGCAGTGATCAATGTCTTATAAATAATTACTATTAAAAACAGTCTTGATCACGATTTATTTAACAAGGTGACCGGTTTCGACCACTACTGTGGTCATCTTCAGACCATTGAGTAGGAACCTCTTTCTGTTGGAGAATCACTACAGAAAGAGGTTCCTACTCAATGGTCTGAAGATGACCACAGTAGTGGTCGAAACCGGTCATCTTGTTAAATAAATCGTGATCAAGACTGTTTTTAATAGTAATCTTTCACTATTACCTTTTTTTCAGTATAAATCTTAGAAGCCTTCGGGGAAAAGAAAAGTAGTTGTACGAATATCAAGAGCTCAGATGTAAAACCAGTCCTAAGCAAAGAAGGGAAAGCTAAAAGTGTAAGGAGTATATAGAGGGTCTATGCGAGGGGAACACAGAACAGGTGCAGACGTTAGAGCGGCCTGCGAGATCGGACCTCGTGTTTCGCAAACGATGCTGTTATCCTACTGAAGTACCAAAAACCTCAGCACGACCAGACGCACATCTCATGTCTATCACCATTTGTCCCCTCCATTACGAGCCCCACAGAAGCTCTGCGGCATTTTCGGTTAGAACGTTGTGTCTGGAAAGTGAAGAGTCCGGCTTTTGGCTCCGGATCCGGCGTATAGTTTTAATCTGCCAGCAAGTTTATTACAGCATGCGCACTGTCAACGAGTGAAAACCTGTCTGGAAACGTCTCTTAGACTGCTAATAAATGATTCTCCATCTTTTACTTTCTCCAATGCACAGTATGCACGAAGAAAAGCGTTGCCGCCGAAAGGCCAGGGACCAGGTTAGAGTACAGGCCCTGTAAACAGTTTTAAAACCTACGGGATTCCTTTACGGTAGACTAAAAGATTCATCCCATTATCTTTTTTATGTGACACTGTGAGCGCACAAGCCTGATTACATATGATAATTTTTGACGTTTGTTCTCGAAGGATTTTTTCTGCACGTTGTGTAGCTTTCACTCATGCCAATTGTCTACCCTATGTGAAACGTATCAAGCCGTCCTACCGGCTTTACGTTTCAGCTATAAACTGTACTTTTCCCTTGTAGCTGCCTGTAAACACAGGTTCAGAAGTCGACATTTGAGTGGTGTCATTTCTGTCGGTTATGTCTGGCAGAACAGGCGCCAGTCGGCATGAAGTCAGGTGGGACATATATGTGAAAAATTGAGATGAAAGTAATGGAAAGCAAACGGGAGGGGAAGCAGGTAAGAAGGAAATAATCATTTCCAGCCGCGCAGGTCACTACGGCAATGCAACGATGAGAGTTGAAAATTTGTGACAGGGACTCGAACTCGGGAGCTCTGCTTATCTAGAAAAGTTGTCTTAACCGCGTCGACCATCCGGAAACGCTTTACGTCAGATCCAAATTCCTAATCCACCCCTCGCCGAAACACAACAACCCTCGCCCTACTCGCAGATTTCCGATTCCCGTAAGAGCTCGGACATTGATTGTGCACCTGGATTGAAACTTTCTCGTTGAACAGCCATCGCGCTCATAGGACGTAAGACGTAATTGGTGTATGTTCTGTCGTACAGTAATTTGTGTCTGACGGACAACATGTCCGGATGGCCGAGGCGGTACCAGCTTGGTAGTGCAAATGGTTCAGATGGCTCTAGGCACTATGGGATTTAACATTTTGGGTCATCACTCCCCTAGAACTTACAACTACTTAAACCTAACTAACCTAAAGACATCACACACATCCATGCCCAAGGCAGGATTCGAACCTGAGACCATAGCAGCAGCGCGGTTCCGAATTGAAGCTTCTAGAACCGCTCGGCCACAGCGGTCGGCGGCGTGGTAGCTCAGCGTAATAGGTCTTTAATAAAAAACTAAGTGACTTGATCAACGGCGAACTAGAGTGGGTGTCACGGCACATCCGCACCGAACAAATGCAACGAACAATGCCGACCAAAATGAGATTTTTAAAAAATTGCTGCACGGTAGCTCAGCGTGTTCGGTCACAGAGGTGGCGACCTCTGTAATAAAAAAACTGAGTGAAGGGATCAAAACGACCTTCAACGGGTCATCTGACGTCCGCTACTACCAAATACAACGAACAATTACGAACAAAATGAGAAAAAAGAAAAAGGCGGTTTTCGCAACCGTTCTAGGAAAGCAAAGCACCGGGTTCGAGTCCCGTTCCGGCACAAATATTCAACGCTCGCCGTAGCAATGCCACAGTGCCCTGTGTTCCTGGAAGTCGTTATTTTCTTCCTACCTCCTTCCCACCCCCTTTTCCTTTCCATTTTCTTCAATACTATCATTCGGCTTCAGAAGTGTCTGAAGCTCGATAACTTTCAAACCAAATTTCACACCATTAACGTTTTTTGCCTATATTGTAACCTCCCGTTAATAACGTACGACTAGACCACCGACGAAAAAAAACTTTTTAATGAGAGTGGCCTACTATTAAGGTTTTCACAGTTCTGAATCCTTATATGATTACAAAAAGCGGTATCAAAACCAATTAAAAATGAATAAGCGATATTCCAATAAAATAATTTTATAGAGAGTTAAATATATTTTTATATACTGTTTCAGTTAACTGTTTATTATGTGAATGAGATATTACGTCTAGAGATCAACATTAGTATAGAATAAAAAGACAGAGAAGAGAACGTGTGGCTCAATAATCACTTGGATCCGAGAGGAAATTTCCTATCACTACACATCAAGTGCAAACAGTTCGTGAAAACCGGACCCACAGTTGGAGTTTTGTCTATCAAATGCGAAACTGAAGGAAGGTGTGGTTGCTGAACGTAGCGTTAGTCTAAGTTTGAATCAAAACTGAATGTGAGAGGGAGGCATGGGCATCATTCAAGGAAGCTGCAAAAAAGCGCAGCGTGATGGAAATCTTCAAGTTGTTCACTTTTTGAACAGCAACCTTAATTTTTCTTCCTGACAATTTGTGTAAGAAAAAGGTGAGCGCTTTCGTCAGCACATCAGAAAGAAACGGGAAGACGGTATCAGGACCGCTGGAATGACTACCCTCATGGGAGTCTACTGTTGGTCATTTACACTGTGTGGTCAGCAGAATCCGGACACCCCCAAAAACAAACGTTTTTCGTATTACGTGCTTTGTGCTGCCATCTACTGCTAGGTAATCCATATCAGTGACCTCAGTAGTCATTAGACATCATGAGGGAGCAGAATGGGGCGCTCCGCGGAACTCATGGACTTCGAACGTGGTCAGGTGATTGTGTGTCACTTGTGACATACGTATGTACGCGAGATTTCCACACTCTTAAACATCTCTAGGTCCACAGTTCCCAATGTTATAGTGAAGTGGAAACGTGAAGGGACACGTACGGCACAAAAGCGCACAGGCCGACCTCGTCTGTTGACCGACATAGACCGCCAGCAGTTGAAGAGGGTCGTAATGTGTAATAAGCAGACATTTATCCAGACCGTCACACAGGAATTCCAAACTGCATCAGAATCAAGCCACACATTACGCCGGTAAATGCCAAATGACACCTCGCTTGGTGTAAGGAGCGTAAACATTGGACGAATGAACAGTGGAGAAACGTTGTGTGGAGTGACGAATCGCGGTACACAATGTGGCGATCCGATGGCAGGGTGTGGGTATGGCGAATGCCTGGTGAACGTCATCCGCCAGCGTGTTTAATGCAAAAAGTAAAATTCAGAGGCGGTGGTGTTACGGTGTGGTAGCATTTTTCATGGAGGTGGCGGAATGGTTACACGACAATAACATCCCTGTAATGGACTGGCCTGCACAGAATCCTGACCTGAATGCTATAGAACACCTTTGGGATGTTTTGGAACGCCGACTTCGTGTCAGTCCTCACCGACCTCAGTGCAGCACTCCGTGGAGAATGGGCTGCCAGTCTCCAAGAAATCTTCCAGCACCTGATTGAACGTATGCCTGCGAGAGCGGAAGCTGTCATCAAGGCTCAAAAAAATTGTTCAAATGGCTCTGAGCACTTAACATCTAAGGTCATCAGTCCCCTGGAACTTAGAACTACTTAAACCTAACTAACCTAAGGACATCACACACATCCATACCCGAGGCAGTATTCGAACCTGTGACCGTAGCAGTCGCGTGGTTCCGGACTGTAGCGCCTAGAACCGCTCGGCCACCACGGCCGGCTCATCAAGGCTATGGGTGGACCAACACCATATTGAATTCCAGCATTGTCGATGGAGGGCGCCACGAACTTGTAAGTCATTTTCAGCCAGATGGAATGATACTTTTGATCAAATACTATTTATGCTTTAAGGAGGAGAGAGAAAGGAATATAGTTTATATGTAACAAAAAATCTTTTCATGTTCATATCTGAATAAAATCTTTGTTCACATTGAAAAATTAAATTAAAAAATGTTTTTTTTTTTTGTTTACTTTTCAGCTTAGAACTAATTCACATTGGAACAGAATTGTACTCGAATGATTAAAAAAAATTAAAATGGATTCAGTGTCGAAAAAACGATAATACAAAAGCGAATGCATAACAAATAATTGGCCAGGTGCGAATAGGGCTGGCGCACTAAGTGTTCCGTACAGATTTAAATATGTATACAAACAGTCGACAAATTCCGGGAATCGAGGATCTCGACGATTTTTGCCTGTTATCGACATTGATAGTGGTAAGATATCGATACCAGGAATTCCAGGACTTTAAAGAATGTTTTGATTTCAACTTTGAAGTCGGATAAAAAATGTCAAAAGAAATATTTCTCGAGTGATGTAATTACAAACTAACAGTTTCGAATTTTTTCCCTTTACTTTACCGTGAAATCGTTCTTCTTGCCGAATTTCACGATTCTGGACCAACGGGACCTGTAGGTTTTGATGAGTGAGTTTGCGAGTATCAAAGTACGTGACACAAATAGCCGTATCTTTTGATTGCACTGACTTAGAAGCTAACGTTTATTGCACCGCCAAGGGACTAGATGTTAGTACTTAAACTAACGTAGACTAGCTTTTGCTAAGAACAACACACACACCCATGCCCGAGGAGGGACTCGAACCTCCGACGTTTGAAACTGACTGTAGAACTATCCTACTGCCGCCAACATTCATTTCGCGTAGGGTCAACGAAGATAAGAGAACTTAGGGCTCATACGGAGGAATATAGACAGTCGTTTTTCCCTCGCTCTCTCTCCGAGTGGAACAGGAAAGGAAACAACTAGTTGTGGTATATGTTACCCTCTGCCAAGCACTACATGGAGGATTGTGGAGTATGTATGTAGATGTAGATAGGGGTATAGAAAGTAGTCCCTAACCCTATTGGTAATCTGTAATATACTTTCCCTGTGTCTTGTTTGATTTCGATACTACAAACTGTGTCAGTGGTGTGTAGAATGTATGTGTTTTTATGTGTTTTTGCGTACCAGAACTCTAAAAGAATCGTTTGTAAAATTACTTTCATGCTTCTCAGTATCTGAAGGACAACAAACACCAGTAATGATTAATTTTGCAAGTGTTTGCGTAACAGAGAAATTTCAAATTCAGCAAGCGTTATACAACCGTCATAAGATAAGTGGAGGAGGAGATTAGTGTTTAACGTCCCGTCGACAACGAGGTCATTAGAGACGGAGCACGAGCTCCGATTAGGGAAGGATGGGGAAGGAAATCGGCCGTGCACTTTCAAAGGAACCATCCCGGCATTGGCCTGAAGTGATCTAGGGAAATCACGGAAAACCTAAATCAGGATGGCCGGACGCGGGATTGCCCCGTCGTCCTCCCGAATGCGAGTCCAGTGTGCTAACCACTGCGCCACCACGCTCGCTCATAGGATAAGTAAAGAAAAAATAATCTGCCTCCAAAACGGCAATTACCGATAGAAATTATTGTTCACAAGTTAAACTGCACAAATAAACATCTTGAGGCGCCCTGCGAAATCTTTTGATGTTGATAATTGAATTACCGATTTTAAATCGCGGTAGACAAACAACCATTTTATTATGGATAAAAGAAAATGTAATGCTTGTTTTCAGATTTACTTTAAATATCTGTTTCTTGATCATTAGAACGAACAGCTTCCCAGCTTCGATATTGAATCTCGTCTTAGGCATCTTGTAAACAGGAAAGGACGTGCGATTTAGTTGCAGTGGGAACTGACACAATGAAGCTTCGGTTGTCGCAGTCTGAAATTAGAAATCAAATAGAGGTAGGTACTCATTTTTTTGCCGCAATATTTTCTGTTAAAGCGGTCCGCATTATTCATCATGATAAATCATCTTGTCTCAGCATTTCAAAAAGCACAGTACGTTAAAACATGGATTTGCACCTTTGCATTACACTTTGACAGTGCTATTATGGACCAGTTCCACGAAAATGAAATTTCACGAAGTAGTGCTGTAAAATATTATTTTCCAGCCATACCCGTCGGCCAGTGCTGATCGCTATCGTCAGCTGCAGCGCCGGCTCTCATGTTTCCACGGAACGGAGGCTGTTATCCAGCCTAGAGATAAAAGGGCCGATTTCCCGTTAGTCCGCCTGAATGGTGGTAGTCTGTACCGATACGGTTGATTTCGAATGTGAGTGATTTGTCACAGCTTGGTTCATGTTTCGTGATACCCTTTGAGAAGAAACTTCTGAAACCGTCAGCAGGCAGCAGCAACTCACTGCAGTACTACGAACGTTAACAGCAAATTGCCAATAGAAGCGCCTGCGTTCTGCTCTGGAAGCTGATCGGCCCGAAGGCCTGCATATTGAAAAACAATGCCCGACAAGGAAAGAAAAGCACACAGAGAGAATGGTCGCATGTCAATATAACTACGGAAACATAGGCACCATTGGCGGCCTTGTAAATGATTAGACCTGCAATTCTCCGTGACACGCAGACGGCCGCCAAAGTAGATTAGTGTTGTTCGTTCTTAGTGTTGTTGCTTGCCTTTTAGGTTGTATAAGGAGCATGATGTTGAGTGATCATTTCAAGGACACGGAGATGCCGCGCACACGTATGAGACAGCACTATCAGCACCTGAACGTGAAAGATGCCTCTTTGTAGGTCTCCATTTGGCTGGCTGGTCTAAACGTGCAATATCGAGATTTGTGGGGCAATCGGATGTGACCTTGGCCCGATGTTTATGACAACGCGATGGCTCGCGCCCTCATTAAGGTTCCGGTCGACAACATCTGATCGCCACAATTGAGGATCGCCGAACTGTGTACCAAACCTGCGCCATCGACCCGAAGACAAGTGATGGACCCTGTGTCACATTTTATATCGTCTTGCGCCATTGGTCGGAAGATAAGCAGTAGCGCGACTGGGAAACTAACGTCCCATGCGTAGGCTACCGTTAACGCTACAACATACGCCTTGCGCTTGCAGTGGCACCGTGAGCGAGAAGCATGGACTCCTGATCAATGGTTTTGAACCTCGGTTGTTCACTATCCCCAGATGACCACCGTCGATGAGTACCTTGACGACCTGGGCGCAGTTCTTCCAGTGTATTGTAAAAGCACAGCGGTGTTACTCATTGTGTGGTGTGCCATCGGCCATGACTTCAGGCCAAGGTTGGTAATGATAAGGGGTAACTCTGTAGCATCACGCCCATGCACGGAATGTGTTTCTGTGGACTGTCTGCTTGATGTTGAGATACTCCTGTCGCCAGCAGGCTCCCCACGTCTGCCCCTGGTAACAGCCAGTTTGGGACCAGGTCGGACGTCAACCCCTCCCAGTCCCAGTAACCACGATAGCAAGAGCAAGTCGTGGGCCGGCTTCCCTAAGGACTATACAACGATTGTATGTCACACTGTAGTACATGCATTCGTCTACAACTACATCTACATCGACACTCCGCAATCCACCGTACGGTGCGTGGCCGAGGGTAACCCGTCCCACTATCAGGCATTTCCTTTCCTGTTCACTCACAAATAGAGTGAGGGAAAAACAGTTGTCTATATGCCTACGTATGAACCCTGATTTCTCTTATCGCATCTTCGTGCTACTTCCACGCAATATATGTTGGAGGCAGTAGAAAGTTCTCCCAATAGTGTTTCTCGAAAAGAACGTCGCTTTTCCTCCAGGGATTCCCATTTGAGTTCCCGAAGAAACTCGGTAAATAGCAATAGTCCTATCACATTTCCCTGGGGCAGTCCTGACGTTACTCCTGCCTCCGCCACATATCTGGGAGCCTATTCCATATGCACATGTTGTTTGAAACTACTGGTAACAAATCTAGCAGCCCGCCTCTGAATTGCGTCAATGTCTTCCTTCAATCCGACGAGGTACGGATCCCAAACACTCGAGCTGTACTCAAGAATGGGTCGCACCAGCGTCCTGTATGCAGTCTCCTTAACAAGTGAACTACTCTCTCGTAAAATTCTCCCTATAAAGCGAAGTTGACCATTCACCTTCCCTACCACATGTCTCACATGCTCGTTCTACCTCGTATCTCTTTGCAGCGTAACGCCCACATACTTCAAAGACGTCATTGTGTCAAGCAGGACGGTAGTAATACTGTACCCGAACATAACACGTTTGATCTTCCTACTCATCGGCATCATCTTACATTTTTCCACATTTAGGGCTGGCTGCCATTCATCACACTAACTGGAAATTTAGTCTAAGTCGTCTTGTATCTTCCTAAAGTCACCCAACTTCGACACCTTGCCGTACACCACGGCATGATCAGCATACAACCGCAGATTGCTGGCCACCCTGTCCACTAAATCATTTATGTGTTTAAAGAACAACAGCAGTCCTATCACATTCCCTGGGGCACTCCTGACGATACTCTTGTTTCTGATGAACACTCGCTATCGGGCACAACTTATTGGGTTCTGTTATTTAAAAACTCTTCGAGCCAACCACACATCTGTGAGCTTATTCCGTATTCTCATACCTTTGTTAATAGCCTGTAATGGGGCACCGTGTCAAATGCTTTTCGGAAATCTAGCAATATGGAATCTACCTCTCACCGTTCATCCTTATTTCACAGTATATCATGTGAGAAAAGGGCAAGTTGAGTCTCGCAGATTCGTAGATATAAGCTTCTCATTCCCGAGAAAGTTTATTTTATTGGCTCTAAAATGGTTCAAATGGCTCTGAGCACTATGGGACTCAACTGCTGAGGTCATTAGTCCCCTAGAACTTAGAACTAGTTAAACCTAACTAACCTAAGGACATCACAAACATCCATGCCCGAGGCAGGATTCGAACCTGCGACCGTAGCGGTCTTGCGGTTCCAGACTGCAGCGCCTTTAACCGCACGGCCACTTCGGCCGGCTAGTTTATTTTATTCTAACTGAGAATACGTTCAAGGATTCTGCAGCATACAAAAGTTAGGGATATTGGCCTGTAATTTTGCGGGTCTGTTCTTTTACCCTTCTTAATACAGGAGTCACCTGCTCTTTTTTCCAGTCGCTTGGGACTTCGTGTCCTAGGCCAGAGATGGTGCAATTTCATACTGATAAGTGGGCTCATATTGCGAAGTTCTTTGTAACTTTGACTTGATTTTATAATCACTGAAATAAGATCACATAGCCGCTCAAAACGTGAAGTTTCACTTCGTTCCGTGGTCCCTCTCTTGGTCTTCAGACAGAGTAATTTCATAGAGCTATCTGGAGCTGACGACACCGAGTCGGCTGGCAGCCCTTGTGGGGTGCAAATGGGAAGTTTTGAACCCACTGGGGGCGGACGTGTTGTTGCACTCTGTATTTCGGAAGTCGGTAGTTAGTGATGTATCAAGTTGTTCCCTCTGTGTGGAAAGTTTAGAAAGTGATCGGAAGTGCGTTCCCGTGAGTGGTTGTGGGAACCGGCATAGTCAAGTCAATTTCCCGTTTTTAAGGAAGACGTTGCTGTTTCGTAAGCGTATAGGGACGCGTTAGAACGAGGGCATCTAGCAGAGAGCGGAGCTACTGACTAACGTGGAGGTGTTGTCTAACGAACGAAGCGGACTTGGCGTGACTTGTTGGAAGCAAATATATTTCGTAGTGTTGCAATGGAAATTTGAAACGCTTTCTTGTGTGCATGCTTACCCTCTTTTACTCCTGACTGTGATCCTGTTTTGTTTACAGAAGAGGTGGTAGATACTGGATGGTGACGGTGTGCTGACTACGATGTTCGTTGTCCAACCCAGTGATTGGATTTCGGTGTCTTTTGAAAGTATAGAGCATTGATTGGCGGCATAGAGGCAACGACTATTTTAAACCCGTCTTGCGGGCTTGGCTGCTGACCCTTATTTAGTTAGAGAGAATAGTGTGTGTGTAGCAGCGTATGGAAGTAATCCGTGGAAATAGTCCGGCTCCTCCAATGAACACCTCTGAAGAATTCTGCGGAGAAACACGTAGTGTGATTCGCCTGGCGCACCGCAGGGCGAGGACTCTGGACGCGAGAGGCTCTTCGGTAGAAGAGTTGACAGACGAGACGGAACGTGTCAGCGCTACTGAGGAAACACTCTTCTGGCGCTCTGTACCGGTCAATTTGGTGTTAAATTGCTTACTTGCTACTTAGATGGAACGCATAAGCAGTTGTTTAGGTGCCGCAGTTATGCCAGTCTGTGGATCTACAGAACCATTTATTTGTGCAATCATGAAGGTGAAAAAGCAGCAAGCTTTCAGCAAATCCACAGTCCCAGCATGCACAGTGATGAAGAGACAACACACGGTCCGTACTTAGACATGAGGAAAGCAAACTCTTGGAGGCCGCCCTTCGCGGCTTCTCGGCTTCTCGGAAACTCACAGGTACAGAACCCTGCTTCAAAATCGGCTCTGCTCATAATGATATGTGAATTCGTAGATCCGTTGAAAGAAACCCATGGAATACTGACAATGGAGACGTCCAAAATGACTCCTGGAAACTGATCGCTGCAACTTCACAAAAATATACTGATCGCTGTAACTTCACAAAAATATAAGGTCGTAAAGGCTTTCCATGGCCGGCGTCATTTTGGATAAAATAATTTTAAGTATTAAGCCGCGTCATTGCGAACCGCCCTGAAGAGTACCGCAGCAATTCGGTCTAAACTTCGACAGTTTAGCTGCTTTAATAGTTGCAATGACGCTGCCCAGTACCCAAAATTATTTCACCACAATGAGTGTAACTAAAAGCATATTTTGTGTACCATACAAATGCAGTTTTTCTATTTTTCCGAGCATGCCTCCGATCATTACTTATTTTACATACACCTTTCATTTTAAAGCAATGCTATCAAACTTACTGAAAGAGCCTAGAGTGGGTATACTAAAGGTAACTTTAGCTTCCCTTTAGAAGAAGGTTCACATTTGTTGTTAACGGCATTTGTCTCACTGTTATCTCTTTTTCGTATCTTAAAACTACAACATGACTCCCTCTCAAATTTTGACACCAGGAACAATGTGGTCTTTTTCTCAACTACGTGAGATTGCTCTCTTTCCGCCTGAAGTGCTTGTGCTTTTTACACACTTACTCTGGGGAATTACTGGACAGCTTGTAATCTCCCCACAAAAAATTCCTAAACCTCCCAACAGTAAAAAATATAATTATATAATTCACATTCAGTGTAACTGCCCAACAGATAAATTCCGTATCCTAGCAATAATACAATGTGACTAAACTCGCTTACTTATGACCTTTCAATAATGACTGTGAATTTAAACTGGTAATTTTTGGACGTCAGCAGCGCTGAAAGATCATTCTGAATAAAAATGAAAATTCTTACGTCAATAAGGTCTCCGGATAACGCGTATATATCTGCTCCTATAAGAAATTTTTTTGGCACAGCTCAGTGCAATACTGGCCGATAGATTTGTCACGTATAAAAAGAAACAACAGATTTTTCTTTGCAATAATCGGGATGACCATAGATTGGAGAAATTAGTAAATTCTTTAAATTGAGATGAATAATTGTCAAAAGTTACTTATAAGAAAGATTATTATTAAGAGATTTTTTTAAAAACATTTACATGGGGGTTAATATAAAAAAAATTAGTACATATCCGCGAGGCTGCTTTTACCTTACATTATATCGCTCAGGCTCCGCCATCGCTCCCCACGACCGGCCCAGCCAACTCCACACACACGACGACTCCCAGCTACTACTTACTCCTACTGCTACAGAGACTGCTCTTACTGCATACAACACTGCTCTCTGGTCTGAGATTCTATTACAGCTTACATATCGCAGGCAGCGCGTGAGCAATCCATCGAAATAGCACTGCTCAAGTGCGCTAGCAAGAAATTCTTTAATCATGGACCTCTTACAAGTTCTTTGAACAAACTATTTGTCTCAGGGAGTAATCGCTGGCGTCAGAGGTTATAAAATGAAACATTGTTACGAGAAAGGAGGCATTAAGAGATAAATTTTAATCATTCAATTGATATTCGGTACATATTCAACACCTGCACCCCTGACAGGTGACGTTATATTACAAATTTGAATCTCTGATTGTACATTATACGATTGCAATAACAGTTTACACGCACTTACGAACATTGCCACCAGAAAACTCAGACCATACTCTGAAGTAATACGACCCAGTAAGTTGGTCTTGACTGCGAATAGTGGTCACAGCCAAGGGTATCGGCTGGCGTGATACAAGGAAATGTGATAGTACCGCTGTTATTTTCGATATACTTAAATGATCAGGCGGACAAGGTGGGCAGCAATATGCGATTGTTTCCTCATGGTGTGTGATGTACGAGAAGATGCTGTCACTGCGCTGCTGTAGGAAGATACAAGACAATGCAGACAACATTTCCAATTGGTGTGAAGAATGATATAAATGTGGTACAATGTAAGTGAATCCAGATGATTAGGAAAAACAACCCTGTAATGTTCGAATACAGCATTAGCAGCGTACTGCTTGACACAGTCGTGTCGTTTAAATATCTGGATGTGACGATGCAAAGCCGGCCAATGTGACCGAGCGGTTCTAGGCGCTTCCGTCCGGAGCCACGCTGCTGCTACGGTCGCAGGTTCGAATCCTGCCTCGGGCATGGATGTGTGTGATGTCCTTAGGTTAGTTAGCTTTAAGTAGTTCTAAGTCTAGCGGACTGATGACCTCAGATGTTAAGTCCCATAGTGCTCAGAGCCATTTGAACCATTTGAACGTTGCAAAGCGGGATGAAATCGGACGAGCATATGAGGGTTGTGGTCGGGCAGGCGAGTGACCGACTTTGGTTTATTTGGAGAATTTTAGGAACGTGTGGTTCATATGTAAAGGAGACCGCAAATATGAAACTGGTGCGACCTTTTCTTGAATACTGCTCAAGTGTTTGGGATTCGTACCAAGTCGGATTGAAGGAGGTGAGCTGCTAGATTTGTTATGGGTAGGTCCGAGCAACGCACAAGTGTTGCGAAGATGCTTGGGGAGTTCAAATGGGGATTCCTGGACGAAAGGCGATGTTCTTTTCGAGGAACTCTGTTGAGAAAATTTAGAAAATGTGCATTTGGAACTGACTGCAGAACGACCCTACTGCTGCATAAGCACCACGAACATAAGATGAAAGAAATTATGGCTCGTAAGGAGGTATATAGACAGTCGTTTTTCCCTCCCTCTACTTGCAAGCACCATTCGGTAGCTCGAGGAGTGTGTATGTAGATGTATTCAGAAACGGAGAAATTTGTGACAGCAATTACAACAGGTTGGATTTACAAATGACATACCGTTCACTGACTGATATTCCTTTCCTCATCTTAACGATTTGTTAAACCTGCTGAGTTCAGCAATGAATATTTCCCATTCTCCCAACAATAACTTAAGTTTCGTCTCAGTCGTTTGTTTGAATAAATTCCGGTCGCCCGTTACGTGAACTTGTGCCGCGAGCTGTCACAGGTCTTTTCTGCGTTATAATTCATTGTTCTGGCTAAGAAGTGTTGAAAGTTTTTGCGTATGGGTCTAAAACTGTCGTAGTAATTGAGAAAAACTGTTGAATTGGTCATGCTTCGCCCTAGTGAAAAAGTGATATTTCACGTTATGGTGTGCCGACTCGCACTGACCATCGGACAGTTAGCGACGCAATATTTTTGGCAGTTGCTGGTTCTGTATTCCTTTCCATTGCTAACACACGTATAGTAACGGTGTACAAACGGTCAATAGCTTTAGCTTCACGAGGAGAACGTTATCTCGTCAGCTCCATGAAGGCTTCACTTACTACCGTGGGTAGCACAACGTATTAGCCGTTTCTTTTACGACTACTTCCAGCAGCATATGAGCACAAATATTGGAGTTATCCGACGAGCAGCACTGAGTCAAACAACATATTCGTTCACTGGACTACTGCCAAGTTCAGTATAACGTTTCTTCCCTGCGTAGCCAAGGTAGGAAAAAAAACGGCGACAGTTCCCTTACAACCAGCTCCCCATGCGAACCAACCCCTCTGCTGGGAATATAGTAAACTTAGTCGAGAATTTGATGATTTTAAAAACGTCTGTTGGCTCACCGATACATCTGTACCTACAGATTGGAAAATTACGCAGGTCGCACCAGTGTTTAAGAAGGGTAGTAGGAGCAATCCATCGAAATACAGACCTATATCATTGACGTCGGTTTGCAGTAGGGTTTTGGAGCATACACTGTATTCAAACACTATGAATCACCTCGAAGGGAACTATCTATTGCTACGTAATCAGCATGGCTTCAGAAAACATCGTTCTTGTGCAACGCAGCTAGCTCTTTATCCGCACGAAGTAATGGTCGCTATCGACAGGGGATCTTAAGTTGATTCCGTATTTCTAGATTCCCGGAAAGCTTTTGACACCGTTCCTCACAAGCGACTTCTAATCAATCTGCGGGCCTACGGGGTATCGTCTCAGTTGTGCGACTGGATTCGTGATTTCCTGTCAGGAAGGTCGCAGTTCGTAGTAATAGACGTCAAATCATAGAGTAAGACTGAAGTGATATCAGGTGTTCCCCAGGGAAGCGTTCTGGGACCTCTGCTGTTCCTAATCTATATAAATGACCTGGGTGACAATCTGAGTAGTTCTCTTAGGTTGTTCGCAGATGATGCTGTAATTTACCGTCTAGTAAGGTCATCCGAAGACCAGTATCAGTTGCAAAGCGTTTTAGAAAAGATTGCTGTATGGTGTGGCAGGTGGCAGTTGACGCTAAATAACGAAAAGTGTGAAGTGATCCACATGAGTTCCAAAAGAAATCCGTTGGAATTCGATTACGCGATTAATAGTACAGTTCTCAAGGCTGTCAATTCAATTAAGTACCTGGGTGTAAAAATTACGAACAACTTCAGTTGGAAAGACCACATAGATAATATTGTGGCGAAGGCGAGCCAAAGGTTGCGTTTCATTGGCAGGACACTTAGAAGATGCAACAAGTCCACTAAAGAGACAGCTTACACTACAATCGTTCGTCCTCTGTTAGAATATTGCTGCGCGGTGTGGGATCCTTACCAGTTGGGATTGACGGAGGACATCGAAAGGGTGCAAAAAAGGGCAGCTCGTTTTGTATTATCACGTAATAGGGGAGAGAGTGTGGCAGATATGATACGCGAGTTGGGATGGAAGTCATTAAAGCAAAGACGTTTTTCGTCGCGGCGAGATCTATTTACGAAATTTCAGTCACCAACTTTCTCTTCCGAATGTGAAAACATTTTGTTGAGCCCAACCTACATAGGTAGGAATGAGCATCAAAGTAAAATAAGAGAAATCAGAGTTCGAACAGAAAGGTTTAGGTGTTCGTTTTTCCCGCGCGCTGTTCGGGAGTGGAATGGTAGAGAGGCAGTATGATTGTGGTTCGATGAACCCTCTGCCAAGCACTTAAATGTGAATTGTACAGTAATCATGTAGATGTAGATGTAGATGAAGTTTAGTTTTTAAGAGCTGATAGCAAAAAAATTTAGATTCCCATTATCATATGGACTTTTGTTCTTACCAACCCACTAACCAAGTTTGTGGAAGCTCCATAATGAAGGTTAAGGTGATATATAAGTATTTTGAAACCTTATTCTTTCTGTGTTTATTAGGAAGCCGCGACTTCGTAATACGAAATAAATCTACTTCATTCATTCAATCTTTACGTCATGCACGACTTATGATCTGCAGGTAAATACAATAAGCTTTGATGCAACCGGTGATGTGTACATACACATTTGCTCTCCATAAAGTCAGATGTCTGTATTAATTCCAATATCACCGTAAAACGCCTTCTGTGTGTCACGTATTATTAGATTATAGCACAGAGGCAACATGTTAAGGTAAAGATGAAATTTATCTTAACATTGCGCTCTAAGTTGCAGGCTGGAAGTAGTTAGAACCACCATTATTGTCAACAAATCAAACAGTAAGCGTGTAGAAGAAGGAGCGCGTTAAACAACAAAGACCATTAAAGAATTATAAAAATGATCAGACAGATTTTTTTTAGAGTCCTTAAATATATATATTTCATATTACCTTCTGTTAATAACACAGTTACAGTTATTTGGAGACGACTGCTGTCAGAATATTTCATTGTAAATGTTGAAATAGACTAAGTCGGTTTTTATCTCCTGAAAATGAGTAGAGTGATTATGATCTTCAACAGCCTGAATTTTGATCCTAATTTAACACGGATTACATTAATACCCGGCTGATTAGTAACCATGTATATTCATGTGCTCTGCCGGTAATTTTATACGTATATTGCCAAGGTCACATTGAACCAAGATCGTTCACAGACAATACTGAAAACGAAACACTGTTGTAACACATCTAGAGGATGATGTCACGTAAAATGTTCCACCAAATCGTCCTCGTGTGACAGTTACGTTTCGCGCTAGACACTGCTTGACTGAACTAAGTTCTTGGTAACTTTCGCAGATGTCATGCTGTTGCACTTCAACGGGCCAAACGTGGTTTCGTGCATTTTAGTTAGTTTATATTCGACTTCTGACAGCTTAGAGAAACCTTGAAACCTAAATTTAAATGGATATCGAGTTACTGGAGCAAAAGAAACATCGACCTCTCAGGAATTATGCACAAAAGAAGAAGACTAGAGTTTCCGGAAGCAAAAGGAATGTAGAGGCTTAATGTTGCAAGACGTTGCTATATTAAGCCGTAATGAACGCTTAGTACCGAAGGCTGTAAAACCAAAGTCTCTGGTCGACGTATACGTTAGCGGGTCATGCGACCCTGAGAGGAAATGCGTCTCGTAACCGTTGACTTGGCGAGAGTGCGCGAAGTCTTAAATTTACGCTTCCGCTTGAGCGTAGCTCGCCGCGGCTTGGCGAGGGAACCGGACGTCATCGCAACGCTAGCGGAGAGCCCGTCTGCGCATGCGCTGTAAGCAGCGCGAAGATTGAAACTGCCGGCCCGGCCGCGCGTCCCTGCAGTCGACTTTCGCAGTGTGGTGAAGGCGGCGACGACTCCTCGCCTACGGTTACGCCGCACCTGTTCGCTTCCAGAGACGGTAATCGTCTTACGTCTGAAGCAAGGGGGATCGGCGCTGTGATACTTGGAATTTTTAGTTTTCGATACGGATATCCCGCAGACACGGTTCGTGTATTAGCGTCGGTAAGTACACAGTGCTGATCGTCTGATATTGCTTTTCCCCTTCCCGTGCATAACTTATATGGTGTTGGAAGTGTTAGACATTCGGTTGTCATTTCCGTCTCAAGGACAGCTGTGGTATCATTTCAGTTCTCTTCATTTTTCATCTATTTCTTCCGTTTTTTCAGTAGTCATTCTAACGAAACTTCTTTTTAGTGCTTCAGGGTTCCTCAGTTACCTACAGCATAAAGTACTAATGTTTAGGGAAGGTAGATACTTATCTGCACATGTTAGTGCTGACACTGAAATAGTAATAGTGACGAAACAAAGCAAAGTTGTTCGAAAAGAAAATTTATGTTTAGTAATGTTTCACAAAATTTTATGTACTGGTTTTCTAAGTCAACTTCCTAGTGTTAATCCATAACAAATATGTTATTAACAAAAACTACCTCCAGGTCAACTAAAACTGCAGAGCTTTTGATAGATATCTCCTGAAATATCTCTTGTTAGAGGTTTAACGACCCTGTTTTTAGCCGATCAGTGAACTTACTCAACCCAATATAGGGGAAAATACAGTTTAACGAGCTATCCAAAACACAGTACAACCTAACACAAAGCGTTCGAGGGGCGTAAATCTTGATGTCCCAATTACAAAACCCAAAGACGGAGAAAAAATAACTACATTAAGTTAAAATTTTCTTCGGACTTTTTAAAATGTTGAATTATCTTCAGTGTCGTAACATTATATTTATATACAAAGTTCTTGCAATGTTTGTCACTTCACATTTCATCTTATCCTGTAGATGTTGCACAATGATTTTGATCCTACTTAAGGGGATCACAAGATTTACTATTCGTATCTCGTGTTTGCCTTTGCATAGACTTATATGGCGAGAGATAATGTTCCTGAGATAGCGTGGAACAAATGTATGTTGGGATCGCGTAGTGCAACAAAAACACGTTGGCTTAGGATTTACGTTAGTAACACTGTTGTCAATGATCCGTGTGACTTTTTCTATATGGATCAGAAGGAAACGTCCAAAAGTATAGCGTAGAGATTTGATTTGCCACTTCTTTTTACCTTTATTCTAAAAGAAATGTGCCAAACTAAATTTATTTACTTTTTCTCAGTAGTAAGAGCGACAGAGGAAAGAATTGAAAGACAGACGAACCATGGTGGCAGCTAGAAACAAATGCGAGTGATGCGAAAGTGTGTGACTTTATCTGTCAAATTAGTTACGAAGAGAGATAGCGTGGTGGCTAAGACAACAGATTCGTGCCGAGAAGGAGCAGTGTCTGAAACTTCATCCGGCAATCTTATTTTAACTTTTCAGCGAGTTTCGTAAATCGTGCCAAAGAATCCGGTATCACTGCTTCAAATAGGGAGCAAACGTAGATTATTGTGGTTCAGTGCGGATTTCCGCTCTGTCTTCCTAAATTGTTTTTGATTACTAAATCCCTTCTGACTTCCTTAACATTTGCCCTTATTCCATTGTTTCAGTAGTAGATTTGTTAATATTATCTGCCAAAAATTTTTGGGGGCAAGTACTCCGATATTATTTGGTTCCATAGCGAGAAGTGAAGCACTGGTTCGACTTCGAGTAAGACTATAGTTTCAAGAAGCTGTATGTAGCCACTATTGTAGGAAACCTTTGTATTGCAAGTGTGCGTCGAAGGGTTCTCTACTCAATATGACCAACCCCGTGTATGAAACTGTTCTCTCGTAAGTAGTGCCGGCCTTAGGCCCAAATGACACACGCCTTTTCTTGGGGCGCCAAGCAGAGAAGTGTGCCAGCGAGCCACAACTGTAAGGTTTTTATAAAATGGTTCAAATGGCTCTGAGTACTACGGGACTTAAATTCTGAGGTCACCAGTCCCCTAGACCTAGAACTACTTAAACCTGACTAACCTAAGGACATCACACACATCCATGCCCGAGGCAGAATTCGAACCTGCGACCGTAGCAGTAGCGCGGTAAGGTTTTTATACAGCACTATCAGAACCAGCAGTGACGCCCAAATGCAAAGTTTATATACCGTTCTTTTATCGCAACTAGTAGCGAATATTTACACTGGTGAGAATGTACGAGAATAAAGGGAGGGGGAGGGGGGAAGGAGGGAGGATGGGAGGGGTGCCGAATGATAAGTCGCTTCTCTGGTAGAATGTTCTCGAACCGGCCCGGCTCCTAAGGCTGTGGCGCCGGAGCCAGTATTCGGTGAGGATCTTTCGAGTAAGCCTACTGCAATCGTTTAGGGAGGACCCTCAAGCATCTGGATCACACTAACTTTCAAGTGTGACAGATGGATTCAACACCACCAGAACGTCTCTAGCTGTCAGTGAGCTTTGTGCAGTCTATCGGCCTTTACACCTAGTGTCTCCACAATGTCAAACTTCTCATAAACGCTGTACTGTTATAAGATTATTTCGCGTTGAATGTTATGAAGAAACTCGATCTAAGAACAGCTCCGATGCAGCCATAGAGATCATAACTGTGAGATCTTTATACAGGACTATCACAATCATTAATGGCTGCTTGTGGTGCCCCTGGGTCCCAATTGCAAGACTTGTGTGCTGTGTTTATAGTAGAAAATGTTTTGCGTGGCAATTCTTGGTCCGACATGCTCCTTAACTAAGATAAATTTTTTTATCCATCACAGCAGTCTCTGATCGTAGTAACCGGTTTCAATTATCATAATCGTCTTGCCACGTGGGATTAGCCGAGCAGTCTAGGGCGCTGCAGTCATGGACTGTGCGGCTGGTCCCGGCGGAGGTTCGAGCCTTCCCTCGGGCCTGGGTGTGTATTGAAACACTTTAGAAAGATACATCCATATCTGCCATTAAAGCTCTGTTCGAATCGACGCCTAGCTGCTTCGGAGCCGATGTTTTTCCCAGCGGTGACAAATGGTTCAAATAGCTCTGAGCACTATGGAACTTAACATCTGAGGTGATCAGTCCTCTAGAACTTAGAACTACTTAAACCTAATTTACCTAAGGACATCACACACATCCATGCCCGAGGCAGGATTCGAACCTGCGACCTTAGCGGTCGTGCGGTTCCAGACTGAAGCGCCTAGAACCTCTCGGCCACTCTGGCCGGCCAGCGGTGACAATTTTATGTACTGATTTTCGCACCCTATGCGTGTTCTTCCTACTACGCTGTATACGCACAACAAATAAAATTTCATTAATTGCTGACCTCCCTGGTGTTACTATTTCAATGTTCAGCACTGTATACAAGCAGTTCCTTATAAAATGATTAAGAAGTACAGGGGGTGACCAAAAAATTGTGCAAACGCCGCCAACACAACACATTATCATGCCTAATGCGGAGTAGGAAAACTGCTGGCATTCAAAACAGCTTCCAGTCGTCTCGGAACGGATAAATACAGGCCCTGTACGGCTTTCAGGGGAATCTTTTATTATGCTTCCTGCGAAATGTTAGGAAGTTCAGGTAACGATAATGGAGGTGGACAGGATTGCGCACCCTCCTTTTCAAAGTAGACCACAAATGCTCAATAATATTGAGAACTGGTCACGGTGGTGACCAGTGGAAATTCGACAATTCATCTTCGTGCTCACGAAACCAGTCCTGGCTGATGTGAGTTGAGTAAAATGGGGGCCCTTTCGTTTTGAAACACAGCATTACCATTGCGGGGAAACCACTGTATCATGGGATGGACTTGGTCAGCGAAAATGGTCACCTAATCCTGGGTATTAATGCTACCTATCGCAGTAACCATGGGGACCTTCGAATACACGACATGGCCGCCCCAAAAAAAATTAAATGATCGTGTGGCATTGTTGGCCAGGAGGCCCCATCCGGGGGAGTTCGGCCGCCTTACTGCAAGTAATTTTTAGGTGACGCCACGTCGGCGACTTGCGAGTCAATGATGATGAAAATGATGATGGACATACAACACCCAGACCCCTGCCGGGAATCGAACCAGGGCCCCCTGCGAGGTAGGGGGTAATGCTACCGCTACGTTACAGAGGCGGACATGGCCGCCCAAATCATCACCGAACCACCCCCACGCTCCACTCTCGAGACGTAAAGTCGACCAGAATTTGTAAAATATAAAACAAGTCTCATCCGACTAATTGAATTCTTCCTTTGTATCCTAGCCCAGGTTTTATGACTCCGAGACGACAGTTCCCCGTTACTTGCATCTAAGTGGTTTTGGAACTCCAATCGCCTGCAGTTCCCTGCTTTCGGAGCTCACTTCGTGTTCTTTTGGGCTGACAGCGAGAGTGACATTCAGTTCTGCATATACTTTTACAGCTCCAGACCTCTTATTTTTCGTAGCAACCCTCTTCAGTGACCGTCAGTCACAAATCACTCAATACTCATTTTCGCTAGCATTATAACTTATCGGATAATGCTTTGCGGCCTTCCCTGTATTCGGTATATATCTTCAATATGGGGCCTCTTGAAACACCAGACACGTCGGCTACCTTAGTTATGGAAGCACCCACCCCACAAGCATCAACAGTTTGCCCACGTTCCAATTCACCTAGCTCCAACACAATGCATTCACATCTACGCAGAACAGTGTTCTGACAACGACCGACACTTGCAACAATATTGAGGATACTGCACAGCTGCTGTTGGTGGTCAAATACAACGGCCCAGCCTGCAACTGACTAGCATCTGCATATGTAAAAGAATACATTGTCCGCTGTATGCTGTATTGTGCTTCATTAAAATCGTACTGTAAGCTAATTTCGGTCGTAAGTCATTATTAAGCACAGTTGCTATGTCGTGTAATACTAAATGTGACCTACCTTCGCGATCTCCACTACTTTATCTTTCAACAAGATACTGCACGACCGCATGTTGCCCGTGCTGCTCTACCCTCATGCGACCCGTTTTCAAGATCGCTTTGCCCCTCCCGCCGGATGTTCGAGTTCTCCCTTGGGCATGGGTGTGTGTGGTCTTCTTAGCATTAAGTTAGTTTAAGTAATGTGTAAGTCTAGGGGACGATGACCTAGACAGTTTGCTCCCTTACGAATTCACACACATTTGAACATTCTCAAGATCGCTCACCTCTCTTAGCAAGTGTGCTTGATAACGCCTCAAGGCCGAAATCAGCTACCAGTGCGATTTTAATAAAGCACAATACAGCCTAGAACAGACAATGTATTCTTTTATTAAACACTAAGAGGCTATGGATCCTTGTGGGGCCGGCGGGAGTGGCCAAGTGGTTCTAGGCGCTACAGTCTGGAACCGCGCGACCGCTATGGTCGCAGGTTCGAATCCTGCCTCGGGAATGGATGTGTGTGGTGTTCTTAGATTAGTTAAGTTTAAGTAGTTCTAAGTTCTAGAGGACTGATGACCTCAGAAGTTAAGTCCCATAGTGCTCAGAGCCATTTGAACCATTTGAACATCCTTGCGGAAGCAAAAATCTGCAAATATGTTCAAGCATGTATGTTTCCGTATTTTTTTCCAACCTCTGTATGTCTAATCGCTTACCGTGGCAACGCTATCATGCAATTTTCTCTTGTTCCAGATTCCACTGACCTTTCCATCTTACGCCAACGCTTAGAAGGTAAGTGGATGTGATATTTAACTCCCTTTTTTCTTTTTAATTTCCGCGTTACCGCGCTCTCAGTGCGATTTCCTGTGACGTCAGCGTGTCGCTGCTGTGTAACCATGGTGAGAGGTTTGAAGTGGGTCGCCAAGTGTTTTGCACGCTGTAGCAGCGCATCCCGCGATACAAACACAGGCTTGTGTCTGCTTTCACAGCTGTTTGCATGTCTTCAGTAGGTTGTTGAACTCACGTAGCAACACCGACAAGGAGGGTCATTTCCGAAAAACTCTCCTTTACTCGTATTTATCTCAGTACTAACACAAAGGACAGTCTGTACTCTACTAACACCATTTGGCCTTTCAAATGTTCGTTTCTAGCGACGCAAGGATGTTAAACATAGAGTGTAATAGTACCTAACGATATGGTACAGATACGAATACGTAAAGAGAAAGGTACCTAGGAAACCCTTACCAGAAGGAGAGCTAAGATGAATGGAAAATTTCTATGGCATACAGGAGTAGGTTGCTTTCGAAGGAACAGAAAAAAAAACACAAATAAAGAGAGGTAAGAAGGATCAAATTTGTTGGGTAAAATCGGTGAGTAGAATTCTGCAGATTATCACAAAACAGGCGAGACATGGGATAGCAACGAAACAAGCAAATTAATGAGTTAAAAAAAATTATTGCCCCACAGACCTCTTTCTTGGCTGCGTCTGTGCATAATTGCTTCGTAAATCTGAAATTTCCACTTCAGGCTCAATAAAGACTATGACATTAACATTATGGGTTTCATGATATAAAATCGCTTCCACACTCTTGGAAGAAATACGCGATATGAGATAAAATTAACAATAAATTCCTGCTTCGCGGCTAATCCTTACGAAAGGCGAAACTGGTTCCATCAATCATTAACGGTGAGATGAGTAATACAATTATTCCATAATAGTATTTTCTGAAGCTATCAGACACTGAAATTACGGTTTCTAACGTCACAACATAAAATCAAGGAAATCATTGCTGAGTTCCCGGAGAAGTGCCTGCCACACTGTCGATGCACACGTTATTTTTCATTGGTACTTATTACCTAAGCGCACTGGAGACAGAATTTTCCTGTTGGCCATAAGCAATACGAGAGGCAGGTACTGGGTAAAGTGGTCATTTAATGAAGAAAAGTATTCTTATGTAAACAGTAGCAAGAATACTGTAAGCTCTAAGTTCGTCTTCAATTTATGTTATGGGCTACGGGTTTCGGCGATATAACACGCTATCATGAAGCCCTCTATACTCAAAGTGGCTGAATTTTCCAATGGAAAACGTCTGTGTGTCATTTGCGAAAATATCCAATCTTCAGATCTGCTTACGTACGCGCGATATTAACAAGTGACAGCACCTCTAAGACAAAATTAAAATTTTGTTATTTTGACATGTGACACATTTACGTTTGTCACTGGAAAATTTAGCCACTATCTGGTACAGAGGGCCTGTTGATGGTGAACTATATCGTCGAAAGCGGTAGCCTGTAACACAAAATCGAGATGAACTTACAACTGACGGTGTTCTTGATTTTTTTTTTTACACCTGTATTGGCTGTTGTCCTATGCTGTAGCAAAGTAAGAATGGATGCGCCTAAGTTTTCTAATGTTTTACAAAGCAGATGTGAGCATTTGGAGGATCAAATAATAGTTGGAAGTCATCTATCTGAAACACATGGTGTATCATCCGATTTGGCACGTCTATATTTCTGAAACTAATAGAGATATACAATGACTTTTCTTTTTTTGATGAATGGGGGACTCAAAAAGCTTTTTTTTTCACACCTGTTCAGAGGTGTTCAATACGCCCTCCCTCAGATGCACGACATATATAAATCCGGTATTCAAATAGCTCCCACACTGCAACGACCTTGTCTTGAGTTACAGTTTCCACAACTGCCGTTATGCTATGTCCTAGTTCATTCATTGTTGTTGGTAAAGGACGCAAATAAACAAAGTCTTTAATAAACCCATATAAGAAATAATCACATAAAGTCAGGTCTGGTGACCTTGGAGGCCAGTAATGTAAGGCTGAGAGATGAAGTAGTGAAGGCAGCAGACGATCAAGTAGGTAAAAAGGCGAGGGCTAATAGAAATACTTGAGTAACAGAAGAAATATTGAATTTAATTGATGAAAGGAGAAAATATAAAAATGCAGTAAATGAAGCAGGCAAAAAGGAATACAAACGTCTCAAAAATGACATCGACAGGAAGTGCAAAATGGCTAAGCAGGGATGGCTAGAGGACAAATGTAAGGATGTAGAGGCTTGTCTCACTAGGGTAAGATAGATACTGCCTACAGGAAAATTAAAGAGACCTTTGGAGATAAGAGAACCTCTTGTATGAATATCAAGAGCTCAGGTGGCAACCCAGTTCTAAGCAAAGAAGGGAAGGCAGAAAGGTGGAAGGAGTATATAGAGGGTTTATACAAGGACGATGTGCTTGAGGACAATATTATGGAAATGGAAGAGGATGTAGATGAAGACGAAATGGGAGATAAGATACTGCGTGAAGAGTTTGACAGAGCACTGAAAGACCTGAGTCGAAACAAGGCCCCGGGAGTAGACAACATTCCATTAGAACTACTGATGGCCTTGGGAGAGCCAGTCACGACAGAACTCTACCATTTGGTGAGCAAGATGTATGAGACAGGCGAGATACCCACAGACTTCAAGAAGAATATAATAATTCCAATCCCAAAGAAAGCAGGTGTTGACAGATGTGAAAATTACCGAACTATCAGTTTAATAAGTCACAGCTGCAAAATACTAACGCGAGTTCTTTACAGACGAATGGAAAAACTGGTAGAAGCGGACCTCGGGGAAGATCAGTTTGGATTCCGTAGAAATGTTGGAACACGTGAGGCAATACTAACCTTACGACTTATCTTAGAAGAAAGATTAAGAAAAGGCAAACCTACGTTTCTAGCATTTGTAGACTTAGAGAAAGCTTTTGACAATGTTAACTGGAATACTCTCTTTCAAATTCTGAAGGTGGCAGGTATAAAATACAGGGAGCGAAAGGCTATTTACAACTTGTACAGAAATCAGATGGCAGTTATAAGAGTCGAGGGGCATGAAAGGGAAGCAGTGGTTGGGAAAGGAGTGAGACAGGGTTGTAGCCTCTCCCCGATGTTATTCAATCTGTATATTGAGCAAGCAGTAAAGGAAACAAAAGAAAAATTCGGAGTAGGTATTAAAATTCATGGAGAAGAAGTAAAAACTTTGACAGAATTACAATGTCATCGAAGAACCTCAGAGACAGCAAAGGACTTGGAAGAGCAGTTGAACGGAATGGACAGTGTCTTGAAAGGAGGATATAAGATGAACATCAACAAAAGCAAAACGAGGATAATGGAATGTAGTCAAATTAAATCGGGTGATGCTGAGGGAATTAGATTAGGAAATGAGACACTTAAAGTAGTAAAGCAGTTTTGTTATTTGGGGAGCAAAATAACTGATGATGGTCGAAGTAGAGAGGATATAAAATGTAGACTGGCAATGGCAAGGAAAGCGTTTCTGAAGAAGAGAAATTTGTTAACATCGAGTATAGATTTAAGTGTCAGGAAGTCGTTTCTGAAAGTATTTGTATGGAGTGTACCCATGTATGGAAGTGAAACATGGACGATAACTAGTTTGGACAAGAAGAGAATAGAAGCTTTCGAAATGTGGTGCTACAGAAGAATGCTGAAGATAAGGTGGGTAGATCACGTAACTAATGAGGAGGTATTGAATAGGATTGAGGAGAAGAGAAGTTTGTGGCACAACTTGACTAGAAGAAGGGATCGGTTGGTAGGACATGTTCTGAGGCATCAAGGGATCACCAATTTAGTATTGGAGGGCAGCGTGCAGGGTAAAAATCGTAGAGGGAGACCGAGAGATGAATACACTAAACAGATTCAGAAGGATGTAGGTTGCAGTAGGTACTGGGAGATGAAGAAGCTTGCACAGGATAGAGTAGCATGGAGAGCTGCATCAAACCAGTCTCAGGACTGAAGACCACAACAACAGCAACAACAACAACACCTTTTCCCGTGAAACTGCGCAAAACACATTAAATTTTGGAGAGTCCCTCTTATGTTGTACAACCTCACGTTATGACGGTTCACTTTTCCATTTAAATGGGACTTTCCCTCGTCACTAAACGCTGTGCGTGGGAGAAAACTGCCATCCTCCATCTTGCCAAGAACAAAATAACAAAACTCCACTCGTTGTTGTGTGTCACCTTCACGAAGAGCTTTCAGTAGCTGAATTTTGCATGGTTTCATTTGTAAACATCGATGTAACACACGCCAAACGGACATCGGGAGCATGCTGAGCTGTCGAGCTGCACGGCAAACGGTTTTCTGCGGACTCCTTGTGAAACTATGGCGGATGCGTTCGACGTCTGGGTCCGACACTAGGGGACGGCCCGGCGAGTTGCCTTGTAGGAGGATCCACACCATACCTAGTACGAAAGTCACGCTGAACAGTTATTAGTGAGCCGTACAGCGCAAAACGTAGAACACAAAACGCTTTATGTTGCCCCGACACCATTTTTAGTAGAACTGAAACGGGCGCACACTGATGCTACCTAGCGCGAACCATTTAAAACTCTTTCCAACAGTACGTTTGTTCAAGCACATATCTCAAATAACATGATAGTTATGATTATTTTAAATCGCTATGATTCTTTTTGATACATCCTGTGTATCATCAGCAGTGTGTTGAAGGATGAGACTTGTACGTTTCCAGCTTACCTGAGGTAGCGCTTGCTGCTGAGTGAGAACCCTGAATCCTCGATGCCTTGAATTACTACGACCACCTGAAAGAGCCACAAGTCGGCGGCAGGCTTCGTTGGGACTTCTCCCGTTTGTCCTTAGTTGCTGTGACGGCCACGTGAGCATTAGGCGGCTGCTTTTTTCATCATCGTGCCCTCTGGAGCGTGATACCGGCCATGAGACGCACTTGGCGGTGTGTTGTATTTCATTGGCAGCCACGGCTGCTACGAATTGCAGATGTTCACATTGCAAAGCGAAGCGATCTTTTATTCTTCAGATGTTCTGAGGAGAGAGGGGGCACCTTAGTCCTTCCAATAGGAAACTTAAATGGGAACCGTTTGGTAGGACTACTCCGACATTTGCCTTACATCCGAAAAGGACTCTTTATCTGTGAGACGTGATATGTACTTGGCCCCAAGCTGAGTTTGGAAGAATGTACACCTTGCCAAATGCGTTCTCTCTAAAGGCAGGAAACGCTTTCAATTATTTATTGCACAAGAACCAAACATTGCACATATATCATACAAATGTCATTTTGAAGAAAAAGATGAAAGTTTTTTTTTTTTTTTTTTTTTTTTTTTTAATGTATACCACCACAGCGTAGTTTGGTAATTTACCGATAGTCAGCGCTAGTCGCAAACTTGACGAGTTGAGGTGCGGAGCGAGCTTTCTGTGCGTTGGAGTTCGACAAAAGCAAGTGTGATACAGCTGTTCAACGGATGTTTAGAACTAAGTACGCTAAGAAGCCACCAACAAGGAAGGCCATTTACCATTGGCACAAAACATTCCTTACGACGGGTTGCTTTTGCCCGGCAAAGAGAAGCGGACGTACCAGTGTGAGTGAAGTGAATGTGGAGCGCGTACGAGAGACATTTGTAAGGAGTGCAAAGAAATCAGTGCGTCATGCATCCCGTGAACTCGAAAAGGTTCCAGTAACAGTGTGAAATGTTCTGCGACAGAAGCTGTCAATGAAACCATTCAAATTGGAGCTAGTGCAGAAGCTCAATGACGACGACAAAGTTTTGTTCGCAGTTGAAACAATTGAATCACGATGGGGATGGCATTGTTGATAGCTTAATTTTTAGCGACGAAGCCACTTTTCCACACTAATGGGAAAGTGAACAGGCATAATTGTCGAATCTGGGGTACAAATCATCCACACATGCACTGAATCTGGGCGTGATTCCCCGAAGGTAAATGTTTTTTGTCCCCTGTCACACCGAAAACTGCACGGGCCATTCTTCTTCGCCAAGAGCACTGTCACTCGATATTCCTACTTGGACATGTTGCAGCAATGGCTGATACCTCAAATGTAATCGGACTCTCCGTTCATCTTTCAGCAGGATGGGGCTCCACCCCAGTTACATCGTGAAGTTCGTGGGTACCTGGACACGGAGCTGCCGCATCGATGGATCGGCCGTGCTACAGAAGGGGACAGCTGTTTCATGAAATGGGCCTCCCTGATCAGCAGATCTCACTCCGTGTGACTTTTTTCTGTGGGGACACATCAAAGATCTGGTGTGTGTACCGCCTCTACCACGTGATGGGCAGAGCTCCGGGAGAGAATAAGGGAAGCGACTGACACAGTCGGCGATGCCATACTGGGACGGGTATGGCAGGAATTCGATAGCCGTATTGACTTCTGCCAGGTTACTCATGGTTCGCATACCGAATGTTTGTAAAAAATACTTTCAGAGTTTCTCTTCAAAATGCAATATGTATGACATCTGTACAATGTTTAGTTCATGTGCAATAAATAATTGAAAGTGTTCCCGGACTTTTTGTACATCCTGTTGATCTGTGGTTGGTGGATATGAGGTTCAAATGGCTCTGAGCACTATGGGACTAAACTTCTGAGGTCATCAGTCCCCTAGAACTTAGAACTAGTTAAACCTAACTAACCTAAGAACATCACACACATCCATGCCCGAGGCAGGATTCGAACCGGCGACCGTAGCAGTCGCGCGGTTCCAGACTGTAGCGTCTAGAACCGCTCGGCCATCCCGGCCGGCTGGATTTAAGGATTATTCACTCCTTTACACCATGGGTCCCAAGAACAGAAAAAGGTGAGCTCGTGGTGCAATTGCTACACTGTGGCAAGAATACGAAACTTCCAAGTTTCGTAAAAATTCAGCACGAAAAACTACCACTGCTCGAAATTTGCGTTGTTTAATGATTTTCAGGCCCCTGTTTTGACGGTATTTCAATACAACAACACCCAGTCGCACCTGGTGATAAATGTGGTTTCATCCCTAACTTTGGCCAAAGAATTTGTCGTCGACTGTAAACGTGCCTGTTTGGGTTAAGCTAGTCGACGCTACATCTACATCTACATGGATACGCTGCAAATCACATTTAAGTGCCTGGCACAGGGTTCATCGAACCACCTTCACAATTCTCTATTGTTCCAATCTCGTACAGCGCTCGGAAAGAACGAACACCTATACATTTCTGTGCGAGCTCTGATTTCTCTTATTTTATCGTGGCGATCGTTTCACCCTACGTAAGTCGGTGTCAACAAAATATTTTCGCATTCTGGGGGAAAGTTGGTGATTGGAATTTCGTGAGAAGATTCCGTCGCAACGAAAAACGCCTTTTTTCAATGATGTCCAGCCCAAATCCTGTATCATTTCAGTGACGCTCTCTCCCCTATTTCGCGAAAATACAAAACGTGCTGCCCTTCTTTGAACTTTTTAGATGCACCCTCCCTGGCGACGATATACGAAGTGACTGGTTGAGTGGGGATTATGGGACTAAACGGCGATACGAAGGGTTTTGAGTACACAAGACCCCATCTCGGGGAAAGTGGATAAGGGAGATGCTAGCTTACAAAACCCGATTTTTTTTTCCCTCGGCGCCAGTACTATTACACCAAACCTGGGACGATCGATTTGCGACGAGTGATGTAGAACTTTACATTCTCGTGTCTCCACAGTAAGCACTGGCCGTACTACACCTCTCGTAACAATGGAATTTTTGTTTAGGTCCTCTGCGCTACCAACGTACTTCTATTGTTGCTTATTCTCAGAGATGGAAAATTTCCTTTTTCCAAGGGTTTCCTCAATTAGCCCATAAGGTGTCCTGTTACGATGGGACACAAATCCACCTCAGTTTTCAGCGCTGTTTCAGAATATACCGGGTAATCAAAAAGTCAGTACAAATTTGAAAACTGGATAAACCACGGAATAATGAAGATAGAGAGGTAAAAATTGACACACATGCTTGGAATGACATACGGTTTTATTAGCACCACTCGATATTGCTAGACGCGTGAAAGATCTCTTGCGCGCGTCGTTTGGTGATGATAGTGTGCTTAGCCGCCACTTTCGTCCCAGGTCCGCAGACCTCAGTCCGTGCGATTATTGGTTTTGGGGTTACCTGAAGTCGCAAGTGTATCGTGATCGACCGACATCTCTAGGGATGCTGAAAGACAACATCCGACGCCAATGCCTCACCATAACTCAGGACATGCTTTACAGTGCTGTTCACAACATTATTCCTCGACTACAGCTATTGTTGAGGAATGATGGTGGACATATTGAGCATTTCCTGTAAAGAACTTCATCTTTGCTTTGTCTTACTTTGTTATGCTAATATTGTTATTCTGATCAGATGAAGCGCCATCTGTCGGACATTTTTTGAACTTTTGTATTTTTTTTGGTTCTAATAAAACTACCTGTCATTCCGAGCATGTGTGTCAATTTGTACCTCTCTATCTACATTATTCCATGATTTATTCAGTTTTCAAATTTATAGTGACTTTTTGATCAACCGGTATCTTCGTACATCCACATTTAAATGGAGGACAGTGGGACGTCAGCTGGTATAAATATATATTAAAAATGAAGAAATTCCTCAAGCTGTATTTAAGAAATCGATTTTATTTTGGCAACTAGTTTCAACGTTGTAACAACGTCATCTTCAGGCCCATACACTTGTTGACGTCAACTGCGTGCGGCTGATACTAGAAGTCATTGGTGACATACCGACGTGCTCCGTGTAGAAGTTGGTTAGTGACTCAAATACAGAATATGGGTGTCAACTGCTAGTGGTGCCTAACGTTGACGCAGAGACGTAGCAGTCATAATACTACTGATGATGGTACAAATGTGCGGTAAAGAACAGTTGTTTGCGTTATACACTACTGGCCATTAAAATTGCTACAACACGAAGATGACGTGCTACAGACGAAAAGTTTAACCGACAGGAAGAAGATGCTGTGATATGCAAATGATTAGCTTTTCAGAGCATTCACACAAGGTTGGCACCGGTGCCGACACCTACAACGTGCTGACGTGAGGAAAGTTTCCAACCGATTTCTCGTACACATACAGCAGTTGACCTGGTGAAACGTTGTTATGATGCCTCGTGTATGGAGGAGAAATGCGTACCATCACGCTTCCGACTTTGATAAAGGTCAGATTGCAGCCTGTCGGGGTTGCGGTTTGTCGTATCGCGACATTGCTGATCGCGTTGGTCGAGATCCAATGACTGTTAGCAGATTATGGAATCGGTGGGTTCAGGAGGGTAATACGGAACGCCATGCTGGATCCCAACGGCCTCGTATCACTAGCAGTCGAGATGACAGCACCTTATCCGCACGGCTGTAACGGATCGTGCAGCCACTTTTCGATCCCTGAGTCAACAGACGGTGACGTTTGCAAGACAACAACCATCTGCACGAACAGTTCGACGACGTTTGCAGCAGCATGGGCTATTAGCTCGGAGACCATGGCTGCGGTTACCCTTGACGCTGATCACAGACAGGAGCGCATGCGATGGTGTACTCAACGATGAACCTGGGTGCACGAATGGCAAAACGTCATTTTTTCGGATAAATCCAGGTTCTGTTTACAGCATCATAATGGTCGCATCCGTGATTGGCGACATCGCGGTGAACGCACATTGGAAGCGTGTATTCGTCATCGCGATACTGGCGTATCATCCGGCGTGATGGTATGGGGTGCCACTGGTTACACGTCTCGGTCACCTTTTGTTCGCATTGACGGCACTTTGAACAGTGGACGTTACATTTCAGATGTGTTACGACCCGTGGCTCTACCCTTCATTCGATCCCTGCTAAACCCTACATTTCAGCAGGATAATGCGCGACCGCGTGTTCCAGGTCCTGGACGGGCATTTCTGGATACAGAAAATGTTCGACTGCTGCCCTGGCCAGCACATTCTCCAAATATCTCACCAAGTGATAACTTCTGGTCAGTGGCGGCCGAGCAAGTGGCTCGTCACAGTACACCAGTCACTACTCTTGATGAACTGTGGTATCGTGTTGAAGTTGCATGGGCAGCTGTACCTGTACACGCCATCCAAGCTCTGTTTGACTCAATGCTCAGGCGTATCAAGGCCGTTATTACTGCCAGATGTGGTTGTTCTGGTACTGATTTCTCAGGATCTATGCACCCAAATAGCATGAAAATGTAATCACATGTCAGTTCTAGTATAATATATTTGTCCAATGAATACCCGGTTATCACCTGCATTTCTTCTTGGTGCAGCAGTTTTAATGGCCAATAGTGTAGGTGTACCTGAATTACCAGAATTTAGTCTGCAAACACGGGTGGCGTTAGGGCATCTATGAACCAACCGATGATAATGTATACTAAGCACTTAGCTTGTAATAAATAATGTGTTCGTCGACCGGATAGAGCTCTTAAGAGGACGAGACGGATTATTTGAAGTACCACGGCTCGGCGCCTGGATACAGCGTGACGTCAGCGGCTGAGGCTCACGGCGGACTCGAGAGCTGCCACCGGCGGTTTCTGCGAAAGCCTGGCGGTTGCCGGCCACCCGGCGCCGGTGTGAACGGCCTGGCGCGCGCGGGCTCGGCCTTGACCCAGCGCGGCCTCGAACCCCTCGCGTCACACACCCACTGGCCGGAGGCCGCCGAGCTCCCGTCCCTGCGCAGTGCCTCAGGTCCAGGTGCGGAGCACGGGGGAGGCGTTACCACGGGCCTAACAGCGGTCGCTGTTACAGACCTTCTAACATTTTGCGTGGTGTCTGTCTGTTCTAAGTCGTGTCTCCCAACCACTTTCGCCCAACGACGCTCTGAGCGTGTTTTTTAGGGAATTGACTAGTTTGAACCTGGGACCTGTTGCTGGTAAGGAGACGCCAGACCACACATGACATGTAGAGTTCAGAAGAGTTGATATAATCAAATTCTTAATTATTTCAGGGTCAGCTCCACTGCACTCCCTGTAAAAGAATCTTAATACTAACTAAATTTAGTGGAAGGGGTTCAAGGCTTTCCTATTTTTAGTTATCTGGTAAAATAACGTCGAAAAAGCAGTTAAGTTTATTATTGGAATTTTTATTCTACGCACAAAACATTGATTATAAATTGCGCTATTGATGAAATGAAATATTTTAATACAGGATGTTAAAAACCGACTATGTTCAACAAAAATGTGAACTAATATTCCCTGAATGGTTTTCCAAGTTCTACAATGAATCGAAGGATGACATATGCCATATCACATCTATAATCTATTTCATAAAAGAGAAAACTATCAAAATGGTCTGCAGTGACTCTCAACTGTCTTTAATTACTTATTTAACTTGTAGTAAATTACAGTGGCTGATGTGGCTTCTCAATAATAACAGAAAAATCATCGCGCTTCAGATTTTAACTTCCAGTAGCAAATGTGAATACCACGAAGTTTAATTGACGATCGACACGAGTATTACGTAAAAAGGGGATGTAACAGATGAGACTTCTGCAGTTCTGAGTGAAGCCTTATCCACTCTTATGCGGCATCATGTGCGTTCATTATCTTGTCGGTGGTTAGGCAGCATTAGCGGTGGTGGGCGGCGCAGCTCCACACACTTCGCCGTCTCGGTAGCAACTCTCTCGAATTTCTCTTTACTACAATTTACTAAAGTGGGTTTAAGAGAAAGGTATCTGGCTGTGTTTTCAACTGACCAATCAGGGTCTCAATGTTAAACTTAAGCTCTGCCTACAAAAATTCTGTCTATCCAATGAGAAACGTTATAGTTTTCGTGGTGGGGCAATGTTTTTAATGTTTGCTACGTAACAGAGACGCGTATAGTCTCACGCTAAAACTTGCAGCTGGTGTGGCCCTTTTAGTGTTATCGTAAGATCTATACTGTTCTTCTGGAGGGCTCTATCTTCTAACATGGGCTGGAGGCTGCTCTGGCGATCGGCCGGCGATGTGGGTGTCCGTCCCTTATCGTAGGGCCTTCTAGCCTACACAACTCTGCTCTCGGCTTCTCGTTTCTCCCCTCGGAACTGCGTCTGTTTCACGGTGGAAAGGTATGACATGCATTTAGGCGTTCTTGTGTTAGTCCATTTGCTCACTGATTGATCGTATGTGACATACTGCCGGATTTGCTATCATGTCAGGGTTTTCATGGAAGGTGTTGGATTTGCCTGACTCCTTCCAACCTCACTGCAGCGTGAATTACTGTACCTGTAAACTGCTGACCACCACGAAGGTGGCACACAAGAAACGTCCTGTCATCAAACCTACAACTACATCTACATCTACATCATGCTCGGCAAGCCACCTAACGGTGTTGAAGTGGAGGGTACTTTCGGTAGCACTATCTGATCCCTCCAATCCAGTTCCACTCGCGAATGCTGCATGGCAAGAATGATTGTCGGTAAACCTCTGTATTGGCTCTAATTTATCGAATTTTCTCCTTGTGGTCAGTACGCGAGATGTATATGGAGGGAAGTAATACGTTGTTCGACTCCTCCTGAAAAGTGCTGTCCCGAACTTTCAATAGTAAATCTCCCTGTGATGCACAATGGCTCTCTTGTAACGTGTGCCAGTGGAGTCTAAAAAAATGGCTCTGAGCACTATGGGACTTAACTTTTGGGGTCATCAGTCCCCTAGAACTTAGAACTAATTAAACCTAACTAAACTAAGGAAATCACACTCATTCATGCCCGAGGCAGGATTCGAACCTGCGACTATAGCGGTCGCGCGGTTCCAGACTGTAGCGCCTAGAACCACTCGGCCACCCCGGTGGGCGCCAGTGGAGTCTGTTTAGCATCTCCGTAACGCTCTCTCGCCAGCTAAACGATCCTGTGCGAAACGCGCCTCTCTTCGTTGGATCTTCTCTATCTCTTCTATCAGTCCTAGCTGATAGGGATCGCAGATAGATGAACAGTACTCAAGAACCGGGCGAACAAGTGCCTTATAAGCCACTTCTTTCGTGGATGAGTTACATTTCCTTAACACTTTTCCGAAGAATCTGAGATCTGGGGTCTGCTTTTCCCACTACCTGCTTGTGTGATCATTCCACGTAAGATCGCTCTGGATAGTTATGGCAGACGCTGTCTCGATTTGTTTGTCATCAATAATGTAGCTGGGCCGTAGTGGATTTCTTTTCCTATGTATGGGGAGTATGTTACATTTATTTACATTCAGGGACAACTGCCAGGGCCTGCACCATTTATCAATTCTCTGTAGGTCTCTCTGCAAATTGTTACTATCTTCTGGCGTTGCTGCTTTGGTATAGACAAGTATTTCATCTGCGAATAGCCTTAAAGAGCATCCGACGCATTCTACTAGATTATTTATATGTATTGTAAACAGCAACGGTCCTATCACACTTCCCTGTGGTACCCCGGATACTACATTTAGATTTGTTACGTCAAGATCGACGTGTTGAATTTTTTTTAAAAATAATCGATATTGATTTTTTAAGAGGAGATTTTTGTTTTCCGGGAACGTCATACAGTCTTCGCTCACTATTCACGTTAAGTAGTCGAGAAGAAAGTGGGTTGCCAGTGGTTACTAAAGGTGAATGCGAAGAATGTTTCAAAATTAGTTTCCTCTCAGTCATGATGCACACTATAGGAAAGACTGTTACGTCCATTGAGCGATAATTTTGTGTGCTAGCTGGATACACAGAAATAAATCAACTGTCAATCACGCCTTAAAACCATAAAAATAATACTATTGTTCTTACTGTGTGTGTGTGTGTGTGTGTGTGTGTGTGTGTGTGTGTGTGTGTGTACAGATTCTTTTTACGTCCGCTGGACGATTATCACAGTGCATCTTTATATAAGCTACAAGAAACGTATTTTTGTTTTGAAACGGAATTAGTGCCATTCCAGGAACATCGCCCGTGTTGCACGTACCTTACGTAAGATGCGTTTAGCTGCTTAGCAGAGATGTACGAAGGGTGACTCGTTTTCCGAGAAAGAAATCCAGTTCTTTGCCGGCTATTACCTGTTGCTTGTTGACTTCGCTTCATTACCTTATTGCCCACGGCTGCGATATATTCCTTACGAACCGTTTCTTGTCCGAAAAGGAACCATGCAACTCTAGCGTCGCTCACGTAAGTTCGATGCTATGCTGTAGGATGGAAGGAAGGAAGGAAGGAACAGGAAGGGGTTAAGTTTGGGTGAAGTGAGCAAAATATGCTGTCACGAAACCTACGACGTACATATTTCAAAGTGATACCAAGAAGTGCGCTTCGCCATACAGAGTGGGATATAGCTGCCGGAGACTAACGCGGGGGCTAGTACTGCTTCGTTCCTGGAACCCATTAATTACCGTTTTTAGTTGTCAGGCACTGCCCCGGCTGCAAGAAATGAAATCTCCTGCGTCAATTATGGTCAGCGAGAGCAATGAGATAATTACGACGCTTCTGAGAATGCGGACCGTACAGAACGCCCCCCAGCTGTTCTGTTATTATGCTAAATTAACGTTTTATCTCAGGTAATTGAATCCATGGACCGTAATACGTTTGAAAGTGGACAGCAAGGTACAAACATGGAGAAGTGGAGAAGGACTCCTGAAGATAACATGCGCGTAGCTTTGAAAGAAAGAAAATGAAGCTCCCCTAGGCCGCGCGCCTGAGCAAAATGCAAACCAAGGCTTGCAAAATATTTCCGCCACGACGTGAATCCCATTACAGAATAGAAGAAAGAACCGTTAGCGAACTACATAATTCCTGTTGCCTGCAGTCCTAATTTCAGTTCTGTTGTGGGCATTTTAAAAGATGTCAATTTTGCAGCAGCATTCAGTAGGATTCATCTGCAATACGGATTTGAAACAAATACAAAGTAATTAACCCGTAAGCACTACAGATAATGCGTTGAAAGACCGCAAAAACCAGGCGAATGCAAAGTGTCTTAATACGGCAGCGCGGGTTGGACGAACAATGGTAGCGATATAATGTGTAGCATAACAACCAACAGTCTATGTATGACAGAATGGAAATCTTACCCGATAATTTCAGTAAAGATTAGCAGCTCAGGAGTTACTGTGTGCGACTTGACATCTGATAACTCAGACATAAGTCTTCGCTAGGCTTAGCGCTCGTATCAGAAAAGCAGAGCACATACAGTAATTTCAAGTTAGAAAGACCACAAAATTTTGTTCAAATGTTCTAGTTGTATTTTCGAGAGTTGGCGTGACCCTGTTGTGAGAACATACTTTTAAAAAATAAATGCATAAGTAAAATTAATAACTTCCTGGAATTGTCTTCAGTCAATATTGAGAAACAAAAACAACATCTTAAATTGTTCGATAATGTTGTGTTAGTGTCATGATAACGAAAGTTATTTCTGCGTAAGGTGAGAGTTACTCAAAAATAATTTTTGTAATAGCCAGCAATTGCTGAACATTGCTATCCACAGGGTGTGGCTGTGAGCACTATGGGACTTAACATCTATGGTCATCAGTCCCATAGAACTTAGAACTACTTAAACCTAACTAACCTAAGGACATCACACAATACCCAGTCATCACGAGGCAGAGAAAATCCCTGACCCCGCCGGGAATCGAACCCGGGAACCCGGGCGCGGGAAGCGAGAACGCTACCGCACGACCACGAGCTGCGCACTCCACAGGGTGTATCGCAGTTAATCAGTGGATTGTTTTGATGGCCTCTCGATGTACAAAGAAACTGGTACTACTACGTAATATCGTGTAGGGCCCCCGCGAGCACGCAGAAGTGCCGCAACACGACTTGGCATGGACTCGACTAATGTCTTAAGTAGTACTGGAGGGAAATGACACTATGAATCTTGTAGGGCTCTCCATAAATCCGTAAGAGTACGAGGGGGTTGGGATCGCTTTTAACAGCATGTTGCAAGACGTCCCATATATGCTCAATAATGCTCAAGTCTGAGGAATTTGGTGGCCAGCGGAAGTGTTTAAACTCAGGACAGTGTTCCTGGAACTACTATGTGGAAATTCTGGAAGTGTGGGGTGTGGCATTGTCCTGCTGGAATTGACCAACTCCATCGGAATGCGCAATGGACATGAATGGATGCAGATGATAAGACAGGATGCTTAGTATGTGTCACTTGTCAGAGTCGTATCTAGACCTATCAGGGGCCCCACATCACTCCAAGTGCACACGCCCCACACCATTACAGAGCCTCCACCAGCTTCAACAGTCCCCTGCTGACATGGAGGGTCCATGGATTCATGAGGTTGTCTCCATACTTCCATCCACTCGACACAATCTGAAACGAGACTCGACCGACCAGGTAACATGTTTCCAGTCATCAACAATCCAACGTCGGTGTTGACTGGCCCAGCCGAGTCCTAAGGCTTTGTGTCGCGCAGTAATCAAGGGTTCACGAGTGAGCCTTCGGCTCCTAAAGCCCATATCAATGATGCTTCGTTGAATAGTTCGCACGCAGACATTTGTTGGTGGCCCAATACTGAAATCTGCAGCTATTTGCGGAAGGGTTACACTTAGGTCACGTTGAACGATTCTCTTCAGTCGTCGTTGGTGCCGTACTTGCAGTATCTTTTCCCGGCCGCGGCGATGTCGGAGATGTATGTTTTACCGTATTCGTGATATTCGTGGTACACTAGAGAAATGGTCGTACGGGAAAGTCCCCACTTCATCGCTACCTCGAAGATTGTTGTGTACAATCGCTCAAACTCACTTAAATCGTTCAAACTCACTTAAATCTTGATAACCTGCCATTGTAGGAGCCGTAACCGCTGTAACAACTGCGCCACACGCTTGATGTCTGACATAGGCATTTCCAGCCGCAGCGCCGTATTCTGCCTGTTTACATATGTCTGTGTTTCAATACGCATGCCTATACCAGTTTCCTTGGCGCTTCAGTGTATAATCTTCACTGCCCGTTGTTGATGCTTTGCATGTACGCCTTCTATCAAAGATAACCGGTCACTTGACTTTAATATGGGATGTGTCCACCCTTCGCCGTTATAACTGCTTGAACTCTGCTAGGGACTCCTTCAGTTAGGTGTCTGCAGGCCGGCCACTGTGGCCGAATGGTTCTAGGCGCTTCAGTCCCGAACCGGCTGCTGCTACGGTCGCACGCTCGAATCCTGCCTGGGGCATGGATGTGTGAGATATCCTTAGGTTAGTTATGTTTAAGTTGATGACCTCAGATGTTAAGGCCCATAGCGCTTGGAGCCATTTGAAGCCATTTAGGTGTCTGAATGCTGCTTCATGAAAGGGTGTAAATGACACGCTGATACACTCATCGCTTCCGAGTTGTCCCTCTGGTGTACCCAGTACACACTGCTATAAAATATGTTGATATCCTTCCACATTTAGAGTTTTCGAAAGCCCAAGAAGGGGACCACACCCTAACCACGAGAAACACTCCCTTACCGTAACACAATCTTCTCTGAGCTTCACGTGATGGCAGGCGACGTTCTCCAGGCGTTCTCCAAACCCAAAAGGCCTCCACCGAATAACAGTGTGTAACGTGGTTCATCACTCCAAATCATTAATTTCCAGTCATCGATAGCCCTGTCGCGTTGCTCTTTACATCACGTGTCGTTTAACAGTGAGTATAGAAAAATGTAGCTTTCACGAGCTGCCTGACGTTTTTTAACTCCCTAGGCACAGTCATTGTGCTAGCTGGCTTGCTGGTAGCACCCAAAACGCAGGAACGATTCCTTCCTGCGACTTAATGCATTTTTTCGCAACTCTGTTGCGTAATATGTAATGTGTAACTGACGACCAGGTGTGATGGGAAGAAGATTCGCCAGAATGAAACACTAAGCAGTAACAGCGGGAGCCTAGGTGAGGAGAGATCAGTGACTTCCAACGTGGACTAGTCATTGGATTCCACCTGTGAGACAAATGCACCACGGAAATTTCAGCCCTTCTAAATCTGACCAAGTTCGAATATAATAACTTTTCTTGAGACTGAGAAGCTTACGTCCACGAATCGGCATGGTTTTAGAAAGCATCAGTCGTGCGAAACTAAGCTTGCCCTTTTCTCACATGATGTACTGCGAACTGTGGATGGGGGGCAACAGGCAAACCCCATATTTCTGTATTTCCGGAAAGCATTGGACACTATGCCCCATTACAGGCTGTTAACAGAGGTACGAGCGTATGGACATATGAGTGGCTCGAAGACTTCTTAAGTAATAGATCTCAGCATGTTGTCCTCGTCGGCGAATGTTCATCAGAGACAAGGGTATCGTCAGGAGTGCCCCAGAGAAGTTCGAGAGGACCGTTGTTCTTCCCTGTATACATAAATGGTTTACTGTACTGCAGATCCCGACGGAGGTTCGAGTCCTCCGTCGGGCATGGGTGTGTGTTTGTCCTTAGGATGATTTAGGTTAAGCAGTGTGTAAGCTTATGGACTGATGACCTTAGCAGTTAAGTCCCTTAAGAGTTCACACACATTTGAACATTTTTGAACGTAAATGGTTTGGCGGCCATGTTGGGCAGGAAACCGAGGTTGTTTGCTGATAATGCTGTCTGTGGTGTACGGTAAGGTGTCGAAGTTGAGTGACTGTAGGAAGATACAAGACGACCTAGAGAACATCCAGTTGGTGTGATGAATGGCAGCAGATAGCTCTAAATATGGGGAAATGCAAGTTAATGCTGATGAGTAGGAAAAATAACTCTTCATCGTTTGGATGTGGCATTAATACTGTACAGTCAAGTCGTTTAAATATCTGGGACTAATGTTGCAAAGTGGTTTGAAATGAAACAAGCATGTGAGGACGGTTGTAGGGAAGGCGAATGGCCGACTTCGGTTTATTTGGAGAATTTTGGAAAGTGTGGTTCACCTGTAAAGAAGACCGCAGATAGGACCCTGGTGCGACCTATTCTTGAATACTACTCGAATGTTTGTAATCCATACCACGTCGAATTGAAAGAGGACATCGAAGTAGTTCAGAAACGGGTGCGTCCAAACAACTCGCAAGCGTTGCGGAAATTCTTCGGGTACTCAAATGGGAATCCTTGGAAAGAAGGCGACGTTCTTTTCGAAGAACCCTATTGAGAAAATTTAGAGAACCGGCATTTGAAGCTGACTGGCGAATGGTTCTATTGCCGCCAACATACATTGCTCATATAGACACTCGTTTTTCCCTTGTTTTATTTGTGAGTGGAACGAGAAGGGAAATCACTATTAGTAGTACATGGCACCATCCTCCACGCACCGTACGGTGGCTTGTGGAGTATCTATGTAGATGTAAATATATGTTGTCTGTGATATGATCGCGATGTGAAAAAGAGAAGAAACAACTATAGCTGGACGAGGACCAGGCGATCTCATGAAAGGACAAACAGAAACCGTAGCGTACTGCTGACTTGGAGCTTTTCTGGTCTCCATATCATCAAATAAATTGTCCACATAACGAAAATAGTATTTAAGTCGCATGAGAACGGAGAGCATTGACGTACCATCGTAACCTTCTTTTGGACGACGTTAGGCATTAAATCTTAAAATCCTAGTAATAAGCATTTGATCTCCATCTACCGTGATTCTACCACCTTATTGACACTCGAGCTGACAATATTACTGTGGCTCACGTTCACACTTGGAGAAGTCACGAGGTTTATAATTTAAGAATGCAGGCGATTACGTGCACCTAGCTTCATGACATCGAGTAGGTAAACCAGTGGAGAGTTATTTCGGAGCTCACGGAACAGTCTGAAACGAATAGTCGACCTGCACAGGCTTTCGCCAGTTGGCTGTTCAAGGACACGAGAAACGGTTAGCCGCAAACCGCAGCCGCAAAAGAAAGAGAAACCGCCCTCTGACTTTTTGTTCTTCTTTTTTTTCTGCGTCTGGTACTTCGGCGTGTTACCAAATCCTCGTTGACTACAGTCAAAGCACACTTTAAAATATTCAATGTCACTTGTCGCAACATCGCGTTTACAGACATGCTGTTGAAAATCTTCCTAGTCATTTCATGTTACCAAAATTAATACTAAAAATTTTTACCAAACAATTAAACATATATTTGAAGACTATCGGGCACCTAGTATTTGTTTAAAAAAGCAAATAGCAAAGTAATGAAAATAACATTACAAGGAAAATTTTGAAGTATTATCAAAGTTTTTTGACAGGGTCCAAAACTGTCCAGTTGGAACAGCAAATTTAGAATTTTTAGTAATCCAGAAAATCTTGAGGAAGACTACTTCCCATCAACAGGACTAGAAAGTCATGAAGTAGTCAAAAGACTTAGAAACAACAAAGCAGGTAGTGAAGACCCCATACCGAAATGATCAGATTATGAAAGATATACACTTACTTCATGAGAATATTTGGAAAACAGGAAACATTCCAGAAGACTGGAGAATTGCGTTAATCTCCCGCTACATAAAAAGGGAAACAAAATCTCAAAAATTACAGAGGAGTATCATTTCTGTCACTGGAATAGAAAATATCTTTAAAAATATCTCATAAAGAGAATTAGAGAAAGTTTAGACAGAACACTGAGGTAATATCGGTCTGATTTTCGGAAAGGAATACCCTGCACAGAAAGCATTTTCGACTCAAAATCGGTAAGTCGCCCAGATTGTTAACTAGCAAACCTAAAATACACTACTGGCCATTAAAATTGCTACACCAAGATGAAATGGAGATGATAGACGGGTATTCATTGGACAAATACATTATACCAGAATTGACATGTGACTACATTTTCACACAATTTGGGTGCATAGATCCTGAGAAATCAGTACCCAGAACAACCACCTCAGGCCATAATAACGGCCTTGATACGCCTGGGCATTGAGTCAAACAGAGCTTGGATGGCGTGTACAGGTACAGCTGCCCATGCAGCTTCAACACGATACCACAGTTCATCACGAGTAGTAACTGGCGTATTGTGACGAGCCAGTTGCTCGGCCACCATTGACAAGACGTTTTCAATTGGTGAGAGATCTGAAGAATGTGCTGGCCAGGGCAGCAGTCTAACATTCTCTGTATCCGGAAAGGCCCGTACAGGACCTGCAATATGCAGTCGTGCATTATCCTGCTGAAATGCAGGGTTTCGCAGGGGTCGAACCACGGGTAGAGCCACGGGTCGTAACAAATCTGAAATGTAACGTCCACTGTTCAAAGTGCCGTCAATGCGAACAAGAGGTGACCGAGACGCGTAGCCAATGGCACTCCATACCATCACGCCGGGTGATACGCCCCATTTGTTGAGTCAGGGATCGAGACGTGGCTGCACGATCCGTTACAGCTATGCGGATAAGATGCCTGTCATCTCGACTGCTAGTTATACGAGGCCGTTGGGAACCAGCACGACGTTCCGTATTACTCTCCTGAACCCACCGATTCCATATTCTGCTAACAGTCATTTCATTTCGACCAACGCGAGCAGCAATGTCGCGATACGATGAACCGCAATCGCGATAGGCTACAATCCGACCTTTATCAAAGTCGACAACGTGATGGTACGCGTTTCCCCTCCTTACATGAGACATCAAAACAGATTTTCACCAGGCAACGCCGGCCAACTGCTGTTTGTGTGTGAGAAATCGGTTGGAAACTTTCCTCATGTCAGCACGTTGTAGGTGTCGCCACCGGCGCCAGCCTTGTGTGAATGCTCTGAAAAGCTAATCATTTACATATCACAGCGTCGTCTTCCTGTCGGTTAAATTTATATAAGATATACCGTGCTTAGAAAAAGGCACTATCCAAAACTGGTGCCGAGACAACTGTGGTGCACCACTGGCCATAGCCGGCAGGTTTGAATGATGGCAGCGGAAATCTGTACGGAAGAGTAGACGTGCAACTGTTGAGCAAATGATAGCCTAGATGAAGCAATGGTCCACCAACAGTGTCTCCGCAGTGACAATTCAAGGAACGTATGGCCTTCTCAGTAGGCACCTGGTTCATGCACACGTGCCGACTGCTGTTCATCTGCGACGAAGGCTGCAGTTTGCACGGCAATACCGACCTGGACGACCACTGAGTGGCTGCAGGTGACCTTTCCAGATGAAGCACGTTTTACGCAACTACGGCGTGAAACGTCGGAAAGCAAACACCCTTGAACAATTGTCGGAAGGTCCAAGCCGGTTGAGGGAACGTTATGGTCTGGGAAATGTTTTCGTGGCATTCCCCAGGTGATCTCGTCATCCTAGATGGCACATTGGATCAGAACAAGTATGCATCCATCCTTGGGGACCATGTCCATCCTTACATTCAGTTTGTTTTTCCTCGGCACGATGGACCCTACGAGTAGAACACTGCAACATGCCACACAGCTTGCATTGTTCGTGCTTGGTTCGAAGAACATCGGGCCCCCTGGCAACCAAACTCTCCGGATTTAAACCTAATCGACAGTCTCTGGGAACACGTCTGTCGGGGGCCATGGATTTTCATTCGATAAATCCAGCGCAACTGGTCACGGCACTGCACTGGAGCCGGAATGATTCCACATCCATGTCGACACCTTCCAGAACCTCACTGCTTCTCTTCTTGCACTTCTCTCTACGGTATCCACTGCAAGAGGTGGTTAGTCAGGATTTTAGACTAGACACTATATAAGCTAGACAGGGATACTGCTGTTGGAAAGACGGATTATTACAAAAATAATGGGCGTAATCCAAACTACAGATGTTTGGAAAATGAGAAGTAACGGGGAGATTTACGAAAATATGCAGAAAATATCCCAAGTATTTGCAAAGCGGATAATATTCTCCTTGGACAACCCTACGAATGAAACAGAGCAGGATGACGAAACAAACACTCTTGTATGATTGAGAAAAGACTGCGACATTAATTTGGATTACAGAAATAAGAAAAGAACTCGAAAGAAACAAGATCAAATAATCGGAAATTAGAGAGAGAAACCTTTTTTAAGAATAAAACACTAAATATGGAAGGCTAAAGAAGTAATAAATCGGGTACAACGTGGACAGAACAAAGGAAAAGATAATGTGGGGAAAGAATGTAGGACTAAAAAAAAAGAAAAAAAAAGAAAGGAAACGAACTGATGTTGTTACTTGAGGATAACGGTAACATTTTAATGACAGTGATAATAATAATCGTAAACTTCACTATCATTGTCATAACTGCTTGTACCAACGATGAATTTTCACCGAAAGAGTGTAATAGTAAACGGCTTGGCTCGAACCAAAGGGCTGTAGTTAAAACATACAGCAGATGCAAATATAGGCAAGTAACAGAACGAGCCAACGTGAGTATGAAATACAGAGCAAGAAAAACAGCGTCAGCAATATGTTAGAGTACGCTACTAGTTCCACGTAACGCAAAACAGAGTGGACGCGCAGAAGTTTCCCCTTTGCCAGTCAATTCTCGTGCCGGAATATTATGTGTACGTGTGCCACGGGCTTAAAACCGGAGTAAAACTACGTTCCATCGCTGCTGTCTAATTAATTATGGTCAGTGTGTGTGTGTGTGTGTGTGTGTGTGTGTGTGTGTTACTGCGAAGACGCAGCCCTGGCGTCAGAGAAGGCGGTTGGTTAATGGCAGCCTTGCCGGTTATTGCCCCCACCACGGGCCGGCCGTTGGTACGCAGTTTGCATACCTGTCGGCCAAAACTGCTTCACTTTCGGTCCTGGGCTCACTCTCGCCCAACTGGATCCACCCGGAGGTTCGCCGGCTCTTCTGGGGGATTGCCTTCCTCGTGCAATGACCTCTCTGTCCAGGCACGCCCGTGCACGCGTCGGTCGTGCTAATCCTGCAGTACTTGCCTCTGACTGCGTGTTGAGTCCAGGGTAGTGAAGTTTTCATTCGTACCCACTTCTCATCAGTGGTAATGAGATTGTGGCACATACGGAAGCACCGCCCAAGACATAATTTCAAGAGGTTTTCTATAGAACGGAAGGCCGGCGGTGGAAAACCACTGAATTTCAAACCCTTATTGAAGCCTTTCCCTCAAGACTAGCTCCTTCCGTTACTCGCAGGACTAATTTTGGTCTCTCTAATTACTGTAGCTTAGTAGTTGTCACCTAATGAAATAAACAGAAAAATAAGACAATACTATTAGTCAATGAATATTTAGGATCACTAAATTATGTTTGTGTAATTATAAAACACTAAAGGGAAATGAACAATTGGGAAAACGTGTTTCTGTTGGTTTATTTACCTCATATAGCAGATCTGTTTCGAGTTGACCATGTCTTTTTTACATACGAATGCTGGAACGTTTGCTATATCATCTACATGTTTATGACTACTCTGCAATTAATACTTAACTCCCTGGCAGAGGATTTATCGAAACACTTTCAGACTATTTCCCTACCGTTGCCGGCCGGGGTGGCCGAGCGGTTCTAGACGCTACAATCTGGAACTGTGCGACCGCTACGGTCGCAGGTTCGAATCCTGCCTCGGGCATGGATGTGTATGATGTCCTTGGGTTAGTTAGCTTTAAGTAGTTCTAAGTTCTAGGGGACTGATGAGCTCAGAAGTTAAGTCCCATAGTGCTCGGAGCCATTTGAACCATTTAAGCACTGGTGCCTCACATGGCTCTGAGCACTATGGTACTTAACTTCTGAGGTCATCAGTCCCCTAGAACTAACTAGTTAAACCTAACTAACCTAAGGTCATCACACACATCCATGCCCGAGGCAGGATTCGAACCTGCAACTGTAGCAGCAGCGCGGTTCCAGACTGCAGCGCCTAGAACCGCTCGGTCACACCGCCTGGCTGCCTCGCATGAAGAAAATGATAATTTATTAAACGATCTTCGTATTAAATAGAATTTGTAATATAGATTGGAATTTGGGGAATTGGATTTTACAATATCAGTGAGCTAGTTACATCAGGAACAGTCTAGTGCAAAATAGTACGAACACGACTCTGGTGCCTTCGAAATCTGGCAGCTGAGGTTGAGACGGTGAACTGTGTACAGATGTTGTCTGGAGGTGAGACTGGGTTGGCAACGGGATGTCGGCGTGCTGCAGCATTTGTACTTGCCAAGGATGAAATGCTGCTGGAAATGCTAAATACATGCGTCGATGGAATCTCTGTGGTACTTGATGTGTCCTTCCAGTGGATAACAAGAAGCTACGGGCCTGCGGTCAGGAAAGTAGTGAGAGGAACAGCCTGCCTGTCCCAAGCGGCATCGCGTGCTGTGAGTGGAACTCACTACGCGGATGTTTTGGTTGTTTTATTACAAACGCAGGAGCGCCGAGGCGGCACCATCTCTGCGTGATTATCCGCGGCCACTGCCGACAAATTTGCCGAGTCTGTTGACCGACGCTTAAGGTGCACCTGGTGTCGGTGTGTGGAACTGTGCAGTGAGTCGACTGAGAGGTCTCCTGAGTACGTTTCGATGCAGACAAATCTTCCACGAGCGGTTGTCCACCAATACTGTTCAGGACCGTGGAGGAACAGACAGACAATGTAACCTGTTGCAGCCGGCCGCGGTGGTCTAGCGGTTCTAGGCGCGCAGTCCGGAACCGCACGACTGCTACGGTCGCAGGTTCGAATCCTGCCTCGGGCATGGATGTGTGTGATGTCCTTAGGTTAGTTAGGTTTAAGTAGTTCTACGCTCTAGGGGACTGATGACCACAGCAGTTGAGTCCCATAGTGCTCAGAGCCATTTAACCTGTTGCTGGCACATAGCATACTCCTCTAAGTTGACTGCCGAGATTAACGTCCTCATTCATGCGAAAGGTCACCATAAGCGGTGTCTTATGGCCTCAGTTTGAGAGATTCTACCGCTATGGAATCAACCCAACACTGCTGCGCACTCTGGTGTGCGTGAATGCAACGCTACCACTAACCTCACCTTACCTGCCTAAGACTGCTGATTAAAACTGCTGAATCCAGCAGGATTCGTACTGATTACCTCAAAGATGAGGATCACGCAGCGACAGTGTAGACTGGTAAGTGTTGTCGAGTTCTATTGAGCTATGTCGAAGCACTGTGAAATATCTACACGTCTATTCCTCTCTCTGCTTTCGCATTTGAGCGTATTTAATTGTACTTTCTTCAACGCTGTTATTTAACTTTATGTGAAGATACTCTACAAGGGGAATTGCTCATAGCAAGGAATTAATTAAATATTTATACCAACTGATTGTTATCTATTATATGGAGTTGTGGAAAAATTGAAAGCGAGGAGTTGAAATGGCGAACTTGGAAGCTCGTTCCGGAGGAATAGTTTTCCGCGCCCTTGCACTGCAGAGCACAGGTAATAAATCTTGTGGCACAATTCCAGGTTCACACACGTTGACCTTGTAGGTTAACGAGCAAGCACGCTGACTCACCTCTCTTGTTCTCCTCTGTTTGTTTCATGGTTCTTACGTTAGTGGGGGCACCAGAGCGTATTACGACGCGAAAAGCTATTCAAAGAAGTAGGAGCGGAGTTTGTCAGATTCGTGGGAAAGTGCGCACGTAACTCTGCTTCACTGTGGCTCTAGGCGCACTAACATTATGACTCTGTCACATGGAAGAATTCCGTTTTCTTTAGCTGTTCGGGGAATAGTAAACGTCTACCTCTGAATGTAAGTACTGCCCCACTGGCATCGCCGCACCTGTTTGGTAAACGATGAAAACAAACAATACAAAGTTATGATGCTTATTATTTGTCCTCGTGTTTCTTCAAAAATGGCTCTGGGCACTATGGGGCTTAACATTTGAGGTCATCAGTTCCCTAGAACTTAGAACTACTTAAACCTAACTAATCTAAGGACGTCAAACATCCATGCCCGTGGCACGATTCGAACCTGCGACCGTAGCAGTCGCGCGGTTCCGGACTGAAGGGCCTAGAACCGCTCTGTCACAGCGGCCGGCTCGTTTTTCCTCTTAAAAGAACGAGAGAAAGAGAAGCTGATAACTTTAAAGTTCTGTATCTCAGTTCAAAGATTCTTTCCTGAGAGTCTCCTGCCTTTGGCAGTGTCTTTGCGATCACTGTTTATTGTAGGTATCGCTATCGTGGCATCCAGTTTTGCTTGCTTCTAACCCATCTGCTTATTATGTAAAATTATATGATACACTTCGCTCCGTCGCAGGCTACAATCGGACCAGTTGTCTCCCGTTATTCAAAATTGACGGTATCCTGTATTTCATTATTTGCATGTGATCTGGAGACGGCTACCGCTCAGTTCTCCGTCTGACCATGCAAATTTAGGTTTTCTTCTTCGTTTACCTGATTGGTTTAAGGTAAATGCCGGAATGTACATTTGAAAGGACGCGGTCGACTTCATTTCCCATCCTTCCCTAATCGGAGACACTTTTCCACCCATAATGACGGTACGTTAAACCTCAATCATCCCCCTTTCACGTTTAAGACCGGAAGCACATGAATGTTTCGACAACATGGCCAGGTCTCGGTACTGTTTCACGGTAAGCACTGTGGTTGTCAGCGTCACCAACCGTCACTTCTCTACAAACTGAGCAAGTCAATAACGCGCTGGTCAATTGCGCCTATGGCCATTACAGAAGCGTTGGCATTGATCGACAGAGTTGTTGAACGTCCTACAGAGGGATACCGTGTCAAATTCTGTCGAACTGGCGCGTCAGATCGTCAAAATCGTGAGCTTGTTGGAGGATGCTGCCCATAATTCTCCAAACAATTGAGGAGAGATCCGGCGAACTTGCTGTCAGAGGTAGGGTTTGGCAAGCACGAAGACAAGCAGTGGAAATTCTTTCCCTGTGCGGACGGGCGTTATCTTGCTGAAATGCAAGTCCAGTATAGCTTGCCATGGAGGGCAATAAAACGGGGCGTCGAATATCGTCGACGCACCGCTGTGCTGTAAGGGTGCCGCGGATGACAAACAAAGGGGTCCTGCTAAGCAAAGAAATTGCATCCCATACCATGACTCCTGGTTGTAGGGGCGTATGGTGGGCGACAGGCAGGCTGGTATCCCACTGCTGCCGGGATTTTTCAAGACATGTCTCCGCTGGACATCGGGGCTCAGTTGGAAGCGGGACTCACCACTGAAAAGAGTTCATGCGTGCGAACTGATTTAATTTATTTCATAACAGCTGTAGTCGCCGCAGTGCCTGTTCCTTTGGACATGCATGCCTGTCCAAAGGAACTTTGCATCGTAATCAGAATAACACAGACACCGAAATATCGTACTTCATTTCAAAGCCTGTTGCTAGAATGCCCAGAAAGCAGGGACGTGAACGGAAGAGGCAGATCACCCAACGTGATTATTATTATTATTATTATTATTATTATTATTATTATATTACTTTATTCATCCATGGATCATCTTTCAGTGACACTTGATTTGTCATCATAAACAATGAAAATAAATATCTCAACAAATATAGACTCACATAGACGGTGTGCTTTATGGCCGGCCGGAGTGGCCGAGCGGTTCTAGGGGCTACAGTCCGGAACCGCGCGACCGCTACGGTCGCAGGTTCGAAAAAAATGGTTCAAATTGCTCTGAGCACTATGGGACTTACCATCTATGGTCATCAGTCCCCTAGACCTTAGAACTACTTAAACCTAACTAATCTAAGGACAGCACACAACACGCAGCCATCACGAGGCAGAGAAAATCCCCGACCCCGCCGGGAATCGAACCCGGGAACCCGGGCGTGGGAAGCGAGAACGCTACCGCACAGGTCGCAGGTTCGAATCCTGCCTCGGGCATGGATGTGTGTGATGTCCTTAGGTTAGTTAGGTTTAAGTACCTCAAGTTCTAGGGGACTGATGAGCTCAGAAGTTAAGTCCCATAGTGCTCAGAGCCATTTGAACCATTTTTTGTGCTTTATGGCAGCGCAGAGTGGCCGTGCGGTTTGAGGCACCTCAGCAGTTTGGTCCCTTAGGGATTCAAAGACAATTGAACCTTTTTGTGCTTTATGAGTATGGGGCAGGTATTTGGTCGCGGCCTTGCTGAAGGAACCATCTCGGCATTTGTCTGAAATAATTTAGGGAAACCACAGAGAGCTGACATTATGATGGCCGGACAGAACAAACTCCACCTCCCTGATCGAGGTCAGCGTCTTAACAACTGCACTGCCTGATTCGATAAGTCCCTTTCGTTGAATGTTCTGTGATATAAACACGATTTTAGATGTCATCACTGCACACCTCACAGATACCTGTTGTTGGATCAGGAACAATGAACTTCATGCTATGCCACTTGCACCAACTCCAATCCGTACAGGAAGGTTCCTCCAGGCTCGTAAACATGTCACCTGTCCCCCCGAAGTCTACACATCCTTCCCTCGGTCCACCTGAAGAAAGTCAGCCAGATTCCCTCCTTAATGAGTGAGAAGCTGATCTCAAGAAAATGAAAAGATGTACAAAAAAATGGCTCAAATGGCTCTGAGCACTATGGGACTTAACATCTGAGGTCATCAGTCCCCTAGAACTTAGAACTACTTAAACCTAACTAACCTAAGGACATCACACACATCCATGCCTGAGGCAGGTTTCGAACCTGCGGCCGTAGCGGTCGCGCGGTTCCAGACTGTAGCGCCTAGAACCGCTCGGCCACACTGGCCAGCGAAAATATCTACAGTACATGATACTAGTATCATGCCCTACAGCTCTTTGGACATGATGTTCTCGCAAAAGCATTACAGTAATGTAATGTGACAAGGTACTGTGGTTATCCCCCTTAATTATTAACCTGCATTCTGAATCATCTAAGTAATCTTTGGTTGTTTAGTAATCTTTGATTGTTTAGTACGCAATATTTGTGAAGTTTTAACTGCCTTTTAATAGATGTATTTTGGAAACGTTTTCCATCTCCTCGTGCAGTTTAATATACAAAAAATTCCCTTATAGGAAAAGCCCTTTTCACTTTTTGTTTGTTTGTCGTTGGTAAATTTAAGTAAAAAATGGTTTTTATTGCGTGATAATGTATGAAACAATAGGTGAAAGAATTAGTAATGTTTTCTCAGATAGGCAAAAGAGTTTGGTAGATGCGTTTACCAGGTGCAGGATTCCCAGTTATTTAAATTTGTTCTTTACAATGAAGACGATTACTACGTCTAGTTGGTATTCTAACAGTTTTCTGCAGTTTAAATATTGCGTCAGTGTTTTGTGCCTTCGATCCGTAAAAAGATTTATATAATTAAAAATTGTGCCCATACGAATTGTATGTCACCACAAGAGATTAGTTGTTACAAACTGATGATAAAATCCTAAGAACAAAGCGCACTGATGACGTTATTTTTGCCAGCATCTTTGTGTTCAGCCCAAGTTAATCTATCAATATTCATCCCCATAAACATTGTTTTCGTTACCTAGTCTATAAATTTATCATCTATGCTTAATGCGACACAATTGTCTTCCATTTTTTTGCTGAAGTTCTCGTACGGATACATAATAAATCAAGGTCCAATGAGGGGACATTCACTATAAGCAGCTTCTGCGAAGGCCTGTAAATAAATAAAACTGAATAATATATTTTTTTTAATTTTAGAGACATATTTTGGTTCGAAAACACGAACGGTTAATCACCTTAAAAAGTTATCACAAGGAAACTGCCAGGTTTTGGAAGAACAAGCTTCGAACTTCAGACACAAACCATCACAATAAATGGAATACCTCATCGAAAAAAGGTTTCAAACCGGTTTAAGAATAAACGAGAGGAAAGGAATATTAATAACTTGATACAAATAAAATACTTGAGTATCTCCCGGCGTATTTGATAATCAAAATATCCACGGGTGTGCTGCCGGTCTATAGTGTCCAACGGGCACAATATTTCGGCGATCATACATGTCGCCATCATCAGGTGAACTGACGGACTGAGCTCCTGTGAACGTGCCGGCACGGAGATCCGTACGCTATGGCTGCTCAGAGGGAACTGAGCAACCCGTGGATATTTTGATTAACAAATAAAATAGTTTACACACGATAGCTTAGGCGGAAGTGAATGATAGTGTCTGCCTTTTGCCGATATAAGCAGGATAAAGTATGTTCAGCTTTGTCATTTTAACTTTGACTCCCGCCAACCCCTTGGGGACGTGACCGTTGTTTCACAGGGCAGTACACTGCCGTGACAGAGGTCTTGGCATACCTCCTAATATCGCGCCGGACCTCCTTTTCCCCGGCGTACTGCAGCAACTCGACGTGACATGAATTTAACGAGTCGCTGGAAGCCCCTGCAGAAATATTGAGCCATGCTGCCTCTATAGCAGCCCAAAACTCCGAAAGCGTTGCCGGTGCAGGATTTTGTGCAGGAACTGACCTCTCGATTATGTCCCATAAATATTCGATGGGATTCATGTCGGACGATCCGGATGGCCAAACCTTTCGGTCGAACTGTCCAGAATGTTCTTCAAACCAATCGCGAATAGCTGTTGTCCGGTGACATGGCACATTGTCATCCATAAAAATTTCATCGTTGCTGGGCCGTGAGTGGATGCAAACGGTCTTTAAGTAGCAGAATATCTAGGGAATCCAGTCCATTTCATATAAGTAAAGCCCACACAATTATCTAGCCACTACCACAGCGTCTTGTTGACAGTTTGGGTTTGTGGCTTTCTGGAGTGGTGCAGGCCACACTCGAACCCTAGCATCAGCTCTTACCAACTGAAACTGGGTTTCATCTGATCAGGCCAGGGTTTTCCTGTCTAGCGTCAAACCGATATGGTCAGGAGCCCAGGAGACGCGCTGCAGGCAATGCCGTGCTCTTATTAGAAGCATTTGCGTCAGTCCTCTGCTGCCATAGCCCACTGCCGCCAAATTTTGACGCACTATACTAACTGATAGGTTCGACGTACGTGCCAAGATTGATTTATGCGGTTATTTCACGCACTACCGACAACTCTACGCAAACGCCGCTGCTCTTGTGCCCTCGGCCACTGCATTGCCCCTGGTGAGAGGCAATACCTGAAATGTGAGATTCTCGGCGCACCCTTGACACTGTGAATCTCAGAATATTGAATTCCCTAACGATTTCCGAAATTAAATGTGCCATGCATCTAGCTCGAACTACCATTGCATGTTCGAAGTCGGTTAATTCCTGTCGTACGGCCTTAATCCGCCAGAAAGCTTTTGCTGGGCAGCATCTGAATACAAATGATGGTTCAAATGGCTCTGAGCACTACGGGACTTAACATCTGAGGTCATCAGTCCCCTAGAACTTAGAACTACTTAAACCTAACTAACCTAAGGACATCACACACATCCACGCCCGAGGCGGGATTCGAACCTGTGACCGTAGCAGCCGCGTGGTTCGGGACTGAAGCGCCTAGAACCACTCGACCACAGCGGGCGGCAATATAAATACCACCCGCGCGAGTGCACTGCCCATTTCTATCTTACGTACGCGATACTTCCAGCCATCTGTATGGGCGCACATGGCTATCTCATGACTTTTGTCACCCTAGCGTTAAGTTATGTTACCACAGGCCAGGCTTCCTTAGAAATGCATATGCCTTTTGGAATGTGTGCGTTCGGCCTTACGGTAGCCCTCGATGTAATTAAGAGGCCAATTTTTAAATTCTAGAATAAAACGTAAGTATTGTTATGTTAGTAAATTTGAATTTTACACGGTGACACACGGGAGACGGACGGTTTTTAATGAAATAATACTCAGCCCACTTTAAAATTAATGCATCAAAGCTCATTATTTGCCATTTTAGTTAACGAAGTTATTTGTGAAAAATAATGTCGTCAAGGTGATGTCTATCATTTCGAATGCAGGACTCAAGTCTCTTCTCAAAATCCTCCATCATACGGACTAAAATCTCTGCAGGGATGGGAGCAATTTCTTGAATGATTGCATTCTTCAACTAGTCCAAATTTCGTGGTTTGTGGTTATAGACACAGTTCTTAAGGTACCCCCACAGAAAAAAGTCACATACTGACAAGTCGGGAGACCTGGGAGGCCAAGGAACATTGCCAAAACGTGAGATAATCCGGCCAGGAAATATGCGTCTAAGAACTGTCATTGAAGTGTTTGCGGTGTGCGATGTTGCCCCATCCTGCTGTAATCAAACGCGTTTTAAAGGGATTCGTCGTCTTCTTAGTTCTGGTTTCAAGAATGTTTCAAGCATACGAATGTAACGAATAACGCCAACAGAGCCAAGAGCACACCAGACTGTTACTTTTTCTGAGTGTAGAGGACGCTGGCGGATAGGGTGTGGATACTCTGGAGGCCAGTAACGTAGGTTTTGCTTATTCACGGTCCCGTTTAAATGAAAATGAGCCCCATCGCTCATCAATAAAATTTCATTTTCAATCTATCGCAAAATCACTTGCATTCTATAAGCGAAGTCTTCTCGTACAGCAAAATCAATTTCCTTAAGTTGTTGGATAATGAGCATTTCGTAGGGATGGAATTTTAATTCTTTATGGAAAATTTGTCTAACCGATTCACGAGTGATTCGTAACTCACTAGCATGACGTCTAGCTGACCGTCCTGGGCTTCTGACTGCCGCTTGCCTTACCCTTTCAACATTTTCTGGTGTCGTTACTCTGCGCCTCGGGCCAGGATGCTTCTTATCCAGTATGTTTCCAGTTGATCTGATGTTTTCCACCCATCTGAGGATTGTGTTAGGGCTCGGAACAGCTCCATGTCGACAGACATTTAGCCGCGCACGAAATAATCGCTGCGTAGAAATAATAGACTCACCACTTTTCACGAAACTGTCCTAGACAAACACTCGAAGTTGCAAGTCCCACTGCTCCATAGTGACTGAGTAAATGAAATGGCGTCTTGCGTGGATCATAACTATCCCCACCACGACCACCTCCGACCACCGCGGCCTCAGTACTACGCAGTTCAAAACCGTCCGTCTCCCGTCTGTCACCCTGTATTACGACCATCTGCTTACAATTACCTATAGACAGCTCACATGAAGTGTGTCAAGGGTTCTTGCACTTCGAACTGCAGCGGCCATTCGTACACGTAAAATCGGTTCGGCATAGACCCGGTATAGATCTAGAAGTGTTACGGTGCAGGTACCGATCGCAGTATGTTCCTGATGGAATAGAACTCAGCGGTGTTGGAAGGCGCTGAAGTCGTGCACGCAGTGGGATCTGAGGAAGGCTCAGGGACTGTGCCTTGGTGATCTACCTGGTGCTGTGCGTTTCCCAAGAAGGCGGCCCTCCCACGCCCCGGCACTGCTGGCTGACTAAGCTCGAGCCAAATGGCCGTGCGTGGGCGCCGCAGCCCCGGACACTGGCCGCCGGTTCTCCAGGCGCCTGTGGAGGCCAGCGCCGCGCCGCCTGCTGGAGGCCAGGGCCGCCGTGGGCTGTAAAACCGGCGTCCGTTCCTCGCGCCGGAGCCTCCAGTCTTGGCCGGCTTTACTGCGCCGTTTTACAGCCAGCGGTCGGCAGCCTAGCGACGCCGGCGTGTTCATCCGCCGCTCCACTGCCTCGGGTCTCCTACCTGCTTTGTGCGTTTTCCTTGCCTCAGCTCTTTCATCTCTTTCCACCGCAAGAGTTACTGCAGCAGGCAGTAATAAAGGGAGCCGCGGAAGGTGAGTGGGCTAAGGGTTCATGACTCTCCCAGCCCTCCAAAAACCCATCACAGTGAAACAATTTTTACATATGCCAGTTTAAGCTAACTTCCCAATTAAATGTATGTAAACTGCAAAGCAATCTATAATTAGTAACCAGTACTCAATACAGAATTTTTTTACTGTAAATGTTTTCCAGAGGGTACACATGATTGGTTACCTAATTGCTCTACCCGTCCTTAGTTGTGAACTAATTCCTCACCTCTCCTTACGAGGTGCAGTGGATCTTCGCTTGCCCTGTCACGAAAGAAAAAAGCTTGACAGTATCGTCAGTCAAACTGGGCTTCCCTAGACATAATTTTTGTTCAGATGTAGCGCATATAACGTGTTGCCAATGTACAAAATGGAACACTGGTAGTCTAGTACATTACAAGTGATTTTAATACGAAGAGCAAACAGGTGAAGTAAGAAAACACCAAACGCTGCAACATGTGATGCTGTCTATGATGATGATTATGAAATCAACGCGACATAAATCCCCTTAATCGCAGAACGCTGTCCTCACGGTGGCAAGGGCAAATAGCAATACACCTCGTGATAGCATCACGAAAATGGGAAGAGGTTCCGTGCGCTTAGCTATTGAAAACGTTCGTTCTTTAAACGACCACTGTGTTCCCTAGAATCGCCATTTTCTGCGATGAAATCTTATTGTACCAGTTTAAGTACTTCCACAAGAACGATCAGGACCCACATGGACCCGTTCAGTCTCACGTGAGACAGGTATGTCACCTGAAGGTGGAGCTCACCACAAACACAGCTTCGTCGTTCTTTTCAGGGGCGTGTGATACATGTACTTCTACCGTCTTGCGGTGTCCAAACCTGACTACTGTCAATATTCTGAGGTTTCGGTATTGCAGCCGGATTATGTTGATTTCTTGCCACAATATTTCGGCTCGCAAATGCCCCGTCCAGCCATCATCAGATGTTTGTCCGCCACTCCACCACTGAAGACAACAATATTTTTTTTTTTTTTTAGGCTGAAATACGGCTTCACCAAAGGCTCACTGCCTTACAGCCTTGTTGATGGGTGGTAAAACTGTTCCATTCGACAATGATGTCATTTCAAAGGCGTCACTGGAGTGCATGTTGAAGCTGCGTGGTGGGACTTGAAGTCCCATACCACCGTAGAACAGTGGAAGTTCAGGTTGCAGGAAAGAGGTAACATAGCTACTAACAACATTAGGTATCAGCATTGCTGGTTTACGATGGTCAAGTCAACACTAACGCTTCATGAGTGGCCATAACCGGAGGCTGTTAATTCACTGTGTCGGCTTTATAGCAAAAATTGGCACAGAAGAGCATGCGCACTGTCGGCCGTCACAGTAGAGTCCTCTATCGCAATCCTCGTCCTCTGTGAATATTGTTCCACCTGTGGCGCACAGTCACATGTGTAAAGGTGAAACTTCATGTCCGCCCTCAGTCGGAATGCGTGCTCGCGTCGCTGAACTTCAAGAATCCCATGACTACTTTCGATTTGCAAGCGAGACTAGGATTCATCTCTTATTGCTGTTTCCACTGATGTACAGTCACGTTCATGTGCCCAAGTGTCCATTTCGGGCACTTAGTCTATTCACAAGTTCCGACCGCCAAGCATACATATGTCTACAAAGAATCTCGGCTACAGTGTTCTGTGATAACGTTCTTGCATTGGTTGCGTCATGGCTCCACCAAATAGGATATGGGGTCATAGCCTGTTCCTTCAAGTGCCTAATAGATGGTATTAATCATCGGCGCATATCTTAACCATTAACCGCCAGGGATCAAACTTTCTGGATACTGGAGCATTACTTATAGTTCAGAAGTTTTTAAAGATGCATTCCCAGGTGTGGGGTCAAATATTGCCAGCAGCATATACATCACGTAAAGATTATTATAAAAATAGTTTTCTCCAATTTATTCACGAGCAGAATGTTAAGGAGGAAACAATTAACGTTTTTCTCTCTATAAACAAGGAATATCAACACCCATACTTTTGATAAAATTTGTTAAATACGCCACCATTTCCGACACTGTGTTAGTGTCATCTTCAGGCCCCTGTGCAAACTGAGAGATGATATCCAACTATCTACTCCTTAGAACAGGTTCCATATACCCCTCATGTATTTCTATTTACACGCTGTGTGCACCCCAGCCATCTAACAACAACTCGTTGTTATATGCCTGGAGTGCACACATCGTGTAAATAGAAACCATGAGACCACTTAATATACATGGTACCATGATGGATGCCGCGCGGGATTAGCCGAGCGGTCTAGGGCGCTGCAGTCATGGACTGTGCGGCTGGTCCCGGTGGAGGTTAGAGTCCTCCCTCGGGCATGGGTGTGTGTGTTTGTCCTTAGGATAATTTATGTTAAGTAGTGCGTAAGCTTAGGGAATGATGACCTTAGCAGTTAAGTCCCGCAAGATTTCACACACATTTGAAGAAACCATGATGGATCATCTAAAAAGTAACTTTTTTGCGACATAAAAGGGGGGGGGGGCACGTATAATTAGTATTCATACTGGTTTCATACGGAAGCCACGACTTTCTCCATTGTGTCAAGGTCTTTCTTCAGAGTACTATTTACATCCAAGTTCCCCAATAATGTTATGTGTATTACAAACTCTCCCTTGTCCTACAGCTTTATAGCTATTTCCCCCATCAATGTCATTCTCCAGTACCATGGATATTATTTGTTGAAGACGTGACACATGTTTTATCATCCTGCCCCTCCTTCCAATGAGTACTTTCCACATATCCGTTTCTCGACGATACTGTCGAGAACCTCCTTTTCTCATGTTGTTTTAATTTTTAACATAATTGCATAACACCCCATCAAAAATATATCCATTCTCTTCCTTAGCGGTTTTCCCACCGTTCACGGTTCACTTCCGTACAGTGCTGTGGTCCAGACACACATTCTCAGAACGTTCTTCCTCAGATTAAGAGAAACGTTCGACACAAGTAGACTTCTTTCAACTAGGAATGCCCCCTTTGCCTGTGGAAATCTGATTCTGCGTTATTCTGCTTCCAAGGTAACAGAACTCATTCACGTCATGTAGTTTTGACGTCAAGTTTGTCGCTAGTCTCATTTTGAATGGTTCAAATGGTTCTGAGCACTATGGGACTTAACAGCTGAGGTCATCAGTCCCCTAGAACTTAGAACTACTTAACCCTAACTAACCTAAGAACATTACACACATCCATGCCCGAGACAGGATTCGAACCTGCGACCTTAGCGGTCACGCGGTTACAGACTGAAGCGCCTAGAACCCCTCGGCCACACCGGCCGGCGCATCTAATTTTGAACTCCACATTACTCTAGTTTTACTTTGCCTTACTCTCAGTTCATATTCTGTGTTCATTCAAAAGGTCGTGTAATTATTCTTCATTTTAACTTAGGAGAATAACGTCATCGGTGAATCTTATCATTGGTAGTTCTGTATGAAATTCCATATAGCACATTGAGCAGTTTTTATCTGGATATAAATTATTTTTGTGTAAATGTAATCATGTAGCTTCGCAACGTCACATGAATTTCGTGGCGCAAAATGCTTCGCACCGAATTTACCTATGACTTGGCTATTTTACTTTCGGCTGTGCTGAGAGCGTCATCCCACGCTACTTTTTACTGAATGATACACAGTGCTCCCTTTTTTTTATCTCAGTACTACCCCGCGTAGCGGAGATGAAACATTTATGGTAACTATCGATGTAGGCACTTGCATTTTACGACGCCGAGTACTTTGGTGCTTAAGTGCAGGGAGTTTTAAGCTCAGCCAGCGGTTCTGCTAATATAGGCGGCAAGTAAAGTCTCTCTAGTAACGCGCGCAGCTCTGCCGTTTATTCGTCAGTTTGCCAGCCGAAAAATCGTTTTACGGCGCAGGGAATGTGCCCAGACGAGCGGAAAAGTGAGAAGCGGTGTGGGAAGGGGCGTGGGCATGGGGAGAGAGGTGGGTTCCGAAATATACGCATATATATGCGGCGCGCAGCGCAGAAACGCTGATGCAGTTGTAAAAAAAGCCGTAACACTAAAACATGGGAGTTGGAAGGTCCTGTCGATATGAAATATCGTCCCAGCTCTACATATTCAGATGCCACTCGCGTTGCTGAGCTAAGCACCTCGAGACGAAAGGACATTCACTGCCATTCGGTTTAGTTTCACATTCCGTCACGTGGTGGTGCATGTAAACTACAGAACGTGTAACAGCTTTCAGTGAAAGTAATCCTATTACGATATTCGTCCCGCTGTTACATATACTGTTGTGTAGGACATCGTACACTATGATAAGGAGCCGGCAGCTAAGACCGAGCGGTTCTAGGCGCTTCAGTCCGGAACCGCGCTGCTGCTGCGGTCGCAGGTTCGAATCCTGCCTCGAGCATGGATGTGTGTGATGTCCTTAGGTTAGTTAGGTTTAAGTAGTTCTAAGTCTAGAGGACTGATGACCTCAGATGTTAACCCTAGGACACCTAAGGGGGGGGGGGGGAGTTCGTTGAACCCATAATTTTTTTATGTCCCCATTTTGCCCAAGTAACTTTCATACTACATATTCCCTTTGATTTATTGTTTGTTGGCTATTTTATGAAACGTTAGCGTCAATATATTTATAGAAAATTCCTGCTTTGAAAGAAAAAATAAATAAACATATTATGGGTCCAACAACCCCCCCCCCCCGCCCCCCCCCCCCCCCCCCCCATAGGCATCCGTCTATAGAAAATTTCCTTAGTAGGATTTCGTATTTCTCATCTCTGCAACATAGCAAGTTAGTTTCTTGTTGGTTGGTATTCTTGATATTCACAACAATCGGTTTACTTTCAGAGGAAGTGATTGTTAATGTCAGTCAGCTGTTATTTATCGTGTATACTTGCAGTGAGTTAGTGCAGTTCCCAACACGTAGGACTCCGGTAACTTTGGTGTCCTACACAGCAGAAACGAAACCAAGTAAGAACTTACTGATGTTGTCAACAATGCACCAAGATAAAGGCACTGTTGGAGGAGAGAAGAATAAAACCGAGATAAATGCATATTATAATTCCACTAAAGATGGAATTGATACCATTGATCAAATGGCGCGTATGTACACCTGAAAGAGGGAAACAAAGAGATGGCATCTATCTGTATTTTACTCTCTCATCGACATTTGTGCTATCAATGCAACCACCATATTCATCCAGCAACATCCAATATGGAATGAGAAGAAACACAACAAACGAAAACTTTATCTTCTGTAAGCTGGGATGGAACTAGTGAAATTGCAGGTAGAAGAAAGAAGTGCCGATGCAAGAGGGTTATCTAACCAAATTGTTCAATCAATGGAGACTATTCTACAAAAGAAAATCAAAGAAGTGACAACAGAAGCATGTCAGCCTCCTGCAGGGAAAGGTCGGTGCCATATTTGTGTAAGAAAAGCTAAAACAAAGAAGCAGAAGTACAACAATCTAAGTAAACAAAACCAGTATTGTGGACAGTGTCATAGACATGTGTGTAACACACATTCAGAAAAAATTGTGAAGTGTGTCTGTCGCCTTGAAGCTGAGGACTCAGAGTAGTCTATTGTATATGAACACATCTGTATTTTGTATTGTAATATGTCAATTTTTTATTCACTCAATCCAATATTTATAACAATTGACAACATTATTAAACCGATGCCTTAGTTAAAATACATAAACCATTCTGAAAGTTGTAATTTTTCGTCAGTAAATTTATTTAATACCTGTGGGGTCGCCGAACCCCCCCCCCCCCCCCCCCCGCCCCCGCTTAGGCATCCAAGCTAGAAAAAGAGGCTTGGGCGTCCTAGGGTTAAGTCGCATAATGCTCAGAGCCATTTGAACTATGATAAGGAGAGGTGGGCTACAGAGTGGCGCGGCAATTGTCGTCATAGGAAAGCTGGCCAATAGCAGAAATGATTAGCGAACAAGTTAACATACGGAAGATTTACTTTACTTGTATTTCTCCAAGAGTACGAGGACGCATTAGAAATAATACAGCAGGAAACAGAGTCCAGCTATCACAACGTCCACAAGGATGAGACTCACTGTAGTAAACACGAATGATTGTCACGTGATGAGACTCCAAGTGCGAGTGGGCTGAGCAGCTGCCACGAGCTGTCCCATATTGCGCCAGCAGAGGGCGTTCCTGGTACAGAGGTGCTGGAGGTGTGGCTTAGTGGACGCGTGTCGTTGGTTCCGCTAGATCCCACGCGTCCACTGTCGGTGACAGATGGACACTTGTCATTTCGTTACCAAACTTGATGTGCCGTAGGGTGGTGTCGGTACGTGATACCACATATTCCACACCAGTTGGAACCACATGGCTCCTCCAGTAAATAGTAAAACTTGCAGATGTAGCTGAGGATAGCCTGTGCAGATTCCGTTGCTGCCTGGATGTTTTTTTTCTCATTCTTAACGTAATTTTCATACTTCTGAAATCTGCGTGACATATTGTTACGTAATTTAGGTTACATATAAAGACATGAGCTTACTGGAACAAAAATTCGTCAACCTCAGGAATGGGGCACATTCTGCGCAAAGGAATAATCCAGGCACCCACCTGAATTAATTTAGGAAAGCATGGAAGGCTTAAGTCGGTATCGTCTGGTGGATATCTGAATCACGATCTAAGCTAACCACTGTGACACCTGGCTCGGTACACAAAATACGGCTGTCTGTAGAGGCAGATGAAGTGCGTACTCCACTCAAGGGGCTAAATAGCTATGGTGAATGAAATACTTGTACTTCGCCAAACTGTACTTAGCTGAATCTCCAATGTAATAGATTCAAAGATAAAGGAAACATCAAAAAATTATAGAAATTTGTTAAGTCAGCGACGATAATGTGATGGATGTCGGCATTCAAAAGGACAACAAAATCTAGCTGTGAGGCATACACGCTGTTGCTTCGTCCCAAATGTCACGTAGTCATGTGTATCGAATTTAACAAGCTGACGCTGTATAATCGTACGTGAAATCCGCTTTTTTTGTGCGAATGATACCGCACCAAAATTTGGAACCAAAATTATTTTTCGAAATATGATGAAAGTACCTTAAATTCTGCTGCAACTACTTTTATACAAACTTTAAAGAAATTTTTTAAAGTGAAGATAGCGTTCGAAACAGTTTTTTATTGGCAAGTTTAGACAGGCAAGAATGTCATCCTGAGATCTGTAGTTACGTATTTACATTTTTGTTAGACACTACAAATGAGGAAATGGTAATCACGGATTTACATACCTTTAAAAACTGCTTTGGTAATACGTATGTTCCACTGTGCGTTCATTACTCATGCCTTGTTAACATGGCACAGTATTCTCGTTGACTTAACATATGAAGACGGAAGTCTTACCTGTTGAAAACGGTCCATAAAAAATAGTTTTGAACGCGATCTTCGCAGTAAAACATTTCCTTCAAGTACATACAAACCGCTCCTCAATCCTCATAATGAGAAACGTCAAACCCTAGGGAAAATGTGTAATATAAACGTTGTTCTTCGCTGCTACACGTAGCTGCATTTTACATATACGTAATTGGTCTATTTACTTTGACTTAATTATCCACCACAATGACAGAATTCTAAATATTACGTGACTGGGTCATTTCAAAAAATGGCGTAGACCTTCTTACGTGTTGTAGAGTTAAAATGTTACTAGTACTAGCATACATGAAATTACGTTGCTGAAACGTTAACTGATAAAAACTGTGTAAGTTTTTGGTGAATACTGTAACTGTATCGGAACTGTACTAGTGAAACAGGATTGCAGATACTGATGAACACCCCTATCGGTGAGCAGATTACAATGCCATGAAATTATCATTTATCTGTTATAAAGCATAGATAAAAACTCAGCTGCAGTGGATCAATTAAACAAGCAAGAAATGCGCTGCTTTCTTGCTTGATAGACCATTCGCGACCGACCGACAGACTGCCATGTAGCGATGGAAAAACCTGTCGGTTAAAATCGATACCGGAATTTTCACTCTGAATAACGGTATTGTTCGGCGATTGTTTGGTCTTGGTAATAACAGGTTTTTTTTCAATTTTTTCTGATAATCGGGTAAAAATATCGGCATATCATTTTACCGTTGGAGCAGTTCTAAAATTTTTAGTTTTTAAATAAAAATTTGCTTAAAAATCGACTAGTGTTTAATTGTAAAATTTCCATTGGGTTGAATATTGGGTTATTATAGGAAATGAGAAAAGCGATCCACTGCTGTTCTAATAACAATGCCAACAGATAGAAACGAGCAACAAGCGTATGACAAAAATCGAAAGAGCACAAATGAGGCAGAGAATCTCCTCATTCCTTACCTTATCAGTCCACCTAATTTTCAACCTTATTCTGGAGCACCAAATGTCAAATACACTTCTGTTCCGGTTTTTCCACAGTCCATGTCTCACTGTCATACAATGCTGCGATCCAAACGTACCCTATCAGAAATTTATTTCTTGAAGTAAGACCTATATTTCGTACTAGCAGACTTCTCTTGACCATAAATGCCTTCTTTTCTAGTGCTTGTCTGCTTTTCATGTTCTCGTTGATACGTCCTAGGTAGGAGAATTCCTTCACTTTTTCTACTTTGTTATCCCGAGTTCTCATGGTAAATTTCTCTCTGTACTCATTTCTGCAGCTTCTCATTACTTTCGTCTTTCATAGATTTATTCTCAAACCATATTCTGTACTCATTGTCCATTCCTTTCAGCACATTGTGTAATTTTTCTTCACTTTCAGCCAACACAACAATGTCATCAGAGAATCTTATTATTGATATCATTTCACTCTGAATTTTAATCCCACTCTTGAACCTTTACTTTATTTCCATCATTGTGGCTTTGATGTTTAGATCGAACAACAAGGCCGAAAGGCTACATCACTTTTATTACAACGGTTTTAATCCGAATACACTTCGTTTTTTTTTTTTCCTCCCACTCTTACTGTTCCTTCTTGGCTCTTGTAAATATTGTAGACTACTCGTCTTTCACCTTATCTTATCCCTCCTTTTCTCAGCATTTCAAACATCTTGCATCATTTTACATTCTCGAACGCTTTTTCCAGTTCGGTATAGAAGAATGAAATCGGGAAAGTCCAAAAAATGGGAGATTTTTTTGTAGCGTCGTAAAGCAGAGGAGAGGGTAGTGCGGATATTAGAAGGGAGCTGGGGTGGCAATCAATAAAACAAACGCGTTTTTCATTGCGCCGATATCTTTTCACGGAATTTCAAGCACAAACTTTTTCCTCCAATGACGAAAATATTGCGACGACTCGCCCCTACACAGGAAGGAATGTTCATCGTAATAAAATAGGAGAAATCAGAGCTCGCACAGAAACATTTAGGTATTCACTTTTCCCTCGTGCTGTTCGAGAGTAGAACGGCCCAAAAAATGTCTGAAAGTGGTTCTATGAACCTCCTGCCAAACATTCAAGTGTAAACTATAGAGTAATCGTGTAGATACAAACGGGGTCGTTAAAAACGTTTTAAGATCTCTTCATGAAAATACTAACTTGTAAAATTTTGAATTCTGAAAAGTTAAAACTCTTGATGCATATGTTCAGGTCGAATACATACTGTATGAAACAGACAAAAGTGACAGATTTCGTTTCAGCGACAGCTGTAGCTTGAACAATAATCTGCTGCTGTGGTCGAGGGTTCGGAAATTTCAATGTACCTATAAGAAAAGTGCACCACAACTACGGTACTTTATCGAGGTCTCCAGCTTGCAGTGTTGCTTCCAGCAAAATGACCAAAGGTCACACCTCCGCCAGCCGCTTTCCCTATGGGGCCGAGTCCCAGCGAGTAATGCGAACAAACTGCTAAGTACTTGCCGCTCAACTACAAGTAAACACCACAGCAGAGCCCTGACTCACAGAGTACGTAACTTCGCTGGCCTCATGGAGATAACAGCGTTCGTTGTAGCGCAGGACGCAGTTGCATTGTGCGTATTAAATTCCCTGGTCGAAAAGACGAATACTGGAAACTATTGCAAATCGGTGCTGATCAATGGATTCTATGGGGAATGACGACGCTCCGATAAACTAACCTTTACACGACCTGCTCATGCTGCACGTTTATTGAAACTCATTACAAACACACAATAATGCAGATCGCAGTACAAATGAGAAAAATCGGGGAAAGAACGAAAAAAAAAACCTGTAGCAACAGTTCTAATTCTGAACAATCAAGAACAATGAAGAAGATCGTTCAAAACCTCATTATGCATCCCACAGCCCTACAGAAGACAAGGTTGTGATCTCCGCAACGGATATTTCACTTGAAGAAATTGAGAAAAATGCTAAGCAGTGGTACACTGTTTAGCTATGGCAGAACCTAAGTAAATTTATTGAGAGAGGAAGAAGTTTCTATCTTAACAAACGACAAAATAGGGCAACGAGTATCGCATAACAGAAAATCGGATTCCGTAAGGTGAAGATGGAGGATACCGAAGTATGTACAGTACAGTACGTTGCAAAGAGAATCCTACGTAGTACATTTATCAGATAGGTAAAGCTTGTGCACGAGATTCAAAGAGATCATAGAAGTATTTCTACTGCTCCGTTTGGACAATATCCATCTATAACTCCAAGTAAATTTCTTACGAGTTATAATTAGCATTATGACAACCCCATCAATTAACACCAAAGAAGAAACTTAATATCATGGATAAATTTTTAAATTTAAGTTCATTTATAAACCGGCACAGCGACGTTGTTAATAGACCGATGACCTCGATGTTTGGTCTCTTCCTCCAAACAACCCAACCCAACGTTGTTAATGAAAAGCTGCTTTTTTAAATATTTTTATAATAGCAGGAATCTCAAGAACAACATCTTCAACTTCGAGCTTCTCTGTAACTGCCTAACAGAAACACGGCATGTAGCTCTGGATTCGACAGAGAAGGGGAAACAGCTGCTTCAACTGCCACTGGGATTGTAAGTCTTTGCCGTGTTTCCTGTGGATGTGGGACATGACTGGGATACTACATACATATGTTATTTTCAAGTGCTGCTCTACAAGAAGGGCAATCTTCAAGATGAAAATTTTCTCTGTGAGTATACTTCCAGACGTACAGTATGTATTTAAACAGTTCAAATCACAGCCGGCCGAAGTGGCCGTGCGGTTAAAGGCGCTACAGTCTGGAACCGCAAGACCGCTACGGTCGCAGGTTCGAATCCTGCCTCGGGCATGGATGTTTGTGATGTCCTTAGGTTAGTTAGGTTTAACTAGTTCTAAGTTCTAGAGGACTAATGACCTCTGCAGTTGAGTCCCATAGTGCTCAGAGCCATTTGAACCATTTTTGAGTTCAAATCACATTTTAAATTGATGAGGAATGTGCAGTATTTTACGAATGTTCGGTCGCATAGAAATAGCTAAGAAGCGATGTAAAAGTACATGGTAACCGTAATCATAAGTCTTAGAAGTTAATTGCCATTAATAAATATGCATTTTGTAAGCGGCAGCATCTTACATTAAATGATAAATTATTTCGCAGAGAACCAAGTGAAGCGGTGCTATTATCTCTAGAGTGACTACGGAATTAGATGGCGCAAAGGATGTGATATCCCCTTTTATGTTTCCTTAAAATCATTTCAGGTGAGTTGTGGAAGTGCCTCTAAAGATGACAGCTGTTTCCTTGATTGCCCAATTCAGCTAGTGTTCAGTCACAACGTATCTAAGCGTATTCGGCACTGTCATGTGTTAGGTGGTGATCCCCCACTACTGTGTGCGGTGATCTCCCACTATTGTGTGCCTATTGTCGTCAGCCTTTGACAGTTTGCCACTTTCTGACCGAATGCCATTTTTATAACCACTTACTTCTAGTGCCTGTTTGCTGTCTGAGTTATCGGCCGTTTTAGCGAATAACGCGCGGACTGTCGACAGCGTTTTGCTTTTTTTCCCCAGTAGCAGTATGCCAACGGACATATAAACTTTAGTTCCGGACCTCCGTTATCTCTACGGCGTATTTTCTGGACATATCTCCAAGAGGAAGTCCTTGTTATTAGCTCTCTTTCCTTCCCTCGACTGAGCTTAGCGTGTAGTCGCTTTTAACTTCTTTTTCGTATTAGCGTTCGAAAGTTCGGACAAGTATGCGGATGATATCAGTTTGTTTCAGCGTTATAAAACAAAACCAAACAAACAACGGATCTTGATATCAACATGGCATGAAACAGTAACCTTCTTTTCTTCTACACTGTCGCAACAGGTGCGCCAAGTGATAAACACTACTGACCTTAATCGACCGGCCCGTGAGAGATGGATGCAGTACTAAAATCGAGCATCAGAAAAAAAGATAACACTAGAGTGAGAAGGCGCGAAGCGGCTCAAGTGCTGAGATGAAATGCATGTAGATAAATCAAGAAACTCGATAAGGCAGTCATTATAAAACCTACAACACAATGAAAAAGGTTAACAGCAGCGGCACCCACTGCAAATACTCATTTCCCAGAGAACAAACGAAACAGTAATGTCGGCAGTTATGGGTTACTGACAATGAACTTATGGTTTTCAGTTAAAACGCATTAACTTTGTTATGCCACCGGCTACCACTTTACAGTAAAGGTGTCACCAGAAACGCCGTGGACATTTCTGCGTTCTAACTGAAAATCCTTGTCCGGAAATATTTAAACAGGAAAACTGCGTTAGAAAGAACTCATAAACAAACACATCAGCCCAAAATGTTTCAAGACTGTTTAATAGAAAAATACTGAAACGTTAAGATGGTGGTTTTAATGCTTTAGATATTGTACATAGTCACGTCTCACTTAAGTACAATGCGCAGAACGTTCATAAAAGCATGTGAAACTGTCAGAAGAATCCTTCTTTGTACTCCCGCTTCACTTAGATTTGAATGTCACTTCATCGTTTTGTTGTTGGTTCGTATTGATAACAGCAAGTCTCGTTACCCGTGATGATCTTTCTCTAGAAATAAATATTCCGCATTTTGCGTTTGAGTCAAGTCGCGGCAGGCGTACTAACGTCACAGTTTTTATTCGGGAGTCAAGTTCTCCGGAACTAACTTCGCACACTCTTCTCTCTTCTTCAAATCCTTCAGGAAAAAGTTTTGAACATTTAAGTTGGAAATGTTTCTCCATTACGATTTGTGAAATAAAAATTTTCACTGTTTACACTGCCTGCTCGCATGCACGTCTGTTGTTTACAGTTCTAGGCGCTTCAGTCCGGAACCACGCTGCTACGGTCGCAGGTTCGAATCCTGCCTCGCGCATGGATGTGTGTGATGTTCTTAGGTTAGTTAGGTTTAAGTACTCTAGGGGACTGATGAACTCAGATGCTAAGTCCTGTAGTGCTTAGAGCCATTTGAACTATTCTTTTATTTACAGTTGTTAGCTCAAGCTGCCAACGTAGTTATGGCACCGAGGTCGCCTCGACGTCACGTCACGTCACGTCACGTCACGTCACGTCACGAATTGAATCAGTCTCGGAACTTTTTGGGCAGAGATTGAATAAGAAACGTACTGTACCTGACAAAAAGAGCATCCCTCGACTGAAGAAGTCTTTTAGTACGAAACATAGACCACGAACTAAGAAATATATTTCTGATAATGTACGTCAGGAGCACAGCATTGAATGAAAGTCAATTGTGGACGGGGGAGACTCGGAAAAAAACTAAGCTTTCGAAGGATGTTGAAAACTAAATAACCTGACGGAAGAAATGAGGTTCCCCATAGAATCAGCGAGGAAAGGAATACGGGGAAAACACCAACTAAAAAGAAAAGAAAAAGCGGCAAGATGGTAGGACATCCTTGGTACTAAGAGGGAGCTATAGTAGTCTAATAGCTAGCGGAAGACGGAGAGTGGAATCCAACAAACAAATAATTGAAGATAAGGAAACTGTGATTGGCTGCATTAACTAGTGAAAAGAGGTGTTGCACAAAAAGAAACGAGAGGTGATTGGTTGATTCGTGAGAGGGGACCATAGGATTAGGGAACGAACAATTCCGGCATTTGCCTGAAACGATTTAGGAAAATCACGGAAAATCTAAACCAGTAGGGACGGACTCGAGTTTGAACCGTCGTCCTTCAGAATGAGAGTCCAGCGTGCTAACCACTGCGCCACCTTGTTCGGTAGAAACGAGAGAGATGGTATTAATAGTGAGGTACTGAAATCGTATTCGGCAAGAAAAGATATTTGATATATCAAATACCCGTTTTGACATTCGGATTTGGGTTTCTTACGCTTTCCTACAGGAACTGTAGGTATGATCACTTTAGTACTTTGGTTCTAACGATATTCTTATCGACAGGAAGTTAAACCCATATGTTTCTATTGTTACATAAATTAAGTAACTGTACTGTTGAGAATCACAGTGGAGTTCAATTACCAAATGAGGTGGTTCAATTGTTAAGATGTTCGGAAGGACGGAAGTGAACCAGATTTAAGCACAAACTATCGATTCAGATTAAAATTGTTTGCCGGACCGGGACTCAAACGTGGGAATTTTGCCTTTCACGGCCAATTGTTCTACCGACTGAGCTATTCAGGCATCACTTAAAACGAGCCCTAATAGGTTTACTTCCACCAGTGTCTCACATTCTAACTTCCAAACTCCACAAGAGTTTTCCTGTCTAGTTGCGGGAGTAGCACTCCTGGAAGAAAGGGTTGCGCAGACATGGCTCAGAAAACATGTGGGGAAGGGGTGAGGGCGGCGGGAGGAATGGTTTCCAGGCTGAATTTCCGCTCTGCAGCGGAGTGTGTGCTGGTATGAAACTTCCTGGGAGACTAAAGCTGTGAGCTGGAACGTAACTCGAACCTGTTACCTTGAAACCGTGGAGTGTATGAAGTATCATACCGCAATTGTCCTGCCTACTATGCAGGCAAAAGAGGCAGAAATTTCAAAACCCGTTTTAACAACATTTGAATGCTTTCAGACATAACCACTTCAGTTACTGCACACCATATGCTGGAAACTACACTAGATTTTTTAAGTTAGTACTACACAGTGAAGCCAATGGTAAGATAAAATCGAAGATCCTCAATCCGTCTTAAATGAATAGGGAGATGTCGTTATTACCATAGCTATTTTATTAATTTGAAAGACTAATTTTAAATCTATTTCCAGTTTATTTAAAAATCTAATATCTGAAAGTATTTAATTATCATAACTTCATCTCTGGTAACCTCACGTCAAACAGCATCTGTGAAGTGTGCACTTTATATAATGTGATGGGTGATTTCTAAATCCATAAACCAACGTCTGTTGGTATTAAAACGTCAAAAATATGTTCATGGATTTTTCGCCAAGTTTTTCACGGTTTTTCTTTATACAGTATTTCCGTCATTTTACTCGCGATTCCAGAACCTTACATCTAACCTTCTTGATGCGGCGTATAGTCAAGCGCAGGCACGCCAGTCGGGAACGATGGAGCAGAGATGGCTGTGAGAAGATGTCAGCCAATCGCACGCTGACCGACCCCTCTCCAGGACGACAACGCGACAGCAGCGGCGTCTATGTGAAGAGGACATAAGCGCTACGACCTACTGGTCGCAGCCCAGTTCTACCGCAGCTTCAAGATTAGCAACAGGGATAGAAGCGTCAACTCTAATCACTTGCTTGCACTGCCTATGTAACACAGTCTTGGGAATTGTTATACTGAAGAGATTTCTTATTTTGTCTGTCGCCCTTAGCTTGCGACACATTTGTGTAACACAAAGTTAAGCACTGTATTTTTTCATTTTATAATAAAACTCATTAATACAATTTGTTTGAATGCTGTCTAGCGATCCGAGAAAGCAAGTTTCCTAGAAGCCCCATATATGACGACTTCTCATAACAGGAACATAACCGAGCGAGGTGGCGCAGTGGTTAGACACTGGACTCGCATTCGGGAGGACGACGGTTCAATCCCGCGTCCGGCCATCCTGATTTAGGTTTTCCGTGATTTCCCTAAATTGCTCCAGGCAAATGCCGGGATGTTCCTTTCAAAGGGCACGGCCGACTTCCTTCCCCATCCTTCCCTAATCCGATGAGACCGATGACCTCGCTGTCTGGTCTCCTTCCCCAAACCAACCAGCCAACCAACAGGAACGTAAATTTCACATCACCTACTCAGGAGAAGCTAATTATGTATTAAAACGATTCACACCTTATGATGGACCCAGACGATACGAAATGCACCATGTGATTCAATAAAACACGGAAAACCTGTGGCTGAAGGTTTTATTAATCATATTTCTTGTGTACTGTGAAATGTGGCTCAAATGGCTCTGAGCACTATGGGACTCAACTGCTGAGGTCATTAGTCCCCTCGTGAAATGTGACTGTGTACGAGTTATTGTAACTAACCTGTTTCTACGGGTTATTACGTTAAGATGAGGGTCGCCACCGACTCTAACCATACAACTAATGAAAGGTTTGGTCGAGGCGGAAAATAAATTAATTTGATCACAGACCAAAAACCCATAAAAATGCATACGTTGTGATGTCGCTCATAGGGGATTCACTGTTCACGAGAACCAAACATTTAAAATAAAATAGCAAATGCATGAACACTGTGCATAAGATGAGCTCCCTGCAACACATCTGAAAACAAGACTTAATCGGAAGCATTTGTTTGAAAATAAAAGGGGAAACTAATCATTGGACCTGTGCGTAAGGAAACGCGTTGGATGTGCTAACGGGAAAGCTACGAGGTGAGTGGCTTAAGTGCAAAAACGTAACCTCGGAATACAAGAGAAAATTGTGGATAAAATCATTTATTCCTAAGATATGGATGTGAGGCATGTACACAATTCTTGATAACGTTAATTCCTAAAACATTATAGTAAAGCACCGATACATTCACCGTTATAATTTACACCTAAAATCATTGGTGTGTGTCACTCATGCAACTGCTGTTGCCTGATATCTGATCGCAATAGCTCGTGAAAAGGTACACATTTCGCAGTGCACCCGCGTGCCCACGTGGTTTGTGTAGACGCAGTTTCTAGGTATCGTGGCCAAGTTGCAACAATATCACATCACACTACCATGAGCAGTTAACATTCTTTAAAACAAACATGAGATCGAACAGTTAGTGATGACGGTAGCCCAACAAACTCTAATGTTCTACCACGTGGTTGGCTCCCCACGGACGAAAGACACATAAAGTAAGGAAAATTTGCGAGAAGGCAAAGCTATTAATATTTAGAAAAATAAAAGCGTATACAGGCACAGCTGAAGGCAAACAGACATTCATACAGAAGCGAGTGCTCGCTTCTTATCGACACCTTTGTGTGGCGCTCTTCCGGTGGATCCAAGTCTGCTACAGAAATTTACTAAAAGAAAAATCTATCAAAGTTTTGCATTCCTTACTGTGAAAAGGCAAAGCAATCTCTTAGAGTTGAAAAGCGAGACCAAAAGCTAACAGCTCTCCTCTCGCCAAGTAACAACGCGCCACGTGGTCAGTCTAACTCACCCTTCTTCGACTGGAGCACAGCTGTGGACTCTTCCCGTACCGGCGGCATACTGCTCCCTTTTTTCTTTTCCAGCCTCTTCCACGCTCCTCGTGGCCCGGAAAACTCAAGGATGTCATTTCCGCCACAAACCTAACGCAGGTGGATTTCTCACAAGTAGCGCAAACCTGTTTGCCTACTTGACCACTACGAGAGTGGGCTATTCTGTACAACTGCTGCTCAATCTGTATGACTATCGCAGCAGACTACGCCACCGTCTAGCAACGTGACACACAACCACATTCATTCAATCACACCACTATGAGAGTTATGAGAAAAGATAAACAAGGAAAAAAAAGAGAAATGCTAGTGAAAATGGGCTACCACACTAATGGCTCTGAGCACTATGGGACTTAACTTCTGAGGTCATCAGTACCATAGAACTTAGAACTACTTAAACCTAACTAACCTAAGGACATCACACACATTCACGCCCGGGGCAGGATTCGAACCTGCGACCGTAGCGGTCGCGCGGTCCCAGACTGTAGCGCCTGGAACCGCTCGGCCACCTCAGCCGGCTACCGGACTAATGAAAGGTGGCTACAGGACCCTTTCATTATTTATGTTGACTTCTCGTTCACTGCGAAATTGTTGGTGACTAGGGTATCAGCCTCGTTGGCTGTACTGTTTTTGTGTACCCACCCAGAGCCCAAGTGAAACGTAGGTGAACGTAAAACACTATGGCCCATCGGGATCAATATTCCGCTCCTCCCGATCACGGGTGTGGTGTGTTGCCTACTCGCTAGCGTCCGGTAAATTGCATTTCCCGGTTGTTTTGCTCCTCTGCGTGGGCTAATGCCAATAGTGTGGATCGTCAACAACGCGTCGGCTGAGCTTTCTCTCCACTATTTAACATCATATTTGATGGCCTGTCCATAATGGCGCCTCACATCGAGAGTTTCCCCTCGTTCGTTAAACACGCGAGGCCACGGCACAGGCGGGCCGCATCAATAGACAGACGGTCGGTCTGTATTTCGCATTTCGCGTCCCAGCCCGGGCCGTTCCGACCCTGCCCGCGGGCAAACGGCCGCCGGCCGCATGGACACAGGAATGCAGCCGTTTTTGGGGATTCCTGCGGCTGCGTATAACTCGGTCCCTGCGCGGCTGCGACCGCGACCACACGGGCTGCCAGCTCTGATGGTGGATGGTGGCTGGTGGTTGGTGGATGGCGGTTGTGCTCTGGTGGCCGTCCCAGTCTCATAACGGCACAGCGCGGTCTGCCGCAGAATACTTTGCACCCTAAATTGTACGCGGACTCACCCTTAATTGCATTCGTTCTTTATTCCAACAGCGTTCGGTCACAGTGGATGACCGACTCTTTATTTTTTAATTTCGGTTAGCTGAACAAGAACAATTGTAGCAGTCCCTGGGTACAGTTTTTCTCACAAAGGCAGTTTGTTCTCCCTTTTTAATGATCCATGAAAAATAAATTGTATTATTCTGTGCGGAAAGAAGATAGTGAGGTTTGGTGCTGTATTGGCTTTTGCGGTATCATTTCCTTTTGTTATCATAGCACGTCTGTTCCATAGTTTGAAACATCCTGGCAGGGTCGCCATATGAAACGTCCCCTTAGAAAAATTAATGAATTACTGTACTGATAAACGTCTGACATTATTTGATTTTCAAACAGCTGAGCAGAACTGAACGTACTCAGACATTTCGCTCTTTACCTATTTTGATCAACACTAAACTGACACACAATATTTTAACGCAACGCAATCTGACTTTCAATAATCCCTACAAAAGAATGGCCCTGACTAACAGTTACCTATACTTTCATGAATCACTTACCTCACAAAAATCTTCGTTACTCGAACTACTGCAATACAATGAGCGCCACTACTGCCAGCTAAATAAAAGGTACTAACTACTGAAGGTACTAACTACTGATAGGCATGCTTAGCAAATGAAAGATTTTGATAGAGAACAAACAAAGTATTTACCTTAATAGTGTTCAAAGGTCATAATATGTATATATCAGTTCATGACATCCAGTCTTACAGATTTACTGTCTCTGATGGACACACGTCCAGATCATCTGCTCTCAAAACTCCGCCATTTCTCTCCCCACATCCACCACTGCTGGCGGCTCAACTCCAACTGCGTAACGCTATGCGCTGTTAACAGCCAACTGCCCAACACTACAATGGCGACTATTCCAACAATGCAAATCAGCCACAGGCTGCACACAGCACAGTCAGTGATTTTCATATAGCGCGTTACATGGCCTTACCAACATAAAAACCTAAACAGCCTACTTACAAGTTTATTACGCTGAAGTTTAATCAAGGTACTGTCGCTAGTCGCTAGGCTTTACTACATGGAAAAGAAAGTCCTGCAGCTCTTCGCCTCTAAATCGACCAGTGAATCAACAGCACATGAACAGGAGAATCTCACAAGCTATGGTGATACTTTCATACCGTGAACCACAGTAAACATTTATTGGCATTTGATTTAAATGAATTTATTACCACATAGGTTTTACAAATATACTTATCCACAGCCTTACTCACACTTGTGGAGCAAATAGGAGACGTCTTGCCCGTACCAATTCGCAGATAATTGAGGTCCTGTTCAGAGGCCTTAGCAAACCGGCATCTACATTCCATGATTTTGAATTGAGCCAGTTGGAATTCTTGCTGGAAAATATTGACTGATTAAACATCTCCTTTTAGGTAGTTTTAGATATAAGAGTTTTAAATAAACTGACCTACGAAAGGAAATAGTTTTAAAATTAGTCTTTCAAATTATTAAAATAGTTATGGTAATAACGACATCTGCCTATTCATTTAACATGGGTTTAAGATCTTTGATTCTACCTTACCATTGGCTTCACTGTGTAGTACTAATAAAAAAAATCTAATGTGGTTTCCAGCATATGCTGTGCAGTGACTGATTTTTCGAAGACTTTAGGACTCACGATTTCGCACCACAAATTCTGAACGCGATTTATCTGTTGATTAACAGTCTCTAGGATGGTGAAGGAAGAAAAATTAAAAAAATACCTCATCGATATTCAACTGTGTGCTGACCTGGAGGTCTGGACACTCCCCCCGCCCCCCGACCGCCAAGAGCAGCCATAGATTAAATTTTCTCTTGCAAACTTTTGCCATCTCGTTATATTACTATGTGGTTTTTGTACAGTGACTTTCAGAATAGGCTGGTGTCTTGTATGCCGGGGAAGGCTGCTGATGTGTTATCAGTGTGGTCAAATTCCCGAGTTGCGGAGAGTCCTATAGATTTTTGTCCCGTTCAAACAGATCATAAAAATGCTTTTGGCAATTACATCTAATGGAAAAGTTCCGAAAATCGACACGGTGTACCTCAGATAACTTAAAGGCAGTATGAATAACCCATATTATAAACCCAATGCCGCTTGCAAGCAAGGAACTCACTACTAACTCGAAGTAACGATAAATTTTTCGCACCCGTACTTCAGTGAGGCGTTTGTGAAAATCTCACTAGATGGTGACAGTTACGTAACCGTGTTCTACCGTGTTCTAGTGAAATCTAGCGAGATTTTTTCAAACTTAGCATCAATTTACGACAGGCGATAGAACTGCCAATGTTACAAACAAAAAATTATCTTTAACACCATCAAAACATTAATAGTAAATACCTGTTAGCGACAGATCAAAGCATACTTGAGAGATGCAGAGATGCAGAGACAGGGATAGGAGAGTGAAGTTCACGCTGTAGGTTCCCTTACTTGCAGAGTTGGCGCAATACTGCACCCCTTTTCTGTACTTCCACCGTCGGAGGGTGGCACGGAACTTAAACGTCCACACCTTCAACGTGCTACGCTTGACTGTTATTCAGCTGTTGCTTTGAGCCTCCTCTCACTTGTTGACCGAGCCAGTTGGACCGGATCTGAACCGGTGACGCTGTGTATTAAAAAAAAAATATATTACTTGCAAGTAGCGGAACGTGAAAATCGTGCGGTACAGCCTTTTGAGTCTTGTAGAAGCCCATAAAGAGCTGTACTCATTATAAGCTACTCCTCCAAACCTCTGCTGCATATAGCTAACCGTAATTTCAAGCCGCAGCCTTACCTATACTACCTGTCTGAAAAAGTCACTCTGTATCAATTGTTCCAAAATCGTTGACTATTGTTCTTTAAGTCGATATGGAATATATTGAAAATGCTTCCTGATCATTCCAGTTCAATAATATAGTATTTAAAAATATATGTTTCCGCTTAGTTGTGCTGGCATACGAGGTGATAGATGCCAGAGCGTGGTTGATGACTTAATGACATCAGTGTTACTTTCAGAAATGAAAAACACGAGAAGAGACACCACACATACTAATAGTGAAGTCTATACTGACTCGTTGACAGAAAGCACTTAAGAGGCGGAGGAATAGAGAAAGCAATAGAAAACCAACAACTTTGGCCGGAAATGTATATACCAGAGCTGTCCATTATCACAGAGAAATATAACTACGTAAAGTTATAGCTTGGATTCCAAAATTAATTTCAAATGGAAAGTTGTTCTGAGAATCGTAAATTCTCTATCTAAGCTACAGTCTGTTTAGCTTATCGTGCAACTAAATTCACGAATAAATTTAGCGAGCTGTTCAAACAAAAAATACTAGACTGACCATCTGCAGTTAATGGAAATGTAGAACACCATGAATAATCCAGTGATCAAAAACAAATAAGTCTCATATTATAAAGCACTCATATTATAAAGCACTCAGAGTAGCACTTGCAATCAACTTACCCAGTTATGTGCTGGACGTATTCGAAACTCATTCTTCCTCTACAGTTTTTAAACTCAACAGCTCCCTCTGTAGTACCATAGAAGTTAGTCTGTTATTCCTAACACATCCTACCCCTTCTTCTTTTTTCCATATATTCCTTTCCTCACCGATTCTGCGGAGAACCTCCCAATTTATTACCTTATCAGTGCACCTTATTCTCAACATTCTCCTGTAGCACTGCATCTCAGAATGCATAGTTTCTCTTTGTTCCAGTTTTCCACCACTATACAATGTTGTGCTCCAAACTTGCATTCTCAGGAATTTCTGCCTCAAACTACGGCCTACGTTTAATACTAGTAGAGAAGCTGTATGCAGTATTCCAGTAAGATGGAGCATCCGCTCACACATCCAACCAAAGTATGGCCCACATCACCAGCGTGTTCCCTGCAGTGGCTTCTGGCCCAAAATTCACCGAACTTAACATCGTGTGGTTTTCGGTATTCCCCTAGAACTCAGAACTACTCAAACCTAACTAACCTAAGGACTTAAAAGGAAGGGCAGCGTTGGTCGGAATATTGAAGTTTTATTGATAGCAGAATCGATTTTCGACCACGTAGTGATCATCTTCGGTGCTGTACACATTAAATATAAACACTGGTATCAAGTTATTGATAATTTGATACCAATGTCTGAGTTTAATGTGTACAGCACCGAAGATGATCACGATGTGATCGAAAATCGATTCTGCTATCAATAAAACATCAACATTACGACCAACGCTGAGCTTCCTTTTAATTTAACATATATGGTCCTTGTGCACACAGCACTCCATGGATTCACCAATCAATAACCTAAGGACATTACACAGATCCGCAGTCCGGAACCGCGGGACTGCTACGGTCGCAGGTTCGAATCCTGCCTCGGGCATGGATGTGTGTGATGTCCTTAGGTTAGTTAGGTTTAAGCAGTTCTAAGTTCTAGGGGACTGATGACCACAGAAGTTAAGTCCCGTAGTGCTCAGAGCCATTTTTTACACAGATCCATGCCCAAGGCTGGATTCGAACCTGCGACCGTAGCAGTCGCGCAGTTCCGGACTGAAGCGCCTAGAACCGCTCGGCCACCGCAGCCGGCGCCACCACTTCCGAAATCACTTATAGACACGCATCCACATGGTTTCAACGTTACTATTATCTGTTATTTTTTTAGTTAGTTCATTGTCATTTGGCCGGCCGGGGTGGCCGAGCGGTTCTAGGCGCTACAGTTTGAGACCGCGCGACCGCTACGGTCGGAGGTTCGAATCCTGCCTCGGGCATGGATGTGTGTGATGTCTACATCTACATCTACATCTACATTGATACTCCGCAAGCCACCCAACGGTGTGTGGCGGAGGGCACTTTACGTGCCACTGTCATTACCTCCCTTTCCTGTTCCAGTCGCGTATGGTTCGCGGGAAGAACGACTGTCTGAAAGCCTCCGTGCGCGCTCTAATCTCTCTAATTTTACATTCGTGATCTCCTCGGGAAGTATAAGTAGGGGGAAGCAATATATTCGATACCTCATCCAGAAACGCACCCTCTCGAAACCTGGCTAGCAAGCTACACCGCGATGCAGAGCGCCTCTCTTGCAGAGTCTGCCACTTGAGTTTATTAAACATCTCCGTAACGCTATCACGGTTACCAAATAACCCAGTGACGAAACGCGCCGCTCTTCTTTGGATCTTCTCTATCTCCTCCGTCAACCCGACCTGGTACGGATCCCACACTGATGAGCAATACTCAAGTATAGGTCGAACGAGTGTTTTGTAAGCCACCTCCTTTGTTGATGGACTACATTTTCTAAGCACTCTCCCAATGAATCTCAACCTGGTACCCGCCTTACCAACAATTAGTTTTATATGATCATTCCACTTGAAATCGTTCCGTACGCATACTCCCAGATATTTTACAGAAGTAACCGCTACCAGTGTTTGTTCCGCTATCATATAATCATACAATAAAGGATCCTTCTTTCCATGTATTCGCAATACATTACATTTGTCTATGTTAAGGGTCAGTTGCCACTCCCTGCACCAAGTGCCTATCCGCTGCAGATCTTCCTGTATTTCGCTACAATTTTCTAATGCAGCAACTTCTCTGTATACTACAGCATCATCCGCGAAAAGCCGCATGGAACTTCCGACACTATCTACTAAGTCATTTATATATATTGTGAAAAGCAATGGTCCCATAACACTCCCCTGTGGCAGTGTTATGGGACCATGTCCTTAGGTTAGTTAGGTTTAAGTGGTTCTAAGTTCTAGGGGACTGATGACCTCAGAGGTTAAGTCCCGTAGTGCTCAGAGCTATTTCATTGTCACTTAGATATCGGGAGTAAGGCGTAATGGTTTTATGTAGAGGCCATGTACTACGCTTCCTTCTATGCTGCCTACTCGTGTTAAATAAAATTTCATAAAGTGATTTACTTCCTGGCGTCGTAAATTTAATGCCCAGAAGTGTACATATGGGACCTTCAGGATGTGGCAGAAGTCTGTTTGCGAACGGTATAAGTGTATGAGTGAGTCGCGCCCGCTTGCGGTGCGGCGCCTCAAAGGCGCGCAGAGACTGTCGCGAGGCCAGACGTGGCGTTTCCCACGCGTCCGCCCTCGCCGGCCAGTAACTCAGGGCGAGTGCAAGTGATAAACCCGCCGGCTGCTGGTGCTGCCGGCCGCCGACCGCCACCTGTTCTATCTTTATGGCGCGCCGCCACCCTGAAATATGGAGCGATAAATATGCCCGCACTACCCGCACACGGTTTTTGTCCGTCGCGGCGCCGGCGACGGGGTCGCTGCGTCCCCTGCATCCTTCCGAGAACCTCACTCCACCTGCTTCCCCATCCGGCTGGGGGAAAAATGTATAGCTGCTCCTGCGTCCAGAAACAGTGACGCTTACAGTAGAAGTTACATCAACGAAATTCCAAGCTTTTAGTTGGACTCCTCCGTTGTAGTCACCCGAGTCCCATACCTTGATTTTCCTGTTTATAACTTAAGCCAAAACATATTCTCTCATTCGGGGAGGGGGGGGGGGGGGAGGAGGTATATCCGGAGTGCAGGTTTTGTAGCTCTACGTAGCAAAGCGGACAAGATCGTCCCAGGGTGCGAGGACCGTCGTGTTTAGTCCTGTTACATAACGAGGAAAGACATCAACATTGTACAATGCAGTATTCTTACAAGTGGTCCTCACTCACAATCTATCATGTATATACATCAATGCTGTACGTAAATAACGTTTAAATTGTTGTAGCGGTGCCTAATATATATATTGGCCACGACATCTTGGTAGATGATTGTTGCAGTGTATGTGTGTTTATGGGTTGCATTTTTTCATATGACTTGTCAAACCAATGGCAGCACGGCATCTCTTGCCGCAATTGTCACAAGTGTATCTGGCTGCTGAGGCAGGAGCAGTGGTAGCATTGCGAAGCTTTTTCTGCCTTATCTGTCTAACAAGCCATCATCATGCTTCGACATTCCAGATGGTATATCATCATGCCACTCTGGTATCATGCTAGCCCGTGCCCCCCATCTGTGTCGATTCCAAAGCTCTCCATATCTCATTTACAGGAGTCCTTGAACCTCAATACAGGACGTCCTACAGGTCTTTTGGCTATAGAGATCTCTCCAAGCATCACCTCACGTGATAATCTGTCAGGATCCATACGGTGGACGTGTCCTAGCCAGCGGAGTCGTCTCTGCTTCAAGATAGCTGAAATATTGTTGCAGTTAGTTTTAGCTAGCACTGCTTCGTTGGTCACTCGGTCCTTCCACGTTACTCCGAGGATGGATCTCAGGCACCGCATGTGCAAAGCATTAAGGCGACGTTCTTGTTTGGCATAGGTAGTCCATGTTTCCGATGCAGACAAAAGGAAGCCGAGGACGCAAGTTTGATATACAAGAATTTTTGTGGTCAAAGAGAGTTTGTTGTTTTTCCAAACACGTGTAGAGAGTTTGTCAAAAGTGTTCGCAGCTCTTCCAATGCGAGCATCAATTTCCTTGTCAACAGACATGTTTGATTCTATAGTAGATCCAAGATATCAGAAGTTATCTACGACTTGCAGAGTAGTGCCATCTAGTGTGATATCCGGCTTTGTGTTAGCACCCTGAACCATAATTACGGTCTTACTGCTGTTTACACTCATCGAGAATAGATGGCATGCGTGACTAAATCTTGATACTAGCTCTTGCAGCTCTTCTGCGGAGTTCGCGACAATTGCAGCATCATCAGCATACAGGAGTTCACGAGCGAGTATCTCGTAGCGCTTTGTCTTACTCTTCAGAAGACTGACATTGAAAAGCCTTCCATCTTTCCTAGTATGCAGATGTACTCCAACATTGTACTTCATCGAAGATGAAGTCTTTCACCGCCGTGGTAAATATGAAGACCTAGAAATATTTTCGCTTTATCAGTGTACAGTGAAAGCTGCATCCCATTTCTAGATTGGAGTCCAGGAGCTCGAGTGTAATGCTTGTTCTAAAACGAATCTTTCATCATTCTCTTCATGTGGGGTACCACAGTCCTGTATTTGTTAAAAGCATTCTCGAGTTTTCCACTTCAGCTGGCTTTGATCATTATTCGCTTTATTACAGCTTGCAGGGCATGTTCAAGCGCAGTAGACGTCGGCACTTTGTACAGGTGTTCAATTATAGCCGGCCAGGAAGGATATCTGTATTTCTTTCAAGTCAGTACCGCCATTAGACTGTTGTTTATCTACATTATTACATTTACACTTACACAATCATGATTTTGGCTTCAAAGTGCCATTATAAAATGTTTTAAGTGTTATAAATTGCCTAAGATGGCATACTGTCGTATTTAAATACGCTGTTGGACACATTGTCTAAGAGTCGATATTTCTGGCAGACCCAACTGCTTTGTTTTATTACTGAGTACACCATATCTATATTGTTATTTCTGACACTTTTAAACTGTGTCGGGCCGATAATCGAACCTATGTACCTGCATTTCACGATGAGTGACCTCCATTTCCGTTTTCTTTGCCGGCCTCACGGACCGATTCTAAATTTCCACTTTGCATTTGTTACCTCTCATAGCTTTCAGGCCCTTTAAAGACTCTCTTGTAGGACTAGCACCTCCGAAAGAAATGTTGCAGCTGTGTCTTTAACTCCACGCTTTGGAAACCAAGAAGTGGTAGGCGTGGTATGTACGTCAGGGAGGCTTAAGCTAAGAACATAGCCCCCTCCCCCTCTTCCACACGTCATATATAAACCAATGCTACATTTGTGGTTTAACATAAACATGACTGTTGTGTTTGATGTACGCTTGAACATGAGCGATTGCATTTGAACACACTTTTTTTAGTGTTACACTTAACATTTTGTGACCAAAGTTATTAGTTAATGACGACTGAAGATCTATGGAAATCATTTCAGCTAGTTTTTAATGTACTGAATCACAGGCCTAAGATCTCTGAAAACTGGTTCAAGGAAGTAAGGAAGGACCTCGAGAGCCTCCGACTGAATCAGGAACACATCTCTAATCGACTAAAGTACAGGTTAATGATCGGCAGGTTTAAGCAGAACGGCGGCCGGACAGATACAGAATGCGACGCCATGCTACCTATACAGCAGTCCATAATTTATGCCGGTGCAGAATTTTGTGCCATGACCTCTCGATTATGCCCCATTGATGTTCAACGATATTCATGTTGGACGATCTGGGTGGCCGTATTATTCGCTCGAACTGTCCAGAATGAGCTTCAAACCAATCGCGAACATTTGTGACCCAGTGACAAAGCGCATTGTCACATATAAAAATTCCACTGCTGTTTGGGAACATGAAGTTCATGAACGGCTAAAACTAATCTCCGACTGGTCGAACATAGCCATTTCATTTGTATATCCACCTTTTTAGATATGGTTGTTTGAATCGGCTGTTCATTACAGAAAGTCAAAGCAAACACCTTTCAGCCGTCTAATTCCCAAACTGTAATATTATTGTTCTACCCGTTTCGGTGATTTATTACGCCATCTTCTGGCCCCCTAACTGACGTGTAGGAAGATTCCAACATCGGCTCCTGTCAATACAGGGACCAGCATTCAAAGACTGTACCTGTAGATTTCTGCTTGATACAGAGATCATTTCAAACATCATCTTCCGACTCAGTGAAGTTATCGTTGAATCAAGTAGAAATCCCCAGGTACCAGTCTTTGAATGCTGGCCCCTGTATTGACAGGAACCGTGTTGGAATCTTCCTACACGTCAATTAGGGGGCCTGAAGATGGCGTAATAAATCACCGAAACTGGTAGCACAATAAAATAACAGTTTGGAAATTATACGGCTGAAAGATGTCTGATTTTACGTTCTATAACAATTTCCAGTCAATGATCGGTTTAGCTGGACCAGAGGACCCAGTCAATTCCATGTAAACATAGCCCACACCATTATGGAGCCACCAACAGTTTGCACAGGGCCTTGTTTATAAATTGAGTCCCTGGCTTTGGGATCTGCTCCACACAAGAACTCTACTATCAACGTCTACTAACTGAAATCGATACTCATCTGACCAGGCCACGATTTTACAGTCGTCTGAGGCCCAACCGATATGGTCACGAGCCAAGGAGAGGCGCTGCAGGCGATCTCGTGCTGTTAGCAAAGGTACTATTGTCGTTCATCTGCCGCCGTAGCCCAAATTTCGCAGCACTGTTCTAACTGATACCTTCGTCGTACGTCCCACGTTTGTTTCTGTGGTTGCCTGTCGTTAGTAGTGATAACTCTGCGCAAACGTTGCTGCTCTCGGTCGTTAAGGAAAGGCCGTCGGCCACTGCGTTGTGGCGTGAGTGAAAATACCTGGAATTCGGTCTTTCGGCACACTCTTGACACTGTGGATCTCGGAATATTGAATTCTCTAACGATTCGGAAACAGTGTCCCTTGCGTCTAGCTCCAACAAGAATTCCGCGTTCAAAGTCTGTTAGTTTACGTTGTGCGGCCATAATCAAATTTGAAACCTTTTCACGTGAATCATCTGAGTGATAATGAGAGCTCCACTTTTTTTTCTTTCTTTCTCTTCAATTCCCCATCCAGGACGGTCTGACAGCAGCATATATGCGCTGCTCTTCGGCCAGAAGACATTAATTATACAACAGAAGACATTTAAAATTACGAAGGAGAAAATATGACGTACACAAGTATAAAAAGGGGAAACGTAATGGAAGAGAACAGACAAAAAGGGGGCGGCTGTAAAATAGAGATAAAAACCTTAAAAAAATGTATTGCGCGCAATAAAACCTCACAATGGAAGAATTAAAAGAACACAAGGCGAAGTACGGCTGGAGCATAAAAGTAGCGATGGATGGCGTAGCACTGAAAGTAACACCTTGTACAAGTCCAGCACGCAATTAAAATCACAGCTCTGGATGCACAAGAGAACAGCACCAAATACAACACTGACGTAGCACACTGATCACGATGAGTAAACACAGAATCTGCCAGGGACATGGAGATGAGGGAGAAGGGAGGGAGTGGGTGGAGAGGGGGCAGACGGGCAGGGGCGCGTCGAAGAGGGCTGGGGAGGGAAGAACGTGGTAGGGACACAGTTGAGGAGGGGGTGTAGGGACTCGGGGGGGGGGGGGGAGGAGGAAAATCCGCTCTGGGAGGAGGGGAGAGGAGAGAAGGGGGCCCGTGGGGAGGGGAGGGAACAAGCCCAGGTTACAACTGGAAGGAAGGGTAGATGTCACAGTGAAGTTCAACAACTGGGGGGGGGGGGGAGGTACTGGGAATTGCCCTGATGAAGGAGATGGAGGGTGTGGAGGTGGAGAGAAGGAGGGATACAGCGATAGAGGCGTGGCAACAGGCAGGGGGGGGGGGGTGGAAAGGAAGGGGGAGACCAAGGGGTGAGGGGTATGAAACCTGCAGACAGTGTAAAGGATGTGGACGTGTAGGAGGAAAAGGAGAAGGTCAGGGAAGGGGATGAGGTCATGCAGGAGTCATATGGGGGAAGGCAGGCGGATATGGAAGGCAATGAGGAGGACATGGCATTCAAGGATTTGGAGGGCCTTGTAATAGTGGGTGGGTGAAGAGATCCAGGCAACACTGGCATAAAAGAGGATGGGACAGATGAGGGTTTTGTAGATTTGGAGGATGGTAGAAGGACGCAATCCCTATGTCCAACCACACAGGAGTTTCAGGAGGCAGAGGTGGGAATGGGCTTTCTGCTGGATGATCAGGAGGTGAGGGGTCCAGGTGACGTGACGATCGAGGGTGAGGCCAAGGTTGGGGGTGAGCTGGATGGAACGACCATAAATGGTGAGGTAGAAATAATGCAGATGGCAGAAGCAGGTGGTGTGGCCTATGGTGAATGCCTGGGTTTTGGGGAGGTTGAGACGAAGGAACCAATTGTTACAACAAGTGGTGAACTGGTTAAGGTGGGTTTGGATGGTGCATTGGGACTCTTGAAGGGTAGGATAGAGAGCCAGAAAGGCAGCATCATCAGCATATTGGAGAAGGTGAACAGGTGGGGGTAGCTTGGGCATATCGGTGGTGTACAGGAGATAGAGGAGGGGGGAGGCTGGAGCCCTAGGGGACGCCAGCAGTGGGATAGAAATTACAGAGTTGGTGTTTTCAAGGGTGATATAGGAAGGACGTCGGCAGGGGAAGGAAGCGACCAGTCGGACAAAATTGATAGGCAGGGTGTAGGTTTGGAGTCCAACGAAGAGACCGGGATACGATAGAGCTCGGTCAATGCACTGCACTTTTAGACCTTGTGTACGTGATACTATTGCCATCTGTACAAGTTTTTGTATGTCCATCCTTTTGGCATGTCTCTGGGACAACGGCCGTTTACTGTTGTGACAAAATAAAACACCTTCAGCCATCCTTATGATTTTATTTTATTTTGTTGCAACCAGTTTCAATGCTTCAATGCATCATCTTCAGGCTGTTGTTGATACGGTACGCAGATAATGTGTCAGCACGCCAACCATCAAGTGGGCTGTAAGTGTTTTATTTTGTCACAATCTGTATAAGTGGATATCGTTGTCCTGGGGCCCACAAGAGAGACAGGTCGTGGTGTGTATGTCGCAGCACCTGACACTGCAGCTCTTACGGGTGCCAGCAGCTGTCTCCGGTAGAGAGCAAGTAACTACTTCAGAGGAGTTTAATAATTCTAGACCGTGTCTTTAAATGTTTACAAGTTCTCGATAGTACACAGCAATTTTAAGACCTTTAGCGGAGACTTTTTCAATTAAATATTGATTTCCCGTGGGTCCTGCGCGGAGTCGAGCCTTCGCAAAGTGTGGTGGACAAGCCGACTAGTGTGACGTCAGATGTTCGTTGCAGGGCCCGTATCTCTCGTTGGCCCTGCGCTATCCCATGACGTTTGTCACCTCAGTGTGTACTACTTATAACTGCGATGAACAGGTTGTTGTGTTAATCGTGAGTGTGAAAACCACGAGAGGAGAGCGGGTGGGATGTAAACGTACCCAGGGAAGAGAATTCGACTGTTAAGAACGGAAACGTGTTTCCTCTTAGTCGTTTGCAGGTCAGTGACTGGTGGAGGCGTTCTGTTATTTCGGTAAATATCCGTTTCTCATCGGATGCAGGCACGGTGGTAAAGGATCGCACCGTTGCTCCTGTTTCCTGCTCGCAGACGAAGAAAAACATATATTGTGCTCGGCGAGGGCAGCGTAGTGGGGCGCGGAAGAACGCACGGCCATCCGTGTCCGGCGTGTTTTCCGAGCCGGCGGACTGGCGCACATCAAAGGGGCGGGGGTGGCGAAAAACGGGCTCTGAGGGGCAGTGGAAGGGAGGGTGGTGGGGTGGGGGGGGGGGTGTGGCAGCGGAGACTCGTGCCTCATTACATGCCAGTCCAGCCAGCAGTGCATGCGAGGCTCCGTAAATAAATCTGGTCCAACAAACGGCGAGGAGAGCGGAAAAACGCCCTCTTTAGGACAGCGGCCACATTCGCGGCATACTAGGAGGAAATGTCACTTTGACGGTGAAACATGGAGTCACTGAGTACAGAGATAAGCAAAAACACGGGGAAAAGTCTAATATTATCAAGCGCGTCACCACTGAAGCTAATTTATGGGTCTTGAAAACGACAAATCTTATAGAAATAAGTCAAAAAGTGCCTACACAAAACGACTAGAACATTAGGTTCAAAAGGCTCCAAGGCACATCTGAGATCATCAGTACCCTAGACTTAGAACTACTTAAACCTATCTAACCTAAGGACATCACACACATCCATGCCCGAGGCAGGATTCGAACCTGCGACCGTAGCAGCAGCGCGATTCCGGACTGAAGCACCTAGAACATTAGGATATTAACATATTCACAGGGGACAGATGAACGACATTAAACTGTAGCTTATGAAGGAGGAAGGAAGGTACATGAAAGCTCCAAGGAATGAAGAGGTTGAGTTCATTGAAAAAATTAAATAAGACAGATAGAGAACGGGGAGTCTTCTAATCTTGTGGAGTTTCCATTTGCTTATGTGAGGCTATTTCAATAACGACGTCCCACAATTTCATGCTCAGAACATGTTTATTCTTAAGAGCTATGTATTTGGTGACAGTATCAATCAACATATCCTGACCTGCCCGGATAGCCGAGTGCACTAAAGGGCCAACTTCCGCGATTGCCCAATCGCGATGGTTCCGTATCGAATCCACCGGGAGGGTTAATGACGAAGACCGGTCTGCGGCCACCCTGAATGAGGTTTATAGGCAGTTTCCCACATTCAACTAGGCTAATACCGGGCTGGTACCCACGGAACGTCTCAGTCGTACGATTTGCAAACATGTATAAAATGTTGTCACAGATCTTGACTAGCTCCCACCATAAATTTCAAATGTTTCCGCCAATGAGATACGTGTACTACATGAAAGGGGAGACGAGTGTCGCCCCGCTCCCACGTCCAGACTTGTTTGTCGGAAAGTCAGGAGAATTTTGTTGCGTTTCGCACACCGTTCCCACGGGAAGAGCAAGGGTTGGAAATGTGCAGACAAACAAGTGGCTATCGATGTTGCTTGCGGAAATGCAATTGGAGAACACACACAGCAGCATAATGACAAGTGGATAGGTGACGAATTTACTACCAAAGTAGTGTTCTCACGCATTCCACAAGTTGTTTCCCGTTTTGCTATTGAGGACACCACTCTTCCGTTCCGCCGCTCACTGTCGCGGAAGATTAGCCAGGAGGATAATCCCTGAAAAGACTCATCCAACTGTCCACGAGACCCAATATCAGGAGATCCACCACTCTAAGCGACCGACAGCTCTTCCAGAATGTGCGAAAGTTCTTCCTGTTTTCACCCCAGCGGAAAGGAATTCCCCTGGTCAAGATAATATACAATTCGTTGAAAAAACAACTTTTTATCGAGTCATCAGTCTTGTGACTGGTTTTATGTAGCCCGCCACGAATTCCTCTGCTGTGTCAACCTCTTCATCTCAAAAGAGAGAGCGAGAGAGAGAGAGAGAGAGAGAGAGAGAGAGAGAGCGAGAGCGAGAGAGAGAGATTAGGTGCAGAGGGTGGGTCACCTACCTTGATACATGCTATCCCCTAGCCACTCGTGTAATCAGCGTGCAGTGCAGATGGGAAGTCGACAGATAAAAATTGGATCATAAAGTAAATGAAGTAAGAATGTCTCGAATGTGAAGTCAGTATTCAGGTAGGATAAAATGTGAGGGGAAAGATCTAAAACAGGCCGCCTCACAATGTACGCAAAAATGTGAATGGTTCTACTAAAATAGTTGTTATGAGAGGGGGCTAATGACCCCGTTCAATCCGTGGAAATGTGCTTGGTGGGAGGAAGTATTCTCAACTGCTTTCCAGAGGACCGCCAGATTGTCTCTTGGCCGACATATATCCGACTCGGATTCCTATCGTTTATAGAACCGAGAACCCTTTTACCTCCAGGAAAATATCTAACAAGGGAATATGCACCACCATCTCGATCGATAAAGAGGACAGAATATGTAGAGAAATAAAGGTAGATCCGGAACCAAACACAGACACAGAGACAGACGAATTTGGAGAGACAGAGACAAATCAAAACTGCGGCGGTGTTGGCAGAGCCATACCTAGGCGAGATGACCTCCTGCCAAGGGTACACAGGCACTCAGGAGCCACCAAAAAAGAAGAGAGAGAGAGAGAGAGAAAGAACGTGGTTTAAGGATTAACCGGGAGACATACGTGTGTTCTCCTGCTCTCTGTGCTCTTGACTACGAGAAGAAGCCTTTCCCTTGGCCCATGACTGTAAACGCCTGCTGTCATCACAGTGACTTTTCTACAGTGTCCTTATTCGACCAGTTAACATCACAAAGAAACGACTAGAACCGAAAGGATGTCTGCGGCTAACAGACTACCTGACGCAACAGTGCGATCGGGCCTCACAGACACGCTTTCTCATTAGCGTTCTTGCTAATGCTTCCTGGCACATTAAAACGGTGTGCCTGACCGAGACTCGAACACGGAACCTTCGTTTTTCGCGGGCAACTGGTCTACCGACTAAGCTGCCCCAGCACGATACTGGACCCGTTCTCACAGCCTCAGTTCTGCCAGTACCTCGTCTCCTACCTTCCAGACTTCTCAGAAGCTCTCCTGCGAATCTTGCAGAACTAGCACTCCTAGAATAACGGATAGGTAGAGCACTTTCCCGCGGAAGGCAAAAGTCCCGAGTTCGAATCTCGGTCCGGCACACAGTTTTATATCAGTGCACACTCCGCTGCAGAGTGAAAATTTCATTCTGGCATCGTTCGTGCTATTTGACCGAAGGCTTCCGACTCTTGCAGATTTTTGTCTACTGGTGACAAGAGAGTGACGTGACGGTGGAGAAAACAACCAAGCAAGGAAACAAAGATCGAAGTAATGTGAAAGTTAATTACGTTTCGGTCAGTAATTTCGCACTACCAACCTTCGAAACCTGACTTCATTCACGCAGTCAATGAGTCTGCTTCCCTAAAAACAACGAAATGCTGAATTAAAGTATAAGAAAAAATCATTTCTAGGAAGGAATATATTTTCTGTTCATTTAATTTCAGTCTTTTTTATGTTATTCCTAATGAAAAATTTAGGCACTATTGATAATGTGTGAGCTGCAAATAAAGTCTGTTCTTTGTGAAGACGTACTAAAAAGAATGAACAGTATCTGGCATAAGAAATTAGATACAGATATTACTTTCAGTGTCTTTAAAAGTTTATGCCATTTGTAATTTATTTACTACAGTGATAGGTTTAATTACTTCTGTGCAATATTTTTCGTCAATACGAGTATAAATCGTTCATATAATATTGAGTTGACAAATAAGTTCGTAGCATTTTTCTGTAAGTTTAGTAAACACAACAGATACATGTAATAGAGACTTTATTCATAAATAATATATTCTCCTTCACTACTTAAAACAGTCTGCCAACGGTGGGGTAACTTTTCAATTCCGCGACTTTAGATATCACGCAGTTTTGAGGCGAGGAAATCGCCGAGCTATGTCCAGAGCGCATTTTCATCCCGAAAGGAAGCTCCGCTCCTTTAAGGTTGTTTGAAAAAGAGCGAGTGTGGAAAATGTGAAAACCTTAGGGCGCAAGATCAGGGGAATAAGGTGGGTGCGGAATGACTGCCAACCCAACTCCTGATTGGTGTTTCTTGTCAGTTTAGAAGAATAGGGGCGGGCATTATCGTGGAGTAGCATGGCTTCACCCAGTCTTCCTGGTCGTTGTTCTTGGATTGCGTCTCCAAGACGTGTCAGTTGTTGACAATATACGTCAGTAGGGATGGTTATACTTCGGGGAAGCAATTCGTATTGCACCACACCGTCGCTGTTGTATCAGATGCGTAACATTATCTTCAGCGGATGCGCGCAGATCTTTGTCCGAGGAGTTGCTGCTTTGTTTGGGCTCAACCATTCCATTCCTTTTTCTTATGCAAAAATAAAGACCCCATTTATCGTAACCAGTAACGATACAGGACAGGAATGGTTGTTGTTTTTCACGAGCCGTTGATGAGCAAGCAGAGATGTTTAGAGCATGCGATATTCACATACCCGATTTTTGATCCAATTGCACGAAAATGTTGCACGATGGTGGAATGATCACAGTTCATCACACCTGCCAGCTGTCGAGTACACTGAAATGGAGCATTTAAACAGTTTTCATCAAACCCCAAATGTATTTCTGAACGTGGAGAGTCTCTAATGTCAAAATAATCCTCCTTAAAACGAAAAAACTATTGCTATTTTGTCTAAAACTGACACGGTGAGACCGTGGCTGTGTACAATTAATGTAGGTTAATTCTTACAGAGAAGAAAACAGCAACCAGCCACTATTAATACTGCTATTTATTTAGGTAAATAGCGCCGTTACCGGTTTCGAACTGGCAATTTCATCATCAGACGGCTCCTCACATGATTTTCAATATACACTTTACATTATCGTCCGTTTTCGATTTTTATTATTCCACTGTGGCGAAGTATTTTTGGTGTGTTGTTGCCCTACGGTAGAAAAACAGTGTTAGAAGCCCCCTATGTGAAAATAATTAACTTCCAAACGATGAAATTCAACGTAAATAAATATGTGAGGTTACGTGGTTATGTTACTTACGTCGAAAATTCGGCGCGATTTTGTTGCGAAGTTGCAGGATTGTATTTTTAGCATATTCCAAAATATATCCAGCACTTACGTAACTTGTGCATCACCATATCGTGAAAAGTACCACCCACCCACACACACACACACACACACACACACACACACACCAAAAAGAATTTGCCACATGTGAAGTTATCACAGAGATTACAGACTTACAAACTCAACAGTGTCAGAGACGTTCTCTCTCAGAGACATCACAATATACAGGTTGCTTTGATTTCACAGAATGACATAATGAAAATTAAAACAGAAAGATAAACCTTACATTCTGAGCGTATAATATTACAAATGAAGTTGACAGATGTAGTAACCAACTTGTGTGAATGCTACTTATATGGTATTATGTAAATACTGTGCTATATACAAGGAGCAACATAGAGGTGAGATAAAATGAATAATATGACAGTAACAAATGTATTAAGATCTATCTATGGTGCGCTGAAATTTTGAATCAGGTATGGTAGCAGCAATTTTGTTTCTTTCTTTTTTTTTCAAGGTCTTGCAATGTCTGCCCAATGGTGTTATCCCCACACATGGCGCAAATGATACTCGCTGCCTCCGCTGCTGTTACCCCTCTATTGAACTCAAACAGCATGTCGGAAATGTTCTGATCCATTTTCTAGTCGACAGCTCCACTCTCTATCTCCAAACGACAAAATGACAATCTGTAAACTCAAACAGCAACAGTGAGCTACCAATCCAAAATAATAATCGATAAATAAACCCATAGGAACCGGGATACCAACATGCAAAACAAAAATGCTATGAACTCACGGACCAACCTGATTGAAACTTCCTGGCAGATTAAAACTGTGTGCCCGACCGAGACTCGAACTCGGGACCTTTGCCTTTCGCGGGCAAGTGCTCTACCAACTGAACTACCCAAGAACGACTCACACCCCGTCCTCACAGCTTTACTTCTGCCAGTACCTCGTCTCCTACCTTTCAAACTTTACAGAAGCTCTCCTGCGAACCTTGCAGAACTAGCAGAACTAGCACTCCTGAAAGGCAAAGGTCCCGAGTTCGAGTCTCGGTCCGGCACACAGTTTTAATGTGCCAGGAAGTTTCATATCAGCCAACGCTCCGCTGCAGAGTGAAAATCTCATTCTGGCAACCTGATATTTTTCAGTACTGCTTAATTTTTATTAAACCTGCTTACAGAATTATAAAGTGTGATAAACATGCCTGGAACAAGTTGTAGGAAAGCAGTTTTACCAGCGGGGATGGGTGAAACTTCTGTGTGTCTGTCCAACCAGAGAGTTTCCTACCGAGGGAGCAGTGCGCTGTTAGCGATATTAATTACAGTCTAAAGCGTTGTCAACATACGAACATATAAAGAGGCTACTTACATGGGACATGGAGAGGCAGCTTTGGCAGGGGCGCAGGATGTAGGATGTCCTCGGTACGGCTCTGGTGATTGGCTGCAGTGAAACCGGAGGTTATTTCGGGCTGCTGCGCGACACGGCGTGCAGCGGCCGTCACTGTAAAACATTCCCGCCCGCCTTTGTGGGCCCAGCAGCGCTGTGTTGTTGGTTGCGGCGGGCTGACAGCCCGGCACCCACATTCCATCGCCATTGCGCGTTTTCGCCGCTTTGACTCGTCGCACGCAACTCGCACGTGACGGCTGTACTGCGGGGTAATAGGCGCCGGTGGTAGCGGCGGAGGCAACGCCGGGACAAAGGGCACCGCGCTGGCAGCCTCCACGTCTCGCAGCCTGCTACTGCTACTGGGCGCTGTTGTTCGGCACGAGTTTGTGACAGTTGTCCGCACTGACACTTTCGCAGCGGCCGAATGTATTGACATTTCTGCGGACCGAACACACTTCGTGTAGATTTTTTTCCTTTCACATTCGTTGCCTTCGTCAACTCATTCAGTCTTAACCCAGACGTTGGGCTAAGCTAAAGATCAGTCTGCCACCACGACCAGGTTTCTTGGCTATTGATAAACAGCTTCAGCTGTATCTACTCCTTTATTTTTTTAACCTTACCGGTTCTATGACGCTAAAAGCTACATCTTCAGGTGAACATCTGCGTAACAGTAAATCAAGAAGGAATCACGCTGATGTGATATTTATCAAAAATAATTTTAAGATTAAAAAAAAATTCTTTCATAAAACTTTTACATGAGAAAATTAAAACATTTGTACTCATATAACTAAATCATTAGAGCTAAAAAGCTAAGAACTTTGTACCCAACATTCGTTGTCCGTCAGAACAGGACACCTCTAAAAGGTTGTAACTCATTCAATAAAGCAGCCGGATGCATGTGTTGCAATTCAGTATGGCGGATGGGGCCTTAGTAAATTATACCATATTGATATCCATTAATACGGTGAAACTATATGAGCAAATATTAAGGCGCAGTTTGCAGCTAACGTCCAAACTCAAGAAGTGGTTGCAGCAAACTCGATGAATATTGTAAGGAACCTAAACAAAACGCTTCATCGAGCGAGGTGGCGCAGTGGTTAGCACCCTGGACTCGGATTCGAGGGGGACGACGGTTCGAGCCCGCTTCCGGCCATCCTGATTTAGCTTGTCCGTGATTTTCCTAAATCGCTTCAGGCAAATGCCGGGATGGTTCCTTTGAAATGGCGCGGCTGCCTTCCTTCCTATCCCACATGTACAGCTTCTCAGGTCTACACGCAATGGCGACCGTTTGCTGTCTTTCACTGACGGCGTGAATGGAAACAGCTTGCCTATAGACGGCTTCCTCATGTGCTGATGATGCACCAGCTCAATCGAATGACGGGTGCTCTTTTGGGGGACACACGAATGGTGGGAGAGAACAACGAATATTGGGATAACAAGAACAGATACTTTTGTTGAAAAACAACAAGTAGAACGTAACACTGACAGCTGACACTTATTTCCATTTGTAAACCCCGTAAGCTATTCTAACCCACTTTTGAAAGGAGGGCGTTTAATTACTTAAAAGAGGAGCATCAAATTCATACATTACGGCAAAGGAACGGACCTACCGGCGGTGTCCACTGAATAAAAAAATACTTCGAAATTCCGAATATAATTGTGTTACAAAATGTTTTAAAAATTATGAATGCTTTTACAGTCAAAAAGAATCCAGACTATAGTCAATTTTAATACTCTTTAGGTATAGTTAAAACTTGAGAAAATTATTTCTCGGAGCTGTGGTTGCCCTTCCTGCAGGGTTGTATCCACAATCACGATTTTTTGCTTTGAAATTCGTTGGCTTCGCTGACTCACAACCTTATTGCCACCTTCCAACATAATCTGTGCCTTGTGTTAAGCTGTAGATCAGTCACCAAAACTTTATTGTGCCTCTATGCTACGTGTGGAAAGCCCCTTATCCCTGTAAGAGCCCCGGGCTCCACAGAAATGTCTCTGCAGGAATGACACCTGCGCCTTCCGTGAGGCGGCTAGTCCAGAACTTCCTTCGTGTATGCCATACCCACCTGAAGCAAATCATTCATGATTAATCCCACAATGCTAAGTAATTGCTGCTGTGAAACTGCTATGCTACGACCGACTTTTTCTATGGGATTATGATATAGTGATTTATTCTTCTTGTCGACATGCGGTAGGATACCTGGCTGTTTCTCAAATCTTGCGGCAATGGCTGCCGTCAGCTTGGAAGACTAGTGTGTCCAGAGCATTAAAAATAGTGCAGACGAAGAAGTCTCAACAGCACATTGGTATCAACAACACGCTCAGCATGAAAACTTGGTCATCGTGGTTCATTTACACTGTACTCTGAATGAATGGGCCCAGTTTCTGGAGGTAAAAAGACTCTCCGAATATCACAGATCCATCTCCAGCTTGAACGACACTCTCCACCCGAAACTGCTTTAAGAGTCTCATTGCACCGTCGGTACACTCGAACGGATTGCACCATCTGAAAAGAGGCGAAATTACGACTCATGAGACCACATTGTACGCTCCCAGTCAGGTGCTGTCCAGCTTCTGTGTTGTGCAGCTCACTGAAGACATGCAGTTTTATGTGTCACTGTGAGCAATGGTTTTTTGTGAGCGTTCAGCTTTATAGTATGGGCAGCTACAAGCGTTGAAGTTCATGGTAAACCGAAATTGCAAAAACCACAAACAGATGTTAAGTGATGATTTACTAATGACAGGTTTCGCTGTGTTAAAGCAGCATCTTCAGGCTGTTAGATAAATGTCGTGTGACTATGGCCTCCCGTTGGGTAGACCGTTCGCTGAGAGCAAGTCTTTCGATTTGACGCCACTTCGGTGACTTTCGCATCGATGGGATGGAATGGTGATGATTAGGACAACACAACACCCAGTCATTGAACGGAGAAAATCTCAGACTCTGCCGGGAATCGAACCCGCTTCCTGAGGATTGACATGCTGTCGCGCTTACCACTCAGCCCCAGGAAGAGGGGAAGTCATCAACAAATAATAAGTAGCAGAGTACTGGGGCGAATAATGCAGGGCATGAGACATCTTTAGTTCGTCATGGTAGGGATAAAGCTCTGGAGGCATTCAGTTGTAAACTAAACAATATTTTTCTAAATTTAAATTTTCCGCCAAAAGCAAAGTCCCAGGTTCCGAGAACTGTAACAACACATAATTGTGTGAACGTGGGTATTCATGTAGTGTTATAAAGGATAACTTTTATGATTCAAAAATGGCTCAAATGGCTCTGAGCACTATGGGACTCACTTCTGAGGTCATCGGTCCCCTAGAACTACTTAAACCTAACTAGCCTAAGGACATCACACACATCCATGCCCGAGGCAGGATTCGAACCTGTGACCGTAACGGTCTCGCGGTTCCAGACTGTAGCGCCTAGAACCGCACGGCCAGTCCGGCCGGCTAACTTTTATGACCTGTTTTGATTTTTAAGTCGGCTGGCTTGAGTCAATAGCAATTAGAAATGCCCTAATTGTTAGTCGGGGTCTCCTGCCTACACTATGAGATCAGCAGAAAAACCACACTGAGCAGTCGACGTTCTCCCTCGCTTGAGCCTCGAAGAGGAAGCAGAGTGTTTGCACTCACATGTGTAGGTGCCGATAAACGCGGAAAGGGGCATACTCGTCCAGCTAAATACGTTCTTCAGAGTTTCGAGAGACTTCACGGAAGCACGCCTACCGGCTTTACTCAAAGCGCATTTCCGCAGCCGGACGGCATACAAAGAGCCGCGGAGCGCGCTGAGTGGCCGAGCATAAAGAGCGTCCGAACACGGACGGGCGGCGGAGTGGACGGGCGGACGGACGCTAAGTAATTACACGCGGCGAGGGGCCGCCTACTTGTGACTCTGGCGTCAAAGCAGCGCCGCGCCGGCGCGCACTCGGCTTATCCCGTGCACCGGCTGGGGTGGAGGGCTAAGCCTCGCGGTCTCGACAAATTTAAGCCGCAGCCGCTATCAGATTAGCGGACCGGCTCTGAGGGCCTGCGTCGTCACCCCACACACCGCATCCACCGGCGCGAGATCGCTCGGCACGGCTGCCCACTGAGCAAGTGTTGGGGCGTGAAGCTCCCTACTTACAGAGGCACTGTGTGACAGTGATGAAAATAATGATCGCACGCATGCGGCAATGAGACGTATACATCAAAAGGCCAGCTTGTCTGATAAAAGGAAGAAACATGGATACATGTTACTTTCCTCTTCACCATCTTTTCAGAGTCGTAATTAGATTGCAAACGCCCCACACCATTACAGAGCCTCCATCGGCTTGAACGATCCCCTGCTGACATGTAGGGTCCATGGATTCATGAGGTTGTCTGCATACCCGTACACGTCCATCCGCTCGACAAAATTTGAAATGAGATTCGTCCGACCAGGCAGCATGTTTCCATTCATCAATAGTCCAATGTCGGTGTTGACGGGCCCAGGCGAGGCGTAAGGATTTGTGTCGTGCACGAATGGGCCTTCGGCTCTGAAAGCTCAAATCGATGATGTTTCGTTGAATGGTTCGCACGCTGACACTTGTTGATGGCTCAGCACTGAAATTTGCAGCAGTTAGCGGAAGGGTTGCAGTTCTGTCACTTTGAACGATTCCCCTCAGTCGTCGTTGGACCCATTCGCGCAGGATCTTTTTCTGGCCGCAGCGATGTCGGAGATTTGATGTTGCACTAGATTCCTGATATTCACGGAACATTCGTGAAATGGTCGGACGGGAAAATCCCCACTTCATAGCTACCTCGGTGATGCTGTGTCCCATCGCTCGTGCGCCGACTATAACACCACGTTAACACCCACTCAAATGGCTCAAATGGCTCTGAGCACTATGGGACTTAACGTCTGAGGTCATCAGTCCCCTAGAACTTAGAACTACTTAAACCTAACTAACCTAAGGACATCACACACATCCATGCCCGAGGCAGGATTCGAACCTGCGACCATAGCGGTCGCTCGGTTCCAGACTGTAGCGCCTAGAACCGCTCGGCAACCGCTGCTGGCCTCACTTAAACCTTGATAACCTGCCATTGTAGCAGCAGTAATCGATCTAACAACTGCGTCAGTCACTTATCTTACATAGGCGTTGCCGACCGCAGCGCCGAATTCTGCCTGTTTACATAGTATTTGAACACGCTTGCCTATACCACTATCTTTGGCGCTTCAGTATATAAGAAAATGACATTCGTTATGTGAAAAAAAATAACATTAGAATTTTGTTTCTGTGAAGATACGCAGCCTCTAATACTTAATAAGAGGAAACATTTGTTCGTAATAGGCTGTAGCGTAAACGTTCTTTATTTAAATCGTGCGATTAGCTAATTTCGACCATAAGTCGTTTTCAAGGAAATGTGTAAAATATGTAATATCAAGCATGTGCTTGAAAACGACGTATCATATAAGTCAGCTAATCTCACGATTAAAATAAACAACATATACGTTACAGCCTAATACGGACCATGTAAATAATTCTTATCCTATTAACTTCCACCTGTGGCTATTAACTTTCTTTCAGCCCCGCTCCATTATAAACCAGTCCTAGATCCAAGATAAACTCTTCAGACTACGTTGAGAAATCTGCAGACCTTACTCTGTGAAATTATTGTTATATGCAAGAGAATATGCTTTATATACAAGAGAATACACCTTAAGACAAAACTCCCTCAGATTAACGCCAAACAATTAACTAGCATATGTATAAAAACAGCTTAAAAAAGCATCCGTATCAAATTATTTTCATGAGGACCCAATTTACACTCTAACACCCCAAGGCAACCAGGTAAATGTAAACTAAGTTATAACATCAAACTAATAACCACTACAAGTTACTTCTTAAAATTCTATGCACAAAAATTTTATCACACATTACACTCCCTGACCACCACAGTGGTCCAGCATATTAAAGGAATTTAATACATCACCATGGAAACTGTGTCACGACACCACTCCTTACAATTGGTCCGCACAACATTAGGGCCCAACACCCACAATGCCAACAACCTCATAAACAGAGCCCCCGAGCTTAGTTAGTTACGTCAGTAACAGTCACCACCGAACCACAGACGACACCAGCAAGCTCTGAATAAATTTAATTATTAAAGCCGAACCGCACGAGTTTTGAAACAGAACCTGAAAACAATCCGTACGAAATCCACAGTCTTGAAGTTCAAATAACTCTGACACAGTCTAGATTAAACGACCCACACAAACCTATCGTTTATATTTCATATTTCTTGGAACGCGGTGTATCCATTCACGAAAGTTTTTCCTAACCTGGAAGTTAAGCATTACGATTCGTACGATACTCTTAAGTATCGTAGATAATTACAAATCATACAGCGCTGGTCGCTAATCCAGATTCCATTATAAATGCAACTGAACAATGTGCTGCAGAAAACGTGGCCAAAGGCCAGACAACCAGAACTGTACACTTCCCGTCCCTCCACCAGCCGACCGCTGTCGTCAGTGCACAAGTACTGCGGGTTATTTCCCGGTCGTGGACTGCTCCTCCCAGCCGTTCCGATCACTCTTCACAGCAACGGCTTACAGGTGCCGCCACCACAAGGAGCCAAGGGTCCTCCCGACAACTAGAATCTAAGCAGCAGAGTGATTAGCAGTGCACCAAGGCGCATACTTCAATCCGATCAGCCACCTCACATTTTACAACAGTGATCATGGATAGAAAGGTAGGGCAGTTCAGTTTAAAGCATGTAAAGGGAGATAAAAACCTAATTACGGTGCAAATAGAACGCTGTAGTAGAGGAGTGCATACTTACAGGAGAATATGACGGAGGAGAAATACTGACTCCTGCTAAAAAAGTTTCAGTAACAGAGAATACACTGTTAAAAATCACAAAAGGAGGAGGTATGCTTGGAAACAGCTTGAAAACTTGGGAGATTCCAACCGGATACGTTAATGGTGCGCTAGAGATTTCGAAATGAGATAGTGGATTTTAAGGTGTACCAGGGAGAAGATACGGGTACAGGTCATAATTTAGTGATGATGAAGAACGAGCTAAAGTGTAAGAGAATTGTCCGGAAGAACAAATGTGGAAACAAGTGGGATAATACTGAAATACTGAGAAACGGGAGTTGTTTGAGGTTCTCAAAGGCTGTAGGTACTGCGATAATGCATACCAAAGCCGGTGGATCAGTTGAAGAGGAATTGACATTTCTAAAAAGGATAATTACAGAAGTTTCACAAACGTAGGTACAAGCAAGGAAACTGCAACGAATTGTTAACCGAGAGTAACAGAAGAAATACTTCAAGTGATCGACGATTGAAGGAAGTCGAAAAATGCTCAGGAAAAGTCAGGAATACAGCAACAATGAAATAAATAGGGTCATAAGAAAGCTAAAGCGTAATGGTAGCACGAAAAATGTGAAACAATCGAACCAGGGACAGTACTAGCTTCCGAATCACGGTGTCAGACACAAATAGAATAGGCGCGGCGGAGTAACTGCTGTTGTTTTACTATACTGGCCAATCCGAGTGTGATCTGCGGCCGGTGCTCCGTACGCTTTTGCGGAAATGCTTTGCTCATTGTCGATCTCTCATAACACTACAAGTAGATTTTTAAAATATGATAACACACAGAATAAAGTTTGCATTGCACTGTGATAGTGCACACAATTTTCCAGCCCTAGATTAACTGAAGCCTGTCACCAGATATATAAGTTAAGCAAATTATGAAAACACCAGACCCCGTATGAATGGATAAATCCAAGGAAAGATGATGATTTTGTGGGGCGCTTAACTGCGCGCTTCTCACTGCCCATACAAATTCCCAATCTCGCCACTTTCATGAATGACGATGACAACACAAACACCCAGTCATCTCGAGGCAGGTGAAAATCCCTGACCCCGCCGGGAATCGAACCCGGGACCCCGTGCTTGAGAAGCGTGAACGCGACCGCGAGACCACGAGCTGCGGACTCCAAGGGAAGAGAGAGCATATAATACGCTTATGTTGTAACTAATGGAACTTCGTGAGAGTGGGTGTTATAATATTTGAATCGCGGAAATATAACTTACACCAGACATCCCTGAGTTCAAGAGAAGGAGGGTATGAATTAAAATGAGTCCAAGAATGTTAGGTCTTGCTTCTTTGGAAAACACAAACAGATATGCTTATTCAGAAAGCATAATGAAGCTTTTTTAAATGTTTTCTGAAGCGTCTTATGTAAACACAAAACGGCGAACTCACCATTAATTGCAGGAACTTCTGCCGGAAAAAGAAAAACGCAATATACATTCACAGTAGCGTGCAAAACCCGTCTTTGTTGAAGGTGGTGTCGGTGACGATTCTTCGTGACATGGACTTGAAGAGTTACCGAAAGGGTTAGGGAATCATTTTTATCCGTAGAGGCTCTACTACGGACTGCAAAACGCCGAGATTGGTCCGTAGTGGGTTCGAGGTACACAGGTCCCGCCCGATAGCGACTTATCTGCGAGTTCGGGTGACTTTTAGAAGGGACAGAAAGGGCAGGGGGTACAGGAACCTCTTCAAGACCGTACAGTGTTGATCTGACCATAGGCACGCAATTTGGGAACCACGGAACCTTAGCTTCCTGAAGGTGTTGGTCATCTCCATGGTATGATGAAACGGATGCTCCCGATTAGAGTAGGTGCCTGTTCTGTTGGTTGGTGACTGGTGATGGCAGGCGAGGCAGCCGCGTAAAAATCCCTTGCACAAGAGTGGGCGGGGATAGTTAACAGGGTTAAGAGTGAATACATACCTCCAACACTTGATGGACTGATGCATTGCCTCAAGTAATTTCAACATTCTATTACTCTGTCATCACCATGGGTTAAGGTGTACCTCGACTCTACAATTAAACCAACCTTATTCCCATGCTTCAAGCATAAAGCATCGGTGTGTATGCGGCTATGCTGACCACGGTGCCCAGTGACACATGAGAAATAGAGACGGAGCATGTATTCTGTCCGCTGCAGCGAAGACGTGGTTCTGTCAGGTAAGAAGTTCGTTACTTTTCTTCATCCACATTCTACTTAAGGTGCGATCTGCTGCAGCGAGGCCTGTCCGTTCGCTGTTACAACCGCCTTAGTCGACGGCAGCTGCGCTCATCGACATCTTGTAGCCCACGGCAATTATCTCTGGCAAAAGCTGCGGCCTTCGTGGAATCGGAAAGCAGCACGCCCGTAAGACGACACGTGAAAATCCAAGTGCCTTGACGTATTGGGAATGACCTATACCTCCGGCAAGAAAGGTCCGTCCGTGATTAAAAGCCCTTTGACCGTGTTTATAGATGTTTATAGACGTTCTGTCTTTCTGACACTGCAAATACTATATGGCTAAGCCAGTTGCCTGTGCAGAATAATTATTTATTTAAATATCCTTACTCTCTCTCTCTCTCTCTCTCTCTCTCTGTGTGTGTGTGTGTGTGTGTGTGTGTGTGTGTGTGTAATTTTTTTGAGGGGTATACTTCCTCGACTGTTAAGGAGCAGTTTTTGAAGAGATAAACTCAATGAGAGAGTAAAAATTTGATATAAAATTTCAATTAGCAATACTTTTGACTTGAGAAATGCAATACCAAGAAAGGTATGCCTATCACAACACTTGGCTGAGTTAAGAGATCGTTTGATCAGTTGTGTATAGCCCGTCAGAAGACTTAAATAGACTGCCATGAAATCAGTCTCTACATTAGTAAGTTTCTGGGAGGTAGCCCAGTATTATTTACAGTGTGTTGTCCGTTAAACATGTGGGTCGGCTTTGACAAGAGTTGGCTTGAGGCTTTAGTCCAGCAGTTGCCAAACTCGTCGCCTCTGCCGCTTCGTTCACACATTATTAATGAGAATGCATTCCTTCAAGGCGAAAGTTCCATTCTCCTACAGGATTTCGAACTACTTTCCTACGCTTGATGTTATTTAGTGAAATCCTCCATAGCACTAAGTCAGACACTAAATATTTGTACAATGAAAAATGAATGATACTCAAGAGTGACATTTATTTCTCTGGAGAACAGACTGAAAAATACAGTATAGCAGTACGTTTAGCAATGAGTTTGTCGTTCACTGATACAAAGCAAAACTGCTGAAACTGGAAAACAGATAATTCAATTTTTAGTTCACCTTTTTGTCGTATTACGTTGAAGGACAAAAACTAGCGAACAGTTCCGTTAATAAAGCAAAGGTCGTGTGTTTAAGTCGGTAGTTAAAATCTACACGAAAACTCGCTGTACTACCGGTATTTTAGGTGATCCATAGAGGCACTGAGGAAAAAATGGTTCAAATGGCTCTGAGCACTATGGGACTTAACATCTGAGGTCATCAATCCCCTAGAACTTAGAACTACATAAACCTAACTAACCTAAGGACATCACACACATCCATGCCCGAGGCAGGATTCGAACCTGCGACCGTAGCGGTCGCGCGGTTCCAGGCTGAAGAGCCTAGAACGGCTCGGCCACTCTGGCCGGCCATTGAGGAAAGGGAGTCATTACAGTGTATCAAGTGCTGCGTGAATCAAATTATTGTTCTCTGTATTATTATTTGTGTGTGTATGTGTGAAACAGATGTCTGCTGACGCACACGTAATACGCTCGACATTATTTTATGAGGCCTTTGTGACTATTTTCTAGGTGATATTTTCAACAAATAACGAATTTAAGCAATGAGATATGGTGTCTGTTCTTTTGGACATGTATGCCTGATAGGACATCACATTCAAGTAATTTATACGCCTGACGGCATATCGATATTTCGGTGCGGATGCTCAATGATGCCCGACCTCTCGCGGGAATACAATAGGGCAGCTAGCAAAGAGGATTAATGGACAGGAGAAACTACTCTGTACTGTGCGGCATATGGAGATTTGGGGCGGACTGGGGACGTGCTCGGATATCGGTTCTGGTTGAGGCAACTGCTCGCGTGAAGCGGGAAATACTGGTTCGACTGGCGGTCTGGCACAAATTTTCTTATTTCGCCACTGAATTACTTAAATTTCCTAGTGCAGCACATGATCTGACATTTCTTCCGTCAGGTTGTTTGTTGTTGTGGTCTTCAGTCCCGAGACTGGTGTGCTGCAGCTCTCCATGCTACCCTATCCTGTGCAAGCTCCTTCATCTCCCAGTACCTACTGCAACCTACATCCTTCTGAATCTGCTTAGTGTGATCCCTTGATGCCTCAGAACATGTCCTACCAACCGGTCTCTTCTTTTTGTCAAGTTGTGCCACCAACTCCTCTTCTCCCCAATTCAATACAATACTTCATCATTAGTTATGTGATCTACCCATCTAATCGTCAGCATTCTTCTGTACCACACTTCAAAAGCTTCTATTCTCTTCTTGTCCAAACTATTTATCGTTCATGTTTCACTTCCAAACATGGCTACACTCCATACAAATACTTTCAGAAACGACTTCCTGATACTTAAATCTATACTCGATATTAACAAATTCCTCTTCTTCAGAAACGCTTTCCTTGCCATTGCCAGTCTACATTTTATATTTTCTCTACTTCGATCATGATCAGTTATTTTGCTCTTCAAATAGCAAAACTCCTTTACTACTTTAAGTGTCTAAATTCCTAATCTAATTCCCTCAGCATCGCCAGACTTAATTCGACCACATTCCATTATCCTCGTTTTGCTTTTGTTGATGTTCATCTTATATCCTACTTTCAAGACACTGTGCATTCCGTTCAACTGGTCTTCCAAGTCCTTTGCTGTCTCTGATATAATTACAATGTCATCGGCGAACCTCAAAGTTTTTATTTCTTCTCAATGGATTTTAATGCCTACTCCGAATTTTTCTTTTGTTTCCTTTCTGCTTGCTCAATATACAGATTGATTCGTCAGATATACAACGAAATGTCTGGTATTGCACCGATTAGAGAGCCTCACGCTGTAATATTTCCAATGTGCCTACGTAAGCTGTGTAATATAAACAAATCATACTCACATAGCAGCAGATCGGGACTGTGAACTGTTTTTGATAAAAATAGGGCGCTGTACCAACAATTTACGTGAATGATGTTAATACTGGTAACATTTCTTATAATATACAGTGTTTCACATTCATCTGATGTTACTGTATTTCTGCAGTGAAAAGGGGTATTTCTGACGATGACATGTATACAAATCAGAAGATTTTAAAGTTTAACATGTGCTGAAGCAAAATCTTTTGCAGTACCACATGAACGCGGTCCGAAGGGCGAAATTGCAGTAGTGAAATAAATAATTTCTGCAGTGAACGGCGAATGTGATGTCCCTTAAAAAAAATTGATAATGAATTTTCGGAAAGCTGTGTGGGCTTTAGTAACCAAGTAGCAGTTCAACGACAATACAAGTGGGGTGCAGCGCAGACCATATAACGTGTAAAATCATGGGTTGCACTTACTTGAGACTGTAACTTAGAAAAATGTGACAGCGCACGTTCGTCCCTTTGTTTCAGATTCAGACATGTTTTTTAGAGAGGGTCGATACGTGAAGGCCCGTCGGGTGGCAATCACAGAGACCCTTAGAGGGCGTAGCTGGGAGGAAAGAATGAGTTCCTCTTTGTAGCGGGAACTACTACAGAAGTGCACTTCTTTCGCTGCCTCCGCCGCCATCGATTGGGTCTGGAAGCAGCGGCGGGGGCGGGCTGTCCCTTGTAAAAGCCAACCGGTGTCGGGATTAGCCGCTGCGCTTTCCGACAGTTTTCCGATATCGAATTTACTGCACAGTTTTGCGGCGGCTTAGCACAATACGCCGTATATCACTAAGCGACTCGCGCGTCTGCCCTAATGAAATTTCCGTCTTTCTTGCCAGACACTAAAGAATTAATGTTCCGGCGGCCATAAATTACACTTTATTTCGTAAAAAAAAAAAAACAGGTTTTACATGACAAACAGCCGAGGCCCCGTACGCACCTGCTGCTCTGCGATCGTTCTTTTAATTGGGGATTTTTCCTTCACGCTGGTCTTTGCTTCCTCCATTCCTTCTCTATCCACTTGTAGCCCACGCCATCAGTCTCTCTGGAGAGCCAGCCGACCAGTAACCGTTTGCATTGTAATGAGTGGGCGTAGTTTACTAAGTACCCCGGACACGCTCCGACACTTTAGGGAGGTACAAGGAGAGGTCAGAAAATATGGAAACACTGAAACACGGCACATACCGTGTTTAATACGGTTTAACAAACACATTGGCTTTCTAATCAGCCTTTAGTCGTCTCGGAATGAATAAATACAGGGCCTACACGATTTCCAAGGAAATTTTGTTGACATATTCTCTTACTCAGGAGCGATAGACCGGGGTGGCCGAGCGGCTCTAGGCGCTACAGTCTGGAACCACGCGACCACTACGGTCGGTGGTTCGAATCCTGCCTCGGGCATGGATATGTGTGATGTCCTTAGGTTACTTAGGTTTAAGTAGTTCTAAGCTCTAGGGGACTGATGACCTCAGACGCTAAATCCCATAGGGCTCAGAGCCATTTGAACCATCAGGAGCGATAATTTTACTAACAAAACGAAACTAGATTATAATGTCCTTGCAAGAATATCCACATAGCTACATACAGTATAAACGTCTCTCCTGTGACGTTTTATGTCATGTGCCTAAACGACAAACCCCAGAGTCAGACGGCGGCGTGAAGACCTGGGACGTTACTGGACCGGAACTGCCGGCCTGCGACGGCTGATGTGCTGCTGGTGCAGACCAGGAAGGACTGGTGCTTATCTTCAGGAGTGGAGCACTCAGACGAAACTGCTGATACTACGAACTGGCAGCGCCGGAACTGAACAGCTGAGGCGGCCAGACGGAAATGTTGCTATTTCCGACTTGACGCGGTCCGGCGATGGACTAAATAATCGGGAACAATGGGTACCTGCGTGGCGATGCGAGGGCACGTGACCTGGCGTATCAAAACAGTGCCCCGACGACAACGCTCTCTGCTGCGACAGGTACGCTGTCTGTCGGTGTCGCTGGTGCCTCCACGTGCTGTGGAGGCGACTTACAGCTCCGTGGTTAACAGCCCAGGCCATACAAGGCAATATCTCGGTGTTAGCCGTTTCGGCACGTACTCCTGGCGGGGCGGCTGCCCGCACGGCCTACCTGGTGTGCGTAGGAATCATGAGCAGGCGGATACGACACTTGCACTATTCTTCCTGAAAAATAGTAGCAAGTTGAGGTAACGATGAATGGTGGTGGATAGCAATCAGGCACCATTCTCCCTAAAGTAGATAACAGAGGCTGAATAATTCCGAGATCTAATGACCGTAGTGCCTGGGGCATATGCGACAATTCATTCTCCTGCTCACAAAATCAGTCCTGGATAATATGAAGTGGGTGAACAGGGACCTTACCATCCTGAAAGGCAGCATCACCATTGGGCAACAAACACTGTACCACTGGATGGACCTGATCAGCCAAAATACTTGACTGTAACCACAACCACGAAAGACAGTCAGCAGTAACGCCATCTACATTCCGTATACAGTGTGATTCAGCTGCCTTTACCGATGTCGTTTTACAGAACCCGCAATTCAACATCCGGCCCTCAAAAACCACGAGCGAGATATTCATATTCGCTCGCACGCTACGCTCACCAGGGCTTTTTAATAGAAAATAGAGTTCAGTTAAATTTTCTTTTTGTGATACGTTTCTGCTGGAGGCCAGGTTTTCGATTTATTCAAGAAGAAAGTACAAAAGTTACTTTCACAGCCCCCACACTCATCCCTCACCATTCCGGATTTCTAATATGTTGTCCGTGGCACTCCATCCTGCCACTGCACAAATATTTCTTACTACATGAACTGTTCGCGATGTACGACTTTCTTTTTTTTTTTTTTTTTTTTTTTTTTTTTTGCTGTCTATTGATTTCGCTATTACGCCACCAGAACAGTCCGCTATTTCGTTAACATCACTAATTTAAACTTGCCTATCAGAGTACTGAAAGAAAAAATGACTTTTGTGAGCGTTAAGTTAAAATTAATCACGTTGACCGTTCGATACAAACTTAATCCTTGCAAGCGCAGCAGTTTCGCTGTCAGAAGGCCTGACAAATATAACGATGTAAATGTTTATTTTATGCTGCTAAAATTTACAAAATTGTTAGGTAAAACTTACTCAGACGTCAATTTTACAATTTGTAAGTGCTTGTCTAAGCCGACGGCGTAATAAGGCCAGTCAATGATGATCCAAAAATGTCGATTGTGGGAAATAAATCATGCAGTTGCAAATTTTTGTGCGATGACAGAAGCGGATGCCATGACCAGTGGGGTCTGAGTGTGGGAGTGAGGTTGCGTCTGAAAGGCCCTTTTGTATGTATTTCTTGAGTGACTCGAAAACTACCGGTCCTGGTGACAACACGTCCAAGAAGAAAATTTAGCTACATTTAATTTCCTACAAAAAGGTCTCGTTTACTTTTCTGTAAGACTAACAAATGGCTCTGTGCACTGTGGGACTTAACATCTGAGATCATCAGTCCCCTAGAACTACTTAAACCTAACTAACCTAAGGACATCACACACATCCATGCTCGAGGCAGGATTCGAACCTGCGACCATAGCGGTTACGCGGATCCAGACTGAAGCGCGTAGAACCTGCTCGGCTCCAGCGGCCGGCTGTAAGACTAACAGTTCGCGTGTAGCGAGCAGGGTAGTATGATAACCTCGCGAGTGGCTCAAAATGGCTCTGAGCACTATGGGACTCAACTGCTGAGGTCATTAGTCCCCTAGAACTTAGAACTAGTTAAACCTAACTAACCTAAGGACATCACAAACATCCATGCCCGAGGCAGGATTCGAACCTGCGACCGTAGCGGTCTTGCGGTTCCAGACTGCAGCGCCTTTAACCGCACGGCCACTTCGGCCGGCCCTCGCGAGTGGTTTCTGGAGGCCACATGCATCATTGCAGGTTACATAAAATGACATCGGTAGGGGCAGCTGACTCACCTGTATAAGGAATTATTATGCAACAGGTTTCTCATTGATGCATCGGAAATGAAACTTCGTTGTTTGTGCTTCTACCTGTACGTGTTGGAATTCGAGACCAGGGAGTCTAAAAGTGGAATAAAGAGTAGTGTCCGACGTGTCGTCGACAACTAGGTGATTATAGATAGAGCACGAGCTCAGATTAAAGAGGATGGGGAGGGAAATCGGCCTTGCCCTTGCGAAGGAACCAACCCTGCATTTGCATTAAGGAATTTGGGGAAATCACGGAAAATATATAGCTCCGGACACGGATTTCAAGTATGCGAGCCCAGCGCCACCTCGCTCGGTAGGAGTATGGAGACAGATGTTTGTCGTTCAACGAATTATCCGTTTCCTTTGCTCGATCAGTTCCGTGTTGTGTCATAGAGGTGCACATGCACAGTAAACGCGCTGCAATACATTTTCAGTACACTGTTGCCGTGCTGTTCGAGAGTCCACAATTGTGATGCGAGTATGGACTCGATGGGACCACGAAGGCTGCGCTCAACGCCACCTAGGATCTTAAGGCACGGCGCGGCGCGACAGCTGTCCGAAAAACAGACAGATGGTTAGCTACGTCACATACCGTGACTCCGGCAGTGGGCTTGTTTGAAGCAACAGTGGTACGTCAAACGGAACCACTGGACACAAGAGTGGCACCATGCCTTCTTTTCAGACGATTGTTGGTATTGCGTACAGGATCGTGATAGACTTCCTATGAGTGGAGTCTCGGAGCAAAACGAACGTTGTTAGATTGGATTCGTCATTGTTTCTCTGGCTCATCACCAGGCCTATCGGTATGGGGTGCCATTGTCTCAGTAAGTGTGACGAGATATCTTGCATCGATTCGACTTGGTGATGTATTTGTACTTGTAACTTAATAACGTTTACTTGCATACTTGTTTCACGATGGTTCATTATTGCTGTTGTGTAGGCCTTTGGAGATGACTAGAGACCGAAACATGTAAGGAGATCCAATAAAATAATCACCTTTAGATGGGGTTAAAGGAAGATTCCTCGGAAGCGTTCACCCTGTGACATGTACTCTTTCTTAGTATTTAGGGTAAATAAAAGTTCCACTTTCAAAAATAAAGAGAACCACTGCTGAGAAAGACATCAAATTTGAACAGCTTGTTCTTGACTTATTGACGCCAGGAGCGGGGGGGGGGGGGGGGGGGGGGGGGGGGGACGTTGCAGAACAAAAAAAATTTTAAAAATAATAAAAAAACGAAAATTTGACTAAAGATGGCGTGGCACACAGCTGTTCTTTATTTTGCGTTCGAGACGCCCAACGTGACTGGCTCCATATTGCATCTCACGCTGCTGCTAAAGCTCCTTTACAAGAACGGTGACTGTGCGCCAGTAACCCTGCAGAAGTTCCGGACACTCAAGGGTGTGGAAAAAAGGCATTGGTTCGATGTCTGCTAAGGTTCTGGAGAAAACGGATGCTTTTGAAGTGCAACGTGGCAGAGGGAGGAAAGCAGTTTATCCTACGTCTGTCGAAGATTTGGCCACAGCACTGCACGATCTGTCGAGCGGTTGTGTGCAAACATGGAGTGCACACTGGAATTGCCCGAATGTTGGAAATTGTAAAGAGCACGATGCATAAAATCCTATGAAATTTTTCTGCATCTCTATCCATACAAAATCACCCATCTTCGGGGTTTACTTCCTGCAGACCTGTCAGCGAGACAAACGTTCGCTCTAGAATTTCTTGCTCACGTGGAAATGGACAGTGGATGGGCATGGAACATTCTGTGGGGAGACTAAGCCCGTTTCCATCTCCAAGGACATGTCAATACGCAGAACTGCAGAATAAGGGCTACATCATTTCTACCCTCTAACATCAAGAATATATGGGTAGGATCATTGTTAAGCAAGATGGTGCTCCCCCGCACAATGCTCAGACAGTTTTGCGGCTGCTGTAGAGGTATTTCTGAAACGCTAGAACTATCGGCCGTCATTACCCTACAGCCTGGCTGTCCAGATGGCCTGTTCTTAATCCATGTGACGTAAGGCTGTGGGGTTATCTGAAAGATTCGCTCCAGTTACGAGTGCAGCTGAATTGAAGGCACCTGTACCCAGTCCGATTATGCTGGTTCTCGATTTCAACTTGTGGTGAAAAACGGTGGACACGATATTGAACATGTCTTTCCCCAGCCTCACGTCATTTATAAACCGATATTAGGTTGCTTTTATGTGGTTTTTGGCCCCAGAACAATTAAAAACATTTTCTATTCCATCCGACGTGGCAGGTCCTCCCCGCGGTGGATGAGCTTACCTAACAATGCCACAATTGTTGACTGCCGAACTTGTACATTCATGCACACTGAACAGTACGAATGGTGTAATGTGCAACTCAAACCTTCGTATTGTGACTCATCTGTCATTTGTAGCCGACCCCATTTGCGTTAAAACGCTTACAGTGCCATCTACTGGTCACGTTTTCGTGACACCCTTGTTTGTTGCCGGCCCTCGAGGCCGAGCGGTTCTAGGCGCTACAGTCTGGAACTCCGCGACCGCTACGGTCGCAGGTTCGAATCCTGCCACGGGCATGGATGTGTCCTTAGGTTAGTTACGTTTAAGTAGTTCTAAATCCTAGGGGACTGATGACCGCAGAAGTTAAGTCCCATAGTGCTCAGAGCCATTTGAACCATTTTGAACTTTGTATGTTCCATCACGTTTCCCCGTGCGTCAATAACATGTTTGTCATTCTGGGTCGTGATTCTCTTTCTACAGCGTTTTGGAACTGGAATTTGAATTATGGACACCTCGTAAATTTGTTGTTATGTGGATGGCTTGAAGATGGACCTTGAACAGAAGCTCATGTCTGTAAATAAATACACATTACAGCAGTTTTTGGTGGGTTTTAAGATACCCTTCTTTAAAAGCATCGAAGCTGTGCAGCACTGTTTACAGGAAATATACTGAACAATATTTTGAGACTTCGAGTTTATGTCTTAATCCATTTAGATCTACTCCAAAAGTCAGAGAAAACTTAATTTTTGCTTTAATGTATCTGCGTCCGGTCCACTTGACTGCGCGACTACTCCTGCACTTCGGTTACTCAGACGAAATTTGATCGCAGTATCGGACGGAGTTAACTTGGATTGCTGGTTTCGCCCTAGCAACAAGATAACGGCTGATTCCGTTCCCTGCCTTGTCTAACTGAGTTTGCAAAGACTGCGATGCGGACGGGGACTGGGAATTGAGAAACTAAGCCTCCTCCCCCTCCACCTCCTCCTCCCCTTCCTTCTCCTTCCCTCCCCTCCCCTTCCCACCCCTTCCCTCCCCTTCCCACCCCTTCCCTACCCTCCTCCACCCACCTACTTTTCCTAGCTCTCCGCCGAGTGAGACGCCTAGGAAGTAAATAGTTTTGCGAAGAGGAATGACCCTGCATGCACAGTCGAAGAACCGAGATGATCCCGTATTTATGTAAAGGCATCACGATGCAAGCACAATGCATACATGCCCCAACGTTGCTGCGCGTGCGCGAACAAACGCTCCAGTCGGTCAGCGGCGAGCCCCCGGGTTTACGAAACAAATATTGACGCGCCGGGTGGACGCCGCTTAATAACACGGCCGCCAGGGGAACGCCTCTCTGGCGGTCGCCGCGCGATGTGATTGTGTCCTCGCTGTTGCATGCGCCACGTGCTCCACCAAACAGCACCGGGCACAAATGGACTCGACCCGGTAAACAAGCGGAAACAATCAGAGTTTCAAGCGGCCGAGTAACCAGCAGTTTTCCAGACAAATGATTACTCGTTTGCTCCGCGGTGTGTCAACGTAGCAGTTTCACGTGGCAGTGGTGCTGGTGGGGAAGGGGGGCTTGGACTGTGATTGCCTAAGATACCGGTAGAGATTAGACCTGTGCTAGTTTACGACGCTGCCTTAGAAACCTATCGCGGTAAGCTTTGTGTACTTCACTATGCTTTGCGTTGTGCGTTTACAGTTGTCTTCTTATTTTCAAATGAGTAAATTGCTATCACCAAGTGTCAGTTTCGCTGTCGTAGGCCGGCCGCGGTGGTCTAGCGGTTCTAGGCGCTCAGTCCGGAACTGCGCGACTGCTATGGTCGCAGGTTCGAATCCTGCCTCGGGCATGGATGTGTGTTATGTCGTTAGGTTAGTTAGGTTTAAGTAGTTCTAAGTTCTAGGGGACTGATGACCACAGATGTTAAGTCCCATAGTGCTCAGAGCCATTTCAACCATTTGCTGTCGTAGAAAAACAAAACTCAGGTACAGGCTGACTGTTCTTGTTCCTCGCATCACTCAGCTCTCTGCCGCAGTCAAACAAAATGGTTCAAATGGGTCTGAGCACTATGTGACTTAACATTGGAGGTCATCAGTCCCCTATAACTTAGAACTACTTGAACCTAACTAACATAAGGACATCACACACGTCCATCCCCGAGGCAGGATTCGAACCTGCGACCGTAGCAGTCGTGCGGTTACGGACTGAAGCGCCTAGAACCGCTCAGCCACCTGCCGCAGCCCATCAAGTTTTCGTTTGTTGACACTCGCGGCCGACAGACACATTCAAATGTTCGCACTACGTCCCCTCGTACTTGTGTAGACGATACACCTACAACAACATTGGTCTCGTAATTAGCTTAGGTTTCATTAAGGCCGCAGCGATTGTTCATAGATCACTACGAACAGCAGTGATTCGACTCCTACCGGAGGATAATGGCCTGCTCTAGACTTTAACCTGTAGTACGGTCTCCAGCTATAAACATTACAACCTTAAGTGTATTGGGTGACAACAGCCTTCGTACATCAGCTAGTATCTATGCTGGCCCGTTACACAATTGCCGACACGCAGAGAGAGGAATTGACTGAAAGTATGACAGTTACTTCAGCTCATTGGAGACGTATTGGTCGACAGTAGTTTGGGGTGTGTCCACGCCTCGCCTTTATGACAGCTTTAAATCAGCTGGGGACTTTTTCAGTGAGATGACAATGTCGGTGGAGCCGTAATAGCCCATTATTACTCAAGAGCCAACGTCATCGAAGTTAGTGACGTGTGACGCTGGGGTCTGGAGCGATGTCGACGTTTCATCTCATTCCAAAGGTGGTCCATTGGGCTCAGGTCGGGAGTGTAGGCGGACCAGTCCATTTCAGGGATGTAACTGTGCACAAAACATTGCCCCAGAGATGCCGCTTTATCACACAGTTAATTGTCATGTTGATACAAACAATGATCGTCTCGAAACAATCTCTCTACTGTACTCCGTACACAGAGTTACAAAATGCGTTCATATCCTTCCGCATTAGGCATTTTATTAGGGGCAATAAGGGGACTAGAGCGTAACCACGAAGAATATCTCCATACCATAACACAACCTCCTCCATACTAGTAGGGGGTCAGCCTTCGTGTCACCCCAAAGTATCGTTACCCAAGATGATGGCCGTGAAGCCACCTGATGACGCTAGTATCGTTATCCAAGATTGCGGGAAAGTGCCAGCACCTCCCCCCCCCCCTCCCCCCCCGCCTTGGCGAGAAATTTGAATTTTGGAGGGAAGATATGTCAGGTGGGCTACTCTCACTAACCTAAGAAAATGGTGGGAAAAAGGGGCACTTGGGCTATCTCTACTAACCTAAGATAATGGAGGGAAGATAGGTCAATTGGGCTACATCCACCAACCTAATCCCTTCCACTCACCTCCCCCAGAAAATAGTGGGAAGTTCAAATACCATCAGGACACTGCAACACAACACACCTACCTCTGCTAACCAAAGAAAATAGCGAGAAAATAGGTCAACTGGGCTACGTCCACAAACCTAAGTTATCCGACCACCACCTCTTCCTAGGAAATCGCAGTAAGAGAACTTGGCCTGTGGTGGACATAAGTCTTTATTTTTCACGAGGTCTTTATTTAAACAATTTGAGGCAGTACCTCCATTCAGTGTGTTCACCATGGGGTCTGGAGTTCAAATGACATAGTACACAGTACTGCCACTGTCATCCCTCCCATGATGTGATCGTAGATGGCTGTCTCGGGCAGGAAAATTACTCAGCCTGTGCTGGGCTGCTAGAGAGAGGAAGGAGTGTACTTTATTTATTTTCGAGCAACCTTTTTTTTTTAGGGACGGATTTCACATTGTTCATTTATTACACTGATACAATGCATACGCTCTGACATGTTTGGGATCACGCCACACAGCATACAGACCTGCAAACTACTCTTAAATTACGGAAATAACGCATTAATTGTTCAAATGTTCAAATTTGTGTGAAGTCTTATGGGACTTAACTGCTAAGGTCATCGGTCCCTAAGCTTACACACTACATAACCTAAATTTTCCTAAGGACAAACACACACACCCATGCCCGAGGGAGGACTCGAACCTCCGCCGGGACCAGCCACACAGTCCATGACTGCAGCGCCTTAGACCGCTCGGCTAATCCTTCGCGGCATGTTAATTGTTCTGCAGACGTGCAAACAACTCCTAAATTACCGAAATAATACACTACACAGCACACAGACATGCAAACTATTCGTAAATAATGCAGTACAATGATGTGCAGACACGAAATTAACTAGTAAATTGTCAAAATAATGTAGTACACAGCATACAAACCTGCGAACTACATGTAAATCACCGAAATAATGCGGTACACTGATGCGCAGACCTGCAAGCTACTCGGAAATTACTGAAATAATGTATATATAATGCTCTGCAATCAGTTATTGACAGAGTATTATACTTAGTAGTAGGGGGTGCATGATAGTTTCGCCACGAGCATCAGGCTTATAAAGTATGTGTTTGTGTTCTGACATGTGCAAAGGAAATGTCTATGTCCAGTCGTAAGGAAGGTATGGAATTGACATGGAGTACTGTCATAAGAATGGTACCGATGTTAGATGATGTCATCAGCTGACATCACGGCCGCCATCTTGGATAACGGAACTTTGGGGGTGACACGAAGGTTGTCCTTCTACTCATGCTTCACTCTTGGTACTGCATATCATGGTGGGTATGTTCCCCAGGCGTTCGCCAGCCCAAACCCTCACATCGGGTTGCTACAGGGTATAGCGTGATTCATCACTCTCAAACATTCGTTTCTGGTCATCCGCCGTCCAGCATCGCCGCTCTTTGCACAGCATCAAGTATCGTATATCTCTGAGCACATGAATGTGCAGATTATGAGAAGCTGCTCGACCACTGTTATATTTAACTCCGTATGCACAGGTACTGTGCTAGTTGCACTGCTGGTATCGCTTGGAATCCACGAGTGATTTGTTCCGCTGATTACATGTGACTTTTTGCAAACACACTCCACAACAACGCGAGAGTAAAAGCAAAACAGTTTCAGTAGACATGGCTCTACAAACGAACTGTTTGCCAGATGATTGCCAATGCGTGCATACGAAGAGTCACTGAATTAACTATGAAATATTATCCTCGTAAGTACAAATATATTTCAGATGTCAACTTTTTGATTAAATCCACATCTCACTCTGCCCAAGTGTCACGCATGGTCGATGATCAGGGAACGTGGAGCAGCTCTCGTGTTATCAGGTTTCTAACTTTCCTCTATGGTCTCAGAGGGATAGGTCAAGAAGGGCCTGTACCTTAGACGTCAAGATCATCCAACCAACGTCTTGGCTTTTTTTTCTGCCTAGAGTCAACTCAAAAGTTAAGTGTACAGCACCACTATTGATACGTTTGTAAGACTGGAGCACCGAATTGTATAGTTCTGCCAAGCTTTACGAGATGATTCTTTTCACTTTGATACCACATAAACGTGATTTTGTTTTCTCAGGAGGGGGTTGGGGGCTGGAACAGCTAACAGCACTTGTGCAGTCTGTCTTAATCGCTCACTTTTCTGTTGATCATTACTCCCTTTCCTTTATCCCGCAAGACAACTTGTAAATTCAGTTGCTGGGTGAAGTGCGGAGTAACCAGACGTGAGTGGTTTCCTCGCTTCCTGTACTGATACATTTGCAATTTTTGGACCAGGAAGGCTATGATACAACGTCCCGTTAAAAATGAGGACACTTGAGATGAAGAACAAGCTATGGTTGGATTCAGTCCAGAATTTACTTTGATCAATTTACAGAAACCATGCAAAACTTAATCAGCATGCCGGAAAGTAGATTTCGTATCCTGTCCTCACGAAATACAGTCCAGTGACATCTCGCACGGTTCTGGCATCATTTCAACTTCTGAAAAAAGGAATCTCATTTACATGTGCACCAACACTTGCAAATTTACCCGGACACTCTGCTAACACTTCTCCTGCTACCGCCGAGACGTATGAATATTCAAATCAGACATCTGTATCCACCGCCGTTACTCGTACTGGATCATTACCGTTTCTCTGCCGGTCTCTGTGGTGGAGCGGTTCTAGGCGCTTCATTCCGGAACCACGCGGCTGCTACGGTTGCAGGTTCGAGTCCTGCCTCGGGCCTTGATGTGTGTTTTGTCCTTAGATTAATTAGGTTTAAGTCTAGGGGAGTGATGACCTCAGATGTTAAGTCCCATAGTGCTTAGAGCCATTTGAACCATATGAACGGTTTCTCTGTGAAAAGCAATTAGGCCGTCGTAGGGTGTTTACCAAACATATTCTATCACATCTTCCTCACAATTGAAAATACATGGGCAACTCAGACTTTTGCGAATCGACTTCCTGCTCGTTTCAAGCAGCATACGAATGTACTCGTAAGTCCACTCAACACGCTGGCCTCCCAAATACAAGATGAATATTTTCGTCAGGTCTGCATTTCTTCATTTACGAATTCGGCAACAATAGTGGACTTGCTTCAAATCTCTTCATGCTAAAATACATGCTAAGTTATCACCCTCAGAAAATGTTCTCCCTCATAAACTGAATACATAAATAGTGCTTGCAGTCGTTTAGAATGTGTTGGAAAAACATAGTTTACTATTTATATGATTTTCATCAAGGTATACATTTACTTTTTGTCTGTATGTCATCTCACCTAGCAAGGTGGCGCAGTGGCTAGCACACTGGACTCGCATTCGGGAGGACGACGGTTCAATCCCGCGTCTGGCCATCCTGATTTAGGTTTTCCGTGATTTCCCTAAATCGCTCCAGGCAAATGCCGGGATGGTTCCTTTGAAAGGGCACGGCCGACTTCCTGCCCTAATCCGATGAGACCGATGACCTCTCTGTTTGGTATCTTCTCCCAAACAACCCAACCCCCTCTGTATGTCATCTTCGACGCTTTTATCCTGCGTTGAAGTTCAAAGAATGTTAACAATAATACGGTAATATAAAATGAAACCTATGTTGCTACTATTCTATTAGAATGTATACTTTGACTTTTATTGTACATGGCTCAAATGGCTCTAAGTACTATGGGACTTAACAGCTGAGGTCATCAGTCCCCTAGACTTAAAACTACTTAAACCTAAGGACATCACACACATCCATGCCCGAGGCAGGATTCGAACTTGCGACCGTAGCAGCAGCGCGGTTCCGTACTGAAGCGCCTACAACCGCTCGGCCACATCGGCCAGCTAACGTATATGATATTACTGTTGGTCACACATTACTTAGAGTCTCTCATCTACAATACTATGAGTGGCACGCCTGTTCTTACGAATAATAGCTAACAATAGGCTTGAAACTTTCTGGCAGATGAAAACTGTGTGCCGGTTCGGGACTTGAATTCGGAACCTTTGCCTTTCGCGGGCAAGTACTCTTTTGCCAAATCTTTCCTTCCATGAGTGCTAGTCTGTGATGTTTCGCAGGAGAACTTCTGTGAAGTTTGGATGTTAAGAGACGAGGTACGGGCGAAAGTACACTGTGGCGACAAAAGTCATGAAACAGCGATATGAACATATAAAGATGGCGGTAGTATCGCGCATACAAAGTACATAACGGCAGTGCATTGGTGGAGCTGTCATTTGTACTCACGTGATTCATGTGATAAGGTTTCCGAAGTCATTATGCCCGCATAACAGAAATTAACACTCAGAACACGGAAGGGTAGTTGGAGCTAGACGCACGGGAAATTCCATTTCAGAAATCGTGAGGGAATTCAATATTCCCAGATCCGGTGTCAATGGTGTGCCGAGAATACCAGATTTCAGGCATTACCTGTGACCACGAACAACGCAGTGGCCGACGGGCTTCACTTAACCACCGAGAGCAGTGGCGCTTGTGCAGTGTTATCAGTGCTAAAAGACAAGCAACACTACGTGAAATAACGGCAGAAATCAATGTGAGACGCCTGACGAACGTATCCGATAGGACAATGCGACGAAATCTGACGTTAATAGCAGCCGACGGACGCGAGAGCTTTTGCTAACAACACATCGCCTGCAGGGCCACTTCTGGGCTCGTGACCAAACGTTGGACTTTAAACGACTGTAAAACAGTGGCCTGGTCGGATGAGCCCCAATCTCAGCTGGTAAGAGCTGAGAGTAGGGTCCGAGTGTGGCGCAAACCCCACGAAGCCTTGGATCCAAGTTGTCAACGAGGTACTCTGTAGGCTAGTGGTGGCTCCTTAATGGTGTGGGTTGTCTTTACATGGTATGGCCTGCGTCCTCTAGGCCAACACTACGAACCGCTGATTGAAAATGGTTATGTTCCGCCACTTGGCCGGCCGTTGTGGCCGTGCCGTTCTAGGCGCTTCAGTCTGGAACCGCGTGACTGCTACGGTCGCAGGTCGAATCCTGCCTAAGGCATGGATGTGTGTGATGTCCTTAGGTTAGTTAGGTTTCAGTAATTCTAAGTTCTAGGGGACTGATGACCTCAGAAGCTAAGTCGCATAGTGCTCAGAGCCATTTGAACCGCCACTTGGAGAACATTTTCAGCCAGTCGTCGACTTCACGTTCTCAAACAATGGTGAAATTTCTATGGATGACAAAGTGCCATGTCAAAAGGCCACAATTGTTCGCGATTGGTTTGAAGAACATTATGGACAATTCGATCGCCCGACATGAATCCCATCGAGCATTTATGAGGCATAATCTTGAGGTCATTTCGTGCACACAATCATGCACCGGCGGCATTTTCACAATTATGAACGACTAGACAGACAGCTTGGTTCAATATTTCGGCAGGGTACATCCAACGACTTATTGAGTCCATGCCACTTTGAGTTTATGCGCTACGCCGCGCAAAAGGAAGTCTGACACGACATTATGAAGTATCCAATGACTTTTGTCAACTCAGTTTGAAGCTGTGAGGACAGGTTGTGAGTCGTGTTTGGGCAGCTTAGTTGGGGAACATATAAAACATAACTATAACACTTTCAAAATGTACTCTGACGTTAGGTACTTGTCACAAAGAGCACAGTTATGTGTAGAAGGTCAGTATAGTGTGGGCCACCATCCCACGTTTGACTATCAATAAATTACAAAGACCATCAGGATAACTGTTTTTAGAAATGACAATTCTTGCAAGTTATCGCTTATAGTGCCTTTAGGGGATCCACCTTGCCTTGCAGATTTCTAGAAACGTACACTACGAATACTAGTGTATGAAAGTCGATTCCCGAGGCAGATAGGTTTTCTATTGTGAACCTTTTCGTTTCGATTTCAGAATTTCTCATGAGAGTAAGTTGGAACTGTCATGCATAAAAAGAGAAAGTTGTATTATGTGTTGATCGTGATGTAATAGCCATGAGTTTGCACCTGTCAGCAGTCACTTCTAATCTTTCCATGCAGAATTGTGAAGGAGAAGTTTTGAACGCAGCCGCCACCCCCCCCCCCCCCCCCCCCCCTGCCGCTAATCCTGCCTCTTCAAATCAAATATATTGATATATTTTTAGTATCGCCTCATGGAAATGAGGCGCTGCAGCATTTCATCTACCATAGGAATAGCATGCACACGAACATCACGTCTACAGCGCGGATGGAAAAGATAGGAAGTTAACTGTCTGTCAGACGGGTGAATGGAAACAAGCTGGACGATCCGGCCATTTTGTACATCGCATTCCGAGTCATACGGACCTGTATCTCAAAGACGTAGGTTTCATCAATACGCTCAGGAGAGATTTGTCCTGAACATCCCACTACGGGGACCAGGATTTCGGACAAGGTCTGCCTCGGGTCCCTATCTACCTGACGACGGGCTCGGAAGAAATCGTTGTTCATTCCATGAAATTAAATCAGCTCTAAGAAACGATGGCGGTATTCCTTTAAACAACCCAGGGAGACTAACAACGTGGCTTACATTTTTAGATGCAACAATGCGTCATGTAACCTCAAATAGGAAAGGAATCACACCTTTCTTCCTGCCACGCAGGAAAATGAAAAAAATAAAAAATATTAAAACTTGTCAAGGATAATCTTGGCTTAAGGGTTCCAGACATTTATAATGTTTAGTGGGAGTGTGGCAGCATTTAGGTATGGCACTCTATACGGAGCATTACCAATCCCGTGCCGAACATCTACGTCACCTTAAGTACAGGAATCTTGAAAAACAGCTGTGACCGATCCCCGACTAATGAATAAATACAAGATTATGTTTCAGCATACGAAATTTCTGGCTCACACTCTGTGATTAAGAGAGCCGTAGAATTTAAACTGTGTGGCATTAACTTCAACCCGCCTGACAGTGGTTGGTTGGTTGGTTGGTTTGGGGAAGGAGACCAGACAGCGTGGTCATCGGTCTCATCGGATTAGGGAAGGATGGGGAAGGAAGTCGGCCGTGCCCTTTCAGAGGAACCATCCCGGCATTTGCCTGGAGTGATTTAGGGAAATCACGGAAAACCTAAATCAGGATGGCCGGACCCGGGATTGAACCGTCGTCCTTCCGAATGCGAGTCCAGTGTCTAACCACTGCGCCACCTCGCTCGGTGCCTGACAGTGCATGCAAGAGCGCATTCGATAGAGAAGGATCATAGAGGAAGACTTCATTAGTTGGTGTGGGTAGTGACGCTGAAGAGACACTGGACATCGAACTGGGTGTTGTCCTCATCATCTTTTCATCATCATTAGTGGAAGGCAGCGGGAAACCACCACTGCCGGCCGTTGTGGCCGAGTGGTTCTAGGCATTTCAGTCTGGAACCGCGCGACCGATACGGTCGCAGGTTCGAATCCTGCCTCCGGCATGGATGTGTGTGATGTCCTTAGGTTAGTTAGGTTTAAGTAGCTCTAAGTTCTAGGGGACTGATGACCTCAGAAGGTAAGTCCCATAGTGCTCAGAGCCATTTCTTTCAAGACACATGCAAAACTGTGTCCATCCTTCTGACTGGGCGTTGGCTTGTTCAGTTGTGTAATGAAATGGAACATCTGCAGCAGTCCTTTCGATGTTCTTCATTATGTACACTCCTGGAAATTGAAATAAGAACACCGTGAATTCATTGTCCCAGGAAGGGGAAACTTTATTGACACATTCCTGGGGTCAGATACATCACATGATCACACTGACAGAACCACAGGCACATAGACACAGGCAACAGAGCATGCACAATGTCGGCACTAGTACAGTGTATATCCACCTTTCGCAGCAATGCAGGCTGCTATTCTCCCATGGAGACGATCGTAGAGATGCTGGATGTAGTCCTGTGGAACGGCTTGCCATGCCATTTCCACCTGGCGCCTCAGTTGGACCAGCGTTCGTGCTGGACATGCAGACCGCGTGAGACGACGCTTCATCCAGTCCCAAACATGCTCAATGGGGGACAGATCCGGAGATCTTGCTGGCCAGGGTAGTTGACTTACACCTTCTAGAGCACGTTGGGTGGCACGGGATACATGCGGACGTGCATTGTCCTGTTGGAACAGCAAGTTCCCTTGCCGGTCTAGGAATGGTAGAACGATGGGTTCGATGACGGTTTGGATGTACCGTGCACTATTCAGTGTCCCCTCGACGATCACCAGTGGTGTACGGCCAGTGTAGGAGATCGCTCCCCACACCATGATGCCGGGTGTTGGCCCTGTGTGCCTCGGTCGTATGCAGTCCTGATTGTGGCGCTCACCCGCACGGCGCCAAACACGCATACGACCATCATTGGCACCAAGGCAGAAGCGACTCTCATCGCTGAAGACGACACGTCTCCATTCGTCCCTCCATTCACGCCTGTCGCGACACCACTGGAGGTGGGCTGCACGATGTTGGGGCGTGAGCGGAAGACGGCCTAACGGTGTGCGGGACCGTAGCGCAGCTTCATAGAGACGGTTGCGAATGGTCCTCGCCGATACCCCAGGAGCAACAGTGTCCCTAATTTGCCGGGAAGTGGCGGTGCGGTCCCCTACGGCACTGCGTAGGATCCTACGGTCTTGGCGTGCATCCGTGCGTCGCTGCGGTCCGGTCCAAGGTCGACGGGTACGTGCACCTTCCGCCGACCACTGGCGACAACATCGATGTACTGTGGAGACCTCACGCCCCACGTGTTGAGCAATTCGGCGGTACGTCCACCCGGCCTCCCGCATGCCCACTATATGCCCTCGCTCAAAGTCCGTCAACTGCACATACGGTTCACGTCCACGCTGTCGCGGCATGCTACCAGTGTTAAAGACTGCGATGGAGCTCCGTATGCCACGGCAAACTGGCTGACACTGACGGCGGCGGTGCACAAATGCTGCGCAGCTAGCGCCATTCGACGGCCAACACCGCGGTTCCTGGTGTGTCCGCTGTGCCGAGCGTGTGATCATTGCTTGTACAGCCCTCTCGCAGTGTCCGGAGCAAGTATGGTGGGTCTGACACACCGGTGTCAATGTGTACTTTTTTCAATTTCCAGGAGTGTAGCTGCCAGAAACAGAGACTCAGTACCCCATCTTGGGCCTTAACTACACCCCTCAGCGTCAATTTAGGCCTGAATCACCAAAACTGGTAGCTCTATAATAAATAACATTGAAAGGATGGCTGCAGATGTTCCGTTTGATTACGTATCTGTCAAATGCTACAAGTTTCGGCATGGCGCCCTTGCTTCAACCCCACCAAGAGGCGGGCCGTGAATACCACTGAATGCCACAGACAACCCATTCTGGGAGCTCATTTTCTCGGAGAGCTGATCCATTGGGCGACGTCTTGACTTAAGTGGAAGCAACATATCCAAGAACTCAGAAACAGGGCGCCCCAGATTAGGACACTGTACCCAGCCCTTAATGTAAAGCCTGAGCTCTCTATCAACTGAGGACTCACAATCTGCAGAGCGTCCCTTTAGCCCGATGCGAACAAGCCTAACACTGTTTGGGCAAAGCAGCTAAAACCCACATACACAGACTCCATAACCTATAAAATACGATCTGCGGAGGATATTCCACATGTCGGCCAACTCTCCAGCACGCTACTTACACAGATCCTCTGAAGAGCTGGAAATCTTAGAAAGATCTAAGAGGACAACTTTAAAAATTCTACAAGCAGAAAGACAGCTCATAACCCTGTAACTAGGAAGGCTATATTGCAACTAACAGCACTGTAAGTGGTAAGTGGCCGTACTAAACAGATAGCAGAGGCACATATGAAGTAAGTTGCCTGGTAACTGTTCTCGCTACCAAAAAGCTAAACCAATAAAGACACGTCTCTGAAATCTACAGGGTGAGTCACTAACTATTGCCAGCTAGAATAACTCCGAAAGTAAGATAGTAGCTGACAAAGTTTGTGGGACAAATTTGCATGGGACAACGGGGGCCATAATGTGACGTTGGTTTTTGGTGCTAGGTGCGGTCGCGTCAGAGATATGAAGGTCAGATTTGTTTTTTTAAATGGTATGCTGTGGTTTGTACTTATTTTCTGATAACGGCTATCGAGACGAAACCAATGATGTGTAACAGTAAGGTCTTTGAAGGTCAACGAAGATGAAAAACGTGGCATGAATGTCCATTTACAGAAGGTGTTTGAAGTGATGACCATTGGTATCAATGCATTGCTGCAATCTTCTTATCATGGATTGGGTGGTGTTCCTTATTACTTCAGCACTTATCGAAACACATGCATTGACAATTCTCTCTCGTATATCGTGGAAATAGTAAATATTCACCCAATACGACGTATCCATCAAACGTACCATTGACATGTAAACACCATTCGACGGTTTCGCAATACAGCACTAATAGGAAAGGTAAGGGTAGTATCGTCGAATCAAGCGAAAGTGAATGATGTATTTCTTCGAAGAACAAGTCGATACACTTCTCATTTACGGAGAGTACCAACGAAAAATATTCAGTGATAGCTAGAGACTTACACGCTGAAAGACATCCTCAACATACTCACCCTACACGTCGTACATTTAAATATGTGTATGATAAATTCAGAACAACTGGATCTTTAACACATCAGAATCATATCCGGCAAAGGAAAGTTACTATCGACGAAACTGAAATTGGAACTCTTGGCACTGTGGTTTGATATCCTTTTGTTGGTTCGCGTCAAATCGCAAGGGAATCTGGCATCAGTCAGAGTAGTGTTTTTCGTATTCTGCATCGCCATAAATATCATGCTTACCATATTAGTCTCCACCAAGAATTAACTGGTACGGATTGTATGCATCGCAAGGAATTCTGCCAATGGGCTCAACTTCAGATTCAGAGGGATGACACATACGTTAATTTGATTTACTGACGAGGCTACATTCACTAACCATGGAAATGTTAATGTGTATAACATGTATTAATGGGCAACTGAAAATCCATGTTGGCTGCGGCAAGTTGCACACCAAAAACCGTGGTCAGTGAATGTATGGTGCGGGATTCTGGAGGACAGAATTATAGGCCCATATTTCATCGAAGGAAATCTTAATGGTAGAAAGTACTCCACATTCCTGCAAGAAACATTTGGTCTGTTATTGGAAGAAATACCTTTGGGAACAAGGGACAGAATGTGGTATCAGCACGATGGCTAGAAATGGGTTGCAGAGGCAGTTCCCAATGCGTTGCATTGGACCCGGAGGAGATGTGTCGTGTCCGCTTCGTTCGCCAGACTTGACGTCTCTGGATTTTTTCTTGTGCGGATTCGTAAAAGGCATTGTTTATAAAGACGTTCCAACTACACCTGAAGATATGTGAGAGAGAATGGTCAGAGCATGTGCTTCCATAAATACCATTGTGATAAGGAATACCACTCAATCCATGATAAGAAGATTGCAGCACTGCATTGATACCAATGGTCATCACTTCGAACACCTTCTGTAAATGGACATCCATGCCACCTTTTTGACCTTCGTTGACCTTCATCATTGGATTCGTCTCGATAGCCGCTATCAGAAAATAAGTACCAATCTACAGCATCCCATTTAAAAGCCGGCTGCTGCGGCCTAGCGGTTCTAGGCGCTTCAGTCCGGAACCGCACTGCTGCTACGGTCACAGGTTCGAATCCTGCCTCGGGCATGGATGTGTGTTAGGTTAGTTGGGTATAAGTAGTTCTAAGTGTAGGGGACTGGTGACCTCAGATGTTAAGTCCGATAGTGCTTAGAGCCATTTGAACCATTTAAAAAAATAATAAAGCTGACCTTCATATGTCTGACTCGACCCCACCTAGCAACAAAACACAAACGTCGTATTATGGCCCCCGTTGTCCCATGCAACATTTGTCCCACAAACTTTTCAGCTACTATCATACTTTCGGAGTTATCCTTGGTGGCAATAGTTAGTGACTCACCCTGTACAATCTACCGGCCGACCCTATCAATATATGCCAAAAAACAGTAAACACTGCATCTTACTCATTTTAAGGAAAAAAAGGAAGCGACGATGTTCAAGACAGACGTAACCACAGACGACGATGATGGTGATAGTAATCGAAATCTTGGGAATTTATGCAACTACGACGTGGCTATTTAAGTGAGAACTTTTTATCCATGAGGATTGGTGCTCGTAATCAATTATCCCTTGAACGAGGAAAACATTTTATATTGATTTTTGACACTTTGTTCGATAATAAACAATACATTTTAACGGAATGTCCGATTGGAAACTTGGTTGTTTCGTTACGTGTGTCAGTCCAACTTGCTACGGTTGCTTTTCCACACTTGGATCGGAGCACGGGTTTCCTCGAAGTCCGCGGACAGCTTGGGCGCCAAATCTGAGGCAAGGCGGCAAGAAGAGCGCCTTCAGCGCCGCCTGCCTGGTGAGTGGGTATGTCACCACTCGCCGGCAGGCGCCGCCGGCTGCTGGCAGGTAATGGTGCTGACTGCGCGCCGGGAACAATAGCAGCGCCAGACACGGAACTGCAATTGCTGCGGAACAATAGGCGGCAGCGGCAGCAGCAGGTGAAACGCCTCGTCCGCGGCCGGCGCCGGCTCTCAGGACAAGCTGCCTGCAGCCGCCCCCTCTACAGCAGATGTCGCGGGCGCTTCTCGGCGGTGCGAGGGTCTTCCAGAGCCCCTGCCAAGTTCTCTGGCGTTCTCCCCACTGTTTCCGTAACGCCGTATCCAAATACCTGATAATGCACAACAGGTATTTTAAGCTTCCACGACCAATGTCAGTTTGAATAAGATCCTTTGCGTCATTGTTAGTCCATACCAGTTTGAAACTAAAAACAACTATCAAGTACTTATGATGCATATTCTCACAGGATGGCAACATAGGGAAAGAACTGGAAGCGAGGTGTAGCAAAGCTAATGCAGTGAGCGCTCAGCTACGATCTACTCTCTTCTGCAAGAAGGAAGTCTGTACCAAGACTAAGTTATCTGTGCACCGTTCAATCTTTCGACCAACTTTGTTGTATGGGAGCGAAAGCTGGGTGGATTCAGGGTTACCTTATCGATAAGGATCAGGTTATGTATATGAAAGTAGCTGAGATGATTGCAGTTACTAGTAGATGGGAACAATGGCAGGAGGATGTCCACAATGAAATCAAAGAAAAACTGGGAATGAACTCTATAGAAGTAGCAGTCAGGGCGAACACGCTTAGATGGTGAGGATCATGTAAGACGCATGGGAGAAGCAAGGTTACCCAAGAGACTCATGGGTTCAGCAGTAGAGGGTAGGAGGAGTCGGGGTAGACCAAGGAGAAGGTACCTGGATTCGGTTAAGAATGATTTGGAAGTAATAGGCTTAACATCAGAAGAGGCACCAATGTTCGCACTGAATACGGGATCATGGAGGAATTTTATAAGGGGGACTATGCTCCAGACTGCACGCTGAAAGGCATAATCAGTCTTAAATGATGATGATGACGGATGATGAACAACTATCAAAACCGAGGTTTCGACCGTATTCGCATCGGTCCTCTTCAAGTCGTAGCCACCCTGGTTGAAAGCGCAGCAAAGACGATCGAATTTTCGATTTAATCCCGGATTTTAGTTTCAAAATTATGCGGAGAAGTGACCAAAAGGATTCACTCAGAGAGAAAACACAGTATTACGCGACTTTTTACTCACCGCTGCATTCAGTTTTTGGTCTTGTTCCTTCTACTTCTCAAATCGGAGTACTGCCCACTGCTGTCATCCATTTTGTACAGAGTGACGAGTGACCCCTGAGATTTCGACTTTTCACGTGTTGAATTGTTAATGTACCTACCGATGGTGCCGAATCAGCGGCCAACTCTGCTACAATTGAGATCAACAGCCACGTTTTGTTCGGTGACGTTACAGTGATTATTCACAATTTCTGCATCAGTCATTCGACGTCAGTTTTCATCGAAAGAACTCCAGTTCCATCAACTTAACTGGAAAAAAATAGATCTTTTCCACTTCGGGTACCAACTGGTTCCTTTGAAATGTCTCCTGTTTCACACACGTCTTAGGATAATTTTAGTAAAAATACAAGAAGCATGTGATCTCAAATAAGCCACGACTTTATTTTCTATAGAAAAAAGTACAGCACATTAAAAGCAAAATTACAGGTATAACTGGAGTACTGGCCGTTCGTACCCATATACGAGGGACAGCTTCAGAGCTCTCAGCCCAGAGATTTTAAGAGAAGTAAACATCAGCCCTGAAATTCGTTATCAGTGTATTTCCTTGATGATGCATTAAAGTTTTAGAGACGATCCTGAATAGTATCTTAATTTGTAACGAGGAACCCTGGAGCGGAAACGACACAGCCGAAAGATGCGAAACTTAAGACCAGTATCACATTTTAAACCGGCAGAGTTTCCCAGAACCACTTCAGGAGCTCGAAATTCTTGATAAAAACTATGTGGAAAACCACAAAAGCCTTTAGTTTTTAATGAAGTTATAATTTTCTATGATCAGCCTTGTGATTCAACAATTGCGCTGTCTTTATCTTATATTTTTTTACTTACGTACTCGACTCCTGTCTGAAAAAAATAATTATTTTTTTCTTACGAATACAGATGTTCTTACTGAGAACGACGCCACTTGATAACTTGAATCATATGTCTGGCTCCCCATTTTAACAGAGCGCATGGGAAACACCTACAGAACAATAGATATTTGTGTGTATTTTTTTATTTAAAATATTAGGTGTATTACATTGCTAACCATTAATATTGTAACGCCAGGAGGGACTGCGAATATCGAAATTTTGCTTATCAAGCGTATACACTATAGTAAGAAGAATACAGAATTAAATAGCTGATTTGGCGGTATCAGGGGTGAGAAGATTAGTACACCTCTGGCACTAAGAATGGCTCTAACACGATGGATCTGGTTTCGAACAGAACTCGGATACCGGTAGTTGCGTGTTTCTTCAACACTATGCCAAAATTTGTCAATCGAAGTGGATGGCGGGAGGTGATGTGCCGGTCTGCCAGCAAACCTGCGACATGGAATTTTCAGTAGATGAGAAATCAGGAGTACATGAAGGCAGGAGGGTCAGCTTCTGGCCTTAACATGTCAAATACGTAGCGGCTTCTGTATAAATTACTGTTTCTAAAAACCAGTGGTGGTCCTGTTGCTCAGTGGCACCCCACCATCCCCACACCAGGTGCAAGACTCATATGACGATGACGAGTATACAATCTCGCAATGTTAGTTATGCTTAGAGCGTCCATACGCATATAGCTACACATGATGCTATACATAGAACAAGCACTCACCTGAGGAGACAATGTGATGTCACTCTGCTGCCACACTACGGTCAGTTGCAACAACAGTTGTCGTGCTGTTAGTGTTCCAGACGTAGTTACCTTGTTGTTTCACTGCAAGCAAATCCATTTCCTGGCTCTCGATATGTGACTTCGCCTTACAACTTCCCACGAGCGAGCAATCGAACCTCCCAGCCACTAATCTGGTGGGAAATTGACTGCAGCTCGTGGTTGAGTATACCATTCTTGGACCCACTGATTCAATATTCGCATGAGAGTAGCGGAATGCCGAACAACGCGAGCAACATTATTACAGAACTGCAGTCTCCATTGCACACGAATTCTGACGCTTTCTGGTACACCATTCTCCTTCTTAACCGATGCAGACACGATCTTCTTCGCAATAATCAACATTCACTGCGATTTTTGAATGAGAAACCCGCTGCATAATCTTCCTTTTTTATACAGAATGTAATTGGCACTACCCCGAGCTACATCGTGAAGTTGAGCTTAAATGCTAATCATTTGCATATGCAAGCATGTAGAGCAGTTCATGCCAGTTTGAGGTTCGTTGCACGTCTTCTTCATGGCTTTGCAATTTGAATGATCAGGCGTGTACTTCGTTACTCAGTAAAAATTTTTTGCGGCGAAATTTTGTCACCATTTAAATTAAAAGTAGCTGAAAATTAGATTGTCAAAAGTCAGATGGACTCCATCCATGAAAATCTCTGCTCTGGTGATACTATTGCAGAAGTTTCATAAAGGCACCTGTCTAGGACCTAATGTATACTATGTAATGTCATTGCCTCAGCGAGTGACTAGGGAGAGGCGTATTCTTACTATGACTGTTTGCGTTTTACTCTCATAAAATGTCGAAATTTCGCTTTAAGTTAAGACATCATGCACAATGAACGCTGAAAATGCATCATTGTGCTTCGTATCTTATATACCCACCATCTGTACCAGTTTGAAGTAACTAATACTAATTTTCATTGTTTCAGGTAAGCACGCAGCTCAGTAGCTGAACGCCGAAGTAAGTAGATGCCGTACAGAAACAGTTCCTTAACACATAAATCAGCGCATTTGGCATGTTAGTTGTCCTGGAACTCTAACAGAGCGTAAAGTTTTAAGTGCAGACCTTCTGTATCTCCATTTTTGTCTTCCGCTTTCACGTTAAATGATCACAGAATCATCTGTAGAATTTGTTTACTGGCAAGAAATTTTAACTAAGAATATCTTCTAAATTTGCGGCTTATGTCGTACATTTTTTTTTCTTCTCAGAGCTCGCTGTATTAACAAAAGTCCGCTTTCACCTTTCGTTGACACCTGACCTTTCCGAGTATTATCCTAAGACTAACAAGTTGTTAATTACATTTTCCTGCGTTTGTTAGCGCACGCTTCTAACGGAATGTACAATGCCGCTAAGAATTTTTTTCTACTGTTTGAGTTTACCTGCTCTTTGTATTCATAACGTATAAGGCGTGTAGTTGGGCTGCTAATACAGTTGGGAATAATCAAGAAACGTATTGTTTGGGTAGCAGATAGTTCTTCGCCATCTGCTAAGCACGTAATACTCCATCGAAATTTTCGCAAAAACAAGAAAATATTTTTTAGTATAACTACGTAGGCTTCCCTCGCACATAAGGGAGAATCGTTTCCTTATCCAGGAAAGCCCTATTTTAGGTAACCCTACCACTAATTTTAAAATAATACAATTTTACAATTCTGAAGGAAAAAACTTTCGGTTAGTTACGGTGTTTGCGTTCCTAGCTTTTACTAAATGCTTTGCTGAATCTTAGCAGCGTGAACGTTATCAGAGACTTTGTTAATCAACAAAGAGATAAAAGAACAAGTGAAACAGGGAGTCTACTTGTCACCCTAGTTTTCCTATTCCCAAACTAGTTCATTTCCAAAGTTTTCCCTAACACGTATTCCATTTTACTTATACCCTCGCAACCAGAGAGGGCCTTATCGATTATTTTACATAAAAAACGTATCAGAGATACTACCCTTGATGTGTGCCATGTATAGAAAGGAGGAATAATAAAGAATCGAAAAAACAACCTGTATAAATAAACGTGTAGACAAATACAAAATTCCTGTTTGAAAGAGTTAAAGGTGTAATCGCTGTTTGGTTTAACTCCATGATGCATTATGTAGTGAAAGATATAATAGCATTTCAGAGGAAGAGTCAAAGTTCTAAGACTCACAGATGATAGGCCAAAAGGTGAAAATACTGACTTGCTTGGCGTCGATATTAGTGAACATGTGGCAAGCGAAATTAAATAATTATGCTATCTAGCAAACTAAAGTACCTACCACGGTCGATGTGAGGCAAACATCAGAAGCACGTTCGCAAAAGGAATTGGAAAAGGTCATCATAAATCCTCTTCCTCTGGATTTTTAGTGATTACTTGCAGCTTGCTAATTTCAGTTTATTTCCGTATTATTTCGGCCTTAGACCGTTTTCGAGTAATCACTTAAAAGATTTCTTTATTGAAAGAGTACTAGATAAGTACATAATTTTTAGATAAAGTTAAAAGCAGTGACGAAGCAGAATGTAAGTCACGCTTTACATAATAACTTGCTAGACACACACGTAAGCTGTTTGATCGCAAAAATATCTGCGATGGAGAAATATAGCCAATATAGCGGAAGAAGTTGTTGCAAAATATTTATGCTAATATTTTATTGGTATTCCATATCTATCTAATAGCGTGTGCATAGGGCCATGGACAGCAGTTAAATTTAATGACATTTTAACTATAGCGCTGAGTAATGCACCAGTTCCAATAAAACAATAAATTATGGTAAAATTTTACGTCTGCCAATTAAAACTAGTTTCATCATAGGGTTAAGGTGACCTCATAATCATTTGTACTGTGTCTGCGTTTGTCTTGTGTTGCTATGATGATGCTAGCGAAATCTAAGATGCTGCAGGAATTCGTCGTAGAACTGGTATAAGTTGTCGAGGCACTGACAATTAACGTAGATTTTAGGAAGAAGTTTCTGAAACTTTACTTCTGGGGCACACGTTACATGCAATCTTCTGTATCCTTGACTAACGGATGGCACACTAGATACTAAGTTACCACGAAAACAACTTTCCAACGTCTTTGAGACATACAAAGCGTAAAAATCAGTGATCTCAGTGTTGACAGCTACAATTCAAAGTACTCGGGGCGCTGTTCAAGTTCTATTGCCTTCAGAGCATGTTACGCTCTTAGTTATATTACACACGAAAGACGCAGATCCTGATGGAAACTATGACTCTGTTGAAACTGTTGTTGCTAATACTTATAATCTTCGTAAGGCTGCTTCAAACACATTGCGGAACCGATATCTGACCTAGGTTTATAAACTGCCCTAGCAGTAGGGCCAACAGTCTTCGGCAGAGCCGAGTAACTGATGAGCTCCATCTACGTGTTGGTGCTGTTTACATTGATGATGGCGATAGAAGTGGCATTAGACAGCAGAAAAATAGCGACGCATTTGAGGGTAAAGAAGAATTTTATAATTCAGCAACAAGGATAAAGAACTATACAATGAAATAATAGAGAGAAGACGGGATGAAAAAGGTCTATACGTGGAAAACCATGATGTCTGAATCCTAGCCGAGGGTCGCCATTTTATGCAAGGGGACCTAACACAACCATAGGCAGCGTCACCTTTTATGGAAGAAGGGTGATCTTAGGGTCGTTATTTACTACAAAATCTTGGTAAAGGTCGTCATTTTACGCGGGAGGACTCTTGAAAATTTTAAAGGTCATCGATCTGAAAAGCTGTAATGTTAAACGAGCCACTTATAAAATCACTTTGTCGGGCGGTTGCCTTAGGCAGTGACATTTACTGTACGTGTTACTGGAGTCCCATATCTTGAATGTGCGATACGATAAACCACAAACATAAATACAGTGACGTTATATTTATTCAAGTGAAATAGAACACGCTGTCGGTAACAAAAATGTAGGTGGAGTGCGCATAGCACTTCCTATAATAGCAGAACACACATTTTTAAGACATGGACAGAAAAATGATATGTGATGGTTGGTCGTAAGTGTTGATCAAGTGGAACAGCTCGGAGAAACGACAGCTTGTTTGCTACTGAGGTAGCATATGAAACAGAATTTGTTGCGCACATAAGCGTCTCGAAACCTAAACTCGTATCCTAATATAACCCACCGAAACTGCGCCCACACAGTTCAATACATAACGAAGTGCTATAAATTTATGGGGACTGATGACTTCTGCAGTTTGATCCCTTAGGAATTCACACACACATTTTTATAAATTCATTAATAAAACCGGAATCTACACGGAATCATTGAGAAAAACACTCCCGCAATGCTTTAATTAATGAATAAAAACAGTCTGAAAACATTCAATGGTATTACAAAGTCAATTGGTTGACCTGCAACCACATGTTTCTCTGTACAAAGAACAAGACATTAGTTTAGTAATTAAATCGGAATCTATATGAAATGACAATCAAAGCACTTGTAAAATACCTTAAACAGTTAAATAGCACCGAGACTGTGTATAAGAGAGACATACGAGCTCCTCAGCTCCTCACACAGAACGAAAGTTTACCTGTAAACAGCAACTGCACCTGCGTCCGCCCCCGAGTGCCGCCAACTGGATGTGTCCTTTGATCGTTGGCGAAACCTTCCCTCTAGAGGTTCTCGCCTCACATGATTTTATCCATACCTCGTTATTGACAACTTCAGAAGCTACAGCACCGCAAGCTCCTCTGATCAAAAACTTTTGTATGCAAGCACACAATCAAAGATATTCTGTACAGTTTCATTTGAAAGTTGGCGGGATTATTACAAGTCGCTAAGTGAATAACGGATCTGTTTTCACGCGGCTGATATTACGGAAGAATGGAGAACATGCCTTCAATTCTACTAAATGTTCGTCATTTCTCTAGCTATTCCTCGGCTTTTAGCGTCTGGGGGAGGAGACATGACGCCACTTCAGCGGGAGATGCGTCGCAACAGCTTTTAAGAAGGGACTAGGCAAAGGATATGTGCTATGTTTGGGAATGTAAGATGTTATTAGAAGGAGCATGAGAGATGAAAATTCGTTGGAGCAGCCAAACATTAAGATATAGAAAACGAATTAATATGGATTTTGAGTGTAGTACAGTTGCAAATGTGGAAAGACTGGCAGTAGACAGCAAGGAAGGAAGGGAGGTAACAGTTTCATGATATTGCCGTCGTGGTGATGATAAGTGGATCATTAGATTGAATTTTACAATACAGGCCGGAAACGTTAACTGTGGACTTGTTACTGAAGCCAATCGACAATTCACCTTTGCTGACTTACGGAAAGCACAGAGAACTTACATTAAGTTTCTCGAATTTAAAACCTATTCCTCATAAAAATGAATACACGACTCTGTACAGAGTCTAAAGACAGCTCAATCGGAAACTTTTCTGGTATTCATAAGGCAGCATTTGACATCGCAGTTTTATTCCCGGAGAGTATTTCATGGACAAGTGTAATTCATACTAACTGCTGGGAGCACCATTGGCTCGATAAATTTAAACAGTGGTATCGTCTTCTTGGGGATGTTATCATAAACGAGTGCTTCATTAGTCATTACTACCTAGGCTTGACTGTGTGCTCATTCGGAAATGTACAGATGAATTTAGGTACGAGTACATCATCCTCGAAAGGACACAGGGTGAATCACCTGAGACTTGCACCCCTTTCATTTCGTGAACCGTTCAAGACACCGAAACGAAGTTTCCGATTTATTGTAGTACACAGAGGAATACGCCGTTTGACTGAACATTTAATCTACGTTACTCTTTTATGAACCAATACCCGAAGCAAGATATTTTTTTAAGTGGAACTACATACTTTTTAACTCAATTTGAAAAACGTTGAAAACATTGAGCACAGTGTTATTTTCATATAGTCACAAAACAATTCCCTAAATTATCCGAGAATCGTACTAATGTGTGGTAGCGCAAGTGTACCGTATTCAAAGATCTGGATGTCAGTACGCCCTTGCAACGTTATGTCTCCCAACGCCATAACACCTGACCACCAAACCGATCACGATCCTGGGTACGTCCATCACTTGGTCCTGACTGCACTTTTATGGATGACAGTGCACAACGGCATCGAAGACCGCAAGTGGAGGAGCTCTCGGAACAAGCGTGTAATCGGCGAACGGATTGACCAGCACGTTCCGCTGACATAAATCCCATCAAGCACGCGTGGGATCCGTTGGGGCGACGCAGCACGTCCACAAGCATCAAGGGCCATCCAGCATCTCTTCAATAAACAACGACACATATGAGCCGGCTGTATCGATGGCAGCCTGAAGGCAGCTCTTGCTAGGGCGCAAACTCGCGTACACTATCCAATTCTCTCCTATGACGACTGCTGCTTGATGGCAGTCGACGAGATCGCTGTGAAGAAGCAGTGATTGGCGAACACAGTTCTCTCGCCACGAACTTGTAGCTACACTACCGTTATGTGGGTGGCGCCATAGTTTCACAAAAACTGCTAAAACTTGCGAGGCAATGACGCTGAGAGCTCGCGATGATAAATAGATCGTGTGCACTCGAGCCTTCCTTTTAAGTGCGGGTAAAGATCGCATAAATATATCTTTGTTTACAACAATCGGTTTCGACAGACTTTGCTGTCATCCTCAGGTCTTTAAAAGTTTTGTTATAATATTTGTTCAGTTTGAGTTGAAACCTCACGTCAAGTTGTCGTGTTAGTGGCTAAAAATGCAGCACATTCTACAAGATTTGACATAACTCAAACAAAAAATGGCTCTGAGCACTATGGGACTTAACATCTTAGGTCATAAGTCCCCTAGAACTTAGAACTACTTAAACCTAACTAACCTAAGGACATCACACACACCCATGCCCGAGGCAGGATTCGAACCTGCGACCGTAGCAGTCCCGCGGTTCCGGACTGCAGCGCCAGAACCGCACGGCCACCGCGGCCGGCTAACTCAAACATTTAATATCAAAAAGTACTTTGTGCACTTGGCCATGTCCACGTATGTAAGGCTCACATATGTTTGTTACGTCATAAAAATCACGGTACACAATAAAATTCACAGTGGTACATCCATTTACGTTAGCCAGATATTCTAATTATTGAAGATCCACCTTAGACAGCCTATAAATTATAATGTGGTCTCTATGACGTAACAGTCATCTACAAGTGCATCATATATGGACATTAGAAGGAATTCAGGCAACCACGGTATGTAGAAGTCACCACATAGTCCAACAGCAACTGTTCGATGTACTGCCTGGCAGTAAGGCGATCGTGGACAACGACAAGATCAGTATGGCTGTCAACACTGAAGCCTCCCCACAGCATCAGAGAACCTTGGTTCCGCACAACAACATTTGGCAGGTACCGTTCACCACGCGCCTCCGCACACGAACACGCCCATCACCTTGCGCCAGAGGTTTAAATGGTTCAAATGGCTCTGAGCACTATGGGACTCAACTGCTGTGGTCATCAGTCCCCTAGAACTTAGAACTAATTAAACCTAATTAACCTAAGGACATCACACACATCCATGCCCGAGACAGGATTCGAACCTGCGACCGTAGCAGCAGCGCGGCTCCGAATTGGAGCGCCTAGAACCGCACGACCACCGCGGCCGGCTACACGCTGCGCCAGAGGATGTCTGCGATAACACGTTTCGCCAATGGTGAAGTTGCCAGTTGACCTGGGAACGCCAGAACTGAAGTCGAGCTGCAAGATGTTGTCGTGTCAAGCGGGCTACTCGAACAGGACAGTTGGGTCGTAATGTCTTTCCTCGTAACATGTTCATTACAGTCCGTTCGGACACAGCGGATCCAGTGACCCTTCTGAAATGGTCTCCTAGTGACCTGGTGGTATCCGGAGACGCCGCAAATCAGAGGAAACCAGATATCTACCTTCACGTGGTGTTTTAATGCGTTGGCGACTTTATCCAACTCGTCGGTGTGAACCGATCTGCCCCCTTCTAGCGTGATCATAACCTGTGGTTGCATCTGCGGCAACAGTTCCAGGAGTCCATCCTTTTTAGGTCCAACAAACCGCATTCGCAACTTGCACTATATTAAGATATCACATTGCGTGTAATTGGTTGAACGCAACGTCCAAACCGACAGCTGCCAACTAGAAGACACTGGGACTCCGGTAATCACTTCCTTTTGAGACGTCACTTGACACTAAATGCATAACACAGCCAATAGACGGCGAATGATTGTAATTGTTACCTACACTGAAAGCGAAGATCTCGAGCCATGCAATAACACCACAGACACCGCCCCTAAGAAAATAGATTTAACATACCGGACATTGATACACGTGTTCACCTGATTATTTTGAACAGGGCACGTAACAGTTACTTTCTGTCGCTAGGAAAACACATACATTCAGGTGAATTCATTAACAAATTCCTGCTCTGAAAAATTGTAAATTCGTGGTAAGTTCCTATGGGACCAAACTGCTGAGATAATCGGTCCCTAGGCTTACACACTACTTAATCTAACCCAAACTAACTTATGCTAAGGACAACACACACACACATGCCCGAGGGAGGACTCGAACCTCCGACTGGGACAGCCGTGCGAACCGTGGCATGACGCCCAAGACCGCGCGGCTACCCCGCGCGGCAATTCCTGCTTTGACATATTGTTGTTTAACATGTTCTAAGTTTTAAATTTAATGATGACACTAGACGTAATACGTCATAAATGTAATAAATAAAAATACATTAAGGACATAGTAAGTATTATTCAAATTAAAATGTAATTAATAACGTGTATCGTTCGAGAAAATCCAAATGACGGGTGAAATCTTTATTATAGTGACACCGTGAAGAGTTTCACTTGTAAGCTCATCTGCTGCTGATGATCAAAGCTCCTTGGTAATATAACGTTCGAGGGATTTGTCTGGAATTTTAATGAAATGCCTCTTACCGCTCAAAAGAGGATAACTGGCTGCAGCTTAAAAGGATTAGTATTTCACAGATACCAGAAATCCGTACCACAATATTCTCTTTGTCTCTCTGCATCAAATATTCTGGAAAATATATAATTACTGTAGCGGAAAATTCTCCGTGAGAGCACTCGTTACTTTTCAACGACCTCAGACGCTTTTTCGCAACCATTCCGACTCCTTGTTGCTCACGAATAATACAGTGGCTCACTGGTTTAAACCTTTTATCACGCACACGCGCTTCACTCTCAGGTTGAATAATACTGAATTAATTTTTGGTTTAGACCTTACTACAAACTGGTTATTGCAATTCTAAACGTTGGCGTTCAATGTATATGTAAGAGTCGAGACATTGTAAGCATCCACTCGTCAGTTGTCAAATGCTTGTTGTCCCAGGCACACGACTCCTAGTGGTTTAGTGAACGTGCAGTTTAATGTTCCCAACGAACGAAACCAGTTCCTCTTACCTACAACGTACATCGTATAGTCGACTACGTTGGAACCATCATATGGCTGATAGTGTTAACCTTAGCCTGGGGTATTTCTCTAATGACTAAGTCAAGAAGGGATGTAAGATTAAGTATTTATGATCCATGTGATACTGAAAGAATTATCCGTAACTCCTCGTCTATAGTCCATTTCGCGAAGTTTATCTGTATAAAGCGACATGGCTGAAATATGAATAAGACATCCAGACCAAACCCGTGTGATTGTTGTTAATAGTGTGATTTGTGTAAATTTTGGCACTACGCTAGAAGTTTTGAGTCTCAGAAACAAGTTGACACAAGATGGAACTGTGGAATCCAACTGAACTATGTCGCTGTTGTAGCCGCTTGCATCGTCTGCCTTATGAAGCTGGCTTGGTCTGGTGTTGTGTCAGTACCCGCTTTCTGGGTGTGGACAATTAGTCAGAGCTTACCGAAGTTCGTCACCACTCTCATTTGTACTGCCGCATTCTTTTTTATGATGTTGGCTTAGCAAATGTTGGTAGTGCATATGCTTTGTTGTTCATCAACAAGAAAATGCCAGAATGAGATTTTCACTCTGCAGCGGAGTGTGCGCTGATGTGAAACTTCCTGGCAGATTAAAACTGTGTGCCGGACCGAGACACGAACTCGGGACCTTTGCATTTCGAGGGCAAGCGCTCTACCGCGAAAGGCAAAGGTCCCGAGTTCGAGTCTCGGTCCGGCACACAGCTTTAATCTGCCAGAAAGTTTAACAAGAATATTAGCAGTTTGAGCGAAAAGAGATTCCAGGATGACACTTAGAAGCACCTTCTGACAAAACGAGTCGGACCCGTTCCATTCGAGTTGTCAAAGTTGGCATAGGAGCGGATAGTGTTCGGAGGCACTCTCCAGGGGTCGGAAACTGCCCGTAAAAGGCGGACGTATCTACACTAATTAACGGCACGACAACGTGGAAGGCAATGGAAACCATTGCACTAAAGACATGCGGCATGTAACTAAATGAAAGCGTCGTCTTTATCTCTCCATTGGCAAAAGACAACGAATTAATCACCCGATTGGATGGTCGGGTGGATACTGCTGAGGGGAATGTGACCAAGAGAAAAAAATTGAATAACCAGCGAAGGAGCGTGGAATGTTACAAGCATCAATGTTATAAGAAGTCTAGAAAATCTAAAAATTGACATACCACGGCTCCGTGTAAATACAGTGGGAGTTGATAAAGTGTCCAGGTCGTTGTCGCTAGAGTTATGAAGAGTCCACATCTACCGAAAAGTTTTAGAAGTCTACGGAAACCAATTCGATACAGCGGTCTCTGCAATAACACAAACGACTAGATGACATAACCTAGTTTCGTGTATAGGGCCCTGAAGATGTTACCATTGAGATGCCGAAACTGACAGCTGCATAAAACTGTTAAATACAATTACAGCTGCTGTTATTTTCTTCATGTGTTTGATCAGCCGCAGTCCCATTCCATTACACAATACGGAATTACGGAAACCAAACAAGTGTGGCCAATGCACCACACAAGAATCCGGCCACGGACCACAACTCGTCAGCAACTACCCGCTGCGTCCCACGGCGCTGGCTCAAATTAAAGTCCCCGCTTCCTGTTGGTGCAGCAGGCCGACCCCCGCTCTGCGTCCACTCTCTTCGCTGCCCGCGTCGGCGCCCATGGTGTGCTCATGGCCCTCAAATGGTTCAGATGGCTCTGAGCACTATGGGACTTAACATCTCAGGTCTTAAGTCCCCTAGAAATTAAAACTACTTAATCCTAACTAACCTAAGGACATCACACACATCCATGCCCGAGGCAGGATTCAAACCTGCGACCGTGGCGGTCGCGCGGTTCCAGACTGAAGCGCCTAGAACCGCTCGGCCACACTGGCCGGCGGTGTTCTCGTGTCCCGCAACAGCAGCGCTCTGGTTAAACCAATGCCACACATCCAGTAACGTGATCGGAAGCACTGGGGTTTGTGGAAAAACCAGAAGAACAGAGTTTGGGATGTGGTGCTGTAGAAGAACGTTGAAAATTAGGTAGAATGAACAGAAATGAGCAAGTTCTCCTCTGAATCGGCGAGGAGGTGAGCACTGATTGCAAGAAGGGACGGGGTGGTTGGACGCGTGTTCCAGACGTGCGATAATATCTTCCATGGTCTGCTAGGGGTGACTGCAGAGGGCAAAAACTATGGGGAAAGACAGGGACTAAAATACATACAACAAATAATTAAGGACTTTATGCTTAGGCTTTAGTGCTACTCTGGGATGTAAAGGTTGCCACAGGAAATGAAGTCGTTGCGAGCCGCAGCAAATCACTTACAGGATTGATGAAAAAAGTGTTCTAGGTGAAACGTCTAAACGTTTCAGCTTTTTTATTTCGTGAAGTGTTAAAGATATCGAAAAAAAGGTTTTCGGCAAATGATAGTTAATAGAGTGTCATGCTCCTGTTTTCTTTTTTTTTTTTTTAGTACAGGTAATACTTTTAACTTATATCAGCTGAAACGCGTAAAAGTTTTGTGTTTTGTGTTCGAACGAAGTACTTCTTTTAACGCCATTTGAAATGTTTTGAAAATACGATTGCAGTGATATTGCTCTGTTCTCAGAAGTGTCCAGACAATGTGCTAAAATTGAAAGACAAGGCGATAAAAATGGCAAATGGGACTCTCATTCCAGGCTCGTTGTTATACGCTACTGAGTCCGCAGCTCGTGGTCGTGCGGTAGCGTTCTCGCTTCCCGCACCCGGGTTCCCGGGTTCGATTCCCGACGGGGTAAGGGATTTTCTCTGCCTCGTGATGACTGGATGTTGTGTGATGTCCTTAGGTTAGTTAGGTTTAAGTAGTTCTAAGTTCTAGGGGACTGATGACCATGGATGTTAAGTCCCATAGTGCTCAGAGCCAGAGCCTAAGCTACTGAGATAAAACTTTTTCCTCTTGCTGAGCTATGATTGTTTTAAATGGAACTGCATGCTAACTGTAGCATGCTAAAAATGAATGTTAATTCTAACAAGCTAATTCTAACTTATTAAAAGTGAAAGGTAATGCGGCCGTAAGCCCTGACGAGTCTGGCCGCATCGTTGTATCAAATATTTCCATAGTTCACTTGTTACCACAAAACCTCAAATGGCAATAGATGAAAAGAGCTTGTCCCAGCTACCGGGAAAGAGAAATATTTACAGGCCGTCGGAATTTCGTCCAAATGGTTCAAATGGCTCTGAGCACTATGGAACTTAACATCAGTCCTCTAGAACATAGAACTACTTAAACCTAACTAAGCGAAGTACATTACACACATCCTTGCCCGAGGCAGGGTTCGAATCTGCGGCCGTAGCAGTTGTGCGGTTCCGGGCTGAAGCGCCTGGAACCGCTCGGCCACAATGGCCGGCCGGAATTTCGTATTACACTATAGGGAGCGCATGGACTAGTACCCAAATCCTACACAGATTTGAATGAACCCTGGGGAAATGTGGTAGCAATCACAAAACTGATAAATAAAAAATTTAAGATTTTGAACCCAAACAAAGAGACATATTCTGTAATTTCTACAGAACAAGATACTCTCAACCGAGGGTACCCTTCACTGACATTAGAAATTATTTATTTCACAATTGCAATTTTGGCCTTTGGGCCATTTTCAAGTGCTTCTGGAAAAGATTTTGCTTCTGCGCGTATCAGACTTTGAAATCCTCCGAAATAACGAAACGTTGAACTTCACGGCAGCATGATAGAGCGTAGTTATAGACAAGACGCGAAGTTATTCAATGTGTACGTGGGTCGATGTGCTGAGTGGAATTGGAGACAAGGAATTTGTGGAAAAAGTCGACCAAAAGACGGCACGGCTGATGGGACACACTCTGAGGCAACAAGGAATCACCAATTTAGTATTGGAGGGTAGTGTTATTCGGAGATTAAGAGACTCGCACAAGGTACAGTAACATGGAGAGCTGCACCAAACCAGTCTTCGGACTGAAGACCGCAACAACAACGTATTTCTTTCCTTCTGTATTATACATGACGTCCCAGAAATATTGTGACGAACGGAATACCGAAAAATATTCGAGGGTTAAGAGGATTCCAAGAGAAAAATAAAATGATGTTGAGGAAGAGGAGGAGATTAGTGTTTAACGTCCCGTCGACAACGAGGTCATTACAGACGGAGCGCAAGCTCGGGTGAGGGAAGGATGGGGAAGGAAATCGGCCGTGCCCTTTCAAAGGAACCATCCCGCCATTTGCCTGAAGCGATTTAGGGAAATCACGGAAAACCTAGATCAGGATGGCCGGAGACGGGACTGAACCGTCGTCCTCTCAAAATGATGTTAAAAATACTGGTACGATACTGTCATCCGCCAAGGCAACAGAGCATCGAAATTTGTAGGAGATAAGGCCATTCGACACAGCAGGTAGCTCCATTTCTCCACAATCACTGGATAGCAAACAACACTATGAGACACTCCACGTATGGTCCTTCGTCAAAGTTACGTATGCTGCCTAGGGGGTGGGCTAGTGGCAGGGTCTGGTGCCTATAACTTCGATGCTCTGCAGCGCCGTTGGTTGACGTTTCCGGACATGAGTTCCTATCCGCGATTTGTTCCTCTAGGCACTTCCTACAACCTTCCGAAGTCTGTCGCAACATTTCTAGGACACCCTGAATTGTAGCAGTTCGTTCTGTTTATGGTCCAAGTACTGTGTCACTTGGCAGTGACACATAATGTGAAATTTCCTTTCGTCCTTACGTTTTGCACGCCAGCGCAACTCTCTTGTTTCAGCCGGTTCAGTGTAATCTGAAGGTGGCAGGGGTAAAATACAGAGAGCGAAAGGCTATTTACAATTTGTACAGAAACCAGATGGCAGTTATAAGAGTCGAGGGACATCAAAGGGAAGCAGTGGTTGGGAAGGGAGTGAGACAGGGTTGTAGCCTCTCCCCGATGCTATTCAGTCTGTATATCGAGCAAGCAGTAAAGGAAACAAAAGAAAAGTTCGGAGTAGGTATTAAAATCAATGGAGAAGAAATAAAAAGATTGAGGTTTGCCGATAACATTGTAATTCTGTCGGCAAAGGACTTGGAAGAGCAGTTGAACGGAATGGACAGTGTCTTGAAAGGAGGGTATAAGATGAACATCAACAAAAGCAAAACGAGGATAATGGAATGTAGTCGAATTAAGTCGGGTTATGCTGAGGGAATTAGATTAGGAAATGAGACACTTAAAGTAGTAAAAGACTTTTGCTATTTGGGGAGCATAATGACTGATGATGGTCGAAGCAGAGAGGATATAAAATGTAGACTGGCAATGGCAAGGAAAGCGTTTCTGAAGAAGTGAAATTTGTTAACATCGAGTATTGATTTAAGTGTCAGGAAGTCGTTTCTGAAAGTATTTGTATGGAGTGTAGCCATGTATGGAAGTGAAACGTGGACGATAAATAGTTTAGACAAGAAGAGATTAGAACCTTTCGATATGTGGTGCTACAGAATAACACTGAAGATTAGATGGGTAGATCACATAACTAATGAGGAGGTATTGAATTGAATTGGGGAGAAGAGGAGTTCGTGGCACAACTTGACAAGAAGAAGGGACCGGTTGGTAAAACATGTTCTGAGGCATCAAGGGATCACCAATTTGGTACTGGAGGGCAGCGTGGAGGGTAAAAATCGTCGAGGGAGACCAGGAGATGAATACACTAAGGAGATTCAGAAGGATGTAGGCTGCAGTAGGTACTGGGAGATGAAGAAGCTTGCACAAGATAGAGTAGCATGGAGAGCTGCATCAAACCAGTCTCAGGACTGAAGACCACAACAACAACAGTGTAATCTCTGCTTTGTTGTATAGCAGACGTACTGCCTGCTTTCTTGTTGTACGTCCCTGCTGGTTCCCTTCCAACCTACTACTGCTGCGCGATTATCGCTGCCATGTCACCGTGTGCGTACTCCGTCGATATCCCACGTTACGAGCACGCACGGCTGTACTCGCTCGCGTCGTTCGCGTGCATAGATCCAAATACCTGTTGCCGCACTTTTAACGTAGTGAAATGGATGAGACGAAGGGAGTTAGGAGCAACATCGAAAAGTCTGTCCTCTTTTATGCCTAAATGAAAGTGAGTATGAGAAAAGAGCGATTTCAGGCGCGGCGAGATCTCCAGTGCCAAGCGCGCTATTTGCCTCGCATCTCTGGAGGTGGACTGGAGAACAGAATTTTAAAGGCGCCGAGGGAGGGCTGACGTACCGCCGCCCCACACACGAAACTCTGTCGCGCCGGACGGCTGTTATACGAGTCCGCAAACGCAGAGCACTCGGTAATTGCCGGCAGTGCCAGGCAGCAATGAATGCGTTATGGCTCCCAAAGCCTGCCTTTCCTGTTTACTCGCGCGCTCTGGCGCGTCGAGACAGACTGCAGATGCCGGAGCTACTGGGCTGGACTTTTTTTTCCTCCCGCGCGGCGCGCGCCCTCATTTTTTTACACGCACTGTCATTTACAGAACACAATGCCAGCGGCTCGTGTTTGGGCGCGTTGTTTCGCGAGTCCGTTTGTACCGGCGGCCGGGAAACGACTCTGCCGAGGCGCGGATATGCAGGGGTCGGCGCGGCGCGGCGCGGCGCGTCGCGTGCGCGGCTGCCCCTTATCGATCACGCCGCCACTGCCTGTCACGTCTTCGTGTTGCGGGGTTTGGGCAGACGTCGGCCTGCCTGCGGTGCCGGGGACTCGTGCCGCGTGACAAAAGGGAGTCGCACCTAAAAGGACGACATCGCTTGCACCAGAGGCCGTTCCGTCTACATCTGCATACTGGTGTAATCCACAGAAATAAAGCACCCTTTTACAGGTACAGCATCTCCTGCACTTCTGATGAAGAGCAGAAACGGAAAACGTTTTAAGTACCAAATCTAACATTTGCCAGCAAACTCAGAAAAGCCAGATTTTTTTTTTTTTTTTAAATTGAGATAATCAGGAACCAGTCGCACAACAGGCCACGCCTTCAGCGGCATAAGTGACTATCGGTATTGGTATCGGGGGGGGGGGGGGGGGGGGGGAAGGAGTAACTAAAAACTCCCCTTTGGGAATTTATCGCCAGCTGAACGCTTTCATGTACTCTGCAATCTCCACAATGTCCAAGGGTTCTTATTCGTTATTACAGCAAATTGAGTTGCTATTCCAGTTATGCAAATACATTATTAATTGTTATGACGTTTTGTAATAAACTTGACACAATATACTAAACACCTTCATAGCAGTTCAAAAATGGCTCTGAGCACTTTGGGACTTAACTGCTGTGGTCATCAGTCCTCTAGAACTTAGAACTACTTAAACCTAACTAACCTAAGGACAGCACACACATCCACGCCCGAGGCAGGATTCGAACCTGCGACAGTAGCGATCCAGACTGTAGCGCCTAGAACCGCTCGGCCACTCCGGCCGGCCCTTCATAGCAGTGCAGGGTCGAAGTTTACCACCGTAGGATAAAGGCATCCTTCTTTCCCCTCCTTTTCGTGAACTATTATTCTATCGCTGATAGCTAAAATTCGCGGTATACGCATATAGCGGTCACAGGTCCTGCAGACCACGCGTTACTTCCTCAAACAGCTTCCATTACTTTCAGTTCTGTGCTCGGTTCCTCCAGGTGCCTGCAACCCCAAGGGCTGCGAAGTCTTTCGCCACGTCGTCCATCCAGCGCCGGGTTGGTCGTCCCGCGGCGCGTCTGTTGTTTGGTTTCCCCTCAGGTGCTTCCATCACCCGTCTTTCCACTGGATTCTTTTGCTCTTCAGATTTTGTAGGATTCTTGGTTGTTGCATGAAGATGTGGATTTCTATTTCTTCTTTCTTCATTCTTCTTTATCTAGAATCGGTCCCTACATCTTCCTAATTACTGTTGTTTCGTATATTAATAGTTTTTCCTTTTCTCGTTTACTCCTGCTCGAGGTTTCTGAACCGTACATGACTGCTGGGCATATCACTGTGTTAAATACTATATTCTCATCTTAGTATTCACTGATATTGATTTTTATACGAGCGTTTCCTTGAGAGGATACATACATTTTATTCCCACTGTTATTCTTTCCTTGATTCCATTTCTATGCTGTTGTTGCTGGTAAACCAAGATCCCAAGCATCTGAAATGGTGAACTCTCATGAATTTCATACCATCCATCTCAAGAAATTCTTGCTCTTCTTGTCTTCTTCCTAACTGAATTAATTCCGATTTGTCTGTACGTGTTTGTTCATTTTCTCATACATTTCTTTCAACTCACTGTTTGATTCACTTAGCAACACTATATCGTCAGCGTATGCTACAAAATTGAAATTACCATCCACTGCACTGAAACCCACTTCTGTTGCTTACATACTGTCGATGATAATTTTCTCTAGGCGCCTCTTTAAGCTCTGTGTGCTCAAGCGTGGACGTAAGAAAAATAGACCACGGCACGGAGGAAACATTTTCTAGTGTTGCGCAACCGTCACACAGCTAACAGTATAACAGATAAATGTACCCCTTATTAACTTTATTTTTTTTTTTCGTAGCAGTTACTAATTTTTGAGTGTTCCGAGATACAACTACCACAGCTGATTTCTGAGCTGCTTAGTAAAAATGATCTTACCGCAGCTCCCAGTGACGAGTAGATGCGCAGAGATGCATTTTGAGGTCTACGATGTTCAGTAGAGTTCCCGTATCGCAGTATGAAACAGAGCGACGCAGAGAATGCAATGCATAATGAGAAGCTGCGGTCTTAACCGACGCCACGCTACAATAGCAAGCGTCAGTAGTGAGTCACGCAGGCTGTAAAACTAGTGTGCGTACGGCAGCGCCGCTATCCGCCCTAAATCGAGTTTTGTTTTATCGCCGTACGCTGCTGCATATTCATGGTCTGGAATTATGTCACTGGCGCGCTTTGCGGAACGCACGCCACCAGTTCGCAACTTGCCAGGGGCGCTCTCATTAACGTAATGGATCAGTCCGCGCGGCGCACCGACGTCTGATAATCAGGCAGCGGCAGTGTCGCCTCTTCCCATCCGCATCAGGACACTGGCGGCGCTCAGTGAATGAAAGGTCGTCTTTGGATTCGGAAAACTCACCTCTGGGTGAAAATGGGTGGCGCATTTACAAGAGGGTACAGAAAGCCACCTACATTGTAGTGCTGGTGCAGCTTATTCCAAAGCAGACAAGTACAGTGCTAGCTACTACGGCCTAATTTGCCTTTGGTTTTCCTGCTGTGTTTGGGGATCACCACGTGCACAGGCCCCAGCTGGTAGGTATGGTACGAAATCTGGTAGTGATCAAACACTTGTACAAACCGACGCTAGATGTAGGGCCCGAGGGCAGAACTCGAAATCAACTACTCTCTGATGGCGGCCATTTTGTGTAAAACTGTTCTGCCTTCGCCGGCCGCGGCGGCCGAGCGGTTCTAGACGCTTCAGTCCGGAACTGCGCGACTGCTACGGTCGCAGGTTCGAATCCTGCCTCGGGCATGGATGTGTGTGATGTCCTTAGGTTAGTTAGGTTTAAGTAGTTCTAAGTTCTAGGGGACTGATGACCTCAGATGTTAACTCCCATTGTGCTCAGAGCCATTTGAACCATTTTTTTTTTTCTGCCTTCGGCGTCTAATCTTGAAAGGTGGCTGGCAAGAATGATAGTTGGCAAGCCTCCGTCTGAAAGCGAATCTTTCTAATTTTACCTTCGCAGACATTCTGCGAGACTCTTGAGTCATCAGCCTTTCGATTCGTTCGATACAGCCCACCGCGAATTCTTCTCCTGCACCAACTCCTTCATCTGAGAATAGCACTTCCACCCTACGTCATCAGTTATTTGTTGGATGTTTTACAATCTCAGTCTTGTTCTACAATTTTCACTCTCTAGAGCTCTCTCTAGAACCATGCAGGTTATTCCCTGATATCTTAACGTACATCATGTCGTCCTGTCCCTTCTTCTTGTCAGTGTTTTCCGTATGTTCCTTCCTTCGCAGAGTCTGCAGACAACCTCCACATTTTTTATCTTCTCAGTGTCTGTTCTACACATCCTTCTACAACAACACACTTCAAAACTTTTGATCTCTTTCTTTTTCACCTTTCACACAGCCCACGATTCAATACCATACAGTAAGGCCGATGTTTGTTATCAGCAGACTTTTCTTGGCCAGAATTGCCGTCTTCGCCTGCGTATTCGAATTTTAAGTCCGTTTCTTTTGTCATGTGCTTTCTTTGCTTCAAACGTAACAGAATTCCTCAATTTCGTCGACTTCGAGGACCCCAATTTTGATGTGAAGTTTATCGCTAGACTTCTTTCTGCTGTTCCTCATTACTTACGTCTTTCTTCGGTTTACTCTTAATCAATACTTTTTGTATTTCTGTCACTGCTTTTTTGACGCACATATTGAACAGTAGGGAAAACACCCTTTCAAATCCGAGCGCTGTACTCTTCGTATTCCATTCTAGTTCCTCCCTTTTCTTTCTTTTACAGACTGTATATTACCAGTCTTTCCTTATAGCTTACATCTATTTTGCTGAAAATTTCGAACATCTTGAAACATTTTACACGTCGCACAATTTCTAGGCCGCTTTTTGCTTCCATTATCAAGCTCATTGCCGGAACTGCCTCCCTGTAGCCTTTATCTTGCCTAAAGCGAAACTGATTAGCATCTACCAAACCTTACATTTTCTTCTCTGTTCTTCTCCTTAACCGACTCAGTACCCAGACACACACTGGACATCTCGTAACTTGTGTTGCCAGCCGCTACGATTACTATTATGCTGGTTACTTCAGGACCCAATATTTGCCTGGTTAACATTCACGAGGGACATCGTCAGCTGCTTGACATAGGTCCACTGGACCATATTTTAATGAATCAAGTATTGATAATTCTGCGTGATTTTGACATAAACTGGATATTCAGTATTGAAGATAGTTTTACCAATTGAAGAAGGCAGAGAACATTGTCTAACCATGTCGTTTCTCTGCGGAATTGTGTAATAGATGCCTATACCATAAGGCGACGTTTGGTTTGTGGGGCTCTCAAATGCGCGGTCATCAGAGCCTGTACTAAGTCCCAATTTGTACACAGTCCAGTTTTTACACAATCCAATCTAGCCACTGTCACGAATGATGATGATGGTGGTGGTGGTGGTGGTGGTGGTGGTGATGATGATGATGATGATGATGATGATGATGATGATGATGATGATGATGAAAGGATGAGGACAACACAAACATCCATTCCCCGGGCAGAGAAAATCTCCAACCCGTATACCACAAGATATGGGACAATACACACCAAAAGATGCAACTTAAAAGTTGCGAAAACAGATGTGCGAGTGCCTAACAGACGTCAACAAATAAAGCTATTGCGGACTATTGGAGTTTACATTCAGTTTCATATTTTAAAAGTTTTAATACCTGTGTTAGACTGTGTGAATGGTCAATCAAATATACGTTCCTCTTTATACAGAAGATAGGCAAAGAAATGTGAAAGTTGGTGGTAATGGGATTGTGTCTGACAGTCAACAACGCACGTGAGCCACGTACCGCGCTGGACTGTGCGTGTTCAGTACGGACTAGGCACCAGCGCATGTTTTTTACGAGAAGTGCACACTTCGTATTTGCATTCAGAGGCCGAAGTAGACGTGCAATGAAGGACCTAACAGAGTTCCAAACAGAACAGGTTGTGGGGGCCCGACTAGCTGGAGCACCAGTAACCAAAACAGCCAACTTATTGAATGATTCAAGAGCAAATGTTACAACAGTCATGACAGCCTACACAAAACATGGAAAGTCACCATCTTGTAAACGTGAAAGTGGGCGCAAATCAAAACTAAGTGACAAAGATCGTTGTACGTTAACACGAAATGTGTCAAAACAACACAAAATTGCAGCGTCTGAAGTGACTGCAGTGATCAATAGCCATCTTCGAGACCACGTATCTATCGACACTGTCCGTCGAGAACTCCATAAAGTGAATATTCATGAACGAGATGCTATACCCAAACCATTAGTGACGACAACCAATGCAAAGAAGGTTAAAACATGGTGTCAGAAGCATAAAACCTGGACGGCTAATCAGTGGAAACACGTCATATCGTCCGACGAGTCAACGTCTTCATTATTTCCAACATCTGGCTGGGTTTGCGTCTGGAGAATGCCAAAAGAAGCCTACAATGCAGATTGCTGATTCCAGTGGTTAAGCGTGGATTGGTATTCTGCTGGTCCCATCATTGCTCTCAAAGGCCTTGTTGCAGCCAACGATCAGGTGAACATTTTAGGTGATCAAGTGCATCCCATGATTCAAATTTTTTTCCCCAACAATGATGCCATATTTCATGACCATAAAGCACCAATTCCCACAGCCAGGACAGTACAATCGTGGTACGAGGAGCATCCAACTAAACTGCGTCTTCTTCCATGGCTAATACACTCCCCGGACTTGAACATTATCGAACCCTTGTGGGCGGCATTGGAGCGCAGACTCCGAAGCAGATATCCACCTCCGGCGCCACTACAGGATTAGAAGATGTTCTGATCGAAGTGTGGTATAACGTTCCACTGGAGACTACACAATCATTATATGCCAGTGTTCCAGGAAGGATCGCAGGTGTATTGCGGGCAAATGGTGCTGCAACCCCTTACTAATAAACCACTCCCAAATAAGTACACGTGTCCACTTTATTTTGCCTATCCTCTGTACCATCCTTTTCAGCATAGCTTTCGCACTTACTTACACTTGCTACCTTCGGGATTGTCGCCGCGCGGGATTAGCCGAGCGGTCTAAGCGCTGCAGTCATGGACTGTGCGTCTGGTCCCGGTGGAGGTTAGAGTCCTCCCTCAGGCATGGGTGTGTGTGTTTGTCCTTAGGATAATTTAGGTTACGTAGTGTGTAAGCTTAGGGACTGATGACCTTAGCAGTTAGGTCCCATAAGATTTCACACACATTTGAACGTTTCTTTTCGGGATTGTCGTTGAAAAACTTCAGTAGCCGACTATGTTGCCTGATAACTGAATTCGGTGCGTACGCGCGTAAGTGCGTCGACTTCAGGACCCAATATTTTCCTGGACAACATTCACGAGTAACATCGGCAGCTGCTTGACATAGGCGCACGTCACAATATATTAAAGAATCAAGTATTGATAATTCTCCGTGATTTTGACATAAACTGGATATTCAGCATTGATAATAGTTTAACCAATTGAAGAAGGCAGAGATCATTGCCTAGCCATGTCGTTTCTCTGCGGAATTGTGTAATAGATCCCTATACCACAAGGCGATACTTGGTTTGTGGGGCACTCAATTGCGCGGTCATCAGAGCCCGTACGATGGACTCTTTCATAGCTGCGGATGCCTACTCTGATATTGTTGTTGTGGTCTTCAGTCCTGAGACTGGTTTGATGCAGCTCTCCACGCTACTCTATCCTGTGCAAGCTTCTTCATCTCCCAGTACCTGCTGCAGCCTACATCCTTCTGAATCTGCTCAGTGTATTCTTCTCTTGGTCTCCCTCTACGATTTTTACCCTCCACGCTGCCCTCCAGTACCAAATTGGTGATCCCTTGATGCCTCAGAACAGGACCCTCCAACCGATCCCTTCTAGTCAAGTTGTGCCATAAACTTCTCTTCTCCCGAATCCTATTCAATACCTCATCATTAGTTATGTGATCTACCCATCTAATCTTCAGCATTCTTCTGTAGCACCACATTACAAAACTTCTATTCTCTTCTTGTCCAAACTATTTATCGTCCATGTTTCACTTCCAAACATGGCTACACTCCATACAAATACTTTCAGAAACGACTTCCTGACACTTAAATCTATACTCGATGTTAACAAATTTCTCTTCTTCAGAAACGCTTTCCTTGCCATTGCCAGTCTACATTTTATATCCTCTCTACTTCGACCATCATCAGTTATTTTGCTCCCCAAATAGCAAAACTCCTTTACTACTTTAAGTGTCTCATTTCCTAATCTAATTCCCTCAGCATCACCCGACTTAATTCCCGTTTTGGTTTTGTTGATGTTCATATTATTCCTCCTTTCAAGACACTATGCATTCCTTTGAACTGCTCTTCCACATCCTTTGCTGTCTCTGACAGAATTACAATGTCATCGGCGAACCTCAAAGTTTTTATTTCTTCTCCCTGGATTTTAATACTTAAAACAAATTTTTCTTTTGTTTCCTTTACTGCTTCCTCAATATAAAGACTGAATAACATCGGGGAGCGGCTACAACCCTGTCTCACTCCCTTCCCAGCCACTGCTTCCCTTTCGTGTCCCTCGACTCTTATAACTGCCATCTGGTTTCTGTACAAGTTGTAAATAGCCATTCGCTCCCTGCATTTTACCCCTGCCACTTTTAGAATTTGGAAGAGAGTATTCCAGTCAACATTGCCAAAAGCTTTCTCTAAGTCTACAAATGCTAGAAACGTAGGTGTGCCTTTCCTTAATCTAGCTTCTAAGATAATTCGTAGGGTCAGTATTGCCACACGTGTTCCAATATTTCTACGGAATCCAAACTGATCTTCCCCGAGGTTGGTTTCTACTAGTTTTTCCATTCATCTGTAAAGAATTCGCGTTAGCGTTAGCCTGCTACTCTGTATGATATCGATAAATCAGAAGTTTATGGAGGATGACGAGGAAGTGTCCACTATCGTTCGTAGTGAGGAATGTAATGCGTCAGGTTTCGGTGCTGTTGTGCGCGTATTGGCACCCCCTAACAAGTGACGGCAGGGGCTGTGCTGCAGAGCGACACGGCCGGTGTGGGGGGCGGTTTGTTTTGCTCGCCCCTTAATGCCCTCGCGCTGAGTGGGCGGCGCGCCCTGCCAGGCTACGTGAGTCAACAGCAGCTGCCCCCACTGTGTATCCGCCCTCGTGCTCCCGTGGCCAGCCGAGTGTGCAGCTCCGCGTCGCGTTCCCTCCCCTCCCCTCTGCTCTGGCCCGTAAATCTGTTAACGATGTGCCCCGGGGCGCTATGCAACGCTCTGCCGTTCCGTTGCGTCCCGCTTGCTGCGCCGTTCCCGACGTCGCTTTGAGTTGGCCGCCGGCGACCTCTCGGGCGACCACGTATAGGTACGTTCTGCCAGCCTGCTGGCTTACAAACGCTGTCCAGTCGGATTATTACCGTTAGACGAGAAGCATACATTGCGAAGTACGTGGCAGAGGGCTTTTTTCCATTCCATTCGCGCATGTAGTACAGGGTGAAAAGTATTTAAACCGACAAACTCTGGAAGGTTGTAGGGGACATCAAAACAAATATTTTTCCCTAATGTAATTTTTCCTATGAGGAGTATTTAAACAGGTAGAGGAAGATTTCTCTGGCAGCAAATTAATTGCACCAACAAACACTTTTCCATTTTTTTGTGACCAAGAGACAACACATTGACACAACCCAATTTCAATTACAGTAGATTTTCAAAGATGCCTCCATTGACACGTAAACAAAGTTTACACCGTCGGATCGTGTTCTGTCTGACACGGGCAAAAACCCCAGGAGTATCCTGAATTGCTCCTGCTGCTGCTACTATCCGGGCAACCAGATCCTCTTGCGATGCAACAGGAGTTGCGTAAATAAGGTTGCGCATCTCTCCCCACACAAAAAAGTCCAGAAGGTACATATCTGGGAATCGAGCAGGCCATGGTGCAGGACCACATGTGCCAATCCACGTTTCTGGGAACCGTCGGTCTAGGAATCGACGCACACGACGACTGAAATGTGCTGGCGCCCCATCGTGTTGGAACCGCATGTGTTGTCTTGTAGGGAGCGGGACGTCTTCCAGCAATTCTGGCAATGCTATGGCGAGAAAATTGTAATAGTGCCTGACATTTAATGGGCTAGGTAGGAGATACGGCCCAATTAAACAGTTCCCAACAACACCGATCCACGCATTAACGAAGAACCGCACTTGATGAGTGCTAGTAACTGTGGCATGTGGGTTATCCTCACTCCAAACATCGAATTGTGCATGTTGAAGACTCCATCACGCCGAAACGTTGCTTCATTGGTAAACAACACAGAGGATGGAAATGTAGCATGCATTTCACACTGTTCCAAGTATCACTGCGAAAACTGTGCTCTGGGTGGATAATCAACTGGTTCCAGGTTGTGGACACGCTTTAAGTGAAATGGACGTAACAATTGCTCTTGAAGGACTGTTCTTACATTCGTCTGATTCATCCCCATGTTACGTGCAATTGCACGAGTGCTGATTGAAGGATCCCGCTCCACATGCTGCAAGACAGCTTCCTCAAATTGCAACGTTCTTACCGTGCGACGGCGTCCCTGTCCAGGTAATCCGCTAAATGACCCGGTCTCATGCAGATGTTGGTACACAGCAGCAAAGGTCGTATGATGCGGGATACGGCGATTAGGATATTGTTGTTGATAAAACCGCTATGCAGCTCGTCGGTTGTGGTACGCTACGTAGTACGCACCACCCATATCAATGTACTCACTCGGGGTGTATCGCTCCATTAGTAAACAGAGACAATACATTACTACACTGGTCGACAGCAGCTGCTTACAACTGAAGAGTGTAATACGCCCTCTAACAACTGAAGATCGTAATACGGCCTCTAACAACTGAAGAGCGTAATATGGCCTCCACCGGTTTAAATAATCCTCATAAGAAAAAATGACATTAGGAAAAAATATTTGTTTTGATGTCCCCTACAGCCTCCCAGAGTTTGTCGGTTTAAATACTTTTCACCCTGTATAATTCCCTAAATGCCCACATATATACACGCTGTAAATTAGTCCATCTTTGCGGTTTCTACAAGAGCAGTACGTAAAAGTTTTTGTATATTATGAGAGTCAACAATCTTCTGGATTGTTAGCGTGAGTTATATTTCTTCAAACAATCGACGTTGAGATCTTCTTGGGAATCTTGTGGCGTCCACTGTAGGTTTAGCACTGTCAGAGACCAGGGTGGTCTTCTCTTATAACGTGGAATTTTCCCGCGCTTGTGTAGGAGAAGTGGGATTATTGGGTAGAAAAACCTTTGCTACTATTGGTGGGCCATCGTCACTTGACAGTAAGAGAAGTTTCCCCGCGCTACCGCTGAAGAAAGGGGATACTGGCTAAAACTCCTGTGGCTACCATTGGTGGACCAACATCGTTGGTTAGAAGAGAATTTTTCCCGCACTCATGCTAGAGAAGCGTTATTCGTTAAAATTTCTCGTGCTAATATTGGTCGACCTACATCGTTGGCTAGAAGCGAAACGGGCAGAGCATGAGAGGGTAATGTTTATCCATAATATTATTGTCCGCAGACGTAGCTTCCAGGGTGTTGTTTGTATTGCCAGCGCGCCACGGCCTCGTATTCATTTCTTCGATGGCGCGGAGCATCAGTTGAAACTCGGATGGGGCCAAGTCGGGAGTATGAAGGATGATAGATGACAGTGAACCCAAGACGTCGCATTGTCGCAGATGCTACGTCGTTCGTGTGTGGTCTAGCATTGTCACGTTGAAAGTGATGGTGCTCCAAGTGTAGACGAACTCTTCGAAATCGAAAATCGATCATAGCACGCTATTTCTCACCCACTAATATAGTTACAGTACACACCGCCAAGTTACACGTTACGAACCGGAGCCCTCTAGGGAGAGAGAGCTACATATACGTGAACATGAAGGATAAAGGTGTAGAATGTTAAAGCGTTTTATTTGAAAAGCTTTTAGAGTTTTCACATAAAAATTCGGAGGCATCACTTTTCAGCGAGCCGTCGTACCTTTGCTGGATTTTGTGGCCGTCGTCATTTAAGGTAAAATCCGTTGAGATTTCTTTCTTATATTTCTTTCCCCTATCATACGGGACTAAATTGCGACTGCCGATGAATTCTATATAAGGTAAACCCTGTGCCTTGTCTGGAAATAAATGGACATAAAACTAAGCCAGCGTTGGAGTGGGGTAATTGGTTATCCGCCTCCCTGAGGGAGACACGAGCCGTAACTCTTAAGGTGATGTTAGTCCCGGCGTACTGGGGACTCCCTCGTCTTCGCCACCCCCCTGCCTGCAATCTGTCAGCAGCCCCTCGGGGGTTGACGGACAGCCTGCACTTGTGCTGGCCAGCCTCGTTCTCCCCAAGTACAGTCTGGTCAGTGCCAACATTGCTAAACAGAGCACCAACGTAGTGGCTAACATACGCCGATGGGCCATAATTTTATGACACTGCCGACTGCGCGACTGAGTTCTACCTGGTGGCGCCGCGATACACGTTACCCTACGGTAAGCGTATGAGGGGAGCAGAGACCTTTATCGAATGGCTGTAGCAACGATACGAGCCAAAAATGGAGAAACTGATTGTGTCTATTATGAAAGGTTTCTTGAAAGCCTGCGACTGTGAAAACAATGGATTTGTTTATAAATAACTTTCCTCCTACCAGTCGCGAATTTTTTCCTTCATATTTTAAACGAAGCGTTTCGGGTAACGATTCCCATTTTCAAGCGCGTTTCCTCTCTGTACTACGCTGTTTTTGCGTAATGATTTTGATGTTTGAGGTTCTGCTTTATTTTGTTGTCTTTACTGCAATGCGCAATTTTTAGTTAGTTATCGATTATTATATGTAGTTGGTGCAAATCTCACAATTTTCTTATAGTCCATTTGTGCAGCGTCTGACACATGTTAGACATGTGTGAAGCCTAACATGTGTGAGACAGTGCAAACTGGGAATCAACTCCTGAAACCCATCGTGTGAAAAATGAATAAAAGAAAATCGTGACACGTAGAAGAAAAGTTATTTATAGATAGATCTAAAATATGGAGGAATTCACTGACACGCGATTTTGACACGATTTTGACAAAGGGTAGATTGCTATGACCAGGCCACCTGCGAACGAGCATCTCGGAAACGGCGCAGCCGGTGGCTGTTCGCGAGCAACTGCTGTCGTGAGTATCTATGGAATGTTCTTAAAGGCAGTGAAACCACGAGTAGCCGACAGGGTTTATTACGACCGGATTCGGCTAATGATGCTTGTGATTCTTTGGTTTTTCACGTTGAAAGGTGGCTACATTGAGTCACAGCGCCAGAGATTGCGCCAAAGATTATTATTCCGCCGCCTCCGCTGGTGCAGTAGTAATTCAGAGGATATCGAGTGCAGTTGTTGTTCTGTTGGGCGAGAGAGTAGATACTGTTCGGTTGGTGTAATGTATAGATGGAAGACGTTGCAATTATCACAGTGTATTTAAGAAAGGAGATGGGCTTTGATTTATGATGCTGGTGTAATGGAAAATTTTCGTCAATATATAATGAGGTAAAAACGTATTACAGATTTCTTTAATGACAATGCCTCTCGGTCACAGGTGCAGTCAACAAAGCATCTGACTCGTGTTCATGTATTAGACTTGTAATTCTGGTTTCTATGTGCAATTATAGTATTTCTGGTTTTTCAATTAATTCATTGTAAATGGTGTTTAAAATATTTTGTCGTTTTGAGAAAGAACCGAGCCAGATACATGTACGTTGAGTCACACTACCACACACAGAACAGTTACACGTGTGCGTTGTTGTTTCGTAGCTTTTATAGTTGCAGGGGACTTAATTAATCAATTGTGTTAATGGGAATTACTTGTCATTCTTTATTTTTATTATATGCAGTCAAATTGCATGCTAATACTAGTCAGGGCCAACCGGTTACGAGACTTCGTAACCGGTCACATAGCTACTAAAGTTATTGCATCTTATTCTTTTAATTAAGCCCCCATGCAACGTGATACCACGATCGTACACTGTACGGCCAAAACAAAAACAAAAAAAAACCAAAAAGAACTGAGGATGGATTTAACACAAGCCGAAACTGCCGGTCATAATACACATAAGTTATTGAGATCTGGACTGTCGTTTTAACCAAAGTATAGCAACACGGACAGTGTTGTCCAAATTCATGAGTCGACAAGGTGTTGGACATCCAGATCGTGGAGTTCGGATGCTTGCCCGCTCTGTAAAGCAGAATTTGCGGTGATCGTAGGTAGTTCTGGCGGCAGAGTACACTGCTGATGTAGGCGCAAATGTTCCGGAGCACACCGTTCAGCGCTTATTGTTGAACGCGGATCTCCGCAGCAGTCTTTCCCTGTTAGCCCAAAGAAATCAGTTACAATTGTAACGGGTACGAAATCGTCGAGGTTGGACTGGTCGGATGAATCATTTTCTTGTTCCATCAGATCGATAATCCTATGCGGATATGGCGACATCCAGGCGAATGACTGCTCGAAACATGCACTGCGTCAAGGACAAAGGGCGGTGGAGCTGTATTACGCTATGGGGGCATTCACGTGGTAATCAAAGATAGTGTGAGAGCTATGGACTACATGAACGCTGTTGCGATCCACCTGCATCCATTCAGGCCTGATTGGCTTCCCCAAAGACGATGGCATCTTCCAGAAAGATAACTTTCAACGTCACATGCTCAGAATCCTGCTACAGTAGTTTGAGGAGCTTGCTATGAAAGTCATGTTGATGTGTTGGCCATCACCTTCGCATGATTTGAACGTGATGGAAAACACCTGGAACGTTATAGGGTGCCATCTCAGTGCCCACAAACAACAGGCTGTAATTCTGGTGTATGAGAATGGGGGAGGTCTCTTTACACATAGCTTGCAGTGCAGTACATCAAGAATAGGTAATCTCATTCCTGCGTTCATCAGGATAGTACTTCCAGAGACAGTGATAAGCTTACAGGCTTCCGCGGCTGGTGTCATGATAATTAAAATTATTCTTGATGTTGTACCGCATCATTGTATAAAATGCTTTATAAATTTCCTTTACTTTACGTCTATGGTCACAAATTTTTTGTCATCAGACTGAAATGAACATCTTCAGATCTGTTTTATAAAAACATATCCTAATATAATGGAGCTGTAGTGACATCGTCAAATGCTAAACAAAAGATTTCGTTATAGGCCGATACCAGTAGTCTGATGACAAAAACTTTGTGACCAAAGACGTGAAATATAGAAAAAAAAATTTTATGTTCGGGTCACTGTTCAATTCGCGACCATGTCGCAACTTGTAAATTACGTTAGTTATAAATTAAAACCAACATTTCGACCGTATTGCAACGGCCTTCCTCAGGACAAGACTGAGGAACCCTTTGCAATATGGCCGAAATGTTGGTTTTATATTTTTATATACTTTATTTTATACAGTGACGTGGTACAACACTCAGAAGGATTTCAGTCATTAGAGTTAAAATTGCTTTCCCGCATAACCGGAAGTCTTCGTCATATTCTCCGATCAACTTAACAAAGACGTAGATGTTTCTTGTATCCAAATACCCGGGTCACTTCAGAAATCCTGCACACTGTTCATGCGCGACCTTCTGGTAGCATGAGCCAAGTTGAAACTGTCAACTGTGTGCGCGAATTCAGACGTGACGATCGTCAGGTATTTGTTGATTCGCATGTCTGTGTCATTAGTATTTAAGATTGAATATGGAAGCTGAAAACGAACCACATCGGACTACACATAACAGACAACACCTCTTAGATCATTGTTAATGACGTTCTGAAACAGGATCGACGAAAAACAAGTGAGAAAATTGCATATGAGGTCAGAATGTCTGTCACTTCAGTTTAAGAATCATAACTGAAAAGTTAAAGATGAGAAAAGTTGCTGCTAGATGCGTTTCCCATGATCTGACTAAAGACCAGAAAACAGGTCGCATAATAATTGCTTCATCGTTATCGAACAGAAGGGGAATTGTTTCTGAAAATCATTGTTGCTGTTGAGAAAACTGAATACGAGATTTTGAACCAGAACTGGAGTCTCAGTCGTCACAATGGTAAAGTCACTACTCTTCAGTCCCTAAAAATGTCCGCCGCCAACAATCTAAACTGAAACTCATTAAGATCTTTGCGTGTGGCATAGTCGAAATGTGACATAGTTTCCCAAGGGACGTCTGCAACAGTAGCGTGCTAATTTTTCAAAGTGTTTTGCACCCGAAAATTCGTCAAAGAAGTGCTGACATGCTTGCAGCTTTGGTCATTATTTTTCACGGTAATGCGAGACCGCATATTGCCCTACCAGTGAGAGAAAAGCTCGAACAATATGGATGGCAAATACTTCCCCACCCACCGTACGGTCGTGATATCAGCCCACCAGACCTTCATTTGTTTCCCAAAGTGGAGGAAGAACTCCGTGAATATCGTTTTTATACAACTGATGAAGCTTCCAGTAAGATCACCCGGGATGTGAGACAGCACAACAATGGAGGTGCCCTATTCGGAATAGAGAAATTCCCAAAACGTTGGGGAGCTGTCACAACCAAGAATGGAGATTTTATTGAAGGCCTATAAAGACATGGAATTAACTATTTTCTCCATTTCTATCTTACAGTGTGCTTAACTTTTGAAATGACCCTCGTAGTTTCCTGTTTCAGGAATTTCGATAATGACAAGGTTTCTTTGCTTCAACAGGTATTTCTTCTTCTGAAGGCTGACGAAGTGCTAGAAGCGTGATGAAAGTTTCTGTGATCAATGTTTATTGCCTTATATTCAGGTAACACTGTCAGCTTTCATGTTCACGAGCAAAGAACATTTGTCCCCTCTTTCATAGTCTATACCTCACTGAGTTTGGCTTGTCTATTAACTGTTCGTAGGCGAACCAAAAAATGCTTTGCCAGAGTTCTTCACGATGTCGCATCGCAGGTAACACCGCTGCAGGGAGAACCACAAGTGAAGCTGCAGACGTGAGGCGGCTGGCTACAGCAGCGCAGCCCTGTGGCCGGTCCAGGAACTCCCCCAGCCGGTGGGGACATCCGCCGCACATCCGGCCGTCGACCGCCACCCCCACTCTGTGGTTTCCGCCCTGCCAACCGCCATCTGCAGCTTCCAGCTTCCTCCCACACCATCGCTTCTGCGGGGGCTGTCCCTACACTAAACAGCAACGAGGCCGGCAGGAAGATTTATCTCTGACGCAGATACCAGTTTGTCCCCTCACCCACTTCCGTAATTAATAGGGCGAACTCTTTGCGATGGTAAAGAAGAAACTTCTCACAGAAAAAGTGAGAAATTAAGGCGTGGACTCCACTGTTTTGTTGCTGTGAGTTCGTCATGTAGCCTACAAACTGCTCAGTGTCTTGTAGCGTGAGTACTACGCTAGACTTACCGCAAACACGAAAGAACCAACACATCGTATGTGAAGGAACGTAAACCATAAGTTCAGGCCCCTAGTTACATACAGCCTTCGTTATTATAGTAACTGAAGTCTTACGCTATCCCACCAAGGCTTAAAATTATTTCGCGTCCTGCTATTGTTTCGAAAAATCATCTGCAATGAAGTAACTGCACTCTCCTCTTGGAAAATTTTGTATTACGTCCCACTTTTCCACACCGTTCTCTTACTTTATCACCACCAGTTCCAGAGCTATTTTCTCGTTTCGTAATAAACGTCGTTAAAAAATTTCTGAATATTAATCCAACACATTGTGATTTAAAGCTTTTTACAACAAGGCGATGCCGATTTAAACACTTCCTCGAATCGCCATGGAATGTATAGGTGTCGATGCTTATACGGTCCTGTAGAGCGACGTAAAAGTATCAAAGTATAGGGTCAATCCTCTATTGCTTTTGTCGTCTTTAACCACAGCAGAGTATCAGAGAACGACAACGAACGGGACTGTTTCGTTATGTTAATCGCTTTATTCTCCAGTGATCTTCTACGGCATCTCAGTATTACTACGCGCTGATCTCCATCTTAGACAGAGAGACAAAATGACAAAAAGCCATCCCTCCGACTATTATTAGCTTTTCATCTCTCAGTTACATGAAGATTTGCCAGGAACGACTTCTGGTTCGGATTCCACGTTAAACTGTAGGTTGCTTTTCCCGGTAGAATCGCTAGGGTAGGTTAGGGTCACGCAAGTCGCCGAAATGGCATCCGATTAAAAGACTCCCACCCGGCCGCTGTGCTACGCGAAATTATTGTTTGAATTTTCTTCTTCTATACGTATTATAGATTAAACTCCTCAGCCGCTTATCTCAAGAATTACCGTAGGGATTTTGATAAGGCGTCCACTATGGGACAGACTGACAAACGAGAAAGGTTTGTGTAAAATATAATTCTTCTCTTATACGACAGTGGTACGTTGTAAACAGTTACTGTTTACACCATCTACGGCTACGCCAGATAAATCGCGCGGCCGTGCGAAGTGAGGGCGGATCGATAGTATAATATTACTGTAATAGCAACTAGTGTTGCGCCCTACAAACACTACAGTTGGGTAGTTTTAGTACACCACAAAATGACGTAGTAAATGGTAGGTTTACCGGTAGTATCGTTAGAACCGGTAGGGAAAGAAACATAGAAACACAAATGAATGTGTAAGAGAGGCACTGGGAGACGAAGACTTGTCTTTGTTTTTTGGCTTGCTTGTTTGTTTTGCACATAATTAGAACCGCACGTCATTCAGTGTTTGTCCATTGTGTATTCTTTGTCCTTACAGAACATAAATTGCAGTTTATAACTAATGAAAAGTAGTTAATAGTATGACTTCTGCGCTTTTATGTAACCAAAGTAATTACTTTTAATGTAAGCACGGTTTATACGCTCAAACAGCGACAACATATGTAATTATTATTGTTACTTTGTAGTCAGCCGCGTGGAGTGGCCGCGCCGTTTGAGGCACCATGTAACGGATTGCTCTGCCCCTCCCGCCAGAGGTTCGAGTCCTCCCACGGGTATGGGTGCGTCTGTTGTCCTTAGCATTAGTTGGTTCAATTAGGGTGTAAGTCTAGGGACCGACAACCTCAGCAGTTTTGTCCCTTAGGAATTCACACACATTTGAACATTTTTGTAGTCAATAGAACGTTCTTCATCACGATCGAAAGTAATAGTTCAAAAATGGTTCAAATGGCTCTGAGCACTATGGGACTTAACATCTGAGGTCATCAGTCTCCTAGACTTAGAACTACCTAAACCTAACAAACCTAAGGACATCACACACATCGATGCCCGAGGCATAATTCGAACCTGCGACCGTAGCAACAGCGCGGTTCCGGACTGAAGAGTCTAGAACCGCTCGGCCGGATAAAGTAATAGTTTCCTGTTATTATTGATAAATGCGAAAAGCGTTTATGAATAACGGAAACATTTTATATAGGTACGACGAAGTACTGAAGCGATGTTCGATACATTTTTTTGTTGCGTTTCTTTTTTTGTTGATTTTACCTTTTTGTTGAGGCATTTGCATTTTCTAGAGCTACATTATAAATCTGCATTGTTTTCTTCATTTTTACTACAATATTCCTTTGCTTCATGCCACAAATCAACAATTTCCGAATAAAACCTGATTTAAGCATTGACAGTTTCAATTTTGCTATAAAAACTGTTTATTCTAAGTAACAGACAAGACGATAACTATGTAGACCAAAACTGTTTCGTAGGTTAACTAGCCCTTTATCTATCCTCACTCAGGTTGTAAATGAGTCACCACTTCTGGTTTTTAGGGGGATCTACTAAGACGCTAATCGCATTTGTAATGAAAGCGATCGTTACGAGGTAACGCCCAGAAGGTATGCAACACACCCAACGTACAGGTAGTGAGGATACTCTTTAACTGGCCGAAGCTACTAGGGAAACTACAGAAGTCTGCACTCACTCAAGGCAAGTTACGACAGCCTACGGTAGTTTAGCAACTCTCATAGCAACTGAGGATTGACAGATCAACGACAGTAATAGATTTTTTTGGCGCCCCGAGTGGGGACTAAGACCGCAGAGCAACCGAGCATAAAGTATGATTTGAGTTGGAGTATTCAGATAGAGATTCAGTGCTGAATATACAAAATGGTTCAAATGGCTCTCAGCACTATGGGACTTAACATCTTAGGTCATCAGTCCCCTAGAACTTAGAACTACTTAAACCTAACTAACCTAAGGACATCACACACATCCATGCCCAAGGCAGGATTCGAACCTGCGACCGTAGCAGTCGCGCGGTTCCGGACTGCGCGCCTGAACCGCTAGACCACCGCGGCCGGCCCGGTGGGTTAAATGTCAGAATTCCTCCAGAGTGTCTTCGAGAGAGAGCGCGCACGCGCGCGCGCGCGCGTGAGTGTGTGTGTGTGTGTGTGTGTGTGTGTGTGTGTGTGTGTGTGTGCGTGCGCGCGCGTCTGAGTCCCAGCGTGATTTTCAACGACAGCCAGTTACAATTGCAATCGCAGTCGCCGCTACTGTTACAGTCATCGCAGCTCACTTGCCCTAACAGGATCCGCCGTCCCGCGGTTCCGGACTGCAGCGCTAGAACCGCACGGCCACCGCGGCCGGCTGTGGAATACACACTACTGGCCATTAAAATTGCTACACCAAGAAGAAATGCAGATGAAAGTGCCGTCAATGCGAACAAGATGTGACCGAAAAGTGTAAACAATGGCACCCCATAACCATCACGACGGGTGATACGCCAGTATGGCGATGACGAATATACGCTTCCAATGTGCGTTCACCGCGATATCGCCAAACACGGATGCGACCATCATGATGCTTTGAAAAGAACCTGGATTCATCCGAAAAAATGACATTTTAACATTCGTGCACCCAGGTTCGTCGTTGAGTACACCATCGTAGGGGCTCCTGTCTGTGATGCAGCGTCGTGGGTAACCGCAGCCATGGTCTCCGAGCTGATAGTCCATGCTGCTGCAAAAGTCGTCGAACTGTTCGTGCAGATGGTTGTTGTCTTGCAAACGTCCCCATCTGTTGACTCAGGGATCGAGACGTGGCTGCACTATCCGTTACAGCCATGCGGATAAGATGCCTGTCATCTCGACCGCTAGTGATAAGAGGCCGTTGGGATCCAGCACGGCGTTCCGTATTACCCTCCTGAACGCACCGATTCCATATTCTGCTAACAGTCATTGGATCTCGAGCAATGCGAGCAGCAATGTCGCGATACGACAAACCGCAATCGCTACAGGCTACAATCCGACCTTTATCAAACGTGATGGTACGCATTTCTCCTCCTTACACGAGGCATCAAAACAACGTTTCACCAGGCAACGCCGGTCAACTGCTGTTCGTGTATGAGAAATCGATTGGAAACTTTCCTCATGTCAGCACGTTGTAGGTGTCGCCACCGGCGCCAACCTTGTATGCATGCTCTGAAAAGGTAATCATTTGCATATCACATCATCTTCTTCCTGTCGCTTAAATTTCGCGTCTGTAGCATGTCATCTCCTGATGTAGCAATTTTAATGGCCAGTAGTGTTCAAATTGTTCAAATGGCTCTGGGCACTATGGGACTTAACATCTGAGGTCATCAGTCCCCTACAACTTAGAACTACTTAAACCTAACTAACCTAAGCACATCACAGACATCCATGCCCGTGGCAGGATTCGAACCTGCGACCGTAGCGGTCACGCGGTTCCAGACTGTAGTGCCTAGAACCGCTCGGTCACTACGGCCGGCGCCAGTAGTGTCAATAAAATGGTGCAGCTAAGTGTGATTTTTGCTACTGTACTTTTTCCCCGAGTTCAGGATCTTTTTATGGCGATGTAGTTGCTTGTCGCATAACTGCCAGCACGCTTCACGGTGGTTCTAAGAACTCCCAGTCCGCCTGCATCTGGCAAGCGTGTGTCACCTCTGGAAGGGAGGGGGACGGAGATGCGTGGGCGGGGCAAAGTTTGGCGCGACAGCACAGGAGTGTCGGGCAGCTGATATGAGGAGCGCTGCCGGCCCCCGTCAGCGGCTGTCGGCGCGCCACAGGAGAGTCAATCCGCCCCCGCAAACCGATACCGGCGGCTTACAGGCCCGGCCTTTTTAATACGGCCGCCCCCGCCGTGATGGATGAAGCGGGGCGGCGTCCCTCGCCCCTGGAAGGATTGGACCCGACGGGGAGCGCCGACGCCGACGCCGGGAGAAGACTTTCCCGATGGAGCCGTCTTTGTGCCTGCGGCAAGATTGATTCCGCAGCCTGCCGACGGCCTTTCCGAGAGGCCGATCTGCGAGAGGTGGAGGCGGCGGGGGCGAGCCGTGTCTCGGGCTTATGACCCTTGCTTCTGCTGCTGCTCTCGGATTCTGCTCCCATTGTTTGCCTTAACGCACAAAAGATTCTGTCCCTGGAGCGAGGGACCGCCATCGCTGTCCCACGAAGGGAAACGCAAGTGTGGCGCGCACCGGGTTTTTTGGCTTACGAGAGATCGCTCGACAGGACCAAATGCAGCTCGCTGTTCGGCTGATAAGGGTTGCCTATATGAGACTCGTTGTTTGTATAGGAGAGGACAAAACGAATGAAATGAGAAATTTGGATATTCTTCCTGTAAGCACCTTACTTACAGGGCCCCGGACAGGTTGGGAAATCACTATCTTAATCAATCTAAAATTCATTCTTATAAAAGGTACCTTTTCTCAGAAAATTAAAAAAAAAATATTACCTTCAGGTTACACTGCGGCGGCGCGGTTCTTTCTGTCCTTTTACGATGGGCCTGCACCTACCTGTGAACATTGTCTCAGCATTTCATCAGTAGGGAAGCCGAGTGAAACCTCATGTACTTCGACGTGAACCAGGCTGCAATTAAAGTCACTAATCTACGTTTCGGGAGAAACTTTTGTCACTAAACGAAAGGTTGGAAATTTTGTGCTCAATTAATGTATTCTAAAACTTAGGTGAACAAGTATCACTGCCTTGCCCGTGCTAGTCTTAACACAGTCACTCACAATCCCCTTCATTCACGTTAGCAAGTTTATGGTGTTGCATTTCTCGAAAACTTAATAGCTACAAAAATACTGATTGTTTTTGATTGATAATGCTCGCCAAATATTAAGTCTGTCGGTACTAAATTCAGTCACAGTTTCTAAAACTTAGGTGAACAAGTATCACTGCCTTGCCCGTGCTAGTCTTAACACAGTCACTCACAATCCCTTTCATTCACGTTAGCAAGTTTATGGTGTTGCATTTCTCGAAAACTTAATAGCTACAAAAATACTGATTGTTTTTGATTGATAATGCTCGCCAAATATTAAGTCTGTCGGTACTAAATTCAGTCACAGTTTTTAGCCACCGACCTGCTCTATATGCCACGCGGAATATATGTCTTTTCTCGTCACAAAATTCACTTAAAAATTCCGAAATTTCTACACGCCCATCGGAATAATTATGCCGCCACTTTACCACACTTTTGATGTATGAAACACTACTAGATCCGGCAACTTATCATTTCCATCGAAACTACCACTACACACGTCCGAACTGTTTCATGGCTAGGCTCCAAACCTACTCTAGAACACTTTAAGTCTTCTTTACCAGCAGAGAAAGGCGCGCGAAAAATATTGCTTTACCATTGGTCAGTTTACTCAACAGCCAATAGCACAACAACATTCTCCCGCGTCAATCCGCGCATTTCACCAAGAACCAATCGCAAAATAGTAAACCTAACGACTGCACTTTTTACCGACGTAATTATCTAATATGCTGAAGTTTTGCTTATGCATAAAGTTATTTACTATTGTTATTTATTCCTGAATTAACTTTCCCTTTACCATAAACTTACTTTACAAATCTATTGTACAAAAATCCGCTTTGTCTATATCCATACTTTTTCGAAATGTTCCCGCACTAAATCCTACTACATAACTCGTTAAACAATTATCTTCATATTAACCTTAAACCACATTCAGGCATCATTCATACTGCTAAAACACATTTATAACATTTTACATACACAAAAAAACCTAATAACACATTATGAAAATACTAGAACAGTTTATGAAAAACATTCTATTACTTTAGTGCACTCTAGTGGGCACAATCGAAACTAAAATCACAGTCCCCCTATCCAATATTGTCCTCTATCGGCTGATACATAAACTACGTGCGCGTCCAGTCTCGCGTCACCATCTGTCACTATCCAGCTCTGAGACACATCTCCCACTTAACCGCCGCCAAGGCAGGATCGTTATACAGCGCTACGCTTCAACACATTTCTAATCATTTTAACGGAGGGATCTGTGAAAGCATTTATTAGTTGTAAAACAACTTTTTGTAAAAAGTGGACACAAAAAAACTGTCTATACTTTTCTATGTATGTAAGACTCTGGCGTCTTTGAGATTTAAAAATAAGAAAATCAATCTGTTAGAATACGAAAAATACTCTAATGTGTATATCGTGTAATTCTGAATTAATTCTGGCAAGCTGAAAAAAATACACTTTATTCTTGCAAAATTCAACTTGTGGAGATTGGTTGGTTGGTTGTTTTGGGGAAGGAGACCAGACAGCGTGGTCATGGGTCTCATCGGATTAGGGAAGGATGGGGAAGGAAGTCGGCCGTGCCCTTTCAGAGGAACCATCCCGGCATTTGCCTGGAGTGATTTAGGGAAATCACGGAAAACCTAAATCAGGATGGCCGGACGCGGGATTGAACCGTCGTCCTCCCGAATGCGAGTCCAGTGTCTAACACTGCGCCACCTCGCTCGGTACTTGTGGAGAATCAGCCATTAAATTTATCAGTGGACCTCAGCTCCGTATGAACGTCCTCCTCCATCTCATCTTGCAATTTCCTTATTCCTGCTGGTCTGTGCTGTCTTTCCCTTGTTTCTAGATTTCAAACAGCTCTCTCTGAAACCAAAAGTCTTTCTTTATCTAAATTTAACATTTGTTCACTGCGAAAGGACCAACGGTTTGTAGCAGTATTTTTAGGACTTCAAACCTTGTAACACTTCCTTCGTTGAACGTTGACACTGCATCAAAGATACTAAAACGTAGTGTACTAATTGACACTAACAGTTTTGGAAATTCTGGCCCGAATTATGCTGATGATGGACTGGGTGCAGCCATACAGACATTTCTTCGGTAGTCTAACATCTGACAAATCTTCGAAAGTTTCTTTCAAGATCTCCATTAGGACAAAAGGGATAGCTGTTTTATAAATAAATTTCTCACCATTTTGCTGTGCTCTGTTGTATTTGCACCATGAGTCACTTCCTGGACGTCATAGGCCACGAATGGGTTTATCGTCCATGAAACAAAACTGCCCATACAGCTTTTGTCATACCTTCCATTAACATTTTGCCTGGTGGCCGTGCCACGATTATTTTTAATTTTATCTGTGGCATGTTCTGTAAGTTTATTCTTACCATCAAATCCTTTGCCATTTTCCAGTTTCTTTCGATTGTATGCAGTTTCAGTGTCGCAACCTCATATCCGCTCACTTTTGTACATGACCTATGCACTTCAGTTTATGGGTAGATAAATCTTCTCCATATGGCTTCTCTTCCTCAATTACTTTGAAATCCCCATCTTCTGAATAATTGCCCTAGGAGGTGGACGATAAAAAATAAAATAAACTGTCAAATAACATTACCGGACGTATAATTGGCTTGGCACACCATCTCTCGTTGCGACTCGGTAGAAGCCCTCGGCCATTGTATCGAGGACGACAGCCAAGATCGACCTGGCATCTCCTTTCCCTCTATCGAAGTCGGGAACTGGAACTCTCACAGTACAGCCCTTTTCCGCTGTTGGAAAGGGGCGACGTGAACACTGCCGCATTGTTTGTACTTGTTCTTCGAAGCACTTGTAGCTTCAGTTCCGTGTTTATTAATAGCCCGAGTTGACTAGTCTAAATCAGTCAGGCAGTAGTCATTATTGTCAGAAATATTTTCATTTTCTCTGTTCACAACCTGTTGGTATATTATCCTCTTGCAATTGAGATTTACTGTGATCATTATCCTGCAACGTTACAGTCCCTGTACCACTGCCAACACTCACTTAATTAATTATATTTTCAAGGTCATTCTCAGAGTGAACTTTCATTAAAACTTCAGCAGGTAAATTTGTTGAAGACAAACAATGTTTAGAAGGGCAGCCAAACATCGCTTCGTACGGAGATCTTTCAATTGCAATTTGTACAGCGCTATTCTCCATTAGCTGCCCTACCGAGGGCGCTTCGCTGCTAGTTGACTTGTTTAGCTGCAGTATACGCTCCGCTTCAATACTGCTTGTGTCGCAGTTATGGTCGTATGTTATTGGACACTTTCTTTGAGTTGTCAAGGCTGCACGCCTGGTTGGTTAGGAAGGAGTTGAAGTTTGTGGTATGTAACTCATATGACCCGGTCTCATTTTCTGTAACGTTGAGACGTGTTGAATGTGCTATTCACTTACGTTTTGTACTTTTTTGTAACAGATGTCTGAAGATGGGTGTAATCCCGAAACGGGTAACATGTTCTAATAAAAGAGTCAGTGGAACATCTCATTACTTTACTGCGATTGTACAGCACTGGTTGTCAATTACTCCAATACAGATCTTAATGGCGGTGAATAAACGACCACGTGTATGTTTTCTGCGTCTTCGTCATACTCGAATGTTATGGCGTAACATAAATAGCTGAAATATTTTACCTGTTCTAGTATTCTGCTAATAATCATAAATTGTTTTCGTACAAGGTATTTTCCTTTAAAGGCCATTGATTTACTCTTATTCTCTGAATTCCTCAGATGCTACTCTTACCTACCTTGAATGTTCTCATCGAAACGCTTTTCGAAAGGTATGAATTTCATGAAAGGAAAAGTAGTTTATTAATGAAATGCCAATATTATATTTAATGATGAAAACTAAGAAATTTCCTGGGTTAGTGCTTAGTTTCTCGCAATCCACCTCATTGAAAATAGACAGTACCTTTACTAGCGTGTTAGACCCACTACTGATGTGCATCAGCAACCCATCTTACTCATAACAGCCTTTGAATTAATAAATTCGGTTAGTCAATAACAATCTGCGCAACTGGAACTCATTGTGCACGAGTCCCGCACCTCGTAGACTCATGCAGCGGCGAACTTACCTCAAACGCTGACAGAAAAGCATTCATACGAGTATACCAGCGCGAACAAGATACACAGCTCAGTTTGTTACAAAAAGTGAGGTTGTGATCATGGAAAAGGTAAGTCGAGGATTAATGAAGATTTTTACAGACCGTGTGTGAAATCAGTAGCAACAATATCTGATAAATCTATTTTGGGACCAAATTAGTAAATGTAGTGGTGGTTCCATCACAACGTATGTATACACAAGGCCAAATACGAAAGGTACACAATGCAAGACTATGTGTTACCGAAAATGCCCGCCGCCTGAACTTTTACAATAAATATAATTATAAAAATGTATTGAAAAACTCATTGAGAAAGAGCATAAGAGATTACAGAGAAAGAACCTGAAAAACAAGGTTCTATGTGGACCACAGCACTTTTCGAATTACCGTTTGGTAGCTATGCACGTTAATATTCGCGAAAATCAACCGACTGAATTTCTGCAACTATAGTGCGCCCAGAATCTGACCTTCATTTTGACTGAAGACACTGGTAATAGGAACGATCAGAGCCCTTCCGCAAAACGTGTGTAAAAATAATAGTTGCTCTCTGCACTGGGGTCAACAAATTGTGAGCGCTTACACAAGGAATAACATTTTCGTTTCCGTGCACTTGGAAGTTTTCGTCACATTATCAGGTCATCTTAAGAAACAAAGTAACGGACGTCTTTCTCGTGCTCAAACTGTTCGCTGTTTTACGAATATAAATACTGCGAGGTTATTTTTACTTCATCATATATTTCTTCTGCTGGAGGTTGAAGAAGTAATGGTATCGTAATGTAAATGTGATGAATGTTTACACATGCAATACAGCAAGTTTTAAGACTAGAACTGTGGTAAAACTGGATTTTATTTGGAATAAATGCCGGTGCCATTTATGGCAAATTCCGTCGGTACTTGAGCATAGACGTATTAAAAACTAAGACACAGGGTATTGATGTTCAAGAGTAATATTTATATTATGGTTCGTTGTGAATCAACAATCGGCTTTTTAAGCCTTCTCAGCCAACTTAAGACTAAAAGGATAGTCCACACAACATTTATAGAGGGATTTATAAGACTTCCTACAATTTTCGTGTGAGATTATATTTAGACCTGTCAGGTAGAATTATTACTACTACTACTACTAGAATGACAGAACATGAAATGAATTGGAGACTGAATATGAAAGATTCACGTTTGCGGAACCTGTTCTGAATCAATGTCTTCTTACGATATTAAATTTAGTGTTCTCCATAGAACAAACGAAGGCACAAAAGTAACATTACTTACACCAGTCACCGGCCGGAGTGGACGTGCGGTTCTAGGCGCTACAGTCTGGAGCCGAGCGACTGCTGCGGTCGCAGGTTCGAATCCTGCCCCGGGCATGGATATGTGTGATGTCCTTAGGTTAGTTAGGTTTAATTAGTTCTAAGTTCGAGGCGACTGATGACCTCAGAAGTTAAGTCGCATAGTGCTCAGAGCCATTTGAACCAGTTTTGAACTTACACCAATCACCATCTTCATCCTTAACGATCAAACACAGTTCTTTACTCGTTCTTGCTAAAGTAGAACCAGTCATTTACAAATTTTACTGTCCGTTAGGTAATACGCTTATTCTAAACATTACAACAGTTCTTCACCCACATTACATTGACTCCTTCGTCGCCTCTGACCCTCCTCTCTCCTTTTTCCCGCTTTTCCCTTGTTCATCACATTCACCAATTATTTTGTCCACGTAAAACAGCAATCTATGAGAGCATTCATTTGTGCACTGTTTTGGTCTGCACACACTTGCACTTGTAATCTTTGAGTAAGAGAAAAAATAAGGTTAATTGTTCATAGTTTCTTTGTATGTTTGTTATGCTTCTGTATTTTTTTTTTTTTTTTTTTTTTTTTTTTTGGTACAAACACGAAGTCGTAAAAAGTAACATATGTTTGGAAAAGCGATTTTTGTGCAGTTATACACTCTCGCCGATATGGAGGTTCAAATGGTTCAAATGGCTCTGAGCACTATGGGACTCAACTGCTGTGGTCATAAGTCCCCTAGAACTTAGAACTACTTAAACCTAACTAACCTAAGGACAGCACACAACACCCAGCCATCACGAGGCAGAGAAAATCCCTGACCCCGCCGGGAATCGAACCCGGGAACCCGGGCGTGGGAAGCGAGAACGCTACCGCACGACCCGATATGGAGGGCCACAATGGTGAAAGCTGTTTTACATCTAATTACAAAATATAAAATAAATATTATTGTCGGTGAGTAATTGGTATGTTGCTAGACTACATACACACGTTATATAAAATGGATGACGCAAGATGAGTTGCATATCTTAAGTGCTTAAGTGCATGAATAATTCCCGGGCCAGTTTTACTTTCCGACACAGCGTTACACAATTCCGCGAGAGAAAACTGCTGTTTCTATTCGCATGGCAACAGTTAGGTAATAGCTTGTACTAAATGAGAGGCGGAATTTCCTAATGTCGAGACTAGAGGTACCAAGACATAATTTCTTCAAGCACGGTATCAACTGCCCCTAGAGTTATTGAAAGGACGCGACAGAAGGTGATGACCGCTGCACTGTAAGATATGCACCCCGTATTACACAGTTGCAGAGTGCAGGTATTTCGTCACCTCATCCTTAAATGGTGATTTGAGTCACTGCAGCAACCACTCCGCACAGACCTGCAGCACTTCATGACCTGCAGGGTTGCTCCTTACGTGACTGCTGACACGGTAGCGTGACTGGCTTCCAGGTCACTGCCGTCACGAAACAATCGTGTTACGCGGGGCCCTGGGAGCCGCAGACCACCTTACTTCCCCTCCCCCACGGCCAATCCCAGTGACCTCATCAGCCCGCGCTACCTGCCATTATTAGATAAAGCCCAGGGCCATCATGCCAGTCCCCCTCTGCCGCTCCGTCTGCTGCTTCGCCGTTCACGCAACGGCTGCACTCCCGAAGTTCTTTCATCTTTCATTGCAGATCAAAACTCGGTGCCTGACGTTCACCACGAAAGACAACCGGCTATATAGACTCACCAAACAAAATATTAGTCAACCTTTTAATACAAGACAGTGATCGCTTTTGAACGCTATGAATGGTGTACAGCTGGTGTCAGTTGGTCAAGTGAGAGCCCCCCCCCCCCCCTTTTCACCGCTGACGTAACACACAGAAGTGAAGCGGTGTGCGTGTCCCAGTCAAAGGGATCAGCGCAGTAAGTCAACGTGGATATGTAACAGTGCCATTTGGTGAATTAAATCAGGCTGTCTAGCTTATTTACGCTGTTTTGCAAAACTAGATAGATAAAATGATATATTAACTACTAGGTGGAATACATGGAAGAAGCCTGGAGATACTGACAGGTTTCAGATAGATTATATAATGGTAAGACAGAGATTTAGGAATCAGGTTTTAAATTGTAAGACGTTTCCAGGGGCAGATGTGGACTCTGACCACAATCTATTGGTTATGAACTGTAGATTAAAACTGAAGAAACTGCAAAAAGGTGGGAATTTAAGGAGATGGGACCTGGATAAACTGAAAGAACCAGAGGTTGTACAGAGTTTCAAGGAGATCATAAGGGAACAATTGACAGGAATGTGGGAAAGAAATACAGTAGAAGAAGAATGGGTAGCTTTGAGGGATGAAGTAGTGAAGGCAGCAGAGGATCAAGTAGGTAAAAAGACAAGGGCTTGTAGAAATCCTTGGGTAACAGAAGAAATATTGAACTTAATTGATCAAAGGAGAAAATATAAAAATGCAGTAAATGAAGCAGGCAAAAAGGAATACAAACGTCTCAAAAATGAGATCTACAGGAAGTGCAAAATGACTAAGCAGGGATGGCTAGAGGACAAATGTAAGGATGTAGAGGCTTGTCTCACCAGGGGTAAGATAGATACTGCCTACAGGAAAATTAAAGAGACCTTTGGAGAAAAGAGAACCACTTGAATGAATATCAAGAGCTCAGATGGAAACCCAGTTCTAAGCAAAGAAGGGAAAGCAGAAAGGTGGAAGGAGTATATAGAGGGTCTATACAAGGGCGATGTACTTGAGGACAATATTATGGAAAATGAAGAGGATGTAGATGAAGATGAAATGGGAGATACGATACTGCGTGAAGAGTTTGACAGAGCACTGAAAGACCTGAGTCGAAACAAGGCCCCGGGAGTAGACAACATTCCATTAGAACTACTGACAGCCTTGGGAGAGCCAGTCCTGACAAAACTCTACCATCTGGTGAGCAAGATATATGAGATAGGCGAAATACCCTCAGACTTCAAGAAGAATATTATAATTCCAATCCCAAAGAAAGCAGGTGTTGACAGATGTGAAAATTACCGAACTATCAGTTTAATAAGTCGCGGCTGCAAAATACTAACACGAATTCTTTACAGACGAATGGAAAATCTAGTAGAAGCCGACCTCGGGGAAGATCAGTTTGGCTTCCGCAGAAATATAGGAACACGTGAGGCAATATTGACCCTACGACTTATCTTAGAAGCTAGATTAAGGAAAGGCAAACCTACATTTCTAGCATTTGTAGACTTAGAGAAAGCTTTTGACAATGTTGACTGGAATACTCTCTTTCAAATTCTAAAGGTGGCAGGGGTAAAATACAGGGATTAAAAGGCTATTTACAATTTGTACAGAAACCAGATGGCAGTTATAAGAGTCGAAGGACATGAAAGGGAAGCAGTGGTTGGGAAGGGAGTGAGACAGGGTTGTAGCCTCTCCCCGATGTTACTCAATCTGTATATTGAGCAAGCAGTGAAGGAAACAAAAGAAAAATTCGGAGTAGGTATTAAAATCCATGGAGAAGAAATAAAAACATTGAGGTTCACCGATGACATTGTAATTCTGTCAGAGACAGCAAAGGACTTGGAAGAGCAGTTGAACGGAATGGACAGTGTCTTGAAAGGAGGATATAAGATGAACATCAACAAAAGTAAAACGAGGATAATGGAATGTAGTCGAATAAAGTCGGGTGATGCTGAGGGAATTAGATTAGGAAATGAGACACTTAAAGTAGTAAAGGAGTTTTGCTATTTGGGGAGCAAAATAACTGATGATGGTCGAAGTAGAGAGGATATAAAATGTAGACTGGCAATGGCAAGGAAAGCGATTCTGAAGAAGAGAAATTTGTTAACGTCGAGTATAGATTTAAATGTCAGGAAGTCGTTTCTGAAAGTATTTGTATGGAGTGTAGCCATGTATGGAAGTGAAACATGGACGATAAATAGTTTGGACAAGAAGAGAATAGAAGCTTTTGAAATGTGGTGCTACAGAAGAATGCTGGAGATTAGATGGGTAGATCACATAACTAATGAGGAGGTATTGAATAGGATTGGGGAGAAGAGAAATTTGTGGCACAACTTGACTAGTTGAAGGGATCGGTTGGTAGGACATGTTCTGAGGCATCAAGGGATCACCAATTTAGTATTGGAGGGCAGCGTGGAGGGTAAAAATCGTAGAGGGAGACCAAGAGATGAATACACTAAGCAGATTCAGAAGGATTTAGATTGCAGTAGTTACTGGGAGATGAAGCAACTTGCACAGGATAGAGTAGCATGGAGAGCTGCATCAAACCAGTCTCAGGACTGAAGACCACAACAACAACAAACAACAGGTGGAAATGAGTGAAAGTGAGGGAGCATGTTGACCGGCGTCTCCCAGTAGGGCACAGAAAGCTGGACGTCACACCACGTGGGGTCGGCGTGACCATTGCACCAAATGGGCCTGGCCCCTGAACATGAAGAAGTTGAAGGAACGGTAAAAAGCAATGTGCGTCAATAAGCGAACAATTACGGTGAATTATGGTGGTGTTTTTCATTACAACATGGCCGAGGGACTACAGTTGAATGACTTGACACGGGGAAGAATCATCGGGAAACTGGAAGAAAGACAAAGTGCACGGGGAGCTTTCCGAACTACACATACTGCTGCTCGAAGAAGAACAGGTGCATCGACAACGATCAACTATAGCAGCACATGACCGTTACATTCTGCAACAGGCAAGAATGGATCCAAGTCACAGAGGGTGTGCAATTCGAACCGCACTTAACAGGACTGCAAGGCACACCATCTCACGCTCCACAGTGACACAGAGACTGGCCGACGACCATTACATTGTGTTCCGCTGACACCCGCACATCGCCGGCACAATTCGCGATGGTGCCCAGAGCGTAGGTTCAAATGGCTCTGAGGACTATGGGACTTAGCATCTGAGGTCATCAGTCCCCTAGAACTTAGAACTACTTAAACCTAACTAACCTAAGGACATCACACACACCCATGCCCGAGGCAGGATTCGAACCTGCGACCGTAGCGGTCGCGCGTTTCCAGACTGTAGCTCCTAGAACCGCTCGGCCACCCCGGCAGGGCAACAACAGTATCTTCTGTGAATGACCTCACGGAGCCTTCACAGTTACTTACTAGATCATTAATATAAACTACAAATGGTAGTGGTCCTGTAACACTCCCTTTGGGTGCTCCTGAAATTAGCATAAAAGTTGTAACGGTTTTTATTCCTCGCAAAAATATGAATTTCAAATATAAGGCTAGGAAAATTAATGTGAAACTGCTGCTGACTGACGGTAGTAGGATAAGAGTTGGGAACACATCCTTCTATTAATAATTTTTAAAACAAAAAAAGATATTCTGTTACGTTCATGTCTAAGAACGTCCAAGCGGCCCTCCAGCTTCAGGAAACTGACGTGAAAGCGGAATAATGGTATAACATGCACGCTATCCATTCGTCGCGTTTGTTTCGAGAGAAATGAAAATGATTTTAAAACTGTGTTAGTCAGTCTTTGTACTGTATTCACCACTGACTGGCGTGTGAAATCGAGAGGAGGAGATGGTCGGTGTGAGAGGAGAGAAGCAGGTGGACAGACAGACGGGAAAGGAGGAAATGAACCAATTGGCGATTAGAATAATTATATCCCCGAGCAAAGAATGGTACTGAGCAAGTTGTTACATATTCTTAGAACAATATTACGGAAAACGCACCTAGTCATAATAACTCCGTAACGGTATACAACACTAGTTTTCCTCAGGAATCTCTATTCGTGTTGTCTCCAATGTCTATTTTGTCATTGGAGGCAACACGGTGTCATGCAAAGACTCCTGAGGAAGCGTACTAGTAACAAGGACTCCAGAATAAATGCGCCAAGGAAATCTAATACTCTTTTCGCAGTCCTGGGGCCTGAGGAAGTCGGAAATGTGGCGCCGAATCTAGTTATGTGAGACAATAAACATGTTCTGAAGATACAGCCGTGGTGGTACTTTTTCTCATAGATATTTTACATGTTTCCCTCATGGTTCAAAAAATGTTCAAATGTGTGTGAAATCTTATGGGAATTAATTGCTAAGGTCATCAGTTCCTAAGCTTACACACTACTTAACCTCAATTATCCTAAGGACAAACACACACACCCATGCCCGCCGGGGCCAGCAGCACAGTCCATGACTGCAGCGTTCTAGACCGCTCGGCTAATCCCGCACGGCCCTTATGTATGTACGTATATCTCACCTGTATCTCTAGCTATTTCGCCCTGCAGTTTCCTTTTCACACAAGTCATTGTTTACGACGTCATATCCCCTGAACAACGCGTCGTTCAGTGGCATAACTCAGCACCATGTGTCGATAATGTCTGTGAAATGGGCCCCGAATACAGTGAGTAGTAAAGAAGTAACAAAATTAAAACGTCATGGCTGGTGCGGCAGTTTTAATTCATGCGTAGCGATAATGTAGTAAGAAACTTTTTTCCTCTAACCATTTTGTGTGAGTTTTCAGCGAGAAAAGTTTCGTAAGGGTTTGAAATTACGTGTAAAGTGTGTCACAAGTCATTAAGTGCTCTCATTCTGAAATACTGGATAAATAAAGTCTGTGTATTCGCGGGTCGTGGGTTACACTCCGTTTTCTCCCACCACTCATTTGGTTGGTAGTTGGTTCGTACCCCCACGACGATTATTTCCAGACAGTGATATGTGTACCAGTTTTGGTTGAAATCGGATCAGTGACTTAGGAGGAGATGTGGGACACACACACATAGATACATTTTTATAATATATATAGTTACGTTTTTAATTCAATGAACAGAGGTTTAATTTTAAATAGTGAACTGAAATGAAAGAACTGTCATTTTGCTTCAGTAATTTAGTGTATTGTACAGTATTTCTCGAGCTGAGACAGTTATTCACTCGTTTCTTATCATTCTGTATCCTTGGTTTTGCTAGAGGCACCGGAGCTGCGGAATATTATTGAATGTGTTCGGACGCCAGTACATGGACCCCAGTTATGATTGTTATACTGACAAAATAGTTTTTTTCGGCCAGAGAGCGGTGGTTAATCCGAGTTATGAATTTCTGCTGAACACTTTTATCAATTCCATTCCGTTAAGAACGATGTGTTCAGCCCTGCCTGCAAGGAAGTCAGACTCTCTATAATCCCGTATTTTGTTCACTAACCGACAGTGCGGAAGTCTATTGATTTAGGTAACTGCAAATAGCGTTTTTTATTTACACTGAGGTGACAAGAAGTCCCCAAGTAGAGCAGTAACTCGAAGTGGCATGAACTCAACAAATCGTTGGATGTCGCCTGCAGAAATATTGAGCAATGCTGCCTTTATAGCCGTTCATAATTGCGAAAGTGTTGTCAATGCACAATTTCGTGCACGAATTGACCTCTCGATGATGTCCCATATATGTCCGATGGAATTCACGTCGGGCGATCTATGTGACCATATCACTGAGCGAATGATATGGGACACCCAAATCGCTCGACAAGAATTCCAACGAACAATTGTACAGAATTTTCCTCAAACAAGTAGCGAACAATTGTGGCCTGTGCCGTGGCGCTTTCTCATCCATAAAAATTTCGTCGTTGCTTGGGAACATGAAGTCCATGGATGGCTGAAATAGATCTGCAAGCAGCCGAACATAACAATTTCCAGCGAATGATTGGCTCATTTGGACCAGAAGATCCAATCAGTTCCGTGTAAACACAGCCCGTACCTTGTGGAGACACCACCAGTCTGCACAGTGCCTTGTAGACAACCTGAGTCCATGACGCCGTGGAGTCTGCACTATACTCGAGCTCCACCATCAACTCTTACAACTGGAATCGTGACTCATCTGACAAAGCCTTCCAGTAGACTAGGGTGCAACCGATGTGGTCATTAGCCAAGAGAGGCGCTGCAGACACCAAGGCGCTCGCGTCCGTCATTTTCTGCCACAGCCCATTAACGCCAAACTTCGCCTCACTGTCCTGACGGATACATTCGTCACAATTCCTAAATTGATCTCTGCGGTTATTCCGCTCAGTGTTTCTCGTATGTTATCGCTGACAACTCTAGGCAAACGCCGCTGCTCTCAGTCGTTTAAGTGAAGGCCGTCGGCAACTGCATTGTCCGTGGTCAGAGGTAATGCCGAAAATTTGGTATTTTCGGCACACCCTTGACACTGTTGTTCTCGCAATCTTGAATCCCCCGCAACGATTTCCTAAATAGAATGTGCCATGCGTCTACGAAATAGGATGTGCCATGCGTCGAGCTGCAATTACCATTCCGTGTTCGAAATCTGTTAATTCCCGTCTCGCGGCCATAATCAAGCCGGAAACCTTTTCACGTGTCTCACCTGAGTGCAAATGAGAGTTCCACCAATGAAGTGTCTTTCTTGTACCTTGTGTACGCGATGCTACCGCCATCTGTATATGTGCACAACGATGTCCCATGACATTTTCCACATCTGTTTTTAATTCTATTGTCAAAGACACCGTTACTTCACAACCTACTTGCTTTCAAATTAGGATTTTCCTACATAAATAACCTTAATTTGTGTACTTTCAACATTGCAGCACAGTCAGCAATCGTGATAATCTAATACGTAAGAAACTATCAGCCTAGATTGCGGTAATGAAACCAACCTTTACCTAGGTTTCAGCCCGAATAATTTAGCCTTCTCCAGAAGATATACCTGAATCTATAATTTGTCTAAGAGGGCATGGTCTAGAAATAAAACTAAAACAGCCTGAATAGGCGTAGTCACATTTTAAAAATGCGGTACTTAAGTGCTAAGTCAACACCAAGACTTGACTTAAGCTCTGGCGAGCGCCTCGTCTACATGGAAGCCGTGCGGCGGGCCTCTGGAGCTCACGTGAAACTAAGTAGGACTAGATAAAGCGCTGCAAATCAACGTGGCGGGGAACATTGCGCATGTCTAACTGAGACCTTGACTTTCAAAGATAAAAGACCAACGCAATTATATCTTAAAACGAATAACTTATAGAAAGGTTGAAAATCTTAAACATAAAGCCTCAGAACCAGGTTATGACTAAAATGTAACAAATATTGCATGTATTTATATAAGTTCGAACACACTACCCCGACTTACACTATTAGAATATATCGGCCCTTTCACAACGAATGCTGCAAAACGCACCCATCGTTATTAATGAGAGATAACATAGGACATAAAACAGCGAAACTGTAGTATGTAAACGCCATAATGCAATAATCTTGGTTAACCTGTACACAGATTGTCGAGTAGGTGTTTTTATCAGTTGATGTAGATATACTACTTATTGCTGACACGCACTGAATGAAGAATATTATCAAGATTATTTTTTTCTATCTTATTACTAAAAATAACGCGTGAATGAACGTACAACGCCACTTCATCGCCATGTAATAGCAAATGACCAGCATAGGTGAAATTATGTTTTACGTGTAAAAAATATGGTAATTGCGTGAACGGACGTGCAACGCCCTTTCATAGCCTTTATACTCTATCGACCGACAGAGGTCAATTTCACCACGCGCTACAAGAGAGAATTATCGGCTCTTACATTAAAAAATAGTTCAAATGTCTCTGAGCACTATGGGACTCAACTGCTGAGGTCATTAGTCCCCTAGAACTTAGAACTAGTTAAACCTAACTAACCTAAGGACATCACAAACATCCATGCCCGAGGCAGGATTCGAACCTGCGACCGTAGCGGTCTTGCGGTTCCAGACTGCAGCGCCTTTAACCGCACGGCCACTTCGGCCGGCTCTTACATTAAAGGCTACTATCAAATAGATATGATATGATACAAGTGTTTGACCCGAAAAGACATATAGGAAAATTTTATGGACACTTGATGTGGGAAAACGGCGTGTTCTTCACAGGGAAGAATTAAAAAGAAATAAAAGATAGCTGCTAATATGCCCATGTACATGCCATAAATGAACATTTTTAAAATGTGACTAAGCCTATTCAGGCTGTTTTAGTTTTATTTCTAGACCATGCCCCCTTACAAGGAGACGGCACGACCGTGGGGTCGGGGATTTGCCCGAAATTTTGTGTGGTGAAAGAGGACCCCTAACACCTCACGTGGTTAAAATATTAGGACGCACTACGCGGAAAATCCCGGCAAAAATCGATCCAAAGTTTCTTAGGTGCGTATGAGTATAAAATGTTAGCGCTTTGCCGAGCCGCCGTCTGTCCTATATGTTTAGGGCTCGTACTCTTACGCCAGAGGTCTCGGGTTCGATTCCTCCTGCGGCACTTTTTTTTCTTCTGTTTCATTTTCTTTTGTTATTCCACCAATTATTCAGAAAGTTTCCCAAACCTACATTTTCTTTAGCAAATTAGTTACGTTATTGAATAAAAATTATTTTCTTTTTGTCCAACAACACAATTCATGGCGGTGGATTTTCCATTTTTCATTGTAAAGTATATGAGGAGAGACACTGGGTTTTTAATCAGAATAACAAAGTCGATTGGGAAACATTCAATTTTTATACATATAATAATAATAAACAAAAACCGCAGTGGTAATTATCGTAAAAACAAACAAAGCAATAATTTTTGCGACATCTTGCGCAACATATAAAAGCGAATTTTTTACAATCACAGGGCGTTTACAATAAATCTGTACAAAAACATGCCCCATTAACATTTACGAAAATGTTTTGAGTTTCTGATAATTTTGAGGCAAACCAGGAATATTGAATCATGTCTCGGAATATTGGTGACGATAGTTGATGGTAAATTATAGAATGAATTTTTATACAATTTTCCCAGGAATTAATTTCACGATTCTCCTGTAACAATGCTCTGCAATTTTGCAAGCAACAGAATAAAGTAAAAAATAAAAGTGTCAGGAATCGAACTCGAGACCTCTGGCGTAAGAGTCCGAGCGCTAACCATGTAGGCCAAACGGCGGCTCGGCAACGGGCTAACATTTTGAAACTTCCTGGCAGATTAAAACTGTGTGCCCAACCGAGACTGGAACTCCCGTCGCGCCCCGCGTCTGATGGTATCGCAGGAGAGCTTCTGTAAAGATTGGAAGGTAGGAGACGAGATACCGGCAGAAGTTGTGAGTACCGGGTGTGAGTCGTGCTTCGGTAGCTCAGTTGGTAGAGCACTTGCCCGCGAAAGGCAAAGGGTTCGAGTCTCGGTCGGGCACACAGTTTTAATCTGCCAGGAAGTTTCATATCAGCGCACACTCCGCTGCAGAGTGAAAATCTCATTCTGGCTAACATTTTATTATCATACGGCACCTAAGAAACTTTGGATCGATTTTTCTCAGGATTTTCCGAGTAGTGCGTCCTAATACTTTAACCATGTGTTAGAGGTCCTCTTCCACCACAAAAAATTTCGGGCAAATCCCCGACCCCACGGTCGTGCCGTCTCCTTGTTAGACAAATTATAGATTCAGGTATATCTTCTGAAGAAGGCTCAATTATTCGGGCTGACACCTAGGTAAAGGTTGGTTTCATTACCGCAATCGAGGCTGATAGTTTCTAATATAACCTTAATTTGTGTTTTCATCGCGCATCTGTGTTCGCAAACTGACGGCAAGCTACGGCGGCCACCACCTGCGCTCCACGGCGTTCTGCACGTCAGCCAGCGACGCCTGCCGTCCTGGGAGCAGGCTGCCGACTGATAAGGAGGCTCGCAAACCACGCCAGATAAGACACTTGTTAACTGAATGTCGTGTTAATTAAGGGCCCCGATCTAGATGATATTAATTTATTCGTCTCGGTGTTAATTAACTGTCGAAGCGCCGCGGGCCCGGTATCAGCGGCACGGTACCCGCTGCGCGCCGTAATGAATGCCCGCTGATGACACCGGCGGACACTGGCCAATTAGCTGCCCGTCACGCCCCGCGTCTGATGGTATCGCCAGGCCGCGCTGGCTCCCCACACGGCCGGCCTGTGTGTGACTTCCGCCTCTCCACTCCTGGCACTCCACGCGCCGTCGGAGTCAGCTTTCGTGAAAAGCGGCAACGTTTGTCGAAAGTGTAACGCCAAGATGACGTATCTAGTCCTGATTTTTCTTGCCTTAGCAGTAGTACGGTGTATGAAGTTCATGCTTTCCGCTGAAGATGACGAGTTAGCTATCGTATTTGTGGGTACTCTTGTCTCCGTGTAGTGTAGTTGGTGAAGAACCGCGACCAAATCAACACGCAGCCTGCCTTAACCTTACTTTTCACTTTGGATGTAGCGTAAAAAGCCAGGCTTTAAGGGGGGTAGGACGTCAAACGGGCTGACTTGGAGCAGGAGAGGCAACACAGGACATTTTAATTTCTACTGTCTATACTTTTACAAATAAATTCATAAAACTTTGTCAGCATGACCAGGCAGGATTGAGGACTCACACTAATAGAAGTGGAAGTTCAAAAACGTAGCAAAATACCTTTTTTTTACATGTGAAATTTCATCATTTTTTCACTTACTACTGACTGCATTTGTTTCTGTAGGTACATTTTTCTTCCTAAATAAGAGAGATTCTTCGATAAATTTTGCACAGCATACAAGCAGTACTTACAGGTGTATGAAACTCTAGAATTTTCCAAATCTATTAAAAACTGCGGTAAAAATTGAGATAATTAATTATAACATTTGAGTTTCTTATAAACATGAAGTTTGAAATTTAACTGTTCATTCATTTTTTCATAAATTAAATAAACTCTAGAGTTTCATACACATGTAACTGTAGTTTGTATGCTGTGCAAAATTCATCGAAGAATCTCTCTTACTTAGGAAGAAAATTGTACCTATAGCAACAAATGCAGCCAGTAGTAAGTGAAAAAAATGATGAAATTTCACATGTAAAAAAATGTATTTTGTTCCGTTTTTGAGCTTCCACTGCTATGAGTATGAATCCTGAATCCTTCCTGATCATGCTTTCAAAGTTTTATGAATTTATTTGTAATAGTATAGACAGTGGAAATTAAAATGTCCTGTGGTGCCTCTCCTGCCCCAAGTCGGCCCGTTTGACGTCCGACCCCCCTTAAATATGTGCGAATCGTACAAAAACTCACGATCAGCGGCGCTAGATAACAGACTGTATCGATGATTATCCAAGGCTACGCTAAAATGGAGCACTTTATTTATTTCCAGTTGAATTAATAAGATCCTGAATTGAATAATCTCCCTCGCATATCTATCAATAGGCAAATTAATGATAGCATGAAATGTAGTAATGTTTGTCCAGCTACCAGAGATTCAAACGGTTATTTCGTTCGAAAATTATTCGAACAATTGACTACCGATTAGCGTAATGTTCGCTAGGTTAAAATTTCGGAAGGCAAATATCAAGTGCTATAACTTCAATGTTGTTCACTGTCCATATCGTTTATCAGTTGACGATTTCGGTCTCTTTAACTAGCTCCGAAATAAGTTTTTCTATTTCTTCAACTGATTATTAGACTTGGGCATAAATGGTGATCTTTGGAATCAATGCCGACCATACGACGAATACACTTTCTAGAATAAATCGGGTAAAACACAATTTCAATAATGCTGATATATTGTTTCAACTTCCAGTTCGCAATTACACATGACGCCGAAGCGACTAGTGTAAAAGGTTCAAATGGTTCAAATGGCTCTTAGCACTATGGGACTTAACTGCTGAGGTCATCAGTCCCCTAGAACTTAGAACTACTTAAACCTAACTAACCTAAGGACATTACACACATCCATGCCCGAGGCAGGATTCGAACCTGCGACAGTAGCGGTGGCGCGGTTCCAGACTGTAGAGCCTAGAACCGCTCGGCCACCTGGCCGGAAAGGAAATGGTTCTTACAGAACAGACATGAACACACAGAGAACGTACCATGAATATGTAGGGCTTATTAACATGAAAGAAGCTAAGGCGTTGAGTTTTAATTTCTTATAGTACCTTTACTCTTATTTACTTAAATACTTTTTATTGAAATATTATCCAAATACCTTTCCGAAATGTTTTGGTAGAAGAAGCAGTGAACTGAAAATATCCGTTAGTTACTGAAATCAAAGAATAGTTACAATGGATACATATGACTGAAATGAAAGTTCGTGGCTCGTATTAACAAGTCCGAGAATTACCGCGTAATCAACTCAACAGATCATGCATCCAAGCTGCTGACAAGAATTATGTACAGAAGAATGGAAAAGAAGATTGGGAATGTGTTAAGTGGCGATCAGTTTGGCTTTAGGAAAGGTAAAGAAAACAAACAGAGAGGCAGTTCTGACGTTGTAGTTGAAAATGTAAGCAAAATTAAAGAAAAATCAAAGTCCGTTCACAGGCTTTGTTGACCTCGAAAAAGCGTTAGTCAATGTAAAATGGTGCAAGGTGTTTGGAATTCTGAGAAAAACAGCAGTAAACTACAGGGAAGGACGGATAACACACATTACGAACAAGAACCAAATGGAAACAGTAAAAGTGGAAAACCAAGGAAGAAGTGCTCAGATTAAAAAGGGTGTAACATAAGATTGTAGTTTTTTGCCCCTTCTGTTAACTCTATACATCGAAGAAATAATGACGGAAATAAAAGAAAGATTCAAGTGTGCAACTAAAATTCAAGGAGAAAGATATCAATGATAAGTTTTGTTGATGACACTTCTAACCTCAATGGGATTGAAGAAAACTTACAGCATCTGTTGAATGGAATGAACAGTCAAGGTAAACAATATTGAACGAGAGTAAATCGAAAAAAGAAGAAAGTAATGAGAAGGAGCAGAAATGAGAGCAGCAAGAAACTCAACATCATCGTTGGTGATCACTAAGTAGACGAAGTTAAGCAATTTCGCAAGCTAGGCAGCAAAATAACTCATGACAGACGGAGCGGACATAAAAAGCAGACTAGCACTGGCAAAAAGGGAATTCCTGGCCAAGAGACGTCTACTACTATCAAACCTATGTCTTAATTTGAGAAAAAAATTTCTGAAACTGAACCTTTGGGACACAGCATTCTATGATAGTGACTGAAACTTGCACTGTGGGAAAACGGGAACAGAAGATAATCGAAGCATTTGAGATGTGCTGCTGCAGAACAAAGTTGAAAATTGGATGGACAGACGAGGTCAGGAACGAGGAGGCTCTCCGCAGAATAGGTGGGGAAAGGAATATATGGAAAAAACTGACAGGAAGGAGGGAAGGGATGACAGAACACCTATTAATACAATGGGGTATAAATTACATGGTACTGGGGGAACTATAGACGGTAAACACTGTGGTGGAAGACAGAGATTGAAATACATCCAGTAAATAATTGAGGTCATAGGTTACAAGTGTCACTCTGAGATGAAAAGTTGGCATAGGGTGGAATTTGTGGCGGGTTACTTCAAACCAGCCAGAAGACTGATAACTAAAGAAAGAGAGTGCAGATGCCCCATCCAGTCACTCTGGATTGGACATCTACACTGTTGTTTTTAACATATTTATCGAAAATCATATGTGTATGATGTTTCATTGGTTTATGTAATCTTAAAATTGTTATTATGAAATATTAAAATCAAACAACATAGGAAATGCCTTGCTCAATAATGGTTCTATTTCGAAGAAACGCATATACTTACGTTCTTCGACAAAATTCCCAGAGTGTCGTATGTGTTGAAACATTGAAGCTTACAAAGACCTGTAGCAGTAATTGGGCACCACCACTATGATTTTTTTCCTTCTGGCTATTATTGACATCAAAGCACGTTTTGCAGACATGGTGGGTGCGCTTTTCTTTGCTACTTTTTACTACCACAGTTGTTTCACGAATGTTCATTGCCGGCCGGAGTGGCCGTGTGGTTCTAGGCGCAACAGTCTGGAACCAAGCGACCGCTACGGTCGCAGGTTCGAATCCTGCCTCGGGCATGGATGTGTGTGATGTACTTAGGTTAGTTAGGTTTAATTAGTTCTAAGTTCTAGGCGACTGATGACCTCAGAAGTTAAGTCGCATAGTGCTCAGAGCCATTTTTGAATGTTCATTTAGACGACAGAATGTATCAAACGCTTCACTATACTGTTTTATTTATTACTTACCTGAGCATTCAGCCACACTCTGGATGGATACCATAATCAACAGCTTCCTCTTCTGAGATGGAATCGCCATTTTTCTCTCCCAGGGCATTGAAAACATAATTGTAATCGACATATCCTGTGTCAAAACTACATAGAGGAAGAGCAGTGGGGCAAAGAAGATACAGGTACCAGACGAAAGCAGTATGGAACTCAACAAAAGCAGAGTACACATAATTCCGAATTCGAAAATTACATGCTATAACAGTACGGAGACCCTTCCTTGTGCGGTCTACACGGCTACTAACAGAGGGAAGGAGGCACAATGATAGCTACGAATTTTTTCGCACAGTACGAGCAGATCTCGGGTGCAGTCCGCCTGCCTAATTGACACTGCTGGAGTTTTAATCGCGCTCCCTTCACGACTTGTAAAGTTCGTGAAAGACGCAAATTAGCTGTGCCGCAGAACTGCGCATGATCTATGACTCTGTGAATCCTATGCAGAGTATAGCCTACAAGTCTTCCCGTTAGAGTATTTAAATGTCGCGGCGTGGAATCAAATAACGTTTGAGTACTTACCTACGGAATCTTCTTAAATGTGACTTTTTACGCAATTCAGCTATGTGTTTGCTGACGGCCTGTAATAATTCAGTTAACGAACAACTACACAACATTATACTAGTCATATTCCATGGACAGAAGGTAAAGTGGTTGCTGGGACGTGGAAATACGATTATTCGTCTCCACACACATACGTAGAGTAAGAAGTGAGGAAACACTGCTTGGATTTTGAACTACAACTTGTAACCGGACCAATCATATCTCATTAATATTTTCATCTTTCCCGTTCGTACACGGGCATGTGGCTTTTCCACGTTCCCTCGTGGTGCAGTGTCTTTCCGTCCCTTCTTGTTTGTTTCTGATCTTTCTTACTTTCCGTATATCCTTCCGTTAACTTTGACGTACTTTTTAATATGAGCAGATGAGAAATTAGACTGGAATCAACTTTAACATCGATTATGGGGTGCTTAAGAAACTTCTGTGCTTAAGAACTGTGCCACATCTCCACATCCTCTAAACATTTCACAAACGTTTGTCTTTTCTTGGCTGAAATTGCACATTATCCAAATATGATAAAAACTTCAGCAAAAAAATTAGCTTCCAAAACAAAGAAATATTAATTCCCTAAGTCATCTGACTCGTTTCAAACCTTGGCCGTAAAGGGCCCAAATATAAAGACATAGTGGAAGTAACATGAGACTTTTTGAGGATGATGCTGCTGAATACAGAGGAATCGCAACGCTACAAAATTACAGCGAAGTGCAAGAAGACCTGCAGAGCATAGACACTAAGTGCGGAGGTTGGAAGATGACGCTCAACATAAATGTAACGTATTGTGCGTAACCAGTCACATCTATAAAATATCTACAAGTATGCGTACGGAAAGAAATAAATTGGAACGATCACATAAAATAAATCACACAAAACAAATCAGGTAAGGCAGATGCCAGACTAAAATTCTGTGGAAGAACTATCAGGAAATGTAGTCTACACACAAAGGGGTAAGCTTACAAAATCGACCAATACTTGCATATTGCTCTTCAGCCTGGGAACCGTATTAAATGGGACTGATATAGTAAATAGAGAAGATCAAAAGAAGCGTAGCGCGTGTCGTTACAGTTTCGTTTACTAAATGCTAAGCGTCACGAAGGTGGTCAACCAAATCCGGTGGCGGACTCCTGAAGAAAGTTGTTCTGCGTCACGGTCAGGTTTTCTGTTTAAATTTGGAGCGCTTACGTTCCAAGTATAATCAACCCATACAGTACGAACGTGAATGAAGCCGGAGAACTGCTGGGACAGATTCCTGACTGCAAACGGAGGAAATGAGGTTCTGTGAACACATGTCCGGAAACAGCAAATCGTCCCGGAACACAGAAGGTTTAAGTATTTCTAAGTGTAGGGGACTGTTGACCTCAGATGTTAAGACCCATAGTGCTTAGAGCCATTTGAACCACAGAACACAACTGCATCGCATCCACGTCACAACAGATGATCAAAGTGGCCTTTTTAGATGCTATGTCTTGCAGGAACCACACAATCTTTCTTCGACTTACAAGAATATTGGGTACGCACAGTCAGCCGCCACACTGCATGTTCTGTCTAAAAGGACCCAAGTTCAAAATCTGCTTGAAAAGTTGGTTGATATGACTGATGTCTGTGAGGATATTTGTTTTGGTATAGCCGCGCTGCCTCTTGATCGTTACCATCTGCTTCGCTATACACATATACCACTTCGGCTTGTTCCCGACATGAATACCGGACCATTCTGCTGCTTACAGCACACTGCGTCAATCGCACAGCCTGAATCTGACAAGGAACACATGGGATGTGGTTAGAGGAACTGTCATTCGTCAGCGCCACCTACCGTGGCAACGGCGTATTTCTTGACACATGTTCGTAAGTCCATTTTTCTCCTCCATTTCCAGTCAGGAACCTTTCCACGCAGTTTGTTGGGTTTATTAATTTTACCCTCTTTATTTCTGCTTCCCACGCATATTTCACGAAAAGACTACACTTTAGGCCACACAATTGCTTACCACCAATAGCCCTTCCTGGGAACTATTCGCGTCTGGAATCATACCACAAAGTGGTTTGAGGGCTAGGCACAAAAACAATTTCTCGAGGTAAAACACCGTTGCACAGGGGTCGTCCGACTGCTAAATCAATTCATCTACACTTCTATGCCTGGAAGTGAAGGAAGCTCAGGACTGAGAAGAAAAGATCACGACAGAACATAAATTTCAATTTTGATGTGGCATTTTAGCGCAACACCCACGTTTCTACACCGACGATTCGAGAAAAAGAATAATTTACCAGCTTCCGGAGAACAGTGTACTCAGATGCGGCATTAATTAATGACTTTACATCGCCTCACGACGAGTCGTACCTGTAATTATGTATAGGATGCGGAAGGCCGGTGTGTTTCGGCGAAACATTTAATTGCTCGCAGAAGTCTAACTAGTATGCGGAATTAAAGGGTAAACTCAGTCTCAATTCCCCTTTTGTTTAAAAAGTAACTTCGTACGTTGAACTACATTTTTAAGTGGAAGTGTCGGGGCACTGAAGCAGAGGACTATATGCTGCTGCTAAGTGAGCAAAAGCTCGTCCCATTAAAGGCTCTCGGCGAAACGTGCAGCCAAGTGAGGTAAATTCTCCAGTGCTACGTAATTGTCAGGAGTGACACCGTCCACCCTCTTAAAAGGAGTGCCCCGCGTTGCGCAAGCAATTACTTCTAATAGGCCGGCCGCGGTGACCGAGCGGTTCTAGGCGCTCGATCCGGAACCACTCGACTGCTACGGTCGCAGGTTCGAATCCTGCCTCGGGCATGGATGTGTGTGATGTCCTTAGGTTTAAGTAGTTCTAAGTTCTAAGGGACTGATGACCACAGATGTTAAGTCCCATAGTTCTCAGAGCCATTTGAACAATTTGAACTTCTAATAGTGTGCACTTCTACAGTGGACAGTGTAGTTTCTTACCATAGAGTTGCTGTAAAATTAACGAACAGCTGATTTATAATTACGGCGTCCGCACTTGGACCACTAGCACTGGCTGTCCGTCTACCTAGCACTGCTCACGTGGAACTGTTGTCTACGTCTACGCGATTACTCTGCTATTCACAATAAAGTGTCTGGCAGAGGGTTCAATCAACCACCTTCAAGCTGTCTCTCTACCGTTACACTCTCGAAAAGCGCCCGGGAAAAACGAGCACTTAAATTTTTCTGTGCGAGCCCAGATTTCTCTTATTTTAACGTGATGATCAGTTCTCCCTATGTAGATGAATGTTTTCGCAATCGGAGGAAAAAACTGGTGATTGAAATTTCATGAGAAGATCCCGTCGCAACGAAAAACGCCTTTGTTTTAATGATTACCACTCCATTTCACTTACCATGTCTGGGCACTATCTCCCCTGTTTCGCGATAATACTAAACGAGCTGCCCTTCTTTGAACTTTTTCGATGTCATCCGACAGTCCCACCCGATGCTGATCCAGAAGAGGGAGGACAAGCGTGGAGTAAGCAGTCTCTTCAGTAGACCTGTTGCACGTTGTAAGTGTTCTGCCAGTGAATCGCAGTCTGTGGTTTGCTCTACCCACAACATTATCTACGTGATCGTTACAGTTCAGGTTATTTGTAATTGTAATCCCTAAGTATTTAGTTGAATTTACAGCCTTCGCATTGGTGTGACTTATCGCGTAATCGAAATTTAGCGGATTTTTTTTAGTACAAATGTTAACAACTTTACACTTTTCTTTATTTAGAGTCAGTTGCCACTTTTTGCACCATACAGATATCTAAATAATTTTGCAGTTCGTTTTGGTCATCTGATGATTTTACAAGACGGTAAATGACAGCATCAGCTGCAAATAATGTAAGACGGCTACTCAAATTCTCTCCTATGTCGTTAACATAGATCAAGAACAATAGAGGGCCTGTAACACTTCCTTGGGGAACGCCGGATATTACTCCTGTTTTACGCGATGACTTTCCGTCTATTACTACGAACTGTGACGTTTCTGACAGGAAATCACGAATCCATTCGCACAAGTGAGGCGATATTGCTTAGGTACGCATTTGGTAAGAAGACTCTTGAGAGGTACGGTGTCGAAAGCCTTCTGGATATCTAAAAATATGGAATCAATTTGACGTCCTCTGTCGATAGCACTCATTACTTCATGAGTGTAAGGAACTAGTTGTGTTTCACAGGAACGATATTTTCTGAATCCGTGCTATGTGCCAATAAATCGTTTTCTTCGAAGTAATTCATAATGTTCGAAAACAGTATATGTTCCAAAATCCTACTACAAATCGATGTTAGTGATATGGATTGTAATTCAGCGGATTACTCCTATTTCCCTTTTTGGGTATTGTCAGACTGTGTTTCCTATTTTGGATAACATTATTCGGATTTAATAGCGATCTCTAAGGTAAGTAAAATTAATAAAAAAACAATCTCGATTGCACAGTTATCTGTTAAAGGTATGACTGGTTTTGGCCTATAGTAGTAGACAATCTTCAGTTAATGCACTATCCCCTTGACGATGATGACCCCAGTCGCAAAATCATATGAATTGTTAGCGCATATATCTATGTCTCTTTGCAACTAATAACAATGTTGTATATAGGCTACCTGTCGTAGTACGTACTTCCATAACACATCGTTAACGCTATCGTCCAATGTCTTGTATTACTGCGTATAGGAGCTGTAGTGAAGACGAAATTGTTTTTCTCTTGCTATGTAATGTCTCAGCAGTGTAATGTGTTGCTGAACATAATTTAATATTTTCCGTTATGTTTGACAACTTCGATTGACAGGTAAGTCAACGATGTTACGTGGTTACACAGTTGGCTTATTAATCTATGAAGCTATGTCTGGTAGTAGTAAATTCTTTGGTAACGAGCTGTTGTTGACTTTGCCTGCAGATTTGCTATATCGGTTATCGTGTCCTATAATTTCAATAAAGTTGTCAATATAATTTTTATGTTTTAAGTCGTTTGTTCGCTGAGAATTTTGTCAGGATAGTTACGTGCGTGCATGTAGGTTTCTATTTTTTCTAAAAAGCTTATTATTGGTCCATTTGGTATCATCTGCAGAATTTGCATGGCATTTTCGATCTGGCTTAGATTTTGGTTTTTTGTTGCAAGTGGTTGAAGACTGTGGATGGGTCTGTGTCACTTTCTGGTATGTTCTCAGATTCTGGTTTGAAATTTCCGCCGAATTTGGCCTACATAGAATTTTTCGTAGTCATTACAGCTAATTTCATGTACGCCTGGGTATGCATGCACTGGCAGTTTCGTTTGCCAGGAGTGGGTTTTTGTTCTTAGGTTGTGTCCAGTGCAGTGTACGAATCTTGCTATAGTTCTCTTTAGTCATGTGGTAAACTTTTTTGATGTATTTCCTATATATGGTTGTGGTACGTATGTTTCTTCTGTTTTGTCGGTAGCTTTCTACGACTTTGCTGCAGTGGTAATACCGGTTCTCATCCTATCACGAAAGTTAAGCGGTGTCGGGCTTGGCCGGCCGTTCTGGTCGAGCGGTTCTAGGCGCTTCAGCCTGGAACCGCGCGACCGCTAAGGTCGCAGGTTCGAATCCTGCCTCGGGCATGGATCTGTGTGATGTCCTTAGATTACTTACGTTTAAGTAGTCTTAAGTTCTAGGGGACTGATGACCTCAGATGTTAAGTCCCATAATGCTCAGAGCCATTTAAACCATTTTTTTTTTTTTGTCGGGTTTGTGTAGCACTTGGATGGGCGACCGTCCCGGTCTGCGGAGCGCTATTGACAAGCGGGCTGTACTCAGTCCTTGTGAGGCCAACTGAAGAGCTATTTGAGTCAGAAGTCGTCGCTCCGCTCACGGCAACTGACGACGGCCGGGAGACCGGAATGCTGACCATATGCCCCTCCACATTCCATCCAGTGAAGGCTCCCGGCTAAGGGTGATGAGGCGGTCAGTCGGCACCGTTGGGCTTTCCGAGGCCTGTTTGGAGGGAGAGTTACGTTGTTTCTTAATGTTCTTGAGCTTTTCTGTTGTGAATCGTTTCTGATATGTATAGTCTTTTGTGAGCGGGGTGTTCAGCTTTGCACTAACAAAATATAACAGCAAACTGGCTTACTATACATATATTGTCCTTAGAAGATATTTGTACGACCTACATACATGTGGTGAAATGATCACGAAGACAAAATTGCAGAAACAGCAGCTCATATGGATATTTATGCACATTGTTTCTTCCCACTCACTAATGGAACAGAGAAAGGCGAAAGTGATACCAGAGGTACCCTCCACTACACACTATAAGGTGGGCTGCCGACTACAGATGTAGACGCAGAAAGAAGAAAAGAAGAAAAAGAAACGGTGGTGCAAGCTAATTAAGGCAGTAATTTGGCGCCAGTTTCAGAAGGAACAGATGGGCGGATGGAACAGAGACAGGTTCCTGGCAAAGTGTCGTGACGTCCGCAGGCCGCGAGCTGTTTACCCTGCAGTCTTCCCGCCTCCCAGGATGGGCCTCCTGTCACTCAGAGGTCTAATGAAAGCGGCCCAACTCGCTAACAAGCGCCTGGCGACTCGTTTTTAGCGCCACTGCAAGATTTCCGCCGCTGAAATCGCAAACTGCATCACTCTCGAGTTAAGCAAACGGGCTCTTCTTATTTAATTAATCTATATAAACAAAGTTTAATGGGTATGCAGAAATCTCTAATTACGGTTTGCTAGCAGCGCACGCAGCAGGACGGCAGAGAGAGATCTGAGGGAGCGATGGCAAGTTCGCAGCTTCTTGCGGGTCGCTGAAAAGTTGGCCCGGAGTGGCGCGGCCAAGTTCTGGTGCCAGCCAAGCAAACGCTTCTGCTTCCAGCTGGCCACCCCACGCGAAACTTAGCGCGGGGCCAATGGCCCGCTCTGCTCGTTAATAAACAGCACAACGCCTGCCGAAGATCTGTTTGCGAATCGTTTGTTTCTGTTGTGTATGTGTCGTAACTAAGATTAAAGTGATAGAGGTTATCGCCTTCTGTTCACCATCCGGGGAGGGGATGTATTGCACCATTTGATTTGATGATTTCATTTTCCTGTTATAACTTTTTCATAAATTCTTGATCCACTTCGACAGTCACGGTAAAATGCGATTATGGGAATCCTATTCCACTATTATGCAAACAGCATATTGGCCAAATATGATTAAGGTCTTTCGTGCCGTCATTGTTGGGTCGTGTTCCACTCAGATCTTACCTTCCGTATGACCTCCTTTACACTATCATTATATAACTCGTCAGTATACTAAGACCTGAATAAAACATGACACGGCGATGATGCAGCCAGTGTGTTTAAACGTGTTTGGATAGTAAAAATATTAGTTGGTAGGTTAAGGGGCTCCAGAAAGGCTCAAAATCATGAAAAGTTCAATTTTTACTTTTTTGCGTTTCCTGAATCTGCAGACTATTACCTTTTAATAGATATATGATTTATTCAATTCCGAAGACTACAACTATTTTTAAATTTTTTTTGAAATGTGTTCTACATGGGCGTGACCCACTGTGGCGCTGTTAAACTGCTGTCAAATGGTGTTATTATTAACGTCCGTGTTCATCAGGTACATTTTAGTGATGTGAGATAAAGTATGTGTTGTGGCTAACCTGTGATGGTTCAATATATATCGCTGGTGTGATTGTCGATTGTTTCATGTTTATTTACTCTGTCGTTATCTCGAAAATATTCTTAATTAATTCTGTTTCTTGAGTCTCTGTTTTGTTGAAGTACAATAATGAGTAAAAGTAAAGTTATTAGAAATCCTCTGAAGGCTTTTAAGAAAAGGAGAAATGTTGGAAAGCCAAAGGTATGTGTTATTACTGTAAACAATAAAGACGATAACCAAGTGAGTGAACCTAACCTCTCAAGTACACCTGCCCATAGCAGTCAAAGTGGGAAAGAAAATACTTCACAGAAGAAGCTTGGTTCAATGAGTGAAAACTATGAATGTTTTATGGCCGAATCGGATGTGAATGAAATATGTGATATGTCGGTTCTCAAAGGAATTTTTTCAAACTGTGTAAGATGTATTCATTGTAGTGAAGTTGGTCTGTAACTCTCCATAATAAAGCACGTAGGACTTGCTAGTGAAATACAACTGAAATGTGATAAGTGTTCATACATGACCACCTTTTGGAACATTGTTGCAGTAACTGCAACTGAAGAAAGTGGTAGCAAAATCTACGAACACAACAACGAACGATGCTTGCTTTAGACAAGGAACGGTTTCGGGCTGCAGACAGGGCTGTAAAGAGTCTAGAAATACAAGCAAGAGTAAACAGGAGGAGGAACAAGAGGAAGCTGGAGGAGGAGTTTGCAGAGGATGAAGATAATCCATCCTATGGACCTGAAATGCACTAAAAAGTTAATCCAATCTTTGTCGCTCGATTCCCAAAACTTTTATTTTCTCATACTAATTACATGTTTTCTAAGGATCTTCCAAACATATTTGTTTCAAACTTTCAGTAAATGTTACACAGTACCTTCTGCATAATATAACACAGCCTTTTTCCAAAAAACTGTATATTTTTGAATATATAAATAAAAAATTGCAAAAAAATGTAGTGAATTTTCATTACAATTGAAAAAAAAAATCATCTTTAATAACTGAACTAAAATTTTGTAAAATCCCTGTGTTAAGTTGTAGCCCATATTCCAATAAATAATCTGTAAAAAGTTCAACTTCCTACCTCAAATACTTTGTGAGGAAAGATGTAATTTATAAGCGTTATTTTAACATTGCAGGTATAGGGCGTTCCGGAGCCCCTTAACAGGCAAACCGAATTTCCAGTATTTAGTCTCCAAATATAACTGCTCTTGCACCAGCAAAAACCATTCGATGTGGTAGGATAGTAAACAATGAAGCCTGCGCGCGCTCGTGTGTGTGTGTGTGTGTGTGTGTATGTGTGTGTGTGTGGGTGTGTGTGTGTTTTTTAGGACTTTGCGCTTTTTTGACGTCACTTCTTTCGCGGTTTCTCGCTTTTATCCATAACTGTGAGCTGTCACATAGTTACTAATTGTAATATGGTTAAAAGCGATAAAACGTACTACACGTAATTACTACACTGGAAATGGAAATGAGCGTTTGGCGTCAATGGCCGGGAGGCCCCTCGCGGGGCAGGTCCGGCCGCCATATCGCAGGTCTTATTACATTCGGCGCCACATTGGGCGACCTGCACGCCGGATGGGGATGAAATGATGATGAACACAACACAACACCCAGTCCCTGAGCGGAGAAAATCTCCGACCCAGCCGGGAATCGAACCCGGGCCCAGAGGACGGCAATCCGTCACGCTGACCACTTTTTTTTTTTTTTTTTACGGGCCCTTAGGATTGACACTCTGTCGCGCTGACCACTTTTTTTTTTTTTTTTTTTTTTTTTTTTTTTTTTTTTTTTTTTTCTAGTTTGAATGGCAGCTGGCTCTGAATGAAGAAAAAATTTAAGTTAATGCGGATGAGTAGGAAAACAAACCCGTAATGAAACTTCCTGGCAGATTAAAACTGTGTGCCCGACCGAGACTCGAACTCGGGACCTTCGCCTTTCGCGGGCAAGTGCTCTACCAACATTTTTTTTTTTTTTTTTTTTTTTCGTCGCGCTGACCGCTTTTTTTTTTTTTTTTTTTTTTTTTTGTGTAACAGTAACAAACATAAACTGCTTCTAGCATTTTTTTTAAATATATAAGACGATAACTTTATAAAATAAAATTTTCTGGGAAACGTAAATAAGTGGACTTCCTTTTTTTTTACATAATAGTGAAAAAATAAAATAAAATATCCTTCTTCTGTCAGTACAAAACAATAACGTTCTACGTTCCTCTTTTAGGCGCGTACCTCACTAATCCCGTCATACCTCGCGTTGGTGTCGGGTACGTCTTCACGTGTGTTTGTGGATCCTCTCCACTGTCCTGGTCCTTTCGTGCTCTGATACTTATAGACAATAATTACATTCTCCTACCCGGGACACCCCAACTGGGTGGGGGATCAAGCAAGGCACTCCCTAAAAAATTTGCGTAATATGTTCGATATCTCGGATGTCTCATAAGCTGTGAGTGATGTTCCTGTAGTAAGGCCCAAAAGTCAAGCACATTCTTACTGCCGTCTCGGAAAAGATAACGCACAGTCAAACCTCGAATCCAAGTCACTGCGTTTGTCTTCGTTCGGGGATAATATGTCCTATCTGGGAGAAGTAGTGTGCGTGGTTCTATTGTTTGCGGCCCCTCCCGAAGGAGGAAGGCGATCATTTTTTTGACCAAACACCATACGTCCGCCGAAGGACCGCATATCAGGCGATGCTCCTCAGTGTCTATAACATTGCACTGCGGACACAGTGGCTCGTCCGCCATATGAATTTTATGCAACCTGGAACGAGTCACGTACTTCCCATTTACCACCTGATACCACAGTGCGCGCGTTCCCGTATCAAGGTGTGGGTGGTGCACTGTACGCCATACCACTGACCACGTAACTGTTGGTTGGCGGCGCTCTACGGCGTTATTCGGCCGTCGTCGAGTCAAGATGTGATATATATCACGTGCCGTCGCCGTCCTGGTAGTCGGTAGTTCCATATGTACATAACTGTGTTCCACAAAGAAAGTTCGCATATGGGCAAGCGATGGTGAGATGTGAGCCACCGCTACCGGAGCCGAAAGCGAAGTTGGAGCGAGTTCGTCTATCAAGCTGCCCGTCAGACTTGTCTGGTGTCGTGTCCACATCTTTATCATTGTGGTTACATAAATAGCCACTGCTCGGTCGCGTACGTGGACGAGTCCAAGACCTCCACGACTACGAGGAAGGGTGAGGGTTTCGTATCCTACCTTAAAAAGCAGACCTGTGCTCACAAAATATCCTAGTGCCGCCAGGATTCGGCGGGCTAACACCACCGGCATAGGAAGAACTTGTGCCAGGTGGGGGATGCGAGAGGCTAGATAAGTGTTGGCAAAGGTGACCCGTTGTATCATATCCAGTGCCCTTAATCTGTGACTTCGGACACTCGCACGAATTGTTTGCAGAAGATGTCTGTAACTCAGTGCCGCCGTGCGTCGAACGTCTGTAGTGAAGATAATTCCTAGGCATTTCATCTTGTTGATCGGCTGTAATGGTGCTACACTTCCTGTCGGGAGTCCTCGCCCGATGTTCATCGCTCCTGACTTTGCCATGTTCAGGCGACTTCCCGTAGCCATACAATACAAATTAATCCAATGCAAGGCCACTCTTGCCTCGTCGCCGGACCTTGCTAAAAACACTAGGTCATCTGCGTATGTTCGGCATATAAACGTGTTGTGCCTTATCGTCATTCCTTGGAGTCGATTCCGGAGCCCGCAAAGCAGCGGCTCGACAGCGACGGCATACAATATCGTTGACAGCGGGCACCCTTGTCTGACCGATCGTGAGATGGTGATGGGCCCCACCAAGCGTCCATTGATGAGCACTTTGGATGCGGCTCCGTGGAGTAGTCTCATGACGACGGTGACAAAACTTTCCGGAAACTTCATTTTCGTCATCACGTCCGTGAGATAAGCATGACTCAGCCTGTCAAATGCGCGATCGAAGTCTATCGATACCAATACACCCCGGAGACGACATGTTGAAGCCAGTGCGATAACATCGCGGTAGTCGCTGAGTGCCGTTTGTAAATTGCTAGCTCCTCCTAGCTGGGTTTGGTCGAGTGAAATCACTTGGCGTATCACGCGTTTAAGGCGTGCTGCAAGTATCCTGGCGTAGATCTTGTAGTCGCAATTAAGAAGGGTCAGTGGCCGGTAGGCCTGTATCCCTGTGCCGCCAGATGGTTTGTGGATGGGGATGATCATTCCTTCCACGAAGGAGGGTGGAAGAGTCACGTCGGGAGACATCAATTCGCAGTACATGGCAGTCCATCGTGGAATCATGAGATCTTTAAATGTACGATAGAACTCTAACGGAAACCCGTCGGGCCCCGGCGATTTGTGCGACGCTCCCTTATCAATCGCTTCCATTACGTCGCCAACTGTGATTTCACGTGTTAACTCCAGGTTGGCCGACTCGTCGAGACACGCGGAGAGCGTTCGTCGGACCTCATGAAAGGCTGCCTGATCGTGTTCCGCTTCTTGATATAGATGACCGTAGTGTTCCACGAAAGCGTTGGCAATGTCTTTTTGCGTTGTCATGCAGCGACCATCGGGCAGTACGACCGTCTGTATTAAGGTTCTGCGGCTACGTTGTTTTTCTCTGATAACGTGATACATCGACGGTGATTCTCCACGGACTCGTTCAAAGGCCCTTGCACGGATTGCGACACCCTCCAGTCGGCGACGGGTTATGGAAATTATTTGGGCCTGTGCTCGTTTTATACCGGCACGACGCTCCTGTGAAGGTGCTTGTACAGAAAGTTCGCGCAGCATCGTGAAATAAAATTCCGTCGTGTATCGCCTCCACATCATCTGCTCTCTTCCGTATGCATTTAACGCTCGGCGCAATGCAGGCTTAACGCATTCCAGCCACCACTGCAACGTCGTCGGATATGTCGGGAGGCGTCGTTCACACACGTTCCAAGTGTCTTCGACTAAGCGTCTGCACTCAGGTTCCCTAAGGTGTGCTGTATTCAGTTTCCAAACACTTCGACTCCTCCACACTTGTTGACGACTCAGGGAGACCGTGCATATATATGCTATGTGATCTGAAAAGGCGACAGGCCACAATTCCGCATCGAGGATCGCAGGTTCGAGACGACGTGTTACGTAAATGCGATCGAGACGACTTGCAGAGTGACTCGTGACGTAGGTGTATCCACGTCTGTCGCCATGTATCTTCTCCCATGTATCAATGAGATTCATGTCCTGTATGAGTTGCCGCAGCTCCGGGCACGAAGTATAACGTGGGTGTTGATCTTTTGGTGCGAGCACGCAGTTGAAGTCGCCTCCAAATAAGACATGTTCATACCGACCTAAGAATAGGGTTGCTATCTCCTCTGCGTAAAATCGGGATCGGTCGCGCCGTCTGTCTGACCCCGACGGTGCGTAAATGTTAACTACCCGTACTCCCAGCACTGTGAGCGCCAGTCCTCGCGCTGACGGCAGGTACACCGCGTCCTCGGCTACTATGCCGCTACGTAGAAGTATCGCTGTTCCGCTGACGCCGTCGGTAGTAGGTGTAATGTACGTATCGTACTCATAGAGGTCGGGGAAGCTCTCAACACACACTTCCTGCAGCAGAACGATGTCGACTTCTGACGCATGCAACATGTCTCGTAATAATTGCAATTTGACAGGCGTTCTGATCGTATTAATATTAATAGAGGCCGTTCGATATGCCTGCAGCTGGTCCTCAGTGCGTAAAGCGCACATGAACGCTTATGTTAATTTGTGTGCTGCTGCCCGGTGACAAGCTGTCCGTGCGTCAGTCTGCATCTTCTGCGCGGTTAACATCCGGTGGACGCAGCACTCGCCATGGCGGGTGCGTCGTCGGTGTGGGGGTCAGTATCGGAGTCGTCGGCCCAGTTCCTGCGCTGGAGGTCCAGCTCCCGTCGTGTCTCTCCGGCCGGGCTGACCGAAGGCTGTGGCGATGCTGCGGTGGGTGGCGGGACTCCTTCCGTCGGCTTTCCGTCCGGTGTGTCTGTATTTAACCCCTGTGTAGCATGATCCGCGTCGTACTGCTGTGGGGGAGGTACAACCTCCCGTTGCGCATCCGGATGCACTGTATCGACGTTACACCCAAGTTCGTCTGCCGTGGACTGCAGTAAGCAGGTATCCGACGGCGCTAGTCGTCGTTTCTTGTGGCGCTTCGGCGATCGTTGTTTGCGCGTGTGCGCCTCCGTATCCGAGTGCGGAAGTGACTCCCGGTGCTCAGGGACGAAAGCAGCTGTCGGCACAATAGCAGGATCAATTTCCATTTCTCCTAGCGATCCTTTCCGCTCGGTGAAGTGCGACGTCGGCGCCGGAGCGGCCGAGGCGTGCGTCGTTTCGTCACTGGAGGCGGTCTCTGCCGCAGTCGGGTGCCGTAAACTGTCAGGATTCTGTAGGTGGTCATTCTTCGGGATGGGATCCGTTCGAAACGCGTCCGCATACGTTAGTGGCAGCGGCGTCAACGTGGACGGAGGTACGGGTTCGCCGTTTGGAACTTGCACTATCCTCCGCTGCATACATTCGGAACGGACATGGCCCTCTTTCCCGCAGCCTGAGCATGTTTTGGGTTGTCCATCGTATATGACTATAGCTCTGCATCCGCCGATGAACAAGTACGAGGGTACATGTTGTGTCAGTTCTATTCTGATTTGACGCACCCCATTGAGAACGGGGTAAGTCGTGAAGTTGGACCATTTTTCCTCAACGTGGCTAAGCACTCTTCCATATGGGCGTAAGGCGTCAACGACCAAGTCAGACGGAACCTCGAAGGGAAGTTCGAAAATACGTATGTTTCGTAAGCCCAGTCCTGCATGATCAATAGTTACTTCTCCAACATGTCCATCAGAGTGACGGAATTTGAGTCCATGTTTAGTATCTCGGATGATTCTGTCACATACTGCATCGTTAATCAGCTTGACGTAAACGACACTGCTCACTATGGAGAGGTGGATTCCGATAAGTTCGTTGTAGTCGAGTTTAACTTCGTCTCGTAGGAACCTTTCTATTTCGTAGGCTTTCGGTCGCGCATATTCATTCGAAAAACTAATCTTGAGAGTCGACTTTCGGTATGCATGTGCCATTCTATATCGAGTCGCCTAAACGCACGAGTACGCCGAAGAGGTAAACAACTGCGCGAGCGCGAACTTCTCCGGCAGGGACGTAAACAGACGTCCGTGCCGTAGCACCGCCGAAGGCAGACTTCCACTCAGCTACTGGGGCGGACATTACTACACTGAAGAGCCAGAGAAACTGATATACGTGACTAATATCATGTAGGTCCCCCGCGGGCACACAGAAGTGCCGCAACACGAAGTGGTATGGATTCGACTAATGTCTGAAGTAGTGCTGGAGGGAACTGACACCATGAATCCTGCAGGACTGTCCAGAAATCCGCAACGTTACGAGGGGTTGGAGATCTCTTCTGAACAGCACGTTGCAAGCCATCCTAGATATGCTCTATAATGTTCAGGTCTGGGGAGTTTGGTAGCGAGCGGCAGTGTTTAAACCCAGAAGAGTGTTCCTGGAGCCACTTTGTAGCAATTCTGGATGTGTGTGGTGTCGCATTGTCCTGCTGGAATTGCCAAACTTGGTCGCAGTGCACAATGAACATGAATGGAGGCAGGTGATCAGACAGGATGCTTACGTACCTGTCACCTGACAGAGTCGCGTCTAGACGATAAGGCATCCCATATCACTCCAACTACACACGCCCCACACCATTACAGAGCCTCCACCAGCTTGAACACTCTCCTGCTGACATGCAGGGTCCATGGATTCATGAGGTTGTCTCCTTACCCATACAAGTCCATCCGCTAGATACCATTTGAAACGAGACTCGTCCGACCAGGCAGCATGTTTCCAGTCATCAACAGTCCAATGTCGGTGTAGAGTGGCCCAGGCGAGCCGTAAAGCTTTGTGTCGTGCAGTCATCAAGGGGTACATAAGTGGGCCTTCGGCTCCAAAAGCCCATATCGATGATGTTTCGTTGAATGGTTCGCACGCCGACACTTGTTGATGGCCCTGCAATGAAATCTGCAGCAGTTTGCGGAAGGGTGGCACTTCTGTCACGCTGAACGATTCTCTTCAGTCGTCGTGGTCCTGTTCTAGCACAATCTTTTTCCGGCAACACTGATGTCAGAGATTTGATGTTGTGCCGGATTCCTGATATTCACGGTATACTCTTGAAATCGCCGCTTCATCGTTACCTTGGATATGCTGTGTTCCGTTGCTTGTACGCCGACTATAACATCACATTCCAACTTACTCAAATCTTGATAACGTGCCATTGTAGCAGCAGTAACTGATCTAATAACTGCGCCACACTTTTTGTCTTATATAGACGTTGCCGACCGCAGTGCCGTATTCTGCATGTTTACATATCTCTGTATTCGAATACGCATGCCTATACCAGTTTCTTTGGCGCTTCAGTGTACATGTACCCTTACTGGAATGATAACCAAGATAGCGACATACCTCATCCATCATTTTATTTGCATTTCTAAAGTCCTTGTATGGATACGTATGTCATGATCCCTAAGCACTTTCATCAACATACCCCAAGAAATGTGTCTCAGTATTGATAGGACGCATCCTGATACCGTACTTCCTGAGACATCAAGGATAGTTAACCTTTTAATGGGGGAAATGTGAAAAGTAGAAGTTGTAGAAAGAGTCCTAGGTTTCTCTAGAGAATCAGGTTCAAGTGGACGTTCATTGCAGTAACGGAGAGAGGAAAAGATTTCAGCAGAAAATCTAGCGTGCAGAGTTGCAAAAAACAGGATTTGGACGGAAGACGCTAATGACATAAAATTGAGCAGATGGTTGTCTACAGCTCCAGCACTTTCTATCTATCCCTGGGGAAATACATTACTAGACGAACTTATATGCGTCGTGGAAATCGCGATGAGGATGAAGGAAAATGTAGAACAGGTTCCATTACGAACTGAGTAATTCCGTCCGCTGTATGTGATGTTCGATGCGAGCGGTAACGTTATCGTCTTCTCTCAAACATCCGGTGGGTCTTATATACTCTTATTCGATTCTTCTGAATGCTGAGAGCACAATCACCAATGATATTTATTTATTGAAAAATAAATTTCCAACCATTAGCAACAAAGGGCTTATTATCTAGGATCCTTATAATAATTCCGGAAGTTCTTTCAGTCATGAATGGCTTTTGGACAGTGCTACAATCCATTATTGTCGAGAAAGTTATCGACTATGGTAGTCTTAAATTTACGTGCTCATTCCATATCACGCCACTTTCAGTGCTTAGAGTATTCGACAAGAACAGCAGATTAAAAAGTAAAGCGGGATACCTCAGCCTTTCCTTTCTAGCTTATTTTACCCGCCTTTTCAGATTTTCTGTGTTGTTTTACAAATTTATGACAAGTGAGAGTTGTCAGAAAACAATGTCGAATTGCTATTCATTCCATTTTCTGTGTCATTAACGTCATCAACAAAATTTATACCATGTTACGCACACTGCTGTTCTATCTTGAATTTAAGTAGGATAGAACATCAATGGAACTGCGTACTTCAACTGAATAAGAAGCCGGTGAGGCAAAATACCACGTCATGTGCGACGGTGAAGTGTTTTATGCAATTCCAAGCGACGGTGAAGTGTCGTGGAATTATCACAAATACGATGTTTCTGAAATAAAAACTTGGAACGGCTCCGATTTTCGTGACCTATAATTTCTTCTATACAGAAACATAAAGGTAACATGCTCACCGGAGAAAATATTAGCCACTCCCTTAAGAGTGTACGCTGGTGCTTTGGAGATCTTTAGAAGATTTAGAACCTCTGTCAGAGTGGTAATGTGACTCTCGACTGCTGACGTAATCAAGGCTTTGCAGTGGTGTGTTTGTGTCAGTGGGCTGTATGACGAAGTTGGGTCGACGTGGAGTCGCGTCGGCATAAATGAGCTTTTGTGTTTGGTCTTGTCCACTGCGCATGACCACACCGGGAATGGAGGTGCCCGATTTGTTGGAGTATTAGCACAGACTGACCAACGTGTCTACAAGGGGTGGTGCGCCACTCGCAGCCATGTAACGCTGCGTTAAGAATACTGATCGTAAAAACATCATAAACGACAGATTATGGAGACGAAAGTCAATCCTCGTCAGTGGTAGTCGGTTTCAAGCTCAACAGGAATTTTTACTGTCAGTGAACGATAGTCCGTTTCAACCAGTTAACGATTACTGCAAAGGTAACTACTTGGAATGGGCAGTTAACCACGGGCAAAACGCAAAAGGCCGTTGGCTACAGCAACACGTCTTCAATTGGCCTGAAAACGCATAAACTGGACAATGGCAACCTACAGCTTTGCATTGTGTAAAACAGTCCTATAACTGGTTTCCAGCTTCTTTGTTTCCTACACGACTCGTGTTGGTACCGTTTCATGAAATTTTGTGTAGCTTGTGAACAACTGACTAGGTTTACAATGCTTCAGTTGTAATCACCGAATATTTACGTAGCCCCTGCTGTTTCTACTCTGGATGTAAACTTAGCTTCTCCGAACACAATATACTGCCATTAACATGTAACAGCTCAGCACAGAACGTATGGTTCACAATACCTTGTCGCCTAAATATGACACAAGATGCTACGTCTGTTCTGTCGAATTCCACTTAAAACGAAAAGCTCCCACCCAGAGCGGATGTATTCATTCAAATATCTGGCAGCTAACTTATTCCATAATACTTCACTGATCTGATCCACACGATACACAGCTACAGCCCCCCCCACACACACACACACACACACACACACACACACACACACACTTACGACAAAGAATACAATAAAACACATAACAGGTAAAGTACGCAAAGCACTATAATTGCTGCTGTACGGATAATTGCTGTGCATTAGAAGTAAGGTGAGAAGGTCGGCATATCGATTACCAGCAGAAATGGCAAAAGAAATAAACTTAAACTGTTTGGACTGGATCTTATCGGGTTAGAAACTGATACACAGATTCTGCGCTTTAACAATGATAGCAGCGTAATTAAACATTAAATGTCTAGCCATCGGATTATTATTTCACTCAAAACCAGAGGGTGGAAGGATGACTCCCACACTTCTAAATACAGTTTTGTACGAAGTAAATCACATTTAGGTGTTCAAAATGAGTTCAGCAAAATTACCAACTTCTCAGTAACGTGAAACAACAAAGATCATAGTCTCCAGCTCGCCCTTTATATCATGAAAACGAAGTTCGGTCGGCTGCTCAGTGTTAATCACGATGAAATAGTAATCTCCAAATTGTTCCTTATTTCCACACAACTGAAATAAGTCTTCTTTTCACAAACTAACAGACGATTCTCAAAATTACAACACACTTGCAACTTTTCGTCTAATGCAGCGCAATCCTGCTTTGAACCAACTCGCTCGTCAACTATCTCCTTTTCGTTCGTAAAACTTTTAGACAGATACCATTTTTTCTACTGTGCTTAAGCTTTCAGAAATAAACAATATATATACAACTAGACTCCAAGTAATATTACAACTAGAAATAATAATATCAGTTTACATAAGAGTTTCTCATTACACATTACTACACATACGTAATCGTAAGATAACTGAAGCAGTTAAAAGAAAGAAAAGAAATAAAATACACTGCCGGAGAAAAATTAGTACACCTGGAAATACGGCGCCGAATTTGATCCGACGATGGCATATGTCTACTGTACTGAAAATGGTTTCAGTGTTCCAAAAGATAGTGCAACAGCATACCTACTAGAACCCACCTTGTGTCTACCCTTCAACAGTGATATTCACAGAGACACACTCGTGCTTCCTACAGCAAATGAGTGTGTGTTTAAAAGAGTCATATTGTGGCCTTCCAAGTGAGGGGAAAATTGCCACACATATTGGACTTGCTGCATCAGTTGTGCAATGATGCTGTTATCAGTGGTCACGTGAACATTCTCACACATGTAGACGATGTTCTGGACGTCCACGCAAACAGATGCGCGCCAGGATCATCGTATAGTAAGGGCAGCAGTGGCTGCTCTTTTTTATACGCTCTCATGATGAGTATTGTGTGGACACTCCCGTTATTCAAGATGACAACAGACCCGTTCACACTGCTGAACACTCGCTCTCACCATCGCATCTTGACTGACGCACTAACCAGTAGTCTGAAACCCATAAAAATGCAGGAGACGATCAGGAACAGCTGAAGGAGCGTAGCAATCACCATCTCCGTAATATGGTACCTGTATGGGATCTAATCATCAGTTGATGCCTCCAGCTTGTTGACTCTCTCCCTCGCTCAGCTGAGGGCATAATCAAAGCCAGTGTTACACGGCGCTGACGTGACGTCTCCGAAGCTATTTTTTGGCCCTGTAGGCTTATTACTATCGTTATAACAATATTAATTATTATTATCATTACTAAGAGCAATATATGCGATCAAGATTGCATTGTTCATGTACATGGAAGTCCATGTACACTTAAGTGTACTCATAATATTCAAGAAAATATTTTAGAATGCTTCAGTTAGTTGGATACAGAAGCGTTTGGTAAAAAGGAAAGTAATGAATGACGACAGGGAAAAATCGTCACGAGCTTGCCTGTCCGCAACAGGATCTCCGTAGACAGCCTCGCAAAGCAGATACATATTCAGCGGTGAAGCTGGTGTATAGCATGTCACAGCCGGCCAGGGTCACGCAGTGTTGTCGCTGGGGTTAAAAGACTGCGGCAGCCCAATTCGCCTCTCACTTGTCGGTCTTCCAGGGACAGACCCTAGTCCCGCGTTCTGGCCCTGCAAGGGCTTCCCGCACCAGCTACCGCGCCGCCGCCGCTGTATTCGATAGCCTCCGATTGCTAATATGAAGGACAACAGCGATACGGTCTACGTCACCAAACACCATAACAGGTCAGTGTCTCTGAGGCAGCACAAAGGCTGCATCATTTTCTTTTTGAGTAATCTATCGTTTCCTATCTCGAGATACTCTTACACATAAAGTGCCACAGTAAGCAAATTTAATGTTCTGGGATGTCAAGTAAAAGATTATTCATGCAATTTTGTAAACACAGACATGGTTGGAGACCGTGACTGTTATACGAAGCAAATTGTTGATGGTGCACAGCAACCAGCCACAAACTAATTTGAGAACTTCATTCAAAAAGTACAGCCACAATTCATCATCAGATGGTTTTTAATTGTTTTCATCAAAAAAATTATACATCAGTTCCTTGAGAGTTCCCTAGGATAAACAGTAATTCGCAATTACAAACGTGTAATAAAAATGGTTGCGCTATAGATTTGTGTTGGATTGCAACTTACGTGAAATGTCCATTTGAAGCGTTTGTTCTTACAGTTGTCTTCCAGTGAAATATATTCTTAAAGATGTTCGTATTTTCGTGATCACATACGTTGGTTTGCTGTGTAAGACACTTTCGTTTGATTACAAAATGAGTTAGCAATGTAGACCACATGTTTTGATTCACAACATACGAAAACTAATACGAAGTTTGCAATGTACATGAATATCAAAAATACTGCGCTTCAGTGATACAAACATATGACATTTTTGGGAACGGAAACCTAAATTACTGTTGTGTTAAATTAAAAAAGTATTTTACAATAAATTTGGAGTATTAAACACAGACATATAACGATAAATACGTGGAATTTTGTGAATTACAGCTTTAGAAACTTATTTTATACAACGATAGAGAAAAAAATGTGGACAAGAAAGTGTGCGAAATCCTTATGCTCTATTTGAACACTGATAATGACAATAGATAAAAATTTGTTAGTATTTAGTGCCATGAATAATACTAACTATTATAGATAATACAAGGTGATTCTGAAAGTACGAGATATTTCAGTAGAAGAAAACTGGAAAAACAAATGCGCCAGATGGACATTTCACATAAGTTGCATTCTAACACAGATCTGTACAGCAACCATATTTGTTACACGTTTCCGCTACAGAACTAATTTCATGCATTTTAGGTTTCTTGTGAATAATTACTGTTGAAGAGAGGTTTACAAGGCACAAGTCAACAATACACAATACAACAAAGACGGTTGAAAGACAGTTCCTATAATATACGGTGAGGTGTGGCGTCGATGATGACAATTTCGTAGGTCTTAATTCCTTAGAGTAATGAATGGCTCAACGTAATTATTTTTATTTGTACAAAAAAATAATTTCTAGGTTACATAATGATCACAGCTGCTGCATGGTTGGTTTTAGTTCAGCAATGCAGAATGTTCAACAAGTTTCAAAAAACATAGATCTCAACGAATATTTTAAAAAATAATACGACGTGTCTGAAAATGATTGTGAAAAGTTGTAAATGTACAATGAACACCAGAAAATTTATTGTGAACAGTCGTGGATTTATTGCGAAAAGTGATATGTGTTGTAACTTTATAAACCTACAAATAAAGAATTATACCTGATACGTAACAATAAATGATGGAATACAATCATTTCTTAAAAACAAATATTTACAAGTGTTTACCTAGGGAAGTATTCAAAGTTGAGCAGATGTCTGTATAGACAGTTTTGTTTCAGAAGACCATTCTGTCACATTGGAGAATAGTAACTTTTATTCTAGGGATACTTTGCCCACATAAATCCACATTACTTTTCTGTCTTTTTACAGAGTGTCATTTTTCTGTGATCCTAAAATTTCCCCTCTTCTGTTCCTTCCAGCGACAAATTTTCGAGTAATAGGTGGGCTTCTATCTCCATAATCAACCTATTCTTCTGTTAAAAGTAAACTTTTTGCCTCAATTCTCATACGCTTCTTATGCTCAGATTTTGCAATTCTACGATTTTTCCTTAAGCCACGTGCATGATACTATCATGTGCTTGCCGATGTGGAGAATCATGAATTGTTTCTTCATTTACACTTCAACATTCGAGACATTTTCTCGAGCAGCCCATTCTTCGCCTTCGCCGTTCTATTTCTGGTATCTCCCTGTCTTGGATGACAATGCTGTTCTATTTACCTTTGTAGATGGCAGAACTCATTTTTCGGCAACAAGTTCTTGTCGAAGTTTGATGCTAACAGATAGATAGTGACCATCCCACTACTTTTCCGCAGCTCACGGTCTAGTGGCTAAAGTTGCTGTGTTTGGATAACGGGGTCCCGGGTTCGATTCCCAGCCTGGTTGGGCATTTTTCTTCGCCCGGGGACTGGATGTTTGTGTTGGCCTCATCATTTCATCATCATTAGGGAAAGTGGCTAGACTGGACTTTGCACAGATTGGGAATTTGTATGGGCGCTGATAACCGCGCAGTTGATCACCCCACAAACCAAACATCATCATCATCATCCTTAACTCCGCTTACCTATAACCAAAATTACGCAGCAAAAAGGCTGACCATTCCATCTAACAGTTATTCTCTTTATCACTTGCGGTGGGAAGAACCACGTGACCACTAATACTGGCAACGATATACGTCTCCCTCATTTGATAAAATTTATCTCAAACTTGTCTGTCACCTCATTATAAAACAGCATTACGAATTGCTGTTTCTCTACTTGTACTCACGCTATGGCCGGTATTACACTATCAAATTTCTTTGTCAAAGATTTGATCAAAGATGTGATCAAATATTCCGTCAAATATATTTGACAAAGATCTTTGACGTAGTGCTAGAAGGGGCATTACACTGTCATCAAATTTTTCGCCAAAGTTCAAGATGGCTGACAACAACTTGTTATTAACCGCAGCAGTTGCACGTACCGCAATTGCATTGTGTGCACATGCGGAAAAGAAGTGGGGAAAAAAGGGACCATACATAGGAGGTTGACAGTCTTAAATTCCTGGGATTACAACTTGATAATAAATTCAATTGGGGGAGCACACCACAAAACTGCAGAAACGCCTTAACAAATCTGTATTTGCAGTTAATCTGTATTTGCAGTTCGAGTGTTAGCAGACATAGGCAACATAAAAATAAAAAAGCTTGTATACTTTGCCTACTTTCATTCCATAATGTCATGTGCTATAATATTTTGGGGTAACTCTTCAAGTCAAACAAAAGTTTTCAGAGTCCAAAAGCGTGTAATACGTATTATTTGTGGTGTAAATTCACGGACGTCCTGCAGAAACCTCTTCAAAGAACTGGGTATACTAACTACTGCCTCTCAGTATATATACTCCTTAATGAAATTTGTCCTAAATAATATATCTCTTTCTACAACAAACAACTCAGTTCATACATACAATACCAGGAGCAAAAATGATCTGCACAAGGACTTAAAAGCACTTACTTTAGTTCAAAAAGGGGTCCACTACTCAGGAACACTCATCTTCAATAATTTGCCAGCAAACATAAAAAATTTAGTTATAAATAAAGATCAGTTTAAAAGGAGCCTGAAAGACTTTCTAGTGGCCAACTCCTTCTACACCATTGACGAAATTTTTAATAGAAACAAATGATGTATTTATTCATACTATTAGTATCGTTATTTCAGCTTTAAAAAAATTGACGTGTTCCACATCCACGAGGATCTCCTCAGCACGGATCTATGGAACGAAAAACTAATCTAATCTGGGTGAAGCCGTGGGTTTTACGACGACACGATAAAAGCATTCAACAAAACTTGTTACGTGAGCTAACAGTGGAAGACGTCAAGTCGTACAACAATTACTTAGGAATGGATGAGCATATATTTCTGTATGTGCTCAGTGAATTGTATCCTCATATCACAAAGCACAATATTCACTTAAGAACTGCTACATCTTCAAAAGACAGGCTCACTGTAACACTCCGATTCCTTGCTACAGGAGAGGGTTATGTTAGGTCAGGTCAGGTCTCCAATCTTCTTAATCTATTTTTGTATTCAGGGCGCCTCACGTTGTAAAGCGCTTCATCAGCTTCATACATCTCTATTAATTTTGTAGTTGTCGGCACACACCAATTGTATTTACCGGCAATGTTTATAAAAACACTACAGACGACAGAACGCTGCAGCGATGCTAGCGCTCCATGTGGTAACATGTAACATTGCAGTGAACAGAAGGCAAGCGATTTCTTTGATCAAATCTACAGCGAGGCCCTAGATTTGATCAAATATTGGACGACATTTGACAAAGTTCTATTACACCATCAAATATCTTTGACAAAGATTTTTGACAAAGAAATTTGACAAAGAAATTTGATAGTGTAATACCGGCCTATGCAACTACTGCCACTACTGCACTCTACTCTGCTTCAATTTTGCTCATTTTTAATTTTTAGCCTACGTTCCCTACTTGAAAAAAAAAGTCAACAGTTATCTCCTCAACTTAATCTGCCAGTGTTCTATGTTCTACGTTTCATTATGCTTAACCCTATCTGCTAATATGAGTTACTACTCTTGCAACAGCCATGGAAGTCCACAACTACAAATGGATGTTGGCTCTTGAGATGGGAGGGACCTCAGTAGCTGCAATAATTCCGGCTATTATGGATCATGACGACAAAATCTGGATCGTTAGGCAGCGACGTATTCGTATTCAAATTTCTTCACTGCTCTACGTTTCGATCTTTCTGCTGACATCTTCAGTATTCCATTGGTATCCATGGATGGCTTAACAGCCATCCAGTTTTTATAAAGTAGTTTATAAAAGTTACGCCATTGACCCTGACTGCTGAGCGACGTTTTACCTCACTGCTATCATTCTCAGTATGCTTTAGATACAGGGAATCATATACTTCATCGTTCCGAGATTGCGACCGGACAAAAGCACTGCGAAGATGCGACGGTGGGGCCTCGGCAAGCTCATTGCTGACATTACTCGCTGACAACGCACCACTATGAACACGACTGGGTCGAGCCAAGAGCGTTAGCGAATATGAAATCAGCGACGACAATGGGGGGGTGTGGTGGCAGAGCGAGCGCCGCGGCGTGATACGGCTGAATTACTCATCACCGGCGAGCAATAACGACGGCAGAGAGCTTCCCAGGGGACCGCCGGGAGGGGAGCTGACACAATAGGCCGGCCGTGATATGCGGCTGCGCAGAATTTGTCCCTTGGGATGCGGGGACAACGAAGATTCCGGCTGGGCACTGCGTCTAATGACGGAGGACCATACTCTGCTTGACGTAGGACAACCGTTTGTCGCCTGCAATGAGCCTAGGTCACGCATACCTTAGCGCAGCAGGCACCACGTTGTCCTGCTTTCAGGACGTGACACCCCAATTCACTGTGATACGTTTACGCTTGGTAAAAACGTAAACACCACTCCAGGATTAGGCCTTACCCTATCTATAAATAACAAATGGCGTGTGACGAAGGCCTCCCGTCGTGTAGACCGCTCGCCTGGGGCAAGTCTTTCGATTTGACGCCACTTCGGTGACTTGCGCATCGATGGGGATGAAATGAAGAAGATTAGGACAACACAATACCCAGTCCCTGAGCGGGTAAAATCCCCGGCCCAACCGGGAGTCTAACCCGGGCCCTTAGGATTGACAGTCTGTCGCGCTGACCACTGTTGATCGTTGTGTTTGGTCGTTGCGGACGCCACATGACATCCGTTCGTTTGTTGCTCCTTCAACTTAGTTTTTTTTATTACAGAGGGCAACCGGCTCTCTGACCGAACACGCTGAGCTACCGTGCCGGCACCACTCAGCTACCGGGGGCGGACACCCTATCTATGATCGTGTGACATTATGATCACCATTTCGTACCCTCCAGCCGCTACTGCCAGTAGATGAATCACAACGATGCCGGTACTTCTTTATGTACGCAGCTCTTAGTTTAGCCTCACGAGGCTACTTGGACCGCTTTCCAAACCTCCCTACCTCAGGAAAAAATCTACCAGAACTCGAACCGGAACCTTATGCACCGAAGCCAGCGACGCTACACTTTTCTTTTTTTTTTTTTTCATTTGGCTCTGGAGGCGGTGTTTCTTCTTTGTGTGTTTTTCAAAGTACCTAATGGAGGATGCTTCTCAGTCCTATATACAGGTTTTGAAGATTATCTAATGGTAAATACAGTGAATCACTCTAATATTCGGACACTATGATACGTTAACCTTGTAGCATCATAGCTTTATTCGTAACAAAACAAACAAAACGTATAACTAAGTATTATATTCCGTGATGTGTCTTGTAAATAATACCACAAACTTTATTAAGATAAGGTACATAAGCTCTTTTATAATACTATTCAAATACAATGCGGTCCTACAATCACGTTACTTTAATATTCGAACACTTAGCAGAACTAATGATTTCATTATCTTGTCGGGTTGCCATTCCGTTTTAACACTTCTTTCAAACGCTGCGGCATACTGCAAATTATCTTTTTTAAATATTCTGCGTGTAGACTGTCCCATTCTTCTTTTCATCGACGCTGCAGAGTTTCCTTGGACGATACTGGTGTTTTTCTAATACGTCGCTCCACTTCTCCCCACATACTCTCAATAGGGTTGAGATCTGGTGTTTGTGGTTGTGGTTGTAAGACTTTGGGGCAATTGTACGACAAATATTCCTACACAATGCAAGCCTTATGTTTCGGGTCACTGTCCTGGTAAATTTGGAACGTTTTCGATATCCCCAGCAGTTTTCCGTAAATTGTTCTTTAATATGTTCAAATAGTCGTATTTGTCCATAACAATGTCGATGAACACCAATTCGCCCGGTCCAAATATCGATATACAGCCCCAGATAAGAATGTTTCCACCTCCGTGCTTTACAGTCGGTTTAATATTTGTGACTGTAAATTCTTTGTTCTTCTTCCGCCACACCATGTTTCGTCCATCGACGCAATAACGTTAAATTTACTTTCGTCGGCAAAAATGACGTCGTTCCACCATATTTCATCCTTGCAATAAACTCACTGGCAAAGTACAATCTCTGATGTGTCGACAGAAGTGCCGACACAGTGTGGTTTGAGGAGACCGAAATACACGCTATAAGCTCACGCAGGATGGCGTGAGGTCTGAAACAGGATACGTAATGAATGCTATAAAGAAAAGTACGTAGCTGCTGGAATACTTAACTTTAATCCATCCTAGTGGTACATCGCTATTGACGATACAAGTGAGACTCTATAGTTTCAGACAATATACTGCTACTGGCGCCTTGCTAGGTAGTAGCCATTGACTTAGCTGAAGGCTATTCTAACTATCTGCTCTGCAAATGAGCGAGGCTTCGTCAGTGTGCATCACTAGCTACGTCGTCCGTACAACTGGGGCGAGTGCTAGTCAGTCTCTCTAGACCTGCCGTGTGGTGGCGCTCGGTCTGCTATCACTGCAAGTGGCGACACGCGGGTCCGACATGTACTAATGGACCGCGGCCGATTTAAAGCTACCACCTAGCAAGTGTGGTGTCTGGCGGTGACACCACAATCTCTTCTTTCAATTCTGTCCATTCACATACGGTTTCCTCCTGGCCACTCTTCCATTGAAGCCACTTGCATTCAGTCCTCTACGAATCGTTTGAGGATGTGCCTTCTTGCCGGTCTCGGGTAGCAGCTCACGTGCTAATCTGGGTGCACTGAGTGTAGGATCCTTCTTTATTTTCCGTATTAGCTGCCTCTTGTCACGCGCATCCATCTTCGTTGGTTGACTGGCCCTTTTGCTGTGTAGAGTCGATACGGTCCTCATGTTTGAATCGTCCCACGATCTCTGCCACAGTACTCTCACTTATGTTGAACGTGGCTGCGATTTACCTTTCGCGTTGTGAAGAGTCACAAGCTGTCGTATCTCAAAACTAGTATTAGCTTTGCGTGGCATCGTACCGTTCTTGTAAACACACACTTGCCTTCTGACTCGAAGTATTTACTCCGATTTGAAAAGTGAAAACAAGTGTGGCACTGCCATCTGTCCGGATATTAAAGTAACGTGACCATTTAAGAGTGCTATATTTCAATCGTATTATTTAATAAGTGGTATACGTTACGTAAACATCATTCATACTATTATTTACTAGACATTTACCTTCATATAATACGTGGATAAATTATATTTTTTTGATTCAGAATACAGCTATGACGCAGCAAAGTAAAAATCTCTTAGTGTCCGAATATTAAGGTTATTCACTGTATTATACTGGTGGATAGCTTCGTAACGTTCTTGTTTTCCATGTAGGTATTCCAGGTGCCATGGATTTATTTACCGATTGTCATTTTTTATTTTTAGTTCACTGTTGCTATCTGAGTTTACATATTGTCTTTCTGTCACTTAGAGATTTACAGATAGTGTGTGGAGCTGTGGACGATATAAAATGGAATGCCAAGTGGAGAAACCTGAACAGTTCCGACATATTCTTCTGTTAAAGTTCAGTGTAGGGGTGACAACAGGGGAGGCAGCAAGAAACATTTGCAAGTGAGGATAGTGACATTGGGCAGAGTACGGCAATAAAATGAGTTTTTCGGTTTAAGGAGCGTCGTTTTGACATTAGTGACTCTCCACGTTCAGGAGGACCTTCGAGGTTTCAGGAAGATCGTTTAAACGCGTTAGTCGACATCATTCACGTCATTGTATTCGAGAACTGGCAAATGTGATGAACTGTGATCATTCCACATCGTGGGATGTTTGCATGTGACGGGGAAGGTTCAAATATCCGGTGTATGGGTACCGCATGCTCTAAGCCAAAAGCACGAAAATCGATGCGTGGAGTGGCCGCGCTGTTTTGAGCCGTCATGTCACGGATTACGCGGACCCTCCCGCCGGAGGTTCGAGTCCTCCCGTGGGCATGGGTGTGCGTGTTGTTCTTAGCATAAGTTAGTTTAAGTAGTGTGTAAGTCTAAGGACCGATGACCTCAGCAGTTTGCTCCCTTAGAAATTCACACACACACACATCACTCAAATCGACGGGTGGCCTTATTTACCCTTGCTAGTCATCATTTGGCTCGTGAACAACACCGACCATTGCTATCCTGTATCGATACTGGTTACTAGAAATGGTGTATTTATACTAACATAAGGAAAAGAAAGGAGTGGTTGAACCCAACAAAGTAGCAACTTCTCGGACAAAGACCTTCACGCATCCACAAAAGATAATGTTATGCATCTAGTGGAACAACAACGGTTTAGTGTACAACGAATTGCTTCCTAGAGTTGTAACTATCACTGCTGATATTTACTGTCAACAAGCGAGACGTCTTGCAAGCGCAATACAAGAACAATGACGAGAAAGACTGCGTGAAGCGATGCTACTCCAGTACAACGCCCAGCTGCAGTCTACTGGACTGACAAAAAAACATCATACATGTGTTGCGTTGAGAAGTGATTCCGCACCCAACTTATTCGCCTGATGTTGCACCCTCAGATTTGCGCCTTTCCCGCTCTCTGTCGGAAAACCGTCTAGGAACTTCCCTTCCGATGAAAATGGGCTCCGAATACGGCTAGACGAGTTATTCACCTCAAACCAAATGGTTTCTATAGCCGCGAAACGAAAAGTTGAGGCAGCGTTGGTAGACAGTTGTAAACAGTGACCGAGAATATATTAGTGATGACTAAAGTCTCTGTTATGTGTACCTTTTGTGTTTGTTAAGCATACTGGGAAACGCTACGAAATTATCCACCAACCTAATATATCACACCAAAGAGTATTGAAAATCAGGAAAGTAAATCGTTTATGGAAAGGGGCTGATGCCTTCTTAACTTGACCGATCCACCCTAATTTGGGTTCTCTTTGGCTTCTGCTGGCGAGCTGGATGTTTCTTATTGATAGACCACACACAACTACTTCTTCGTTAAGCCGGCCGCTGTGGCCGAGCGGTTCTAGACGCTTCAGTCCGGAACCGCGCTACTGCTACGGTCGCAGGTTCGGATCCTGCCTCGGGCATGGATGTATATGATGTCCTTAGGTTAGTTAGGTTTAAGTAGTTCTAAGTCTAGGGGACTGATGACCTCAGATACCATTTGAACCATTTTTGAACTTCTTCGTTCCTAGCTCATACTTCCTACAATAAAATAAGTTCCTACTCGAAATTTTTTACCTTCACTTCATTGTTTCATAGTTCAACGCTTCGATGTTTCATTATTTTATTCCAATAAGTGCACGATGTGAAATGGCGTCTCTGATAACTATTTACCCTGGGATCTAAAGTAAGAAAGAAAACATCGTATGAATAAAAAAAACATAATTTTAATATCTTACCGTACTCAAACAATGTCACCAGCCTTCTAATCCACCGGATAATTTTTTTCTGTGGCTGATCATCGTTTCGTAGACTGTGGACACAGGGCATTTGATGACTACCATCCTCATCACAGGGTGCGATTCCCAAGCCCGATATGACGCTAATTAGTTACCAAAGAGCTCATCATAATCATTAATCATGTAATTGGTCTTAGACCTGTTCAGCCCTAAGGAGTTTGATCTACCCATTTTATGTTTCTTCTGAGGTCTGTAGCTTAGTAGTCATTATGGTAATCTCTAACTTTTCATCCGTGTGACACTTGTCAGCGATATTTGTTCATAACTGTATATTACGTTATTAACTGCAGTTATCTGAAATCACCCAACCGAGAAGTTTTTACCAGTGCATTATACCCCGTAAATCTACAAGGTATACCGGTATTACGATTCAGTACGATGCTTCAGAGACCAAGAACGGTTTGTAGCTTTTGGTGTTGCAAACATATTATGGGAGTAAGAATAAATATCTGCCAGAATCACAACATTATGTGCAAGTTTTATCCGGTTTTTACGTGTATTTGGTAGCATAAACTGATTTGCACAGTGAAAAAACAATCAAAGCTTTTAGAAACAAATGTGAAGGAAGGAATTGAAAAAATTCAGAGACATAAATTAATAAATTGTTGTAACAAAGAAGACGTGATAGTTATTACAGGCTGACACGGGAAACCGTACATGATGTTGCAATAAGTTTACAAAAATGCGCTATGATGGTTGCACAACAAGTGTGGCGTGTTGTCAGAATGTACATGCTCTGGATTTCCTGCAGACACAGTTCATCTACGATGCGGATAACAGGTACATCACAGAATGCAAGTGAAATGACGCGCTAACTAGAAACATACTACAAAGTTGAAGTAAGCGCAAGAGTATTGTTTTTATGGGTAAAACGTGTAAAGTGCAGAAACGTGTGACTCTGATAGTATACACTGGTCAGCCAGAACATTATGACACCTACCTAATAGCCGGTAAGTCCAACTTCGGCACAGATAACGGTGGCGACGCTTCGTGACATGGAAGCAATGAGGCCTTGGTAGATCGTTGGATGGAGTTGGCACCACACCTGCACATGCAAGTCACCAAATTCCCGTAAATTCTGAGGAGGTGGGTGATGAGCTCTGACGCCACGTTCAGTTACATCCCAGACGTGTTCGATCGGGTTCAGATCTGGCGAGTTGGGGGGCTAGCACATCAACTGGAAATCGCCACTGTATTCCACGAACTACTCCCTTTCACTCCTGGCCTTGAAACAAGGAGAATTATCTTGTTGAAAAATTCCACTGCCCATGGGAAACATGATTGTCATAAAGGGGTGTATGTGGTCTGCAGCCAGTGTACCATACTCCTTAGCCGTTATCATGCCTTGCACAAGCTCCACTGGACCCAAGAGTGCCCACATAAATGTTCTCCAGGACATAATGGAGCCGCCGCCAACTTCTGTCTCTGTCCTGCAATACAGATATCAATGAGCTGTTCTCCTGGAAGACGACGGATACGCGCCCTCCCATCATCAGCATGATGAAGAAGTATCAGGATTTATCAGACCATGCAACGCTCTGCCGTTGCGCCAACGTCCCAGTGCCGATGGTCACGTCCACATTTCAGCTGTGGTTGCTGATGTCTTGGAGTTAACATTGGCACAGGCTTGGTTCGTAAGCTGCAGAGACCCATCCTTTGGAGTATTCAGCGCATTGTGTGTACACACACACTTGTACTCTGCCCCGCCTTAAAGTCTGACGTCAGTTCCGCCACAGCTCGCCTCTTGTCCCGTTTTTCATTTCTGTCAGCCTACCTCTGTAATGAGGGACGGCCGTCCAACTCTGTAATGTCAGGCTGTGGTTTCACCTTCGTTTCGCCACGCGTCGAAGACACTCACCACAGTAATCCTCGAACACCCGACAAGTCGTGTAGTTTCCGAAACGCCCGTGCCGAGCCTCCGCGCGATCACAGTCTGCCCTCGGTCAAACTCTGATAGATCTCGAGCGTTTCCCATTCTACATATAAACAGTATGCGCAGTGATAGTACATGCACCATACGTGTGTCTGGCTAAAAGTCATTCCTCGCCAGGTGACTCTGCTATTGCCTGGCCGGTATTATATCGATAGTAGCAAAAACAGACATAATGTCTATTGGGATAACAGCAATCAGTGATTTTATGTTACTTTAAATCCGTCTTGATTGCAAATTTTTTTTTTTATTATTCATATGACCGGTTTCGGTTCATTCAGAACCATCTTCAGATCTGATATTTAAGTTACAGGAGTAACCCGTCCAATTCAGCAACTTTCACATGCTACGTCACGTAGCATGTGAAAGTTGCTGAATTGGACGGGTTACTCCTGTAACTTAAATATCAGATCTGAAGATGGTTCTGAATGAACCGAAACCGGTCATATGAATAATAAAAAAAAAAAAAAATTTGCAATCAAGACGGATTTAAAGTAACATAATATCGATAGTAGATCGATGGTCGTAATGTTCTGGCTGATCGGTGTATTGTCCAAATGCAACGTCGCATACAGCCGTAATAAATGGTGCCAACTATTTGACGAAGGCCGTACATACGTGGGTGGTAGTTCAAATGGTTCAAATGGCTCTGAGCACTATGGGACTTAACATCTGAGGTCATCAGCCCCTAGAACTACTTAAACCGAACCAACCTAAGGACATCACACACATCCATGCCCGAGGCAGGATTCGAACCTGCGTCCGTAGCGGTCGCGCGGTTCCAGACTGAAGCGCCTAGAACCGCTCGGCCACACCGGCCGGCGTGGGTGACAGTGACTGGGGAGGAAGACCAGCAAAATCGACCATAGACGACAACGTCAACGCAGTATTTCCGACACACTGAAAGAACATCTGGGGTAAAGATGAGGACGTTCATACGGCAGTTCTCGATTGTCTCCGTGACCAAGGAGCGCATTTCTGTCCTCGATAAAGTGAATGATAGACAGAAAATTCAGACCGTTGTTTCCAGACCCTTGGTAACTATGCCGAGTAATAGTAACGTACATCAGTGTCAATTTGATTTTTAGTGCATCGTTCAATAAAAGATACTTAGCATGTAATTTACTTTTTGAAACCTCCTCATAAAAGTCTTTCACATTGCATTTTTCCACAAATATTTTGAAACATATCAGAAGCATGTTTGAAACCACCCACCTTATAAGGAACTTTTAATTCTTACTGCTCATTGACCTTTAATTCGTAAAAAGAAAGCAATTGCAGGTTCGTAACTCATTTGTTTTGGTTTCTATGTATAGACATCGTACTACAAAACATACATAATAAAACCCATTAGACATTTTTTTCTTTTTTATTCGGAAGAATGCTACAAATAAAATCATCTCGTATTTCAAATTAGGAACAAACGATTTACATATCGCAAAAGCACACAAAGAAATTAATGTGATGGAAGAGGATTTATGGTGATGGCGGATTCCTTTCTATCGCCTTGCGTCTCATTCCGTTGATCCCGTTTGAGTCTAAAATCAGCTATGAACTGGAGAAATGAATGATTCAGTTTCGCCCACTTAAGATGAAAATTGTGAGATGATCATATCTGTTATGTATTGCCTTGATGCGCACCAGAGCGACTAGCTGACTGTTGCAAATGCAGTCTGTTATGTCCTGTACATAGACGTAGGTGCTTGCCTAATGGGATTGTACCGAGCCGCGCTGCGTCTGTTTGTGCCACTCACACGTGTCCATAGACAAACGCTAGCAAACAGTCGGTCGCAAAACGATGGTACTTTGAAGTTACGCACTGTCGGCTATCTATTTGGTAACTGGGGCTACAAGTTCGAGGACAGCTGAAATATCTCTTTCGTAGGTATCCCGCAATTTTCTGTTCTGAAAATGCGTTATCGGCTGTCTTTTGTCTGCGATTGAGGTTTGTAGTTTATTGGTGGTGTTCCTTTGTATACTGCAACATCTTTTAACACTGCCACTAAGATACTAGCAATTGTTCTACATGACATCTGTTTCTCAGTCGACTAATTACCCGTTTCTCTTCAGTAGCATATTGCGTAACGGATTATAAAAGATTTCATTAATAACAGTTAGTGACGGATCACAAAATTTGTTATTGCAATTCTTACTTTTCCGAAAAACCGGTTCTACCCACAATTGGACCCAGAAATGTCGAGTATACCAGAACACAAAGAAACTTCAGGTATTCAGGGTGCCCCTCTTATCTTGACCACCCTAAATAACTGTTTGTCCAGATGAAAATTACAAAGTGTTTCAAGCAGATGTTCTTTAGCCGTCAGGGGGACATCAATCAGCATGATTGCCTTAGTTGTAGCTTTTCTTTTTACAAAGATATGATCAGCGGTATTACTTTTTTAAATGGCGCCCTGTATTTTTTATTCGGTAATTCATTTCCTCTCCTGAAGACCTATTCAAAAATTTATCACAGAGTACCATTCAGTGAAACACAACGTTATCAATTACAAAACACAACATTGACGTTGACGCCCCCAGCGCTTAGTGCAGGTGCTCTGGGTAATGGAACACATGCACACCCATCATTCCGTCAACCATCGTCAGTTGAAGAGAAGGTAGAAATGCTACTCATCTATGGGGAATGTGTGTTAGCAGAACAGTAATTCAATACTGTTTTCTTATGTACAGGTACATTTAGTACAGTAGTTTAGTCCTTTTAAATACTGTTGTGTAGAGTAGGCATACAGTAAAGGCTGTCCTTCCTACAAACTGCATCGACATAACGTTTCTTTTATTATTGTTGTTGTTCAAGGTAGGCGAAATGTATGCAGGCAGCGGAACTGTACAGAGAGCGATATCCTGACAAGAACCCACCTTCCCGACGGATGTTTTCTTGTTGCGACGCTTCAGGAGACGGGAAGTTTCAACTCTCGACAAAGCAATCGTCGTAGCACTCGCACAGATGAAGCTTCCGAAGTTACTGTTCTCGATTCCGTTGGTATGAATCCACATGTGACCACACGACAGCTTGAACACCAGTGTACATCGTATTCTTAGACGTCACCGGTTCCATCCTTACCATGTACACCTACATCAATAATTGTATGGGGATGGTTTCCAGAATCGTGAACAGATCTGTCAGTAGGCACAGCAGCAAATCCTCGCCAACCCGAACTTCTTCTCCAATGTTCTATTTACCGATGAATGTTCCTTCTCAAACAAAGGACAGGTAAATACAAGGAACATGCATTATTGGTCCAGCGAGAATCCACGATGGCTTAGACAGGTGGAACATCAGCGTCAATGGAGGGATAAGGTCTGGTGTATGATGCTTGGTACTACAATTATTTGCCTTTATTTCATCAATGGTACCCTAAACGGCACAGCGTGTACCAACTTCTTCAGACGAATTCTTCCTTCTCTTCTCGATGAAGTGCCGCTAAGAGCCAGAATGCTTGTACGGTATCAACACGATGGATGTCCAGCACACAAAACCTTGCGTGCACGACGTGTTCTGAACCGAACTTACCCTGCCAGATGGTTTGGTCGAGGAGGAACAGTTGCTTGGCTTTCTAAGTCTCCTGATTTAAATCCTCTGGACTCTTTTTTTTGGGGATGCATTAAAGACGTTGTCTATCGCGACATTCCAACAACACCAGAGGACATGCAGGAACATATCGTGTGTGCTTCTAATTCTCTACAGCAGGCAATACTGGAAGCACTAGATAATTCTTTCATTCAACGAGTGCAGTAGTGTATCGGTGTCCAGGGTCACCACTTTGAACACCTTTGAATGTTCTACTCCTGGGCAATGGTACAGGAGAGTCAAAGTCAATTTTGTGTTATGTTTTTACTTAGTTTTCATTTGTTTACTGACAACTCCAGCAAGTGGACGAGTTTGCGATCTCGGGCTCAAAGTTAATGTCTTGTTATGTAATTAATATCGTTGTATTTCAGTGAATGGTACAATGTGATGCATTCTTGAATAGGTCTTCTGGAGAGGAAATGAATTAACGAATAAAAAATACAGGCCGCCTTTTAAAAAATTCATACCGTTGTTCACATCTTTGTAAAAAACAAAGTTACGATGAAGGCAATCATGCTGATTGATGCCCCCCTGACGGCTAAAGAACATTTGCTTGAAAGTTTTTGTTGTTGGTTGTTTTGGGGAAGAAGACCAGACAGCGAGGTCATCGGTCTCATCGGATTAGGGAAGGACGGGGAAGGAAGTCGGCCGTGCCCTTTCAAAGGAACCATCCCGGCATTTGCCTGGAGCGATTTAGGGAAATCACGGAAAACCTAAATCAGGATGGCAGGACGCGGGATTGAACCGTCGTCCTCCCGAAGGCGAGTCGTGTCTAAGCACTGCGCCACAAAAACTTTTTGTAATTTGCATCTGGACAAACAGTTATTTAGAGTGGTCAAGATGAATGGGGCACCCTGTACATAGACCCAGCGCTGAAAATACTGTCGAGATGGTATAGTTTCATTCTGATTATATCAAAAGACACACGCCTAAGCCTTTAGTATTTTTACTGCTGCTTTCAGCGTCAAGCTCTTGCTGAAAGACTGTCGATACCGAGTATTCAGCCAAACTAACTGGTAACTTTAGAATGCCAAGAAAATACTAACAGTATAATATGACGTCATAAAATATAATATCCTCACAATATGTTCATTCGAAAGTAGTTAACATATTTCACTCATTCCATTGTGTGTTCCCTTAATACAAATTTAGCTCCTAATAATTATTTTGAGCCATAATTTTTGTTTTGCCTATAAAGCTTATGAGTTATTCGTTAACTCAATTCAATTTTCATTTTCAAATTGAACATAGTTAAGGTATAGAGTCTAATGTTAGTTTTTATATGCATAGTATCCATATTCTTGATATTGCATCACTCCGAAATGACGTACTTTCCTGTATGTATTTCAAGGTCGAGATTCATTCCGTAATTTTATTTGAATGGAAGAGGACATTTTTCCGATGCTGTTGATCATCACTAAAAAACATAATTACCGGCAAGATACAAAGATGAGCCAGTCCATAAATCCAGAGATAGGTATATAAATTTTACAGAGAGTTCTATAATACCAAAAACTTCCTATGTGAAGAGCGCGGGACAGCCACGCGGTCTTGGGCGCCTTGCCACGGTTCGCGCGTTTCTCCCCGTCGGAGGTTCGAGTCCACCCTTGGCATGGGTGCGTGTGTTTTCCTTAGCGTAAGTTAGTTTAAGTTAGATTAAGTAGTGTGTAAGCCTAGGAACCGATGATCTCAGCAGTTTGGTCCAATAGGAGCTTACCACCACCACCACCACATAGACTGGCAGTCACGTTAAGCTTTCTGACCACTGGGGAAACATACCAGTCGTTGGCCTTTGCATCAAGAATTGCGGCAAGTAACAATAACATCGACTTTTGAGATATTACTCATATTAGAAAGACCCACAATCTTATAGTGAACGAAAAGTGAAAAAAAAATTCTGGATATCTCTTTGGAACTCTGAACCCATGAGGCTACCAACTGTGCTAGGGCTTCGATGTTGGAAGTAGACCTCATCACATGGCTTACTGTCTGAAGACTGTTTCTACTAATGTCATTATCTGATACCCAGATTTTACAAAAAAAGATGCGCTTTTCGCAGATCATCATTCTGCCGTAGCACTGATGCAGTGTAAGCTTTTTTATTGGTTTACGGGACGTGCTCATACAGCCTTGTCAACATTGGAGTGTAAGGACAACACAACACCCACTCACTTAGTGGCGAAAATCTCCGACACTGGCGGGAATCCAACCCCCTCTTCGGTTAGCAATCGACCGCGCTAACCGAGGCGTGCGACGGTATTTGTAGGATACAAATTATAACACTAAAAACATCAGTTACAGGAAACCTTTGAAACATTTTCTTAGAAAAATTATGAATTACTGTGCTGATAAACCTCTTACGTTATTTGATTTTCAAACAGCTGAGTAGAACTGAACGTACCCAGACATTTCTCTCTTTACTTACTCTGATCAACACTAAATTGACACAATATTTTTAGCGGAACACAATCTGACTTTCAATAATCCCTACAAAAGAATGGCCCTGACTGACAATAACCTATGCCTTTCATGAGTCACTTACCTCACAGAAACCTTCGTTACTCGAACTACTGCAATACAGCGAGCGCCAATATTGCCAACTAAATAAAAGATTCTAACTACTGAAAGGCATAGTTAGCAAATGAAAGATTTTGATAGAGAACAAACAATGTATTTACTTTAAAAGTGTTCAAAAGTTATATAAGACAAGGCTGCAACCTGTCTCCACTGTTGTTCATATTATTTATGGATCATATGTTGAAAACAGTAGACTGGCTGGGTGAGATTAAGATATGTGAACACAAAACAAGCAGTCTTGCATATGCGGATGACTTAGTTGTGATGGCAGATTCGATTGAAAGTTTGCAAAGTAGTATTTCAGAGCTAGATCAGAAATGTAAGGACTATGGTATGAAGATTAGCATCTCCAAAACGAAAGTAATGTCAGTGGGAAAGAAATATAAACGGATTGAGTGCCAAATAGGAGGAACAAAGTTAGAACAGGTGGACAGTTTCAAGTACTTAGGATGCATATTCTCACAGGATGGCAACACAGTGAAAGAACTGGAAGCGAGGGGTAGCAAAGCTAATGCAGTGAGCGCTCAGCTACGATCTACCCTCTTCTGCAAGAAGGAAGTCAGTACCAAGACTAAGTTATCTGTGCACCGTTCAATCTTTCGACCAACTTTGTTGTACGGGAGCGAAAGCTGGGTGGATTCAGGTTACCTTATCAACAAGGTTGAGGTTACGGATTTGAAAGTAGCTAGGATGATTGCAGGTACTAGTAGATGGGAACAATGGCAGGAGGGTGTCCACAATGAGGAAATCAAAGAAAAACTGGGAATGAACTCTATAGATGTAGCAGTCAGGGCGAACAGGCTTAGATGGTGGGGTCATGTTACACGCATGGGAGAAGCAAGGTTACCCAAGAGACTCATGGGTTCAGCAGTAGAGGGTAGGTGGAGTCGGGGCAGACCGAGGAGAAGGTACCTTGATTCGGTTAAGAATGATTTTGAAGTAATCGGTTTAACATCAGAAGAGGCACCAATGTTAGCACTGAATAGGGGATCATGGAGGAACTGTATAAGGGGGGCTATGCTCCAGACTGAACGCTGAAAGGCATAATCAGTCTTAAATGATGATGATGATTATATATATATATATATATATATATATATATATATATATATATATATATATATATATATAATCAGTTCATGACATCCAGTCTTACAAATTTACTGTCTGTGATGGACACACGTCCAGATCATCCGCTTTCAAAACGCCGCCATTTCACTCCCCACATCCACCACTGCTGGCGGCTCACCTCCAACTGTGCAAAGCTACGCGCTGTTCACATCCAACTGCCCAACACTACAATATCGACTATTCCAACAATGCCAACCAGCCACAGACTGCACACAGCACAGCCAGTGATTTTCATACAGAGCGCTACGTGGCGTTACCAACATAAAAATCTAAACAGCCTATTTACACCTTTACCTACCGATATGTAGTTTCCTGTCATTTTATTATAACACATCGTATCTAGATCACCCCGCCGGCCGGAGTGGCCGAGAGATTCTGGGCGCTACAGTCTTGAACCGCGCGACCACTACGGTCGCAGGTTCGAATCCTGCCACGGGCATGGATGTGTGTGATGTCCTTAGTTAGGTTTAAGTAGTTCTTATTTCTAGGGGACTGATGACCTAAGAAGTTAAGTCCCATAGTGCTCAGAGCCATTTATTTTAGAACGCCCCTTTTATCGAGACATCCTCAGTTTAATGCTGCTCTGAAAGAGATTTAATTCATACAACGTATTCTGTGACAAACAAAGTCCACTAAATACGAAGTTTAAGTCCTTACAATACGGCGGGTCGTAAGTTGTGCTTATGACACAAAACGATGTCACTGGACAAGATCCAAAAAATCTGTCTCGCCAGATTCTTTATTTCACGCTTCGCAGTGTAGTGGAACGTGGAATTGCACGCTATGACGTCACCGGCTCCTCTTTCCACGTGCGTTTTCACGTCTCGTGAGAGGACGGCTTTACGCTTCGACTAGGAATCGCCTAGTGAAAGGCGGCCATTTCTGCGCCGAATTCGCGCGGCAACCGCGCTTCGGACGGCAATGCACAGTTACTGCCAGGCAACAAAGCCACAGCACGGGCCGCGGATGTCGGCGAGTGACCGCCGTCGGCGCCAAACTGCCCCTGCGGGCCGCGCTGTGTAGCGCCGTGTAACAGCTGTGGCCGGCGCGCGATCGGTCGTTAGAGCCCGCAGTTGCCCGCCGCCATTACGCATTACGCAGTGCACAGACGGCCACGAGCAGCAGAGACGGCGCGAATGAGCGAGCGATACAGTGGCGTCTCCTTCCCCTGGCAGTGCCGTGTCCGCGCTGACAGACCAATGCGTCAAACAATGTGCGCTCCATTACTGTTCCTTACGACTGCTGCCTGTTGTTGGACGTTTCTGCAGTGCCTCTTAGGCCGGTATTACACTATCAAATTTCTTTGTCAAAGATTTGATCAAAGACGTGATCAAATATTCCGCCAAATATATTTGACAAAGGTCTTTGACGTAGTGCTAGAAGGGGTATTACTGTCACCATATTTTTCGTCAAAGTTCAAGATGGCTGACAACAACAACTTGTTACCGCAGCAGTTGCATGTACCACAATTGCACTGTGTGCACGTGCGGAAGAGAAGCGGGGGGAGAAAAGGAAACAAACCTGGGTGAAGCCGTGGGTTTTACGACGACACGATAAAAGCATTCAATAAAATTTGTTACGTGAGCTTATAGTGGCGGACGTCAAGTCGTATATCAATTACTTAAGAACGGATGAGCATACATATCTATATGTGCTCAATGAAGTGTATCCTCATATCCCAAAGAACAATATTCACTTAAGAACTGCTACATCTGCAGAAGACAGGCTCACTGTAACACTCCGATTCCTTGCTACAGGAGAGGGTTAGGTTAGGTTAGGTTAGATAAGGTTAGGTTAGGTTAGGTTACGTCAGGTCTCCAATCTTCGTAATCTATTTTTGTATTCAGCGTGCCTCACGTTGTAAAGCGCCCCATCAGCTTCATACATCTCTATTAATTTTGTAGTTGTTGGCACACACCAATTGTATTTACTGGCAATGCTTATAAAAACACTACAGACGACACAATGCAGCGATGCTAGCGCTCCATGTGGTAACATGTCACATTGCAGTGAACAGAAGACAAGCGACTTCTTTGATCAAATCTACGGCGAGGCCCTAGATTTGATCAAATGTTGGACGACATTTGACAAAGTTCGCTATTACACCATCAAACATCTTTGACAAAGATATTGGACAAAGATATTTGACAAAGAAATTTGATAGTGTAATACCGGCCTTAAGGCTGCGTTCACAGTCGCACCGTGGAAGTCCCGGTAGGGCGCTGCTCTTCAATGTGCAAACGGAAGGGCACATTTCACCCTCGAGCACCCTCAGGGCAGAGCCGTAACAACCAGTAGTACCGTGCGTGTGGCGAGCCGGTCAGCTCCAGGAACCGTCCACAGTAAACATTTCGGGAAACAGGGCCATTTTCGCGAAAACTGACTGCCACCGACGAGACACTCGATCCCTGCTTTTGAGACACCATGAAAAGCCAGAGGCCGGCCGATAACATAGATTGACATCTTGGTCGCTATCTGTCCGACCTCCTTCGTGCGACGGTACCTACGGTTACTGTTGGCCGGCCGGGGTGGCCGAACGGTTCTAGGCGCCACAGTCTGGACCGCGCGACCGCTACGGTCACAGGTTCGAATCCTGCCGCGGGCATGGATGTGTGTGATGTCCTTAGGTTAGTTAGGCTTAAGTAGTCCTAAGTTCTAGGGAACTAATGACCTCAGATGTTAAGTCCCATAGTGCTCAGAGCCATTTGAACCATTTTGTTACTGCTGGGTAGGAGCTCATGCATCCAAGTTGCTGACGATAATAATATACAGAAGAATGGAAAAGAAAATTGAGAATGTGTTAGATGACGATCAGCTTGGGCTTAGGAAAGGTAAAGGCACCAGAGAGGCGATCCTGACGTTGCGGTAGATATTGGTAGCAAGACTACAGAAAAATCATGACACGTTCCTTGGATACCTGGAAAAAGCGTTCGACAGATTAAAATGGTGCAAGATGTTCGAAATTCCGAGGAAAATAGGGATAAGCTATAGAGAGAGACGGGTAACATATAATATGTACAAGAGCCAAGAAGGAGTAGGTTGGGTTGTTTGGGGGAAGAGACCAAACAGCGAGGTCATCGGTCTCATCGGATTAGGGAAGGATGGGGAAGGAAGTCGGCCGTGCCCTTTCAAAGGAACCATCACGGAATTTGCCTGGAGCGATTTATGGAAATCACGGAAAACCTAAATCAGGATGGCCGGACGCGGAATTGAACCGTCGTCCTCCCGAATGCGAGTCCAGTGTGCTAGCCACTGCGCCACATCGCTCGGTCAAGAAGGAATAACACGAGTGGATGACCAAGAATGAAGTGCTCGGATTAGAAAGGGTGCAAGACAGGGATGTAGTCATTCGTCCCTGCTGTTCAATCTGTACATCGAAGAAGCAATGATGGAAATAAAAGAAAGGTTCAGGAGTGTAATAAAAATTCAAGATGAAAGGATATCAATGATACGATTCGCTGATGACATGGCTATCCTGAGTGAAAGTGAAGAGCAATTCCATGATCAGCTGAATGAAATGGTCTAATGAGTTCAGAATATGAATTGAGAGAAAATCGAAGAAAGATGAAGGTAATGAGAAGTAGCAGAAATGAGAGCAGCGAGAAACATAACATCAGGATTGATGGTCACGAAGTAGATGAAGTTAATGAATTCTGCTAAACTAGACAGCAAAATAACCAATGACGGACAGAGCACTGAGGATATCAAAAGCAGACTAGCACTGGCAAAAAGGACATTCCTGGCCAAGAGAATTGTTCTAGCATCAAACATTGGTCTCAATTTGAGGAAGAAATTTCTGAGAATCTACGTTTGGAGCACAGAATTATACGGTAGTGAAACATGGACTATAGGAAAACCGGAACTGCGGGGAATAGAGACATTTGAGATGTGCTGCTACAGTTGAAAATTAGGTGGACTGATAAGGGAAGGAATGAGAAGGTTCTGCGCAGAATTGGAGAGGAAAGGAATGTGTGGAAAACACTGAAAAGGCGAACCGATAGGATGATAGGACGTCTGTTAAGACATCAGAGAATGACTTCCATGGTACTAGAGGGGGCTGTAGAGGGCAAAGCTGTAGGGGAAGACAGATTGGAATACATCCAGCAAGTAATTGAGGACATAGGTTGTAAGTGCTACACTGAGATGAAGAAGTTGGCACACGAGAGGAATTCGTGGCGGGCCGCATAAACCAGACAGAAGAGTGATATCTCAAAAAAAAAAAAAAATAATTGCTCTACTAAACAGCAGTCCATACAAGGAAACCAGTTAGGACCTTTCCTGATATTGCTCGTACCTTAGGTAGTTGGGCTATGCACGGTTCTGTTTAAAATGATAGCTCGATGTAGTCGAGCCGCGCACGTCTGCATTCATGCCCCGCAGCTTATTCGATGCAGGTAATAAATAACCTGTAGCTGTAATCCTGCAATCAAATAGTCTATGCTCTGGATAGAACTGCAAGTTAATAAAACACGCAGATATACAAAATAAAAGCTAAATGAATACTTTAATAGCAAGGGTTCTATTGTAAAGTCTGTAATTGATGTAAACAGCAGAGAATTATGCTGAATGATGTTTATTCGGGATAGGACGTCTCAAATAAGCAATTAAAATACAGACAGAAATTATCCTTATCAAATGTAGTAAAGTTACGTTGAGAGTGTTAAGCGAATGGTAACAAAACACGAAACAAAACTGTAATCAAAAACATGCGAAAACTAAGTCCATTCCGTAATCACAACACACGAAATATTCACCAGCTCAAACCTGTTCGGAGTTTAACATGATGGTTCAGAAATTGACTCACTCAAAAAATAGTAATTCAAATTCTGCCTGTCCTCATTTCCGTAATACAATGGGATAAAGTTAAGAGTCCTACACTGGAGCACGTTCAGACGTCTCGCAGTTTCAAGTCACTTCAGAAGTTATACTATGGTAGTGGTCGTTCGCCGCCCAGAATCATTTACTTCCACGATTGAATACCACTCGCTACGGTAGGCAGGTCTGCCTCCTTCAGTCTTCAGCCACAAACGTAAAAGTGTCCCTAATCGCTCCTTCCAGCTTTTCAGTCGAAAAAGTGTCTGCCTCCACTTGACTATAGGAGTGTTCTGCCACTGTCAACTCTCATTGCCTGAAGGCAATCCTCACCAAAAATACATCGTTCTGCAGCTCTCCAGACATGATTGACTCAACATGACTATTCCCTGACCAAACTAATATGTTACAATAATGTTCAAATGAAGAAATGTTATAAATATTCGGTCACACTCAGAGCTTATGCAATGATTATATGTAAAGATTTGTTCATAAATATATAGGAGCTAGTACGCTATCATTAAATGATAGGAAATTGTCGTTAAATATTCTTTAAGCAATTATTTATGCCTTTTTGACAGAAGCGTCTTTTGGTTCTCTTTTTAACTGTGGTGTCTGCTAACACATGCGACTGATCACTTTTAAATTAGCGTAGTTTCTCAATGGCACTTGCAATCGACATTTAAATAAACTTACTGCTATAATAGTATATAAAATCTCAAGTATGACAAAATTTAAGGTATTAATGCTGTGTTCATTTGCTGTACAGAACTGGAGAATAAAATTTCCTGAAAAACATTTGCATAGTAAAAAAGATATACAAGACATAATACATCATAGATAGATACAGATACGAAGCTTTGAGAGACGATAGCTATAGTGCAAAGCTGTCATCTAAGATATCGTATGTTGAAATGGCATGAAGCATTTACAAGCTGTTGATTCTGAGGTTCATTGCGAAAATGTTCATTTGCTGTGAAATAGAGATGGGTAGTTCGCGAACGAACGGGTGCAAAGGAACGGTTCACCAAGATAAACGAAAGGACCGAGGAACAATTCCAAGGAACGATCGGTTCATAGTTCACTTCGGTCGCGGCGGTCCACTTATATTTCCCGGGAACGAGGAACGATCGGTTCATAGTTCACTTCGGTCGCGGCGGTCTACTTATATTTCCCGGGAACGAGGAACGATCGGTTCATAGTTCACTTCGGTCGCGGCGGTCTACTTATGGTTCCCGGGAACGAGGAACGATCGGTTCATAGTTCCCTAGTTCACTTCGGTCGCGGCAGTTCTCGTTCCAGCCTCGGTCGCGTGCTCGTCTCAGTCTCGGTCTCCCTCGGCCGCACTCGTCGTTCTTCGCATGACCACCTGTCTCAGTTCCACTGCCGACTGCTCCTAGTTAGTTCAGTACCCAGTTGTTCGTTTCGTTCACTGCGCTCGTCTGTTTTACATGTGTTCCAAACTGTTCTTGCACTTGGTTCTGGCTGTTTAGCGTCCACGACCGGTAATCGAAAAGTATTTTATAGTTACGTAAATTTCATAAAAATTACGTTGTATGTAATAGGTACGTCTTTTCAGGTAACAAAAGGGCTCTATCAGCTCACTTCATTACATCGAGGAACAGCAGAAGACATAACAAGCCAAGTTTTTTTTTTTTTTTTGTTATTCATGTATTTTTTGGTTTCATCGACTTGATTTAGCAGCTAACTTTCAATAATTTGCTTAATTTTTAGTATAAGAAAATTCATATAAAACGATTGTCGTGTATCTTTCATATACAAAACATTACATTTTGGAAGGCTCTAATTATTTTTAAGTTTGCTTGTTTCAAATTTGCATTACCTGCTAGTTTGGTTTCTTTGAAAAAAAAAAGTGGGTTGTGGGTCATCTTGGCTCAGTAGGAAAAGCGGTGCCTCTCCATTTGAAAAGACATAGGTTGCCATAAATCGTATTTACTTATTATCTCAAAACCATTTGTTCGGAAGGAGCTTTCAAACCAAAAACTTTGGTACTGCGAACTTTACTATTATTATTATTGCTGCATTAACTTTAATAATGCAACATAAAAACCTAATTTTTACTAAGCGTGTGACGCAAGTATGAGAAAACCACATTTTATTTTATGCTTCCATAAAGTCTCTGCTTCGCCTACGAACTCAGAGACAACGTGAAGTATATATAGGATGTAAACGATTATGTTTACATCGTAGCATAGCTATGTAGTGGAAGTCGAAACGAAGAATTTTATACAAGACACTAGTGGTCTATTAAGTTGGGAAACAGCCACCAACAGGTTTACAAGATTACATGAGCTATAGCCCATGCGCGTCGCGTGAGATTTTCATGTTCTCTTCTCCAGCTCTCTACACATCGTCATCGATTGTTTCGCAATTGTTGCTCGCATTAGATTGTTATTTCTTCACTGCCTAGTTATTACATGTTTGTTTGTTCTATCTGCTCGTAACGGGCAACACATCGTCCGTAATTGGCGAGCAGTTTGTACTCGGGGCCGGTTTTCCGTGCGCCACCCTATATTATTTCCCTGCGATCAGCCACACAAGGCTACAGTTGGCTAAATTAGAGGTTCTGCAGAATCACAGAAATTACTTCTAAAAGTGTGTAAGAATTCAGTAATGAATAAAAACTCTATACCCCAGGGGGGAGCAAGTGCTCCGTCTTGGCGTCATCCATCCTTCAGTCACCTACACTACTAGTTTTCAGTTTTTCATAAGAACCATATACCAAGCACAAATGAACGGTGAACGAGTAAAAATGAACGGTTTCCAAAAAAGAACGATCAGCAGTGAACTAGTTCCCAAGGATGAACGAGTTTGCCCATCTCTACTGTGAAATATTAACTTTTGTTGTTTTAAAGATACTGAAATAATGTTGTGTCACTGGAAGTGCCTCATTTTTATGAGATCGCAGATGTATTCTGATCTGCTTCAATATTTGATTGTAAGTTATTCTAGCATCTCAGAGAGCTGTAAGAGACCTTGTCTGCCCGCATCTCGTGGTCGTGCGGTAGCGTTCTCGCTTCCCACGCCCGGGTTCCCGGGTTCGATTCCCGGCGGGGTCAGGGATTTTCTCTGCCTCGTGATGGCTGGGTGTTGTGTGATGTCCTTAGGTTAGTTAGGTTTAAGTAGTTCTAAGTTCTAGGGGACTGATGACCATAGATGTTAAGTCCCATAGTGCTCAGAGCCAGAATGACCTTGTCTCAAAGTCCGCCACCGCTGGTCATTCCGCATTCTGCTACGCGAGCGACCATTGTCCAGCGCCCCTCTCTTGGGATTTACCCACGCCGGGCTACACTGCTCGTCTCTGTCCAAGGCTGGCCTGGAGCGTCTGTTGCGGCTCGTCATGAGCCCCGGGCCTGCTAGTGTGCAGTGGTACATCAAATACACGTCACCTCGTAGCAAATGTGGGTGACCGATTAGCTCGTCTGAATACACGTAACGTCATATTTGTCAGTTTTTTGGGCAGTATCAAGGAAGTTGGACTCCATTTCAATCCAAATCTGTCTCGAAGAGAACGTGGCGATTATGCACACTTTTGTCTCTGTTATTGTCATAACTAGACACTTTTTACGAATGTATGAGATGAAAATGTGAACTGTGTGTGAAATCTTATGGGACTTAACTGCTAAGGTCATCAGTCCCTAAGCTTACGCGCTACTTAACCTAGATTATCTTAAGGACAAACACACACACCCATGCCCGAGGAAGGACTCGAACCTCCGCCGGGACCAGCCCCACAGTCCATGACTGCAGCGCCTTAGATCGCTCGTTAGATGAAAAGAGAAATGTTATATTACATATTTGACATGATTTGTGGGGACACTGAACAGGAAGATTACAGACGCTCTCTCTAAAATGGCTCTGAGCACTATGCGACTTAACTTCTGAGGTCATCAGTCGCCTTGAACTTAGAACTAATGAAACCTAACTAACCTAAGGACATCACACACATCCATGCCCGAGGCAGGATTCGAACCTGCGACCGTAGCGGTCGCTCGGTTCCAACCTGTAGCGCCTAGAACCGCATGGCCCTTCCGGCCGGCGACTCTCTCTCTCTCTCTCTCTCACTCTCTCTCTCTCTCTCAAAAATTTAATTTTGTGTCTTTCCTCTTGTTCTTTACGGTTTTGTTTATAATATCACAGGCTGGTGACGATTATTAATTTTATGCTGGCGGGAGGAGCCACGCAGGCAGTGACATCGCGCCTCTAACCGCGTGGCTACTCCGCGCGGCAGACGTTACCTAAACTGAGAGCGGCTGGAATCGATCATTGCGATTTAGCCACCGCCAAGCGTGACTCTAATGGCTCCGTCCTCACATACAGTAATAAGATGGGCCTTCGCTACTAAAATAATACATATTTCCTCTGGGTCCTGCACGACAGAGGTACAGAGTCAGCTACCCGTGGTCTAAATGGAATCAGTTTCGTGTCGAGGACAACTTTATGCTATGCAGCTAATAAAGAACTGAGAAAATGAATAGGAATATTTTGAGAAAATAATGTAGATTGACAGTCCACACTCTGTGTGTGGCATATGCGAGACAAATGTATTCGGAGACAGGAGAGAGAGATGGAGAAAGACAGAGAGAGAGTGCGCTAAAATGAAGAAGACGACGTAGCTGGATTAAATATTGAGCCGGACGCCTCATGCATGAACAGAGAGCCTCTGTGCTCCTTAATAACCAAATTTCTTGTTAATATTCAGCAGCCGATAACCACAGCTGAGTGCTCGAGCCCAGCTGGCCCTCAAGCGGAGCTCCGTTGATCTTGTGAAATTTTCAGTAATATTACTGTAATCCAGAACCGGAAATGTAGTGAAAATTACTAGCTGCATTTCATCTTCTCAACGGTGATGGCGTCTTTAAAACGCTGCATATATGTTCTGTGAGTACAAGATAGTCTAAGCTATGGGATGCATCCTGGCAACTTAAAACTGTATGCTGGACCGGTACTCGAACATGAGACCTTTGCCTTTCGCGTGCAAGTGCTCTACCGTCGGAGCTACCCAAGCACAACTCACGACCCGACCTCAAAGTTTTACTTTCGCCAGAACCTCATCTCCCAACTTCCCAACTTTTCACAGGTTCTCCCTCTACTCAACAGCTTTCGATTGCCGTTGAAAAGAATGTCCTTCAGTTTGAAAAGAAAATTCAGTGTCTCGATTGGTATAAAAAAGCACGTTATTTGCTCTCAGACTGCATGTTCCTCTGCGTACAATCATCATTCATGAAATAAATGGGGTGTAAGTTGAAGACGACTGCACAAAAACTACAAAACACACAGAAAAATGACGAATATTAATAGGCAGATCATATCTCTAAATTCCAAATCGTAATATGCGCCGGGTTCACTACTTGGAGGGTAGTCGTGTCAGAACATGTAAATATGCACTGAAGTGACAAGAGCCATGGGAAACCTCCGAAAGCGTAAACTGCCGGTAACGGGAAGAGTTACACCACGAGAAACTGCTAAGGTATTTATACAAATGTATGGATATCTTCATCACATAACAAGCAATAAACGTAAAAATTGCATTCCATTTGCAACTGATGTCAGTCATCAACACTACGTGGTGTGACGTCTCTCCAAAGTGTACGAATACAGCTGCATTCTTTGTGATATGGAAGGCGCCAAATCATACTTGATGAATTGCTTTTCCATGCCTGAAAGACATCCTGCGTCAGTTAATGAAAACTGCTGACTGGAGGCTTCTCTGTACGCTGAGGTGCCAAAAGTCGTGGAATACCTGCTAATATCGTGGCGTAGTGCAACAAGTCGACGTGGCATGTACTCAACACGACGACCATAATTGCGAACGTGTTGCCGGTGCAGGAATTTGTGCTCGGATTGACCTCTCGACTACGTCCCATAATTATTCTATGTGATTCGGTCGATCTCGGTAGCCAAATCATTCCCTCGAATTGTGCAGAATATTCTTCAGACCATTCCCGAACAATTGTGGCCCGGTGATAAGGCACAGTGTCACCCACAAAAGTCCGTGAAGTCCATGAATGACTGGAAATGGTCTACAAGTCACTGAAAATAATCATTTCAAGTCAATGATCGGTTCAGTTGGACCATTCCTTGTAAATACACCCCATACCATTATGCAGCCACTACCAACTTGCACAGTGCCTTGCTGGCAAAACTTTTTTTTTTTAGTCCAGGGCTTCGTGGAGCCTGCACCACACTCGACCCATACCGTCAGCTCTAACCAGCTGAAACCGGAACTCATTTGACCAGGCCACAGTTTTCCAGCGCCTAGGGCCCAACCGATATTGTCACGAGCCCAGGAGAGGAGCTCGCGTGGGTCGTCTGCTGCCATAGCCCATTAATGCTAGATTTGGGCATGCTGTCTCAAATAAGTTTGTCTTAAGTTCCACATTGATTTCTTCCGTTATTTCACGCAGTGTTATTTGTCTGTTAGCACTAATAACGCTATGCAAACGCCACTGCTCTTGGTCTTTAAGTGATCGCCGTCAGCCACTGCGTTGTCCGTGGTGAGAGGTAATGCTTGAAATTTGGTATTCTCGGCACATTGTTGACACTGGAATCTCGAAATATTGAATTCTCTACCGATTTCAGAAATGGTATGACCCATGCGTCTACCTCCAACTGCCATTCGCGTTTAAAGTCTTCTAACAGCCGTCGTGCTGCCATAATAATATTGCAAACTTTTTCAGATGTATCATCTGAGCACAACTGACAGCTCCACTAATTCAGTTCCCTTTTATACCTTATGTAAGCAATACTATCGCCAGGTGTACATGATAATATCGCTTTCCACTCTGTATTGCCACATCGAATTATTTCGCGCCCGCAAATAGGCAACCCAGTGAACAGATTTCCAAAGCGGGCTGCTGTCGTCCTTCCCGGGAACTACAAGCAGCGACTTGAATGAACCGTCTTAATTGACTCGTGCGTGCACCACAACGTCCCTATTGAGCACCTGTAATATGAGTTGAAACGTGTAGAGATGCAACTGATACGTGTCTATTGTCTGTACTTCTTGTGGTTGCCTCCTGTAAACCCGGAGATACGAATAACCCTGTATATAAAGTAGTCTTCTCTGCAACGATGTCGACAGTGACACTGTCATATGTATCTACTACCAGGTGTACCGGTATGAAATGAGCGTTAAGATACAAATGTGTCGATATGGAACATTTGTTGTGAACGAGCCATAATTTTTTTGTTTTGTTTGGTTGCTATGACATCTGTCAAAGATATTTAGTATACATCAAGTCATGGAACAAACAACATCATGTATTTTCATCGTGTTAACAATGACGAATTTTGCACCAGAAAGTGATGATTTGCGGAAAGCATTAGTTTTTTGTTTTCATTTGAAAAAAAAGTGCTGCAGAGTCGAATCGAATGCTTGTCGAGGCATATGGTGATCATGCTCTATCAGAAGCAACACGCAAAAGAGGGTTTTAACGATTCAGAAATAATGATTTTGAAGTGAGAAATGAAGAACGTGGAAGACCACCAAAAAAGTTCGAAGACACCGAATTTCAAGCAATATTGGATGAAGACGATACTTTGAGTCAGAAGCAAATGGCAGCAATGCTAAATGTTGCACAACAAACAATTTCTGACCGTTTGAAAGTTATGGGAAAGATCCAAAAGTGTGGAAAATGGGTGCCACGTGAATTGAATGAAGACAGATGGAAAACCGAAAAACCATTTGTCAAATTTTGCTTCAAAGACATGAAAGAAATCAATTTTGCATCGAATTGTTACTGGCGATGAAAAATGGATTTATTTTAAGAATCCTAAACGAAAAAAATCATGGGTTAATCCGGGGCAACCATCAATATCGACTGCAAAACCATATCGATTCGGCAAGAAGACAATGCTCTGTGTTTGGTAGGATCAGAAAGGTGTGGTGTATCATGAGCTTCTAAAACCCGGTGAAACTGTGAATACTAATCTCTACAGACGACAAATGATCAATTTGAACTATGCGTTGGTCGAAAAAAGACCAGAATGGGCCAGAAGACGTGGCAAAGTAATTTTTTTACACGACAATGCACCTGCACACAAAGCAAAACTGGTTCAGGGTACAATTAAAACACTTGGCTGGGAGCTGCTACCCCATCCGTCGTATTCACCAGATTTGGCCCCTTCCGACTACCATTTATTTCCATCAATGGGACACGCATTGGCTGAGGAACACTTCGATTTCTACGAAGAAGTCGAAAATTGGGTGTCTGATTGGTTTGCTTCAAAAGACGAACATTTCTATTGGCGTGGTGTCCACAAATTGCCAGAAAGGTGGTCAAAATGTATAGAAAGCAATGGTCAGTACTTTGAATAAAATGTTTTCACTTTTCAATTCAAAATAAGTGTTTCATTTTCACAAAAAAACGCTCATTTCATACCGGTACACCTGGTATGTTCCGATTCAGCTCTACATTTCCTAGCAAAGTGTATGTAGCGATAAGCAGAGAGCTGCAAACACGAAGCGCAGTTGGCTTGCCTTGGCACGGCGCGCGGCTCACGTCCCGAGCGATCCCTAGTAATCCCGGGGGCAGAGCTGCCGCCCCCTCGTCCACCCCCCCCTCCCCCCAGAGACGGCAGGCGTGTACCCGCGACGCGACACGCCCCCGGGGCTCCTTGTTTGAGTTGGCGGTCCTTCCTTCCCCAGGCTCCGCCGCGGTTCGGTTCGCGCGCCCCCACTGTCTGACGTCACGCTCTCGACACGCCAGCCGCGCACTCGGCCCGTGACCCAGCGCAGCTCTTTACTCCCGCACGGCTAATTGCGTTAATTAGCTGCGTACCGCCCTGCTGACGCACTGCGGCTGTGCAGGCCATTGAATCGGCGTGAAAGGGAGTTAGGCGTAACTCACTTTTAGTATCACTACTGTGTGTGAGTACGCACTGCTGCAGCGTGTGTCAAAAGAGGCTACACGCCTGCCCGCAAGAGGACAGCCGAAAACTTCGGGCTCCTTACTGTAAACACTATAAGGTCTGCACAAGGCTTTCAGCGCAACCTAGAAACCAGAAGGAATAGAACACTGTGCTGTGAACATAAGACGTTAGGAAAGTTATTGACAGATTACACCGTGTCTTGCCCACAACTTCTCTCTTCACGAGCAACCCTAAAATCGTCTGACCTACTCAGGCATGCCTTGAAGGTCGTGCTGGGACAGCTCGAACATTACAGCGTCACAAATATAAAAAAAGTTGTCTCTGGAAACCAAACAGTTTATAGACGACGCTGTTTTACACAGAAAAGATATTTATTTATTTACTCATTTATTTTTAGTCACCAGTGTTCTGACTGGTTTGATGTCCGCCCCAGTTCCTCTCATGTGCCAGTCTTTCCATCTCAAGGTAGCACTTGCAACATACGTCCTCAATTATTTACTGGACGTATTACAATTCTGTCTTCCTCTACAGTTTTTACCTTCTACATCTTACTCTGGTACCATGGAAGATATTCCCTGATGTTTTGACAGATGTCCTATCATCCTCTCCCTTCTTCTTTTCAGTGTTTTCCACGTGTTCCTTTCCTCGACGATTCTGTTGGCAACCTCCCCATTCCTTCCCTTATCAGTCCATTTAATTTTCAGCTTTTTTCTGTAGCACCACTTCTCAAATGATTCGATTCTCTACTGTTCCAGTTTTCCAACGGTCCTCGTCTCAGTGCCTTACAGTGCTGCCTGTGCTCCTGACGTACCTTCTCAGAAATTTCTAACTCAGGTTAAGGTCTGTATTTGTTACTAGTAGACGTTTATTGCCCAGGGAAGTCCTCTTTGCCTCCTGTGATGGTTTGCTTTTTACGTCTTCCTTGCTCCGTCCGTCATGGATTAATTTGCTGCTTAGGTATCAGAATTCCTTAACTTCGTCTACTTCGTGATCCCCAATTCTGATGTTATGTTTCTCGCTGTTCTCAGTTCTGATAAGTCTCATTACTTTCGTCTTTCTTAGATTTACTCTCAGACCGTATTCTGTACTCATTAGACTGTTTATTCTCCATCACTGAGGATAGCAATGTCATCAGCGAATATCATCGTTGATACCCTTTCACCTTGAATTTTAATACCACTTTTGAAATTTCTTTTATTTTCATCATTGCTTCTTCGATGTATAGATCAAACTGTAGGGGTGAAAGGGTATCAACGATGATAACAAAGAGAAAGAATCCAATAGTATTTGGTTACAAGATTAGTGGCGAACATCTTCATCGAGTCGCACCGTGTAAGAATTTAGAAGTAAGAAGGGACAAGAAAGGGAGAGTCACGTGAAATTAATGCTGTGGAAGGCGAGTAGATGCGAGGGTGATGGGAGCATGGAATGAATCTATAACCGAAATCGCGTACAAGACGCTATTGCGACCAGTTCTAAAACATTGTTCCTGTCTTTGGAGTCTTTATTACGTAATCATGACAGCGGGGATAGAAAGAATTCAGACACGTGCTGATAAGATCGCAACGGAATTTCTCAGGGAACTTAAGTAGGAGTCTTTAGGATAATAAAGGTAACGACTTCACGTAAAAGTCCGATGGGTAGGTTTAGAGAACCGTTATTCGAGGTAGAACGCGTAGCATCTTTAGTGCATCCACCACATATCGTATTATTGTTGGAGGCAGTTCGACGTTGTATTGGTCTATGTTTTGAAATTATGGGGTCTAACAGGTATAAGCACAGATATTTTTATACGTCTCTGTATGTTCATCTCTATACAGATGGTTGAGAGACCTCGGCTGTTCAGTACAGAACGTCAAGTCAAAACACATGTCAGCTGTCTGAATTTCCAAATTGTTATTTCATTGACCAATTAGTTTCGGCGATGTATTATGCCATCTTCAGATCCCATGACCGTCCTTTAGGATGATTCCCACCTCCGGTCCAGTCAAAATAGCAGCCAGCATTCAATATTTTTGAGGCAGCGATCAGTGACGGCTATCTCAAAAATCTACAGTCATTGAATGCTGACCGCTATTTTGACTGGACCACAGATGACAATCATGCTGCACGTCCTTCGGAATGCCTGGAGATGGCGTAATATATCGCCGAAACTGGTTGCTCAATAAAATAACACTCTGGAAATTTAGAATGCTGAAGGGTATTTTGATTTGACATTCCCTACTTTTATATCTGGTTGCTTAATATTAATGTACCACATCAGTGTGTCGGTTGTTTTTTCTCTGTACGGAAACAGTCTTCCCACAGAATCATCACAAATGTTACGAACTAATGTTTTCTGCGCGATCATGCAACACTAAGTGGCCTACAACTGTCAGTACGGACTACCCGTTTTGCGTCCATGCATCCAAATTTCAACACCCGACCTGCTGCCCAGAGGAAAATAAGCGTTAATGGCTTGCTCTTGCCTCACATACTAGGAGGTACTACCCAGCCTAAAAACATACGATGTGCTATAATATTATTACTCTGCAACACCAACAGAAATATCTCGACTTATACCAATTACACCCTACATAAACTATAGAAATGAGTACCTTTTACTTCATTGTGTTGTCGTGTTGTACTAAGTAAAGGAGTATACAATCCAAGCAGCGATGGGTATTAAATACGAAATTGAGGGATGGTGGTGTTGGTGTTTGGCGGAGGTGGATGTCGTGGATCGGCGACGGGGAGAGCGGGAGATGCAAATTTATGTTTGACTTGGGTGTCTGTTACACTTGTTACGCCACAGGTGGTACTTTTAAAGCACAGCAGAAGGAAGTCTCCATGCATGAGTACACGCGTAAGATACAGCTGCACATCTGTAATGTACTTCAGTACATTCTCTCCAATGGAGGCCTTGTAAGGGGAACAAACAGTGAGTACTAGCGCGTTTACTTCCCCATCGGGATGTGCGCGCTTTACTTGAGTAACCACGCAAGGCGAAGCAGCTGCCAAACGTCAGGCACGTTCCAAAGCGGCACCCTCGCCCTACCCACGCAGACCTTCTGCAGACAGTGAGGCAGTGCCGGCTGGTGCTGATGAGAGGGGACAGAAAACTCGGGCAGTCCTCTTGGGAGCGCCAGCTTGCGGCGGAGCGCTCGACCGGCCGGCCGGACGGACAGTCGCCTGTCATCCGTAATTAAAAATGTTTCGCCGGCGGTGGCGCGCAATTTAATTAATTCGTGACCCGGAGGGAGCGACTCTACTCGTTTGCAGCAGGTGATGAAAAAAAAAAAAAAAAAAGAGAGAGAGAGCCCTAAGTAGCGGTTCGCGGAGCTACAATCTGTTCCCCGTGCAATTTGGCTAGCAGATGATTATTGAGTCAGTCAGTGTTACGCCGTTCTGCAGTTTTTCTTCGGGCTAATTTCACCGCTGGCTATTCAAAGAAGTAAGACCATGAAAGACATCATATTGGCGTGAAGTACACGACATGCTTTGACATGCAAGTGGTCAGCATTTCAGCACAATCACATGTATGCAATCTGCATTTCTTATACAGGGAAAGATTACGCAGCGGTTCTCTCATTCAAGAATCGCAATTGAATGTTGGCTGTTTATGAGAAGAACGTGTTATCCCTGTTGGAAGGAAGGGAGGACGAAAGATTAAGATTTAACGTCCCGGCGACGACGAGGTCACTGGAGACGGAACACAAGCTCGGATTGTTTGAAGGATGGGGAAGGAAATTGGGCGTACCCTCAAAAAGTAACCATCTTGGCTTTTGTCTGGAGCGATTTAGGGAGTTCACAGAAGACAGGATTTCCGGATATTCAACTGAACCGTCGTCCTTCCGAATCAGTCCAGTGTGATAACAGCTGGGCCACCTTGCTCTCTCCTCGTGTAAGGAGAAACGTCTACAAACAAATGTCTGAATTTGACAATGATAGGATCGTTTCACATCGTGATAGTGGTTTTTTTTTTTTTCGTGATATTGCCACTCGCTTTACCCAACAACGTGCAGTATCTAAACTGTGTCGTTGAACAGATGGTGCCTAAATGATGCTAGGATCATTGTCATTGTGGTCTTCAGTCCGAAGACTGGGTTGATGCAGCGCTCCATGAATATCCTGTGCACTCCTCTTTATCTATAAAAAACTACTGCAACCTACATTGTTTTACATCTGCTTATTGTATACATGTTTCTCTGCCTCGTGATGACTGGGTGTTGTGTGACGTCCTTAGGTTAGTTAGGTTTAAGTAGTTCTAAGTTCTAGGGGACTGATGACCATAGATGTTAAGTACCATAGTGCTCAGAGCCATTTGAACCATTTTTATTGTATACATGTCTGGTTTCCCTCAAAATTTTTACCGCTTACCTAGATACTAAACTGATGAGTTTGCCCTTTCTCTCATCCGTTCGCAGTACCAGCTCAGCAAGGCCGTTCTGGTTGATGTTCCAAGGACAGACCAGTCAATTATCCAGACTGATGCGCCTGCAATTACCGAAATGGCTGCTGCCCCTCTTTGGGAACCACACGTTGGTCTAGGCTCATAACCACTTGAAAATGTCCGGTTGCGGTGTCAGAAAATAATTTATTTCCAAGTAACTTCTACAGTTGCACATGGGCTGAACGAACACGTTCAAGATGTTGTGGAAAAAAGGCTAAAGAAGTCGTCTGCATCTGTCTGACGCAACTGCAACATCCCTGCTGCTGCTCTCTGCGGCACACAGCGGGCGGCAACCCTCGTCATGTACAAAATGCCGTGCGAGCTGGCTAAATGGTTCAAACGGCTCTGAGCACTATGGGACTTAACATCCGATGTCATCAGTTCCCTAGATCTTAGAACTACTTAAACCCAACTAACCTAAGGACATCACACACATCCATGCCCGAGGCAAGATTCGAATCTGCGACCGTAGCGGGCGCGCGGTTCCAGAGTGAAGCGCCTAGAGCCGCTCGGCCACTCCGGCCGGCTGTCGTGCGAGCTGTTGTAAACTGATCCATGACTGATTTTCACTTTTTCTTCTAGTGATTCTACAGTGATACTACACGTCCACATGCGATTCCCAGTTCTTCACAGACAGAGGGTCCGCCATTTCTTTCTTCGTGATTCAGATTTGTTTGATCACACTCGAAGTGTGTCTAAGCGCTATGTCGTATGATGATGTATTGACGCCGTATGGTTCGATCAACTCAGCATGGGGTGTTGCGGCACTTTTCTGCTTCAGATGGAGAAAAGGAATCACGTCACGATGCTCCACTGTGACAACTTGACCCGCCAGGGTAGTCGGGAGCGCTAACGCGCTGATTCCTGGACTCGGGTAGGCGCGCCGGCCCCGGATCGAATCCGCCCGGTGGATTAACGACGATGTGGTTTTGTGGTTTTTAGGCGGTTTTCCACATCCTGCTTGGTAAATACCGGGCTGGTCCCCACGTTCCGCCTCAGTTACACGCATCGCAGACATTTCAAACCCATCCGCACTATTTCACGATTTACACTAGACACAGACATTTGGGGTACACTGATTCCGTCCTGGGGGGTAAGGGGTGGCGGCAGTATGTACTAACATTGCCAAATCCGTTGTAACCACGCCGACCCTGCGATCGCTGTGGAACTATGGCCTAAGCGAAAGAAAGAAAGAACTCCACTGTGACAACTTGCTTTGGTTTCTATAGCAGCATGCTACTGTGGTATAGTTTTGATTATGTACCACGATTGCAGTCATGTAGCTGCTATCAAATAATTAATTATACGGGGTGTTGCAAAAAGGTACGGCCAAACTTTCAGGAAACATTCCTCACACACAAATAAAGAAAGGATGTTATGTGAACATGTGTCCGGAAACACTTAATTTCCATGTTAGAGCTCATTTTAGTTTCGTCAGTAGGTACTGTACTTCCGCGATTCACCGCCAGTTGGCCCAATTGAAGGAATATAATGTTGACTTGGGTGCTTGTGTTGACATGCGACTCAGTGTTCTACACTACTAGCATCAAGCACATCAGTACGTCGCATCAACAGGTTGGTGTTCATCACGAACGTGGTTTTGCAGTCAGTGCAATGTTTACAAATGCGGAGTTGGCAGATGCCCATTTGATGTATGGATTAGCACGGGGCAATAGCCGTGGCGCGGTACGTTTGTATCCTGACAGATTTCCAGAACGAAGGTGTCCCGACAGGAAGACGTTCGAAGCAATTGCCTGTGACTCGCGACTGGGGAAGACCTAGAACGACAAGGACACCTGCAATGGACGAGGCAATTCTTCGTGCAGTTGATGATAACCCTGATGTCAGCGTCAGAGAAGTTGCTGCTGTACAAGGTGACCACGTCACTGTATGGATAGTGCTACGGGAGAACCAGTTGTTTCCGTACTATGTACAGCGTTTGCAGGCACTATCAGCAGCTGATTGGCCTCCACGGGTACACTTCTGGGAATGGTTCATCCAACAATGTGTCAATCCTCATTTCAGTGCAAATGTTCATTCCAACGTGATCAAATTGTAAATTTTCATAATCAACATGTGTGGGCTGACGAGAATCCGCACGCAATTGTGCAATCACGTCAGCAACACAGATTTTCTGTGAACGTTTGGGCAGGCATTGTTGGTGATGTCTTGATTGGGCCCCATGTTCTTCCTCCTACGTTCAGTGGAGCACGTTATCATGATTTCATACGGGATACTCTACCTGTGCTGCTAGAACATGTGCCTTTACAAGTACGACACAACATGTGGTTCATGCACAATGGAGCTCCTGCACATTTCAGTCGAAGTGTTCGTAGGCTTCTCAACAACAGATTGGGTGACCGATGGATTGGTAGAGGCGGACCAATTCCATGGCCTCCACGCTTTCCTGACCTCAACCCTCTTGACTTTCATCTATGGGGGTATTTGAAAGCTCTTGTCTACACAACCCCGGTATCAAATATAGAGACTCTACGTGCTCGTATTGTGGACGGCTGTGATACAATACGCCATTCTCCAGGGCTGCATCAGCGTATCAGTGATTCCATGCGATGGAGGGTGGATGCATGTATCCTCGCTAACGTAGGACATTTTGAAAATTTCCTGTAAGGGAGTGTTTGAAGTCACGCTGGTACGTTCTGTTGCTGTGTGTTTCCATTCCATGATTAATGCGATTTGAAGAGAAGTAATAAAATGAGCTCTAACATGGGAAGTAAACGTTTCCCGACACATGTCCACATAACATATTTTCTTTCTTTGTGTGTGAGGAATGTTTCCTGAAAGTTTGGCCGTACCTTTCTGTAACACCCTGCATATCCCCGCGTATGGTTTGTCTCTTTATAATTTTTGTAATGCTTTGGTTGCAATGCGCGGGAGCAGCGTGTCACTCCTAGCCACGAAAGCACACGTGCTGGATGCCATCGTCAGGGCCGACCACTTCACACCAGCGGTACAAGCTGTTCGGCCCTGTAAAAGTGATTTACGACCGCCTTAACGCGCAGATAAACGGCGTTAAACCGCGGAGAACAAGCTTGTTTTGGCGCCTGCGCCTGGTGCCCGTCTGATAACGGCCGGTTACGACCGTCTGCCGCCGACGCCGGGGCGTCTTCAGGAGCGCTTAACGCCGCCATTATGTAAAGCGGGACGCCGGGGGCCAGGTGGCGACGCTCGCAGGGGCCGGAGGCGAGCGCACAACAGGTTCTTGCCGGGGATGCCCACATTCTCTTTGTTACACTGTTCCCCGCTGTGGGGCTACCGTATATTGGCTCCTGAACAACTGTATACCTTTCGAGACCTTAACTTTTCCCGGCGAATCGAATGTTCAAATAACTTATGGGTTTGCTGCCGGGTGACGTCGTCGAACACAGCCGATACTTCGACAGGTGCACACCCTGCCATTCTCAAGGCACAAATGCAAGGAAGAAAAAATATGCAAGCAAATTTGATACCTCGGTTCACAGAGGAGAAACAATGAAGACACCACACACAGAACAAGTGTCAACACAATCAAAGATAGCCAACATCAGAAATATCGATGGTTACCATTAATCAACAAGTGAGGTAGCACTAATTCTGTCCCGTTGTTTTTTGATGAGAGATTCCAAGCAGCATTTAAATAAAATCCACCATCTCTGTTAATAAGGTTGATTGATAGTCTGATTTCAACAGCTTCCTTAATAACGCTATCCCAATAGCTGGACGTGCAAGCCAGAATCTCCCTGTTGTTGTATTCTATAGGATGACCGGTGTCAAGGCAATGAACATAAGCGTCACGCACGCTTAGAACAGCCGAGCAAATCCGCTATTGCAGAACATTGCCTTGACACCGGTCATCCTATGGATGGATGACAATAAGTAGAAAAGACAAGAATTGTAATATATATATATATATATATATATATATATATATATATATATATAGTCATCGGTATTTTGACTGGTTTTATGCGGCCCGCCACGAATTCCTCTCCTGTACCAACCTCTTCATCTCAGAGTAGAAGTTGAAACCGACGTCCTCAATTACTTTCTGGCTGTATTCCAAGTTCCGTTTTTCTCTGCTGTGTTTACCTTCTACAGCTCCCTTCAGTACCATCGAGGTTATTCCTCGATGTCTTAACAGATGTCCTACCATCCTGTCCCGTGTCCCCTTTCCTCGTACTGTATGACACACAGAACACTACTGGCAAGAGTGAGATACAGGAGTCTTTCGATGAAAGACTCCTGTATGATGTCTTCGTTATAAAACTAGCGGAGAATCATTCATTTTGCCCACTTACACGGTGTGACACCCACGCCAGTTGAGAGAGATGTGTCGTGTTCCTTCCATGACAGTGAAGATCTACTGTATGTTGATGCTGACTGCGTCGGCTCAAAGAAAGCCAAACATCTTGTAACACAGAAGCAAAACAATCTCTCGAATCATAATAATCTACCACACTGGCTATTTTCTATACGATTAAAGAATTCTTATATTTCATACTGTACACTACTTTCATTCTGCCAAGTATAAAGTACAATCCGTTAAACGCGTGTAGTCGAATTAGGGTTAAAGTGATGATAATGGTATTTGGTTTGTGAGGCGCTCAGCTGCACAGTTAGCAGAGCCGGCACAAATTCCCAATCTTTACACAGTCAGTCTCGCCACATTCACTAATGATGCTGAAATGATGCAACACAAACACCCAATCCCCGAGCGGAGAAAATCCCCGAACCGGCCGGGAATCGAACCCGGGACCCCGTGATCCAGAGGCAGCAACGCTAGCCACTAGACATTGTTAATGTACATTGTCCACTGTGCTTAGGAGGAGGGGGAGACGACTGTTTAACGTCCCGTCGACAACGAGGTCATTAGAGACAGAGCACAAGCTCGGATTAGGGAAGGATGGGGAAGGAAATCGGCCGTGCCCTTTCTAAGGAACCATCCCGGCATTTGCCTGAAGCGATTTAGGGAAATCACGGAAAACCTGAATCAGGATGGCCGGACGCGGGATTCAACCGTCGTCCTCCCGAACGTGAGTCCAGTGTGCTAACCACTGTGTTTTGTAACAAATGTTTTCATAATGTGTGATGTGATACTGTAACGCCTAAGTCCGGGTAACGACGTTGTGCTTGTACCCCTGTCAGTCCAGAACGTCTTGAGGCTGAATTAATAAAAAACAGATAAGGGTTAAGATGGCGGTTTTAATGCTTCAAGTGCCCTACTTAGTGTAAAAATGCATATTTAAACCATCAGCTCTTTTATTTTAAACCCAAATTCAACTGGTTTCGGCCTTGAACCATCTTCACGGATGAAGGTTTAAAATGGTTTAAGCCGCCATATTGCGTCAATCTAACGCGATATGGTTGCTTAAACCATTTTAACCCTTCATCCGTGAAGATGGTCCAAGACCGAAACGGTAGAATCTGGGTTTAAAATAAAAACAGATGATGGTTCAAAATGCCTTTTATACATCACTTAACGGCTATTGGCAGTCATCTTCTAAAAATGTTCTACATAGTCCCTCCCTCCCTCCCTCGCTAGCTTCCTCCCTCCCCATCCCCTCCTCACTGCCTCCGCACTTGAGTTCAACGCGTCTAACGTTCATACAATGACGTGTATCTTTTAGAAAAGTCCTTCTTTCGGATGTTGTTCAACTCGCGCTTCACACCGGCTTGAGTAGACCATCTGTTATAGTGGAAAAGCATTGACGCTACCCGTGAATTTCTGCACTCTGTCGCTTCGTATTAGGTTCTTATTGATAACACAAAGTCTCGAAACCTGTGATGATATTTTCCAGAAAAAAATTGTCGTTGTTCTGCATTTTAGTCAAATCGCAGCAGACGTCCACTAGGTGTTTTTGACAAAGAAGCAAAACAATTTTCGGAATCAAGATGTGCCGTACAGACTATGCACACACTTTTCCCTTCTTCAAAACATTCTGGCGAATGTCTTGAATACTGCGTTTAGAGATGCTTGTCCGTTCCTATTTTTGACACAACAACATAGACGTACTACTGCCGCATATCCTCTACAAAACACTGTCGCTCATTAGTGACTGGTCCAAAGCAAATCCGTCGCTTACTTCTGTCAGTTCAAGCTTCCACTGTGATTACTGCACTGACGTCCCTTCTGCGCTAAGAAGAACCTCAGTCTTGGAACTTTTTGGCAGGACGATGCAAAATAGTTTTATCTACTCAAGTATGTTCAGTGTGACCGAAGAATGTGCATGTTAGGGTTATAATTTCGGCAACACAGCCGAAACTAAGATATTAGCGAACACTCGAACACTATAAAATAATAGCTACTTAATTCTTCGAATCACTCCTTCATCAAAATTATGTGTAACGGGCCAGTTAACTGGATATGCATATATGCATACGTGATTAGTTTTAAAATTCATGAACGTGTAGCGATAATGCCAACAATAACAGCCAACATAAAATATTCTCGGACATTGTCGCACCAGTTCTGGGTAAAACCTCTAGCTTTTGGCGATTGGCACCGCTTCAACCGAAGCATCGGATATAACCTGAGTAATGCGCGGAAGCGAGCTCTCGACGCTATGAAATAACAGAGAAAATTCGTCGCATTGTTTACGCTCCTATGAGAACGGTGGCGCCACTATCTCGAACGTTTAAACCACTACCATCGTCTCAGGTGTGTGACTGGATTCGTGATTTCCTGTCAGAGAGGTCACAGTTCGGAGTAATTGTCGGAAAGTCATAAAGTAGAACAGAAGTGATTTGTGGCGTTCCCCAAATTCGTGTTATAGGCCTTCTGCAGTTCCCTATCTATATAATTGATTTAGGTGACAATCTGAGCAGCCTTCTTATGTTGTTTGCAAATGATGCTGTCCTTTATCGTCTAGCAATGTCATAAAAAATCAAAAGAAATTGCAAAACGATTTATAAAAAATATCTGTATGGTGGGAAAATTGGCGATTGACCCTAAATAATGAAAAGTGCGAGATCATCAACATGAGTGCTAAAAGGAATCCTTTAAAGTTAGGTGGTTACGCGATGAATCAGTCAAATCTAAAGGCCGTAAAGTCATCGAAATACCTATAAATTACAACTACGATCAAAGTAAATGGGAAAGAACACATAGAAAGTGTTGTGGAGAAGGCAAACAAAAGACTACATTTTATTGGCAGAACACTTAGAAAATGTAACAGATCTACTGAAGAGGCAGCCTACTCTACGCTTGACCGTCCTCTTTTGGAGTACTGCTGCGCGATCTGGGATCCTTACAAGATAGGATTAACGAATTACATCGAGAAAGTACATTAAGAGCAGCACGTTTTGTATTATCTCCGAAATAGGGGAGGGTGTCACTGACATGACACAGGATTTGACGTTTACATAATTAAAAAGGCGTTTTTCGTTGCGACGGAATCTTCTCACGAAATTTCAATCACCATATTTCTCCTCCGAATGCGAAAGTATTTTGTTGACGCCTACGTAACTAGAGAGAAACGATCGTCATAATAAAGTAAGGGAAATCAGACCACTCACGGGAGATATAGGTGTTCGTTTTCCTCGTGCGCTGTTCGAGGTTGGAATAACAGAGAATTATTGTGAAAGTGGTTCGATGAAGCCTCTGCCAGGCACTTAAGTGTGATTTGCAGAGTATCCATGTAACGTAGATGTAGATGTGGTACCATAACGTAATTGTCGAACAATCAGAAGCCTTCTGTATGTGGCCACCAAAGCACCAGCCTCTCGGGAACGATGGTGGTAATCGTCGGAAGCATGAGGTTTTCCCAGAACTGTAGCGGTAAGTTGTCCCACAATATTTTTTATGATAGCGTCGTCGCGGAAAACGTCGTCCTCACGCAACAACCAGTGCGACGAAGTTATGTCATTCAATACATTTATCATGGCTGTGGATCTCACTGCAACTAAATTATTCGAAACTATCTCGGTCACGCACCAGCTGGTAGGACGACTTGGGCACGCGAGAAGAGACAGTTGTTTTGGCGGATTACCGATTGACTGTGATAGGAAGAGCCCCCGTAATTGGCATGGTCGTGGGATATGCGCACGCAATACTGCGTGATGACCTGATAATGCGCACGTGGCAGGCGATATTAACAGGTGATGGCGTGATGAGACTTAATTTTCAGCATTTCTGACAACAGATGAGACAAGGATGTCGCTTTATAAACCTAAATAGAAACAGTACTGAACTCATTGAAAGCACACTGTTTCAGCGGCACCAAGAAACGTTAGGGTAGGTTTAGTGGCCAGCGATGGTGTAATCCTTACGTACTGTGCTCCAAAGGCCTCCACGATGACAAGTGAGAGCTATCAAACTGTTTTTTGAGGAGCAAGCTGCTTCTAGTATAGCATGGAGAACGGCCAAAATGCTGTCCTCGTGCTCTTTCACCAGCACCAGCACCAGCCTATGTGGCGAACGTGACACAGAAGTTTCTTTATAAAAGAAAAATAAATAAATAATAAATAAAAATAAAAATAAAAAAATTGAAGAAGTTTCTCGTACTTCTTACTCACTCACATGACCTGGCTCCTTGAGATTTTGGGCTTTTTCCAACTATGAAGCACCAGTCATGCCGCTATTTCATCGGCGATTTTGCAGTGGTCAAAATAGATTTGTAAAGAAGTTTTGGCAGTGGCAATACCGTCGGAGTTATGAAAAGATTGTACGCCTGCAGGGAGATTACGTCGAGATAGGACAGAAGACTCAAATTATTTGTGAATTTTGTAAAGAAGGAAACTGAATACCTTAGAACTTGTACGCACCTCGTAATAAAGATGAACTATCGACGTCAAGCAAGAAACGAAAACTCATCGTCTGAGATACACTTTGAAAGAGAGTTGTCGGATGTCCCAGATCTACAGCGCCGTACTTTTCCCCTCGAAAACTGTACAACCGATATCTTTTCATGTAGAACGTTTCTAGATAAACCTTCAAGTACGAATCGAACGACAAAATGTTTGTTGTCTGGAATGTATTTTAAGCTAGATGAAATCAACATCAAAATTTCAAGTGGGCCATGCTACAAAATCAGTCTCGTTATACTGAGTTATGGAAGTTGGACTAACTGAAAAGGGTTTAGATATTTTCCCTGATTCAATTATTAATACTTGTCATTAAAAATTATTCCTTCTTGTGTCACGTTCGGCGCATTTTAAGGAAAGAAACTAAAATACGTTAATGAAGTTACGAAGAAAACCATTTTCTTTCACTTCGAAATTTAGGCCAGTAACAGTTACCCCCACCCCTGCTTCTTTACAGATCGAATTACCATGTACAAAAGTTTATAAAACTTTTGAAATTATTTTTCAAATTTGTTGGAAGTCGCTAGGTGCTCTCATTATCAAACACTGGACGATTTGCTCTCCTCTTTAAGGGGCTCTGGAAAGGCTCAAAATCATGAAAAGTGCAATTTTTACTTTTTTGCGTTTTCTGAATCTGCAGACTATTACCTTTTAATAGATATATAATTTATTCAATTCCGAAGACAACAACTATTTTTAAATTTTTTTTGAAGTGTGTTCTACATGGGCGTGACCCACTGTGGCGCTGTTAAACTGCTGTCAAATGGTGTTATTATTAACGTCCATGTTCATCAGGTACATTTTAGTGATGTGAGATAAAGTATGTGTTGTGGCTAACCTGTGATGGTTCAATATATATCGCTGGTGTGATTGTCGATTGTTTCATGTTTATTTACTCTGTCGTTATCTCGAAAATATTCGTAATTAATTCTGTTTCTTGAGTCTCTGTTTTGTTGAAGTATAATAATGAGTAAAAGTAAAGTTATTAGAAATCCTCTGAAGGCTTTTAAGAAAAGGAGAAATGTTGGAAAGCCAAAGGAATGTGTTATTACTGTAAACAATAAAGACGATAACCAAGTGAGTGAACCTAACCTCTCAAGTACACCTGCCCATAGCAGTCAAAGTGGGAAAGAAAATACTTCACAGAAGAAGCTTGGTTCAATGAGTGAAAACTATGAATGTTTTATGGGCGAATCGGATGTGAATGAAATATTTGATATGTCGGTTCTCAAAGGAATTTTTTCAAACTGTGTAAGATGTATTCATTGTAGCGAAGTTGGTCTGGAACTCTCCATAATAAAGCACGTAGGACTTGCTAGTGAAATACAACTGAAATGTGATAAGTGTTCATACATGACCACCTTTTGGAACAGTGTTGCAGTAACTGCAACTGAAGAAAATGGTAGCAAATTCTACGAACACAACAACGAGCGATGCTTGCTTTTGACAAGGAACGCCTTCGGGCTGCAGACAGGGCTGTAAAGAGTCTAGAAATACAAGCAAGAGTAAACAGGAGGAGGAACAAGAGGAAGCTGGAGGAGGAGTTTGCAGAGGATGAAGATAATCCATCCTATGGACCTGGAATGCACTAAAAAGTTAATCCAATCTTTGTCGCTCGATTCCCAAAACTTTTATTTTCTCATACTAATTACATGTTTTCTAAGGATCTTCCAAACATATTTGTTTCAAACTTTCAGTAAATGTTACACAGTACCTTCTGCATAATTTAACACAGCCTTTTTCCAAAAAACTGTATATTTTTGAATATATAAATAAAAAATTGCAAAAAAATGTTGTGAATTTTCATTACAATTGAAAAAAAATCATCTTTAATAACTGAGCTAAAATTTTGTAAAATCCCTGTGTTAAGTTGTAGCCCATATTCCAATAAATAATCTGTAAAAAGTTCAACTTCGTACCTCAAATACTTTGTGAGGAAAGATGTAATTTATAAGCGTTATTTTAACATTGCAAGTATAGGGCGTTCCGGCGCCCCTTGAGAAAAAGCTAGTTTTCCAAGCACCTCAATATCAACGACCTAATATCTCCAGGACCATGTGTCGACAGGGACGTAATTTTGCACGGACATTCAATGGCATAAATGAATACTGTCTGCAAAATATATTCCGAATAGGATTAGTAGTGAAGATGTAATAAATTAAGACCTCATGGCTGGTGCTGAAGCTTTACTTACCGTGAGTTGGTGCCAGTGAGAATAATTTTCGAAAATGTTTGGAAACATGTATACAGCTTGTTGGGGGTTGCTAAGTACTCCCAGTTTCAAATACTGGATGAATATAGTCTAGGTACTTTGTTGGGGTGAGTTATCCTGCCTCAGGACACACACCTATTGTCTGGCTTCAACACTTGTCTTGTTGCATTAAATTTTTAAGCTAAAATTATGCCCCTTAAAGAGTATATTATGACAACATTTTAAATTTTTCAATCCGGTCAATAATTACATGAAAAATTGAAAAACAAAGTTTTGTTGCCCCTGGAAGTCATACAGTAGGCAAACTCTAACAAGGATTGCACACCGTGCACCATTTTAGCTGTTTAGTTGTATAGATCGTTTTAAATCGCTTAACTACGAGAAAGTTAAGGATTTCTGCAAATAAATACGTTTGCTTGCAGTTTTTTGTATTCGCTACCTACTTTCGCCACCCTCTAAGCACCTTCGTGCCTTCTCGTCAGGCCCTTTTCGCTAGCGCGAAGTTGTTTTTCGTTGCATCTCTCGATGATATCATGTATCTTTGATGTGTCTCTCGAAATATTTATCAAGTGTTGGCCACTCCTCCAACAAATCGATCAGGGTTTTTAAAAAATTTAAGTCAAACTCGCCCACCTACGAAAGCTGCGCCGGTGTGCCATGGCGAAAACAAGTAAACGTGACGTATTGGAAATATTTCTAACAAAAGGTATGTGTCCAGTGTAAAAGGTATAATTATAAATTTCAAATGTCAAGTAGTACTTTAGGCGGAAATAGGTTGTAAAAGGCACAAAAAGTCCACTTGTACAAAATTTTAGGATTTATCGAGGACATAAAAAGAAAGATTATTCTTAAGTGATAAAAATGTGACACGTGTGCCGAAGGCTTGGAAGCTAGTGCTGTTCGGAGACAATGTTCAAACTGTCGTGTGATAAATATTGTTTTAGAGATGTTACTGAAAATATCGCCCGCTTACATTCACTCACAACTGCATCTACCTACTAATCATTGTCTAAAACCCTGAAGACAACGAACCGCAAAAAGGGAACAAGCTCTTATGGATTTCTATCGGCAGCTCTTACATCAAACGCTTCATCTTCCCACACAAAAATTCGTGGGAGGTCAGCAGCATCTCTAAACTAACATTTATCGCACAGCAGTTTGAACATCGTCTCTGAACATCACTAATATCAAAACTTTCATGGACCCCTAGCAGGAAAAAAATACACCTGTGACTTTTTTGTCACATATAAAAGTATTTCTTTTCATCTGCTCTAAACAGTCTAAAATTCTGTGTATAGATTTTTTTTATATATTCCATAAAAAGAGCTCTATTTCTCACAACAAAGTACTCGTATTATTAACTTCTAAATAATTTCGCAAAATTGATCAGCAGTAGCAACATATTTTGATGATGTGCCAAATCGGCGCAACACAGCAGTAAAGTAGAAAACAAAATTTTAGTTTTGAGAAACGTGTTTGACGATACTAGTTTTCTAGCATCTTTCGTTGACATTCTTAAATCGTTTTTATGTCCACCATTCCAACAAACCAATATCATTCAGGCAAAGGGAGGTTCTATAACATTATTGTTTACTAGCTTTCATGTTCCAGTCACTATCAAAGCAAAGAATAACTGTATACCTCACAATGCAGACCAGGGAGTTATAAAATTTTAATAGCACTCCGTAAATTTCCTTTTTGCCACTGCTCTGCGTGAATGAACCATAACATGTTCCATTGTGTCTTGGATTCCGTATTATCCTGCAGTTTCGCACTACAGTCATAAGAAACTAGAGGTAAACCATGTCGAATAGAACCATACCTATTACAACACATTGGTATTCAAACAGCACATGTAAGGTTAACTCCCCCTCCCCCTTTTTAAATTTTTGTTGCTTTTTCATGTACGTCAGTTTCGAGGAACATTTTACTACATTCCACTTACAAATAGAATTCAGTCGAGGAGGAATTCGTTCTGATACGAAGACACATACTAGCAATGTTGCAGTGAATCATCAGGACTTGGTCTATCAATGAGGTATATATAAATTTAGATATTAGGAAGTCTTTTTCTGGAGGTATTTGGAGAGTGGCCACGTACGGGCGTGATACGTGGACAGTAATCAGTTCAGACAAGAATATAAGCTTTCGAATCGTGGTGCTACATAAGAATGGCGAAGATTAGGTGGATAGGTTGGTTGGTTGGTTGGTTGGTTGGTTGGTTGGTTGGTTTGGGGAAGGAGACCAGACAGCGTGGTCATCGGTCTCATCGGATTAAGGAAGGATTGGGAAGGAAGTCGGCCGTCCCCTTTCAGAGGAACCATCCCGGTATTTGCCTGGAGTGATTGAGGGAAATCACGGAAAACCGAAATCAGGATGGCCGGACGCGGGATTGAACCGTCGTCCTCCCAAATGCGAGTCCAGTGTCTAACCACTGCGCCACCCCGCTCGGTGATTAGGTGGATAGATCCAGACATTAATATGATGATGAATATAACTGAGGAAGAAAGAAATTTATGACACGAGTAAAAGAAGGGATCGGTTGATAAGAAAAATTGTGAAACATCAATTGTCAGTCTGGTAATTGATGGAAGTGTAGCAATTAAAAATTGCAGTGGAAGATCAATCAGTGCGCAGGTTCAAATGCATACAGGTTCCAGTGGTTACACAGAGTTGAAGTAGCTTGCGCAAGAGTGTTGCATCAAATTAGTCTTTGGACTGAAGATCACAAGAACAGTAACACTCCCTCAGTCTTAGCACACTTCAGGTTATTGACCTCTATAACAGCAACATTAACAGTTTATCATCTGAAACTAACAATCAATTGCAAGTAAAAAACATTTTCATTAATGAAAAACCGAAAATATGAAAAATATTACACGCAGGTCATGTATGAGAAACTTAGAGTGTTACGCACACTATAAATTTAAGAAGAAAAAAATTTAGTTCACACATACGGGTGTTGCGCTACACCCTAAACACTACGGTGCACAAGGAAACGGTGAGCTGGCGTTTTCTGTTGTCCCGGTTTCCTGAAGAACGACAGGAAAGTAGGCAGACGGGGCAGCGGCTATGCTCACCATCAACATTAATCTGTGCTGCACCACACCTGCACGGACGTGTCACCGGTGCAGAGACAAGGAACGTCGATTGGCTGGTATTTGGGTGCGGAAGTCGCCATTCAGAGGAACAACAAAGAGCAGGAAGCCGTGGGACTTCCGTGTGCGGCGTTCTCAGAGTGGTCTGATGCTTTGGCCCGCCACCACTCTGAAATAAACGACAAATGTCGTTGAGCTGTGTGTCATGCCGAGAAAAAGGGATGGTATTTAACATCCACTGAGTACTAGCGCACCTGGAGGAACGGAGTGCAAGTCCCACAAGATACACAGGAGAAGATCTTTGAAGTTTGATAAGTAATGGTATATAATGGCGAAATTAAAGCTGTGAGGACGGGTCGTGAGTGGTGCTTGGATAGCTTACGCGGTAGAGCACGTGCCAGCAAAGGTCCAAGGTTCGATACCGGTGGGCACATAGTTCTAAACTGCTACGAAGTTTCAAATCGGGAGACTCTCCCCTACAGAGGGAAAACTTATCCAGCAATGGAGGAATTCGTGTCCCGAATATTTATAAGGTTGAATTTCCGGCTACTTAGCTGAGTGGTAACTTGTTTGCCTCCCATGCAGCGGGACCGGGTTCGACTCCCGGCCGGGTTGGAGATCTTCTGCGCTCATGAATTGGGTGTTGTGTTTATCATCACGCGGAAACACGAACCACTGATATAAACGCACCTAAGATAGTAGCGATGTAAAGATATGATGGATCAGGAATACATACAGCAATTATATAATTATTATTTATTTCTTTACAGCATGTTGTTGAAAATATTTGTGATAAGTTCCTATGGGACCAAACTGCTGAGGTCATCGGTCCCTAGGCTTACGCACTGCTTAATCTAACTTACGCTAAGGACAACACACACACCCATGCCCGAGGCAGGATTCGAACCTGCGACCGTAGCGGTCGCGCGGTTCCAGACTGTAGCGCCTAGAACCGCTCGGCAACCCCGGCCGCCTCCGAGGAAGGACTCGAACTCTTGCAGACTTACTATGAACATACTGCTTCTCCACAGTGCTTTAGGATTTCTTTTTATTACTGACTCAGGAAGCAGAAGGTAGAAACAGTTATAATGCATCATCTAGTATACTTGCAAAGTGACTGACACAGATAAATTGTTTTATTTGAACTTTTATTGTCAGCCTGCCGGTGTGGCCGAGCGGATTTAGGCGCTACAGTCTGGATCAGCGTGACCGCTATGGTAGCAGGTTCGAATCCTGCCTCGGGCATAGATGTGTGTGATGTCCTTAGGTTAGTTAGGTTTAAGTAGTTCTAAGTTCTAGGGGACTGATGACCTCAGAAGTTAAGTCTCATAGTGCTCAGCGCCATTTTTTTATTGTCAAAACAGTCGCAGTTCCCTTAAAAACAGTGCAACCTGAATGATATAAAGTTAGAGAATGGAAGTTTTTGAAGTGTCGAGCTACAGAAGAATGTAACTAATGAGGAGTTACTGAATAGAACTGGGAGAAAAGAAATTTGTGGCATTACCTGCCTAGAAGAAGGGAGCGATTGACAGGCCACACTCTCAGGCATCAAGAGATCACCAATTTAGTATTGGGGGGAAGTGTTGTGCTAAAAATTGTAGAGGGGGATCAACAGATGAATACAGTAAGCAGATTCAGAAGGACTTCAGTTTCAATAGTTATTCGGAAGTGAAGGGGCTTGCATAGGTTGGAGTAGCGTGGACAGCTGCATCAAATCAGTCTCCGGCCTTAAGCCATAACAGCAACGTATTTCAATATACAGGGAGTTACAAAAAGGTACGGCCAAACTTTCAGGAAACATTCCTCACACACAAAGAAAGAAAATACACTCCTGGAAATTGAAATAAGAACACCGTGAATTCATTGTCCCAGGAAGGGGAAACTTTTTGACACATTCCTGGGGTCAGATACATCACATGATCACACTGACAGAACCACAGGCACATAGACACAGGCAACAGAGCATGCTCAATGTCGGCACTAGTACAGTGTATATCCACCTTTCGCAGCAATGCAGACTGCTATTCTCCCATGGAGACGATCGTAGAGATGCTGGATGTAGTCCTGTGGAACGGCTTGCCATGCCATTTCCACCTGGCGCCTCAGTTGGACCAGCGTTCGTGCTGGACGTGCAGACCGCGTGAGACGACGCTTCATCCAGTCCCAAACATGCTCAATGGGGGACAGATCCGTAGATCTTGCTGGCAAGGGTAGTTGACTTACACCTTCTAGAGCACGTTGGGTGGCACGGGATACATGCGGACGTGCATTGTCCTGTTGGAACAGCAAGTTCCCTTGCCGGTCTAGGAATGGTAGAACGATGGGTTCGATGACGGTTTGGATGTACCGTGCACTATTCAGTGTCCCCTCGACGATCACCAGTGGTGTACGGCCAGTGTAGGAGATCGCTCCCCACACCATGATGCCGGGTGTTGGCCCTGTGTGCCTCGGTCGTATGCAGTCCTGATTGTGGCGCTCACCTGCACGGCGCCAAACACGCATACGACCATCATTGGCACCAAGGCAGAAGCGACTCTCATCGCTGAAGACGACACGTCTCCATTCGTCCCTCCATTCACGCCTGTCGCGACACCACTGGAGGCGGGCTGCACGATGTTGGGGCGTGAGCGGAAGACGGCCTAACGGTGTGCGGGACCGTAGCCCAGCTTCATGGAGACGGTTGCGAATGGTCCTCGCTGATACCCCAGGAGCAACAGTGTCCCTAATTTGCTGGGAAGTGGCGGTGCGGTCCCCTACGGCACTGCGTAGGATCCTACGGTCTTTGCGTGCATCCGTGCGTCGCTGCGGTCCGGTCCCAGGTCGACGGGCACGTGCACCTTCCGCCGACCACTGGCGACAACATCGATGTACTGTGGAGACCTCACGCCCCACGTGTTGAGCAATTCGGCGGTACGTCCACCCGGCCTCCCGCATGCCCACTATATGCCCTCGCTCAAAGTACGTCAACTGCACATACGGTTCACGTCCACGCTGTCGCGGCATGCTACCAGTGTTAAAGACTGCGACGGAGCTCCGTATGCCACGGCAAACTGGCTGACACTGACGGCGGCGGTGCACAAATGCTGCGCAGCTAGCGCCATTCGACGGCCAACACCGCGGTTCCTGGTGTGTCCGCTGTGCCGTGCGTGTGATCATTGCTTGTACAGCACTCTCACAGTGTCCGGAGCAAGTATGGTGGGCCTGACACACCGGTGTCAATGTGTTCTTTTTTCCATATCCAGGAGTGTATGTTATGTGGACATGTGTCCGGAAACGCTTACTTTTCATGTTAGAGCTCGTTTTATTACTTCTCTTCAAATCACATCAATCATGGAATGGAAACACACAGCAACAGAACGTACCAGCGTGACTTCAAACACTTCCTTACAGGAAATGTTCAAAATATCCTCCATTAGCGAGGATACATGCATCCACCCTCCGTCGCATGGAATCCCTGATGCGCTGATGCAGCCCTGGAGAATGGCGTATTATGTCACAGCCGTCCACAATACGAGCACGAAGAGTCTCTACATTTGGTACCGCGGTTGCGTAGAGAAGAGCTTTCAAATGCCCCCATAAATGAAAGTCAAGAGGGTTGAGGTCAGGAGAGCGTGGAGGCCATGGAATTGGTCCGCCTCTACCAAACCATCGGTCACCGAATCTGTTGTTGAGAAGTGTACGAACACTTCGACTGAAATATGCAGGAGCTCCATTGTGCATGAACCACATGTTGTGTCGTACTTGTAAATGCACATGTTCTAGCAGCACAGGTAGAGTATCCCGTATGAAATCATGATAACGTGCTCCACTGAACGTAGGAGGAAGAACATGGGGCCCAATCAAGACATCACCAACAATGCCTGCCCAAACGTTCACAGAAAATCTGTGTTGCTGACGTGATTGCACAATTGCGTGCGGATTCTCGTCAGCCCACACATGTTGATTGTGAAAATTTACAATTTGATCACGTTGGAATGAAGCCTCATCCCTAAAGAGAACATTTGCACTGAAATGAGGATTGACACATTGTTGGATGAACCATTCCCAGAAGTGTACCCGTGGATGCCAATCAGCTGCTGATAGTGCCTGCAAACGCTGTACATAGTACGGAAACAACTGGTTCTCCCGTAGCGCTATCAATACAGTGACGTGGTCAACGTTACCTTGTACAGCAGCAACTTCTCTGACGCTGACATTAGGGTTATCGTCAACTGCACGAAGAATTGCTTCGTCCATTGCAGGTGTCCTCGTCGTTCTAGGTCTTCCCCAGTCGCGAGTCACAGGCTGGAATGTTCCGTGCTCCCTAAGACGCCGATCAATTGCTTCGAACGTCTTCCTGTCGGGACACCTTCGTTCTGGAAATTAGTCTCGATACAAACGTACCGCGTCACGGCTATTGCCCCGTGCTAATCCATACATCAAATGGGCATCTGCCAACTCCGCATTTGTAAACGCTGCACTGACTGCAAAACCACGTTCGTGATGAACACTAACCTGTTGATGCTACGTACTGATGTGCTTGATGCTAGTACCGTAGAGCAATGAGTCGCATGTCAACACAAGTACCGAAGTCAGCATTACCTTCCTTCAATTGGGTCAACTGGCGGTGAATCGAGGAAGTACAGTACATACTGACGAAACTAAAATGAGCTCTAACATGGAAATTAAGTGTTTCCGGACACATGTCCACATAACATCTTTCCTTTATTCGTGTGTGAGGAATGTTTCCTGGAAGTTTGGCCGTACCTTCTTGTAACAGCCTGTGTACTGCAGCGGTTCTCCTTGGTGCAACACTTCCCATTACCGAGAGAGTACGCCCGAGTTTGTAGCTCACAACAACGGTGTGCAGCGTGGACGGTCCCAGCAGGAGGGCAGCGCGCCAGCACAGCGAGGGCGACCCCGGGAGGCAAACAGGGTCGCGAAATGAAGCGTCGGCCGCCCAGAGACTGAGGCACGCGAGTACAATCCAATCAATAGCGGCCAGATTACACGGCCGCCAAATTGGCGACACGGCCGGCAGGAGGCCCACAAAAGTTGGCCGCCCGGCGGGAGGCGCACGTAACAAACGCTGCGACATCCCGGGCCAGACCGCATCACGTCCCTCCACACCACACCCCTGTGTCTGTGGGTGCCGCAGGCCTGCTCGTTTGCATAGAATGCCGCCACCTCTGACCCTCTTGTGAGTACTGCGCTCCACAACAAGTTCGCAGGAAACTATTCTGCAGCCAAAAGCAATTGAAATAGAAGCTAACGCTCGTGACCTGCAGTTATATCTAAGTGAAAAACCAACAATCTTCAAGACAGCTCTCGAGAATTTCAGTGCTGATTATTCTGATGGTTGGATTTTCATCCAGACGGTTTTGTGTGTATGTGACTGACGTAGAGCTTTGGAACTTCATATGCTAGTTTCACATAATCTGATGGGGCCTAACTGCGACGAAATGCGTTCTTTTTAAATAAAAATAACTTTTCAACCGTGACTGTTTTATTCTTAATATTATAAGCAGAGTACATGGTTAAAGCTCGATCCATCCAAAACCCAAGCTGTCCTGATTAGTAATTCTACGGTGATTGGTCCGACATATCGAGTGTGACATTCAGTTCTGAAGTGACTTTAGCGCCTGTCGTCCCCTTACTTTTCGTTACAATCCTGTTGAATGACCGTTCGTCACAATCACTCTACACACACTTCCGTCCCCGTAGTTATTAAGCTACCGATGTTTTTCTGCTTTCCCCGTATACAGTATAAATCTTCGACAGAGTGCTTCTCAAACAGCAAACTGTGGCTACCTTGGTTAGGGAAGCGCCCACCGTACTCCGCTACCTTATCTAGACTGACTGCCACTATTTTTGTATCCCAGGCGGTCTAAATGAAAAAAGAGCTTACCCCAGTTAGCGGGCTAGATAAATATTGATATGTCATCCGAATCTCAACATATTATTCTACGCAGTATCGGACCGTGGGAAGGCATGGACTACGAACCTACTTACAGAGAGCAGAGAGCCACTTATGTGAATAGATATGAGGGGAAAGGTGGTACAGTCGTAACACAAATAAGAGATTTAGAAACTAACACAGGCCGGCCGGTGTGGCCGTGCGGTTAAAGGCGCTTCAGTCTGGAACCGCGTGACCGCTACGGTCACAGGTTCGAATCCTGCCTCGGGCATGGATGTGTGTGATATCCTTAGGTTAGTTAGGTTTAATTAGTTCTAAGTTCTAGGCGCCTGATGACCTCAGAAGTTAAGTCGCATAGTGCTCAGAGCCATTTGAACCAAACTAACACAGAGAGATATATTCTGAAATGACTGCAGAGCAACATACTCTTAAACGAAGGCACCCTTCACTGACATTGACACATTCACAGCACGACATGTAGATATAACATTCGCCTGTAATTAGACAAGTTTATCTGAGAACACTTCGGAGAGAGAATACTGAACCACGAGAACTAGGTTTCGGCAGCAAAAAAGAGATGGTGGATGGTTGACAGACTTCGGTGAATCTCACTGTATGGCTGGGGCAGCTGCCCTCCCGTAGTGTCGCGAAATACTCGCGATCACCAAACGACGGAAACAGCGGTCCAAACCGAACGTCATTACTAGACGTACCCGAAGTAAAAAGCCCTTAAAATTTCCCTAGCAAGGTGGAGTTCACCTGTCAACAAGAGGCGGTCGCGTGCGAGACGACGGTTGGTGGAACTTCCGAGAAGAAGTTGCAGAATCGCTGGAGCGGCGATACACAGGGTTTTGTTAGCTGGTCGGCACCCCATACCAGTGTGTATACAGCTGAGAAGAGTAGTTCTGCTGCGTGGTCAAGCGGCAAGCTGCCGCCTGCTGGACCACAGAACTCGCCACTTCCATTTTGCACCAGATGTTTCCTAACCTGACGCAGTCTCGGTCGTTGGGACGGCGGGAATTTCTGTGTTCGTACGAGGCCCAAACCAAGAAGACGCTCTGTTTAAACCTCTCAGAATGACAGCATCCTAGATTTGTTTACAGATTTCGGTTTCTCTGTATGTACTGAATTATTATAATATCGTTTCTTTCATTTTTACAGTTATTTAGGTGCTTTAAATCGCAGTTGAATCTTCAGATATGACGGAATAAGACTGATATGCAAATTATGGCTAGAGCAATTGATTGTTATTCGTCAGAAGGTCCCGAATCTGTCACCAGATTAATATTCGTTAAGTACTTCTGGACTTAAACACTGTTTCCGGTCTTGCGGGGCCTTCCAAGCTCTCGTCTACATCTACATCTACATTTATACTCCGCAAGCCACCCAACGGTGTGTGACGGAGGGCACTTTACGTGCCACTGTCATTGCCTCCCTTTCCTGTTCCAGTCGCGTATGGTTCGCGGGAAGAACGACTGTCTGAAAGCCTCAATGCGCGCTCTAATCTCTCTAATTTTACGTTCTTGATCTCCTCGGGAGGTATAAGCAGGTGGAAGCAATATATTCGATACCTCATCCAGAAACGCACCCTCTCGAAACCTGGCGAGCAAGCTACACCGCAATGCAGAGCGCCTCTCTTGCAGAGTCTGCCACTTGAGTTTGTTAAACATCTCCGTAACGCTATCACGGTTACCAAATAACCCTGTGACGAAACGCGGCGCTCTTCTTTGGATCTTCTCTATCTCCTCCGTCAAACCGACCTGGTACGGATCCCACACTGATGAGCAATACTCAAGTATAGGTCGAACGAGTGTTTTGTAAGCCACCTCCTTTGTTGATGGACTACATTTTCTAAGGACTCTCCCAATGAATCTCAACCTAGTACCCGCCTTACCAACAATTAATTTTATATGATCATTCCACTTCAAATCGTTCCGCACGCCTATTCCCAGATATTTTACAGAAGTAACTGCTACCAGTGTTTGTTCCTCTATCATATAATCATACAATAAAGGATCCTTCTTTCTATGTATTCGCAATACATTACATTTGTCTATGTTAAGGGTCAGTTGCCACTCCCTGCACCAAGTGTCTATCCGCTGCAGATCTTCCTGCATTTCGCTACAATTTTCTAATGTTGTAACTTCTCTGTATACTACAGCATCATCCGCGAAAAGCCGCATGGGACTTCCGACACCATCTACTAGGTCCGTTGCGCAACCGGAAGTGAATTCTTCTGCAACACGGACCTAGTAAAACATTGCTGTGTGCGTTTACCGTATGCGGCTGTGTAAGGCGGGTGACCTTGAGCGGGGCTGCGGCGGCAACACGGGCCCTAGTTTTACAAGGTCCGTGTTGCAGAAGAATTCACTTCCGGTTGCGCAACGGACCTAATTCTTCTGCAACACGGGTCTAGTAATACTAGGACCCGTGTTGGGTTGCAGCGGCCAGACACTAAGTCCGAATTCCCTGCACGTGGCGTTCTTGGGAGCGTCCTTAACACGATGTGAGATAACACGAGCACCAGCAACTTGCCCAACTTTCAATTAACTTAACCCATACATGATGCACTCACTACTACAAAGAACACTGTTGTGACCTCCACTGCCACTTGCAACGTAGTTAGGGCATTGCATAGTGACCACCAGTCGTCAAATACAACAGCGCCACTTGCAGGCTTGACTAGAATCTGCATTTATCTTCAAGCTATCATTTCCCGAGTCGTATCCCTATTTTCGTCCAACCCCTACATGTCTGTCTCCAGAATGAATTTTCACTCTGCAGCGGAGCAGATTACAACTGTTTGCCGTTCTGGGACTCGAATCTGAAACCTTCGCCTTTCGGAAGCACGATTTCATCTGCCAATAAGTTTACATATGTGTCTCCCCTCAGGCACCAGTCGCATGGGGCCATTGAGATGCTGCATGGCGTTGATTACGATCTTCCTGAACGCACTGAGTCAACGTACGGTTGTAGACATATGCAGGACCACAAACTGCGGTCTCGAGAGAGCCAAGTCTACTGCTGTCAAATTTCGACACAATTGACGCACCTTTCTCCTACTTATCCAAGGCATAACGCGATTGTATCACGACCAACCAACAAACGTATGCAATTTCTGGATGATAAAGTTGCTGTTTAATTTTTACTTTATACGGTATGTTATAGAGATGTTATTTCTAACTACTTTATGTAGCCGTGCAGAAATGCTTATCATTCGCGTATAAAGCATGCAGTGCACTTCATACCCGATTGACGTTTGTTGCAGTTCTAATGGCCAGCACATACAGGGCGATTCAGTTGCCCCTACCAGTGGGTTTTATGCAACCCGCAACGCTTTCAGAAGCCACGCTCGAGGTCTTCATACTCTCTTGCTCTACATGCAAAACATTAATTCTAACGAAAAAATAAACAGGGCATTTTTTTCTAGGAAAAGTAATGTAGTTAAATTTTGTACATTGTTACGTTTTCGCTGGAGGACAAACTTTTCGAATTCTTCAAGAAAAACGTGTTTGAAGGTTATTTTTATACATTTTGCTTCAATAATACGAACATTAAAGGCTGTGTGAACTGAAGGTGGAGGGGGGGGGGGGGAGGGCAAGAATGGAATGGAAATGGTAAGAATTAATGTTATCAGCTGCATCAGCACTTTAACCGGAGTCAGCAGCGACGAGTGAAAATGTGTGCCAGACCGGAATTCGAACCTGGTATCTCTTGGTGATTTGGTAAGTAGGCAGTTTCGTGAACCACTGCGCCACCCAGACATAATTATTTATTTCAAATGCTCAGACTATCTCGGAACGATCCCCAACCGACTTACATTCCCACCTAGTGCCATCTATCCGCCGTCCCCGACTGTGTCTTCCACACTCACTAATTTTTAGATTTCCACTGGAGGTTGAAAGAAAATGTGCACTGGCACTAATAGTTGTGGATTCATTGACCATAGACACGAATCAATTTTACGAATGCGTGTTGTGTATTCTTTTGGACACATCTGAAAGAACGGACACCACCCGGGATCCGCAGCTGTGATATATTCCGGGTGATCAAAACGTCAATATAAATTTGAAAACTTAATAAACCACGGAATAATGTAGATAGAGAGGTAAAAATTGACACACATGCTTGGAATGACATGGGGTTTTATTAGAACCATCCCATATTGCTAGACGCGTGAAAGATCTCTTGCGCGCGTCGTTTGGTGGTGATCGTGTGCTCAGCCGACACTTTCGTCATGCTTCGCCTCCCAGGTCCCCAGACCTCAGTCCGTGCGATTATTGGCTTTGGGGTTACCTTAAGTCGCAAGTGTATCGTGATCGATCGACATCTCTAGGGATGCTGAAAGACAACATCCGACGAAAATGCCTCACCATAACTCCGGACATGCTTCACAGTGCTGTTCTCAACATTATTCCTCCACTATAGCTATTGTTGAGGAATGATGGTGGACATATTGAGCATTTCCTGTAAAGAACATCTTTAGTTTGTCTTACTTTGTTATGCTAATTATTGCTATTCTGATCAGGTGAAGCGCCATCTGTCAGATATTTTGTGAACTTTTTTTTTGTTCTAATAAAACCCCATGACATTCCAAGCATGTGTGTCAATTTGTACCTCTCTATCTACATTATTCCGTGATTTATTCAGTTTTCAAATTTATACTGTCTTTTTGATCACCCGGTATCACGTAAATCGAAGGGGAAGTGGCGAGAAAGGAAAGGAAAGAGATGGAACTAATAATATCGGCTTTACCAGAACTTTATCCGGAATCAGTGGAGACGAGTCAAAATGTGTGCCAGACCGGGACACGAACCTGCGATCTCCTGCCTACTGGGCAACTGTGTTAATCACTGCACCACCCGGACACAATGTTCAGTGTGAATGCGGCACACACCTCTGCTGGCCCTCACTCCCACCGAAGCCAGTTACCTGCAGCCGCTGTCCATGTCCTCTGTGCTCGCTAATTTTAGATTCGTGCTGGAGGTCGAACGTAAATGTTCATCTACATTGATGGTTGTGGATTCATAGACCGTCGAGGCGTATCAGCTATGTGAATGCATGGTGTGACACCTCGCATTCATATAAAATTACGTATGACAGTATTCCAGTACAAAATGTAACTATTTTAAATTTCCTTCAATTGTCGTGTCCATTTTTTTCTGTAGAGCTAATAGTTTGTCGATAGCGGCCGAGAGAATACGAAAATTTGCACGTGATATCTGAAGGTGTTGCGGTTTGCATTAAACTCGTAGGTAGGTGCTGCTAAATCACCTTGTAGATGCCGTTGACAGAGAGGATGTAATTTTATTGCATACATGACAATCAGACGCTATTCGATATGGTTGTTATTTCCTATGCTGGTTAATATTTATGAAAGCATTATGATATTCACCACATTTAAGGAAAACAGCATAGGAGAGATATGGAGAAATCGTCTGAAAAATCTTTTTTACAACTCAGATCGTAAATCTGGTGACCCTCGACTTCCGGAATTTGCCGCTTGAAGAGTGCTCCAGGGCGCCATTAGGATAACGAGCGCGTCTTCCGTTTCGTGAGCGGCGTCCAGTCCCCCCCCAACGGGGGAAAAAAATGGAGATTGCCTTCGGAGTGCACTGGTGCAGCATTTCTGCGCTGAACCGATCGCCCTCTTGTACACTCCGGTAATTCCGGGGACAGAATAAATCGCCTCCCAGAGGTCGGGAGCCAAGGTGGGGTCGCCGACTGGGATGGAGGGTGAGCGCATTTACATCTGGGACGAGCCGGCGTCCGCCCTTCCATCTCCTGGCGAAAATAATTAAGCTGCGTCCAAGTTCCCGGCGAGTCCTTAAGGAGTGGCGCGCGCTCCCGGGGAGACTCTATATCTCCTCGGCGGGTGACTTCGACGCCGGGCGGCTGGAGTAATGGTGACGTAGATCACGCCTATGAGACAGTTTTATGTACGCGTCCCGCTTCGGCCGCCTTCCGGTTCTCGCCAAGTAGCGGCGACGAAAGCTGCTTCGGCAAGTGCCGTGCCAGCGGTATTTCCCATGCTGCACCGCGCGGTCAGCACTTTACTCGGCCAAACTATTTCCATATCCTCGCGATTAAGGGTGGCAGTGGTACTATTTTAGCTTATAAATTACGCTCCTTCCACTGTACTAGCCAAGCACTTTCCTATGATGCAGGGAAAGTTGTTGTTGGCTCTGAGCACTTCTGAGGTCATCAGTCCCCTAGAATTTAGAACTACTTAAACCTAACTAACCTAAGGACATCACACACGCCCATGCCCGAGGCAGGATTCGAACCTGCGAAATTAGCGGTCGCGCGGTTTCATACTGTAGCGCCTAGAACCGCTTGGCAACTCCGGCCGGCGCCGGGAAAATGAGAAGGGCTTGAATCGAGCTCGCGAAACTCAACGAATGCCTGCTCGGCACTTACTTTTATACCTCCAGGGTAATTCAAAAACATTCATCCAATATCACAGCAATGCAGCTTATTGGGGCGAGTTTTAAGAAACAAAGAGAACTACAAAGCTTTTATTTTCTTTAAAAAATTTTATTCGGGCACATTCCATATTTTTAGTTAAGTTTAGGATGAAACTATCCCTTTATTATTATATCAGTTACCATTTTCGTTCATATGTCCTGCAGCGGACGCCTGAAAAACATCCAGAAGATAATTAAACTCGTCCCATACCTTAGCGAGCATGCCTGGAGTTCTTGCATTCATTGCTATTCATAACAAGCGTTGCAGTTCACCAGGTCGTCTTGGAAGCCGACACACATAGACAGCATCTTTCACCAACCTCCAGAAAAAGATCACGTACCATGAGAAAAGGCGATCTCTGAGTCAAATGGTACGAAGCGAAATCCGTGCGCTCTTTATGGACGAACCGACGTTGAGGTACCTCATTGTTAAGAAATGCTGTCACATGCAAGTGCAAGTGTGGTAGTGATCGATCCTGTTGGAAATGAAATTTGAGTTGGGAAGAGAGACGGAGTTTGTAGAAGTGGAACGTACTGGATGATTACCGCTTGTCAAATAAATAATTTTAAAAACTTAGACACTGAGCAGCCCAACATAAATACAACACTCCTGAACATTGACACTTTGCACTACCCCATCACTGTTATTTCTCATAAATTTTAATGAATTTAGTTTGATACCTTACAAAGTGCACTAACATTTCACCATGCACACTGCTTTATCAAATGATTCCCGAGACATCTTGAACTGAGCATTGGTAATTTCTCGTGCAGATTTTATGACAAACTAATAACGCTCACTTCAAGTTGTGTGTAGTCAAAATCAATCACATTAAACTAGCTGTAGAGCTGCAGAGCGAGAATTATCGCACAATCAGCTTAACAGCTCACGCATCGAAGCTGCTTACAAGAATAATATACAGAAGAATGGAAAATAAAATTGAGAATGCGCTAGGTGACGATCAGTTTGGCTTTAGGAAAACTAAAGGGACGAGAGAGGCGATTCTGACGTTACGGCTAATAATGGAAGCAAGGCTAAAGAAAAATCAAGACACTTTCATAGGATTTGTCGACCCGGAAAAAGCGTTCGACAATATAAAATGGTGCAAGCTTTTCGAGATTCTAAAAAAGTAGGGGTAAGCTATAGGGAGAGACGGGTCATATACAATATGTACAACACCCAAGAGGGAATAATAAGAGCGGACGATCAAGAACGAAGTGCTCGTATTAAGAATGGTGTAAGACAAGGCTGTAGCCTTTCGCCCCTACTCTTCAATCTGTACACCGAGGAAGCAACGATGGAAATAAAAGAAAGGTTCAGGAGTGGAATTAAAATACAAGGTGAAAGGATATCAATGATACGATTCGCTGATGACATTGCTATCCTGAGTAAAAGTGAAGAAGAATTAAATGACCTGCTGAACGGAATGAACAGTCTAATGAGTACACAATATGGTTTGAGAGTAAATCCGAGAAAGACGAAGGTAATGAGAAGTAGTAGAAACGAGAACAGCGAGAAACTTAACATCAGGATTGATGGTCACGAAGTCAATGAAGTTAAGGAATTCTGCTACCTAGGCAGTAAAATAACCAATGACGGACGGAGCAAGGAGGACATCAAAAGCAGACTCGCTATGGCAAAAAATGCATTTCTGGCCAAGAGAAGTCTACTAATATCAAATACCGGCCTTAATTCGAGGAAGAAATTTCTGAGGATGTACGTCTGGAGTACAGCATTGTATGGTAGTGAAACATGGACTGTGGGAAAACCGGAACAGAAGAGAGTCGAAGCATTTGAGATGTGGTGCGATAGACGAATGCTGAAAATTAGGTGGACTGATAAGGTAAGGAATGAGGAGGTTGTACGCAGAATCGGAGAGGAAAGGAATATGTGGAAAACACTGATAAGGAGAAGGGACAGGGTGATAGGACATCTGCTAAGACATGAGGGAGGCACTTCCATGGTACTAGAGGGAGCTGTAGAGGGCAAAAACTGTAGAGGAAAACAGAGATTGAAATACGTCAAGCAAATAATTGAGGACGTAGGTTGCAAGTGCTACACTGAGATGAAGAGGTTAGCACAGGAAAGGTATTCGTGGCGGGCCGCATCAAACCAGTCAGTAAACTGATGACCAAAGAAAAAAAAAAAAAAGCCCAAAAAGGTTTAAATAAAAATCCACGAGAACATTGTCTGCGAGACCATAACGGTTGACCAACAATGACGATTTTAGCCTTTTGAAGTCTACCGTGTCAGTTCCCACATAGCAGAAAGAGGGCGATCATGACTTTTTTGTAGTTCTTTTTGACGTCTACAATTCAGTACTAAATCAAATGATTTTGTGGTAATAGTTTATACAGCCTATTGCAAGAGAGCGCAGTGGCATCACACTTTCTTCCGATTCGATTGAAAATTAACGCCACTGCTTATTGCTTATGTTATCTAAATTAGCTAAATGTATACGAAAACGTAGTCAGTGAATATATGGTGAACTAAAAAAAGAAACACGTAAATCGCATAAGGACAATGGTAACATACGATCATAACCTCGCCCGTTTTGCGTGTTACAGACGAACCTATTCCTAAACTAAGCACTCTTATCGAAAACGATAACTGTACCAGTTGCCAGTTCATCAGATATGTGTAAAACTTGAACTACCTTCACAAATTCCGAGGGAAAGAATATCAGAATTGTCTTGGTTCCACTCTTTCCCTCTTGGCAGAACTAGATAACAGGAAAACCGATTACACCATTAGACTGTCGTGGTTACCGTGTCTACTAGTAAAATGTAAATTTTAAAAAGCATGAAATAAAAGTTAAATTAAAAATTTAAAAATTCCGACACAAAACAACTCTAAAAATTAAAAAAAGTCTTCTCCCTTTACGTTTAATATAAGTAGTAATATTTTTTTGATCCAAGCGTCTGGGACCGAAAGTAAATAAAATAAAAACAGAATACATCTAAAAACGATAAAGTGTGAAATTTAAATACAAATAAGCTACCTAGACGACGTAGGCAAATATCAAAACAACCGTATCAAATCGTCGAGTCTAAGTATTAATTTACTCCGAAAAATTACCAATACAGACACAACCGTCAATGACGTCTGTCCTCACCTCACGCGACTGTCCGTGCGGATCGCCGCAGTTACGTCACAGGCCCGCGCGCCGCCTACCACGCACAGCACGACCCGCGTTCGCGGTTTAATGAAGCGTGCGTTAGAGCACTGTCATCAAAACAATTCAGGACATGGGTCTCGTAAGACAGATTAACAATGTTAGGCTAATTAAAGACGAATTGGCTTCCATATTTTTGTAATAGGTAATTATAACTTTACTAGTTATTCTGAGGTGTGGGTGCGGGCGGTGCAGGATTGGAAGAGATAACACCATACCCAGCAGTAATGAAAGTATGCTGTTCTAGAAAGGATAGCTGCCGTTAATTTCTTATTTTATTTACTTAGGCATTCCCCGACGTGACGACACTTGAATCCAAATATTACATTAAACTATATATATATATATAGGGTGTTACAAAAAGGTACGGCCAAACTTTCAGGAAACATTCCTCACACACAAATAAAGAAAATATGTTATGTGGACATGTGTCCATGTGTCCGGAAACGCTTAATTTCCATGTTAGAGCTCATTTTAGTTTCGTCAGTATGTACTGTACTTCCTCGATTCACCGCCAGTTGGCCCAATTGAAGGAAGATAATGTTGACTTCGGTGCTTGTGCTGACATGCGACTCGTTGCTCTACAGTACTAGCATCAAGCACATCAGTACGTAGCATCAACAGGTTAGTGTTCATCACGAACGCGGTTTTGCAGTCAGTGCAATGTTTACAAATGCGGAGTTGGCAGATGCTCATTTGATGTATGGAGTAGCACGGGGCAATAGCCGTGGCGCGGTACGTTTGTATCGAGACAGATTTCCAGCCGGCTGAAGTGGCCGTGCGGTTAAAAGCGCTGCAGTCTGGAACCGCAAGACCGCTACGGTCGCAGGTTCGAATCCTGCCTCGGGCATGGTTGTTTGTGATGTCCTTAGGTTAGTTAGGTTTAACTAGTTCTAAGTTCTAGGGGACTAATGACCTCAGCAGTTGAGTCCCATAGTGCTCAGAGCCATTTGAACCATTTTTGAACAGATTTCCAGAACGAAGGTGTCCCGACAGGAAGACGTTCGAAGCAATTGATCGGTGTCTTAGGGAGCACGGAACATTCCAGCCTATGACTCGCGACTGGGGAAGACCTAGAACGATGAGGACACCTGCAATGGACGAGGCAATTCTTCGTGCAGTTGACGATAACCCTAATGTCAGCGTCAGAGAAGTTGCTGCTGTACAAGGTAACGTTGACCATGTCACTGTATGGAGAGTGCTACGGGAGAACCAGTTGTTTCCGTACCATGTACAGCGTGTGCAGGCACTATCAGCAGCTGTTTAGCCTCCACGGGTACACTTCTGCGAATGGTTCATCCAAAAATGTGTCAATCCTCATTTCAGTACAAATGTTCTCTTTAGGGATGAGGCTTCATTCCAACGTGATCAAATTGCAAATTTTCACAATCAACATGTGTGGGCTGACGAGAATACGCACGCAATTGTGCAATAACATCATCAACACCGATTTTCTGTGAACGTTTGGGCAGGCATTGTTGGTGATGTCTTGATTGGGCCCCATGTTCTTCCACCTACGCTCAATGGAGCACGTTATCATGATTTCATACGGGATACTCCACCTGTGCTGCTAGAACATGTGCCTTTGCAAGTACGACACAACATGTGGTTCATGCACGATGGAGCTCCTGCATATTTCAGTCGAAGTGTTCGTACACTTCGCAACAACAGATTCGGTGACCGATGGAGTGGTAGAGGCGGACCAATTCCATGGCCTCCTCGCTCTCCTGACCTCAACCCTCTTGACTTTCATTTATAGAGGCATTTGAAAGCTCTTGTCTACGCAACTTCAGTACCAAATGTAGAGACCCTTTGTGCTCTTATTGTGGACGGCTGTGATACATTGCGCCATTCTCCAGGGCATCATTCAGCGCATCAGGGATTCCATGCGACGGAGGGTGGATGCATGTATCCTCGCTAACGGAGGACATTTTGAACATTTCCTGTAACAAAGTGTTTGAAGTCACGCTGGTACGTTCTGTTGCTGTGTGTTTCCACTCCATGATTAGTGTGATTTGAAGAGAAGTAATAAAATGAGCTCTAACATGGAAACCCGACAGCTCTAGTATCGTCTCTTGCTAGTCTTAGCTCTACCGCGGTATGTTAGTGTACAAAGAGCAAAGTTCAGAACTGCTCGTCTTACCACCACTTTTATTTATTATTACACAGAGCACACTAATTCTTTGGCGGATAGGTCACACTTGTACGGAGACACGTCTGTAATGCAATTCAGTTATGTTCTCGAGCACTTCCTGCAGATGTGACATAACATCTTTACCCCTGCTTTAAATCTTCACAATAGCTCTTGAAGATTCCAAGGTTATTGTACCGTTTACAATGTAGTCGATCACCATATCTAATGTTTATCGTTCAGACGGATGCGTCCCTAATCTATGCACCGCAATGTAGCCTATCCAGCTGTTACCAACGAACCACGTCCCCGTCTCAGTATGGAGTACTCTGCCTCCAGTCACAGATCCCCCACGTAGCCCTTTGTCTGTGTGTGTGTGTGAGTGTGTGTGTGTGTGTGTGTGTGTGTGTGTGGAGAAACGGTTAGTCTCTCAGCGGCATGCTCTTGGTCGGTGGCCACAGTTATTTACAAAGATTCACATTGTCACAACCCATCTCTGTCTCACTCTGTGACTTTCCTGCTCTCTCTCTCTGTGCCGTCCTCCTCTTACTCTGTCCAGTGATTTTACAGGGTCTTGCTGGTGTAAGCATATATATTTTCATTGGTCACTTAGGGAAATTTAGCGAACAACATTACAGCTGGGGTTTACTTCATTTGTAGCTAACAATTATAGCTATTAGTAATAGTATGTTTTTAGATTCGGTGGTAGCGACAAGTAGTTGTGGCAAGATCAAGCCATTAATGTTTATTTTCCCCTGGGCAGCAATACGGGTGTTGCAGTGTGGACGCGGTGGATGTAAAACAGTTAGTCTATACTGACAGGCGTAGTCCATTTAATGGTGCTGAAAACATCTGGCAGTAAATGATGTGAGGTGTTTTCCAGAAAACTGTTAGACGCAGAGAAAAAACAACTTTCACATTAAGGTTAATTGTATCCAAACACCCAATACTATTCATGACGGCCTGACCTCTACTGGGAGCACTTTCAGTGAGGTGTCTGAATTTCTGCCCATTCTTCCTCAACAGCCGAAACTAGAGGATGTACTGATGTTGCTCGATGGGTCTGGAGCAAAGTTCTAACTCATCCAGTGGGTTCATATCGGGACTCTGAGCGGACCATCCAATTTCGGGAACGTTATTGTCCCCAAGCTATTGCATCACAGTTACTGTTTTATGACTGGATTCTCATGCTGATGCAGCCGTCGTCATCGAACTGCTCCGCTACTGCACGCAGTACACAGTGCTGCAATATCATTTCATATCCTTCCGCATCTAGCATTTTCTCAAGTGGAATAAGGGGACAACACCCTTGCCACAAAAACACTCCCATGCTGGAACACTACCTTCTCGGTACTTCACTGCTGGCGTTAGACGTGATGGTAGGTAACGTTCTCCAGGCATTAGCCAAATTCAAACCCTACTTTCTGTGATGGTGCAAGGCTACCTCACAAGTGTACAGCAACGACTGTCGCTGCAGATGAGAATTTCTACCTGGCCTTCGACAAAATGAGACGGCCGTATGAGGGCGGAAGTAGGAGAGAGCGGCCGTGACCTCCAACCTGCTCAGACGTACCTGCACGATGTGGTGTTAAGTAACAGTACACTTTTACCAACCATGTACCTTCACTTTCCTTTGCAACGAGCTTATGCATTCATCTGGAATGTGGAAAGAGCGAAACAGTGCAGAATTTACACGCGTTTTGCGGCTGTCTGCACCCTACCATCGGATTGCCGCAGGGTATAACTGACATTTTATCATTCAAAATCACTTGTTTCCAGTCATGCACTGTCCAGTGACACCCCTCCTTACACCACCTCAAGCGCCTTTAGCGTTGACTACAATAGTGTGTGGCTTATGAGGAACTGCTCCACCGTTGTACCTCATCGTTCTTAACTCCCTATGCACACTCATTCTGCCATCTGGACTGCCGGCAGGACTTTGAAACTCACGACTGATTCCTTCTGGTGATTTCATGTGGTTTTTTACAGCCACCCTCCGCAGTGGTCTATCGATACGTGAGAATCACACCACCAAAAATCGACTTGGGTAGCTTTAGAATGGTTGAAATGCCCCTGTTACTCAGGTGACATCCGATGACCAATCCAGCACTGGTCTTCCAACCAACTCACTCTGCTGTTACTGCTCTTCTGTTGACAACACAGTATTGTCCCTTCCTTTTATACTTTAAATCTATTCACAGTTGCGTATATGGACAACCATCAGCTGTAGAATGGAATGATGACAATAAAAATTTGTGCCGGACCGGGACTCGAACCCAAGTTTCCCCTTTCTCACCAGCCGTCGCCTCACCATACCCAAACACGACTCCCGGCCACACTAAAACTTCTATATGTCGTCAACCGTGTGTCTACAACCTGTACTCGTACATTCATTATGTATGTTTCCGGGCAGAGGAGATATTTTACTTGAAAGTCACTTGCCCGGTGTCGGTGAATAAATACGATATTGCAGTGCCTGTATTTTTTCGAATTACGATGCAAGGTTCCTTTGGACATGCATGCGTGTAGACACATGGTTGACGACGTATAGAGGTTTGCTCGGGTAGCGAAATGGTAAGGCGCGAATAGCCGGAAATTCGATTTCGAGTCCCGGTCCGGCACAAATATTCATTGTTGTCACTCCATTATACAGCCGATGGTTGTCCATATTCGCAACTATGAATACATTTCATGTATTTCATAACGATTATAATCGCCGCAGTGCCTAATGCTTCGGACATGCATGCATGGTCAGAGGAACCTTGCGTCCTAATCCGGAATAAGTTAGTCACTGCTGTATCGTACTCTTTTATATTAGCGGGTGTGCCCCCCGTGACATGTCGTGGTGAAATCCACATTACTGAAGTAAAGAAAATAATGACGCTGAAATTTTACATTACTATGCTGTATTGTTATGCCCATAAGCACGTATGCTGCTGAAACACAATCTTCCCTCGCTAGAAAAATAAATAAAATTCGACCATTGGAGATCCGTTTCCTATTTTTCAACTTTTTATGGACGTAAAAAAGAGGAAAATTTTTAAACGGAGACGTATGTCATCATCTACAATCTAAATCATAGCCGGCCGCTGTGGCTGAGCCATTCTAGGCGCTTCAGTCTGGAACCGCGCGACCGCTACGGTCGCAGGTTCGAATCCTGTCTCGGGCATGGATGTGTGTAATGTCCTTAGTTTAGTTAGGTTTAAGTAGTTCTAAGTTCTAGGGGACTGATGACCTCAGATGTTAAGTCCCGTAATGCTCAGAGCCATTTGAACCATTTGAATCTAAATCATAAAACACTTATCATTACGTGAAGATCTCACGCGTAAAAAATGAGCAGTACCCTTTTGTAGAAAGGGAAAGTGTAAACGACAGATGATATCTGTACTGAAGTAGATGATACCTTATGATGATATCTTTCTATCTTAATGACCCACTGTAAATCCGTGGTGCCCTAAATGATTTATTTATTTGTTTTGGTTTCAAAATTGTAGAATACGAAACAGCCCACGATCGAAAAATGTTTTGTTTTGTGTGTTTACCTTCAACATACGAACCGTCTCTGCTGAAAGTCACTTGCCCTTACGCTATAGGTCATTTTTGTTTATCACAGTTTTATTTGTGTTTGCATGTCGTGAGGGTACCTAACTTGTCTTCGAGTTTATGTTTTGCATACTAATCTTAGGAATATACACACATATGATGTTGACATAAAAAAACCGGTTATAAAATAAAAAAGTCAAAGGCTGTTTTGCGTTCTACAGATTTTTTGTGCTTCGCTCGTACGTGAGTGTGACGTAATCACTTCATCAGTACTGCATTTTCATGTAGAGATGCTCTCCAATGTGAATAACTCAGCTTACGATCAGGAACAGGTGGAGGCGCGTCAAAAGCGACAACTCCATTTCTTTGCAGCGAATAGAAATTCTCGATCTGTATCAAAACCGGATCTGTTAAATAATATACTCCCATGTACTCCGCCAAGAGATATCGGCCGATCCGGAAACGGAACGACCGCTATTCATCAGACCGAAGTTCGTTTCGAAATTAGTTCATGTGGAACATTGATTTATTCACTGGCTTCCATTTCAGTCCGTGAGCTGTACGCATTTAAATTTCGACACACGAAATTTTTTTGTGCAAGCGTATATTTTGCAAGTTGCATTCAAAAGGCTCCGATCTATACGTTTCAGATAAATTGAAAACGGCACGGATGTGATATTGACTGTGGCGCGTTCTCTTAATATAGCGAGTGGAGAAGAAAAACATCTGCCGCGACCTGTAGGTTGGCTTTCACGGTGCAGAGCGGGGCAGGGCAAAAAATGGGAATATCTTCCGATGAATCACTGTGAACAGCCCCAAATCTCTTTGGAGAATCGCTGCTTTTCATGGCACGTTCTCAATTCGCATATAGCATAGATTTCAATTGAAAAAAAAAAAATCTGTGTATCTCTCGTATCCCTCGCTCCATGTGAGTGCCTGTGTTAACAAATTACTACCAACATGTATTATAAAACTGGGGAAAAAACAGCGCAGTTGCTGTTATTGTTGGCGTTTTTTAGAGTTAAGTATTTAACAGAATAACCATCATCTTCGTCTGCCAGTGACACTATGTTGGCGAATCTTCCTTTAATGACGTTACGTGTAATTTCTTTAGAATTAGATGTTACAAATTACCGTATCGAATGTGGTCTACGTGTGAGAGCTAGGACTCTTATAGACGTATTGTTTGTCAGACCTGTTTCTGCAGCATTTGTTATTTTTGGATGGCAACTCTATATTATCAGCAGCCACATAATTTTCTTAAATAATGTAGATTTTATCTAATTAATCTATTAAACATTGCAGTGTCAGACGTGAATATGATCTACAGAAACGTAACTAACTAAACTGAAGTAAAATAGCGGGTTTCCTTTCCTTGCTTACGGTCACTGCATGAGAAAAATTCTAAATATTCAGAGCAGAGAGCAACAAGTAGCTTTACGCTCAGAATATAATGAGAGAGATGTATTGTCTACTTGAAGTCGACTCATTGCATTCCATATGAGAACTATTTTGTTACATAGTATGCTAACGTTTGTATATAAGAATTGTAAATAAGAGTGATAAAACTACTGGGTCATTTTTGATGTTCAACTGCTGCCTTTCAGAAACGTGGTTTTGAAGGAGTTCATCAACTTCCTGAGAATACGTAGAAAGTTACGATGGGTAATACATGATACGTTCACGATCCGAAAGGGAACAATAAGAGTGAAGACCAAGAACGAAGTGCTAGAATTAAAGAAGGGTGTAAGACAGCAATGTACTGATTCGGCCATAGTTTTCAACGAATGAAACGAAGAAGCAATGGCGGAAATATAAGAAAGGTTCAAGGCTATCAATGTGGAAGGCTATCAATGATAAGATTTATTGATGACGTTGCTACCCTCGGCGAAAGTGAAGAAGAATTACGTGATCTGCTGAATGGAATGAACAGTCTAATTGGTACAGTATACGGAGTGAGATGAAATCGAAGAAAGACTAAAATAATGAGAAGTAGCAGAAATGAGAACAGCGTGAAATTTACCATCAGGGTTGGTGGACGTGAAGTAGGTGAAGTCGAGGAATTCTGCTACCTAGGCAACAAAATAACCCATGACGGACGAAACAAGGAGGACATAAAAAGCAGACTTGCAGTGGCAAAAAGGGCAATCCTGGCCAAGGGAAGTCTACTACTATTATTTTCGGGAAGAAATTTCTGAAAATGTAGGTCTGGAGTACAACATTAAACGGTAGTGAAACATGGAATGTGGGAAAACCAAAAGACAATCGAAGTCTTTGCGATGTGGCGCTACAGATGAATGTTGAAAATTAGGTAACCTGTTAAGGAATGAGGAGGTTCTTCGTAGAATCGGCGCGGAAAGGAATACACGGAAAGAAAAAATGGTTCAAATGGCTCTGAGCACTATGGGACTTAAAATCTGAGGTCATCAGTCCCCTAGAACTTAGAACTACTTAAACCTAACTAACCTAAGGACATCACACACATCCATGCCCGAGGCAGGATTAGAACCTGCGACCGTAGCGGTCGCGCGGTTCCAGACTGTAGCGCCTAGAACCGCTCGGCCACCCCGGCCGGCAGGAAAGAAGAAGGGACATGATGTTAGGACATCTGTTAAGACACCACGGAATAACTTCCATGGTACTAGGGGGTGCCGTAGACGGTAAAACATGTAGAGGAAAACAGATATTGAAATGCATCTAGCAGATAATGAAGGACGGAGGTTGAAAGTGCTACTCCAAGAGGAACTTGTGGTGGTCCGCATCAAACCAGACAGAAGGCTGATGACTTAAAAAAAAGGGGGGGTGACAAAAAGACAATACGTCGTATTTATCCATTAAATAGTCAATTAGTTGACGAAATGTGGTAAGTTGGCATTGTTGTAGTACAGAATATGCAACCTTTTCGTCATTGATGTTGCTGGCAAACAAATTTTTTTATAGTTCAGCATTAACTGTTCTTCGTTCTTCTGTGGCAATAGTTGCGACATATCCAGAGCAGTAGGAGAAACAAGCGACCATTTTCTTTGAAATCTTTTGAAAGCTAACCGCATTTATTGGTGTCCGCTCATCTTGGAACACACAAACATTTCATTTAAATGCTGCTTAGTTTTTAGGCTCGAATACTATATCCAAGTGTCGTCTATTGTTACTAAGTTGTATTCGGAGTTTGCATTCCCTCGGTCGAATTTTCTAACATTTTCTGCAACCAGGTGACACGATGACGCTTTTCATCTTCGGTCAACAGATCCTCCAAAAAGGAACAGATTATTTGGAAAGCTAAAGGTCCGTTTTAAGGACTACAGTCTTCTACTGTATGTATCTAAGGAAGTCTCTCTCACTGACTTCGATCGTGTTGCGGACTCATCGATATTTTCTGTAACAATAACCGATTTTTGTCGACCTTGATGAAATTCGTCGCTGCCGGAAGCAGAGCCACGACGAAATTCTCAAAGCAACTGTAAGCAGTCTTTTTCCAAAAGCTTAACGGAGCCTTTGGAGGCGTTGTAAAAATCGTCCTCATTAAATTAAATTTTCCTCTTGAATAAGTTCCGTTCGACGGAAGAAGACAGGCCACTGTCAATACGCAATCCTGACTCAGAAATTCCGATTCGATTGTGCATTCAGTATGTAGTGCACAGTACACAATATCTGAAAGATTTCTGAACTACTGAGAAATTACATTTTCTGTAGGAACCCCTTATACAGGATGTTTCAAAAGTATTGACATAAAACATCTTCGGTTGATAGATCACCCTTTGGGAACAACCGTTGTCAGGCACAAATTGTTCGTTGATGCTTCCCGGCGACGTTAAGTATTTTTTAGTACTAGTTACGACACTGTGAGGCAGAAGGGCGTAGAAAACCTGCAGCGTAGTTTGCAATATATGACGTCTACAATCTAGTCATCTCCTCTTCGTAAATTATGGTAGACCGAGTTCATGATGAACTTCTGAAACCCCTTTCTCCTCTCACAAGGAACATATTGAGTGCGAGGTCGCAAAAGGTCAGTGATTTATACGGCACTCAACGCCCCACATATTGTCCACCATGCAACCACAATACTGGTTGCTAATGGCAACAGGGGGCGGGATTGGAGACATCCAATGGTGTGCAGCATGAGGCAACGGAGCGTAGTTGAACTGTTTAGTCGACGAGTAACTCACAACAGAGCTACAGTACTAGTGGTGTTGATACAAAGCAGAGTAATGGCAACGATGAACAAAGCAAACATTGCATTGTGTCTACAACAACAGTTGCCGAAGTTGGCACTTCGTCAGATAGGTATCCAAGGCATTTCACAGAGTGAGTAAGAAATGTCAGATGAAATATTAGCGTTTCTGCAAGATGAGTCAGTGGAATGTGTGGAGTCGTATACGCTCGACAATGCTGACAATGCAGATGAGGAGTACAATGATGACGATACGTGCTTAACATGTGAAAGTGATATCGAAACAGGTGCCAAGCCACGTAGTTAATCATCCTTGTCGAACAAGGAGGCGCAAATACCGTCTCTGGTGAACCTAATAAAAGACAATAGTTGTCCAAGGAGCTGGTACTAAACATAATTACATACATGGAAGAGCACAGAAAAAAAAGAAACAATTATGAACAGATTTCGAATAAGTCCGCGGGCAAAATAATCGTGTAGTGCATGAGAAGGAAGGAAAAGGCGCACTTCTCACAAATGCTGGTGTTTGCTCGTTTAAAGGATGCTACATACAGCTTACAGATGTGAGTAATAGTGACCTACTACGTCATGCACATCAAATTTCGCGCGACCTAGATTACAGTGAAAATAAAATTAAAAGCAATAACAGACCTCGGATGCAAAATAGAAGTCTTCTGACCTAGGTTTCGGCACTACTATGAGTGCTTTTCATCAGAAGTAAAACACTCAAACAGATGCTACCGTAGCTCGACACGCGTGAGCAGCCCATAATGGCTTGCCGTCCATGTATTCTATTTCAAAAATTTTCTGACTAAAGCATTATCGCTTGATATTTATTTTTATACACGACATACCAGTTTGAGTGTTTTACTTCTGATGTAAGCACTCATTGTTGTGCCGAAACCTAGATCAAAGGACTTGTTTTTTGCGACCGAGGGCTGTTATTGCTTTAATTTTATTTTGTAAACGGTCGCTGACCATGCAGCCGTGTTCAAAACTTTAAGATTACAGTGATTTCTAGGAAAGCAGTGGATGGTTGCATAACTTCGGTGATGCAGAATCGGAAGACATGAGACAACGAAATTTCAGACAAAGGGTGAAACTGGTAGACCGCTGCGTAATCGGCCCGAAAATTTGTAGATGGGGTAAATAAACTTATCCCATCGTTCAGTAAAGAATTTGTTTTCAACTCCGACCAATCGGGCTTTGAAGAGGAAATGCATGTGAAAGAAACCCTGTTGTATTAAGGTCACCTAACATCAATGCCTTAACGCGTTCGTATACACTTATGTCGGCTATTAATCTGGATGGTAAACTGGCTGGAAAATCACATACTGTGGAGAAGCTCTGCCCCATACGATTCTTTGTCGTGTGCGTGATCTTGCAAGGTCGGTAGGGAATATTTACGTCACAGCAAGCAAGAGTGGGAAAATGGGCTCAAGAGAACGACAACTGTGCTATGACCAATGCTTTTGGCCAATAGCAGGTCCAAACGACTTGCTTTTGCTTTATTCTTGGTCCGCGTTTAAAAATCATACTGCTTTAGAGCAAACTATCCCTCTTGAAAAGTGTGCGACATTGTAATTCATTAAGCTGTGTCTTGAAAGGAGGATATAAGATGAACATCAACAAAAGCAAAAAGAGGATAATGGAATGTAGTCGAATTAAGTCGGGTGATGCTGAGGGAATTAGATTAGGAAATGAGACACTTAAAGTACCAAAGGAGTTTTGCTATTTGGGGAGAAAAATAACTGATGATGGTCGAAGTAGAGAGGATATAAAATGTAGACTGGCAATGTCAAGGAAAGCGTTTCTGAAGAAGAGAAATTTGTTAACATCGAGTATAGATTTAAGTGTCAGGAAGTCGTTTCTGCAAGTATTTGTATGGAGTGTAGCCATGTATGGAAGTGAAATATGGACGACAAATAGTTTGGACAAGAAGAGAATAGAAGCTTTCGAAATGTGGTGCTACAGAAGAATGCTGAAGATTGGATGGGTAGATCACATAACTAATGAGGAAATATTCAATAGAATTGGGGGAGAAGAGGAGTTTGTGGCACAAATTGACTAGAAGAAGGGATCGGTTGGTAGGACATGATCTGAGGCGTCAAGGGATCACCAATTTAGCATTGGAGGGCAGCGTGGAGGGTAAAAATCGTAGAGAGAGACCAAGAGATGAATACACTAAACAGATTCAGAAGGATGTAGGTTGCAGTAGGTACTGGGATATGAAGAAGCTTGCACAGGATAGAGTAGCATGGAGAGCATCAAACCAGTCTCAGGACTGAAGACCACAACAACAACAACAACAACAAGCTGTAACCACTCGTCAAATGCAGCCTCTACGTGTCTCTTCCGTGCCTTTAAAAAATGTTACCTGACTATCTGCAGCCACCCTTAAAGGATAGTCAGTTTCACGACAAGCTCCACGACAGACTGTTCCACATTTTCTTGCATGCCATCACATTCCATCAGTTCTCATAGTCCCCTTAGACCAATATGAGTCCATATGCATTCTTTAAGAGTGGATACCTAGCTGGACGTCCTGCATGGTTTGTAACACCCGAGGAGTTCGCCGTCGATCTTGATGGTGCGAGCTTTTGTGGTCACTATGGTGCGCCATTTTTTCATTCAGTGTTCATGGTGCAAGTTAACGGTTTGATATGAACATTTCCTAAATGTCGACGATGTCCATTTTGTGAAGTGTAGTACGTAGGACCCATAGAAGGCTGATCTCTGCACCTCCCTGAACTCATTTTCTGTCGACCTCCTGATGCGCACGGTGAGTCATCAGCAGCTAATATTTTTCCTGTTGTAACTGTTAACACAAAACTTTCAAAGGGCCTTACTAATGCCTGAACTCTCGACCTCGCATTCAGTGGTTCCTTGTTAGAGAGATTCATTCTTACTGGTTTTGCTTGTTCAAAATCATTTTGCCATTAGGAAGCGTACAGATGCAGAACACATGGTTAGTTCATGCTGCTAGTTCGGTGAAATCTCGTCTTGTCAGGGCTGGTGAATTCAATAAAGAGACGCGCAGCGTGGTTAGCAAGCGTCAATGAACATTTTGGCTCTAACAAAAGTTGTTCCCCATGACGAGGTCGATAAACCTAGACACTGACTCTGTGCAACTGTAACACATACGGTGTGTTTGTGCTGTGTGTGACTCTTGAGGAATTAATCTATGATGCAGTCTTTTAAAGAAATTCTGTTGGTTGGCGTGCAACTGCCTTAAAAATAACAAACTGGACTTCTTTTACGTACCGCAAAAAGCTAAACGACTTCTCGTCCCCAGTCTGTATTAGTGGAGGAGGAGAAAAATACGAAAGTGTGACTGGAACATAAACGCAACGCTAGCTTCTCTTTGCAAAGTAGCACCAGCCAGCAAGGTGAGGCGGAAGGCGTTAGTCGTGGAGAAAGCGTCATTACTCCATCCTTTTTCGGTCCCGTAACAACCCCCCCCCCCCCCCCCCCCCCTCAGAACCCCTTCTCTCAGACACTTTTCCGCTTCGCCGTTTAAGCGCTTGTAATTTCCATCCGCCTGCCGACTGGACGGAGCTACGAGGACCAAATTCAGTTAACCCCTTTGACACGGTCGCCGACCATTTCTTCGTAATTTTGTCGTTTCGCTTCCGACAAATTAGGTACGTTATCGTAAAACGGTGTTCCTTTTGACTTTGCCGTTAACGACGTGAAGGTGTGAGTAGGAATTTGCATTTAATCGGGGCGTAAAATTATATTTGATGGTCGCGTGATACAGGTATATATGCCGACGCGATACTGTCGCCTACAGCATTACCCTCCGTTACGCTGGACGGCGAGCGTATGGGAATAATTACGTTGAAGAAAAGAGAAGGGAAAGGGAAGCAACAGCGCAAGCTGTAGCAGCAACGCCATGAATAAGAACAAAGCTAACCTAGGTGCGTTAGTAACTGCCGCCATTGAATGGGCGTCAAGTTTTTATCAACATATTCACGGATGGCTGTATAGGGAAATGTCCTTATTCCATTTATATGTAGTTGTGTTTCATGTCCACCCACCCACCCACACACACACACACACACACACACACACACACACACACACACACACACACACACACAGCAGACCGTGTGCTCTGCCCTAGTATTTTCAGTTGTTCTTATCAGTGTTGCGCTAACTCAGATTCTTAATAGTTTCTCACTGATCGAGGTGTCTTCTCGTACGACGACGATGCTATGCTTGTTTTGGTTGTGTATGAAGTACCACTGGGCTGTGCCCGTCTGACTTCAGAATGCGCTAGGGGTTTACGTGAAGTTGAGGGATTGGGGTTGTGTGCGTGTTTTCTGTGTGTAAGCTTGTGTTTGGTGTTTTATGTATGTTATTGGTCCCTAAAGAGGCGTGTAAGGGTTTATTTTTACCGGTTGTGAGAAGCATCTGGTGGCTCGTTCCCTAAATTATGAATGAGCAAGTGGGGCAAAGTTTGTGTTGTTTTCGTAAAATTTTGTGGATTTGTCTTGAATAAGTGTGTAAATGGTGGGTTGGCGTAGAACGTCTCTTATCTGTGTGCGCTTGAGATGACACAGAAAACTTTGTTCTGGAGACGTTGCAGTCGGGATAATGGTGTGCCTGACGCCATAGACCATACTTCCGAGCCATACAAGATGACGGGAAGTATGAGCCATCGACAGAGGAGGAGTTTGCACTGAGTGGTTATTCTGTCGCCTTTCAGCAGAAATAGGCGCAGTCTTTGTTTGCTGAGGTGGTGAGGTGCCTGTTCCATGTTAGGCGTCGATCTATTTCGGGGCCCAGGTATTTAGCTGAATTTCGGCTGGTCCCGGCGGAGGTTCGAGTCCCCTTCGGGCATGGGTGCGTGTGTTTGTCCTTAGGATAATTTATGTTAAGTAGTGTGTAAGCTTAGGGACTGATGACCTTAGCAGTTAAGTCCCATAAGATTTCACACACATTTGAACATTTAACTGAATTTCTCCAAGTTAGCTCTTTACCACCAATGGTGAGTCTACGACCAGTGAGCTTGATTTTGGGGGTGAGACAGACAGCCTGGCACTTGATAAGATTGATCTTTAGTTTCCAGCGGTTGCACCACTGCGTAATCGTATCGAGATGTTATTTGCGGAGGCGATGTGTAAGGAGTAGGCTGCGACTGCTTCTGTATATGGCGGTGTCAACTGCATAGAGAGCAATCTCTTCGCCTGCCTGCCTTTATATGGTATAAAGGACAGGACCTAAAACCGAACGTTGCGGGACTTCCGCCGCAATCCGTCATGTGTAGCTGGACTTGTCTCCGTTCCTTACGAAGAACTGACGTTCTGTAAGGAAGGAATCAATGACCCAGATTATGTGAACTGGGCACCCTACCTGATCTAGTCTGTAGATTAGACCATAGTGGCAGACGCGATCGAATGCTTTTTCTATATCCAGAAACATTGCTCCTTCTCGTACGAGGGGTATTCACAAGGTTTCAATCGTCACCTTGAAAAAATAAATTAACGTTATTAACTTTTCGTTTCTTTGTTGATACATGTCTGCAGTCCTAGTGCACACCGAGCAAGGGGACGCAGTGGTTAACACACTGGCATTCGGGAGAACGACGATTCAGTCCCGCGTCCGGTCATCCTGATTTAGGTTTTCCGTGATTTCTCTAAATCGCTCCAGGCAAATGCCGGGATGGCTCCTTTGAAAGGGCACGGCCGAATTCCTTCCCCGTCCTTCCCTAATCCGATGAGACCGATGACCTCGCTGTTCGGTCTCTTCCCCTAAACAACCCAAACCAATCTTGCTACACTCTGAAACCTCCACGTCACAGTTCCGCAACTTCCTGCTACAGCAGCCGAAACAAGAAAATGGCACAGCTCCTTGACAAAAGTGGAGATGGGCAGCGACATTTTGGTTAGCGGAAAGCTACGGAACTGTGACGCGGATATTTCAGAGTGTACCAACGTGGAAAAACTTAACGCATAATATTATTTTTTCGAGGTGTCTGATTCACAGATTGAAACACTGTAGTCGCATTCGAGAGAGGTGGACTTCAGATTCACTGGGGATTATCCTGATTTGTGTTTCCCGTAGCTTCCAAAAGTGACTTAAGACGAACAAAGCGCTGGCTCCGCGGAGAAGGGCATGGTTTATTTCCTTACCATCATTTTATTATTACCGTTGGAGTTCGGCCTATGATAACTTCGCCGTCTAGGGGAGCTTAACACCTAATCTTTCTGCCTTTTTACCATACCCAGGCTACTTGATAGTGTGTTCTCACAAATATTTTTTTCTCCGTGTTTACACAACGTCGAGATTAATTCGTGTTTCCTCTGTTTTTAGGTTCGTGGAGCACGGTAAATCTTCGAGAACCGTCGCATGCTGTTTTACGAAAACTGTAAGTTGTTTCGTATTTTTCTGTTAGTAGACTACGTAATTTTGTGACAGGTTTCAAATGTCGATTACTGGTGCTTGACAATCCCACATACTTGGACCGACATTTTCATGAATCATGACTTGGCCTGCTCGCTGTGTTATACTTATTTGGCTTATTTAGTATGCAAATAACCTGAAGTAGTTTCTTATCCAAGACAAACAATATGTTTGAGCCAAATTAATCCGCATTCCAGAAAAAAACTCTTAAGGAACTACTGCGTAGTTTTCCTGTCACTGCAGTTATATGAAAATAAGCGTCAGAAACACAAACTGTAGTGAAAGTGTAAGAAACAAAGCAAGACAGCAAATTTTATGTCATACGAAGAATCTGCAAAAAGCGGTCTTCTGAAACATAAATATTTCTTACAAAAACTGCGGCGTGCTAATGCCAGAGATTAATAGTCTGTATAAAGTCAAATGGTCGTCAGAGTAAAAATCTGCACTTCAACCAGAAGTTGCGAGACATTTTAAAACTAAATGTATTCTTTTTACGTTATATAAGCTAGAGGAATACTTCTGAGAAATGATGTAATGATTTTGTAATTGTTACTGTTTTAGTAGTCGTCCAGTTATATCTTGCTAGGCTCATTTCGATGATTTTACGCCCTCAAAGGCCCTATAGCTCATATAGTCACTCCATCCACCAATTACGGTTCAGGTCTGTCTCATGATTCACACATTGCCACTCTCAGGGCTAATCTGTGTCTGGATCCTCGGTCTGTTTTATATATATATATATATATATATATATAAATGTGTGTGTTTGACAGCAGCGAAGATGAACAAATGCTCATAGATCTTAAGGCACCCATTTTAGAGCCCACGCTTAGTAGACTTTTTAGCTTCGATTGGTCGTTCCCGTCATATCCCTGAATACGACTTCGTTCTACGGGCCAAGACTATTGAGCCACCAATGTAGACTTCGTCTAATGGTAGAGGTCTTTTCAATCACCATGCAATAACTGGTGATAAGGCCTCTGCACAAATGTTTTCATCGAAAGAGAAACATTCTCGCAAGAAATGATACACATAATCAGAAAAGCGTATCTGTTGTTCTGTGGTATTGTTTTATTTTCGTCTTAAGCAGATCCGATTGGAATCTGCGAATTGTAAAAACAGTTGATGAAGGTTTCATTCGACGGTCAGAAAACTTACAAAACGTACGACCGTTTCGATAGGAATGCTTCTCAGCCTCGGACCCTTACCAGGTACGATTAATTTTGGAAAAACAGCGGATCTGACAAAGGGCTAACAGAGGACGGTACGTTTCGTCAAGGGTTCTGCTAGTAATCGGAAGGCTCTACAAGAGAGGCGTAGTGCATCATGGACAGGTTTACTGTTGAAATTCAGAGAGCTTACGTTCGAATCAGAGTTTGGCATCGCATTACTTCCTTCCCCATACGTCAGTGATCACAACAACAGAATTAGAGTTCATACGGAGGTTTACCGACAGTGGGTCTAACAGTGCGACTAGTGGTATCAGAAGTATTCTCCGCCATATACCGTACGGTGGCTTGCAAATCCTAAATCTGGAAATCTGAGACATTCAAACGTCCACCTGCGGTGACTGTGCCACGCAACCTGAAGTGCCTACCCTAACGGTTGTGGAGAGTGTTACACCGTGAACACCTTGACCAAACGCTGCCAAGCTGATACTCCAGTATTTCCATATCTGTGGGATACTTTGATCAAAATTGCGATTTTGTGCAATATTATTTTCATTTCAGATGAATAATGGTATGATTACACAATGTTTTCTTGGGTGTGTTTGTAACATTACATCTGCAGAAGAAACACATCTGCCCGTTCTCGCCACTTTCGGACTTGGAGAAAAGTCCACTCATGACGGTCACGTGAGAATCACCCATGGAAAGCGCAGACGATTAGTGTGCAATGACTGCAGAACGAATGGTGATGATATGGACTCAGAACAAAAGTTTGCAAACATGAGTAGTTGTGGCTTCTTCGAAAAGATTACGCCCGCTCTGACAACAATTGAAATACAAGTAGCGTGTCACCACAAGCCACCTGGTACAGATTATTGGAAGATCGTTTGATATCTCGAGTTTTTCTGCATCCTTTGCAGCGGTCATTTGCTGCGGATACCACACATTAGAGGCAGAGTCCACTGGGACATTAAGTTGTGTTCAGCGAGGAGACTCGCTTCAGTCTGCGGCTGTCACACCGATGCCACTGTGTCCATAGACGATCTGAAGAAACGCACAGAAAGGAGTGATTCTCAGACCCATACAACCCGAACTTCTGGGATCATAGTACGAGGAGCTGTTGGATATGAAAACAGGACATTTGATTCCAGAAGGTAAGCTGAATGCTCGCCAGTATGGGTCAGAAATGTTAAACTTGTTTTGTCATATCCCTCCTCACCAGGGTCAAACACAGGGTAATGCAAGACCCCACTGTGGTGTTCACCTTACAAACGCTTTGAGCAATGTGCGGATCCTTGACTAGCAAGCTAGGCCTCTAAATTGTCACCCACATAGCATGTCTGCGATGCGATGGGAAGACGTATGCTGTCAAAATGGTTAAATCGGCTCTGAGCACTATGGGACTTAACATCTGTGGTCATCAGTCCCCTAGAACTTAGAACTACTTAAACCTAACAAACCTAAGGACATCACACACATCCATGCCCGAGGCAGGATTCGAACCTGCGACCGTAGCAGTCGCGCGGTTCCGGACTGAGCGCCTTAACCGCGAGACCACCGCGGCCGGCACGTATGCTGTCATAGCAGTCTCCAGCCAGCGGTATTCATGAAACGACACAGCATGTGATGTGTTTCAGGCATGGCAAGAAACTCCTCGAGATGACATTCCGTGGCTGTTTCCATCCACGCGATAACACGCCTCTGGGGATAACACACCAGGGGATGGAATGGAAATTCAGTTTAAAGCCCGTTACGTGATGAACAACTACACAAATTTTGCTAAATATCGAATTGCTGTTTCATAGTGTAGTACTTATACTTTTCGTTGGTTTTGTCACTCGTCACACAGGCTCCCCACGGCATTCTGGAATTTCTGTCATGCATCCTATTCACAGCTGAAACCACAACGACGTAAAGCGCGGACGGCTATTGTGCAATAATTGCAAAACGACTGGTGAGGATATGGGCTCAGGACAAAAGTTTGCCGACATGAGTAGGCGTGGATTCTTCGAAAAGGACTACACCCGCTCTACTTCCTGGAACGAAACTTTCATCTACTGTTTTTACGATTCGCAGATTCTAATCGGATCATCTTACAAACAAAAATAAAACAATACTACGGAACTTCATGAAAGCTAGCGGTACCGTCAGCCTTCACAAGAACCATCTGTGAGCTGTGGAAAATCCCAGTGGTATGGTAGCAGCGAACCATCAACACTGGTTCAGCTGTAGTGTATGGGCGGGGATTCTTGGCAATCGATTCTTGACCGTGCAGCTAAAACGTACGATAAAGAGAACGTTCCAATTTTCTGGTGTTTCCTCATGTACGTTTTCGATCACGGAAATCCACACTGGCACAGATATTTTTTATTTCTAGCATCATTTTTCCGTATTTCTCTACGAACGTATTTCCGATGCCCATATGACCCTTGTTTGTTCCTTATTCGGAGAAATTTTCTTGGAGTAGGAAATGAGAGCGAGGCAGTTATGTTCGAGCTCGGAGGAGAAGGCTTCTTGTCAGTCACAGGTCTCGTGCCACCTAGGCCTTCCCAGAAAACTGAACAAACACAAGGTCTTTGTTGTTTCTGTGAGAGAAGCGTGCCTGCAATACCAACTGTGTTGGCAGCGCTGGAGGCTCTGTGAAACCAACTTCCGAAGAAAGCCCAACGGTTTTCGGGACGGAAAAAGATATCTTTCGTACAGCGTTAGAGAGAAGACTTGTCGCATGACCGCCTTCATGAGGGACAAGCCTCTGCTTTCGGCGCCAGCTCCGTTCCCCGTTGAGGTTACTGTAGCCTCAGCAAACGATGTTACAGTATGCAGGTAACCTTTTCGTGCGTAGCAAACACTGCTGAAGTTGTTGTTCTTTTTTTCTCTCACGTTCATTAGATTTCCTTACTATTTTATCATTAGTCACAACTGACAATTTACATACACTCCTGGAAATGGAAAAAAGAACACATTGACACCGGTGTGTCAGACCCACCATACTTGCTCCGGACACTGCGAGAGGGCTGTACAAGCAATGATCACACGCACGGCACAGCGGACACACCAGGAACCGCGGTGTTGGCCGTCGAATGGCGCTAGCTGCGCAGCATTTGTGCACCGCCGCCGTCAGTGTCAGCCAGTTTGCCGTGGCATACGGAGCTCCATCGCAGTCTTTAACACTGGTAGCATGCCGCGACAGCGTGGACGTGAACCGGATGTGCAGTTGACGGACTTTGAGCGAGGGCGTGTAGTGGGCATGCGGGAGGCCCGGTGGACGAACCGCCGAATTGCTCAACACGTGGGGCGTGAGGTCTCCACAGTACATCGATGTTGTCGCCAGTGGTCGGCGGAAGGTGCACGTGCCCGTCGACCTGGGACCGGACCGCAGCGACGCACGGATGCACGCCAAGACCGTAGGATCCTACGCAGTGCCGTAGGGGACCGCACCGCCACTTCCCAGCAAATTAGGGACACTGTTGCTCCTGGGGTATCGGCGAGGACCATTCGCAACCGTCTCCATGAAGCTGGGCTACGGTCCCGCACACCGTTAGGCCGTCTTCCGCTCACGCCCCAACATCGTGCAGCCCGCCTCCAGTGGTGTCGCGACAGGCGTGAATGGAGGGACGAATGGAGACGTGTCGTCTTCAGCGATGAGAGTCGCTTCTGCCTTGGTGCCAATGATGGTCGTATGCGTGTTTGGCGCCGTGCAGGTGAGCGCCACAATCAGGACTGCATACGACCGAGGCACACAGGGCCAACACCCGGCATCATGGTGTGGGGAGCGATCTCCTACACTGGCCGTACACCACTGGTGATGGTCGAGGGGACACTGAATAGTGCACGGTACATCCAAACCGTCATCGAACCCATCGTTCTACCATTCCTAGACCGGCAAGGGAACTTGCTGTTCCAACAGGGCAGTGCACGTCCGCATGTATCCCGTGCCACCCAACGTGCTCTAGAAGGTGTAAGTCAACTACCCTGGCCAGCAAGATCTCCGGATCTGTCCCCCATTGAGCATGTTTGGGACTCGATGAAGCGTCGTCTCACGCGGTCTGCACGTCCAGCACGAACGCTGGTCCAACTGAGGCGCCAGGTGGAAATGGCATGGCAAGCCGTTCCACAGGACTACATCCAGCATCTCTACGATCGTCTCCATGGGAGAATAGCAGCCTGCATTGCTGCGAAAGGTGGATATACACTGTACTAGTGCCGACATTGTGCATGCTCTGTTGCCTGTGTCTATGTGCCTGTGGTTCTGTCAGTGTGATCATGTGATGTATCTGACCCCAGGAATGTGTCAATAAAGTTTCCCCTTCCTGGGACAATGAATTCACGGTGTTCTTATTTCAATTTCCAGGAGTGTATTTCTTACAAGGACTTCTGTGTTCATAAATTCCTTTACAAGACAGCCCATATAAGAGATCGTGTGTTGCTATCCCCACTCATCTGCAGCTCTGGAAACGATCCAGCTGTTAATTCCTGCAAGTAGGATCGAACCGAAGTTCTCTGATCCAAAACATTTCTAATTAGATTAGTGTGCGTAATTATTCGAATCGGTTCAGATTAATCGTATGTAATACAATTATTTCAAACAGTTGCAGTCGACACCGTGAGTAATTAATTGGTCTCAGATGGAGATCGACAAAGAGCTAGTATAACAGCTTGGAATCGATCTTTGATACAGATACGACATCAAAGACAGGGCTGTTGTGACTGTGTTGCCGGAGTGGCATTTGGTACATCAGACCTGGCCACCGCAGCAGACAACATAAGGGGGAGGCGTGAGGAGGGACCACCTCTCAGGGCTGCAGATCACGCTCAGCAAACGCAACACGTCCGCCCGCGGTCGAGACGGAGCCCGGTGCTAGCTCCTGTTTCCTGCGCCCTGTGCCTTAATAGCCGCCCGCGTCCTCTGAATTACGAATGTGACTCGGAGAATTCTAAATAGCTCCCTTGAACAGAGTCAGTTCTTCCTTGGACCTTTAGCGATACAATCGGAATTCTTTTAATGTAACACCGGAGACAATGAAATACACTACTGGCCATTAATATTGCTACACCAAGAAGAAATGCAGATGATAAACGGGTATTCATTGGACAAATATATTATACTAGAACTGGCATGTGATTACATTTTCACGCAATTTGGGTGCATAGATCCTGAGAAATCAGTAGCCAGAACAACCACCTCAGGCCGTAATAACGGCCTTGATACGCCTGGGCATTGAGTCAAACAGAGCTTGGATGGCGTGTACAGGTACAGCTGCCCATGTAGCTTCAACACACAGTTCATCAAGAGGAGTGACTGGCGTATTGGGACGAGCCAGTTGCTCGGCCACCATTGACCAGACGATTTCAGTTGGTGAGAGATCTGGAGAATGTGCTGCCCACGGCAGCAGTCGAACATTTTCTGTATCCAGAGAGGCACGTACAGGACCTGCAACATGCGGTCGTGCAACATTCTGCTGAAATGTAGGGTTTCGCAGGGATCGAATGAAGGGTAGAGCCACGCGTCGTAACACATCTGAAATGTAACGTCCACTGTTCAAAGTGCCGTCAATGGAACCAAGAGGTAACCGAGACGTGTAACCAATGGCACCCCTTACCATCATGCCGGGTAATACGCCAGTATGGCGATGACGAATACACGCTTCCAATGTGCGTTCACCGCGATGTCGCCAAACACGGATGCGACCATCATGATACTGTAAACAGAACCTGGATTCAACCGAAAAAATGACGTTATGCCATTCGAGCACCCAGGTTCGTCGTTGACTACACCATCGCAGGCGCTCCTGTCTGTGATGCAGCGTCAACGGTAACCGCATCCGTAAGTCTCCGAGCTGATAGTCCATGCTGCTGCAAACGTCGTCGAACTGTTCGTGCAGATGGTTGTTGTCTTGCAAACGTCCCCATCTGTTGACTCAGGGATAGAGACGTGGCTGCACGATCCGTTCCATCCATGCGGATAAGATGCCTGTCATCTGGACTGCTAGTGACACGAGGCCGTTGGGATCCAGCACGGCCTTCCGTATTACCCTCCTGAACCGACCGATTCCATAATCTGCTAACAGTCATTGGATCTCGACAACGCGAGCAGCAATGTGGCGATGCGATAAACCGCAATCGCGATAAGCTACAATCCGACCTTTATCAAAGTCGGAAACGTGATGGTACGCATTTCTCCTCCTTACACGAGGCATCACAACAACGTTTCACCAGGCAACGCCGGTCAAGTGCTGTTTGTGTATGAGAAATCGGTTGGAAACTTTCCTCATGTCAGCACGTTATAGATGTCGCCACCGGCGCCAACCTTGTGTGAATGCTCTGAAAAGCTAATAATTTACATATCACAGCTTCCTGTCGGTTAAATTTCGCGTCTGTAGCACGTCATCTTCGTGGTGTAGCAATTGTAATGGCCAGTAGTGTAGTCTGTTCTTTAGTATCAGCAGTCTTTCGACTGATACAATGTATCGCGCCACAAATCCTTCTCTTGTGGCAATCTCCTTGTCTCGGTGCAGCACTTGCGCTCTAGGTCCTGAATTATTTGGGGGGATTTTCAGTGAGGTGACAGAAGTCATGGGATACCTCCTAATATCGTGTCGGACCTCTTTTTTCCCGGTGTAGTCCCGCAATGGACTAAAGAAGTTGTTGAAAATCACCTGCGGAAGTATTGTGCCATGCTACCTCTACAGCCGTCCACAATTGCGAAATTGTTGCCGCTGCAGGTGTTTGTGCACAAACTGACACCTCAGTTATGTCTCATGAATATTCGCTGGCATTCATGTCGGGCGATCTGGTGGCGAAATCATTCGCTCGAATTGTCAGGAACGTTCTTCAAACCAGTCGCGAACAACTGTGGCCTGGAGACATGGCATTGTCACCGACAAAAAATTTATCGTTTTTTAGGAACATGAAGTCCATGAATGGCTGTAAATGGTCTCCAGATCAATGATTCATTCAGTTGGACCAAAGGACCCAATCCAGTCCATGTAAACACAGTCCACACCTTTATGGAGTCACCACCATCTTGCACAGTGCCTTGTTGCCAAACTGGTTCTATGGCTTCGTGGGGTCTGTGCCACACTGGAACCGTACCGTCAGCTCTTGCCAACTGAAATAGAGTGTAATCTGACTAGGCGAAGATTTTCGAGCAGTCTAGTGCCCAATCGATATGGTCACGAGCCTAGGAGACGCCCTGCAGACGATGCCGTTCTACTAGCAAAACGACTTGCATCCGTCGTCTGCTGCTATAGCCCATTAATACAAAATTTCCCCGCACTGTTCTAACGGATACGTTCGTCGTGTGTCCCACACTGAATTCTGGTGTATTTCGAGGGCGTTGCTTGTCTATTAGAACTTAGAATTCCATGCACACGCCGCTGCTCTCGGTCGTTAAGTGAAAGCCGTCGTCCACCGTGCTGTTCGTCGAGAGAGGTAATGCCTGACATTTGGTATTCTCGGCAGTATATTGACACTATGGATCTCGGAATATTGAATTCCGTAACGATTTCCGAAATTGGATGTTCCATGCTTCTAGCTCCAACTACTATCCCTCGTTCAAAGTCTGTTAATTCCCATCGTGCGGCTGAGTACAAATGACAGCTCCGCCTATGCACTGTCCTTTTACTCTTTGTGTACGCGATACTACCGCCATCTGTATAGTACATATCGCTAGCCCATGACTTCTGTCACCGCCTTCGTAGCTCAGTGGTCAGCGTGTCTGGGTGCTATGTGGAGGACGCGAATTAGACTCACGGTACTGTCAGGGATTTTGCCTGGTGGGTGTACTGGAAAGGGGGTGCACTCAGCGTCCTGATGACAACCGAGGAACTCCAAGTCCGGAAGAGCGATATGCTGGCTCCATGCTACACCGAGCGGAATCCAAATGAAATCTATTTTTTTTTCCTTCACACTTCCATCTAATACCACTTCCTATCATCCTGTCGCTTCTTGTCACTCTTTCCTGTACGTTCCTTTCTATACCGGTCCCGCGGGAAACCATCTCATTTCATCATCTTTCTATAGCATCACATTTAACTCTCTTCGATTCCCTTCGTTTCTAGTTTTTCCAGTCTGTGATTCACATTCCTACAATGCTGCAGCCCAAACGTACACTCTCAAAAATTCCTACCTCACGTCAAAGCGGAAGACTGATATTAGTAGATTAGGGATACACTCTGTACCTGTGCTACTCTTCTTTTAAGTCCTGTTTGCTTCGCCCGTCTCCAATTGTTTTGCTTTCAAGAGAGCTCCACTTATTAACTTTATGGTCACCAACTTTAATGTTCAGTTTGCCGTTAATCTCGTTTCTGAAATTTCGTGTTTCCTCGGTTTACTCTCAATCTATAGACTCTTCACTCCATTATCAATACGCCTCGCACTCCTCCCACTACTTCACCGAGTACAGCAGTGTCTTCAGCAAATCTTACCGTTTATATTTTTTCATCCTGAATTTCAATCCCATTATTTCCGTCATTCGTACATCGACATTCGTACATCTATGTACAGATTGAACAGTAAGGATGAAAGACAACACCCCGATCTTACACCCTTTTTTTAAACCGCGTACTTGGTTCTTGGTCTTCCATTTTTATTGTTTCCTCTTAGTTCTTGTACATATTGTAACTTATCCGTTTTTCCCTATAGGTTACTCCCTTTCTTCTAAGGATTGCGAACATCTTGCACCACTTCCGTTTTCTTTACCTTTCTGAAAGCCAAACTTATTGTCATCGAAGCGCTCCTTTCCCTTACAAAAACAAAATAAAAGAATGTTCTCTTTCATTGCATGTAGGAACGTAGCAGTTCAGTATCTCATGTTATCTTCTAGCCCGCTGCGCCAAAGAAAATTCCAGAACTGCCATTTGGCTGTCCTCTCACATCCAGATAAAAGTTTAACGTGATTTCCTTGAATAGCTTAATGGGCCAAGGTCATAGCCAATTTCGTGCATTATGAGTGACCAGACTCAGCTTGTGATCCACCTCGGCGGTCCGAAAAACCGTAACTTTCCTTCCACCTTTCGTTCCAAGAACGATATATTGATACTTGTACTAGAAAACAATGGATGTGATGCACAGAAGTCACTCTCACGTAAGGTAAACATTGCAACTTTATTGAATGTTGAACTTTTGTTACTTATTTTCGGATCTCTACCAGTCACAAAGTAGGTTGGTCCGACAATAACAGCTACGGTAAATGAGCAAGGTGGAACGCACGATTATCGCTCGAGGAGAGCGAATTCCTCGTCGACACTTCAGGAGCAGTTTTCCAGAAAGATAACGGACTAGTTCGTTCAATAAAGTAATCACCAATTATGTTTTATTCAGTCATCGACTAAGACAATTGTTCGCGTCTAATGAATCCGCAGTGATACGTTTTCACTGTCAATTGCGTTATTTTAGCTTACTGTAAGCATAACATCCACTGCTGAATAAATGCCACCTTTAGACTTTTCAGTTCGTCAAGGTATTCGACTGTATGCACCTACGTTGCACTTGTGAATTTTCTGATATCGTCAGCCGATGTTCTATTTGACTGTTACCTCAGTCTCTTCTTATGTCGTGGAACCCAGCAACGATCGTACTTGATCCACATCCTCCCATCCTTTAATTCACTTGGCTGTATACCCTGCTCGTCTCCATTTCATTTTGACTACAGTTAATGTCATACGCTCCATTCTGTTCCTCCCAACTAATAGTCCCTAGAATGTATCTCTGCATTGCTAGATGGGCAGTCATCAGTTTTTGAATTATTTTCACATTAAAAGTACATGATACAGCTGGCAGTAAACTCTCTTTTTCAGGAATGCGAAAAGTTTAATTCTGAAAGCCCCATTTAGTTTACCAAAAACAACGAGGCCACTTTCCTGTTCAGTCATTGTCTCCATTGGTCCTAAAATTTCAATTGCCTTACTCTGAAAATGTTGATATCTACTGTGTTTTAGTCTACTTTGGAGTAAAACCTTAACCACTCCAGTGTTCTATAGTCCTTATCACACAGATAAACAGTTGTTTGCACGCCTTACTTGTTTGACTTTCTCCATCACATCGGCTGGCCCAGGCCACGCTCTCTGTCTGGTGTGGCCATGCATCAGCGCTGGTCAGTCAATGGTGATGTAATCCTTCGCATTTTTCTGAACCTAACAGTTAAAGTTCAACCAATTGTCGCAACACAGCTCTATCAAATTCTTATTTCTTCGTCGATAGTGATATACGCATGAGACGCTTATGGCCAGTATTTGACTGAACTGCTTGCATCTACAAATTGAAAACGGAAATTGTAAATATCTGTGGAAACCAGAAAGTGTGCACTGGGCAACTGTTTTGAAATACACCGTGTATGCAGGGTGAAGAATTTCCTTCAAAAAACTTCAAAAGTCGTTCAGGGATATTTTCTGAGTGTTTTGGTTGAAGAGATCAGTGGTCTCCAGTGCCACGTTACAATTGTGCAGTTATAATTTATTCGATTTGTTATCCCTGTACCTTTGTTTCTGTGAAAACAACTGGACAAAAAAATACCTCTAATACACACTCACCAAAACGTGCAACACATAACGTAGTGCAGTGCTAGGACCCTCGGCCGGTGCAAAAGCACTGTAGTCAAGTGTGGTTGCAGCGGCTGCATGAGCAGCTCAACATGACGTTGTACCGCTCTTCCATTGCATTCTGTGAATACATACAGCAACTGCAGATCGGTGCACTCTTCATCACGGTACGCCGGCCGGAGTGGCCGAGCGGTTCTAGACGCTACAGTCTGGAACCGCGCGACCGCTACGGTCGCAGATTCGAATCCTGCCTAGGGCATGGATGTGTGTGATGTCCTTAGGTTAGTTAGGTTTAAGTAGTTCTAAGTTCTAGGGGACTGATGACCACTGCAGTTAAGTCCCATAGTGCTCAGAGCCATTTGAACCATTTTTATAGTGTTGTCCCACCCTTAGCCTTGACGACAGCTTCCACTCTCGCAGGCGTACGTTCAATCAGGTGGTGGAAGGTTTCTTGGGGAATGGTAGCCCATTCTTCAAGGAGTACTGCACTGAGGAGAGGTCTCGATTCGGACGATGAGGCCTGACACGAAGTCGCCCTTCCAAAACATGCCAAAGATGTTCTATAGGATTTAGGTAAGAACTCTCTGCAGGCCAATCCGTTACCGGGGTGTTATTGTGTAACCACTCCGCCAAGGGACGTGCATTATGAACAGGTGCTCGATCGTGTTGAAAGATGCAATCGCCCGCGCCGAATTGCTCTTCGACAGTGGGAAGCAAGGTGCTTAACACATCAATGTAGGCCTGTGCTGTGATAGAGCCACGCAAAGCAACAAGGTCTACAAGTCTCCTCCATGAAAAACACGACCACACCACAACACCACCGCCTCAGAATTTTACTGATGGTACTACACACGCTGGTAGATGACGTTCACTGGGCATTTGCCATACCCACACCCCGCCATCGGATCGTCACATTGTGTACCGTGATTCGTCACTCCACATAAGGTTTTTCACTGTTAGATCGTCCAATGTTTACGCGCCTTCCACCAAGCAAGGCGTCATTTGGCATTTACCGGCGTAATGTGTGGCTTATGAGTAGCCGATCGACCTTGAAATCCTAGTTTTATCACCTCCCGCCTAACTGTGATTCAAATGGTTCAAATGGCTCTGAGCACTAAGGGACTTAACATCTGAGGTCATCAGTCCCCTAGAACTATTTAAACCTAACTAACCTAAGGACATCACACACATCCATGCTCGAGGTAGGATTCGAACCTGCGACCGTAGCGGTCGCGCGGTTCCAGAATGAAGCGCCTAGAACCGCTCGGCCACACCGCCCGGTCCGCCTAACTGTCATGACCTTGATGCAGTTTGGAATTCCTGTGTGAGGGTCTGGATAGATGTCTGCCCATTGCACATTATGACCCTCCTCAACTATCGGCGGTCTCTGTCAGACACCTGACGAGGTCGGCCTGTACGCTTTCGTGCTGTACGTTTCCCTTCACGTTTCCACTTCACTTTCACATCGGAAACAGTGGCCCTAGAATGTTTAGGAATGTGGAAATCTCGCGTACAGACGTATGACGCTAGTGGCACCCAATCACTTGACCACGTCCGAAATCCGTGAGTTCCGTGGAGCGCCACATTCTGCTCTCTCACGTTGTCTAATGACTACTGAGGTGGCTGATATGTATACCTAGAAGTAGGGGGCAGCACAATGCACCTAATATTAAAACCGTATGTTTTGGGGGTGTCCGGATACTTTTGATCACATAGCCTATCAGTAGAGATTAACGGTATTGAGTCCACACGTAAACACCTGACCTGCTGCCCAGGGGAAAATAGGCATTAGTAGTTTGCTCTTGCAAGATGCACTTGGAGGCACTAGCCAACCTATAGTCATGCGACCCCTAATAGCTACGAAAGTTATTCGGAAAGTAAGGAACGATGGGTAGCGAAACGGAATCCGCAGTGAAAATTTCGATGAAGCTTTGTGCAGGTGTATTAGGCAGTGTGTCTAGTATATCCACAGATAGCGTCAGGTCGACATCTTCGTTATGATCGCACAGTGAGAGCGTAATGATGCCTCGAAAGTAATATCTCCCCCTCCTCTCCACCCTCCCCACAAGTATGAGTGTCTGCCGTGATATTTCTCCTGATTTCCTGCCACAGCACATACATTACTGTCACGCATTTTCTTTTTCGTGACAGGTCTCGGCTGCACACTGCAGGGGCAGTGTGGAGTTCCTGGAGTGTTTTCGACGGGAGGTGTTTGACCACCCACCATGCATCCCGCACTTGACTCCCCTGGTTCTTATCTCAAATGAACCGCTGGTTATGAAGACAACATTTTGCCACAGAAAAAAGCTCCAGTAAGCCGTAGAAAATTGTTGGAGAGTACAGGAAACTGCCTTCTATGACGAGGGTATTGAAAAATTGGCACAACGTTAAGACAGATGTCTAAGTCGGAGCGGGGAGTATGTAGAGAAGTAGATAGAAGCTGTAGCTAACTGTTGCAAATAAAACAGTTTTGATTTTGACTGTGGTTTCCATTTCGCAGCAGATATATCCTTGTTTTCCGAATAACCCTCGTAAAATTATTAGTCAAAAAATGAAGTAAATACTGATGTAATGTTGTTCAGTGCACTGTCCTCAGTCACCAGTAAATACATTTCCTCTTATAACCCTAATATCCTATTACGTGGAACCGTTGCTGTTGCGCAGCTATGTTTAAAATACTGATATACGTATCAGTTATTTTTTTAAGGTTTTGAGTCGTGCTGAAGCACAATTTTGCAGAATTTCACTTTATAATAGCCGTACTATCGAAACTGAAGTAGGGAATCTTACAAATAACTTTACAGTCAGAAGCGAGGACGATACACTGTAAAACATCCTCAGTAACGAGCAATCGTAGGTACAGTTTACTAATATAAAAATACTCAGGAAATATTCTTCAACAACCTCCAAAATTTAGTCTATGGAGCTCAGATTCACCGTGTATATTTTGAAGTTTAAAAATTTTTTATGTCATTTCTATACCGAACACACACTCAAAAGCGCAGCTCTTGCTTTAGTTGGCTTCGAATAACGACATTTTCATTTTTTTTGTACCAGTAAAGAAACATGAAGTTTGTGTGAAACAGAACCGCTTACCGTGCAGTCCTAAGTATATCTGGGAGTGTGGGTTCCATATATTGTGACACTGGTGCTGCCATCGCGTTGTAACATTTATCCCTGAATCACGTCAGCGGGTCGTCGCCAGCCACTGACTTGAAGTGTTGGCGGGTGACGTGCCCGGTACCGCTTTCAGTCTTGTGATTGCAGTAGCAGCAGCAGCAGCAGCGGTAGCGGCAGCAGGATTGTATTCCCTGGTTGCTGTTCCGGAGGGCCATTACTAATGAATCCGAAGCCGCGGGACTGACAGCGGGGTAGGAAGCCAGACCCCACCACACGCCGCCCGTCACGCATCTACTGTACAGCTACAACTGCAGCTACGTCACGGCGACACGGGCTGGCCATTACGAGGCCGTGTTGCGCCGCCTGTCGCCACCAGCCAGTGGAATGCGCGCGGGCGCTCGTTCCGCGCGTTCCTCGCGGCTCCGCTTTCGGCCCTCCGCTACTGAGCCGCGCTGCGTCGCGTCGCGCCGCTCTCACTGTACAAACATTCATTAACATTCACAGCCGGATTAAAGGACAGGACGCATCGTCCGTGCGACCCGTAGCAGACAGACTGCATTGGCAGCTGAGGACTGACAACCCAGCATTGGAGGAATTTTACGAATCTTCTGCGTTTTTGGTCGCAGCTGCGCAGTTACCTCTGATTTATTTAACGTTTGATGGAATATGTTAGTCGCGGATAACGTGTTTCTCTCTCAGCATCAATATCTCGTATGAACATCGACATACTACTCCATCATGAAAAGGGAAATAGTACGAGGGGCGTTTAATAAGTAAAACAACACATTTTTCTTTTCTGCCAGTTTCAGTTGATAACAAGTGGAATTTTTGTGGGACATTATGCAATATTCCCGCTTCAGCTGCTAAGTTCCGACAGGTAGAAGTACTATACGTAGCGTTCAAAATGGTGGTGCGTTCCAAGCAGACAACTGTCATTGAGCTTCTTTTGGCGGAAAACCAGTGTACGTGCGGTATTCGTAGGCGGTTGCGGAATGTCTATGGAGACTTAACAGTGAACTAAGGCTCTGCGACTCGCTGGGCGTGACATCTATCATTACTGTAACAAGTCGCGCAAACCGGTCCGATTTCCTGCGTGCCGGTCGGCCGCACACAGGTGTGGCTCCTGCAATGTTGGAACGTGCGGACACTCTCATTCGCGGTGATCGACAGATCACAATTAAACATCTCGCTGTTCAGCTGGATGTCTCTCTTGGTAGTGCTGACACACTTGCCCACCAGTTGAGGCTCTAAATGACAGTTCTCTGCTGGCAACGCAACACTGTTACAGACGCTATTCAAATGTTCAAATGTGTGTGAAATCTTATGGTACATAACTGCTAAGGTCATCAGTCCCTAAGCTTACACACTACTTAACCTAAATTATCCTAAGGGCAAACACACACCCCCATGCTCGAGGGAGGACTCGAACCTCCGCCGGGACCAGCCGCACAGTCCATGACTGTAGCGTCTAAGACCGCTCTGCTAATCCCGCGCGGCACAGACGCCATTCTAAAGGCTACAATAGTACCCATACTTATCGGAACTCTAGGCGCTAAGGCGGAAATATATATAATTATGCACCATATTTATTAAAGACATATGCAGCATATGTCTGTTCGTACCTTCATCGGAAAGCTCTGTAAAAATTTGAAGTAAATCGGTCAAGTACTTTTCAGGATTTTGGTAACAATGTCAAGCAAGGATTTGGCTTTATATGCTGAAGTAGTATAGATTGTAGGTCGTGATTAAGTATAATATTGAGATACGGTATTGCTTCCTGCCGCCGGCCGGTGTGGCCGTGCGTTTCTAGGCGCTTCAGTCTGGGACCGCGCGACCGCTACGGACGCAGGTTTGAATCCTGCCTCGGGCATGGATGTGTGTGATGTCCTTAGGTTAGTTAGGTTTAAGTATTTTCAAATAACTTCCGGGAATTCAGCCAGGTAACACTTTCAGCGACCGCCGATATTTCGGCGGGAGAACACGCCGCCATTTTCAAGGCAAACTGCAACGGACAGGCGGCGTACATGCAAATTTAATACCTCGATTCTCCGACAGAAGCAGGAAAGATAACACACACACACACTGAACACTAGTGCCACCAAAGATGACCAAAGTCAGAGCTATCGATAGTGAGACTATGAATTCGCAGGTGAGGCAGCATTGACTCTGTTCCTCTGTTTTTTGACAAGGGAGAGAGCCGGATTCCAAACAGAGTTTAAATAGAAACCTCCATCCCTGTTAACGAGGTTGCTCGCTAATTTAATCTCAACTGCCTCTCTAATGACACTGTCCCAATAGCTGGACGTGCATGCCAATATCTCGGTGTTATTATATAACATAGGGTGACCAGTATCCAAGCAATGTTCGGCAATAGCGGATCTATTTGGCTGCTGTAATCGTGTGTGCCGTTTATGCTCAGTACATCTGTCCTCCACGGGCCTGATAGTTTGACCAATATATGCCATGCCGCAGCTACAAGGAATACGATATACACCCGCCTTACGTAGTCCAAGATCATCCTTAACGGAACTCAAAAGTGCTCTAATTTTAGTAAAATACGACCGATCTTATTGGACGTGTTTCCTACGTAAGGCAGAAAGGCAGTAGACTTAGATGTTGACTCAGAATTATCATCAATCACCCGATGTACAGTTGGTCGATAGCGCAACGCACGTTCAATCTGTCTATCACTATAACCATTTTGACGAAATGTAACTTCAAGATGGGACAGCTCAGCTGGCAAAGTCTCAGCGTCAGAAACGACATGTGCCCTGTGTACCAAGGTACGAAGTACCCCTTCACGCTGAGCCGAATGGTGACAACTATTAGCTTGTAAGTACAAGTCGCTGTGAGTACGTTTCCTGTAGACTGCATGTCCCAATGATCCATCATCCTTCCTCCTAACCAACACGTCGAGAAAGGGAAGGCAACCATCCTCTTCCACCTCCATCGTAAAACGAATGTTCGGGTGGATCGAGTTCAGATGTTCTAGAAAGACATTCAAATTCTCCCTACCGTGAGGCCAAACAACGAAGGTATCGTCAACGTATCTAAAGAAATATCGGCGGTCGCTGAAAGTGTTACCTGGCTGAATTCCCGGAAGTTATTTGAAAGTTGTATACGCCAGGAGAAACTCAGGTCTCACATAGGTTTAAGTAGTTCTAAGTTCTGGGGGACTGATGACCTCAGATGTTAAGTCCCATAGTGCTCAGAGCCATTTGAACCATTTTGCTTCCTGCCATTACCGAATGATCCATTAAAACTATAGGCTTCCACAACATGTACACATCCAGTTATAAATATAACACTCATGTATTCTAAATGATTTAGGTGACAAAACAGTGAAAAGACGCTGGGTTCCATGCCGCCTTACGGAGGACCTTGAAGAGCACAGAAGGATGATCTGTGCAGAACTGCTTGCACTCGAGTCTCATAGTGACAAGTTTTAGTCGAACATCGTCACATGCAATGGAACGTGGGTTCATCACTTGGAACCATAAACAAAACGGCGAGCCATAGAATGGATCCACACCGCCTCCCCGCCGAAGAAAAAGTTCAGAGCCGCACTCTCAACCGGTAAAGTCATAGGGACGGACTTCAGGACTCTGAATTCGTTATTCTGTTAGAGCTCCTCAATCATGGTACGACGATAAACTTTGATGTGTACTGTGCTACACTCCGGAAACTAAATAAACCACATCAGCCTGTTTGTCAGCGCAATAATTCAAACGAACTTCTACTCCATGATAACGCCAGTCCTCGCACAATTCTGCTCATTTGAGAGGAGCTCACAACACTGGACTGTTCTTCCCCATCTGTTCTACACCCCGGATCTAGCACCCTTTCACTTCCACTTTTTAGACCCAGTGGAACGTGAACTCCTTGGGAAGCAGTACGTGGATGATGGGGAAGTTACTTATGATGCAAGACGGTGGCTCCCACGTCGACCAATGGACTGGTACCACGCGAGCATACGGGCCCTCTCAGTAAGGTGGCGTAGGGCCGTCGCATTGAACGGATTAAGTTGAAAAATAGGGTTTTGTAGCTAAAATAGTGGGGAATAATGTTGTACATCTGAACTCTGAATAAAACCGATGTGCTTTCAGAAAAAAAAAAAAAAATGTGTTGCATTACTTACTGAATGCTGTGCATTATGGACAAGCGCTTTCAAGGTCAAAGTGCTGCATGTTGTTCATGTTGTTACTTCACAGTATAACAGTAGAAAACTGTCACAGAAAATATCTTTCTGAGAATGTCGTACGTGTGTGTGTGTGTGTGTGTGTGTGTGTGTGTGTGTGTGTGTGTGTGTGTGTGAAATCTTATGGGACTTAACTGCTAAGGTCATCAGTCCCTAAGCTTACACACTACTTAACCTAAATTATCCTAAGAGGAAACACACACACACACACACACACACACACACACACACACACACACACCCATGCCCGAAGGAGGGCTCGAACCTCCACCGAGACCAGCCGCATAGTCCATGACTGCAGCGCCCTAGACCGTTCGGCTAATCCCGCGCGGCAGAATGTTGTGCGTTTATAACAATAATTACTGTCCAGCAGAAAAATGGCCCAGCTGACGGAACGTGGCCCCAAGAAGCTTAATTATTAAAAACGATAGAGTGTTAAACACAGAAGAAGAAAAGCGTTTGTTTCTCTGACTTTCTGTATAAATGCGCTGCGAGAAACTTTTTTCTGTGACACTGTGAACATGCAAGGAAGTTCCAAGACTGTGTAAACGTACGCTTTAAGGATAGAAGCAAAACACTCATAAAATACTTTTTTAAAAGTTCATGTAACCAATATAACACAGATGTAAAATCGGATTATAAAAAACAAATTATTACTTTCCGAAGGTCGAGTGGTTTATTTGCGTGACGTGCTTACTTAATCATCTCACGGAGAAAAAGTGTCGATAAACCGAAAGAATGCGACGTTACTTTATTGAAAAACTGTTATAACTCGTTCCACCTAGATTGAGATTCGGAAATTTTTGATCGTACATGCTTGAATTCATAATCAGCTAACGTTCAGTTTTTGTCCTTTAGGGCTACTGAAAACATGCGCCTCAGTGAAGGTGAACATTGTCGTTAACGCAAATGAGTTCAGAACCATTCTCCTCCTGAAAGGTTTGTACAAATGATAAAACAATTTCTTTACCATAGTGCTGTGCAGTTAGCTTCTCTGGAATTGGTATCAAAGGTATACGACAGCCAAAATAAGATACCAATACGGATAAATAGATATTTCTGTTGAACATGCTGGTGCTTTCCACCATGAACAAGTTTCATTGCTCACAAGGACCGTAATTAGACACTATGTAGCCTGTTCATGCACGTTGTTTACCTTCAAGACATCTGCCAGTACATGGACAGCCAATGTTTGTCCTCTGCACCCAACTCTGACGAACGTTATGAAAGGTTTTCCGGAAGTCTTACTACAATACATATATTACCATCATGCTCGACTCCTCGCCCCAGACTCAGAACAGACCGTAGATAACGTAATTTATTGTATTGTGTAGCCGGCCGCGGTGGTCTTGCGGTTCTAGGCGCGCAGTCCGGAACCGTGCGACTGCTACGGTCGCAGGTTCGAATCCTGCCTCGGGCATGGATGTGTGTGATGTCCTTAGGTTAGTTAGGTTTAAGTAGTTCTAAGTTCTAGGGGACTGATGACCACAGCAGTTGAGTCCCATAGTGCTCAGAGCCATTTGAACCATTTTGTATTGTGTATAAACAGATGCGCTACATGTGGTTATATGCAGCCCTATGCTACTTACAACAGGACTACAAACACCCTACCACGTAATGCGCCTAATAAATTGCAATTAGTAACTGTCCTTCGCATAGCAACTAAGAACATTCGGCCGGCCGCTGTGGACGAGCGGTTCTAGGCACTTCAATCCGGAACAGCGCTGCTGCTATAGTCGCAGGTTCGAGTCCTGCCTCGGGCATGGATGTGTGTGATGTCCTTAGGTTAGTTAGGTTTAAGTAGTTCTAAGTTCTAGGGGACTGATGACCTCAGAAGTTAAGTTCCATAGTGCTCAGAGCCATTCGAACCATTTTTGAAGAGCGGTCTGCTGACCCGACGCCCCTTTATACAACATACGAAGGAAGCCATGCGGTAGGCAACTGACGTTGGGGCCTGTTGACATGCGCGTTCCTCTGTGCTGATTTAAGTTTTTTTAGAGTGAAGACATACGACCAGGAGATGGCTGCCTGATATCCTTTCGGACAAATTCGTGACATCGGGATCTGATCCACAGGCAGAGATAATGTGGTCACATACGGGTACTCTCCGTCACACTGCTTTAAAATTAGTTGAGAAGCTTCCAGTGTTCCGTCACGAGCCCATTCTGTTTCATCCGCAGCCAGAGCGATTATTGTGAACGTTTGACCTATTATAATTCGTGAAACTGCTGACAATTTTTTTTGTTAAATAACGCTACGCAAGCTGTTAATAAAGAATCGAGGAGAGTGCATAAATTAAGGACAAACAGTCCCTTCGTACAGTGCTATACAGGGGGAACAATAACATAGGAGACTGGTTTTTCTAATTTTTAGAAATAATATTTTTTTCCAGCTTTGGAACCGTCGAAAATTCATAAAATTATGTTATTGTTTTAAGCAAAATCAGAGACAAGTAGTAACGCCTTAAAGGTGATTATTTCGAACATGACAGAAACGTCAAGCCTGCTTATGTGATGTACCAAACTTCTTAAAATATTCTTTGATAGTACTGTAATAGTCAAATGTTCAAATTAGCCCTTTCCTTCTAATGCCACTGCATTCTGAGCAAAGTTCTGATTTCCTATCGCCCTCACGGAACACGTTTACATCGGAAAGTCAAGCAGACTCTTCCATTTTCTGCTAGGTAATATGTGACGCTTCAGCATGTCTTCGGCACAAATGATGATGAGTTGGAGGACCGCCTACGTAGATATCATTAGAGACAGAGCGCCAGTTCACTTCGCCCAAAAAGTTATGATTAGAGTGGTCGGGAGGAAAGGGGGGGGGGGGAGGCGGCAGGGTAGTATTCCCCACGATCTCTTCTAGAAAACTGTGCCGGTACTTTGATGAATTGATATCGGAAAGCCAAGAAATGACTAATGAGCTCAAATTCACACCTGTCCAATAGATTCCAACGAGCTCAAATCACGTTGTAGACGATACCTTCCTCTGCTTTTTTGTTTTCTTTCATTTATACATTTCATAATAATTGTGCTAGCTACGTTGCAACTTTTTCAGTCGTGTACTCAGTTTCAAATGATAATGAGAAGCAGAACATTAGTACTCTGAAAACTTTAAGGTGAGCTACACTCAACGTTGCCAGCAGCTAACACAGTAAGGCTGCCAAGTAAAGGATACGAAAACTACATTGGGGATTAGGTAGCATAAAATGCTTCACGAACTATGTTAATCTTTTCTTTTGTAAATATTACCCACCAATAATTCGAGTAAAAAATATCGTTCTCCTGGGCGTAAGGGAACCTGGTCATAAAATTTCCAGGCAGACAGGCAATCAGGAGTTCGGACTAAACCTAACGGAGAGAGAGGTAAGGGGGACGTGCAATGATAGTATTGTTGACGCCGTTGTTCAGCTTAAATCCTCAAATGCTTTCAACAGAACTATCGCTCTTTCCTTTCGCAAACCTCGGAACTTCCGTCACGTTTCACCTTTTCCGTGTCTGGATAACCCGCAGATAAGTCGACATCCAGGCTCTCCGGAAATGTGCAAGGCTTTCCGCGGAGGTCGGTTAAGTGCCTTTAGGAGAAATCCTCACCGCTGCGTTCCGATGGAGGGCTGGTGCTTTCTCCACTTCCGGCTGTGATAAGTCGTGAGGGAAGCTGACGGTGCAAAACCAGATCGAGCGAACTGGGCGTTGTACGTGGACCTGCGCACAAGGCTTTTAAACTTTCTTCGTGTTCAGTTTGCCTTCACTTATAAAGTACCACACATCACTCATCACAACCGAATACGGAATTACTTTCTACATTTTTATAGGTATTTGCCCAAGTGTTAGAGATATCTCTGTATACTGATAGTTTTCATAAATGTGATAATTATGTACGGCAAAGCAGTATACCAAGAACAACTTTTACTGTGCGTGACTCGTACAAGGACTGGCGCGTACTTCTTAAAATAGAAATACGTATAGTTTTTCATGATTCTATAAACGTAAAAAGTTCAGCAGTGTCACTAATGACGTACTGGTACAACTGATCTGTGAATAAAAACGAAACAGAGTTCGAACTACGACCATATCTTAGACTCAGTCATACACAGAGCTAGTGACACTCATCGATTCACTGATACGACACTGCGAAACTGCCTCAGGCAGAAATGCTGTGTTTTTGGACAATCAATTAAGTCTAAGCAAAAACTGCTCGTGCTCACACGTGGACATACATGTTACTGATAAACAGTTAAATGTAACAAAAATTATAATGTCGTGTGACGAGAGCCTCCCGTCGGGTAGACCGCTCGCCTGGTGCAAGTCTTTCGATTTGACGCCACTTCGGCGACTTGCGCGTCGATGGGGATGAAATGATGATGATTAGGACAACACAACACCCAGTCCCTGAGCGGAGAAAATCTCCGACCCAGCTGGGAATCGAACCCGGGCCCTTAGGATTGACAGTCTGTCGCGCTGACCCCTATTTTTTTTTTAATCTCATTCTGTTCGCTTTGGTTGGTTGTATCTGCTCGGGGCGGACGTCACAAGACACCCGTTTCAGTTCGTTTTTGATCCGTTAACTCATTTTTTTATTACAGAGGGCAGCTGGCCCTCTGACCGAACACGTTGAGTTACCGTGCCGGCTCCACTCAACTACCGCGGGCGGACAAATGTAACAAAGAGGAGACTAACTGAAGCACGAGAATGTTGAAAGTGTGGATTTGGTAATGACTTTAAAAATAGCTGCTCGTATGCCGACGCTGTAGGGACTGTGAAAACTGATTCACGTAATTATTCGTCCCACCCAAAGAGGAGAGTAATGAAAAGAATGCGTAACATTCAAGTATTCTTCTTGGCATTATTGACCGTGTGGAATGTTCCATCTGATTAAATCTCTGCTGATGGCAGAGATAAAGTGTTCTTACACGTTCCTTGTGAGTGCCTACTCCCAACGCAAGTCCATCCCCGCACCTGAGGGGTGAACATGTTTGCCACGAGTAACACAAAGGAAAGATTCCCAGTTCTGTCAAACATTTTGGTTGGAGTCAGTCCCATCAGGACAACAGACGATCTGGTTGAAGGAGAATATGCTGTCCATCCCGGAAGCAGACGACGGCCGGGACAGAAGCTTATTAACCGCATAACTTGTCAGGATGAACCATTACTACGGTTTGTGCAATGAGATTTGACCGAGTATCTTCCTCGTCACATCAGTATAGAATTAACATTCAGTGAGCACCACTTTGTACTTGTGATAATGTGACGACGATCTCTGGTTCTCAAGTCTATTGTAGACAAGCAAAGCTCAGAGTTCTTGCTCTAACGGGCGGATCGGAACCGACCGACCGCCATGTCATACTTTTCCAATGGTGTCATTTAGATGCGATATGGAGTGGCAAGGGTTCAGACATCACTATCACTGTTGTTGTCGGCTTTCTTGGCCTTGGAGCTCCTCAGTTGGCTTCATGAGGCTGAGTGCACCCCGTTCCAATCTTCCCACCAAGGAAAAATCCCTGGCAGTAGCGTGCAGCGAATTCCCGTCTTCCGTATAGCTGCCAGACACTTTGATACTGACCTACGGAGGTGTATCCAAGCCTGTTATGGGAGGGAAAATTTCAGATAGGAACTGAGAAACGTCCTCGTAAATTAAAGCTGTTTGATGGACCTGGAGTAGAACTCAGAACCTAGCCTTTCGCGGCCAAGTGGGCTATCCAGGGACGCTATGTCGGCGGGCTGTGAGTCTATCATGAATAGTGCCCGAGAAAGGCAAGGTTCCGTGGTTCGAGACCAGTTATGGAACGGAGTTTTTAACCTAGAAGCCTACCTTCCTGCTCTGCTAAATGATGGACAATAGCCGAGATGTCTGTAGAAAAACATCAAGAACACCGTAAGCTGTAATTTCAGCTCCAATTTATTTTACGGGTTAGGTGTCAGCGATATAATACGCCATCACCAAGCTCTCTTCACTAGATAGTGACAAACGTTGTGTGTCATATGTGAAAATAACCAGTCTTCGCATCAGCTTATGCACGCATGACAATAGCGCACGACAAGACCTTCATATGTGTTTCTTACACACTTTTAACCTGTTAAGGACTGTGAAAACTGACTCACGTAATTATTCTGCCCACCGAAAGTGGAGAGTGATGAAAAGAATGCGTAATATTCAAGTATTCTTCTTGGCGTTTTTACTACACTACAAATTTTATTCTGCAAACAATTGAGCCTTCCGAGGTGGCCGAGCGGTTCTAGGCGCTACAGTCTGGAGCCGCGCGACCGTTACGGTCGCAGGTTCGAATCTTGCCTCGGGCATGGATGTGTGTGATGTCCTTAGGTTAGGTTTTAGTAGTTCTAAGTTTTAGGGGACTGATAGTACTCAGAGCCATTTGAACCATTTTTTTGCAGACAATTGAGAATATTCCTATTTCTTGCACACGAAACATCAGAAGAATCTTAAAAAAAAGGTTGGTCTCAAAATGATTACTCTCTTATTGAGTCTGTGAAGTGACCCTATCATATGGATTAGTGTTACGTTCTGTTCACCGTGAAACTTCATCCTATTAAGCCTGAAGTATATCTGTACATGTGTCTACGGATAGCTTATTTTTGATGGCACACTGAAAGGTGCCTAATTTCTCTTTTACAGCTTTGGAAATGTTTAACCAATTCGTTTACAGTTTAAAATGATCAATGTAATACGTGGATACCAGTGAACAAACATTGGACTAAAGGTGTAGTGACGCCTTTCCGAGAGTATCACACAATTGTTGTTCGACTATGCTTTGTCTTTGGCCCTGACCTTGAAGTTCTTATGACTATTATTCCTCACAAACAAAAACCTGCGTATTTTAGTTCATTTCAGGGCCATCATCTATCTGGCATACTCGATACGTGGTGACAGAAGCGATGGGATAGCGATATGCACTATAGTGAAAGTATCACGTACACAAGGTACAAAACGGCCGTGCATAGTCGGGGCTGTTATTTGCGCTCAGGTGATTCATGGAAAGCTGTCCAACGCATTATGGCCAGGCGACAGACCTTGAACGAGGAATGGTAGTAGGAGCATGTTAATTCCATTTCGGAAGTCATTAAGGGATTCAGTATTTCGAGATCCAAAATGTGAAAAGTTTACAAAAATATCAGATTTCAGGCATTACCTCTTACCACTGGCAACGCAGTGGCCGGCTGCTTTGACTTAACGACCGAGAGCAGCGGCGTTTGCGTGAAGAGGTCAGTGCTAGCAGACAAGCAAGACTGCGTGAAATAACAGCAGAATCTGTGTGGCACGTATGACGAACGTATACGTGAGGACAGTGGGGTGAAATATGGTGTTAATGGGTGACCGACGCGAGTGCCTTTGCTAACTGCACGACATTTCCTGTAGTGTCGCACCTGGGCTCTTGGCGATATCGGTTGGACCCCAGATGACTGGGAAACCCATAACCTGGTCAGATGAGTTCCAGTTTCAGTTGATAAGTCCTAATGATAGGGTTAGAGCGTGTGAAGACTCAACGAAGTTACGGACCCAATTTGTCAACAAGGCACTACGCAAGCTAGTGGTGGATCAATAATGGCGTGATCTGTGTTTACATGGCATTGACTGGGTCCTGTGGTCCAACTAAACTGATCATGGACTGGAAAAGGTCAGACTATATTCGGCTACCTGGCGACCATCTGCATCCATTCATAAACTTCATGTTCCAAAACAACGATGGCATTTTTATGGATGACAATGTGTCAAGTCACCGGGCTACAATTGTTCGCGATTGGTTTGAAGAACATTCTGGACAGTTCGAGCAACTGATTTGGCCACCCACATGGCCCGATATGAATCCCATCGAACATTTATCAGACATGATCGAGAGGTCAGTTCGTGCACAGGCAACACTTTCGCAATTACGGTCGGCTATAGAGGCAGCACGGCTCAATATTTCCGCAGGAGACTTCCTTCGACTTTTTGAGCCATACCACGTCCAGTAGCTGCACAACGCCGGGCAAAAGGACGTCCGAGACGATGTTAGGAGATATCACTTCAGTGTATATTTTGGCGGCTTTACTCGACCACATAGCGTCGGCAGTGTGAAATACATGGTCGTGGTGATGACATCACGGTAACCAACATAAATGAAGAGCGTAAACTTTTAAAAATGAACTGCTACTGTTGCTCGTGCCGTATAAACTCGCTGTGAGTCTAATACTAACTCAAATGATCGCGGACTGGTTTGTCAAAATTTCTCGAAATAAATGCAATAACCCAAGTCGCAGCCACACTGCAATTCTGAGGACACCGATAAGTTTTGTTTCTGTTGTTGGAAGTGGGATGCGCCGGCCGCTGTTATCCAATAACGTACACGATGAACCACCCAATCGACTTTTATGATTCCAGTTCATCCTCCGGTTGCAGCGTCTTCATTACGCATATTGCGTTGCGTCTGGCACAGCGCGGCGACTGCCTTTGATCCCATTACTGGGTTGCATAATGCTGCGTCGTAATAGATTCACTGTCAGACGCGACATGTTTCCAAGATCAGTTAGCTTTTGCAAGATATTTGTCTGCGCAGTTTTCAGTGTCTGAGAGAAACGAGTAAACAACTTACCTTGTCCATGGGCATCTACTTTGTCATCAAGGCTAAGGACAGAATTTTTGCAGTGTAATGTTTTGTAATTGGGGTTCAGACCGGCTTCACCGAAGTGCTATAAGATGCAGACTAGTGCTAGCAGCTGATGCTCCCCTTAATACAAATAATTTGACAGTTCCATTTGTCATTACCAAGTATATCGGTAAACACATTGCGCAGCGGAGAACACCGGTAATGTTGGTGCTTTGTAGCTTTCAGAAAGTTAATGCTACCAACAGGCATTGATATTACCGATACCAAAGTGGACTTCCAGCAGTACTCTAAATATCATTGTAAAAATTTGATGTAATTGCATCACGGGAAGGCACTTGCGTTATTCCGTGTAAATTAACGAAAAATGTTGTGCGAATTTGTATTTGCAGGTATAATACAAAACAATAAAATTTAGGAACAGCCATGCGGTGCAATGATGCTCACTTGATGTAAACGGTACTGTCTCGTGAAATTAACATGTGCAGCTGAACTATCGTACTAAGCTAGACAGAGAGAACAACAACATTTATTTAGTGCCACGACCTGTTTTAGAACATTATTAAATCATTAATATCTCAGTAGCTCTGACAAGTTTTCGATAATTTATGCAGTTTGCAAAAGATTCCCATTGGTATTCTGTGTGTAAGTATAATTTGTGAGGGCAAGATGAAAATTTCGACTTGGTACAGAGATACTGGTGACATCAGTGATATCGTATGTTTCCTGAGTTGCTACATGCTATAAGTCCAGTGTCCATTTGATCTATGAAATAGTTTTCTTTAATATTGTTTTATAAAAGCATTCGTGCTGTGCTTGTTTGAACAAAACAGAACATTGTACCACCTTGGTTTCAGCGGTTCCTCTCAATGAAGTCTATGCAAAGTAGGTAAAGTTATTAATGAACCTGTTCTTTCTAACTGGGTAGGCAAATTCAAACGAGTCGGAACATCAGTAGCTTATGATCGATGTATAGGATACCAGAAGCTACGCCTATGGATGGAAACATCGGGAAATTGCATAATTAGATATTGAGCAATAACGATCAAAGATCTGAAATACCTGAAGCCATAGGTATACTCGAAGAAAGTTTTTCGGAACGATTAATGTAATGGTTAAAATGGCTCTGAGCGCTATGGGACTCAACATCTTAGGTCATAAGTCCCCTAGAACTTAGAACTACTTAAATCTAACTAACCTAAGGACATCACACACAGCCATGCCCGAGGCAGGATTCGAACCTGCGACCGTAGCAGTCCCGCGGTTCCGGACTGCAGTGCCAGAACCGCACGGCCACCGCGGCCGGCGATTTAATGTAATGAATTGTTTATAAGATTACTTTTTGCAAGACGGGTACCACCTTTATTGAATGTCGAGTAAATCCAAACATTTGGATCGATTGTGAATAGGACGGAAAGTTCATTATTTCCTGAAGCGAAAATAGCAGTCAAAGAAGATGGAAACCGCTAGTTCTGTAGCCAATACCTCTGACTGGCTTTCATCAACTGGAAAGGCCAGTATTTGCTCTAATACGAAAGTGGTTTTTATTGATTACCTTCCAAAGAGTGAAAAACAGGCAGGCGTTTACCATATAAGTCTTCTGAATCGTTTGAGTGAAAAGATACGTAGAAAGCACCTTAAATGTAAATGGAAAAAAAAATAATTTAGGGCAATGCACTTCTTTGACAATGTAAAAATTGCTTGATACATTTGTATCAACCAATCTGTTCACTAGATTTGGTCCGTCTGACCTTCAAGTACACCTTTATCTAAAGAAGATACTCCCGACCGACATAAAAAAATATTTGCTTTGACCTCCTGTTGTACTTTTATTTTATAAAATGACCAACAGTGTACTAAGAACGATCATCAAGCGCACAGTCACTTACCCAAGCAGCTGCGTCATCATAATCTTCAAAAGTAACTTGCGGGTGGACCACGTTCTGAGTGCAATCCTCTCGTGTGTCAGTCTCTTCATCTCAGATGTATTCCAATCTCTGTCTTCCACAACAGTTTTAATCCTCTACGGCCCCTTGTAGTACTATGAAGCTTATTCCCTGCTGTCGTAATATATGTCCCACCATCCTATCCTTTCTTCTTACGGTGTTTTCCATGTGTTCCTTTCTTCGCCGTTTCTGCGGAAAACCTCCTCACTCCACCTACTTTTCAACAGTTTTCTGTAGCACTACATCTGAATTGCTTCGATTATCTTCTTTTACGGTGTTCCCACAGTCCATTATTCACTACCATACAATAGTATGTTCCAAACGCACTTCCTCAGAAATTTCTCTCTCGACTAAGACGTATGTTTGAAACTAGTAGACTTCTTTCGTTCAGGGATGCTCTCTTTGCTAGTACTAGCCTGCTTTTTATGTCCTCGTTGCTTCGTCCGTCGTGGGTTATTTTGCTTCCAAGGTAGCAGAATTCCTTAACTTCGTCTATTTCCTGATTACCAATTTTGATATAAAGTTTCTCGCTATTCTCATTTCTGCTATTTCTCATTACTGTCGCCTTTCTTCAATTTTTTTCTTACTCTCAATCCATATTCTGTACTCTTTAGAATATTCATTCCATTCAGCACATTCGTCTTCACTTTCACTGAGGATAGCAATACCATCAGCGAATCTTGTCATTTATATCCTTTCACACAAAATTTTAATTCCACTTTTGAACCTTACTTTTATTACCGTCATTGCTTCTTCTATGTGTTGATCGAACAGCAGGGCTGATAGATTGCATCCTTTTCTTACACCCTTATTGTTCCGAGCCACCTGTTTTTGTTCTTCCAACGTTATAGTTTCGTGTTGATATATATTGTATATTATCTGTTTTTCTCTATGGCTTTCCCCTATTTTTCTCAGAATTTCAAACATGCTGTGCCATTTTATGCTGTCTAACGCTTTCTTGAGGTCCCAAAATACTTTGAACGTGTCTTGATTTTCTTTTTCTTGCTTCCATTCTCAAGCGTATCATCAGAAGTGCATCTCTGGTGCATTTACCTTTCCTAATGCCAAACTGAGTATCATCTAGCAAATTCTGAAATTTCTTTTCTATTCTTCTGTATGTTATTGTAGCGAACAACTCGAACGCATAAGCTGTTAAGCTGATTGTGCAGTAGTTCTAGCACTTACCTGCCCTTACTATCTTCGGATTTCTGTGAATGATAGTTTCTCCGAAACTATGATGGTTAATTGCCAGTCTCATATACTACACAAAAATTTGAGTATTCGCTTAGGTGCCACTTCTCGCTCTGATTTTAGAAATATTATCTATCTGTACCGCCTTATTTGATGTCAAGTCTTCGAAAGGGGTTTTAAATTCTGACTGATTCCGCAGCCCCACTCTCTTCGATACGCTCTCCATCTTCTTCTTATATCACGTCATCACACAATTCCTCCCCCTTATAAACGCCTTCGATGTGCTCTATCTGCTCTCTCCTCGGCGTTTAACAGCGGAATTCCTATTGCACTCTTAATGTTGTCGCCCTTGCTTTGAGTTTCACCAAAGGCTGTTTCGGCTTTGCTATCAGTCATCCCTTCCGACCGTCATATCTTTTTTTATCTCTTCACATTTTTTCCTGCGTCTATTTAGCCTTGGCCTCCCAGCCCTTTCTATTTCTTTGATTCCTAAGTGATGTATATTGCTGTATTCCCGTCTTTCCCTGAACGTTTTTGTACTTCCTTCTTTAGACGATTAAAGCATTTCTTCTGTTACCCAAGGTATCTTCACAGTTACTTCCTTGTGCCTACGTTTTCCTTCCAGTATCTGCGATTGTACATTCTTGAGATGTCTCCCTCTTCCACTGAACTGCTTACTGTAATATTCCTTAAGGCAGTATCCCCATCTTTAGCGAACTTCAAATGCTCTCATTATACCTCAGTACTTTAGTATCCAACTTCCTTCCATCCTGATTCTTCCGTGCTCTCTTAAATGTCAGTCCACAATTGAAAATTACCAACTTGTGACGTGAGTGTGTATCTGCCCCTGGATACGCTGTACAATCCAATATCCGGTATCTCTGTCTTACCATGATGTAATCCAGCTGGAATCTTCCCGTGTCCCAGGGTGTTTCCCAAGTACACCTCTTACTCTTCTTATTCGCTATTACCATCTGCAGTTTTTTGCACAACTCAATTGGGCTTCCTCTTCTCTCGTTTCTACTGCCAAGCCCTTATTGCTCCGTACCTACAGCATTCCAGTCGCCCAAGGTTAGTAGATTTTCATCTCCCTTTACATACCGGATTCCCCTTTCAATAACCTATCTCTTCATCTTCTACTTCCGACATCGGCGTGTACACCTGAACTATTTTTGTCGGCGTCGGTTTGCTGTCGAATGTGATGAGAAAGACGTGACCACTGAACTGTTCACAGTAATTCACTCTTCGTCCTATTCAGAACGATTTCTACTCCTCTTATACTACTTTCTGCTGCAGTTGATATCCTATATTCGTCTGGCCTCTATATCTAGCCTTAGCATTTCGCCTTTCAGGTTTTCTGGATTTCCTACCACGTTCACACTTCTTACATTCCAAGCCCTCACTCGTAAAATGATACCCTTACGTTGGTTATTTAATCTCTTTCTCATAGTCACCTTCCCCTTGGCAGCATCTTCCGGAGATCCGAATACGGGACTAGTCTGGAATGTTATGGCAGCCAGAGAGGGGAATTTCGCAGATCATCGCGAATGGCATACCAGGTATGCGATTTATCCACTGAAAAATTGCGAAGAAAGTGAGACACCCAAATGAGGGCTACTCCGAAGCGCAAAAAAGCACGACCTTTCGTGCCCTGCCAAACCGAGAAATTGTCACCTTCTATTCGTGGAAGTAATTCTTCGCGTAAAACGCCTAGTGCTAACTGTAAAAAAAAAAAAAAAAAAAAAAAAAGAAAAAAGAAAAGAAACGGAAGAAAATATTTCTCTCCAAGGCTCTCATCCTGCTTAGTGGAGAGTGTTTTCGTAAGGTCCTTTTCATAGCGTCGGAAAGATCGTGGTTGGTCGTGGTGCTCGTGATGTGCTTTGAGAGACGGTCTCTGGCGCTGGTGCATCCTGCCTGCCTGCCCGCCTGCCTACCGGTGCGGTGTTCCCCCCGCTGCTTCTGCACGCCGTTCCTCGCCGCGCTGTGCTCATCGGCTAACCTTGACTTTTGCGCAACGCGTGCTTGCGTTCCCCTTGGCGTTATACAACAGCAATTACTCTTCGCCGCGTTCATAGCGTTGTTTGCCATCGCCGTGGCTCTCCACCATTCCGCAAAGAAATAAAAATATCGCCGACTGCAGCAGAAGCAGGGTGACTCGCAAGGCGGCGAACCGCCACAGGCGCACAGCAGGAGCAGCAAAACCCGCAGGCTTGTTCATTCTCTTCCTCAGGTTCTGCCGCGCTTTACGGGAAGAGATAACAACTACGGAAGAAAAAATACACTACTGGCCATTAAAATTGCTGCACCGTGAAGATGACGGGCTACAGACGCGAAATTTAACCGACAGGAAGAAGATGCTGTGATATACAAATGATTGGCTTTTCAGACCATTCACACAAGGTTGGCGCCGGTGGCGACACCTACAACGTGCTCACATGAGGAAAGTTTCCAACCGATTTCTCATACACAAACAGCAGTTGACCGGCGCTGCCTGGTGAAAAGTTGTTGTGATGCCTCGTGTAAGGAGGAGGAATGCGTACTATCACGTTTCCGACTTTGATAAAAGTCAGATTGTAGCCTATCGCGATTGCGGTTTATCGTATCGCGACATTGCTGCTCGCATTGGTCGAGATCCAATGACTGTTAGCAGAATATCGAATTGGTGGGTTCAGGAGGGTAAACGGAATCATTAACAGTCGAGATGACAGGCACCTTATCCGCATGGCTGGAACAGATCGTGCAGCCACGTCTCGATCCCTCAGTCAACAGATGGGGACGTTTGCAAGACAACAACCATCTGCACGAATAGTTCGACGACGTTTGCAGCAGCATGGACTATCAGCTCGGAGACCATGGCTGCGGTTACCCTTGCCGCTGCATCACAGACAGGAGCGCCTGCGATGGTGTACTCAACGACGAACCTGGGTGCACGAATGGCAAAACGTCATTTTTTCGGATGAATCCAGGTTCTGTTTACAGCATCATGATGGTCGCATCCGTGTTTGGCGACATCGCTGTGAACGCACATTGGAAGCGTGTATTCGTCATCGCCGTACTGGTGTTATCACCCGGTGTGACGGCATGGGGTGCCATTGGTTACACGTCTCGGTCACCTCTTGTTCGCATTGACGGCACTTGAACAGTGGACGTTACATTTCAGATGTGTTACGACCCGTGGCTCTACCCTTCATTCTATCCCTGCGAAACCCTACATTTCAGCAGGATAATGCACGACCACATGTTGCAGGTCCTGTACGGGCCTTTCTGGATACAGAAAATGGTTGACTGCTGCCCTGGCCAGCACATTCTCCAGACCTCTCACTAATTGAAAACGTCTGGTCAATGTTGGCCGAGCAACTGGCTCGTCACGATACGCCTGTCACAACTCTTGATGAACTGTGGTATCGTGTTGAAGCTGCATGGATAGCTGTACCTGTACACGCCAGCCAAGCTGTGTTTGACTCAATGCCCAGGCGTATCAAGGTCGTTATTACGGCCAGAAGTGGTTGTTCTGGGTACTGATTTCTCAGGATCTATGCACCCAAATTTCGTGAAAATGTAATCACATGTCATTTCTAGTATAATATATTTGTCCAATGAATACCCGTTGATCATCTGCATTTCGTCTTGGTGTAGCAATTTTAATGGCCAGTAGTGTATTTGGATGTACATTTTGACGAGTATTTAAGCTCAAACAAAAGAAAACATAAAACACATTATGTGCTTCTCAGACGTCTCAGTTTCCTCCTCCTTCACGTCAGCAATTTCAAGTGTTGAAGCGAAACATGTCAGTCAGTTCGTAGACTTTTCAGTCTTGTTCTGTAACATTATATTGCAGAGTAATTAAATTTTAGGAAAGAAAGTTTTTTTACACAAAATCATTCTTTAAGAACGGCATAAGCACCACGTATTGGATATCCTATCTTCTGGATTTGCTGTAAAAATTCCATTGCCGTGAACTAATTACAGTAACACTACAATTTGCTGAAACTAAGTTTGGTTCAGGAATAAATAAAAACCGTTTCGTGACGCACCTAAGGGTACAAATGGCCAATAGCTCCTCAAGCTAAATTTAAAAGCAATCTATAAAATTAACTGCTGTGCGAATGGTTGTTGACAGCAGTAAGACATGTAAGGATTTTCGTTGTACGTACAACAGCTGCACTTCTGTTTTTCTTTTATTTATTATTCAGAAAGCGATATGTATTGGGCCATAAAAACATGATCAGCTGAGCATCATGCGAAACCTATCCTTGCTCTATGACAACTTCATGGTTACACTTAATTACAATTATTGCACAAACGTTCTCCACGCTGGTAGGACGTAGCATAAGTGAAAGGGATAAAATTACGTTGGGGTCTTTCCTGTTTTGCGCGTGGGTTTCTGAGTATAAGAAGAGTAGGAAGGGTTCCAATGTAATTATATCATTTTCATTGGATCAACGAACTGATACTGTCGTAAATTTACTGGTGATTATTCTAAGACAAGAAGAGAATAGAAGCTTTCGAAATGTAGTGCTACAGAAGAATGCTGAAGATTAGATGGGTATATCATATAACTAATGAGAAGGTATTGAATAGGATTGGGGAGAAGAGAAGTTTGTGGCACAACTTGACTAGAATTAGGGATCGGTAGGTAGGACATGTTCTGAGGCATCAAGGGATCACCAATTTAGTATTGGAGGGAAGCGTAGAGGGCAAAAATCGTAGAGGGAGACCAAGAGATGAATACACTAAACAGATTCAGAAGGATGTAGGTTGCAGTAGGTACTGGGAGATGAAGAAGCTTGCACAGGATAGAGTAGCATGGAGACCTGCATCAAACCAGTGTCAGGACCGAAGACCACAACAATAACAATTATTGTAACTGCTTGTAACGTTTTACATGTGACTTCTACATGTGACAATAGGAAATAGTCAGATTGTGAGGATACGTTGATTATCGGCTAATCAAGATTCATGTACGCTGGTCCCAAATTTGGCTGTGAACAATCGGTCCTCCATCAAAGCATCTAAGAAACGTAACTCTCCATCCTACTAATAAAATCACTTCTACTGAAATGTTCTTGGAAGGGGGGGGGGGGGGGTAGGAAGAGTAATGGCGATAATCATACCGCCCCCTGCTCCCGCCACCTCTTGGATAAGCACCTGTCTTCTTTATCTTATCTGCGTCCATCGAATTTTCCTTTTTCCTTCTTAAGAGCACTCAAGGAGTCTTGAAGCACGTTTACTAGAAAGGTTTCACGTATGTAACCCTCAAGTTCCGTTAATTTTTACTAACAGTGCTTAATGTAAGTCTGTTCCACAGAGTAGAAATCGCGTCTCTGCGCTTTCAAATTTCCCGCATTTTAAAGTATGTTAAACACAAAGGACAGAATAACTTGTCGAATTTTAAAGAGGCCTCACTATTGCGAGGGTGGAACGCAGCTACTGAAACGAGCCTTATTAATTTTCACTACATTTCCGGATGTGGATTACGGCAGTATCGCTGAAAATTTCACAAGACTTGGGGCGCTCTGCCTAACGGCCGGTCGGCAGGGACTGAGGACTCTGCTGTGGTTATCGGCTGCTAAATATTGACAAGGAATTTGGTTATTAAGGAGCACAGTGGCGCTTCCATTATGCATGAGGGGTCCGGCTCAAAATTTAATCCAGCTACGTCGTCTCAGCTCCTTCATTTTTAGCTCTCCTCTCTCTCTGTCTTTCTCCTCTCTCTCTCTCTCTCTCTCTCTCTCTCTCTCTCACCCCCCCTCTCTCTTTCTCACTCTCTCTCTCTCTCTCCCTCTCCCTGTCTCCCTCTCTCCCTCTCTCTCTCATCATCTTACATCCTCCGTCGCTTTTCTCTGCGCTATAGCACTCAACGAGTGTGCTATCGATCTCCATCGTTTTCTGAAAGTATTCCTGTCCTCTTTCTCAGGCATTTATTACGTATATAACTAACTTCGACTAGCACACACAGCAGGCATGGTCCTGTTGTAGGTGACACGCCTTTGCCTTCCTCCAAACTTTCAGACTGGCAGAGAAAATCAGTCTGGGCCATACTGGATAACGTGACCCGTGGCCTCCGAACCTCGTTGCAAATTGACATTTTTCACTTATGCAAATTATTGCTACATGTGTAAAAAGAAAAGCAATTACGAGCGGACAAGACATCCGAGGATTGCCAGACGACGGTTGTCACGTCATTAACTGCTTACGACCTGCGTAATTTACTGTCAAAGTCGGCTAGAGAGGAGGTGATGAATCTGAAGTGGCCATATGTTTTGAGCCGGCCGAAGTGGCCGTGCGGTTAAAGGCGCTGCAGTCTGGAACCGCAAGACCGCTACGGTCGCAGGTTCGAATCCTGCCTCGGGCATGGATGTTTGTGATGTCCTTAGGTTAGTTAGGTTTAACTAGTTCTAAGTTCTAGGGGACTAATGACCTCAGCAGTTGAGTCCCATAGTGCTCAGAGCCATTTGAACCATTTGGCCATATGTTCCCGACAATCTAGCCCTATCTTTCTGACCTGCAAGAGGCCGCCATTTTGTCAGCTCACCGAAACAGATCAATACACTTTTACATCACTCACATGTACGCCAGTGGCCTCTTTTCCTTTCAGTCTTTCTGAAGTCTGTAAGCATTACAGATCTTAGGTCGCTAGACTCAAACAATACGTTTTTGCAGTTTACCATGCCTCTAACTGTTAGGCCATACTATTAGCTAAAAGCACAGTTGAGATCCCTATCTGATCGGACAGATTTATGTTTCCTGTGGTTTCCCTAGATCATCTCAGCGAGGTCTACGGTGGAATCACTGATAGACCACCACTAACTCCGTGTTCGGTCGTATCGATTGATCGTCAGACGCTAAATTCATTTATTTCCTTTCTTCCTTCCGCGTAGCCTGAGTCCTGCTGTAGTCTTGCTATCTCGGTCAGAAGATTCGATACTGGATTAATAAGTATAGAAAAGTTAATATGGTGGTTTTAATGCCTCGTCTATGTTCTACATAGCCTCGCTTCACTTGCAAACTGTGAGAAAAGTCCTTCTTTGATATGTTGTTCAAATCACGCCCTACATCCGCACCTTCTTCGGTCTTGGTGAACCACCAGGGACCCATTCTTCATTTTATCGTCTTGTGGCAAGTTATTATTAACACAAGTCTCGTCACCTGTTAATATTTTTTCAGAAACGAACTGTTTATTCGTTTCAGTCAACTCACAGCAAGTGTCCACGCGTCGTTCCTATTGCTCGGGGTTTAAGGTTTTGTGGGACGAACTGTACTCATACTATTCTATTTGGCGAAATAATCTGCAGAATGTCTGTAACCATTGATAGGAGATGTTACTCCACTGCCTGTTAACAAATGACTGGTCGAATGCACATTGTTGTTTATAGTTGTTATTTCAAGCTGCAACAGTTGTTACTGCGCTGACGTCGCGTATAAGCCGGTAACAAAATTAATCTCGGAACATTCTGAAGGGACGGTTTATAATGGTAAGTTTTGTGTACCTGCAAGTTAATCAAAGTGACCGGTAATCCAACGACTGCTTTCAATACCACATAGCTTTAATAAGCGTTGGGGAACAAATCACTCAAATATTGGGATGAAAGGGAAATAATCATCAGACGACCAGTCGACAAGGTGTTCATTATGGCCGAGAATCTCGGATTGAGAAAGTATAGTATGAATTCGGTGCTGTTCCTTTCAGAAGAACAGATAGGGTCTTTACCGTAAACGGTTTGGTGGAGCCAAGGAAAAATTACACCATTGGCCATTAAAATTGCTACACCACGAAGATGGCGTGCTACAGACGCGTAATTTAACCGACAGGAAGAACATGCTGTGATACGCAAATCATTAGCTTTTCAGAGCATTCACACAAGGTTGGCGCCGGTGACGACATCTACAACGTGCTCACATGAGGAAAGTCTCCAACCGATTTCTCATATACAAATAGCAGTTGACCGGCGTTGCCTGGTGAAACGTTGTTGTGATGCCTCGTGTAGGGGGGAGAAATGCGTACCATTACGTTTCTGAGTTTGATAAAGGTCGGATTGTAGTCTATTGCGATTGCGGTTTATCGTAGCGCCACATTGCTGCTCGCGTTGCTCGAGATGCAATGACTGTTAGCAGAATATGGAATCGGTGCGTTCAGGCGGGTAATGCGGAATGCCGTGCTGGATCCCAACGGCCTCGTACCACTAGCAGTCGAGATGACAGGCATCTTATCCGCATGGCTGTAACGGATCGTGCAGCCACGTCTCGATCCCTGAGTCAACAGATGGGGACGTTTGCAAGACAACGACCATCTGCACGAACAGGTCGACGACGTTTGCAGCAGCTCGGAGACCATGGCTGCGGTTACCCTTCACGCTGCATCACAGACAGGAACGCCTTCGATGGTGTACTCAACGACGAACCTGGATACACGAATGACAAAACGTCATTTTTTCGGTTGAATCCAGGTTCTGTTTACAGCATGTTTGGTGACATCGCGGTGAACGCACATTGGAAGCGTGTATTCGTCATCGCCATACTGGCGTACCACCTGGTGTGATGGTATGGGGTGCCATTTGTTACACGTCTCGGTCACCTCTTGTTCGCATTGACGGCACTTTGAACAGTGGACGTTACATTTCAGATGTGTTACGACCCGTGGCTCTACCCTTCATTCAAATGTTCAAATGTGTGTCAAATCTTATAGGACTTAACTGCTAAGGTCATCAGTCCCTAAGCTTACACACTACTCAACCTAAATTATCTTAAGGACAAACGCACACACTCATGCCCGAGGGAGGACTCGAAACTCCGCCGGGATCAGCCGTTCAGTCCATGACTGCAGCGTCTCAGACCGCTCGGCTTATCCCGCGCGTCTACCCTTCATTCGATCCCTGCGAAACTCTACATTTCCGCAGGATAATGCAAGACCGCATGTTGCAGGTCCTGTACGGGCCTTTCTGGATACAGAAAATGTTCGACTGTTGTCGTGGCCAGCACATTCTCCAGGTCCCTCACCAATTGAAAACGTCTGGTCAATGGTGGCCGAGCAACTGGCTCGTCACAATACGCCAGTCACTACTCTTGATGAACTGTGGTATCTTGTTGAAGTTGCATGGGCAGCTGTACCTGTACACGCCATCTAAGCTCTGTTTGACTCAATGCCCAGGCGTATCAAGGCCGTTATTACGGCCAGAGGTGGTTGTTCTGGCTACTGATTTCTCAGGATCTATGCACCCAAATTTCGTGAAAATGTAATCACATGTCAGTTCTAGTATAATGTATTTGTCCAATGAATACCCGTTTATCATCTGTATTTCTTCTTGGTGTAGCAATTTTAATGGCCAGTTGTGTAAATTAGATGGCTGGGCGAATCTGTTTTAAATGTTAAATTCGAGCCACAGTTTTGCGGTACATCATTCCGGTAACTGTTTGCTCTCTTGCTGCTCATCGCATTTCTGAACATTCCTTCGCCTTCTACCACTTAACACCGCAGATGCAATAATAGCAAAGTACTGCAGTTTTCTCGACTATGAATTACTTAGGCTGTTATCAGTACGAGTTTTTAAGTAGTGCAAATCACTAAACTAAAACGTTTTGGTAACCAATGATGCTAATCGGGGTTGCACAGAGATGCTGGATCCAGTAGAAAGCAGACACTTTTTCGCGCGGGAAAGAGTATTCACCGCCGCAGTTCATTCGACAAGGGACGCAAACGTATCAGCCTATGGTTTCTCGTATGCTTAGTTTCCTGAGATTGTTTGGGGGGGAGGGGGGGGGGGAGGCTGCGCGTAAAACACTGTCGATGTACATCTCACCCAAATTTTGCAGTTTCCACTAGTGTCGGAAAGAATGAGTGACGAGAACAAATACTTCTCATCTGAGTCTCAGAGCGAGGTGGTGCGTTGTTAACTCTCATTTTCAGGAGGAACAGGTTAAAGATTGCACCCATCCATCTTGACTTCGATCGTCAGTGGTTTACATGACTAGCTACTCGCATGCGTCGGTACAGTCACGCTGAAATTTTCGTGGCGGTTGTCTGCCTCATAGTTTGTATTCCGTCCCTGATGTTTTTGTTGCTAGTGAGACGTTGAGGTCCCGCCTTCTTTGCTTCATTTCAGTAATAAGTGGCCTCTTAATCCATTTAATCCACATAAAATCATGGCAGTGCTACTTAGTTCAGTACATTAGAATTTATCATATGTCATGCATCATGTTGGTCGTATACAAAAGAACAAAAAGTCTTTTACTTTGACTCGTGATTTTTATGTGATAACGTGACAGTATTTTTGGAGAGCGTTTGATGAAAGTCGTCTCCTTTATATTCATTGTCCCGGACGAAAATTTCTTCATTAGCGAAGAGTAATGATCATATGTATTTCACGTACTATTGTTGCCTCCAGTCGAGTGCCATCTTCTTCCGAGCTTCTCATTAATTCGTCAATATACTCTCCTGGAAATTGAAATAAGAACACCGTGAACTCATTGTCCCAGGAAGGGGAAACTTTATTGACACATTCCTGGGGTCAGATACATCACATGATCACACTGACAGAACCACAGGCACATAGACACAGGCAACAGAGCATGCACAATGTCGGCACTAGTACAGTGTATATCCACCTTTCGCAGCAATGCAGGCTGCTATTCTCCCATGGAGACGATCGTAGAGATGCTGGATGTAGTCTTGTGGAACGGCTTGCCATGCCATTTCCACCTGGCGCCTCAGTTGGACCAGCGTTCGTGCTGGACGTGCAGACCGTGTGAGACGACGCTTCATCCAGTCCCAAACATGCTCGATGGGGGACAGATCCGGAGATCTTGCTGGCCAGGGTAGTTGACTTACACCTTCTAGAGCACGTTGGGTGGCACGGGATACATGCGGACGTGCATTGTCCTGTTGGAACAGCAAGTTCCCTTGCCGGTCTAGGAATGGTAGAACGATGGGTTCGATGACGGTTTGGATGTACCGTGCACTATTCAGTGTCCCCTCGACGATCACCAGTGGTGTACGGCCAGTGTAGGAGATCGCTCCCCACACCATGATGCCGGGTGTTGGCCCTGTGTGCCTCGGTCGTATGCAGTCCTGATTGTGGCGCTCACCTGCACGGCGCCAAACACGCATACGACCATCATTGGCACCAAGGCAGAAGCGACTCTCATCGCTGAAGACGACACGTCTCCATTCGTCCCTCCATTCACGCCTGTCGCGACACCACTGGAGGCGGGCTGCACGATGTTGGGGCGTGAGCGGAAGACGGCCTAACGGTGTGCGGGACCGTAGCCCAGCTTCATGGAGACGGTTGCGAATGGTCCTCACCGATACCCCAGGAGCAACAGTGTCCCTAATTTGCTGGGAAGTGGCGGTGCGGTCCCCTACGGCACTGCGTAGGATCCTATGGTCTTGGCGTGCATCCGTGCGTCGCTGCGGTCCGGTCCCAGGTCGACGGGCACGTGCACCTTCCGCCGACCACTGGCAACAACATCGATGTACTGTGGAGACCTCACGCCCCACGTGTTGAGCAATTCGGCGGTACGTCCACCCGGCCTCCCGCATGCCCACTATACGCCCTCGCTCAAAGTCCGTCAGCTGCACATACGGTTCACGTCCACGCTGTAGCGGCATGCTACCGGTGTTAAAGACTGCGATGGAGCTCCGTATGCCACGGCAAACTGACTGAAACTGACGGCGGCGGTGCACAAATGCTGCGCAGCTAGCGCCATTCGACGGCCAACACCGCGGTTCCTGGTGTGTCCGCTGTGCCGTGCGTGTGATCATTGCTTGTACAGCCCTCTCGCAGTGTCCGGAGCAGGTATGGTGGGTCTGACACACCGGTGTCAATGTGTTCTTTTTTCCATTTCCAGGAGTGTAGATAACTAGTGTGAGCTATTTATTTCTGTGTTACTAACTCTCTTTTTTCTATAGAGAATGCGTCTCCTGAGTACTTAATTTTTAGATAGGTCAGCAGTCCAAGACAAGTAGCTTGCATCAAACTGGTGCTCTCTAAAATGTCTTTCAATTCCAATGTTTTTTTTAATGTAACAGTCATTTTCAAAGAAATTTTTGAAAGTAGAGGAAAAATACTTTACAATGAACCTTGCACGAAAATATCGGGTAAATGTGATACAAACGTGAACAGAGAGGCGAGCGGTGCTGTGTCGTCTCGAAACACGGCATATCGTGTCGCTGTGCCGAGACGGTGTGCTTTTTAGTTTAGCATATTCTTCTCCTCTTTAACCTTCAAGTGTAACTGCAAACCATAACAAACCCCGTATGTTTGTACTCCTTTTTTAGAGGCTCTCGCTTTTCAAACAAATGTTTGGTATTAATAAACCCATCTTCCTTCATAGATAATTTTATTGCTACGTGTGATGTATTTCTGGACGTAATTAAGTGATGAAATTAAGTTTTTGTTGCGCAAAATAATAAACTGGTTACAATTCTTTTCATCTCAGCGGAAACTGAATGAAATTTTAAGACGAGATTACGTGGGTTCATATAAGCATTTACATTTATTCCGGAGTGGATGCGTTCCCTATCATTATTGTATATCTTACACATGCAGGATGTACTTGTTTCACACAACTGCAAAAAATGTATGTCTATCGTAAGACAGCTTATTCACTCGGGTAACAAAAATGTAATATCCCTAGCTTGTATGTAATCGTAACGCCACACTATTGCAAATAATACATAATACATAAGCGAAATATGCGATGCGCATTTATACAGGATGTGTTTAACATTTTAGTCACAAAACTATCATCAGTATGATTATAAAAATTGTCTCTTGTTATTTAATAAAATATTCTGCACGTGACTTTTTTAATTTTGGAGAAGGTTTTGATTTGCACTTTCTCGCGGGTTGTAAAGCCATACGAATTGCTTTCCAACCTAAAAAGCTAGCAAATGTATGCAATAGGCTATGTAAAATAACATCAGACAGGCGTTTATACGCGTAACGTAATTCTACTCCACTGTTTTTTGTTATAAAACAGGGAATTCTTCTGCCGTAAATTTTTACTCTCTCAACTAACGGCACCAAGAAACCGAACGAATTATTAAAACGCAACGAAGGACCAAATAGGCTAAAAACATACGGAAATTAGATATACATTATGCGCAGTCCTGAAGCATCGACTGCATGCCGATCAGCGCAGTGCCGCGTAACGGCATCAAGAAAACGCAGATCCCTGCGCCAATGAAAAAAGGAGGCAGTGCCATAACTCCAGGAAGACGGATTTCAGCGCCTCTTGTCAAGGCAGACTTAACCAGCCGCCCAACGCTGATCGGGCCCAGTTCGGTCGCAAACTTCTAGAGCATCAGTACTGAGTAATAGGAAGACGATACTGAGCCTGTATTCTGCGAGTAGTAGTAGTGGGAAAAGTAATTGCGTGCAGGAGGCTCAGGAAGCACGTCAAGCCACTTAATAACGATAAGATATTTTTATTTCCTTTTCAGAAGAAAAGGGTTCTGTTAATCTCCAGGTCTATCTATAGATGATTCTACACCTACATCAAGAGCCTACAATTCACACATGGGTGTTAGGTAGAGGGTTCATAAAAGCACTGACAAACGATTTTTTGACCGTTCCCCTCTAGAATAGCACGAAGGAGAAATGAACACCTAAATCTTATTTTATTCCGATGGTCATTACTCCCCCTGTAGGTGGGCGTCAACAAAATATTTTTGGCGCTCGGCAGAGAAACTTAACGTTTAAATTTGAAGAGATATCTCGCCGCAACGAAATACGCCTTTGTTTCCATGATTGCCACTCCGCTAAATGACCATTTCCCCGTCAATTTTTCGCCGGCCGCGGTGGCCGAGCGGTTTTAGGCGCTTCAGTCTGGAACCGCGCGACTGCTACTGTCACAGGTTCGAATCTTGCCTCGGGCATGGAAGTGCGTGATTTCCTTAGGTTAGTTAGGTTTAAGTAGTTCTAAGTTCTAGGGGACTGATGACCTCAGATGTTAAGTCCCATAGTGCTCAGAGCCATTTGAACCCGTGAATTTTTCCTCTATTTCTGATAACGGAAAGCGAACTACCCTTCTATGAACTTTTTCAGCGTCCTCCGTCAGTCTAACCTGTCAAGGATCCCACGCCGCACAGGAGCATTCCAGAAGAGGAAGATAGCCTGATTACAGAACAGAGAGCCAATTGTGTTTCACACGCTCTCTTTTTGAATCCGTGCTGGTCATATGTCAATAGATGATTTACTTCGGCGTGTTTTCAATGTTGAAACACAGTTTATGTTCCAAAATCTGGATCTCCACGCACAGCTAAAAATCTAGTCAAGGAAGTCTTATTAAGTATTACCTTCTACGCAACCAACGTAATTTGGTGCAATACTTTGAAGAAACTAATTTAGTTAGCTGATCGGACTAGATGTTCTCCACTGCCACGTTATTAGGGGCTTACTGTGGCTTCTTTGTACAGCGCTTTAGCGATCGGAGCGTGCGACGTGCATAACAACCGCGCTGAGCGCGGGACGATATAAAATAATAAAAGCGGCTATCGGAAGGTGCAGGCCGCGATGCGGCGTAATGACCTTTAATAGTCAAATATGCCGAGGTATTCAGTCTAACGAAATTGGGAGGCCGATCTATTGAAGGTGGAATCAATTTTTGTCGACAATGGCCGTGCGGAGCAATTACTTGGCGGCACGGGGACAAAGCGGGCGACGCCGCGGCTCCATTGTGTGGGCGTTTATGCGCCGCGGCTGGGACGGGGAAGCACAAACAGGGCTGCCACACCACGCCCCGCTGCCGGCGTGTCACGCACTGCGCTCGCCTCGATCGGCCCCAGCTGCTGACGTTCACAGGGGTATGCACGCGCAAGCACCCTCAAGCGGCGCACAGTGGCTAACGGACTCGTGTTTGATGGTAACGTGGCACCGCGTAACTGGCGTACCCGACGCCGGCGTTCCGTAGTCCGAACCATCAATGGTCTATGCGTAATATGCCACGAGGACTGTGTGTGTCGCGTTTCTCATCGTTTGATCTGTCCTGAAGCGCGTCCCTCAGCTGTCTACGTTGCGCTTGTGTTTGCTGGGTTGCGTGCATGCTAGGCGCAAGCCTTATTTTGTACGTCCTGTGATAGTCCCGTTCCAGCTTAGTACTTGTTCGCTACATTCGATTATTGAATCACCTCTCGGAAATTCAAATACACAAAGCAACCCCTTTTTGCAGTTTCATACAATATTAAAATTGTTTCTCAGGTCCTAGTTTCCAGTCTTCTGCCTCCGAATTTGTCTCTGACATAGCTCTTCTGACCCAGTCTTCCCATGTTGTTTTCGGGAGTCTTCTTCTTTTATCGGTTGGAATCCATTCCATCATCTTCTTAGGCCATCTGACGTCACCCAAATGGCATACATGCCCCTACCATCTCTATCGTTTTGCTTCGTTCGTATCCACTACAGTTGTGACGATTACCAGCCGGCGGAAGTGGCCGTGCAGTTAAAGGCGCTGCAGTCTGGAACCGCCAGACCGCTACAGTCGCAGGTTCGATTCCTGCCTCGGGCATGGATGTTTGTGATGTCCTTAGGTTAGTTAGGTTTAACTAGTTCTAGGTTCTAGGGGACTCATGACCTCAGCAGTTGAGTCCTCATAGTGCTCAGAGCCATTTGAACCATTTGTGACGATAATCGTTCTCTTATGTATGCCTTCAATATTAATGTCACACCTCCAAACCCCCTTCTTCATTGACAGTAAGTCTTCATTATTTCAGTTATTTCCGAACTTTCTGATCCAAACGTTGCTATATCTGCAATAGTTTTATATTTCCTAACTTGCGCAGCCGATCTAATATGTGTGCTCCATGAAACTCCATTTGTTTGGTTGCTTTTCTACCTTAGCCATTCTTAATTTCGCTTTTACATGATGTCAGGTCTTGGCCCACATCTCAAGTAACCAAATACACCGATTCCTCCAAATTAACGGTTAAACCCCACACATGATATTTTCTGTGCACCTTTTTAACGCCGTAGTTCTTGTCATTTTCATCCTCAGCAAAAATGACATGGTTATCAGCGAAGCCTAAACTGAATAGTCTGTCATTATTTAGACACACCAATACTTCGACAGAAATTTTTCTATAACCTTAAGGTTCTGAGCACTATGGGACTTAACATCTGAGGTTATCAGTCCCTTAGAACGAGCTATTTAAACCTAACTAACCTAAGGACATCACACACATCCATGCCCGAGGCAGGATTCGAACCTGCAACCGTAGCCGTCCGCGGTTCCAGACTGAAGTACCTAGAACCGCTCGGTCACACCGGCCGGCTAACCTTAAGGCCTGTTTTAAATAATGTAGATGCTAACGCGCATACTTGTGGTGGTGGTGGATAGTGATTAACGTCCCGTCGACAACGAGGTCATTAGAGACGGAGCGCAAGCTCGGGTTAGGGAAGGATTGGGAAGGAAATCGGCCGTGCCCTTTCAAAGGAACCATCCCGGCATTTGCCTGAAACGATTTAGGGAAATCACGGAAAACCACTGCGCCACCTCGCTCGGGTGCGCATACTTGTAACCTTACAGATATTTATGAACGATCTTTAATTCTGCAGGTTGTGCCACTGCAAAATGCTTTAACAGTTTGAACATATAACATTGTAGTCCACAACTAAGAGCAAAGAATCTATAATGGGCTTTCTTAATACCAATAAAAACCATATGATTCTCTAAATCACTCGACAGTCAGAATTATTTTAGGTGAAAGACGTGGTCTGTGCATTGCACATTAGAATACAATCACAATCTGTTATTCGATTTTCACCTTTACAATTTTCCTATACATCTAGTGTTTGATTTTATTACGCAAACTACTCGATAGTCGGAGCACTTTTCCTGTCAGACTCCTAGAAAGCAACTGAAATATAGGCCATTAATTCTAGAAATTTATTCGGTCCTCTTTTGAACAATTCGATGGGCAATCCATTTGGACATGGAGTTCGTCCATTCTTCAAAGTCATAATCAATTTTTGGACCGTTATAGGCAGAATTATTTGTGCTCTCCGTAAGATGCAGCCGAGATAAACGACAGTTTTCAGTAAACAGATTCCCATAATACTGTCTTCTTCCTTCTAATGGAATCCCTTCTGTTCCGTTACTTCAAAGAAATTTCAGAGTTTTCCATACTTCGTCCAATACATTTATCAGTGCGTCTACATTTATTATCCCACATTTCATTCTTAGTTTTCCTTACTGCCTTTTTCACATCTTCTCCATGTTTCACATCATCAGTTCAATTTTATTTGTTCTTTGACGTTAACCGCATATTGTGTGTTCTCTTCTTTTCGTGTACCAATTTATCAGTGTTATCATTCCACCATTCTTCTCTCTTCTGAATTCCTGCGTTGCCCTGCGATACTGCTAAAGCTTCCTCTGCTGCTTCCCCTGCACTTCTGACAATAATTTGATACATTTTGTTCTGCCGAAGCATATGGTGCAGTATTCAGTTTGAAATTCAAGCTGAGCCTAAACAGGAATATTTTTGATTCATTCTCCAACATTTAGCATCCCTCCTCATCATCGCAGTCTGCTTGACTTATAAAATATTTTGCTCTTGTAAAAAAATATTTTTGTTTTCAGAAGGTAATGGTCAGTAACACTTTCTGCGTCTCTATACACTCCTGTGTTGTAAACTTTTGAAAATATTTTCTCTTCTCTTATAATGTAATCACTCATAGATTTTATTTGTAGCGTAGCCTGCGTCTGTGTAGATTTATGTGTATTTCATGCTTAAAATAACAGTTTTGATATCTTAATAAATGTTGCTGGCATATGGCTACAAGAACAGCACTTACTAGTGATAATTAAATGATATATTGCGTACTGTCACAACGTAGGTGACAACATTTCGCGAAATGGCCTAAATGGTCACTTGCGTAAAAGGTGTAACGCTCAGAACAACGTATCAACACTATAATAAAGCCTGAAGGCGGTACTGTCCTTTCGAAAGAGGTAGTTCAAATTAGTTTGACGTTACAAGTGCTTAATTTTCGCAAGTTCCGTTGAAAGATATATGCACTAAAGCTTGTCCGCTATCAAGAGTAAACACGAATTCGCCTCAGATACTAATTAAATGATCCTCAATTTCATTTTAACATAATCGGTTTCAAGGCTTCCAGCCTCATCTTCACATGTGCCTGCTGACTTGAATTACAGAATGCTAGTGACTTCATAATACTTGCACATTAGTTGATGATTATGCGTTAACAGGTTCCTTCAGCTCGTGTGGTTCTTGAAGTTTTCTCGACGTAATGAGCATTCCATGAGGTTCAGCGTTGCAGTCGGATGGCTTCGACATCTTGACATGACATTTCGTCAGACAACAACTCCGCTCTCATCAGGGGAATAGCAGTCAATGTTCACTGTTTGAGGCTGGGGAGTCTAACGTATCAGCAGTGCACATTTCATGTGCCAAAATACTGTCACCAATTTTTGCTGTAGGCAAGGACGGATGTTTGTCAGCCATGCTCGGCCATTTCCCTCAGTGGTCCGTAATGAAGGAGTCACGTCTATCAACGTTTACTGTGCGACTGAGAAATTATTCTCCTTTCTCTTGAAAACGCCTTAAATGATTTCAATTTTTCCACAGGTTCCAGTTTGCGTTATCCGTCAGTTTGCAGCGCTTTAGAGGTTCGTGGACGATTGCAAATGATGAAATACGGCTATTGTTCAACTCACACGCAATGTAATCAGTTCTGACACGACGATAATTACGAACTACCCGCGCCGTTGTTTCGATATTCCTATCCGTTTTCGAAGTCAATGTCCTTCCTGTACGCTCTTCGCCGCAGACTGATACAGTTTCACTTTCAAAACGATTTATCAACTCGTAAGTATTGCTTTCAGGAAGACAGCTATCACCATACTCCATCTACAGTCTGCTAGTAATCTCGGCAACATTAGTCCCTTCGTAGTACAGAAAATGTGTAACTCAACCTATTTCTTCCTCGGTGCATACGGACAACGAGGTCTCCATTACAAAATGTCCTGAAATGACTACAGATAGAGTACTGACTGAACTATTCAGCTAAGACACGAAAACAGTGTACAAAAAGTATCCTCCTCCACACGCCGTAAGATGACATGGATGTAGAACAGTAGTGAGGTCAAGGCACGTCGTTGTTGAGTCAGTGGTTTCAACCTGTACAGAAGGGAAAAAAAGCCTTTACTTATAGACGCGCTCTTTTGCAGTGGTAAACAGCAAGTGTGATGTAAGCAGAGAAAACTGGCAAGCTACGAAACAGATTACCATCAGAGCATACAGGAAATGTAGACTAGCAAACATCATTTATTATGGACTGTGTAACCACTTGTGTGGAGCAGTACGTTTACACGTAGTCCTCTACTCATGTCTTACGTGACACAGGAAATACTCCTATGTGTGGCACTAAGTTAAGAACAGTAGACGCACAATTTAGCAGTGTAAAAAATTGTGAGAATGCAGAGTGCTCACATTTCAGAGAAGCCCTCGTACAGTAGTCATGGAACCAGAAATGGAAGAAAAATATTCAGCAATTGCGGAGCGACGAATAAAATGCCTTCGCCCGTGCAGAGCATGAGAATTCTGAAGTGTCTGGTGGAGAGAAGCGGATGGAGCAAGGCGAATAGATGAAAGAGAGAGAGAGAGAGACAGAGGAGAGACATATTACTGAAATCCAGTAACGGCTGCCGCGGCGGCGGCACCTGCCGACTCAATTCCTCCGCGAGAGATCTCGAATGCACTGTCAGACTGTATGGGGAAGGGGTTGAAGAGGTAAGGGGAGGGGGGGGGGGGGAGGGGCAGGAGGCTACGGAGATGGCGTGGCACGGCGGCAATACACGAAGCGGGAGAGTGAATCTGCGACACGTGGAGGGGGGGGGGGGTGAAGTAGATTTGGGAGGTAGGGGGAGGAAGCGGTCGCGGAATTGAATCGTGCCGCGCCCTTGGCGGAAGCAGCGGTGCAGGTGCTGCCACCTGTAATGTAGCAGCAGGGCGGGGAGGGGCCACCACAGCTGTACTTTTTCCAGTGCTAACGAGAACTCGAGACGTTTACTAGACGAGCGTAATGCGTCGGGATCGCACAGCATTTGCTTAGGCTCGGCATGCCTCTTCCATTGTGCTCACCATTATTAATCTCACAGTGTCATGAAATTGACGGTTATCTGACGGCAGCTTTCACTTCAGAACAAAACGAAGTGGAACATGCAAACAAAGTGTCACATGCTCCAAATTACACACCGTTTTGAGTTAATACTAAATTTACTTTTGTGTATGTGCACTTCGATTTTTTTAAAATGTGCCACTAAATTCACCCGAATTATTTGTTTTAATTGTCTGTACAATGCACTCTGTCCCAGACTTCCTTCCATAATATAGAACCACTTACAACGAAAAATCAAAGAAATAGCAATAACAGGAGAAGCGACTCAGGTACTAAACTCCACATACTAGTTCTTGATATTTTAGTACACAGTGGTACGTGGATCATTGTAATAATAGAAATAAATGTAAAATATGAGAAAATTCCCTTTTTTCTCAGCTGTATTAATTGGATATGTTTACGGTGACTTTCTCAGTGATGAATGAATCTTTGTTTTTGGTTTGCCTGCACTGATGTTTTGGAATTAAAATTTGAATGCCTATTATCCTGAACGTGCTAAGGACTAAAAGTAGCGTTTTGAAATATAATGTTGTATGACATACGAAATTAGCACGTGCGTTTTAGCAGTGTTAAACATTTATTATCATCCGCTAAGTATAAAATATTGCAAGTTGAGAGAAAATGGCATCGAAGTGCCCAGAAAAAAGAAAATTAAAATCTTGAGAGCAGAAGGTGTCTTACACATTACTTTGTTCAGAGTATATAGGCTAAGTCCAACAGAGATATAATGCTATAATAGTTGACAAAATATACCGAAATATAAATATCTTGCGTCATGTAACAATACGAAACAAAAATCGTTTGCAATAGCATTAAACAAGTTTGTAAAAAACCGCCAGTGGTGAAGTATAAAGGATAACAGAGCAAGCAAGTCCTCCTTTTTTTCAACAGACAGTCGTGAAATACCCAAATGAGATTTTCACTCTGCAGCGGAGTGTGCGCTGATATGGAACTTCCTGGCAAATTAAAACTGTGTGCCGGACTGAGACTCGAACTCGGGACCTTCGCATTTCGCGGACAAGTGCTGTACCATCTTTCTTTGTTTTCTTTTTTTTTCCAACGTAAAACATAGATCAATAAGTTTTCTGAACATCCTTATTCTCACCCCAGATTTTCCTCTTATCGAATATGGTTACCTTGCCGGCCGGGGTGGCCGAGCGGTTGTAGGCGCTACTGTCTGGAACCGAGCGACCCTACGGTCGTAGGTTTGAATCCTGCCTCGGGCATCGATGTGCGTGATGTCCTTAGGTTAGTTAGGTTTACGTAGTTCTAAGTTCTAGGGGAATCAAGACCTCAGAAGTTAAGTCGCATAGTGCTCAGAGCCATTTGAACCATTTTTTTTGTGGTTACCTTACCGTTTGGCTACCTCCGCACGACTCACGGCCAGACCGAATCATCCGTACGTCCTCAACCACATCCGTAAATCGTCAAACATGCGTCTACATGCTGAACTCGTACATCCATTGTGTATAATCCCGTACAGGTCAGACAGTTTAGTTGAAAGTGGCTTGACCGGTGTCGGCGAGTCTCGGTCCGGCACAAAGTTTTAATCTGCCAGGAAGTTCTTTTAGCCAGAGGGGTTTTGCATCAAAATTCAGACTAACACAGGCACTGCAGTATCTTAAAACAGTGATGTGTCTTTGAATTCAACACAACTGAGCAATTCATCGAAGTTTGCTGATGCATAGAACCGATGCAGTAAATCTCAGCAGTGTGTGGCGATGAGTAATGCGTTTCAGTACTTTAGCGATGAAAAGGGTGTTCACCACAGGCTACGCCGCAGTCGGCTATACTCAGCTACCATCGCTCAGTGTGGAGAATGTCTCGGTCAGTTCGTGCTTGGTGATCGGCAGATTACAACTAATCAATTGTGGGTACAGCTGAAAATCTTCTATAACGCCTTCAACAAGACGTTACGCAACGTTAGTTACCGGAAGGTGTGTTGGAGTCGAGTTCCACAGACGTTTACACAAGACAAAAAAAAAAAAAAAAAAAAAAAAAAAACTATCGAATATTAATCTGTATTAGTGCAAGGTTGAAGGTGACATACGATCAGCACCGTAATCAGACATGGCGCCTCTGTTACGAACAGGAACCCGGAAGAAAGTGCATGGACCACCTAAATGATTCAGGTGTGTACTGTACACCAGAGGCAGCTACCCAGATAGCTAATTGAGTACGAGTTTAAATTACTATACACTGTCTATTGAACTACTCTTCCATTTGCAGACGATCAAATAATGAGCCAAGAGAATGAAACACGCAGCCGTCGATGTACATTCTAAATAACCTATGTAAATATCGTGCATCTTCATATTTTTGCGGCACAATGATCGTTCCATAAAATTTCGGTCGTGCAGCCGCATAAATTTCACTACTTCTTCTTCTTCTTCTTCTTCTTCTTCTTCTTCTGATATTTCGGCTGTATACCGTGCAGCCATCTTCAGAGTGAGCTGGTGACTGACGCTCCAGCACCCGCGGACCACGACACTGCAGATGTGGCCACAGATACACAGAGCGAAAGAGACGTTGACCGGGGGCAAAGAGGTATAACATATGCACGAAATTAGACCTGTGGCTGCGACGTCGGTCCACAATGTGATATTGATGTATCGCTGCAAGATGCACCGTTGCGCCATCTTTGTGAGTTTACTACAGAAAGTGACGAAGTCCGTGATTTGTCTAAGTTGAAACCGCTAACTCTATTAATTAAACTCGTCGCATAACTTATTTCAATTCCTTCTTTCATTATTGAGTCCGAGAAAGATGAATTCGAAGCTAAAATTTTCAACTTTATCGCAAACCATAGAGCGCGCCCACTGTTCTCTGCCACCTAATAAATCGGCGGTGGCAGAGTATTGTACTGACATTTGGCGCTCTATGGTGTATGATAACGTCGAAATTGTTTACCTCGAATTCATATTTCTGGGACTCAGTAGTGAAAGAAGCAGTTGAAATTCTGTTGGTGATGAATTTAATTAATAGAGGCAGCGGATTCGGCTTGGACAAATCATGGACTTCGTCACTTTCTGTAATAAACTCATAAAGACATCGCAACGGTGCAGCTCGCAGTGGTATGTCGATATCACCGTGTTGATAGTCGGCGCAGCCATAGATCTAATTTCATGCATATTTTGTACTTCTTTACTTCCGATCAACGTCTGTGGCGCCTTGTGTATTTCTGACCACACCCGCAGTGACGCGGTCCGCGGGTTTATAGGGACGGAGCAAGCGCTAGAGCGTCAGTCACCCGGCTCACTCTGAAGATGGCTGGACGGTATACAACCGAAATATCAGAAGAAGAAGTGAAATTTATGCGACTGCACGCCCGAAATTTTATGGAACTATGCGAATACTATAATTTTAAAATCTTATTTAATAAAACGAAAAATCATTGCTTTTAGGGAAAGTGATCCAGAGATCAAATATTGCGCGAGAAAACAACAGCTCAGAAAAAGTATCGAATTTTAAATATCTTGGCTGTCATCCAAGTTTGTATAACGAAAAGGACTTTGGGCAGTTAGCACATTTCAAGCTATGTGTGGGACCAATCAAAAGAAATCTTAAAAATAAAGCGAGGGAAGAACGGAAATTAAATTATAAAGTAGAGACTTTACGCGTATTGCTTTATGGCAGCGAAGCTTGAGTGCCGATTCAGAAACAGTGGAGCAAATTACAATCGTCAGAAATGATGTTTTCAAGGAATGTTAGCCGCGCGGGATTAGCCGAGCGGTCTAAGGCGCTGCAATCATGGACGGTGCGGCTGGTCCCGGCGGAGGTTCGAGTCCTCCCTCAGGTATGGGTGTGTGTGTTTGTCCTTAGGATAATTTAGGTTACGTAGTGCGTAAGCTTAGGGACTGATGACCGTAGCAGTGAAGTCCCATAGGATTTCACACACACATTTTTTTTAGGGAGTGTTAAAGGATTTACGAGGACGGATAGGTAACGGAATGGAGATACTAAGAAGGAATTAAATACAGAATCAGTACATCAGAAAATATTAAGTAACAGACAGAATTGGAGCAATAACTTACAACTTGGCGAGGGGGAACAAGAGATCACGGAGGCGGGAGACAACTGAGATGCCAGAACGGACAAGGATGCGTATTCCATGAAGTGCAAAAGAAGAAGAAAAACTTACATTGTGATTTCACCTTGAGCACATAGCCCTACCTTTTCTGATTTCGTCGAACGGCTCTAACGTGTAGAGATGCAACGTCACGGGAGCTTTGCGTACGATCAAGTCTCGCAGCGGTCCTAGAATCCAATGGCTACGCTCTCCCAGGGGGCAGGCAAAACAGCCTGGTGCCGGCCGTTCAGGGCTGCAGAAGAAATCTGCCGCTTTCGATAGGGCGCTCTGCGAAGCGGGAACTACCGATGCCGATGGCGGCGGCGGCGGCGGCGGCGGCGACGCGTCCGCGCGACTGCTTGTGCTTGTCACACAGAGTAAGCGTAGCGCGGCGCCGCTCACGGGGACGAGGGACACGCGCCATTCAAGCGCGCTGGGCTGAATAAAAGCGTGCGCCCGATACAAAACGCACAGTCCCACCTGTCTTCCTTCTCTCTCGCCTACGCTCTTCAACTGAGTGTTTTTTTCCTTCTTTCCACATGCTGTTTCCTCGTACGTTGCATAAGTGCGTTTATTGTTATCTGTACGATACATCTCTGAAAACTAGAGCAGTGTTCTGAAGTGCTTAGATTGTTCCACTCAGAAGAAGTTGAGCATCTATATTCTTCAATAATGATGAAATGCATCATACAGTACACCATGTACGATAAGCAAACTGGATAAAAATTTAGCCACACCCTTCTCACTACGTTTCACAGAAAGTTCTAAAGAGTCCCAGATGGGATGTTTAGCGGGCCAGTCGGTTTGCAAGAGAATGTTTGTTAATACAGGAAAAGTCGGTATGTTGCTCCAAGCCTTCCATGCAGTCACTCGATGACCAGTCTAGAGATAGAAAAACAAAACCGAAGTTTTAATTTCGCATTTTAGGAATCGTGCGCGCAGCAGAACGGTATGAACATACCGTCGTTTGACTATCATATGGATGACATAGTTATATACATCCAGCAAAAGTTGAAAACAAATGCCAGCCGGGGTGTCCGAGCGGTTCTAGCCGCTACAGTCTGGAACCGCACGACCGCTACGGTCGCAGGTTCGAATCCTGCCTCGGGCAAGGATGTGTGTGATGTCCTTAGCTTAGTTAGGTTTAAGTAGTTCTAAGATCTAGGGGACTGATAACCTCAGATGTTAAGTCTCATAGTGCTCAGAGCCATTTGAACCATTTTGAAAACAAATTAGTTGTCAGGTCCGGATGGAATTGGCGGCCGTTGTGGCCGAGCGGTTCTAGGCGCTTCGGCCCGAAACAGCGCTGCTGCTACGGTCGCAGGTTCGAATCCTGCCTCGGGTATGGATGCGTGTGATGTCCTTACCTTAGTTAGGTTTAAGTAGTTCTAAATTCTAGCGGACTGATGACCTTAGATGTTAAGTCCAATAGTGCTTAGAGCCATTTGAACCATTTTGAACCGGATGGAATTCCAATTTGGTTTTTCAAAGAATACTTGCGACGTTGCCCCTCACTTAGCTTGCATTTACCGCGAATCTCTCGGCCTGCCCATCTACGTCTACATCTACGTGATTACTCTGTCAGAGGGTTCAATGAACCACCTTCATGCTGTCTCTCTACCGTTCCACTCTCGAACGACACGCGGGGAAAACGAGCACTTAAATTTTTCTGTGCGAGCCCTGATTTCTCTTATTTTATCGTGATGATCATTTCTCCCTATGTAGGTGAGTGCCAACAGAATATTTTCGCAATCTCCCGTCGCAATGAAAATCGCCTTTGTTTTAATGATTGCCACTCCAATTCACGTATCATGTCTGTGACACTATCTCCCCTGTTTCGCGATAATGCGAAACGAGCTGCCCTTCTTTGTACTTTTTCGATGTCATCCGTCAGTCCCACCTGATGCAGATCCCACACCGCACAACAATACTGCAGAATAGGGCGGACAAACGTAGTGTAAGCCGTCTCTTTGGTAGACCTGTTGCACCTTCTACGTGTTCTGACAATGAATCGCAGTCTTTGGTTTGCTCTACCCACAATATTATTTATGTGATCGTTCCAATTTAGGTTATTTGTAATTGTAATCCCTAAGTATTTAGTTGAATTTACAGCCCTCAGATTTGTGTGACTTGTCGCGTAGTCAAAATTTAGCTGATTTCCTTTAGTACTCATGTAAATAACTACACACTTTTCTTTATTCAGGGTCAATTGCCACTTTTCGCACCATACAGTTATCTCAACTAAGCGACTGGGAAAAAGCACAGGTGGCTCTTATATATAAGAAGGGTAAAAGAGCGGAGCCACATAATTACGAACCAATGTTCTTCACGTCATCATATTCCCAGTTCGGATATAACAAATTTTCTTGATACCGAGAGTCAATGTGTCCACGAATCAGCACGGTTTTGGAAAGTGTCGCTCGGGCGAAACTCAGCTTACTTTTTTCTTATATGATATACTGCGAACTATAGATGAAGGGAAACAGGCAGATTCCACAAATGGTTCAAATGGCTCTGAGCACTATGGGACTCAACTGCTGAGGTCATTAGTCCCCTAGAACTTAGAACTAGTTAAACCTAACTAACCTAAGGACATCACAAACATCCATGCCCAAGGCAGGATTCGAACCTGCGACCGTAGCGGTCTTGCGGTTCCAGACTGCAGCGCCTTTAACCGCACGGCCACTTCGGCCGGCGCAGATTCCACATTTCTATACTTTTGGAAAGCATTAAATACGGTGCCACGCGGAAGACTGTTAACGTGAGTACGAGCATATAGGATAAGTTCTTGATACATGAGTAGCTCGAAGACTTCTTAAGTAATAGAAGCCAGTGTGTTATCATCGACGGCGAGAGTTGTCAGAGACAAGGCTTTCGTCAGGAGTGCCCCAGAAAATGTGATATGACCGCTGTTTTTCTCTATATACATGAATGATTTAGCGGTCGAGATTTGGAGCAATCTGCGGTTGTTTGCTGACTATGCTATGGTGCACAGGAAGGTGTCGAAGTTGAGTGTAAGATGATACAAAGTGACTCTTACAAAAGTTCTAGTTGGTGTGAAGAATGACAGCTAGGTCTAAATGTAGAAAAATGTAAATGAATGCGGACGAGTAGGAAAAGCAGACCCATAGTGTACGAATACAGCAGTAGTAGCGTCCCACTTGACACAGTCAAGTCGTTTAAATATCTGGGAGTAAAGTTGCAGAAAGATATAAACTGGAATTGGCATGTGAGGATTGTGATGGGAATACGAATTGTTGACTTCGGTTGATTGGGAGAATTTGGGGAAAGTGCAGTTCATATGTGAAGGAGACCATGCTGATGCTGATGCGAACTATTTTTGAATAAGGCTCGAGTGTGCGATCCGTACCAGGTCCGATTACAGGAAGACATCGAAGCGATTCAAGGGCGGGCTGTTAGATTCGTTAGCGGTAGGTTCGAACAGTACTCAAGTGTTACAGAGATGCTTTGGGTAGACATAAGGGAATCTCTGGAGGGAGGGCGACGTTCTTTTCAAGGTACAGTATTGTGAAAATCTAGAGAACCATAAAGTTGACTGCAGAACGATTCTACTACTGCCAAAATAAATTTCACGCATGAATCACGAAGATACGAGAAATTAAGGTTCATAGGGCATATAGATAGTAGTTTTTCCATTTCTATATTTGCATGTGAAATATGGAAGGAAATGACTGATATTGATACAGATTACTCTCCGTCAAGCACTGTACGGTTACTTGAGAAGCACTCTTCGTAGTGCATCACCTGAAAAGATGTAACATTGAAATTTCTAGAGCATTACTACTCGCATGCAGCCAGCTGTTGTACAGTTTTGATGTTCTTTGTCGAATGAGGACGTGCAGCATTATGAGCTGTAGCGAGCAGTGCCCTTTTAATAGGTACCCGACTACAAATGTCCACCGTACGCAGTTCACAGGAGTCCCTCGAGAACTGCTTGAAATGGACCTACATCCAGTGACAACAGCAATCTCTGATAGTCCTGCGTTTGAAACCCTGTCCACTAGGACCTCTTTATGGCCATAGTTCTAACGCCGTCTTACGTAGCTGCGAGTCGTACAGTATTCGTTGTAGACATGTCGGGCGGTATGTGCAAACACACCAGCAAATCGGCCATCTTTATTCACAGTGCGGTTTTGAGTGCATCCAAATACGACAGTTCCTCTCCGCCATTCTGATACCTCTGCAGGTCGACCCATCTTCCTACTTGATTTCATACAACCGACTGACACAGAAACCCAGGAATGAGTACGCTTTGTCTAGGAACGTGCCAACAGATTCAGCCATGACCATTATTATATTCAGTAAATATTATAATTTAAACTTGACCTCTTGTATATTCTTACTTTCGGACCTACCATGTCTGCTGCTTACCATGACTGCTGGGTATACAAGGAGACTTTATGATATGCTGTCGGTAACTACGGCACTTGCAAATGACCTGTAGGGCCGAAACTGCTAATCGTGCGAAAGATAATAAAGTAAATACTTAATAACTGCTCAACAGCCAAGCTGTTGAACATATTTTTAGTTTCGCTACATGGTACTGAATGCCCTTCACTGTTTCACGGAACGTTTTAATTTCCTTCACCCAGTTTATGTCTACGGTGAAAGCGGAGATTGATGGAAAGCATTGATTTTTGCATGCTATTGTTCACTAACGCAATGATGGTACTGTGAGGCATAGAATTTACCGAAACCCTAGACTTAGTGACCGTTATCTGCAGGAGACTAGCTGTCACCCGCCATATTGATGCACTGGAAGCCTTAGGACTATATCCCGCTGAGAATATTCCATATCTGATACGGAAAGCTTCAGGAAACTGAACATCTGAGGTCTGTATTTAAAGGGCAGGGGATCTGTGAGAAGTGGCTCCGTCCTGCCTTACGTTCAGGCCACCAGAAGATGAATCTGTATCAGTCGCTCTCCTACCATGTGGTGCGAGATTATGAACTAAAATAAGGAGAATTTTAAGAAATTTGATCATCTGCATTTCGTCCGCCAGCCAAGATTTATGTCCTTTCTGGATCTGTTAAAGATTATCTGGGGCTAAGTAAGCTCGGTGTTTATAAGACACATACCACTATGCTAAAGCATATAGTAGTCAAACTGTTCGTACCGTTGAGCACATTCTCGTCAAACAAGGTTAGAGCAACGAAAAGAATCGCAGTGGTGGAACACGGCTTATCCTATGCACTGCCGCTTCTCCCTACTGGAATTTTTTTCTTAAAAACATAGTAATAATGAAGATCGTTTATCTTATTAATAAGGACAAGAGTAAGTCATGGAATCCTGCGCAGAGCTGCATTAAAATGCGTTCTCACCGGTGGAGGATTTTGAAGATTAGTTACGGCAGCAATACCTCGTTTCTATCTGTCTTCGCCATCATCGGGGCCTTTATAAAAGAAATAGTACCTTTTAGAATAGGGGCAGCATTCATGGCACTCGACAGGCACGCTGGCTCCCTGCTGGGGTAAACAAGGAAGAGCCGGCTGCACACTCGAGAATCGCATAGTTTATTTATATTTAATTAATTCATTTGTGTGCTGCTATTAAATCAGCATACAGAGATTCTAACATGGATAACAGATAATTTATTTTGGTCAAAAGGCAAGGGGATTAGTGTTTAACACCCAGTTAACGGTTAACAGTTGATTTGGGGGGGGGACCAAACAGCGAGCTTATTGGTCCCGTCAGATTAGGGAGGGATGGAGAAGGCAGTCGGCCGTGCCCTTTCAGAGGAACCATCCCGGCATTTGCGTGAAGCGATTTATGGAAATCATGGAAACCTAAATTAGTTTCTCTAATGGTCCATTGGAGGCGGGACATCGGCTGGTTAAGTAACTGTCAATGTCAATGAAATACACCAACAGCAATGTAGCTTAAGATGTTATTTTATTTTATTTTGATGGCTAACAGTTTTAGTATTTAATTATTCCACCTTCAGGTACCATATGCACCTCTCCAAATGAGCCAAAACGTGATATACAGTCATAAATCAGTGGATGTCGTGAGTTCAGTCGTTACAATAGTGCTTCATTCAAATACAATTTCGTTCCTAGGGAGAGTTGCATATTGGGCCTGAAACATGTAGCTTTCAAAATAAAATGAAATAACATCTTAAATTACACGGCTGTTGGTGAATTTTATTGACATTGATAATTACTAAACGAAGATGGCCGGATGCGGGTTTGAACCGTCGTTCTCCAGATTGCGAGTCCTGTGTGCCAACCACTCCACCACCTCTCTCTGTGACACCCATTCAATATGGCAACTATGAAAGGAACGATAGTTCATATTGGGAGCAACGGAGGAAGGACTGGTCATAGCCTTCTTGAAGGAACATTTCCAACAGTTCACCGTAATTCCTGTATGGAAACAAATGGAAGATTAAATCAGCCTGTCTGTGCCGATATTTGAAACCTGTTCGTCGAGGAAACAAAGCCGGTCCTGCCCACTGTACTAAGTGCGTGATCCAGTATCTTCTCATTTAGCGCCTTTTTTTGCGCAGTTCGTATGCTACAGACGCGATATCTTCCGTTTTATGATGTAACTGGACAATGTTCTTAGTCCACAGCGAGTTTGTGAGCGACACAAAGTTGTAGGCAGAAGGCGATCACGTATCAGGTAAAAGTTTCCAATCCGAGAGGAAAAGTGAAGGCTGGCCCTAAAGAGAGCGGGTCCCCGCGCCCAAGGAAGGAGAATGGATCTGCCGGGCAGTACACTTAGACACGTGATGCTTCCGGCTCTCCACCCATTCCCCACACCCATCTCTTACTTCCTCCTGACACTTTCTTCTCCTCTGACCACCCCCCTCGTCCATGCACTCTGGCCGACGCATCTGCTCCTTGGCCCAGATAGATTATTCGGAGGAAAGTGCTGGACATAGTTGGAGTGAGAAAGAGACGCAATGTGAAGTGTGCGTGCGTGCGTGTGTGTGTGTGTGTGTGTGTGTGTGTGTAAGATCGCTCTGGCTTTTCATGGGACTTTCTGCCGGAATATTAAGTAAGTTTGTGTTTGTTTTTGTCTACATGATTACATTCATAATGACTTTATAAGCCTCCGTACGCCTTTCTTATGCTAGAGACTTAATTCAGTTTCACCCTTTTTCGTATTTGTGTTTATATCACACAACGGTTCACGCCATCTTTTCTGCCGTGTATATATACACGTTTTCTGCTCAGGAATGGAACGAAACTGTGCATTTTCCCCAAGACATAAGGTTACAAAATTGTTCAAAAATGTACGTGATGCGTGGGAACGAAAGGAAACGCTGAGGCCGATAAAGAATAATGTGTCTCGCAATAAGGTAACCTTTCACTAAAGATTTATTATTCAGAAACCATGGAAACAGAGCAGCACGTATATCTTACTTAGAGTTTTCGGTTGTTGAACTATCATGAACTGTCATTTGGCTGCGAAATAGGTGAAAGTTTACATGGATTAGACAAACTGCTAGTTTTACAATGCGTGTATTCGTTGGTAGAATGGATGCAGTTCATTTTGTACCGGAATCTTGTCTTCTACTGGGAAACGACGTCAGTCCTATTTGCGTCGCTCGTGTTTTACGTGCGTATTGCCTGGTTGAAAAATCTTCACGTTATATGTATAGGGATGGACAAAAACATGGATTCATCGGGAGAAACGTATCCTTGAACATAAATGCATAAGCTAGCAAAACTTGAAGATTGCGCTATTGTATTTTACTTCGAACGGCACCTGTGCAACCTCTTCAAAACATTGAAAGTGTCACTCGTGGTCAGAATAGTGTACTGGCTAGTTGTGAGTGCGGAATGTCGGAGCTCAGTGCATTCGAACGAGAGGTAATTGTTGCTCGTATGGAGAGTGCTTCTGTAACCAAGGTAGCCAAAGTGTTTGGTGTTGCGAGACGTATCGTATCGAAGATTTATATCGCACACAAGGAAAGAGGATAAATATTATCCACTCGCAAGGCGAACGGAAGTGTGTGGTGAGTGATTGCGTCGGACTTTCGTTGAAGAGAATTGTGACGAAAAGTAAGAGGACGACAGCTGCAGAAGTCACCCCACATCTGAATGTCGCACTCGCGAGCAGTGTCAGCACAAAAACAATACGAAGCGAGTTCCACAAGAGGAGAACTGCAAAACGTGCTGGAATTCCAGAACCAATCATCACTGATGCAAAAGCTCGTAGCAGGGAAACGTGGGACGGAAACCATAAAACTTGGGCCATGGAGGAACAGAAGATTATAATTTGGTCCGACGCGTCTTTTTTGACGCTTTTTCCGACTTCTCGTAAAGTTTATTCGTCTGAAGAGTGAAAAATGGCAGGGGTTCGGTGATGCTTTGGGGTAGCCATATCGTGGTATTCTATGGACCCCACGCTTGCTTTTCAAGGTCACGTTACTGCCAAGGGTTACGTTATAATTTTGGCTGATTAGGTCCATCCCACGGTACAATCTTTTATCTCCAATGGTGATGGTGTTCCAAGACACAGGGGCCTTGTTCATATACGTCACATCCTAAAGGACTGGTTTATGGAGCACGATGATAATCACTGTCATGCACTGTGGAGATACTCCACCACAGTCATCGTTACATGAACTTATCGTAATTATTTTCAGGAAGAATGGTATAAAATTGTCTTGTAAACCACACAGACCTGTATAATTGCATAGGCTTCCGCGGCCAGAATCAGTCGACTTAATAGTTTCCAGGGTATGGTTCCGCGTCATAATGTATAACACTACTGCTGCTGGAGCAAAACCAGCGTTTTGGTCGCCGTTGCGGCGGCCTTCTTCTGTGTCTACTGGTAGACCCAGAAGAAGGCCGCTACAGCCGTGGCCTAAACGTTGGGTTTGCTCCAGCAGCAGTAGTGTTATACATTATGACGCGGCACCATACACAGAAAACTTTCATGTCGACATACGGACCTGTATTTTCCATTCCGAAACGAATGGTAGGTGTTCTAAATGTCATTGAGTTTCATAATGAGTTGTGGTTTGGTGTTTCCATATTTTTGTCCATCTTCTGTACCTATTGTGTGATATACACTGGAGCGCCAAAGGAACAAGAATAGGCATGAGTGTAAACAGGCAAAATATGGCGCTGCGGTCGGCAACGCCTACATAAGACAAGTGTCTGGTGTAGTTGTTAGGTCGGTTACTGCTCCTACAATTTCAGGCTACTAAGATTTAAATGAATTTGAACGTGGTGTTATAATCGGCGCACGAGCGATGGGACATAGAATCACCGAGGTAGCGATGAAGTGGGGCTTTCCCACTCGACCATTTCACGAATTGTACCGTGAATATAAGGAATCCAGTAAAACATAAAATCTCCGACATCGATGCGGCCGGAAAAAGATCCTGCGAGAACGAGACCAACGACGACTGAAGAGAATCGTTCAACGTGACTGAAGTACGACCCTTCCGCAAATTGCTGAAGATTTCAATGCTGGTCCATCAGTGAGTGTCAGCGCGTGGGCCATTCAACGAAGCGGCATCGATATAGGCTTTCGGAGCGGAAGGCCCATTCGTGTACCCCTTGATGACTTCACGACACAAAGCTTTAAGATTCGCCTGGGCTCGTTAACACCGACATTGTACTGTTGATGACTGGAAACATGTTGCCTGGTCGGATGAGTCTCGTCTCAAATTGTATCGAGTGGATGGAGACAACCTCATGAATCCATGGACCCTGCAAGTCAGCAGGGGAATGTCAAGTTGGAGGAGGCTCTTTAGTGGTGTGGGGCGGGTGTAGTTGGTGTGATGTGGGACCCCTGATACGTCTAGATACGACGTAAGCATCCTTACTGATCACCTGCATCCATTCATGTCCATTTTGCGTTCCGACGGTCTTGGGCAATTCCGGCAGAACAGTGTGAGATCCCACACGTCAGAATGCTACAGAGTGGCTCCAGGAGCTCTCCTCTGAATTTAAACACTGCCGCTGGCCATCAAACTCCTCAGACATGACCACATCTGGGATGCCTTGCAACTTTTTCAGAAGAGGTCTCCTCCCCCACGTACTCTTAGGGATTTATGGACTGCCCTGCAGGATTCACGGTGTCACTTGTCCCCAGCACTACTTCAGACATTAGTAGAGTCCATGCCACGTTGTGTTGCGGCACTTCTGCAGGCTCGCGGGTGCGCTCTACGATATTAGGCAGGTATACCAGTTTCTTTGGCTCTTCAGTCTACATTGTGTGTATTTACTTGAAAAATCAGCGAGCATTTTTTTACTGTAACATTCCTTGGTATATATCACCAATTCACACAACTTAGAAACAACTTTATCGCTACAAAAGAATAGTACTTTGCCAGCTAGTATCAAAAAAATGTAGACATAATACGGTGTGATTCAGCCACCCTACATAAAGGTTTTATGCAACCCGCAACGTCTTCAAATACGATATGCAAGATTTTCATATTCTCTCGCTCGCTATGCACCAACTACTGGTTCTACAGAAATACACTCCTGGAAATTGAAATAAGAACACCGTGAATTCATTGTCCCAGGAAGGGGAAACCTTATTGACACATTCCTGGGGTCAGATACATCACATGATCACACTGACAGAACCACAGGCACATAGACATAGGCAACAGAGCATGCACAATGTCGGCACTAGTACAGTGTATATCCACCTTTCGCAGCAATGCAGGCTGCTATTCTCCCATGGAGACGATCGTAGAGATTCTGGATGTAGTCCTGTGGAACGGCTTGCCATGCCATTTCCACCTGGCGCCTCAGTTGGACCAGCGTTCGTGCTGGACGTGCAGACCGCGTGAGACGACGCTTCATCCAGTCCCAAACATGCTCAATGGGGGACAGATCTGGAGATCTTGCTGGCCAGGGTAGTTGACTTACACCTTCTAGAGCACGTTGGGTGGCACGGGATACATGCGGACGTGCATTGTCCTGTTGGAACAGCAAGTTCCCTTGCCGGTCAAGGAATGGTAGAGCGATGGGTTAGATGACGGTTTGGATGTACCGTGCACTATTCAGTGTCCCCTCGACGATCACCAGTGGTGTACGGCCAGTGTAGGAGATCGCTCCCCACACCATGATGCCGGGTGTTGGCCCTGTGTGCCTCGGTCGTATGCAGTCCTGATTGTGGTGCTCACCTGCACGGCGCCAAACACGCATACGACCATCATTGGCACCAAGGCAGAAGCGACCCTCATCGCTGAAGACGACACGTCTCCATTCGCCCCTCTATTCACGCCTGTCGCGACACCACTGGAGGCGGGCTGCACGATGTTGGGGCGTGAGCGGAAGACGGCCTAACGGTGTGCGGGACCGTAGCCCAGCTTCATGGAGACGGTTGCGAATGGTTCTCGCCGATACCCCAGGAGCAACAGTGTCCCTAATTTGCTGGGAAGTGGTGGTGCGGTCCCCTACGGCACTGGGTAGGATCCTACGGTCTTGGCGTGCATCCGTGCGTCGCTGCGGTCCGGTCCCAGGTCGACGGGCACGTGCACCTTCCGCCGACCACTGGCGACAACATCGATGTACTGTGGAGACCTCACGCCCCACGTGTTGAGCAATTCGGTGGTACGTCCACCCGGCCTCCCGCATGCCCACTATACGCCCTCGCTCAAAGTCCGTCAACTGCACATACGGTTCACGTCCACGCTGTCGCGGCATGCTACCAGTGTTAAAGACTGCGATGGAGCTCCGTATGCCACGGCAAACTGGCTGACACTGACGGCGGCGGTGCACAAATGCTGCGCAGCTAGCGCCATTCGACGGCCAACACCGCGGTTCCTGGTGTGTCCGCTGTGCCGTGCGTGTGATCATTGCTTGTACAGCCCTCTCGCAGTGTCCGGAGCAAGTATGGTGGGTCTGACACACCGGTGTCAATGTGTTCTTTTTTCAATTTCCAGGAGTGTAGTAAACAGGATCTTTTTGTAGGAAATATAATGTAGGTGAATTTTGTACAGGGATACGTTTTCGCAAGAGGCAGTACTTTTCAAATTATGAAAGAAAAACCTTGAAAGGTGTTTTATTGAATAACTCGAAACCGTGGCCTTCACCTAAAACGTATCCCAGTTCAATATTTAACTACATTAAATTTCCTACAGAATAGTCCAGTTCATTTTTTCTGTAGGACTAACAATTTGCGTATAGCGGGTGAGAGAAAATGAAAATCTCGCATGTGGATTTTGAAGGCGTTGCTGGTTGCTTAGAACCCATAGGTAGGGGCTGCTGACTGACCCTGTATATAAAATATATCTGAAACAGTACTTGCAGAAACGTTATACCGCGTGACAGTGAGATTTTATTTCTGTATGTGTTAGTACCTTCTCGCCCTGTCTTTGTGTAAATGCTCATACCTGTTCAAGCAGGTCGTCAAAGCAAGTGGTAGTGATTTCTCAGCTGAGCTAGACGGCTCTCTGACAGGTTGACGCTTTGACTGCAGCCTTTGATCCACTATGAGCATAATTAGCGAGTAAATAATTTGCGTAGCGCTCTCTGTTCTCCGCTGGAGCGACGTTGCGCTCCTGTCCTGCCTGATGCCGCCGACGCTAATACCGGCCAGAGTTTGGCAATAAGGCCCGGTTTGCCGCTGCCGCCCACGATCGCCGAAGGGAACAGAAGAGCCGCAGCAATTTCGCTGTCGGCAGCCCAAGTCGTTGCGGTGTGCTTGGCGCAGGGCATCCAAGTTTGTGCCTTTGAGAGACTATCGGGAAGTTCCCCTCCGTTCTGCCGCAGTCTGCAGGCGGCACGTCACCCCTCCAGTTTCTACATCCCAATGGTCATATAACTGCGTGCTTCCTTTTCCTCTTTCGCCAGTGCATATTCGAATTTATAAACACGGTAGACAATGTCATAAGGGAATGTATGTGAAATACAGAAGCAGTGGAAAGAGAGGGTGGATAGATTGGTGGACTATTCCTACAACTTCCAGGAGACAAGAGCCGGCCGCTGTGGCCGTGCGGTTCTAGGCGCTTGAGTCTGGAACGGGCGACCGCTACGGTCACAGGTTCGAATCCTGCCTCGGGCATGGAAGTGTGTGATATCCTTAGGTTTAAGTCGTTCTAAGTTCTTGGGGACTGATGACCTCAGATGTTAAGTCCCATAGTGCTCAGAGCCATTTGACCCATTTGAACCAGGAGACAAGGGAATATTTGAAATACCAAGTGCCGGCCAGGGTGGCCGAGCGTTCTAGGCGCTACAGTCTGGAACCGCACGACCGCTACGGTCGCAGCTTCGAATCCCGCCTCGGGCATGGATGTGTGAGATGTCCTTAGGTTAGTTAGGTTTAAGTAGTTGTAAGTTCTAGGGTACTGATGACCTCAGATGTTAAGTCCGATAGTGCTCAGAGCCATTTGAACCATTTTTGAAACACGAAGTGCAATACAATTTATTGTATCAGTTGCTGTGTAAAATTTGCGGATGACTTCGATAAAAGCTGTGAATATGCTCAATATAGCTTGAATACGCCTTGAACATCGTTTTAGATTGCCTTCTGTTACGTCAAATTTCTTGATGAATCATTGTCTTGCTACTTCGATCTTGTGATCCAGATCCTCCGTACCACCGCCGTGCTCGAACATCCAACTGAGGTAGTTCGTGCAGCAATGCTGACCATCGTGCTACGGTGGTGTAATGGTTGGCATTTCTGCCTACCAAGCAAGAAGACCCGGGCTCGAATCCCAGCCGCAGCACAAATTTTAATTCATTTCGTCTGTTTCGATCATTATCTTCTGGCTTTGTTACGTCTTGCAGGGAATACTAAATGAAAGATTGCAGCTTCTTCTCTGACGAAATGACTTTAAATCAACTCTCCTATACTTTATAGTTAATTGTTTCTCATTGGAATAAATTACAGGCTATATCAATAATGATAGATGTTGTTGTTGTAGTCTTCAGTCCTGAGACTGGTTTGATGCAGCTCTCCATGCTACCCTATCCTGTGCAAGCTTCTTCATCTCCCAGTACCTACTGCAACCTACATCCTTCTGAATCTGCTTAGTGTATTCATCTCTTGGCCTCCCTCTACGATTTTTACCCTCCACGCTGCCCTCCAATGCTAAATTTGTGATCCCTTGATGCCTCAGAACATGTCCTCCTAATCAGTCCCTCCTTTTTGTCAAGTTGTGCCACATGCTCCTCTTCTCACCAATTCTATTCAATACTTCATCATTAGTTATGTGATCTAACCATCTAATCTTCAGCATTCTTCTGTAGCACCACATTTCGAAAGCTTCTATTCTCTTCTTGTCCAAACTATTTATCATCCATGTTTCACTTCCATACATGGCTACACTCCATACAAATACTTTCAGAAACGACTTCCTGACACTTAAATCTATACTCGATGTTAACAAATTTCTCTTCTTCAGAAACGCTTTCCTTGCCATTGCCAGTCTACTTTTTATATCCTCTCTACTTCGATCATCATCTGTTATTTTGCTCCCCAAATAGCAAAATTCCTTTACTACTTTAAGTGTCTCTTTTCCTAATCTAATTCCCTCAGCATCACCCGACTTAATTCGACTACATTCCATTATCCTCGTTTTGCTTTTGTTGATGTTCATCTTATATCCTCCTTTCAAGACACTGCCCATTCCATTCAAGTGATCTTCCAAGTCCTTTGCTGTCTCTGATAGAATAACAATGTCATCGGCGAACCTCAAAGTTTTTATTTCTTCTCCATGGATTTTAATACCTACTCCGAATTTTTCTTTTATTTCCGTTACTGCTTGCTCAGTGTACAGATTGAATAACATCGGGGAGAGGCTATAACCCTGTCTCACTCCCTTCCCCACCACTGCTTCCCTTTCATGCCCCTCGACTCTTATAACTGCCATCTGGTTTCTGTACAAATTGTAAATAGCTTTTTCAGCCGTTAAAACACGTCGTACAGTCAGTCGGTGGTATACTAAAAGCTAACTCATTTGTCTTGATGATGATGTTGGTATTGTCCGTAGGGTGCGTATTCCTGGCAGCCCATGACCTCCATCTGAAAGCATCAAGTCGTAAACACACGCGCCCAATTGGTAGATGGAGTGTTCACCGCCAACGTATCTCGGCCATCCCGTAGCGTCTGTGCCAAAATAAGGTGGCGCGGGCAGTCTCTAATTTCGCCTTACACACTATTTCTACCTATTTCCTCTATCGCGATCATCTTTATCTGCAACGATTCTTCAGAGTGGACCATGGTACTTACTAAAACATTCTGATACACTACACAGTACCTTTTCAAACATGTCTTACCGCTGAACAGCGCTTAACTGAAGTTCGTGAACAGCTACTTTTTAAACATTCTCCAGTGAGCAATCTTTTCTTGTCCGCTATGTAATGGGGTCTTATTTTTCGTTAATTCAGTCGTATGTGTTATACCGGCAAATTTCTTTGCTGAACAGAAAGTAATAATGGGGTGAGGCAGATTATAGACACAGTTACAGGTTAAAGGCTGAATAACTCAGTTCAAATATCGAAGCAAGACTAAGCATCCCACCTAAAAGAGGACCTTGCGTAGAAAGCGCTGTGATGTTCAAATAAACTTCGAGTTAATGACAGCTTTGCTTTAATTAATACACTATGCAGTCGATGAATTTTGAATTAGAAAATCCGCCTTTGACGATATTAGAAAATCCAGCTTTGATGATATTCAGTGAGCCGATATCCAACATAGGTGATGCCTCAAGGTTTCATATTCGGTCACTTCTTATCCTCAAACGCATCAGTTTGTACCACAAGACAGAGTAATGTTCAGTAAAACAAATTATACAAACTCCACCATTATGGATTTCTAATTAGAACTGATTGATATGCTAAGTAATACAAAAAAAGGAAATCAATACTTCATTTGGAATCGCAAAACGTTCAGTGAATGACAATGTTATCCAACACAATTATTTTTTAGTATTAGTTCTGTTACCGGAGAGATCATTATGTAATGAAAGTGTTGTAATGTTGAGAGCATCAAACTCTGACCTCTGACAGTAGGCCGAAATGTCACGGGGAAGACTTCTATAAAAGCTCAACGCTGCTACCCTAACAATAAGAATAAAGTCATTAGCCAGGGTCTTGTCCACATCACCTTGTTTGCTGTAGGGATTACACAGTTTCTCATTTTTCGCGCTACGTTAAGCCATTCGGTTAATACACAGCGTATTTTTATTAAACTATGTACAGCAGCACGCCACTTTCATCCAGGAATTTACGTAGTATATTTACCGTACTATATCACTGTGTATTTTCTTTCACATGAGCTTTTTAATTGATATATGTATGTGTTAGACATGTGCTGAACGATGTATTGAAGTATAGCTGAACTGGGTTCGGCAGTCGGAAGATATTTCTATAAGTGCGTGAAGACCATGTGCATTTTAGATGTTGAGAGACCTGAGTTTCTCCTGGTGTATACAATGTTCAAATAACTTACGGGAATGCAGGCTGGCGACGACAACCTCGCGCTTACATGCTGCAGTTTTGCCTTGAAAATGGCAGGGTGTTCTCCTGTCGAAACATCGGCGGTTGCCGATGGCTTCACCCTGCTGCATTCCTGTAAGTTATCTGAGCATTTTAGATGTTGATTACGTGTCCCTGCGAGGTGCTCTACATGTCTTATCAAATTAAGTCATCCTGGATACCCTTTGTACTTTTACATTTTTTTTCTAAAATTCTGATTCAAACATACTCCATCGTTTCGTTCTCCATTTTTCATATTTTAGGTAATTTACTTAATATTAGGGGTCCAGTATATCTTTCCCTTTGGCATTTTTATCAAATTTTACTACCAGCGGTTTTTGGATCTCCTTACTGAAAAGATTCGTTACTGATCTCCTGTAATTGGTCTTGCACGAAGGCAATGATCATTTCTTTTTTGTTCTTAACTCTTGTTATTTATACATTCAATATATGCTTCATTTTATCTGTAATCCACGAATAAGTTCCATGATCCATTGTCAGAAGAGGAATCGTCTTACAAAATTGCAACTTTGCTACCAACAGCGATGTCGGATGCCGCCTGGTGTTGTTGCGGGCACGTGACGCGATAACAAAAGCATGTAAGTGGAGCAGACAGGGACGGGGAATCATTCTAGTGAAGATATGGCCTGGAAATAGGAAAATCCATTGAGATAAGCGACTCTGACATAGGGCGGATTATTATTACGTAGAGCCTGTGAACGAGTATCTCGGAAACGGTGAAGTTGGCCGAATATGTTCTTTTGTTACTATCGTGAGCATCTACGGAAAGAGGTAGGACAGTCAAACTATCACTAGGCGCTAAATGTCGGGACGCCGACGACTCCACAGGATGCGGGGTTCGGAGGCTTTCCTGCTCGGTAAAGTGGGATAATGGAGGTCTGTAGCATCTCTGCCGAAAGAGCAAAATGCTGGTCCTAAAGCAAGTGCTTCGGTGCACACCGTTCATCGTACATTGTTGAACATAGAGCTCCAAAGCAGACCACTCTGTGTGTTCACATGTTGAACCAACGGTCGCCAATTACTGCTGAAGTGGGCACGGGACCATCAGGATTCGACCGTTGATCAGTCGAAAGGTGTCGCAGCTTCGAGTAAATCATATGTTTGCCACATTAGGTCGATGGTCGTGTACGCAAACGCCGTCATCGAGGTGGACGACGGCTCGAAACGTACAACGCGATCCAGACGCAGGCTAACTAACTTTGTGTTCTACCTTGCCGCAGGTCTTGTCACGGGGGAAGCCTCGTCAGACAGGTCCACCGGATGAGCGTCTAGGGAAGTGATCCCACTGGTGATTTCAAAAATGGTTCAAATGGCTCTGAGCGCTATGGGACTTAACATCTGAGCTCATCAGTCCCCTAGAACTTAGAACTACTTAAACCTAACTAGCCTAAGGACATCACATACATCCAAGCCCGAGGCAGCATTCGAACCTGCGACCGTAGCCGTCGCGCGGTTCTAGACTGAAGCGCCTAGAACCGCTCGGCCAAAACGGCCGGCAGTGGTGGTTTCCCGTTGCCTTCCACTGATGACGATGAAATGATGATAAGGACAACACCCAGTTCCTGAGCGGAGAAAATCTCCGACCCAGCCGGGAATCGAACCCGGGCCCCTTGGCGAGACGCAGGCGAGTGGGAGGATTATTATGCTATGGGAGACTTTCATCTGCTCTTATATTGGACCTGTGGTAGTCGAAGACAAGTTGACTGCTGCAAACCCCCTGCATCGCTTCATCGTTCATGTCTTCCCAAACGTCGATGTCATCAGATGGTTCAAATGGCTCTGAGCACTATGGGACTTAACTTCTGAGGTCATCAGTCCCCTAGAACTTAGAACTACTTAAACATAACTAACCTAATGACATCACACACATCCACGCCCGAGGCAGTATTCGAACCTGCGACCGTAGCGGTCTTGCGTTTCCAGAATGTAGCGCCTAGAACCGCTCGGCCACTCCGGCTGGCTCGATGTCATCCTTCAGCAGTATAACTGTCCGTGACTCGGAGACACAACTGTGGTACAGCGGTGTGAGGAAGATGATAATGAACTCATGTTTACTTCTCGGCGACCAAATTCGACTGATGTTAATCCTGTGGAGCCTATCTGGGTCGCTATTGGGCGCCATCACTGCGTATGCAAATCAAAGGCACGTTTTTTACGCAAATTACATGAACTGGTCGTAGATATCTAATGCCACATTCCTCCATAAATCTATCAACAAAATATCGGATCCCTGATACACAGAATCAGTGTCGTATTTCGTTCCAAAGGCGGACAAACATGCTATTAAGCATGCGGTTATGTTGTTTTGGCTCATCAGTGAAGATTCTGTTTATTTGAATGAAAGTGGGTGACCCTATTTGAGAAGTTTCATTTTTCTTAGTTCAGTTCAAATTTTGTGATCTCTTGATGCAGACGTCAGAAGCGTCAAGTGTTTCTGTCTGTCTCTGCGTTGTAGCGAGAGAGCTTCATTATTCGGACGTTCGGTAAGTACTATGGCATCTAGCTTTTTTTCCCCGCAAGTTCACGCTCAAAGGACCGAGCTCTTTGATGAAAAGCAGAAAAACTACTTCCGCGATTCTCATCAGCTAATGAGCAGAGAGTGCGGCAGGCGAAAAGGACCCCTTGTAAAGGATTTGTCGCAGTGCTACCAGGAGCAGGGTGGGGGGGGGGGGGGCGCTATAGGGACATTTCGCCCGGTGCTTTCCGCTCCTACCACTTCTTCTGCGGCGCTCGCACCTTGTTCTCGGCGAGAAATTATCATTTAGAGAGGTTCTGAAAGTCAAACAGGCATCTGGAAACTTTTTACAGCGGCGTCAAAGGAGGCAGTCCGAGGAGGAATTGCGAGCTGAATAAATGGACGCTCTCTCGATGTCCTTTCAGCAATCTCCTTAGAGAAGGGAAAAAATTGTGAGACATTCAGCGAATTTCCTCGTCTGCTACGGAGTACCATTGTGAGCCTGTTACTTGGCCGGCTCGAGTCGGCCGCCTGCTTCGCTACGCGCTGCCGCCTTGTCACACTATACTGCCTACGTAAAACTGACACTGCGATGCCCGCAGTCCTTCCCACCAATCTTACGCATCGGTTTCATCTGCGTATAAAATTATTTACCTAAATCATGATTTATGTTCTGTTACCGTTAACTTAAGGTAAGTCTTCCGAAGGACAGCGTGCTAACTCCACACGGTCCATTACATTAATATGACCACCGCTTATGATCTACATCTGCATGGATTCTCCGCAAATCACACTTAAGCGCCTGGCAGAGGGCTCATTCAACCACCTTCACAATAATTCTCTATTGTGAACAGCACGCGGCAAGAAACGAGCCAATTCTGATTTTCTTTCCTTTATTACGATGATCGTTTCTGCCTATGTTGGTCGATGTCAAAACACATTTTCGCATTCGGAGGATAAAGTTTGCGACTGAAATTTCGTGAGAACGAAACGTCTTTATTTTAATGACTCCTAATCTTGTATCATGTCTGTGACACTCTGTCCCCTATTTATCGATGAACTAATATGTGCTGCCCTTCTGTTTCGATAATCCAAAACGTGCTGCTATTCTTTGAATTTTCTCAATGTACACTGTTAACCCTATCTGGTAAGGATCCCACACCGGGTAGCAGTACCCCACAAGAGGACGGACAAGCATTGTATAGCCAATCTCTTTAGTAGATCTGTTGCATCTTCTAAGTGTTCTGCCAATAAAACTCAATCTTTGGTTCACCTTCCTCACAACATTTTGTGTGTGTTGTTTCCAATTTAAGCTGTTCTTAATTATATTTCCTAGTTATTTAGTTGAATTTCAGGCCTTCACATTCGACTGATTTATCATGTGACCAAAGTTTAATGGATTCAGTTTAGCATTCTTATTATTTATGATCAATTGCGAAATTTCACACCGTACAGATAGCTACTTTATCTAAATCGTTTGGCAGTTGGTTTCGTTCTTCTGCTGACTTTACTAGATGATAAACGACCGAAGACGGCTGCTCAGATAGTCTCCTGAATCGTTTAAATAAATTAGGAACAGCAGAGGGTCTATGTCATTACACTGGGGAACGCCAGAAATCCTTTCTGTTCTATTCGATGGCTTTCCGTCTGACAGTACGAACTGTGTGACCTCTCTGACAGGAAATCGCGAATCCAGTCGCGTAACTGAGATGAGTTTACAAAAGCACAGAATTTGATTACAAGCCACTTGTACGGTGTCGAAAGCCTTCTGGAACTTCAGAAATACGGAATCAATTTGAAATCTCTTGTCGATAGCTCTCAACAATTCGTGTGGGTAAAAAGCTAGCTGTGTATCACAAGAACGATGTTTTCTAAATCCGTGTTGCTGTGTTCGACGACAACGCGCAGTAACCACTCATGCATGGTAGGCAGCAGCACTAGCAGTAGAGGGTATACACTGAGGAGATAAAAATCATGGCAGTAGTATCGCGTACATAAAGTACAAAACGGTGAGCGCTGGCAGAGCCCTCATTTGTACTCAGGTGACTCATGTGGACATACAGACGCACGACGGAAATTAACAGACATTGAACGCGAAATGGTAGTTTGAGCGAGACGTTTGGGACATTCTGTTTCGGAAATCGTTAGGAAATTCAGTATTCTGAGAGCAACAGTGTCAAGGGTGTGCCGAGAATACAAAATTTCAGGCATTACCCTTTACCACTGACAACGCAGTGGCCGACCAGTTTCGCCGTTTTTGGGAAACTATTTCACAGGTTCTACGTAATAATAACCTGCCATTTGTCAAAGTCGCTTTTATTTTACCCGAGTTTCAGTAGAACAGCGTTTCTTGTTGTGCATCATCAACATTCTGCCTGTATGATGCGGCTCATCACAAACTTGTCTCCTATGTCAACCTCTTCACCTCAGAGTAGAACTTGCAAGCCGGCCGTTGTGGCCGAGTGGTTCTAGGCGCATCAGTTCGGATCCGCGCTGCTGCTACTGCCACAGGTTCGAATCCTGCCTCGGGCATGGATGTGTGTGATGTCCTTAGGTTAGTTAGGTTTAAGTAGTTCTAAGTCAAGGGGACTGATGACTTCAGATGTTAAGTCCCATAGTGCTTAGAGCCATTTGAACCATTTTTAGAACCTGCAAAGTGCGGCCCTAATTATTTGCTGCATCTATTCCAATATCGGTGTTCCTCTAGACTTTCCACCCTCTGCAGCTTGTTATACGAATATGGAAGTTACTCCCTGGTATCTTAACACACGTCCTATCTCCTGTCCTTTCTTCTTGTCAATCCTTTCCACAAATTCTCTCGTCGTCGATTCTTCGGAGAACCACTTCATTCCTTAACTCATTAGTTCATCTAAATCTCTACATCCTTCCATGTCAGCAAGTCTCAAACGCTTCTTTTCTATTCTTTTGTGCTTTTCCCACAGTCCACGACTCACTTTCGTATAATTCTGTGCTCGTGACTACTAGAAAACGTAAGGAATAATGTGTCCTAGCAACTGGACTATCAGTCCACTCCAGACGTCATGTAATTGCAGAGCCGGATTGAAAAGGCGTAGTATAATCACCGGTACCCTTATCTAATCCCTGACATATCTGACGTCATGATGTAAACAAGGTGATGCTGCAGACCTTACTGGTGTAGCGGGTTTCCACCACTTTAACTGCTGTGCACTGTACCCGAAAACATATTTTTATGTTGTTATTTGTCCTGTGAATCGTAAGTTTCATAATTTTCTCATTACTTCTGTTTGGTGGAACAATTTCAAAAACTTGCTCATTATTGGTGAAAAGGGTAAAAGCTGTCAATTTCTTGTATATATGCATCGCAGCAGTTCCCGTGAGTGTTTCACTTCCTTTTCTTGTGCCAATAGTAAACCGATAATTAAATCAAAGATTTGATTATGCAAAGATATTCACATGGCGCGAGAGAACAAAAGTTATCTCACCTTCACCGTAGACTGTTTGTGGAAAGAGGCAACTTGGTTGTGACTTAGGCAATCTGCGGGTGGTACCGCACTTAACCTGAGAAGGGCACTAGCAAGTTTAACGTTCTATATTTCATTCTTAACGGCGGCCGCGTTATTTCTAAAAGCATTTCTGTTGTTATCTGAACAAAACTACACGAGCAAAGTGGCGGAGTAATTCTCCAAGAAGCGAAACCGCAGGGAGGCTTTAAAGCAGACATTTGCGTGTCTTTGGTGTGTGTGATACTAACAATAGCCGGGGGGAAATCCTGCACCACATTTTACAGTTTACCCGCGTCATATCAGACCATACCATTTAGTTGCACAATTGTAAACGATGTCACAAGGTTAAAGTTTTTTTCGTCTGTATTGCGATATTTCTGGCTCTTCTATTAGTATTTTTAAATTGCTACTCATGTCATGTTTCATCAGGAACTTAGTGCATTCGCTTTAGAGCAAAGAATCTTTAAAAAAATTTCCTTTGTGTGTTCTGAGTTTCAAGCATTGTTCAAAATTGGCATCTGAAATTTTGTTTCATTATGTGGCGACTTCTTTGCAACTTCTGTGTAACACCGGGCACAGTATCGGTTAAAAATTTGCGTAATGTCTTAAAGGTTATTACATCTGCCAGTAATACTCTCTTTCAGCACCACGTACACATAACTTCCAAAAATGTAAAACGATTTTGACGTCTTCAATCCATAAATAAGACTTCATAATACAAAAATATTTACTGAGAATACTACAAGATCAAAATTTCTTGTCTACTTCCATGTAGTGTCCATTATCTACTGACAGCGGTGATTAACCAAAAGTTTCTAGGTGAGGCCAGTTTGGAGGCTGAACAAATGTCTCGCGCTGAAATCCGTCGCTTAACAACATCTATATCAGCCTGGTGAAATGCCTGCACTGATCAGAACTACGATGCTCCTGTCAGACGCAACTGCGTTAAGACATAATGCAAATTTTTCGCCGCGCGGAGTGGCCTCTCGGTTTGAGGCGCCGTGTGACGGATTGCGCGGCCCCTCCCACCGGAAGTTAGAGTCCTCCCCCGGACATTATATATATATATATATATATATATATATATATATATATATATATATGTGTGTGTGTGTGTGTGTGTGTGTGTGTGTGTGTGTTATTGTTAGCATAAGTTAGTTTAAGCAGCGTCTAAGTCTAGGGACCGATGACCTCGGCAGTTTGGTCCCTTAGGATTTCACACACATATATGAACAAATTTTTCATGGATCAGGACAATTTACTAGTCTCTGCAAAGGTATTCTGTAGAAAATCAGTGCAGTAGCCGTTAGCATTAATGGTTGTTTTAAGGGATATGATGCCATTAGAGTTCCAAGAGAACCGACTTTATCAGTTTAGTAGACGACAAATCTGACCTTTTTTTGAATGAGCGCGATACGACCCTATGAACTGTAGTTACATTTCAGTACAATTGTTCTAAATCCATATTTCATCACTCACAAAGAACGCGTTGTCCTCACATTCGTACTGCATCGAGAAAGTAGCTCCTATTCATGCGGATCCGTTGTCATTGATGGCCTTAGGGCACACATTTTGCGCTTCTAGAGTTTATTTTTTCACTTTTTTTCGCAATGATGTAAATAATTTATTCTGTGGGAGAATCTTTAATGCATTGACTGCTGTTTGCGAGACTCGGAGGTCCGCCTCGGGTATTGCACACTTCCCCACGCACACTATTTCTAAGCGGAGGGTTTTCCCGGCATTGAATCGGTACTGTTTATGATAATGTCTAATGAATTATTACTCCATAAAAACGAAAACACGCAAACAGTATTGACATTTGTACGTTCTCTCAATATAAGGTTAAACAGGTTTATTTACTGCTGATATAGTTTGTATTACATTTTGAAGCGCGGAAAATCACAAGGAATTTCACTGCATTACTTACGACATGAGTTGTTTCCGAGCACCATTTTTCGCACAGGAGACAAGAGATTTTTACATTACTTGGCGATGCAAAAGTATTATTGCAATCTAATAAACTAATGCTAAGCAATAGAATACCTACGACATCGTGGTTTTCCTACAACGTTTACTTACGCAGTGCGGCACTCTAAACGACACACACATATTCCAGCAAGTGCAACGCATTTCATATATTTATTATTCTAAGGTCGCCTGGTTACTGAAAAATTCACATTACCTGTTTCTACATAATATTGCCATCTTCAGATGTGGTAGTTAATTCACAAACCTTCGTCATGATGTATAAGAGGGTGATCATGCTGATTCAGGACTAACTGCACGAAATGATCGCTGACAGGATACTCACTATCCTCGTAAGACAGATATGCACCATTAATGTAGACGCAGATCTGTTTTATGACGATGAATTGTAAGTGTACTAGTGGAATTACGCTACAACAAATAGTTGAAACGCAGGCAATAGTTGGACAATGAAACTTAAAAGTTCGAAACGAATTACCAGCAAGAAATAGCACGCAACTGCGATAGAAACTTGATTAAACAACAGTCAAATTTGAGTTGGGGGGACTTCTAAAAACAAAATGTTAGAATTACGTTTCACTTACAACGTATGCGGGCCTTTAACCTACGGACTTGCCTCCATGTCGACGGTTTTGTCGTTGGTTCGTTACACAGGCCACCACGGTGTCAGCTACCCTATTCAGAGATGAGGCTACCTCTAGGAGAGACGATATCGTCCACCTTGACAACACCCACCTGTTGGCTACGGAGAATCCTCGTGGGATGGTGGCGCTCCCAGACGGAGACCCTACCTTTCCTTCAGGACTTGCCTTTGGTGGTTACGTGATAATTCTCTGACTCACAGCCCTCTTGAATGTGGAGCGAAAACACCAGTATAGATAGGATACGCCCAATTTCATGCTGTGTTCTTACGTGTGCTTTCAATAATTGAAAACTACGTTGTCAATGGTTTTCAATCGCCACCTTCAGAGTATAGCTCCCTTGGAATCTATTACCCATCATATGTTCACGTAGCTTTTACTTGTCCTTATCCTCTCAAGAGTTTGTCTCCATTTAGCGGAATCGTCCTCTATAAGAGAGAGCGTTGTACCTGGAGGATAGTGTACATAGGAACATACGATCTTTCGTGGTTGATGTTTCAGTCAAATGACAGATTTTACAATAACATGAAGGTTCAAATGGCCCTGAGCACTATGGGACTCAACTGCTGAGGTCATTAATCCCCTAGAACTTAGAACTACTTAAACCTAAGTAACCTAAGGACATCACAAACATCCACGCCCGAGGCAGGATTCGAACCTGCGACCGTAGCGGTCTTGCGGTTCCAGACTGCAACGCCTTTAACCGCACGGCCACTTCGGCCGGCTAACATGAAGGAATTAGTAACACAATCATAAGCAATTTGCGGAATTTTCTACTGTTTTTGTTGTTGTGGGACACGAGGATGTGTTTTGCGCAGCATTTGTAAATATTTTGAGCCCCACATATTTAAGTTCTGTATGTTTCAGGGTGGTTACTATTAAACTTCCGCTACTTGACAGGGCCCCATGAAAAAGAGTGATCGTAGTGCAGTCAAACTGCATGGGACAATGTGTAAGGACATGCGTTAGAGAACTAACGAATAAACCATTGAAAGAAACGTATTTTAATTTCCCCATGAGATGGTTAAAATCTGGCGACCTTAGCGGTTATGCAGTTTGGTCAATGATTCAGTTTGTTTCTGGGAGAGACCGAAGGCCAATTGTGCTACAAATTTTTGAAGCGATCATCTATCAGTGCACGAGTTGTGTCACGACCGCTGAACATTCCATGGTCCACCATTCTAAAAATGATGATAACAATTATGAAATGGGATCTGTACAACTTCTGCCATGTGACACACACACAATCGGGTAGACTTTTGCAAGGGATGAAGTTGACGACTTGCGGCCCAGGAACATTTTGTGGAGTAATGAAGCACACTTTTCGCTAACGAGGCAGTCAACACTCAAAACTGCCACATTTGAGGATCGGCGCCGGCCGCAGTGGCCGAGCGTAGGCGCTACAGTTTGGAACCGCGCGACCGCTACGGTCGCAGGTTCGAATCCTGCCTCGGACATGGATGTGTGTGATGTCCTTAGGTTAGTTAGGTTTAAGTAGTTCTAAGTTCTAGGGGACTGATGACCTCAGGAGTTTAGTACCATAGTGCTCAGATCCATTTGTACCATTTTTGAGGATCGGCACCGCCAACGAACGTTCATGAAGTTTCCCAGCGCAGGGAGTGGGTCAGTGTAAGGCGTGGCTTCACGGCACATTTCTTTGTTGATCCCAAGGACATGCAGCGTGAACGGCACACGTTACTGTGATTTGCTTCGCCATTGCGAGGTCTCTGCACTAACGGTGAGAGGTGCTTTGCATTCAGCTGTCTTGATGCACGATAGAACTCCAACTCATGTTGGTCGTGAGTTCGTTCGGTTACTACATAACAAATTTTCAGAAAACTGAATCAACTGCGTAAGTATCAATATCACCAGATTTGAACTATCTCAGGTTGGAATTAAAATGTATTTCTTTCAATCGTTTATTCGTTATTTCTTTTGCGCATGTCCTTACGAATGTTTCCACGAGGTTTCATTGTTCTACGATGAATCGTTTTTCAGGGAGGCTCAAGTAGCGAAAGTTTAATTATAGCTCTGTATATTAAAGCTATTTTTAATTTCTCAGTTCCAGAATTTTAGGGTAACAATAATTCTATGATTTCGCACTCCTCAGGTCCTGCAGTGTAGTAGATATCTTGTAAAGATATTTTATATACCTATGTTATTATACAAGAACGGTGCTATTTTATGAAGCTTTATTCAAGAGTTGTGCAGTTACGTGACATGTTTATTTCGGCTGCATTGCCATTTTCAAGCGCTCTGCAGTTATATAGCATTATTAGTAGTATAAAACTTGTACGTTCCAAATCTGGTTGGTTTGTAACAGTGTGTTGAGTACTTACTTTCATATCTCACCGTTGACGCTGTAAAATGGCTCTGAGCACTATGGGACTCAACTTCTGAGGTCATCAGTCCCCTAGAACTTAGAACTACTTAAACCTAACTAACCTAAGGACATCATACACCTCCATGCCCGAGGCAGGATTCGAACCTGCGACCGTAGCGGTCGCGCGGTTCCAGACTGTAGCACCTAGAACCGCTCGGCCACCACGGCCGGCGTTGACGCTGTAGCTGTCAAATATTTCTGCGTACAATATTTGTGTATTTGTACCACAGATTGAGTTGTTCTTTATGTATTCTCAATACTACGGGGGCTATTCGGACAGTAAGGAACGATAGGTCGCGAAATGGAAACCACAGTGAAAATGAAAACTGTTTTATTTGCAACAGTTCGCTACAACTTCCAGCTACTTATTTCCATAGTCGCTGACCCAACTTAGGCTTTTGTCGTAGCGTTGTACCAACTTTCCACTATCCTCGTTAGAGAAGGCAGCCGCCAGTGCTTTTCGCCAACTCTCTACGCTGGCGCCGGCCGCTGGTGGCCGAACGGTTCTGGCGCTACAGTCTGGAACCGCGCGACCGCTACGGTCGCAGGTTCGAATCCTGCCTCGGGCATGGATGTGTGTGTTGTCCTTAGGTTAGTAGGTTTAAGTAGTTCTAAGTTCTAGGGGACTGATGACCACAGATGTTATGTACCATAGTGCTCACAGCCATTTGAACCATTTTTGAATTTAAGATGGGTCCGCCTTTTGGCAAGTACACAAACTATTATTTTGTTTTATCACCCATATATGTTTCACGACAGTTTTGGCATCTTCAGTGTTTCAGTTTTTATTTCTGTTTTGTTTTATTTTGCTGTCATACACACATACAGATTATGTTTAGTTGGGGAATATGATATATCAGATTTTGTTGTTATTTAAATTATATGTGCACTTTATCTTTTACCTTACATTGAATGTGTCCTGTAGATTCTGACTGAAAACAATCACACGTCTAAATTAGTACACCGTGTCTTCTACAGGCATGTGGGATGTTAGAAAATCTGATGTATTATATTCCCTAACGTAAACATAAGCTCTCTGTATGTATTTCAGGAAAAGAAGTGAAAAAAAATCAGTGAACGTGCCACAACTGTGGTGAACAATGTTTGAGTGTTAAAACAAAACTAGTTTGTGTACTTGCATAAGGGCGTATCCACCCTTAATTCACTGGTATAAAATATGTCGGTTAAATATGCATCTTGCAGTCGCATGAGACATGTCACCGTGGCCAGTGGAAACGCGAGATAGCAAGTAACCTCCCGCTCCCACCCAATGTGAAACACTGCACGCTGATGGAATAGTTTCCTCCCCTGGCCCTGGTTTGGGGCTATCTGTGGATGGTTGCGTTCTCCACCAACAACCCTTAATTGAAAAACAGCCTCGTAGTTCAACTAGGCCAAGCAACGGCAAAGTAACATAAATAGTACCAGCATTTTGCAAGCGTTGTTTTCCTGGAAATAATTAGGCAGTAGGAAAAATTAGGCGACATGCCTGCAGCCGCGCGTCGTAAAAATAACGTTCGGTGTTGAAATTCGTAACCGCTTTTTGCTTGTCGGTACGCAGATCATTTTGTTTACGGCCGGCTGTAAGCGCTGATGAATAAAATGGCCGGGAAGCTGGGAGCTTATCCGGAGGGACGGGGCCAGGGATTCTGACAGAGAGGGGCTTGTATCGCATCGGCCGGATGCGTGTGAGCGGGGGTGGTGGCTGCTTTAGCCGTGTGCAGCCGGCCGGGGCGCGCGGGCAAATTGGCCGGCCGACAGTAAAAACACAGCGGGGTGGGGGGGGGGGTTAGAGGGGGGGGGCGAGCGCAAGACCCACGCCGCGGTATCGCCCGCGCTCAGTCACAAGGCAAATAAATGAAAAGCGGCGCCTCCACGGCCAGGGGAGATGCGAGATAGAAAATTACCTCCCCCCCCCATTTCCCTCCCCACACAACCACCACCACGTGAAATACGGCGCGCTGATGGAATAGTTTCCTCCCCTGGCTCCGTTGCTTCGCCTTGGCCCATAAAAAGGAATGGGGGGGGGGGGATGTGGGGGAATGCGAAGAGGGAGCGCGCGGGGAGCGAAACCGCAAGTAAAGGCACTGGGTGGCGCTGGCAGGTGCGTGGCGGAAGGGTCGCGGCGACGCTCTGAGCGTGCGACAAAAGACCCGCAAGAGGCAGCGGCGAGTGGTTTCACTTTGAGTGGCGCCCACAGCCGGCGCCCACACTCGGGGGTCTAAAAATAAGAATTGAGTTTGGGTTGGTAATTTTCCCCGCCGGAGTAAGTGAGACTGTATCCTTTATTTCCTCCCACGGAACGACAATATAATTTGTGATAAACGCACTAGAACAGTAACAACATGGGAGGGACGGGCTGAGGCTGTTATCAAGTGCACCATGTCACCCCCCACTCAACGTAAAGCTACACAGTGAAACTAAAATGCACAAATCAGACTACGCCTGTACATGACACGCAACTCATTACCCTCCCCCCCCCCCATACACACACGCGCACACACACACACACACACACACACACACACACACACACACACACACACACATGCCCACCCCACCCTCCGCAACTCACAAACACAAAAAGCACGACGACAATTTGCAAGTCGGAAGGTTCAAAAATGGCTCTGAGCACTATGGGACTTAACATCTGTGGTCATCAGTCCCCTAAAACTTAGAACTACTTAAACCTAACTAACCTAAGGACATCACAAACATCCATGCCCGAGGCAGGATTCGAACCTGCGACCGTAGCAGTCGCGCGTTTCCGGACTGAGCGCCTAGAACCCAAGTCGGAAGGGATAGGAAAATTCCGTGACAAGGCAGATGCGTATAATGACCCTCATTTGCTGCTGTTTAGAGCTGTACTGTGGCCCTGACAGAACTGACAAAGCTGCACTCCCACTCCCTCGCCCCATTAAAATTACGTTTTTGTAAGTCTGCTGCGCAGATTCATCAAATTTTATAAACTGGTAAGTACGTTTAATAAAACTGAAGCATTTTTGAACGATATTGGTTAAGAGAGGTATACTTATTGAGAAATGCAATCCACACAACATATTACATGTATCATTGTACTCAAAATTCAAAAAAATGTATAATATTTTTGAAAAGCTTGTAGTTAAATCTCCCCCTAAACATTTAACTCTCATCTTTATCTACGATAAAGATGGAAGCTGAAGCAATCTACATCTACATCTACATCTACATCCATACTCCGCAAGCCACCCTACGATGTGTGGCGGAGGGTACCTTGAGTACCTCTATCGGTTCTCCCTTCTATTCCAGTCTCGTATTGTTCGTGGAAAAAAAGGATTGTCGGTATGGTTCTGTGTGGGCTCTAATTTCTCTGATTTTATCCTCGTGGTCTCTTCGCGAGATATACGTAGGAGGGAGCAATCTACTGCTTGACTCTTCGGCGAAGGTATGTTCTCGAAACTTCAACAAAAGCCCGTACCGAGCTACTGAGTGTCTCTCCTGCAGAGTCTTCCACTGGAGTTTATCTATCATCTCCGTAACGCTTTTGCGATTACTAAATGATCCTGTAACGTAGCGCGCTGCTCTCCGTTGGATCTTGAATGAATAAATTAGACCTAAAATTTGTGCTACAGCCAGGACTAGAACCCAGGTCTCCTTACTAACTGGACAAAACTGCTAACCGTTGCACCGCCACAGCAGTATGGTCAACATTGCTGTACACTAGTCTGTGAAATAATGTTGACCGGTTGATGAACTTCACATCTTTAGTCGAATAACAGCACCGAAGCTGGACAGTATTTGACGGGAGAGCAGTCTGTTTTTAAGCGATGGAAGTCGTCGAGTGAACCGATGCCCAATGACATTTAACTTGCACTGTGTGTAGGGTGCAGTTAAGTTGGATATCGTTCTGCAATGTTTTGGAATAGGAGTGGGGGTGGTTTCCGTTCCACGACTTGCGTCCGCTCATTGATGTTGCCGCGAACATGTACCAGGATATTTATTTCATCATTATCGGTGACGTAGTGTAGCTTTTTCTCTTACATCTTCGTCATGAGTAAGTAATAGACATTCCAGTTTTGAAACATAACAGTAGAGTGAACAGGGCTGGTTTGACGAACGCGCAGTCACCCCTCCACACCGCGATACGCCCGATATATGACCAGATCTTTATCCCAATGATAATGTCTGTTACTATTGGGAACAGCGGATGCAGCGTACCCATCAACAGGCCCGCAATTTTGTAGCTGTGCGGGATTTAATAACGGATGGATGGCTTCAGATTGGAGTAATATACCTGAAGGAACTAGTGGAGCCGGCCGAAGTGGCCGTGCGGTTAAAGGCGCTGCAGTCTGGAACCGCAAGACCGCTACGGTCGCAGGTTCGAATCCTGCCTCGGGCATGGATGTTTGTGATGTCCTTAGGTTAGTTAGGTTTAACTAGTTCTAAGTTCTAGGGGACTAATGACCTCAGCAGTTGAGTCCCATAGTGCTCAGAGCCATTTGAACCATTTTGAACTAGTGGAGTCTCTTCCTCGCCAAAGTGACGCCATTGTGAAGGTTAGAAGGTGTGTTGCAGGAATTAGCAACATCAAATTTTTTTTTATCCATTTTGCTTATGTAAAGGATAGAAAAGTGGTTTACGAGTGATGTTCCGAAAGTTAGTTTCATCACTGGTTTTGAAAGAGAAGATGGTTTACCAGATGACAGAAACAAACCGCATAAGAATCCACACCTGCTGTTGTATCAACGATGGAGGAGGAATTGCGCATGCGCAGAGCGCCGGCGAAGAGAGAGTAGCAGCAGACCAGCGTCCCCGAGGTTATTCCACAACACATCACGATCGCAGACGGACGTGTACTGGCAACATGGCTGCTAATGGAAGTGAACTCCGACATGACAGGGCACATGGGACTAGTGTGCCGTCATCTATGAACGGCTACAGACCATGTGTAATCAAGAGTTCCTGTCTCGTTAAATGGTTGGTCGCTGACGTCGCATGTTCAGAAAAAGAAGACAGAATGCGTAGGATGAAAGATGAAACGGGCGGCCCTCCACAGCGTCGAATGAAAAGAACATTGCTAGAGTTCAGGACATAGTGTAAGCGGACAGGTGCAGAACTATGTCAGACGTGGCGTCCACACTGCGTAATGTGCGTGCTGAGGCCCATCTCATGCCCTATTATGTGTGCGGTTACCGAAAAGTGTCTGCAAGATGGTTACCGAAAAACCTGATTCTGGATACAAGAGTGCAAGAATGCAAGCATGGGAATCAGCTTCGAACACTTATTGCTATACGCGCAATAGGCAGAATCTAAGGCCGCCTCAATGATGTGGAAGCATTCCAATTCACCAGTGAGGAAAAAATAGAAAGTGTTACCCTCCGGGAGAAAGGCATGGCCACAATATTCTGGAGCGCGAAATGTGTGTTCCTCCTTGATTTCCTCCAACAAGAGACCTTCAATGCTACTGCAACGCTCACACCCAAATGAGATCCGTCATTCGACGAAAGAGATCAAGACTCCTGAGCGAAGGTGTTGTGCCCCTGGACGACAACGCAAAACCGCACACAGAGAGGCCCACACAGGATCAGATTGGTCACTTCGGATGGGAGAGACTGGATCACCTATCTTGCCCCATCGGAGTTTCGTCTGTTCCGTGTCATTACAGATTTCCACCTGTTCCCTGCATTGAAAGCCGCACTCTCGGGACGTCATTTCCAAACTAAAGCTGACATGGAACAGGCTGTGCGATAATTACTTGCAACGCAGAGCCTCAAACTGATTGCACCTCCGACAAATGTCTCAGTGTATAGTTTATGAAGGCATGAAGTATTTGTCTCTTCTTCTTTAGCCGGCCGCTGTGGCCGAGCGGTTGTAGGCACTTTAGTCCGGAACCGCGCTGCTGCTACGGTCCCAGGCTCGAACCCTGCCTCGGACATGGGTGTGTGTGATGTCCTTAGTTAGGTTTAAGTAGTTCTTAGGCCAGGAGACTGATGACCTCAGATGTTGTCCCATAGTACTTAGAGCCATTTGAACCATCTTCTCCTTTCTGCGAATTTTCTACACCATGCAGCGTCTCTCGCATCCAAGTGTCCTTCTATCCTGCCAGCCGTTTTCTTACATGGTCCTGTCCTACATCGTACCCCTCACTCCGTCGTTCTAATATAGCCGGAGTCTACCTCTTCTTCTGTGCCTTGGAGGTCTCTTGTGTCATATTTTAGAAGGCCATCTTTCCTCTGGTGGTCTCCTAAGATGTCCATAGATATTAGCCGTTTATTTTCAATTGCGTCTAGAATATTTGTTGTAGCTCGCATCTGTTCTCGTGGCACCTCGTTTCTTATTTTGTCTCTTCTTGTTACTTCACAGCTTAATCTCCACAACTCCATTTCCATCGCCTTTAATTTCTCCTCATTGACCCTAGAGTCTTCCCATGGCTCAAATGGCTCTGAGCACTATGGGACAACATCTGAGGTCATCAGTCCCCTAGAACTTAGAACTACTAAAACCTAACTAACCTAAGGACATCACATACATCCATGGCCGAGACTGGATTCGAACCTGCTACCGTAGCGGACGAGCGGTTCCAGACTGAAGCGCCTAGAACCGCTCGGCCCTTCCCATGGCTCAGAATTATACGGAGCAATGTTCTGAATTATAGTCTCATTTATCTTCCTTTTCAAATTTTTTGGAGTCGTTTTGTTCGAAACAATGGAGTGTAACTGCTTAATTGGCACCTTTCCCTTTCCTGTTTTGTGCTTTTATTTCCTCGAATATTCGTTCTGACAATACGTTTTCCGTGTGAAAAACAATGACGAAACTTAATTTGTGAACGTCCCTCGTACCGTCGTCCTTTGCCATCGAGCGTTCACAGAATGTGATACAGCGTTTGAGCAGCTGCGAATACAGTCTTTACCGCAACACGTTTGACACCATTACAGGAGCATCAGTTTTACTACTCATCATTTGTTATTCCGTATTGGAGTCCACATTGGTTCCCTCACTGTTTTGCGCAGGATATTCCTTTTATTGCTTAATGTCTGACTCGCAATGTATAGCATTTCTACGCATCTCCTCTGTGCGAGGCCCGAGGACTGCCGGCGTACCGTGAGCTCGTCCGCGTCACGTCAGCGCGTCACTGCAGCCAGACCTGATAGCATATTTGCGAGAGCGCATCGGGTCATTACAGCCCCCGGATGGAAACCATAAATTCGCATCTCCGCCGGCACCGGCTGCCGAATGTGATCTGCAAACAAAATAACCGCCCGGTAATCGATTTAGCACGAAAATTCTGCGCCACGCTCCCGGCGCAATTACCATAAAGCGCGCGCGGCTTGTAAGTAAACACTCGCAGCTGTAATGAAAGTACTCCAACTGATTGCACGGCCCGATTATCAAGTTATTCCGCTGCCGTGTCAACAGCAGCACGGGCGTGCAGGCGCGCCCACGCTGTCCGATCGGCAACTCTGTTGCCGCGCTGTGAACCGGCCCTGCCGCTCGCGCGTTCTGTCACCGACCACAAGCTACGCACTTCAGTCCCACCGCTGCTGGGCTCCAACGCTATTCTTGGACACTGAGACCGACAAGTCAGAAGAATCCAAATTCAAGTTAGCTCGGAAAATGTTTTCCAGAAACTTTAGGTAATGGTACACTCATAACGTCCGCACTATCCCCTCCCCGCTTCCTTTCCCTCCTTCAATTAGCTTCACTCCATTTCCCCTGCCATCTCTAACATAAACCTATTTAAAACACTGAAGGCAGTTGCAAAACACAATACTTCGACACATGGTTCTGACGCAACTACTTATGTAAAGTCTTCGTTTATGTACAACACTTGTCTCTTCTACTTGTTGTAGATTGTTAGATGGTACGTATTTAGTTTTACTTTGTTTTAGATCTAAATTTGATCCAGAGCGATCCATGAGTGTAATATAATTCAAAAAGTTCAACAGGGACGGGATATTAAATGAGAATTATCTTAATGTCTGGATAGCGTTTGGATGGTGGCTGTAACCTTTTCATCTCAGAGTAGCACTTACAACCAATATCCTCTGCTATTTTCTCAGTGTATTCCAATCTCTGTCTTCTTCAATCTAGTTCATGAAAGCAACGTTCAGCGTTTGTCATGGTAACAGTTAATCTAAGTGTATCCTTGTATATGATTCACGTAGGCGCCTGGACTGATAAGGTAAGGAACGTGGAGGTTCTGCGCAGAATCGGAGAGGAAAGGAATATGTGGAAAAAACTGACAAGAAGAAGGGACAGAAGGATAGGACATCTGTAAGAGATCAGATAATGACTTCCATGTACTAGAGGGAGCTGTAGAGGGCGAAAACTGTAGACGTTGGAATACATCCAGTAGATAATTGAAGGGCTTATTTCAATAGTGGTACAACTCCATTTTTGTTCATATTGAGATACAGAGTCCTAGAGTTAGATGAGCGTTGAAAAATCTGCAGTTGAGATACCGGAAATATTCATACGGCTTCTTGCTAGAGATGAACCTTTCCTTCTGTTTGTTTGGATCATTAATTTCTGTAGCATTATAGGCACAAAAGTGAAGGTAATGGACTTGTACCACTATTGAAATAAGACCTTCAATTGAGGACGTAGGTTGCAAGTACTACTCTTAGATGAAGAGGTTGGCAAAGGAGAAGAGTTCGTGACGGGCTGCATCAAACCAGTCAGAAACCGGATGGCTCAAAATAAAATAAAATAAACAAAAGCCACCTTTTAAGGCGATCTTCGCAACAAATGACGAGCGATTAGTTACCTACATATCCAAGCTTGCATAAAAAACTGTTTTCTTTGCTAGAGCACTTCTTAGCTGACCTCGTAAGCTAAGAAGATTGTGTTTTTCTCTGGAAAGATGTAGTGTCGCGCAATATTCAGGAAAACATGTTCAAATTTTTCGACAACTTTATGGATTCAGAACTCTCAATAACAAAAGTTATATGCTTTCAAATATTTCATCAATATGTACCGTTCATTCCATTTTAAGTATCAGAAATGATTCCCTTAAATTACACTACCATCCACTGACACTTCAACATAGAGATGACAAATTATGCTATTTTAATTCAATTGTTTTCTTCATAACTGGCCCCACAGCCACCAAACACTGGCCGGCCGTTGTGGCCGAGCGGTTCTAGGCGCTTCAGTCCGGAACCGCGTGACTGCTACGGTCGCAGGTTCGAATTCTGCCTCGGGCATGGATGTGTGTGATGTCCTTAGGTTAGTTAGGTTTATGTAGTTCTACGTTCTAGGGGACTGATGACCTCAGATGTTAAGTTCCATAGTGCTCAGAGCCATTTTGAACCAAACAGTGCTTAAATGAAGACAAGTTTCCACTGACGGTGTAATTTAGTGTACTACTTTTATTTGCTGTTAGGTAATTTCCATCTCATGGTCATCAGCAAGCATTTGTATCCCTGTGGTCAAACATCTACTGTTTGTAGACCTAACATCAAGTCAGAATTTTATTTTTCTGACGTGGTGTATCGCTTGCAGCAGTAGATGTATGATTTCTGACATGAAAAACTTGATAATAGCCACGAGATTGAAACTGGCCAGTAGCAATTAAAAGTAGTATATGAAATTACAGCTTCAGTGGAAACGTCTTCATTTAAGCAGTTTTACTTGTTGTGCAATACATTATAGTATGAAAAAAGCATGTCGAAATTTGAAGATGATTTGGGGATGTACAAGGTGCGAAATGCAGCACGGAGAGCCTCCACCTCGGTAAGTTAAGGGTGGCCTTAGCACGGCTGGGCACCAAAACGAGCTTAGCTTGGCTGGCATATTACGGATATGTTATGCTACGCGTCTACAATCGTACAAGATAGTGAGCGCTGGCATGCCAGTCTCTCAGCGACTCATGACAAGATGTTTTCAATAGGTGAGAAATCTGGAAAATGTGCTCGTAGAGGTAAGTCAGGATGGTACGGGCAGCACTTGATTTCGCGTCGTTAAAACTTAATGTCACGGAGAGTTCTAACATCAGTCACAACCCCCGGCTTCAACACGTAATGACTGTTGTCCAAATGGTAACACGCGAACGAGAGGTGAGGGTGTTGTGTACCAAATGGCACCCCCTACCGTCACAAAGAGGTCATCTGAAAAGAGGCTAAACCTCAGATTAGTGAAGGAAAAGAAAATCGGCCGTACGCTTTCAAAGGAGTCATCCCGACATTTGCGTTATTTCGGGAACTCACTAAAAAACCTAAATTTGTGTGCCCACACGAGGATTTGAACTGTTGTCCTCCCGAGCGCAAGTTCAGTGTGCTGACCACTCTGACGGAAAGAAGTGTTCTCTACATCTACACCTTCATCCACGAGTATACTCCGAAAGACACGTTATACTGGTACTGTCTGTACCAGTCACTTCCCACATTTCCCGCTCCAGTTGCAAATGGTCCACGGAAATAACGGTTGATAAGGGGTAAGCAGCCGTGTGAGCTGGAATTTTCCCTTCACGAACATTTCGTGCGAGATTCGTGGGAAAAAGCAAATTACTGCGTGACTCTTCTAGGAATGTCTGCTCTCGGAATTTCAACACTAAACCACACCGTGAGGCACAACGCCTCACTGGAGTTGGCTGACCATCTCCGTTTACTAAATTTACCCGTAACGAAACGCGCATCTCTTACTTGGATCTTCTGCAGTTCCTCGAAGAATACTATCTGGACGAATCCCTGACTGACGAGCAATACTTAGGTACTACGGCTCTCGAACGAAGGTTTTGTAATCCACCTCCTTTATGGCTGGACTGTGCTTTCTGTGGATTTTTCCAGCGAAACTCAGCTTGGCATCCGCCTTACTTGCAAATAGCTTTTTGGTGCGTAGGTCTACTCCAAAGTGTTTTCTGGATGGGACTGATTCCTGTGACTGTTCTACAAATCATGCAATCGTACAGCAGTCGACCGTTCTTCTTCCAGCCTGGACATGGGGAACCAGTTTTTCACTAAATCTTTCGAAACGGGTTGTGGCCAGATCGTCCATGACTGCCTTAAAATTTTGTGATTTTCCGTAATTGCTAACGTTTTCTGACCCCAGATTGAGCAAAAGTTTTAAATGTCCTATCATGAAGCAGCAGCTTACAGAAACTCTGTCAGAGGGTAGTACAAACTGCTAGTGAAAATTTCTACATTGTACCGCTCATTCTGAGTGACGGGAAGGGCTAAACGCTAAATAATTTCGTGCAGCGATTTGGGGCTCGCGAATTCGAGGAGTCGGCCAGCGGGCCTCGTCGCGCATTACACGTCGCGTGTCCTCTGGAGCAGAGTTGGTGTTTCCGTAGTGTAGTTCAGAAGTCAGAAGGAGGTGACTGTTTCGTGGTCAACTGAGTTATTTCTTGCAGTACGGAAATTCCTCAGAGTGAATCTGAAAGCTCATTTCCCTAGGAGGGCATGGATTTCGAGTTGAAATGTTTCTATTTTCGCGGCGAGTGTTGCCGGTTTAGCGAATGTGCGCGTTGTTAACAGGCAGAGACCTCAGATTGAGGGGTTGGTTGGTTGGTTGTTTGTGGGAAGAGACCAAACAGCGAAGTCATAGGTCTCATCGGATTAGGGAAGGATGGGGAAGGAAGTCGGCCGTTCCCTTTCAAAGGAACCATCTCAGCATTTGCCTGGAGCGATTTAGGGAAATCAAGGAAAACCTAAATGAGGATGGCCGGACGCGGAATCAGATTGAGGGGTCAGGTAGCTAGCTGGACAGTAGTTTCTAGTGAACGAGGCGGACCTAGTTCGCTTGCGTGGAAATTTGAGTTTTCCCTGTGACTTTTTCTCTATCGACTTGAAATTGTATTTACTTTATCATAATTGCAGTTTTGGATCGCAATTTTTATATGTAATTAGGTTATTAATTTCGGTCTGTTATGACCATCTTCAGACCTGAGTACAGACGTGCTGAATTACACATATCTCGGCATTACATGTGATGATGCAGGTAAAATCAGTAGCCATTTCGGCATCGTCATATAAATAAAATTATGACATGTAAAGAGAATAGTTAAAGCGTACCTAACATGAAGAGGGAATCACTGATATTGTGGCTCAGTTCGAAGCGAGACTCACCACTGAAGACAGTTCTAATCCAGTCATCTAGATTCCACGCCGAAGACGTGTCTGGAGACGCCCCGGAGGGCGATGGGATACTGACTGTCGCCGCCACATAGACAGAGAGACAGGGATGATAGTCTAGGGTGCCATTTCTTTACATAGCAAGACCCCATTAATTATCAGTCGTGACACCCTTATACTACAATGGTACATCGACGGTATTCTACGCTCGTGAATGCCCATCATGGCAAGCCGTCTTGGGCTTACACTTCAGTACCCTCCCACACACTTCGTGCTTGCCAAGTCCTGCCTTGACAAGAAAGGTCGCTGGATCTCTCCAAAGTTGAGAACTTTTGAAGCATTATGGGCAGGGCTCTACAACCAACTCAGGATTTTGAAGTTCTAACGCCACAATTGGGCAGAATTTGGCAAGACATCCCTCATGAGGCCTCTGAAAGGCACAAGAGATGTTTCACGTCAATCAGAAAGTATGCTTCACAACAATTAGACGTCAGGAGTGTCCTGAGTTGGTACATCACACTCCTATGACTGCAATCGAGCGAGATGGCGTTGTGACGAACACACTGGATCAGCATACGGGAGGACGACGGTGCAAATCTGTATATGACGAACATTATTTAGGTTTTCCGTGATTTTCCTGAATCGCTCCAGGCAAATGCAGGGATGGTTTCTTTGAACGGGCTCGGCCTATGTCCTTCTCCTTCCTTGAAACGATCTGAACTTGTGCTCCACCTCTAATGGCCTCTATGTAGACAGGATGCTAAATCCTGAATTTCCTTCCTTCCCTCCCCCCTTCCTATGAAAACAGTTGTTGATGGTAGGAATATTTTGCGATCCCCGTGAAAGAGTTATGCGACATTGCGAGTAAGCCAACCGCGTGTGCTGTGGATTCCTAGAGCGGCCCAGATGCGCGAGCTTGGGCAGGAAGGCGTTCGCGGCCGCGCTGCACTCCCTATCGCGACTGCCTCCCGGCTCGCTGGCCGCCCAGTCAGGATACGGCCCCGCGTGGCAGCCGTCCCTATCTCCCACCGGCGCCTAATTGCAGCCATTGGCGCGCGTCACAATGGCCGTTACAGCGCGCAGACACGTCTGCCGAATGCCAGCGCTACATAAATGGGAACGGCATTATCTCGCTACGCGTTCCCTTTGTCCGGCCTCCCATGGCACGTCTACTGCATCCGGGCAGTTTCGCTTCTCAGCTGCAGATGCCTGCAAAATTGTTAGGTGGTTTGATTAATGCGTCCTCCCTTGCTACTCTTCACGAGCTCTTGTTGACTACGTCTGCGTTCCCCAAGGCACATAGTGTTATCAGTGTGACATCTCACTCTATCCATTTCATGCACGTGCACTAGCAGGGAGGAGGCTACCTGTCCTTTCTTTTCTCTCTCTCTCTCTCTCTCTATCTATCTATCTCTCTCTCTCTCTTTTGAGTTAGCGCATTGCTACCACGGCCGGGATTCGAACCTGGGTCTCGTGCTCAGTAGGCAGATACGCTAACCACTACGCCACCCTGGCTTTGCGCAACTGCGTGGTCTACCTTAGCACGCCTCCCTCCTCAATCAGTTCCTATTCACACATACCGTCGAAGAGCCTCTGCAATACTTTTCGAGTTTAGAGGGAATACCAAGTGAGCTATGTGGTATTACATATTGGTACCTTCCCATGGGCTCAGAGTTGTCAAAGTTTCCATCAGACGCCGAAATCTGTCAGGCGGGATCTGGCGGACCCAGCGGAGTACACTTGCTGATCCCCATACCTCCAGTGGCTCTGTACCAAAGTGCCCTCTGCCGCCCCAATATAGCACGGCAGCCGGTAGCTAGATGGCTTCTTGGAGCCTTTCACTATTTGATGCTACGCAGTCGCTGCCTAGTCGCTGCTCCGACACCATCGTTTGTGCTGTAGTGCAGAGAGCCTCATCCTTGCTGCTATTGTACGAGCTGGACTCTATTTCTTACTGCTTCATTTGTAAGGAGTCTTCGTGAACTTGCAGGAATACAAGTAAATCTTCTGTTTACTATGTCAATTTGTTCACAAACATTTTTACTTTTGTCCAGCTTTACCGCTGTGTACTCGGTCATACACAACAGGCCGAAGCGTGATTGGGAATTTGGATTGAGAAGGGAGGCGTCCAAGATTAGTCCGTGCAGTTGTGTGAAGGCAGAGTGGTGAAGTGCTTAACGCATTTGCTAATGATGTGGAGACCTGGATTCAAATCCCAACCTCTTCATTTGTCGCCTCAGTCTGCATAGACTTTAATACATTATAAACTGACTCACATATGGGGACAGCTTTCGGCCCCACCCATGAGATTAGCATGCCGCCTTTTCGTCAGGGTGCTGATGACCACGGTGTCGAGCGTCCCTCACAGCAGATCATCTCCAGTCTGCATATGCACAATACATTTGTGAAACTTGAAAATATAGCTAGATCCAAATTGTGTGTGTATTGCGTGTGTGCTGACCCGGGGACCTAGAAACGACGGAGAGGATTCGTCCTGCCGTAGCCCGAAGTGGTTCACAACCCCACAACAGGCCACCCACTGAGCAATTTAAGCATGATACTGTAGCCATGGAGAAGGGGTCTGCAAGGAATTGGCCTCCTGCCATTTTGGCATACCACCTGCTGATCTGTTGCCAGAAATGCTCCCGATGTAACTTATTAAGCGATAAGCCAAGCGGAAATGGGCAGTCGATTAATAGTTTGATCAAAAATGGTCTGAACTGTCAGATCAGAGCACTGATGATAGTGAACGTGTTTATAGTTCTCAACTAGCGATCCAACATACCTTTTCATGGGTGGCACTAAGTATCTACGGCCAGAGGAGATTATATACAGAAACCTTCCTCATGAATTAATCTCTTAATGAAAACCGTATACAATAGTTTCTCGGATTAGTCTTCAAATACAAACATAAAAATGCAAGGGGAATTTAATTTAGTAATTTGTTTATATATAGTGCTCTAGCGGTACTTGCTCTTTCTTTCTCTATTCATTACAGATTCAACAAGACAGTCTAGAAAATTTCTTCACTTTACTGTGTTTAAATTGAGTACTTTGAGAGTTGAGCTTTATCAAATTATATCAGTACAAGTATTTCATTAAATTCGAGTGATTCTTCTTCTCGAGGATTCACGTTTATTAAAAAATTTCCTGAATTATGCTTTTCTACGGTAAATTACTACTTGAATAAATATATATAGTGATGGTAGGACACATATTAAGCTTATCCATTACGGATGTTTTAGAACCTATGACCGTATATAAAATATAACAGAGAAAACTGGAACCAGTCACATTTGATTCTGTAGGTAGTAAAATAATGGATCACGTATGGCAACAGGCATTTGTGTTGGCTGCTGCTCGGGTTGTTCTTGATTAACATCCTCAACTGATCTGTCAGTGGTATCGGCTGGAGCACGCATTCAGTCGGAGAAGACATCTGTGTTGACAAGGAAAATCCCTGTGCTGTGGAACCCATTTACGGCTGTCTGAACGCCTTGCTGAACGCTACACTATAGAATTTCCCCATTTGACTGATAGTATCAGCATGACCTGGATTATTCAGAAGCCAATTTTTGACTTAAGCAGAATAATATGTAATTACAAGGATCATGTAACTGACATAAATGACGCAAGAATAATGTATGTGGCGAAAAGCACAGCAATACGACAATGCTCTTCCGAGCCAAATTAATTAGTTCCAAACTCTTGTGTGAGCTGCATGACTGTCCAACGAGAGAACAAAATGACTCGGATGGCTCTAAGCACTATGGGACTTAACATCTGAGGTCATCAGTTCCCTAGACCTAGAACTACTTAAACCTAACTAACCGAAGGACATCACACACATCCATGCCCGAGGCGGGATCGAACCTGCGACCGTAGCAGCAGCACGGTTCCGGACTGAAGAGCCTAGAACCGCTCGGCCACAGTGCCCGGCAAAAAGAGAACAGCTTTGTCCCTTGATGGTTGGGCAAAGTCAACAAATCACTGGAACAATCTAATTTCCTTTTGCGTCCAAGCGGTTTAATGGTATGCAGCAGTACTTCGAGGCGGTGCCTCGCCCAACAGTTCTGGTTTTGCCAAGAAAGCACCAGCAGCACTTATGCAAATTCCTGCACTGATGAGAAGCGCTCGTTCAGCTGAGGAGAGACATCCAACTTTCCTCTTTCCTCTAAGTACCAAACATTTCGAATTTTTTGGGCACATAGGGTAATGCCCGTTTCATCTACGTTGTAGATCCCCTCTGGAGTCAGTTCATTCTCATCATAATTCGGCTTAAATAGCAAAAGAAACTTGGGCACAGCAGGTCGATTGAAACCAATGACACGAGTTGTAGACGTGGATTCAGGAGCACACGTATTCAAACGTGGATGGCGTTTTAGACATGCATAAAGCCATGCTTTGCGAGCTGTCTGTTTCTGTTTGCTGAAAGTGTGAACAGGACCACTTCTCTCAGCTAATCCATAGGTTATCCCGCTGAGTTCCTTAAGCCTTAGGCGAAACAGCCTACATTCATTGTAATGATATGGTCAGCTAGTTCTTCCACTTGTGCAATAGAGAATGTTGGCTTATATCGACCCAAACCTTTATCTGTATATCCTTGCACAGGTAGCAACCCTTTGTTCGCTTTCGAAACTCTTGATTGTAGCTTACTATGTGGAACCCCATATTCCTTGGATCTCTTCAGGTAACACATCTTGGCTTCCAAAACATCCTTAACGGATTCATACTTTCCACATTCCATGATTGTCATTCATTGGTTTCCCAATATTTTTCCATTTTACCAGTCAATCTGAAAATAAATTAATAAAAAATATTATTTTCATTGTGAAGGCCTAATATGAATTAAGACGTGGTAACAATCTACTGCATTTTCTTATTTCTTTACGTAATAATGTGAATAGAAAATAAGACAACATTCCGTTCGCGGCCTGTGAAATAATAGTTGTATGCACTTTCACTTTGTCCCCAGTATTTAAATTTAAAAAAAATAAATTTTTTTTGGCCTCTGTAAATAACTATACACCTCTTCATTTCTTTATGAGCCAATAGAAGATTTAAAAAAAACAGTGTAATTATCTTGTTATATGCAGTAACGAACTTTTGCTATTTCTTTACCTTGCAACTGAAATAAAAATAAATAAAATCATAAACAACGTTTATATAAATAATAAATATACTGTATTTTTTCATTTTCAGAACAAAAGATAAGAAAATGCTTTACTTGTAATGTGCAAATTATGGGGTTGGTTAGAATGGGACACTATCCGGTTTTACCCAACCATTCAGCATCCCGTTTTGGCTAACACTGCAAGTATATCCAGGCCAGTGATGACTATTTCAAGGTTATAAACTTTTATTTCGCATTATAAAGGCTTATGATTGTCTGTTACTAACATCAACTTTCCTTTCCCCGTTCTTTATTATGAGCAGGTGAAAACAGCACTTAAGCTGGAGAAAAATAGATTAGTAAACCTTGCTATTTACTAATTTTAAAGCACACAAGTCAGTAGACTAAGCACAACAACCATCTGCTCACTGGACACTGACATTGTCGAAGGGGTGAAGTGGTGGCCTACAAAAACTGATAGATGGCAGCACCTGCTGGAGAGATAGGGAGAGTATCCCATTTTATCAAACTAGTAAGCCTTGGCAAATTCTCCTCTATATATATTGACAAATTCCATACACGCAAGTTCAAAAAACAGAAAATAATTATTTAATGAAAAATAAAGTTTTAATACAGCACGTTTTTAAATTGGACTAAAAGTATTAAACAATTTTTCCTAGCTCCACACAGATTCCTAACGCCATACAAATAGTCCTGAAAATTTGTGCTTGAGAATTTTTAACTGCTGTGTCAATACTTCTACGATTTATAATTAAAAACATAGGGCGCGTGCAATAGATAGTGGTTAGTAGATGAAATATGAAATATTCGTGCATCAATTACGTATTGCCTGCGCCCCACGTTTACAGCTGTTGTCATAGCCACAAATTTTCAGGGCTGTCTATTAAGCGCTAGGAGGGGAAATTATTTTACAGTTTTTAGTTCCATTTAAAAATCTGCTACATAAAAATTAATATTAATTTGAGATATTTTAATTTACAGGGTATTTCCAAAATATTAGATGTATTTTGAACGGTTATGCTTATTAAACTGTAAGACATACCGCTATGAATGTTGGGGTTACGAATCTCTCAAGTTTAGATTTCATATGCTGAATACGCCATCAACCGGTGATACGAACAATATCACATCAGTAGTCAAATTCTTACTGTACTCAGGTGAGTATGTCCGTAGCCACTGATGTAAGAACAATACGGATCTGTCGTAGTGTTGGTGTATAAATGTTGACTTTAGTGAACCTCACAGAAAGCAGCTGATTTTGTAGTACTATGCAGGAAAGTGGTTTGAAGTCTTGCAAAATTTTCTACAAACCGTCTATACTGTATACCATCTGCAAATGTTCAGGCATTCGGAGGGTCACTTTCGTACCTCAGTTTGGCACTGTTATCACTGAAATACAATTCGCAAACACTAAATGACTTCTGCAGCGGAGTAGCCATTTTGCAATATGTGACCAAGCAAACACAAGACAACCTACATCTAGCGACAATGAATATCAATTAGACAATGTATTTACTCTTCCTATAGCCGAGCCGTGGCGTTACGATCGATAGTTTTGATAACCTACGAATATTCGTTTTGAAACACCCTGTATTATGCCAAAATAAAAATAGAAATCCTAAATATAAGTAATTTATAGATTTTCAACAGAAATTTGTTGCGTTGTTTGCGTCGAAAACACCTAAATTATAAGAGTCAAAACTTGGTGTTTATTTTGGATAAGCCTTCGAGCTCAGCTACCCTTCACCTGTTAAATATACAGACAGATCGTGAGTCAGTGCGCTGGTCCTATGCTCGGTGTCTGTGGGCGGTGCGTCATTTGCAGGCGGCTTCGCCGCCCACGCAGCCCGCCGGCCGGCAGGCTGTTACCTCTACCGCCGCCGCACGGGCCCGAGCCGCGCCTCCTGGAGCGCGCCGCCCCCACGCCGCCCCCGCCGTGGCGTACAGAGCGGCGTGGCCGATGGGCCGCTTCTCATTAAAAACGGGCACCGGCTGCACGCTTCATCTGACGCAATTAACGACCTTCCGCCGAAGCGGCTCCAAATCGAAATTCCCCGTCGTCCGTCCCGCATTATTCTTCTCTAACGAAGACCACTCTGCGGGGGAAAAAAAGAAATAAAAAAAACAGCAGCTGCACACAACTCATTCCCCAAGTTATGTCACTTTCACCTGACTGAATCCTCTCAGAGTATTTTGCGAGACAGAATAACTGCGAACCGGCACGAAATGGTCCATCAGCTACAGAAACAGCGGAGCGTAACGTCGTCGTTTGTTAGCAATCTCTTTTTGCCCCGTGAACTTAACGACTAACTCAACTGAATTTTATATTTCCAGCAGCGTGATCTGGGTTTAGGATACGTTCTACAGCTAACAACAATCCTTTTTTCAGACACCGTGGATCTGCCACCTTCTGAAAATGTCGGCAGTCTACCCAATTGTACCCACAACTCGAGGAAGTACTCTTGTACTGAAATACTTTAAGTATAGATTACTCCGATAGACTAAATTCTGTGTGGAACATAATCTGAAAGACCGTACGTACTTTTCATTCACAATGTGCCTACATTTTCATCGCTACTCGCGAACCGGAATTTTTGAATGAAGGACAGAAGTAAAGGCTACAAAGTTGCCTTGACGTGCCTAAACTCGTTCGGTAGGGTACAGAATCTGTTAAGGGACATATTTGTCAAAGTAAGGGCTGCTTCGTAAAGTCATAACTGACACCTCATTTGCCACAGATAAACCACACAGAAAGCCGAAACCTCGTCCATTTTCTTAACTGAAACTGAAATGAGTAAACAGCGTCGAATACAGAATGAGAATAGCTGTTTATTGAGTCATACAGAAATTTAATGTAGCGTTATAACTCTAAGGAGGTTTATCACAGCCTGTTTAGGTTCAAGGATGTACAGTAAGTCTTCTAATACACCAAAAACAAAAATAGAATTGACAATCCAAAATATCAAAAACACGTTCCGCACAGCCTCTTTATCAACGAACTATTGCGTGCCTTTAGACTGTATAGAACGCTCTCCAGTTACATACATAATGCAATACATCAAAATGCGCAACATATGCCTTTCAACAATTACGGCATTATTTACGAAATTTTCATTGATACTTGCTTTATTTGCATTAAGAAAAATATAAAGTTACGCATGTAAATTAAATACTAAGGAAAGACAGGAGCATAACTTACTCTACCCTATTCAATTACAAAGAGCCCAATGCTTATTTCCTGTTCGGTAGCATTAGAGTGAACACATATTGCAGGAAAATTTATCTGAAGTTTGGAAGATAAGAGATGAGGTACTGTCGGAAGTAAAGATGTCAGCTCGGATCGTGAGGCGTGTTTGGGTAGCTCAATCGATAGAGCACTTCCCCGCGGAAGGCAAAGATTCCGAGTTCGAGACTCGATCCGGCAAACAGTTTTAATCAACAAGGAAGTTTCAAATTTTACTTTGTTTGCCATCTGCTTCTTATTTCATTAATACGAGCACTCAATCCTAGTTCTAAGTATGTAGTATAGAAAGAGATAAAAAACAATAATTTCACAGTGTAGGTAAACACTCTCTCCAGGCTTTCGCCCGTAACGAGGCAAGACAGATGTACAGTACAGTTTCTTTTCTCCATATAGAACCAAAGTTTTCCTTTAAACAAATAAAGCTTTATTCATATGCTTGTCTGCAGTTGTTTCTGATGACGACAGCGTGAAAACTACAAGACGGACAGGACAATGAAAGATCAGTGGACAGAGCATCTCACCAACTTTCGATGGGCAATTCGCGTCATGGTGTAGTTGCGCTAGAGATCAGGTGTGTCAGAACATGGAGGCAAATCATCCTCTCCGTATTGTGGCACCCAATTATCTCGTGCCTGCAGGTAGGCAATCCAGTGAACACTTTTCCAAAGCGGGGTTGCTATCGCGTCAGAAATAGCAATGAATTGTGTTCACCTATTGACGTTTGACTCCTCACTCCCCCGTATTGATTACCTGTAGCGGGGGAGGAAGAGGGAACGGAGTTTGGTGTCATGTGCAGCAGCCATATCATCGCAATATCCTTAACGTTTAGGTCAGTGGTCGTCAAACTTTTTTGATCAAGAGCCGATACTGAGATTGTGCGGCATACCCTTGGGCCCCATATGTGCTGAGCTTAGTATCAATAGGTAACCTAGATAAATTAATATGTTATGAGCCTCCCTCATGGATAAGCTATAGAAGGGTGCGTAAGTTGGCTATCGGCCCCAAGTACAGATTGTTAAAAGTCGGCACCGTATTTTCAGACTGTTGCCACTCCCAGCGACGCCAGAGTTGTGACGCTGTAATTGTTGTTGTTGTTGTGGTCTTCAGTCCTGAGACTGGTTTGATGCAGCTCTCCATGCTACTCTATCCTGTGCAAGCTTTTTCATCTCCCAGTACCTACTGCAACCTACATCCTTCTGAATCTGCTTAGTGTATTCATCTCTTGGTCTCCCTCTACGATTTTTACCCTCCACGCTGACCTCCAATACTAAATTGGTGATCCCTTGATGCCTCAGAACATGTCCTACCAACCGATCCCTTCTTTTGGTCAAGTTGCGCCACAAACTTCTCTTCTCCCCAATCCTATTCAATACTTCCTCATTAGTTATGTGATCTACCCATCTAATCTTCAGCATTCTTCTGTAGCACCACATTTCGAAAGCTTCTATTCTCTTCTTGTTCAAACTATTTATCGTCCATGTTTCACTTCCATACAAATACTTTCAGAAATGACTTCCTACTCTAACATCTATACTCGATGTTAACAAATTTCTCTTCTTCAAAAACGCTTTCCTTGCCATTGCCAGTCTACTTTTTATATCCTCATCATCAGTTATTTTGCTCCCCAAATAGCTAAACTCCTTTACTACTTTAAGTGTCTCATTTCCTAATCTAATTCCCTCAGCATCACCCGACTTAATTAGACTACATTCCATTATCCTTGTTTTGCTTTTGTTGATGTTCATCTTATATCCTCCTTTCAAGACACTGTCCATTCCATTCAACTGCTCTTCCAAGTCCTTTGCTGTCTCTGACAGAATTACAATGTCATCGGCGATCCTCAAAGTTTTTATTTCTTCTCCATGAATTTTAATACCTACTCCGAATTTTTCTTTTGTTTCCTTTACTGCTTGCTCAATATACAGATTGAACAACATCGGGGAGAGGCTACAACCCTGTCTTACTCCCTTCCCAACCACTGCTTCCCTTTCATGTCCCTCGACTCTTATAACTGCCATCTGGTTTCTGTACAAATTGTAAATAGCCTTTCGCTCCCTGTATTTTACCCCTGCCACCTTTAGAATTTGTAAGAGAGTATTCCAGTCAACATTGTCAAAAGCTTTCTCTAAGTCTACAAATGCTAGAAATGTAGGTTTGTCTTTCCTTAATCTTTTTTCTAAGATAAGTCGCAAGGTCAGTATTGCCTCACGTGTTCCAGTGTTTCTACGGAATCCAAACTGATCTTCCCCGAGGTCGGCTTCTACTAGTTTTTCCATTCGTCTGTAAAGAATTCGTGTTAGTATTTTGCAGCTGTGACTTATTAAACTGATAGTTCGGTAATTTTCACATCTGTCAACACCTGCTTTCTTTGGGATTGGAATTATTATATTCTTCTTGAAGTTTGAGGGTATTTCGACTGTTTCATACATCTTGCTCACCAGATGGTAGAGTTTTGTCAGGACTGGCTCTCCCAAGGCCGTCAGTAGTTCCAATGGAATGTTGTCTACTCCGGGGGCCTTGTTTCGACTCAGGTCTTTCAGTGCACTGTCAAACTCTTCACGCAGTATCATATCTCCCATTTCATCTTCATCTACATCCTCTTCCATTTCCATAATATTGTCCTCAAGTACATCGCCCTTGTATAGATCCTCTATATACTCCTTCCACCTTTCTGCTTTCCCTTCTTTGCTTAGAACTGGGTTTCCATCTGAGCTCTTGATATTCATACAAGTCGTTCTCTTATCTCCAAAGGTCTCTTTAATTTTCCTGTAGGCAGTATCTATCTTACCCCTAGTGAGATAGGCCTCTACATCCTTACATTTGTCCTCTAGCCATCCCTGCTTAGCCATTTTGCACTTCCTGTCGATCTCATTTTTGAGACGTTTGTATTCCTTTTTGCCTGCTTCATTTACTGCATTTTTATATTTTCTCCTTTCATCAATTAAATTCAATATTTCTTCTGTTACCCAAGGATTTCTACTACCCCTCGTCTTTTTACCTACTTGATCCTCTGCTGCCTTCGCTACTTCATCCCTCAAAGCTACCCATTCTTCTTCTACTGTATTTCTTTCCCCCATTCCTGTCAATTGTTCCCTTATGCTCTCCCTGAAACTCTGTACAATCTCTGGTTCTTTCAGTTTATCCAGGTCCCATCTCCTTAAATTCCCACCTTTTTGCAGTTTCTTCAGTTTTAATCTACAGGTCATAACCAATAGATTGTGGTCAGAGTCCACATCTGCCCCTGGAAATGTCTTACAATTTAAAACCTGGTTCCTAAATCTCTGTCTTACCATTATATAATCTATCTGATACCTTTTAGTATCTCCAGGGTTCTTCCATGTATACAACCTTCTTTCATGATTCTTAAACCAAGTGTTAGCTATGATTATGTTGTGCCCTGTGCAAAATTCAACCAAGCGGCTTCCTCTTTCATTTCTTAGCCCCAATCCATATTTACCTAATATGTTCCTTCTCTCCCTTTTCCTACACTCGAATTCCAGTCACCAATGACTATTAAATTTTCGTCTCCCTTCACAATCTGAATAATTTCTTTTATTTCATCTTACATTTCTTCAATTTCTTCGTCATCTGCAGAGCTAGTTGGCATATAAACTTGTACTACTGTAGTAGGTGTGGGCTTCGTATCTATCTTGGCCACAATAATGCGTTCACTATGCTGTTTGTAGTAGCTTACCCGCATTCCTATTTTCCTATTCATTATTAAACCTACTCCTGCATTACCCCTATTTGATTTTGTGTTTATAACCCTGTGGTCACCTGACCAGAAGTCTTGTTTCTCCTGCCACCGAACTTCACTAATTCCCACTATATCTAACTTCAACCTATCCATTTCCCTTTTTAAATTTTCTAACCTACCTGCCCGATTAAGGGATCTGACATTCCACGCTCCGATCCGTAGAACGCCAGTTTTCTTTCTCCTGATAACGACATCCTCTTGAGTAGTCCCCGCCCGGAGATCCGAATGGGGGACTATTTTACCTCCGGAATATTTTACCCAAGAGGACGCCATCATCATTTAATCATACAGTAAATCTTTATGCCCTCGGGAAAAATTACGCCTGTAGTTTCCCCTTGCTTTCAGCCGTTCGCAGTACCAGCACAGCAAGGCCGTTTTGGTTATTGTTACAAGGCCAGATCAGTCAATCATCCAGACTGTTGCCCTTGCAACTACTGAAAAGGCTGCTGCCCCTCTTCAGGAACCACACGTTTGTCTGGCCTCTCAACAGATACCCCTCCGTTGTGGTTGCACCTACGGTACGGCTATCTGTATCGCTGAGGCACGCAAGCCTCCCCACCAACGGCAAGGTCCATGGTTCATGGGGGGGGGGGGGGGGGGGGGGGGGGGGAGGGGGGGGGGGACGCTGTAATTACCCGACGAAATTTTGCGTTGTTTTCTGTGTGAGCAGATGATATGTTTCAATAAGATGTATTCGCAGTTGCGAATATGCACGACCAGAAGTTGTACAATGGATCGATGGTAGAGAAAATTTGTGCCGGACCGGACTGGGACCCGGTTTTCTCGCTTATCGCCTTACCTTTAGGCTGTCTGTGCACACCCCATGGCCAGACACAAACTGGCATATATCATCAACCACGTGTCTACAACCTGTAATCGTACATTCGTTACGTATATTGCCGTCCAAGACAGACTTTTTACGTTAAAGTCACTTGCCTGATGTCAGCGGATAAATATGATAGGCAGCGCCTGTGTTGTTGTTGTGTTGAGCAACACAGGCACTACTATACCATCATTATATTTGAATGCATTATGACACAGGAAAATATTGACTAAACTTTTGTATGCAATTTTTCTTCTATTCACTGCTCTGAATCATAGCATCCTTCATTTAACTTCAAATTCTTTGTACAAATATGATGACCATCTACAATGCACATTCACAAATCCATACTACTTTCATCTGAAATTCATACCTTAGCAGCTGACCAGTACGAATCGCAAACGCCAATGTGGTACCAGTGCCCCACCCCCCACCCCCGCACCCACTTTCTCACTCTTCTAATTCCGTAGTGAGCACCCAATTCACCCCGCTATCCCTGAGATAAGCGACCAACTTAGTTTAGCTTACGGCGGAATTCACCAGTGTCAATTAATACTAAGCACGACTCTATAAGTATTGTCTCTATAAGTAGTTTTGTTTGTTACTGAGCAGAAATGCTATACTCTTCAGAATTTCATTTGGATTCAGCTATTAGTTGCTAGATGCATATAATTATAAAATACAGCTGAGAGCCGCACGAATACTTGATTCAGGCCGTATGTGGCCCAAGGGAAGCATTGGTCTACGTAAGTGTTTTTCAACTTGTGGGTCGCGACCCCCGGGTGGGTCGCAAAAGCCTTGCACAGGGGGTCTCGGTCGCAGAAGAAAGCACTTGCGGCATGGCTGGTAATGTATGTTTCATGACGATCATCCGCTATTGTATAAATGTCACACGGAAGTGACAAGGGTTTGTGAAAGCACATTTAAATGTCGCTCACGTTCAGATCTGGTACTTATTTATATTAATGAATACGAATGTAATTTAAACCTGTTGAGTTCAAATACGCAAACACTTGCAGCAGTGAGAGGCAAAAGATGTCTATCGATCACTTCTCACTTCGGGGGAGTGGAACTGTCTTGTACAGATAGTATTTATCTCTGAGAGGTTTGAAGGGAGAGGGAAAGGACCACATCAGCTTCCGGGCTGTAACGGAGGTGCAGTGGCAGCGTCTTGTGTATTACTGACAACTTAGTTTACGTGCCAGTCATCTGCTGTGATAAAAATATCACACGGAACGAGAACAATTTATGAAAGCACATTTTAAAAATTCTCACTTACGAATGTGATACAAAATGGCTCCAACAGCACGCTCGCAGCTTATCTGCAAGATTTGGCACCACGGTAACTGGAATGCATTTCAATATCAAGCTTCGAACCAAACAACAGATCGCTAGGATTGGCAACAGTGAGACAAGGCAAGAAATACAGCAATTTCTACCGAGCGGATGTAGGATGCCTGAGCTCAACTCAGACTTCAATTCATACACTGCATGTTGACGTTGTTTTTATTTTCCTAGTTCTGCGCCTTCACTGGGATTCTCACAAAATTGTCGTTACTGGTCACATGTTTAATTTCTCATTTCTTTCCTGTAGGTAATTGTGGTGATTGTCTTGAAGTGAACCATTGTTTTTTTGATAGTGTTTTATAAAAGAGTTGAAAAATATCATACAACAAAATAGTACCATCATTTGTAAAACTATATCCTACATATTCTCGCAATTAATTAAAAAGAAATGTAGTTTTCTTTTGAAACTGTACGAATGTAAATGAAATAACCATTCTGCTACATGTCTAAAACTAGGGGCTTTGTAACACAAAACATAGACCTCTGGAAAATGGTATTTATTTTTTATTAAAATTACGTAATTCCTTGTTTAACATTAATTCTGGATTGAGCGTAAGTAGATTGTTTTGTAATAAATACACCGTGTTAACGATAAATAAACGAAAAACTGGAAAACTGTTTTCATGAACCGATCGATAACTAAATGAAGAAGATCCATTAAGTAACCATGACAAATTTGAAGAAAGATCTTCTTGTTTGTAAATTGACTATACAGTGAGACCTCGTTTGGCGAGGATAATTCACTTCTGAGTCTTACCTGCATCGCGAAGCACTCGTTATGCGAAATATATATTTCTGTTGGAATTCTTGTAATAAAAAGAATAATGCATTCCATTTTTAAAAAAATACTACAAATGGCGATACATTTTGTCCAATCAATTTCGTAGTTGTGAGTACTTTCTAAAAACATGTCATACAAACACTGGCCACTAGTGTTCGCAGGGAGTGCTTTGCAAAATAAAATGTCTTCCACGATAGTTTCATCTGCTTCAAAGCGCAAAAATACTATAAATTGAGCACAATCTGAAACATCAGTAGATTCATCAAACTGCAGAGCAAAATGTGGGCTCTTCTTCAATTTTTCAACTAACTGTTCTCGAATGTCACCCGCCATATCGTTTATTCTGCGTTCAGTGATATTATCAGAAAGTGGTACACTTTTTAGATTCTATGCCTCTTGCTAACCTAACATAATTTCAACCATGTCCAGGGCTGTTGGCAAAATATGATTCTCTGCATCTGTGTGATGCGCTTCCCTGTTTTAGTGGCTCGGAAATCGACTCGGTGGATAGCTAGTAACATTTTCTCGTTGACACTGGATACCCATCAGAACCGCAATAGCCGCATCTGCAACAGAGGAAGAATTCAACATAACCAGCGCCTGGCACCAAGAATGGTCCTTAAAGAACATCAGCAAACTTCTATGTATCTCCCAGAAGCCTCCAGGTTTTGACTTATCACGCAAAACCTGGGCAACTTTAAACAGAATTAGAACTAAACATGGCAGATGCGCCTATTCCCTCTACCAGTGGGGCATGACAGAATCGCCGCTATGTCAATGTGGAGAAAATCAAACTATCCAGCACATAATAGAAGACTGCCCCAGGACAGCCTATGATGGGACTCCAGAAGATTTCCTGATGGCGACCCCAGAATCAATTGCATATATTAACTCATTAGATGTTTGTTTGTAATTACTTCCAAACTACTATAACTTTGTATAACTACTGTAACATGTGTATTATGTGTAATTTTGTATAATTTTGTATAATTCTGTACAACTATTGTAATAACTGTAAGAATATCTAATGCCAAATTATTACAATTTTGCATATTGATTGTAATAACAATTGTGTCTAAATGCCATACGCTAAATAAATAACCTAAAGTCAGATAAAAAATATTGTTAAATCATAAAAACGAATAAAAAATCAAAAACATTAATACTATTTAAATCAACAAATAACATTACTATTTTATTACCCGAATCATAGTAGTTTGCTGCTGGTTAAGTGTTTCCAGTTTCCTTTCGAAGAAATCCAACTGTTTATCAGCTTCGTTGGAATGTTTAGCCTGACGCAGAAACTTTGATGGTTTCATTCTCTCACGTGACAGTACTTCGCCGCAAATTACACATTGAGGTTTGTTGTGCATGACAGTAAAACCATACTTCAGATAACTATCGTCATAAAGTCTATTTTTTTCGATTTTGACTCGCTTCCGCTACTGCCACTTGCACCAGACGTGGAGGGCTGCACATATCTTTTCAGAAACTTGTCCATTTTATGCTCGCTCAGAGCGAAGCGCGAAGACAAAAATCACGTCCGTACTTGCTGGCGTACTCGGACAACTGATTGTAGTGACCGGAAACGCTTGACTATGCCTCCGCTGACCCCTTCTCGCCCCCACGCCTCTACCGTGGCAAAGAATGTAATTATATTTCTGCCCGCAGTACAAATGGCTCTGAGCACTATGGGACTCAACTGCTGTGGTCATAAGTCCCCTAGAACTTAGAACTACTTAAACCTAACTAACCTAAGGACATCACACACATCCATGCTCGAGGCAGGATTCGAACCTGCGACCGTAGCGGCCGTGCGGTTCCAGACTGTAGCGCCTTTAACCGCTCGGCCACTCCGGCCGGCGCCCGCAGTACACTGCGGCCTCTTCTCACATTGCACTTGATTTCTCGATCAGTGTAGTATCAACAGAAAGAAAATGAAATACGTTGCCTTTTACATCGCTGACACAGTTTTATTATGGTTCTGAGGATCACTGGAATATTTTTACTTGGAAAGGGGTCATCTTCATCAGTTATCTGCTTTATTAGCAGTTATTAGCAGGTCATTTGCCTCTTCATTTTCTGAGATCCATTGCTTCCTTCTTAAGGCTGCTGTATGTTGTACCGTCCATCATGTCATCCAGTATCTGGAATCTCTTCCTTCCTCGCTTCCTTTCCCCTTCTACATAACCTTCTAAAACTGTTTTTATCAGTCCGTCATTCTTTCTGAATATAAGCCCAAGCCAATTTCTTTTCCTTCTCTTTATTGCATCTAGTAACTGCCTTTTCTCTCCCAGTCTTCTCAGTACCTCTTCATTTTTTACTCTGTCGATCCAACTTATTCTTTCCATCCTCCGCCATGTCCAGATCTCAAACGGTTCCAGCCTTTCTCTTTCTTCCTCATAGTCCATGTTTCAGCACCATATGGAAGAACACCCATTCAAGACATTTTATGAGTCTCTTCCTGAGTTCTCTGTCCAGACCACTGCAGAAAATTTTCCTTTTCTTATAAAATGCCTCTTGCTATCCTTGTTCTAATTTCTGTGGTGCGCTTCCAGTCAGTGTCTATCCTGCTTCCAAGATACTTAAAATTTTGCACCTGTTCTACTATTTCTCCACTCAGCATAATTTTTAGTTTCTTATTTCCTCCTGGTGCCAATACTTTTCTTTTATTTGTGTTAATTTTCATTCCATATTTTTATCCGTTAGTTTCAATGGTCTGCACCAAATCCTGTAATAATTTTTCCGCTGTGGCTAGAAGGACCATGTCATCAGCAAACCTCAAACACCCTACTCTTCTTCCTCCAATTTCTGCGCCTTTGTCATCTAATGAGCATTGGTCAATCATGTTTTCCAAGCAGAGGTTGAAAAGAGTAGATGATAGACAGCATCCTTGTCTTACTCTTTTTCCTAGTCCGATCCAGTTTATACTTTCTCCTCTCACTTTAATTGAAACTTTTTGATTAAGATATAACGAGTTTACAAGTCTTCTGGTTTTCCAGTCCACTCTCGTTTCTCTCGTTATAGTCACCAGCTTGTCCCAAACCACATTGTCAAATGCCTTTTCTAGATCGATGAAGCACATATATAGGTCTCTTCCTTTTTCAATAAACCTTTCTCCCAAGATTCGAAGGAGCCCTATTGCATCTCTGGTGCCCGTATTCCGTCATGTGTTCAAGAAGGTTGAAAAACACTGGTCTAGGTCATCAGGACGGACCATTGACCCAGACGGGACAAAAATGGGGATTGGAGTTGTTTGGGGGAAGAGACCAGACAGCAAGGTCATCGGTCTCATCGGATTAGGGTAGGACGGGGAAGGAAGTCGGCCGTACCCTTCAAAGGAACCATCCCGGCATTTGCCTGGAGCGATTTAGGGAAATCACGGAAAACCTAAATCAGGATGGCCGGACGCGGGATTGAACCGTCGTCCTCCCGAATGTGAGTCCAGTGTGCTAGCCACTACGCCACAAAAAAAAAGAAGAGGGAAACTACTGGTTGCCTCCTTGTAGATGGAATGAGAGAAAATATTTCTGCAACGAGAATATATGAGTAATTCCTACCTTTAGATATTCGGTGCATGATTGGTTTGTTACATGCAGTCAGTTCTCTCTCTAATGAATTTGTTTCTGAGTACACTAGAACCAGGCCTTTGTATCATTCACTAGAGTGTTCCAGTTTCTGTATTTCCTATACAGCCCAGTGATCCAGCTATACAAGACAATACTCGATCAGAAGCCTTTTACATCGTATGATGTCTGGACCCTTTGTTGGATTTTCACTAAATATTGGCGTCCGGTTTGATATAACGGTTTCTCCTGATTCTGCTGCCAAACAATTCCGTCGAAATTCTTCTCAATGAAGTAATGATCCAGATATTTCTATTGTCGTGCTCGCTAGCTCGACCGCTTGGAGACGGAAGTGAAGAATGAATCGGGATTCGTATATCCGAAGCGACCTCTCCGGCGGTTAGACCACCGCTTTCGTTTCAGCACATTCGGCTCCCCGCAGTGCTGAGCTCGCCGTATTCTGTGGCTCAAGAGGCGGACTTACAGATAAAATGGCACGACGCCCGCAACGTCGGCGGCTCCACTTCAGCTGCCTGTTGTGTGCAGCTCTTTCATTGTTCGCCCGCTCCCTGTGCTACGACGGACGCCGCTAGCACTGCCAATAAGAGATCTCTGGAAACTGAATTGCTGTCAATATGATGTGCTGCAGAGATGAAGAGTAACGAAGACAGGCTCTGGGCAGAAAGCCACGCGTCCCATGGCAGCGAGCGGCCGAGCAAGGTGGAAAGAAGCACAGACGTGGGTCAGCAGCTAAAGCCAGAACTCCCCCTACAGCCTCACTTCAAATTGGCGTTTGATTGCTAGGCCACGTAGACAGTTCATTTCACTCAACGCAGCTTTCTTTCCTCTAATCGTCAAGGGATATCTCCCAATATCGTGTCTGACCTTTTGCCCGGCTCAGTGCAGAAGCTCGACATGGCATGTACTCAACCAGTCGTTGAAAGACCGCTGCAGTAATATTGAGCCATACTGCCTCTATAGCTGTCCTTAACAGCGAAAGTGTTGCCCGAGCAGTATTTGCACACGAACTGACCTCTCAATACCCTAAGAATGTTCGATAGGAGTCGTGTTGGGCGATCTCGGTGGCTAAACCATTCGCTCGAACTGTCCACAATGTTCAGACCAGTCATTAATAATTGTAGCCCGGTGACATGGCGCATTGTCACCAGTAAAAACTTCATCTGAGATCGCTGCTAATGATCTCCAACTATCCGAACATTGACACGTTCAGTCAATAATAGGTTCACTTAGACCAGAGGGCCCAGTCTAATTTCATGTAAACACAGCCCACACCATTATGGATCATCTTTCACAGTGCTTTGTCGACAACTTGTGTCTGTGGGTTCGTGGGGTCTGGTGTCCTCGCCACACTCGAACCCTACCATCAGCTCCTACCAACTGAAATCGGGACTCATCTGACCAGGCCAGGGTTTTCCAGTCGCCTGTGATCGAACCGATATGGTCACGACCCCAGATGTCTGCTGCCATAACCCATTAATGACAAATTTCGCCGCACGGATACTTTCGTCGTATATCCCACGTTGATTTCTACGGTTTTTCACGCATTGCCATTTGTCTGTTAACACTGACAACTCTACGCAAAAGCAGCAGCTCTCGGTCGTTAAGTGAAGGGTGTCGGCCACTGCGTTGTCCGTGGTGAGAGGTAAAGCCTGAAGTCCTCGGCACACTCTCGACACTGTAGATGGCTGGTTCAAATGGCTCTGAGCACTATGGGACTTAACATCTGTGGTCATCAGTCCCCTAGAACTTAGAACTAATTAAACCTAACCAACCTAAGGACATCACACACATCCATGCCCGAGGCAGGATTCGAACCTGCGACCGTAGCAGTCGCGCGGTTCCGGACTGAGCGCCTTAACCGCGAGACCACCGCGGCCGGCGACACTGTAGATCTCAGCATATTAAATTCCCCCACAATTTGTGAAATGGACTGTCCAATGCATGTAGCTCAATGCGGTTCTACGTTCAAGGTCCGGTAATTCCCATCGTGCATCTATAATCACGTCGGAAACGTTTTCACAGTGGTTCAAATGGCTCTGGGCACTATGGGACTTAAATTCTGAGGACGTCCTCTAGAACTTAGAACTATTTAAACATAACTAACCAAAGGACATCACACACATCCATGCCCGAGGCAGGATTCGAACCTGCTTCTGTAGCGGTCGCGCGGTTCCAGACTAGTGCCTAGAACCGCTCGGCCACTCCGGTCGGCTAAACTTTTTCACATGAATCAGTTGAGTACAAATGACAGCTCCGCCAGTGTACTACCCTTTTATACCTTGTGTACGCGATACTACCCCCACCTGTACATGTTCATATCGCTATCCCATGACTTTCTTCCGCTCAGTGTATAGTTACCCTGCGCAGCACAATTAAAGAATCAGCTTTTCGGAACTCCGTAATTGTGTTCCATTACGACGCTTAAATTTGAAATTTGGCTCAAAGATGTCTACAACCGTCCTTTGTAATGGTGCGATATCACTCTCGTGCTCGACGTTCCAAGAGTTGCTCCACCTGCGCCGCGCGGGATTAGCCGAGCGGCCTCAGGCGCTGCAGTCGTGGACTGTGCGGCTGGTCCCGGCGGAGGTTCGAGTCCTCCCTCGGGCATGTGTGTGTGTTTGTCCTTAGGATAAGTTATGTTGTGTGTAAGCTTAGGGACTGATGACCTTAGCAGTTAAGTCCCATAAGATTTCACACACATTTGCTCCACCTGCTCTGTTCGATGCAGTCACAAATTTACTTCCATAAAAACGAACAGACACACAAGGGAAAGACTACAGCGTCACAGTGACAGTGGCTGGTGAGTGCATATCTTCAGATATTTGGAGGTCCGTACGACCATGTAACATTATGCCTCTTTACGCCATATCAGCTGGATCACCAAAAAGCATCATGCTCGACAATATTCTGGGCGCATTACGTGTTCGCACCTGCGGCCATGTAAAGGTGCATCCAGAATGACTACTCGACTGAATCTGCTTTGCCCCGAGAAGAGGACTCGACACCAAGCCTCAATGATTCAGTCCCTATGCTTTTGGCCTATCACAGCTTTGCGGGGAAGGGGCGGGGTTCCGTTCCATTGTGGGGCCCGAGATTGCGTCCTTTCCAATCCTGGTAAATGTGTTTGTAACTGCGCCCCCTTTTCGATGTTGTTCCCTTCTTGCCTATTTGTTCGACGTAGCTGTCGCCTGCTGTAGCAGTTGACCGTAGTCGATTATTTTCTCTTCTTCGGGGAGTAACGCCCGAGGTTCGGAACACTCTCCATACACGTGAAACAATGCTGTGAGCAACGCCAGACTCCTTGACTACACTGGTCATACTTCGTGCTTCTTTCAGTTTACCGATGATTCTTCCTCGTGTGAAGCCATCAACATGTTGTCTCTTAGCCATGCAGTAACCAACAACAACAACGCAGTACACCATAAGTCATTCTACTACTGAAACTAACGAGGCGTCAGTGGCCTTAAAAAAAATCTTAGGACTGTTGAGAAGTAAAGTGACCAAATGACGAACACTGAATTGCGTCACGAAAGTCAGATTTAAAATTGTTAATCTTCCCATACTTGTATCAAAATTTCGAAGGAAACTGGAATGTTTCCTCGCTAATTGCGCTGAAACGTTGCTACATTGCTGTCTTACCCGTCTGAACATTTTCCAGCCTTCTAGCATTTCGGTGCATGTCCAGGTAATTTTAGTTCCATCTTATTGTTGCAGCACATCTCAACAACGATAGTAGGGTTGTTTCCGTTTTAATAAAGGATAATCAAGGCACATATGGTGACAATTATACCATGATGCTCACTAATGCCAACTAATGACAGTAGTGGAAGATGACAGTGAGCCATTTGGCTACGACAAATAGTTCCACAGTCCGAGAGGTGATGCCGTCGGTTGTGTTAGCTGTACTGCGTGCTGTTTAACTGTCGGCGAAGAGACTGAAACATGGTACTTAGGGAGAGACGGTATTTGGTGTGGACGGGTCCTTACTCAGTTACCGTTGGTTGCTCAGCTTTTGTTTTTTTTTAATCACGTATGCTGTATTTGGAACCAATTGCAAATAAGGTTGACAATAAGGAACAATTATCAAATTTGACTGTTTAGACACAATGTTTAATAAAAAATTCTTAAGCGAGTTGAACTCACAGCTGAAGGCTGTTATATTAGTCAGGACTGCGTTCTCTGTTTTGGAGAGCCAACAGTCGTTACGTCCTGTTTATCTAGAAGCCACTAGTTCAGTGGCACTCGTGCATACCGGCAAGCCATATGAGATGTGAAAGAATGAAGTTGTAATATTTAATATTGTCATACCAAGCAGTGAGGAATATACACAAAAATTTCTTAAAGGGGAATAACGATGGTACTCCAAACGTTCTTCCTAAAATTGCGAAGATGGATATTTCCAAGTGAAATACGCACTTGAGTCAAACATACTGCTTTCAGATGTCAAATGTACACAAGAGTACAGTTGGCTACGAAGTTCTTAGCAAGAAAAAACTGATATACAGCCCAGACTTACCCTACATTTATTGTTCACTTTTCATTCACGAGAGCCTTCACTATATTTACATACAAATATTCAAAGCCCTAGAAGATACCTGGTGAGACTTCGTGGTTTGCTGAATAGCGCAAGTGCTGCTGTAGGCCAAATCACACTGCTGCAGCGCAGGCAGCGAGGTATCTCCGTAAGCACGCGGTCCCGTGGAACGTAGCTGTACTGCTCTATCGACCCACATTCAGTCCATACCAACCGATACCCTGGAACTCTCCTGCTTACTGATATATGCCCCACGTCGAAGCGTTGAGGACATATCCGAAGTTCTCAAAAATAATTAATATTGATAACGCACATATCAGGTTATTACATTATGCGTGCTCCACATCGTCCTGTTACCACCACTAAAATAAATTAACGTTGTTATTGTGCAGATGAAGTCGGAGTATCAAACAATCAGAGCACAGTACAAACGATCGCCGAACCGCCCTGCAAGCTGTACGCTTAATGGCGGCTCTCAACAATTCAAAGCATCACCTTGAGATCTTGAAGCAACACCTCAAATGGGACTGAAGACAGGCACTCTTCGTGATAATGTTGTACGTCATTTCTGGTGACATTAAATCTTACTAACGTCAGTGTGATATACAAATTACTGTCTGCCAGTCCTTCTTTTTCACAGTTTTTTTCTATTTTAATTATAACGGAATCTAAAATCGAGACTGACAGACAATCTTGTCGCATAACGGTCGTAGTTTTATTAATGCCGTCGTAATGTCAAAATATGAAAAAAAATATGTAGGTAACATGTATCTGATGTGAAGTAACAGGACCATGTGAGTGTACCGAAACAATGGCGATAAAAGAAGTCAGTTGATCTATGCGATAGCCGAAACCAACATCAGCCTCTCCAAACACAACAAATATTCTTACAGTCAACTGATAACTAAAACACGGCAAAATCATGCAATCGAAATTGTGTTTAAAACTCCTTGAAAATTACTCGCTATAATATATGCATATATAACCAATAACCAACATCCATCTTCTGCTACTCATAAACCTCTTAAGTTTCTGTATTTCATTATTTTATTATATTACTAATTGCTTTGGGATGTGACAAAAGTAAGTTTGTTACTTACAGTAAGCATCGGTTATTGCTGATTCCATGTTATCAACAGTTTTCAGGAAAATTATTTGCTTATAGACAAGTATCCTAAAAAAAATCAAATCATATTAGATAATAAATAAACTTCCAGTTTTACATTAAATGACACTATATTTTTGTTTGGGAGCAATTATGAAAACCAGGAAAGTCATGACTAACAACGATTTTCAAAAATGGCTCAAATGGCTCTGAGACATAACTTCTGAGGTCATCAGTCCCCTAGAACTTAGAACTGCTTAAACCTAACTAACCTAAGGACATCACACACATCAATGCCCGAGGTAGGATTCGAACCTGCGACCGTAGCGGTCGCGCGGTTTCAGACTGTAGAAACGATTTACATTTTGATATTTTTGTTAGTATTCAACGTCCATAAATATGATGACAATAGTAAAAGCCCAAAGTAGAGCTACAACGGCAGTTTGCATTCTTAATTGTACAAAACCAATCAGATCACACTCACGATTCCCAGTACGCATTCCTTTCATGTTCAACCACTCCCAAATCCTTTTCTTCTCTCGCTAGTCCAATCTTACAATCGTTTCTCGTTCGTCCTCCAGTGCCGCCCTCCAGATGCAAGAACATGAGACATCCGCGCGATGTAGAAAAAGTCTTATTCCCTTTCAGACTCTCCAGGGTTAGAAATTACTTTCAGAAAGCTTAGGCTGGTGCCACTTTCTTGTTCACCAAAACATTTTCTTTACGGCTCTTTGCACAAATCTCTGTTCATAGCTCCAAATAAGTGCCCTACAGCGTCATCTATTCAAGAAAGCTGTTTCCCACTACCGTGCTCGTGCCGCTATTGTATAGCAATACTAATGAAAAAATGGTTCAAATGGCTCTGAGCACTATGGGACTCAATATCTTAGGTCATAAGTCCCCTAGAACTTAGAACTACTTAAACCTAACTAACCTAAGGACATCACACACACCCATGCCCGAGGCAGGATTCGAACCTGCGACCGTAGCAGTCCCGCGGTTCCGGACTGCAGCGCAATACTAATGAGTTAATTTAGCTGGTCGCGCCAAGTTTCATTAAAAGAACTTGCATAGCAAAAGACGGCACGTGGAAGTACTACCGAATTGAATTAAATTCCATTTTGTAGAACAGTGCAAATATTATATAAAATTGTGCAAATATTACACAAAATTTCCATTTAGCCTAAACTGATAATGTAGGAATCATCTAAGAGGAGTCTGAACGTCACAAAGGACAAAAAGATTGAACGTCGATTGTAATTTATAAACTGACGAACGTCACGCTAAAGATCTGGAATCTATTATGTGTCTCAGTACTGGGAACACATGGAAGAATCAGTACCGCGAAGGGTGAGATTGGGAACAATCGAAAAGAATTACAGAATAAAGACGTCACACGAGACTGGGTCAGCCAGAAAAGTCCACTGTGGTTGAACACTGTCTTGACACGGGATATAGCGTGAACCAAGGAGTGATAAAGATCGTTTCGTCCGCTTCCACGTACTGGGTCTCCATCATTAAACAAGCAGCCCAAATACACATAATACGTATCAATAGGGGTACTGTATTTCAACGCAGCAAGGCGTGGGAACCGGGATTGGCTGTACTAAGGCATCGTCGGCCGCTGACGAACGAATCCAAGTCAACACAGACGGAGAATCAGAGTTCGCACACTTAAACTGGGGGCCAACACTGCCTGCCCGAGCGCTGGCCCGGTATTTGCGGCCGCGCTTCCCCCGCGTTGCGAATGAGAAGCCCGTGGCTCGTTCCTCCGGCAAGGGCACTGGATGTCGAGTTGCACTATGATTCGTCTATGATGACGTTATAGCCCTACTCCTCGGCGCCTGCGCTTTGATAGCGCGTCAGCGTACATATTGGCGAGCCACTGCAGCAACACGTCAGTAAACACTTGAAGATGACAAGCAGCTGTCTCGATCAAATATTGTGCAGCTTCCACAACATTATCCGAAGCGACGCCCGTGAACCAGTGAAGCAGTTACTACGTCGGGAAAGTTTCAAATGGCACATCCACAGTATCCTTGGAAGAGGAGGTACATTTGAATGATATACACTATGTGATCAAAAGTATCCTGACACCTGGCTGAAAATGACTTACAAGTTCGTGGCACCCTCCATCAGTAATGCTGGAATTCAATATGGTGTTGGCCCACCCTTAGCCTTGATGACAACTTTCCCGCTCGCAGGCATACGTTAAATCAGGTGCTGGAAGGTTTCTTGGGGAAGAGATATCGATGTCGGTCGGTGAGGCCTGACACGAAGTCAGTGTTCCAAAACATTCCAAAGGTGTTCTATAGGATTCAGGTCATGACTCTGTGAAGGACTTTCCATTACAGGGATGTTATTGTCGTGTAACAACCACGCCACAGGTCGTTCATTATGAACACGTTATCGATCGTGTTGAAAGACGCTATCACCATCCCAGAATTGCTCTTCAACATCGGGAAGCAAAAAGGTGCTTAAAACATCAATGTACGCCTGTGCCGTGATAGTGCCACGAAATCAAGAAGGGTGCAAACCTCCTCCATGAAAACTACGACCACACCATAACACCACCGCCAAAGAATTTTAGTGTTGGCACTACTCACGCTGGCAGATGTTCACCGGGAATTCGCCATACCCACACGCTGCCATCGGATCGCCACACTATGTACCGTGATTCATCACTCCACATAACTATTTTGCACTGTTCAATCGTCCAATGTTTACGCTCTTTACACCAAGCGAGGCGTCGTTTGGCATTTACCGGCGTGATGTGTGGCTTATGAGCAGCCGCTCGGCCATGAAATCCAAGTCTTCTCACCTCCCGCCAAACTGTCATAGTACCTGCAGTAGATCCCGATGCAGTTTGGAATTCCTGAGAGATGGTCTGGATAAATATCTGCCTATTACACATTACGACCCTCTTCAACTGTCGGCGGGTTCTGTCAGTCAACAGACGAGGTCGGCCTGTACGCTTTTGTGCTGTATGTGTCCCTTCACGTTTCCACTTCTCTATCACATCGGAAAAAGTGGACCTAGGGATGTTTACAAGTTTGAAAATCTCGCGTACAGACGTATGACACAAGTGACACCCAATCACCTGACCACGTTCGAAGTCCGGGCAGCCGTTGTGACGGACTGGTTCAAGACGCTTCAGTCCGGAGCCGCGCTGCTGCTACGGTCGCAGGTTCGAATCCTGCCTCGGGCATGCAAGTGTGTGATGTCCTTAGTTTAGTTAGCTTTAAGTAGTTGTAAGTCTAGGGAACTGATGAGCTCAGATGTTAAGTCCCACAGTGCTTTTAGCCACGTTTGAAGTACGTGAGTTCCGAGGAGCGCCACATTCTGCTCTCTCACGATGTCTAATGACTACTGATGTCGCTGATATGGAGTACTCGGCAGTAGGTAGAAGCACAATGGACCTAATATGAAATACGTATGGTTTTGGGGGTGTCCGGATTCTTTTGATCACATTGTGTAACTGTAGTGTTGGCAGAAGAGCCAACACCGTGTTACTAGAGGAGGCCGAAATGCACGCGTTTTAGCTCACGCAGGCTGGCGTGGGGAGGGAAGGACTATACTGACGTGAGGTCTGGTACATGACAAGGAATTAAAATTCAGAAAGCAGACATAATAAGTTTCATACTTAACTTAAATCAATGATGAACGTCGCTCTTGACGGTACATAATTCACAATATTATCTGTTCAGAATAGGTAACTGAATATGGCGCCTTGCTAGGTCATAGCAAATGACGTAGCTGAAGGCTATGCTAAACTGTCGTCTCGGCAAATGAGAGCGTATGTAGGCAGTGAACCATGGCTAGCAAGTCGGCTGTACAACTGGGGCGAGTGCTAGCGAGTCTCTCTAGACTAGACCTGCCGTGTGGTGGCGCTCGGTCTGCAATCACTGACGATTTAAAGGCTACCACCTTGCAAGTGTGGTGTCTGGTGGTGACACCATAGCCCTTACGTGCTGTACGTGTCCCTTCACGTTTCCACTTCACTATCACATCGGATACAGTGGACCTAGGTATGTTTAAGAATGTGGAAGTCTCGCGTACAGACGTATAACACAATTGACACCCAATCACCTGACCACGTTCGAAGTCCCTTAGTCCCGCGGAGGGTCCCATTCTGCCATTCTGCTCTCTCACGAAGTCTAATTACTACTGAGGGCGCTGATGTGGAGTACCTGGCAGTAAGTAGCAGCACAACGCACCTAATATGAAAAACATTTGTTTTTGGGGGTGTCCGGATACTTTTGATCACATAGTATAACTATAATTTCATTGGCGTGCTATAAATTTGGGATAATATCTGAATCCTTAATTCTGAGGTTGCTTCAGCGTAAAAAATTAATTCAATTTTGAAAGTCAACATCTTGCCTTTCGCTCTCGCGTCCATCTCCTTCAGCTTTGCCATCTTTGCTTGGAGACGATAGGACAGATTTGTGCTGCGGCCTAAACTCCATACCGATCGTGGTCTCCTACTCCTTCGTCTTCAGCAGAATTTTTCAGTCTCTGCTCAAAGTCTACCTGAAATAACAGCAATAAAAAAACCGAAAATCAGCTATTTCGGACACCGCTTTTTGAGCGGTTTTAAGTCAGTTTAAACAGGAGCCGAAAAGAATCTGTTAACCGTCAACGGGTTTTTTCAGCGATACAATTGCAATAGGGCACCTCTCGGCTGGATAAAGAAAAAAAAATTACTGTCGAAAAATTTCAGCATTTAAGCCCGTGATAAGAGGCTGAGGTTGGCACCAAAATGAAATCCGAAGGTGTGTCAAGGTTTACGAGCCAAGGCGTCTTCTGAAGTAACAGTGCCAAGATAGTTACGCGAGACCTAAGATATTGCTTCAGCGGGAGTGTAAACGGGGGCGTTGCACCATTGGCAAAGTAGCGAGAGTGAGGCCGGGCGCGAGGAGCAGCAGACTCCGCCAGCTGGGATGCAGGCAGGCAGTAGGCAGGCGCTGGTAGACGGCCAAGAGGGGCGCGCCGGAGAAGCCACAAGGCAGCAGCCGGCGCCAGCCAATGAATTACCCAGCCGCAGCCGGGCCGCGGCGTCTTCAAAGACTCGCCCACTAATTCATTCGGCAGTCGCGCAGCCGGCGGAAGGAAACCAGAGTCGCCGTCTCCCGCGCGCTTTATTCGGAGATTACTGGCGACTCTCCCAGCACTTGCCGGGTCTCCAATTATTCAAAGAAGCTCGGCGCAGGCCTCTCTCATCGGTTGCTCTTTCTCTTTCCGCCGGCTCCCTCCCCTGCCGAACAGAGCACGCCGCGGCACTTTGCGAGCCTGTCGAAACAATTCTCCTTTGAAACGCGACGGTACAAGAGAGGTAGTTCCGGAAAGGGGATGAGACGTTTCGTACTGCCAATTACGAAATACATTTGCGTCTGTGAAAATTTTCTACGATACGCTTCTTGTTCTCTGTGGTTATTGAGGTGCGATGGAAGTGCTGTAATACAGTTATCCCCGACTTTTGAAACATTCGTGAACATTTATCAATAGATGTTTTGTGTTCTTAACGAAGCATTCCCTCTTCCCCATTAAGGTGTCCTTTCCAACCTAATTACTGTACAGAATGTTTCACCCTTATACTGCTGAGTCATATTACTACAACAAGCCCCGACATGGGATGTTTCATGTCTTCCCTCACGTAATATGCGCTGAAGAAGTTCACAGTCGTTTATGTACATTTTTAATTTAATAAACTTAAAAGAGTGTAAGACAGGGATGTAGTCTTTCGCTCCTACTGTTTACTATATACATCGAAGAACCATTTACGGAAATAAAAGAAAGGTTCAAGAGCGGAATTAAAATTCAGCGTGATAGGGTATCAATGATAATATTCACTGATGTCATTCCTATCCTCATTGAAAGAGAAACAGAATTACTGGACCTGCTGAGTGGAATGAAGCGTTTCATGAGGATAGAGAGTAAATCGAAGAAAGACGAAAGTAATGAGAAGTAGCAGAAATGAGAACTGCGAGAAAACACCAGGATTGGGTATCACGAAGTAAACGACGAGGTTAATGCATTCTGCTACCTAGAAAGCAAAATAGCCCATGACGGAGGGAGCAAGGAGGACATAAAAAGCAGACTATCACTGTCATAAAGCCATTTCTGCCCAAAAGAAGACTATTAGTATCACACATAGGCCTTATCTTGAGGAAGAAACTTCTGTACTGCGCGTTTGATGCACAAAATTGCACGGTAGTAAAACACGAACGATGGAAAAATCGGAAAAGAAGATAATCGAAGTATTTGATAAAAACCTTTCAACAGTCATGGTCGCATAAAATATTTTTTTATTTTATTTAAGACTACCGGTTTCAAAAGACTATGATGTCATCTTCAGGTCTTAACATTTTTTTACAGTAAAATGTGTTCATTTTACGCTGACCTCACGCACAAGATATCTTGTGCGGGAGATTAGAGTAAAATGAATATGTTTTACAAGAAAAGATTTCAAGACCTGAAGATGGCAGCATAGTCTGTAGAAACCGGTTGTCTTAAATAAATAAAAAATATTTTATGCAGTCTTGGCTGTTGAATGGATTTTAACAATTAAACAGATCGCTCTTCAGTTCTCTCAAAATGAGAAAGTTCAATTTAAGTATTTGAGATGTGGCGCTACAGAAGAAAATGAGGTGGACTGATAAGGTATGCAGTGAGGAGATTCTCCGCAGAATCGGCGACGAAAATAACAACCAACCAAAATACGGGAAATTCCTTTTCTACAAAATTGTTTCTCTAAACGCTGAAACTACACGAACTACTCGGCCATTGTTTTAACAACAGCTGATTTTACAACAACAGCAACTACCCATGTCGGTAGTACCATATAGTGGAAACGTAAGAGAGAATCCTCATATTTGTGTGGCAGGACTAGAACGTGAAACCCACTTTTGCTGAATGAAGGTCGATTCACACGTGTCGCAACGGAACAGATCAGAACATCAGAATTTTTCACAGTGCTTTTCAAATGGCGGCATTCACACACCCCGTCAACTGAAATGAAATGATCGGAACGTCAATGCCGAGGTTTCTCCGAAAGAAAAGTTTTGTCGTTGACGCTGGTGTGGGGATGGTGGCGTCATCTGCTAATATCGTACAACACCTGAAATCTAGTCTCGGTGCGCTCGCTCTCTTGATAGTTGTGTTTTTGTGCCGTCTTAATCTTTATTTTATTGTTCGCTTTGTTTTCGCGACACATTACAAACATTCCATGAGCGCTTTGGAGCTCTTCCTTTGACAATTAGTCACAACAGAAGCTAAATATCTGAAAGCGATTTTATAATATCTGTGGGTCCGTCCAAATTTTGCCAAGGTTGTTTTCACTGCGCTGGAGAAATCTCGCTGGGAAACCCTTACACATCCTTCATACAGATACCTCCTGATGTGATTTTCATATGCCTGGACGCCTGAAGAAAAACGTTCGTGGCAGTCTATCTGCTTCTGATGAAGAAATGCACGCCTCAGTATAATCATGAAAGCTTCTGTAGGCTACCGCAGCCATTTTCCGGTGAAGGTATTGGATGTCTTGTCTTAAGTAGTACAAATGTTTTAATTGTTACCATGATTTCTTTTGAAATAATAAAAAGTTTAATTACATTTTCGACCTATCTCGTTTTCTTTTGTCTGCCCGAGATAGGTAACTGGCTGCAATAAAGAAAAATAAATGAAATAAAAATTATTTCGGTCTTGGAGGAATGATCTATGTGCTCGCTCCACAGCGCCCTGCTACCAATATAACTGACAAGCAGCAGAAGGTGGCACGTTTGTGCATTTCTGTAGGAGAAAGGCAAGTGATTTTTCTTTCGAAGGTTGGCGTACACAAATATAGACCGAGAGCCTTATCTTTAACGGTAGTCAACGGTACATCCCACTGCCCAAAAACGTTTTCAGGCGCATTCTGGCGTTGCCAAGATGAGCAAGATTTTGGAAATGAACAGTCTCCCATCATAACAAATTCATTAAATATCAGTGTTTCAGATGATAACTGTACACAAAAACCGTAAGGTACACTGAGGTGACAGAAGCCATGGAATATCTTCTAATATCCTGTCGGACCTCCTTTTTCCCGCTGTAGTGTATAAAATCGACGTTTCATGTACTTAGCAAGTTGTTGGAAGTCCCGAAGTCCCCTGCAGAGATACTGTGCCACTTTGCCTCTCTACCCGTCCATAACTGAGAAAGGGTTGCCGGTGCAGGATTTTGTGCACAAAGAGACTTCTCAGTTATGTCTCATAAATATTCGATGGGATCCATGTCGGGCGATCTGGGTGGCTCGAATTGTTCAAAATGCTCTTCAAAGCAACCGCGAACAATTGTGGTCAAGTGACATGGCGCACTGTCATCCATAAAAATTCCGTTTCGAAACATGAGTGGCAACAAATGTTCTCCAGGCAGCCGATATAACCATCTCCAGTCAATGATCGGTTCGGTTGGAACAGAGGACGGATTACATTCCAAGTAAACAAGGCTCATTCCATTATGGAGCCACTATCGGCTTGCACAGTACCTTGTGGCAACTTCGCTCCATGGCTTCTTGGGGTCTTCGCCGTACTCGAACCCTACCATCAGCTCTTACCACCTGAAATCGGGACTCATCTGACCAGGCCATGGTTTTCCCACGTTTAGGGTCCAATGGATATGGTCACTGGCCGAGGAGAGGCGCTGTAGGCGATGTCGTGCTTTTAGCAAAGGCACTCTCTTCGCTCATCTGCTGCCACAGTCCATTGACGACAAATTTTGCTGCACTGTCCTAGCGGATACGTTCGTCGTCCGTCCCACACTGATTTCTGCGGTTATTTGACGCAGTGTTCCTTGTGTGTTAGCACTGACAACTCTAAGCAAACTCCGCTCCTCTCGGTGATCAAATGAAGGCCGTCGGCCACTGCGGTGCCTGAAATTTGGGGAGCTCGGCGCGCCCTTAACACCGTGGAGCTCAAACTGTTCAATTACCTAACGATTTCCGGAATGGAATGTCCCGTGCGTCTTGCTCCAACTATCATTCCAAGCACAAAGTCTGTGAAATCCCTTCGTGCGACCGTAATAACGTCGGAAATCTTTTAGTACGAATCACCTGAGTACAAACCACCGCTCCGCCAATGAACTTCCCCTTTATAACCTGTGTATGGGACTACCGCCATCTGTGTATGTCCATAGCGCTATCCAATGGCGTTTGTCACACAGTTGTACGAATTTATACGAATTGTTAATCACAGGCATGAACAAATTTTAATACAAGTGATCTGATCCACGTTCAATCGTTCAAATACTCTGTATGATTGTTAATTTCGACTCATATCACCGAACTATCAGTTTAATAAGTCACGGCTGCAAAATAATAACGCGAATTCTTCACAGACGAATGGATTCCGTAGAAATATTGGAACACGTAAGGCAATACTGACCGCACGACTTACCTTAGAAAATAGATTAAGGAAAGGCAAACCTACGTTTCTAGCATTTGTAGACGTAGAGAAAGCTTTTTACAATGTCGACTGGAATACCCTCTTTCAAATTCTAAAGGTGGCAGGGTAAAATACAGTGAGCGAAAGGTTATTTACAATTTGTACAGAAACCAGATGGCAGTTATAAGAGTCGAGGGACATGATAGGGAAGCAGTGGTTGGAAAGGGAGTGAGACAGGGTTGTAGCCTATCCCCGATGCTATTCAATCTGTATATTGAGCAATCAGTAAAGGAAACAAAAGAAAAATTCGGAGTAGGTATTAAAATCCATGGAGAAGAAATAAAAACTTTGAGGTTCGCCGATGACATTGTAATTCTGTCAGAGGCAGCAAAGGACTTGGAAGAGCAGTCGAACGGAATGAACAGTGTCTTGACAGGGGGATATGAGATGAACATCAACAAAAGCAAAATGCGGGTAATGGAATGTAGTGTAATTAAGTCAGGTAATGCTAAGGGAATTAGATTAAGAAATGAGACACTTAAAGTAGTAAAGGAGTTTTGCTATTTGGGGAGCAAAATAACTGATGATGGTCGAAGTCGAGAGGATATAAAATGTAGAGTGGCAATGGCAAGGAAAGCGTTTCTGAAGAAGAGAAATTTGTTAACATCGAGTATAGATTTAAGTATCAGGAAGTCGTTTCTGAAAGTATTTGTATGGATTGTAGGCATGTATGGAAGTGAAACATGGACGATAAATAGTTTGGACAGGAAGAGAATAGACGCTTTCGAAATGTGGTGCTACAGAAGAATGCTGAAGATTAGATGGGTAGATCACATAACTAATGAGGAGGTATTGAATAGAATTGGGTAGGAGTTTGTGGCACACCTTGACTAGAAGAAGGGATCGGTTGGTAGGACATCATCTAAGGCATCGAGGGATCCGCAATTTAGTATTGGAGGGCAGCGTGGAGTGTAAAAGTCGTAGAGGGAGACCAAGAGATAAATATACTTAAGCAGATTCAGAAGGATGTAGGTTGCAGTAGGTACTGGGAGATGAAGACGCTTGAGCAGGATAGAGTAGCATGAAGAGCTGCATCAGACCAGTCTCAGGACTGAAGACCACAACAACAACAACAAATCGTGCTCCTCATTTCTCATAGATACGTGTCGTCACAATTGGACGATGACGTAGTCTTGGGATTCCGTAGAAGTCCACTGTGAATAGACCGTAAGGTTACTCATTGTTCCGCCTCTCTCTACATTTGGGTCCAATGTCTGAATTGACTTTCGATCCATTCGCGCGTCATCCTACCGGATAATAAAGAAGGGCGGGTCAGCTGCTACGCGATACGGCGGCGCTGTGCTGGGCTTCTGCTCCAAGTTTACCTCCAGTGGGGCCCGTCGACAGCTTCTTCATCGCCGGCGCCAGCTGTGCGTGCAGGCGGCAGGCCATCCATCCATCTAGCGAGGCAGTGGGGGACGGCATGCTGGTCACGTCTCCAGCGACACGTGATCGCCCGAAGGGGAGCGTGGTGCAGCGGCGGTGCTGCGGCAAGGTGACTGCGGTGCGGGACGCTGCGACCTCGGCCCACCGCGATGGGCAGCACACACCGAGTGTCGCAATGGTGACACTGGCCGGTTGCGCCAGACGGGTGCCCGTACGTACCCGAGCTGACCTGCCCTGCCGCGGTAGTATTCCAGTGTCGGCTTGCAGAACACGAAATGGGCGGGGGAGGAGGGGGATAAGCCGCGTCCTCTGCATTAATGGAGTAGTTACGGCAATAGTCGTTCCTGGAAGCTGCTCACCTGCTCACCTTTCCACACCACGTCGACCTTGATCTGAGAATGAAGAATAGTAGTAATCTTCCTTCAGCGCAAACAGCTGTAAGATTTCATCTTGACCTCAGTGTCCTTTAGAATTGCGCATCTCTTTTTGTCAGAGGAACTGTCGTAAACACTAATGGTGCGTCTTAAAATCAGTGTGACATGGCCCCACAGGCGTTAGCTGGGACAGATACCGGGGGAAACATCAGAAAACGCCCAAAAGCCAATGCTTTGAATACGTGGAAGTTGCAGGGGGGGGGGGGGGGGGCGGTACGGGCAGGCTCCATTCCTCTAATAAAAGCCTCTTTTTGCCTTTAAAATTTTACAACTTTATTAACTCGGTTTTAAAATAGTAAGTGAACATTCGTTATAACGAACAACAAGATCCTCAGTATAATTTGTTACTGCGCGGGATTAGCCGAGCGGTCTCAGGCGCTGCAGTCATGGACTGTGCGGCTGGTCCCGGCGGAGGTTCGAGTCCTCCCTCGGGCATGGGTGTGTGTGTTTATCCTTAGGATAATTTAGGTTAAGTAGTGTGTAAGCTTAGGGAATGATGACCTTAGCAGTTAAGTCCAAGAAGATTTCACACACATTTGAATATTTTTTATAGTTTGTTAATGAAAGTTCCTGAAGTATTATTTTAACAGATCCAAGAACAGCTGTCATAATCAATTTACAACGTTTAAAACTCAAACTCCCTTTTTAAGCAAAGGATAAAAATACAAATTGCATAATGCAAGGTTAAATAAAGATTCTAACGCCACGTGGCAATACCAAAATTTTCATAAATATCATCTGTGATCTCTAAAGGCAATAAAATATTGATCAGAAAATTTTTAATTAAAACAACTTAAATGCTACAAAATCTGATTACTATCAACGTACACTCAAACCTCGTAGCCTCTACGATGCGCACCGTATCAGAAAATATTTTCCTTCCTCTTAAACACTTTGTACCATAAACCTCCCCGCATGTGACGCATACTATACCCAACGAATTATGACAATTAAGCATGTTATAATTAACCAGGTATGTAATCTTTTTCTTTCAAAGTAAATAAAAAAACGCACAAATCAACTCTTAATCTCAGTGATTACATCCGTTAAAAAATATAGAATGCATATCTTTTGATGTCATCGTGGTCATGAGCTATTGTGCACCGTTCTCTCCTTCAGGATCACATGCGGCACGGGAAAGATTTTCTACGATGTACAAAACCTTAACAGGGCGCAATCAGCTTACACAAATTGCATACTGGGATTATACGTCGATGTGAATGCGGCTCACAAATCTTAAAGCGGGCGAGGTAGTAGATGCGGTACTACTGAACACTTCGACTACACCACACCGCACCAAACAACAGTAGGGTGGCATGGTAACCTCAGCAATTTGGGACTTTAAACTCTTGGTAGGCCCACACCAAACCACAGAATGACATCCCAAGCTAAATTATGAAAATACTGTACGCGATTTCGCCACGCAATTAGAACCGTAAAATACCATAAGAAATAAACTGCAATCAACACGATTCATTAGCGTCCGACTGGAAATCTCCATAGTCAGTCTTTCCCTTGCTACAAACACTTAACAGTACCTGCATAGTTCACTCGTAGACACTACCAGAGTGTCAGATACTCATTATAACTGTAGATAACAGAGTTTAACACGCTGGGACCGACTTAGGTTTCTTAATAAAACAAGCAATGATTCGGTCTTTCACTTGGTTCCTCATTCGATCCAAAACAGTCATTTCCTTTAAAGCAGCTAAATACACTGCTGGCCACCGTAAATGCAACACCCTGAAGGAAGCATCCGAATCAAGTGAAATTCACACCATGGGTTTGCAGCGATGAGATATGCAACTGATTAGAATTTCAGCGCACACGCACATCACGCGCGCCTGTGGCGCCACCTCATAGCGCCATTTAAGGCTTGGCGATTTCGACGAGTGTACGTTCGGCACGTGTGATTACCTTGTGGTTGTTTCACAAGACGATCAGTTATGCCTCGTAGACAACAGCGAACATCGTTTGTTCAAGTATCCGAGTTCGACAGAGGAAGGATAGTGGCTTACCGAGATTATGGATTATCATACAGAGAAATCGCTAGTCGTGTTGGACGAAACCAAACAACTGTAATGCGGATATGTGACCGTTGGATGCAGGAGGGTACGACGGACCGACGTGGTCGATCCCATTCACCTCGGTGCACCACTGCACGTGCTGATAGGCAAATTGTGCGCATGGCAGTGACGGATCGCTCAGTGACATCCCGAACCATAGCACAGCACATTGTGTCTGTAACGCATCATCCAGTGTCTGCGCGTACCATTCGACGCCGTTTACAGCAGAGTGGTCTGTCCGCAAGACGTCCATTGCTTCGTCTACCATTGACGGAGAACCACAGACGTCTCCGTCGCCAATGGTGTGATGACAGACGGATGTGGACGGCAGAATGGAATGACGTTGTCTGACGAGGCACGCTTCTGTCTGCAGCACCACGATGGTCGTATTCGAGTGTGGAGACACCGTAGAGAGAGGATGCCGGACAGCTGCATTATGCACCGCCACACTGGTCTTGCACCAGGTATTATGGTATGGGGCGGTATTGGATATTACTCTCGCACGCCTCTAGTACGCATTGCCGGTACTTTAAATAGCCGGCGCTACATATTTGAGGTGCTGGAGCCAGTTGTCCTTCCTTACCTTCAGGGCTCGCCTACAGCCATATTTCAACAGGATAATGCGCGACCACACGTGGCACGTATTGTCCAAAGGTTCTCCGTCAATAACCAGATTGATGTGCTTCCCTGGCCGGCTCGCTCTCCGGATCTTTCGCCGATAGAAAACATGTGGTCCATGGTTGCTCAACAAGTGACCCAGATTACATCCCCAGCTGCCACACCAGATGATCTTTGGCAACGTGTGGAAGCTGCTTGGGCTGCTGTACCCCAGGAACACATCCAACGTCTCTTTGACTCAATGCCGAGACGTGTGGCAGCGGTGATCTCCAGCAATGGCGGCTACTCTGGCTACTGATTCTGGCAGGAACCACATGTCACAGACGTCTGTAAACGTAATCATTTGATACTTGGTCAACATGTTATCTACAAAATAAATTTTGTTGTGCTACCTCTTGACTTTCTTGGTGTTGCATTTACGGTGGCCAGCAGTGTACATGACAATGCCGATATCAGCGCTCTCCTCCCAAGCAGCGTTCCAACTGGTGACTGCAGTACCGAAGCAAAGCTTACACCACTCACAGGTCTGATGTACGCGCCACCAACGTGCACCTTTTTAGAATTCTTATGTTCACCTCATACTCCAAACTTGCCGCAATTCTTCGTCGGAAACCACGGACAGAACCAAGAAATCACTTTTCAGCCCTTGAATGACCACACGATAATCGCCATCTGGACAACACCGGCCCTCCACACTAGGATCTTCGAGCCCACGGCGTTCCGTCCCCAACCGACTGCTCCTGCGGGGCCCACCGACCAAGCGGCCTTGCCCTCCGACACCGATGTCACTCCTCACGTACTGTCCAGAGCTAACTCACAGCAAGCCCCTTTTTCCTCCTTCTGTCCGCCTCGCGGCGCGCGGGAAGCCAACTCGACAAAGACATGCGGCGACCAGAGGCTCCAATCCGATCTCGATATTGACATCACGGCGAGTACTGAGGAGGCGGGTGGTTTCAAGAAAACAAAACAAAAATTAAATAGCGAGCCGTACTGATTCACAGTGCACTTGCGTATCCGATTCCAAATCCACTAATTTTGTAACTGGTTGCTAGTAAGAAACCTTTTCTAAATACTCACGGGGAAAAAATCGCAACATCAAAAAATAATTAATGTAGAGTAATGAAATTTCGTTAATACATGTTTCTAGGTAACATAGTTAAGTGATTAAGATTGTAAGATGACAGAGTAATGTAAGCGCGAGGTGGACCATCGCAGTTGTCAAATCCTGGTACATTAGTGACCGGTGTAACCGCCAGAATGCTTAAAGCAAGCCTGCAAACGTGCACGCATTGTGTTGTAGAGGCGCCGGATGCCAGTTTGTGGGGTAGAATTTCGTGCATGTTGCACTTGTTCGGTCAACAAAGGGACTGTTACTGCTGTTTGCGAATGACACTGCAGCTGTCGTCCGATGTTGTCCCATATAAGCCCTACTGGATCCTTACCAGATAGGCTAACTCGGCTGGTCCTGGCGGAGGTTCGAGTCCTCCATCGGGCATGGGTGTGTGCGTTTGTCCTTAGGATAATTTAGGTTAAGTAGTGTGTAAGCTTAGGGTCCCATAAGATTTCACACACATTTCTTTTAGGATTAACTGGAGCGTAGATCTGTTATATTTTCGAAGTGTTCTGCGAATAATACGCAGTCTTTGGTTTGCCTTCGCCACTGCATTTTCTGTGTGTTCTTTCCAATTTAAGTTGTTCGAATCTGTAATACCTAGATATTTAGTTGAATTTATGGCCTTTAGATTTCAATGATTTATCGTGTAACCGAGGTGTAACGGGTTCCTTTTAGCACTCATGTCGACGACCTCACAGTTTCATTAGTTAAGCTCAACTGCCCATTTTCGCACCATTCAGATATCTTTTTTAAATCATTCTGCGATTCTTTTTGATCTTGTGATGACTTTAGTAGACGATAAACGACAGCATAATCTGCAAACACCCTAAGACGGGTGCTCAGATTGTCTCCCAAATCGCTTATACAGATAAGGAACAGCAAAGGGTCCATAACACTACCGTGGGGAAAGCCAGAAATCACTTCTGTTTTACTCGATGACTTTCCGTCAATTACTACAATTACGCAAACAGGAAATCACATAACTGAGACGATATTACATAAGCACGCAATTTGACTACAAACCGATTGTATGGTATAGTGTCAAGAGCCTCCCTGAAATCCAGAAATGCGGATTCAATCTGAAATTCCTTGTCAGTACCACCCAACACTTCGTACGTGTAAACAGCTGCTTGTTATTCACAAGAACGGTGTTTTCCAAATCCATGTTGACTATGTGTCAATAGCCCGCTGTCAACGAGATAATTCATAATACTCTAACACAATATATGCTGCAAAATCCTGCTGCATATCAACGTTAATGACGTGGGCCTGTTCAAATGGTTCAAATGGCTCTAAGCACTATGGGACTTAACACCTGAGGTCATCAGTCCCCTAGACTTAGAACTACTTAAACCTAACTAACCTAAGGACATCACACACATCCATGCCCGAGGCAGGATTCGAACCTGCGACCGTAGCAGCAGCGGGGTTCCGGACTGAAGCGCCTAGAACCGCTCGGTCACAAAGGGCGGCATGCGCCTGTAATTTAGTGAATTACTCCTACTACCTTCTTTGAATGTTGGTGTGACTTGTGCAACTTTCCAGGCTTTGGGTAAGGATCTTTCGCCGAGCGAGCGGTTGTATATGATTGTTAAGTTTGGAACTATTGCATCAGCATACTGTGCGAAGAACATAACTGGTATACGGTTTGGACCGGAAAACTTGCTTTTATTAAATGATTTAAGTTGCCTCACTCCTCCGAGGATCTGTATATCTAAGTTCTAAGTTATTCATGTTGGCCCCCGTTCTTCATTAGAATTCGGGAATGTTTACTTCGTCTTCTTTGGTGAAGCTCTAATGTTAAAACAATCGTCCAGAAAACGAGAAAATCATTTATTTCCGTGCTCTGTCCAATTGCATTATCCTCACACACAGCGCATATGTTTCTGGCTGCCTCCACTGCTCTTATGCCTCTATTGAACTCAGACAGAATAACAATTCGGACATATTTCGCTTTCGCCACTTGGCACCCCATTTTTAGCGTTCATTTGTCCACTCACTATCTCAAAACGACATGTCGAGAATATCTGAACTGAAATGGGAGCAGCGGACTACAAATAAAAATGCTGATCGATAAATAAACCTGTAGCACCTGAAATACCAACATGCAAACCAAAAACGCTAAGATCTTATTCATCAGCCTAACACAGATCCTATTCCGAAGTTTGTCTATTGTCGTGTCAGTGGCTGTATATAGAGTACTGTAGAAGCTGTTGAAATGTAACTTCCTTGTTTAGGACCCCGTACGTGAATCTGACGCAGGAAACGTGTACCGGTGCACCCAACTGCATGGAATGATAGCGACAGGTAAAATGTTTCAAATGGCTCTGAGCACTATGGGACTTAACTGCTGAGGTCATCAGTCCCCTAGAACTTAGAACTACTTAAACCTAAGTAACCTAAGGACATCACATACATCCATCCCCGAGATGGGATTCGAACCTGCGACCGTAGTGGTCGTGCGGTTCCAGACTGTAGCGCCTAGAACCGCTCGGCCACCCCGGCCGGCTAGCGACAGGTAACTTCGTCTCAGAACACAAACAACAGTTCCGTGATGCCTGCGTCTCCCGGTCCCATGGTATCCCTTCACCATTCATGGAGATTTACTGCGGGGCTCGCTTGGAGGCAGAAGAGGATTCGCGCACGGCAGTGTGAGCGAGGCATCCGGATCGAATCGGTCGTCAGCCCAGAGCCCCTCTGCTGCGTACTTCCCTCCACGCTCGCTTCAAGTACGTCGTGATTTTTCTGAAGTGGCTCGGATTCTCCTCGCTGTCACAATTTTAGGCAGTGACTCCACTGAAAGCGAAACAGCCTGTGTCTCCCGTATGTTTACTAATCTTTCTCACTTTGTCTGAAGGTTTAGCTCGGTATCAAGAAATAGTGGAGACTAGTAGCTGTATTTTATCCGGGATGGAAGGAAATCTCTAATGTTTCCCAAACCGATAAAGATGCCGAAACGAGGTCTTCGGTAGCTGACAGCGAAAGACTGAACAAGAATTTTCAGTATTATTAAAACTCTCAACATTTCTGTCTACCGATATTAAGAAGCAATTACTTTTTTTCCAAAAGAGGCGATACACATTTTTTAATGTCCTAAATACAGAAGTAAAGTTGCATCAGATGATGGAAGTCGGGTTGCTCACCTTCGAATTTTATAATCCTGTCTCATATGCAGATTATGTAAACTTGATTGGCTATCCCACTCTGTATAACGCATGTCAGTAAGAAAAAAATAATGTACCTTGGCACATGAAATCATTCTAAAAGCCATGTACAATACCTAACAAATAGTAAAATATATGTTTTATTTTCAATTGTTTCGAAAAGTTACGCTGTTTTTTTATTTATTTACTACGCTCACATTTAATTTGTTGTGTACAGTAGTTTTCATCTACATAACTCACATAAGTAATGCTATATTATCAAAACTACGCAGACATCTCCACAGATGCCTGCGTACAAAAAGTTGCAATAGCGTAGGTTTTCTGGAAGGGGGTTCAAAATGGTTCAAATGGCTCTGAGCACTATGCGACTTAATTTCTGAGGTCGCTTAGAACGTAGAACTAATTAAACCTAACTAACCTAAGGACATCACACACATCCATGACGGAGGCGGTCGCTAGGTTCCAGACTGTAGCGCCTAGAACCGCACGGCCACTCCGGCCGGCCTTCTGGAAGGGGGGACGGGGGGAGTGCGCAGTTTGGTAGCTATGCCAAGGGCGTAGGATCACCTCCGTACGGCTCACTGTAATGTACCCTTTCTAACCCGAACACTTTGTTCTTGTTTTTCCATTTTTATGAGAGCACAGCCGAAAACGTGGAGTACTAAAAGATATAAAATGGAAAGATATTTGGAAGAATATTCTAAAGCAAGATAGCACAGCCAGTGCGACAGAATATGGTCAATCCGAAAATTTATTTCGGCTGTGGACCACGTGGCTCTTATGATCGAAGTGGGAGGAGGTACTTGCTCATTACTAAAAATGAAGAATACCACTGAAAATTGTACTCAGACAATGAGATCGTTACTACTGTTTCTACTGCACTTGCTGTGTGTGTGTCACCATAGCAGGAATTTTAAGTCTGGTTATTTACTCGTCCTCTAATGGCTCTTTGCTGTCACCGTCCGCTGCAGTGCCATTCGGGCGAATTAGTCTCCCAAACGGAGAACGCCATTAGTGTAGAGGGTCTGCGTTTCAGTATAGTTTAGGAGCGCTGCGGTCAGGATCAGGAGCGAAGCTTTCAGAGTCCGCGTAACGCAAACAATAACAGTCTGTGCCATGAGTAATTAATTTGGAACAGCGGTGGAGTTTGCATGCGCGCACGCGTGCGCCGCGAAGAATGGTCGCCGATCGCAGATCGTGTCCGCCGTGCCTGGAGTTTTAATCAGATGTAATGGCCGCCGGATCCCTGCGTCACCGCCACTAATTGATTTAACAGTCACCAGCCGAGTATCTTTGTCCGCGCCCATGTTCAAACTTGTGGCGCATTGTAATTGGCGATGCTGTACACATGTTTCTGTTTGCGGCCACGGACATGCGCAGAATGGGTGAAAAACATCGTAATTAAATGGTCTTGCAGCTGTTGCAAATTGGTGCACCGATCCTAATTGTGTTCGCGTTTGGCAGGAAACTAATCGGTATCGGGCACAAAGGACGTTTGCAGTAGTCAAATGTGCTCTGCAAGACAATAGTTAGACCGCCAATATTGATATCCCGGCCATTTCACCCGGATTTTACTGAGGTGGAAATAACGCCTCATGTGTTTTCAAGAATCTTTCAAACGATAGACGTTTCCGAGATCCTCAGCGCGAGAGGTTATTTTCTTAGTGTCTACAGTAGCACATTAATTTTCCAAAACGTTCTGCTGCCCTTCTTCATTTTCGTAAAATTTGTTTTAAACGAAGTGTATTAATGCTCTTTCTGCTGTTCTGATGAGAAATTCGGTGTAGTTGACAAAATTTGTAGTGGGCATCGACTTTCACAGGGAAACTGGAAACTCCAATTCGTCCTCGAAACAAATCGATAAACTTTATTACAATAATACTGCAAAACTGAAAGTTATCTCCTCGGAAGGAGATCTTAGTATCTACGTAGTAAATTTCATAACCTTTTACCAGATGGAATGCAGGAATATTCCTCAGGTCTCATTCTCATTCTCGCAAAACTGGCAATAGTTTGCACAGTATGGACTCAAACTTCCTAGGGATAGTAAAACCGACGGGATAAAACAGATGCCGGTATTTTGTTTCTGAATAATAGGTATCATTTGGTATATGATTGGGCTCGGTTATAGCAGGTGTTTTTAATATTTTACTAATAACTGGGTAAACACCCGAAATATCATTTGTCCATAGCAAAAGTGCTAAAATTTTTGGTTTTTAAATAAACCTTTAAACAAAACGATTAATCTCTATTCGTAAAATTTACATTGCTTTGAACTATTGCGTTATCATAAGAATCGGAAGAGCAATCACGACTTTTTTAATAACAGTGCTGACAGAAACGAGCAATAAACAAATGGTTCAAATGGCTCTGAGCACTATGGGACTTAACTTCTAAGGTCATCAGTCCCCTATAACTTAGAACTACTTAAACCTAACTAACCTAACGACATCACACACATCCATGCCCGAGGCGGGATTCGAACCTGCGACCGTAGCGGTCGCGCGGTTCTAGACTGTAGCGCCTAGAACCCCTCGGCCACCCCGTCCGGCTGCAATAAACATGTGGCATAAGAACTGGTACAGCTTTTCTATGACAATAATGTACCTGCTACCATGTGTAGTATTTTACGAAGTGCGGTATCAGTTTAATACAATGCTCCATTTGCACTGAAAGATTAGAAACGAGACGAGCCACTACAAACTTGAGGCATTATATGACGAGGAAACTTTAACAGTTCATTCACACTTTACAATAAAAATAGAAAGTAGCTGATCTACTGCCTGTATCTACATAATATGCATTTATATCCTTGTAGCCCTTGAAAACGGCCAAATTAACTGAAAAAATAGAGTTCCTCAAGCTAATTTTTCACTTTCAGAACTTACTATTAATAATGCCCTGACAGTCCCATGTTTCTTTACAGAGCGTAGGGGTCCTAATGCAGGTGGTTTGCCGTTGCCTTCCTCCGACCGTAATGGGAATGAATGATGATGATGAAGACGACACAACAACACCCAGTCATCTCGAGGCAGGAAAAATTCCTGATCCCGTCGGGAATCGAACCCGGGACCCCGTGCTCGAAAAGCGAGAACGCTACCGCGAGACCACGATTACAACATGGTTTTTGGGCACTTTCAATAAGTTAGAATCAGTAGGAGAAAACTGTAGTGGACAAATATTGTAGAGGAGGATACAAATGTAACTGAGGATGTTGGGTTTAGTTGCTACTCTAAGACTGCGAGTTTGGAATGGAGAGAAAATAGTGGAGCATAACATCAGAATACTGAACATTTTGGCTGTAGTAGATAGGCCTTTTTCATCTCTTCATAGGATACTGAACATCTTGTTCTAGCTCGCACTGCAGATTTTCTTTCTATGTCCATAAATTGAATCAAAGGTTCCTTTATAAGAACTGGAATTACTCTTCTTCCGTCAGCCATATGAAGTTAAGTTTTTCTTCATTGCATACTCTGCTTCGGAATGCTGCATTCTACTTCCAAACGCATATAAAATACAACACAGTGATCTCCGGTAATGTTGCTGTTGGTACTCTAAGGTGTAATCGTGTCTGCCACGAATTTTTCCTATTGAAATTTGAAAAAGTTCTGAGAAGGCATCCTTCATTTTACTTCTGGGGTGATTCTGATGTCTGTTGGCTGGTACTATTAAGGGAGAGTGAAGGCAATGTTTTTCTTGTCGTCTTGGGCGTGGGTCTGCTGTTTCGAAGATTTTTGGATTTATGGCTTTGTTCATGTCTGAAACCGATAGAGGTGTTCCAGCAGATGGCATAAAAATATGGGATTGGTTTTCTTTCGATCCTCACTGGAGTCGATGGACTATATACAAATAATGCTGTCTCATACGTGATCGAAAACAAATAACAATCTAGTAGCGATGCATATGTCATTTCCTAAAAAACACCGGTTTGCTCTTGAAACTGAGGCTATTAAATAAGTAATTAATTATCCCTGATCGCTAAATTAGGTAGAGAACCTGTGGATTCGAGATTAATTCAGATTGTAGATTTGTTAATTATGCAAGGTAGTATTTCATGATTGACCGCGTATGTTACTGCATGGGACCTGTTGTTATTGAGGTATTCAGTCCGAAGAGAAGTTCGATGCACCTGTCCAAGCTACTCTGTCTGAACTGCATAAAAGCTTAAGTGAGAGTTAACAACATTTTCTCCTGACCGTTGGGACTACAGAGATGAGAATAAAATCAGACATTTGACTATTCACTGTATCTCTAAAGATGCTGTACTCGCGGCTTACCTTGAAGAACGGTTCAGATATATCGAAATTTAGTGATGGTAATACTCGCATTTCATTCTCGGCGTTCTGCCTGTTTTCTGCTTTTAAATATTGCCGGTACCACAACGCTACTGGACGACCGTTGAATTAATGGAAAAATATTCGTTTAATAAAATGTACTATAAATTCCTAAAATTTGAATCTTAATATTGTCGTTTGAATGAACATAATTCGTCATCTGGGACGCTAAAATATCACAGCTGCGAAGTATTACACTAATTTTCTATGCACTACATTCGCCATTCCAACCAACGGCGCTTCTGTTCCCCTACTACAGCACTATCTCTGAGAGGCTGGAGGGAGCGAGTGCGAAGGGGAAAAACGAGCTAGCAAACTAACTTCATCGAAAATATAGTGGGTATTTCTAAAAATGACTGAGATGATTCAAAATTATCTTTGTTTTTTACTGATATCTGAATTAAAAACAGTCTTGGTTGCAATTTTTTTTATTAACAATGCGTTTTCAGATTATCTTAAAATTTTCCATTTACAACATTTTAAAAAACCACGAAACGGTTCCGTGCTAGACTGAAGTCGTTAATAAAAGAATAAATTGCAACCAATTAAAGTACTATACATACGGTTACTATACTAGCCGCCTAACTGAGTGGAAGATATTTTATTCTTTGATACTTACTTCACGTCGTAAGTTTTAATATATCATTTCTGTACCGAGCGAGGTGGCGTAGTGGTTAGGCACTGGACTCGCATTCGGGAGGACGACGGTTCAATCCCGCGTCCGGCCACCCTTACTTAGGTTTTCCGTGATTTCCCTAAATCACTCCAGGCAAATGCCGGGATGGTTCCTCTGAAAGGGCACGGCCGACTTCCTTCCCCATCCTTCCCTAATCCGATGAGACCGATGATCACGCTGTCTGGTCTCCTTCCCCAAACCAACCACCCAACCATTTCTGTACTAACATGAAAATAGATGTCACAACACTTAACCGGCATGAGCGGTATTCCGTCCTTCTAGGGTGATGAGATCTGCATCGTTTAAAAGTGGAAGCGCCAAGCTGTACATGCCAGAAATTGCAAAATCCCGTAATGAAACGCATGGTTAATTCCGCAGGGCGGAACAGGTAGTTGGAATTGTGGAAAGAGGCCAAAAATGAGCGGATGTCAGTTACACTCTAACACATATAACTTTATTAAGTTGCCCAAACATTACAGCGCAAATGTCCGAGCTTAACTATCGACTGAATATGACACACAATCTTATGGCTTAGGGGCACAACCTCCTTAATTTTTAAAGCGGCTGAAGGCCCATGATTTAAAACACAACTACAATAAATTTTAAAAAGGCAGAAAGCCCAAGGCTTTATCCTTCAATAATTTTTTTAATGAGGCTGAAGGCCCAAATAGTGAAAGATATAACAAGTAAGGAATTTAAATTTTAAGACGGCTGAAAGCCCATGATTAAAAAACGCGACTACAATGAATTTTCAAAAGGGAGAAAGCCCAAAGCCCTATCCAATAAAATATTTTAAATGAGGCCCAAACAATGCAAGACTTGACAAGTAAGGAACTTTCAATTTTAAAACGGCTGAAGGCCCATTATTTAAAACCCAACTAAAAGCATACAAATTCAAACTATCGGCTATGAGCCATTAAAATACACAGTCAAACACCAATAAGAAAAGGCAGTACAGCCAGCGGCGCTTAGAAGTTTCCGGGGATCGGTCTGCACTTGAAATATTAATGTTCGCTTAGGGGAGACAGCTAGTCGGCCCAATCATATACGATCCGCCGGCAACCCAACCAAGAGACAGTCAATGGACCCACCGACAAGACGACTTGCTTTCCACCCGACCAGTACGCAAGGAACTCCAAAGCCAAAACGTAAAAGGCGTAGCCGCCCACAACCAAGTATGCATAAGCTGTCAAAACTACATAAAGGTGTTGGACAGCGACAACTCGGTGAGGAAAGTACACTGCCTGAATTTTACGTCAGCGGCCAGGGCAGGTAACCGGAACGCTAACGGCCACAAGGCAGAAAATTCCGCTGTTGCACTTGTACTTCAAATAACCAAAATACAGTTAAACTCCACCGGATGGTGGCCAAACCTTCGCCAACTCGAACACTCGCTGTTTCTCACGGGAATACCCCCAACGCCACAATGCGGACAGACTGGCTTCCTGGCTTCGGTAATTAAATCACCACTCAACCTTGATGTCCTGGGTCGGTGAGCCACGAACCTCGTAGCAATCTGAACAGCTCCCACACACTCCGACACTGCGTAGAGACCGCCAGCGGGCCCGGCGCACTGTGACGCGCGGAGATTTCCTGGCTGATCCACACCAACCGACCGACTGCCGCACACTGGCTAGCCGGAAACTATCAGCACCAGAACCGGCCGGAGTGGCCGTGCGGTTCTAGGCGCTACAGTCCGGAACCGAGCGGCTGCTACGGTCGCAGGTTCGAATCCTGCCTTGGGCATGGATGTGTGTGATGTCCTTAGGTTAGTTAGGTTTAATTAGTTCTAAGTTCTAGGCGACTGATGACCTCAGAAGTTAAGTCGCATAGTGCTCAGAGCCACTTGAACCATTTGAACCATCAGCACCAGACCAAAGATAGTACAAGCTGCGAATATCGATACACACCGCTGCTGCCACATGTAGAAAGAGGAAGAATAACGTCATAACTGCAGTATCCGCGGGAAACCAAACGCAGAGTAACAGTCAAAGTTTAAACTAACGCATAAGCCGCGGCCAACACGGTTCGTGTGGAATAGCACTAAAAGGACTAAGACGGTTATGCATATGAATCATTTCTACAACATATCTTCTCAGATTTAGATCAGCTTTTGCTGTGTAAGAAAACCGTGACGGCAAGAAAGATCTCAAAACTTGTATTTTTCAATTAGATCGTCCTTCCAACAGCCGAACGTGGGAACAGCTCCGAGTAAGAGGCGCCCGCTGACCGACAGATCGTGGTGTGTATTGGCCTTAATAACACGTATCTTCCTTTAATGAGTTTTCCTTCCACTCCGATTAATTCCCTCCAAACAGTAATTAAGATCGAGGCACGTTCAGAGTGCCAGATTCGACAGCGGCCCTTTTTATCCGCCGAGCGCAGCGGCACGTAGCAGACGGCGCAGGAAGCGGCGCGCTTAATGCCCCTTAATTACGACGCCTGCGCCCCTTTCATTGCCCCTTACGCCAGCAAAACAGCCAATTGACTGGCCGCCCCAAGAGGTCTCTGTTGCACGGCGCTATGCCAAGGCCGCTGCTCCGGGTCACTTCACGCGCTGCCAGTGGCATCCGGTGTTCGATCCACGATGCAGCAGTTATCCCGAATCTGGGTTCTAAAAATCGGATCATGATACGACCCGAAACTCTTTGGGCCCTTAACGACCTTTCCATGCAGAGCGTTATCAAAGTACACTTAAGACAAAAGAAAACCGACGGACCACGAAAGAAATACATCAATGCGAATGGAAATCGGTGAAAGCAATGTGCATGTACTGACAATCAAATAATTACAATTTCAAAAAAATGGAAGATATACAGGTTGGTCTATAGATCGTGACCGGTCCAAAACTCTCATGAAATAAGCGTCTAAAGAAAAAACTACAAAGAACGAAACTTGTCTAGCTTGAAGGGGGAAACCAGATGGCGCTCTGGTTGGCCCGCTAGATGGCGCTGCCATAGGTCAAACGGATATCAACTACATTTTTTAAATAGGAACCCCCATTTTTTATTACATACACGTGTAGTACGTAAAGAAATATGAATGTTTTAGTTGGACCACTTTTTTCGCTTTGTGATACATGGTGCTGTAACAGTCACATACATATGGCTCACAATTTTAGACGAACAGTTGGTAACAGGTAGGTTTTTCAAATTAAAATACAGAACGTAGGTACGTTTGAACATTTTATTTCGGTTGTTCCAATGTGATACAAGTACCTTTGTAAACCTATCATTTCTGAGAACGCATGCTGTTACAGCGTGATTACCTGTAAATACCACATTAATGCAATAAATGCTCAAAATGATGTCCGTCAACCTCAATGCATTTGGCAATACGTGTAACGACATTCCTCTCAACAGCGAGTAGTTCGCCTTCTGTAATGTTCGCACATGCATTGACAATGCGCTGACGCATGTTGTCAGGCGTTGTCGGTGGATCACGATGGCAAATATCCTTCAACTTTCTCCACAGAAAGAAACCCGGGGACGTCAGATCCGGTGAACGTGCGGGCCATGGTATGTTGCTTCGACAACCAATCAACCTGTCATGAAATATGCTATTCAATACCGCTTCAACCGCACGCGAGCTATGTGCCGGACATCCATCATGTTGGAAGTATATCGCCAGTCTGTCATGCAGTGAAACATCTTGTAGTAACATCGGTAGAACATTACGTAGGAAATCAGCATACATTGCACCATTTACATTGCCATCGATAAAGTGGGGGCCAATTATCCTTCCTCCCATAATGCCGCACCATACATTAATCTGTCAAGGTCACTGATGTTCCACTTGTCGCAGCCATCGTTGATTTTCCGTTGCCCAGTAGTGCATATTATGCCGGTTTACGTTACCGCTGTTGGTGAATAGAACGAGTGCAAAAAATCTGTTATCGTCCCGTAATTTCTCTTGTGCCCAGTGGCAGAACTGTACACGACGTTCAAAGTCGTCGCCATGCAATTACTGGTGCATACAAATATGGTACGGATGCAATCGATGTTGATGTAGCATTCACAACACCGACTTTTTGAGATTCCCGATTCTCGCAAATTTTGTCTGCTACTGATGTGCGGATTAGCCACGACAGCAACTTAAACACCTACTTGGGCATTATCATTTGTTGCAGGTCGTGGTTCACGTTTCACATGTGGGTGAACACTTCCTGCTTCCTTAAATAACGTAACTATCCGGCGAACGGTCCGGACACTTGGACGATATCGTCCAGGATACCGAGCAGCATACATAGCACACGCCCGTTGGGCATTTTGATCACAATAGCCATACATCAACTACGGTCTCGACCTTTTCCACAATTTGAAAACGGCCCATTTTAACGAAGCAAATACCGTCCGCAGTGGCGGAATGTTACGTAATACCACGTACTTATACGTTTGTGACTATTACAGCGCCATCTGTCACAAAGCGAAAAAAGTGCTCCAACTAAAACATTCATATTTCTCTTCGTACTACATGAATACGTAATAAAAATGGGGGTTCCTATTTAAAAAAAAACGCAGTTGATATCCGTTTGACCAATGGTAGCGCCATCTAGCGGGCCAACCATAGCGCCATCTGGTTACCCCCTTCAAGTTAGACATGTTTCGTGCTTTGTAGGTTTTTCGTTTGACGCTTATTTCGTGAGATATTTAGCCCTCACTATCAATGGACCACCCTATATTCAAGGGAAACAGCTTAAAAACTGAGCAAGTCAACAACGCATTGATCCACGTCTGGCCCTTATGCAAGCAGTTTCTTTCTTTTTTAATTCGATGAAAAAAGGGGTAAATTGTTGGAACCCTTCACGATGATGCAGTTCTGCGGTGTCACGTCCTGAAATTCGTGTAGACCGTTGTTCAAGTGTCACGGAATTATGTCATCTGAACTTAATTCCACCAAAGGATTTGTTGTTGGCGATATTGACTTCCAGAAGAAATTGCTCATTGCATTCAGTGAATAGTAGACGGAGAAACAGTACGCACTTGAAAAACACTTCCTTACGTGTCGTGCAGAAAGGTGTGCACTATTCAGCAGGTTTGAACAGAAGTGAAAAAAAAAAAGGATTGTGTGCTATGCCCCAAGTATTCAAGTCCGAGTTGAAATGTTTTCTCGTGGCACACTACGTCTGCTCCGTACAGGAGTCCCTCGCAGTAGTCTGAGAACCTTTCTCTGTAATTCTTTTCATGTTACAGTAATTCTTTAGTTGCGTTCTTCTTAAATTTTCTAATCAGCGTTCTATAAACTATGTATCGACTCGTTCCAAGTAGCTTTGTCTCTCGTGGTCCCACGAAATCCGATAAATAAATAAATTCGCTTGAACCGGTATAAGGATAAAACAGAAACATTGTTAATACCACACGTATAGTAATCACCTCCAACTGTACCTGAGTGCAAGACCGATCACCTAAAGCACAGCTATAGTGTATTTCAAGGATGATTTATGTTCATTTTCAAAATGGGTACATAATATAGGATTAAATCTCAGTGCATCCAAAACCAAAGCGGTCATGAATGGTCATTTTAGACGCAATAGCCCGGAATTTCGTGTATTTCTACCATTTTTTTAATCTTAAGTGAGACAAACATAAATTTGAATGAATGCTTGGTGTCTGTCCTGCGGGAATCTCAAAGTAGTGAGCATGCAGGACGTGAACGGAGCTGCGAATAGGTGATGCTAGATAGGAATTTGGATCGCCTGGGAAGAGTGCAGAGCCGGCCACTGTGACCGAGCGGTTCTAGGAGCTTTAGTCTGGAACCGCACTGCTGCTACGGTCGCAGGTTCGAATCCTGCCTCGGACATGGATGTGTGTGATGTCCTTACGTTAGTTAGGTTTAAATAGTTCTAAGTCTAGGGGAATGAAGACCCCAGATGTTAAGTCCCATAGTGCTCAGAGCCATTTGAACCATTTTTGAAGAGTGCCGAGATAGTCTGCGCAGGTGCAATAAACACTGTGTCCTGGTGGCGCAGTGGTTAACGCAACTGCCAGGTAAGAAGGAGATCCTGGATTCGAATCCCGGTCCTGCACACATTTTCACTCGTAGCCACTGATTTCGCATAAAGTCACAATGCAGTTGGCATTAATAGTCCCTTTCCTTTCCACTTTCAATTTATATAAAATATAAGTTTCTCTCACTCTCCAAAGAGTCTAGGAGAAATAACAAAATCTTAAACAAATCTGAGCACATATCAATAACCTGCAAAAAAACATCAACATCTCTCCGAGGCCTGTACAAATATAACAGGCCTTTCCCTTTTGACCTGAACAGGCGTTGTACAGGCTCTTGTACTTCTAGTTGTTGATTAAACCTGCAAGATCTCTCCCAAGAAGGCTTCCGATGCGTGGAGCTCGTACGTCTGCGTACGATATGTTTGTTACATTCGACATTTTGCACATTTTTTCACCACCCTATGGGCAGCTACCCCGCTTTCGTGCAGGCAAGCGCAGATATGTCCACACACTTTAGATGACATATTCGTCCCTAAAGAATCAACATGTGTATTAAAAGTTTGAACAATGCTCAGTTACTCTTCAGTCTCAATCGCACGGGCATTAATCACATGACATGTTTCACACTCTCTGGATTAGCTTCAGACCTAAGAAGTTGCATCAGCAACACATCTTGTCTATGTCAAAACCTGATTGCTGTACCCTGATGTGAGAGTCTGACACAGACAATAGAGGTTACAGACTTAAGTACTTGGATATGAAGATGATCCAGAGACATCGAAACAGGTGATATAATTTAAAATGTGCAACCGAGACGAAAGAATAAATGAGAAGTGCTTTAAATATCTACAAACTGTGTCTCTGATAGCGACTTATCAATTTATAGGTCCCTCCTCGACCTTAACGCTTTTGTTCGAACAGCTTAGCAGGATCTCTCGTTCCCATTAGGACAAAGTGGTTTTCCACCCCATTCCCGGTTCTCTAAGTGCTGTTCAGTAGGTAGAACACGGTTCGGGAATCATCATCCTCATTTTACATGAAAATTTAATAAAATTTCCAGTTAGTTATGTATGAAGTCCTTACCCCAATACTGGCTAAAGCCTGAAATAAGTTCTGCAGAAATTTTTACTAAGCCTCAGACGGTGTTCAGGAAAGATAGATTAGGCAGAATTGGTGGTGGAGTGTTTGTGTCTGTCAGCAGTGGTTTATCTTGTAGTGAAGTCGAAGTAGATACTCCGTGCGAATTGGTATGGGTGGAGGTTATACTTTACAGCCGAACTAAGTTAATAATTGGCTCCTTCTACCGACTCCGATGATATAGTTACTGAACAGTTCAGAGAAAATTTGAGTCTCGTAACAAATAAATACCCCACTCATACGGTTATAGTTGGTGGGGACTTCAACCTTCCCTCGATATGTTGGCAAAAATACTTGTTCAAAACCGGTGGTAGGCAGAAAACATCATCCGAGATTGTCCTAAATGCTTTCTCCGAAAATTATTTCGAGCAGTTAGTCCACGAACCCACGTGAATTGTAAATGGTTGCGAAAACACACTTGACCTCTTAGCCACAAACAATCCACAGCTAATAGAGAGCATCATGACTGATACAGGGATTAGTGATCACAAGGTCGTTGTAGCTAGGCTCAATACCGTTTCTTCCAAATCCACCAGAAACAAACGCAAAATAATTTTATTTAAAAAAGCGGATAAAGTGTCACTAGAAGCCTTCCTAAGAGACAATCTCCATTCCTTCCGAACTGACTATGCAAAGGTAGACGAGATGTGGCTCAAATTCAAAGATATAGTAGCAACAGCAATTGAGAGATTCATACCTCATAAATTGGTAAGAGATGGAACTGATCCCCCATGGTACACAAAACAGGTCCGAACGCTGTTGCAGAGGCAACGGAAAAAGCATGCGAAGTTCAGAAGACCGAGAAATCCCGAAGATTGGCTAAAATTTACAAACGAGCGAAATTTGGCAAGGACTTCAATGCGAGATGCCTTTAATAGGTTCCACAACGAAACATTGTCTCGAAATTTGGCAGAAAATCCGAAGAAATTCTGGTCGTATGTGAAGTACACAAGCGGCAAGACGCAGTCAACACCTTCGCTGCGCAGTGCCGATGGTACTGTTACCGACGACTGTGCCGCTAAAGCGGAGTTATTGAACGCAGTTTTCCGAAGTTCCTGCACCAGGGAAGACGAATGGAATATTCCAGAATTTGAAACACGAACAGCTGCTAGCATGAGTTTCTTAGAAGTAGATACCTTAGGGGTTGCGAAGCAACTCAAATCGCTTGATATGGGCAAGTCTTCAGATCCAGATTGTATAAAATGGTTCAAATGGCTCTGAGCACTATGGGACTCAACTGCTGAGGTCATTAGTCCCCTAGAACTTAGAACTAGTTAAACCTAACTAACCTAAGGACATCACAAACATCCATGCTCGAGGCAGGATTCGAACCTGCGACCGTAGCGGTCTTGCGGTTCCAGACTGCAGCGCCTTTAACCGCACGTCCACTTCGGCCGGCTCCAGATTGTATTCCGATTTGGTTCCTTTCAGATTACGCTGATACAATAGCTCCCTACTTAGCAATCATATACAACCGCTCGCTCACCGATAGATCTGTACCTACAGATTGGAAAATTGCGCAGGTCGCACCAGTGTTTAAGTAGGGTAGTAGGAGTAATCCATCGAACTACAGACCTATATCATAGACGTCGGTTTGCAGTAGGATTTTGGAGCATACACTGTATTCAAACATTATCAATCACCTCGAATGGAACGATCTATTGATACGTAATCAGCATGGTTTCAGAAAACATCGTTCTTGTGCAACGCAGCTAGCTCTTTATTCGCACGAAGTAATGGCCGCTATCGACAGGGGATCTCAAGTTGATTCCGTATTTCTAGATTTCCGGAAAGCTTTTGACACCGTTGCTCTTAAGCGACTTCTAATCAAACTGCGGGCCTATGCTGTATCGTCTCAGTTGTGCGACTGGATTCGTGATTTCCTGTCAGGAAGGTCGCAGTTCGTAGTAATAGACGGCAAATAATCGAGTAAAACTGAAGTGATATCAGGTGTTCCCCAGGGAAGCGTCCTGGGACCTCTGCTGTTCCTGATCCATATAAATGACCTGGGTGACAATCTGAGCAGTTCTCTTAGGTTGTTCGCAGATGATGCTGTAATTTACCGTCCAGTAAGGTCATCCGAAGACCAGTATCAGTTGCAAAGCGATTTAGAAAAGATTGCTGTATAGTGTGGCAGGTGGCAGTTAACGCTTAATAATGAAAAGTGTGAGGTGATCCACATGAGTTCCAAAAGAAATCCGTTGGAATTCGATTACTCGATAAATAGTACAGTTCTCAAGGCTGTCAATTCAACTAAGTACCTGGGTGTTAAAATTACGAAGAACTTCAGTTGGAAAGACCACATAGATAATATTGTGGGGAAGGCGAGCCAAAGGTTGCTTTTCATTCGCAGGACACTTAGAAGATGCAACAAGTCCACTAAAGAGACAGCTTACACTACACTCGTTCGTCGTTAGAATATTGCTGCGCGGTGTGGGATCCTTACCAGGTGGGATTGACGGAAGACATCGAAAGGGTGCAAAAAAGGGCAGCTCGTTTTGTATTATCACGTAATAGGGGAGAGAGTGTGGCAGATATGATACGCGAGTTGGGATGGAAGTCATTAAAGCAAAGACGTTTTTCGTCGCGGCGAGATCTATTTACGAAATTTCAGGCATCAGCTTTCTCTTCCTATTGCGAAAATATTTTGTTGAGCCCAACCTACATAGGTAGGAATGATCATCAAAATAAAATAAGAGAAATCAGACCTCGAACAGAAAGGTTTAGGTGCTCGTTTTTCCCACGCGCTGTTCGGGAGTGGAATGATAGATAGTATGATTGTGGTACGATGAACCCTCTACCAAGCGCTTAAATGTGAATTGCAGAGTAATCATGTAGATGTAGATGTAGATGTAAGTAAGTTCAACTCTTTTCAGCTGCAGCTTCTCATTACACAAAGCACTTAACTGGTACAGTGCATTCAATTTTCTCTCTCTCAGAACTCTGTGTCATAAAACGTTTACTGTGAACATCCACAAATACGTTTCTACTGACGCTGTTACAATTGTAAAAAATAATTAGCAGACTTTCAGTGTCAGTAGTATTACTGCTATTAGTTGTTTTTACAAATGGCACGTGATACACGCAAATCGTCTTTAAAATCTTTTTAATTCTATTTCTATTATTTTATCGCTATTTGTCGTATTATCGTTGAAATTGTCATCGTAACTTAAGTTAGTGCCACGTAAGAAGCATTGCATGGTTGAAACGCTGGTCCAGTTAAATAGAGGACCTGACAAGTACTTGTCTGGTCAGGTTAATTAACTACATCAAAAAAGAAAAATAAGAAAAGGATGCTGATTTTTTACTACTCTAATATTTATACGTTATTTTCTTGTCTTTTCAATCCCAAAAAGAGACCACAAATAAAAAATTTTCGTACTGTAAAGTGAACAATGAGCAGATCTGTGAACAGAAAACCGGCCTTGATTATGTTGTGCTCTACTGATCTCAAATTAACTTATCAATTTCGCAAAATGAAATAAATAACGGTGAAGAAAAGGAGTCGCCACCCCATAGTAGCTGCTGGAACGAAATCTTGTTGTGTGACCGGTCAGACGGCGTTGTGCAGCAACTTGACGTGGCATCGATTCAAAAATATATTTGGATGGTTCAAAATGGCTCTGAGCACTACGGGACTTAACTTATGAGGTCATGAGTCCCCTAGAACTAAGAACTACTTAAACCTAACTAACCTAAGGACATCACACACATCCATGCCCGAGGCAGGATTCGAACCTGCGACCGTAGCTGCTGCACGGTTCCAGATTGTAACGCCTAGAACCGCTCGGCCACTCCGGCCGGCATGTATTTGGAATTCCCCTTCAGAAATACCGAGCCATGGTCCCTCTATAGCCATCCATAGTTGCGAAAATGTTGCTGGTGCAGGATTTTGTGCACGAACTGTGCTTTCGATTATGTAGAGTGATCTGAGAGGGTAAACCATTCTCTCAAATTGTCCAGAACTTTCTTCAAACCAATCGCTAACAATTGCGGCCCAGTGACAAGATGCAGTGCCATCCATAAAAATTCAATCGTTGTTTGGAAACGTGACGTCCATGAATGGCTGCAGATGGTCTTAAAGTTGTCGAACATAACCATCTCCAGTCAGAGATCGGTTCAGTTACACCTGATGCCCCAGTCTGTCCCATGTAAACACAGCCCACTACGTTATGGAGCCACCACCCCTTGCACAGTGCCTTATTGACAACTTATGTTCATAGCTTTGTGAGGCCTACGCCACACTCAAACCGTGCGATCAGCTATTACCAACTGAAATGGGGACAATTGAAAGAAAATCAGCCCTCGGTCACTATTTTTAACAAATTAAACTCGTTTCGACACTGCTAAGAGTGTCTTCTTCAGAATTTAAATCAACGAATGGTCTATATTCTATAACATGGTCACAGAATTATGACTAAAAACGTATGATAGAATATAAGTACGGAATCGTCGTGAAGGACTGGCAGTACTTGTATGTCATTTATAAAATATTAAATATGCCAAAAGGGCATTAGTCACAAAAATATTAAAGATAAATAAAAATGTGATGGCGAGCCACTAAGGGCTGCTCGTTACTTGCCTGGCGCAGGCTGCAAAACGGACTCATCTGACAAGCTCACAGTTTTCCAATCCTCTCCGGTCCATCCGATTTCATTACGAGCCCAAGAGAGGCGTTGCAGGCGATGTCGTGCTGTTAGCAAAGGCACTCGCGTCGTTTGTCCGCTGCTATAGCCGATTATCGCCAGATTCCGCCGCGCTGTCCTAACGGATACATTCGTCGTACGTCTCACATTGATTTCTGTGGTTATTTCACGCAGTGCTGCTAGTCTGTCAGCACTGACAACTCTACGCGAACGACGCTGCTCCCGGTCGTTAAGTGAAGGCCGTCGACCGATGCGTTGTCCGTAGTGAGAAATAATGCCTGAAATTTGGTATTCTCAACACACTCTTCACCCTATGGATCCCTAACGATTTCTGCAATGGAATGTCACATGGTGTCTAGTTTCAGTTACCATTCCGCGTTCAAAGTCTGTTAATTCCCGTCGTGCGGCCATAATCACGTCGGAAACCTTTTAACATGAATCACCTGAGTAGAAATAACAGCTCGACCAATGCACTGCCCTTTCAAACGTTGTGTACGTGATCCTAGTGCCTTCTGTATGAGCATTTTCGCTATCCCATTTTTGCCACTACAGTGCCCTCCCTGAGTGAATCTGACAAGAACAAGGCGAAAGGGTTCCAAATTCAACACAAGAAAAGAGGCTACCCACGGTGAGCTATTGTACCTGAAACAACCTCATTCTGTAACTCTTGTGACAAATCAAATGTGCCTCTCAAGCTGAAGTGCCTGAAGCGAAAACGTCGCCTGTATCCGCTGCCTCGGATGCTTGGTCCTTTGTAGTAGGAGACGGATGGCGTGGCCAACCTGGTCCCTAGATTAGGAAGCCCAGTTGCTGGGGCAGCGTTGCTCCCCACTGATTTCATTAGCCCTGCCGCAGGCTTGCGGTCTCCGCGAACCGTCCACAGGGTCTGCGAGCAGGTACTTGGTCGCTACGCCATATTAGGACCAGGTCTCTCAGTGGGGGACTTTCGTGTACCGCGAACACACCTCAGCCAAGTTGTGGTCGAGTTGACAAATTTAAATGGTGCATCTTAAATAGCAAGCGTGCAAAATAGTGGCAAGGAAGACTCAGTTGTCCTTTAAACCGGATTGTTAAATTGTCCAAAACTACGTCTCGTTCCTTGAGGGTTTAGGTCAGGCTAGGAAGAGAGTTTAGAGCCCGATAAAAGAAAAGGGTAAATAGAAAACACGCGCACACACACTTACATATAATACTTAGAAAATGTATTTTTGTATAAACATACACTTTTTTAAATGGTAAAGTAAAAGTAGAGTAAATTACACTACTGGCCATTAAAATTGCTACAGCAAGAAGAAATGCAGATGATAAACGGGTATTCATAGGACAAATATATTATAATAGAATTGACATGTGATTACATTTTCACGCAATTTGGGTGCATAAAAGTGGTTCAAATGGCTCTGAGCACTATGGGACTTAACTTCTGAGGTCACCAGTCCCCTAGAACTTAGAACTACTTAAACCTAAGTAACCTAAGGACATCACACACATCCATGCCCGAGGCAGGATTCGAACCTGCGGCAGTAGCGGTCGCGCGGTTCCAGACTGTAGCGCCTAGGACCGCTCGGCCACTCCGGCCGGCTTTGGGTGCATAGGTCCTGAGAAATCAGTGCCGAGAACAACCACCTCCGGCCGTAATAACGGCCTTGATATGCCTGGGCATTGAGTCAAACAGAGCTTGGATGGCGTATACAGGTACAGCTGCCCATGTAGCTTCAACACGATACCACAGTTCATCAAGAGTAGTGACTGGCGCATTGTGACGAGCCATTTGCTCGGCCACCATTGACCAGACGTTTTCAGTTGGTGAGATCTGGAGAATGTGCTGGCCAGGGCAGCAGTCGAACATTTTCTGTATTCAGAAAGGCCCGTACAGGACCTCCAACATGCAGTCGTGCATTATCCTGCTGAAATGTAGGGTTTCGCAGGGATCGAATGAAGGGCAGAGCCACGGGTCGTAACACATCTGAAATGTAACGTCCACTGTTCAAAGTGCCGTCAATGCGAACAAGAGGTGACCGAGATGTGTAACCAATGGCACCCCATACCATCACGCTCGATGATACGCCAGTAACACGATGACGAATGCACCCTTCCAATGTGCGTTCATCGCAATGTCGCCAAACACGGATGCGACCATCATGATGCTGTAACCAGAACCTCGATTCATCCGAAAAATGACGTTTTGCCATTCGTGCACCCAGGTTCGTCGCTGAGTACACCATCGCTGGCGCTCCTGTGCAGCATCAAGGGTAACCGCAGCCATGGTCTCCGAGCCGATAGTCCATGCTGCTGCCAACGTCGTCGAACTGTTCGTGCAGATGGTTGTTGTCTTGCAAATGTCCCCATCTGTTGACTCAGGGATCGAGACGTGGCTGCACGATCCGTTACAGCCATGCGGATAAGATGCCTGTCATCTCGACTGCTAGTGATACGAGGCCGTTGGGATCCAGCACGGCGTTCCGTATTACCCTCATGAACCCACCGATTCCGTATTCCGCTTACAGTCATTGGATCTCGACCAACGCGAGCAGCAATGTCGCGATACGATAAACCGCAATCGCGATAGGCTACAATCCGCCCTTTTTCAAAGTCGGGAACGTGATGGTACGCATTTCTCCTCCTTACACGAGGCATCACAACAACGTTTCACCAGGCAACGCCTGTCAACTGCTGTTTGTGTATGAGTAATCGGTTGGAAACTTTCCTCATGTCAGCACGTTGTAGGTTTCGCCACCGGCGCCAATCTTATGTGAATGCTATGAAAAGCTAATCATTTGCATATCACATCTTCTTCCTGTCTGTTAAATTTCGCGTCTGTAGAAGCTCATCTTCGTGATGCAGCAATTTTAATGGCCAGCAGTGTAAAATGTAGTGGCGTTTGTTGCAGGATTCTTGTACGAGTCGTTTTGAAGATGCCGTATTTTGAAAGGTTACCACATCGTGTGTTCATTCACTCCATTGCGTCTTATTTGTCAGTTAGTGTGTCGCAATCCAAGCAACAGGTTTGGAGTCGACAATGGGAAGTACCAACGTAGAAAAAGCTGACATTCTGATGGTGTATGGATGTGCAGGAAGAATGCAGTTCGTTTTTGTACTGCGTATGCGGCACGATGTCGCAATAGACGTCATCCATCTCGGCGTGAGTCACGCAAGTGTCCTACACATTTTCCATTGACATAGATTCCTTCCCTATCACATCTCCCTGCATCAATAGCTGTATGGAAACGATTACGTGAATGATGTTAATTTCTTTGCGTGGGCATTAAGACAGGATACTCAAGGTGTACCATGTATGTTGTTTAGTGATGAAGCCACATTTACCAATCACGGACCAGTAAAGCGCCGAAACATTCACTATTGGCCTGTTGAGAATCCCCATTGGCTTCGTCATGTTTAATGTTATTGTGCATGGAGTGTAACTTGTGTTATGGGATAGTGAACCATCAACTTATAAGCCTGGGAGGAACCTGTGGTACCAACTTGATGGGTGTCAACCCATAGTCCACGAAATACAACGGAATGTCTTCACAAATTTTTTCCAAATAATTGCACTGGATGCAGAGGATCTGTACCTCGTCCGACCCATTCCTCGGATTTGACTTCTGTAGACTCGTTTCTGTGAGGATAGCTGAAGGACACTGCCCACAAGGGTAGACGAACTACACCCGATTACATGCAACAATGTATTACTACGTCCTGGTTGGACATGTCCACTGAAATCCTAGCTCGTGTGCAGAGTCGTTTTATACCAATCAAATTCTAAATTACCTACTTTTACTTTGTTATTGTCAATAGGCATTGTTCCATTTAAAATGTGAATACTTGCACAAAAACTACAATTTATTAGTATTGTTAAAATACATTGATTGGTGGAAAATACGACCTCTTGACTAGCAATGCATTCTATGAAAACCGCACATAAATATCCCTTTCAATTTCCGCAGTATACCTTTCTAACGAATGTGCCGTCCACGTTAAAGAGTATATAATTCTATTGTTTTCTTCTTCATTACAAGGAGTAAGCTCGTCACCTATTCCCATCCTGCCCAGTCATATTTTTCGTGGTTTTCCACAATCCCGTTTTTCATTTGGTTTGTAGTTCATTATGGTTCAATGCTTGTTTTTAGCCTTCTTTTTGGCATCCTATAGATATTTTGACTCTGTTGCTTTATTAATTCATTAAGTGAGAGAATGTCGAGCTCAGCTCCTTTATCTTTATTCCTAATCTGACCCATCAGACAAGAAGCTTTCGTTATAGTAGCTACTACGGGGGGGGGGGGGGCGGTGACTCCTTCTTTTCAGCACTAGTTATTTCATTTTGGAAAATGGAAAACTTGATTAGTGTTCAGTAGGGTACAACATAATCACGGCCGATTTCCTGTCCACTGCTCTGCTCAATATTCAATCTTCAGTACCTAAAATTTTTGTTTGCCAAATTTATTTTCCACCCACGTAAGAGGACCCTGTAGGCCACTTGAACGGGTAACTCGAAAATAGTCTAAAAGCATTACTTGCTAATCTTGAGCCCACTTGTTGACATCTCAGCATCTGAGAATCATTTCCGTCTACTAAAACACACTGCCAGCAGCAAGATAATCTGTAGTAAGACATGTTTTTCGAGAAATAATGTAATGTTGAATCGCGTAAATTGAAATACATTCAGTGCTGACAGTCGACATCAAAAGGAAGTCCTTCTACAATACACAAACAAGCAGCACCTGGAAAATTTCCGAACTGAAAGTCTAACTCGGCTAACTGAAACAGTTAATGACCAGTTAGCACGAAACTATGTTTATTTGTTCTAAGAGGGGAAAGATTTAATATTCCACCCACTCTCTACAAAATCACATTAAAAACTTCACTCGGAACAGTCAGTCTCTTCTACGAAGCATTAGCATAACCCTTCCCTCAGTATGACATTTGCCAGAAACAGCCGCCTGAGGTACACACCAATAAATTCAAAAACGACAGCTACGCGACGACAATTGTATCGATTGTCTGGTATACACTGACTACACAGAACCCGTGCATTCGTGTGGACTGTCAAGTATTCTCTTACTCATTTACTTGTTACTTCCATGAGGCTTCGCACCTCGATTTTGTTGCAGATCCCTGCTTCTGCCATGGGTTCATTCGTGTTGCCTGGCGTTGACTCGTTGACAGGTTCTCCCCCCCCCCCCCCCCTCCCCCACTCGTTGCTTTATCGTCTTCCTTTTGCTGCGTGTAGTTACTAGTCACGCAAGTAGCAGGTCTGGCTATCTCGTGTTACTTGATTGCCCAGCCCACTGACGAATGTTATCAGACTCCAGCGCTACCGCATAGAACTTTCTTGCAGATTTCTGGAATCTATCTTTGAGCGACGAAATTTCGGCAGTCCTTGTCGGTGCAGCGCCAGCCGAAGGATATTGTTCTGCACCGTTTGTAGCATCTTCAGTAGAGTTGCGCTGCACCAAAACCACTGTTCGGTTGTTGTAAATAGAAGGATTCCGCTAGTATTGGTGGCTTTGGGGGAAAGAAATATAAATGAATAGGTGAGAGAGAAACCGGGAGCCGATGACTGCTCTTTCTTTGTTTGTATGTTCTGCACATAACGAGAACCACGCATCTTCAGCGTTACCCTACTGTACGTAATATAAATTGCATTTAATAAGCAACAAAAATGATTTGACCACGTAAAGTTCGCACTTTTATGTAACTGAAGCTGTTACTTTTGATTCAAGTACAATTTACATTGACAAACATAAAAAATATGTAATGATTGTCATTTTCTTGTCAATAGAATGTTCATCATCATCATCAAAGGCAATAGTATCGTGTTAATATTCATGAATGGTGAAGTTATTTGTAAAGAACAGAAACATGTTTCGTATAAGGTTGACGAAGCACTGAAGCAATATTTGGTACTTGCAATCTTTTTTTTTTTTTTTTTTTTTTTAGGAAACTGAGTTTTCTAGCTCTGTATGATAAATCTGTATTGTTTTCTTTATTTTTACTCCAACATGTCTCTGTTTCACGGAAAAAATCAACAATTTTCGAATAAAACCTCAATTAAACATTGAAAAGTTCAATTTTGCTATCAGTACTGTTTATCTTTTAGTAACTTGTAAGAGGATAACTCTGTAGAACAAAAATGTTCCTTAGGTTGCGCAGCCCTGCATATAACCTCAGTCAGTTTCTGGGCGGTTTACTGATTCCGGTTTTAAGGGAATCTAGTGAGGCACTGATTGCATAAGTAAAGAAAGCGATCGTTATTAGGTAACACCGTAGCGCCTTGTAAGTATGCCACAAACCTAACATATAGGTAATGTGGGTACGAGCCTAACTGACGAAAGCTACTAAGAAAACTACCGTAGTCTAATCTACGATAGCTGTAGCCTACAGCAGTTTTACAACTCTACCTGGGACTAAATCAAGTACATTTGTTAGATGGTTTACTCCAAGTTAATTGTTTCACAATCTCAAGTTCGTCCCTAATTCTACTGAGGAGGCAACTGTCTGAGAAATTTCGCTGAATAGATGAGATTTATCCCAACTACTTTTCTGAATGCAAATAAAATATTATCGTACTCGAAGAAGATCTCATACAAAGGGCAAAACAGCTGCTTATTTTCAGAATATTTTTGTTTTCAAAACATATACGTGGACACGTATTTCAAATATGAATAAAATAAAACAGGAAACCAGATTTTCCTGTTGCATAAATAAGTGAACGCATTAAATACTACATTGATACGCTGCTTAACAGCGTGCTGTCCACTTTTGAAGCCCAATAAAGCTTGATACTTCGTAGAATGGATTCGAGAAGTCGTAGATAGGTTTCTGGAGGTATGTGGCACCAATTGTCTACGTATAGGACACGTGATTCCCATAAACTGTGGGCCAGTGGTGACATGTCCTACGCAGTAGCACACACTCAATAACTGGTTGTCCCACATCGTGTGAAATTAACATTTATTTTTATTCTACGCCAAAAATGCAAGACACAACTAAAGTGTCCTTCTTGACTGACTATGTCACAGAAGTACAGACGACCTTTACGATGAGTTAACGATTGATAAACATTAAGATTATTTAGTCTCTCGCCTTCTACAGATGTACAAAGATAAGGAGCTCCACAGAAAGAATCGCAGTGATTGGAGTCAGTGAAACTTCTTTGCGATCAGAATAATAAACCCAAGCTCATTTAGCACCAGTGCTTATTGATGACAAGACAAATTCCTTTCAGTTGTATAATGAGAGCGATTACTGAGCACGGTTGATAGTCTAAGTTCCACAAATGGTTCAAATGGCTCTGAGCACTATGGGACTTAACATCTGAGGTCATCAGTCACCTAGAACTTAGAACTACTTAAACCTAACTAACCTAAGACCATCACACAGAGCCATGCCAGAGGCAGTATTCGAACCTGTGACCGTAGCGATCGCGCGGTTCCAGACTGAAGCGCCTAGAAACACTCGGCCTCAACAGCCGGCTAAACTCCACAGAAGAATACCAATCTTGGAGCACGAGAGGCCACTTCGGAGGAGAGGAAGTTACCAGGCCAGTGTCTGGCTGGTCGTACTGGCTGTAGTGTGAGGTATCTTGCAAACTGGACAGCTGCTGGAACAGCAAGGTGTAGATCATGATGGTGGCTCTGGATGCAGTGGCTCCACGAACTGAAATGGCAGTGAGGAGCCAAGCGCAGTCCTAAATACACACCGGGGGAGTAACATCTGCTTGATACTTGGATAGCACGTGATTCGTGGAAGCGAAGTAGTGCTTTCGACTGTGGCGCTGCTGTCAGGGATGCACGCTCTCCCGGTGTCGAGGTTGGCGCCTCTGGTGGGAAATATAGCGCTGCATGTTTCCTTGGTGCTGGCTGAAGTTCTGTTTCAAAACAGACTGGCGTGTTTTGAACACAACCTAGCTTATCGTGATTGATACGCCGTGCCTGCTGTACTGTGGTGATCGTGGCCTGCCAGCTGAGAGTCCCCAGTAGAACCAGAGCATAGGCAGTTAGTCAACCCTGTCTGTAACGCAGATGAAGGCCTTGGATAGCGCAGATGGTTTGTGAGCGCAGATGTGGCGCCCTAGAGCATTCCATATATGTTCCAGCAGGTTCAAGTCAGGCGAATCTGGTGACCAGGATTTCAACATGAGTTCACTAACATGTCCCTCAATCCACTGCAACGCGTGTCTGGCCTTGTGACAAGGATAGTTAACTGGATGGAAGACGCAGTCGCTGTCGAGGAAGTCGTCAAGCGCCTGGAACCACAGATGGTCCACAATAGTGTTCATATAGATCACTACTCTCCCCCAAAGCCACCATAATACTGTCCAGACCAGTGTGTGTCCGTGGTACGGTACATGTTTCGGTCACCATGGATAACTGCATGTCCGGACATGACCACTGACCAGGTGTAACAACGTATTTACCTGACCATTCTGGCTCTGAGCACTATGGGACTTAACTTCTGAGGTCATCAGTCCCCTAGAACTTAGAACTACTTAAACTTAACTAACCTAAGGACATCACACACATCCATGCCCGAGACAGGATTCGAACCTGCGACCGCAGCGGTGGCGCGGTTCCAGACTGTAGCGCCTAGAACCGCTCGGCCACCCCGGCCGCCACCTGACCATTCTACACATTTTAATTGATCCATAGTACACTCTCGATGATCCCGTCCCCACTGAAGTCATAAGCCCCAGATTCAACTATTAAAAGTTCAACAACGTGCGCTGGAAGATGTGCTTCGAAACACTTGCGCCTGCATCAGCACAGTACTGAGGCGTCGGATCTGTCAGAGAGCGCTGCATAACCTGCCCCACGGAGCGGGAAAGCCTCCGACTCCACGTTCTGTAGGTGACATGGAGGTCCAATAATGTGGCGCCTACTTGTGATTTCACCGTTCTTCAACCTCTTGCTCACGACAGTAGCATGCGAACAGCCGAACTGCTTCGCCTTCTCCGAAATGATCTCTTCCACATGTCGCGACGCAGCAATCTGCACTCTGTCAAAGCCGCCTATATCTGCGAATTTCCCCATTTTCGGCCCGTATCGTCGTAAGAACGATTCCTCATTCCTCGCTGCTCGCTGTTGTATTTTTCTTAATGTGTCACCTGCAGGAATGTAACCTCACGTCGGGAAGCGGACGTAACGTTTTCGATCATCAGCGTTTATTACAGCTCTTTGAATTGTTTATGGCATTAAAATATCGTGTGACAAAGGACTTCCAAGGTTTATTTCTAGCTCATAATTGCACCAATAATACATAAATTGTGTAGCTTCCCTATGTAGTAACCAGTCGTTAGTTGGAACCCGAATCCTCTGCCATAGTATCATTGTTTGCGACATACTGCAATATTGAGGCTTCTCCAGAATATGGGACGAGACAGGCGGAAACGTACACTGAAAATCGCACAGGAAGTTGGCGAAGAGAATTTTGGGAGTAAGGCAAAAGGAGATGCTGAAGTCTTTCGGAAACCACTTCTGGATTCAATTAAGAGAATTCCCGTAGGGGTATTTGTGGTCTCGGTGAGTCCATTTCCGAAGTAAACATTCCGATAAGTGGCGCCGGTCTAATGTAAATAACGACCAGCTCCGTCTTGACCCAGATATCGCCGGGTGCAATTTGCGGTGGCCATCATACCGCTGCCGCGGTTAGTCGATAACCTGAAGTTGATGAAATCTGTGTCTCCGCTAGGTACTCAAGAAAAAGGAGACACCACCTGGCAAAATGCAGTAGCCCTGAAGCACCGAAAAGTAATTATAGATGACCGCGGTATAAAGAATGTGGTATCTCAATGAAGCAAACAGCTTTTTCCCATTTTACTAACCACCTTTCACTACTGCACAAGTGAGTAGTAAAGGTTTTGAAAACTCACTGCGTGGGTACCAAAACCCTGAGGTCTTATCCTGTAGTACTACCTGGAAGTGACTTTTCTACCTTTTTAATCATTTCATTCATTTATAATCCTTCTCTGCCAGTGATTTCTCTCCAGTAAATATAGTGTTCCATGTACTTACGTATCCGCGATACATTGCTTTGGTTTATCTCAATGACTCATCTCTTACGTGTCAACAAACACATTGGATACTGTAATCATACTGACAGGGTTTTCATTGTTTTCATACATTCTCTGGCATTTCCTATAAACCCACCCGTTGATATAGTTCCAGTGCCATCTTGTACTGATACCTTGCCAGTGAGCTCTACACAAACGTTTGGCATTATTCTGAACAGGAAAACCAACAAAAAGTGTTGGAGACAGAAAAATGAAAGAGTATCTACATCTACATCATACTTCGCAAGCTACGTAATGGTGCGTGGCAGACGGGACTTTTTGTACGACTAACTTCAATCCTGTTCTACTCGCGATAGCGCGTGGGAAGAATGATTGTCGTTAAGCCTCTTTATTGGCTCTAATTTCTCGAATTTTCTCCTCGCGGTCATTACGCGAAATGTTTACTCGTAAGGCAAAGTAACAGGGAGCTCAAAGAGGCGACAACTGAAATAAGAAAACCAGAGTAATAACATTTTTTGACTATATATATATATATATATATATATATATATATATATATATATATATATATATATATATATACACTTAGTCAAACTGATATTTTATTCAAACTGTATTAAGAGCTCATCTCATTTGTTTTTGTTTCAGATTCTTCGTACTGTCATTCCCCACCAGACTCGGTAAAATAGAACAGGTAAGAAATTCATAACTTCTCTCTTCCCGTTTGTGTGAGTATTTCCGCATATTCCTCATAGTTATATAAACTGAATCAGTTGTGGAGCAGTTTGAGTTTGACGCTTTATGGAGACGTTGTGCTCTTTGTTGTTGTATAGAAAATTACGATTAATTTGTGGAGCCAATATATGCACTCTTTACTTCATAGATGTCTAAGGTGAACCGTATATTTTCATGGGTGTTACGAGGATGTAAAAACAGCACAACAAAACAGCACAGTCTGAAACTGATTATGCTGTGGAGCCAGGCTATTGTCACTACCGAGTCAATGCTTTGCTTTCGTTAAAGTTTCTAATGAAGTTTCCAGCAGTGGAAGATGAATAGTTAGGCAGATAATTATGCTGTGGACAACGTCAAAATCAGACATCAGTAATATCCCAAGTACCGACCGTGAAAGTCTACAGTGCATTGACTGATTCACCTCACGGTAAAAAAATTAACCCAAGTGTGCACATTATTTTTGAGTGTTAAGATATGTATGACTTTAGTCTTTACCGGTTCCGCTATGTACCTCCATTCCAGTAATTTTCGTTTCGATTGAGGGGTTTCATATGCGACTCAAGTTTCATTCCCAGTCACTATCTTGCCCTCTTTTTGTTTGAGCTGTTCACTGTTCACTAGGCTACGCTCCTTACAATTACATTCAAAAAGGCTTTGTAACATTTACGTTAGATCTTAACAAACTCCTCTTTTACAGAAATGCAGTCTGCATTTTACACTGAAGCGCCAAATAAACTGGTACAGGCATGCGTATTCAAATAAAGACATATGTAAACAGCCAAATACAGCGCCTCGGTCGGCAACGCGTATATAAGCAACAAATGTCTGGCGCAGTTGTTAGATAGGGTACTGCTGCTAAAGTGACAGCTTATCAAGATTTAAGTTAATTTGAACGTGGTGTTACAGTCGGCGCACGAGCGATGGAACACAGCATCTCCAAGGTAGCGATGAAGTGGGGATTTCTCCGAACGGCCATTTCACGAGTGTACCGTGAATATCAGAAATCTGGTAAAACATCGAATCTCCGAAATCGCTGCGGCCGGAAAAAGATCCTGCAAGAAAGGGACCAACGACAACTGAAGAAAATCGTTCAACGTGACAGAAGCGCAACCCTTTCAGAAACTACTGCAGATTTCAATGCTGAGCCATCAACAAGTGTCAGCGTGCGAACCATTCAACGAAACATCATCGATGTGGCCTTTCAGAGCCGAAGGCCCACCCTTGTACCCTTGATGACTGCACGACACAAGGTTTTACGCCTCGCCTGGGCCCGTCATCACCGACATTGTACTGTTGGTGATTGTAAACATGTGGCCTGGTTGGACGAGTCTCGTTTCAAATTGTATCGAGTGGATGGACGTGTACGGGTATCGTGACAACCGCATGAATCCATGGACGCTGGATGTCATCGGGGGACTGTTTAAGCAGATGCAGGCTCTGTAATGGTGTGGGGCGTGCGCCGTTGGACTCATATGGGACTCCTGTTACGTCTAGGAACGACTCTGACAGGTGACACGTACGTAAGCATCCTGTTGGATTATCTGCATCCATTCATGACTATCGTGCATTCCAACGGATTTGGGATATTCCAGCAGGACAGTACGACAGCCCAAACGTCGAGAATTGCCACAGAGTGGCTCCAGGAACATTGTTCTGATTTTAAACACTTCCGCTGACCACCAAACTCCCCAGACATGAACATTATTGAGAATATCTGAGATGCCTTGCAACGTGCTGTTCAGAAGAGATCTCCAACTCTCGTACTCTTACGGATTTATGGACAGCCCAGCAGGATTCATGGTCTCCATTCTCTCCAGCATTACTTCAGTCATTAGTCGAGTCCATGCCACGTCGTGATGAGGCACTTGTGCGTGCTCGCGGGGACTCAAGACGATATAATCCAGGTGTAACAGTTTGTTTGGCTGTTCAGCGTATGCTCTAAATAATAGGTCTTACCTAGTACTTTTATTTTCTCATTTTTTAATCTATATTCTTCAGCTTCATCTGATTTAGTTAGACTACTCACCAATACTCTTGTTAGTTTTGTTGATGTTCCCGTTACGAACCATCTTCGAGACCGTAGACATTACCTACTTTGTATTACGAGCTAGCCTCTGATTTATCGGTAGTTCATTACATGTTCCACAGATCATTTGAGCTATTCATTTACCAAAATGATGCGGAACGAGTCAGTTTACGGGATATGTATACGTGAGTAGTGTTAACTTTAATGAACATATTTTTAGTGCTACTTACGCACCTACACTTAAAAATGATTTTTTTGCAGATTACAAGTTTTTAAATAGAAATTTGTTCATTGGATAGCAGCGCTTTTCGAGGAGAAGTGATTTTTAGATTTTTAACTCCCTTTTCTATCTGTCAGACATCTTGTGTTGTTGGACAAAGATGAAAAATTTTTGTTACTGCATACTGAACTTCTTCATTAGCCACTGACCGCCATTAATAATGGTTAATTAAGGTCTTTGATCCTCTGGTGTTGCAGGTATGGTGTATTGTGATATATTGTTACTATTTTATTTTTTTCTGCTTTTTACTGAAAACTTCGTGAGAGGGAAAAGGGGAGAAAGCTTTTGGGTGTCCTACACTGAAAAGACCGACATCGAAGACACCAATATTTCGCCGCTGTTCGTCCATCGGAGTGCCTGTTCTCCACCATCAGTCGGAATGTGACGGTGTGGTTGACGTCACAGGCAGCATCGACAATAGCTCTCTCGCCGCGGGCCTTTGGCGCCGCTTTTAATCACGACTTATTATTCAGACTACGGAAAGAAAAGGACGCGCGACAGGCACTGGGATTGGCGCGCTCCACCGGAAGCGCAGTCTGCGTCTATAGCTGCAGCTGCAGGTGTGGGAGGTTCCGGACTCACGAGGCGCCGCCCATTGTTTCCGGAAGACCTCGAAGCGTCCTGCGTCATTGTGCACCACTGGCTATTTTTCGCCGCTCTCAACAGGTTTCGCGCTGATTACGCTGTGGGGCCAGGCTATTGTCACTGCCGAGTCAATGCTTGCCGTCTCTCGAAACATATAAAAATCACACAGCAGCTGCTCTTCATTTGCTTGCAGACTCACTAGCTGATCAAAACAAGGAATATGAACCCGTTTGAAGTATGCAACAACATGAAATCTTCTGTCTCTCAGTTTACTGTAGTCGATTGGAATATTGTAGTAACACTGACTGGTCTTTCGTACCTTGACACGCACTGTGGTCTTCTCTGTATTTGACTATTTTTACTTCAACTTTTTGACTGCATTTATCCCGTGCTTCATCTCTGCCATGTAATCCTATATACAAGCTATTTTCAGCCTCCCCAGTAGCGCACTCTAGCTTCTAGTTACACCATAGGAAAATGGCGCCCGTCAATCCAGACTCCAACGATGTCTAAAACAGTGCTGCATCATCAAGAACTCCTTACGGGGTGGTTTACTATCTTTGGCCCTAGAAAAGCATGTTCTTTGAGAATTTTTTTCTCGGGATGTGTTATAGATATCAGTGTCAAATTTGGCCAAAATGTTTATTCATATTTCCTCTACAAACTGGAATTTTTCCCACCGGAAATGTCGAAGAGCAAAGGTGGAAGTGCCTTCGGAACGCAACTAAATTTCGATGTAGACCTCCACGCGCGGTATGTCATAGGTCAGCCGGCTCGTCTGAAGTCAAAATTGAGTTGACGTTAGCGAAGTATATAAGATTCCATAGGAGTTGTACCTCGCTTAAGTTATTTGGACCATAGGAAACAAAGTGGCGGCCATTTGAAAAAAAAAGGTTTTTTTTCATCGATTTTTCGACTTCGTCGTCCAAGTAAAAATATTTATAGTTGATGGATCGGAATAAAAGTCGTACAACTCCTAGACAATTTAGTTAGCTTCGTCGGGAACGAAGAATTATGCCAATCGGTTCAGTAGATTTGAAGTTACCACACCGCGCGATAAAAAAGTCACTTCGAGAAAGACGCGTTTGAAGTTTTGTCTACATATAAATGCAATATTATGCAACTTACGTTCAATCTGCTATTCCGGGTCGATAAACTAGTCCTTCCTCTTCCTCATAGAGGGCGTTCTACTTGATCTGGGCCATCCTGCGCTTCTCCACAGCCGCTCGTACGGCCGGTGACAAGTGATTTTCGACCACTTGAATCCGGTGGTCGTCCGAATGCTTGGCGAGCTGCGTCGAATAGAGTCCCAGGGCGACGTCCATCGTTGTCACGGTCTTCAGAATTGCTGAATACCCTTCGCTGAAGCTGCTCACTGCCAGGAAAATCGTAATCTCCACGGTCTTCGCACCAGAATGCAAATTCTTGGGGTCAAACTTCCAAACACATGCGTTCAAACTTACATTTGAATTTTGTGGGTTTCCTCCCAACCACCCGTACAATAACTCGTCCTCCTAAAGAAAAAAACTGGTGCGTAAAAGAGGCCGATTTCAGGCAGGTGAAATTTTTTGTTCAAGCGCTAATTACAAACATTTCCATTCCGTATTCGGAAAAACCGTTTCAGGGGTGGAGTCTAAACACTTTTATGGAACCAAAAATGCAATTTTAAAGAAAATCGATTTTTTGAACCAAAAGATAGTAAACCTCCCCTTAATATTTCAGACAAATGGAGTACACGAAGATCCTGCAGCTACTTCCATTGTCTGACTGAATAGTTCACTGCTGCAGAGCTCACTGAGGGATGAGTAAGCAACTGGGAATGTGAGACTAAAGTGCTGTCTGCAACAGAGAAGAACACGAATGCGGCAGCGAGTCGGGTGTACATTGTGATGTCTACAACAGAGTAGCAAATGCCGTTCTGAAAATATGTTCATGATTGCCACTGAAACATCGTATCGATGTAAATACATTAAACCGCTCACCCGTTCAGCATAATTTTTGAATAGAACCGCTTAAATAGCTTAATGATTGAAGTAAAATGTCTGGAGCAACCTCGTAATCCGAACACCTATTGTTTACAATAACTTTATCTTAGAACTCTTCCATTTGGTCCGTGTTTGCATAGGACAACAACAGTATGGGAATTGTGAGGCCGCCTTGGTGCTAAACTGTTATTTGTTTACTTACTTATTACCCAAACTAATTTCAACGACAAAAATCGCCTTCATCACTGGGTTCTTTAAATCTTATTTATTGTACGTAATAGCATGTTTTTAAGAATTCGCTGTTTGCGTCATATTTTCCGTAATTTTTCTGTTGCCGTTTTTCTGGGAATACATTATGTCATCTGCAAGTTCGTTGGACGGCATGCAGCTAATTTTATACACAGAAAAGCAAAACTTCCGCACTTTGTTTATGATCCAAAACATCACGTCTTTTCTAAAAAACATGCTATAACGTACAATAAATAAGGTTTAAAGAACCCACCGACGATGGCGATTTTTGTCGCTAAAACTACTTTGGGGAATAAAGAAGTAAACATATAAGAAAAAGTGTTGTGCATGAAGGCGGATTCACAATTCTCATATTGTTATTTTTTTTTACCTATTATTCAATTTCATTTACAAAACACTTTGCTTCAGGTAGCTTTTCATCTTCAAAAACATGCACAAGTTCTGTCTGATCTGGCATCAACTTACCAATAAAGGAAATAAATTTCGTGTATGAGACTGCGATCATTGTAAATATTTATTAGGTGAAAAAAGACAATGTTAGTCACGAAATATTCACAATGGTGCAAAGTCATAGATGAAATTTATTTCCTTTATTGTTACTTCAGCTTACTGATATTTTCGGAATTCTTCATTTGCGCGTACCAAGGATCCGTTACCGTTGTAAAAATAGTTTATCAATATTGTGGATGGAAATACTAAAACGTTTTATTATTGTTTTATTCAGTTAAAATACCGCGAATGATAAGTCTTTCGTAAATTTCTCATTTACTGCGCAGAAAAGTTAAAGGAAATGAAGACCGTAAAGAGGTAACAATGAAACAAAGTAGGGCTGACTATGAAGTGTAATGGTGGGGGAAATACTTTTCAGTTCTGGAGAGATACTGACCCACGCATCTTGCAGTCCTGCCCATAACTTTCCTGTATTACTGCTGTCGGGTTCATCCATTGAGTACAGGTATCAGTGTCACCTTATAAATGCTCTGTTGGGTTATCTGGACGTCCGACATGAAAGTGAAAACACAGAATTGTTCATCAAGCCACCAGCGTGCATCGAAACAGTGGTGATACGGTCTTTTTGAAACGTGGCTTCTCCGGCGGCATACTCTAATACTAGAAAGGCATTTAGATGATCTGTAAGAATGCCCAAATGGCGTGCACCTCCAGTTCAACAATGGGGTCTTACTGCGACTTTTTAAACACGTTCTACACCATAATTGAGCCACCTTTTCTTCTTGATGGGCAGAACCCATGTTTCCTCGGTGCACCCACCATAGTCTCATATGCCCATCTCCTCGATACAATTGAAAAATGGATTCATCAGAGCAGGGTACACGCCACCACTGTGCTGTAGTGTAATGATTGGGGTTCCTTGCCAGTCTTTGAGGTCCTCTGTGATGAGGTGCCAACAAATGGATACTAGTCGGACGCTGCTGCAGATGCTCCCCTAGGCTTGACGTTATACGTGGCAATCGAAGGCGATCTGATTGATTGTAGACTATCGATGCCCAATATGGTTCCGCGGACGCAACGTGACATTCTTTCATCATACATTTGTGGTCGTTCTGTATGGCGGTTTACTCGTATGGAAATATTGTCTAAGATACTGAATATCGCCAAGACGTTGTGGACCTTCTACGAAATCTTTGATAAGAGACAACATATTACAGTTGCTTAGAATGAGCACTGAATGCAACACGGCAAACATCAGTATGTGCGTGCAGTTCATTGAAGTTGTTGTTGAAGGAAGTCGCAACGCAGCCTGCTTTGGAAACCTATTAATTGCCGGCCGCGGTGGTCTCGCGGTTCTAGGCGCGCAGTCCGGAACCGTGCGACTGCTACGGTCGCAGGTTCGAATCCTGCCTCGGGCATGGATGTGTGTGATGTCCTTAGGTTAGTTAGGTTTAAGTAGTTCTAAGTTCTAGGGGACTGATGACCACAGCAGTTGAGTCCCATAGTGCTCAGAGCCATTTTTTTGAACCTATTAATTGGGTTCCCTATCTGCAGGCACGAACTTATTCGATGCCACAATACAGAATAGATTATTGTCTACATGTTCTGACACATAACGTCCCTAGTGGTGCACTCTGCCGTTGTACCATGGAGGGTGTTACAAATTGAATTGATTTGTCTAAGTTTCAATTTGTAATATATATATATATATATATATATATATATATATATATATATATATTACGTTAATAAAAATGTCACCCTAAAATGTCACTATAAAAAAAAAGAGAAAAACCGACTCCATATGCAGCACCGTGAGCCGCCAGCTGCCGATCTACTGTACCTGCACACCGATAGAATTCTGTTTTACATTCTCGGTAATTCATAGCGATGTATCGGCCTCTGTTCAGTTGTTATAACGGCTTCATCTCCGCCCCTGGTAGCGGAGTGGTCAGCCCGACGGAATATATAACGGCCCGGGTTCGATTCCCGGCTAGGTCGAGAATTTTCTCCGCTCAGGGACTGGATGTTGTGTTGTCCTTATCATCGTCATTTCATCCCCATCGACACGAAAGTCGCCGAAGTGGGGTCAATTCGAAATACTTGCACCAGGCGAACGATCTACCCGACGGGAGGCCCTAGCCACACGCCCTCTTTATTGGTGCCAGCTAGCTGTGGTCTAATGGATCAGCTGAGGCAGGTAAAACCTCAGAAACACCTCCTTGTGTCTCAGTGATTATGTGCCTCAGCCAATTATAGAAGGAAGGGAGACTATAGTTCAACACTCCGTCATTTCGTCGACATCGAGGTTATTGGAGCACAAGCTCGGATTGTTTCAAGAATGGCGAAGGAAATCGACAGTGCCCTTTCAAACTAACCATCCTGGCATTCGCCTGGAGCGGATTAGACAAACCACGGACGGCCGGACGCGGTTTTTAACCGTCTTCCTCCCGGATGCGAGTCCAGTGTGCTAACCGCTGCGCCACCTCGCTCGGTAACTATTTACAGAGTAGGTGTCTTAACATAGTGCGCATTTTGGAAATTATTTTGCAACTTTATCTTTGCATGGGGAATATATGCAGTGCTCTCCAATGACTCAGTCATGCTATTTTTCTTTGTTTTCAGCTGTGTGTCACATCTTTGTTGAAATTGGATCGAACTGGAAGAAATATAGGAACTGGGAGAGGAGCGTTTCGTAAAGAAAGGGGGTGGTGATTTCTGGCGCACGCCTGCAGGACAGAACTCGTGTATTAGTTGGCATTCCGGCGTGCGGCGAGGCGCGGACATTATTCCTGATTAAGGGCTCTCCCCGGGAGCTGCTATCTGCTGCAATTTATGCTCCGCGGACTTGGCCGGCAAAATCGCACCCACCTCGCCTTATCTCTGCACCACCCCTCTGGAAAAAAAGAGGGAAAGAAAATAAAGAGTGTGGCGAGGGAAAAAGTGGCCGCGGCGCCTAGGTGTGGAGCTACCTGTGAACCGCGCCGCACCGTATGAATATTGCATGAGCGTGGAAAATTCCGAAACAGGCTCGCGATAACGACCGCTGCCTACGGCTCCAGCGGCGGCGGTGGCGGATTTTCGGCTTTGGGCTGCAGTGACAGCGCGACCGTCTGAGCCCAGGAAATCTATTTCTGGCTGGCTTTGACTACAAACAGGCAAGTCACCGAGCGTGTATCCCCCTGCAGGACTCGCCTCAAGCGAATTGTAGGATCCGAGGACAATCTGGGCCGCCTGGATTCAGTGCAGCCGACTGCCTCTGCTCGCTTCTTGTTCCGCCCAACACCGCCTGCGCTGCCTCCGCGACGCAGCATTTAAGGGGTGGTGGTGGTGGTGGTGCTGGGTGGCGGGTGGCGGTTAGAGGTGGGGCCTGATTGAAGGTGGCGGTTTCAGCGGTGACGACAGTCCTAGCGATATAAACTTCTACACTGAACACATTTATTTCATGTGTTGCCGTTAACGGATTGTGTAGCGCAGCGTGCTGACTAGCACATCTGCACCTATGCTGCGAATAACGCTGTGAACTGCTTGGCAGGAGGAGCTACTCATTGATCACGTATCATTCTTCCCATTTAGCTCTTGTGTAGAGCGCGGAACGAAAATGACCCTAAGATGTTCGAATAATAACGAAAGTGTCTTTCTATTTTTGAATTTAAGTTGAGTACATAACTGGTAAAAATACCCTGAAAAGTCCTCCTTTTTATGAGAAAAAGTGTGACACATGAGTGTAAAACAAACTCGATATAAATGCTGTTTGATTAATACGACAGCTATTCGGAAATTAAAGTCCGATCTGTCGCGAAATGGAAACCACTGTGAAAATCAAAACTGTATTATTTGCATCAGCTAGCTACACCTTCCAGCTACCTTTCTTCATAGTCGTCACTCAAACTCAAACATTTGTCGTAGCGTTGTACTAACTTTCCAATACCCTCTGCATAGAAAGCAGCCGCCTGTGCCCTCCGTCAACTCCCTACGCTGGTTACAGCCCGTTCTCTCCGTCCAAGGGGTGAGTAGGGGTGAAATGCAGGGGTAGCCAAAACCGGGCTGTACGGTGTGTGATGAAACACTTCCCATCGAAAACGCTGCAGGAGCATCTTCATTGCCCCTGCAGAGTGCGGCCGAGAACCAGTGTTGCCAACAGTATATACCTTTTTCCAACCGGATTGAGACTAAAAAAAAAAAAAACTAAAAAATGTCTTAAAAGAACTAGATTCCAAATTTTTATTAGAAGCATAGAAATGACAATTAAACGCCACTCACACGAGATACAGACTGTATAAATAACACATTTTTTTACTAAACTTACCTAAAACTGGGTAAGAATGTCGTCTTCGTCATTATCACCATTGTCCTCATGAGAAAGAGAAGCTGCAGTGGAAGTTGATGGTCTCGATTTATATGCTTCAGTTGTCCCAATTGTTCTGAGGACTGACTCAGGAAATGTGTAATTATGGCAGTACCGATTCTTTCTGCGGACACCTGCACGAATCCCTAATATGGCGATTACCGTATCTGTACGCATTCGATTCATTATCTTCGTTTTGACGAGATTCAACTGACTGAATATTCTTCCCACCTCGCCGTTTGACCAACGAAGTACGAACCTAGGTAATGCAAACTCTGCAAGGTCTTTAAAAGGATTTTCACCACTGACGTCATGGTAACTGAAAACCTCACACCAGAAATCGACAGAATTGTTAATGTTATCGATTGGACAACTACCATTTTTTGCCACTGTAATTCAGTTATTGTAATTGTATCAGTATCCAAGTGGGAGCTTTCTAACAGGGGAATTACGGGCTGTTTTACCACTACAACCGCCTTTGAAACTGCAAGGTAATCTTTGCTGAAATTGTTTGACAGGGAAGAAACAAATTTTACACATATTTCTTTAATATTTTTTTTTTCACCTTGGGTTATTTTGTTTCTAATTTCCGAAATTTTTTTTTCAAAGAAGTATCCAAGATACGGCTTTGGAGCTAGCTGATATTTGAAATCATTGTCAAAATATTTTCTCTGAAATAGATAGGTGGGAATGACATCTTGCCTAAGAAGAGATTGAATACGAATTACCAGGTCATCTAATAACTTGCGTGGGTCCACACCATTTGACTCGAATTCCTTATTGACTCTCTGAAGGCTTGAAAGGATAGCTTTCAAAAATAGCAAATATACTAAATTAAGTTCGGGACTGAACATCGAATAGAGAAATCCAGCTGTGTAGCATTTTTCGCTTTGCTAACAATCTGAAAATGAGTTTTTAACTCGAGCCATTGATCAATTATTCTACATACTGCAGGTTCAATAGATAACCATCTCGTGTCACACGCATGGGAGATTTTCAGTGGCCCCTCCCCATCATTTAGGACTGAGATAATCTGGCGGTAAAAGAGCTGTCGTGAAGAAGATCGAGAAACCCAGTTGTAAGTTTCCCTATTCAAAAAGTGCAAATTACTTGGAAGACATTCTGCAGAGGTTGCCAACTGAATGGAATGACAGACACACCTTATAAGTACCAAATGCGGAACCTCTCTTTTAAGTATTTCATACACTCCGTTATTAACGCTGACCGTCACGCTAGCATTATCTGTTCCTATTCCTTGCAATTTCTTTAAATCCTAATTAACTTCTTTCAATGCATCTTTAATAGCTGATTCAATAGACTCAGCTTTGCATTTTTCAACTTCGACTCGTGTAAGAAATGTCGAAAAAATCTTGTGAGATGTTTTACTATGACAAATTATAGCAGTTACTAGAAGTTTAGTGACACTAATATCAGTTGATCCGTCAATTAAAATGCTGTACATACCATCATCAACATCACTTCTCAGATGTTTGCAAAATATGGTCCAAGAACATTCATGATAATAGCACTACACTTTGTGCGTTGTAACTTAATCTGGCTTGCATTAAGACTGTCTTTGAACCTGTTTCTACACATTTCTCCTAAATGATCACACGACATTATAGCACAATGTGCGGACACAAAGAGGGCGAGTGACCCCTCAGATTCGTAACGTCCTACGGAATTCTGGTTTAAAATTAATTTTTGCCTGTCTTTGGGAGGAAAAGGAAGAAACTGCAGATTTATGCTTTTTTTTTTTTTTTTGTTTCTGCGTGATTTTCTATATCCGCTAACCGAACTCTTACAGTACAGTGACACACTTTACAGAATGCGCTTGTGTTATCTCCTACAGCTTGTGATAACCACTGGACAAATTTCGGATTTTTTAACCATTCTTCCCTAAACTTTTGGGTGTATTGATTTTTGACTTTACCCATTTTAACACAACTATAATCAATCACTATGACGAGAAGCACGAGCACTAAGCACACACACTTGTGACACGAACTCAACAATAACTGAATAATAACAAACAGTTTTGCGTTTCGTTCAGCTGATGGGTCCTCGACAATGGGAATATATAATAGAAATATTATACTGTATCATGCATTATTGAAGTTAGTTAAATTACCATTTCAAATTTCATACATTTAAAATAATTTGACAAAGTAAAGTATGAGAGTTACGTACATAAGTTCTTCTTGCACTCGTTATTTACATTGTTGAGTACCAGTAGTAGTTAAGGTTAGGTTCGTTCGAAGAGCTGCCAGGAAGCTACTTGAAGAAGCAGCGAAAGGCGCTACTGCGCATGCGCGTCAACGTTGACGTCAAGAGCCCGTGCTTGGTGTCTGGGCCCTTCAAACGCTTTTTTCTGATCGACTGTCACCGAGCGACGAACAACTGAACTTCTACAGGTGATTTTATAAGGATAAATAAAAATAAAACATACGAACAAATAAAGTGCTTACCTTACAGTTATCGAAGATCCACAAACAGGGAACTTATGCAGTCGGCTGTTCAAAGACATTCGAAAAAACGCGGTGACGTACCCTCACTACAAGCCACTTAACTACGCGCATGCGCGGAACTGGCAGCTTGACAGCGCCAGAAAATTTTCCTCAGGTAGCATCTGGCTACTTGATGCTACTTGCTAGTCGCTCTTCAAATACCATTTCAAGTAGCCAGATCTGGGACCAGACGCGTTTCGAATGCGACTTCCGCACTACGCAAGCGCGGTAGCCAGAAAGCAGCCTATCGAACGAACGTTTTATGTTTCTTAACAGATTTTATAGTATAAGTTGTTGTAAGGAAGTAATTTCTCATATAACCTGTTGAAAATACTGAAATGAACTAGAATGAACAAAATATACTTTTCGAAGAATATAATATTAAGGAGTGTAGAATTCAACCAGATAATATTTTAAAAAGTCTAAATTTCCCACTAGCAACCTGATCTTAAATTTTCCAACCAGATGGCCTTTCAAAAAAACTGTATCTAGTTGGAAAACAATTAAATTGGCAATATTGCCGAGAATTATCATGAAGAAGGAAGCGCATGACAGTTACGCTATGTGGGCTGCATGACATCAGGCAGAATCTCTCACCAGGCCCTCATACTTGGCGGGAGACACTATTTCCTAGGCATCATCTTTACGTGTTCACTTTGTTCTGAGAACTGAGAAGAGCGACCGGTATGCTAGAGCTGCCGCTCAACACACCTGTACAAAGCTTCATCGGATTTTCGCTACGGTGTCCATTCCGCGCGATCGGACCTTACCGTCCCGATAGCCCTCGTATATCTAGAGGTGGGACGGACTTTCACAGCGCTACAAGCAATATAAAGAGTATTTAAATTAATGCAGCATTATGATCAACACGCACTAACCTCCTGGTACGATCTGAAAATGTTTCTGCATCCTCCGTTATAGAGAGGATACGTGCAATAACGATGTAAAATCTCACTTTCTATGGTCCAACACCCACTCACAATAATCGCTCCTAACACATTCAGGTTCTCTAAAACTCAAATCTAATTACACTCAACTGTATAATTCATGCAGAGAAGTGAAAATATTTCTGATGATTACACCTTACCTGCGAAACGATTTTGGTAAATGCAGAGCGTGTCTGGTAAGTTGTGCTCTCATAAGTTTTGGATTCAGTTTATTCCTTATATGTGAGTATGATCCCCCATTTGACATTCAACAAGCAGAATTGGTACTTTCTGCAGACACTACTAGGTTTATAATAAATAACACTAGAGCGAGAGCAACAGAAGAGATTGTTAATGATATTTTTCGAAGAATTATTAAGTGGTTATCTGAAAATGGACACATTTTAAATTTTGAAAATATACAATATATTCTGTTCTGTACAACATAGTCACACCAATAACTGAAGAAGATGTCAATACGAATAAGTAGGCAGAGTAGAATGCTACCAATTTTTGGAGGTACGTATGGATGAAAACTTGAACTGGAAGAAGCATGTTACTGAGCTTCTCAAACAGATTCACAATACATATATTTGCTAACGAAATTCGTCATAAATAATTTTTCACAATTTGAGAAGAACAGATTTGTCTATACCTACAGCACTAAGAGGAAGCTGTTACCTTTATTACCCATTATTAAAGCTGTCAGCGGCTCAGAAAGAAGATCAACGTACAGCAACAAAAATATTTGATCATTTGCTCAATAGCATGAAATGTCCGACAGGTAGCAAAGTAACTCTTAAACATAGCCTAAAATTATTTCTCCTGAACGATTGCCTGTAAAAAAGAAAATCAGTTCATAAGTGTAGTTGCATGAGTAGGACTGAAAAATATATAGAGGATGTAACGGGTATAAGTGCAGATATTTTTATGTTTGGACCTTAATATGTACACACATTAGTGTCTTGGTTGTTTTTTCTCTGTGTCAAATAGTCTACCCAGAAACACGTCACAAACGTTACGACCTGATGTTTCCTGCACGGTCGAAACTGCACGACTAAGTGATTATGCCTTTCAGTTTTGCGTCCATGTACCACACTTCCCCATCTGACCAACTGCACACGGGAAAATAAGCATTAATGGCTTGCTCTTTTCGTATGTACTTGGAGATGCTAACCGACCTAAAGCATACTGTAATTATTGGTCTACAAATGACTTAAATACTGATTTAATGTTGTTCAGTACACCGTCTTCAGTCAGAAATGGAAATGGAAATATCTGCACCAATTTAACTTAGAATACATAGTTCACAGAAATTTCAATCAGTAAAATCCTACTGTTAAAAGTGATTAACGTGTAGCTGAATGTAAGCTCGTTAATCCACTGTGGCGGTGTTGATTGAAGTCCTTGTGGACTCGCACTATTTGTTTCGCAACATTTTTGGTTGTAAATTCTAGTGCATCTCTGTGCAAAAATTAACAATACTATGATCACAGCTAATAAGTAACCACATAGCCGGAACCAAATATTTATGGATTGAATAACTTAAAAAACCTGAACATGGCTTAGCCAGAGTATAAATCTGCTTAACATTAAACACCAAGCGGTAGCATTATGAGCGTCTATTATTGATATGAACACACATTGGCGTGTTGCGGACGGTGAACGCAGTTACATGTAGTTATTGCAGTTTGCAATGTACAGAGTGAGATAGTGGACACGAACCGCAATATCCTCAGCGATTATGACAAAACAAGCGTGACCACCTTTGGTGTGTGTCGTACCGGCGAGAAACAGTACAAAGAGATAAAAATAACTAACGTTGAGGTACATACATTCAACTTATTCGCCAGAAAATTGGTTAAACTAATCTTAAAACCAACCTTTGAATATCAAATGTGCATATGTCCTGTGCTAACAAGAGCATTTCTGTCGTAACTAGCAAATATTTCTTCTGAATCACGTGAATGGCCCGCCCTACAGTAAAACTTTTATAGTAAGATGGTCACTGTAACGGCTAATGTGCTATCCAAATCGTGGAACAGGATTAATATTGCAACCAGCATACGCTTACAGAACTGGAGTTACTGATAGCCTGTGCTGTGGTGAGAGGCGATTACACCTCCTTAATTGATGAAAATGGTTGAAACGGGTGTCCCATAATATCAATATGCAGACTCGAATGAAATTTTCACTCTGCAGCGGAGTTTGCGTTGATATTAAACTTACTGGCAGATTAAGACTGTGTGTCGGTTCAAAATGGTTCAAATGGCTCTGAGCACTATGGGACTCAACATCTGAGGTCATCAGTCCCCTAGAACTTAGAACTACTTAAACCTAACTAACCTAAGGCAGGATTCGATCCTGCGACCGTAACGGTCGCGCGGTTCCAGACTGAAGCGCCTAGAACTGCTCGGCCACACTGGCCGGGCTTGTGTGCCGGACCGAGACTCGAACTCGTGCCCTTTGCCTTTCGTGGGCAAGTACTCTACCAATGAGCTATCCAAGCACGAATCACGACCCTTCCTCAGAGCTCCACTTCCGCTAGTACCTCGAGTCCTGTCTTCCAAACTTCACAGAAGCTCTGCTGCGAACCTTGAAAGACTAGCACATCTGGAAGAAAGGATACTGCGGAAACACGGTTTAGCCACAGCCTGGGGGATGTTTCCGGAATGAAATTTTCACTCTGCAGCGGAGTGATACGAAACTTCCTGGCGGCTCTAGTGCTCTAGAGCACTTGCCTGCGAAAGGCAAAGGTCCCGAGATCGAGTCTCGGTACGGCACACAGTTTTAATCTGCCAGGAAGCTTCATATGCAGACTACGTCAGACTAGCGGCCTGTAGTGTGGGGACAGAGTCGTGGACCATCCGCGAGAGTTGAGCATACTGACCAGGGTGCTATGTGCGACTTGCTGAAGGGTTGCGCTGACGGACCTAACCGTGAAACCAAGTTTTCCGTGTTGCGATCGATTAAAAGCAACTAAATACAGTGTAATTAGAGCAACTAAACCTGCGTTGTTATTGATAAACAAACTGGCTGGAAGTAACTTATGCCAATAGATATTAATACGCTTTTCACATTAAGATTACAACTGCAGTTTTTTTTATTTTCATAATGAACATGACAGAGTGTTATAATAAGCTATAGGACCTCCCAATTTGCTGATTGGTAGTAGTCGTACTTCGCTGATAAACCGCGGTGGTTTACCTCTGTCTGATTGTTTAACGTGTTGTCCGGTGATTGAGCAATGGACCTTTTCGTACATATTTCTTCCAGTGCATTTGGTTAGAGTAAATGATCACAGACGACAGCCCAGGAACATGTAACAATTTTCAGAAATGATTCCGGGATGAAAATGACTGACAAATTTTAAATAACTTCGTATCATTATTCAACAAGTTTCGTATTAAGTCTGTACCGCATCTCTGATGACTGGAATACGCCGAAAGTGTGATGATTAGATATTAATAAAAAATTAATTGGTGACCAAGGCGAGCGTAACTCCATCCTGTACAGGTCTTTTTATCGGACGGTAGCAGAAGGTAGCGTCATGAAGAGGTACTTTTATTTCACTTTCTTACCGTAACTGCTCCAGAAAACGACTAGGATTAAAACGGTTGAACGGCTTCTTCTTTGTTTGTGCCTTGTGCGCCTCTTTTCCTTGTGGATACGAGTGTAGGTAAACGCCCCCTGGATGGGTCATGAACCACGCGGAGGCAGCTACCGGCCCCCTTCCGGGAGGCAGCAGGTGTCCACCGGTGGCCGTGTAAACTAATCAGTGGCTATTAATTAATTTACACGCCCGCCGCCGCGCCGCCCACCGGCCGTCCACAGCCAGCAAGCTGCGGACAGGAACCGGTCCCCGCTTCCTACGGTCCGTTGTCACACACAAGTGTTTGTCGCCCTACGAGGCGTGTGGTTCCACGTGCTCAAGAAGTGCGCGGCACCGCTGGTACAGGAGCGTGGCTATGCCAGGGAACAGCTCGCGCTCTTACATTTTGTAGCTCAGAGACCAGATATCAGTCGGGTAGGAATCTGTTCCCGAGGGGCGTTGTCAGCCAAACAGAACTGTTGGGTAGGCAACCCGCTGCACCAGCTACAACGTTGTGCGCGTAAGAAGGCGGGGGTAGAGGAGGAGGGAATGCGCAGCGGCAAGGAGCAGCGTACCACGCTCCAGACAATAGCAACAGAAAACTTCCATCTGTTATGGATGTCGAAAGCTGTGTGATGAATAAAGGTTTCCGGAAATAATTGCTACTAGTCACTTATTTTGATGACAGAATTTTTATTTTTCCATTACCGGTTACAAGCCACCTAGCCTCCTAGCATCAGACTATACATAGCTCATTGTGATTGTTTATAGCATTGTGAAGGATATTATGTGAAAAGGTATAAAATTAATCGAAACTAGTAAACATTGAATGTGGGGAGCCATTTAGAATTACCTACATCATAAACTCGACTACATAGCATTACTTACAGTTGATCCATGGATCAATGCTTGTCCAAAAAAACACTTTAGTAAACATTGCTCGTGTTTACCATTTACCTCAGTTACACAGTACTACACAAACTTCACTGCATGCAACGCCCCCACACGCTTTATAGGACGTAAACAAAACAGCCAAAACGACGAGTGTATCGTAAGCTAATGTTCAAAGCTTTTATGTTGGAGCAGAAATTTCCTTTCATGAACACTCGCATTTTCGGAAGTTGCACATTGATCTAGAATGACAGTAAATACACTCTAAGACAAGAAAAAGACGCATCACTAACGAATTTTCCGAATGGGACAGAAACCTGTAGATGTGATGCACAGGTGCAGACAGATAAATGATTTCAGTTTCAGAAAAATTGTATGATTTATTCAAGAGCTTTACAAATGGAGAAAGTCAATAATGCGGTGGTCCACTGGTGGCAGTTCACACATTTGAATGTTTCATTTGTGTTTCTAAATCTTTAATCCAATTTCTTCCTTTTTCTGATAGCTGAATTAGCTGAATTTGTGTGGAGTATGAAGGAGTAGGATATTACCTCAGCATATCAGGAGTTTAGGACGATGGCTATTTAATGATGGTTATGTTTTGAGAATTATATTATTTTTACATAATTTTTATAAACGCACTGTTTATGTGAACGTTACAGCGGTAATAACTTGCTTTCCCCACATGGCGACCCTCGTGGGAGCGTACCTCACACCTCGGAAATCTCTGCGCGTAAGCAGCTGCGTGAAGCGACCCTGCACATACCAAGACGCTGTGTGGGCTATAAATAAAATTTGGTAGTGTTAGTTTTTTTTCACGCAATGTGACTTATGAGGCCTGCAGTAGTTTGTAAAAGGTATATTACCAAGAAGGGATTTTCTTCTTATCATACTGCTTTAAACTTAATTGAAGACCAAAATTTTTGTGTGCCAATATCAAACGCTGTAAGAAATTAGCCTACATTTCGCACGAATGTCGTTCAAGTACGGCCATAAGAAGCTTCATGGCAAAGTTTACTGATTTCAGAAAACGAAGGTAATTCACGGGAGGTTTATGTCCATAGTCGGACTGATAAAAAAATCTGGCGAATGTGACCCGGTTGCATTAGGCTTTTCCATGCAGACATCTACTAAGCTTTCTCATTACGTGTCCTCATTGTGGTAATTGTAGACTTTATGTTTACAGTTATTCAATTTTTTTTAGTTTTTCTCTACTCAAAACGAGTTAAGTTTTTGGTAGCACGTTTATTTAAAAGATGGGAACTGATCAATCGTACCCTTACTATGACATGGGCGCAGTCACTACTGTGAATACATCGGAACACGCTCCCTGCTAAGTTGTTAAATGCACTTCCCCTGTTGCCGGCTCTGATCCTTCTTGTAACTGTCCCCGCTACTACTGGCTCTAACCGTTTCCTCCCACCCTCTCCCTCTCCACCAGACGCCAACAGTAGACTTACGCCCAGCAACAAGACACGTAGACTGTTAATGATACATGACTCGTCTGCATAAACGAGAGATCCTGTTCGAGTTATGCAGTACTTCAAGGAGCCATGATTAGCCATTAACAGTCGTAAAGAATTTAAAAAAAAACTAATATAGAACGTACCGAATCAATGCTAGTACTTAACAGATGCGCCCCGCTTGGCTCGTAGTAGGACAGTCTCCTCTATGGACCGAGCGAGGTGGCGCAGTGGTTAGACACTGGACTCGCATTCGTGAGGACGACGGTCCAATCCCGCGTCCGGCCATCCTGATTTGGGTTTTCCGTGATTTCCGTAAATCACTCCAGGCAAATGCCGGGATGGTTCCTCTGAAAGGGCACGGCTGACGTCCTTCCCCATCCTTCCCTAATCCGGTGAGACCGATGACCACGCTGTCTGGTCTCCTTCCCCAAACAACCAACCAACCAACCATCCACTATGGAGACGCTGTCCCCCCGTCCCCCTCCCCGTACAGAATACTTTGTTGGGAATACCATTGACGATGGCGTGCTGTAAAGTAAAGCCTCGAAATTTTTAAGGTGAAAACTCTTCAGGCTTTCTAAGTAAAACAAGTTCTATTAACATTTTACATCTTTATTCTTCGTGCATATATATATTCATTTCTCGACATAGTCACGCTGGCGACGAACAGTTTGTTGACACCGTCACTGTAGAAATTATGACTTTTTTGAGGGATGCGTACCCTCCCGTCTGCTTGCAACGCTTCATCACTACGTCCTCGCAGGTGTCTTCAGTTTTGGAAACACTCGAACCTCTGTCACACACTTACAGATTAGCACCACGGTGTTCTTCATTACGAGCACTAACAGCGCAGCATCACATATTACTGATGTCGATACAATCATCATCGTACCCAGTTTTGGTTCTTCGGTGAATTTCAGTTGGAAGCACATTTCCTGCGGTTAGAAACTCGATAACAGCAAGCTGTTTCTCAAGCACTGACAGGGTTACATTAAAAACCGCCATGTTACACGCTACAATTATTTTTAATTTGTGGTATGGACTTATGGGACCAAACTACTGAGGTCATCGATCCCTAAGCTTACACACTACTTAATCTAACTTAAACTAACTTTGACTAAAGACAACACACACAACCAAGGCCGAGGGAAGACTCGAACCTCCGACGAGGGGAGTCGCGCGGACCGTGACAAGATGCCCAGACCGCGCGGCTACCCCGCGCGGCCACGCTACAATTCGGAGCCTTCCAGTGGCAGAGGATTGAAACTTGCGTCAGTGAAGCAGAAAATTCGACCGAGTAATATGCATAACATTTAATACCTCAATCGATTTTGAGAACAGAATGAAAATTCGGAGGGCCTACTTTTAGGGCTTACCTTTCACCACACTCCGGAACAATACCAGAAACTGTTCGAATTTTTTCTCCCACATCTTCCATTTGTACTCCTAAGAGTTGGATGGACTGTTGTAGAATAATCTGTTCTTTTCAGCCAAACGTAGCAGTAGCCTGGGAACGGGGCACAAAGAATCGCAGCTGCGAATATTTTGTAGGGTATTTCCAGCTCTGGCATTCGCCTCATAATGTTACAGCCTGATACCGAAAGCCTTGGTCGGACCCGGGGGTTGGATCTACACTCCTGGAAATTGAAATAAGAACACCGTGAATTCATTGTCCCAGGAAGGGGAAACTTTATTGACACATTCCTGGGGTCAGATACATCACATGATCTCACTGACAGAACCACAGGCACATAGACACAGGCAACACAGCATGCACAATGTCGGCACTAGTACAGTGTATATCCACCTTTCGCAGCAATGCAGGTGCTATTCTCCCATGGAGACGATCGTAGAGATGCTGGATGTAGTCCTGTGGAACGGCTTGCCATGCCATTTCCACCTGGCGCCTCAGTTGGACCAGCGTTCGTGCTGGACGTGCAGACCGCGTGAGACGACGCTTCATCCAGTCCCAAACATGCTCAATGGGGGACAGATCCGGAGATCTTGCTGGCCAGGGTAGTTGACTTACACCTTCTAGAGCACGTTGGGTGGCACGGGATACATGCGGACGTGCATTGTCCTGTTGGAACAGCAAGTTCCCTTGCCGGTCTAGGAATGGTAGAACGATGGGTTCGATGACGGTTTGGATGTACCGTGCACTATTCAGTGTCCCCTCGACGATCACCAGTGGTGTACGGCCAGTGTAGGAGATCGCTCCCCACACCATGATGCCGGGTGTTGGCCCTGTGTGCCTCGGTCGTATGCAGTCCTGATTGTGGCGCTCACCTGCACGGCGCCAAACACGCATACGACCATCATTGGCACCAAGGCAGAAGCGACTCTCATCGCTGAAGACGACACGTCTCCATTCGTCCCTCCATTCACGCCTGTCGCGACACCACTGGAGGCGGGCTGCACGATGTTGGGGCGTGAGCGGAAGACGGCCTAACGGTGTGCGGGACCGTAGCCCAGCTTCATGGAGACGGTTGCGAATGGTCCTCGCCGATACCCCAGGAGCAACAGTGTCCCTAATTTGCTGGGAAGTGGCGGTGCGGTCCCCTACGGCACTGCGTAGGATCCTACGGTCTTGGCGTGCATCCGTGCGTCGCTGCGGTCCGGTCCCAGGTCGACGGGCACGTGCATCTTCCGCCGACCACTGGCGACAACATCGATGTACTGTGGAGACCTCACGCCCCACGTGTTGAGCAATTCGGCGGTACGTCCACCCGGCCTCCCGCATGCCCACTATACGCCCTCGCTCAAAGTCCGTCAACTGCACATACGGTTCACGTCCACGCTGTCGCGGCATGCTACCAGTGTTAAAGACTGCGATGGAGCTTCGTATGCCACGGCAAACTGGCTGACACTGACGGCGGCGGTGCACAAATGCTGCGCAGCTAGCGCCATTCGACGGCCAACACCGCGGTTCCTGATGTGTCCGCTGTGCCGTGCGTGTGATCATTGCTTGTACAGCCCTCTCGCAGTGTCCGGAGCAAGTATGGTGGGTCTGACACACCGGTGTCAATGTGTTCTTTTTTCCATTTCCAGGAGTGTATTTTAATCTATATATGTATTAATATCGACCATTGTAACAGTCGAAAATTGAGAACTGTGTGTGTGTGTGTGTGTGTGTGTGTGTGTGTGTGTGTGTGTGTGTCTTTTTACAAATGAGTTTCTTCTAAAGCTGTTATAGATAAAACTTCGGGACAGCGCGGTGTGTGCGTGCGTGTGCGTGTGTGTGTGTGTGTGTGTGTGTTTACAAATGAGTTTCTTCTAAAGCTGTTATAGATAAAACTTCGGGACAGCGCGGTGTGTGTGTGTGTGTGTGTGTGTGTGTGTGTGTGTGTGTGTGTGTTTGTGTGTTTACAAATGAGTTTCTTCTAAAGCTGTTATAGATAAAACTTCGGGACAGCGCAGTGTCACAGGTTGCCGATCAGCGCGATCGCAGGCGAACAGTCAACCGCGAAAACTTCAGCACATTGGGCTTAGGATGCTGACAGATACCGTATCTGCTCAGCTGTACACCATTCCGTCTGTTGAATGCCTCTTTACTGGTACCACCAACCGAAAGACGGACAGTCAACTTTAATTTTATATATAAATTGAAGATGGACTGGGGGGGGGGGGGGGAGGGAAAGGAAAGGAAAGGACAGGTATTACTGCCGTCAGCTGCATCTGGACATTACGTGGAATCAGTGTCAACGAGTGAAAATGGGTACCGGACTGGGATTCGAACCCGGAATCACCTGCTTACCAGGCAGGTGCGTTAACAACTGCACCATCCGGGACACAATGTCATCACAACTGTCGATCCACACTCCGACCGAGTGCCACCTGTCCGCAGTCCCTGTACATTTCGTCTATGCTCGCTACTCTGAGATTCCCGCTGGAGGTCGGATGTACTTGCGCATCCGCACTGAAGATGGTGAATCCATTGCCCATCTAGGAGAATACACGCATTCACATAATATTAATGTTGCCGTAAACACGCAATGTTCCAGCAGACTGTAGTGGTACGCGATAACAGCCTTTACTGACTATAACAGGCATGTGTAGTGTTACAGTCGGCCTCTCGGTAATGTAAACGCTGTCTATTTTATTTTTATATGTTCCCTTGAAAACAATATGAAGTAGAAAGAAGGGAGCAAATTTTGTAGACTGTTTACAAAGCGTAATTTTATGTCTACCCAGTTCGGAATAAAACCAAAATATTTTGCTATCTGTTTATTGTTACTCTTCACCATTTGTAAATACGACCATTCACACCCTGTGAGAGGGACTGGTAAAAACCAACACATTCAAGTATCGTATGTGACCTATAATGTAAATGAAGTGTTATGTTTTCAAGGCCTGGGAATTTTGCGCATAAATAGTTACATCAGTGCAATATTTAACTGTCAATAGAAAAAAGTTTGAAATGGATAATTTAGAAAAAGACGTCGACGTGTTTTGTGAAATGATTTGTCCAAAAGGAAAAAATGAAATAGATTAGAGAAACATTCGACTCGCTTTGAATGATACTCGAAATTATGTACAGCAAATGATGTGCGACTAAGAACCTTAGAATTTTAAAGAGTAAAATAGAATATTTCTGTGCTGGATTATGTAGACCGACAATCTCATTTTTTGTACGTGATGTCGACCTTTAAAGGCGCATCAGATGTGTCTCTAACTTATTTTCTTACTATTTTAGACAAACCATTTTACAAAACGTTTCACAGGATTTTTTTCTGAATATCAGTGTATTCAGCGGTTACTTTCTTTCAGGTTGACAGAGAAACTTAGTTCTGACAGTTTTTACATTAGTATCACAATTTTTCAGATTTTTGAGCATCAGGACGAAAATCTTACGAGGTTTCTGAAGGATGAAAGAATGCGGAAGTCACGTATACGGGCTGCGAAGGTACAGCGTTTCGTACTATTTTAGGTAGACCAGTTCGCACCAGACTTTGTACTGATGGCCTCATAAGACTTAGAATAACTTTAAAGGAAATTTAAAGAAAGTAAGGGTACTGAATAGGAATAAAGTTGGGTACAGATCAGTGCCAAGGTCCGAGGACAACATAGCCTTTCTATTCGACTGAAAGAAAAACATAGCTACCCTCTTGAGAATAATCGATGGCATACGTACAAGATAACGTGTCTCAAGGATAACCAAAACAAACACGAGGGCGATGAAGGAAAATAAAAAAAGGATACTGAGCTGTTTTATACACATATATGTCTTAAAACTGAGAAACGACATAGTAATCAAAGTAGGGAAAGAACCTACTCTGGAGGAAGAAAGTTTACGCAGGATGACCGCAGCAAGGAAGACGTTAGGAATAAAACAGAACACACGAAGAAGGCATTCTTCCACATAAGAGCTCAACAGTATCAGATATTGACAGGAAAGTGTGGAAGAAGTTTCTGAAAGTGTGCGTCTGGCCCACAGTGAAATATAAACCACCAGAACAAGAAACTGGAAGCATATTAAATGTGGTGTCACGGAAGAATGTCGCAGATTAAGTAGACAGTAAAAGTACGCAATGAAGACCTACTATGAAGAACGAGTAAACAAAGAAGTTTTAGGAAAATCCTGACTAGAAAAGGGACAGGTTAGTGGGACAGCTGCTATGGAATCTAAGACAGCTTGGTGTTGGAAGGAAAAGCAGAGACGAAGTAAAGCAGGGGCCGATAAGGGCTAGAACATGCAAACTAGATAATAGAGTATGTTAAGCGTAGGAGTTCCACAGCGTCGAAGAGATTAGCACTACACAGGAAACGCTGAGGTCAAACACGACGAAAGAATGATAACTTAAATGACGAAAAATACAATGGTGTGCAAAACCCAAGGACGAAGATACCTTTCCCATTACCTGCCACTGCCGAGTAATATAGCTCGATGAAACTTGCACCATAGATAGTAAGAACTGTTACAGTACAACACAGTACAGTACGGGACAATACAGAAAATAAATGAAATACACAATCAGACGAGCATAAATGACACTTTTGTAAAAAGACAGTAATTACAATCAAATCACAGCGATTCATGATGGTTTCCTGGACATTACGAATGGTCCTTAATACAGTGTGTGATCACCGCGGACACCATGGACGGCAGTGCATTCTCTGCAACGTGCTCCTACCCTGGCCTAAAGGTTAGCTTGGAGATCTTATGGCAGGGCGTTCCAGTTCTCCTCGAGCGCGGGTAACAATTGCTGGATGGTCGTTGGTGCTTGTGGAGGTGATGCAATACGTTGCCCCAACACTCTACACGTGCTCTATGGGATTTTTTAGTTGGGAGAATAAGCAGACGAGTCCATTTTTTAGTTGGGAGAATAAGCAGACAAGTCCATTCGTTTAAAGGCCTCCCCCACTTGAGCTATTCGATGTGGTCCCGCAGTGTCATCCATAAAAATGAAATCAGGGCAGAATGCACTGCGGACAAGAGGTTCGTGGAGAGGTAGTACAGTGTCACAACAACGTTGACAGCTGAGTGTACAGTGTTCGAAGATTTGGAGATCAGTACATTCGTGCAGTATTTTGCCTCACCAAATCACGGCACTTGGGCCACCAACACGACCATGTTCGGCAATGTTCCTGGGTGCATCACGTGTTCCCCCCTCTCGTCATCTGAGGATGCTCCCAGCATTGTCGAACATGACCGTTTTGATGGTCCGTATTTACGGATTGGGGAGGCATAATGTTGCGTAGGCGTACTGGCCTACAAATCTTTGAACACCTTGCACTCACCAATCCATGTTACTGTCACACTTTGCTTCTCCCCAACTTGTGTCTTCTTAGGCGGGCATTCGGCCCTGCAGGTGGAGGAGCTTTTGGGGCGAGAGACTGTTTGACAAATGGACTGGCCTGTCCGTTCCCCCGGCTTAAATCCCATAGAGCACGTGTTGGATGCGTTGGGGAGACATAATGCAGTACATCAGAATGTGACAACGACCACTCAGGATTTGTCAAACTCGTAGATAGATAATACAAGAACTCCTTATCAACATTGTGGTTAGCCTGGGGAGAATGTTGCTGAGCAAGCATTACTGTCCGCGGTAATCACGCACCCTATTAAGAACCATGTCCAGCCCTTTTTAAACTTCGAGGAAACCATCATAAATCGCGGTGGCTTCGGTATAATTATTGTTGTTATTGTGGTCTTCAGTCCAGAGACTGGTTTGATGCAGCTCTTCATGCTACTCTATCCTGTGCAAGCTTCTTCATCTCCCAGTACCTACTGCAACCTACATCCTTCTGAATCTGTTTAGTGTATTCATCTCTTGATCTCTCTCTACGATTTTTACCCTCCACGCCGCCCTCCAATACCAAATGGGTGATCCCTTCGTGCCTCAGAACATGTCCTACCAACCGATCCCTTCTTCTAGTCAAGATGTGCCACAAATTTCTCTTCTACCTAATTCTAGTTATGTGATCTACCCATCTAATTCTTCTGTAGCACCACGTTTCGAAAGCTTCTATTCTCTTCTTGTCCAAACTATTTATGGTCCATGTTTCACTTCCATACATGGCCATACAAATACTTTCAGAAACGACATCCTGACACTTAAATCTATACTTGATGTTAACAAATCTCTATTTTTCAGAAACGCTTTCCTTGCCATTGCCAGTCTACATTTTATATCCTCTCTACTTCGACCATCATCAGTTATTTTGCTCCCCAAATAGCAAAACTCATTTACTGCTTTAAGCATCTCATTTACTAATCTAATACCCTCAGCAGCACCCGATTTATTTCGACTACATTCCATTATCCGTGTTTTGTTTTTGTTGATGTTCATCTTATATCCTTCTTTCAAGACATTGTCCATTCCGTTCAGCTACTCTTCCAGGTCCTTTTACAGAATTACAATGTCATCGGCGAACCTCAAAGTTTTTGTTTCTTCTCCATGGATTTTAGTACCTACTCCGAATTTTTCTTTTGCTTCCTTTACTGTAATTATTATCTTTGAATAAAAGTGTCATTTCTGTTCGTCTCATTTCGTATTTCTGTACAACATTGTACCTGTTCTTTCTATATATGGTCTAAGTTTCATCGAGCTAAGTTACTTGGCAGAGACACATCATGCAAAAGCTACTTTCGTCCTTCACTTTTTCACGCAAGTGTATTTTGTCTCTGTTCTTCAGTTTCCTAAGGATTTCATTTATTTTAGAGTCGAGAGGATAGCTGCACGTCCACCCCTTTCTTTTTCGCGCGCCTGCATGTTTTTAGTCTCTTTTTTCGTTTTGTCACTTCACCCATTACAAAATTGGAAACGCTTGGTTGCAACTTTGCAGTGTATTAAACATCGTTACAAACGACTGAAACGATGTAGATACTCCGCTTGCAGTCTTTCCTAGGGTGTATTCCCTTAAATAATGTTACGCCATCTTCTGAATGCAGACGAAGTTTTTCGCGACTATCTCTCTCTTTCGCAGTTTAAAATAACTGTTCCGCAACCTTACTAGCATACTCGTAGGTACGAAGTCGCTGAACTGTCGTTTAGGAGCGGAAAGAAGATGCTACCGCAGCAGCCATAGAGAAACAGCAAAAGACCGCCGTGGAAAATGCTGCAGACTGCGCGGTTCCTTCAAGACGAGCAGGGCCGCTGGCAAAGTTTCTTTCTTTCTTTCACACCGCAATTTGTGCTCTTGGAGCGCAGTAAGGTGGCAGTCGCTTAATAGAACCGCTGCTGTACAATGCGAAAACGAGTGTATGCCGCACAAAGAAACAAAATTTCTCAAATACTGTAACGTTTCCGGCTCTGAGAGCCATAATATTCACAACCAAACCCCTTCATTACTGGGTAACATAATGTATAATTTAAGAGATGGAGTGAGACACAGACATATTTTCATTATTTATTTATATTTCAATATTTCTCTAATATACAGGGGTGAGTTGCTGTTATCCTAAGATAACGAAATATCTCAATAACATCGGATTTTTTAAAAAAGGAAAAATAGTTGTTTAATATTTTTTTAAATACTATCTCGAGATATCAATGTTGAGCCCCACCCCCCTCCCAACACCCGCTTCAACTCAGGGGGGCCGGCCGCGCTGGCCGAGTGGTTCAAGGCGCTTCAGTCAGGAACCGCACTGCTGTTACGGTCGCAGGTTCGACACCTGGCTCTGGCATGGATGTATGTGATGTCCTTAGGTTAGTTAGGTTTAAGTAGTTATAAGTTCTAGGGGACTGATAACCTCAGATTATGAGTCCCATTGTGCTCAGAGCCATTTGAACCATTTGAACTCAGGGGGAGGGGATGGGGGACAACTTTGAAATCTTAAATAAGAACATTGTAGAGTCGGAGTCTACCGGATAAAATACATAACTTTTGTGTTGCTGTTGTGGTCTTCAGTCCTGAGACTGGTTTGATGCAGCTCTCCATGCTACTCTATCCTGTGCAAGAAGCTTCATCTCCCAGTACGTACTGGAGCCTACATCCTTCTGAATCTGCTTAGTGTATTCATCTCTTGGTCTCCCTCTACGATTTTTACCCTCCACGCTGCCCCCCCCCCCCCAATACTAAATTGATGATCCCTTGATGCCTCAGAACATGTCCTACCAAACGATCCCTTCTTCTAGTCAAGTTGTGCCACAAACTCCTATTCTCCCCAATTCTATTCAATACCTCCTCATTAGTTATGTGATCTTGTATGTAACACTTTTGTCGTTGTGTGATAGGTGGCGCTGCAATTGACAAATAAGACAATTGAGTTCAAAAACGGTGTCATCTCGAGAAAATGCATTGGGTAAAAAACATAAAAAAAAGTGCATGGCAAACGACTCTGTGTTTTGCAGTTTTCTCCGCACAGCTGTTTTGAAACATTCATCATGTGACTTGATCTCATTGCACGTCGTCCTTCATTTCTTAAATACATTCTACCTTCATAATATGTCTATGCCATTAGCTATATTATTGCGACAGAAGAGAAAACTGAAGTGGTTTACATTTATGGAGAAGGTGCTGGAATGTCGATAATGCTGTAACCCGTTTCAATCGACGTTTTACAAACAAGGTGTGGTGATGCGCTTCCTTTTGTCTAGTTATTAGAAGTTGTCCACCGAAGGAACTCTACAAGCAGGAGAAAGGAACCGCCTAAGAACAGCTGCTGGAGAGAATAGTGAATCCGTGATATTAACTGCACTCAAAAGTAACCACCACGTTAGCACTCGACAGTTAAAACGTGGATCGAAATTAGACTACTGTTTGCCGAATTTTGAAAAGTAGAAAATTTTATTCGTTTCATATTTGCCACCATCAGGAACTTCATGGCAATGATTTCCAGAACCGAGTAACATTTTCCGGTAGTCGCAAATACAGAACGACACAACTTTCTTTACTCGAGTATTACTCTCTGCAAGTCATCCTAAAGTAACTACGGTGCCATTAATCGACACAATACGCATTATTGGAGTGTGGAAAACCCGTATTGGTTAACACTACACATGTTATGACGATTTAGAAAACACAGCAATAAAACTGAAGTACTTTCCTGCAACAGAGAAATAAAGCATGAGGTGTTGGCGCCAGTTTGTTGTACCTGCTTGATCTTCAATAATGAAAGAGTTTTTAAATGTACTTTGGCGTGGAGCTCAGATATAGTGAAGCTACAGCTTTCATGCGACCTCCTGGGTGAGAGTACTAATATTAGAGAAACTAAGATACTTTTTAAATATATACGTAGCACGTTTTCGCGATGATATGCAATAATAAGGTCTTTTTTATCTTCCATCCGTTTGAATTTGTTTTGGCTAAGTGCTCCGCGATATCCTATGTAGTAAATGAGTACCGTGTACATAGAGTTACTGTGGAAACTGGCAGTCATATTACCAGTAACCAATCGTTCCACGGTTTTGTTATTGTGCTCCGTTGTGTTTACACATCATCGCCAATGTCTATGTTTACAACAAACATAGATTTACGTTATTGGCGGTGTAAACAGAGACGCTATTCCCAACCAAACGTCAGGGACGCATACTTGTAAGCACAATCATTGAAGTGATTACAATTCTACTTACAGAAACACACATTCATTGTTACACCCAAATACTCAACTTCCAGAGATCGCTCTACAATATTCCTAGCTCTGAGGCTAAGTTCACTTGGTGCACATTATAGTCTACTACGCAGCGTAGGCATAGCTCTGGCGGTGTCATGCCTTGTCAAAGAGGGGTGGATCCTCTTGCAACAGATTTGATGCGATGGCTATAACTAAAACCGGAGCTCGCTGAAGTCTTCTCTGGAGATCTCTGAAGTACACTCTCGAACACATTCTGCCCCTTATGCCGTAGAGCGCGACTTATTTCCTAGTGCGCAGTTTACTAAGCTCCGCACTACTTGTTATCCCGACACCTGGCTGAAAATTATTTACAAGTTCGTGGTGCCCTCCATCGATAATGCTGGAATTCAGAATGGTATTAGCCCACCCTCAGACTTGATGACGGCTTCCACTCTCTCAGACGTACGTTAAATCATGTCCTGGAAGCTTTCTTGGGGAAAGGCAGCCCATTCTTCACGGAGTCCTGCACTGAGGAGAGATATCGATGTCGGTCGCTGAGGCCTGGCCCGAAGTCGGCGTTCTAAAACGTCACAGAGGTGTTCTATAGGATTCAGGTCAGGTCTCTGTGCAGGCTAGTCCATTGCAGGGATGTTATAGTCGTGTAACAAATAAATGTTCAAATGTGTGTGAAATATTATGGGACTTCACTGCTAAGGTCATCAGTCCCCAAGCTTTCACACTACTTAACCTAACTTATCCTAACGACAAACACGCACACCCATGCCCGAGGGAGGACTCGAACCTCCGCCGGGACCAGGCGCACAGTCCATGACTGCAGCGCCCGCGACCGCTCGGTTAATCCCGCGCGGCTGTCGTGTAGCAAATCCGTCACAGGTCGTGCATTATGGTGCTCGATGGTGCTGAAAGATACAATCGCCATCCTCGAATTGCTGAAAGAAGGTGCTTAAAACTTCAGTGTAGGCCTGTGCTGTGATAGTGCCACGAAAACAACAAGGGTACAAGCCCCCTCCATGAAAACAACGTCCACACCATAACACCTCCGCCTCCGAATTTCACTGTTCGCACTACACACGTTGGCAGATGACGTTCACCGGGCATTCGCCATACCCAAATCCTCCCATCGAATCGCCACATTGTGTACCGTGATTCGTCTCTCCACACAACATTTCTTCACTGTTTAATCGTCCAATGTTTACGCTCCCTACACCAAGCGAAGCGTCGTTTGACATTTACCGGCGTGATGTGTGGCTAATGAGCAGCCGCTCGACCATGAAATCCTGGTTTTCTCACCTCATAGTACCTGCAATGGATCCTGATACAGTTTGGAATTCCTGTGTGATGGTCTGGACAGATGTCTGCCTATTACACATTACGACCGTCTTCAACAGTGGACGGTCTCTGTCAGTCAACAGACAAGATCGGCCTGTACGCTTTTGTGCTGTATGTGTCCCTTCATGTTTCCATTTCACTATCACATCGGAAGCAGTGGACCTAGAGGTGTTTAGAAGTGTGAAAATCTCGCGTACAGACGTATGACACAAGTGACACCCAATCACCTGACCACGTTCGAAGTCCTTGAGTTCCGCGGAGTGCCCCATTTTGCTCTCTCACAATGTCTAATGACTACTGAGGTCGCTGATATGGAGTACCTGGCAATAGGCGGCAGCACAATACACCTAATGCGAAAAGCGTGTGTATCTGGGGGTGTCAGCACGCTTTTGACCACATAGTGTATTTCCGTCCCACTAGCGGCTTTTGCCGTGGACTGCTAGAATATGCTGGCGGACCCGCTTCGTTTGGATTTGCAGGTTGACCCGTTCACCGTCTGTTGCTGGAGGGAAGTCTAACAACCAGGAGTTGGTGCGACTTGTGGTCACTGTGTGGTCTTCAGTCCGAAGACTAGTTTGATCGAGCTCTCCATGCTTTTCTGTTAAGTCCTTCTCTTCATCTCTGCGTACTACTTCAACCTGTCTTCATTCGATCCTAGTCATGCCTAGCTCTCCCTCCACAATCTGCAGCCACCGCACCTCCACCATTAGCAAATTGACGATCCATTGATGGCTCGTGATGTGTTCCATCAACCGATTCCTTGTTCTGGTCTAGTTGCACCGTAAGTTTTCTTTTTTTCCTGAACTCGATTCAGTATACGATCATTAGTTACACGATCCATACATCTAATCTTCAGTAGTGCACAGTGGCATCACATTCCTAAACCTGTTTACTCATTGTCTACGTCTACATCTACATCCATACTCCGCAAGCTACCTGACAGTGTGTGGCGGGGGGCATCTTGAGTACCTCTACCGGCTGTCCCTTCTATTCCAGTCTCGTTTTGTTCGTGGAAAGAAAGATTGTCGGTATGCCCCTGTGTGGTCTCTAAACTCTCTGATTTTATCCTCATGGTCTCTTCGCGAGATATCCGTAGGAGGGACCAATATACTGCTTGACTCTTCGGAGAAGCCCGTACCGAGCTACTGAGCGTCTCTCCTGCAGAGTCTTCCACTGGAGTTTATCTATCATCTCCAGAACGCTTTCGCGATTACTAAATTATCCTGTAACGAAGCGCGCTGCTCTCCGTTGGATCTTCTTTATCTTTTCTAACAACCCTAACTGGTACGGATCCCACACCGGTGAGCAATATTCAAGCAGTGGGCGAACAAGTGTACCGTAACCTACTTCCTTTGTTTTCGGACAGCATTTCCTTAGGATTCTTCCAATGAATCTCAGTCTGGCATCTGCTTTACCGACGATTAATTTTATATGGCCATTCCATTTTAAATCACTCCTAATGCCTACTCCCAGATAATTTATGGAATTAATTGCTTCCAATTGCTGACCTGCTATATTGTAGCTAAACGATAATGGATCTTTCTTTTTGTGTATTCGCAGCACATTACACTTGTCTACATTGAGATTCAATTGCCATTCCCTGCACCATGCGTCAATTCGTTGCAGATCCTCCTGCATTTCAGTACATTTTCCCATTGTTACAATCTTACTTCGGAAGACTTCTCTCCATTGAGAATGACATGCTGCGTTCTGTTATCTAGGAACTCTTCAATCCAATCACACAATTGGTCTGATGGTCCATATGCTCTTACTTCGTTCATTAAACGACTGTGGGGAACTGTATCAAACGTCTTGCGAAAGTCAAGAAACACGGAATCTACCTGGGAACCCCTGTCTATGGCCCTCTGAGTCTCGTGGACGAATAGCGCGAGCTGGGTTTCACACAATCGTCTTGTACAAAACCCATGCTGATTCCTACAGAGTAGATTTCTAGTGTCCAGGAAAGTCATTATACTCGAACATAATACGTGTTCCAAAATTCTACAACTGATCGACGTTAGAGATATAGGTCTATAATTCTGCACATCTGTTCGACGTCCCTTCTTGAAAACGGGGATGACCTGTGCCCTTTTCCAATCTTCTGTAGAAGACTATACTCCATTCAAAAATATCATATTTAAATTTGTATACTATTTTAACAAATTATCATTTTCAGGGACGTTTGTCTTGTTTCCGACAGACTGCATTTTATATACAACCTGCAACGCAACTAAAGGATCACTTTTTAGGAACCTCTTAATTGTCTCCCTTTGCGAATCATAAATTTCAAATCTGGCTCAAAACTGCCTACAACCATGCTCTGTACTGGTGTAAAAGCGTCGCGCTCTGCGACTTCACCCTCGGGCTAGGCGACGCTTCTAATAGCAAGTTGTCGGCACATGCAGAAGAAAAGGGCAGAGCTCAGTTCGTGTGAGCTGTAAGTTGGGTTAATGATGTCACATCACCACCACACTTCATCACAGTTCTGCCCAACGCCACCACGGACTGCCACACGATGGACTCTGTCCTTTTTTCGCATGTCTCGACACCTCGCTTTTTTAAGTGTCACCGAGCCAGAGTGACATCGCAGGGTTCTACATTTTTGCACCATTACAGAGGAAGACTGTAACCAGCTTTGAGCCAAATTTAAAATATGCATCGCAATGGGAGACAATTACTGGGTTTCCAAAACATGATCCTTTAAATGTGTTGCACAGTGTAGTATCTCCTTCGGCCCATCGTTAGTTATTTTGCTGCCCAAATATCTAAATTTATCACCTAATTTTAGTGTCTAATTTCCAAATATAAATCTCTCAGGAGCGTCTGATTAAATTCTACTGCACTGCATTACTCTTGTTTTACTTTTCTTGATTTTCATGTTTTATGACCTCTTTTCGGGACACTGTCCATTCGGTTCAATTGCTCTTCAAAGTTTATACTTTTTCCCCTTAGCTTCAATTCCCTTTCCGAATTTCTTCTTGACTTCCTTCACTGCTTGCCCAACGTACAAACTGAATAACGCTAGAGATAGGGTACCACCCTACGGCACTCTCTTCTCTACAACTGCCTTTGATTCTTATAACTACAGTCCGGTTTCGGTAAGAATTGTAGATAACCTTTTTCTCCTCGTATTTTACCCATGCTACTTTCAGAGTGTATTCCAGTCAACGTTATAAAAACTTTCTGTAAATCTAGGAATGCCATAAATGTAGGTTGGCCTTTCATTAGTCTGTCTTGTAAAGTAAGTCTAAGGGGCCTGCATATAAACATATTTTCCTTAGTGTACCCAATTCAACCTAGAGATGATGGCATAAGAAATCGATCTTTTCATTCCTGGACCATTTTCGCTAATGTGATCTCGATGGCTTCTATAATCCTATTGTAAATAACACGTGTTCATGTTCTGCCAGAATAATTGTGAATACAATTCAGTGTCTATTTTCTCAATCATACGTCCTAAATTCGCGGCGGAGTTTTATCCTTTGAAAACGCAAATCACCGGCACCAAACACGTATAGCGCTGAGAGCAGTGTATTTGTTCCCATCGTGGTCATGCCAGATGAGAAGGGCAACGAGTGTTGTACAATGCTGAAGTTCGTATAAAATAGGATGCTGCAGTTCGAATGACTCTGCAGGACAAACACCTAAAACTGCCGTAGAACTCATCTTAACGAACAACTAGAAAGGCGAAATAGCTTCGTAATCAGTTATTATTGGAAGAGAGAGATATTAAGATCTTGTTTTGATATGCTGATATAGTCGGCCGGAGTGGCCGTGCGGTTCTAGGCGCTACAGTCTGGAACCGCGTGACCGCTACGGTCGCAGGTTCGAATCCTGCCTCGGACGTGGATGTGTGTAATGTCCTTAGGTTAGTTAGGTTTAAGTAGTTCTAGGTTCTAGGAGACTGATGACCACAGCAGTTAAGTCCCATAGTGCTCAGAGCCATTTGAACCATTTTTATGCTGATATATTATCGGGTATTCAAGCCATTGACGTAATCAAATGGTGAGAAGAGATAAGGGTTGCGAAGCCATTTATCGACGTGCTGTACGGTAACAGCTTAGAACTGCCTTATTTCACCGCTTTTTCGAGAGTCTTCTGGAGACAGGTTGTCCAGCACCTCAAAAACACGTCGTGTTCTGATAGGTATGATGCGGCCAGCAGTGAATTCCTCTCTTGCGCTAACCGCTTCATATCAGAGTAGCACTTGCATCCTACACCTGCAAAATTATTTGTATTGGATGTATTGCAATCTCTGTCTTTCCCTACAGATTTTTATCCTCTACAACTCGTTTTAGTACCATGGACATGTCTTAACATATGTCCTATCATCCTGTTCCTTCTTCTTGTCAGTATTTTCCATATGTTCCTTTCCTCGCCGATTTTGTGAACAACCTCTTCATTTCTTAGTGTGCTGTAGTATAGAAAAACGTCAAGACACTCTATTCATCTTGTTGATCGAATATAAATGGAATGACTTTTTTTCGTATTTCCTCTGTTGCACAGCAGCCGCTTCTAACACCTGCGTTACAGTTTGGCCGATTCTGGCTGCTGGGTTGTGGGGGCAGTTGTGGTACGGGTTCTTTAACATTACGGTGAGCGTAGAGTCAAGAATGATTACTTAACAGGAACATTTGATGCCTCCCGTTCAGTACTCCTGTTTTGGCAGCCCAGGAGCCGGTCGTGGCTGGTAGGCAGCCGGTGGCGTCACCAGAGGCGTACCGGAACAGTGGCGGCTGCTGACGGGAAGAAACTTTGTTGACGCCACTCGTCTTGTCAACTTAGTATCATAAGGCCAAGCCTGGTGGTGGAATAACATTAGCGCTCTGCTGGAAGGTGTGCAGGCTCCGCGTCGGATCTAGGACTTTAAGAGGCCGGCTGGAGGGTCAGGCGAATGCCTCGTCTCTAAAAATTCAGTTCGAAGCGCAGAATCATCAGCGCTAGCTGACGGCTCGAAGGTCAGTAGCGTGGCGTAGCTGTTGGCACTGTTGGATGATGCTGGAGTAGATTATCTGCGCGTTCGACCGATGATCCTCATGGAGGTTGCACTGGTCGTATGCACGACGATAAAGGAAATGTGCCACCAGCTGAGCCGGGACGTTTATACTCCCTCTGGCCGGATGAGTTGTAGCAGATTCCCGTCACATCGTGGCTGTGGAAGCATGCGGCGGATCAGTACGACAGGGGATTGTATTAATGGTGTGGGTGCTAATTGTTTGGGAAGCTAATTAACCTTTACAAACGGATGGAAACAAGAGTCAATGTTCGGTATAACTGACGTCGTAGTGTCCTGTGTGTTCCTTACTCTGTATTGCTACGGATCACATACGCATGTTCACTGGGGTGTTCTTCTCAAGGACACACCGAATTTACAGGAGTAATCCGTTGTAGTTGCCACATATGTCTTTATTACAATCAAAGCTTTTATCAAATCCCAATCATATCAATAATACAAAGGTGACTGCGTTATAAAGCCACATAACTTTAACAACTGACAAACATATTTCTTTAATTAGAACAGTGCATATAAAACCTAAAAAATTGAATGTGACTATGTGAACTAACTCAGATAAATTTCATTGCTTAGGTGAAACTAATGTCCACAGGTTTCCTATCAGAACTCTAATTACTTCCAATCACAAAGAAAGTACATTAAGTCCAAGTACAGTTCTTGCAACATTTGGCTAGCCAACTTTCCTTAAATAAAACAATATTCATAAAAGCTTTATTAGTGAAAGCAAGAACCACTTCCACGACTAAGGAGGTGCATTACTTTCACCAAATACTTTTTTAAGTTTGGTTAACCAAGTTGATTAATGAAAAATATTCATAAAACTATTGCTACTAGAACATAACAAAATGACAAATAGCCCCTAAAATGAGGCCGCTTCAATTCTGCGTATGAATCAGATAGACGCGAGCACACCAATGGATTTTAGCCAATTCAAGAGACCCACGGGACAGAAAATGGAACAGAATTGTACTCAACTTAGCACTGCAATTTAAACTTCAGCCACCATACCTCTTCACCGGAAAGATGAAATCACAAAACAGTAACAACATAACCCGATATGTTTGGGGGGAGGGGGGTGGGGGCAGCGCTTTAAATATCACTCTGCCACCGTGGTACTCGGCTCTTGGTTTGCTCGCGTCGACCATTGACAATGATCTGCTACATGAAACACATCAGCTGCAGACAATATTCTGAGGCATGAGATAAACAATCTTATCTAGAGAATAGGTTATCAATAACTTTCAATGATATATGTCACAACTAAATGCAAGCACCATTAACCTCCGTGAGTTTCTTGGCCAGTCACGGCCCTAAGAATTTAATGAACCAATTGCTTAAACGACCAATAAAATAATGGCCTATAAGCTAAAAAGACACACAATTACCTCGGCGCACGTTTAAACGCCAGACCGCGATAATGAACTACGAGGTAGAATGGGAGAAATATCCCGGCGTGGCTTGGAACGCCAGACACCGACTTACGCACTACTTTTTGCACTTCTAGCTACGTGTTTAGTCAAATTTCGTGTCTGTTTGTTGGGCGTAGCTACACTTACTTAACTGCTGTCTAGGTATCAAGTCACGACACCGAATTGAATGATAAACAACCAGAACAGTCCTAAATGGTTTTAGTACACTGGAATATTCAGTTAAGATGCACACAACCCATCGAAGCAACTCGACGAATCCAATTCAATCCGCCTGTGCAGCTTGTAACAGACTCGAAGGTACTTGTCCTTCCAACCTCTAGGAAAACCCCATCACCATGGGCAATGGATCTGTCTTGCACGATTAAACACGTCGTAGCGGCTGTCCACACTCCTTCATGATGCTCACTCGGTCTCTCGGCGTGCTACATACATACACAGTCTAACGTCACTCCACCCCACACCGAGGATTCTGGCACCCGCCTCTGGCAGAGCCCACGCGCTGCCGTTAAATCCCGCTGCCATCGATATGAAGAAGACAAATAAGCATCGAAGTCGACTCAAAGATCAAAATGACAATCGATGGAAACTGGCGCCAGAAACGCACCGGCTCATTCACATTTGTACTGTCTCTGCAGAACAGAACACGAAAGGTCTATTAATTTTTGTTATTTGTGGGTCATCCACAACTGTCCTGTAAACAAATCCTCCACAGTTTCAAAATACTTTTATTGACCAAAGTCTTACACGACAAGTCGCCGTACACCACCACAGTCTCAAGGTTTGACCACCATCATCAGGTGTATCTGAAACCTAACACTAGCCCAAACAGATAGTAGGCAAACATCTACCTTGGGTGGACGGTCTTAACAGCATCCCAAATTGTGGCTGCAAAGAACCTCAACTCTTAAGTACGGTCTGTGAAAATGCCTCTTTTCCCAGAACTGCAATCGGGAGTGCATGCAGTCTAACGCCTAAGCAATCCGTGTGGCTACGGCAAGAAGACTCAGTCCGTATACCCCGAAATCGTGGTAGTCTATAGCCATTTTGTAAGACCTCTGTCAGCAAAAGCATTTTAGAACTGTGACATTATTTTACGTGAACACAGAAGTTCTAATCGTCCAGCAACCTGATATCTTCTACTTATGTTTGTGTCCAGAAGCAGCATGTAACTCACGCAGTTCGGCTTTCTTAATGTGAGACTGAAAACTAGTTAATAGCAGGTGGGCTAAAGATCTCAGCGCTGTTAACTGCAAAGTCAAATTTAGTTTAGGTATGAGAATGGCTTTAATTAACTACTAGAGCTGAAACTGTAGAGGAAGGCGTAGATTGGAATACAAGCAGGAAATAATTGAGGAAGTCGGTTGTAATTGCTACTCTGAGATGAAGAGATTGGCACAAGAGAGAGAGTGGCTTGCCGCATCAAATCAGAAGACTGACGACTCACAAAAGTGAACAAAGCTGCAAACAACTTGGTACCGGCATAATAAAAGTTTATTACAGTGTCACGCATAACAGAGTGCACTCGATTAACAGTGTTAACACTGTTCAAAAAACCTTACGCTAAAAACAATTAACAAAATTATTTCTTTTATAGACATTCAGCTCTGCAATGCACGCAGAGTTGCGATAAGATGATTGTTACACGTGCTGCTTTCCCTACACAGAACCATGCAGCCACTGTAATCAACACGCTCACTCGAGTCCATCCAGCACTTGATACTGTTTTAGTCAATCGGAAACTTCTCGCTCGCCTCACATTGCTGGTGCGCTGAAGGCACACGAATTGCTTCGTCTGCATTATATAATATTAAGCGTTATTGAAGAATCTAGATAATGAGAAGAATCCGAATTCTGTATAACAGATAGCTATTGAGAGTAGTTACTATAATGCTCAATAAAATCAGAATAATTTATGTTAACGAAATGTTAATAAATGCAATTATGTCTACATATCTCTCTATCTCTTACGCCACAAGCTAACATTATCCTTGTCAATTACTGAGGTTTAGGAGTGAGTGATTGCTACGACAGCCAGAGGAAGAAATGCTACGAGCACCGCTTTGTGGTACCCCACGTCGTAACCCAGTGAACCACTGACATCAGAAATCCGTGTTTCAAAGTGCTGCGCAAGCACTTTTTCAGTACCCAGCTGCAGGACGACGAGGGCGTTCAACAAGTAAAGCAGCACGTTTTCGTGAAAGCACTTTGGTTTTACTCTGGATTCCAGTACACCATATTCTTCCTCACTCTTCTGGCTACAAAACCCTATAAAGGCGCTTCAGTCTGGAACCGCGCGACCGCTACGGTCGCAGGTTCGAATCCTGCCTCGGGCATGGATGTGTGTGATGTCCTTAGGTTAGTTAGGTTTAAGTAGTTCTAAGTTCTAGGGGACTGATGACCTCAGATGTTAAGTCGCATAGTGCTCAGAGCCATTTGAACCATTTGAACAAAACCCTATTTTTCAACACATTCTCCGTTCCATACGACGGGCTTACGCCAATTTCGTGGGAGGGTCTGTATGCCACATGTTACCACTCAGTTAGTCGACGTCAGAGCCAACATCTTGCATCATCAATAACCTCCCTATAATCCTTGTACTGGTACCCGTGGAGTGCATACTTCAGTGGGCCTAACATATGCAAGTCGGAATGGGAGATCCGGGCTGCAGGGTGGCGGAGAAAGAAGAGTCCAATGGAGTTTTGTGAGTTCCTCTCGGGTGTCCAGGTTTGTGTGAGGCCTTACATTGTCATGGAGAGGGAGAAGTTCATTTCCATTTTTGTGGCGACGAAAACGCGGAAGTCGTTTCTTCAATTTCCTGAGGGTAGCAAAATACACTTCAGAGATGATCGTTCCACCGTGAGAGATGAACACAAAACTCCTTCAAAGTCCCGAAGTCCGTCACCAAGAGTTTACTGACTGAGTGTGCGGCTTTGAACTTTTTCTTCGGAGGAGAGATGGTGTGGCACCGCTCCATGGGTTGCATTTTGTTTACGGTTCGAAGTGATGAACTAATGTTTCATCGCCTGTGACGATGTTCGACAAAAAATTGTCACGATCAACATTGTAACGCGCAAGCAACTCTGCAGAGATGATCTTTTACTGCTTTTAATAGTCTTCTCTTAGACGGCGAGGAATGTGATGTCATGTGATTTATACGTATTTGACGATGCTGGTGCTGATTCCGCATTTAACAGTTGACTATGCCACTATGGCTGCAGTGCATTAGGTCTTTGTTTTTATGAGACAGATCTGATGATGATCATTAAAGACCGAAACCGATAATCTGTTAAACAGAGAAGACTGTGACCATAGACGTAAATTAAACGAAACATAATCCAGCGGGCATACTTTGAGCACCAGAACTGGACTAAGAGTCTGTCAGCACTACCAACAGAGACGTTGTGCAGCGAGGTGACTGTGGTCTGTCGATCACCCAGAATGAGAATGACCGCACGTTGAACCATTGCAGGAGTCACAGCTGTGTGAGATCGCACAAGTTAGCGAACCTGGTTGCAATGTCAGACGCCTAGCCCAACGATTCACAGTACTTTCGTTCACTGCCAGATCTCCGTAGACATTCTGCAGACGGCTATGAATATCTGCGATGTTCTGGTTTCCGCCAAAAGAAACTCAATGACAACTCATTCTGCTTGGAACTCACCTCCGCCACAGACACCATTTTCTACGCTATCGGAATTTCATGGAACTATAGAGGCTGGGGCGGGAACATTGCACGACAAAAAAATGGCTCTGAGCACTATGGGACTTAACATCTGTGTTCATCAGGCCCCTAGAACTTAGAACTACTTAAACCTAACTAACCTACGGACATCACACACATCCATGCCCGAGGCAGGATTCGAACCTGCGACCGTAGCAGTCCCGCGGTTCCGGACTGACCGCCTGAACCGCTAGACCACCGCGGCCGGCCATTGCACGACACCCCACAACAAATTCCGCATTTTTCAGCCGAAATTGGACAAGAAAAAAAGTTTTGTATTGCTTATTGAACTCCTCTCATAATGAGAGTAGCTGTTATAATTATCAATAAAATCAGAATAATTTATATTGAAGAAATGCTATGTCCACACCTCATTCCATCTCTTACGTCGCATGACAGTTAACATTATCCTTATCGATTGCTAAGTGAGGTTTTGGAGTGAATGATTCCCACAGCCAGATATGCTACGAGCACTGCTTTATGGTACACGATGCAGTAGCCCATTAAACACTAACAGCAAAAAGCTGTGCTACAATCTGCTGCGACAGCACTTCAGCTGCAGCCATCTTCAGAATTACGTCGATTGCTGGTCCCCAAATTCCTCGGATGGTTTTGAAAGCCTCTCTCAAGCCTTATTCGGAACTCCTCTCGTGAACAACTGTTCTCATCTCGAAAAATATCGTTTTCTGCGGGAATCCACGGATTACCAGCAGAAAACCCGATTTTCCAAGATGACAAGGCTTCATCGGGAAAGCCTGCAGCCATCTCATGTCAGCGAGTATACATTTCTCGACCTATGTTCGATCGTTTCAATGAGTACTACCACATATAACAAATTTTGATTTTTTAACACACCATATGTCCGCGAGCTGCATCACGACTCGAATCCACCACTTTTACTAACAAAAACTAATGTATCAGGCCCTGAAAACAACACGATGTCATGTGGCGTCTCCTGGATGCGGCATAGAGGGCAGCAGGTCAGCACGCCACTCTTCTGGCCAGTCTGTTTTCTAGTCTTGAGCCACTACTTCTTGTTCAAGTAGCTACTTAATTGGAACCCTAAACTAACAAGAGCCGAAAAAGTTAAACTCTTCTGGGTTGTTAGGCCGCATCGTATTTTCTCAAAAAATCGACGTTTCGACACCAGGGATCTTCTTCAGTATCTTGTTGTGTCCACTGTAGATTGGGTGCGCCGGCGTCTGGTGGCCGAGCGGCTCTAGGCGCTTCAGTCTGGAACCACGCGACCGCTACGTCGCAGGTTCGAATCTTGCCTCGGGTATGGATGTGTGTGATGTCCTTAGGTTAGTTAGGTTTAAGTAGTTCTAAGTTCTAGGGGACTGATGACCTGAGATGTTAAGTCCCATAGTGCTCAGAGCCATTTGAACCATTTTTTTGTAGATTGGGTGGTCAGTCTACAGTGGAACCAAAAGATCCTGAAGAAGATCCCAGCAGAAGGGTTGAGACGTCGATTGTTTGAAGAAATACGACGCAGCCTAACAACACAGAAGATGTTATCTTCAGTGACAACGGCCACGAAAGCATGCAGACTTACATAGGAATCTTGGTACCACAATAGGCAGCACTGTAGCAGCACGTCTTTCTCCAGAATGAGCGCTGCTGTTATGTGGCACGAACTTTAGTGGCCTTCTTGTGACTTCCAACCACCTAATGCGTGTCCCGCTGTACCGCAGGAGCGACTAAGGGGCTCAGCCGTGCGTGCACTCGCTCGCCAGTGTCGCTGCTACGGTGTTATCGACTGAGCCACGCATCGACCCACAATTTGGACTGAACCGTCCCGAGGCCAGGGTCGTCGGCCGGCGTGAGTCGGAGCGTCGCGTTGTCGGTAATTGAGCGTAGACGCCGGGCGTCGCCACGGTCGACGGCGTTCATTGTGCCGGCGCCGCTGCCCCCGGTAATTGGGGCTGATGGCGGCCACGCGACACATCGCGATGCACACTGGCTGGCGTGACCTGTGTGTGGCAGCGGACAGGGGGCAGCTGATTACGGCGCACCTGTCCAGTTCACGCCGTCACGCCTTCTGTCACCCGGCCACGTGGCGGGGCGGAAATCGCACGATCCGCAATCGCGACACGGAAGCTTTACACATTCTATGTAACCACATCTACATCCCCCATCTGAAATATATAGCAAGCGACGCGAAAAAACTATCGATTGTTCAGGATATCGAGCGCATTTCTTTAGATAGTTATACAGTATTACTCTATACTTTTCAACTGATTTTTACTTACATTAGTACTTTATAGACTGATAACGTATCAGATGATCCTAGTAATGATTCCGCCCCCGGTAGCTGAGTGGTCAGCGCGACGGAATGTCAGTCCTAAGGGCCCTGGTTCGATTCCCGGCTGGGTCGGAGATTTTCTCCGCTCAGGGACTGAGTGTTGTGTTGTCCTAATCATCATCATTTCATCCCCATCGACGCGCAAGTCACCGAAGTGGCGTCAAATCGAAAGACTTGCACACGGCGAACGGTTTGCCAGACGGGAGGCCCTGGTCACACGACATTATCATAGTAATTATTTATTCCATACTTCCTTGTCGCGGGGGTCCTGTAGCTGTAGCCGCATCCCGCACATTTGTCGCTATAAGCTTCGATCTCGCGATTCTTCCTCATCCTCTTCCATTCTCTTCTCTCGCCGCTTCTTCGATAATACTTAGCCACACTTTCCGGGGGATCCTCTTCTTCTTCTTCCAGGAAGTTGCCATGAAACCGACCATGCTAGCTGTCTTTCTTCTATTTTATTCGTATGACTATAATGTGTCGGTGTGCTTTCTCTTATTTCCACATTTCTTACGTGGTCACGTCGGGAAATTCTACAGGTTCTTCTCATGTGCTCCATTTCTAATGCTCTAAGTTCCTTTTTAAATCTTTCTGTGAGTTCCCTTCACTCACTCCCACAGATTGTTATTGTTCCCATTGTGGATTTGTATAAATGAATTTTTAACCTTTAAAATCATTTTTCGGGACAAAAGAAATGGGTTTAGGTTTTGGAAAGTCGCCCTTCCCTGCCTGACCCGTTGTTGGATATCTCCATCACATCTTCCATCACGTGACAGGATACTACCCAGGTACTTAAACTCTTTACACACTTTAATAAGATTAAAGTTACTTTCCTCTTCTCCGCAACGAGTCTTCTCAAAACTAATTTTCAAACTCCACTTTTTTTATGGTCTTCCAACAACTTTCTAAGGATGTGAGATATATCCTCTTCGACGTTTCTGGGGCGACCTGATCAGCAGCACTGAAAAGTGTGGTTCAAATGGCTCTGAGCACTATGGGACTCAACTGCTGAGGTTATTAGTCCCCTAGAACTTAGAACTAGTTAAACCTAACTAACCTAAGGACATCACAAACATCCATGCCCGAGGCAGGATTCGAACCTGCGACCGTAGCGGTCTTGCGGTTCCAGACTGCAGCGCCTTTAACCGCACGGCCACTTCGGCCGGCTGAAAAGTGTGCACATACGCTGGTTCCCTACTTCAATCGCCATGCCCATGCACTTCCTACACTACAATTCTTTCTGCACATACATTTTAAAGAGTATTGGAGACAGTCCTTTAGTTATTCTGAAGGTCTCTCTAGAAATTCTTCCTTTAATGACTCATTCTGCTGACTTGTAGAGCTTTATGATATTTATTACATAAAGTTTTGGAAGTTCCTCTGACCACAGCACCTACAACAGTAGATTAAGTGGCACTGTGTCATGTGACTTCTCAAGATCTATGAAAGCGAAATGACTGCTTACAGTCCTTTCCAATCTCTTCTTCATGTGTTAAAATCATGTAGCAGTATTTTCAACCTCTGGTATATTGCTCAGTTGCGTATGTTCCTCCGACAGGATTGTTTGTATTTAACTGAAACTTAATACTGAAGTACATTATGAAAGTTACATACCGTGAAGTGCAGCGTCGGACTTGGCATATCCACAAAATAAAATATGCTCGGTACAGTAGAAAATAATCTGCTTACTTAGCACAACACCCGGAAATTCTGACTACGTACTGTTTACTCTCACGAATGCAAAGTGAGATCCCCCCTGAAATAAAAGTAACTTACGTCATGCTCAGCATACCGTTCCATGTCTGGTGTACTGGCGTACTCGAAAGCAAACTGAAATCAGCAAATGCAGCAAATAAAGAAAAATAATCTACTCTAAATATTTATTTGCTTGTCAGAAATAAACTGTGTCTGCGTGTGGCGTAAGGTGCAACGCACACACAGCAAAATATTCAGGACATCAATAAGAATGATGGAGTAGGATTTTACTTTAAACAAAATCGTTCTTGGAAAAATTAAACTCTGATTATTGTCAAAAAAGATTGTACAGCATAAGAAGAATCTAATAATTACGAAATTCTCTGACAACAAAAATTAATGATATTTCTACAAGTAGCGTAATTTCTGACACAATGAAAATAAAGATATCACATTAATACCAACCATGAATATTATTAGTTACCTAAGGGCCAAACATTTCACTCTTGCGTGTGCATTAGTTAACTTGAAATATTCTTCCAAAAATCTTCTCCATCAGTACAATATATAACATAGCTTTATAAACAAACTGTGGTCTCTATAATAAAGTATTACAGATAATTTGTTCCAGATTTACAAATATCAGATCTCCTTCTTCAAAAACTCAGCTGTCGCTACTATACCTCTAATAAGAATTTCACAGCGCTGCACAGCTGACTGGCAAGCAAGCACATCAAAGATCGATCGCGTTAAACACAGAGTCAAGGATCTATTACTCGTACAGCGCGTCCTTTCATCTTTTTCCCAGTACGGTAAAGATGAGTTATTTACAATGGCAGAAAACATACGAAAATCTTACGAACGTATAGGGTGAAAACGTAGGAAAGTGAAATAGATTTCAGGAAAACTAGTGAATTATTATTGCCTCCATCCCATTTTGAAACTTATTTTTTGTAGGCTAAGATGTTTCATATCCATCTACCCCGAGAAAAAAGTGCTCTGTGATTAGGAGAGTTGCACAGACGCTCCTTTGTGTGCTAAATGCGTGCGGCGCTTCCACGTAGCGCAGTGGTGCCCCACTCACTGACTTGGAACGGTGATCACTTCAAACGAACCCGCACACTCATGCTCACCCGCATCGGTCAGGGTTGTTAATACTTTTTTTTTTGAGTCATCAGTCTTGGAATTGCAGCCTACGTCCTACGTCCTTAATTATTTGCTGTACGAATTCCAATCTCTGCCTGCCTCTACAGTTTTTACCCACTACGCTCGCCGGTCGGAGTGGCCGTGCGGTTCTAGGCGCTACAGTCCGGAACCGAGTGATCGCTACGGTCGCAGGTTCGAATCCTGCCCCGAGCATGGATGTGTGTGTTGTCCTTAGGTTAGTTAGGTTTAATTAGTTCTAAGTTCTAGGCGACTGATGACCTTAGAAGTAAAGTCGCATAGTGCTAAGAGCCATTTAAACCCTTTAAAGCCCACTACGCTCCTTCTAATGTTGTGTACTGCTTTGTACACAAATGTAAAGAGAGGTGGGCTGTGGAGCAGCGAGGCAACTGTCGTTGTAGGAAAACTGGGCAGGAGCAGAAATGATTAGCAAACAAGTTATCACAGTAAACAGAAAATTTTCTTAATTTATATTTCTCATTACAAATAAGGAGGCAAGAAATACACTCCTGGAAATTGAAATAAGAACACCGTGAATTCATTGTCCCAGGAAGGGGAAACTTTATTGACACATTCCTGGGGTCAGATACATCACATGATCACACTGACAGAACCACAGGCACATAGACACAGGCAACAGAGCATGCACAATGTCGGCACTAGTACAGTGTATATCCACCTTTCGCAGCAATGCAGGCTGCTATTCTCCCATGGAGACGATCGTAGAGATGCTGGATGTAGTCCTGTGGAACGGCTTGCCATGCCATTTCCACCTGGCGCCTCAGTTGGACCAGCGTTCGTGCTGGACGTGCAGACCGCGTGAGACGACGCTTCATCCAGTCCCAAACATGCTCAATAGGGGACAGATCCGGAGATCTTGCTGGCCAGGGTAGTTGACTTACACCTTCTAGAGCACCTTGGGTGGCACGGGATACATGCGGACGTGCATTGTCCTGTTGGAACAGCAAGTTCCCTTGCCGGTCTAGGAATGGTAGAACGATGGGTTCGATGACGGTTTGGATGTACCGTGCACTATTCAGTGTCCCCTCGACGATCACCAGTGGTGTACGGCCAGTGTAGGAGATCGCTCCCTACACCATGATGCCGGGTGTTGGCCTTGTGTGCCTCGGTCGTATGCAGTCCTGATTGTGGCGCTCACCTGCACGGCGCCAAACACGCATACGACCATCATTGGCACCAAGGCAGAAGCGGCTCTCATCGCTGATGACGACACGTCTGCATTCGTCCCTCCATTCACGCCTGTCGCGACGCCACTGGAGGCGGGCTGCACGATGTTGGGGCGTGAGCGGAAGACGGCCTAACGGTGTGCGGGACCGTAGCCCAGCTTCATGGAGACGGTTGCGAATGGTCCTCGCCGATACCCCAGGAGCAACAGTGTCCCTAATTTGCTGGGAAGTGGCGGTGCGGTCCCCTACGGCACTGCGTAGGATCCTACGGTCTTGGCGTGCATCCGTGCGTCGCTGCGGTCCGGTCCCAGGTCGACGGGCACGTGCACCTTCCGCCGACCACTGGCGACAACATCGATGTACTGTGGAGACCTCACGCCCCACGTGTTGAGCAATTCGGCGGTACGTCCACCCGGCCTCCCGCATGCCCACTATACGCCCTCGCTCAAAGTCCGTCAACTGCACATCGGTTCACGTCCACGCTGTCGCGGCATGCTACCAGTGTTAAAGACTGCGATGGAGCTCCGTATGCCACGGCAAACTGGCTGACACTGACGGCGGCGGTGCACAAATGCTGCGCAGCTAGCGCCATTCGACGGCCAACACCGCGGTTCCTGGTGTGTCCGCTGTGCCGTGCGTGTGATCATTGCTTGTACAGCCCTCTCGCAGTGTCCGGAGCAAGTATGGTGGGTCTGACACACTGGTGTCAATGTGTTCTTTTTTCCATGTCCAGGAGTGTAGGTCCGGCTATCAGTGTGAACAAGGCTGAGGGTCTCTGTACTAAGTACAAATGATGGAGTAGGAGCCGCGACTAGGTGGCGTCTGCGTCCCGTAGCGAAGAGACTCCAAATGCGAGTGTGTATTTCACTGCCGCCGGCCGTCCTATATTATGGCGGCAGAGGGCGCTGTGGCTCAGTGGGCGCGCACCATTGGTGTCGCCAGATGCTGCGCGACCGCTATCGGAGCATGACGGAAACTTGCAGTTCCGTTGACAACTTGAAGACGCTGGCAGTGTGGCATCGATTCGTAATACCACAGGTAACAGCATGGAAATTATTCCCTCATGTCTTAACAGATGTCCTATGATCCTATCCGTTCTTCTTGTCCTCGTGTTCCTTTCCTCGGCGATTTTGCGGAAAAGCACCTCATTCGCTACCTTATCTTTTCATCTAATTCCCCGTAGCTTTTTCCTATTTTTCTCAGGATTTCGGATATGTTGCACCATTTAACCTTTTATTTATTTATTTATTTATTTATTTTGCCTTACTGTTGAGTCATCAGTCTTCCGACTGGTTCGATGCGGCCCGCAGCGGATTCCTCTCCTGTGCCAACCTCTTCATCTCAGCGTAGCATCTGCAACCTACGCCCTCAAGTACTTGCCGGATGTTTCCAGTCTCTGTCCTCCTCTACAGTTTTTGCCCTCTACAGCTCCCTCTAGTACTATGGAAGACATTCCCTGATGTCTTAACAGATGTCATGTCGTCCTGTCCGTTCTCCTTTTCAGTTGTTGTTGTTGTTGTGGTCTTCAGTCCTGAGACTGGTTTGATGCAGCTCTCCATGCTACTCTATCCTGTGCAAGCTTCTTCATCTCCCAGTACCTACTGCAACCTACATCCTTCTGAATCTGCTTAGTGTATTCATCTCTTGGTCTCCCTCTACGATTTTTACCCTCCACACTGCCCTCCAATGCTAAATTTGTGATCCCTTGATGCCTCAAAACATGTCCTACCAACCGATCCCTTCTTCTAGTCAAGTTGTGCCACAAACTTCTCTTCTCCTCAATCCTATTCAATACCTCCTCATTAGTTATGTGATCTACCCACCTTATCTTCAGCATTCTTCTGTAGCACCACATTTCGAAAGCTTCTATTCTCTTCTTGTCCATACTAGTTAACGTCCATGTTTCACTTCCATACATGGCTACACTCCATACAAATACTTTCAGAAACGACTTCCTGACACTTAAATCTATACTCGATGTTAACAAATTTCTCTTCTTCAGAAACGATTTCCTTGCCATTGCCAGTCTACATTCTCCTTTTCAGTATTTTCAACATATTCCTTTACTCTCCGATTCTTCGCAGAACCTACTCGTTTGCTACTCTAGAAGTCCACCTAGTTTTCAACATTCGTCTGTAGCAGCACATATCAGATGCTTCGATTCTCTTCTATTCCGGTTTTCTCACGGTCTCACGCTCCAAACGTACATTCTCATCAATTTCTTCCTCAAATTAAGGCTTGCGTTTGATACTAGTAGACCTCTTTCAGCCAGGAACGCTCTTTTCATCACAGCTAGTCTGCTTTTGATATCCTCCTTGCTCCGTCCGTCATGGGTTATTTTGCTGCCTAGGTAGTAAAATTCCTTAACTTCATCTACTTCGAGACCATCAATCTTGATGTTAAGTTTCTCGCTGTGCTCATTTCTGCTACTTCTCATTACTTTCGTCTTTCTTTGATTTACTCTCAGTCCATATTCTAAACTCATTAGACTGTTCATTCCATTCAGCAGATCATGTAATTCCTCCTTACTTTACGTAGTCGAATGTTTTTTCCAGTTCGACAAATCTAATGATCGTGTCTCGACTTTTCTGCAGTCACGTGAGGACTAGCTCTCTGCTGCCTTCACCTTTCCTAAAGCCAAGATGGTATACTCAGTGATAAAACAAAGCAGTAGGCTTTTACCAGAAATATTGACCCTTAGACAATGTGTTTAATAGTGTATTTTAAATACAGTCTGCCATCTTAGGCACTGTATAACATTGAAACACTTGATAATGGCACTTTGAAGTCGAAATCATGATCGTGTAAATGTAACACTGCAAATAAAAAACAGTCTAATGACTTTAAGGTAAAGCCAAACTGATCGTCAGCTAATAGATCCTCAATTTTCTATTCCATTCTTCTGTATATCAGCAACTTCGATGCATGAGCTGCTAATCTGGCTGTGCGATAATTCTCGCCGGCCTGTGTGGCCGAGCGGCTCTAGGCGCTTCATTCTGGAACCGCGCGACCACTACGGTCGCAGGTTCGAATCCTGCCTCGGGTATGGATGTGTGTAATGTCATTAGGTTAAGTAGTTAAAGTAGTTCTAAGTTCTAGGAGACTGATGACCTCAGATGTTCCCATAGTGCTAAGAGCCATTTGAGCCATTTGCGATAATTTTCGCACTTGTCGGCTCATGCTGTCATCGTTATTGTGAGAAAGATCTTTTTCTGAAAGTCTAATGGTGTATCGCCAGTCTCATTCATTCTAGATACCAAAACGTGAAGAAGCATTTTGTTGCCATTTCACCCAATGATTGCCGCGCGGGATTAGCCGAGCGGTCTCAGGAGCTGCAGTCATAGACTGTGCGGCTGGTTTCGTGGAGGGTCGAGTCCTCCCTCGGGCATGGGTGTGTGTGTTTGTCCTGAGGATAATTTAGGTTAAGTAGTGTGTAAGCTTAGGGACTGATGACCTTAGCAGTTAAGTCCCATAAGATTTCACACACATTTGAACATTTTGAACCCAATGATTTTAGAAATTGCGATGGAATGTTATCAATGCCTTCTGTCTTATTTGACCTTAAGTCTTCCAAAGCCCTTTTAAAATCTGATTCTAATACTGGCTCCCCTATCTCTTCCTTGTCGACTCCTGTTCCTTCTTCTGTCACGCTATCAGGCAAGTCTTTCGCCTCGTAGAGACCTTCACTGTACTCTTCCCACCTTTCTCCCTCTTCTGACCGAGCGATGTGGCGCAGTGGTTAGCACACTGGACTCGCATTCGGGAGGACGACGGTTCAATCCCGTGTCCGGCCATCCTGATTTGGGTTTTCCGTGATTTCCCTAAATCACTCCAGGCAAATGCCGGGATGGTTCCTTTGAGAGGGCACTGCCGATTTCCTTCCCCGTCCTTCCCTGATCCGATGTGACCGATGACCTCGCTGTTTGGTCTCTTCCCCCAAACAGTCCAATCCAGTCCCTCTTCTGCCTTTAACAGAGAAATTTCCATTGCACTCTTAATGTTACCGCCCTTTTTTCAATTTCACCGCAGGTTGTTTTGATTTCCGACAATCATTCCTTCCGACAATCATTTCTGTTCCAATTTTTTTTTTCACACATTTCATGCAGGCATCTTGCCTAAGCTTCCCTGCAGTTCCTATTTATTTCGTTCCTAAGTGACTTGCATTTCTGTATTCCTGAACTTCATCGAATATTTTTGTACTTCCTCCTACCACTGTACAAAACTCTGAGACCACGCGAACTATTTCCCCCAATTTTCCTTCACTGATCGGACGACGCGCCTGGCGGCCACGGCTGCCTCTGACCCGTCCTGCCGCCCCCGCTGTCAGCCCGCGCCGCCCAGTCCCTGGTGAGCGACGTGACGTCAGCACGCTGGTGACGGACGTGCTGTCAGCCGGCGCGGCGGATGCGCCCGCGAGCCGCCGGAACGCCAGCGGCCATGCCGTGGGCCTGTTGTGCCGTGCCGTGCCGTGCTGTGCAGCTACCAGTGCGACAGCGCAGCTTTCCGACTCCTCCCATTGTCCGTACCCTTATCAGACAGCCGACGCGAAATGCCAGCCAGCAATCTGACAGCCGGACACTGGGCGTCGCTGACGAAATACTGCGATATAGTTTGACGCAGCTGAACCAAATTACCACAGAGTTACAACTTGTGTCACGCGTTAACATCCACATCTACTCCTGTGCTCCACGAATACTGGTACGCTGTGTGATAAAGAGTATACAGGATTTGCCATATCAGAAACTAACACGGGTGGATGTGCACGGTGATCTAGTAAACATGGGTCCACAAACGAGCATTTTGCGATATTGCGAATGTGTCATTATGAGACTCCGTTGCTCTGAACGTTTTTTTCATTGAAAATGTTGTACACCACGTGGTTTTTTTAGAGTGAAATATTGGAGATGACTTCCTGTTCTTTAAGCATAAGTGCAAACCGGATAACGTTTCTGAGTGAACAAGTGGTTCAAATGGCTCTGAGCACTATGGGGCTTAACATCTGAGGTCATCAGTCCCCTAGACTCAGAACTACTTAAACCTAACTAACCTAAGGACATCACACACATCCGTGCCCGAGGCAGGATTCGAACCTGCAACGGTTGCAGCAGCGCAGTTCCAGACTGAAGAGCCTAGAACTACTCGGCCACAGCGGCCGGCCTGAGTGAACAGAGACAACCCGTACTACCACTTCTACTTATGTGTACCCAACCACATCCGAAGCCATACCGAGTTATAGGAAGGTTTGCCACGTAACTGTAAACTTGTTCGTTGCCTGCTTCACACTGTAACACAAAGCTGAAAGAAATCTGATGCAATGCTATGTCTTGCGCCATGTTATCGTGCACTCTACGATATCGATCATGATCATGTCTTTTCCAAGACTGCCCATCTTTTCATCCGAATTTTCTTTTCCTAATTCTAAGGCCGAAATATCGTATTCATCTTAGAATGTCTGTTTTAACAAAAATAATCTTAGCAGCGGATGTAGATGGGATGTGATGAACAAGCACAGGATGTACATGTCTAAACACAAGTTAATAGGATCCAAGAAAAAGAAAAGTGCATTTTTATCGTGCTTCAGATTATTACTCGAATTATACTTACGCTAAGCTAAAGGCACACATGTTCATCGGCCCAAACAAATGGTTCAAATGGCTCTAAGCACTATGGGACTTGACATCTGAGGCCACCAGTCCCATAGAACTTAGAACTACTTTAACCTAACTAACCTAAGGACATCGCACACATCCTTGCTCGAGGCAGGATTCGAACCTGCCACCGTAGCAGTCGCGCGGCTCAGGACTGAAGCGCCTAGAACCGCTCGGCCACCCCGGCCGGCTCAGGCTGAAAGGATATCAGTGATAAGATTCGCTGATGACATTGTTGACCTCTTTGATAGTGACAAAGAATTGAAGAACCTGTTGAAATGAATGAGTACAGAATATGGATTTAGAGTAAAGCAGCAGAGGGGACGGTGGAGGGGGGAGATTAATGTTTAACACCCCGTCGACAATGAAGTCATTAGGAACGGAGAACAGGACCGGATTAGGGAAGGATGAAGAAGGAAATCGGCCGTGCCCTTTCAAAGGAACCATCGTGGCATTTCCTTACGCGATTGATGGAAAGCATGGAGGAACTAAATCAGGACGGCTGGACGATGGTTTGAACCGTTGTCTTCCCGAATTGGGAGTTAATTGAAGAGAAATGAAAGTGAAGAGGAGTAGCATAAATGAGATGAACGTAAATTTAGCATTAAAATTGGTGACCACAAAGTAGTAAAATTGGTGACCACAAAGTAGACGAAGTGAAGGTATTCTGCTACCTTGGAAGCAAAGTAACTCATAACACACTAAGTAAAGAGGACATAAATAGCAGACTAGCACGGGCAAACAGGGCATTCGTCGCTAAAGAAAGTCTACTACTACCAAATATAGGCCATAATTTGAGGAAGATATTTATGAGAATGTACATTTGGAGCACAGCATTGTATGGTTTTGAAACATGGATTGTGAGTAAACTGGAAAACAAGAGAATCGAAGAGCTTGTGCTCCCACAGAAGAATGTTGAAAATTAGCTGAATTGATGAGAAATGGTGAGGTTCTCCGCAGAATCGGCGAAGAAAGAGATATCTGGAAAACATGAGACCATTCATACGAAAACAATACATGATTTGAACCAATTTCGCATGTTAGGTAGTACGAGAAAAATTCAAACACCCATTCTGTGGATTTTCGTCATGGAACAGCATCCTTATCATGAGCCTTGGATATCGTCTTCCATTTGTCCAATAACCCGTAAATCACGATCCTCAAGCGGATATGAGAGATAGAGAGAGAGAGAGAGAAAGAGAGAGAGAGAAGATATCTTTCAACTAGTTGTACGGTTTGAGTTCAAGCATGTGGTCAGAGGCACTGAAATCGGCGATAAGTAAGTACCCATTGCGCGTTGCGTTTCGACAGGTCTTTAAACAACAATACTTCTTTCTTTTTAGAATATCAATACTACGACATAATTCTGGTCTCGGCGGCTATGGCCTTTCGGAGCCCCTGAACGAAAAGACTAACCGGAGTTCCTCACAATCAGTGTTGCCTAATCTGTCATGAATTCTTCATAAGAATTTTTTGTTTTTTACGGAAGTCGTCTTAGAGGAGCATAAAATGTGTTGCCTGCGCCTGTAGCAAGATGTTGATTGTGATCGTTCTGTAATTCCTTAGCCGGCCGGAGTGGCCGAGCGGTTAAAGGCGCTACAGTCTGGAACCGCACGACCGCTACGGTCGCAGGTTCGAATCCTGCCTCGGGCATGGATGTGTGTGATGTCCTTAGGTTAGTTAGGTTTAAGTAGTTCTAAGTTCTAGGGGACTTATGACCACAGCAGTTGAGTCCCATAGTGCTCAGAGCCATTTGAACCATTTTTTTTAATTCCTTACATCATCGTAAGACCTGTCGTAAAGAAGGGCGACCTGTACTTTTTTACCAACCACGTGATATGTAATGTCGTTGAGCGTCGTAAGATGGAAATGTATACTTTTTTTCAGTAAATGAAAAACTAGATATGTCATTCTGCTTGAGTCAGCGTAATATTGTCCCGACGTGAACCTTGCTAGCTAATTTTTTTTTTTTTTTTTTCTGGACCGGGACGCGCGCCGTCTGTCGTGTATTATGTTCCCTTATTCATACAATGTAGACTTTCATGGCCGATGTTTACTTGAGTTAAAAGTTCCAGGTTGCCAGACTGTGGTCGATGTATAAAATTATTGCCTAACATTTCGTCTCCGACTGTGGGAGACGTCTTCGAGGGTTGAAGTTACCGTTTAATATCCAAAGATGTTTCCCGCAGTCGGAGACGAAACTCTAGGCAATAGTTTTATATATCGACTACGGCCTATCAGCCTCGGTGTACGTTCCCATCTGTAACCAGTTCACATTTAAGGTAACCTTCATATATAATGTTACAACATATTGTTCCCCGTTTACTTTTGACCCGAGTAGTGTCACTAAAGACCACGATTTCCTTGTATCCTTAACTTCTAATACTCCTCCATCACCATCACCACTATCACTATTACTACTATTACTACTACTACTACTACTCTCAGAAAAACAACTGCGTCTTCACGGCGTCAGAGTTGCTCGATCATGACAGATAAATAGTTTTTTCTAAGTATTTGCAACTGATAATTCGTTACTGTATGTTCAAACACGTACTTGTGCTTCTTGCACCTGCCAGTTCATATAAAATGCTCCAGTTCTTTGTACAGTATTGCTTAGGATTCACCTTATAAAGGAATGGTCCACTGTTTGGTCTAAAAAACCCAGTAACCTCACGCTGTTTCCTACATATTTTTAGAGAACTACGACTCCTCGTTGCGCCAAATACAAACAGTTTCATATCGGCTGACATTATTTAGCAATTCATTACGATATATTCCAAAGACAGATTGCGTTATAGATGTGTTCAAATGGCTCTGAGTACTATGGGACTTAACTGCTGTGGTCATCAGTCCCCTAGAACTTAGAACTACTTAAACCTAATAAACCTAAGGACATCACACACATCCATGCCCGAGGCAGGATTCGAACCTGCAACCGTAGTGGTCACGCGGCTCCAGACTGTAGCGCCTAGAACCGCACGGCCACTCAGGCCGGCTTATAGATGTGTTGTAGGTACACTTCGTCGCCAAAGTAGGAAGTTGACAACAAACACCGTTGTGCGGCTGATATGTATACAAGGGTTGTTACTCCAAACATGAGGCACGCAAAATTATAAGCTCAACTACTTAAATGACTACAATTCTGTTCCGAGAAACATCTATTTATTCAGTAACACTTCTAGAGATCGTTGTGCAGTATTCATAGCCTGCTCGAACTCAACTGGTGTCTAATACAGTCCTCTATCCTGTGTCGGCACTGCCATGGCAGTGTCGTACATTGTAGAATAGCGGCGGATCCTGTTAGGACAAGTGAGCTGCGATGACTGTAACAGTAGCGGCGACTGCGATTGCAATTGTAACTGGCTGTCGTTGAAAATCACGCTGGGACTCAGACGCGCGCACACACACACACACACACACACACACACACACACACACACACACACACACACACGCTCTCTCTCTCTCTCTCGAAGACACTATGGATGAATTCTGACATTTAATCCACCGGGCGCGACTTATATCGTGGAGCGCAGTGATATTAAGCTCCGCATTATTGGATGTACGTGATGCGTGACACCGCTGCTGGTTACCGCGGTAGCAGGTTGCTAGAATTAGCTTGGACGCTTGCTTCGCCTGGACGTGTAGGCTGACCCGTTCATCCTCCGTAGCTGGACAGAAGCACCAATGTCGATTCGCGATCACAAAAAGACGTTCCATTGAAGCACACAAAATATTTGAAGAAAAAGAAAAACAAGAGAGCATTTAGCATACGTTTCTGAAAGCTTTTACGACACAGGTAACTACATTACGATACAGGAGCAGACATATCAACGATTACAGCACCATGATAGTCTTATTTCTCTACGTTGTCTGTGACTGGGAAGGCTAGGCCACGACGCTGGAATCACTGATTTGCTTAAGACTTTGCACACCTTTAGTAGGCCATTAAAACAACATAATGTGCAAGTGAGAAGGCAATTCTGAGAAAATCTCAAGAGAAGTTTTACGCGTCTCTTATGTGGCTGACGTATCTGTGCGTAAGTGCCGAACGTTAGAGTTCATGGTGGTCAAGTGATTAGCGTTCGAGCTTCCTAAGACGAACTATATGAGGCAGCAGTTCGACTCCCGCTCAAACTTATTAATTAAGTTTTTCATCATTAGTCATATTATTTAATTTATATGGCATTTGAGAGGTAATATAATGAAAAAAAAACATCGCATATTGGCATGAAGTGCGAGGGTTGGAACTTAAATACTGGCAACTATTTATTCACAACCGATACAAAACAGTTACATGTTTTCACCTGCTACTGTCCTTCAAACTAGTCACCAGCGTTTTGTAGAACCCGTTGCCAGCGACGTGGAAGAAACAGTATACCGTTAGCAGAGCCTGTTCTGTTGATAGTGCGAATGGAGCGGTCTACTGCCTGTCGACTCTCTGGAACCGTTCTGAAGCGAATGACACGAAGTGGTTCCTTCGTCTTCGGAATCAATTCAAACTCACAAGGGCTTAAGTCCGGGGAGTATGGTGGATAGTACAGTGCTACTCAGTCCCATCGAGCGAACAGAGCAGGCCGGTCTCTGTGGCCTAGCGGTTCTAGGCGCTTCAGTCTGGAACCGCGCGACCGCTACGATCGCAGGTTCTAATCCTACCTCGGGCATGGATGTGTGTGATGTCCTTAGGATAGTTATTAAGTAGTTCTGATGACCTCAGATGTTAAGTCCCATAGTGCCCAGAGCCATTTGAGCCATTTGAATAGAGCAGCCACAGCTTGGGCTGTATGCGCCCGCGCAATTTCGTACAAAATGATGGGTGGGTTGCGCAGGAAGTGTCGTCGCTTCTTTCGCAAAGCTGGTCGCAGGTGACGCTCCAAAAACGAGCAGTAATACTGTACATTGACGGTCTGCCGTGGAGGAACGTAATCAAATGGTTCAAATGCCTCTGAGCACTATGGGACTTAACTTCTAAGGTCATCAGTCCCCTAGAACTTAGAACTACTTAAACCTAACGGTTCCAGACTCTAGCGCCTAGAACGTAATCCATTAGGATAACACCATCACAGTCGTACACGAGAAGCACCATAACTTCCACCATACTGGAGCTCTGACTCACTTTCGTGTTTCGCGGCGACCCATAATGACGCCATTCGTTGGATTGGCGTTTCAGTTTTGTGACCCATCTCTCATCCAATGTTGCGATACGGCGTAAGAAAGCCTCTCTTTCGCGATCATAGCGTTCCAAATGCCTCTGCAGCGTCGTAACGCATCCATTTCTGCATTTCCGTCAAGTCATGCGGAACCCATCGTGACGCAATTTTTCACATGCCTTGGCGTTCCTTCAGGATGCGAAGCTCACGAATGGTATGGCGTCGATCACTAACGTGGCACCAGCATGCACTTCTTCTTCAGAGACATTAGGACGGCCTGCCCGATGCATGTCTGCCACAGTTTGCAGACCTTCTTTGAAAGCTTTTACCCAACATGCCACTGCTCTGTACGGCAATACCGATTCCCCGCACGCCTCTTGAATACCTGGATGACACTGCCGTGCTGTACGACTTCTGGCACATTCAATCTTGATCCATCTCCGCTGTTCCTGTTTCGAAACCATAATGATACCGTTACGTTAGATCGCTCGCTCACAAGTGACTGTGTTTCTCTCGACTGTGCGCGAACCGGTGACGTGGGACGGGCGAGACCATTTGCTAGGAGGTAAGGTAGGTATGTCAACAACGTGTGCTATCATCAACAATAGTAGATTCCATTGCATAGTGTCTCCACAGCAGTGTTGCCACTATTTAAGTTCCAACCTAGGTATTTGTATGAAGATTCAATCTATGTTTTCCAGGTCTGTATGACAAATACCATCCTGCAACATGTGATGTCGAGAGCACATCCGACGAGTAATTGTACATTACTCTTGTGGTCTGGTATATTGTCAGTTATTATACCCTACTGGCCATTAAAATTGCTACACCACGAAGATGACGTGCTACAGAAGCGAAATTTAACCGACAGGAAGAAGATGGTGTGATATGCAAATGATTAGCTTTTCAGATCATTCACACAAGCTTGGCGCCGGTGGCAACACTTACAACGTGCTGACATGAGGAACGTTTCCAACGGACTTCTCGTACACAAACAGCAGTTGACCGGCGTTGCCTGGTGAAACGTTGGTGTGATGCCTCGTGTAAGGAGGAGAAATGCGTACCATCACGTTTCCGACTTTGATAAAGGTCGGATTATAGGCTATCGCGATTGTGGTTTTTCGTATCGCGACATTGCTGCTCGCGTTGGTCGAGATCCAATGACTGTTAGCAGAATATGGAATCGGGGGGTTCAGGAGGGTAATACGGAACGCCGTGCTGGATCCCAACGGCCTCGTGTCACTAGCAGTCGAGATGACAGGCATCTTATCCGCATAGGTGTAACGGATCGTGCAGCCACATCTCGATCACTGAGTCAACAGATGGGGACGTTTGCAAGACAACAACGATCTGCACGAACAGTACGACGACGTTTGCAGCAGCATGGACTATCAGCTCGGAGACCATGGCTACGGTTACCCTTGACGCTGCATCACAGACAGGAGCGCCTGCGATGGTGTACTCAACGACGAACCTTGGTGCACGAATGGCAAACCGTCATTTTTTCGGATGAATCCAGGTTTTGTTTACAGCATCACGATGGTCGCATCCATGTTTGGCGACATAGCGGTGAACGCACATTGGAAGCGTGTATCCGTCATCGCCATAGTGGCGGATCACCCGGCGTAGTGGTATTGGGTGCCATTGGTTACACGTCTCTGTCACTTTTTGTTCGCATTGACGGCATATTGAACAGTGGACGTTACATTTCAGATGTGTTACGACCCGTGGCTCTACCCTTCATTCGATCCTTGCGAAACCCTAAATTTCAGCAGGATAATGCACGACCGCATGTTGCAGGTCCTGTACGGGCCTTTCTGGATACAGAAAATGTTCGACTGCTGCCCTGGCCAACACATTCTCCAGATCTGTCACCAATTGAAAACGTCTGGTCAATGGTGGCCGAGCAACTGGCTCGTCACAATACGCCAATCACTACTCTTGATCGACTGTGGTATCGTGTTGAATCTTTCATGGGCAGCTGTACCTGTACACGCCATCCAAGCTCTGTTTGACTCAATTCCGAGGCGTATCAAGGCCGTTATTACGGACAGAGGCGGTTGTTCTGGGTACTAATTTCTCAGGATCTGTGCACCCAAATTGCGTGAAAATGTAATCACATCTCAGTTCTAATAAAATACATTTGTCCGATGAATACCCGTTTATCATCTGCATTTCTTCTTGTTGTAGCAAGTTTCAAAAAATGTTCAAATGTGTGTTAAATCTTATGGGACTTTACTGCTAAGGTCATGAGTCACTAAGCCTACACACTACTTAAATTATCCTAAGGACAAGCACACACATCCATGGCCGAGGGAGGACTCGAACCTCCGCCGGGACCAGCCGCACAGTCCATGACTGCAGCGCTTCAGACCGCTCGGCTAACCCGCGCGGCGTAGCAATTTTAATGGCCAGTAGTGTATTACTGTTTGCGAATAACGTCATTTGCATAATATTCAACGAGGTTTGACTTCGGCTTTCTAAGCGCGTCCCTCGTCCTTAAAAATTAAAATTACAAGTAGAAAACAGTTAAATAACTAAATTTACTACACCTTTTTAAAATGCACTTGGGTTTTTTCATTATTTTACATCTCAAGTGCCATATAAATTAAATAGCAGTATTCGAACAACCGTCTCGTCCCCGATCCTTTAACAAAGCCTTGACCCTGACCCCTTGGCCACAGTGACTTCTTACGGCCGGCACTTTCACACAGGTACACCAGTTATGTGATAGATGCGACAAATTTCTCTTGCGATATTCTTGGAAATACGTGAGTAGTGACTTTACTACTTGCTCATTATGTTGTTTTAAAGGCCTACTAAAGTTTGAAGTAAATACGTGATCTCAACGGCGTGGCCCCCCCTTGTGAGATGGTACTACCTCGGTCTTTATTTGTCATCCTTCTGGTAGTCGGCTGCTTGGCTATATGAAAGAGACAGCAAGCAGAAAATGGCGGTGACTTTTTGCGGCTAGTGTGTCCGAGATGTGCGGCGGCCTGGCCTCTCGCCGGGCCATCAGTTGCCATTGCCGTCATCCGCAGGGCTCCTGCGGGACAAAGGCTATGGCACCGCAGCTCGTCGCAACATATGTCACGCGACATCCGGCCCAGGGCGCCGTTTCTTCTCGTCCGCTGGCACATAATGCTGCAGGCGAGCAAACAAATTCGTTGCGGACGGAAATAAATGTAACAGAAAGACAGGCTCAGCGAAACGTATGTGTGAAGCTCGTATTGCACGTGAAAGAGGGACATTGTCGCTGCGTTTCTGTGACGAATTGTGATCGCTTGTCACGTTTGCACAATACTCTCTGTAGTCTACATCTGCATCTACATTTATACACCGCAAGCCACCCAACGGTGTGTGGCAGAGGGCACTTTACGTGCCACTGCCATTACCTCCCTTTCCTGTTCCAGTCGCGTATGGTTCGCGCGAAGAACGACTGTCTGAAAGCCTCCTTGCGCACTCGAATCTCTCTAATTTTACATTCGTGATCTCCTCGGGAGGTATAAGTAGGGGGAAGCAATATATTCGATACCTCATCCAGAAACGCATCCTCTCGAAACCTGGCGAGCAATCTACACCGCGATGCAGAGCGCCTCTCTTGCAGAGTCTGCCACTTGAGTTTATTAAACATCTGCGTAACGCTATCACGGTTACCAAATAACCCTGTGACGAAACGCGCCGCTCTTCTTTGGATCTTCTCTATCTCCTCCGTCAAACCGACCTGGTACGGATCCCACACTGATGAGCAATACTCAAGTATAGGTCGAACGAGTGTTTTGTAAGCCACCTCCTTTGTTGATGGACTACATTTTCTAAGGACTCTCCCAATGAATCTCAACCTGGTACCCGCCTTACCAATAATTAATTTTATATGATCATTCCACTTCAAATCGTTCCGCACGCATACTCCCAGATATTTTACAGAAGTAACTGCTACCAGTGTTTGTTCCGCTATCATATAATCATACAATAAATGATCCTCCTTTCCGTGTATTCGCAATACATTACATTTGTCTATGTTAAGGGACAGTTGCCACTCCCTGCACCAAGTGCCTATCCGCTGCAGATCTTCCTGCATTTCCCTGCAATTTTCTAATGCTGCAACTTCTCTGTATACTACAGCATCATCCGCGAAAAGCCGCATGGAACTTCCGACACTATCTACTAGGTCATTTATATATATTGTGAAAAGCAAGGTCCCATAACACTAGTGAAAATCGCCAGACTAGTGTTAATGGGCGCGGGGTTTTGGCCGTTTCCCACAAAATATTTTTACATAAGCGTAGATTTACTCCGAATACAGACAGAATGTCGAAGACATTGGCAGCATGCATTACCATTAGGTTGAAGGAACACATATTTCAATTGGAACTTAGCTGTGAGCAAGTAAACGTGTCGGATTGCATCGTTTCTCAAGCCATGTGCGTGCTGCGCAATATTATTCGACGTTTGCGAGAGGAGAGGCACAGTATAGCTGAGATAGAAGCTGTGCCAGTATATTGTCACAACCGTCAGCACAAGGCCATAGTGTTGGACCGGTACTTGAAGGTTACGTAATGACCGCATCATGAAAGGTTGCCAAGAAAAAAAAAGAATAGGAAAATCAGCAAAGTGTGAATATTAGCTGTAGGCCTTGTACCGCTTTCGGCAGTCCATTAAGAGGTCATACGCATTGAGAAAGCGTTTGTTTCACGCTTGCTGATTGCGGAGGCAAAAAGCGACGAAGTCACGTCTCATCTGTAAGCAGACAGCGCCAAACGCCGTAGACAGAGGCCCTCAAACGACACGCAACACAGAGTTCAGTAGCATAATTGCGCAGGCAGTGTTAGAGAGTTCCAGCGAACAGAAGAGATCCAGCGGCAGCCGCATCGGATGAACGATCCTACATCAGATGCTATGTAAGTGAGCAGTCAGAATCAGTTAACTTTGTGTACTAAGAAGGAGATGTAAAAGCTTGCTTGTACATATCTCTGGGCTAGAGTTATTGATTTCCATCATACATTTGTCTACATGTACCTGCATCTGTACGTCACTTACATTGTGACGATCAGCGGTATGTGGGCGAAACTTATCCTGTTTTAAAACTCCCCCTGGAATGCTCTTCGCCGGCCTGTGTGGCCGAGCGGCTCTAGGCGCTCAGTCCGGAACCGCGCGACTGCTACGGTCGCAGGTTCGAATCCTGCCTCGGGCATGGATGTGTGTGGTGTCCTTAGGTTAGTTAGGTTTAAGTAGTTCTAAGTTCAAGGGGACTGATGACCATAGATGTTAAGTCCCATAGTGCTCAGAGCCATTTGAACCAGGCCGGCCGGTGTGGCCGAGCGGTTCTAGGCGCTTCAGTATGGAACCGCGCGACCGCTACAGCGGCAGGTTCGAATCCTGCCTCGAGCATGGATGTGTGTGATGTCCTTAGGTTGGTTAGGTTTAAGTAGTTCTAAGTTCTTGGGGACTGATGACCTCAGATGTTAAGTCCGACAGTGCTCAGAGCCATTTGAACCATTTGATCAGAAAAATAGACTCAGGCAACTCCATGGTTCGTGGTCTGTAGTACCGTACATTACTTTGTACACCCGAGTTTAGTAAGTCTGCACTTAGTTGACAAGAGTCACGGGGTACCTACAGTGTCGTGTCGGACATACCTTTCCCCGGATTACAGCGGCAACTCTATGTGGCATGGGCTCAACAAGTAGTTGGGAGTCCCCTGCAGAAATTTTGAGCCATGCTGCCTCTACAGCTGTGTATAACTGCGAAAGTGCTGTCGCTACAGGATTTTGTGCATGAAATGCCTTCTAGATTATGTCCCATAAATGTTCGATGGGATTCATGTTGGGCGATCTGGGTGGCCAAATCATTTGCTCTAATTGTCCAGAATGTTCTTCACGCCATTCGCTATCAGTTGTGGCCCAGTGACAATTCCACCGCTTGGGAACGAGAAGTCCTTGAACGGCTGCACATGGTCTCAAAGTAGCCGAACATAACCATTTCCAATCAATGACCGGTTCAGTTCGACTAGAGGACCTGGTCCATTCCAGCCCCACACTATTATGGAGTCACCACCATCTTGCTCAATGCCTAAGTTGTGTCCATGGCCGGCCGCAGTGGCCGATCGGATCTAGGCGCTTCAGTCTGAAACCGCGTGATCGCTACGGTCGCAGGTTCGAATCCTGCCTCGGGCATGGATGTGTGTGATGTCCTTAGGTTAGTTACGTTAAAGTAGTTCTAAGTCTAGGAGACTGATGACCTCAGATGTTAAGACCCGTAGTGCTCAGAGCCATTTGAACCATTTTTTGAGTCCATGGCTTCGTGGGGTCTGCGTCTCACTTGACCCTTACATCAGCTCTTACCAATTGAAATTGGCACTCATCTGACCAGGCCATGGTTTTTCAGTCGACTAAGGTCCAGCCAATAGAACCACGTGCCCAGGAGGGGCGGCGCAGGCGATGTCGTGCTGTTAGCAAAGGCACTCGCGTGTGTCGTCTGCTGCTGTAGCCCATTAACAGCAAATATCACCACTCTGTCCTAGCGGATACATTGATTTTTGCGGTTATATCAAGCAGTGTTGCTTGCCTTTCAACACTGACAACTACACGCAAACGGCGCTGCTCTCAGTCGTTAAGTGGAGCCCATCGCCCACTGCATTGTCCGTGGTCAAAGGTAATGCCTGAAATTTGGTATTCTCGGCACACTCCTGATACCGTGAATCTCGGAATAGTGAATTCCCTAGTGATTTCGGAAATGGAATGTGACATGCGTCTAGTTCCGACTGCCTTTCCGCATTCAAAGTCTGTTAATTCCCGTCGTGTGAAGATAATCACTTCTGAAATCTTTTCATATGAATCACCTGAGTACAAATGACAGCTCCGCCAATGATCTGCCCTTCTATATCCTGTATACGCGATACCACCGCCATCTGTATATGTGGATATTGCTATCCCATACTCGTCACCTAAGTGTATAGGCTGGGGTGGCCGTTAGTTCTGGTAACTAATTGGAGAATGTAGTAAGCCTCATCTATGTTTTAATAAATCAAAGTCTGTGCTCTTCTGCGTGATCCTTGTCAACCACATGAAGAAGCAGTAACAAGCAGACCAGTACAGAGTCTGATTTCCCCTGTCATTGCCCACCGAGCCTAACGCAATTCTCTACTGTTTCCACCACAGTGATCTGAAAAATTTCAGCTTTACCCCCGTCGACGTTTTACTCCTGTACACAACAGCCCACGTAACAAGAAACGAATGAGCTGAAAATCCGGCTTCGCCTTTGAACTGAGAGTGAGCTGCTAAAGTAAGTCTGTAGCGACCCACGTCAATTTAGGCAACTACACAACTGGACATCAAGTTTGCAGCATCAAGAATGTTACCAAGTAACGAAATTCCACTTATTACGCGTACACAGGATGGTAAGACCCATACATTACATTTATAGATGACTTCAGAGTATAAACGGCGGGAAATTAAGTACACAAAAGATGTCAACCACCGCTCCTGTGTCCAGTGTTTTCGTTGGTCGTATTACTTTCGGCGCCGCTGTCTCTTTTCTTTCCCCTCCACTGCAGCCGCAAGAGTGGCCACTAAAACTAAATGAAATTAAAAAATATATTGCTATATGACTTCTTAAATATTTTGCGTGGTGGGAGACTGTAGATATTTTATTTAGTTGTATCAATTTCCTGTGTGAAGCAATGAACTGCTTAACGCATAAATATCACCTCTGGATAACTTAAAACACGATGGAGTAAAAAATATTCCTCAAGTCTGAATACTAATAAATGTTTTCACACTACATTTTTATGCAGTGAATTATGAAAGTTATTGTCTTTTATTGGTTCAAATGGCTCTGAGCACTATGGGACTCAACTGCTGAGGTCATTAGTCCCCTAGAACTTAGAACTAGTTAAACCTAACTAACCTAAGGACATCACAAACATCCATGCCCGAGGCAGGATTCGAACCTGCGACCGTAGCGGTCTTGCGGTTCCAGACTGCAGCGCCTTGAACCGCACGGCCACTTCGGCCGGCATTGTCTTTTATTCGTAACAAATCCACTCCAAGCCAAAGTTCTAGTAACCCCTGTTTGTGGGATTTCTTTGACATTACGAAATGAATCATCACAGTGTAGCCTGTAGAAAAACTGACTCTTTCAATGTGATTTGGAAGAGATGCAGATCCAGTTTAGCAGATAAAACTAACTTACTGACTGTCTGAGAAGCTGATCAAAAATTCCGCCAACGAAAACTTCGATTACAACGCTGAAGGCCACTTTCAGTAATTATTTGAAAATGAAACGTGACTAGGGTATCTAAATAATGCACACAACTCTCAGTAATATTTTGCTTTGAAATTATATTTTCAACAATAATACACTCACAACATGACAATTATTGAACTACACGGGGGAAGAAACCTAACTTAGTTACAAACTACTTCACACACTTTATTCAACATGTAAGCGTCACTACAGATATTCGGATTTAGGTTATGACATGCTCGATATGCGTGCCGTCATTGGCGATGACGTGGCGCAAACGAATAGCGAAATTCTGCATGACCCGCTGAAGTGTCGGAACATCGATGCCGTCGATGACCTCCTGAATGGCTCTTTTCAGGTCATCAATGATTTTGGGGTTATTGCTGTGCACCTTGTCTTTAATATAGCACCACAAAAAGGAGTCGCATGCTTTCAGGTCCGGAGAATATGGAGGCCAATCGAGGCCTATGCCAGTGGCCTCTGGGTACCCCAGAGCCACAATGCGGTCCCCAAAGAGCTGCTCCAAGACAAGAAACACTCTCCTGCTCCGATGGGTCCAACTCCGTCTTGCATGAACCTTATCTTGTCAAAATCAGGGTCACTTTGGATAATGGGATGAAATCATCTTCCAAAACATCACGCACCGTTCGGTAGTCACTGCCATCAAGGAATGTCGCACCGATTTTTCTGTGACTGGACATTGCACACCACACAGTCACCCGTTGAGAGTGAAAAAAACTTCTGGATCGGGAAATGTGCATCTTCAGTCCCCCAAATGCGCCAATTTTACTTATTGATGATTCCATCCAGATGAAAGTGGGCTTCGTTGATAACCCAAACCAGCAGGGGCATACTAATTACCTTCATGCCCCGCGGCCAACCATGCAGTTTGAACGTCCTAACGCAAACCGGTTAGAAGTTATGACGATTTTATTTCATATAGTTCAGTAACTATCACTCTGCAGAAAGCAGCCTGTATATAAATCTATACTACTACTTGTAACACTAACAGACACTCACAGTAGCAGCCGAGGTCACAAGTCTGCAGAAGTCTCATTGTGATGAGTATAGCGAATTTTATTATCTCCTCTACTAACAGTTCTATAGCAATGCTGTGTAGCGAATAATACACTCCTGGAAATTGAAATAAGAACACCGTGAATTCATTGTCCCAGGAAGGGAAAACTTTATTGACACATTCCTGGGGTCAGATACATCACATGATCACACTGACAGAACCACAGGCACATAGACACAGGCAACAGAGCATGCACAATGTCGGCACTAGTACAGTGTATATCCACCTTTCGCAGCAATGCAGGCTGCTATTCTCCCATGGAGACGATCGTAGAGATGCTGGATGTAGTCCTGTGGAACGGCTTGCCATGCCATTTCCACCTGGCGCCTCAGTTGGACCAGCGTTCGTGCTGGACGTGCAGAACGCGTGAGACGACGCTTCATCCAGTCCCAAACATGCTCGATGGGGGACAGATCCGGTGATCTTGCTGGCCAGGGTAGTTGACTTACACCTTCTAGAGCACGTTGGGTGGCACGGGATACATGCGGACGTGCATTGTCCTGTTGGAACAGCAAGTTCCCTTGCCGGTCTAGGAATGGTAGAACGATGGGTTCGATGACGGTTTGGATGTACCGTGCACTATTCAGTGTCCCCTCGACGATCACCAGTGGTGTACGGCCAGTGTAGGAGATCGCTCCCCACACCATGATGCCGGGTGTTGGCCCTGTGTGCCTCGGTCGTATGCAGTCCTGATTGTGGCGCTCACCTGCACGGCGCCAAACACGCATACGACCATCATTGGCACCAAGGCAGAAGCGACTCTCATCGCTGAAGACGACACGTCTCCATTCGTCCCTCCATTCACGCCTGTCGCGACACCACTGGAGGCGGGCTGCACGATGTTGGGGCGTGAGCGGAAGACGGCCTAACGGTGTGCGGGACCGTAGCCCAGCTTCATGGAGACGGTTGCGAATGGTCCTCGCCGATACCCCATGAGCAACAGCGTCCCTAATTTGCTGGGAAGTGGCGGTGCGGTCCCCTACGGCACTGCGTAGGATCCTACGGTCTTGGCGTGCATCCGTGCGTCGCTGCGGTCCGGCCCCAGGTCGACGGGCACGTGCACCTTCCGCCGACCACTGGCGACAACATCAATGTACTGTGGAGACCTCACGCCCCACGTGTTGAGCAATTCGGCGGTACGTCCACCCGGCCTCCCGCATGCCCACTATACGCCCTCGCTCAAAGTCCGTCAACTGCACATACGGTTCACGTCCACGCTGTCGCGGCATGCTACCAGTGTTAAAGACTGCGATGGAGCTCCGTATGCCACGGCAAACTGGCTGACACTGACGGCGGCGGTGCACAAATGCTGCGCAGCTAGCGCCATTCGACGGCCAACACCGCGGTTCCTGGTGTGTCCGCTGTGCCGTGCGTGTGATCATTGCTTGTACAGCCCTCTCGCAGTGTCCGGAGCAAGTATGGTGGGTCTGACACACCGGTGTCAATGTGTTCTTTTTTCCATTTCCAGGAGTGTAAATTACTAAAACTTAGTTGTGGTGCGTCTAACTTCCTTTTAAAGGTTTCTTTCAGTCGGATATTATTTTACGTGCCCTGCTACATATGCACGAGGCAGTATCTGACGGCATCAGTATTTTTGGTGTAATAATCAGTCACGAAGAATCAATCATGAATACAATGATACATGTTGAAAGTTATTACTCGTTAATGAGTTGAATGCAGCGACGATAATTAAATACAAAATATGGTTTGTTCTAACAGGTGCATAGAGGAGTAATGCACACACATCAAAATCCAATACCATTGTCGCAATGACTCTGTTTCGGCTGTGTTTCCGTGAACTGAGTGTAGGAACACAGCTAAATAAAAGTGTGATTTGTCCAAGAGCACAGAAGCAGGATGCATATACAACAGCACCAACTGTTTCAGTCTAAATTCTTATATCATTGTGGAGTGGGCATGAAAAAAATTTAGATTTCTGTTTGTTGCCAGATGTAACATAAAGTCAATAGGTAAGTCCACAATATTTAACGAAGCGCAATATTTAATAAATCTACTCGAAAAATTAAATTGCTTTGACAATTAATTAAATGTCTGTTTAAATTTCCCGTATTACTTGAATTTCTCATAGTCGCTTTGCCCAGATATTTAATTTCCATTAACATCTGGTGTCGGTGTGACAAAAGTCATTTATTTTGCTACTGTTTGCACGACACTACTCACGCTGATTGCTAGCAAACCACATCGAGCTTTGACGAGGGAAACGGCATGTCACCAAAGTAGACTGTAGTCGTGCCAGTGTCCAATAAGGCTTTGAATAAATAGTATGAGGAAATAACCATTGTTTCCAGAATCATTACCACGTATAGCAGCGCACGGTCCAAACCGCTGATGATCTGCTGAACAGCGAGTTGCATTATCCGGGCAACGTCACTGGTTCCTCCTACGATATCTCGTGGCGGACATTGCACCCTCTCATAGAGATGGTCTCCAGTTATCGAATTCGCTATCTCTAGAGAGAAATAAAGCCAATCCATTGAACTTTGAGGCATACAGGTAATAAGGATTCCGTCTGATTTCAACCAGACACTTGCCACTTTTATTTAAAGCATCTTCAGTGGTCAACATTTTGTGGTTTTGCTTACAAATGGGATTAACGAGATCATAAACAGTTTTCATGCTTTATTTCGCACGGTTTTAGACTTCCACATTGTTTTCATGCGTTATTCTCAACAAAACGATTCGATTTTTAGCACACTGCACTACAGTGACACAAAATATTTTCTCGTTTTTCATGTTATTATTTATTCACGCTCACCTCGTGTCATTTTTTGTTTTGATCGCGTGGAGTGCGATTGCCTTTTGTCTGGCTTTGGCAGAGTCTGCTATTTCGTTGTGTATGTGTGTGTGTGTGTGTGTGTGTGTGTGTGTGTGTGTGTGTGTGTGTGTGCGTGTGCATGTGTGTGTGTGACGTCACAGAAAGTGAACAATATAAAATACGAGAAAATATGGTGCGTCACAACAGTGCAGTTTGCTAAACGTCGAACAACTGTGGTCAAAAGAATACATAAAAATAATTCAGGAGTCTAAAACCGTAAGTAATAAAAGTAATTTTAAATATGTCAACTGTTAACGATCTCATTAAACAGATTTGTAAGCAAAACCAAAATTGTTACAATGACCGCTGGAGATGGTTTAAATTAAAGCGAAACTCGTCTGCTGTCGAAATAATTACAGCCAGAAAAGACATAATAACTCCCATATTACTGCGGAAGCGGGAATTCACCAACGAAAAAGACGTATTTGAGAGACACTTCCGTACCAAGATTGCCTACGCCTTTAGCTTATGTGTGCACGATTACCAGACGTATAAAAGCGAAAGCGGTAGTAGCAATGACAGCCGATGAATCTCAGTGCCCTCAGGTTTAAAATTTTCACCGTCTATGTCTCATTGTCAGCACCTGGTTCAGTCTAGCTCGATGGCTCTGACAAAAATCTGAATCAGACTGTTTCGAGCGGAGACTTTGCTTCAGAAGCACCCCAAGATACCAGGATCGTTCAATAAGCAATGGCCCACATTTTTCTTCTCAGACCATATTTACTGTTAAGAGTCAGAATTTAGTGAAAATATACATCAACATGTGTTGTCCATGTCCTGTTTTTCTACGTAGTCTCCATCACGTTCTATGGCTGTATACCAACGTTGTGGAAGAGCATGTATTGCCGCGCGGGATTTGGCGAGCGGTCTAGGGCGCTGCAGTCAAGGACTGCACGGCTGGTCCCGGCGGAGGTTCGAGTCCCCCCTGGGGCATGGGTGTGCGTGTTTGTCCTTACGATAATTTAGGTTAAGTAGTGTGTAAGCTTATGGACCGATGACCTTAGCAGTTAAATCCCACAAGATTTCACACACATTTGAACATTTGAATAGGAGCATGTATTCCCTGCTGGTAAAAGCTCTTGTCCCATAGGTGTGGCCATGTTTTCACTGCATGAATGACACTTTCGTCATCTTCGAAGTGTGTTTTCTACGGGGAGAATCACTAAGCGGCCCTGAGAGATGGAAGTTCGCGGGTCCCAGGTCTGAACTTTAGGGTGAATGAGGCAATGATGTCCAGCCCCATTTGGCTATGTGTTCCCGGGTTCTCAGACTTGTGTGTGGTCGTACGTTATCGTTTTGGAGCAAGATTTCTGCAGGATTCTTGTCCGATCGAACACTTTATTCAGTCTTCAAGTATGCTTATGAATTGATGCTTGACCCTCTTGGCATCACATCCACGAGAATGACGCCATCACAATCCCAGAAGACTGTCAGCATGACTTTTCCGGCAGAGAGGACTGTCTTGAGTTTGTTCTTTTGTGGTGAATGAGGACGATATCACTCCATGGACTGTCTTTTTGCTTCAAGCGCAAAGTGGTGCACCCAGCTTTCGTCCCCGGTAACGATCCGTGACAGAAAGGATTCTCCGTCGGTCTCAAAACGCTCCAATTCAAATGAAATCTTTTGGTCCGCTGTGAGCATTCGTGCAACCCATCATGAGCACCTCTTTGAATATCGATCATTGCAAACGCACCTCCAATGCTGATCGACAACTGTAGAGCCAATTGTCGAGTTGTGATGCGCCTGTCGACACCGTTAATGGCTTCCGCACGATTCAGCATTCCTGGAGCAGGGGCTGTAACAGGACGTCCCGAGCGTGGTTGTTCATGGAGCTCTTTTTCTGCATTTCCTGAGGCTGTAACTTTCTTTACCCTCGCCCAACCTTACTGCTATCAGCTGCAGCATCGCTCTACACTGCACACAAGGACGTTTGCCTGCGTATACTAATAGCTTTTTACAAAAATGTGGGACAATACTTATTGAAGGACTCTCGTAGAATACCAAGAATACTCTCTCTCTCCCTCTCTGTCTCTCTCTCTCTCTCTCTGTCACACATACATTTCTCGCGATTGCCAACGGATAACATTGTTTTAAGTCCCACAGTATTTGGACGAAGCAACTGTTCAACTTCAGATGGTTGTCGCAGTTGCTGTTACAAGATGCAACTGTTGATACTCTCTCGGTGGCGTTCACATTTACCGGAGTCACGAGAAGCAAACACGGATGCACGTGAAACCTCTCGCAGCTCTTCGAAAATAGCGCTCTTAGATCCCTTCCAGGAAACGGGAAGTCACCTACGCCACTTGCGCTCACCGTGTCCTGCTCGTGGCACATTTGAACGCCACCACGTAAATATCACGAATCGCGTCATGCGAAAGCAACTACTGTAAGCACCTAATGATATCGAACAGTTGCTCCGAAGAAACACACTGCGAGTTACACAGTGTTATCTTGGGGCAAGCCCGAAAACCGTATTTCCTTCTCCTTTGCTCGCACCACACACTGCTGTCTGGGATGAAATTTTCAGTCTGTAGCGGAGTGTGCGCTGATATGAAACTTCCTGACAGTGCCGGACCGAGACTCGAACTCGGGACCTTTCTCTTTCGCGGGTAAGTGCTCTACCATCTGAGCTACCCAATCACGACCCACGACCCGTCCTCACAGCCTTACTTCCGCCAGTACCTCGTCTCCTACCTTCCAAACCTCACAGAAGTTCTCCTGCGAACCTCCAAGACTAGCACTTCTGGAAGAAAGGATATTGCGGAGACATGGCTTAGCCACAGCCTGGGGGGATGTTTACAGAATGAAATTTTCACTCTGCAGCGGAGTGTACGTCGATATGAAACTTCTTTGCAGATTAAAACTGTGTGCTGGACCGAGACTCGAACTCGGGACCTTTGTCTTTTGCGGGGAAGTGCTTTCAGGTGGTAGAGCACTTTCCCGCGAAAGGCAAAGGTCCAGAGTTCGAGTCTCGGTCCAGCACACAGTTTTAATCTGCCAGGAAGTTTCAAATTGCCGTCTGTTTTGCCTTGGAGGGAGAACAGTGGGCGGCACTACGCAGGCTGACTTATTAACGTTTAAAAACCCCCAAACCGACGTATAAGGCGTTGAGACAAGTAATTTAATGTAAGACACATGGGGCTGCAAATCTCGGGAAATACCTTGAAAGTGGATGACAAATGTTGACAAATGTTGAACATGTAACGCCACCATGTGATATACCTTGCCGCACGTGCAGATCTTGGGATTGTCGTCGATTCCATCCTCGCCGGTAGAGCTCCGCTAGGCTACTTTGTTTCCGTTCTTGCAGTATCCGATGTGATCGGTAGTGCTCACGGTAGTGGTAATACATTTACGGAAACCGATTAGCCTAGTGGAGAGATGTATAGCACTGCTCCTACGAGAGAAAGTAGGATTGACAAAACCAATCACTGTACGTGCGGTGAGATGCGTCATCTGATGATGTCACGCGTCCAACATTCGTCATCCGCTTTCGTGGTATTTCCGACATTTGCGGCCCCATGTGTCTTAGAAAAAATTACTTGTCGCAGGGTCATCTGTGTCGGATTTCAAACGTTAACTAGAATCACTCTGCACATTGGACAGTTTTCATATTGAAGGAAGCTGCACCGTGCTGGGCGTTTCCCAGCCACAGTGTTGCATGAAGAGCCTCGACGGGGAGACAGGCGGCCGTATGCTGTTGCCAGGGAGACACAGGCAGCAGAACTGATGAATGAGGCGACGTCGTGGTCTCGTAAAGAGCAGTCAGCGCGGCCGGGAATGCAATCTCGCGCCTCGTGAATAAAACAACGCCCGGCTGGCAAGGACGACGAAGGAGCTGATGGCTGCGGGGGTGGATAAGGGGGGAAGGGGAATGGGGGGACAGCGGAAGGGGCGGTGGCGACCACCTGGAGGAGAGGACAGCGCAAGCGGCGGCCCTCGTCTTGTGCTTTTAACGCCAATGGTGGCTTTGGACTCTGTTTACCAAAGCGCTCCGCTCCAGACACATTTTAAACACTTGTCCACGAGCGGAGATGCGCTAGGAAGAATTGACCCGTTTCGCCATGGCCTACCGACACTTCCGTTTCGTTCCACAGCGCTCTCAGTCTCAAACAACGCGAATGTAAACAACTTTAGGATCTATAATAATTATAGTCTTCAGTACAAAGACTGGTTTGATGCTGCTCACCACACTAGTGCGTCCTGTTCAAGCCTCGTCAACTCTTCATGAAAAGTACAGCCTACATCAGTTTCAACTCGGTTATTGTAGTCAAGCCTCGACCTTCCGCCACAATTTTTTATCCCACACACATTACCCATGATTAGCAAATTGATGCCTCATGATGTACTGTTGTGACGAACGAACAAACTCTGTCGACACTGAGGTGGTTTCTCAGATTTACTTCTGGAGGAGGCCGAGAGGAAGCTACAACACATCGAAAATATTATATCACTTCATAACAACATGAACAAGATGACATGCCTAACTTCGAAGGATTCTATGTCCTCTTGACTGTCTATGTGTACTAGTTAATGACACTGAACACTGACGTATCACTTGATTACAGAATAATGATCTTTCTCTCATGTACAAAAAATGGCTCTGAGCACTATGGGACTTAACATCTGAGGTCATCAGGCCCCTAGAACTTAGAACTACTTAAACCTAACTAACCTAAGGACATCACACACATCCATGCCCGAGGCAGAATTCGAACCTGCGACCATAGCATTCGCGCGGTTCCGGACTGTAGTGCCTAGAACCGCTCGCCCACCGCGGCCGGCTTCTCATGTACAATTAAATATAAACTTTATTACATAGTTCTATCTAATACAACTCCCGGTAGTGAGCGATGATTGCATAGGGGGCTGAGGAGCAGCCCGCTCTGACGCTAAGTCTTCAGCAGCGACGGCTTATGGAAACCCTCGAGAAAGTGTCTGCGTTGATGTGTCTCGTTCGTCGTCGCGTCTGGCAGAGACTGTGCGTACTTGTGGTTCCGTAGTAAGCAACCAACGTCGTCGCGTTACCTCGTTCTTCGGACGACAGCACCTGTACTCTATAAACTGGTACTATATTTTACTTAACTTGCACTGTAGATTTCTCTTCTCATATTCAATTCAGTATCTCTTCACTAGTTCTTCGGTCTTCAAATATGTAGCATTCTTCTGTAGCAACATATTTCAGTAGCTTTTTCTTTTATTGTATGGACTCTCTATATCCCACGACTTACCTCCATAAAAAGGTACACTGCAGGCAAATTTCTTCATAAAAGACTTCCTAAATCTGATGTTTGTATTCGCTGCTAATAAATTCTTCTTTTCAGAAACTCTGTTTTTACTATTATTGCATTTTATATCCTCTCCAATTTGGACATCATCAGTTACTTTGCCGTTGCTAAATTACTTAGCAAAAACGTTTACTACATTTAGAGCTTCATGTACCGACATAATTACTTCAGTTTTTGATTCGACTACATTCCTTTCCCTCTGTTTCATTTTTGTTGATATTTATCTTACAAGCTCTTTTCAAGAGACACTCTATTCAGCGCATCTGCTCTTGGAAGTCCATTGCCACCTGTGACAGAATTACAGTGCCGTCGGCAGTTTACAAACTTTTTAAAAAATTTTCTACTTGAATTTTAATTCACTTTCTAAATTTCTCCTTGGTTTTCTTCACATGCTGCTTAATGTCCAGAGTGAAAAACGTTGTGGAGCTGCACGTCAAGATTTCCAGAAATACTCCTCTTAGTGGTTGCACCAACAGTACGTCTATCTGTATCACTGAGGCAAGCAAGCCACCCCATCCTGGCAAGGTTAACAGTTTGTGAGGAAGAGGGAAAAGGGAAGTTTCTATAGAACACGACGATATGTGAGACAGTAGACACATTCCTCTGTTATTGTCAATTGATAACGCTTGCAGTAACTTCTGTTAGTGTTGCTATTCTTAACCATCTTCACAGGTCTGGGTAAGTGTAGCACGTATGTAAGTTCTAATGGAACCAGTTTGTGTTAGGATAAGTTTTTGAGACGCTTTTATGTTGCAATTTTATCTTTTCACTTACCAGAATAATGGAAGCCTGTTATTCATTTGTTTACTGCGTGCTGAAATAGCAAAGAGCGTGCAGTAGCGAAGATGAACAAGTGCTCATAGTTCTTAAAGTACGCATTTTAGAGCCCATGTTTACTTAACGTTTTTTTTCTTGTTTTGCTTCATACTAGCACATCTCAGAATATGGATTTTTTAAATATTTTAATGTAACAAGTGAGAAACAGGCCTTGGTAATAAAGTGCTTGTACCGGAATTCTGTTATTGTTTAGTACCTGTTGCAGCAGCAGCAATACCAGCACTAGCAGTTACGGCTGCGTAAGGATTCGTTCAGGCTGACATATTCATTCTCGGCGTTCAGTCCTTATTTCAAAATAGTTTAGGTTCCTCTAGGTACTATAATTTTTACTATAATTTTTACCCTAAGGGTTTGAGATAAGTGGGTCTACAGTGTGTCAAACAAATACCGAAATTTCGTGAACACAAGTCTCATCAATCTAAAACGATTTAGTGAGCCACAGTCGGCCGCCTCCGTATATGGGAGGGTCAGCGTTTCGGGTTTTTCTTACAGTGAGCCTGGGTTCGACACCATAACTGGTATTTAGAACGATTTTCGTTACTGCTAGGGTGAGGATGGAGTGCAGTAGGCGTCGTCAGAACAGTTGAGAAGGAATAAAAGAGGGGAGAGCGCAGTATAGCCTGTGCCTCATCATATTGAAGTCCAATGATGGCACCGACATCAGGTGACACTGCTATCGATTGGTGGTGTATGGCCCCCTTTGCCTGATTTTTAGTAACAGTTTAAGGGTCTTCTCCAACTGTGTCCTACGTCTAGCGATGGTTCTCGCTCTGATGCGATTCGTGAAAAGAATATATGGTGTCACGGTATTTTTACTTTGGGATCTCTAGTCCTAACCGAATGAAACACAATTCTTGTATGGTACTAGTTTCGCTTTTATTCTTTGAAAGACATCTTCAGTGGCCGGGAATATGTACATATTTTTGTTTATACATTTTTTTTTACATTTAGGACGTTATATATAGGGATGTGGTACCAGTTTAAGGTTCTACTTGCACACTAACAAATTTCGTTGATGTTTAGACGTTCACATGTAGTCTTTTTGTTCCTTCGTTACCGCTGTTCTTTTCATAGCTGCCATTAGAAATTTCATTTTCAGACTTCACAGCACTAGAAACTTAACACTCGTTTTTATGTTTTGTTTTGGATGGTATTGCCAACTGTCGGATTTTATTGCCAATTATCGAATGTTATTGCCAACTATTGAATGTGTTTTTGAGACCTGTGATCTGTTTGTTTGTTTGTGTGTGTGTGTGTGTGTGTGCGTGTGTGTGTGCAGTATGCAATGGTATGAGAGAGAGAGAGAGAGAAAGGGATGGGGAGGAGGGAGGGGGGAGAAAGAAAGAGTATATGTATTTGTTTTAATATGGCTGCATATACAGAAGGAATCATATTTATCTTATCTTTATTTTTTTGTTTCAGTAGAGAGTCTAGCAGCTGTACTGTTGTGTATTTACTCGTTTGTCACATGTTTGTTCTCAGCAATGGTGTTTTGGATGTGGTATTTTTCCCGCATTTGTGTAAGGTATTTACCATGACTGTTTATTCTGATTATTTTCATACCTTGTTCCATGTTTGTAGAATCGTGGCTGTGGTGTTTTTACTGCTCTGAAACTATGGAATGGTTTCTTTCACGTTTATGGTGATTTACCTCACTGGTCTAAAAGGTACGGAGACAAGGAGCAGAAGAAACCCTTTAATACTGAACTGTAGCCATTCTAATCCAAGCAAGTTTCGTAGCTATCTTGACGAACCAGGCCTGTGTTTTTAAAGCTGAGCATCCTTTGTGTTGCAGAATCTAACTCGCGCCATGGGGCAGTCGAAGCGTCTGCCGCTGTTAGCGTTCCTGGCAACCATGCCTCTGGTTCTTGGTAAGTACCACTCTCGTGCTTTCACTAATGTAAGATGACGGCAATTGAAATCGGTCTTTCATTGGATGCAAAGTGAAAAATGCAAATTTCAAAATAAACTCCGTTTACTGTCTTTTTAACAGTGTTTTTTTTTTTTACTCCACTGTACATTTCGAAGTTACACCCTCAGTATAAGGGCTTCAATTGTTATGTAAGGAACTTCATTGTAATTTCAACGTCCCAGAAGCGGTACCAGCACCTAGTGAAATTTTGGTGATATATACAAAGCGATTCAACTGCCCCTACTACTTGGTTTTATACAACCTACAACACCTTCAAATACCATGTGCAAGATTTTCGTATTCTCTATACTGCTACACGGAAACAGTCTTACAGAAAAAATGAGCAGGACCTTTTTATAGGATATTTAATGCAGTTAAATTTTTGTGTTGGGATGTGTTTTCGCCAGAGGCCGTAGTTTCCAAGAAAACGTACAAAAGTGACCTTAAGACGCGTTTTTCTTGAAGAACTCGAAAACCTAGGCCTCCAGCGCAAACATATGGTTCAAATGGCTCTGAGCACTATGCGACTTAACTTCTGAGGTCATCGGGCGCCTAGAAGTTAGAACTAATTAAACCTAACTAAAGACATGACACACATCCATGCCCGAGGCAGGATTCGAACCTGCGACCGTAGCGGTCGCTCGGCTCCAGACTGTAGCGCCTAGAACCTCACGGCCACTCCGGCCGGCCAAAAACGTATCCCAGAACAAAATATAACTACATTAAATTTCCTACAAAAACGTCCTGTTAATTTCTTTTTAGGGCTAACAGTTCGCACATAGCAAACGAGACAATATGGCTGTCTATTTGAAGATGTTATGGGCAACATAAAACCCATAGGTAGGGGCAGCTAAATCACTCTATGTACAGATTTACAAGAAGATTTACATAGACTTTTGATAAAAAATATATCTCTTCATATAACATCACAGTGGAGTAATTCCTACATGTTGTTTGCACTTTCATATCAATATTCACAGTTTTCGAATGCTATAAACGGTATTTACCGGACAGTAGACGGATTGTATTATTACGCTTTCTTCTTATATCATTGTCTCGGTTTTGCCGAAAATAGACTCCATGGGCGTGAAATAAGCAGTGTGAATTGTGTACGATCTTCTCTATTCACTGACGCGTTTCGTCTTAACTCAGACAAGTTCACCGTGGACGGGAAAGTTACGTCGGTAAACTGTTGAAGACTCCAGGATTGTCCAACAGAGAAAGAAAGACAATCAAAGACTCATATTTCCTAATTCTGACGCATCCTGTAGACTCTGAATATCTACTAACAATTAGCAGAACAATTTGATGGGGTAGAATCTGTAACCTGTCATTCCATAATCTTTCTGAGTGACTCATTATCCCCCTACGCAATTTTAGAGTAACTACAGGCTGATCACCAGATGATGGTCCGTTTCCAGGGCTTTTATTTTGTAAACCACTTGCAGCTAGTTATAGCGATTGTGAAATTACCGAAAATGTCCGAATTTAGACGCAACCTACTGAAAACATGCTAAGAAAAATACCACTGAGTTGGTGCATTAGTGCCTAGCGTTTATGCATAAGTTTAATAAACACAACAGATACAACAGAGACTTTAGTCATCAATAATACAGTCTCCTTCACTGTTTATAACAGTCTGCCAACGCTGGTGTAACTTTTCGATTCCGTGGTAGTAGAAATCACGTGATTTTGAGGTGAAGAACGAAGGTTGTTCGATAGACAGCGTAAAACACGAAATCTGAGTGCGCAAGATTAGGTGAGTAAGGTGGGGGCGGAATGACGTCACAACCTAAATCCTGTAGAGTGTTTTTAGTCAGTCTTGCAGACTGCACATGGGCGTTATTGTGGAGTAGCATACTTAACGCAGCCTTCTTGGCCGTAGTCCTTGGGCTGCGTCTGCAAGACGGCTCAGCTGTTGACAATAAATGTTCTCCTCGGGGAAGGAATTCGTAGCACACCAAACCGTCGTTGGTCCACCAGATGCATAACATTTCTTATGGATGAGCACAAGTCTTTGTACGAGGAGTTGCTGCTTCGTTAGAGCACAGTCATTCATTTCTTTTCCTTACGTTAGCATAAGGGCACCATTTCTAGTCACCAGTAACAATACAGGACTGGCATGGTCGGTGTTGTTCACGAGCCAGTTGATGACGAGCAAGCAGAGATGCACATATGGCCACTCGCTGATTTTGTGATTTTGGCTTAGAGCACGCAGTACCCATATACCCGATTTTTGAACTTTCCCCACTGCATGCAAATGTCGCACAATGGTGGAATGATCACAGTTCGTCACATTTGCCTGTTCACAAGTACAGTGACGGGGATCATTGTGGATTAGTGCGTTTAAACGATCTTCATCCAACCTCGAAGTTCTTCCTGAACGTGGAGAATCATTAATGCCAAAAGATCCTCCTTAAAACAGTAAAACTATTTTCTTGACGTGCGCTGGCCAATAGCTTTATCCGCGTTCACGACGCTAATGTTTCTGGCTGCCTTCGCCCCTCTGTTGAACCCAAACAGAAGAATATGTCGGAAATTTTCCAATTTCTCTACTTGGCACACCATTTTCTAGCGTTCACAGCACCACTCACTATGTCCAAGTGCCAAAATTACAGTATGTAATCTCAGATATCAGCAGTCAACTACAAATAAAAAATGACAATCGATAAATGAACCCCGGAACACTAACACGCAAACAAAAACTCTACGAACTTATGAACCATCCTAATAGTTATTATTTTTGCCTATTTACATTTCAAATTATGCATGTGCCGTTTTGATTATTTGCACCAGACTCATATCAACAGTGACTGACTGCAATTGATAGACAAAATAAAATTCCTCTGATTCCTCATACTCTAAAACTGCTCGAAAGCTGCATGTGGACTGTGTTGCCCGGTTCTAATATTTTTTTCTTTTCTGGGCCGTGAAGAATACGAGGCATGCGATGATGGCAGAGCTGTACGGTGCTGTCACTCGTTACGAAATGGAGCTACTGTTGATTCCAAAACGCGACGTTGTGTCTCTGCACCTGGTTAGTCTGTGAACAGATTTAAGGAGAAAAAAAAAAACTCGAGAGTTGTCGGTCTTCAACAAAAGGACTGCTTCACTAGGAATACTCAGAAAGCTTTAACAATCATCTCAAAAATAAATGAAGTTGCACCGTTAACTTTCTGTTTGTTTGCAAGTACATGTATGGAATCCAGTTACACACTGAAATTCCCGAGCCTCAGTACCGTAGCACGGCGCTAGGGGAGCCAAAACAAAATGGCGGAGTACATTAATGAAATAGAGCATGGGTTTCCAGACAAGTTATTGCCGCATACCATTTGGTACTTTAAGAAATTTCGGCGGGTCACTGTAAATCGTTCACTTACTAACGAACCTTGCAGTTTGGTGGAGGGATCGGGGAGGCTGAGGGATCCGGAAGGAAGGTTGAGCTACGACTGTAACAGGAGTGAGGAACTGTACGGGATAAATAATATTCGCCATCTTTTTCAGTGCATCGTGCCGCTCAGCTACTATGTGTGCCACGAGTAATAAAGTTTCGTGAAAGTACTTTTTTACAGACTCGTTCACATGGTGCTTACTACGAAATTAAATTAAGCTGGGTCTGATGCAAATGTTCAATGTTAAAGAGCGGAATGACATTTAAAATACTTGTTAATCCTTTACTTCACAAGCAATATAAGCCATTTTGGCAAGAGAGTAGTAAAGTGAGCACGGAGTATAGTAAATTAGAGTAAGCCCGTTGTAGCCGGCCGCGGTGGTCTCGCGGTTCTAGGCGCGCAGTCCGGAACCGTGTGACTGCTACGGTCGCAGGTTCGAATCCTGCCTCGGGCATGGATGTGTGTGATGTCCTTAGGTTAGTTAGGTTAAGTAGTTCTAAGTACTAGGGGACTGATGACCACAGCTGTTAAGTTCCTTAGTGCTCAGAGCCATTTGAACCATTTTTAAGCCCGTTGTAATAAACACCCCTCGGTTCCAGATTCAAGCTTACTTCGTATCACAATGTCATTTAACGTAACGCTGACCGAAGCGACAATTATAACAATAAACCGTTCAGTAATGCCAACATTGGTGCACTGCATAGGTTGGCAGCAGTTGTAAAGCGGCACAAAAACTGTCGAACTGCCACCGACAGTACCCGGTCAATATATCGCCAACGTCAAAACGACATGAATGATTCCCGTACAAGACAGCAACAGGAGTGGGGAGAGTAAAATCCGATCTTCCTGTGACCTTGCGTACAGTTAGAAACAAACATTCTAGGGTAAATCCATTTTCTTTAACATTATACATATGCTATTTTCATCAGTCAGTTTTATCACTACCATTTTACTTCAAAAGTAAAGTAACTTAAGAGAATAATTCTATTTCTATCAGTATATGGTTTGTTTGCTTATACGTGCGCCACTTGTGTACACATGTACCACCAGTGGCATGCGTACCACTGTAGGGAATCTCTGAAGCAGAGCATTGTGTAGTAACTCGTGGATTTAAGGGAGAACATCTGTACAACAATCCATACTGAGTTAATCTAACTGCAGGGCAACAATGCACCAGTGGTTGGTTTTCACAGACGCTTCCAGCGTAGTAAGTGATGAAGAAATGACGGCCGCGGTGGTCTAGCGGTTCTAGGCGTGCAGTCCGGAACCGCGCGACTGCTACGGTCGCAGGTTCGAATCCTGCCTCGGGCATGGATGTGTGTGATGTCCTTAGGTTAGTTAGGTTTAAGTAGTTCGAAGTTCTAGGGGACTGATGATCACAGATGTTAAGTCCCTTAGTGCTCAGAACCATTTGAACCATTTTTTTTTTTATGAAGAACGAAGTGACGCACCAAAACTCCGTGAAGAATCGGCAATTGCACGTAGCGGTGGTCCTTGTGATCGGAAACCATCGCATCAGTAACGAGGTGATAGCGCAGGAAATTAAAATCACTTATGCATCAGGTTTTATGTTACACGACATTTTCAGCGTTAGGCGCTGGTTTCCGTGACTGGTGACACCTATTCAAAGAGCCCGCCCGAAACGAGGCAAGAACGGGGATGTGGCAGTAGTGTCAGGCCAGTCAAGATTTCTTGCCGCCTAATAATCATAGATGAATACTGTGTGTATCACTGTGATCCCGGGACAAACGAACAAAGCAAGAAGTGGAAAGATGTGGATTCATCACCGCCCAAAAAGGCGAAGACCCAACCATCGCCAGGCAAGGTGACTACGAGTGGTGTGGTTGTCTCAGATTGTGTTGCTAAGGAAAAGAAACATTTCAGGAGAGACTATCAAAAAGAAGCTACCTGGTAGTCTATGTAAGGGCTGTTTTTCCTCCACGATAACAGTCCAGCTGCACAGGACACAGGCACACGTGCTTGGGCTGTCATAATACAAGGGTTGGGTTGGGTTGTTTGGAGGAAGGAGACTAGACAGCGAGGTCATCGGTCTCATCGGGCTAGGGAAGGACGGGGAAGGAAGTCGGCCTTGTCCTTTCAAAGGAATCATCCCGCCATTTTCCTGGAGCGATTTAGGGAAATTACGGAAAATCTAAATCAGGATGGCCGGGCACGTGATTGAACCGTCGTCCTCGCGAATGCGAGTCCAGTGTCTAACCACTGCGCCAACTCGCTCGGTCATAATACAAGGTGTCTATAAATTAGTTACACAATAGTAACTGTAATTGTGGAATGGTAAATAACTTACAGAAAGGTTTGATACGGCACTGACGCAGTATATCTTCAAGTTTTATTCCCGCCTAACAGTGCTAGTCCCGGATGTTCCCGCTAGGTGGCATGGGCAAATGAATTATTCCAACACGATTCTTGGAGCCGTATAACAGTGCAGAGTCTGCACGGTAGGTAACAGACGAGACATTCATCATACTTGACGCGGCCAGTAGAAATATGGGTTTGAATATCAGACAGCAGGAAACAAAATACACTCCAAGGCAAAAAAATAAAGTACGACGCGCCTCAAAGGGAATATCCAAATGGTGTGGAAACAGATACGATCTGCATCTACAGACAGACAAATAGCCGGCCAGTGTGGCCGAGCGGTTTTAGGCGTTTCAGTCTGGAACGGCGCGACCGCTACGGTCGCAGATTCGAATCCTGCCTCGGGCACGGATGTGTGTGATGTCCTTAGGATAGTTAGGTTTAAGTAGTTCTAAGTTCTAGGGGACTGATGACCTCAGAAGTTAAGTCCCACTGTGCTCAGAGGCATCTGAACCGTTTGTTGAGTCCCATTGTGCTCAGAGCCATTTGAACCATTTTGAACAAACAAATAATTACCGTTTAATTCAAACTGGATGACTTGTTCAAGAGAAAGAGCTTCACAAATTGAGCAAGTTAATAGGGCGTTGGTTCATCTTTGGCCCTTATGCAAGCAATTATTCTGCTTGGCATTGATTGATAAACTTGTTGGGTGTCTTCCTGAGGGATTTCAGCAAGATAATGCCTGCCCCACACGAGGAGAGTTTCTGCTATTTGTCTTCGTGCTTCCCAAACCCTATATTCACTATTATAGTTGAGAGACCATTCAGAACTAAATGTCGCAAGCCAAGTTATTAATTGGTGCAATCGTTTCACCGAAACTGGCTGTGTATCACATTGGACGCCGGTCAGGGTTAACCAGCAGTCTCTGGCGCGGCGATGGAACAAGTTCTGCTGTCTTACATTCGTAGTCTGAGCAAATGAACGAAACGTGCCAACTTAGAATTGAATGTCGGATATGCCTGTCACTCTAACCCTACAAACTGGAACTGTTGCAGGCTGTACGAGAAAGTCGAATCCTGCCTCGGGCAGTTTCTACTGTTTGTCTTCGAGCTTCCCATGCTCTGCCTTGCCAGCATGGTCGCCGGATTTCTTCCCAATTGAGATCATTTGGAGCATTGTGAGCAGGTCCTTCCAACCATCTCGGGATTTTGACGATGTAACGCACCAGTTGGACAGAATTTAGCAAGATAACCCTCACGAGGACATACAACGACTCTATCCATCAACACTAAGCCACAAAACTCCTTGCATAAGGGCCAGAGGTGGGCCAACGTGTTATTTACTTGCTCAAGTTGTGAAGATCTTTCGCTTGAATAAACCATCCTATTTTTCTGAAAACGTAACCATTTGTTTGTCTGTACAGGTACATAAAATCTACCGATTTCCGCCTCATTCGGAAGGTTTCTTCGTGGAATGTCGTTTTTATTCCTATATTTTTTATTAGTCTAGTGGTTGCTCCGAAAGCACCTAAGTAGAACGTGCTTAACAACTTTGGGCATTTATATTTTTACGATACTTTAAATATATACCAGTTTAAATATCACCGACTGAAATGATATCTCTTAGGAAATTAATCAATAATTAATTAATTAGTAATGGATTAACAACAGCCAGTAGAGCCTGTTCTCCTGAACATTCTTAACTCGTCTCACCAAATTAAACATTTATAAATCAGTTGTAAGACCAGTGCTGATATATGCCTCGAAAAATTGAACATTAATTTAAAAATACGTTGGAATGCTATATGCCTTTGAGAGAAAGGTTCTTCGAAGAACCGTCGGTCAAACCCGCGAGAAGATTAGATGGAAAAGGAAGTACAGTATGGGCTGAATAGTGTAAATAAGGATCAGCCAGTTAGAAGAGTAGAGAAACTAACCAGATTGAGATGGGTGGGGCATGGGGCACGGATGAGTGATACAGAAGTAGCTAAACGGAAATCATATGAAAATCCAGGGGTTCATGTAGGACAGGTCCGACCGAGCACCAGAAGAACAGATGGTGCCATGGAGGACCTGCAGATAATGGACTATTGGGGATGGGAAGCTCGAGCGTTGGATCTCGATAAGAGGCGGAGAACTGCTGGAGAGACCGATGTTCACAATGAGTGTCTTTCCCTTATTTCACTCCAGCTATTCTGCTGTTCCCTGTCTAAATATTCAGTGTTGGCGGCAGACTACAGCGGAAACAAACGAGAAGGGTGGGGTTATTCCGGCAGCGACGATGCACTCGGGCGGCGCGAGACGCCTGTACGTCGACGCTGCACGTGAAATGTGGAGGCCGGCGATATCGGAGAGGCGGCCCCGACGTCCGCGGCGAGCAGCAGGTAGCGGGCTGGGATCCGACGGCTGGCCAGAGATAAATCGCGCTCATTTGCATCGCGCGGCCGCATCTCGCCATAAGAATATTAATGGCGGCTCCCGCGCCTCTCGACGGCCGCCTCTCGGATATATTTCCGAGCGGCCGTACTTGCGCCAGCCCCTACGCCTGCCAGTAATTGGTGGCGGGAATAAATTCCGGAATCAGCGGCGCCAGCCGGACCGTGATGGAGCATTAAGATAGGAGGCGGACACGCTGTCGGTTCGCGAGCGTAGGTCCCGGATCAGCAGCGCGTGGTGCCCGGGAGGAGACAGAGCCAGAGGTGGAAAAACCCTGCGGCGAATTTAGGGCGCAATGCCGAGCGCTGCGGCTATCTAGGGTTGGCGAGCTGCGAGGCACATGCCTTCCGGAGGCAGAGCGACGTACACGCTTTTCAGGAACGAAAATTACGGAACAGAATAATGAACACTACAAAACATTGTTTATATGACTAACAGACGACGAAACGGAACCTGGTTCAAATTCTCAGCCATTTCACATTTTTATTCAACAAGCTGGACCCGACCTGATTAATATTTATTTCCCTCAGCACCGCCTCCGGTCTCGTAGACTGACATATGGCTGGGAGAGCGATGTGCTGACCACATGCCCCTCCATAACCGCATTCAGTAACGCCTCTGGGCTGAGGATGTGGGCTGGTCGGTACCACTGAACCTTCAGGGCCTGTTAGAGCGGAGTTTAGTTTAGTTTATAACCTTTGAGGAGGCAATATTAGAAAAGGAACGCACCACAGTGTTCATTTGTCTTAAAGTCCTAGCTACTGAAAGCATGCTTCATAATACACTACTGGCCATTAAAATTGCTATACCAAGAAGAAATGCAGATGACAAACGGGTATTCATTGGACAAATATATTACACTAGAACAACATGTGATTACATTTTCACACAAAATTGGAGCATAGATCCTGAGAAATCACTACCCAGAACAACCACCTCTGGCCTTAATAACGGCCTTCATACGCCTGGGCATTGAGTCAAACAGAGCTTGGATGGCGTGTACAGGTACAGCTGCCCATGCAGCTTCAACACGATACCACAGTTCATCAAGAGTAGTGACTGGCGTATTGTGACGAGCCAGTTGCTGGGCCACCATTGAGCAGACGTTTTCAATTGGTGAGAGATCTGGAGAATGTGCTGGCCAGGGCAGCAGTCGAACATTTTCTGTATCCAGGAAAGCCCGTACAGGACCTGCAACATGCGGTCGTGCATTATCCTGCTGAAATTTAGGGTTTCGCAGGGATCGAATGAAGGGTAGAGCCACGGGTCGTAACACATCTGAAATGTAACGTCCACTGTTCAAAGTGTCGTCAATCCGAACAAGACGTGACCCAGACGTGTAACCAATGGCACCCCGTACCATCACGCCGGGTGATCCGCCACTATGGCGATGACGAATACACGTTTCCAATGTGCGTTCACCGCGATGTCGCCAAACACGGATGCAACCATCATGATGCAGTAAACAGAACCTGGATTCATCCGAAAAATGACGTTTTGCCATTTGTGCACCCAGTTTCGTCGTTGAGTACACCATCGAAGGCGCTCCTGTCTGTGATGCAGCGTCAAGGGTAACCGCAGCCATGGTCTCCGAGCTGATAGTCCATGCTGCTGCAAACGTCGTCGTACTGTTCGTGCAGATGGTTGTTGTCTTGCAAACGTCCCCATCTGTTGACTCAGGGATGGAGGCGCGGGTGCACGATCCGTTCCAGCCATGCGGATAAGATGCCTGTCATCTCGACTGCTAGTGATACGGGGCCGTTGGGATCCAGCACGGCGTTCCGTATTACTCTCCTGAAACCACCGATTCCATATTCTGCAAACAGTCATTGGATCTCGACCAACGCGAGCAACAGTGTCGCAATACGATAAACCGCAATCGCGATTGGGTCCAAACCGACCTTTACCAAAGTCAGAAACGTGACGATACGCATTTCTTCTCTTTACACGAGGCATCACAACAACGTTTCACCAGGCAACGCCGGTCAACTGTTGTTTGTGTATGAGAAATCGGTTGGAAACTTTCCTCATGTCAGCACGTTGTGTGAATCATTTGCATATCACAGCATCTTCTTCCTGTCGGTTAAATTTCGCGTCTGTAGCACGTCATCTTCGTGGTGTAGCAATTTTAATGGCCAGTAGTGTAGAATGAAACGGCATTCAGAGTGAGTTCACTGCAGTTTGTAAGAAACAACGAAATTTGTTTTTCCACAAGTTAAGAGAAATGACAGAAAAAACTTCAGTAAACGATCTACAATTCTCAAAAAAATCTGTTCTTTCATATTGTAAGGGGCAGCCAAATGCACACGACACAGATGAAAGAAAGTAAGCAAAATGTTTATTATTTCAAAAGTAATCGCTATAACTCTCAACACATTTGTTCCACTATGAGACAAGGTGCTCTGTGCCTTCATGGAAAAATGTTTATGGTTGCCTACTGTAATCAGTCTTGCCTCCTTACATCTTTTGTACTTCAATTGAAATGTTCGATTCCGTATAAATTTCGGCCTTACATGAGTAAATTTTTGTACTTAAAATATATATTCAACATCTAAGGACAGTTTTGCTTATATTTCATCACCAAAACACTATTTTTCTGATAATATATTGTTATTTTTCACATCGATCCACTTAGCAACATCGATCTTGAACCCCGAAAATTAATAAGCACAATTGTTAAATGAGTCAAAAAACACTTCACAGTGAAACTCCTATTACTATGCTTTAGCTTTCGTGGAAACAAAATTTCTGTAATCATTTTCAGTTTTTCTAATTTTATCATCGATAATTCAATCGACAGTTATACAAAGACAGGAAGCTGATAGATTTTGTACTTTCAAAATATGCAACGTTTATTGTTAATTTTAAATCGCAAAAATCTTTGTATAAATAATTATTTCCAGCAAACATTATGTAAATTATACCTGAAAAGCAATTTCAGTTAAGACAGTCAGAATAGAATTCTCTTGAACTACATCCTGTTCTGAAGGATATGGAAGCTATTTACGTAATACTTACAGAAACTTTAGGCGCCAAACGCGTCTTAATAGTTTCTGTTGTTGTCGAGATTGATCACTGTAGCTGTGAAGATCTTGGTGTTGTACCGAAATGTTGCACAATGCATTTGCTTAAACTGTGCTGTTATAGAAAGTGTCAAGAATTTATGAATAAATACTGATGACGTCATAAAGCAACAATATTCTACCGTAACTAAAGCAGTAACAGCCTTTGGTCGCAAAAATGAAGTCTTATTCAGTTTGGTTTCGGCAACTACTAAGAGTGCCTTCAACAGAAGTAAAACACTCAAACTGCCGGTTCACCTGCCCGCAATTGCTAACGCGGGCGTCTCAGTCTGATGCTACGGTAGCTCGACATGAGTGAGCAGCCCATAGTGGCTTGCTGTTCTATGCTTTATATTTAAAATTTTGTGGCTAAAGCTTTATCGCTTGATATTTTGTTTTATATGTGACATGCCAGTTTGAGTGTTTTACTTCTGATTAAGGTAGTCTTAGTAGTTGCCGAAACCTAAGCCAATAAGACTTTCTTTTTGCGACCGAGGGCTGTTATTGCTTTAATTTTACTTTGTAAATGGTCGCTGACAACGCAGCCATGTTCAGAACTTTAATATTCCACCGAATTTTACTGAGACAAAAAACCTTGAACTTGTTAATTGGAAAGGATAAACTGAAACCGACACCCTAGTCAACGAGACAAGGAAAGCAAGATAAGGAACATTTATCTGCTCACATAATGTTTCTGCCATTATGAAAGTATATACGAGTAAACGGGTGACAATACTGGAATAGTTGGTTCAAATGGCTCTGAGCACTATGGGACTTAACTTCTGAGGCCATCAGTCGCCTAGAACCTAGAACTAATTAAACCTAACTAACCTAAGGACATCACACACATCCATGCCCGAGGCGGGATTCGAACCTGCCACCGTAGCAGTCACTCGGCTCCAGACTGTAGCGCCTAGAACCGCTCGGCTACTCCGGCCGGCCTGGAATAGTTAGTCGATGATCACGAATGTCCTTTTTCCTCAGGCTATAAAAATATGGAAATCGCAAAAAAATGGCTCTGAGCACTATGGGACTCAACTGCTGAGGTCATTAGTCCCCTAGAACTTAGAACTAGTTAAACCTAACTAACCTAAGGACATCACACACATCCATGCCCGAGGCAGGATTCGAACCTGCGACCGTAGCGGTCTCGCGGTTCCAGACTGCAGCGCCAGAACCGCGCGGCCACTTCGGCCGGCTGGAAATCGCACTGAGAGTGGTCGGGACTATGTGGAGGGTGTGTTAGGGCTCTCCAGCGAAGCTTCTATAGCGTAGTCGAAACAACCGTGTCAAAGTGTTGGCCCGCCTACGAAGGCCCTGACCGTCTCGTTTCCCAGTGGGAAAAATGCTATTAACGCTTATGACGATTACTTTTGAATTAATAAACAGTCTTCTAACTTCTTCCACCTGTCCTAAACAATCTCCTAACATTTTTCCACCTGTTCTGTTTTTACTTGACAGTCACTTATACAAAGTATTATGGGATGTTAGGGTGGATGAATTAAAAACTGGAGAATTATGTAGGATTTTGATGAGTTGTCGCAAAATAAAGAGAGCGGTATGCTACAGCTGCGAGCCAAGAACTTAAAAACTATTATTCCTTAAGAGCTAATGTAAGGGTGAGAAATTAAACAAGTAAGAGACACGAAGAAAAATATTGTGGGAATGGTTGAAGCTGTGGAACGAACGCTGCAGTTTTTGGAGATGCGAAGTGATTAGCTGAGTCAGCACGGTGCAATCGTGTAAAAACTTCTGATAATCACTTATCTCGTTAAACCTCAGTTGTCTCAACGGGCTTTCGTACTGATTTTTCGCCGGCTGAAGTGGCCGTGCGGTTCTAGGCGCTGCAGTCTGGAACCGCGAGACCGCTACGGTGGCAGGTTCGAATCCTGCCTCGGGCATGGATGCGTGTGATGTCCTTAGGTTAGCTAGGTTTAACTAGTTCTAAGTTCTAGGGGACTAATGACCTCAGAAGTTGACTCCCATAGTGCTCAGAGTCATTTGAACTGATTTTTCGATGCTCCTTGCACATTTTTCATCCGCTTTCCTTTCCCTTACGCTTGCAACAAAGAGCAACTATCACAGAAGCTCCGACTTGATCGTTCCATACATCGAACCGGACTAAATATTGCACAATACTATCGCACAATTTTACTGGGCACTCTAGGGAGAACTTCAGTAATTTGCTGTAGAGTAATATTGGCTATCTGTGCTACGCTTTGAGGATCTCAATTTCTCATGCCATTCCGCATCACATGTTGAAAACGCCGAAACACATTCCCGCTGAGCTGCAGTTCTATTACTATAGCTCCCAGCAAAGCTCTGCATGCCGCATTTGCGAATTCCTTCCAATTAATTCACGGCGACATACGGTAATCCAGGTAGCGTTGCCGGACGAACTGTTCTGGAGAGCGCTAATGGTTTCGATGGCGGCGCCACCGCAGTTTACCGCCGGCTCGAAACATGCGTTCACTTGTGGTTCGCCCACGTCCACCCACGCCCGCCGCCGCGCCCCGGACAATGGCACGTAGCGCAACGCCACACGCGCACTGGCGTATATTTTCCAATGCCATTGTTATTTAACAAAATATTTTACACTTGCTGCCGCTCCATTCTTTCCGGTGCGCGTTGCGTGGCGAGAGTCCATTGTTCTCGCGGAGCACGACTCTGAAGAATGGACAGGTCCTGGGCAATAGCGTAGCTGCTGGCGGCGTTACGGGGATTAGCTATCGTCCTGTGTGATATACTGCCGGACTCGAAAGGCATATTATTAAGTACGACTGAAAGGTCAAAAGCCAATTTTGGGGGCATTTTATTCCGTGTGTGCCTTACATTTGCAAAAAAAAAAAAAAAAAAAAAAAAAATACGCGACGTGTTCTGAATATGCTCATTGAATGTGGCGGTAACGTGTGCAATTTGGACCGTATTCATATCTTATTGATCAGTCAGGGACCGCATTCATGAGTATAGTGTGTTGTTGTACAACAGTAATGCGTGATTACGTCATTACCTTTACGAATTCCAAAGTGGCATTATTGAAGCGTATCATAACGTATTGTTCCATATTTTCTAAGAACTCACAATAGTCAAAGTTAGTTGGTCGTGGAACGAGTTACTACATCTACAGTGTGCGTCAGCCGGCCGAAGTGGCCGTGCGGTTAGAGGCGCTGCAGTCTGGAACCGCAGGACCGCTACGGTCGCAGGTCCGAATCCTGCCTCGGGCATGGTTGTTTGTGATGTCCTTAGGTTAGTTAGGTTTAACTAGTTCTAAGTTCTAGGGGACTAATGACCTCAGCAGTTAAGTCCCATAGTGCTCAGAGCCATTTGAAGTGTGCGTCAAAGTCTTTGCATCAAACTTCTAAAGGTGATACATCACGTCATGGGGAACAAATTTTATTGCAGACATAATTTTTGCTGACACTTCACGGCATCCCTTTGTGTTGGTTATGCCGGTGAAAGGCAACAGGGCATCGGCAGTAAGCGGCCTACGTATGCCTCATGTGTTGCCTATATTCCATTCATCTGCTCCATGTGAAAGGGGATCAACGTAGAAACATTAAGGTTCCCGATTCACGAGTAAAAATCTTTCTCAGGTTAGAGACCCCCATTCTTAAGATTTTGCTGTAGAAAATCACTCCGGCAATTTACTGGGGAAAGTAGTGGGCAGCACACCTGGCTGATGGACCCTGGTAGTTCGGTGCAATCTCGTCTCCCTAGGGTCGGCGAACAGTAAAAAGAATTTCTTAAAAGACATCATAGTCGCCGTTGACTGTATAAAATATTTATTGTTACTACTGCAATTTCGGCCTTATGGCCATCTGACATGTACTCATGTCAGATAGTTTTAAATTCTGACAGAATGTAACTTTGCAGTGTTACTTGAAAATGGCCATAAGGCCGAAACTGCAATAGTAACAATAAATATTTTATACAGTCAACGGCAACTATGATGTCTTTTAAGAAATATTATATTACTGTGAATCCCAACCATGAGAAGTTAAGAAAAAAGAATGCCTTAACATCGCCGGGAAGCAAGAGCGAACATTTTGTCTCTAACAGGAGTTGTATCACATGACGTGATCTGTCATCCCTAGTAGGTTGATGCGAAAATTCTGAAGTACCTTTATTGGACACGGTAAGCTAAAGACAGAAATAATACGAAAACCGAAGTATTGTTAACTTACATGGAAGGCTTTTTAAAAGGCTGCCAGCAACTCGCGCTGAGAAACGAGAGAGGAAACGATAAAAGAAGACACAGATGTGTCGCAGCCTTTTCAACGGAATTCAAACCAGTGGAAGCGGTCACGCCCTAGTTTACTGTAATAATTACTGAAGATTCGTTGCAAATATAGACCAGTGACAAACTATTAAAATATCGTTTTCCTCGAAACCATGGTATAGGGCTGAAAACCTTTAATTTTACAACTGACTGGCTATTATTTTCCAAGCCTATCAAGAATCTTAATTTATTAATTTTTTTCGGTTTGAGGTGAAATTGTGAGCTAATACCAGGAGAGATGCATAGCCAGCATCACACGTTCTTTTGTGTGGGTAATAATGCACAGTTGCTACCAAAAACATTTGTGATGTTTGCTCCACTGCATAACTCGTTCGTAAATGCCAAAGGTGGTTTCCTAAGTTCAAGTCCGGTAATTTTGATCTTTCCGATTGGAATCGATCAGGAATCCCAACAGCTTTAGACAATGGCATGTTAAGGGCGAGAGTGGAAGCAACGTCTTGTCAGACAATCGAAGAACTGTGAAACAATCTTGGCCATCCTTGGTCGACCGTGCAAGAACATTTGCAGCAGATTGGTAAACACAAATAAAGCTAGCCGATCCACCTCATGCAAATTATTCCTTCGGCGGTACAGTACAGAAGCGTTTTTTTTATCGGTTGATGACTGGGGATAAAAATCAAACAGGACTTTAGCCGTCTTGGGCCATTGAAATACATCAGTGGTGGAGATTGAAAACTCATGCCGGAGCGGGACTCTAATCCGAATGCTCCGCTTCTCTAGAATGGTTGCTTAACTCGCTTCAGCTATCTGGAAGCACTTCCCGTCCAGCCCAAACCAGACACATGTGGTACTTATTGATGTGCCACACTTGTACAACTCTGCCTTGCCGTGGAGACACAGCTGTATTTTTTAATGTTCTAGTATTTCTTTATTGTGAGTCTGTTACGATGGTACGAATACAAACGTATGGTTTATCGTGCAGCGTTATTTGGTAACCGCACTCTGTGACTCTGGAAGTGACAGCTTAGTCCTGTCGAAACTTGTACTCAAAGCAACAAACGACTTCATATCAGAAGCTTTCTTTACATTGATACAACTTATCACTCTGGAGCCAACAATATCAGGTATTTATAACATTTTTTCTGTTTGAATTTAATGTAAAAAAACTACGTTAAATGTTCAAATGTGTGTGAAATCTTATGGGACTTAACTGCTAAGGTCATCAGTCCCTAAGCTTACACACTATTTAACCTAAATTATCGTAAGGACAAACACACACACCCATGCCCGAGGGAGGACTCGAACTCCGCCGGGACCAGCCACAAAGTCCATGACTGCAGCGCCTGAGACCGCTCGGCTAATCCCGCGCGGCAAAGTACGTTACCTTCCGGTCCCGCTCTCACCGCTGTGGCGAAGAAATACTGCACTGCAGCCAGGCCAGTAGCCCAGTCACGGTGTCGCGCCACAGATCTTGCGCCACAGACTTTAACTTCACCTTTTTAGGTACCCTTTCTTGCTCTAGTGATTTACGATAAAACTACTGCTAGGAGGGGAGAAAGTTGTTTCACATCATCTCTGTAGAAACTGGCAGGTATCTACGATAGTCCTGTTCAGACACCTTTCCACTGTATATTGTTTTGAGTCATCAGTCTCCTGATTGTTATGTTGCTGCCCGCCATGAACCCACCTCCTGCGCCAATATTTCATCTCAGAGTAGCACTTGCAAACTACGTCCTCAATTACTTGCAATATTTATCCCAATCTCTGTCTTCCTCTACAGTTTTTACTCTCTACAGTACCCTCTAGTGTCATGGAAGTCATTCCCTGTAATCCTAATAGCTGTCCTCTTCTCAGTGTTTTCCACATATTCCTTTCCTCACCGAGTCTGCGGCGAACATCCTTATTCCTTACCGTATCAGTCCACCTAATCTCAAATGTTTCTATTCTTTCCTGTTCCAGTTTTCCCATTGTCCAGATCTCACTGCCGTACAATGCTGTACTTCAAAAGTGTATTCTCAGAAATATCTTCCTCAGATTAAGACCTATGTTTTATCTTAGTGGAATTGTCATGGCCAGGAACCCGCTTTTTGCCATTGCTCGTCTCCATTTTATGTCGTCCTTGCTCCGTCCTTCATTTTTTATTTTGATTCTAGTAGCAGTATTCTTTGACTTCATCTACTTCAGTATCACCAATTACGTCAGTAGGAGCGGTAGACTACATCCCTGTCTTACACTATTTTTAATCGAAGCACTTCGTTCTTGGTTTTCCTCTCGTGTTGTTTCCTCTGCCTACTTTTTTCAGGATTTCGAAGATCTTGCACCAGTTTACACTGTCGAACGCTTTTTCCAGGTCGACAAATCCTATGAACATGTCGATTTTTCTTCAGCCTTGCTTCCAATTTTCAACTTCAATGTGAAAACTGCCTTTCTTTCTGGTGCCTTTATCTTTCCTAAAGCCAAACTGGTCGTCTTCTAACACATCCTCAACTTCTTTTACATCCTTCTGTATATCATTTCATCAGCAACTAGGATGCATCAGCTATTAAGTTGATTGTGACTAATTCTCCCAATTGTCACCTCTTGCTATAATCGGAATTCTGTGGATGATTTTTTTCCGAATGTCTGATAGTATACCGCTAATCTCGTACGTTATACACACCCACGTGTATCATCCTTTTGTTGCCATTCCCCCCCACTGATCTTAGAACTTCTGATAGAATGCTATCTATCCCTTCTGTCTTATTTGATTTTAAGTCTTCCTGAGCTCGCGTAAATTCTGATTTTAATACTGGGTCCCCTGTCTCTTCCCTGTCGACTCCTGTTTCTTCTTCTACCACGTCGTCATTTTTAATGTAAGCGCCCTTGCTTTCTATTTCACCGAAGGTTGTTTTGAATTTCCTGCATAATAAACCAGTTCTGACTTTCCTATGTGCTGAGTCAGTCTTTCCGAGAATCATCTCTTTTTCGATTTCTTCACGTTTTTCATGTACCCGTCTCGTCTTAGCTTCCCTGAATTTCCTCTTTATTTTATTCCTAAGTGACTTGCAGTTCTGTATTCCTGCATGCACCTGGTCATTTTTTTACTTATTTCTTTCGTCAATCAAACGAAGTGTTTCTTCCACTATTCACCGTTTTCCTCAGTTAACTTCCTTGTAACCAAGTCTTCTTCCCATCTTCTGTGACTGCCCTTTTTAGATATGTCTACAGGGTGGTCCATTGATAGTGACCGGGCCAAATATCTCACGAAAAAAGCGTCAAACGAAAAAACTAACAAGAACGAAACTTGTCTAGCTTGAAGGGGGAAACCAGATGGCGCTATGGTTGGCCCGCTAGATGGCGTTGCTATACGTCAAACAGATATCAACTGGGTTTTTTTAAAAATAGGAACCCCCATTTTTATTACATGTTCGTGTAGTACGTAAAGAAATATGAATGTTTTAGTTGGATCACTTTTTTCGCTTTGTGATAGATAGCACTGTGTTAGTCACAAACGTATAAGTACGCGGTATCACATAACATTCCGCCAGTGTGGACGGTATCTGCTTCGTGATATATTACCCTTATTAAAATGGACCCTTTACCAATTGCGGAAAAGGTCGATATCGTCTTGATGTACGGCTATTGTGATCAAAATGCCCAACGGGCGTGTGCTATGTATGCTGCTCGATATCCTGGACGACATCATCCAAGTGCCTTGACCGTTCGCCGGATAGTTACGTTATTTAAGGTAATAGGAAGTGTTCAGCCACTGGATCGGCTACCCCCCTCCGACATCAACACTCCCATCACCATGCAAGACATCACACTTGTCCTCCGCTCCAAACGCTACACCGCCCCTGGTCATGATGGCGTAACCTACCGTCACCTCAAGGAATCCCCTCCATCCTATCTGTCTGTCCTTGCTACCCTGTACAATGTCCTTCTCTCCACTGGATTTTACCCCGACCTGTGGAAGACTTCCCGTGTCCTGCTGTTCCCCAAGCCTAACAAAACCCCCTCTGCTACCTCTTCCTATCGTCCCATCTGCCTCACCTCCGTGTTCAGTAAGGTCTTTGAGGCCATCCTCTCTCGCCGTATCCACCGCCACCTTAACCAGCACCGCCTCCTTCCTCTTACCCACTGTGGTTTCCGGCCTTCCTTCTCTGCTGACGACCGGCTCCTTAAACTTACTCATCTTCTTTCCCTCCAACTTAACTCCCGTCGCTCTGCTATCTTTGTTTCCCTTGATCTCCAGAACGCCTATGACCGTGTCTGGCATCCCGGGCCCCTTTTCAAACTCCAGACCTATGCTCTCCCCATCAACTTCGTCCATCTCGTTGCTTCCTTCCTCTCCCATCGTCCCTCCTATGTGACTATCCACAATTCCAACTCACGTACTTTTTACCCCTCTGCCGGCGTGCCCCAAGGTTCTGTCCTTTCCCCTCTCCTCTATCTCCTGTACACTGCTGATATGCCCAAACCTCCCCCTCCTGTTCATCTTCTCCAGTTCGCTGATGACACCGCCTTCCTAGCCCTTTATCCTACCCTTCAACGATCCCAACGTACCCTCCAAACCCACCTTGACCAATTCACCGCTTGGTGCAACCAGTGGTTCCTCCGTGTTAATCCCTCCAAGACATAGGCGATCATCATAGGCTGCGCCACCCACTCCTTCCGCCTCCATGATTTCTACCTCACCATTTATGGCCGTCCTATCCACCTCACTCCTACCCTCAAATAACTTGGCCTCACACTCGACCGCCACCTCACCTGGACTCCCCATCTCCATACCATCCAAAACAAAGCTCACAACCGCCTCCGCCTCCTGAAACTCCTGTCTGGCCAGACGTGGGGTTTGCATCCTTCCACCATCCTTCACACCTACAAATCCATGATCCGCCCCATCGTTTGTTATGCCAGCATCGCTTGGATTTCCGCCCCTTCTCGGTTCTATGAAGCTCTCCAAATCCTCGAACGCCATGCACTCCGCCTCGCCTTCCGCATCCGCCTTCCGTCCCCCGCGCGCATCCTCTATGACCTCATCCCCTTCCCCCACCTTCTCCTTTTCCTTGAACACACCCGCACACTATATATTGTCCGCCGCCTTGATCCCCATCACCCCCTGGTGTCTCCCCTCCTCTCCACTCCCAACCAGTTGCCGCGCCTTTACCGTTGTGTCCCTCCCTCTCTCCATCTCCACACCCTCCATCTCCTTTCTCAACACAACTTCCACCGTCTACCACTCCCGGATGATGAGCTTCGCCCTGAATTCTACCCTTCCTACCAACTCTAACCCCCTCTTCCTGCCTCCTCCTCAGGGCTCCCTCTCCTCCCCCTCCCTCCTTCTGAGCGGATTTCCCCTCCTACTCCCCCTCCATCTCTTGTGCCTTCTTTCAGTGTCTCTGCGCTCCCTCCTGCCCTGTCTTCCCTTTTCCTCTCCCGCCCCATGTGTCTCCTGCCTCTTCGTGAACCCACGGTTGCCCCTCCTCTCTTCATCCCGCCGCTTCCCCAGCTGCCCCATGCTCTCCCCCCCTTTTCCATCCTCTCTGACCTTTCCCTCGGCAGGTCCCACCTGGTAGTTTTATTCTTCGTCGTGTGTGCTCCAAGTGGGTTTTAAGTGTGTTGTTTCGGAGTGTTTTTAATACTGTGGCCAACTTTTAACCTGTGCATGCGCATCCAGTGTCTTCTCTGTGTTTTAAGAATAGCCAACTGCGTTTTTTAACTTTCTGGTGACTTTTTTAATTGTCCCCAGAGAACGTCTACATGTCAGTGTATTTTTCCCTCCATTTTCTCCCCTTACTCTGTTTTATGTTCCCCCTTTTTACCTCCTTATGTATGTATTATTTTATTCTTGTTTTAGTTGTCATGTCACTCGGCTGAAGAGCGGCGGTTTGTGCTGCTGACAGCCCTCCCCTGCCCATATGGGGCAGAGGAATGAAATCACAATAAAGGAAAAAAAAAGTTCAGCCACATGTGAAATGTCAACCACGACCTGCTGTCGCTGCTAATCCGCACATCAGTAGCAGGCAAACTGCGCGAGAATCGGGAATCTCAAAAACGTCGGTGTTGAGAATGCTACATCAACATCGATTGCACCCGTACCATATTTCTATGCACAAGGAATTGCATGGCGACGACTTTGAACGTCGTTACAGTTCTGCCACTGAGCACAAGAGCAATTACGGGACGATGACAGATTTTTTGCACGTGTTCTATTTAGCGACACAGCGTCATTCACCAACAGCGGTAACGTAAACCGGCATAATATGCACTATTGGGCAACGGAAAATCCACGATGGCTGCGACAAGTGGAGCATCAGCGACCTTGGCGGGTTAATGTACGGTGCGGCATTATGGGAGGAAGGATAATTGGCCCCCATTTTATCGATGGGAATCTAAATGGTGCAATGTATGCTGATTTCCTACTAATGTTCTGCCGATGTTACTACAAGATGTTTCACTGCATGAATGGCGATGTACTTCTAACATCATGGATTTCTGGCCCATAGCTCGCGTGCGGTTGAAGCGGTATTGAATAGCATATTTCATGACAGGTGGATTGGCCGTCGAAGCACCAAACCATGGCCCGCGCGTTCGCCGGATCTGACGTCCCCGTATTTCTTTCTGTGGGTAAAGTTGAAGCCGGCTTGAGTGGCCGTGCGGTTCTAGGCGCTACAGTCTGGAACCACGTGACCGTTACAGTCGCAGGTTCGAATTCTGCCTCGGGCATGGATGTGTGTGATGTCCTTAGGTTAGTTAGGTTTAAGTAGTTCTAAGTTCTAGGTGACTGATGACCACAGCAGTTAATTCCCATAGTGCTCAGAGACATTTTTTTTTTGGTAAAGTTGAAGGATATTTGTTACCGTGAGCCCGCGACAACGCCTGGCAACATGCGTCAGCGCATGCATATGCTAACATTACGGAAGGCGAACTAGTCGCAGTTGAGAGGAATGTCGTTACACCTATTGCCAAATGCATTGAGGTTGACGGACATAATTTTGAGCATTTACTGCATTAATGTGATATTTACAGGTAATCACGCTGTAACAGCATGCGTTCTCAGAAATGATAATTTCACAAAAGTACATGCATCACATTGGAACAACCGAAATAAAATGTTCAAACGTACCTACGTTCTGTATTTTAATTTAAAAAACCTACCTGTTACCAACTCTTCGTCTAAAATTGTGAGCCATATGTTTGTGACTATTACAGCGCCATCTGTCACAAAGCGAAAAAAGTGGTCCAACTGAAACATTCATATTTCTTTACGTACTACACGAATATGCAATAAAAATGGGGGTTCCTATTTAAAAAAACGCCGTTGATATCCGTGTGACCTATGGCAGCGACATCTAGCGGGCCAACCATTGCGCCACCTGGTTTCCCCCTTCAAGCTAGATAAGTTCCGTTCTTTGTAGTTTTTTCGTTTGACGCTTATTTCGATCAATGGACCACCCTGTATTCCTCTTCAATTGGGATGCCAACTGAGCTGTTCATTATCACAGTATATATAGCCTCTGAGAATTTAATGATCTCTCTTCATTCCGTAGTACTTCCGTACCCCACTTCTTTGTGCATCGATTCTTCCTGACTAGTCTCATAAACTTTAGCCTACTCGTAATCATTACTAGGTTGTGATCCTCGGTACGCCTTCAGTGCAATATCTGCTTTCGGAATCTCTGACTGACCATGATGCAGTCTAACTGAAATCTTCCCGTACCTCCCAGACCTTTCCAAGTACACCTCCCACTCTTGTCATTCTTCAACAGGGTATTCGCTATTACCATCTGAAATCTATTCCAGAACTCATTTGTCCTTCTCCAGACTGTCTTTTTCTCCTGCAGGAATCATCATGGGTTTCGAAAAAGACGATCGTGTGAAACCCAGCTCGCGGTATTCGTCCACGAGACTCATAGGGCCATAGACACGGGTTCACAGGTAGATGCCGTGTTTCTTGACTTCCGCAAGGCGTTTTATACTGTTCCCCACAGTCGTTTAATGAACAAAGTAAGAGCATATGGACTATCAGACCAATTGTGTGATTGGATTGAAGAGTTCCTACATAACAGAGCGCAGCATGTCATTCTCAATGGAAAAAAGTCTTCCGAAGTAAGAGTGATTTCAGGTGTGCCGCAGGGGAGTGTCGTAGGACCGTTGCTATTCACAACATATATAAGTGACCTTGTGGATAAGGTCGGAAGTTCACTGAGGCTTTTTGCGGATGATGCTGTAGTATATCGAGAGGTTGTAACAATGGAAAATTGTGTTGAATTGCAGGAGGATCTACAACGAATTGACGCATGGTGCAGGGAATGGCAACTGAATCTCAATGTAGACAAGTGTAATGTGCTGCGAATACACAGAAGGAAAGATCCTTTATCATTTAGCTACAATATAGCAGGTCAGCAACTGAAAGCAGTTAATTCCATAAATTATCTGGGAGTAGGTATTATGAATGATTTAAAATGGAATGACCACATAAATTAATCGTCGGTAAAGCAGAAGTCAGACTGAGATTCATTGGAAGAATCCTAAGGAAATGCAGTCCGAAAACAAAGGAAGTAGGTTACAGTACACTTGTTCGCTCACTGCTTGAATACGGCTCACAGGTGTGGGATCCGTACCACATAGGGTTGATAGAAGAGATAGAGAAGATCCAGCGGAGAGCAGCGCGCTTCGTAACAGGATCATTTAGTAATTTCGAAAGCGTTACGGAGATGATAGGTAAACTCCAGTGGAAGACTCTGCAAGAGAGACGCTCAGTAGCTCGGTACGGGCTTTTGTCGAAGTTTCGAGAACATACCTTCACCGAGGAGTCAAGCGGTATATTGCTCCCTCCTACGTACAGTGGCGGTCGAAATAATAGAGCCACCTCTATTGACGAGATTAAGAACTAGGATATCTATTAGTTCGCGAAATCGCCACGAGTGCCGTGTTGTCAGTCCCTTGTAGACAACATCAGGGAAGACGTTGCTGCTATCTTTAGTCGTCCGAAAGGAAGCGTTTGAGCTAGACGTGTGAAAAGAGGCATAAAGGTAAGAATCTTATGGGTCAAAATAATAGAGCCGCTTTACACATGTGCCTTTAAATTGATTTTTATGCAGTTGTTTTGTATGTAAATTGACGTGTGGTTTTGTTTACATTCGTCTAGATGGGCAGAGCAAAGCATACCAGTGAAGATGAGCGTATAGTAATGTTCCGGATGTTCAAAAGTGGGATGTCCATGAATAAAATAGCCAATGTCTTGCACGTTTCGCGAAAACGAGTCCAGAACGCCATGAGACGGTCAAAACAAACAAAGCCGCAGGTGGAGAACAGGGGGCGACCTCGTGTAACTACTCCTCGCGTAGACAGACTCATCACTAGGGAAGTGAAGAAAGACCCATTTTTGTCAACACCACGACTGAAAGCCATTTTGTTTAGCGACGAACATGATGTTCAACCATCAACCTCAACGATTCAAAGACGACTGAGATCTGCAAAATTGAATGGGCGCATTGCAAGAAAGAAGCCACATGTTTCACAAGCTAATGTTCGGAAAAGGTTAGCCCTTGCCCGGAGAAATGAACAAAAACCTAATACTTGGTGGAGGAACATCCTTTGGTCCGATGAATCCAAGTTTAATAGGTTTGCCTCAGACGGAAAGGTCTATGTGCGCCGCCCACCAAACCAGGAATTTAATCCCAAGTACACTTTAAAAACTGTGAAATACGGTGGCGGAAGTGTTATGGTATGGGGATGTTTTTCGTGGTACGGCATTGGTCCAATACACCGTATCAACGGCATAATGAACGCAGAAATGTACAAAGACATCGTGGCAAATGTGATGCTGCCTTATGCTGAAGAGGAAATGCCGCTGAAATGGAAATTTCAGCACGATAACGATCCAAAGCATACTGCAAGGATCATAAGGCAGTTTGTTCAAGAGCACAATATCGAAGTATTAGAGTGGCCACCTCAGTCCCCTGACGCATCACCCATTGAGAACTTATGGGAGATCTTAGACAAGAGAATTGACCGCTCAAAAGCAACATCGTCAGAAAAACTGTGGGAAGAAATCCAGAGAGCCTGGTATGCGATCAGTAGTGACGAATGCAGGCGTTTAGTAGACTCCATGGGTAAGAGGTGCAGGGCAATCCTCAAAAATAAGGGTTACCCCACGAAGTACTAATGCAGTCCTATGCAAAAAAGACTGTTTCTGTACGTTTCATACGACTGAGATCAAGTACAATATATTTGTTTCAATTGGCTCTATTTTTTTGACCCTGTGGTCTGGTATTCTTTTGAATATTATCGATTATTACTGATTATTTTGTGTTGTGTTATCGATATAACTGACTATAGTACAATGTGACTCGGTTGTAATGGTTTCCATCATAGTTCAAACATGTCAAGTAACAAATGTGCACTTTATTCCAAACCTTTGCCAGGTGGCTCTATTATTTTGACCGCCACTGTATATCTCGCGAAGAGACCATGAGGATGAAATCAGAGAGATTAGAGCCCACCTAAAGCCATACCGACAGTCTTTCTTTCCACGAACAATACGAGACTGGAATAAAAGGGAGAACCGATACAGGTACTCAGAGTACCCTCCGCCACACACCGTCAGGTGGCTTGCGGAGTATTGATGTAGATGTAGATGTAGATGACGCTGTCGTTTATCGACTAATAAAGTCATCAGACGATCAAAACAAACTGCAAAACGATTTAGAAAAGACATCTGAATGGTGCGAAAAGTGGCAGTTGACCCTAAATAACGAAAAGTGTGAGGCCATCCACATGAGTGCTAAAAGGAATTCGTTAAACTTCGGCTACACAATAAATCAGTGTAATCTAAAAGCCGTAAATTCAACTAAATACCTGGGTATTACAATTACGAACAACTTAAATCGGAAGGAACACACAGAAAATGTTGTGGGGAAGGCCAATCAAAGAGTGCGTTTTATTGGCAGGACACTTAGAAAATGTAACAGATCTTCTAAGGAGACTGCCTACAGTACGCTCGTCCATCCTCTTTTAGAATACTGCTGCGCGGTGTGGGATCCTTACCAGATAGGACTGATGGAGAACATCGAAAAAGTTCAAAGAAAGGCAGCAGGTTTTGTATTATCGCGAAATATGGAAGAGAGTGTCACTGAAATGATACAGGATTTGGGCTGGAAATCATTAAAGGAAAGGCGGTTTTCGTTGCGAGGAATCACCAACCTTCTACTCCGAATGCGAAAATTTTTTGTTGACACCGACCTACATAGGGAGGAACGATCACCATGATAAAGTCAGGGAAATCAGAGCACGCACGGAAAGATATAGGTGTTCATTCTTTCCACGCGCTATACGAGATTGGAATAACAGAGAATTGTGAAGGTGGTTCGATGAACTTCTGCCATGCACTTGAATGTGACTTGCAGAGAATCAGTGTAGATGCAGATGTAAATACAACTGCAAACCAACGCCCCAGGACTGTTAGATTTTCATCCCCCTTTACGCACTGCATTACCTTTCCCATATTTTCAAATGCTTTCCAAATTCTCTTAAACGACGAGATGCGTGATGTGAGGTATGTATATGCAGAACACCGCGTGCAGCCCCCGCACGTCCACTGCGGGATGCTCGGCGCGCCTGGCACGGAGTGTGGGCGCTCGGGCTCGCGACGCGACAGCATTGCGCATGCCGCGCGCGGCTGCGGCCACGTGGGGTGCGCCGTCTGTCACCGAATTAGCGGCCGCGCTGCCGGCGGGTAGCAGGCGGCAGGTATTCGCCACAGACACCCACCATTATTGAACGCCTCGCGCACCCACGGGCCGAGAATTTGTGCTACCGAGCGCGGCCGCCGCATTTAGCGACCGCAAAGCCGCCGCTCGGTACGCTGACTCCACTAGCTCGGTACCCCGCAGACAGACGCGTTTACACCTGTGCGCCTTGCGGCCAGTCACGGCGCGGCTGTTCTTGGCCTCACACGCATGTAGAGGCACGCGTATAGGCGCATGTCTCTTTCGCAGCTTGTGCGCATGACTGATGCCGTTTACGCCTAGATTCTTTACCCGCGTCGGCGCCATTTTGTGGAAAAACGAAGGCGCTCGTGCAATCAGCTGCTCTACAATCTTCTTCAAACGATGTTACGGGACCTCCAGCGCCTAGCAGCCAGTCGCCGACTCACCTCAGAAGATGTTGCCCGCAGTAGGCAACGAAACGTCAGGAAGGAGAAGCAGCTTTATTTATGGACCTCGGTATTCAGGCCGGAAGTTTTAATTAATGAAGACGCCGCCAGTGAAAGCTCACATGTTATGATTACGGAAACCACTCGATCAAAAATTTTGGTTCCTATACAGGGTTTCGCAGAATAAAGCAGCCAGTGAATTTACAGAAAAGAAAACCTGAATTAGACTTACCATTTATTTACGGCGAAAAATACATTTATAGAGAATGTTAACAGCCAGTGAATTTACAGAAAAGAAAACCTGAATTAGACTTACCATTTATTTACGGCGAAAAATACATTTATAGAGAATGTTAAAAGTGGCCCCCTGCAACACCAGTACATACACAGCTGTGCACGTCTAAGCTTAATCAGATACACCCTGCAGAAAGTTCGTATATCGATGACGGCAGCTTCACGGCTGATGTTGTCTTGCAGTTTCTGTACTGTGTGTGGATTTGTTTCATAGACGTTGCTCTTCAAGTTGTAAAGTAAGTGCTTATTGTATGAATGAGAACGACTGTGGAAGTTGAAATGACAAATTTAATGTCGCAAATTTTAGCACAAAAATTACAGAATGAGATTTTTCACTCTGCAGTGGAGTGTGCGCTGGTATGAAACTTCCTGGCAGATTAAAACTGTGTGCCGGACCGAGACTCGAACTCGGGACCTTTGCCTTTCGCGGAAAAGTGCCCTACCATCTGAGCTACCCAAGCACCACTCACGCCCCGTCCTCACAGCTTTATTTCTGCCAGTATCTCGTCTCCTCCCTACCAAACTTTACAGAAGCTCTCCTGCGAACCTTGCAGAACTAGCACTCCTGAATGAAAGGATATTGCGGAGACTTGGCAAAGGTCCCGAGTTCGAGTCTCGGTCCTGCACACAGTTTTAATCTGCCAGGAAGTTTCATATCAGCGCACACTCCGCTGCAGAGTGAGAATCTCATTCTGCAAACATCCCCCAGTCTGTGGCTAAGCCATCTCTCCGCAGTATCCTTTCTTTCATGAGTGCTGGTTCTGCAAGGTTCGCAGGAGAGCTTCTGTAACGTTTCGAAGGTAGGAGACGAGATACCGGCAGAAGTAAAGCTGTAAGGACTGGTTGTGAGTCGTGCTTGGGTAGCTCAGATGGCAAAACACTTGCCCGCGAAAGGCAAAGGTCCCGAGTTCGAGTCACGGTCCGGCACACAGTTTTAATCTGCCAGGAAGTTTCACAAAAATTACAGCTTTTACACAGTTTTCAACCCGACGACATAAAAACAGCGCAATGGATAACGCAACTCGCCAACACCAAAAAGTGAGATAATCCTATACACTACACTATTAAATATTAACTCTCTGAAAGAACATTAATCCTAAGTACAATAATATGGAAGTTTAATTGGAAGTTTCTTTACAAAATTGGTCCTACACATAGTTATGATGTTGGTCAGTACTACGAAAATCGTCTGATTCCATTTCAAAGTTCTATTTAGGATGACAATCAAGTCAACGGTGAATGGTTAGTTATGTGACAAATTTGAGCGCAAGATTACCAAAGACCGCTCGCGTTTACAGTGGACGCAAGCTGGTGAACCAACAAAGTTTAAGCCTCTGCACGCAGTATTTACCTTAAGCTGCGACAAGCTGTTGTCTGCAAGGTCGCTCTCTCCCACTGAAATTCCTACAAAACTAATCAGGCTTTTGCTGAACTTTCCAGCAGAAACTTTCCCTATTTTACTCGTTATGCGAGAGAACATACACTCAACCTTAGACTTAGTATGTGGTGACATAGACGCACATGGTTGAAGCACCGTCCATATTATAGTGCCCTCTCAGTTCTCGAAAGAACAGTTAATTCATTTGGCTGGTTCGTTTCTCCACAGTTGGATCTAAACGTTGCTACAGCTAATCTCTAGCTGGATTGCAGCCACTGTGAACGCAGTCTCCACACAGATTCCTTCTCTGCGTCGTACAGAGCGTTAAGCGCTCCGTTCTGTACTTGACGCCAGTGCAGAGAAGAGTCCGCCAAAATTTATCTCTTTCCCTACTCATGGCACAACCTCCTCCCCCACTTGGGTTCATTCGTTCTTCACGCCACAGCCATTTTCGACCAATAGGAGCGTTCCTCTTATTTTGTGGAAATTCTCTCCACCAATCGCAATTTCCCTTCTATCAAACTGCATCGAAGCTTCAGTATTTTCCTCCTTCCTAGTGCGTTTCCGCCAATCGGACGTTTTGTGCTCATTCTAGGTTCTAAAGTACATTGACCTCTCCATGTGTCGCCCTCACTGGTCACATGATCGAAATGTGTTTCTAGTTTTTGTTCGTATCCCATTGTAATTCCAAAACGCAGCTTTCTTAAACTCTCTGTCCCTTGTGCAGATGTGCCGCTACACGCGGTCCTCCCTCGTGAATCACCTGGTTGGGGTAGCTGACCTTCCTCCTGCCACCACTTTAAGTGGTTTCCGTCGTAACCCCTCCAGAGCATCTTCGCCTTCGTGCACCTTGCTTTTAAAACTAAAAATGACTTGCATTGCCTGTTCCACCTTCCGCTCAAAGACATGCATTGTATAGGAACCGTGTGTTAATTACCATCGATTGACTGTCATCCCTCTTTGCATTAAATGCTGATAGGCAAATGTTCTCATAACTGCCGACTTACGTCAGGTGTCATATTTACCTTCTTGTTGCAATATGTAAAGCTCACGTAAGGTGCGAATCTGACCATTTATTCTGCCACCTTACAAGGTGTCCCCACAGGAAAAAAAAAAACCACATGGCATTAGACTGGCGGATGTGGTAGCCATAAACGTTTGCTGACAGTTCGTTCCTCAATGAAATCATGGACTCATTCCAAGGAAACCTTAGACGTGTGGCATGTTGCCTCACCTTGCTGCAAAAATCAGCAGTGGGTTGAGCACAAAAAGTAGGTATCAAAAATTTCCCTGTATGCAACCGTCTTGAGGGTAGTGTCAAAAAATATTGGTCCAATGATACGCATTCCTGTTAAACCGCACCAAACGCCAATTTTTTCATCATGGAGTGGTTGTTGGAACACAACGTTAGCATTCTCCATTGCCCAGTACCTCGTGTTCTGTCAGTTCACATGAGCGGAAAAATGAAATCATGCTTCATCACTCATGACTTAATGGTAAATGTATAACATTCCATAGTTTATGTTAGTCAAAAGCCACATGCAGTAATCTACATGTTTCTGGCTGGCATAACTGCCATAATTGCTGCATGACCATCACACGATGTAGCCTCAAATCAAGACTTTTAAATATCCACTGGCAACTCCTCCTACATACAAGCACCTGTTGGGCCAAATTACGTGTAGACTTCTTTCGGCTCTGAATAATTCTTCGGTGAATGTCTGCAGTAACGTCAGGCATAAGAACTGAAGGAATTCTTTGTCGTTTTACATTTTGTTCAGATCCGTAGGTGTGCCATTTTTTATGCAGACTCTGTATTGCTCTCTTTGCTGGTAGTCTTCTATCCGGATACTAGACACAGAAAATTTCGCGAATTTTCTTAATCGAACCTGTTTTCCCGTATGCTTCGACAATTTCTATTCTGTCTTCTATCGAGGAAGTCATTTTGTAGACTGCAAAGAAAAACGTCTAACTTCAGTGATAAAGTAAACTGAAATGCTGACAGAAGAATGCTAACAATTAGTTACTGCGCAAAACTGTCCATTGTTGTAGATGTTTCCCCAATTTCAGAAGTCGAAATACTGCATTCGCATTCAAAGGGGAGGCAGGCTACTTTTAACTGTGCCACCTTGTACATCATTTTAAGAGGAATTGCCAATCTTCTCATTAATGGTCATAGTTCTTGTGATATTTGGGGATTACGTACGTCATCACACGAATCTTGAATAGTTTGCATTGAAAAATTGGGGTCGCTATGAGTTTTCATTTGGTCCATTTAAGATCATTTGTTGTTGAGTATCAAATACAGGTAACATATCGAGTTTTTCTATAGACTTGGGAGTAAGTGTGTATCTGTCTCCAGTCTTGAGAAAAAGGATTTTATGTATCACACACACTTCCGCCTGCTCACTCACCGATATTTTTATAGTTAATTATTAATAACATCTATCATATTTTGTAAATGGCTAAAGATATCGACATGAGTTTTGGCTAAAAGGTAGCATAAAAAGAGAAGAGGTTTTTGGAATTCTTTTAATATGCAAAATTATATATATATATATATATATATATATATATATATATATATATATATATATATATATATATATATATATATATATATATATATATATATTGCATCAGAAGTAACTACAGATTTTTTTCAGTGGGATATTCTTTTTCGTTCATTTCGAATACCTGCATCAATTTGTATAAAACTCATCAAATATATGCTAATGAAAATGTAACCATTATTTTATGGAAAATGCACATCTTCTTGTTTGTAATTACTTAAACTATAATCTTTTTAACATTTACTGAATTCTCCGTCGGTGCTTGGCAGAACATGACAATAATAATAAAAAGGAAAACACTTCCTAATGTTCTGCAAAGTTATATTTATCGGATTTCAGTTTTTCAGGCCATCTTCAGGTGAAACTTGTCACCTGAAGACGTCCTGAGAAGCCGAAAGCCTGTTCTGACAAAATTAATATAATTTTGCAAAACATTAGGAAGCGCTTTCCTTTTTAATATTAACAATCTTTTGTGAAATATCGACAAATATTAAGTTGTCTTTGCAATGAACTCTGGAGTTTTACATTTAGTATATAATCAGAAAGAAGACTAAAACTTTTCATAAAAATAATGATTGGGTTTTTCTAATCGGCCGAACTGACGAACGATAAACAAGGAAAAAACCGATAATCCAACAACCAGTACAATTTGTTTCTCATTAATTCATTCAGCCACGGTGCAAACGCAAACGCGTACAACAAACTGAATCTGTCAACTATCAGTTACAGTCAAATAACCCAATAAACAGAGAGAACCGTGGACATGCGCACGGCTGTTGCATGTGCCTCCCCTGCTCCTGCAACGCGCACGGTGGCCTGTGCGCACACACCAGAGGCATTCGTAACTCTGCAACCGCTGCGTGCGTCCCTTGTTTCTCCGTGCAACGGGTGCAAGCGTCTATTGGACACGGAAATCCGCACAGGTGTAAACGCACCTTATTCGCTACGTACACGTCAAGACCATACTACTGAGCGTGGAAAAACCAGAAAGAGGATGGATGTCCGAATTGTGTGGCTTATATCCTCTGTGACAAATTTTTATCAGTTAACATAGATTGTGCTACTGTTCGTTGGCGTGATAGTTCACACGACCCAGAAAGTTGTGCCTCACGGAAGTCAGATCACTGTCGTATGCCCTTACTTCAGGGAATTTATCGAAATCATCAGTTACAACAGTTACTGCAATGATACATTTAATTTGTTGTGTGCAGTATTATTATAAAAATGCTTTACTCTCATTTAAACTCGTTACAAATTTTAAAATCTGCGTACAAAAAATTGCAGGAAGGCAGCGTAACGAGGTGGGGGAGGGAAAGGGGGGCGGGACACCCTCGGCAGTCCTGCCAAAGGAGCAGAATCAAATAGGAACGTTTTTAGGTTCAAGGGGGTCCCATAGTACGCATCGGTTAAAACGATGTTAATGATCTTGATAACTGTGTCCAATGTTCCAGATATTTGTCGTAAGTTGTTGTCTCGTAGTATGCCACTTTTATTCCCTGAGTCCTCAGTCTCCTGAGTGCTTTGATGCGACCTGCCACGAACCCCTCTCCAGCGCCAATCTTCCATCTCAGAGTAGCACTTGCAAACTACGTTCGCAATTATTTGGTGGATATATTCCGATCTCTGCCTTTCTCTACAGTTTTTCCCCTCTACAGCTCCCTGCAGTATCGTGTCCGTTATTCTCTTTAGTCCTAACAGGTGTCCTATCATCGTGTCCCTTGTTCTTCTCAGTGTTTTCCATATATTCCTTTCCTTGCTGATTCTGCGGAGAATCTCCTTATTGCTTACCTTATCAGTCCATCTAATTTTCAATATTCTCCTTTAACACTACACCTCAAATGTTCCTATTCTTTTCTGTTCCAAGTCTCGCTGCCAAACAAAGCTGTGCTTCAAACGTAAATTCTCAGAAATTTCTTCTTCAAAATGAGGCCTATGTTTGATACTAGCAGACTTTTCTTGGTCAGGAACGCCCTCCCTGCCAGTGCTAGCCTGCTTTTGAGTCCTCCTTGCTCCTTCCGTCATTGGTTATTTTGCTGCCTAGATAGTAGAATTCGTTATCTTCATCTACTCCGAGACCATCAATCCTGATGTCTCGTTTCTCGCTGTTCTTATTTGTGCTACTTTTCATTATTTTCGTCTTCGATTTACTCTCAGTCCATATTCTGTGCTCATTAGACTGTTCATTCCATTCAGCAGATCCTGTAACTCTTCTTCACTTTCACTGGGGGTAGCAATGTCATCAGTGAACATTATTATTGATATCTTTTCGTCTTGAGTTTTATTTCCACTCTTGAACTTTTATTTCAATCATTGCTCCTTCGACGTACACATTGACCAGTAGGGGCTAAAGACTACGTCACTGTGCCGCGCGGGATTAGCCGAGCGGTCTCAGGCGCTGCAATCATGGACTGCGCCGCTGGTCCCGGCGGAGGTTCGAGTCCTCCCTCGGGCATGGGTATGTGTGTTTGTCCTTAGGATAATTTAGGTTAAGTAGTGTGTAAGCTTAGGGACTGATGCCCATAGCAGTTAAGTCCCATAAGATTTCACACACATTTTAACATTTACGTCACTGTCTTACACCATTTATAATCTGAGCACTTCGTTCTTGGTCTTCTACTCTTATTATTCACTCTTGGCTCTTGTACATAGTGTGTATTATCTGTCTCTCCCTATAACTTACCCCTATTTTCCTTAGAATTTCGAACATCTTACTCTATTTTATATTGTCGAACGCTTTTTCCAGTTCGACAAATCCTGTGAAAGTGTGACACTTTATATTACTGAAAAATCGCATACTCCCCAGGAAAGAAAGATGTCGTTTCTAAGTAAACGTGGTCTCCGAGAGTGGATTCATAACCAAATCAATCAAGAGTGCCTTCTATTCGTCACAAATATCGTTTTTAAAACATTTCTGCAGACGGGATGGCTCCGCTTGTGATCTAGTTTGTCAAATAATGTTTCATTCAAGTCGATCTAAATATCCGATTAGGAAATATTTTTAGGTATAAAAGTTTGTAATCGATCGTTTATTTCACTTAATTTTCCTTTCAAAACTAAGTGGACACTACAGAAACAAATTACTCTCCCATATTAAAAAAAATTGAACGAAGCAAGCATGCTTTCGTTTGAAAATTTATAACATGGTCACTAGAAGCTAACTGTTATTTCCAGTAAGTTGTATTAAGGTCGAATCAGACTACCTGAAAATACAACTACAGCTCGGCCAAATTCCATTGCGTACATATGGACTTAGCACTTCACATTGCCCCTAGCTTCATATTAGTTTTGAATAAGGGAAAGGCGGAATTTGGTTTAGTGTCATCTACATGCCTTAATAGGAATGGAATATAAACATCACCTCGTACCGCACTTTGTCATATCTGACTCAATTTCATACTTTTGTAAAAATTTTCTAAAGCCAAGGTCGCGTAAATACAGGTATTTGTTTATTTACAACAACCGGTTTCGACAGACTTTCCCTTCATCTTGATGTGCTACTGTGCATTTTATTTTATTCTGTGATTTTTACGACGTAACGATCATCTATGACCCCTACATATATGGACATGGCCACGTGCAGAAGGTTCTTTTTCATTTTTAATGTTTTACTTGTGACGCCGGCCGCGGTGGTCTAGCGGTTCTAGGCGCTCAGTCCGGAACCGCGCGACTGCTACGGTCGCAGGTTCGAATCCTGCCTCGGGCATGGATGTGTGTGATGTCCTTAGGTTAGTTAGGTTTAAGTAGTTCTAAGTTCTAGGGGACTAATGACCACAGATGTTAAGTCCCATAGCGCTCAGAGCCATTTTTTTTTTACTTGTGACAAGCCTTGGTATAATGTATTGTATTTTATCTACTAACGTAACAACTTGGAGGGAGGATCCAGCTCAAAATGAACACGATTTGTAAAAAATGCTGTTGAAGACCTGAAAATCACAGCAAAGTCTGTCGAAACACATTGCTGCAAATAAAAAATTTATGCGATATCGGTATTAGAAAGTTTTTAAAAAGTAAACTAGATCGCTGCTTCTGATATCTCAACATGAGAAAATTCAATCATACGTTTGCGATTATTCCTGTGTGATGGGCCAGTTATATATAAACCAAGAATTTAATAACAGAGCGATACAAATACTCAGAAGAGGGGAGTTTGTGAACAACTCACATACCAACCATTTTTTAGTAGTATGCTACTGTTAGTCATCAAAACCTAGCGATATGATGTAATAATTAAGACGGTGTACACGCATTCTGAAGGACATGCAATCAAATACCCGTTCGATCGACCAGATATAATTACGCTTTCTGTGGAGTTCCCATTTCAATTAAGAAGAATTGCGGTGAGGTTCCTCTGAAAATGGTACGGACGATTTCTTTCCCAATCTCTTGCCCATTCGAGCTTGTGCACCGTTTCTCATTGCCTCGTTGCCAATGCATTTTCAGCTCCCCAACTTCCTTCGTTCTTGGTCATTCGTCCTTAAAATAAACACAGTCAGGAAGAAATAAGCATAAAATCAAAAATTAGAGAAACTAGGTATGGAAGAAAGTTGTATGGTGTATGATGATAAAAGCTTGTAGGGCGCAGGTGCTGTTACGCGTACTGTCATAGTTACTTCTATCTACTCACTAGAAAGAACTGAAATTCTTGGTAGTATGCAAAACTAGATCGGAGTTACGTTTACAATGTCCTCTGTTTTCAGTCCACCTCTTTTTTCCATTTTCTGAGCCACTTTTCGCCTAAAGATGAACCCTGCTCAAGATAGCGGAATTCTAAATGAGAAATTTAATATTCGCGAAGGTCCTTTGCAAGTACAACCGGTAATAATAACGGTTATTAAAAGTGGAACATTTCGAAGCGAGTGCTTAGAAAACTGCGCGAATGTTAATCAGAGTGTCGTTAAGGCTGTCATTTACATATAATTTGCATGAAACAATCTGATATTTCTGTTGGATCTGCTCTTTTGGTAAATGCAGTAATTTAAATTGCTACCGCCAAGTGATCAGCATCACAGGCGTCGTCTGGCGTAGCTGCCAGAGGGAAGTAATTATCCTTCTAGAAGTGCTGAGAACACGATGAAACTGATAAATATTTGCCATTTTGAAAGAGAAAGAATTTTCGGTTTCAGTAAATGATGTGTTAATAGGGTGTTTTCTTATAATTGCTATCGACAGTCTTTACCAGACGCACACAAACGGGGATCGAAGGCGCGAGCGGATTAATGGCCGTTGGTCAGACTCACCAGCCCGTCTGTGTGTTTCTATCAGTACCAGAAACACAACACTCAGCTACCTTGTTTTGCCGATTAATTAATTAGAAAGGACGATGATTCTAATCCCCGTCCGTGCATCCAAATGTAGGTATTCCACAGCTTCCCTAAATCACTGCAGGCAAATGCCGGGATGGTTCCTTTGAAAGTAGCAAGGCCGATGTCCTTCCTTCTCTATCCTTTCGTAGTCTGAGCTTTTGCTCGATCTCTAATGACCGAACTGTCGACGGGAAGGTAACCGCTAGTATTTATTCCTTTCTTTGATTAACTAGTATTGATCGAGCCCTTATTTTGCGTGTTATGTGTGGCTAGTGGCTTTGATGCGACAGTACGGAAAAGCGGCCAAACACTGTAAACGTGTGTGTGAAATATTTTCAAGGATGTATGAATAGTAACTTTTAGCTGGGCTAGGTACCGGAGACGCCAACGGCCCTGCAGCACTGCTAACACCGGTACCCATCGTATCACCGAAGTTAAGCGCTGTCGGGCATGGCTAGCTCTCGGATGGGTCACCGTCCGGGTCTGCCGAGCGCTGCTGGCAAGCGGGATGCACCAAGTGCTTGTGAGGCCAATTGAGGAGACGCCTATCGGTTGAGGAAATACGGAACAGGACTGTGAATCTCCATTTTTTTTGCTTCTGCCGTCCTTTGTGATCCTTCTTCCCACTTCTCACTCGCCTCTTCCATTTATCACTCTCAGGAAGTCATATTCGTATTTAGTACTCTTTGTTCGTTCTTTTGATTACGCTCATATCAAACTGGCTACAGAAAATCCTTTACATTCCGATCTCAATAAATGAATAAACGTGGAGTCAAACTAAAAATGCGGTGGTTGAAAGAGATACTGGGGAGTTGGGTGCAAAATCAAAGTTCCATGCCAGGATAGGTCATTAATCCGGAGCCTCCCTCCATTTCTGGAAAAGATTCATTAAGGTATCAATATTGAATTCCACTTTTCAACACGCTTTCTTTTCATTTTGTGTTGATAAATATCACATTCCTCGTACCGTGCTTAGTTCCCTGCCACGTATGCTGGGCAGTTTAATAGACATTGATTTCAAAGTTATAATACGGATACGGGAGCTTTGTGAACTGACCTTCCAGGCGATGGAAGGAAGATTAAGGTTTAACGACCTGTCCGCTAATGAAATCCGTCATAAACAATCCGTCTCAAATGAGAACAATAGCGAAGTCCATAGGTATAGAACCGGAAGTAAAGGTGACTTTTATTAGCCTTAATAAAGTCGTCAGTGGGTCAGAAGTGAGTACAGTAACATCAACAAAAATTTTAGATAATCTGTCCAATAACATAAAATAACTGAAAGGTAACAAAGCAGGTTTTAAATGTAACCGAAAATCACTTCTTCCGTACAAACGGTTCAAATGGCTCTGAGCACTATCGGACTTAACATCTGAGGTCATCAGTCCCCTAGAACTTAGAACTACTTAAACCTAACTTACCTAAGGACATCACACACATCCATGCCGGAGGCAGGATTCGAACCTACGACCGTAAATGTAACGCTGTTTCGAACTGTAGCGCCTAGAACCGCTCGGCCACCGCGGCCGGCTCTTCCGTACAACTCATTCTGATCTACACTCAATGTTTTATTGAAAAACTGTTAGCTTGAAAAGATAAAGTCTAGTTTTTAAATGTAGTTGGATTAGTAGGGTTGATATATACATATATTATTAGTAAACCGTACCCAAGTAAGTAAAGGTGTTCAAATTATTTTGCCTATCCGCTATTCTCATTCACTTTAAAACTAATAATGTATTCATGTGCTATAAACTGACTCGTTACACATCATTAAGATAAAAAAATCTTTCAAATAAGCTATGGGGCATGTAACTCACTGACTAGTTAACAAAATGAAAATAAATAAATAAAAACTGTAGGTCTGAAACACCTGCTTCAGGCTAGGAACCCATCATCAAGATTCTCCTAGAAAAGTAATTGAGAAGATCTCGAAAAGAACACGGCTTGCTTAAATTTGGATTGCCTGCCGTAAATTTTAGCAGCAGACCTCACGAAGCCCAGTCCCACGATGTTAACTCTCATTGCCTAATTATCATTGTAACCAAGAAATCCGTTAGTCGCGACACTAATTCCGGCGTATGTTAGAGTAGCTCCTTGATCACTGCTACAATTTACATTTCACTGTTCCATCTGTAATTACCTGCATGTCGATGAGGTGCATTCGTAAACAATCAAAAGTTAATTTCCGAGAAGAGACACACAAATTAGGATATCAGGCAGAAGTTAGTGGGAATAACGAAAAGCGTGCTTTTTGCGCCAGTAATTTCAGTTAGGTAAGAAGAAAAAATCACATTTGTTAGAAAGAATAACTTCATCCGAACTGGTTGCAAGCGAAAATTTACATTGGTGGTAAAATATTTGCATTGAATACATGCGCGCGCTCTCTGGTATGCACCAGTTCCGTAAAAGCTGACACCGACGAATGTCCGTTCCGGGGAACAGTTTTGATGTGATTTATTCCGAGGTAAATATTTTGGTTTCAAAATATTTTGAAACCTGAATATTTTCGGCATATTTGTACAAGGCCGCATTATTGTTGCGGCCGTACCAGCGAAATTCAGCTCTTTATTTTATTTCCTTTCCTTTTTTTTAATAGTTGTGGACGACGTGAGCTTCCATTCTGCAGCTTCCCTCTAATTCATATTTTTGGCCAGTCATCTGCGTTCTCGGAACCGGGCTTACATCCCCACTAATCGGTTTCTGTGTACGGGTACCTGTCATCCTTTGTTATGAAGAGAAAGGAGAGAATCCCAGAACTGACAATTAGCTAACTTTTCTAGAATAGCAAAAGGACAGCAAAACTTAAAATCATGCCATCAGACAAATAGGTCGCCTTCCGATTTTCATTCAGAACATTTACGCTGGTTGGGTGATTAGTAGATATCAACCGCATTTCGGTAATGGAATGTACCATCTAATAAAGGCTCAACCGGCTAGATGCCTTAGTTGCTGATGAATCTTTCGGGCTGGATGGCCGTGATCGAAGAAACTTTTCTGTTCCCGACGTTTCGTTCAGAGCGGCACCGAACATCTTCGGACGCGCTCCTGTCGACGCTGAGTCTTGCCCACTGACGAATCGGACGTCGAAGAGCAACATAAATACTGTGTAAAGTGGGCATGGTCGAGTTTACACTTTATCAGCAGAGATCATATTTGTCAGAGATAAAATTTAGCTATCGATTGTACCCTGTCAAGGATAAAAACTTATCTACCGATTCTACAGAGCCACTGCCCACAGATCATGAAGTTCCAGGACTTCTCCTTTTCTGCTAAAATTACCACTATCCTTATATACACCCAACAAAAAAAGGTTTTGCATCAAACCGGTTCCCAGAACTCGTGAAGATTGACGTTGGTTGTAGGTATTGTATCACAGACACAGTCCATTTGACTGTTCAGAGATATCACTAAACCCGCCCAGAAATGTAAACAACCATGCATGAGCAGCGCCTATTAGACGGAGGGGGGTACGACAACCGATCAGTTCCAGTCATTCCACCAAGAAGGAGGTACACGCCTCGTGTTGTCTGTAGTTCAACCATGCCTAGACGGTCAGTACCACGGTTCGATCGCGTCCGCAATGATACTTTGTGCCATGAAGGATTCTCCAAGGGAAGTGTCCAGGCGTCCCGAAGTGAACCAAAGCAATGTTTTTCGGACACGGAGGAGATACAGAGAGACAGGAACTATCGATGGTATGCCTCGCTCAGGCCGCCCAAGGGCTACCACTGCAGTGGACGACCGCTGCCTACCGATTACGGCTCGGAGGAACCCTGACTGCAGCGCCACCATGTTGAATAATGCTTTTCGTGCAGCCACAGGACGTCGTGTTACGACTCAAACTGTGCGCCATAGGCTGCACGATGCACAACTTCACTCCCGACGTCCATGGCGAGGTCCATCTCTGCAACCACGGCACCATGCAGCGTGGTACAGATTGGCCCAGCAACATGCCGAATGGGCTTCTCAGGATTGGCATCACGTCCCCTTCACTGATGAGTGTCGCATATGCCTTCAACCATACAATCGTTGGAGACGTGTTTGGAGGCACCCCGGTCAGCCTGAACGCCTTAGACACACTGTCCAGCGAGGGCAGCAAAGCGGAGGTTCCCTGCAGTTTTTGCGTGGCATTGTGCGGGGTCGACGTACGCCGCTGGTGGTCATGGAAGGCGCCGTAACGGCTGTGCGATACGTGAATGTCATTCTCCGACCGATAGTGCAAACATATCGACAGCATATTGGCGAGGCATTCGTCTTCATGGACGACAATTCGCGCCCCCATCGAGCACATCTTATGAATGACTTCGTTCAGAATGACATCGCTCGATTAGACGGCCAGCATGTTCTCCAGACATGATCCCTATCGAACATGTATGGGATAGATCGAAAAGGGCTGTTTATGGGCGACGTGACCAACCAACCACTATGAGGGATCTACGCCGAATCGCCGTTGTGGAGTGGAACAATCTGGACCAACAGTGCCTTGATGAACTTGTGGATAGTATGCCACGACGACTACAGGCATACATCAATGCTAGAGGACGTGCTGCTGTGTATTAGAGGTACCGGTGTGTACAGAAATCTGGACCACCACCTCTGAAGATCTCGCTGAATGGTGGTACAACATGCAATGTGTGGTTTTCATGAGCAATAAAAAGGGCGGAAATGATTTTAATGTTGATCTCTATTCCAATTTTCTGTACAGGTTCCGGAACTGGGGAACGAAGGTGATGCAAAACTTTTTTAATGTGTGTTTTGATGACTTCTCTATACAGTCGCTGAGAATAGCTTGTCGTTGTCATAATAGATAAAATTTTGGTTTCGGAAAAATTCACTTCATGGTTTCCTGGCAGAAGAGCATGTTCTGTTGCAGACGATTTTTCTGTTTACCCTAGTCGGCAAAAACTTTCATGTTCTTTTGTCTTGTACTCATGCTTTCCTTGATAGTTACTATGTAGACATTTCCACAGTACACGGAATCTTGTATACTCCATTTGCTGACAGAAGAGTTCGTTTGTCCTCTACAGAATGAGATGCTTGAAATATATTCTTAGTTGGTCTAAAAACCAGTCTAAAACATGTTTCTATAAAATCTTGCCGTGTTTTAATGAAAGGGAGAGAAACCACTGTTTTATCGTTGCCTTTTTTCATGCTGTTCTTCGGTCGCAGAACCCTATTTACTTCGATGCGGACGATGGATGGAGTTCCCACGTAAATATCCATCTGTGCGTATGACTTCCCGAAAACCCTTGTATTTTACGGGACCAGACCAGTTTTTAGACCAACTAAGAAAATATGTCAAACAGTCTGTAAGGGACAAACGCCCTCTCCTCTCAGCAAGAGGTGTATATAATATTCGCTGTACGCGTGGAAAGGTCTACATTGAAACTGTCAAGAGAAGCGTGAATACAAGACTGAAAGAACATTAAAGTCTTTGTCGACAAAGGATAACAGAAAAATTGGCTCAAGATTTAGTCATCAGAAGCACCTTCGAAGATGTCCAGTGCAGCTCTGGACTAAACGTCTGGAACTGGAAAGTCTCTTCGACCACGGCCATACACCTCGGAAAGTTCATCAGCAACAATGAAAAATATGTCCTCGGTATCTGATGGGACAAGAAATTTGGTATCAGAGCGACTTGTGTAATGTCATATTGTGACGATTACTCGCATTAATTATTACTACCAGCTGGTAACCAACTGTCTTATGATTAAGGAAAGAAAAAAAACCTCCAACTTCACGTCTGATTATGTGAGTATGTTCGGAACCTCTGCATTTACGTGCTGCGGATACTAAACTTTTAACAACGGCTGTGTTAAAACTATCAGACATCAGGTGTCGTCAGACTATTTCTTAATGACTAAAATTTCGCTATCTCTTACATTCTGCTGACCAAATACCAGGGACAGAAATGTTCGCCTTCATTAGGATACGAGATCCACCAATTTCCGGGCCGCCGCCGATGCGAAAGCGTGGTTTATCAAGTTTTACCACAGAGTATAGCGTTGCAGATGTAATTGAGCTGACAGCCTTTTTCAGCCTTCATACTGATCCCTAATTTCCGATTCGAAGATATTATGTTTCACAAATGATTGGCTGTAATCAAACTTCCTGGAAATGAGGGAGCCTACCTGCGTATCCATTTAGCTATTTCGTGTAGTGTAGCACGGATCTCCGCACAAAACTTTCGGCCCCAACATACTCGTTTACATACATACGCCGTATATATTACTAATGCGAGAGCCGCTGTTACTTTCAGGACACACCAACGCTCCCTTTTACTGCTGCAAGAACTCGTTCCACACACCATCGTTGCACAGTGTAATTATTACGGTGAAATACATAAGTATTTTCAAGGATGATACTTGAATATATAGAGACTGGTTTTACAGATATAAATATGATTGGCTCATGTTCAAGTTAGCACAGCGTCCGTCAGAAAGACCTCCCGTATTGCAAAGAGAAGGTAAAAACAATCAAAGATACAGAGATAATATTTTATTTGTGAACGACAAAACTATGCCACTTTACATTAGTTGTTTTTAAAAATTACGTCCGGTAAATAACGTCCTCCATAGCTGACGAGTAGATTAACACTTTCCCCGAAGTTGTACATAGTTCTTCATGGATGATTGCCTACTTAAATGTTTGCAGGGTTGTAGGGCGATATTTGTACACTTGAGCCTTTAAGAAAAAAACCGCAAAGAAAAAATCAAAAGGCGGTAAATCTGGTTGCCTTGGAGAATCCGCGAAGAGAGAAGACGTCGAGGAACTGTCTCAAAATTTCTAGAGAACGCCGAGAAGTGTGAGCTGTGGCTCCATCTTGTTCGAACCAGACTTCTGCCTCCTCACGGTCCCTAACACACTAGTTTAACTTAGCCCATACACCAGATTCAGCAACCTTGCACCAAACTATCACACATTGGCTGTGAAGTGGTCGTCAGTGAAGTTCCTGAGGGTTTTCTGCTGCCCAGTAGCAGAAATTTTGCTTGTTTCGCGTACCTGACAAATGAAAATTGGTCTCATCAGAAGAAATCAAAACAGCGCTCGGGGGAATTTTCTGAAGAATTTCCTCACACACAGCCTTGCGATTTTCAAAATCTCTCTCACTTACTTCTTAGGTGACGATCATTTTGGTTGCAGGAGGAGGAACAGATTAAGGTTTAACGTCTCGTCGATAACGAGGTCATTAGAGATCGAGCACAAGCCCTGATTAGGGGAGGATGGGAAGGAAATCGTGCCCTTTCAAAGGCACCATCCCGACATTTGCCTGAAGCGGTTTAGGGAAACCACGGAAAACCTAAATCAGGATGGCCGAACGCCGGTTTTAACCTCGTCCTCCAGAATGCATGTCAAATATGCTAACGGCTGCGCTACCTCGCTCGTTAATTTTGTACGGGTGCATGTGAAATTCTCTTTGCAGGATTCTTCAAATGATCCCAGGGCAGCTGTACGTTTAAGTAGTGAGCGAATTGGAGACTGCTGGACGGACGCTCTCACACGCACCACGTTTTCCAGCTTTGTTTACAGTCCGAGGTTGGCTAGCAGATTTTCTTTTCAATCCACAGTCTCACGTCCAAACGTTCGATACCCCAAATGCGCACATTTTTCCATCGGGAAGAGAATCAGGTCAGCCAAGTAAGAGCCAAATGCGAAATGCTTACTGAGTAGCAACCACGGAACCTCCACAACAAACACACGGCGCTCGCCTAGCCAAGCCATTTGAACCTAATGAAAATGGCACGTACATGGCTACCGATCCATACCCCCTCCACATTCGTATCCGCACCACAACTCACACAGCGGCCTCCCCAAACACGGGAGGACTTTCTGCGGACCTTGTAGAGTGTTGGTTCAAATGGCTCTGAGCACTATGGGACTTAACTTCTTAGGTCATCAGTCCCCTAGAACTTAGAACTACTTAAACCCAACTAACCTAAGCACATCACACACAGCTATGCCCGAGGCAGGATTCGAACCTGCGACCGTAGCGGTCGCACGGTTCTAGGCTGTAGCGCCTAGAACCGCTCGGCCACCCCTGCCGGCGTAGAGTATTTTGTTTCCGAAGTTACAGTAAACTCGAAACGTGTTTTGAAATAAAGATTGATTTTTTTGTGTACAAAACAGTTTATATCATGTTTTTTTTGTGTGTGTAAAATTACTGTGAGCAGTTTCAGACGACGCAGCTGATCTCATTAAAAGCTTGTTTGACGAACTGCAGTGCCATCTTGAAAAATTCTTAAAATATTAGAATGTATCAACGCTTCGGCTGGGATGCAGAGGCCTTCCTCAGTGCGAAAACTGGTTAGCTGGGGTGTGAGTGCACCAGTAAATCGCTTTCCTGACGGTGTCGCTAGACAACCGATCTTGTATTTATTAGATTTCAATAACTCTAAAATATCACGTTGAATAAAAACACCGCTCCAGCTTTATGGTTTTTTATTTAAAAACTTTTTTATTTTAATAGGTTTATTGTTTAAAAACCTTATAAATAAATTATCGATACAACTGCAGCGGTGTTTTTACGCAACGTGATGTTTTCTGGCTGAGGATGTCCATTAAATGAACTTTTGTGTTTATTTACAACGTCGGTAGGTATAAGGAAAGAGGGGGTGGGATATGTAGCCGACGTTTCGTTAACTGCACAGCTTGCTGACAACTTGTAGCTCGCTAGGAACCAGCGGCAATGTGGTGTGCGTACTGTAAGACCTTCAGTACACACACCATCAGATTATTTGACTTGTCGCTCTAACGAAGTGGGCGAGTGTCAGTAATATGTCTCGTGGTCTTATCGTGGCGTGTTTATCTTCTGCCGTTAGGTCGGATGATAGAAATGCCACTGGCACGCTTAGAGTAGCAGATTGATGGTAACAAACTATAAACAGAACTTGATCAGTTTTCACACACATTTATTAAAATAATAACAAGCATAAACATTACTTAACTTGGTTCTGGATGCTATTTACAATTGACATTCTGAAGTTCCTTTGGTATTGGTAGCCGGCCTCGGTGGTCTAGCGGTTCTAGGCGTGCAGTCCGGAACCGCGCGACTGCTACGGTCGCAGGTTCGAATCCTGCCTCGGGCATGGATGTGTGTGATGTCCTTAGGTTAGTTAGGTTTAAGTAGTTCTGAGTTCTAGGGGACTGATGACCACAGTAGTTAAGTCCCATGGTGCTCAGAGCCATTTTTTTGGTATTGGTACGTTAATTTTATTCTCACATATATCTCTGATACTTGACAAAAGTGTCTATACATTTATCTTCATGGCTATGTACAGGAATATGGTAATCTTATTAGGCGCAGACTGAAACTTGACTATAGACTGGTACAGACTGGTACAGACTGGTGCAGACTGACTAATCGGAGTTTTTTTTTTCCTTTATTGTAATTTTAAACACCTATACAGGCGGGCTGTCAGCAGCATAGTACGCTGCTCTTCAGCCTTAAGTGGAACAATAAACATGACAGAGAGGTGATATATACAATACAAAAAACGGCGGGCAAAAAATGGAGATACAAAAAACAATAAACAAGAACCCGTTCACGTTGGACGAAAAAAACACTAACACTTGGAGACACGGCGCACAAAACACGGAGAACGGCGACGGCACATGTGAACAGTTGAGTTGTAACTGCACGAAACACAAAACGATGCACACACACTAAACACTGATGGCGATGATCTCCGGGGCGCTCTAATCGGAGGTCTGTACACTCGTTATAATACCTCGCGCGTTCATGTATCACTGCGCGAGTGTGATCCGCGAAGAGAAAAGGTTCTACGTTAGCAGCAATCTCATTGGCTGCGTTACATATGAATACACGGATCAGCGGAAGCAGAATTTGGTCCGTCTCTATGGCAGCGCCATCTCGTAGTGGAGACGGACGAGCGCTGTTGTGCTTCGCGGGGCGCGCTCTAGTGGGAAAGTTGCGTACGCGCTGACTACGCGGAACTATATTCACAACAGGCAAGCTTCTTGGGCCCGTGTTACCACACTGCAGGTAGTAGAAAGACGACGCCGCTCACGCGTGGCCTGTTTGCCTGGCCGGTCGCGCCAGTGAAGCCGCTGCCCTGCGATCAGACGCAGCCCGTCGCACTGAGACTTCCGACAGCCGGTACGCCGGCAGCCATTTTTCTCTTTGTCTTTGTGAGGCTGCTTCGGGATTTCGATTTCCTGTCTCATTATTCGTATATGAATCCACGGTTGTGTTGCCAGTATTCATGCTTGGTTGTCTTCAGACAGACCTGATTGGGCTGTGTTCTACCAGACTGAGTTGAAACGACACATATCACGTGAAGCTAGTGGTAGCAACAGTACAGCACTTTTTGAACTCAAGATGGCCTAATTTGGCCGAAATGTGCCACAACGGTTACACAACACGTGATGAAGACTGATATGTGGTTCAAATGGTTCAAATGGCTCTGAGCACTATGGGACTTAACTTCTGAGGTCATCAGTCCCCTAGAACTTAGAACTACTGAAACCTAACTAACCTAAGGACATCACACACATCCGTGACCGAGGCAGGATTCGAACCTGCGGCCGTAGCGGTCGCGCGGTTCCAGACTGTAGCGCCTACAACCGATCGGCCACCCCCGCCGGCAGACTGATATGTGCCTAAAATAAAAATAAAAAAGAACACTGTTGTCTGTGAAAAAAATTTCCACTTTCCGTACATCTTGGATAATTTAACCAAAACATAAAACAAATTCAGTTGATTGATCATGCAGACTAAATTCCTGGCATCACTAACTAGATGTTTAATAGATAGGAAGGAAACCACTACTTTCCGCCGCAAAGGTCACTGCTGCAACGCAACGGCGGGAGCTGAAAATATGTGCTGAAGCGGAACTCGAACCCGGATCCTCCACTTCACTAGAACTGTTGCCTTAACGTCCTCTGCATTCCAGACGCACTTTCCATCAGACCCTGACTGCCAACTTCCCGCTCCCCGCACCGCAAAACCCCCGCCAACTAACATCCTAGTCGCAGAATTCTGATTCCCGTATGAGTTCAGATGTTCGTTCTGCATTGGCGCTATAACTTTCTCATCAAACAGTCATCGCACCCATAGAATTATAGATGTGAGTGGTGTCTGTTCTGTCGGACGTACTACTCGTATAAGTTCCCTGAGATGTGATTCACACTGTCCTGGCTCCGTCACTTCCGAGGCAAGCTCACTTCGTTTTCATAGCACTTGGCGGTTGGCATAGCCTTGACAAAGACAGTTGTCGTTCTGTCTCATTATAATGATTACATTCGCATGAAACAACAAGTTTACTGCTTCCAGTCACTGTTTATTTACTTGCATAATGCGATTCGAAGGGTCTGAACCTCCATCAACAGGTGGATTAATGTGGATTCATTTGGTATGTATGTGTTGTGTTGCTACTCTTGAGTAACTTGACGCACTGTCTAGAAGAGAAAATCAAAACACCATTTCAGAGTATGACTCATCGTTTTGCAGAGATCTTTAACTAAAGGATGACCAAAAATATAAATGTGGAAGTATAATAAAAATACCTCCAGTGGCAGGCAGGCACACTCGTCTCCGGGCAGAGACAGTAAATCCACATCGAGCATGTCGTAGTATTAATGCTAGAGTTTAGTCTGCTGTGGTCGTGAGATACACGGTTCGGCTTCCCGTATGTTTGATGATGTCTTGGATGCTTGTCTCACCTGAATTTAATGCTGGAAAAGTCGGGATTTGGTGTATAGTCTTCTCGTTGCACGTTGGCATCTTTCGAGGACAGGGGGCTCGCCAACCACGTCATGAAGGTAGCGTACTGGAAAGTCGTAGGGCGCATGAAATAATCGGCGCAGGATTTTATTCTGGAGGGCCTGTAGGCGAATGCTCGGAGCTGGATTTCCCCATATTTCATTGGGGTAGTTCATGCCGGGCCAAACATTCAACCAGTAAATATAGAGACCACAACTGACCAACAGTGATGACGTCTCCTTGAGCAGTGGATAAAGCGCACCATGCCGCTTATTCACATGAATAATATGCTTCTTCCATATGAGGTTCTAATCTAAGAAGATGGCTAGGTATTTCGAGAATTTAGTGCATTCAGTGGATGCCCAAAAAGCACAACAGCGGCGACCGCTGGTGGATGACACCTGCTCAGGATCATGCCTTAGGTTTTGCTAGCAGTGAAACCGAGGTTCCAGTTCGCATCTCATGCTTCAGGTTGGTATCAAGCATCTTGAACACAGTGATGCATAGCCACCGGCAACCTATTGCGCATGAGAAGAGCTGTGTCATCGGTCATCAGCGTACATGGCATTGATTACTCTTGGCAACTTCGGGAGGTCTGCTGTGTATGCTACATACAGCACTGGATGTAAAAACGGAGCCCTGCGGTACCCTGGCCCGTTCGGTAAATATCCTCTCTCCAGCATCGACAACGCTGGTGTGGTGGTCAGGATAGCTGCGGATGAGATTGACAAACGCTGGCTGGAATCTCTGTACAAAGAGGTTACACAGCCGGCCACTGTGCCAGACGCTGTCGAACGACTTTGACAAACCCAAAAATATGGCTCCACAATATACTTTATTGTCAAAAACTGGGGTGGTCTCCTCAACAACGAACCGCTGATGAGCGATCGAGTGGTGTTGGCGACAGGTAACATGCAATCTTGCTCCGTATGCAGGTTGAGTCTTGCACGGTAGGTGCGCTCGAAAATCTTGCTGATCATCGAGAGGAGACTTATGGGCCGGTAACTGGTAGGATCTATCTGTCCTTCCCATGCCACCACAACTGTAAGTTTCCAAGCTCGAGGATAGCGCTTCTGGGGAGGATAACGCTGAATTGCCGCAGCCAGCCGTGCTTTGAGAGCTCGGCTCCCAATGTTATCACCTACAGTGATCATAGGCTCCTTTCACTGTCGTGATGCATCACATATACCACGCACTTTGTGAACAATGAGGGAACAAAGGTGACGTCTAGAAACTAATAAGTGAAAAAGAACACAGAGCAAAACCGAAAACACTGTTTTGAAGTGCAAGAGAGTCTACATAATCATTGCACTTAATGCTTTAACATGTCAGCTTCATTACATAATGTGTACTAAGTATTAAGCTTTGTAAACTTGACAGAGACGAATCTGTGACCAGCGGAGATGTTTACATGTATATTTCCATTCATCTACGCAACTGAGGATCTCCGTAGTGCTTTAAGACTTCCTCAGAAATAGGGTTTTGCTTCAATATATGTCGTTTCCACTTCGAAATTATTGTGACCAGGTGAAACTGCTTTCGTCTGACCACAAGTGTGAGTTGTCGTTGATAATTCTTCCGGGTTATATGGCCGTGGTCCATGGAATTCTTCTATTCCTAACGTTTCGTCCAATACTACGTTGGACATCCTCAGAGGTATGGCTGGTCCTGCTGAGTCCTGCAGGACTCAGCAGGACCAGCCATACCTCTGAGGATGTCCAACGTAGTATTGGACGAAACGGTAGGAATAGAAGAATTCCATGGACCACGGCCATATAACCCGGAAGAATTATCAACAACAGTACCATCCGGTCGTGAAAGCCTTCATTGTATGACAAGTGTGAGTTCTTTGATTGCTCTGGGAGAAGGCTCATCAAAGTACAACATATAAAATTTTAGCTAAAACATTTACTTAACTTTGACATACTTTTTATGCACGGAAGTAATGGATAATTAACAGTTGTCATTGACTAGCAGAGCATCGCTTGATGTACCAATTAATAAATTGTTCTCTTGCAGCGCATTGTTCAACATTAACAACACTACAGGTTTATCTGAAACCTTAACTACTTGTTGGTCCTAGCCGATGATGTTGCATGCTCAACACTATGTTGATCTCGGTATGAGGGCGCTGCTGTTGCTGAGAGGGAGGTGTGGTCTTCTGGAGCGCCTTCCATGCATCGTTGCGAACCCTACTAATATCTGCGGTATCGATTCGCATTGCCGACTTGGGCACCGCGATATCTGGACGATGACACAAAAAGAGTGTTTTTATTTTTGCTGTTTTGGCAGTTATTAGTTTCTAGACACCATCTTTATTCTCTCAGTGTTGACAAAGTATGTGGGTTTGGGTGATGTATGACTGCACAGAAAGTAACCTATGACTGCTGGAGGTATTTTAGTTATTTTACTTCATATTTACGTTTACGTTCATCCGTAAGTGAATGACGTCCATAAAACTACGAGGGCTATCCAAAAGTACATTACGTTTTGGAATTAAAAATAAATAAAGTATTGGAAAATTTTTTATTATGTACAGATGAAAGCCACACTTAAATACTACTTTTCTACATAGTTGCCATTTAAATTAAGGCACTTATCGTAGCGATGGACGAGCTTGGAAATTCCTTCGTCGTAAAATTCGGCCGCCTGCGCCTTCAACCACGTGGTTACCTCTTCTTGAAGCTGTGCGTCGTCATCAAAACGCTGCATAGCCAACCACTTCTTCATTGCTGGGAATAAGTGGAAGTCGCTTGGTGCCAGGTTGGGACTGTACGGCGGATGAGGAAACATCTCCCACTTAAAAGATTTGAGAACTTCACGAGTGGCACTTGCCGTGTGGGCCCGGGCGTTGTCGTGAATCAGCAAGATCTTTGAGCCCAATTTTCCCCTGCCCTTGTTTTGTATTGCTCTTCTGAGGTTGTGCAGAGTTTGGTAATACCTTTGAGGGTTTATTGTAGTGCCTCTTTCCAGGAAATCCACAAAAATCACACCTTTTCTGTCCCAAAACACAGTCGTCATCACCTTCCTTGCCGTCATTGTCTGCATGCATTTCCTGGGTTTTTGGGGGGAATTTGTGTGCCCCCAGTGCATTGACTGCAATTTTGTCTTGCAGTTCACATGCTTAACCCATGTTTCGTCACCAGTAACGATGCGATCGAGTAATGAGTCGCCATCTTTCTCTTAAGCGTCCAAAAACGTTGACGCTGCAGTCATTCGCTGATTTTTGTGAACCTCTGTCAAGATTTTTGGTATCCATCTTGCACAAAACTTGTGGTAACCAAGCTTTTCGGTAATTATTTGGTGCAACAAACTTCGTGAAATTTGTGGAAAACTCATAGAGAGTACCGTTATTGTGAAATTACGGTTTTCGCGGACCGCGGCATCGACTTTTTCGACAAGTTCGGCAGTCACTGTGCTGGGTCTTCCACTTCACTCTTCGTCGTGAACGTTAGTTCGGCCATTTTTAAATTTTATGACCCATTGACGCACTCCACCTTGAGTGATTATGTTGTCCCCATACACTGCCGATATGCAGCGTTTTGATGACGACGCACAGCTTCAAGAAGATGTAACCACGTGGTTGACGGCGCAGGCGGCCGAATTTTACGACGAAGGAATTTCCAAGCTCGTCCATCGCTACGATAAGTGCCTTAATTTATTTAAATGGCAACTATGTAGAAAAGTAGTATTTAAGTGTGGCTTTCATCTGTATATAATAAAAAAAATTTCCAATACTTCATTTATTTTTAATTCCAAAACGTAATGTACTTTGTGGATAGCCCTCGTATAAGCTTTCATCTGTAATATTGTTCTGTATTTCTCTACTACACAGTGCCACAGGTTACTCAAAGTCGTAACACAACACATACATGCCGTATTAATCTATACTAATTCACATGTTGGTGGAGATTTAAACGTTCGATGCGTCGTGGGGACAAGTGTTGACTGGAAACAATAAACGTGTTGTTTCATTCGTTGTTAATAAACCACAGTAAAGCGCAACCAAAGAAGTTCGAATCAAAAAAAAAAGTTTGCGTTGCTAGATACAAGAGGATCCACGAGGGCACTATTGCGTGATTGTGACATTAATCGTATTTTCTGTCTGATATTTATCAGTAATTTAAAGAGTTAACCTCCCCTGCTGAGTTGGCACTACGGAGGAGGCGATGTGCTCCGCCCCTCCTGGTTTCCTGTTCCGGGGAAAGAACGTCAGCTCCAGGAGGGGAAGTGTTAGCCGAGCGAGTCGCTGATAATGAAGTGGGGAACGCGTGCTAATGGCCATGTGAAAAACTGCGGGGCGCTATGGGACTGGCCGGCGATAGCGTTCGGGGAAAGGGGGGGTTCCCGCGAGCACAGTCGGGAGTCCTCGGACGGCAGGGCACGGTGTAGGGCAGTTCCAATTAAAGTGCTCACGCACGGTATCCCCGAACCCCGGTATTGCTCTCTCCACCGGAAGCGGAAGGCGTAATGGGCCCGCGCTGTTGTTGCTGTCCTTAACGATGCTGTCGGTACCCGAGTTGTGGCCGGAAGTGGGAGGAGTTGAAGGCGGGTAGGGGGTTTTGAGCCTCCTGGACGGCCACTCCCACCCTGCCGGAGAGCGGGATGGCTTCTGAACCGATCGAGTGGGTGGATCCTTTCACTTTCCCTCCTTATTTCGTTAAAGCCGATAGCTAATTGGCACAAGTCGCTATCATCTGTCGCTTCCCGATGCTATGAGGGGCAGGAGTACATTCGATGGTAAAACATTACAGCAAAGAAACTCAATTATCTTACTCAGGTTTGAAACTCCACTTGACATTTTCCCGTGTTTTCGATTTAATATTTGCGTTGCTTTGCAAATCCGTCTTATTTCTTTTTGTTCACGTAGGTATGTATCAACACCTATGTGACACCCTCTGTGGGTCGCCGGCCGCGGTGGCCGAGCGGTTCTAGGCGCTTCAGTCCGGATCCGCGCGACTGCTACGGTTGCAGGTTCGAAACCTGCCTCGGGCATGAATGTGTGTGATGTCCTTAGGTTAGTTAGGTTTAAGTAGTTCTAAGTTGTGGGGGACTGATGACCTCAGATGTTAAGTCCCTTAGTGCTCAGAGCCATTTGAACCATTTTTTTCTGTGGGTCAAATTTTATTTCTGTGAAGTAGTACAGTCATTTATGTGTTGCAGACCCAAAATTATAACAGGTGCATTTTCACAAAAACAGACATAATGTGTGATAGGATAGTCGCAATCAGTGATTTTACAATGCAACTTATAGCACGTCTTGATTGCAAAATGTTTATTCATATGACCGGTTTCGGTTCCTTTAGAACCATCTTCAGATCTGATATTTCGGTTACAGGAGTAACCCGTCCAAATACAGCAACTTTCACATGTGACGCAGCATGTGAAATTTGCTGTATTTGGACAGTTTACTCCTGTAACCGAAATATCAGATCTGAAGATACTTCTAAAGGAACCGAAACCGGTCATATGAATAAAAATTTTGCAATCAAGACGGACTAACAGCTACAGTTGCATTTTTTTTGGTTTGTTCGATTGCTTATCTGAAAATTATGTTCCTGCTGAAACTGCGTTATGATAGACGATTTTTGTGCCTTTTTTTATCGTCTTTGGCAGCATGCCATCTGCAAAGTAGCCATGTAGAAATTTTTTGTACATTTCTGATTATTTCGTGGGTAGTGTTTATGTACACTCCTGGAAATTGAAATAAGAACACCGTGAATTCATTGTCCCAGGAAGGGGAAACTTTATTGACACATTCCTGGGGTCAGATACATCACATGATCACGCTGACAGAACCACAGGCACATAGAGACAGGCAACAGAGCATGCACAATGTCGACACTAGTACAGTGTATATCCACCTTTCGCAGCAATGCAGGCTGCTATTCTCCCATGGAGACGATCGTAGAGATGCTGGATGTAGTCCTGTGGAACGGCTTGCCATGCCATTTCCACCTGGCGCCTCAGTTGGACCAGCGTTCGTGCTGGACGTGCAGACCGCGTGAGACGACGCTTCATCCAGTCCCAAACATGCTCAATGGGGGACAGATCCGGAGATCTTGCTGGCCAGGGTAGTTGACTTACACCTTCTAGAGCACGTTGGGTGGCACGGGATACATGCGGACGTGCATTGTCCTGTTGGAACAGCAAGTTCCCTTGCCGGTCTAGGAATGGTAGAACGATGGGTTCGATGACGGTTTGGATGTACCGTGCACTATTCAGTGTCCCCTCGACGATCACCAGTGGTGTACGGCCAGTGTAGGAGATCGCTCCCCACACCATGATGCCGGGTGTTGGCCCTGTGTGCCTCGGTCGTATGCAGTCCTGATTGTGGCGCTCACCTGCACGGCGCCAAACACGCATACGACCATCATTGGCACCAAGGCAGAAGCGACGCTCATCGCTGAAGACGACACGTCTCCATTCGTCCCTCCATTCACGCCTGTCGCGACACCACTGGAGGCGGGCTGCACGATGTTGGGGCGTGAGCGGAAGACGGCCTAACGGTGTGCGGGACCGTAGCCCAGCTTCATGGAGACGGTTGCGAATGGTCCTCGCCGATACCCCAGGAGCAACAGTGTCCCTAATTTGCTGGGAAGTGGCGGTGCGGTCCCCTACGGCACTGCGTAGGATCCTACGGTCTTGGCGTGCATCCGTGTGTCGCTGCGGTCCGGTCCCAGGTCGACGGGCACGTGCACCTTCCGTCGACCACTGGCGACAACATCGATGTACTGTGGAGACCTCACGCCCCATGTGTTGAGCAATTCGGCGGTACGTCCACCCGGCCTCCCGCATGCCCACTATACGCCCTCGCTCAAAGTCCGTCAACTGCACATACGGTTCACGTCCACACTGTCGCGGCATGCTACCAGTGTTAAAGACTGCGATGGAGCTCCGTATGCCACGGCAAACTGGCTGACACTGACGGCGGCGGTGCACAAATGCTGCGCAGCTAGCGCCATTCGACGGCCAAAACCGCGGTTCCTGGTGTGTCCGCTGTGCCGTGCGTGTGATCATTGCTTGTACAGCCCTCTCGCAGTGTCCGGAGCAAGTATGGTAGGTCTGACACACCGGTGTCAATGTGTTCTTTTTTCCATTTCCAGGAGTGTATGTTACTGTACTTACACACCTAAGAGGACGGAAAATATATCAACAGTAACATAGACAAGCATTGCTCACGAAATAATATTTCAGAAATTCGCAACAAAATTTCTTCGTAACTGCTTTGCAAATGGCACTCTGTCAGAAACGACAAAGAAGGGCACAAAAACCTATCTATAATAACGCAGCTTCATTAGCAATGTATTTTTCAGGTGAGCAATCAAAACAAACCAAATAACAGAAAAAAAATTATAAACTACTTATTATATGTGGTGTCACCGCCAGACACCACACTTGCTAGGTGGTAGCCTTTAAATCGGCCGCGGTCCATTAGTATACGCCGGACCCGCGTGTCGCCACTGTCAGTAATTGCAGACCGAGCGCCACCACACAGCAGGTCTAGAGAGACGTACTGGCACTCGCCCCAGTTGTACAGCCGACTTTGCAAGGAACGGTTCACTGACAAATACGCTCTCATTTGCCGAGACGATAGTTAGCATAGCCTTCAGCTGCATTTGCTACGACCTAGCAAGGCGCCGTATTCAATTGGTATTGAGATTCTATTAATGTATCATCAAGAGCGATGTTCTACAAATGTGGATTAAAGTTAAGTATTCCAGAAGCTACGTACTTTTCTTTATAGCATTCATTACGTATCCTGTTTCAGACCTCACGCCAGCCTGCGTGAGTTTAAGCGCGTGCCTTTCGGCTTCCTCTCATTGTGTCTAGGCTGTCTTGTCTAGAGACAACATTATACTTTACAGAAATAAAATTTGACGCACAGAGGATGAGACACAGGTGTCGAAACAATTTTGGGTGAATAAAAAGAAATAAACCGGGTTTGCGTAAGGTGGATTTTTAAAACAATCCAAATTGCAAAGAAACAGGTGTTGCAACTTTTCATCTTCGTTCCATTCTTTCTTTTCTCTAACCTGAACGAGACTGTAACCACTGCATCTTGTTGGGAGCATTTCATCATGAATCAGACACTGATTTAGACTCACATTGTAACTATACACACAACTTGTCACAATTTTTGCTCACCTTTCGCACAATTGTAGTACATCCTGAGCTGTGATAAATGCTGCTGTAATGCAATGAGGTTTTCAAGCGCTTTCAACAAAACGAGTTTCAAGTTTTTAGGAGTCTGTTAGTGTAACAGGCTAAGGCGACGGGCTAGAAGTCATCCGCTACTGCGTACGAGCATCGTTTTATTTCTGAATTTTCCATCAAATGTATCGCTAAAACAATTCGTATTTCTTCGGAAGGAAACAATAATAATAATAATAACAATAATAATAATAATAATAATAATGATGATGATGATGATGATGATGATAGTGGTACATTCGTCGCATGGTACGTCTCACGGCAAGAATATCGTGCAACAGGGATAGCGCATTGTCAGAAAGAGTTGACGTTGTGGGTTTCCAGCAGACACAGTTCAGATGCGGAACAAATAACAGGGACTTCACATTCTACGAGTAATAAGGCGCATCAACCGTAAACGTATTCCAAATCTGTGGTGCGGGAAACAGTTCGATTTATCCCCGCATGGGCCATTATAAAGATCACTTACTTGTCATTGCCTTGGTCTTCTCTTTTATTTACTTCAATTTTCTTTTTACAGCAGATAGCATCTGCAATGTTTTGTTCGTTTCATTATTTGTTCAACACGCATCTGTGACTTTAAAAGAGCGTTTGAACTGTCACATATATTTATTTTTTGGCTCTTTGATAGTGCTATCTTTTCTGTGGTTCCGCTTTTTTTTCTTTTTGTGTGCGAAGAGGACACTTCCTCGTCTAGTTTCAAGAAGATTTTAAATTTCAGCCGCAGGCACGCACTCTGAAGCTGTGCGACGGGAATTGTGTTACAAAAGACTGCGGAGCAAATTAGTACTCTGCGTAGCGCCAAAAATGTGGAAGGCGCGTGGAGGTGATGAAAGAACGACGCCGCTTGCGTCTCTCGTAACACAGAGGAAGACCGCGTCAGCGTCTCACGTTTTCTTTGTTTACATTGACTCTGTAGTACCCGATAGCAGGAAAGAGAAGGGAGGAAACGTCACGGCGGTAGGACAACGACTGTACACGCACACAGCCCACAAGGGCGGTGCCATTGTCACCACTTGCAGTGTTACATTTCATAACAACAATACGGCATTAGTAGGAGACATAGTTTTGTTATTTATCTTTTCTGTAATCTGGTCCCAAATGGTTCAAATGGCTCTGAGCACTATGGGACTTAACTTCTAAGGTCATCAGTTCAAAAATGTTCAAATGTGTGTGAAATCTTATGGGACTTAACTGCTAAGGTCATCAGTCCCTAAGCTTACACACTACGTAACTTAAATTATCGTAAGGACAAACACACACATCCATGCCCGAGGGAAGACTCGAACCTCCGCCGGGACCAGCCGCACAGTCCATGATTGCAGCGCTAGACCGATCGGCTAATCCCGCGCGGCTAAGGTCATCAGTCCCCTGGAACTACTTAAACCTAAGTAACCTAAGGACATCACACACATCCATGCCCAAGGCAGGATTGGAACCTGCGGCCGTAGCGGTCGCGTGGTTCCAGACTGTAGTGCCGAGAACGTCTTGATAGCGGACAGAGCTAGAAATATTTGTGAACCTGAGTTGCTCGACGCTGAGATGGAACATCTCCACAATGCACTAATGAAGAACGGATATTCGTCCGCCGAAATAAAACGTGCGTTGAGGCAGCCACGCAGAAATCATACTGACGTACAGGCTACTGCAAAATCTAAGGTTTTCCTGCCGTTTGTTAAAAATGTAACGGAAAGAATAGGGAGGATCTTGACGAAGCGGAATATTACCGTAATTTACAAGCCCACCAGGAAGATACAGGAATACCTTAGGCCTGCCAAGGACGCTCGCAAACCATTGGAAATATCTGGAGTGTCCGGGTTCCCGGGTTCGATTCCCGGCGGGGTCAGGGATTTTCTCTGCCTCGTGATGGCTGGGTGTTGTGTGCTGTCCTTAGGTTAGTTAGGTTTAAGTAGTTCTAAGTTCTAGGGGACTTATGACCACAGCAGTTGAGTCCCATAGTGCTCAGAGCCATTTGAACCAAATCTGGAGTGTATAGGATCCCACGCAGCTGTGGTGATGTTTATGTGGGTACCACCAAAAGAACTGTTTCTAAACGTTTGGAAGAGCACAAGGGAAATTGTAGAAGAGGAGAAACGGAATGATCAACTGTTGCGGAGCATGCTTTCCAGCCAGGGAACCACAATATTCGTTTCGAGGAGACGCAAGTACTAGCGGCCACGAGCGGATACTACGAGAGGCTCTACAGGGAGGCAATCGAAATCGCTAAACACCCAAATAATTTCAACCGAAAGGAGGAGGGCGTCAAATTAAACGGTATATGGATGCCGGTGTTAAAGAAGATGTGTACCACTCGTCCACTACTAGGTGATGGCAACGGCGATCGACGGCGACGGACAGCGGCTAACTGCACTGACGTTTTCAAAACACGTGACGTCACGCCGCGGCGCGGGGGCGCGCGGACACGGAATTTAGCGGCAGTCAGTAGCGAGCCAGTGTGTGTGTGTTGGACCTTCCATCAAGCTACGGACCCCCTTGAAGATGTCTCCCGCAGCCGGAGACGAAACGTTGGGAATCACCTCAGAATTCATCAACCGACCACGGCATAACAGCCCGGATAATTATAATGGACATGATATTTCCGGTCGCATCTCGTGGTCGTGCGGTAGCGTTCTCGCTTCCCACGCCCGGGTTCCCGGGTTCGATTCCCGGCGGGGTCAGGGATTTTCTCTGCCTCGTGATGGCTGGGTGTTGTGTGCTGTCCTTAGGTTAGTTAGGTTTAAGTAGTTCTAAGTTCTAGGGGACTGATGACCATAGATGTTAAGTCCCATAGTGCTCAGAGCCATATTTCCGGCTGTGAAAGTTTACATTTTAGTATTACGAACATTCCGTTAGAATAGTGCGGTGAAATTTAGTATTAATGGGCTATGGAAGCAGACAACCGACGCGGGTGCCTTTGCTATCAGCACGACATCGCCTGCAGCGCCTCTCCTGAGCTTGTGACATATAGGTTGGACCCAGGAATGGAAAACCTTGGTCTGGTCAGATGAATCCCGATTTTGGTTGGTAAGCGCTGATGGTAGGATTCGTGTGGGGCGCAGACCCCGCGAAGTCACGGACACAATTTGTCGACAAGACACTGTGCATGCTGGTAGTGCTTCCATGATGGTGTGGACTGTGTTAACATGGAGTAGACTGGGTCCTCTGCTCCGACCGAACTGGTCACTGACTGGAAATGGTTATGTTCGGCTACCTGGAGACCATTCGTAGCCATTCATGAGCTTCACGTTCACAAACAACGATGTTATGTCACCGGATCACAATTGTTCGCGACTGGTTTGAAGAACATTCTAGACAATTCGAGTGAATGCTTCGCCCATATCGCCCTAAACGAATCGAACATTTGTGGGATGTACTCGAGAGGTCAGTTCGTGCACTAAAACCTGCACTGGCGACCCTTTCGCAATAACGGACGGTTATAGAGGCAGCATGGCTCAATATTTCTGCAGGGGAGTTCCAGCGACTTGTTGACTCCATGCCCCGTCGAATTGCTGCACCATGCCGGATGAAAGGATGTCCGACACGATATTAAGAGACATCCGGTGTGTTTTGTCCCCTCAGTGCGCATACCAACATCAAGGAAAATGATAATAACGCACAAATGCAAAGATGTACAATTCAAAATCCCATGATTGTAAGCCCTAATACAAAATGAACATCGGATCGCAACATAAAGACTACAAAATAGGAGTGTTTAAAATTGCGCTGACACCCATCAGCATTTCTGTGTATGTAAAACTGGCAAAATCAGTTATCGCTGCGTTTCTTAGTCTGCAGGAAATTCTTTATTAGCAGCACAAAACGTGTCACGGGCGAATTTAGATTTAATTGGACAAGTACTTCTTTACTAATAGCAAGGTAATTTTTCATTTCTTTGGTTTTTATGGCGTAATACTAACATCATGGTCACAGGCAGAGTTGCTCTGTTTGGTGTTCCTGCTTGTCTTTGTAGTCATTACTCTAAATTGGTCGCTTTCATTTTCATCTGCACGCTGTAAAGCATTCGAAACCACTGTGACCAGACGACACTGCTCAGTAGACTTTACTTCACTTTTGTAGTTATTGAGCACTTCAGTAGGTCTGCACTGCTTACATTGCTCGAACTAGCCTACAATGGCTACAACAACGCGCTTTTTGCTACTCTGCAGTTAGTCAGTCTCTATGAGTCACTTCTCGTGTTTCTCTCAGCAAAGCGACATCCATTTCAAAGCCTTTCCGCATCTACGTCTCCCCTCAGTTAAACGTTACGTTTAGGCAGCTACACGCCCCCTGAACTGGTTGGCAGACGAGCCATCAGCTATATACCTTGCTATCATAACGAAGTTTTAAAATACGTAAAACTTTTGCCACTAGTAGTAGTAGTAGTAGTAGTAGTCGCAGGGGTAGTAGTAGCGATTTTAGTGTCTCGTTTCCTGATGTAATATACTCACCATCACCTGACATAATTTTAGGGTTGTTTTGCGAGGAGGGGAAGAGACCAAAGAGCGAGGTCATCGGTCCCCTCGGATTAGGGAAGGATGTGGAAGGAAGTCCGCCGTGCACTTTCAAAGGAACCATCCCGGCATTTTGCCTGAAGCGATTTAGGGAAATCACGGAAATCAGGATGGCCGGAAGCCGGTTTGAACCGTCGTCCTCTCGAATGTGAGTCCAGTGTGCTAACCACTGCGCCACTCGCTCGGTGACGTAATTTTACTACACTTTACTACACTATCCAACTTTACTTTTGCTGACGCATATCTTATAATCTCCTTAGTCCTATGCTGTCTCTATAGAATTACAAAGTCATCAGCGTACCTTGAAGTTTTTCTTTCTTCTCCCTGAACTTCGGCAGAGACATACTGAGTATACGGTTGGCAGAAGAATGCTTTTAGTATTGCAGATTAACAATACTGCATTTTTACTAAAAACATCGTTCAGTATTGTTAATCGCATGATCAGAGTACTTTACAGTTGAAGTTGAATGTTATGACGTTCTAAAGTTACTCCAGGGAAAAAGTGGATAGATAGATCCGCAGTATATACACTCTAAGACAAAATAAAAAATAAAAAAAACACGAAGAAATTGGGACGGAGATCGGTTGATGTGATGCACATGTACTATGTCAGAAAAAAATTGGGTAATTTATTTAAGAGAAAGAGCTTCACAAATTCAGCAAGTCAGTAACGCGTTGGCCCATCTCTGGCTCGGGATTTTGATGATCTAATGAGTTATTTGGACAGAATTTAGCACGATTTCCCTCAGAAGGACATCCAACAACTCTAGCAATCAACACTAAGCCGAATAACTGCTTCCATAAGGGGCAGAAGTGGACCAAAGCGCTATTGATTTGCTCAGTTTGTGAAGTTCTTTCTCTTGAATAAATCATCCAATTTTTCTGAAATCGTAATCTACCGATTTCCGCAGCATTCGGTTAATTTCTTCGTGATGCGTTTGTGTACGTGTGTGTGTGTGTGTGTGTGTGTGTGTGTGTGTGTCACACTGGGCTGGCCGAGGGAGAGAATGTGGAAAAATGTTGCGAGAAGAAGAGGAGCGAAGAGGTGAAGTATGCTTTCGAGAATTATCTAATTGGAACAAAGTAAGCAGCATAGAGGAAGATTTTAGACTGAAAGAAAATGTTTGCGTAAGGACCGCTCATTATAAAGGGCATTGTATGTAGTAGACAGTTTTATAGGACTGAGATTAAGCACATTGTAATTAGTATTACGCTAATGTAATTGTTCACAAACACAGAAACACAAGCGTCGTTTTGTTGCGCCCAGTGTTCGCCGCATAACGGATGCGTGGCTGATTACGGGTCGAGAAGACGTATGGGCGGCTGTCGCTGGGTTTTCCGTTCTGTCGGTTTGCCAATAAAAGCTGGAGTATTTATTTTTTTAAAAAAGGAACATATCATAGCCGGGCAGAATTGTGAAAATATTCCCGTTTTCCTCGTCAGTGCCTCTTTAGTTCAACAAAACGCACTCGTCGACCACCCGTCCACCCCTACTTCCGTTCAACCAATTCAAATTTTGTGTGTCACTGGTCTTGTTTTTTCTACTTTCTTCCTTTTTTAATAACGACCACAATTTTGTAAATTGAAGAGCTCTTTCTAAATGGCAGCATTTATACCGGCACGCTTTAAACGAAATGGGTAATAACCTTGTTTCTGTTGCTTTCCTTTTGTCTTCTGCAAAACGGATTCTGCCGTTCCATTAGAATCACTGGATTAGACATTCGGCTTCTGTAGGCCATGGCACAGGAAAAATCTGTCATCGTCAAAATGTAGGGATCAAGCAAAGCCCTGGCAGCACGACCCTAACCGATTTAAGATTAATATCTGCGGCCTATTACGATTCCCTTCGATAGTCTATGTCGTTTTATGTTTTTTTTCAGGAAAACTCACCGTGTCCGATTTACTCTTTGCCTTCTAATATCTTTTAGCATCGATAAATTACTGACAATCTATTTTCTCCTAGAAGAAAACTCAAAAAACGGCCCATAAAAATACCGATTGGACATACTTGTTGGAAGAGAGTTACTCGCGACTCGTATTACATTTCCGTACGTCAACCGGTAAAACTGAACACTGTTGTCTTTTCTCTGAAGAACTGATAAAGATATAAAGTTTACTAATTGAAATAAATGCAGCAACCAGCCACGCATTTTTATTTACGGTAATACGCATTTCAGGGTGTCACTCGCCTCCAATTAGTGTAATATATATGTCTGTGTCTCCAGTCACTACATAGTTAAAACATCGACAGCAACTTGGTTGCTGCACCTGCTCTGTGCAAAATAATACACTCCTGGAAATGGAAAAAAGAACACATTGACACCGGTGTGTCAGACCTACCATACTTGCTCCGGACACTGCGAGAGGGCTGTACAAGCAATGATCACACGCACGGCACAGCGGACACACCAGGAACCACGGTGTTGGCCGTCGAATGGCGCTAGCTGCGCAGCATTTGTGCACCGCCGCCGTCAGTGTCAGCCAGTTTGCCGTGGCATACGGAGCTCCATCGCAGTCTTTAACACTGGTAGCATGCCGCGACAGCGTGGACGTGAACCGTATGTGCAGTTGACGGACTTTGAGCGAGGGCGTATAGTGGGCATGCGGGAGGCCGGGTGGACGTACCGCCGAATTGCTCAACACGTGGGGCGTGAGGTCTCCACAGTACATCGATGTTGTCGCCAGTGGTCGGCGGAAGGTGCACGTGCCCGTCGACCTGGGACTGGACCGCAGCGACGCACGGATGCACGCCAAGACCGTAGGATCCTACGCAGTGCCGTAGGGGACCGCACCGCCACTTCCCAGCAAATTAGGGACACTGTTGCTCCTGGGGTATCGGCGAGGACCATTCGCAACCGTCTCCATGAAGCTGGGCTACGGTCCCGCACACCGTTAGGCCGTCTTCCGCTCACGCCCCAACATCGTGCAGCCCGCCTCCAGTGGTGTCGCGACAGGCGTGAATGGAGGGACGAATGGAGACGTGTCGTCTTCAGCGATGAGAGTCGCTTCTGCCTTGGTGCCAATGATGGTCGTATGCGTGTTTGGCGCCGTGCAGGTGAGCGCCACAATCAGGACTGCATACGACCGAGGCACACAGGGCCAACACCCAGCATCATGGTGTGGGGAGCGATCTCCTACACTGGCCGTACACCACTGGTGATCGTCGAGGGGACACTGAATAGTGCGCGGTACATCCAAACCGTCATCGAACCCACCGTTCTACCATTCCTAGACCGGCAAGGGAACTTGCTGTTCCAACAGGACAATGCACGTCCGCATGTATCCCGTGCCACCCAACGTGCTTTAGAAGGTGTAAGTCAACTACCCTGGCCAGCAAGATCTCCGGATCTGTCCCCCATTGAGCTTGTTTTGGACTGGATGAAGCGTCGTCTCACGCGGTCTGCATGTCCAGCACGAACGCTGGTCCAACTGAGGCGCCAGGTGGAAATGGCATGGCAAGCCGTTCCACAGGACTACATCCAGCATCTCTACGATCGTCTCCATGGGAGAATAGCAGCCTGCATTGCTGCGAAAGGTGGATATACACTGTACTAGTGCCGACATTGTGCATGCTTTGTTGCCTGTGTCTATGCGCCTGTGGTTCTGTCAGTGTGATCATGTGATGTATCTGACCCCAGGAATGTGTCAATAAAGTTTCCCCTTCCTGGGACAATGAATTCACGGTGTTCTTATTTCAATTTCCAGGAGTGTAGTTTTATTCAACTAGTACATTTCGCGACTTGTATATTTACAAAATACTGCTTTTAAGGTGTATTTACTTTCTACTTAGCTTGATGTTATTCCAATTTTCTTATTTATGGATATGCCACAAACACTGCTTTACGTCTGTTTTGCCCCAAACCAGCCGAGTATCCGCTATGTTGCCGACTGACATCTTTGTTTATGATCCGAAAAATACATGGTCGATGATAACATTTTGCTTACAGGTTCTGGTATGGTCAAAGATATATTCTGCTTACAGGTTCTGTATCACTAAAAAGAAACCGGTTTGCATGAGTGTGCTATTTGGTTATCTTTGACCATAGATGTATTTGTCGGATGTAAACAAAGATGTCTGATACTAGGCCGTTTTTATGCATCACAGAAGTAAGAATGTGGTTGTGCCACATTCATAAACGAGAAAATCGGAATAACAACAAGCAGAGCAGAAAGTAAGTACACGTAAGAAGCAGTATATAACTCGTGAAGTGTAGCAGCTAAACAAAATTCTTACTTTGCACAGGGCAAGTGCAGCATCCAATTTTCTGTAGACGTTATAACTACGTACTGATACAAGACTCAAATATGAATCACGCTAATTTAAGATGGATGAAAGCGCAAAACTTATTAGTTTAAGTAAATATTTATTAGCTTAAATAAAAATACTTAATGTGGCGGGTTGTTGTATTTATTAAAATAATGCAGACCACAGCCACGGATTACACAGCCAGTAAAAAGGATAAATTGTTATAAAGTCGAAATTTATGTCAAATGCTAAGGTGTAAGGTCGCTTGACGATGTAAAAAATTTAAGGTATCTCAATACTGTCCAAAGATAAAAATAGAAAGAAAATGACCGGTTTCGGACAGTGTCGGCCAACTTCAGATCCTTTCTCGTGGTTACAGAATAATCAGTCTTATCTGTCAGTTACAGTTTCATATATTCAAATTTATGAAGTGAAACTAATAGTTCCGTTAAGATTGGTTACTCTGGAACCAAGAGAAATGGGCCTATCTTCAGATAGTTTCTCGTGGTTAGCCTACAGGGCAACCAGGCTTGTCCTCAAATAACAGGTCGGTTGCATCTACTTGGCAACCATATCACCCCTTAGCTTAATCCTGAACATCTCGAAAAATGAGTTCATAATTTTTCTTTTTTTTGTATTTTTTAAACAACTTTGTCTGTGGAATGAGATGTTACTTGCTTCCACATATCTTTCGATACAACCAAAACGTTTACAGAAAATTCTTCAGTTATGATATCTTGAACAGTCTTTGCAAAAAACGACGTTCCGGATAAGGAGATGAGGACTGACTTATCATGAATTTTTATTTTTGACAGAATCACTTCTTTATGACACAAACACATTCGGTTTCCGCCCACAATGGCCTTCTTCGGGTGCTAAAATAGAAAATGGAAAGCTTTTATTAAGATCCAAAACAAGTAAACATATTTTCCCTACACCTATTTACCAGATAAGTAAACTGCTATTAAAATAAATGAGTATCAAATGGGTCAAATGGCTCTGAGCACTATGTGACTTAACATCGAAGGTCATCAGTCCCCTAGAACTTAGAACTAATTAATTCTAACTAACCTAAGGACATCACACACATCCATGCCCGAGGCAGGATTCGAACCTGCGACCGTAGCGGTCGCATGGTTCCAGACTGAAGCGCCTAGAACCGCTCGGCCACGACGGCCGGCACATGGGTATCATTCCTACAGACAGTATGTAGTGATCAGACATTTATCCTTTATCAAATTAAGCACAGCATTGTGTCAAAAACAAATGTTTGATAAAGTGCTTCCCATTCTGTGATGACAGGGGGTTGCTATTCAGTCATTCTGTGCAACGGATTAATCTGAGATGTACCCTTTACCCTGTGGCTCCTGCAAGATGCAATTTCCACCCCCACACTACTACAGAAGTCAGACAGACGCTCCTAACGTTCTAAAGAGAAATGCCTGAAAAACTTTCAGCAATAAATATCTTTTGAAGTCGTCCGCTGTAAGGAAATGACACAAAAATTCACTAAATTTCTTACGTAACTAGTGGGATACTTGGATACTGGAGTAGTGCTAGTTAGTGTAAGAAAAACATGAAACTAACGAAAATTATTATTTATTTTGCAAAAATTCTGAGAAATCACAATGGCACTTTTAGTTATGAACTTAACACGTTATTTCCGGGTTAGTTTCGGAATTTGAAGTTACCTCTCAAGGATAGGATTCGCCAATGAAATTTCTATACAAAGTTTAAGATTGTTATTGACTGTGCAGAATGGCTGAAAGCCGCGCCTACTCAACTTGAGTAATTATCTGTTAGAATGTTGCTAGGTATGGTCGAGGCTGTCACGTGTGAAATGCAGTGAAGTGTACTGTTGTGGAGGAAATATGGGGCTCACAAGAGCTGTAGTGCACAATACCGTAAGCAGCGATGACTGCTGTCTGCGCCGCTCGCGGCTGACAAATAAGATAACTCTCGTTCTATCTGGATTGACTTTCGCCAATCAAACTCTCCCTATACCTTGATGAAGTCAAGGACTCCTATTCGCCCCTAGTCTAACTCTTGGCATGGTACACCGGTCAGATAACCAGTCCACCATGATGCCACTAAAAATTCGCTAGCAGGCGTTTAACTATAACTCTGTCCGTTCACACCGCACGATAAGTGTGGTGGCCAACACAGTGAACAATGCTTAATCGCAAGGACTCAGTATAGAGTCGCACTTTGATTCGCTCTCGACAGAGGTGCTCTCCCAGTGAAGTACTGAGGAGAGACTTGTTCCTTGCTCTTTGAGTACACGTACGAGCGCGCACACTCTCGTTATGTGTTCTTGCTCCAAGAGCGACAAATGGAACGGCTCCTCTCCATGCCAGGCGTGAAGGGGTATATCTTTCGGTCTTTTCCATTACTCCTTCAGCTCAATGCGTCAGAAATATCGTCTGCCAATCAGCATTTCTCTTCTGAAACGGGAGAATGACGTGTCGTTTAAGGCGACCAATCCAGAAATCTGTAGTATCGGCGTTTGGCGTTTGCTGTCTTCCTGTGAAAATCTCTGAAACTGTGTGCTATGTGTAAAGAATGCGTAGGCTGGCCGCTACCACACAATGTAGCGGAATTTTTTTTAATCCGAACACGGGGTCGTCCTTTCACTCGGGCAAACGCTGTCTGCTCTACGGGCGGTCACCGGCCGACGTAGATGGGTTGGGACCGGCCTCCTGGTGTGCGGTTGCCTCTCTCGAACTAAAAGCTCCTGTGACCGTCGTGTCTGGAATGTATGTGTGTACGCCAGCCTCGAGTATTTCAACCACGGTGCGCACTTGCGATTTATTAGTTATTTGCATATCGTTTACACGAATTCATACAACATTGACATTATCTTATCGAGTTTGGGTTCGAATGAAGCGTCTTGATGTGCGGAATATAATTGTGAGGGCGGAATATGTAAGCAATGAAGGTCAGGAGACCATGACGTCTTACACCGTAACTATGATACACTTATATTTTAATAGCGCTTTACTTATCTCACAAAAAGATGTAGTGGAAATATTTTGGCTTGTTTCATGTCTTAATATAACGTTCTGAGATGGACCTTGCGGACCAATATCGCTTGTGACTGTCATAAAAATGTGTCTGTGTCGAGAATAAATAAACCTTGAAGTGAACAGTATTCCGTAAGTCGTCTGCAAATGGATGCCGCCACTAGTCATCTGATCGAGATGTTGGTTTCAGTCGCGCCGACGAGATACGTAGCACGCGTCACAGCACGCGATATTATAGGCCTTACGACTCCAGCCGCTGTCTCCGATGGGGTGCGAGTAACTATTTCAGACGATTTTTATACACGTTTAAATACATATAAGCTCTCGATAAAACACGAAAAAGTTAAGACCTCTAGTGGTAAATTTTTCGTTGTCAAATTTATTTCCCATGGCACTGCAAGGAGCCAAGAGTTCGCATTATGTGACGGGCAAGGCGACTAGCGTGATGTTTGTTGTGGGAGGGGGGGGGGGGGGGCGGCTTACTTCTCGTGCACCTCGGTTTCTGTATGATGGCGCTATGCACGGGCTATATCATCTGTGGCCTAATGTGTACACGATTACGACCGTGCAAAGACTCTCGGTTTATCGCGCGATACATTAGCTCGACTGCACCGTGTCGCTATCGCCTATTAGGCGTGCCGCTGCTGCTGACACGGCGTGATAGATGGCGGCACGAGCGCGCTGACTGCCGGGACGTTTCCAGTTCGGCCCCTGGAGGCCAGTCAAGCCGCGATGCCCCGGGCCCGGCCGCCGGCTGCCTGTCTGGCCGTCAACGTCAATCAGCAGGGAGTGGCAGGCGGGGTGGGCCGCGACCTGATGCAATCTCCGTAATGGGAACCGCTCCCACAGCGTCCCCCGTAAACTGCCAGTGTCGGCAGGTGCTGGACCGACACTGGGGATTCCAGTCCGTGTAGTACTACCGGCTGTGTTGCCACAGCAAATCATCACTGCTGGAGTGCGGGTAACACCTCTGCACTGACTGTCCGTATTTATCGACGTCACCTGCGTGGCCTTCTGCTGGAGATACAGCTCTCCTGCTGAGTCGGAGAATGTGTGTCAGGAGGCCTCTTACGGTAGGCAGAGGTATCGCAGAACGTAATGTGGAGAAGAACAATTGGTAGCTTTGAGAGATTAAATAGTGATGGCAGCAGAGAATCAGGTAGATAAAAAGAGGAGGGCTATTAGAAATTCTTGGGTAACAGAAGAGATACTGAACTGCAGTAAGTGAAGCAGGTGAAAGCGAATAGAAATGCCTAAAAATTGTGATTGACAGAAAGTGCAAAGTGGTTAAGCAGGAATGGTCAGAGGGCAGATGTAAGGATTCTAGAAGCATATATCACCAAGGAAAAAATTAAAGAGACCTTTGGATAAAATACAACCACTTGCTGGAATGTCAAGAGCTCAGATGGAGAATCAGTCCCAAGCAAAGAAGGGAAAGCTGAAAGGTGGAATGACTGTATAGAGGGTCTGTACATGGGAGATATACACTACTGGCCATTTAAATTGCTACACCACGAAGATGACGTGCTGCAGACCAGAAATTTAACCGACAGGAAGAAGATGCTGTGATATGCAAATGATTAGATTTTCAGAACATTCACACAAGATTGGCGGCGGTGCCGACACCTACAACATGCTGACATGAGGAAAGTTTCTAACCGATTTCTCATACAAAAACAGCTGTTGACAAGCGTTGCCTGGTGAAACGTTGTTGTGATGCCTCGTGTAAGGACGAGAAATGAGTACCATCACGTTTCCGACTTTGATAAAGGTCGGATTGTAGCCTATCGCGATTGCGATTTATCGTATCGCGACATTGCTGCTCGCGTTGGTCGAGATCCAATGACTGTTAACAGAATATGGGATCGGTGGGTTCAGAAGGGTAATACGGAACGCCGTGCTGGATCCCAACGGCCTTGTGTCACTAGCAGTCGAGATGACAGGCATCTTATCCGCATGGCTGCAACGGATCGTGCAGCCACGTCTCGATTCCTGAGTCAACAGATGGGGACGTTTGCAAGACAACAACCATCTGCACGAACAGTTCGACGACGTTTGCAGCAGCATGGACTATCAGCTCGGAGACCATGGCTGCGGCCATCCTTGACGCTGCATCACAGACAGGAGAGCTTGCGATGGTGTACTCAACGACGAACCTGGGTGCACGAATGGCAAAAAGTCATTTTTTCGGATGAGTCCAGGTTCTGTTTACAGCGTCATGATGGTCGCATCCGTGTTTGGCAACATTGGAAGCGTGTATTCGTCATCAACATACTGGCGTACCACCCGGCGTGATGGTATGGGGTGCCATTGGTTACACGTCTCGGTCACCTCTTCTTCTCATTGACGGTACTTCGAACAGTGGACGTTACATTTAAGATGTGTTACGACCCGTGGTTCTACCCTTCATTCGATCCCTGCGAAACCGTAAATTTCAGCAGGATAATGCACGACCGCATGTTGCAGGTCCTGTACGGGCCTTTCTGGATACAGAAAATGTTCGACTGCTGTTCTGGCCAGCACATTCTCCAGATCTCTCACCAATTGAAACCGGCTGGTCGATGGTGGCCGAGCAACTGGCTCGTCACAACACGCCAGTCACTACTCTTGATGAACTGTGGTATCGCGTTGAAGCTGCATGGGCAGATGTACCTGTACACGCCATCCAAGCTCTGTTTGACTCAATGCCCAGGTGTATCATGGCCGTTATTACGGCCAGAGGTGGTTGTTCTGGATACTGACTTCTCAGGATCTATGCACCCAAATTGCGTGAAAATGTAATCACATGTCAGTTCTAGTATAATATATTTGTCCAATGAATACCCGTTTATCATCTGCATTTCTTTTGGTGTAGCAATTTTAATGGCCAGTAGTGTACATGACGGCAATATTGTTGAAATAGAAGAGGAGGTAGATGAGGATGATATATGAGATATGATAATGCGTGAAGAATTTACAGAGCACTGAAAGATCTAAGTCGAAGCAGGAGCCCAAGAGTAGATAATATTCCGTTAGAACTTCTGATAGCGTTGGGATAGCCAAAATGACAAAATTCTTCCATCTATTGAGCAATATATATTAGACAGGCGGAATACTGTCAGGCTTCAAGTAGATACAATAATTCCAATTCCAAAGAAATCAGGTGCTGGCATGTGTGAAATTTACCGAACTATCAGTTCAATAAGTCACGGCTGCGAAATACTCATTACAGAAGAATGGAAAAGCTGGTGGAAGCCGACCTTGGGGAAGATCAGTTCGCATTCCGGATAAATGTAGCGACACGCGAGGAAATACTGACCCTACGACTTCTGACAGAAGATAGGTTAACGGAAATCAAGGCTACATTTATAAAAACTGTAGAATTAGACAAAGCTTTTGACAGTGTTGACTGCAGTACTCTATTTGACATTCTGAGGGTAGCAGGGGTGAAATACAGGGAGCGAAAGGCTATTTACAACTTTGTACAGAAACCACATGGTAGTTGTAAGGTTAGAGGGGCATGAAAGGCAAGCAGTGGTTGAAAAGGGAATGAGACAGGGTTGTAGCCTATCACCGATGTTATTCAATCGGTATGTTGAGCAAACAGCAAAAGGAAATAAAAGAAAAAATTGGAGTAGAAATTAAAGTCCATGGAGAAGAAATAGAAACTTTGAGGTTTGCCGATGACATTATAATTCTGTCAGAGACAGCAAAGGACCTGGAAGAGCAGCTGAACGAAATGGACAGTATCTAGGAAGAAAGATATAAGATGAACATCAACAAAAGCAAAATGAGGATAATTGAATTATTCGAATTAAATCTGGTGATTCTGAGAGAGTTAGACTACAAAATGACACTCTTAAAGCAGCAAACACATTTCGCTACTTGGACAGCAAAGTAACTGATGATGGCCGAAGGAGAGAAGATATAAAATGTAGACTGGCAGTGGCATAAAAAGTGTTTCTGAAGAAGTGAAAGTTGTTAACCTCGAGTATAGATTTAAATGCTCGGAAGTCATTTCTGAAAGTATTTGTATGGATTGTAGTCTTGTAGGGAAGTGAAACATGGACGGTATACAGTTTAGACAAGAGGAGAATAGAAGCTTTTGGAATGTGGTTCTACAGAAGAATGCTGAAAATTAGATGGGTAGGTCATGTAACTAATGAGGAGGCAATGAATGGATCTGGAGAGAAAAGAAGTCTGTGACTCAACGTGACTAGAAGAAGCAATCGGTTGATAAGGCACATTCGTAGACATTAAGGGACCATTAGTTTAGTACTGGAGGGAAATATGGGGTTGGGGGAGGGGGTAAAATCATAGAAAGAAACCAAGAGATGAATACAGTAGACGGATTCAGAAGGATGTAAATTCCAGAAGTTATTCGGAGATCAAGAGTCTTGAACGGGGCAGAGTAGCATGGAGAACTGCAGTATTAGGACTGAAGACCACAACACTAATTACAACGGAGGGATAGCTGTAACGTTTTAATTATAACCTTGAAAAATCAAACTACCGTCATGAAACTCTGTGTTCTCCCTTTTATACGCATTCACCCTTCAACGTGACACGTTCTAAATACTACTTTGGTCTGGTGGCTTTGAGACTACAGAAAAGTACCGTTGTTCAAATGTGTAATCTCAGGGCGAAATTTCTCGAGGTTCAGCTGCGTCAAGTGGTTAATTATCCACGACCTCTCGGACGAGTGCTTCTCTGCCATTATCAAATGGTGACTATAGTTTGGCTGGTGCTTCCGTTCATACACAACCGTTCCTATGCCTGTGACGTCACTGGTCCCCAATACAGTAATATACAAGGTAACGTATTCGTTGCGCTTTCTCCGTGCCCGTTTCAGTCTTCCGATGAGTCCACCTAGGGAGACGAGCAGTCAGCGCAGCAAGTTGCCAACAGAATGGGCCCGCATTCTATTCCAGGCCAGATTGGAGATTTTCTCCGATAGGGGACTGGGTTTTGCGTTATCCTTACGCTTGTATCCTCACAAGTGTCATTTCGCTTTTGAGATGGCTGAATGAGCATCTCCTGAAAGCCAATAAATTGAAAAAAATCATCGAATGGCTAGGTTCCAGACTGTGCTTACCTGCAAGGCACTGTCTTTATTGAGGACGTTTTGAGGCATCCCAGAAACGATGTGGCTTTGCCCCAATGATAGATGTCTCGTCTAATGCAATTCGTTGTCCGTTATTCAGAGCATGTTGTGCCGAACTTTATTTGACGAGACATTTCTCATTAACAAAGAAATGGTTACCTTACCATCGGCAGGATAGAGATCTCTTATGACAAAATATATAATCTTCTGGTTGTATAAGTTTTATTTAGCCCAGATCGCATGAGATGCAAATGTGGACGACTAGTTTCGGCAATTTTAGTTGCCATCTTCAAATCCTTAACATGCACGAATTCAGTCCCATTGTATGTGGATCACTGTCATCTCATCCTCGCTGGAACAGACGCGTTAGTGTCGCGTCATATATCAAAGGATGAAATCGTGCACGTGGTACACATTCATAAAAATTGGTGTTTAAATACAGTTTGTGTACAAAATGTTACTTGCTCTGTCCGTGCTGACAGCTAACGGCGCACTCATAAGTCGCCCAGTTTGTTGTTGTAACAACACAGACTCTCGAACGTGTCTGCACGAATGGTGTACCACTCACAACCATGTAACATGACATAATTTCTCAACGTTCCCGCGTTGATTCTTTTCCAGGAACCAATGTTCAGCTGGATATGGCATAAGTGAAGAAATTTGTGGACACTCTTCTGCGCCGAATTGAGGCCACTATCAAGGTTGGGGCTGTGTTACACAGTAACTAGTTATTTGTCCCGTAAACTTATTTTAAAACCTCATTATTGGAAATATTTCTTAGTACATACGGAAACAAGTGCAAAGAAATTTTCTCAGATACAAGTGTAATGATATCCACGAATAAAAACCTCATTTCGTTGCGTTTGACCAGTTTGAAATAGTTGGGGTGTCCATTTTAAGTGGTGCAGTGATTGAGATGCTAAATCGTATCTAGGAGGCTCAGTTCCTGATTTAGTCTTCCTAAATCCCCACCTCAACCCCACTCATCCCATCCAGTCTCACCTCTCTCCACCATGTCTACCCCTACTCTCCCTCTCCCGACTACCCCTACCCCTGTCATCCAACCCGATCTATACAGTTTGTAAGGTGTAAACGATGTAAGCCAGCTTACAGTGATAATGATTACATATGTAAACCACATGCTTATTCAAGACATAGCCCCTCCAGCTATTTTGTACATACGTGATCTACCGCTTCCTCGACATTGTGTATGTCTGTCAACAATCATACACCAAGAATACGTGAAGTGAGTGTGATTATAACATAGCTAGTCAGTGTCCACGGACGCTTCCAACACCAGTATACCTTACAGATTTGTAGATCTTTAAGTAAGTGTTAGCCTTTCCCTACGCAGACTCCACGACGGGCGTGAATAACTATATAGCTTGAAATACTTAATATAGGGCGTCATACAGTTGTGTGAGACATGGTGCTTTCCATCCGAACGACTTGTTATGATCAAATGGACATTTTTAACATTTGAGGTAATACAGCTTAATCATGTCCCACTGACTTGTGTAAATGGTTCAAATGGCTCTGGGCACTATGGGGCTTAACTTCTGAGGTCATCAGTCCCATAGAACTTAGAACTACTTAAACCTAACTAACCTAAGGACATCACACACATCCATGCCCGAGGCAGGATTCGAACCTGCGACCATAGCGATCGCGCGGTTCCAGACTGTAGCGCCTAGAACCGCTCGACCACCCCGGCCGGCCTTGTGTAAGAGCTGTATGCTGTTTCAAAAGGTCATCTTCATTCATAAGATTTAACATAATGTGGGTATGGGCTGCAGACTTGTCTAACACGCCCATACTCAATAAACTAACAAGCACTTTTCCTCCATTACCTGTGATGAACATAAATAACAACATGGCATGCAGTACTTAACAAAGGGTGGAACACAGCAGTAAGAGATATGATGCTTTTTTTACGTACACTTTGTTTGCAAAGGGCATTTCTTGTTTATCCTATTTACTTTTTGTTCAAATGTGTGTGAAATCTTATGGTACTTAACTGCCAAGGTCATCAGTCCCTAAGCTCACACACTACTTAACCTAAATTATCCTAAGGACAAACACACACACCCGTGCCCGAGGGAGGACTCGAACCTCCGCCGGGACCAGCCGCACAGTCCATGACTGCAGCGCCCCAGACCGCTCGGCTAATCCCGCGCGGCTACTTTTTGTATACGACATGAGGCATTGGGCGTATACCACGTAACTGCCTCACGTTAAGGTATACTATGCCGTAGTCTGTTATTTTATTTTAAGTGCCTAAAATGCACCGTTGGTCCCGTTAGAACAGTCTTAGCACTCGTTGGGTCTGACATCATTCTGTCCATTCCTAGTAGATCCTAGATATATTTCGTAAGGTTTTATTTGAACTATTAATTATTTATCATGATTTTATGTAGAAAATAGCTAAAGTTTAAAAAAACAGTTTTTCATATAATTGCTGACTAGTTTTTGGTAACCTGAACCCCTTTTTCAAGTCATCCTATGAGATGGAAAGTTAGAATTACAATTTATCGAATAAAATGTTACAAAAATTGACTGCATGTATCAGGATGCCGATCATATCGTACCAGGATATACATACGAAACAAACGAACCCAGTATGCTGGAAATCCATATGTTACCATGGAATTCTGCAGAAGAATTATAAATTGCTCGTAATAGAACACCAAAAGCATTTAACGTAATGTTACTACACCTTGAATTTAGACGATGCCGTATGTGTTGTCGTTAATACTTGATATACTCACATTCCATTTATATTTATAAAATTTAATCCTGTACCTGTAATAACTTGACAAGAATTAATTTTATTAATGTTTTTACTATTATGTTTTTACTATTTACCACGTACTAATGCTGTTACGCAGTGCTACTGCCTAATGTTTTAAAATACGCCCTGTATGGCGTCACTGTACCTGTTGTTATCATATTGCACTTAGTGTTCTATATGTTTATTCATGTACGTCATGATCAACTTGTCAAGAAAGTATTTCATGTACGATTTCATAAACCATGTTACGGTTATAATAAAATTTCCCAATCCTTGGACGCACGCCGCCTCGTGCGATTTATAAGACCACATGGATGGTGTACCACCTATTAGAGGCAGTTTTCGCTCTGACAACAATGTGCAAATGTGGTGGCCGATTTTTCTACTATCACGCTTAGTGATTTTTGATCACTGTTTTGCTTGGCGTAAAGCAAGACATACATTTACAGTCTGTAAATTGGAAATTTGTGGTAAGTTCCTATTGGACCAAACTGCTGATGTCATCGGACCCTAGGCTTACACACTACTTAATCCAACTTAAACTAGCTTATGCTGAGGACAACACGCACACCCATGCCCGCTTCCCACGCCCGGGTTCCCGGGTTCGATTCCCGGCGGGGTCAGGGATTTTCTCTGCCTCGTGATGGCTGGGTGTTGTGTGCTGTCCTTAGGTTAGTTAGGTTTAAGTAGTTCTAAGTTCTAGGGGACTGATGACCATAGATGTTAAGTCCCATAGTGCTGAGAGCCATTTGAACACCCATGCCCGAGGGAGGACTCGAACCTCCGACGGTGGGAGCCGCGCGAGCCATGGCAAGGCGCCTTAGACCGTGCGGCTACACCGCGTGGCGTTTACAGTATGTCATCTATTTTTTAACTATATTACTGATGTAGAAACTCCGACGGTGGGAGCCGCGCGAGTCGTGGCAAGGCGCCTTAGACCGTGCGGCTACACCGCGTGGCGTTTACAGTATGTCATCTATTTTTTAACTATATTACTGATGTAGAATGTATGTTGCTGTTGTATTGCTCTATAGCGTAACATCTCCCTAAGAATGTGACTTCAGGATGGACAAGCATTCCGAAAACCGTTATTAATAAATAAATATTCTTCCCGTGCAACTTACGGCGGTTTTCATATTGGTTATTGTAAACACAAGGAAAATTGCGCCCCTATCAGAACCCAGCATGCTGGAGAAACAGATACCGTAATTTAGGGCCGGCCGGGGTGGACGAGCGGTTCTAGGCGCGACCACTACGGTCGCAGGTTCGAATCCTGCCTTTGGCATGAATGTGTGTGATGTCCTTAGGTTAGTTAGGTTTAAGTAGTTCTAAGTTCTAGGGGACTGATAACCTCAGAAGTTAAGTCCGATAGTGCTCAGAGCCATTTTTTAACCCTAATTTAGGTTCCTCGCTATTTTTGTAACTCACTTCCTGTAAAGACTGCCATGGTTCTTTGGGTGACTAATTTCTTCCCGACATCTGTCCTGTTAAAAGACAGTCTCATTTCCTTGATGAAAACGATGTCGCCGAGAGTTCAAAGATATTTTCCCTTTTCTCCGGCGATTACTCGAGAAAAAGGTTGTTAATTGTTTCTGTGGACTTTTACTGGTAATTTCTCTCGTCAGATCGTACAGTGCAAATTGGTTGAAGTGGCAGAGCCTACCGTTAGGAACGTCCACTTGGCGAAATTTAACGAGCAGCAGTTACTTCTCAGTATGTTGGCTCATAATTCACTTACCGGGGAGACGCTTTACAGCCACTTGGCGCCGTAATATTTTCTAAACAGAGGAAGAGCAGCCGGCCTGTTTAACGAGCCCCGGTAATGGACTAGGGGCGTTATTGCAGCAGCGAAGCCGTCTGGCCGCGTTAAGCCTCGCCGCCGTCTAATGAAGTCTGGCGCACCCGCTGTCGCCGGTCCGCTGTCACTCTTACTCATGCGCACAGTGGCCCCTGTTAAAAGCACACTCCGCCGTCAGGCGCGGATACCTTCCGGAGCTCCCTCATATAATAACCTACCATTAGTGTACCTTCTCCAGCATACAATGGAACACACCTCGACAACGGTTTTAAAGAGTACCTCCTGTCACCCAGCTCAGTTACTTCCCTCATGTATCATTTATTCATTTGTCTCGTCTCGGGCAAAGCTTGAAAAGATTACGACGGCATATTTCCAAGTAGCTGCGGTAAGTAATGTACACGGGCAGGACAAAGTCACGCAGTCGTTCTACCAGATGTAACTTATCCGAGATATTTGGCTGCGCTATTCGTGTCTTCAGCATTCCGACCAGGTTATATAACGTGAGATAACGTAATGCTCCCAGAATGTGTAAAGTGTCCATCGGCTTTTGTAGTGAATCACCTTCGTTGTAAGAAATTTTGATTGGAGTTGATCGACGACCAACGCCGTGTTCCAAGTGAGATAAATACAATCGCACGTCGTAAGAGCACTCTAACGTGTGTTTTAAAGAAGTATTCACTCAAGATTGCCGCGCGGGATTAGCCGAGCGGTCTGAGGCGCTGCAGTCATGGACTGTGCGGCTGGTCCCGGTGGAGGTTCGAGTCCTCCCTCGGGCATGGGTGTGTGTTTTTGTCCTTAGGATAATTTAAGTTAAGTAGTGTGTAAGCTTAGGGACTGATGACCTTAGCAGTTAAGTCCCATAAGATTTCACACACATCTGAACATTTTTTTTCACTCAAGATTGACGGAAGTCATATCATTGCCTTCAATCAGGGCCAGCAGCACTTAACTTGCGTAATACAAGTAACAAAAACGTGGCAGTATTATGACATTGCATTCAATAACACGCATAAAATGTATGAAAATGGAAAATTCGTAAGCAGTATAATAATGAAGATATTTTGCAATCAATTGAGTGCTAAGGATCGATTGTACTGGCCTTTAGATGGGTGAGGTGAAAACAGAAATTCTTTAAAATTAATTTAGTGTCATTAGCTGTAAATTAGAAATTTACTAGCTGACAAACCGGGCATCGCCCGGGTATTCGTTTTTCCATTTTTCTGTTCGTAGAGCGCAGCTACTTCGCCTATCTACAATACGAGATATGTAAACGCACCTGTCACAATGCGTCTTCTTAGCTCTATAGACGGTTTATGTTTCCACCTACAGCCGTTTGCGCTTCGTAGTTGAAAGCTGTCAAAAGCGCTACCAAATGTCAGGGATTTCCGTAAGTCGACTCGACTATAAGAATGCATTAATCACGCATCTCAATGTTTATGACGACTGAGCTAAGAGGTACCATGATATAAATTAGTAGGTACATTCAGTAACATAATACGAGGATATTGTCTGCAAAATGCGTTGTAAGTAGTGTTATTAGCAACGAAGTGAAGAAATTTAAACAACATACAAAATGTATTTTCTTCGTTTCTCGTTGTTTATGACGCCATATATCCTTAACTATGACAGGTAGGTGGTTCTTACTCGCATAGCGATTGTTGTCTAACAGTAAAGGATACGTGTACCAAATAGCGTTGGAATCGGTGATATGGTATAGGAGATGTGGAAAAAACACAGACACTGTAACACCCCACCCGTCACTTATCTGGTTTTGGTGTGTGTTCAGCCCAGGTAAGTGACTAACAGATCAACAGAGACTGCAAAACTGCCGCAATTTCGGATAACGCAAAGAAAGTAATAAGGCCCTGTGACTCCTGATTGAACTGCGGTGGCAGTGTTGACATTAATTGATTCAGAATTGATCCCTTTTCATTAAAAAGGGGTGCACATCGATGTTATATTCAACTATTGAACACCAGATGCAAATGTTGAACATAAAATTAATTAAGAAAGTGACTTGGGATTTCAACTACTTGATTGGAAACAGATGCAGTCAATTAGCACAGATTTATTTTAACTCACGACCTTCAATCATCACATTACATGACTCTCCTAACAGGCAGTGGTAATAAATTGCGTTTGCCGCCGTTGGATAAGCAGCTGAGCAGCAAGTCGTATACTCCTAGCTCACTCGTTTGTTACATAGTTTAATTCTTAATTTCTTTGCGTGTTTTTGGTACTTGCATTGTTTAATTCATAAATTTCGGGCGTATTATAGTATTTGAGAGTTGTAGCATCGCGTTTTAGTACCTGAATAGTGTAAATTCGCGTAGTCGTTTTTGTTTTTGAACGGCCAGTGTCGGTTGGTCACAGTCAGTGTGCTCCCTGCCGCCGTTGGATAAGCAGCTGAGCAGCAAGTCGTATACTCCTAGCTCACTCGTTTGTTACATAGTTTAATTCTTAATTTCTTTGCGTGTTTTTGGTACTTGCATTGTTTAATTCATAAATTTCGGGCGTATTATAGGATTTGAGAGTTGTAGCATCGCGTTTTAGTACCTGAATAGTGTAAATTCGCGTAGTCGTTTTTGTTTTTGAACGGCCAGTGTCGGCTGGTCACAGTCAGTGTGCTCCCTGCCGCCGTTGGATAAGCAGCTGAGCAGCAAGTCGTATACTCCTAGCTCACTCGTTTGTTACATAGTTTAGTTCTTAATTTCTTTGCGTGTTTTTGGTACTTGCATTGTTTAATTCATAAATTTCGGGCGTTTTATAGTATTTGAGAGTGTAGCATCGCGTTTTAGTATCCGGATTAGTGTAATTTCACTTAGTCTCCTTCCGCCGCCGAGCAGTGTCAGCAGTGCGCAAGTACCAGCATTACTGCATTTACTAGGCAATCTTGTATTTTAAAAACCGTTTAAATTTTGTCGATTTGTTTGCGCTCTCTGTAGATTAGTTCAGACGTTTTTTGCAAAACAGTTTTTAGCGTGGATAGGGACTGCAACTGCTGTGTTCGGATGCAGGCTGAGTTGGCATCCCTTCGTTCCCAGCTTCAGGCAGTGTTGGCTTCGGTCACACAGCTTGAGGCTGTTGCCAATGGGCATCACTGTGGGGGTCCGGATGGGGGTTTGTCGGGGACGGCCAGCACGTCCCACGCATCCCCTGATCGGACTACGACTGTGGTTGCCCGGGATACTGCCCGCATTGAGGCTGATCCCTCACCTGTGGTAGAGTGGGAGGTCGTTTCAAGGTGTGGCAGGGGGCGAAAGACATTCCGGAGGGCTGAACGGAAAGCCTCTCCAGTTTGTCTGACGAACCGGTTTCAGGCTCTGTCTCAGGCTGATACTGATCTTCAGCCTGACATGGCTGCTTGTCCTGTTCCAGAGGTTGCCCCTCAGTCTGCAAGATCCGGGCAGTTGCAGAGGGTGGGCTTACTGGTAGTTGGAAGCTCCAACGTCAGGCGCGTAATGGGGCCCCTTAGGGAAATGGCAGCAAGAGAGGGGAAGAAAACCAATGTGCACTCCGTGTGCATACCGGGGGGAGTCATTCCAGATGTGGAAAGGGTCCTTCCGGATGCCATGAAGGGTACAGGGTGCACCCATCTGCAGGTGGTCGCTCATGTCGGCACCAATGATGTGTGTCGCTATGGATCGGAGGAAATCCTCTCTGGCTTCCGGCGGCTATCTGATTTGGTGAAGACTGCCAGTCCCGCTAGCGGGATGAAAGCAGAGCTCACCATCTGCAGCATCGTCGACAGGACTGACTGCGGACCTTTGGTACAGAGCCGAGTGGAGGGTCTGAATCAGAGGCTGAGACGGTTCTGCGACCGTGTGGGCTGCGGATTCCTCGACTTGCGCCATAGGGTGGTGGGGTTTCGGGTTCCGCTGGATAGGTCAGGAGTCCACTACATGCAACAAGCGGCTACACGGGTAGCAGGGGTTGTGTGGCGTGGGCTGGGCGGTTTTTTAGGTTAGATGGCCTTGGGCAAGTACAGAAAGGGCAACAGCCTCAACGGGTGCGGGGCAAAGTCAGGACATGCGGGGACCAAGCAGCAATCGGTATTGTAATTGTCAACTGTCGAAGCTGCGTTGGTAAAGTACCGGAACTTCAAGCGCTGATAGAAAGCACCGAAGCTGAAATCGTTATAGGTACAGAAAGCTGGCTTAAGCCAGAGATAAATTCTGCCGAAATTTTTACAAAGGTACAGACGGTGTTTAGAAAGGATAGATTGCATGCAACCGGTGGTGGAGTGTTCGTCGCTGTTAGTAGTAGTTTATCCTGTAGTGAAGTAGAAGTGGATAGTTCCTGTGAATTATTATGGGTGGAGGTTACACTAAACAACCGAACTAGGTTAATAATTGGCTTCTTTTACCGACCTCCCGACTCAGCAGCATTAGTGGCAGAACAACTGAGAGAAAATTTGGAATACATTTCACATAAATTTTCTCAGCATGTTATAGTCTTAGGTGGAGATTTCAATTTATCAGATATAGACTGGGACACTCAGATGTTTAGGACGGGTGGTAGGGACAGAGCATCGAGTGACATTATACTGAGTGCACTATCCGAAAATTACCTCGAGCAATTAAACAGGGAACCGACTCGTGGAGATAACATCTTGGACCTACTGATAACAAACAGACCCGAACTTTTCGACTCTGTATGTACAGAACAGGGAATCAGTGATCACAAGGCCGTTGCAGCATCCCTGAATATGGAAGTTAATATGAATATAAAAAAAGGGAGGAAGGTTTATCTGTTTAGCAAGAGTAATAGAAGGCAGATTTCAGACTACCTAACAGATCAAAACGAAAATTTCTGTTCCGACACTGACAATGTTGAGTGTTTATGGAAAAAGTTCAAGGCAATCGTAAAATGCGTTTTAGACAGGTACGTGCCGAGTAAAACTGTGAGGGACGGGAAAAACCCACCGTGGTACAACAACAAAGTTAGGAAACTACTGCGAAAGCAAACAGAGCTCCACTCCAAGTTTAAACGCAGCCAAAACCTCTCAGACAAACAGAAGCTAAACGATGTCAAAGTTAGCGTAAGGAGGGCTATGCGTGAAGCGTTCATTGAATTCGAAAGTAAAATTCTATGTACCGACTTGACAGAAAATCCTAGGAAGTTCTGGTCTTACGTTAAATTCAGTAAGTGGCTCGAAACAGCATATCCAGACACTACGGGATGATGATGGCATTGAAACAGAGGATGACACGCGTAAAGCTGAAATACTAAACACCTTTTTCCAAAGCTGTTTCACAGAGGAAGACCGCACTGCAGTTCCTTCTCTAAATCCTCGCACAAACGAAAAAATGGCTGACATCGAAATAAGTGTCCAAGGAATAGAAAAGCAACTGGAATCACTCAATAGAGGAAAGTCCACTGGACCTGATGGGATACCAATTCGATTCTACACAGAGTACGCGAAAGAACTTGCCCCCCTTCTAACAGCCGTGTACCGCAAGTCTTTAGAGGAACGGAGGGTTCCAAATGATTGGAAAAGAGCACAGGTAGTCCCAGTCTTCAAGAAGGGTCGTCGAGCAGATGCGCAAAACTATAGACCCATATCTCTGACGTCGATCTCTTGTAGAATTTTAGAACATGTTTTTTGCTCGCGTATCATGTCATTTCTGGAAACTCAGAATCTACTATGTAGGAATCAACATGGATTCCGGAAACAGCGATCGTGTGAGACCCAACTCGCTTTATTTGTTCATGAGATACAGGCTCCCAGGTAGATGCTATTTTTCTTGACTTCCGGAAGGCGTTCGATACAGTTCCGCACTGTCGCCTGATAAACAAAGTAAGAGCCTACGGAATATCAGACCAGCTGTGTGGCTGGATTGAAGAGTTTTTAGCAAACAGAACACAGCATGTTGTTATCAATGGAGAGACGTCTACAGACGTTAAAGTAACCTCTGGCGTGCCACAGGGGAGTGTTATGGGACCATTGCTTTTCCCAATATATATAAATGACCTAGTAGATAGTGTCGGAAGTTCCATGCGGCTTTTCGCGGATGATGCTGTAGTATACAGAGAAGTTGCAGCATTAGAAAATTGTAGCGAAATGCAGGAAGATCTGCAGCGGATAGGCACTTGGTGCAGGGAGTGGCAACTGACCCTTAACATAGACAAATGTAATGTATTGCGAATACATAGAAAGAAGGATCCTTTATTGTATGATTATATGATAGTGGAACAAACACTGGTAGCAGTTACTTCTGTAAAATATCTGGGAGTATGCGTGCGGAACGATTTGAAGTGGAATGATCATATAAAATTAATTGTTGGTAAGGCGGGTACCATGTTGAGATTCATTGGGAGAGTGCTTAGAAAATGTAGTCCATCAACAAAGGAGGTGGCTTACAAAACACCCGTTCGACCTATACTTGAGTATTGCTCATCAGTGTGGGATCCGTACCAGATCGGTCTGACGGAGGAGATAGAGAAGATCCAAAGAAGAGCGGCGCGTTTCGTCACAGGGTTATTTGGTAACCGTGATAGCGTTACGGAGATGTTTAATAAACTCAAGTGGCAGACCCTGCAAGAGAGGCGCTCTGCATCGCGGTGTAGCTTGCTCACCAGGTTTCGAGAGGGTGCGTTTCTGGATGAGGTATCGAATATATTGCTTCCCCCTGCTTATACCTCCCGAGGAGATCACGAATGTAAAATTAGAGAGATTAGAGCGCGCACGGAGGCTTTCAGACAGTCGTTCTTCCCGCGAACCATACGCGACTGGAACAGGAAAGGGAGGTAATGACAGTGGCACGTAATGTGCCCTCCGCCACACGCCGTTGGGTGGCTTGCGGAGTATCAATGTAGATGTAGATGTAGATGTAAAGCGGGATAACTCAGAAGTAATTCCTATCGACTGACCCAGGCGTAATGCGAAGTGCGAGAAGAATTCTACAATACACGGCCCATGAAACCCTCGAGGAAACCTTGCCAACATGATCCAACAAATTAACCAGTGCCCAGAGCGGGCGCAATATCACTGAATACAGCGTGGCAGAGTGGTGTCATTGTGCGGAAGTCGGCCGACCTCTTGGTGCTGCAAGGCTGCGCTCATCTATTCACTCCTAGCTACCTTGCTCAGTACATATCTGAACCAAAACTTCCTATCTCCAAGCTCAATCGTTCCGTTTGCTAAGTCCTAAACTGCAGAGATGCTCACTCTTTCTCAGCCAAGCTGAGTAAAGAAAGCCACGTCCACACTCTAGGCAAGCTGGGAATGGAAGACCACTATGGAGACTTCTCCCAGTCCGCACATTGTCTCGGTTTCCCCTCCAGCATAAACACTTACGCCGATTGCAGCGCAAGTCGCGTTAATTATGCATCGCTTCCCAGCGCCAACCAATGCCTGCTCTGGGAAGTGAACAAATTCCCACAAAATTTCCCTTCCTCTCAACTTCTGCTATTTAGCTCCTCCCAGGCCATCCATCAAGGTTAGTGTCTGCTCAAAACACCAATTTTTCCGGAATTCTGACTCCCAGGAGAGTACTTCAGATTCCTTGGTCCTACGTTCCCATCGCAGGCCGGTGTATTTCATTCTATCGCTCTTCACCTGATTAACTTCAGACTCTGCGGACCGTGAATTCAGCATGAAGTTGCTATAGTCACGAACACGGATATTTTGGCCTCTCTTGACCACTCCACTGTAGCTTTGCGCGGCTTTCTCGCATGTTTCACTGGAAACGGGACGACAGACATTTATCAACAGGCGTACAAGTTCTCCGTCTGCTTCCCAGTACACCAGCATGGGGTCAACCACCCACTCACTGTCACTCATCTTAAGGCAGCTGGAGGCCGCGCCCCGTTACCGCTTTCTCAGAGCTTCAGCCGCCCTAAGCTGCCTATTGTCACTTCCCTTCGCCACTCCCCAGCCGGCCACGGTCACTCGAATACTTCCCTGGGATTAACTAGCCTCCAGTAAATCGACGCGTTTCCACAAAGTTTTCATGTCGTGTGAATTGCTTTAAAACCATCACCCGGCATTAATTATTCCAATACGTCCATACTATACCCTAAACAAGATGCATTGTCAGTCATTTTTGTTCAGCCCTACTGTTCGCTCAACGTGAGTTAGGTGATCTTTAATGACTTCATGTAAGGGGCGTAGTTCTTGCCATCTTACAACACAAATGGTTCAAATGGCTCTGAGCATTACGGGACTTTATATCTGAGGTCATCAGTCCCCTAGAACTTAGAACTACTTTAATCTAACTAACCTAAGGACATCACACACATCCATCCCCGAGACGGGATTCGAACCTGCGGTGGTAGCGGTCGCGCGGTTCCAGACAGAAGCGCCTAGAACCGCTCGGCCACACCGGCCGGCACACACACACACACACACACACACACACACACACACACATTTTTATGATATGTATGGATTCATCTGTAGACAAAACTGAAATTCCGAGATCCAGCTGACTCTACAGGATGTTACTTATCTGCAATGCAGTTCAGTAAATTTGCGACCTCCACAACGAAGCATTTGATGGCGTACTGTTAAAGTCTCGCAACATTATGAAAGACTCTGTAAGCATTGGCACTACTTGTAGTGAAGTGGGTTCCTCCATAAAATTAATCCAATGCCGTCCTGCGCCACTACGCTACTTGACAATCCGGAACAAGGGAGACCTCTCATTTTCCATCAAACACCGTCATTCACAGCGGCTGACTGCTCATGCACTCTGCCGGATGCTCTCTTGCAAATACTCACTATTCGTCTCCTTCATCAACAACAAACCAATGTTTTTTATATACGTTGTGCAGCTCCATTTCCCTCCCCCTCCCTTTCTCTCTCTCTCTCTCTCTCTCTCTCTCTCTCTGTGTCTCTCTCTCTCTCTCTCTCTCTCTCTCTCTCTCTCTCTCTCTCTCTCTCAGATGTTAACAACATAATTATACATGCAATTATCTTTTACACTACAAATTTTATAATTTTCGCATCATTTAAATCTTTTCCAAACGAACAGAAAAAATAAAATTAAAATGTAACAAAAATTTATTACTTTGCGCAGACAATACAAAAATTTAAATACATTCACACGCAACTCACAAGTGGCATTAGTTGTTAGTTTCATAAAGTATTGCGGCATATACTGACCCGACCAGATAGCCGGAGCGTTACACGCCATTTCCGGGATTCGGGGAGACGAGCTCGACCCAGACTGACTAAGAGGGCGGTGTGCATGACTGCCTGGATGTGGTTTTTAGGCGGTTTTCCACATCAAACTATGTGAATACCGGGCTGGTACCTGGCGTCCCACCCCAGCTACACGATTCGCAGACATTTCGAAAACGTTCTCACACTTTTACATGGGGTGACGGGAGACGCAGACAGATAGGATGCTCGCATTCCATCCTCTACCACATCCAAATCCGACCACCAGGTGAAGATGCGGAATAAGGCCGAGAAGAAGGAGATTTGCGCTTTTACTGAAATAAATCCTTCAAAGTAAATTGTTCAGGAAACTAAGAATGCAAATCCGCAGGTCAACAACTGAGACTGTTTCGAAGTCTCTCTGGTGTTGGAAAATGCTTTTGAATAATACAAACACGGAATCCAAATTATAGTAACCGTTTCACGCTATGAGAGTAATTTCCTCTTTGCTCTTCGAGAAGCGTCATTACCAGACGTTTCCCATCCCAACAGCTTTTGCGTAAAGGTTCTAAAATCAACAGAACATTTAAATCTTTCCGCCGGACTTGAGGATAAGGCTCACGTTGTCAGTTCTGATGTGACTGCTTACTTATGTCTTTATGAGAAATTGTCTAGTTGTATGGTTCACTGTTGTTTTATTTCAGACTGATGTGCATTGTCGGAGATCGGGTACCGCGTTTTCATCATTGGTAATATATGTGGTACTTCTTTATCGCACTTTGTTGATGCAGAACATACTTGGTTCGTAAATTTCTCTTACCTGCACAAATGCGAAAGGTGGCCAACAATCACCCGAATGTAGCACACAAGTAAGTACTTCCACACTTTCCTGAGCGGAACATTTGTATTGAGCTTGAAGTTTTCAGCTATGGACAGTGCCTGCTACAACTGCATACCGCACAATTCCAAACGTTCTCGCTTGCTAAACGGGGAATTTAGGCAGAACAGGGCCAAATCCTCGCTCCAGTTTAACATCTGTTGATTTGAAAAATTTGCCACATACATGTAATTTTCGATGGTTTTTACCCTCGATGCTGAATAAGCAGAACTTTTCCTACCTCCACCCAGACACACAGCCAGTTAACGTAGATAACAACCTGTACCCGATTCACAGCCTGGAGATTAACGCTACTTCCCTTTCTTAGAATAACTGTCTAGTGTGGAGACAGGAAGATCGTCTGGACGCACAGCTAAAATATAGGGTGGTCTAAAAGTCCGTTAACATTCGAAAATGCACTGATCCATTGAATAATGTTGGTAGAAAGGTAAAAATTGACTCACATACCTGAAATGACAAGGGGTTTTATTGAAACCAAAAACGAATGCAAAAACTGGCCAACAGCAACACATCACTGACGCTGCATGAGAATCATGTGTAAAATGAGGTTTAGGGAAAGAGGGCGTCCAGATCATCCCTAGCCTGGCTGATGAAGACCTGTTAGAGTGTACGGCCATTACGCAGGATGGCTTTTCCCCCTTATCGCTACAAGTGTGAAAGATCTCTTGCACACATCGTTTGGTGAGGATCGCGTGTTGGGCCGCCATGTCCGTCGTGTTGGACCTTGCAACTCCTCATACCTTAGTCCGTGTGATTATTGGTTGTCGGGTTGCCTGAAATCGGAAAAGTACCCCGGTCGTCCGACCTCATTAGGGATGCTAAAAGATCTGGATTCTATCTCACGACCTTTTGGTTTCGAGGGAAGCGCTTTATCTCTATAGCACCAGGCCCGAGTCTTTCTTAGTAACGCAGCTGAAAAATTTTTCAGTGAATGTATGTAAATAATTTATATTTAATATTTCTGCACTTATTTATACCTAATCTGACAAAAAAGTAATTAAAGGAAGTACTTGGTTCTAGCTTCACAATTACGCATCAATTTATAGCATGAATATACGTATTTATTTATTTGATTCAGATGCAAAATCCTTTATAAATGTATGGTATAGGAAATTTGTTAACAACTGTGAAACCCTGAGATGAAGAATGTCTCGAATAGCGGGAAAAACGTGCACTGAGAAAGTTCAATAAATATCGACTCACAAAATTACTAAATTACAAAAAAGAAACTGAAGAATTCCTTATAGAAATTATCATATTTGCACAAACAATCCATTAATGTATGATGCCTAAATAACACGTACCCTTAGAGTATATAACTTTCACTACTATAAACGCTTTCACCACCATAAACATTCTAATCTGACTTTGTGAAGAATTTTTGGTAATATTGTAACTCAGATGTGCGTTTCTGCCACGCTTACCGCGTCAGTGGAGCATTACTAGCAATATTACAGCAGTAGTCCGAAAAATGGAGGGAAGTCACTTCCTTGTACGCTTCTTCTCCCTGACTGCAATATCCTGATCACCGCCAGAAATTGCTCCACAATTTTCAGGGAACAAGTCGAGATGAACTTCAAACAATATTTCAGACACATGTGACAGGCAAATTTTTCGTAACACCAGGTCATCCACAGGCTCTCCTATTAATTTGGCGCTCTCTTATTTACTAATGAAAGTGCAGAAAAACGATTTTAAAACTTTTCCAGGCAGTCTTCTTATTGTCTCTGAAAAGCTTCCGAAACTACGGACCTACGAAGATACTCTCTTTGACTTTTGAGTCGCTCAGTTGTGGCAATTTTTCCCTCCAGCGCTTACAACAATCTCTTCGTGTTTTATTACTCATTAAAAATTTTGTAAAGTTATACAAAAATCACATCAGAACAAATTTAAATCGATACCACCTACAATATTAACTGAATAGGTGAGTTGGAAAAGAAACATGTCCCAGAGACGAAAATTTTCAAGAGACATATAAAACTGTTATACTAGGCAACGGATTTATGCATGGTGTTGTGGACTTGCCATGCAACAAATGACCCCAGGGTGAAATACTACCTACGTTTACCATCGACTGTGGTCACTAATAATGTTTGAGTGTACTGGGTATGACCCCTTTTCGAACCTGATAACGTTGATCTAGCTTTCTCTTTGCAGCGGAAGGACTGCATTATGCAAGTTTACATTATTCATATTTATTATAAAAGAGTGTTATGATCATACAGGTTTATTTATAAAGTGGCCGAGCGGTTCTAGGCGCTACAGTCTGGAACCGGGCGACCTACGGTCGCATGTTCGAATCCTGCCTCGGGCATGGATGTGTGTGATGTCCTTAGGTTAGTTAGGTGTAAGTAGTTCTAGGTTCTAGGGGACTGATGACCTCAGAAGTTATAGTGCTCAGAGCCATTTGAACCATTTCTATTTATAATGTACCCAAAATACAACCACAAGCAAATAGAGCAAAGCAGACAGTTGTGGGGGGTTGGCCAGTGTGGCTGAGCGGTTCTAGGAGCTGCAGTCTGGAACCGCGCGACCGCTACGGTCGCAGGTTCGAATCCTGCCTCGGATATGGATGTGTGTGATGTCCTTAGGTTAGTTAGGTTTAAGTAGTTCTAAGTTCTAGGGGACTGATGACCTCAGATGTTAAGTCCCATAGTACTCAGAGCCATTTTTGAACAGTGGTGGGTATGCTTCATCTTTACCTTGTCCATCCTTTGCTGGCCTCTGGCAGATACGGTTATAAAATGGTTTCTGCTCGATATGTATGAAATTTAGGATTTTCTCTACCTCATCTGATTTCTTCAATTTTATTAGACCAGGTCTGCTATAGGATTGTTTGTATAGACATGGTCTCTCCTGTAACTCAGTAACTTTCTAAAGAGCACTTCTGTTGATGGGATAGTCCTGTTAGACCAAACAATGCATACAGATATAAACATCTGTTATCTCTAATAAACTTAATTTGAAAAAAATGTGGACATGACCTCTTTTCCAACTCATTGATTCAGCTGAAGTAGGATACTGAACGGGTATGACTTGAACACAGAATAATATTTTTCCTCAATTGTTTCATTTTTGTCATATGTAATAATGCATTGGCGATAGTTTCTTCTTCTTTAACGCATGCATAAAAGCTATTGTGAAGCAAAAACCCAAGATAAGTTTAGTGTCCTTTCTAACATTCGTTACAGCACAATGGGTTGGTAACAATTGGCTACTTTCATGCTTTTTATATTTTGACTGTTCCATGGTGAAATATATAGTGGTGTTGTGCCTAATGTAGAGTGATAATCTACCTGGAGACAGTGCAGAGTGCCTGGGGTTATAGGTGTTTATGTGCCGCTCCTGGCAGGGTCGCCACCTCTATCAGCCCACTACAGTCCAGAAAGGCGTCACTTACGAGTTGCCCCCCGTCGTTTCCCCACTTGTCCCCTCTCTCAGTGAACCTCACCCCGCGCGGGGCACTCCAAAAACTACCGGGTCCACCCGGACGCTCCCGCTGCGGTTTGCGTAACAATATTTGGCACAGGCCGCGGGCGCGGGCAGCCCGTATATGCATATTCATGGTGCGGGGCGAGCGCGAGGACGCGTCCGGAGCAGCGTCCGGCCCTCACCGCTGCGGTGTCTGCGCGCCGGGCTCGCTCATCGCTCCCAGCTTAGAGCGCAGAAGAAATACGGCGCTACCGTGCCGTGCTCCGCTCCCTTCACCCCCCCCCCCCTCCTCCCACCACCTCCCCACCCACTCCCGGCTGAAGGGCCGGGTGAGGAATGGCAGTGTGCGAAAGCGCGCTCCTACGTGATCCTCATTAGGTGCTATATGCGACCCCGGCCGCGGTAATCTGCCGTACCTCTCACCTGTTATTAATATTCATACCTGTTTACCGGAGACCCTTCAAATATCACGAGAGCTCGCTGTTTCCTCCATTCAAGTGCCACCAAGTCCAGACGTCGGTACTGCGTACACACAACGCACTGACTATCGGATGTTCTAAATCCGTTGTATTGAAATTCAGATGAGGAACGTGTCTGTCAGCCAGGCGGGATGAGTAAATGTATTGGTGGTACGCCATAGGCTGTTAAAATACAACACCATGAAGGCGACATGCAATAAACGTCAAATTCGTATGAAGTGTTGCACACGGTCTGGTGTGCAAATGATAAGCATTTCAGCTTAACTGCATGGAGAAGAAAGGAGTGACGCCATCTAATTTTCTATATGCAACAAAGACTACGCAGTCAATTATTCATTCCAAGAGGACAGCATTTCCGAAAAATAACCCAGCTTTACCGGAAAACATCCTACACTGACGGGAAAAGTCGCAACACCAAGAAAGAGTTGCGCGGCATAAATGAAAGTGCGTAGGCGTGTTTCTACATCTAAAAGATAATCTCTACTTTGATTCCGCGCCAGTCGCATACGAGTAGCGCTAGTAGCGCACTGCAAGAACGCAAATCAGGTTTGCTTTAAATACACGCTATAGCGCACGTGAGCGTTACTTACCTTTGAGGTTGGACGCGCTGAGTTGATGCTAGTCAAGAATGCCTTTAAGACGACAAAGTCGCCATTATCAGCTCATCACTGAGTATGAAGACCTGGCAGGAAGGCAGTCATTGTACATGATTTCTGGCAGCGGTCACGAAAATGTACACCGGCAAGAAGACCGGGCTTCGCACGGCCACATGGCAGAACCGAGAGGGAAAACCATCGTGTTCGGTGTATGGCTCCGGCGTATCGTACCGCATCTGCAGCAGCAATTTGAGCTGCAGTTGGGACGACAGTGACACAACGAATTGTTAGAAATCGCTTACTTGAGGAGAACTCCGTGACAGACACACCGTAGCGTGCATTTCACTGACGACGAACCATCCCCCATTTGTGACTTCAGAGATGTCAAGCGAGAGCTACATAGAGGGCAAGGTGGAGGTCTGTTCTGTTTTCTGATGAGAGCTGGTTCTGCCATGGTGCCATTGATTGCCATGTGCTGGTTAGAAGGAGGCCAGTTAAAGGCCTGCAACCAGTCTGTCTGCGTACTAAACACACTGGACCTATACACCTGGAGTTATGGTCTTGGGTGCGATTTTTTATGACAGCAGGAGCAGTCGTGCGATTAACCCCGCAACCTGACTGCAGATTTGATAGTCAGTCTGCTGACTCGACCTGTTGTGCTCCCATTCATGAACAGTGTTCCAGGAGGTGTTTTCCAACAGGATAACGCTCGCCCACATACCGCTGTTGCAACCCAACATGCTCTACAGAGTGTCGGCATGTTGCCTTAGCTTGCTCTATCACCAGATTAGTCTCCAATCGAGCACACATGGGACATCAACGGATGACAACTACAGCGACACCCACAAACAGCATTAACAGCCCCTGTATTGACCGACCAAGTGCAACAGGCATGGAACTCCATCCTACAAACTGACATCCTGCACTTGTACAACATAATACAGGCACGTTTGCATGCTTGTATTCAAAATTCTGGCTGTTACACTGGTTTCAATGTAACAGCATTTCACTTCTGCGATGTTTTTATCTCGCGCTCACATTAACTTGTGATCTTGCGGTGTTAATCAAACATGTTTCCTAGACAAATCTATTCCCGAAATTTCATTACTCTATAATAATTGTTGCGATTTTTTTCCCATCAGTGTACTTTCGTAACTGAACCTGCTAACTGCGAAAAAGTTGTTTACGACTTATGTTTTAAAAAGTATATCACAGGAGTTCCATTTCAAATTGTAATATGAAGTATAGTGTACACTAAATAGAAGGACAATTGTAAGTAGACTTATATTTAATCAATGATACTGCATGTCACATGAATTGTTAAAGTCAGTTATACTGAACGTAGCTCTCTATACGCTATTACTGGAAAGGCAGCCAGGTGCAGAAGGCAATTTCAGTCTTAGTACGAGTATAGTATTTGAAAAATAACCCACGTTAGTTTCACAGATGTTTTCATAAAATGGTCTGCATTTTTCATCCAGGTATGGTATCATTAATAACAAGTCTTCTTTTTTTCTTTTGCTAAGTCCTCTTTGCCCTTTAATTCCGTTGAATATTACATTTCTGATGTCAGAAACCTCTACTCTCTTTTTTTAGAATATTAATATCTGTCCACGCTTCCAATTCGTTGAAAGCATGTCCCACTTCTATGACTCCGGGGATACTAACTGAGAAGCATACCATTGTTTTATATATATATTCATTTAAGTCAACGACTTGAAATTTATTAACGTGTAGATCTTACAGTATCATGCATGTCGTCTACGTTGCAAGATCTTTCATTGTATGAAGTAAGAGACTACAAGTGACACAAGGTACACAAAAACAGGAAGCTCATGATTCTGTTTTTATTCAAATCAACTACATGTACTTAGCAGACTTCTGGGCAGACAGTTGAGCAACATAGCGAAGCTTCCATCTTTTGATGAATGTATGAACTAAACTAACCACTGTGAACATAATTGTTTTTTGGATTACATGGATACTTTGTAATGAAAACTGCCGGCCGTTGTGACCGACGGGTTCTAGGCGCTTCAGTCTGGAAACGCGTGACCGGTACGGTCGCAGGTTCGAATCCTGCCTCGGTCATGGATGTGTGTGATGTCCTTAGGTTAGTTAGGCTTAAGTAGTTCTAAGTTCTAGGTGACTGATGATCTCAGATGTTAAGTCCCATGGTGTTCAGAGCCATTTTTGAAAAACTAATTTCTTTAAAAAATAGCTCATAGCAAGTATTTGGGCTACACTCTTTAAATGCAATATTGAACACATCTTTAACTCAAAACATTAGAAGTCACTTCCGTAAATATAAAGTGTTCAACAGCTTAACTTTAAAAATGGCAGCACAGCACACCGCTTGCCCCCAGTAAAACACTTGCCATAGAGGGATATACGATGGAACCAATAATCAATGCCTTTCACCGTACTAACGTAACGTTAATTCCCCACTTTGATATTTCTCCCACAATTTAGTAGTAACTAGATGACTTCCACGGTCACATTTATTTATTTTTCTTTCGTAATGCGCTTTGTTGAAGCACAGAAAACTTTCACTTTGTAATTGCTTCAAAACTCCCGTAAACTCGTGGACAGAAGGATGAGGTTTGTAAAACTGTTGTTTTTAAATGTAGATGAAACGATTCGGCGTCATTTGTAATTCTGGTTTCATCTGTTGCTATACTTGCCCTAAATTAGGAGGAAATTTAGCGTTTTCACTTACGTGGTTTTCAAGTAGGTAGTCTAGGAAAAAGGTTAACTGACTGTGATTGTAACAAGTACCAAGCAATTTGCGACGCGTCACTGTACTGCACGAAGTCCAGGGATTAGAGATTTATTAGGCCGGTGCATAAGTTCGTAGTGTTTTTGCTTTGCTTGTAGGTTTTCTGGTTGCTATGGGATTATTTATCGATTGTCATTTTGTCATTCACTGCTGGTATCTAAATTTATATTTTGTTATTTGGAGATAGTGAGTGGAGCTGTGATTGCCAGTAAATGGAGTACCGATTGGAGAATTCGGAACATTTTGGACGTTTTCTTCTGTTTGAGGTCAATGGAGGGGTGACAGCAGCAGAAGCAGCCAGAAACATTTGCGTCGTGTAAGGGGATAATGCTATTGAACAGAGCACTTCAGGAAAATGATTTTCTAGAAAGTCTCTTCGGGTTTGCTGCCGGATCCTAAAATCAACTTGACTCGATATTTCGGCGATCCAACTGGTCGCCATCTTCAGGAGAATGCTGCTTCTGCCGATGAGTCCAGCTGAGAGCTGACGCCAGGCTGAAAATCGACGTCCTATACAGGCCACCGTTCAGTACACGGCGCATGCGCCGCCCATCACGGTTGCTGCCCTCCAAGGCAGGGAGGTGGCGCCGCCCTTAGTGGAACACTGCTGTCAACGATATATCGCACTCAGGGCCGCACCGAAGAACGTTCAATTTTGATGCGAGATAATACAGGATTCCACGTCTTGCTAAGAGGAAACCCATTGTCTCTGATGATTAAATTATCCGCCAATCTAATTTCAATCGCCTCTTTATAGACAATGTTCCAAAAACTGGAAATGTTGGCAGCTACCACAGTTTCATCAAATTTCATACCCTGTCCCTCATTTAAGCAGTGTTCTGCTACTGCCGATTTTTCCGGCTCTTATAGCCTCGTATGACGGCGATGACCCACACACCCGTCATGAACTGTGCGAATCGAACGGCCAATGTACGCCATCCCACATTGACACGGAATTTTGTATACACCGGGTTTCCTAAGCCCCAAATCATCTTTCACAGAGCCGAGTAGTGCCCTAATCTTAGAAGGTGGACGGAACACACTCTTAATGTTAAAATTCCTTAAAATTCGTCCAGTCTTAAACGATATGCTTCCAGTATAGGGAAGAAAGGCCATCGATCTATGTTCCTCTTCATGCACCTCCAGAGATTGTCCAAACTCCATAGCCCGACGAATATGCTTCTAGGAGTATCCATTTTCCTTAAAAACAGCCATCAAATACGCAGGTTCTTGGGTTAAGCTGTCCGCGTCGGAAATGGCATATGCTCTGCGTACCAAAGTACTAAGAACGCCACTGCGTTGGTGTGGTGGATGACGACTCTTAGAATGCAGATACCGATTTGTGTGCGTCGGCTTTCTGTGAACACTATGTTCCAAAGTACCATATGTTTTTTTTGTAAACCATAACGTCTAAAAATGGAAGCATCCCATCACTTTCAACCTCCATGGTAAATTTGATGCGGGGATGAAAACAGTTCAAGTGGTCCAAAAATCCATGAGGCAAGACGAGAAAGGTATCATCCACATATCACCAGAAGCATGTTGGTTGCAAAGCTGAAGTCCTCAGTGCTATATCTTTTTGTAGAGTTGTTGTAGAGTAAAACTCATCTTAATGTCTCCGTAATGTAAGGACTTCTTCTCAGGCTTCATAAAGTACTCACCTCGGGAGAGTTGACTGATGAGACGACCTTGCTGCCGTGTTTGTACCCAAGCACTATGTACAGAGAGAGGCCTTCAGTCCTGTGCCATCTTCTGCATCTTAAGTATCTCAGAGCTGTTTTGTTAAGACTTCTTGAAAGCTGGGAAATGGTTATCTGCTGAATGCAATTGTCTCAACAGGGTCCGCTCCCCACTACCCACCAGACGAGCCTTCTTGCGTCGACAACGAAAGTGGCCAAACCACTGTTAACCGTAACCAGTCACCACAATTCCAGCTGGGTTGACGGCCGCCAACACCACTTGGCCCTGGTTCACCACTGTTTCTTGTCAAAGTCGCTACTGCGTACCTCCTCCACACTTGTGATTCTGCACAATCCAACAACAGTTTTTAAGTTACTTTAAATAAATTTACGTAATGGTGTAACCCTAAAAAACTTTACAAAAGAATTAAATATTCCCTTGTTCCCTTCCAATAATGCTCTGGATATTTTAAAGAAAAATAAATAACATAATGTTACATAATGCTATCATCATGTATAAACTTACAAAACGGTTGAACACCCCTTAGTTTACTTCCAATATTACTACCATATGGATATTAACGTTATTACGTAGATAGTGTAGTTGACAATATTTTAGTAGTATCTCATATGACTGTCTTTCATCTTACATCGTGAACAGTTGTTATATAAATGTTATTGTTAGTACTTGGTTAGATGATTAAAATATTTGTAGGTCTCGTCGAGTCATGTAATTCCATAGGATAAACAAAGTGTAATTAGTTACACGCTCACAGTATTGCTCTTTGTTGTCTCCCATCACGCAAATAGTAAATACTGATTAAATAAGAAGAACGTCGTCAGTAGTTCACGCTGTGGTTTTTGCTCTTAGTCCTATTTCAGCAGGTTATTCTGGCCGTTCTCATTGTTCTGTATCTAGATTCAACACAATGCAGTGGTGTTTACGGCAGATTACTTCATTCTTACTTTCCGCCATCCTGCTCTTCTTTCTGAAGTTATTTGTGCATCGCATTCTCTGCCTGTGAACGGTATCTTACACAAAACGCAACAGAAATGATGGCATTAAAACTTAAAATTGCCCTCAGAATCTCAGGTGAAGTTAAGAAGTACTGCTCACTACGTTGTCATTTAGACCGCAGTAGTTACGTACCTTGTCGTTACTGAACTCACATCTTTAATTATGTTCTCCCTTTTATTCATGTGAAGCTTGCATGCGCTGTTTTTGTGTCTGTCATCAGTCTGTCCCGACCTGATCTCCCTACTCTTGTACATCCTCACTCTGCCGAATTCTAAATACACAAAACCTATACACAGTATTTTCCGTATCAAATCTGCATACTGTGTCTGACGCTAGGATTGCTGTAAACTGATGTTCGACGAAATTCGCCATAGTCTAATTCGTACTCCTTAGATCTTAGGTCGTACATGTCACAACTCGCACGCCAAGCAATCTTGTTCACCTCATAGTAACCGCTCATTTCCTGATTTTATTAAGGAAATTTAAAACAAAAATACCCATCGAACTATCATTTCGTCAAAACGAACCCAGACGTTGAACTACTTGAGCATGTACAGTCATGCTCATAAGTCAATGTCTAGCCGCAACTTTGGAGAGGAGTTCAGAGTACTCCATAGCCCGTCATCCCAAAACACTCCATCGGCGTGGATGAAGTTCACTGTAAGAAAAAAAATCACAACACCAAAAAATAATTAATGTAGTGTAATGAAAGTTCAAAAATCCGAGTATTTAAGTGATTAACATTGCAAGATCACAGGCTAATGTAAGCGCGAGGTAAGCTATTGCAAATGTGAAATCCTTCTACATTAATAACTGATCTAACCACCAGAATGTTGACTGCAAGCACGCAAATATGCCTGTGTTTGTTGAACAGGTGCCGCATGTCAGTGTGTGGGATGGAGTTCCATGCCTGTTACACACTCCTGGAAATTGAAATAAGAACACCGTGAATTCATTGTCCCAGGAAGGGGAAACTTTATTGACACATTCCTGGGGTCAGATACATCACATGATCACACTGACAGAACCACAGGCACATAGACACAGGCAACAGAGCATGCACAATGTCGGCACTAGTACAGTGTATATCCACCTTTCGCAGCAATGCAGGCTGCTATTCTCCCATGGAGACGATCGTAGAGATGCTGGATGTATTCCTGTGGAACAGCTTGCCATGCCATTTCCACCTGGCGCCTCAGTTGGACCAGCGTTCGTGCTGGACGTGCAGACCGCGTGAGACGACGCTTCATCCAGTCCCAAACATGCTCAATGGGGGACAGATCCGGAGATCCGGAGATCTTCTAGAGCACGTTGGGTGGCACGGGATACATGCGGACGTGCATTGTCCTGATGGAACAGCAAGTTCCCTTGCCGGTCTAGGAATGGTAGAACGATGGGTTCGATGACGGTTTGGATGTACTGTGCACTATTCAGTGTCCCTTCGACGATCACCAGTGGTGTACGGCCAGTGTAGGAGATCGCTCCCCACACCATGATGCCGGGTGTTGGCCCTGTGTGCCTCGGTCGTATGCAGTCCTGATTGTGGCGCTCACCTGCACGGCGCCAAACACGCATACGACCATCATTGGCACCAAGGCAGAAGCGACTCTCATCGCTGAAGACGACACGTCTCCATTCGTCCCTCCATTCACGCCTGTCGCGACACCACTGGAGGCGGGCTGCACGATGTTGGGGCGTGAGCGGAAGACGGCCTAACGGTGTGCGGGACCGTAGCCCAGCTTCATGGAGACGGTTGCGAATGGTCCTCGCCGATACCCCAGGAGCAACAGTGTCCCTAATTTGCTGGGAAGTGGCGGTGCGGTCCCCTACGGCACTGCGTAGGATCCTACGGTCTTGGCGTGCATCCGTGCGTCGCTGCGGTCCGGTCCCAGGTCGACGGGCACGTGCACCTTCCGCCGACCACTGGCGACAACATCGATGTACTGTGGAGACCTCACGCCCCACGTGTTGAGCAATTCGGCGGTACGTCCACCCGGCCTCCCGCATGCCCACTATACGCCCTCGCTCAAAGTCCGCCAACTGCACATACGGTTCACGTCCATGCTGTCGCGGCATGCTACCAGTGTTAAAGACTGCGATGGAGCTCCGTATGCCACGGTAAACTGGCTGACACTGACGGCGGCGGTGCACAAATGCTGCGCAGCTAGCGCCATTCGACGGCCAACACCGCGGTTCCTGGTGCGTCCGCTGTGCCGTGCGTGTGATCATTGCTTGTACAGCCCTCTCGCAGTGTCCGGAGCAAGTATGGTGGGTCTGACACACCGGTGTCAATGTGCTTTTTTATTCCATTTCCAGGAGTGTAGTTGGTCAATCAATACAGGGACGGTTAATACTGTTTGTGGATGACGCCGGAGTTGCCGTATGACGATGTCCCATATCTGCTCGACTGAAGACAGATCTGGTGATCGAGCAGGATAAGGCGACATGCTGACACTCTGCAGAGCATGTTGGGTTACAACAGCGGTATTTGGGCGAGCGTTATACTGTTGGAAGACACCCCCTGGCATTCTGTTCATGAATGGCATGACAACAAATCGAATCACCAGATCGACGTACAGATTTCTAGTCAGGACACATGGGATAACCACAAGAGTGCTCCTGCTGCCATACGAAAACTCACCCCGGACCATAACTCCAAGTATAGGTCCAGTGTGTACCATGCAGACTGGTTGTTTGCAGGCCCTCAACTGCCCTCATTCTAACCAATACACGGCCATGACTGACATGGAGGCAGGACCAGCTTTAACCAGAAAACACAACAAACCTCCACCCTGCCCTCCAATGGGCTCTCGCTTGGCACAACTGAAGTCGCAAGCGGTGGTGATTTAGGGTCAGTGGAATTCACGCTGTAGGACTGTCCTTCAGGTAACCGATTTGCAACAGTTCGCTGTGTCACTGTGGTGCCAACTTGCTCAAATCGCAGCTTCAGGCGAGCCAGCGGCATAGGCCAAACACGATGTTCTTTCCTCTCGGTAATGCCACATACTGTTACATCTGGAACCTGTCTTCTTACCGTAGATCTTGACCACCGCTGCCAGCAGTCAAGCACAATGGCTACATTCCAGCCAAGTCTTTCTGTAATATCGCAAAAGGAACATCCACGTTCTCATAGCCCTTATACGACTTCGTTCAAACTCACTAACGTGTTGATACAGCGCCTAGGTCGCCTTAAAGGCATTCTTGACTAACATCAACCCACTACGTTCAGTCCCAAAGCTAACTAACGCACACGATCGTTGCAGCGTGTTTTCATAGCAAACCTTATTTGGAACCTCATGGTTCACTACTCGTGCCAGCCTTGTGCGACTGGCGCAAAATTTGAAAATACATCTTTCAGATGCAGAAACACACCTACCAGCTTTCATTTATGTATCACACTTTCTAGTGTTGCGATTTTTTTTTCACTAGTGTACGCGTAATCACTTAGCTAAACACTACCTGCCAACTGAGGACAACCGCAACAGATCTTAAAAGCCGGTCGCGGTGACCGAGCGGTTCTAGGCGCTTCAGTTCGGAACCGCGCAACTACTACGGTCGCAGGCTCGAATCCTGCCTCGGGCATGGATATGTGTGATGTCCTTAGGTTAGGTTTAAGTTGTTCTAAGTTCTAGGCGACTGATGACCTGAGAAGTTAAGCCCCATAGTGCTTAGAGCCATTTTTAGATCTTAAAATACGAATGCCACATATCATGGACCAGTAGGCAATCTCTCCATGCAACAGTCAATCTGAAACGATGTGTATATTCCTAACCTCGCAACTCGGGTTTTGGCAGCGCGGGCTTTATTTGTGGCGAACGGCTGGAGTAAACGATGGCTGCAGAAACGCCAGCCGGCGTGGCGCAACGACGCCGGGAGGCGCGATTCAGGCTGGCGAGGCGGAAACGTGCGCCGCCGTTGCGTCTATCGGAAAACGCTCGGCTTCGCGGTGGCAGTTGGCCGCACTCGTTATATCTGCCGAGAGCAAACACGGCACCAGGCAGGCGCCCGCGAACCGTGACTCACATAAGAGGAGGTTGTCCAGCGCACCGGGAAACGTGACCAGCACCAGCATCAGCACCAGTGTCAGCAACACTGCAACAGACTGCCTTGGTTCTGTGCTGCCTTAAGCGCTGAATGTGCTAACATTCTAAGCTAGAATTTGTGGCACTTCTTTGAACTCCTGTACCCCCTACTATTGCGCCATAGACCAATTTCATCAACAAAAGGATGATGAATTACATCTCCTGCAGTCCATTTCAAGCAGTATGTCCCATATTCCTAGCAACAAGTCCAAATTTGTGTCCATATAACTACATTTATTACGAAAACACGCTTCACAAATACCGTCACAATATCAAAGAGGCCCTGGCCATGTTTTTCAGTGGTGGCAATCTGATTCTGGAGCTCTGACAATGCGAAGAGGTCTTGGTAGGTCCAAGTTGCCGACCGGCGGCCGTGTCATCCTCAACCAATAGGCGTCACTGTATAACACCCTCCCTGCTTCCCGGGATTTGCGAAATTACAAGTGGACAATGGCCGTGAATTATGAATTTTGACCCGTGTCGGGATAAGGCATCCGAATCCGAAGTAAATAATGATTATTCCGCGGGAAACAGGAGACGTTATAACTTGATCGTTATTCAATGAGTAATTTCATTCAATAACGATCGGTAAATGAAATAATGGAAATAATTTGGAAATAAATTTTGCCAGTGTAAATTTTGCCGAAAGAAATGATTAAGTTGTAAAAGCAGTTAAAAAATCGGTCGCCACCCCAACTGATGGGCGACAGTACTGTTAAGTACGTGAATAATTGTTTCAAAAATAAAGTTTACCTATTTGTAGCGCAGCAGGTGGAACGGGAACTTTTACGTAAGTGCTGTGTCAGCCTCAGTCGTCATATAACAATGTCATAACAATCTAACTACACTTAAATATTAATGGTTAACTTTCAATAAGTATTTTGATAATTATTTTGTTCATAATTTGTCAGCTAAGTGCAATGCTGACAACACAGATAATTATCCATCCAGATTTTGAATAATGGACTGTCATATTGTCTTTAAAATTAGGTACTTTGCACAGTTTAATCTACTGATAATGAAATGTATTGCCAATAATTGTTTAACTACGTTTTGAATGATAATAATTCATTAATTCGGGAATTGTCAGGTGGAATAAGCTTTATAGTTTCATGAAATACCCTTGAACTAATTTCAGATGAATATGCATTGAAATAAATCTTAATAATCAAATTTATTACTTCAGTCTATTATTAAGTTACTACGGTTGGCGTAAACTTATTAAGTGCAACAATTAGCTACGATAACCAGTCTGAAGTTTACTCTTCACCTTCTATGCAAATAATTTGATAATTAGCATATTTTCTCTTGATAATGGCGTGACACACTCGGTTCAATAAGGCAAGGATCGGAAGGAACCTGCTTGGTGTTATTGTCGGGTGGAATGTAACTGCAACACTTCGATTATAAAGTGCTTGTTATTAATTGTTCAACTTCAGAGAAAAGCACAGTCACTGGCAAGCCTTCTACAATTTTATCCTACGAAAATTACGTAGATCTTACTTCCCTCGTTGTGGGTGGATCGACGGAAGTCCACAGCAGCGACGCAATATGGCAGCGGCCTTTTACTGTTGGGACTTGGGCCCATAGTGCGCTACACATTTAAGTTCTCGTTTCTTCAGCACTATGCCCATTAATCCATAATAACTTGCCCGGCCATGCTTCCAGATATGCCGACCATTACTTTCCCGTCGTGCTTTGATCCACACACTAGCCGTTAGATGTAACACAGCTAGGAATAGCACCACTCTACTGTACGTCTTACCCCGAGCACGGCGCCACTGCTAATACTACCCGCTGGCGCGCTCCCGCGCCCAGCGGCACGACAAAACAATCTCTCTGACTTCAACGTTAACTAAATAAGTCCTGACTTGCCAGTGTTAAATATTACATAATTTAAACATAGTATTTACAGTACGTGTTTACACTAGATAATAGATCGTATACAAACAGTTTCATGTGTTAAATAAGCGAAAAAATTCATAGTAAGGACTGCGTTGTAGCGTCACAACTGGATGTGGATACGGAGAGCCATGTGGTCAACACATCACTCTTCCAGCCGTTGTCAGTTTTCGAAACTTGAGCTGCTACTTCTCAATCAAGTAGCTTCTCAATTGCCCTTGCAAGGTCTGAGTACGGCCTGCTTGCCAACAGCGCTCCGCAGATGCGGACGAGCACCCAACCTAGTGCTAGCCAAGCGCGACAGTGCTTAACATCAGTGATCTGGCGGAAACGAGTGTTACAACTGCGGCAAGGCCGTTGGCTTAACTGTGGAAGGTAACGATAAAAACACACAAGCCCCTTCAGCTGTATGATAAATCTTTATTTATGACCCCACTAGTTTCCGGCATTAAAGCCACATCTTCAAGAATAGAAATTTATTTCATAATTTATCACAAACGATAACAAGTAGATGACCCAAAATTCTTTGTCCAACTGTGATAAAAATTTTCAACCAAGGGGTCGATAGTATGGTAGTCTAATTTAAAAAAGGACAGAAAGCAGGGAACATCGTTCTGATACAGGAAATCAAAGTTGTGCTAACATCGTGACAACAAAAGGTCTGCAGTGACCACCTAGACGAACAAAAATACAAGTATTGACAGTCACACGACCTACCTTCACTTTCTCGTTGAGCTGCTTGTGGCGTCTCTTAGAAAGCTATATACCGACATGCCTCTCCCTAAAAGAGATCTAAGGTCACAAAAATGGTGCACAATGGTAAGCACTATTTTAATTTACATTAGTTTCAACATAAAAGATTTTCCCTTTGCAGATGAAATGAATCGTAATTTACATTAATGAGATAGCAACAATATTTGAGTCAGCTATTCCCTCCACAGTACCTTGTGCCTTCTTGGCACAATAGATGTCATTTCTACGAAATTTGAATATACTAAAAGATGATGTCATAAATGTCTCATCTTAAAGAAAAATTTTTGCTGATTCCAAAACCAGTCGTAGATTTTGTGCATCTGTAATACTCTGATGTTATGCAGAATTTAATATTATTATTAATATTTTATAAAGATTAACTCAACTGATCCGTATAGGTTACAGCTGTATGTGTAAGACATGGTCTTTTGGTCTCTTTCATCGGTTCACTGAACGTTACTTTTGAAAACAGTCGTTTAGCTTAATTTCAGTATTACAACATAAATTCTTGACACATAGCCAAATGAATAGGTTTGCCATCAAACTGTTGTGGACTTTAATCGTTATAAATCTTCAGTTCATAGTAGCAAAATGTGTGTTGACGAATTTAACTGGTTTTAAAATTCTAAATATGGACTTGTTACATGCATCATAATATCATTTCAGAAGGTTGTATAATACGTGTGAAATCACCAAGTAAAGTATTCCTGATGCAATAAACGTGTCGTACTCATAACAAAATGTCTTCTTTTTTTTTTTTCCTTCTTCGGGTCATCAGCCTTCTGACTGGTTTGGCGCGGCCCGCAGTGAACTCCTCTCCCGTGCCAACTTTTACATCTAAAGTAGCACTTGCAACCGACAGCTTCAATTATTTGCTGGATATATTCCAATCTCTGTCTTCCTCTACAGTTTTACCCTCTACAGCTCCCTCCAGTACCATCGAAGTTATTCCCAGGTATCTTAACAATTGTACTATCGTCCTGCCGCTTTTTCTTGTCTGTCTTTTTCACATATTCCTTTCCTCACCGATTCTGCGGAGAATCTCCTATTCCTTACCCTATCAGTCCACATTATTTCCAACATTGGCAGCAGAATTCCTTAACTTCATGTACTTCGTGATCCCCAAGTCTGATGTTCACATTTTGTCCCGCGCTTCATTACTTTTGTCTTTCTTCGATTTACTCTCAATGCGTCAATATTCGAGACTCACTAGACAGTTCAGCCCATTCAACAGATACTGTAATTCTTCTTCAATTTCACAGAGGATAGCAATGTCATCAGCGAATCATGTAAATGATATCCTTTCATCTTTAATTTTACCTACACTCTTTAACTTTCCTTTTATTTCCGTTATTGCTCGTTCGATGAATAGGTTGGACAGTAGGGGCGAAAGACTAGATCCCTGTCTTACATACTTTTTAATCCGAGCACATCGTTCTTGTTCCTCCACTCTTACTATTCCTTCTTGGCTCGTACGCATATTACGTATTACCTTTCTCTATAGCCTACGATAACCGATCCCTTCTAGTTGTGGTACGTGGAACCTTAACAGCCAGCATTATGTTGATGACATTCTTCGATCCCATGTGAGACATTTCTTGTATGGTCTCTCAGGGTACTTTTCAGGAAGGTAATGCTCGTCCGCATACAGCTCGAGTTGCTCAAGACTTTGTGCGTCATATTCCGACTCTTCCACGGCCGGGCTGATCACTGGACTTTTCCTCCATAGAGAATGTGTAAGACCAGTTGAAAAGCCAGATGCTGCTGTACCACTTTGTACATGATTTGGAGCTGGCTGTTGAAGATTTGGCAAATCAGATAGACAGCATCAGATGTCGAACCAGTTCGATGCCGGACCGTGTTGCGACCTGCACTGAAGCGGTCCAACGCGTTCTTGATGCTGCACTATATTTGTCTACTTGTACTCACTGGTTTTGTTTACTTGTCTTGATACTTGGATCAAATGAATCTATCACCTGTATCATTATGTCCAATAAATTTCATTTCGATCCGATTTTGCCCCCTTTGGTGCGCTTTGGACGTTATTTCTTTTGAACTGCAAATTCCTTAACCCTTGCTATAAAGGGAGCGGAAGGACTTCACCCATACAGTGACCATGTCATTTCAACATATTTATTTGCATCATAGATAAATCATTAAGAGAATTACAATTATAAATCAGATAATAATTTCTTTAAGAAACGCCACTCAGGCAAACTTTACAAACTGCCTGTTATAAAACCACAAATGAATTAACCTCTTTAAAAACCCGCCACTCAGGCAAATTTTACAAACTGCTTGGTGTATGAAACCACAAGCGAATTAATCTCTTTGCAAACATTAAAAAAAAATAAAAATAAAAAATAAAACGCCAATCGAGCCAAGTACATCGTTTCAAATAAACTTTACAACATCAAATAACCAGGCAACCAATTATTATTTCCACATAGATTGAAAAGTACCCCCCGCCCCCCTCCCGGTCGAGATATTACCAAACAACTTTACAGGTTATAGACAGTTTGATCAGTAATAACGTAATTATTTCCCCATCAAAATTGACATGCGCCACTAAGGCTGAATTGCACCGCAATTTTAAAAAAACGGTTTCAGTTAAGACACATTCTTCTAGAAATCCCCAAAATTCTTAAGACAAATACTTAAAACATTTAACCCGGGCAACCTTGCAGGGTCACAACAAGCTTTAAAAAAAATGCAGCTTGTACAACAACTGAGTCCCGAGATTGTGAGGTCACGGCTTGGCCACGGACGGTGGAGGCGACGAATTAAGATTAGGACTCCGTTTGTACTTCCACCCCGTTCAGAACGCCGAAATCCGAACCAAACAGCACAAGCGAGCTCAGGTTAAGTCCACCGCTCGTACGCCCGCTAGTAATTTAAAAGGGGAGGCTCTCCACTTCGGTTGCCCGCTGCTTCCGATCTTAATAATAGGCATAAAATATCACATCACAATCCTTGCAACCCTTTGCTGCCTCAAAAGCAATCATCCTTATATTTCACCATTCGTTGGTAGGACTTGAATTACTTAACTTGATGCCAGCTGCTGGATCGATGTGGCTAAGACGCCAGACGTTGCTTAGTCCGATAGTAACAGCGTGTTCCTTCACGGAAGCGAGCATATGCATAGCTTCACGACGTTGCCAAGAAGCTACAGAGCCGGCCCGCTGTTACTGACTCCAGTACGATCAAGCGCTAACTGCCACATGTACTCAGGCACACCGTGCTCGCTGTCGCCTATCCAACGTCTCGCTAATACGCGCACTTCCGCGTACCGTGCCCAACGTTGTTCTCCCCCTTCCACTCGGTACTGCCTGCTATATCCTGAGCCGGCCCAGGCTCCAAAGACAAACTTCTGCCAAAGGGAATCGATAGTGCCTAAGCCAAGGATGTCCCTGACGCCAATCCCGCCTCGGCTCAGCGCTATTTTCAATGATCATGAGTGTATTTCTGAACTGAAATGTGCACCAGATGGAGCGATGTAGTAGTGTGTGAAGATGATTGTGTGACACTGTTACATACCCGACAAGAATATAATCCAGAATGAGATTTTCACTCTGCAGTGGAGTGTGCGTTGATATGAAACTTCCTGGCAGATTAAAACTGTGTGCCGGACCGAGACTCTAACTCGGGACCTTTGCCTTCCGCGGGCAAGTGCTCTACCATCTGAGCTACCCGAGCACGACTCACTCCACGTCCTCACAGCTTTACTTCTGCCAGTACCTCGTCTCCTACCTTCGAAACTTAACAGAAGCTCTCCTGCGAACCTTGCAGCACTAGCACTCCTGAAAGAAAGGATATTGCGGAGACATGGCTTAGCCACAGCCTGGGAGATGTTTCCAAAATGAGATTTTCACTCTGCAGTGGAGTGTGCGCTGATATGAAACTTCCTGGCAGATTAAAACTGCAAGGTTCGCAGGAGAGGTTCTGTTAAGTTTTGGAAAGTAGCAGACGACGTAGTAGCGGAAGTAAAGCTGTGAGGACGGGGCGTGAGTCGTGCTTGGGCAGCTCAGATGGTAGAGCACTTGCTCGCGAAAGGCAAAGGACCCGAGTTCGAGTCTCGGTCCAGCACACAGTTTTAATCTGCCAGGAAGTTTACTTGTCTTGATACTCGTATCAAATGAATCTTCCATCTGTATCATTATGTCTAATAAATTTCATTTTGATCGGATTTTCTGCTCTTGGTGTTCTATTTTCAATGTTCGTGAGTGTATTCCTCAACTCTGAAATCTGTGCCAGATCGAGCATTGAAATAGTGTGTGAAGATGATTGTGTGACACGGCTACATACCCGACAATAATATAATCAGTTAATACGCCTGTAAAGTGTACGGAATCAAATAAGTTGTCTTGTCAAAATGCCGTTTGCAATGTGGAGAGCGGGGAACTTATAATTGCGATACGGTCAGCTTGACCGTCGTACTGCATCTTAACGGTGTTTCAATGGTTGAGAGTTGCACCTCGTACACTGCCGCCACTTTCGGTGGGCGGGATACATCCCCCCTGTCGGTGACGCTCGCTGCACGTGGCGCTCCGCATTCGGGGTCTGCTCCCTCCAACAGCCTCTTGTGTGACGACAGGCGACGCCCTGTCAAGCAGTGGTAGGCGGCCGCTTGTTGATGTCGCTCGCCACAGTATTGGAAAACACTCGAGGCGCCGCGGCGGACTGCGACGCCGCCACCTCGTTACCGACGCCGACGCCGGCGCCGACCTGTCTGCGCCGGAGGGAGGCGACCCTCTCCCCGAGAAGACCCTCTTACGAATCGCTGGCGCGCCGCCGCGCAGCCGCTGATGCATTTTCGTAAACTTTCCCCAACGAGTGCCATCAGTTTGCGGCGGCGTCGAGTCCCCGCTCTGGGACTTGACAACTGCCTGCTTAAGTGGACGTGCGGAACTTCGTGAGTGCCAGCGCTCACTGTCTGCTCTAAACGTCCTACCATGTAGCCGTCCGTTCTGATAAACCGCCGTTTATTCTGAGATGTTAAAGTGCGTAAAATGAGCCCCTCTCTGGCTCCGTGCACACATACACACACACACACACACACACACACACACACACACACACACACACACACACACACACATACTTAACTATAGGGTGATTCAAAAAGAAGAACAGATTTCAGTTGTTTACTACAGATAAACTACACTACTGGCCATTAAAATTGCTACACCAAGAAGAAATGCAGATGATAAACGGGTATCCATTGGACAAATATACCACAACTGACATGTGATTACATTTTCACACAATTTGGGTGCATACATCCTGAGAAATCAGTACCCAGAACAACCACCTCTGGCCGTAATAACGGCCTTGATGCGCCTGGGCATAGAGTCAAACAGAGCTTGGATGGCGTTTACAGGTACAGCTGCCCATGCAGCTTCAACACGATACCACAATTCATCAAGAGTAGCGACTGGCGTATTGTGATGAGCCACCATTGACCAGACGTTTTCAGTCGGTGAGAGATCTGGAGACTGTGCTGGCCTGGGCAGCAGTCGAACATTTTCTGTATCCAGAAAGGCCCGTACAGGACCTGCAACATGCGGTCGTGCATTATCCTGCTGAAATTTAGGGTTTCGCAGGTATCGAATGAAGGGTAGAGCCACGGGTCGTAAAATATCTGAAATGAAACGTCCACTGTTCAAAGTGCCGTCAACGCGAACAAGATGTGGCCGAGACGCTTAACCAATGGCACCCCATACCATCACGCCGGGTGATACGCCAGTATGGCGATGACGAATACACGCTTCCAATGTGCGTTCACCGCGATGTCGCCAAACACGGATGCGACCATCATGATGCTGTAAAGCCGCGCTGGATTAGCAGAGCGGTCTAAGGCGCTACAGTCGTGGACTGTGCGTCTGGTCCTGGCGGAGGTTCGAGTCCTCCCTCGGGCATGGGTGTGTGTGTGTGTGTGTGTGTGTGTGTGTGTGTGTTTGTCCTTAGCATAATTTAGGTTAAGTAGTGTGTAAGCTTACGGAATGATGACCTTAACAGTTACGTCCCATAAGATTTCACATACATTTTTTGATGCTGTAAACAAAACCTGGATTCATCCGAAAAAATGACGTTTTGCCATTCGTGCAAGGGTAACCGCAACCATGGTCTCCGACCTGATAGTCCATGCTGCTGCAAACGTCGTAGAACCGATCGTGCAGATGGTTGTTGTCTTGCAAATGTACCCATCTGTTGTCTCAGGGATCGAGACGTGGCTGCACGATCCATTACAGCCATGCGGATAAGATGCCTGTCATCTCGACTGCTAGTGATACGAGGCTTTTGGGATCCAGCACGGCGTTCCAAATTACCCTCCTTGACCCACCGGTTCCATATTCTGCTAACAGTCATTGGATCTCGACCAACGCGAGCAGCAATGTCGCGGTACGATAAACCGCAATCGCGATAGGCTACAATCCGACCTTTATCAAAGTCGGAAACGTGATGGTACGCATTTCTTCTCCTTACACGCGGCATCACAACAACGTTTCAGCAGGCAACGCCGGTCAACTGCTGTTTGTGTATGAGAAATCGGTTGGAAACTTTCCTCATGTCAGCACGTTGTAGGTGTCGCCGCCGGTACCAACCTTGTGTGAATGCTCTGAAAAGCTAATCATTTGCATATCACAGCGTCTTCTTCCTGTCAGTTAAATTTCGCGTCATCGTCGTGCTGTAGCAGTTTTAATGGCCAGTAGCGTAGAAAAGCTAGAAGCACTCTGCGCGTATGAGTGGATGGATGAAGGTTCAAAGTTTTGTTACATCTGCACCGTTCTAGACGCTTCAGTCCGGAAACGCGCTGCTGCTACGGTCGCAGGTTCGAATACTGCCTTGAGGATGGATGTGTGTGATGTCCTTAGGTTAGTTAGGTTTAAGTAGTTCTAAGTCTAGGGGACTGAGGACCTCAGATGTTAAGTGCCATAGTGCTCAGAGCCATTTGAACCTGCACCGTTGTTTCTTCGTAGCAACACGACGACTACACCACAAGATAAATAATTTTGTGTGTTGGAACTTGCACAGAGTCAATGCATTGTTCAAGTCCAACATGCATTCCCGCTTCGATTCAACAGAAAGCACCTCTGCGCAAGTGTATTTATGACTGGTAAACAAAATTCTTGGAAGTTGGTTGAATATATAAATGAAAGAGAACTGATGGGCCAGGCACGTCTGATGAAAATGTCGAGCGTATCTGAGATGCGTTCGGAGTTCTCGGAAGCCCACAAGACGGGCAGGCCAGGAAAATCAACTTCCTCAAACAACGGTATGGCGTGTTCTGAAACGACGCCCGGATATGAAGCCTCATAAATTGCAGTTACAGTAGCAACTGCGCCCAGCCAACCATAATAGAAGGTACGAATTTTTCATTTCAGTTCTTAAGGCTATAGCAAAGGAAACTTTTTTCGAACAACTCATCTTTTCGGACGAATCGACGTTTCATCTATCGGGTACAGTAAACCACCATAATATAAGAATTTGGCAGTCACAAAACACAGCGTCATCGTCGAAAGTGAAAAAGACTCACCGAAATCGAATGTCTTTTTTTGTGCCGTTTCTGTTCACAAAGTTTATGGATCTTCTTTTTTGCGGAGGGGACTCCGACAGGAATGTCGTACCTGGACATGCTGCAAAACTTGTAGTTTCCTCAACTTCACGAAGGATTCCAGTGATTTCATTTTTATGCGTGATGGCGCCCCGCCTCAGTTTCACGTTGAGGTGCGGCGTTATCTTGACAACACCATCCCGCAACGTTACAATGGAAGAAGTGGACAACAAGATCTTGTTCATTTTTTTTTTTTTTTTTGGTGTTCCAGGTCATCAGACCAGATATTGCGATTTTCTTCTATGGGGGGACAGAAAAGACAGAGTCTTTATCCCACCTGTGGCAGTTACTCTTCAAGATATGACCAATCGAATTTTTTACGTTGTCGATTGAACGAACAGTGGCCTGACAGTTTGTGTGTAGAATGAAACGGACTACTGTTTCGATGTTTCTCGAGCAAGGCATCGTGTTCGTGTTGAGTGTATGGTATTGTGTCGGGGCGAACATAAGATTTTGGATCTTCCTCTATCCGATGACATGCGCAATGTGTTTCTTTCACAGTTGGTCTGTGATAAATAATTGAAATCGGTTGTTCCTTTTTGAATCGCCCTGTACTTGTCACTTCTATAATGTTACTACCTTGGACTAGTTTTTAGGCTACATTTCATCTTCTCTGTAACATATCTGTCTGTATGGCAGAGATCGGTAATCAAAGTGATCTGTAGATCTCTAAGTAGCCATGTCAAGTTATGGTTTTGGAAAATAAATATAGCGTATACCAGTCGACGATTCGAGAGAGCTGCACTGGCCATTTTGGTGGTATCTAAACTGATAAAACTGAAAACGATTTTTCTGTAGTTTATGTCGGCCGCGAAGGTCTGTGCACTCATGAGGTACTAAATTGGTTTTAATCATTTCTTCTTGTTCCAGTTGTAACATCCCCAGCGATTCCGATACAACACACCGTGTTTGTATACGCCTTATTTGTCGGAAAGGCATTGATTCGGAAGTAACTTGACGGAAACGACGTAGAACAGTACACAACAAATCACAAAAATTGGAAATGAATACACTATTGTAACAAATGGCTGAATGCAAAGAATTGTAACTATAATAATCAGTTTATATTGGTTAGTCGAATCTAGCATTAATTAATATTTGCGTTTTAGCGAAACTGCAGTCATACAAAGAAATAACACGGTCGTCAGTATAAGACAGAAAAAGTTGTTTCTGACACTAATTGGTTATCGTCAGACTTAAGTTTACGTAACTATCAGTAATACTTGTATTGATGACGTCGGCCAGTACCTGCGCTTAAGTAAATTTTCATAATGAGACAATCAGAAAAAATTTAGTTAAGTTAAAGTTCAGACTCAGAGATTTGAAAATTAAAATTCAATTAATCACAGTACCACACAACGCTATGACAATGACGTGACATAACCTATAATCTTTACTGTTACGAATGTTTATAGACAAACTTTTCCAAATACTTCAAGTTCACTCTCAATCGTACTGTATTTACACGTTATTCAGTTCAAAGTAACATTAAAAGTCCATAGCATAGCCAAAATAACGACAAACGAAACGTCGATACATAAAATTCCCAAAAATGACAATTAATTAATAAATGTAGCCAAATAAGAAATAAACTTTACTGTGATTTTGAGTGATTCATTGGTTTCAATAGTTCTTTTAAGTCTTAATTTCAAAAGTTGGTCGTTATTACTGTTGCTCAAACTTTACTTAGTTAATAAGCGATATTGACTCCTAAGCTAAAGAAAAAAACTGGTTTTACTTTCATAGAAAGTTATTTTCAGTTTTAATCAGATTTAGCATTTGTAATGACACACTCGCAATGTAGGACAATAGGACATTGATCCTGTCCCAGGTAATAACGATTTGTGGTAACGACTATGAAATTATAATTAGAATTCCACACAAAAATTATATTTCCCCCATTACTAAAAATACCGGCAAGCCTTAACAAAGCTAAAAGGCTGACGTGGCTCGATGCTACAGTTTCAGACGCTGCAGGTGGGAAATAGTAGCTCGTCAGCACGGACGGACCATTAAAAACTTGGTTTCAGATAAAGCACAGTTTAAATAGAATTTGAAAGACTTTTTGATAGGCAAGTCCTTCCGTTCTATAGATGAATATCATAACAGAGACTGTTAGGCCAGCTTAAGTAAAAATGTCTGTTAGATTTCAGTTTTGCTAGCACATGGTCGTAACAGTCGAGACTAGGTATTTTGTGTATGAGAGATTTATTAATAGTGCATAACAATGTTTCAGTCTGACAGAGTGTTAATTCTGTAAATATTTGTTTTTCCAGTTTATTGTATTCACCTATTTTGACAATCTCCTGACAGATGATCAGGGTAGTAAGTATTATATTCAAATGTTTTATGTTTTTTATGTCCTACGTCGTCAAGGTATGAAGGTCTGATAATGACGTCTTAGAAGATCGAAATAGGTCATCTAAAAAATGAAAAGTTACAATTTAAATGCGATCGCGACTGTGTTTATTAAAAAAGTTATAATATGTTTTCCCTGGAAGGATGTTCCAAAAAATTTGATAATTAACGGTGTTTGTGACGTGTATTGCGTATAAAGTGAAGAACAATGGACCAAATATGGATCCCAGAGGAACAGAGTAGTACAGAAACCACTTTTCATGGCTTGACGCATCCACTGCCTGACGAAGAGATGTTTTGCGTAAGAGCGGTTTCTCGGGTTACCAGGCAGCCCCTGCGGGTAACCCCTGCCTTCAGTCTGTGGAGGTCCTGTCCAGCCCCGCTTGCATCCCACCTGTCTGACATCGGTGGGCAGCACGCGGTCAGAGGCCGGCCAACTGATTCTGCCGGCGGCCGCAGCGTTCGGTCGTTATTTGAATATGGCTTCCGCTTGTATAAACTGCCTCGCCCCTGCTGCTGGAAATACTCCGCCCCTTTGAGCGCGCCCCCTGGGAGGTGAGCAGAAATTTCCTCGGTCACTGCGTGCTGTCCGCTGCCTGCTTCTCCGTCGCGGATTTATTCCTCCGTTTTCTCCGCCGTACGCGCTCTGGTGCTGCCGCCGGGAACTTCCTCGCATTTCCTTTTGTGAAACGTTACTTCAGCTTTCGAGTTCTGTTATGTTAACGCGCTGCATAATGGCGGTTAATAATTGAAGCTGCAGCATTCTGTTTCCAAACGATTCTGGCCGCTGCCCTGATTTTTTTTTCCGCCAGAGGATAAAAAAGTTGAGCACTAAAAATGAGTAAAGGAAGAAGAAATTGCTTAAGCACTTAACTGAGATATTCAGTGAAGCATAAAGCCTGCCCATAAAACATGAAAAAATGTTGGCTGTTATTTCAAATTAAAATTTTCGCTTTTGTTGCCTGCCCTGTAACTCGCATTGAGGTGAAATTATCCTTTGTGTTAGTGCAGAGCAGTGTAAGTACGGTGTAGGACTTTCGCGAATCACGGACACATAATTGCTATATTTTGCTTTATGACCATCAGCCGGCGTTTTATTGATGTTTCTGTATTGCAGATGTTGTGTGCAACTGTCCTGTACACATTTTGTGTCACGACCTTGAGCAAAAACTGTTCATAAGCAAATGTATTTATAACCAATATTTGCCACATAAAAATCAATTTCCGAAGCAGTCTCGTCCTACAAATCAGTACAATTCTTCTGACGTTTCCAGCTGCTAAAATTTTCTAGTTGATGCAATGATAAATACAGATATACAAGATGACTGTGAAACAATGACATTAGGTTTACTAACTAACCGTTTTATCTAAATCGCGAAGTTCACCACAGTATAAAATCCAAACAAAGACTATAAGCAAATATTTGGAAACACCATGACACCAAGAAAGTTTCTTCAATTCGATAACATTAATTATTGTAGCTTCGTTAAAATAACTGTATAGATTATCACCATTCATGTTCAACTTTAGGTGAAAGAAAGATGAAGAATGTGCAAGAACATTTCCAAACAGAAATAACAGGGAAACGTTGACAGTTACCAATGCTTAGATACACATACGACATGCCTCATCTGAAAGAAACTAATACTCCGAAGTTCGTTCAATATACTACTCGACGTACTAAATTGTAGAAAACATCATTTCAGCATAAACAAAACATACAAAACTAATGAAGTGTAGTACGAGAATAAGTTATCAGTAAACATCAAACTGAAAGAACAAACAACAACGAAAACTGAATTGTTCTCTTCAAGTAGGGTGATTATACGAGATGGCAGGAACAAGGAAGGCATCACGAGCAGATAGAATTATTAGCAGCAAGCTTTCCGCAGTAACATTGCTCAAACACTGACAGTGAAATATGAAATATTCGTGTGGAGCATATAACACTTAGAAAATCACTCTATAGAGCAATTCACGAAAATTTAGAGACTTAAAAGGAAGTTGCAGTAATTTCTCTCGGTGAGCTTCAGATCAAAATTTGTTTTTCTAAGTCTTTTACTCAATGTAAAAGTTTCCTCCTGCTTTTTACGCTTATTTTCGATGATTTAACACATTTAATTCCCAACGTTAATGCATCTTTCTAGATTTTATGCACACTTAACATGTTTTAATTGGCTTATAGTAACCACCTTGGCGCCCAGATCAATTAATCGGACCTCAGTTAATTAATCTAAACTTTCAAGCACTAATGTACGTTTATGACACCTGAATACATCTGTCTTAGGAAACGCACATTAGCAAGTGCTCTAAGAGAATTGCAGGCGTAATAACTTTTACTTGCGTAAGATGTGGAACATCACGGAATAAAAACAACTAAGTTTCGCATTAGTTTTGGGTTTTAGGCCACGCCATTATGATACACTAAGACGACTAAAAAGATACGTTCAGAACGTCTTTGCAGCGATCATCCTCAGAGTGACTAAACTTCACTTTATTCGTCCTCAGAATGACTAATGGAAAGACATCCGAATCGTCGGCTTCACAGTTGTTTAGTCTACAACGACGCAGCTTGATACCCAGAAGAATATTATTGAAATTGACAATGGCCGTAGATGTCTACGCACATAAGTCAAAATAACAAAGAGTAGCGACAAAAATAATCATTTTGTTTCTTAAGCATCGTTCCTTCTTTGATCAACAATGGTCAGGTAGACCTCAAAGTTAGATGGATCGCTGTAAGTGCAATATCTGATAAAAAGTAACCGAACACTTATTTGTGGACACTTTCGGTGACATGCGTGAATGTTTGCGGAGAGTTGGCAGCCCTTTCTTCCTAAGAACCGAGACCATAGAAGGTACTGATTTTGGACGCTGTGGTGCAAGGCTCAGTCTACTTTCTAACTCATCCCCAAGGCGTTTCTTTGGGTTCCGGTCGAGATTCGGGGTAGGTCAGCTCATTTCAGTAATGTTTTTGACCACAATCCACTCCCTCTTAGAAGCAGCTTTATAATACACTGCAATGTCGTGAGGGTACAGTCATCGTCTCCTCATTTGTACACAGTTAACAAAGCTGTCTCCATTTCCTTCCACATTTAGCGTTTTCTTAAGTAAAGGATAGTGACCGCACCCTAACCACGAAAAACACCCCAATAGCGTAACATCACTTCCAAGTAACTTCACTGTTGACATTGAACACGATGGTGGTAACGTTTTCCAGACATTCGCCAGACTGAAAGCCTCCCATCGGCCGCTGAGTACAGGTAATCTATCGCTCCAAATCACTCGTTTCCCATCAAACACTGTCCACCGGTGTGGCTCTTGACACCCGTCAAGCACTGCTCAACAGTGACTTGAAGTTTGTGTGGCTCATGAGGGGCTGCTCGACCATATAATGGTCGCCCAATCGTTGATATTCCTATATTCGCACTATGTCACTCCAATATACGAAGCTTGTTAGCACTTGATGTAGAGAATTGGGTTAGAGCCATTAAATTGTATTGTAGTAGTTGCTGCTGCTGCTGGCTGGTTCACTGCTGTATCTTGATGTTAATGTTGGCTCTATATGTATTCGTCTAGGGGTAAAAAGATGAGGTCCCGTGTTGTTGATGTGCTTGTTGATAAATAATGAACGACAGCATAAGTGAATTTCAATTATTTATTGGCATGGTAGCCATCTTAACTCCGCTGACCACCCAAAGACGTTGTCACAGTACAGAGTAATACTTCTTTTACAATATCTTTGCATTGTTTTTCCACATAAGACAATAATATACACACTTTACAAAAGTTCTATCAAGACTGAGGTGACGCGGCTTCTTGCTGCTTGTATTTTTAACCTTGTCAAAGAACTACCAAGAAGAGATGTGGTTCATAAGTCAGGCATCCATCTGTTATCGTAATTTGTGCAAAAAAAATTATTAATTTACACAGAGTGACATAATTTAACAGGTCATTAAAATGACAGGCAGATTTGTCAACTTGTCAGAACAGTTCTTTGTTGCAAAAAGGCCGTTTTTCAAAGGTACATCTATTGATTCTCTCATTTGCATACATAAGTAAATTACGTGAATTATTAAAAATTACAGTGGTTCCCGTTTAAAATAGATGTGTTTACGTGAATAGTGAGTGAAAACAGTCCTAGTGAATAAATACGTTTCACTGGGTAAATTTTATTTAAGGAGATCCAAAATACGTAAGTTGACCAATATTGGTTCAAATGGCTCTGAGCACTATGGGACTCAACATCTTAGGTCATAAGTCCCCTAGAACTTAGAACTACTTAAACCTAACTAACCTAAGGACATCACACACACCCATGCCCGAGGCAGGATTCGAACCTGCGACCGTAGCAGTCCCGCGGTTCCGGACTGCAGCGCCAGAACCGCTAGACCACGACCAATATTATTCATATTTCATATTAAATATTTCAGTTGAATATAGTGTTTTTACATAATGATATCTGCTGTATCAGGGTTCAAGTGATGTTAATTTTTGTGTGGGTCAGTTATTAATTATATTTTAATGGGTTGACTGTTTATGTAGACATGTTATGCAATCGCTGCTAACATACACAATTACTTTTCTATTATCATGATTGCTAGTTAAACTGGTTGAATTAGGAGGGTATCGCATACTTCGTTACAATAAAGCCTTTAATAGGTTCCGTTACAACCGGCACTGTACCCCTTCATTTTAACTCCTTACGCACAGTCATAATGCATCCGGGTTGCTGGTAGCACTTTAGAACTCACGAGTGATTGCTCCCGCTGTTTTGATGCAGTTGATAAAACTACGCTCCGCAATGCTGGACGGTCCCTGTCCTTCAGTACATGATGTCTGCTTGGTCGTGGTTAAGCTGCGGCTGCTCCTTCGTGTTTCCACTACACAACTGCTTCAGCAAAGTCGACATGGGCAGCTTTAGAAAGGTTGAAATGTCTCAGATGGATGACTAGGTCACTTTCGAACTCTGTGAGCTCCCCTGGCTGACTCTTTCGGCTATTACCGCTTCTGTACGGACAACACAATACTCTCCGCCTCCTTTTAAGGTATCGGGTTCGCGCCTCCTCACACCTAGCGGTCGGTACCGCATTACATGGGAGTTCAAATGTTCAAATGTGCGTGAAATCTTATGGACTTAACTGCTAAGGTCATCAGTCCCTAAGCTAACACACTACTTAACCTAAATTATCCTAAGGACAAACACACACACCCATGCCCGAGGAAGGACTGGAACATCCGCCGGGACCAGCCGCACAGCCCATGACTGTAGCGCCTAAGACCGCTCGGCTGATCCCGGGCGGCTACATGGGAGTGTCTGGATACTTTTGATCATGTAGTGTATGCAGCACAGTATGGTACTATGATTATTCGTCGACCTTGAGGAAATAGTAGTCGAAACTGGAAACATTTTATATTAAGTTGGTGTGTAAGTTCGAAGATTTTTTTGTTTTGCATGTTGCTATTCCGGTTGTTCGGTGTTTTATCGACTGTCACTGTTGCTATCTGAGTTTACATATTGTCATTTGGAGACTGTGAGTGGAGCTGAGGACACTAGAAAATGGAGGGCCATGTGAGGCAATCGGAACATTTCCGACGTAGACTTCTATTTGTGTTGAATAGAGGGGTGACAGCAGCGGAGGCTGCGAGAAATATTTGTATCGTGTATGGGGATAATTCCATTGGAGAGAGCACGGCAATAAAAGGGTTTTCTCTTTTTAAGTAGGTCAAGTTCAGGATGATGGTTCAAATGGTTCAAATGTCTCTGAGCACTATGGGACTTAAGGGGACTTATGACCTCAGATGTTAAGTCCCATAGTGTTCAGAGCCGTTTGAACTATGGGTCTTAACATCTGAGGTCCTCAGTCCCCTAGAACTTAGAAATACTTAAATCTAACTAACCTAAGGACATCACATACATCCATGCCCGAGGCAGGATTCGAACCTGCGACCGTAGCGGTCGCGCAGTTCGAGACTGAAGCGCCTAGAACCGCTTGGCCATAGAGGCCGGTCATTTCAGGATTACCTTCGGGATTTGCTGAACGTAATTTAAACGCATTAATCCACAACGATCCACGTCAGTGCACCCGAGACTGGCGAATGTGATGAACTGTGATCATTGCATCATCTTGCGACTTTTGCATGCAGTGGGGAAAAAAATCGGGTGTTTAGGCACCGCATATTCTAAGCCAAAGTCTCAAAAATCATCGGGTGGCCATATCTGGATCTCTGTTTGATTGTCATCAATTGGCTCATGAACACCACCGACCATTCAAATTCTGTATCGGTCCTGGCGACGAAAAAAGGTCTCTGACGTTTCATCAGGAAAAGAAGTGAATGGTTGAGACCAAACAAAGCAGCAACTCTCCGTACAAAGACCTGCGCACATCCACAAAAGGTAATGTTACTCCTCTGGTGGAACAGCGACGGTGTGGAGTACTATGAATTGCTTCCCCATGGTGTAACCATCGCTGCTGATATTTACTGGCAACAACTGAGAATGCAGCGTGAAATGATGCTACTCCATGGTAATGCCCACCAGCATTCTGGCAGGCTCACAGAAAACACTATACAGTATTTTGAATTGGAAGTTATTCCGCATCCGCTTTAATCACCTGATGTTGCGCACTCAGATTTTCATCTTTTTCGCTCTCTGTTGAACTTCCTTTCCAGATGACGGTGCGCTTCAAACCGTGCTCGACGAGTTCTTCTCCTCAAAACCACGACCGAGCGAGGCTGCACAGTGGTTACCACACTATATTCTCATTCAGGAGGACGATGGTTCAAGCCCGCGCCCGGCCATCCTCATTTAGGTTTCTATTTTCGTAAATCGCTTCGGGTAAATCTCGGGATGGTTCCTTTGGAAGGGCACTGCAGACTTCCTTCCCCATCTTTCCCTAATCCGATGGGATCCATGATCTCTCTGTTTGGTCACTCCCCCCCCCCCCCCTGCGACCCGCCCCCCATGAAAACCACGTGATTTCTAGACTCGCGAAATCGAAAAGTTACCTCAGCGTTGGTAGACCCTTGTAAATAGTGAGGAATAATGTATTATTGATGGCTGAAGTCTTCAAAAATGGTTCAAATGGCTCTAAGCACTATGGGACTTAACATCTGAGGTCATCAGTCCCCTAGATTTAGAAATACTTAAACCCAACTAACCTAAGGAAATAACCCCTCGGTCACAGCAGCCAGCGGCTGAAATCTCTGTTACTTGTTTCCGTTGTGTTTACTAAACTTGCGCAAAACGTTACGAACTTACGCACTAACCCAGTACATTATGCGAAGAAGGATAATAAAAATTTAGATACGCAAAAACCCAGTAGTTTTAAAATTTCGATTTAACTTTGATCTTACATCTATTGATAACTGTGTCATGTGTCCACTTTCAGTGACGAGTGGTATGTTGCAACACGAACTACTACTAAAGGAACGTAATGGAGAAGAAAGACGAGTCAAAAAATACGCAAGATTTTTTTTTCCGTCGCACTTGCCGTGGTACGATGTTATGTCCCTCCAGCTTTATGAATATGGGCAGGGCATCGTAACAGGAGCGGTCTTGACGAACGAGTGACGAGAGGGGGAGAACAGCAAGGAGGAAGGTGTGGGAGGTGGTATCCGGCAGGCCGTAATGAAGAAGGATCGACGGCCGTTTTTCTGCGGGAGGAAAATTAATTTGGGCTGTGTCAGGCGAGGCGGGCCGCGGGGCTGTTTGACGAGAGCCGCGCCCGGATTCTGGGACGGCGCTTTCAGAGCGGCGAGGGCCGCGATCGGTCTTCGCTGTATACACCGCTCTGACGGGCCGTTGATGCCTGTGTTTGGACAGCAGTCTCTTTCGGCCAGCACACCGACAAAATTGTTTGCAACGCACCGCCACTCCGAGACAGTCTCACTCGGGCAACTTTTCGAGAGTATCCACGCTGGCAGAACGTACAACGAAGGCTATAACGACGTTTGCCTCAGTTGCTGGTCGCCTTTCGAGATGTGTGGTAGTGGTCCCCTAAATTTATTTGTTCCCACTAGAGTTGTAAAACTACCGTAAGCTACTATAAGTAAGCGAAGACTATATCCACATCTGCCTCTGCATCTACTAGGGTTGCCCATAAAACAATGCATCGCAATTTTTTTTCTCAGCCGAAAACAATGCTACGAATGCGAAAGTTACGTATGTATTTTTTGAAATCTCCTGAATGAGCGCTCCAAGTTTCCGTCACTTCCAACAGTTAGAGTGGCTGCAGGACAGTTTCAGAATGGCGTCTGTAGGTGTTTTACGTTACAAGCAATTTGCTGTCACTGAATTTCCCGCTGCAGAGAAAGAAACTGTGGGGAATATTTACAAACGCTTGTGCAAAGTCTATGGAGCATCTGCTGTCGACAGAAGTACATTTAGTCGCTGGGCACGGAGGGTGAGGTCATTGGAAGGCCGTTCGGTGGAGCCCCACGATTTGCAGCGGTCGGGGAGAACATACACGGCTGTCACATCTGACACACCCCCCTCTGACTTCCCCTAGTCTGGGCTATTAAAGGATGCCATTCGTGGAAGATATTTTGAGGACGATGAGGAGGTGATTTACACCGTGAAGCACTGGCTCCACCAACAGATCAAGGATTGTTACCGACAGGGCATTCACGCCCTTGTTTTGCGCTGGAGGAAGGCCGTAGAACGGGATTGAGATTACATGGAAAAATAGGGTGTGTAGAGAAAACACCATTATTTCTTGTGCGTAATTCTCATTATGTTCAATAAAGAATTGTTGAAGAAAGCCGGCCGCGGTGACCAAGCGGTTCTAGGCGCTTCAGTCCGGAACCGCGGGACTGCTACGGTCGGAGGTTCGAATCCTGCCTCGGGTATGGATGTGTGTGATGTCTTTAGATTAGTTAGGTTTAAGTACAAAGTCCTAGGGGACTGACGACCTAAGATGTTAAGTCCCGTAGTGCTCAGAGCCATCTGAACCATTTTGTTGAAGAAAAAAAAATGCGGTGCTTTACTTTCTGGGTAACCTTCATACTCGGCTACCATGCAAAATCACACTTGAGTGCCTGGCAGAGCATTCACCGAACCACCTTCACACTAATTCTCTGTTATTCCACTCTCAAATAGCGCGCTGAAGAAACGAATACTTATATCTTTGCGTGTAAGCTCCGATTTCCCTTATTTTATTATGATGATCATTCCTCCCTATGTAGGTCGGCGTCAACAAAATATTTCCGCATTCGTAGGGAAAAGCTGGTGATTTAAATTTCGTGAGAAGATTCCGCGTCAACGATAATGCCTTTTTTTAAATTAATTTCATTCCAGGTCCTGTATCATGTCCTTCACACTCTCTCCCGTATATCTCGATACCACAAGACTTGCTACCTTTCCTTGTATTTCGTTAATTCTATCTGATAAGGATCCCACACCGCGCAGCAGTACTCCAAAAGAGGACGGACAAGCATGGTGTAGGCAGTCTCTTTAGTAGACCTGTTGCATATTCTAAGTGTTCTGCCAATAAAACTCAGTCTTTGGTTCGCCTGCCCCGCCACATTTTCTATGTTTTCTTTCCACTTTAAGTTGTCTGTAATCGTAAGTCCTAGGTATTTAGTTGAATTTATGGCCTTTAGATTTGATTGATTTATCGTGTAACCGAAATTAAACGGATTCATTTTAGCACTCACGTGAATGACCTCACACTTCTCATTATTTGGGATCAGTTGCCAAATTTCCCACCCTACAGGTATATTATCTAAATCGTTTAGGAATTGTTTCTCATGACTTTACTAGAAGAGAAACGACAGCATCATCAGCAAACAACCTGAGACGGCTGCTCAGATTGTCTCCTGAATCGTTTATATAGATAAGAAGAGCAGACGGACCTTGGGGAACGCTAGAATCACTTCTTTTCCACTCAGTGACTTTGTCAGTTACTATGAACTGTGACCTCTCTGACAGGAAATCACGAAACCAGTCGTTCAACTGGAACATACTCCATAAACACGCAATTTGATTACAAGCCGCTGTTGTAGTATGCTGTCAAAGGCCTTCCGGAAATCTAGAAATACGGAATCGATTTAAAATCCCTTGTCGATAGCACTCAGTACTTCCTGTGTGTAGAGCTAGCTGTGTTTCGCAAAAACGGTATTTTCTAAACCCATGTTGCCTATGTGTCAATAGACCGCTCTCTTCAAGGTAATTCGTAATGTTTGAACATAATATATGTTCCAGAATTCTGCTGCATATGGAAGTTAATGATATGAGCCTATAACGTACTGGATTTCTCCTATTACCCAGTGTTTGGATACGGATCTTTCGTAGAGCGAGCCGTTGTATATGATTGTTAACTAAGGGGCTATTGCATCAGTATAGTCTGAAAGGAACCTAATTGGTATTCAATCTGGACCGGAAGACTTGCTTTTATTAAGTGATTTAAGTTGCTGCGAGGATATCTGCTTCTATCTTACTCCTACTGGCAGCTGTCCTTCATTCGAATTCTAGAATATTTACTTCGTCTTCTTTGATGAAGGAATTTCGGAAGGCTGTGTTTAGTAACTCTACTTTAGCAACCCTTTCATCGATAGTACTTCCATTACCACCGCGCAGAGAAGGCGTACCGTAGTTTTCCTAGTAGCTTGGGTCAGTTAAGGTTGTACCAGCGTCACCTGTACATTAGGTATGTTGCATATCTATCTGTCATATCTATCGGGCGTTACCGTGTATCGATCTCTTTCTTTACGTATGCGATCGGTGTCTTATAAAATTCCCCTAAAAATCGGAAGCGGTGAACCGTCTAGAAACTTTGTCCGGAGACATAGAGGGTTGGGTAACCTGCAGAACCTCTTTTGTTCAACGTAGTTATCATCCTGCCTGTTAACTACAAATAAACAGCATTTACGGCAAAACTGAAATTGTCAAAGTTTAATACAGGTTTCATTCGAAAATTGATGATTTGTAACGTAAAATTACAGAAAAACGCAAAACAACAATATATCAAACATGGCTTCAATATTTCGTCGAATTTACACAAAACATGTTTCTGTTATTCATAAATAAGTTTCGCATTTATCGTTAATAACAGGTAACTCTTGCCTCCGAGCATGATGAAGAACATTCTGTTGAGTACATATATATATATATATATATATATATATATATATATATATATATATATATATATACTTACTTATCGCGAATGGACCCAGAAGGATCACGCAAAGCTTTCTGACGTCGTTTCTTCCATACTTCTTTCATTCCTTCTCCATGTTTTCTTTTTCTTTCTTCTGTCCATTTTGTTCCTGGTCTCTTTAGTGCTTCCTTCTCCGACAATACAATCCACTTTTCCACCTTATTTCTAAAAGTTTTTCTATCTTTGACATCTTTAAGTTCAATATTTGCTTTTTGTAAATCTAATTTTACTTGGCTAATCCATGGTGTTGTTGATTTGACTTTTTCTATGTAAGTGAGAATTCTGTTGGTGAGTCGTGTGGGGGGAAGTCTAGTGACATGTCCATAAAATTTTAATCTTCGCCTTCTTATGTCTGCTGCCAGGTTTGATATAGTTTCTGTGGTTCTTCTTGATTGTATCCGGTATCCTTCTTCTGTTAATTTTGGACCTAAAATCTTTCTCATAATTTTGCGTTCTTCTTTTAGTATTTTTTCTAAATCACATTTTGTGTGGAGTGTGAGCGTTTCACTAGCATATAGTGCTGCTGGCTTAATTACTGCGCCGTAGTGTCTGATTTTTGTGTTCGAGGAGATGCATTTTTTATTGTATATTTCATGTGTCATACCATATGCTCTCTTCATTTTCTGTTGTCTGATCTTCTGTGCAACTTTCTCTCCTCCGGTTGGCTCCAAAATTTCACCTAGGTATTTAAAATGTTTTACTCTATTTATTTTTCCATATTTTGTGTTCAAACTGTGTATATGGAATTTCGTACAGAAAAATTCTGTCTTTTGAAACGAAATTTGTAAACCTACTTTATCCGCGCATTCCTTAAGGATCTCTATTTGTTTGGTGGCGATTTCTTCATCATCTGCAAGTATGGCCAAGTCGTCCGCGAATGCTAAACAAGTTATCTCCACGTTGTCTTTGGTTCTTCCAAGATGGATTGGTTTCCAGTAGGATTGATTTTTTAATTCTTTTTCCCATTCCTTAATGACTTTATCCAGGACTATATTAAACAGAAGTGGAGATAGCCCGTCACCTTGACGTACTCCAGTTTTTATGAGAAAAGGTTCAGAGATTTCTCCCCTGAATTTAACTTTAGATACAGTGTCTGTCAGTGATTCTTTGATAAGCCTTAGTGTTTTGGAGTCAAGTCCAAGTTCCTCTAAAATGTTAAACAAAGATTGCCGGTCAATTGAGTCATAGGCTTTCTTAAAATCTACAAATGTACAAATTATGGGGGCATTTCTAATTGCTTTGTGTTTTAATATTGTCTTTAAATTAAATATTTGTTCTATGCATGAGCGACCGGGGCGGAAGCCTGCTTGATAATCACCAATTTGGCGTTCCAGCTGCTCTTGTGTTCTTTTCAGCAGGCATGTTGAGAGAATTTTGTAGGTGACTTGTAAAAGTGAGATTCCCCTGTAGTTATTGACATTTGTTCTGTCTCCTTTTTTATGTAGCGGGTGAATAAGGGCACATTTCCAATTCTCTGGTAATTTTTCTGTTTCCCATATTTTTGTTATTATTTTTGTGAGCTCTTGCAACGTCTTTGGTCCTAGGTTTTTTAATAGCTCTGCAACAATGCCATCTTCGCCAGATGTTCTATTATTTTTTAAGTTTTTAATGTGACATTTGATTTCTTCCTGTGTTGGTGGTAATGAATCCGGTTGAGCGTTGGCACTGATTTCTTTGGGAAACCTTAAACTAGGTTCTGGGCAATTTAGTAGGTTAGAAAAATATTGAGCCAATACTTGACAGTTTTCCTGGTTTGTTAGGGCTAGTTTACCATCAGGTTTTCTGAAACATAAATTTTGAGGGATATATCCTCGTATTTTATCTGCGAAAGTTCTGTAGAAGTTTCTTGTATTATAGTTTTGGAAATTTTCTTCTATGGCATCCAGTTGTGCCTTTGTGTACTTCCTTTTTGCTTGCCTAATGGATTTTGAAACCTGTTTTCTAACCTCGTTAAATAAATGTAGACTTTATTGTGATTTTTTACTGTTATATTCTTGAAATGCCTTTTTTCTCCTTTCCAATGCATTTTCACAGTCTGAATCCCACCAAGGGTGTTTGAATATCTTTTTCAAGGGAATAGTTTCCTTAGCTATTCGCGTGATTTTAGAATGAAATTCTTCCCTTGTGTTTGCCTTTTCCTTCTCCCATTCTTCTTTTACTTTAGATTCTTTAATCTTCTTGGTGTCATATTTCTGTATTTCTGTTTTCTTCTGATGACTTCTTCGTGCTGTAAACTTGATTTTAATTCTAGTTAGGTAATGGTCTGAATCAATGTTTGCTCCTCTGCGTACTTGGACGTCGTAAATTTCTTTTTGTACTGGGTATGAAATCGCCACATGATCTATTTGAAACTCGCCAATTTGTTGTATAGGAGATCTCCATGTCTTTTGTTTTCTTGGACATTTTCTTAGAGATGTTGACATTATCTTCAGGTTATTCTGCTTACATAGTTCGACGAGCCTTGTACCATTTTTATTGGTAAATTTATGTGCAGGATATTTGCTTACGGTTTTTTGGTGGATTTTCTCTCTACCAATTTGGGCATTAAAATCGCCGAGTAGAACTTTTGTATCATCTTTTGGAATCTTGGCCATTATATTCTCCAAATTTTCCCAGAACTTTTCTGTTTCTATGGGGTTTTTCTTGTTGTCTCCGTTTGTGGGAGCATGAACATTAACCATTGTGTATGTTTTGTTGGCACATTGTAAGCGCATCGTCATTATCCTATTATTTACGGGAGTAACTTCCTTGATGGAGCTGAGCACGCTCTTGTGTATGATAAACGCCATCCCGAGATGGGGGGCTTCTCTTCCGATTCGTTTATCCGTCTTGCTCTTAAAGATGCGATAGTTGCCATAATCTGATGTTTCTTCATCTGTAAAACGTGTCTCCTGTAAAGCTAGTATTACTATCTTTTGCTTTTCAAGTTCTGTTGTAAGGTTTAGAAGTTTTCCTGGTTGGATTAATGTATTTATGTTAAAGGTTCCAATGTAAGTAGGTGTTTTAAGTGGAAGTTTGCCAGAGAGCTCCGACTTTCTCTGGTGTAATCGTGTAAGTCCAGGTTCCCCAGAATCCGAATTCCTGGTTGCCATCTGTTGATGGGTGGATTGGTTACCACCTGGGGTAATGTTGTTATTACTTGCACGAGTCATACTTGCTTGTAATCAAGTTGGTCCAGTGTTTCCACTGGGTGTTTAGAACCAGGGATTGTTAGTTCCTGGCGCATTATGACCAGCCGCACATTGTGTGAACAGACGCTGACCAGGATGCCGATGGTTCCCACTTCAGACGCGTCCTGGATTTGGGTGTTGACAGTGCTTATTGTAATGGCGGCACTTACTCGCCATGACACAGCAACGTCTTCGGGTTCTGTGGTTTTTGAATGAGTGTGACCCTTGCCAAAAGTCACCCTCCCACACCCTCGTGATGCTGCCGCCTCGGTCCGGGACTGCTTATTTGGGTTTCCCCTTATTCGCAGCTGTCCACCATATCTGATGGATCGTTCGCTATCCGCCACCTGCGACCCGCCCTGTACCTGAGGCTCGGCTAGGGTATATATATATATATATATATATATATATATATATATATATATATATATATATATATATGTATGTATGTATATATATATATATGTATGTATATATATATACTGAAGTTGAATCAAAAGCAACTGCTTTGGTTACATAAAAGCGCAGAAGCTACGCTATTAACTCATTTCTATTGCTCATAAATTGCAATATATATTCTCTAAGGATGTAAAATATACAGTGGACTAACACAGAATGAAGTGCGGTTCCAATTATCTGCAAAACAAACAAACAAAAAGAAAATAAAAAGAAGTCGTCGGTTCCCAGTTTCTCTCGTACGCAAAATAATCATGTATATTTCTTTCCCTACCAATGCTACCAGTACTAATGATATTCTTACCGTTTACTACATCGTTTATGTAGTACATCAAAACTACCGAACCGGACTTTTAGTAGAGCGCAGCTCTATTTCCTACGTTTCCTCAACAGCTGCGTTGGGAGGCTTCAGATATTCTGCTGATCCCGTTGAGTCTTGCCGGCTTTTCGGGAGTATCTACTGTCAGATATCATAGACAAAGCACTTGCCGGTGATTGTCCAGGGTTCTATGGTCGTGGTCAATGAAACTTTTCGGTTTCTACGTTCCGTCCAGAGCCACGTGTTACACCTTCAGTGATGCTCGTGATTCCATTGGGCGGCAGAGAGAATTCTCTCATTCGTTCTCTATCTCGTAGGACATCAGCTTCAATCTCTTTAGCACCACAGGTCAAAAGTAACATCTTATTCCATCGATGGTACAAACTACTACGGCTCGCTGAAACTTCTGTCTTCCTTCCAGTGTATCGATGATTCTCTTTCGCCCTAGCTGTTTATTGTATTTCGCCTGAATATGTACAAATATCATCCTACACGCTTTCTGCTGGTTCCCAGGCATGTTGTATATGCAAAGAACATATCCGTTGTCGACTATCGATTCAGGCAACACATCACTGCAGGAGGTACTTAGTAGATAACACAGCGGAATGGGCTTTGGTTGCATCCCACAACATTGAAAAGGGACTTGAAATGCAGCAGGTGTTTGTCCTCGGCTGCATAGGGCAGTGGGATTCGGCAGGTATAAAGAAACAATGTCAGACAATTATCTAACGGCTGATTTGAAGAAAGATACATGGGAAAACATTTATGGCTGTCTTGCTAGGAGCACACACTTTGCAGCGTTCTATCCATTGCGTTTTCTTACTTACAAGGGGAGGCCGCCAATTGTGAAATTCAGATTCGATTCATACTGCGCATAATAAAAGCTCATGGCCAGAGGTGTAATGTGGCAAAGCACCAAGATGCACTTCTCAGCCGTTGTCGAGAAAATCGACAGTTAAAAGAAACCGTTGCGGTGAAGTACTTTCTACGATTAATAATTCAATACAGCGTCGTGGCGCAGCGGTGAGAGCTCGGGTTCGTAATCCGAAAGTCGCCGGATCGAATCTCGCCCTATGCAATCTTTTTTTTTTAGTATTTGTTTTTCATAATTCAAACATACACTCCTGGAAATTGAAATAAGAACACCGTGAATTCATTGTCCCAGGAAGGGGAAACTTTATTGACACATTCCTGGGGTCAGATACATCACATGATCACACTGACAGAACCACAGGCACATAGACACAGGCAATAGAGCATGCACAATGTCGGCACTAGTACAGTGTATATCCACCTTTCGCAGCAATGCAGGCTGCTATTCTCCCATGGAGACGATCGTAGAGATGCTGGATGTAGTCCTGTGGAACGGCTTGCCATGCCATTTCCACCTGGCGCCTCAGTTGGACCAGCGTTCGTGCTGGACGTGCAGACCGCGTGAGGCGACGCTTCACCCAGTCCCAAACATGCTCAATGGGGGACAGATCCGGAGATCTTGCTGGCCAGGGTAGTTGATTTACACCTTCTAGAGCACGTTGGGTGGCACGGGATACATGCGGACGTGCATTGTCCTGTTGGAACAGCAAGTTCCCTTGCCGGTCTAGGAATGGTAGAACGATGGGTTCGATGACGGTTTGGATGTACCGTGCACTATTCAGTGTCCCCTCGACGATCACCAGTGGTGTACGGCCAGTGTAGGAGATCGCTCCCCACACCATGACGCCGGGTGTTGGCCCTGTGTGCCTCGGTCGTATCCAGTCCTGATTGTGGCGCTCACCTGCACGGCGCCAAACACGCATACGACCATCATTGGCACCAAGGCAGAAGCGACTCTCATCGCTGAAGACGACACGTCTCCATTCGTCCCTCCATTCACGCCTGTCGCGACACCACTGGAGGCGGGCTGCACGATGTTGGGGCGTGAGCGGAAGACGGCCTAACGGTGTGCGGGACCGTAGCCCAGCTTCATGGAGACGGTTGCGAATGGTCCTCGCCGATACCCCAGGAGCAACAGTGTCCCTAATTTGCTGGGAAGTGGCGGTGCGGTCCCCTACGGCACTGCGTAGGATCCTACGGTCTTGGCGTGCATCCGTGCGTCGCTGCGGTCCGGTCCCAGGTCGACGGGCACGTGCACCTTCCGCCGACCACTGGCGACAACATCAATGTACTGTGGAGACCTCACACCCCACGTGTTGAGCAACTCGGCGGTACGTCCACCCGGCCTCCCGCATGCCCTCTATACGCCCTCGCTCAAAGTCCGTCAACTGCACATACGGTTCACGTCCACGCTGTCGCGGCATGCTACCAGTGTTAAAGACTGCAATGGAGCTCCGTATGCCATGGCAAACTGACTGACACTGACGGCGGCGGTGCACAAATGCTGCGCAGCTAGCGCCATTCGACGGCCAACACCGCGGTTCCTGGTGTGTCCGCTGTGCCGTGCGTGTGATCATTGCTTGTACAGCCCTCTCGCAGTGTCCGGAGCAAGTATGGTGGGTCTGACACACCGGTGTCAATGTGTTCTTTTTTCCATTTCCAGGAGTGTATATATATATATATATATATTCCCGGCAATCAGTTGCAACAATTATGCATATAATAAGTTGTTGAAAGTCGTTTGTCGTGGAAAAACTGGCGACTTCGAACATCATTATGTTTTCCGCAAACAAAGTTGTATTTCACAAATGTTATTAATTGTCTTCATAAAGTTAACCACGTATAGTTAACGGAAGACGTAGAAACGATATTCCGAAACGAATACGTATAGCGTAAGTCAAACGTTCGAATTAGAATAGAGACCCCACGAACACAAATTTGCTGTGGCAGGTATGAAATATAAACTCCGTTACTCGCTCGTTACACTTGAATGACAGATGTTGAATGGGCCGAAACGAGCCGCCGCATAACAGCGTAGTTGCCTGCTAACTTCGAAAGAAGGTAGATGCGGTCCCTAGCGCAACTTATAACATTGTCGAAAATCAGTGCGGACGGGAGATCTTTGGTGCACCCTGTTAAAAAAACGGAAAAATGGAGGCGGTACAATTGGAGACCGATCCGCCTTCACCAACATGCATAAGCAATTCATTAATACTTCATATATATATTTGAATTACAAAAAACTAATAATAAAAAAAATTGCATGGCGCGAGATTCGATCCGGCGACCTTCGGATTACGAACCTGAGCGCTTACCGCTGCGCCACGACGCTGTAGAAAATTATTAATCGTCGAGAGCATTTCACCGCAACGGTTTCTTTTAACTGTCGACTTTCTCGACAACGGCTGAGAAGTGCATCTTGGTGCTTTGCCACATTACACCTCTGGCCATGAGCTTTTATTATGCGCAGTATGAATCGAATCTGAATTTCACAATTGGCGGCCTCCCCTTGTTAGTTAGATTTCTTCATTTTTCCGCTAGTTCAAATCTTTTGGCTTAAGAAGTAGTAGGCTACACAAACCAGTAGTAAAACTGGTATTCTTCATACTGCTATCGTACATCCCAACGTTGTACACAGGATGATTCAGCTGCCCCTACCAATGGGTTCTATGCAATCCTCAATGCTTACAATTACCACATGCAAGATTTTCATATGCTCTCACTCGTTATGCGCAAACCATTAGTTCCACAGAAAAACATGAACAAGACATTTTTGTGGGAATTTAATGTAGTTAAATTTTGTTCTGGGATACGTTTTCGCTAGAGGCCATAGCTTCAGAACTATTCAAGAAAAACTTACAGAAGTGACCTACAAGTGCCATTTTATTGAATGACTCGGAAACCATGGCCGCCAGCGAAAACGTACACCAACATAAAATTTTACTACATTAATTTCCTACACAAAGGTTCTGTTAATTTTTTCTGTAGAATCAATAACTCATAGTGAGTGAATGAGAGAATATGAAAATGTCATGCATAGTTTTCGAAGGTGTTGCGGGTCACATAAAAACCATCGGTAGGGGCAGCTCAATCGCCCTGTATATGAATTTTTATTCAGTGCTTAATGGAATATGATTTTATAGTTGTAACTATAACTGTTTGTTTGTCATTAATAGAATATTTGGTTTGCCAAGTTACATAGGTTGTGGACCATAAAGGCTTCCTGTAACAAAATAACAATAAAATATGCAGATGTACATCACTACTGTTAGTGGGGAGTTATAGGTGAATGGGGCTTTCGTGTAAGATATTACTCGTGTACAATGCATTTATCTTTTTGTTGGAACTTCAGCAAAGTTTTCTACAAATTATGAAAGTGTATCTCACCAAACCCTGCACAGACAACGGGTATTCTTTAACAGTGATGTACACCAGTCGCGTTTATTTGTATTCCGGAATTTTCCGTTTCAGCAGTGAGGTATGCCCGGTTCTCTCTGAGTTCAGAGAGCAAATACGTGGCCGCCACTCCCCACATCTGGCACTGTCTTTTGTTAATGGCGCCAAGACCGTTTCCGAGTCGCGGCCGCCCGAGCTAATCTGCGACCACAGAAGGAGCCGTCTCTCATTGCGCCTCTTATTTAACACGAAAGTGCTTTTAGCGGCCAGATCATGGCCGCCACCTCTCCTCTAAACAGCAGAGCGCCTGCCAAGGCGTGAAAGAACGGAAGACTGCCCTGCGACTACGAGCCGGTGCCGGTTCCCACGCCGGAAGCCCTTTACGAAAGAGTGCAGTCACTGTACCACTTCGCCAGACATGTATATATCCTCGTCGCTAAAAAATTTGTGTCAAGCGTGGTGACATACAGCACAGAATGCCACTCAGTGACCCATTAGACGTTGGGTCAACACCATGGGCGACTCCGTTGTCGGTGGTACAGTGTCAGCGTTAAACGACGAATGGCAATTCGATATCTCAGCGGACATTCCAATAATCCGTTCTCGACGACTTGTGATGACGTTCTGACAGTAACCTCAGCTCCCATTTCCAATGGAGCAGACCTACCATCTTCTCGCTGTGTAGACCTCCTGGAAGGAACCACGCCTTCTCTTCTTGCCGCACTGTTGCCAGAGTCTATCTCGTCACCACTAGCTCCGCAGTCGCCGCACTACAGCCTACTGTCTTGTACGACCTGTCCGTATGACATTTCCACCTCCTTCACACCAATAATTTGACCTTTCTGAAGGACTGCAACAAGCTTCTCTTGCAATTCCTCTGCGCATGTTGTGTTGCGAGCTGCATCTGAAAGGTACTCTAACGGTACAAACGTCATGTACTCATTCCTCTCTTCATGCGTACTGAAAATGATACTGCTCATAAGCTACACATTACTGTAGTCAATACTAAGTGAGGCTTTAAGTGTTGCAAAGAGCGACGTCAGTGGACAGTGGAGCAGAAGCTCAACCATTCTATCCAATTTAATTCCCTGTGAAAAGTCTTGCCTGATCTGCTGGTAGCACTTTAGTGCTCACGACTGATTCCTTCTGCTCATTTCACACTTTTTTTTACAACCACCCACTGCAATGCTCGACGGTCTACGACCGTCAGCACCATCAGGTCTCATTGATCTTGCTTTAGCTCTCATTGTTCCTTCAGGTATTCACCTCGCAACTGCCTCACCAACAGTCGAACTAAGCGCCTTTAGAAGGATTGAAATGTCTCAGATGGAAGCGAGTGATTTGTATTGATGAATCATGATATATCTTGTTGACAATCCTATGGAAGGGTTCAGGTTTGACGAATGCCGAAACAACGTTGCCTGCCATCGTTGCGTAGTACAACAGAGGAGTACAGAGGAGATTGTGTTACGGTAAAGGGGCTTTTTACGATGATAGTGTGCGGTCCCCTTATTGTGCTTAAGAAAAAGTTATGTGTGAAATTATATCTTATAGCACCGTGTACTGCTATGGCAGTGGAACAGGTCGAAGACGATGATTGTACCCTATCACAAAGAAGCGTCTGTGAGGCAGTAGTCTATGGGAACAACATTCCTTAAATGGACTAGTTTGCCTCGAGTCCCGACGTGACCTTACTGAGACACCTCTGGGATGAATCAGAATGTCGAATCAGCTCCAGAGCCCAACGCCCAACATCACCACCTTCTCTGGTAGTCTAGCGCAGTGACGGCGTCCTCGTAGCACCACGGCTCTTCTCGCGGGTTAGGGGCGCAGCTTTCATTTGGCAGAGCGGACGGTGAACTGGACATCTGCTCTCCACTAGCTAGTGGCTGCTTCATCTAGAATAAATGCGGTCCATCCGACCAACTAAATCACACATAGCGTTCCCGATTTGGGTCGGTACCATGGATTTATACTTCTGAAATATTCGGAGATCTCTCCCGAGTGATTCCCAGCGAAAAATATCAGCGTAGCCGGCAAAATCAAGGCGCAGCTTAGACGACCGTGGGTTCGAAAAGAGCTTAGAACAACTCAGTTACGATTAGAGTGAAAACTACATTGTTTCATAACCACGTACCCCTACGAATTTCTGTATTTTTCAACATATCAGTAACCGCCAGGGATTTGATCTGTTCTAAAATTTTATTGTTGAATGAACCTTCTAGTGAGGTAAACCATTATCATCTATTAACCGTTGTACCTTCTGATGCTTACTTCATATTACTTTTGTCGTAGTTTTTGATGTCTTACGCCTTTTTAGCAGAAACAAGTATTTTCAATTAGCATTGTTTTAGTTTAGATAAATGTGTGTTGTCACCGATGTAATTATATTTCCAATTTGATTAAATTAGTCTTAAAATATATTATATGTTTAATGATGTTTCGAGGTATTCAGAGTTCTCTCTTCCCAGCCACTTGTGTTTGATAGCGGTAGTAGGTGTGAATTAAAACATTACATATATAGAACACAAGTTCTGCATAGAGCAAAATCACAAAACTAAACGTAGAACATAGGGACAGGTTCCACACAAATGCAACTGCATAAGAATGGCGCTAGCAGCGCAAGTATGAGGATGCAAATAAAGTTTGCCTCAAATACACATGGCAACAGTCGTTACCTTAGAGACTGGACGTTGTGGATTGAGAAGAAGAATTCCTTTAAGATGACAAAGACACCACTGTCAGCACTTCACTAAGTTTGAACGAGTTCGAGTAATTGGGCTACGAGAACATGTATATTCCTTCTGCGACACTGCAGAAAGACATGGCAGTAATGCACCCACTGTACGTTCGTGCTTCTTGGCAGAGGTGGTCGCAAGAGGACTGGGCTCCAGTTGGCGACGTGGCAACACTGAGAGGAAAGACCATCGTGTTCGGCGTATGGCTCTGGCAATTTGTACTGCGTCTGCAGCAGCAGTCTGAGCAGCAGTTGGCGCCACAGTGACACAACGAACTGTTACAAATCGGTTACTTCAAGGACAGCTCCGAGCCAAACGCTATGCAGCGTGTATTCCACTGACCCCAAACCACCGCCGTTTGCGAATTCAGTGGTTTCAAGCGAGAGCCCACCGGAGGACAGGGTAGAGGTCTGTTGTGTTTTCTGATGAAAGCCGGTTCTGCTTCGGTGCCAGTGATGGCCGTGTGTTGGTTAGGAGGTGGCCAGCTGGGGGCCTGCAACCAACTTGTCTGCCACTAGACACACTGGAGCTACACCTGGAATTATCGTCTGAGGTGCCATGTCGTATGGCAGTAGGAGCACTCTCGTGGTTATACCACGCACCCTGACTACAAAGTTGGACGTTGTGCTGCCATTAATGAACAGCATTCCAAGGGGTGTTTTCCAGTAGTATACCGCTCGCCTACATACGGCTGCTGTAACCCAACAAGCTCTACAGAGTGTCAACATTTTGGCTATTCCTACTCGATCACCAGGTCTGTCTCCAAGCAAGCACATGTGGGACATTATCGGACGAGAACTCCAGCGTCATCCACAACCAGCACTACCCGTTGCTGTATTGACCAACCAGGCACGAAACTCCATCTCACTAGCTGACATCCTGCACCTGAACAACACAATGCATGCACATTTTCATGCTCGAATTCAACATTCCGGCAGTCACACCGGGTATTAATGTACCAGCATTTCACATTTGCAGTGGCTTATCTCGCGCTTACAAATATGGTGCAAATGGCTCTAAGCACTACGGGGCTTAACATCTGAGGTCAGGAGACATCACACACAGCCATGCCCGAGGCAAGATTCGAACCTGCGACCGTAGCAGCAGCGTGGTTCCGGACTGAAGAGCCTAGAACCGCTTGGCCACAGCGGCCAACTCGCGCTTACACTAACATGTGATCTTGCAATGCTAATCACTGGAATATGTTACCTCAATAGATTCTCGAAATTTCATTAGTCTACATTAATTTTTTTGCGTTGCGATTTTTCTTCTATCGATGTATTATGTATAAGACCACTAAATCCACTCAAAACGTCGTAATCAGTTATTCTGACGCAAAGAGATATACCTTTGCACGAGCAGTGCTTGCTGGGAGGATTTCCCCCTCTGCCTAGAATTTGCTATGAGACTGAAATTCAGTTAGAAAACCTTGTCGCGGTGATGTAACTCACAAAAACTGCATAAGAGACTCTGCGCATATAAATGAGTACTCAGACCACAGAACAAACTAGTCACTGCAAGTATTTAGTATCTACAAAGTCGTCAGTATTCTTGCACACACGTCTTTCCCGTTTATTCTGCAAATCTAGTATTGAAATATTCAAAACGCTAATTCCATTACAAGCGGGAACCTAGTTTAGAAATAGTATTCTGGAATTAAAAATACATTCTAGTGTAATTACAGAATTCGCCGCAGAAAAAGCTATGCATTTTCTACAGATAATTCACTTGATTATATGAGAAAGCGTAGTCTTGTAACCACTTCAATATGAAACACAGTATCTATTAAACATCTGTCTGTCGTCTTTTAATTTCTAACAAAGTGCTTTGTGTAACATAGCTAAAGTAAGCAATAAACATAATTAAGTAATGTGAGCACACCTTTCAGACTGTTACAACATATCAAACCCGGATAACTTGCATCATAAGAAAATTGCTGCGTATTGCAAAAAGATAAGCACGTGATCAATTCGCGATGAAAATACTGGTAGGTGCTCATCAATATAAGCACCTGGATATTTGACGATTTTTTTCTTTTTCTGCCGCTAGAGGGCTTCTCATTGTAGTCTGTAACATGGCGGTGCGTGATGCAGCTATCAGTGCGTGACAAACAACGTGCTGTAATCAAGTTTCGAATTCGAAGAGGTTGTTCACACCTGTAGTACACTCTCCAGAACCCGAGTGTATGTTTTTGTGTGTATGTTATCTAAATCTGTTGAAGGCCTTTTTGATCGAAAGCTTTTTTGTGCCTATCTGCGACTCAGGATCTCCGCTATATGGTGAATAGAAATCTATACTTTTCGTAATATTGTAGATATACTGTTAATAATATAAACAGATGTATGTGATATCAGGCTGACATGGGGTACAAATTGTTTATTTTCTTCCTGTCGATCTACAGAGTTTTGTGAGCTAGGTATAAAAGCAAACATGCAAATAACTAAATTAATTCATGGAAAATATGAAGGGGAGAACGGAGGCAGAGAGTAAATAAGTAGCTTAATTCATGAAAAATATGAAGCCGAGAATGGAAGAAGAAAAGAGAGAGAGAGAGAGAGAGAGAGAGAGAGAGAGAGAGAGAGAGAGAGAGAGATGTAGAATGCAAATAACCTTGGTTTATTTAAAAAGCTCTAAGAGTTTTCAGGTAAAAAATTCGGAGGCATTACTTTTCAGCACCTTCTCGTATTTCACGGTTGTTACTGTTTCTAGTGATCTGTCGTCTATAAGCAGTATATCACTACGGCCATTTATACGCAGTACGTTGCTTTTATTCACATTCGGTGTCAACACCCAGACCCTGCACCAGTTGCCTATGCTCTGCAGGTCTTCGTGCATTTTGGTATAGTCTTCTGGTTGTGCAACATCTGTATAGACTACTGTAAAGTCTGCAAAGAGCATCAAGGAACCTCCAGCGTTATCTGGGGCTGATTGTAACAGTGGATGAAACGCAGCTATCAGCTATTTGATAGGTCGACGGGGTCTAATCGTCAATGTGTGATTTCGGTTTGATCTGGTCTACATGCGGAAGCGTGTGCAGTCTCTTTCTCACAGAAAAGAGGCCATTATCAAAGGACGGTGTTAACATGATGTCCAATGGGGATCAGTAACGTTTTTGTCAAAATATGCTCGTTTCATTCATAAGGGAAAGTGTGGAGCAGGTATTCAAAATCGCATGTGATAGAATAAGGAACTACTTGAACAGATACGTGGCAACATTTACACATCAGCCTTCCGACTGGCACCAGTGGGAATAACACTACAAGTTTGTAATTGACACGATATTATTTCTTTGAGTAAAAAAAGAACTAAGTTTTATCAGCCGACACAAAATACTTACAAGGGCTTGATGAATCAATGACTTTTTGTGGTTTTTTTCTGGCATATATGTACAGTGTTATTCATAAGTACTTCAGAGGCTCCAAAAGGCGGCTGCATGGAAAATACAAGGCACACCGAAAATAGAAACATTTCAGTGGGTGGGGCGTATCTCCAAGTTTTATCTCAAATTACAGGTGCTCAGAATGAGCAACGTTTGTGACGTGGCAAGAGTCAACATGTGCATGCAAATTCATTGAAATCGCTGACATAAACTGCCCGGGAAGGGGCGACAGCAACCCACTTTAGAAATCTGTTCGTTGTATTGCCCAGACGGCAGGAGCCGACTAACTGAGTGCGATAATATGGGATGGATAATCTGTCTATATTTATGACACATTTGCCTCTTAGTAAGACTGGTCTTTGGTTTACCTTGGTATTCAATGAAAGTGACGTGATCTCCATTTTTACTCGATGAGTCGTACATCTTATTTGTACACAGGATATTTTTCGAACAAAAGTCTTCAATATTCGATATGTTATGCTGCAAACTTTCTGTGTACAAACAATGTGATTTTTGGTTCTTAGTAACATTGCCAGTAGTATTGTGAGATAAATACGTCAGGGAGTCGCGTTTTGTTCACGTTACTGAGCAGTCTGAGAATAACTAGCGGAGTGGTGGAATAGCAGAGGATGCCGCTTTTTGGAAATATGGTTTTGTAAATGTTGAGTTGAGAATTTTGAATATTTTCAGGTATTTTGTGGTTGCAGTGCTTACTTTCGTGTAACCTATGATTAGTTTGAAAAAACACAAATATTTAGCAATTTTCTCTGTGTTGATTCGGGTCAGTTAGTTTTGTTGTCGTGGTGGGATTAAGTAAAGTTATCTTGCACCCAGACTTGTAGTCGTACCATTCCTTTACCATTTCAGTAAGTAATTTCATGGCAGGGTAATATTTTTAATAAGTAGTAATTTTCATAAAGATGACTGCAATTGTTAAGGAATGAGTTTCGCAAAACAGTTTTTGGATCCTACTGTCTTCTACACCATTCAGTAAATGCACTATCTTCCACCATCTCCACACGAAGAATTTGTGTTGTAGTTGCGTGTCACCACACTGCACTTGGCGCAACACAGTGGCTAATACTGTGATCTGCTTGGCATAGCTGTTTTGTATTTGCGCAAGGCTTTCTTTTCTTTAGCCGGTTTGCTTCTGCGTTGCCTTTTAATTTTCATCACTTTCTAGCAGTATCAAGTTTCCGTTGCCACAGGTAAGCCATGAAAATTTGTTAGTCCCAGTTTTATATCACATTCAGGACATAGTAAGATCACTCACATTTAAGCATTGCATTTCAAAATTGTCAACAGGTTCGCTTTAGGTAAAGTTCAGTTCAGACTTCTTTTCTTCGTTAGAGAGTCTTGCTCTTACGCTGCAGTGTTACATTAGCGTGTGTATATTTAATGTTAGGAATTTTATTTCGTCAGTTTTATTACGTAAATAAATAGAGCATTTTTACAGAAATATTTTGGACGTCTATTCTTTCAAAATTAGATTGGTGATTTTAGGTAGACTTTTGGCCTGTCAGTTTTGCGTGTTGGAACTGCAACTTACGCGCTGTGACATCACGAATTGTAGCACTGTCCATTGCACTGCACAATACAGAATTTCACAGGACAGCTTGTTTAGTGAATAGTTTTGCGTTCGCTGAAAGTTAGTGCAATACAGTTATAAATGGTATTTGGCGGCTTGTTTATTAGATAGCGTTTCCATAATTACATCACTTGCATTGTTTCAATTCACATTCAAGACTCACACACACACATAGGAAACTAGAATAGGAAACTAGTCCAATTTATTTCGGAAAAATAACAAACTTTTTAGAACAGTTACACGGTTCGCATTATGAATCGAAACTTCGAGAGATCTTGCACCTTGGTATGTAGGCTATCCTTTTCCTGTATGACCTGTAGTTATCGCGGAGTCTACTTCTGAAACCGTGGAGATACTTGAGAATAGCCCTGAACCTGGTAGCGCCGAACTGCGAACGGGTGCCGCGAGGTAGGCCTGGCGGGTGGACGCGCAGCTAATGACTTTGCGACTGACGGCGGTCACTGACGCCGGCGGACGTAATTAATAACACCACCGGCCGCAGCGCGCTAATCCGATTGAAAACGAACGTCAATTACCCTCGTCGAATTTACGGCGCCCCGGCCCAGTAATTACCGTCCGGTGCTGCCCAGGCCCGGCCACACGCGGCCCTGCGACAACCAGCCTTGCCGGTGTGCCAGTATTCGCTTCACGGAAGCGTACCAGACCGCCCCGGTGATAGCGCTCGCCGTGATCCTTGGCCTGTATCATAGAATGATTGCTTATTCGTCTCTGCTCTCCCTTACCGCGTCACATGCCCAAAACGCCACCAGGCAGCATCCAATCTCGCGGTGGGCACGCTTATAATGTTTTAGCTCAAATGTGTAGACCGAGTTCGTGAACACAGGATATAGGAATGTTGAGAATAAAAAGGTGGGCCGCGCGGAGTGGCCGTGCGGTTTGAGGCGCCAAGGTTCGAGTCCTCCATCGGGCATGGGTGTGTGTGTCGTTCTTAACATAATTTAGTTTAAGATAGTTTAAGTAGTGTGTAAGACTAGTGAGCGATGAGTTCACCAGTTTGGTCCCTTAGGACTTCACACACATTTGGACATAAAAAGGTGGCTTGACAGAGAAGGGAGTCTGATTGGGCCAATGCTACGATGAATATAATGTATCTATACAGAATAAATAGAGCGGACGGGAAACGGGTGTGTGATGCAGAAGGAACACCAGAGCACTCACATCTCGAGACGATAAAAAAGACCTTTTTAGATGTACCAGTGTTGACAATATTTTTTGCACTGTGGAATTGTGTTCGGTACTGGGTAGGGTGGAAGAGCAGTTCTCTCGAAAAAGACTCATGATTTGCTTCCAAAAGAGACTGTAGGCAGACGGGCAACGTGGATCCAGCTGGTGAAGTAGTCTTACCACTAGCAGAGACTAGATCTCGGACTCTGGAGGAGATGACGGGGACTTGTGAGATGTCTTAAGATGAAGTGGAGTGACATTTGTAATATTTGTTGATTTTTTTTTTTTTTGTATTGCTTGTTTTGTGGTATTCATAAATTTTAAGAGGCTGATTTTCGCTGTGAGTATGGGGTTACTTTGAATCCAGTTACACGCAACTAGTGTGATAATCCCTCCCCACCTTGTGGTCCCACATGTTTCATGGAAGTTCGAACTTACGAGTCAGTGTACTGTTACCCGATGTCACAGACGGGCCTATAGGGGCGAGGATTGGTCGCTACGCTTCAGGGTGGGGTGCCGCACTGTTTGCCGAGGTCCATCTGTCATTACCAGTGACATTGAGCTGACCCATTCTTGCAGTAGGTTAATTTTGGGTATGGTTGTATTCGTGGTGTAATTATATTGAGATTAGATTTTAGTTTGTAGTTATCTTTTATATTCATATATATTTGTGTATCTTGGTTGAAAATCATATTTTCTATTTGTGTGTAACATCTGTGACCTGCTGTGTAACGGTGTAAATACATTGAAACAAATAAAATACTCGCAGCCCGGCGCTTATGGTGACCGTCTGTCCCACGACTTAGTGTGAGTCTTTGGAGGTGACGGCACCTTGCCGACTTTCAGGTTTATTTCCGTAGTTTCTGTGTTCTCTAGTTAGAGTGGGGCAGCCGAGTAATGATCAATTGTAGAGATGCGATTCTTTTCAGCCGAACACCAGGCGAGATGCTAATGGGGCAAATTGAGTACCAGTTTGGGAATATTTGCATGGGGTTTTCAGTTCCGGCATTTGCCTTACAAGCAACCGAAATTTGGCAAAAACTTAAGTCAGTAACGTAGGGTGGGAACTATTCTTTGCCTAATTCAAGGCCAGTATGTACCAAACAAAAAACATGAAAGTCTAGTGGGCGTAAATGTGTACCTGTTTATACTGATACAAATCAAGTCGATGACTCTCTAAAATTTGTAGCCTGTATGCAACGAACCAACTATGGATTAACGGACTCTGTGGCAATAAACAGACGGTTTTTCATGTACGGGAGGGTTACATCTTACACAAAATTTTTACGAGATACCACTTGCTTCAAAGACTGACTGCTGGTCTCCAATACAAACAACAGTGTAACACGGGTAACTAGAAAAATGGATCCAAACAAAACCTACTGAAAAGTCCTAGATTTTCAAATTGTTAAATTCCTGTCAACTGTTCTGCTAGTAAAATTTGTCATTCTTCACAGTGGTGAAACGTAAGTAGCAGCAGTGGCACGTGTCCTGGCTAAAATACTTGTAGGTAGAACTTCTGCTTATGAATTGAGTATACGCTAGATGTATCAGAGTAGTTGACGGCTAATGTCTACATACTCTCTCAACTAGCATTTATTTTCCAATTATTCCTAAGTTGCACTGGAAGATTCTGGAGTGATGTTAAACTTTTCGGCAGAAGTTCTCAATAATATAAAAATTTACAAATCGCGTGCTGAAAGATATTTCAGCGAAATATTTGAATGGTTTTCCCTGACAGTGCAAATACTTTTACTGAACCGAATAATTAATTAAACACTTTGTGAAGGGTGTTAACGACTTCGAGTATATTTTGTTTGATGTCGAATAATCTGCTGTCTTTATGTTGGTTGGTTGGTGGCTTGGTTGGTTTGTGGAGGTTGAAGGGACCAGATGTATTTGTGTACAAATCTTTTTATTCACAGTGATACATGTAACACCTGTAACATTTGAAAGTGGCCTAATGCTTAAATCTAGATCGTGTAATAAAGCATATAATTATACAATCAAATTGCGGTTATGTGTTTTCGTCTGTAGATAATCGAGCACATTAATTTTTTTGTGGGGAAGTAAATAATAATTTTAGATAATTAAGAAATCCCTTATGAGTAGCTGAGATATTTGAATAAATTCAATCGGTTTCAGAGAGTCAAAGCTAAAAAACTTTCTGCTGAAAAGTATTTCATTAATTTTATAAACATACCCGAATCTTTTCCCATAACCCTTCCTCTTCATAGAAGTGAGAAAGTAAAAAGTTTATTCTGCGCCAGAAAAGCACGCTGTGTGACTCGAACTGAACTTGCAAGACGAAAGCTACCTCCTGCTTTTTCGTGTCCCACTTACGAAAGTGTCCCGCCGTATAACCATGAAGAACGGTGGCGTGAAACGAGAAAACAAAGGTTCGGGAAGCGAATGTGTCAGACTTTACCTGTGGGTGGAACAAGATGAGCCCCCGAAAAGTCTTTTGTGGGTGTTGACGTCGACCGTAAACTGCCGGGATGGGCGCTGGCGCGCAAATCCCCACGTCTCCTGCGAGGTAGGTTGCAGTGCGTGACTTGACTGCGCAGAGGCTTGTCGCCACTGCAGGCCCGCAGCCGCCGCGCCATGATAAACTGCCTGTGGGATTACAAGTCGCGCCAACTTCCATTCGCCACCTGCCATACACACCTGCTAAATCATCTTCTCTACCGGACTGAGTTATGGCGTCGATGTATATACGTGCAGTCGAATAGTATGACATATTTTACGTTCGAACATTATTTTTTCAAACAAATCCCAATCGTTTCTTTGCAGTAATTTTGCGCAAAGAACAGAGAGTAATAACCAGTTACATAGTAATAATCGTTGTTACCAGTGGAGTATTAAGCCAGGAGTGTTCCCTCGAAACGTGTTCCATACAGAAGAAGAAACGAAGTTTGAATGATTGTAGTCTAAGGATAAAACGGAGCGCAATCTAGAATTTCACGAGGATAAGGAGGGAATCGAGTGTGGTCTCGTGGACTTCAGAGGAATCGTGAGAATCTGTGTCTGGGTGACCATATTGGCATCTGAAACCTACACCTCGTACATCCAAGCTAAGAATCGTAACGACGCCAACCCTTCTGTATGTTTTCTGCAACGCGAGCTTTTTTTTTTTTTTTTTTTTCAACTTCCGGTTGGTCGCAAAATTAAAACCACAGTGAAAATCCCGTGAAGCTTTGCGCAGATGTGTTGCGCAGTATGTCGGTCTATCGCCTCACGTCGCACTTTCCAGTTCTGAACACACAGGTGGCCGGAGTGGCCGAGCGGTTCTAGGCGCTTCAGTTTGCAACCGCGCTACCGCTACAGTCGCAGGTTCGAATCCTGCCTCGGGCATGGATGTATGTGATGTCCTTAGGTTAGTTAGGTTTAAGTAGTTCTAAGTTCCAGGGGACTGATGACCTCAGATGTTAAGTCCCACAGTACTCAGAGCCGTTTGAACCATCTGAACGCAAACTGCGCACGTGAAGATGCCTAGGAATTAGTGTCACCCCCCAAGGATTTTCGTCTGTTTTCATGCAGCCCACACAAGGTAACAGTCATGCGTTTCATTCTACACGGCTTCCTACTGAGGACCAACGAACACACTCCTCCAACGTTTTCCATGGGAAATGTTGATCACCCGCCATACAGTCCGGACTTGGCTCCCTCTGATTTTCATCTCTTAGCACACATGAACCGCTGGTTATGAGGACAGCATTTTTGGCATAGACAACGAGCTGTAGACCAGCATGGGGAACTGACGGAAATCACTAGCTGCTGCCTTCTATGACGATGGTAATGGAAAGTCGGCACTACGATACGACATTGTCTAAATCAGAGCGGTGACTATGTTGAGTATTAGCTGGAAGGTGTAGCCAAATGTTGGTAAAACATTTTGGACGATCGGAGGTTGAAAAAATAATCACCCTCGCATTATTTTTTTATAATGCATAAGCAGAACTTCGGCTGTCTCTACATTAAATAATGCAACGACAGACAACTATTGATAATTAGTGATTTTGTTCAGCGACACAGGGTTTAGACATGGCACCCATCTTATCTTATAGTGATCGCATAAAGAAATTGTGGTGCGTCTGGTGTTTCCCTGCGTATTGTGTGTTCCTTATTCGTGGTCTTTCTCATTGTGTGTACACTGCACCATGTATACGTTCACTTTAACTCGGAGTCGCACATTTCCCATCACATCGATATGTATGGGCATAGTTAACCTCTGCAGATGCGGGCTGTGCTGCGCTAGAATTTCGAATGAAATCAGTAAAAATTGACAGATTCGTCTCTTTAATTCTTCATTTAATGTGTGTAGGTATTTGTTTACTCGTATTTAGGCGAAACATAAAGCGGTGGTGGTTACCACAGTTATAATAAGCTAGTGAAAAAGGCCAACCAATAACTGTTTGATTTATGCATCTATTTACTTTCTTTATGATACATGCTTCTGGTTATACAGTGCTCATACTGAAATACATATGATACAAAGATTGATGTTCCATTGCACTGCGCCTATTTAGTTTACTTATCATAGTTTCTTGCACCATGAGAGCCTAAGCTACCTGGCTCTGGAAGTAGTCGCTATGAAGTTTACAGAATTCCAATTAGAAAATTTATAAACAACAATACTGACGCATTAAGGAAAAAAATTGGTGGGACTGTATAGGAATAACTAACACACAATACAGCAAAGTTATCAACTGCTGAGAGGAAGTATTGTCTAGGATAGAAGAGGTGTTCCACTAGGAAACACTTCAACTTAGATTTCGAGACTTGGAGATTAACAAACATTCTTTTCAGTTACGCTGGAACTCTACCGAATACTAAAAATGAACAATGCTTAAGGAAGAGTTATCTAAGTGGAAATCGGTTTTCCGTTAACTTTTCGTTAAATCAGTGCTGCAATTTCATCTTAATGAATCAACATTTTCAACAACAAATTTCATGCTGTACTACTGTACAAAGGTGGGCGGTGATTAATGAACCAAATAATGTGACTCATTTCTTGACAACCAGGCACAGAAGAACTATATCCTTTTCATTGTATACAACACCATCTCTTGTTGCCAACATTGGAGCAGTGCACATCGTGTAGCCACTACTGCATAACTGTGAAACACGCTTCAGGAGCGCGAAGACGACAAACATGCCTACGGAAAGTGATTATATTATATTAGTAACACATGTACTATTTAAGCTGACATTAAAATATTTTGCTTTCCTCTACATTAATAATGGTTAAACCTTGGTGATAACATCAATCAATATTGCTTTAAAATGTACTACTTGTTTACATAGCTTCCACTGCATTCTACGACCTTAAGCCAGCCTTGTGTAAGAGCATGTATTCTCTTTTGGTAGCCATGATGTCGCTGCATGAATTAAACTCTCATCATCTTCAAATTGTGTACCGTGTATAGAATCCTCAAATCGCCCAAACAAACGGGAGTCGGAGGGCTATAGGGTGGATGAGGTAATTATGTACAGCATGATTTGGCGATGTGTTTTCGGGTTCCGAGACCCGTATGTTGATGTGCACCGTCGTATCGGGGCAAGATTTTCGATCCTTATCAGACCGAACACTTCGGAAACTGTTCTTGAATCTGTTAAGATTCTTCATAGGCCTTAACAGTTGACCCTTTTGACAACACATCGACGAGAATGACACCGTCATTATCACAAGAGACTGTCGTCTCGGCTTCGCCAGCAGACGAAGCTGCCTTGAATGTCTTATTTTTTGTTGTTGAATGCTGGTGGTGTCACTCCAGCGACAGCCCGTTTTCCCCGCTGAAAGTGATGCTCCCAGTTCGTGATAAAAAAAGGCATCTCCATTGGTCTCAAACTGCTATAACAGCTCGCATGAAACGAATTTCTTTCAATCTTGTAGTCTGCTACGAACATCCGTGGAATCCATCGTGAGCAGACCTTTGGATCTCCAAGAGTCTCAATCACTGCCTTCCAATACTCACCGACAGTTGTAGAGAGAATTGCGGACTTGTGATGCGCCGGTCGACATAAGTAATGGCATCCGCGCGATTCAACAGGTCGGTAGCAGTGGCTGTGTGACAGGACGTCCTGAATGTGGCCGATCATGGCTCTCAGTTTCTGCACTTTTTGACGCTTTAACTCTCTCTACCCATCGTCCAAAAGTATTCCTTTTTCCGCAGCCAATAATTCAATTACAGGATTTGCTAGTAACGAGTGTCTTCCGTAGACACCATTTTGGTGCTTCACTGATGCTCTGCCATCTATCGAAGTTGTTCGAAACTTCTCACACGCGCAGGAGAGACGCCAAATATGAAGCATCTAAAAGGAAATTTTCTCACATATACTAGGGTTATTTCAAAAGTTCTGGACACTGTAAGGCACAAACGAAGAAAATAATTTATTTTACAAAATACCTTTACGGGTCTTCAGCATAATCTCCATTCACTCTTAACACAGCTTTCCACCTTCTTGGCACCCTCTGAATTCCGGATAGGGCGCCTTCATTGTTGAGCTGTCTGATTACTTGAGCCATCTTACTTGAAGCGTCATCAGTCGTGACAGAACGTTTTCTGCGCGGTTTTTTCCTTCACTTTGGGAAACGAACCAAAGTCTGCTGGGCTCATATCAGGACAGTATGACGGGTTGAGAAGTATTTCCCACCCGAATACTCGTATGTCGAGTGTTTCTCTCATTCGTAGGGCATATTGCGGTCTTTGTATTACCGTGCAAAATGAGAACACCAGCAGCAAGCATACTAGTAATTTTCAGGCACAAAACATTTGACCAACTTGTAGCACCCGTCTGTTACAGGGGTCCCTTGGGGCACTCTATTCGTAGCTACGACTCCACTCATGTCATACACATAGATCGTCATCGGTTTCATCTTTCATTGTAGGCGACGGCATTTTTTCGGTTGGTGAGAGTTTGAAATCTTGAGACGGAGTGAGGAAGTGCTGAATATTACTCACGTCCGTTTTGAGCCGCAGGAGCTCTGCTGTAGCAGAGACGGTAAGTGCGACAACACATCTTGCTGAACGCCGACAGCGCCCTGGGTATTTGTCGTTTCCTCAGCGACAAAGACAGAAAATACACATTGCGCCGACCGTTGTTTTCCGACGCGCAAAGAGTTAACGAAGAACGTGTCCCGAATTGCAGATGGAGGCCGAGTCCAGAAGCTATAAGAATTAAATTCTGGAAGTAGTTGCAGTCCGGCCAGCTACGTCCTGCATACGAAATCTGCCGTGAAATGTGTACCGGGCGTGCGCGGAATCTGCGAGCCGGCGCTGATGGGACGGACCAGGCTAGCCAAGGGCGGCGGCGGCGACACTGCACGCCGCTCTACCGCCCCGCTACTGTTCTGTTCTGCCCGCTCGGCTCTCCCCTCCCCCCCTTCCCCCCCCCCCCCTTCCCCACGGTGTCACGACCACCTTCACCTGCCTAAAGGGCGGTGCGATAAAACTAGAAATTTGCATGAACGACGTTCCCTGTTGCAATTAACAAAGGGACAGGGGGCAGATTTCGACACGGAAATTGCCAAACTAAACACAAAGAAATTGTGAATTGCGTTGTAGACCGATATTCCAGCTATTGACATCAAAATTAAGTGTTATGTTTCCCTATCAGCTCTATTCTCAACCTTTCCTTTTCGAACTCCTTGTCTTAAGATGCTCCTCATTTGAATGTTATCAAGAATGGGATTACTGCACGAAATTGCCAGGCAATGAACATAAGCCATTTACATCTCATATTAATGAAACTCAAGTTCTAAAAGAAAAATATCGAGACCTTATCGAATACTCCGAAATGACTAAGGTGTTTGAGCTTCTGCGTCATTTTGCAGTTGCTGTTTCTACTGCTGCATTGTTATGCAACCTGATGACCAACCTAAAGGGATTGGATACTAATCGATATCCTAGGATGTTATATCCATGATATGACGTTAGTAACTTTGCATGTGACAGCTACGCAGAGTTTAATAGCCATGCCATCTACAGACTTTCCATGTGCTGTTGTTCCCACAGACACACTGCTACCCTGTACCTGATTGTTTTCTCATACCTTCCATAACGTCATCTTCTCATCTCTTCTAATAGAGCAAAGGACTTTTGCGATCCATATGCAATAAATTCGGATGGCTATCTCTATTTCTCGTCCATTACAGTCATAATTACGTCTCAGACATAGTCATTTCTAATAATATTTTAGGATGTTGATGCTCTTCTTTCTTTCCGTGTTGAGAAAAATTCTGTGACTTTTCTTGTTAGGCTGCGAAAAATTACTTTTTATTATTTATTGCAATTTCAGTTTCGAGTGTAACTAATTTTCAGTATATGCTTTACCTTGTAAATGCATTTCATTTGAATTCTTACACCAACTTATCATTTTATCTGTACTGCACTGAAAATATCTGGACAACAGTGCAAATGTAGACGGTAAGAGCAGCGTGTCTTCTCTGGAAATGAGCATGACGCATACACACACGGTACTTGGTGCTGGCTACGGTAACGCCCATTTTACTATTCACCTACCACTCGGTCCTGCTCAGCTCTCTCTCTTTCCCGGTAGTGTTAATTGCATCTTCATAGCAACACTCGGCAGACCAAATAGATTTACTGATGGAAATTTGGTCGAAAAGCGCGTCGTGTACGGGTTCACTGATGCAGACAAAGTGAACCGCAAAGGTGCTGTGCTGAGCTATTTTCGCTGTGCATTACGTATGGTGGAAGGTGGGAATACGTAACGCACGCCCGGTATACTGCCTAACATGATCGTTTTGGTAGTCGAGGTGCCACAATGTGAGGATGCGTAATGTAGCAGACCTCCAAATCATTGAACACAATACACTCACCGGTCAACATTATTGTGATAATTGACCCCATGCCCATGTACATCTTGCAACGATGTGAGGAGGCATAATGTTGCGTGGGCCTAATGATCTCCAAACATTTGAACATGGTACACTCACCAGTCAACGTTATTGTGATAATAGACCCCTTGTCCACCTACATCTTGCAACGATATGAGGAGGCATAATGTTGCGTGGGCCTAATGGTCTCCAAACATTTGAACACGGTACACTCACTGGTCAACATTATTGAGACAAATCACTCCTTAACCACCTACGTCTTTTCAGGGGTGCATTCTATCCTGGCTTCATTTTTATGGATGACATGAGCGACACCGTCAAACTGTACAGGTGCAGGAGCACATGGAATGTGAGAGGATATGCAGCGAATGGACTGGCCCGACCGTTCTCCTGAATTAAATCCCTTCAAGTAGGTGTAGGCAGCATTGAGGAGACGTACTGCAGAGCATCCACGTGCACTAAAGACCAGCCAGCGGCTGTTGACCTCGCTGTTGTAAGAGTGGAACGCCCTACGATAAGGACTCGTTACGAACCTTGTGGCCGGCATGGCAGCACTTCGCACAGCATATACTGTCGTCCATGATGATCATACACCGTATTAAGAATCACGTCCAGCCTTGTATGATATCTAGGAAACCACTATGAATCGCGGTCACTTCGTGTAATTATTCTTTTAATAAAACTGTCCTTTCTCTTCGTCTCATTGCGTACTTCTTTCATTTACCTTCTGTGCTACACTGCAGGAGCTCGTTCTGTGTGTCGTTCAAGTTTCATTGAGTGTGTTACTTGGCAGTAACACATCGTACGAAAGTTAATTTCGTCCTCAGCTTTTGCACATCATTGCACATAAAGATACGGCTTTCGTCGCATGATCTGTCGGAAAATCGATGTACCTAGATAATAATAGTCTTCTATTAGAAGATCTCTTGTCACTGACCTTCCATTCACATTTGACCACTAGTATCGTTGGGGACGCCACCCCTTCATCTTGATGTCATCACAATTCGTAACGAAGCTTTTCCACTGGTTGAATTCGTTATCACTTGATGTCCGTAATTCACTATTAAATGTTTTGGCTGCTACTGACTTCACTATCTTGCTCCAGTCTTTATGTATTTTTGCATTCATCCATATTAATGTTTAATGTGTCATTCGCTAGCTGCTGCAACTTTTCCTCAGCGAGAGCTATGCCACAATGCGCTATGAGGTCTTACGTGCACTCCCTCTCTGATTCCTCTGTATTGATCACTAACTGCAGTGCCCGGCGTTGCCTTGGATGTTTAATAACTGTCACACAAAATGATTGCCCCCGTACCACGTTGAAATTTATAGCAAATGCAGGCCACATGGAAGACTGCTGTCGCTTTAAATTGAAGCCCATATTTGAATCACTGGGTGTCAACGGAATGTGACGAATGAATCTGTCTTCACCTGTATGAAAAGATAATCAGTTGCGCCATTTTGCGATAAATATCTCATTGTGTTTTTGGAGAATTCGTCTTCCATTGTTGCAGCCCAGTTTTCTCTCTTTCAAGTAGGGCTGTGTCTGAGCAGTTTAAGTGACAGTTCGGGAAATATTGGCTTCGATCTTTTGAACCGCCCGCGATTTGGTGACTTTTGTTGGTACTATATCCGCGACATGCCTTAGCATTTATATGACACTGTAAATTTTAATAACAACTATGAAACACGGACTAAAATATCTTCTGCGCTATACGTCACATGTAACAAAGGCAACTAATAAGAAAGAAAGAGTTTACAATCATGTTTATGTCAAATTCTCGAGCCTTCGCTCGTCCTGCGATCTAATGATGTCTGATGGTACTAACGCCAATACGGTTCAAATGGCTCTGAGCACTATGGGACTTGACTTCTGAGGTCATCAGTCCCCTATAACCTAGAACTACTTAAACCTAATTAACCTATGGACATCACACACATCCATGCCTGAGGCAGGATTCGAACCTGCGACCGTAGCGGATGCGCGGCTCCAGACTGTAGCGCCTAGAACCGCTCGGCCACTCCGGCCGGCCGCCAATACGGGTACTGCCTCTGTAGTTTATTCTCGCGATAGGAAATACTGTATGCCACGATATATTTCCGTTGTTAGGTATTGAATTTTTCTTTAATTTTCTTCGTTCTTTTATATGAATGTAAGAATTTGAAGTACATAGGCCAAGAACTTTGAACTAGATCGTCAAGTACTTTTCTAGACGTTTGGTAACCACGTTTCTCCAGTACATATAAAATATGTGCATATTTATACAGCGTGAGTATTAAAAAAATATACAGCCTAAGTTCGTCCAAACGTTCATTAGGCAATTGAGTAGAATTTTGAAGTAAATTGGCCAAGAACGTTTAGAGATTTTTGGTAACAACCTTTCCCGTCAGTACTCCCCTTCTTGCAGCGGTGTACCGTAGGTATCTAGAAGAGCGTAGCGTTCCAAAGGATTGGAAAAGGGCACAGGTCATCCCCGTTTTCAAGAACGGACGTCGAACAGATGTGCAGAACTATAGACCTATATCTCTAACGTCGATCAGTTGTAGAATTTTCGAACACGTATTATGTTCGAGTATAATGACTTTTCTGGAGACTAGAAATCTACTCTGTAGGAATCAGCATGGGTTTCGAAAAAGACGATCGTGTGAAACCCAGCTCGCGCTATTCGTCCACGAGACTCAGAGGGCCATAGACACGGGTTCACAGGCAGATGCCGTGTTTCTTGACTTCCGCAAGGCGTCCGATACAGTTCCCCACAGTCGTTTAAAAACAAAGTAAGAGCGTATGGACTATCAGACCAATTGTGTGATTGGATTGAAGAGTTCCTAGACAACAGAAACGCAGAATGTCATTCTCAATGGAGAGAAGTCTTCTGAAGTAAGAGTGACTTCAGGTGTGCCGCAGGGGAGTGTCGTGGGACCGCTGCTGTTCACAATATATATAAATGACCTTGTGGATGACATCGGAAGTTCACTGAGGCTTTTTGCGGATGATGCTGTGGTATTTAGAGAGGTTGTAACAATGGAAAATTGTACTGAAATGCAGAAGGATCTGCAGTGAATTGACGCGTGGTGCAGGGAATGGCAATTGAATCTCAATGTAGACAAGTGTAATGTGCTGCGAACACATAGAAAGAAAGTTCCCTTATCATTTAGCTACAATATAGCAGGTCAGCAACTGGAAGCAGTTAATTCCATAAATTATCTGGGAGTACGCATTAGGAGTGATTTAAAATGGAATGATCATATAAAGTTGATCGTCGGTAAAGCAGATGCCAGACTGTGATTCATTGGAAGAGTCCTAAGGAAATGCAATCCGAAAACAAAGGAAGTAGGTTACAGTTCGCTTGTTCGCCCACTGCTTGAATACTGCTCAGCAGTGTGGGATCCGTACCAGATAGGGTTGATAGAAGAGATAGAGAATATACAACGGAGAGCAGCGCGCTTCGTTACAGGATCATTTAGTAATCGCGAAAGCGTTTCGGTGATGATAGATAAACTCCAGTGGAAGACTCTGCAGGAGATACGCTCAGTAACTCGGTACGGGCTTTTGTTGAAGTTTCGAGAACATACCTTCACCGAGGAGTCTAGCAGTATATTGCTCTCTCCTACGTATATCTCGCGAAGAGACCATGAGGATAAAATCAGAGAGATTAGAGCCCACACAGAGGCCTACCGACAATCCTTCTTTCCACGAACAATAAGGGAAGGGAGACCCGATAGAGGTACTCAAGGTACCCTCCGCCACGCACCGTCAGGTGGCTTGCGGAGTGTGGATGTAGATGTAGATGTTTGAAGTCAGGTAACAAAATCTTGTGTAGGCAGTGATCTTCCCCTTGTCTTCAAGGAAAAGTGTGCAAAATTTCATCAAGATTGGATTAAAATGTAGATCAGTGAGAATTACAAACTTTATGTTTATCGGCATTCAAACAAAGTACAGGTGTGCCTAACAAACCGCAGTTGTACGGCCGTAATACCAGAGGACACACCAGGATCTCCTCCCACCACTGCGCCAAAGTCCTAGTCCCACAGCCTGCCCGCCTTGGCGGAAGCTGAACTCGGCGACTCCTGGAGGCGACAGGGCGCCGTGTTCTCCTCGTCTTGGAGGCGCCGCCGCTGCGGCTGTGCCCGTGGCACCTGCTTTTGTGTGCCGCAAGGAAGCGGGCCCTGGCAAACTACCCTACTAGAAACTCGGCCCGGGAACTATGACATCTGCAGGCCGTCTCGTGCTCCCATTCATGCATAACTAGCAGCGCTTCACGCACTCGTCTCATGCCTTGCAAATGACCGCTCGGCAGCTCGGTTGCCCGATACGCCACACACTTTCGCAGAGTGGGCGGCTCCGCGTGTTCACAGCCAGCAGACGAGAGTCGGCCGCGTCTTCGGACTTTGATCAGTTAAGCCACTACCATTATATGCAGCCGTCCCGGTCAAAATACATTGGCGGAAAGAAAATTACAACACCAGGAAGAAGTTGTGCAACAATAAATCAAAGTTGGTAAGGGTGTTTCTATACCTGAAAAATGATATCTGTTCAGATTTCGCGGCAGTCGCTTAAGAGTGGAGATAGTAGCGTCACTGTGAATTTGCCAATCAAGTTTGCTTTAAATACACGCTGTAACGTGTAATGGTACTTGAATTACGTAACCATTACGGCACCTCACCTCAACCTCTCGATACCAGCAATAATCTACTGTGTTTCTGTAAAATAGTTAACATATTTCTGTGACAGCATTCAGATTAGATTTTATTAATGTAGAGGTACTTCGATACGTCGATATGTATATATTGCAATGATATTATTCTTATGTGTATTCTTTCTTTTGGCACTATGATCTTTGACGTACTTGTAACTCTGATTTTTGGGCGCGTAAGCGGTTATTAGAGAGTCAAGCTTTGGTCGTCATGTTAAAAAGACGCAAATTGTAGTCAGTTTATGAAATGTGAACTTTAACAGTGAGGAAGATATTTTCAAGTATGTTTTATATTGTGAAGTGATGTTTTGGGACGAGTTACGTGATATTGCAACAAAAGTAACAAAAAAGAAGTGTGACTTAAATTCGGAGCGCTGATTATTTTTTTACATCACCATTGTCCCATATTGCAAAAGTTTAATCTTCAAGAATGGTTTATGAAACACATCTATAAAACTTTTGAATATCGCAGAATAACACCTAGGCCTCTTTGCATCCGAGCTTGGAATCATCACTACCTCGATTTTCGACGATTGAGCCATTAGTTCACAACGAGACCAGCGTGAGAAACACGAAAAGATGAGTGCCTAGTTTATCCACTATTTCAAGAAATGACTTTATTAACTGTACTCTAACGACACCTGCCACAAAATATAACTTTGTTGTTGCCCGAAAATGCAATATTTAGCAGCGTGAGCAACACTACAATTATAATTAATTTTTGACCTTTGTTGTGGTAGGGTTGTTAGAAACGATAGTGGGAGTTAGTGACCTTTGAGATTGCACGTGGTGAGTAGATATTACTCAGGAATGCCTTTAAGGCGGTAAAGGCTATGAGAAGCTGGATGTTCCTTCCGCGATACTGCAAAAAGATTTGCCAGGAATGTAGCCACTGTACATGACTGCTGGCAGAGGTGGTCACAATGACTTACGGTCGCAAGAAGACGGGCTCTGGATGGTAACGTGGCACTACCGAGAGGGAAGACCATCGTTATCGGTGTATGGCTCTGGTGCATCGTACTGCTTCTACAACAGCAATCTGAGCGGCAGTTGGCACCACTGTGACACAACGAACTCCTACAAATCGGTTACTTACAGGACTGCTGTGAGTCAGATGCCCTGTAGCGTGCATTCCACTGATCCACAACCACCGCCATTTGCGACTTCAGTGGTGTCAAGCGAGAGTTTATAGGAGGGCCGAGTGGAGGTCTCTTATGCTTTTTGATGAAAGCTGCTTCTGCGTCACTGCCCGTTATTTTCAAATGTGTGTGAAATCTTATGGGACTTCTAAGGTCATCAGTCCCCAAGCTTACACACTACTTAACCTAAATTATCCTAAGGACAAACACACACACACACACACACACACACACACACACACACACACACACACACACACACACACACACACCCATGCCCGAGGGAGGACTCGAACCTCCGCCGGGACCAGCCGCACAGTCCATGACTGCAGCGCCTTAGACCGCTCGGCTATGCAGGTTATGGTCGTGTGTTTGTTAGTAGGAGGCCACCTGCGATCCTGCAACCAACCAGATTGCGTGCTAGACGCACTGGACCTACCTTTGGAGTTATGGTCTGGGGTGGCCGTGAATAGGATACGAGGAGACCAGTTGAGGGATTGCACTCAACCTCTCTGTGTGCTAGACTCGCTGCACCTTGTAATGGTTCTCTATTTACGTGACCATTACGGCACTCCAACCCCAGTTCTCGATACCAGTAATATCGTACTACTTTTCTGCGAAGTAACAGACATATTTTTGTGACAATATTCACATTTGGTTTTATTAATGTATAGGTACTCCGATGTATCGATATATTACAGTGATATGGTTCTTGTGTGTATTCATTTCTGTGTGACTGTTATAATCTTTGACTTACTTGTAACCGTTTTGGCACGAATGCCCACAGAGCAGTCTTTGTTTCACGTTGGAAGAAGTTAAGTTGTTATTTCGCTTTGTAAAAGAACAGTCAAGTCTTGTGTTTGGTTAAAGTGGAAACTAAATATATGAAGATTGATACAAAACTATTTTCTTGATAATGTGACATTTAAGAAGAAGTATATGTGAATTTACAAGAAATTAAATAAAAATGTTGCTCATGAGCACCAAGTCGAGGATTATTTCTACCATACCATTGTGCAGATCGGATTGTTTGATCATTCAGAATTTCCTGAAAAACGAATTTGTTAGGTCTTCAAATATTGCTAAAATACAGATCTGGACCTTCTAGCAGTCAAAGTGGAATCAAAGCGCCAAATTAGTGAATTTTTTAGTAACCTCATTATTTCCATTCTAACGATACCATCCACAGTCAATAACTTTGTAGTTGCCCGATAAAGCGAACATATTCTGCGTGAGCAACATTATGAGTCTGATTTCTAACCTACTTTGCAAGTGGTGGTATTGTTAGAACCTACACCTGACGTTATGGTGTGGCGTTTGAATTCTTATTACACTAGGAGCACTGTCGTGGTTATCCCACGCACCCTGACTGCAAATTCGTATGTCAGTCTGTGGCTCGTCCTCTTGTGCTGTCTTTCATAAACAGCATTCAAATAGTTCAAATGGCTCTGAGCACTATGGGACTTAACATCTGAGGTCATCGGTCCCCTAGAACTTAGAACTACTTAAACCTAACTAACCTAAGGACATCACACACATCCATGCCCGAGGCAGGATTCGAACCTGCGACCGTAGCAGTCGCACGGTTGCGGACTGAAGCGCCCAGAACCACTCGGCCACCGCGGCCGGCAAACAGCATTCCACGGGGAGTTTTAAAACAGGATAACTCTCGCCCACATACAGCTGTTTTAACCCATCGTGCTCTATAGAGTGTCGATGTGTTGCCTTTGCCTGCTCGATCACCAGATCTGTCTCCAGTCGGCCACATACGGGACATCATAGGACGACTATTCGATCGTTATCCACAAAAAAAGCATTAACCACACCTGTATTGACCGACCATGTGCATCAGGCATGGAACCCCATCCCAAAATCTCACATCCTGCACTTGTACAAGACAATGCATACGCGTTTGTGTACTTGCGTTTAACATTCTGGTGGTTATACCGGTTATTAATGTGCAAACACTTCACATTTACAGTGGCTTATCTCACGCTTACACTAACCTGTAGTCTTGCAGTTAATCACTGAAATATGTTACCCAGACAAATGTATTCCCGAAATTTCATTACTCTGCATTATTTATTTTATTGGTGTTGCGATTTTTTTTTTTTTTCGCCAATCTGTGTTCCTACTCTCACAGCCAAGTGCTGCTCATTCCTGCCAATTGGTTTCTCACGGGATCAGTTTCCCATCCACGCACGTTTCTAAATTCTAGCCACAGACTCGTCAGAAACATAGAGAACGCTGAATAGACAATGGCTTACACAAGCGCAAAACTTTAAGTTACAGTGCCGCAGGAAAAATGAACATGGAAAACAACACTCCGGCTACTGCTTGTTGAAACTACAATGGTTTACTCTAAGTCTGAGAATAAAGCGGCAATTCTAATGATACATATTTATATACTTTGCGAGGAATTCACAGCTCTTTAAGCCGTCTCTCGCAGTTTCGCATACAAGCCTCTGCATCCCTATTCAAATCTTCTTTCACAATTCTTGCGCGTCCTCCTTCACTTGATTTTTTTTCTTTTCTGTACAGCGTTTACCTCATTTTCTCGTATATGGAGATGGCCAAAACAACTCTTCTTTCACCTATCGCCCATCCTCTAATCTCATAATATGCCCATACTGTTTTAAAAGCCGTTTTTCCTCCTCTTCAATGCTTTGGATGGGAGTTTTCATTCGCTTCCTGATTTCCTTATGTCGGATACTCCCTCGCCTTGCAACTCTACTCAAGTGGTATTCAGGCCCTCAGAGCAAACTACGTGGAAGGATTGAACCGGGTTTCCGGTAAATATCATTTACAATTTGTAAAACATTTATTACAAAACTGATCATAACGTGCAAAGTGCCAGTTTCCCACTAAGCAAAATCATCACCACATACACAACGGCTATTGCCGCCTAATAAATTTAAAACAGAGTGAATCCAAAAAATCTTTTACAATTTAAAAACAAGTAAAATTTGACCAAGAAATAACAGAATTTAGTCTAATTATGAATTGTACACATTTAGGGAAACAAAGAAACTATCAACGCCAATATGCAGTGTAATTATTCCGATAAAGACAATCAGCTGGATTTCTAGAATCTTATACCCCAGTTAAAATCTACAAACTGGATTCAGACTAATATAAACCAAAGAATGTGATGAGTAAAAAAGACAATGGATCCCCATTAACATACTGCCTCTAGATCTAAAAAGCCCCTTTAATCAAAACTTGAAAATTTGGCCAGTGCCAGATAACAAAACTTAAAGAAAAAAATTAAGAAATTAAGAACTGTACACATTTAGGGAAGCAAAGAAACTATCAACGCCAACATGCAGCGTAATTATTCCGATAAAGACAATCACCTGGCTTTCTAAAAATTTAAACCTGGCAATCGCGAGGTGAGAAAGTTTACGGAAATTTAACAACATGGGCAACGGCCGTTCACGGCCCTGCAAAACATTAACCCGACAGCGTGAAACTCTTAAACTCTCATTAACTAAAATACGAGATAGGATGATATCTCCTCTTTGTAAAAAGGAGAATAAAACAAAATATCAAAATTATAGTGACAGAAGCCAGTAATAAAGTTACACGGTTTGATTTCTTGCGGCGTGAGGTGATGCAGGAGGTGTCAGGCTCGGTGAAGACGACGTCGGCAGTCTATGCACACAGCCAGCAGGTGTGCGAGAGAATTATGGGGACAACAGGTTCTCCGTCCTCTGCAAGTGTCACAACAGCCATAAGACTGGAACAAACTAAGGGAGCGTCTAAGCTGCGGCCCCACCAGTGCCTTTCACAAGCTCCCGTAATCGGGTGTTCAGTCAGGTAAAAGTTCCTTTAGTAGGCGCGACTCCACCGAAGTCAACACTACGTTGTCAGATTTACAGGCTGAGCTTACGCTTACTAGAACCACATCTCAGGCATTGCAGCCCCTTGATTCTGCTCAGCACGGGAAGCCAAGACACAAGGTCAGGAAACAAAACCAGACGCCACCACCATGTCCTTTCCTGACTTGCTTAACCGTCTCTAAGCTCATTGGGCGGGCGGACACACAGTGATCTCATAATCCCAAGGCCAAAACAATGAACCATATTCTACAAAACATCAGACTCTCCGTACATTAGATCATGAAGAGTGAATCCCGAAATGAGAGAAAAATGACTTAAACACAAAAGTGAAATAAATTATGATGCTCAGGGAACACACATGGCCAAGATCGCTACAGTAGCGTGCACTGGGAATAACGTCGGAGAACGTCCGTGTCAACAAGCCTCGTACCAAATCCTAACGGCCAACGTCCCCAAATCCGGGCCTCACATAGCGCGTCACTCCGAATGGAACGAAGTCCGACTTCATGCCGCTAACCATACTTCCGCTGACACCAATCGCCGGACTGCTCGCAGCGTCAAGGCCGCGCCTCCTAGTTGGAACCCTTAGTTCTCTAGTGAGTAAGACGGGAGATTTGAAAGAAGGAAGCAACCAAAGCTCATCTACAGCTTCTTCTCAAATAATCCATTTACACAGCTTGACGTTTTTTTATACACTACTGGCCATTAAAATTGCTACACCAAAAAGAAATGCACATGATAAACGGGTATTCATTGGACAAATATATTACACTAGAACTGACATGTGATTGCATTTTCACGCAATTTGGGTGCATAGACCCTGAGAAATCAGTACCCAGAACAACCACCTCTGGCCGTAATAACGGCCTTGATACGCCTGGGCATTGAGTCAAACAGAGCTTGGATAGGGTCTACAGGTACAGCTGCCCATGCAGCTTCAACACGATACCACAGTTCATCAAGAGTAGTGACTGGCTTATTGTTGCTCGGCCACCATTGACCAGACGTTTTCAGTTGGTGAAAGATCTGGAGAATGTGCTGGCCAGGGCAGCAGTCGAACATTTTCTGTATCCAGAAAGGCCCGTACAGGACCTGCAACATGCGGTCGTGCATTATCCTGCTGAAATGTAGGGTTTCACAGGGATCGAATGAAGATTAGAGCCACGGTTCGTAACACATCTGAAATATAACGTCCACTATTCAAAGTGCCGTCAATGCGAACAAGAGGTGACCGAGACGTGTAACCAATGGCACCCCATACCATCACGCCGGGTGATACGCCAGTATGGCGACGACGAATACACGCTTCCAATGTGCGTTCACCGCGATGTCGCCAAACACGGATGCGACCATCATGATGCTGTAAACAGAACCTGGATTCATCCGAAAAAATGCCGTTTTGCCCTTCTTGCACCTAGGTTCGTCGTTGAGTACACCATCGCTGGCGCTCCTGTCTGTGATGCAGCGTCAACGGTAACCGCAGACATAGTCTCCGAGCTGATAGTCCATGCTGCTGCAAACGTCGTCGAACTGTTCGTGCAGATGGTTGTTGTCTTGCAAACGTCCCCATCTGTTGACTCAGGGATCGAGACGTGGCTTCACGATCCGTTACAGCCATGCGGATAAGACGCCTGTCATCTCGACTGCTAGTGATACGAGGCCGTTGGGATCCAGCACAGCGTTCCGTATTACGCTCCTGAACCCACTGATTAGATATTCTGCTAACTGTCATTGGATCTCGACCAACGCGAGCAGCCATGTCACGATACGATAAACCGCAATGGCGATAGGCTACAATCTGACCTTTATCAAAGTCGGAAACGTGATGGTACGCATTTCTCCTCCTTACACGAGGCATCACAACAACGTTTCACCAGGCAACGCCGGTCAACTGCTGTTTGTGAATGAGAAATCGGTTGGAAACTTTCCTCACGTTAGCACGTTGTAGGTGTCGCCACCGGTGCCAACCTTCTGTGAATGCTCTGAAAAGCTAATCATTTGCATATCACAGGATCTCCTTCCTGTCGGTTAAATTTCGCGTCTGTAGCACGTCATCTTCGTGGTGTAGCAATTTTAATGGCCTGTAGTGTATCTTGTTTTGTCACTTCTCGGGATTTCGCTCCATACAAATACCTTGAACAGGGTGAACGTTAATAAAACCCACATATTGCAGGGACAGATACCTGACTGGAAAGGGAGCAAAACAGATCCTATGAATATGTGTCCGGAAATGCATCTTTTCCACGGTAGATCTCGCGGAGGACTGAAAGTTCCTCTGGCCACGTGTCGTGCGTTCGTTGTATGTTGCAGCCTGTGTGCTAGACGCAGCGTATTATAGCCGGCAAAATGGTGCAGTATTCATGTCGGGAACAAGCCGAAATGGTGTTTATGTATGGCCAAGCAGATGGAAACGGTCGAGAGACAGTACATCTATAACAAAATATGTACTCTCACAGACACCAACCGCATCGCACAACATTTCAAGCCCTTTTTGGGAGTATGTGTGATCACAGGTTCTTTCAGACAGACGAACTTACGGCAGCGGACAGTGCATTCACCAGGTTTGGAGGAACGGGCTTTACAAGATGTTGAGACGAACCCATGTACAAGCTCCAGGCAAGGAGCCCGCGAACATGATATAAGCCAAAGTACGATTTCGTGTATCCTGCATGACAACCGCTACTGTACCTATCACATGCATCGAATGCAACGATCATCAGCAGCGGATTTCAGTCTACGGGAATGATTTTCTCGATGGTTTTTACACCAGACCATCAGAATTTTGGGATTTCTGTTATCGGTCCTCTTTACTGAAGAAGCGACGTTTACCAGAACTGGTGTCATCATTCTGCATAATCAGCATCTGTGGGCGACATACATGGCACGTGGCCAGACGAAGTTTCATTCGTCGGTGTCATCTACAGTGGCAAAGATGCATTTTCGGACACGTGTTCATAGAACCTTTATTCCTCCATTTCCAGTCAGCAATCGGTCCTGCAGTTTGTCGGTTTTATTAATTTTCACCCTATATATGTATAAGCTGTTTTCATTCTTTTCTCCATTTCAACCGATCAAAGGGTGGAATTCAGCTTACTGATTGCTTGTTCTCTGCCTTATTTCTTGTTTACTGGAACCATGAACTGAGACTATAACTGCGAGATATTTAATCTTCGACATGCCTCAATAATATTTCCATCTACTGTACGATAATGCCATGTTGTTTACTTCCTATAGAGAGATATTTTGTTTCAACAAATATTGTTGTTAATTTGGCCTTATTGTAAGTTTATAGTTTTTTCTTCATCATGTACTCTATGTCATACTCATCTGCAGCCAGCGTTATTTTATCATCGGCGAATACTAAAGTCCCCATCTATGTCTAGACTCATTTCTCCATTCGTTTTCTTCCATTGCTTAAGAACTTCGTTTGGATAATATTTACGGTAGGTGCTATGCAGCACCCTTCTCCAACGCCTTTGGTTAGTCATATTACTCGAAAGATTTTATTTTATTTGTAATAAAATATATCACGAAATCTCCGGAGTAATATGACCAACCAAAGGCAGTAGACCAGGCTACTTATAGTAGCTACTGTAATTTCATTTATAATAAAACCGTTTTTACGTAAGACACTTGTTTGCTGTACCACTGCACGTTTCGATGGTCCACACCATCATCTCCGAGTGGAAAATTCCGTATTTGCGTTCTTGGCGTTAGAAGAGAGAACAGACATATTTTCACAATCCCAGGCCAAGTGCAAAATGGATCTTGTTTTTTTTTTTCTTCGTCTACATGTATACTCCGCAAGCCCCTGTACAAATACGGCGAAGAGTACATAAAACCAATATTACATATTTGCGCCATGAGCGAGGGAAAAACGCCTACCTGTAAATCTACGTTCGTTGGGAAAAACGACTGTCAGCACACTTCTGTTCGCGCCCTAGTCTATCTTATTCTCGTGGTAGGCACATCAAATATACTCGTACGACGGTGGAAGCAGTCATTCTCGAATACAGACAGGTTCTGTAAATGTATCCAGCGGGGTTTTGCGGGAAATACGTTGCGTTTCTTTCAAAGGGTTCGCATTTAGATTCCCCGAGCATCTCTATTACACTTTCGTATGGCCTATACCGTCCTGTAACGATTCAATGTGCGTGCCTCTGAATTCGTTAGCTTCCTGCTGTCGTACTTGCTTGATAAGGATACCAAACAGTGGAACATAGAATTGGTCCCACGAGTGTCTTGGATGCTATTTCCTGTACAGGTGTGGTTCACTTTCGCATTACCTTTTCAACAAACTGAAATCTTGGATTCGCCTTCCCTAATACCCATTTTGCATTGTCTTCCCATTTCATATCGCTTCTTACTATTATCCCTACATTTATAAGATTTGACGTGGGCAAGATATTCACCGCCAATCTTGCAGTCAGATACTACACAGTCCTTTCTCTTTGTTGATAGGCATTTTCCATTTATACATATTTTTGGTGGCGATAATTATTCTTTCATCCAGAAACAGCACTGTTAAAAACATAAATTATAAAATTATGTGCACTTACACGTGTATTAAAATGGGGAAGATGCTGCATACTGCTATTTTTTGTGTTTCCTTCTTCTATGGACGAAATAATTGCTCGGTGATTACTTCTGTTTTACGACTAATGCTTTATGCATTCATCGTTTCACAGGCGCTAGTGTGATTATTTATGACGACGAAGTATTTTACGCAGAATTAAAAATACATAGTGAATAATGTTCTAGAAGAACGATTAGGATATAACGTCACGCAGAAGAAGTCATTTGTGACGGACAGCGAATACAAGCTCGCATTTCGTAGGAGGATTTGGAAGAAAGTTGTCTGCCCTTTACAATTGAACCAAAGGACCTACCGAGCATTTGCATTGAGCGATTAAAAAAAAAAAAAAAGGAACCGCGAAAAATCTGTATTTGACTGCATTTGAATATCGGGATGGGATGTGAGCCATCATTTTCCAGAATACGAGTCCAGTATCCTAAACGCTGTGCACCTCGTTCACTAAAAAAGAAAAGTTCTAGAGTAAGGTTATGTTACACGCATTACTTTAAAACCATAAATGTGTTACACGTCACTCATCAAAATGAAATAGAGGAAATTTCAGGCTAGAAAAATTTTAGCAAGTAGAAGACGTGTTTCTAGTCACCTCGAGACAGTTCTGAGGCGCTGTTGTTTGTTAAGCACACACACACACACACACACACACACACACACAGAGAGAGAGAGAGAGAGAGAGAGAGAAGCGCGCACGCGCTCTCTCTCTCTCTCTCTCTCTCTCTCTGTGTGAGTCTCTCTCTCTCTTCATCGCGACCACTGCCCACCGCGAAAAACAATGCCACCCGGTGGCGTTGCAGCCACGTGACGTGGTAGGGAAAGTACACTCCTGGAAATTGAAATAAGAACACCGTGAATTCATTGTCCCAGGAAGGGGAAACTTTATTGACACATTCCTGGGGTCAGATACATCACATGATCACACTGACAGAACCACAGGCACATAGACACAGGCAACAGAGCATGCACAATGTCGGCACTAGTACAGTGTATATCCACCTTTCGCAGCAATGCAGGCTGCTATTCTCCCATGGAGACGATCGTAGAGATGCTGGATGTAGTCCTGTGGAACGGCTTGCCATGCCATTTCCACCTGGCGCCTCAGTTGCACCAGCATTCGTGCTGGACGTACAGACCGGGTGAGACGACGCTTCATCCAGTCCCAAACATGCTCAATGGGGGACAGATCCGGAGATCTTGCTGGCCAGGGTAGTTGACTTACACCTTCTAGAGCACGTTGGGTGGCACGGGATACATGCGGACGTGCATTGTCCTGTTGGAACAGCAAGTTCCCTTGCCGGTCTAGGAATGGTAGAACGATGGGTTTGATGACGGTTTGGATGTACCGTGCACTATTCAGTGTCCCCTCGACGATCACCAGTGGTGTACGGCCAGTGTAGGAGATCGCTCCCCACACCATGATGCCGGGTGTTGGCCCTGTGTGCCTCGGTCGTATGCACTCCTGATTGTGGCGCTCACCCGCACTGCGCCAAACACGCATACGACCATCATTGGCACCAAGGCAGAAGCGACTCTCATCGCTGAAGACGACACGTCTCCATTCGTCCCTCCATTCACGCCTGTCGCGACACCACTGGAGGCGTGCTGCACGATGTTGGGGCGTGAGCGGAAGACGGCCTAACGGTGTGCGGGACCGTAGCCCAGCTTCATGGAGACGGTTGCGAATGGTCCTCGCCGATACCCCAAGAGCAACAATGTCCCTAATTTGCTGGGAAGTGGCGGTGCGGTCCCCTACGGCACTGCGTAGGATCCTACGGTCTTGGCGTGCATCCGTGCGTCGCTGCGGTCCGGTCCCAGGTCGACGGGTACGTGCACCTTCCGCCGACCACTGGCGACAACATCGATGTACTGTGGAGACCTCACGCCCCACGTGTTGAGCAGTTCGGCGGTACGTCCACCCGGCCTCCCGCATGCCCACTATACGCCCTCGCTCAAAGTCCGTCAACTGCACATACGGTTCTCGTCCACGCTGTCGCGGCATGCTACCAGTGTTAAAGACTGCGATGGAGCTCCGTATGCCACGGCAAACTGGCTGACACTGACGGCGGCGGTGCACAAATGCTGCGCAGCTAGCGCCATTCGACGGCCAACACCGCGGTTCCTGGTGTGTCCGCTGTGCCGTGCGTGTGATCATTGCTTGTACAGCCCTCTCGCAGTGTCCGGAGCAAGTATGGTGGGTCTGACACACCGGTGTCAATGTGTTCTTTTTTCCATTTCCAGGAGTGTATATAAGGGGCGCCATTTTAGTGGAGATACGGTCCGAAAAAGAGGAAATCCGCTGACATAAGCCACTTTGACTTACAGCAGAGTGTTATGGCCTGTCGCCTAGGATCGATCGTCTTGGAAACGGCATAGTTGCTCGGCTGTTCGTATGCATCTGTGAAAAACGGTTCCAGATCCAGGAAACCATGAGTACGGGACAATGCGTTGGACGTGCCTAAGCATAGAACATGAAAGTTGGAGGCTTTCTCGCTCTGTTAAATTGAATAGGCGGTAATCTGTAGCAGATCTGACGACGAACTAGAATCCCAGTGTACGCAATAGTGCACACTATCGTACATGGATCTTCGCAACATACGACCCTTACGTGTTCCCCTGTTGACTCAACGCTATCGGCAATTAAGATTTTCGGCAGGCACGGGACCATCAAAACTAGACTCTGTATCAATGGAAACGTGTCACCTGATAGGACAAATCACGTTTCTTATTACACCATGTCGATGGTCGTGTGCGGATACTGTGTCAGAGATGAAAGGCTTCTCGGAAAATGCGGTTCAGACTCCCAATATCAGAAACAAGCCCTCCTCGCGCACTAATGCACATTTTGCACCTCTTATTCATGCCATCTAACATACTGTTGAGGAGCCCTTCGGGAAAAATTGTCCCACACCTCTCTCGAGGCGGTGTTCAGTTCTTCCGCGTTTGAGAGATGGAGTGCCGGCCGTTGTGGCCGAGCGGTTCTAGGCGCTTCAGTTTGGAACCGCGCGACCGCCACGGTCGCAGGTTCGAATCCTGCCTCGGACATGGATGTGTGTAATGCTCCTTAGGTTAGTTAGGTTTCAGTAGTTCTAAGTTCTAGGGGACTGATGACCTCAGATGTTGTCCCATTGTGCTCAGAGCCATTTGAACAATTTTTGAGGGAGGGAGTGTTCGTAGAGAAACACGTCTGCCGAGAGCATCCCAGGCGTGCTGTATAGGGTTTCGGTCCGGGGAGTACGCAGACATTGTATACATTCAACAAGTTCGCTTTCCAGGGCGCACGACACGTCCGCGCTGCGGTGTGGATCGGTATTGTCGTCCATAGACAGAAATTCGGGACCTATCGCACCCCTAAACAGTCGGACGTGATCGAAAACAATTTCCTTGCAATTCGGTTGTGTTGTAAAGGTCCCTCGTGCAAAGATATGCACCTGTGTTCGGTCATTCTGCATAGCGCGTGCTCACCCATAACGCCTAGGCCACGAACATTCTGTGGTATGTATACCATCTCCATATTAACAGGTGGCCAGGATCACCTGCCACAGTGAAGTGCGATTCGTCGGAGAACGTCACCCTGGACCGATGTTGCTGACCCCAGCTGTCAAGCCTCCTACACCAACGAACTCTTTCTTAATTGCCGCGACATTGTTCTGGCATAGGCACATGTACCGGTAGCGGGTGCAAGATCCGAAGCGATGTGCGTAGGTGTAAGATCTCTGTTCCTTTTCACTCACTAGGGCTACGTATCGATCCTATTGCGGTGTGACGATCCGTCTATGACCACTGGCAAGCTTTTGCATACATTTTCCACCTTCAGACGCCGTTTTTAATCACAAGATGACACTTATGGGCACACCCATTATTGTGGCCCCAGTAATGATACTTTGACCAACTTCGTGCCTTCCAGCTGCTTGTCCGTGATCGTAAGCACTCAAACGATGTCTTGCAGATATGTTGCCGTACCACATGGGATGTCACACTAATGGGTTCCACAACAAGCTTCGTCAGACACCGTACTGCATGAGCTGTCGAATGTATACAGAACGTTCGTGAAAAGTTTCCATTTAGTATCATTGCTCGGTTGTTCGTACCAGTTGTCGGCTGTTTCTTAGCAAGTGCCAGTTGCTCCTTAGCCATTGTCAAGCAGTGTAGTACAAGTCAGAATCGTCGCATCGACACGTACAGAAAAAAAATGGAACTGTACTGCCTGTCCTTCGTCCTTAGTGTTTATATTTACTTCAGCACGATGTCCTGCGGCTCCCAGCACTTTCCAGATGAATCCACCAAACGCAGTGTTATACCTTGCTTGATGGCGAATGGCTTTCTAAGAGCTCAGACGCTACCTACGACTACTTTCTGATGGTTTCCACGCCACGTCGTTCGTTATCATGTATTCTCTGAACCCACAGTGTTGTCTGCACACGTAAATAAAAAACGGAGAGGAAAACGAGTGGAGTAATAGCCACAACGGCACCGATGTTGATAAACAAGCTGTTCTGCAAAACATACGTGGGAATGTGATCATATGATAACTAGTATTAACCAGCACCGCTGCCCGATGTGGTATCTCGAGCTGAAATAGTTCATATCAACTAGATTTTGTGATCGTCCCCAAGTAACCTCTCTTCTTAGTATTAAATTTTTTTTTAAAACGCGAAATATAGCCCCGAAGCAGCGGTGAACAACGAAAAATCGAGTAACGAAACAGCATACTTTATGTCTGTTGAAAGATAACGTCAGGTTTTGTAATTAGCTTGTCACTACAGATATCATCGCTGAAATTAACACGTACGCGAATAATTTCCACTCGGCTGAATTTCCCAAACGGCTGTTGCTGGCCTTTTTTATTTTCTCGTGTCTCTGCGTTATGTTCGTTGACAGTCTCATTGGGTGTAGCTAATTTACCGTCATGCATATATCGCAATGTTTCTGTCATTGACAGTTTGTATCAGAACAGACCTTTTTCATGTTTTCATTTGTACCACGACGTTTACTTTTATATTTGGTGACTTACCTAACACCCGAGTATAGTACAATTTGTTGTGTCTAGACAAGACAGCCTAGACATAATGAGAGGAAGCCGAAAGGCACGCGCTAAGCTAAAGCAGGATGGCGTGAGGTCTGAAACAGGATACGTAATGAATGCTATAAAGAAAAGTACGTAGCTTCTGGAATACTTAACTTTAATCCATCCTTTTGGTACATCTGGAGATTGTGGCGATACAAGTGAGACTCTTTAGATACATGCAATTTTACTAATGGCGCCTTGCTAGGTCGTAGCCATTGACTTAGCTGAAGGCTATTCTAACTATCTGCTCTGCAAATGAGCGAGGCTTCGACAGTGTGCATCGCTAGCTACGTCGTCCGTACAACTGGGGCGAGTGCTAGTCCGTCTCTCGAGACCTGCCTTGTGGTGGCGCTCGGTCTGCGATCACACAGTGGCGACACGCGGGTCCGACATGTACTAATGGACCGCGGCCGATTTAAAGCTACCACCTAGGAAGTGTGGTGTCTGGCGGTGACACCACACAATTTATGTTACTGTTACGAGTTCCACGAGTTAGATAAAAATATGTAAAAATGCATGCTTGAACACAAATCCATATGCTAGACAGGTGTGCAGATTGCGCTGTTGTATTTGATGACGGACGGCACCTGTGCAGTATTCTCAATACGTTGCATGAGTCAGTCGTGGCCAGAAAAATGTTTTGTGTAATTGTGAGTGAGCTAAGTGAGCTCGAACGTGGGCGGATTGTTTGTGTTCTTATGACGCACCGAAGTGTCTGGTGTTTCAAGAGGCTTCATATCGAACATTTATACCGCATAGCCTTTTGGTCCTCTGCTACGTCACAACGCAGAGGAATGTTTGTGTTGAGTGATCCTGACAGACGGTCATTGACAAGGACTGTGACGAAAAACAAGAGGATGGCAGATGCAAAACGCACTAAGAGGAACTGAATGTCGTACTCGCGAACCCTGTCAGTACCAAAACAACACGAAGGGAGTCCCACAATCTGAGAATTGGAGGGTGAGATGAAATTCCAAAACCACTCATCACTGATGTAAATGCCTGTAACAGGAAAATGTGCTGCCGAAGCCATAAATCCTGGACTATGGAGCAATACATAAATGTCATTTGGTCAGACGAGCCTTGTTTCACACTATTTCCAACTTCTGGCCGAGTTTATGTCCCAAGATTGAAACACGGCGGGGTTTCGATGTTGATTTGAGGACCAGTGTCGTGGCATCCCATGGGCACCACGGTTATTCTGCAAGGCTGCATTACTGCCTAGGATTATGCGACTATTCTGGCTGATCAGGTCCATACCTTGGTGTACTGTTTGCTCCTCAGTTGTGCTGCTGTGTTCCTAGACTACAGGGCCCTGTTTTTTTTTCACAGCTCGCATCGTCCAGGACTGGTTTTGTGACCGCAAGGATGAATTGTCGCATCTCCACTAGCCACCATAGACACCAGATCTCAAAATTATTGAGCCTTTGTGGTCTACTTTGGAGAGAAGGGTGCAAGATCTCTACCATCCTTCATTATCGTTACCTGAACGTGGCACAATTTTTCCAGAAGAATTGTATAAGATTCCCTTGATAACCATACAGGACACGTATTTATCCATTCCTAGACGACCGGAAGATGTTTCGAAAGCTAGTTGGTTTCCTACACCATATTATGCGTGGGTGTATCTCGTGGTTTTGGTAGTTACATATTTTTGTCCAACTCACGTAACTGACTGTGAGAATGCATGTAGAACGAATTGCCAAACTGTGTTCTTGACGATGATCATACATGCAGATGAGGGTGAAATCTAGTAGAGATGAACAGCTAATTTCTCTCTAATATTTTAGTTGTTCCCCACAAATTAAATTTACCGCAGGACGTAGAGAACCGTCCTGCCGCAATACGTTACCGCATCTAAATATGACGACACCGTAATCTGTCTCTAATGTGAAGTTGCATCTGGAGGACTGCGCTGGGAAAATGCAAGAATAAATCCTATCATACATGGAATGTATTCGCAGTTGCGAATATGGACAACCGTCAGCTGTATAATGCAATGACGACAGTGAAATTTTGTGTGCGATCGAGAGTCGAACCCGGATTTCCCGCTTATCGCGATCGGTCGGCGTACCATTAGGCTATCCGATCACGATTCACGGCCAGACTCAAACTCACATATCCCTACTAGCTCTACTCGTACATCCATTATGTACATTCCCATACATAGGAGATATTTCAGTTGAAAGTCTCTCGCCCGGTGTCGGCGGATTAATATGATACAGCAGTGCGTGCGAATACATTTCATGTACACAACTGACCATTAAAATTGCTACACCACGAAGATGACGTGCTACAGAAGTGAAATTTAACCGACAGGAAGAAGATGGTGTGATATGCAAATGATTAGCTTCTCAGAGCATTCACAGAAGGTTGGCGCCGGTGGCGACACCTACAACGTGCTGACATGACGAAAGTTTCCAACCGATTTCTCATACACAAACAACAGTTGACCGCCGTTGCCTGGTGAAACGTTGTTGTGATGCCGCTTGTAAGGAGGAGAAATGCGTACCATCACGTTTCCGACTTTGACAAAGGTCGGGTTGTAGCCTATCGCGATTTTGGTTTATCTTATCGCGACGTTGCTGCTCGCGTTGGTCGAGATCCAGTGACTGTTAGCAGAATATGGAATCGGTGGGTTCAGGAGGGTAATACGGAACGCCGTGCTGGATCCCAACGGCCTCGTATCACTAGCAGTCGAGATAACAGGCGTTTTATCCGCATGGCTGTAACGGATCGTGCAGTCACGTCTCGATCCCTGAGTCAACAGATGGGGACGTTTACAAGACAACAACCATCTGCACGAACAGTACGACGACGTTTGCAGCAGCATGGACTATCAGCTCGGAGACCATGGCTGCGGTTACCGTTGACGCTGCATTAGAGACAGGAGCGCCAGCGGTGGTGTACTCAGCGACGAGCCTGGGTGCACGAATAGCAAAACGTCATTTTTTTCGGATGAATCCAGGTTCTGTTTACAGCATCATGATGGTCGCATCCGTCTTTGGCGACATAGCGGTGAACGCACATTGGAAGCGTGAATTCGTCGTCGCCATACTGGCGTATCACCCGGCGGGGTGGTATGGGGTGCCATTGGTTACACGACTCGGTCACCTCTTGTTCGCATTGACGGCACTTTGAACAGTGGACGTTACATTTCAGATGTGTTACGACCCGTGGCTCTAATCTTCATTCGATCCCTGTGAAACCCTACATTTCAGCAGGATAATGCACGACCGCATGTTGCAGGTCCTATACGGGCCTTTCTGGATACAGATAACGTTCGACTGCTACCCTGGCCAGCACATTCTCCAGATCTCTCACCAACTGAAAACGTCTGGTCAATGGTGGCCGAGCAACTGGCTCGTCACAATACGCCAGTCACTACTCTTGATGAACTGTGGTATCGTGTTGTAGCTGTGTGGGCAGCTGTACCTGTACACGGCATCCAAGCTCTGTTTGACTCAATGCCCAGGCGTATCAAGGCCGTTATTACGGCCAGAGTTTAAGGGCCCATAAACCCCAACACACACACACACACGGCCAGAGGTGGTTGTTCTGGGTACTGATTTCTCAGGATCTATGCACCCAGATTGCGTGAAAATGAAATCACATGTTAGTTCTAGTATAATACATTTGTCCAATGAATACGCGTTTATCATGTGCATTTCTTCTTGGTGTAGCAATTTTAATGGCCAGTAGTGTATTTCATAACGACTGCAGTCGCTGGAGTGCCTGTTCCTTCGCTCATGCATGTACGTCCGCAGAAATATTCTATCATAATTTAGAACAACACAGGCACTGCATTATCGTATAAATCCTATCAGTCTTACTCGGTGTTTCATTGGTTCTTCGACTAGAAGCCTGCTTACCTCGTCTGTCTCTAAGGTGCGACTAGTAGAGTCGACGAAAGATGATCCCTATAAGTTTCAATAGTGTTGGCGCAACTGTTTCGCGTGTCTACTTCAAACACGTAACATAATTATGTTTACGTTTCTACGGCAACGCGTCAGTGCTGTCGCATGACTATAGTCGAATGTTGTTTTCACCTGCAGCCATTTGCGGTTCGCCCTTGAAAGCGGACAGCAGCACTGCCAGCTCCTTTGGCTGACTCTACTATAATTGTCACCATTGGAATTCTTCTCCGTAGTTCCAACATGCAGATTTAATCACTACAATAATATTCAAAAGTCTTCAAGAAAATGCGATGCTACCTTATCTATTGTTACACGTGAAATAAGGAAAGTGCGGCTGGTCCCGGCGGAGGTTCGAGTCCTCCCTCGGGCATGGGTGTGGTGTTTGTCCTTAGGATAATTTAGGTTAAGCACTGTGTAAGCTTAGAGACTGATGACCTTAGGAGTTAAGTCCCATAAGATTACACACACATTTGAACATTTCGAAATAAGGAAACACTTGGTCAACGTAATACAATCAATCCTACGTGATAGCCAGTAGAAACTCATGAATCACTGCAGTGGTCGTAGATTCTAATCATACTAATTCAAGCAGCACACATGTTAAGCATTATTTCACTGTATTTATGTACAAGTCTTTTAAGTTCAAAATAATATGTAACAAGGTAAGATTATAACGTCAGACAATGAAAATTACTACTCAATAGTGATCTAATTCTTGGGTGTTAACTTTTGCGAGGTAATTTTTAGTAAATCAAAGTGAAATTGTAACTATAAAGACAACACGCTGGATAAAGGCTTTAGCATTTTCAGCTTTTTTAAGTCAAACACTAAATATGACTACTGGATGATGTGCACCTTGGCACCGCATCTGTCATAAGAGTGCTTTCGATCTGCCACAGAACAAGGATAAAGTATGCTGTGTGTAACTTGCCTCTATACCGACTCGAACAGCTGTTGCAATGAATACTATTCAGTACTATGAAATGAAGTCATTCCGCATTAGGCCATTAAAATATTATGTATATTGTCTGAAATTCTTGACAATGACTATATGTCTAAGTTACAATCGCAATAACAGTCAAATCCTCAATTACTTCATTTAATAACCACACAAAGGTTGTGGCTCCAGTTCTCAGCAAAATTCGCAGCAGTATGAATTACTATCAATCATAACCTGCAACGTGGCATAAACACCAAAACAGCACCGTAGAGTCCTCCAGCAGCATAACATCATCATCTGTCAAACAGATGACCACAAACATAGTAGTATGTCCTTACCCCATGAGACCATTGCAGAGGAGTTTGGAGTTTAAACCAGCACATTGGCACATAGGCTAATATTTAAAGAAAGTATATTGGGGTTTATCGTTTCATCTACAACGAGGTATTTAGAGACTGGATTAACCAAGGATGTGGAAGGAAATTGACCATCTTCCCTTCAGCCTCGCATTTTCTGTAAGCGATTTAGGGGTATCGCGTAAGATCCAAATCTGTGTAGTTGGATAAGTATTCGGAAGTCACTTCTCCAGATTAGTGTGCCTTGTGTAAGCATTACACCATCTCGCTCACTGGTACAGTACAGCCTCCCTGGTGCAAAATAAGCCATTTTATATGGTTTCAGTGAAACTCTATCACAGGATACAGTGCATAGGTTAAGACATTGGACTTGTAATGGAGAAGTCTGGATGGTTCTTCCTTTGTTAACGCTATGACTGGTTGCCTATCCCACTCTTGTCCTGTCCGAATAAATCTCACTCTGAAGAGTTCGTCATCCACTGGAATAAGATCCCTAATCCTTCACCCTTATTATGACCGTACCTGTACAGTGAACCAAGAGAAAACGCAAGCTAAATATTTTCGCTTTCCGAATTCTTCAGATGGATTGACATATTATTACGCATGTATTTTAACACATAGTTGATACTTCATATAAACTAATGTTTTATGTTTTTTGTTTCAGGTAAGTGAAAGCTGTTACTCTACGGAAATAACATGCTTCTGGGAACTCGACGTCAATGGTAGGAAGCTTTTCTAATTTTAGTGAAAGCCATAGACTTTCGTAGCTTATTAATCTGACTTTTCCACCAATTATTATGTCCTTTGCAAACTAAAATTTACTCCTGTTAACAGCTAATAATAATTAATACGTATGGTTTCTCAGTATTACAAAACAACAGATTTTGCTGTAGCTGCGTATTACCTCGCACTTCAAAGTCTTTTATCAAGATCAGTTAATGTTTCAGAGAAATGCGTTTCAGCGAGTACAGGAATGAAAAAAGAGAGTTTCTTTAACTCTGCAAAACGCGGTAACGTAGTCTGTCTTCTGTTTTGTACCACTAGCTGTACCTGGCAATGCAGTAACAGCGTCTTGAATAACCACTTTTGACAACTGTCAGTTATCACTTCTCTGTTGCGACGATACTTCGAGTTGTAAACTATTGTTGTGGTTCAGTGAGTGACTTGTTAGAAAACTAGTTGGATACGCTACCGGTTGAGAAGTGATTATATTCCTTTAGGAGAGAGACATCATATTAATCGCCATATGTTAGCTTCATATGGAGACTTTTACCGTCTGAGACTTTTACCGTCCATGATCAACGAGCAGGATGCCTGTCAAGACGACAGAGATGAATTGCTACGTTTATGAAGAGTAATCACCGTTCCACACTTAATGATATTAGCGAATAATTTCCGCTGCCCCTCATTCCTAATACGCTTATACAATATCTAAACACATACAGATAGAGTGGTGCGCACAAAATGTCTTTTGCCACGGGGGGAAGGGGGGGGGGGGAGGGAGGAACGTGAACGACAGTAGTGGCAGGTATTCTGTTGTGGATGTCGGAGCGTTATTTGCTCAACGATAAACTCAAGTGTCACGTCATTGTGACGTGTACCCTAGACCATTGACTTGTGGTCGGGACGCGTACAGGCTGTATCGAAGACGACAGAAAGCGTGTATCGACTTCTGTGAACGACACGCTAAACTGCTATAGCTATTGTAGAAAACGCATTAAGGAAGCAAACAACACAGTTTCACAGTATATGTGTTTTCCGTAAAAAGAGAAATAAAAGGAGCTGAGTATTAATACAATTATTCATTGCAGTAATCTTATAAACACCACAAAAATGTGTACTTATCTGCCAACAGCTTTAAATTACTGTTAATACCCTAGTTCTTCTCTGTGAAAATGTGTAAGTTTGTCCTCATTTACATGTTGTGTTTTTTTTTTTTAAACATAGATATCAATATTTTTCTTCAAATTGCGTGCATAAGGAAGTCAAAATTTCTCTCATTTTAAGCAGTGCAATACACTGAACACTTTTCCCGCTTGTTGTTACCATTTATATTATTCATTTTTACATGATGAATGTAGTTTGGGTATTTACCCCAATTCTAAAAAATGGTACACATTTTTACGAAATATACGTTCTGTGGTATTTACAAGTCTACTGAAACGGATGCGTGTTAATATCCAGCTCCTTTTTATTTATGCTTTAATAAAAAACAGACATGCCGCAAGATGGTGCTGTTTTTGGGTGTCGGACATTTCAAAATATGCTAGTGCACATACTCGCTATATATAGTTTGTCCTCATCGAGTTTAACATGGACTTCTTACCAAGTTGAAACTTGGTAGCTTTTTAAGAAATAAAAAAAAGAAACAGAAATGCTGACATCTGCGTATATTGCGCCTGTCTGCTAGTCATAGTTACTGATCAGCTGAATAAAGGGATCGTTCCCTTTACTCAGTTGGTCAGTAACTATTACTAGAAGACAGGCGCAATATACGCAGATGTCAGCATTTCTGTTTCTTTTTTTTCTTTATTTTAAAAGACTTTTTGCCCTGGGAGCGGCGTGTCCTGTGTTTACTGTCCTTGCCACTTGCGGGGTGAAATATTGCTGTTATGTCACACATTCGTACACCGGCCGCCATAGTTTACAGTTTTGCATATTCCGTCGGTACCTGTATGAATATTAATTTGTGACCAATTTGCACAACTCCTTCATGCTTCGCCTTTTCTTAAGTATATTATCTAAAAATAAAATTTTCTTCTCCTCCTTCTGCATCTTTCGGAAGTAGTGAAACCTTGGGACTTACTTGTGTTCTTTGCCCTCCTCCTTTATTCTTCTTATCAAGTGACTAGAGTAGCTAATGGTTCCTGCAACCCTCTCAAGCTTATTTTAATGATTTTATTTTTATTTTTTGCTGTCTCATATACCTCTTCCAACAAAAAGACTGCGTTGCCATTTTATGTTTTAACGTGACGGGATTGAGATTTCTCGAAGTATGCAGGTCCGTCCTCACGTGATTGTTGAGGCAGCCGCTCCTTGCGAACAACGGGATGAAACAGCACAGCGGCCAAAACGAGAATGCGTTTCTGCACCGGTACCATAATGTTTTAGTGGGCTCTGCATCTAAATCTACTTCTACGTGACTACTTTGCAGTTTGCAGTTAAGTGCCTGGCAGAGAGTTCACTGTCGAACAGCGCGGCAAAAATAAAAACTTAAATCTTTCAGTGCGTGCTATGACTTCCCTTATTTTATTACGATGATCATTTCTCCCTATGTAGGTGTCGATAGCAAAATTATTGGGATTCCGAAGAGAAAGCTGGTGATTGAAACTTCATGAAAACATCTCGTCGCAACGAAACCGGCTGGCCTTGTAATGACCGATACCCCTACTAGCGTATTATATCGATGACACTCTCCCCTCTGTTTCGTGACACATAAAACGAGCTGCCCTTCTTTCAACTTCCCGATGTTTTCCGTCAATCCCATCTGATTGGATCTCCAGACCACACAGCAGCATACCTCGGAGAGCACCAGATACCACTTCTGTTTGACTCCATGGCTTTTCGTCAGTTACAAGGTAGTGTGACCTATCTGACAGGGAATCACGAATCCTGTAGCACTGAGGCCGCTTGCCAGGAACTGTGTCAAAAGCCTTCTGGAAATCTAGTAATATGGAACCAATCTGAGATCCCCTGTCAATAGCATTTATTTCTTCGTAAGAATAAAAAGTTAGTTGTGTTTTATGAGAAAGATATTTTCTGGACCCTTTCTGACCGTGTGTCAGTAGATCGTTTTCTTAGAGATAATTCATAATGTTCAGACATAACATATGTTCCAAAATACTATTGCTAATCGAAGTCAGTGATATGGGTCTGTAACTCAGCGGGATTCTGTTATTACCTTTCTTGGGTACTGGTGTGACCTGTTTAACTTTCTAGGATCTTCCGTTGTGCGAGCAGTTGTATATGAGTACTACGCGTGTAGCTGTTATATCATCATACTATGAAAGGAACCTAATTGGTGTATAATCTGGACCGAAAGACTTGCCTTTATTAAGTGTTTTAAATAGCTTCGCTACACCGAGGATATCTACTTCTAAGCTACACGTATTGACATTTGGTTTTGATTCGTATTCTGGAATATGTATTTCGCCTTCTTCGGTGAATGAAGTTCGGAAATCTGCTTTAGTTGCACTGTTATTCATAACATTACCACGCCTTTCGCGCAGCGAAGGTACTGTGTCTTGCCGTTGGTGTATTTCACACACTACCCGAATCTCTTTGGATTTTCTGACAGGTTTCGAGACAGAGTTTCGTTCTGACGAATATTAAATGGACTAAGTTTAGAACTTCATTAAAATGTAAACATGAACATTTTAGGTATGTGCCTCATGTATTTGCCAAAGAACACATCAGTATCTTTTTTTCTGGTACTCGAATGAAGCAGGCTAATCATGACGCAAACTATTGTTGATAACGATACTTAAGAACTAAAGTTATCGGCCCTCGTTTGCCAAAAAATATATAAAAAGTAATGCTGACGTGCAGTGGGAGCCGTTACAAGACGTCATATTCAGCACTGAAGCCTGGTGTGTTTTGACGTCTTGCTCCTCCATTAAAACGTTAAACGTCGTGTAGATGAAGAAGCAACTTCTACATCAGCACCACCTGAAAATTTTTGTCTATCCCCACAACAGCTCAGATTACAGGCTAGCTGTCACATTTTTTTTAAATCCGTAAAATAAATTTTCACGGCGATGAAACCGATAAAAATAGCCACATTATTTCTCATTGGCTTGGCGATAATAGAATAGAAAACTGAGGGACAAGAGCCCATTGTACACGGCGAATGCAGTTATCAGACGAATTAATTTATTACAAAAGTGCTTGCAACTTCCTTTTCTGTAACTGGAACCATACTGTTGACACCTTTTGCAGAATTTTTTAGTCATTACTTAAGGTTTACCAACTTGGTATTGTCTGCAACTCGTGGCTTGCGGTAGCGGTCTCGCTTCCCGCGCCCGGGTTCGATTCCCGGCGGGGTCAGGGATTTTCTCTGCCTCGTGATGACTGGGTGTTGTGTGATGTCCTTAGGTCAGTTAGGTTTAAGTAGTTCTAAGTTCTAGGGGACTGATGACCATAGATGTTAAGCCCCATAGTGCTCAGAGCCATTTGAAACCAACTTGGTATTGTGTACATGGTATTTTAGAGACACTGTTTCCTCTATTTTTTTTTCACATCTCAGCAATCCGATCTATTTTATTCAAATTAGGGCAGTTGTTCTCTCTAAGAAATTGTGTACCCAATATTTACTTAACTGCGGTGATTATTAATAACATAACTGAAATCACTTTTGTTCTTAGTATCTCATTTCAGTGGTGTTGGTTCAAATGGCTCAAATGGCTCTGAGCACTATGCGACTTAACTTCTGAGGTCATCAATCGCCTAGAACTTAGAACTAATTAAACCTAACTAACCTAAGGACATCACACACATCCACGCCCGAGGCAGGATTCGAACCTGCGACCGGAGCGGTCGCTCGGCTCCAGACTGTAGCGCCTAGAACCGCATGGCTACTCCGGCCGGATTTTCAGAGGTGTACCCAGTTAATAGAAACATTCGCTGTACCGTTACAGACTTAATCCCTAAGCTCCTGTTAATTACTGTGACTGCTATTGTAATAACTGTTGTATCGAAATTCGTGTGTGATATCTGCCAAGGCACCGAGCAAAACACGTGACCATATTTGCGTATTTGAGGGCAATTTACACTGCAATTTAAATAAATGAAGCGCATTTACGCGATTAAAATCGGTTCCGGTCGTTAGGAGATGTCAAGCGGCCCTTTGTCGTCGTCATAACCCCGATATGACCAGAAAAACCATGTGCCGCGTTTTATAATTAAAGGGAGTTTAATCTCGCATAATAATTTTTACCGACTGCTTTTAATGAACTACGGCTCGTTTGCCGTGACATTTAGACTGAAATTTTACAGTAAATTATGAAGCTCTTTTTTTCCATTGTGCTGCTTGTAAAAGCCGCTCCACTGGAAGTTGCCGCCGTGAGGGATGGTATGTCTGACTTCATCTCACGTTACCCGGCACTGGTTAGTGTCCGCAGGCTTAGAGGTACTGCGATAGATGTTAAATAAATGTTCGTTGTTTTTGGTCACCAACGTTTTTGCAAAGTGACCAGAATACTTCTAACGAAACTCGAAAAACACAATGTGACCCATCTTTTTTTTCAGTTGTCGCATCACTTTTTTTCTCAATTTGTTAGCAACGTAATTTCTTACTATAGCTCACAATAATATCCGACGCTGATAACAAAGCTCTCCGAGCACGTCTTATTATTATTAGTAAGTGGATAAGTATTTAAAAGTAAGTTAAGAATAATAGGAATTAGCGTAACAAGCTGAGCATATTAGAAAGCCCTTCAGCTTTCTACTATTTATACTACATTCAGAGATCAGGTGCAATACGCCTTACTCATCTCTGACATTATAAGCGTTATTCATCTTCTACATATACTATCAGACCCGTTAACTAATCGACACCTGAGGCGCTATAAATGTAAAACCACGTGATCGCATATCAAATCATTCAGAAGGAACGCTGTATCCGAGGATATGTTCCCAATTGATAAATTCTTTCTAAATGGTTAAATGGTTTGTTTTCCCGCGCAATCATAAAACTTGAAATGAAATGGTTCGCCAACGGCCATCTCCAGAACATGAGAAGAAGTTCATTCATAAGCCGGGCAGCAAACCCATTAATAAAGAATTTTGTGTTCCTTTAAGTACAGCAACCAGCCTCTATACGGAGTGATTCAGCTGCCCCTACCGCAATCGTTTTAAGCAACCCGCAATGTGAAAGCTGGCCTTCATAAACCACACGCGAGATTTCCACATTCTCCCGGTCGCTATGCGTTAACTATTGATCCTACAGAGAAAATGAGCAGGACTTTTTGTAGGAAATTTAATGGAGTTAAATTTTGTGCTGAGATACGTTGTCGTTCGACTTATTTAAGAAAAACATACAAAAATGACCTTCAGACGCGCCCCACTCCCACATTCGTCCCTCAAAAGACAGGGTTCCTAAAACGTTGTTCGTGGCACTCTCTCCTGCGACTATACAAAAATTTCCGATTACACGGACTATTCCCGAATTCGTCCTTTTTTCGTCCGTTATGCCACCAGCGTAGTCAGCTACTTCCTTTACGTTATTAGTTTAAACATGCCAGTGAGGCTAGAACGAAAAACGACTTTTGTAAACGTCACGCTCAAACTAATTACGTTGGCAATTCGAAACAAACTTAACGTTATAAGCACAATAGTTCGTAGTCAGAAGGCTCGACGAATAGAAAGATTTAATTGTTTATCTTATGCTGCTAAAACTGGTAGGTAAAACTTGCACAAAGGTCACTTTTATAATTTGTAAGTGTTCGACTAAGTGGTGCAATAAGGCCAGTCAATGAAGGCCAAAAAAGGTCGAATGTGAGAAATGATTCGTTCAGTCGCAAATGGGGGAGAGGCATGAACAACATACTAGGAACGTGGGGTTGCGTTTGAAGAGCACTTTTGTACATTTTTCCCGAATAACTGGAAAACTATGGCCACTTAGAAAACATATCCCAGTACAATATTTAACAACAATCAGTTTCCTACAAAAAGCATCTTGCTTACTTTTTTCTGTCGAACTAACAATTTGCGCGTAGCTAGCGAGGGTGTGTGAAAATCTATACAGCCAGCTTTCACTTTACGGGTTGTATAAAACGACAGCGGTAGGGGCAGCTCAATCACGCCGTTTATAAACAGCTTTATATTTGCAGAGGTGCGTTTCCAGTTTTCACCCATCTTCAGCTGGTATAATACATTTCTGTCTTCATCGTCAAATCAGTACGAATATACAATTCGAGAAACGTGTTGCCAAAATGAATTATTATTTTTTTTACATAGCAACTGCTACATTTAAAAATGCAGTCGACTAAAACGAGGTACTGTTGAACAGATAGGACGAGGTGTGGTTAAGTGGCCAGAGCGGGAAAAGCGGCCATTGTACATTTTTTGTTGTTAACAGCGCTTCTGCTTTCCGAGAATTGCTCAGAATAAATCTAATACACACCAACGTTGTTGTCAGTGTCTGACAGGGGAACCTAGTTTCGTTATTTTTTAATAAAAAATTTTGTGGTATTGACTCTTCTGATGTAAGATAAGTCACTTATTCTATTCTTGTTACTTCACTTAAACGTAGAGTATTACATTTGAACAAAATCAAAAAAGTTTAGCCGGCCGCGGTAGTCTAGCGGTTCTAGGCGCTCAGTCCGGAGCCGCGCGACCGCTACGGTCGCAGATTCGAATCCTGCCTCGGTCATGGATGTGTGTCATGTCCTTAAGTTAGTTAGGTTTAAGTAGTTCTAAGTTCTAGGGGACTGATGACCACAGATGTTAAGTCCCATAGAGCTCAAAGCCAAAAAAGTTTAAGCAATATCTTTTGGCTTACAAATGTAGCTCCTTGTAATTTCTTTCGGTTTTGTAGTTTCATCTGTAAAACATTAGCGCCGATATGGCGTATGATTGGGAAAAGTCCACGAGTGGTGAGCCAGCACTTCATTTTTAATCTGTTTGCCCCTTAGGAGATAGTCACTTCCATACACCCCACTCAGTACTACAGACTGACATCTAAATCATGTCACATACAAAGTTGTCGTCCGTTGTTCTATCTTTCTGTGACGATTTTGAATTAATTAGCTAGCATTATTTAAAACCGCCTGTAATGGTACTTGAATTACGTAACCATTACGGCACCTCACCTCAACCTCTCGATACCAGCAATATTCTGCTGTGTTTCTGTAAAATAGTTAACATATTTCTGTGACAACATTCAGATTTGATTTCATTAATGTAGAAGTACTTCGATACATCGATATGTATATATTGCAATGGTATTATTCTTATGTGTATTCTTTCTTTGTCACTATGATCATTGACGTACTTGTAACTCTGATTTTAGGGCGCATAAGCGGTTATTAGAGGGTCAAGCTTTGGTCGTCATGTTAAAAAGACGCAAATTGTAGTCAGTTTATGAAATGTGAACTTTAACAGTGAGGAAGATATTTTCACGTATGTTTTATACTGTGAAGTGATGCTTTGGGACGAGTTACGTGATACTGCAACAAAAGTAATAAAAAAGAAGTGTAACTTAAATTCGGGGTGCTGATTACTTTTTTACATCACCATTGTCCCAACTTGCAAAAGTTTAATCTTCAAGAATGGTTTATGAAACACATATATAAAACTTTTGAATATCGCAGAATAACACCTAGGCCTCTTTGCATCCGAGCTTGGAATCATCACTGCCTAGATTTTCGACGATTGAACCATGAGTTCACAACGAGACCAGCGTGGAAAACACGAAAAGATGAGTGCCTAGTTTATCCATTATTTCAAGAAATGACTTTATTTACTGTGCTCTAATGACATCTGCCACATAATATAACTTTGTTGTTGCCCGAAAATGCAATATTTAGCACCGTGAGCAACACTACAATCGTAATAAATTTTTGACCTTTGTTGTGGTAGGGTTGTTAGACGCCTCTGTTCCGTTATATTTGGCCTAATACAGAAACCTGACCGAAAATGTTCTGCTGCAGATGTATGGTGTTCCTGCTGATACTAGGGCATCAACATGCCTATAAAATATGTCCAGTAATCAAACAAAAAATAGTGGGGCCCTGTAGCAATGGAAAATGCGATTGAAGCGGTAAAGAATGGTGAGATGCCATCTTTTACAACAGCAAAGCAATATCATGTTCTACTCAATATGCCGAAAAGAAGAAGCCTGGGAAAAAATAATGATGCAGTAGGTGGTATAAGGATTATGGAAACTCATGGATTGTGTTCAAGAAGCAACACGAAAATAAAATCCCTGATTATGTTTTTAAAATGGAAAAGTGATTGTATGGACTTATAGCGAACGATCTACGGAGATTAACACGCCATTTGGCAGACTGAAACAAAATACTGCGTGTTAAACAATCGGAGACGCCAGGCAATGACAGCCCGTAATATTAGCTTCATGAAGTCTAGCTCAGTGGCCAGAGCACACAGCACCGTAATATTAGCTTTATGAAGCCTGGCGCAGTGGTTACAGGACACAGCATCGTAAAATTAGCCGTATGAAGCCTAGCTCAGTAGCTAGAGGACAAGCTGTAAACTAGTGAATGTACACAAGTTCTTTGTTATTCTTAAAACAGTGCAGTAAAAACCGTTTCCGCCTGTGAAACATATTTATAATGTGGATGGAACCGTTGACAGTTCAGTCCATGAACAATAACTTGTTTGCACTTAAAACGAAGACGCCATGTTAGCGGTGTTACTTCAGTCGAAAGAGGGTTGCTGTCCACTTTCGGATTATGTTGTTAGCGCCGGCCATTTTACCATGTTTGTTTGGAAAAATGGCCGCTATGTAAGACTTCAGAAAATTACATATAGGTTCTGTTCACATTACTTTTTCTTACTTGTACACTCAGGCTGATGACTTATAACATGTAGATTCAAAATAAGTATGCTGTAGGCTTCTGTTAATAGACGTGGTTTGGGGAAAATCCAATTTCTCTTACAGTGGCAACTTCACCCCATCTTCCCCTAAATGAATCATGCGAACTGAAATGCGTCTTTGCATAAATAGAGCTGTTCATGTACAAGGTGCAACGGGTATAAGTGTAGATATTTTTATATGTGGTACCTTAATACGTGCACAGGTCAGTGTGTTGTCGGTTTTTTTCTCTGCGTAATATAACTCCAACAAGCACAAACTTTACGACCGGATGTTTTCTGCATGGCCATACGTTGGCCACCAAGATAATGACGCCTGGCAGTATAGACTAACCATTTTGCGTCCACACGTCCACGCTTCTGCACCTGACGGTCTGTCCAGGGGAAAATGAGCATTAATGGCTTGCTCTTGCTACATGTTCCTGGAGGTACTTATCAACGTAAAAGCATACGACTTGTAATAGCTATAATCATCAGTCTGAAAATTACGGAAATGCTGATGTAATGTTGTGAGTAAATCGCCCTTAGTCACGAACAGAAATATCTGCACTTGTACCCGTTATGCTCTGTATAGTGGTTGGCTGCTATGTTTCTTCAAGTAAGCAAATTCGCAGCCACGGCGCACATTGGGGTGAACAAGTCCACCGAAAAATTCCAGAGGTTGTTCGCAGATATTTTCTGATTATTTCGGTATCAGGATCAATGCCTGGTTGCAGAGTAATAGTGTAAGTGATTAATTTGATTTATTACCGTGAAAATACCCCTACAATAGTAAATAAGTCTGTAATAGGCAGCCATACAAACGTAGAACACAAAACACAGAATAGTGCAACAACCTCCAAATGAAACACGTGCACTTCAACCACTGTGTGCCTGTCATATACAGTACGGTAGAGTACAGTATGTAACGAAAACAGAACTATTCCGTTTTTCAAAACGTCAGCCGCCGTGAACCGATTTGCCGTAGACGCGCATATTAAAGCGCATATTAAGTCCAAACTGAAAAGTGCTGTGATCTGGTTGCTGTTGCTGCGAGAACAGCGAAGCCTTGAGTTGTTGTGCCTCCCTTACGTTACATTCAATAGGCGCCTATACGGCCAATCGTTAATCAGCAAACCTATCCTTACTGCTATGTACACTGAAGATCCAAACAAAAAGGTACACCTGCCTAATATCGTGTAGGGCCCACGCGAGCACGCAGAAGTGCCGCAACATGGTGTAGCATGCACTCGACTAATGTCTGAAGTAGTACAGAAGAAAACTGACACCATGAATCCTGAGGGACTATCCATAAATCCGTAAGAGGACAAGGGGGGTGGAGATCTCTTCTGAACAGTACGTTGCAAGGCAGCCCAGATTTTTTTGGCAGCTCATATCTGCTCAATAATGTTCATGTCAGGGGAGTCTAGTGGCCAGCGGAAGTGTTTAGACTCAGAAGAGTGTTCCTGGAGCCACTCTGTAGCAATTCTAGACGAGTGGGGTACCTCATTGTCCTGCTGGAATTGCCCACGTCCGTCGGAATGCACAATGGACACGAATGGATGCACGTGATCAGACCAGCTTGAACAATCCCCAGTTGACATGCGGGAACCATGGATTCACGAGGTCTGCATACCTGTACACGTCCATCCGCTCAATACGAGGGCAGTTCAATAAGTAATGCAACACATTTTTTTTCTGAAACAGGGGTTGTTTTATTCAGCATTGAAATACGCCAGGTTATTCCCCAAACTTTTAGCTACACAATACAATTTTTCAATGTAATCTCCATTCAGTGCTACGGCCTTACCCCACCTTGAAATGAGGGCCTGAATGCCGGCACGGTACCATTCCACTGGTCGATGTCGGAGCCAACGTCGTACTGCATCAATAACTTCTTCATCATCCGCGTAGTGCCTCCCACGGATTGCGTCCTTCATTGGGCCAAACATATGGAAATCCGACGGTGCGAGATCGGGGCTGTAGGTTGCATGAGGAAGAACAGTCCACTGAAGCTTTGTGAGCTCCTCTCGGGTGCGAAGACTTGTGTGAGGTCTTGCGTTGTCATGAAGAAGGAGAAGTTCGTTCTGATTTTTGTGCCTACGAACACGCTGAAGTCGTTTCTTCCATTTCTGAAGAGTAGCACAATACACTTCAGAGTTGATCGTTTGACCATTGGGAAGGACATCGAACAGAATAACCCCTTCAGTGTCCCAGAAGACTGTAACCATGACTTTACCGGCAGAGGGTATGGCTTTAACCTTCTTCTTGGTAGGGGAGTGGGTGTGGCGCCACTCCATTGATTGCCGTTTTGTTTCAGGTTCGAAGTGATGAACCCATGTTTCATCGCCTGTAACAATCTTTGACAAAACACATGACGAGCAAGCAATTCCGCACAGATGGTTCTCCTTTGCTCTTTATGGTGTTCGATTACACAACGAGGGACCCAGCAGGAACTAACCTTTGAATATCCCAACTGGTGAACAATTGTGACAGCACTACCAACAAAGATGTCAAGTTGAGCACTGAGTTGTTTGATGGTGATCCGTCGATCACCTCGAGAGACTGTGTTCGCACGCTCCGCCATTGCAGGAGTCACAGCTGTGCAAGGCTGGCACGCACGCGGGAGATCAGACAGTCTTGCTTGACCTTGCGGCGATGATGACACACGCTTTGCCCAACGACTCACCGTGCTTTTGTCCACTGCCAGATCACCGTAGACATTCTGCAAGCGCCTATGAATATCTGAGATGCCCTGGTTATCCGCCAAAAGAAACTCGATCACTGCCTGTTGTTTGCAACGCACATCCGTTACAGACGCCATTTTAACAGCTCTGTACAGCGCTGCCACCTGTCGGAACTCAATGAAACTATACGAGACGAAGCGGGAATGTTTGAAAATATTCCACAAGAAATTTCCGGTTTTTTCAAGCAAAATTGGCCGAGAAAAAAAATGTGTTGCATTACTTATTGAACTGCCCTCGTACAATATGAAACGAGACGCGTCCGACCGGGCAACATGCTTCTAGTTATCAACAATCCAATATCGGCGTTGACGGGCTCAGGCGAGGCGTAAAGCTTTGTGTCGTACAGTCATCAAGGGTACACGAGAGGCGTTCGGTTCTGAAAGTCCACATCGATTATGTCTCGTTGAATGGTTCGCGCGCTGACACTTCTTGATGGTCAAGCACTGAAACCTGCAGCAATTTGCGGAAATGCTGAACTTACGTCTCGCTGAAAGATTCTCTTTAGTCGTCGTTGCTCCCGTTCTCGCGGGACCTCTTTCCTGCCGTAACGACCTTGGAGTTTTGATATTTCACCGGATTCTTGATAATCATGGTACACACGTGAAATGAAATGGTCGTACGGGAAAATCCCCACTTCATCCCTACCTCGGAGATGCTGTGCCCCATAGCTCGTGCGCCGACTATAACACCAAATTCAAACTCCCTTAAATCTTGAAAAGCTGACATTGTAGCAGTAGTAACCGATCTAACAACTGTGCTAGACACTTGTTGTCTTATTTAGGAGTTGGCGACCGCAGCGCCGCGTTTTGCCTGTTTACATATCTCTGAATTTGAATACGCATGCCCATGACAGGTTTCTTTGGCGTTTCAGTGCGTTACTGTTGACGTACAACTAACACTGCCAGAAAAAGCCAATATGAGACGCAACCAACAGCAACCGCCGTGACGTAATGGGCAGGTCTGTTTGCACAAAACAAATTCAGCCCACACTGACGATATTTGCACTGCTGTGCAGATATTTTCCGTTCGGTATAGATACAGAGATAGATGGGAGCAAGATATCAAACGAAATGCAATTACCTCGCAACGAGCCACCGGAAACCACGCGTCGCTTCTGTAAAATATAAGCAAACTGTTATTCAATGAATTCACAGAACGTGCTACATGTCGCATTTGAAAAACCAACACGTTATTTACTTATTACTCGCCTGAAACAACGGACTGGAAATCTTGGTTCCTAGGGAAAAATCTTGGGCTACAAATTGACTGGATATCCGCCGCGGACGTATTACGAGTGTAGAGTTCTCGCATTTCCCAGAAGATGAAATTGGAAACAACGGTACAGACTTTCAGGGATGACCGACGTTGTGATTGTGTTCAAATGTGTGTGAATTCCTAAAGGAGCAGACTGCTGAGGTCATTGGTCGTTAGACTTAACATACTACTTAAGCTAACTTAAACTAGCTTATGCTAAGAACAACACACACATTCATGCCCGAGGGACTGACATGATGCCTCTAACCGCGCGGCCACTCTGCACGGCCGTTTCATTGTGACCCGAATCGTTTTGCAGCCATAAAATATATGTCACTTGCATAATAGAGCATTTTAAACGAAAGCATTCGTTCCAATTATAAGAGCTTATTTCAGTCCTTGCATTTTAGTTTAATTATTCTTTCAAAAATCAACAATGTATGCACAGATTATTCTCAGACCAGATTATCGCGAACCGGATAATCGATAGCATTCTGACCCCCAGAAATATCCTTACACAGGCTCCGAAATTTTTCCGGTGAAGCAGAGTTTATCTAGGATCTGTAGAAGCCTAGCCTGAACATGTAATGCAGACAGTTTTGTGATAACTAATCCACAAAAACATTTTAGGACAATATTTTAGAGCAGTTTTCGAATTAAAAGTCTATAACGCACCATTTAAGGTTTATTTTTCTAATTGTATAAATTTTTCTATAAATTGTATGATTTAATGAATTGATGAATTTAGAAAACAACATTAAATGAAATCATTAAGATACTGACCACAATTTATTAACACTGCTATGAAGAAGAACGCTTTTTAAAAGTAAATAACAAAATTTTAGATTCATGTCCAAGCAGAAATCAGTATTTCTCTTTCAAAATTAACGCTGTAGTCATAAACAGTAAACAGTAACGTAATTACAGAAACAGAAATATTTTTTTATAAAAATACGTCCATATTTCCTTGAATTTGCAGTTCCTCGTTAAAACACTCATGATTGATGCGTAAACTTGCGATGTCGTCACTAATATGTCGGACGCTATGGATCTTAAGACATCTTGTGTGTTACCCAAAATATCTTGTTAATGAGCGAGGTTATTAGAAAATAGTTAGCCCAACTTCAAGAGCCACGTGTTTGACCGGGCGCCAATGGGAATCTTTGCATGCGGTTTGAGACGTACATGCTGGCCTATCTCGTATCAGCTCCCAACTGACAAATTCAGCTTAATAAATACACAGAATACATTTACGCTACGCCTTATGGTTATAAGATGGCCCACGCCACAGTATTAAACTACATATTTTTACTACTTTAAATTTCGCAGTATCAAGGGACGGGGAGGAGGGAGAGATACTTTACGCCCACCTTTCGAAGATATTGTAATCTAGTCACTTAGTATATACTTCGAAACTTTTCAGAAAAGTCTGTTCTTCAACACTTAATGTAATAATGTAATTAGTAAGTACCACGTCATATGAAATTATTGACACTGCTATACTACTTTAAATTAAATGGCAATTTTCTGAGTTCCAGAGCAATAACCTTCAAACGTAACTTCGCTATTTTCTCTGTACTAATTAATGTACGGTAAAAAACTACTTTGCCCTAGCTCTTGAACTATGAATACTTGCAAATTTCTTCTTTGGAGGTGTTAAAAACTGTTTCCCATAATCAGGTAAATGTACATTCCATAACACTAGTCTTTCCTCGCACAAGCTAATTAAGTGCACAACTTCCTCCGAGTCCATTTCCCGGAAATTTTCTCTCACAGTGCGTATCCATCGCGACAAAGTCTCAACTGTCTCGACAATGTTGATAAACGTTTATACAGCGACTCTTGTTTCAGTACTGAAGTGGCGTAGTGGGTAGCGTTCTACTCGTTCGTTTATATTTTCGTATTAACGTGGGATCGAGTCTCTTGAGAGTCGATTTTTTAGTTTACTTACTTAATTCTATTTAATATAACTGTGATGTTTTTGTATGTTATTTGATGCGCAGCGATTGTTTAAGTCTAAAACTTTCGAAATTGGCTAATTGCTCGTGGTGTCCGTTTCGGAGGTTAAAAGGGCGATTTCTTCACTCAGAAAGATACAACGGCAAATATTATGGCTCAGAATATGCAATTTCCTGAATACGCATTTACAGTTGCTTTAGTACGGCAAAATGTATTACCAAGGCAAGGTAGTTTAAAGACAGTGACGTCACAAATCAGGGCCACTCAGCACTCGCCTAGTGCTCTCAGTTCTCCCAACAACGCCGGTATAGCTTTTTTTGTCTAAGAGCTACGGCGAGCAGCTGTTCAGAGATGTAGGTTGCCGTCTACACGAGAGGTCTAAACTCGCAGAGGGCGACCATCTGAGATCGTGTCTCGCTCTCGGACACTGCCGGTGAGCTGGCTCTCGCCGCTGTTTACACGACACTCACTACTCACAAAAGCTCTCTGAGAGAGAAAATCTCTCACGTTTATACACAGCTTAACAGCCAGTTGGAGGTGATTTATTGAACTGTTTGCGGTGATCGTTTCCAGTCCAGTGGTTGGATCTATGAATCTTACCTGAAAGTAGTGAGGTAGAAATAGTGTTTTCTAAATATTGGTTTGGATTTGTGCGTGTTTAACCCTGTCTCGCGCGTCAAAGCGAGGCTGGCGAACCTTTTTTAACCTGACCGGATAATGTGACACAGTAGACACACGCCAAAAAGGTATCCGATTCAATCCTTGGAGCAGCACCTTGCGTCCATTGGTCTCGCTCGCAGCTCATCGCCAGGAAGGCGTGGATACCGCGACTGTGACTTCGCGTGACGCCACGGAAGCTTCGAGGAACAAAGAAACGAATTTTACAAGGGGAAATGTCACGCATCAGACACATAGATATAGACGTGGCATGAACGATGGTACCTTTCATTTGAGCGTAGCTTTATTAATTCCCGATTTATGACTGATGTTCTTCATTACAGGAAACCTGAGAGCTGCTGGCGTTAATACAAGGTGGTTATAATTAAAGTGCAGCTACTCACAGAGGTCCGATGTGGGCTATCGTGTGACAACCAAACTACTGTATATAAATATTCGAATCTGTTAATGTGGAACAGAATTACGCTGACAAAAAAATTAGTTCTAATTTTTGCCACCGGGTGCAAATCTGGCGCTGTACACCCCTCGTCGACGTCTCTGGTGCTCATACTGAACAAATTGTGTAAGCATTGGTTAATAATAACATCAACATTATCCTTTTCTGCTCACGTCCCTTACCTAATCCATTACATATGGAAACATTTCCATACGTCTTTCTTACATTCACAGCGCCAGATGTGCACCTGATGGCCAAAATTGGACTAATTTTTCCTCCAGCGCAAACCGGTTCCGCATTACCGCATTAACATATCTACCAAGTTTCGCTGCCATAATTACTCCTCACACTGGATCTCCGTGAGTAGCTGCACTTTATTTATAACCACCCAGTACCATCCGTACCCATTATGACCGTTCTAGTAGCGGGAGAGAACAGCACCGTGTTGTTGCAGATGGTTTTAATCAACACCACCCTGACAGACCACCCATTAATCATAGTGCGGCGGTGAAACTTCTCGCGGAATTCCGAGACACTGACTCTGTCACAAACAAACCGTAGTAGCTGGACAATCGTAAACCGCTACTAAAGAAACAAAATCAACCAGGGCGCAGTACTCGGAACATCTCGCATGAAACAGGGGTCAGCCGTACATCAGTAATGAGGGAACGGATTGTCAATGCTTTGGGCTCGCATTCCGGTACAAGCGTTGGTTAAAGTCCTTCAGGAATGGGTGATGCGAGTAACAACGACCTTATAACGTGCTGGCCAACACATCGAGTACAACCTGTGGCCTTTATGCACCACCAGCGTATGCTTCGTTCTCCACAATATCAGGTATAACTTGACAATGCATAAATCTGTGCTCAAATGAAAGACGCCGTATTTTCCCCTGTATTTCTCTATTTGACCCCTTCCCATTTCAAAATTGCGAGTTTCATCCCAAATGACTGTCTCCAAAACGACAGGCTTGCTCGTAACATAACTTGGATCTCTTGTAGAAGGATATTCAGCGTCAAAGTATTACAATTTAAAAACTGAAATGTGACATTTAATGAATAGAGATGTTTACATATTTACAGTTCTGGTTTGACAAGGATAGAACAGATACTCGGTTCTGGTCTTATAGTACGAACTATACCAGTATTGGCATGAGGTAATTTAGGGAAGCCACTGAAAACCTACCTCAGGCTGGCTGGATGAAAACTGGAGCCTCCGACATACAGAACACAAGGCAAGTCTTTTTAAGACAGCGCTATCTCATTCGGTGTACCCCTTATGTACAATACTGTTTTATAAAGGAAGTTAATAATGAAAAGGTTAGTGCCAGTCAATGCACACAGTCTGCGGCCTTGCCGCAGTGGTAACACTGGTTCTCATCAGATCACCAAAGCAAAAGCGTTGTCGGGCTCTACTTGGATGGGTGATGGTCCTGGTCCGCCAAGCACTGTTGGTAAGCGGAATGCACTCCTCCCTTATGAGGCTAATTAAGGAGCTACTTGACTGAGAAGTAGCCGCTCCGATCACGAAAGCTGACAACAGCGCCTGGAGGGCGGTGTACTGACCACATGCTGCCCCTCTCCCCCCCCCCCCCCCCCCCACCCATCACCACTCATCCAGTGATGCCTACCGGCTGTGGCTGACCGGCAGTCGGTCGATACCGCTGGGCCTTCTGAGCCTCTTCGGACAGAGCTTGAGTCACAGCACACATTACACAAATCATTTCATTATAAAACACTACGTATGCTGTCGGAAGGGTGCTCCCACATATAGCGAACACGCTGTTTCCGGAATTCGGGAAGGTACGACGGCAGAGAGTTGAACGCGCGCGGCGGATTAACGGGGATGGGTGGTGTGCAAGCCAGCCTGTTTGTGGTTTTTAGGCGGTTTCCCACATCCAACTTGATCAGTATCGAGCTGGTACCCAGTGACACTCATCAGCAACACAATTCGCAAACACTTAGAAAACTCCACACGCTTTCACATAGGATAACGCTAGACGCAGACAGATAGAGTACACAAACTTTTTCCGAGCGTGCTCGGGAGGGGTGGGGTGGGGGGTGGGGTTTCACCCTCTACCACTAACAATTCGAAATGCAGATTAGTATGTTAACCCTGTAAAGATATTTTTTTTTTATCTTTCCAGTCTCTAAAGCAAAGACTGGACCCGGCTGTTCAAGATCCGGCCCTTTTAAAGAGTTGTGATCCTACTCAGCCTACAATGAGACAAGTTGTTACTGGGGCAGATGGGTGATCCCAACTGTAAATAATCGGAAGGGGTTTATCAGTTCTAACAAGGGAAATCTCCTCAATCGTAGCTCGGAACTGGAGAATTGGAACCAAATTAATTTGTTTCTGGGACATTGTCCTTTGCTGAGGACGTTGTATCTGCCAACAGCTAAAATGTCTTTCATGAGAGTGGTGTATACATGTTGTACTTATGTCTACGTGTTACTGAGCTGAATGAAATGTTGTTGCCAATGTGTGAAAACATTGAGACGAAGCAGATATGTAGCGAGGCGAGAAATGTCATGGGTTACCTCCTAATATCGTGTCGGACCTCCTATTGCCCAGCGTAGTGTAAAATCTTCATGTGGCATAGACTACTGCCTCTATATCCGTCCACAATCGCGAAAGTGTTACCGGTGCAGGATTTGTGCGCGAACTGACCTCTCGATTACGTCTCATAAATGTTCAATGGATGTCGGGCTATCTGGGTGGCCAAATCGTACGCCCAAATTGTCCCGAATTTTCCTCAAATCAGTGGCGAACAATTGGGGCCTGGTATCATAATGCATCATCCATAAAAAATTCATCGTTCTTTGGAAACATGAAGTCAATGGATACTTCGCAAGTAGCCAAAAATAACCATTTACAGTCAATGATCGGGTAGGCTGGACCAGCGGACCCAGTCTATTGCATGTAAACACAGCCTACACCATTATGGCGCCACCACCAGCTTACACAGTGCCTTGTTGACATCTGGGGTCCATGATATCGTGGGGTCTACGCCCCACTCGCACACTATCATCAGCTCTTACCAATCGATACTGGGACTCATCTGACCAGGCCACGGTTTCCCAGTCGTCTAGGGTCCAACCGATATGGTCACGGGTCCAGTTGCGGCGCTGCAGGGGATGTCGTGCTGTTACCAAAGGCACTCGCAGTGGCCGTCTGTTGCCCATCAACTCCAAATTTCGGCTCACTCACCTAACGGATACGTTTGTCATACGTCCCACGTTGATTTCTGCGGTTATTTCACGCAGTATTGCTTGTCTGTTAGCACTGACAATTCTATCACCTCAAACGTCACTAGTCTCGATTGTTAACTGAGGGCCGTCGGCCACCGCGTTGTCCATCGTGAAAAATAACGCCTAAAATTTGGTGTTTTCAACACACTCTTGACACTGTGGATCTCGGAATATTGAATTCCCTAACGATTTCGGAAATGGAATGTTCCATGCGTCTAGCTCCAATTACCATTCCGCGTTCAAGTCTGTTACTTACCGTAGTGCAGCCATAATCATTTCGGAAACCTTTTCAATGACTCATCTTAGTAGAAATGACATCTCCGCCATCGCACTGCTGTTTTATACCTTGTGCATTCTATACTCCCGCCATCTGTATATGTGCATATCGCTGTCCCACGACTTTTGTCACCTGAGGTAGGCCCACAACGGAAAGCGAGATGTGGTGTTTCAACGCCATTTTTATGAATTACTCGATTATGCCCTTAGTCCGCCGTAGTTTGCACGTCAGAGTTTAAAGTTGGGGGTAATAACACACCTGGAGACAGAACAACTTGGCCAGCAGGGAACGCGGCGTATATCTACGGTCATTAGCATGCAATCCTGCGTAATAAACTGGGGGCCAACCCCTTTAATGGGTTGGACCCTCGGAAGTGCTGGCCGGCTGAGGCTTTATGATTCCATTAAAGCAATCTCCCAGCGGCCCCCGCAGACTTGCGTGCGCTCCTGCTCTCCGGTGCGGTCCCCGAAGCCTCAGCTGGTGAAGTAGGGACACGCACGGCCGTGCACGCGCGCGTCAGCCCCACAGGGACAGCTGTGACGCGGCGCTGTGGTCGACACTGGCGCGCCACTTGGTCGACTCCGGAACCTCGGCCGTGCAGAAAGCGTGTGTATCAGCCTGTGGGAGAAAAGTAAAAATCTCGGTTTCTCGGTGACCTGCGCTCTCCGTCTACTGCGAATAATGCGATTGGTGTGTGTGTGCCGAGGACTCCTTTCTCCTAACATAACAAGTAATTGTGCTAAATAAAGTGTTTATGTTGTAATTTTTGCCTACAAATGAAAGTTGTACTCGGATAATACCTGTCGCGTTTAAACTGAGAAGTTATTGTCACAGAAACTTAAGGTTAGCAAAGGACTGAGACAAGGATGCTGTTTAGAGCCTACCCCCTTTAAAATAATTTTGAACAATGTGCTGAAAAATAGAAAAACGAAGTGCAAAAACATAGGATTTAGAACAGGTGATGACATCCTGTTCTCCCTAAATTTCGCCGATGATCAGATCATCTTCGCCTAGGGAAAAGAGGATGTGTTGCATGTTAAGAAATCTTAAAGAAGACAAAAAACTTCTATCCCTTATGGACGAGGATCACTGCAACTGCCGGCTCGCTTCCCGCGCGCGGGGTCCAGGGTTCGATTCCCGGCGGGGTCAGGGATTTTCTCTGCCTCGAGATGACTGAGTGTTGTGTGTCCTTCATCATCGTTTCCGCCTCAGCCATTCGCAAGTCGCAGTGACGTTAAAGAACTTGTGGAGCGGCGGCCGAACCGCCCCGCGAGGGGTCTCCCGGCCACCAATGCCATACGCTCATTACTGCGACTGCGATGAATAAAGGTTTCTTGAAATTAGTCGCCTTTTGTATCGTTCTTGAATTTCTACTATCCCATCCATCTTCAGTTGGTACATACTTTTTGGTTGTCTACAGCAGTGTGGGAGTCGTGTAGCTCTGGCAAGATGTATAAAAGAAACATGTAAGTATTGAGTGTGGTGAGAATTATTCACATTATGAGGTACATTTTGTTGCGTTACTTACAGTTATAAGTATACTTTGGTTGGTTGTTGGTGCACACAGTGCTCTGGAAAACATATTGAATGTTTTCCTGTGGTGTTAATTTTAGCGCATTTCGCATTCTTAGCCACAGATAATACGTTCCACTTGCTTTACAAAACGTAAAGCATTTGAAGGAACCATGAACCTTAAAGAAGAATATGGACAGTGGGCCATGAAAACTAGCTTTACAAAGATTGAATAGTTGGTTGTCGGAGTTATGGATGATGGATCTATGGTAAAGTGCAGCCGTTCATAAAGATGGAACCAACAAAGGAATAAAGCACAGAATAAGAAAGCAAAAGGTAGCATTAAGCAGTTACATTCAATTATTTGGAATAAAACGACATCAATAACTTTGAAAAAGAGGATACACGAAAGGATAATTGAGAGCAATGCTCTATATGATGCTGAACTGTGTGAAGACTCCAGGGTCAATGAGAAGACATTAAAGCCAACTGAAATGGAGATTTGGAGATGAAGTTTTGAAGTAACACGAAGAGAAAAAAATAAGAAGTGAAGTGTAACGAGAACAGATTGTAGTTACAAAAGATATTGTAGACCGAACTGAAGATAAACGTCTAATGTGGAATATACATCTTAGAAGAATCCCAGAGAAAAGAGGGCCCCCTAAAATATTTCCCTGGAGACTTCCACGACACACGGAAAGAGACCCCGGCCACATTGGAACCATGGAGTGAGACGTGCGAGGCAGGACAGGGCCATGGAAGAGGAAGACTGGCAGGATGGAAGGAAAAGGAAACCACGATGAGACGAAAGCCGCATGCTGTGGAAAACTCGAAAAAGAAGAAGAAGAAGGATCACTAACACTGCATGTATGTGTATGCTTTTACACTAAAATATTACGTCAGGCTTAATTTGGATTTCCGGAGCCACAACGAAATATATACAAAAACTTCGCAAGTCACTGTACAGCGCAGAGGAAAGCTATGTGGTGTTAAATTATCAATTTTCTTCATTGTTTGATTCTCATACTGAGCGATGGAAAATTACTTTCTGTATGCCTCTGTATGTGCCCCAGCCTCTCTCATCTTTTTCTCATAATCCATATGCGAGATATACACTGTTATTCCATAAAGTTTCGAGACTGGATTAATAAACAAAAGAGAAAACTTAAGATGGTGGTTTTAATCCTTCAGAAGTTCCACACGGTTTCCCCTCAGTAGAGCGCAATGTACAGGAAGTTCTTACATCCATTTTAAACTATTAGCAAAGATCTCCTTTGGGATGTCGATCAACTCGCGCGTCTCATCGGCATTTTCTTCCGTCTCAGCGAACCATCAGAGACCCATTCTGCACTTTGTGGTTTGGTAGTAAGTCAGTTCCGTCAGAGGGGTAACTGCCCTCTGTAATAAAGAAACTGAGTAAATGGATCAACGATGAACTTGTGCAAGCGTCATGGGACGTCCGCCCTGAACAAGTACAACGACCAATAACGAATAAAATATTTTTTTAAAAAAAAAAGAAAGAAATGAAAAGTAAGCAGGATATCCTGGGTTAGAGTCCCACTCCGGCACACATTTTCACTCGTGGCCGCCGATTCTGGATAAAGTCCCGATGCAGCTGGTATCATCAGTTCCTTCCTTTCCTTTTTCTATCTCCTCCCTCCAGCTTCAGTTTACATCTTATGTTTACTTCATTGCTCCATTCCGATTTTTGATCCAGGAAAGTTGATACACTAGGGCCCCAAGTCCACTACTTAAAAGTGCCTGTTCACAACTGACTGGTCGAAAGCACGTCTGTTGTTCACAGTTGTCAGTTCGAGTTGCCACCGTAGTTACTACGCTGACACCGCTTGTACGCCAGGAATAAATTCAGTGTCGGTGCTTTTTCTACGGTCGGTGTACGTTAGTGCCGACATAGTTGTCCCCCAGTCATCTTCCAATACATATTCTTTAAATTTACCCAACAGGGCTTTACGACAAATGCATAGTCTTTCATTGAAGGATTCTCACTTAAGTTCTCAGAGCATCTCTGTTAAACTTTCGTGAAATTTACACTGGCCCGTTAGTACCTCAGCAGCTACTCTCTGAATTTTTCGAAGCGTGTTGTCATGCCTTCTTGATGAAAGCACAAAACACTATGACAGTATTTGAGGAAAGGTCGCACTATATCTCGTATATAATTTCCTATAAGTATGTACTGCACTTTCCGAGAATATTGTTCCAACAAATCTAAGTTTTCCATGTGCTATCATTTACAATGGTATCACATCACCGTTCCACTTCATGTCTCTTCTTAATACCAACCTTAAATACTCGTATGATGCATTTAGGCTGTTCACCGTTCTTTGTTTTTTGTTTAAATGATTTAATACCGCCTGCAAGTGTCATTCTTTCTTTATTAGTCACATGTTTACACAAATTCAGTCCTAGACCATTATCAAGTGTCTTGGAAACAACGATATTCCGTTTAAGGACACGGTGATTGATCTATTATAAAGTTTTGTGTCAAAAATAAACAAAACTTTATATCAAGCATATTTACGAGAAAATTATTGATTCACATTATGTCATGCAAGTCTCTGCACCTATGTTTATGCATTTAAATAGTGGCCCCGTCTTTTAAATTTAAAAATTACGTCTGCAGGCAGCTGAAATCATTTAAACAAGTCAAAGCAGCTCCGGAACTAGTGTCAATGAAGATAACGGTTCTCTCTGTATTCATTATCTCACATTTAATAATCTTTCCTTTGGGGGGAACCAAGGTCACGTAGAAATTTTTGAAAGAAATTTCTGCCATTTGACTGTTAATTGTCCATTTATTTTACACAGTCTTGATTTAGGCTCTTGAAGCCATTCTCAAGTGAATGTTGAAATGTTAACCACGATTGTGTAAAGCAAATGCACAATTAACAGTCAAATAGCGGAAATTTCTTTCAGAAAAAAATTTACATTTATCCACTTTTAAGTTGAGCTGCTATTCATTGCACCAAGTGGAAATGTAATCCAACTCTTTTTGCAATTCCTTATGATTGTCGAGGGTACTTTCCTCTACACTACCGTATCGTCAACGAACAATATCATAGTGCTATTGATCCTAACTGATAAATCGTTTATATACACTGAAAACATTAGAAACCGTGTCACGCGTCCTTGTATCATACCCGATATTACTTTCGTTTCTGTGGAACGTTCGCTGACTTGTACAACGTACTGGGTTCTGTTGGTCAAATATTCCTCCAGCTAGTCATATATTTGCGAAGATACTCCGTATGGAAGGTCTGTCCTCGGAACATATTATTTTTCAATTCAAAAGGAGACGGTAGAAATTTAAATGAGACAATAAGAGCAACTGGTATTTTTATGACTTGCCAAAAGAATTTGATTGTGTAGTTCACTGAATTCTCATAGGGACGATCAAATAATACGGTCTCAGACATCTTTCTGTTAATTGGCATTGACCATATGTAGCTAAAAAGATGCAGAGATTTGCATTAAGGAACTCAGGAAATGAACAGACCTCAAGAAGTATACACAATGAAACAGCATCTTCAGAATGAGAGGAAAGAACTCTACAGAAGCAAAAAAATATTCAAAAAATGGCTCTGAGCACTATGGGACTTACATCTGAGGTCATCAGTCCCCTAGAACTTAGAACTACTTAAATCTAACTAACCTAAGGAAATCACATACATCTATGCCCGAGGCAGGATTCGAACCTGCGACCGTAGCGGTCGCGCGGTTCCAGACTGAAGCGCCTAGAACCGCTCAGCCACTCCGGCCGGCAAAATATTCAAATGTGTCTGAATTCCTAAGGCACAAAACTGCTGAGGTCATCGGTCCCTAGACTTAAACCACTTTATGTTAAGAACAACACACACACCCATGCCCGAGGGAGGATCCGAACCTCCGGCGGGAGGGGCCGCGTAGTCCGTGACATGGCGCCTCAAACCACGTGGCCACTCCACGCGGCTACAGTCGTAAAAATAAGTTGATTTATATCCATAGTAACAGTCGAACATTACGGTGTATTTACGTATAGTACTTACTGGTTGAGGTAACTGACATTCTGGAAAATTAAATATACGTACAATGCAATATTTAGTTGTATATCGTCGTGGGTAGTCAGCGTAGTCAGAATATTTTGTCCCAACCGGCTTAATGTACCTTGTAGGTATAATCGGACTAAACAAATTCAGTAAGGTAAACAGCAGACGGTTTCGTAGCCCCTGCCGACTTGTGTTCGTAAAATCCAGACACGTAACAAATGTTTTCGAGAGTTGCGTGTCCTTTTCGTAGAGTCACAAATACATTTTTAGCGCCAGAAATTCAAATTTGGTCATGATTAATCAGATACAAATGCCCGTGTTTGGCAGGCGTAATTTATAGCAAAAGGGAAAAAAAAAGTCTCTTCAAATAGTAATCGAAATGTTCCAGCGGGAACGATATTTTGTGTACACAGCGATAGGCGCACTTAAACGATTTTTAGCAGGGTAGTATTTACGTTTCCACATCAGTCACTGCTTGTGAAAACGGCATCTCGTAACCAAGTAAACGAGCGGAAAAGCTCTGACGAGTTATCCCTGCAAACAAGTGGTATTTGCAGAAATAAATTATCGAAGCTGTTTGCAGAACTGACCGCAATGTTTGTCTACAGAGCTGTTCCTCGAGGGAGTAGCCACTGTGCAGCGCCCTTTTATTTGATCGAGCTGGCGCGATCGGCTCATTGAGTTACACTTTTCGGTGAGCACGTCCGTACTATCGAGCATCCCTTTGAACTCGGTGTGTGCGCACACTCGTATGATGAAACGTGTATTTAATAAAGTCCCAATTATAGCAGTATATGTACCACGCATCAGGGTATCAGCTTGTTCGCTCCCAGAGAGCGATACAAGGTGTTTCCAGGTATACCGGACGAGCTTTCAGGCGTAAGAAACGTATAAATTCTGCTGATTGAAAATTATTGATTAATTTCGACTTTATTTTGACTCAGTTTCAGATGTTCCTGGTCTCCTACATCTTTCGTAAAGCGTGTCACCGATAACTGATAGTTGCAGACTCTAGTACTACGTTGGAGGTGCTCCTTTCCCATTTGAAGCTTAAACGCCATTCATGAAGACAAAATATTTTTAATGATGGAGTTATTAATTTGCAATATTTTGATGAACACACGTTCGAAGAGGAAATAGTTCAACTGCCCGTCTAGCCATGAATATTTAAGTTTCGACTGCTTCCCTAGATCGCTTAGAGAAATTTCCCGGATGATTCCTTTAGAATGGGCAGCACTGATTTCCTTTCCTATCCTTCTGCGAAACCAAGCTCTTCTGCTAGTGGCATGGACTCAACAAGTTATTGGAAGTCCCCTGCAGAAATACTGAGACATGTCTCCAACGATCCCGCTGATTCTAGACATGTCGCCTCGGGATAGTAGGCCGCAACTGTACTGAAGTAATTCGATAATTTTTTTTAATTTTGTCCGTCGCAGTTGCATGAATATACAATTTTTGTTGCAGTGGTTGCCGGTTTCGGTCTGATACGCCTATTCTCAAACCACAAACCTTGTTGCAACCTTAACTAGGCGTACAATATGGTCCCAAAGGCAGGAATAGCTTCTGTAGAGAAAGTTGAACTGTGGGCAGTAAGCATTCTCACTGATAAATTAGCCTATGCGTGTGCTGTTGCACCTGAACGATACAACAGGTGTAACAGGAGAGACGTAGGTTAATTAATAAATAAGAGTACCTGTTGCCCACAGGTCAACTTCCTCTACAGAAGCCATTCGTGTCTTTGGCACCATATTATGTGATCGTTACGGTTAACAACAATGTGTGTGGTTTGAGAATGGGTGTGTCAACCCGTAACTGGTAACCGCTGCAACAAGAATTGTATATTCATGCAACTGAGACGGACAAAATAAAGAAATCATCGAATTTCTAACCATCTCGTCGTTCAGTTGGTAGATATTACATCAGAAAACGCGTCCGACACTTCTGGGAACACTTCGTGTTGCTCTGGGGCTGCTATCAACATGATAAACAGCTGTATGCTAAATACGCTGCAATAATTGGGATTTCATTGAATAAGCATATCATTATAAAAGTGCGCAAACACAACGAGATCAAAGGGGTCCAATGTCACATATTTGGTGCTCGGAGTACCTAAGCTTTTGCAGCTACAAGAAATTGACGTTCCAAATACAGGAAAATTAAACAAGTATTATCAAATAATGGTAAATAGTATGATTGCATCAAGGATGCCTGCCTTTTTTTGTTTTCACTGAAGAACATTGGACGAGAATGAAGTTAATATTAAGTGCTACCAAAGGTAATACAGGGCTATTCACATGTACCTCTGGCGTTTTAGGAGGAAACTGTGTAAAAACTGTAAGAAATACAGAAAATCGACACGTATCACTGGATAGAGCATCTCCTCAAATTCTCTCAACGGAATTTACAGCTGCCCACTATATGCGCCGTTCCTGACGCAGCAAACGTCAATACGAGAGAGATAGCACGTGCATGTGCTTCATTAAAGTCATTGCTGTTGCAGCGCGCTTTGGAAAATTGTTCATTGGGTTGCCTATCTACAGGTTGGTTCAAATGGCTCTGAGCACGATGGGACTTAACTTCTAAGGTCATCAGTCCCCTAGAATTTAGAACTACTTAAACCTAACTAACCGAAGGACATCACACACATCCATGCCCGAGGCAGGATTCGAACCTGCGACCGTAGCAGCAGCGCGGCTCCGGACTGGAGCGCCTAGAACGGCACGGCCACCGCGGCCGGCTAGATGTGTTGGGTAGTGTCTCTAGTATGCCCGTCGACCGTGTCGCGCCGCTCTTTTCAGTTTTGAGTGCAGAGCGAGCACGTAAAGATGCATAGGGAATTGCGTCTCCCGCCATGTATGATGGCTGGGTCATGCAGCCCATATAACACAACTGTCGAGCAGTTCCTTCTTCATGTCAATTCTCGGCCGCACGCTGCAGGGGCAATGAAGACGCTCCTGCAGCGTTTGCGATGAGAAGTGTTTGATCTCCCACAATACAGTCAGTAATTAGCTCCCCCTGAGTCTCATCTCTGCTCACAGGAACCGCTAGCTATGAAGACAAAATTTTTCCACAGACAAAGAGCTACAGACCAGTGCAGATAACTGGACGAAAGCACAGGCGGCTGCTTTCTATAACGAGGATATTGGAATGTTGATACAACACTACTACAGCACTCGAAGCTGGAGCGGCAACTATGTAGAGAAGTAGGTGGAAGGTGTACCTAACTGTTGCGAATAAAACGTTTCTGGTTTTCACTGTGGTTTCCATTTCGCGACCGATCGGTACTTACTTTCTGGACAACTCTCGTACGTGACATTTTTCTGTACGTCTTGTAGTGTCCGTGCACTTTAACACCGAATCGACTAACGCTTAAAAAAAAAACAACTAGGTCCAATTGCGGCCAACAGGCGCAAATCCTGGGCTGAAAATGCAAGAAAGACGTACAGAAATGTTTGCACATGTAGTGGATTACAAACAGAACATAGCATAAATGGCCAAACATGTGAGAAAGGTATAATGTTGAATTTATTAATAACTGATACTTATACAATTTCTTCAGTATGATCACCGAACATGTTGGCGAGATGCTGCATCTGTAAAACGACAAGATAGTAGTTGCTCTCAGCAGTTCCGGTGGAATCTGAGCAACGTGTTCCTGTTGACGGGCCTTCAGATCAGGTGGAGACCGAATGTCTCCCTGGAAAATGCGTTCTTTCGGATATCCCCAGAGGCAAAAGCGATATGGATTCAGATCTGGTGATCTTGCAGGCCAGGCATCTGGAAAACCTCTGAAGGTAATATCGTCGTGGAAGCTTGCATTAAGCAAATCTTTCACTTGGCAAGCGACATGAAGTGTTGCCCCATCTTGCATGAAAACAGTCGTTTCCACACAGTTGAGCTCTTCGAAAGCAGGAATGACTTGCTGTACAAGAGGTCTTGATGACGTGCAACGTGACGGTAAATCTGACAGTCCCTCTGGGTGTACTCTGTTCAAAGAAAAACGGACCGAGAATAAAAGGGCTCGTGAATCCGCACCACACAGTCGTGTACAGCATGTGCAGTGGATCTTCGTGCACAACACGTGATTTAACAGTACCTGAAATTCGCCACTTCTGTATATTCGCTGTACGGTGTAGTGTGAAATGTGCCACGTTACTTCAAAGAATATTGCCCGGCCACTTATCATCAATTTCGATCCGTGACAGAAAGAGAAAAAAAAATTCAGAACGTTACTGTGGATCAAGAGGTATCAGTTGCTGCACCTTCTGAATGTCGTAGGGTACCAGGCTAACTTAGACCACTAAACTTAATTGTACTGTTGACCCTGGGATGGGCAATAATCGTGTCACTGCACGACCGCTAGCACTGCCCAGGGCTCGTGCTTAATAGTCCATTACAGCAACAACAAACTCGACAATAACTTCCACCGGGATAGCACGCTTTCCTTTCCCAGGTATCACACCAAGCTCACTCGTGTTTTCGAATTACATTATCATCATCTTTAAACCAATTGCCGACCAGTGTGGCCGAGCGGTTCTAGGCGCTTCAGTCTGGAACCGTGCGACCGCTAAGGTCGCAGGTTCAAAACTGCCTCGGGCATGGATGTGTGTGATGTCCTTAGGTTACTTAGGCTTAAGTAGTTCTAAGTTCTAGGGGACTGATGACCACAGATGTCAATCCCATAGTGCTCAGAGCCATTGAACCATTTTTTAAACCAATTAATGACATCAGATCTCTCCTCATACCTTTCAATCGGCGATACTCTGTCAGTGCAGCACTGTAACTGCTGCCGTACACGTAAAACAGTTTCACTAACAGCGTACGGTCTCTTTTACTCTATAGCCATAATGTTTAGCCACGTTATGGCTATTCAGATAACAGTGTGGATATCATGCTGTCATATAGCGTACATCGCCAGATTTGCGCCAGCTGGCCACAGTTGGAACTAATGTGTTTCCAACGTAAATCGGTTTGGAATTAACACATTAGCATATCTACCAGGTTTCGCTCCCCATACTACAATTACAGACCACACTGGACCGCAGGCAGTAGGTGCACTTTTATTATACCCAAACAGTTCTTATGAACAACAGGTGCTAAATGAGCACATAAAAGAACGTTCACGAAGGATTCATTCAGTGCAAACTAAACTTATAACTGTAATTCAGGAACACAAATTTGCCGAGAATACTACACGACAAAATTCAAGATGTGCAGAAGAACATTTAAAGAAACACGGCTAAGGAACGGAAACGAAAAGAAGAATAAAAGTGCTAAATAAGCTGAAACGCGATCCTAATTGGGCACAAGGAACAACAATAACACAAATAAAATAGTCGCGATACTACTGGATATGCTACTAACTTCTATAACATTCTAAGACAGTTCTTGAAGTTTCCAAGCACTCTGCGCTACTCCAGTGTTGCAGAACTATGTTAGTACAACAGCAGTCGATTGAGACAACAGGTTCCCTGTCTCTTTCTAAGCATATACCAACCGTTTCGTGCCGCAGCCACTAAAGCGTATTAACCGCTAATCACCGTAGCGAAGGCGCTGGAGGCCTGGCATTCTTCAGCCGCTTTGTTCTGCCACAGCCGGAACAATTTTCTGATGAAAATAACAGTCATTAATATCGATTCACGATGAGAATAATCCGTAAAGAGCAGATTTTGCTCACACTCCCGAAAAAAATGCGTGTGCGTGATTAGTGTAAAAGTTTCGGACTCGGGCGGGAGATTAACAGCAAAAATCAAGAGGGAAAAAAAACACGTCGCGAAGCAATCGTCGCCCACGGGTTCACTTTTTATTCTTTTTTTTTTTTTTTTTTTAATGGTCACTGGCTATTCGCGCAACGCAAGTCCAGCTGAAATGTCCGAACCGGCCGCCCTCGATTCCCCCCCCCCCCCCCCCCCCCGCCCCCCGTCACCGGTCTTCTTCCTGCTTTCCCCTCCCACTTTTGCCCCCACCCCAACCCCTAGCACTCCTTCTCCCACTACAAAACGCACACTTCTGCGTGGAATTCGCAAAGCGGAATAATTGAATTCTACAAATTCATTGTAATTGCTTTCCGACTAACTCCCTTTATCCAGGTTTAATGGGAAAAAGGCGACTCCGGCGGAATGTATTTCTTAAATTGCTTTTATTTAATCGAAATAAGCAGACGGTAAAGTTGCGGGGCGCACATTGTTTAAATAACAGACTAATCCGGCCGGAATAAGGCGGCCGCTCTGGGGAGGCGGGAGACACAGGGGGAGTGGGAGAAGAAGGAGAGAATGGTGGTGGTGGTGGTGGTGGCTGAGGGAGGGGGGGAACAGCAGACGAGCACCTGACCGCCGCCCACGCCGCCCACTCGCCAAGTAATTCGGCGCCGGCCACCGCCACTCTGTCCGTCTGCAATTAAAGCTCAAGTGATGGGTCAATCCAGACGGCTATCTGCTGGACTGACTTTCACTCACTTCCCGAGGCAGAGGATCCAGCGGTATCCAACCCAGAGTCCAACCCCATCAGCCAGTTGCTCCCTGTTATTGCTTTTCTTTTTCATTTTGCATATTTCTCGTTTCTGGTGTAACCTCTGGTACCTAACGATCAACCCGTCCGAAAGTCGGGTGTTCGCGGTACGATCCACCTACCGCTTTCTGCCTCCCCGACTTCGAAATTGCGACGACAAGGCGAAAGCTATCAGCTTAGTTTATAGCTGGCATTGATATCAATTGTTTTAGTAATATAAGACATTAAATTTTAGCGACTAGAGCCCGTTTCTGTTAAGTTCTTCTGGGTGCGTGAATGCGTTGTATGTCATAAAACTACCGATTTTTCGGCTGCTATTGAAGGTAGTCTTTATAATGTCACCCTAAGGCAGCCTCAAATAGCAGGCGAAAGGTTGCCAACTTTTATCACGTACAGGGTTATTCAGTTACCCCTACCGATGTCATTTTATGCAATCTGCAATGTAATATCTGACGTTCAAAAACCACGAGCGATCTTTTCATACTCTCACTCGCTAAGTGCAAACTATTAGTCCTACCGAAAAAAATTAACGGGACGTTTTTCTAAGAAATTGTTAAATTTTGTACAGGGTTACGTTTTCGCTGGAGACCACGGTTTTCGAGTTATTCAAGAAAAACGTAAAAAAGTGTCTGCAACGTCAAAGAAAGTGGTATAGGCATGCGTATTCAAATGCAGAGATAAGTAAACAGGCAGAATACAGCGCTGCGGTTGGCAACGCCTGTATAAGACAAGTGTCTGGTACAGTTGTTAGATCGGTTACTGCTGCTACAATGGCATGTTATCAAGATGATGTGGTGTTATAGTCGGGCACGATCGAGGGGACACAGCATCTCCGACGAAACGATGAAGTGGGGATTTTCCCTTACGACCATTTCATGAGTGTACCGTGAACATCAGGAATCAGGTAAAACATCAAATCTCCGACATCACTGCGACTGGAAAAAGATCCTGCAAGAACGGGACCAACGACGACTGAAGAGAATCGTTCAACGTGACCGAAGTGCAACCTTTCTGAAAATTGCTGCAGATTTTAATTCTGGGCGATCAACAAGTGCCAGCGTGCGAACCATTCAACGAAACATCACCGATATGGGCTTTTGGAGCCTAAGGCCCTCTCATGTACCCCCGATGACTGCACGACACAAAGCTTTACGCCTCGCCTGGGCCCGTCAATACTGACATTGGATGTTGATGACTGGAAACATGTTGCCTGGTCGGATGAGTCTCGTTTCGAATTGTATCGAGTGGATGGACGTTTATGTGTATGAAAACAACCTCATGAATCCATGGACGCTGCATGTCAGTAGGGGACTGTTGAAGCTGGTGGAGGCTCTGTAATGGTGTGGGGCGTGTGCAGCTGGAGTGATATGGGACCCCTTATACGTCTAAATACGACTGCGACGGGTGACACGTACGTAAGCAACCTGCATCCATTCATATCCATTGTGCATTCCGACTTAGTTGGGCAATTCCAGTAGGACAATGCGACACCCCACACGTACAGAATTGTTACAGAGTGGCTTCAGGAACACTCCTCTGAGTTGAAACACTTCCGCTGGCCACTAAATTCCCAAGACATAAACGTAATTGAGCACATCTGGGATGTCCTGCAACATGCTGTTCAGAAGAGATCTCCACCCACTCGTACTCTTACGGATTTATGGACAGCCGTGCAGGATTCATGGTGTTAGCTCCCTCCTGCACTACTTCAGACAGTAGTCGAGTCTATGCCACGTCGTGTTGGTGGCACTTCTGCGTGCTCGCAGCGGCCCTACACGATATTAGTCAGGTCTACCAGTTTCTTTGGCTCTTCAATGTAACAGTGAGAAATAATTCGTGCAGTCCCAAATTTTTGATGGGAGGGAGTACCACGAACAGCATACTAGAAAACTTGAACGATGGGGGCTGTGTGTGTGTGTGTGGGGGGGGGGGGGGGGGGGGGGGGTGCATTTGAAGGTAACTTCTGTACGATTTTCTTGAATAGCTCGGAAACTATGGCCCCTAGCGAAAACGTATCCCAGTACAGAATTTAACTACATTACGTTTCCTACAAGAAAGTCCTGTTCAGGTAGTACGACGAAAAATAACAGCATTTTTAAATGAAAAAAAAAACATTTCTCGGTCAGTTCTTCGTAATTAATTGACAGTTGCAGAACTGTGAAACGGTTCTTCTGAACGCTTACGTCTGGACTCCATAGTTTCTAGGTGTTTTCAAGAGAGTCCTAACGATTCGTGCTTAAAAATGTAGGTAAAACCCAGTCCGAATAGTTCGTAAAGATGGGACCTCACCATGGTAAAACACATATACCACTTAACGCACTGCAATTAGTTTTGTTGACTACTCGTGCTGCAAACTCGCACTGAGTAAACAAAGCTGTCACAGACCACTCACCCCTTCGGCCTCGTGTCGTACTGTCTGAACGCTATGATGAACTTCACTGTGACTATTGGTAGTGAACTTGAAGACACGTTCCTGTGTTGCACAAACTTTTTTTATGTTTCCTGTCCTTCAGAATATTGGTGACCCAAACAAAGTATACCAAAATTTAGTCATCAACAAAGATAACAACGGCCTTGAACGACGGACAGTACGCGTGTATGTGTGACGCTTCGTCTATTGACGTAATTTACATACAGTTCAAGAATGTTGCGTGGAGCGTCTAAGTGGTACCCGCTGCTACAGCCTGATAAATCCGCCATGGCTAAGCATTGTATTCAGGTAGTGGATTCGGTTTTCACGAAAGCCACTGGAATACGTTTGACGAGTAAATCACTCAGACACAATGATGGTTTCAATCCTGATAAAAAATGGAATCCGGCAATGGTAATAGTCAGCTCTCGTAGACAATTGCCTGTGACCAGAATTTGATATAATATTCCTAATTGAGGCCGTCATGTAGCACAGATCTCTACCGCCCGTGTGATATTTCCCGCATCCAGACTTACGCCAGTATTTCCTAGATATCTGCTTCCATAAATTCTACAAATCCCTTGAAATCCTGGAAAGACATGCACTCCGCCTCTCATTCTGCATCCACGTACCTTCCCCACCCCGCATCCTATACCAACTCATTCACTTACCGCACCTTCTTCTCTTCTTGGAGCGCCATCAGACGCAATACGTTAATGGCATAATCCAGTCTCGGCACCGAATATCCTACCCTTTAAATCACCAACCCAGGTATCCTGCTGCGCCATTACATGCATATCCAACCTTCATGTACCTTTTGCCTATTCGACCCTCCCACTAGAACTTCAGGCGGGGCCAACTGCTCCAGCTGCCACTTCGCCACTATGGAGCAGGCTAACAGTGGATAAAACCGATCTTCAGCCAAAGATTATTCATATTTAAAAGTAGTTTAAAATATATTTAAAATATATTAAAAACAGAGGACAATATATGATGAAGTCTGTCCCAATATACAGGGTGAGTCACCTAACGTTACCGCTGTATATATTTCGTAAACCACATCAAATACTGACGAATCGATTCCACAGACCGAATGTGAGGAGAGGGGCTAGTGTAATTGGTTAATACAAACCATTAAAAAAATGCACTTAAGTATGTTTTTTAACACAAACCTACGTTTTTTTAAATGGAACCCCGTTAGTTTTGTTTGCACATCTGAACATATGAACAAATACGTAATCAGTGCCGTTTGTTGCATTGTAAAATGTTAATTACATCCGGAGATATTGTAACCTAAAGTTGACGCTTGAGTACCACTCCTCCGCTGTTCGATCGTGTGTATCGGAGAGCACCGAATTACGTAGGGATCCAAAGGGAACGGTGATGGACCTTAGGTACAGAAGAGACTGGAACAGCACATTACGTCCACATGCTAACACCTTTTTATTGGTCTTTTTCACTGACGCACATGTACATTACCATGAGGGGTGAGGTACACGTACACACGTGGTATCCGTTTTTAATTACGGAGTGGAATAGAGTGTGTCCCGACATGTCAGGCCAATAGATGTTCAATGTGGTGGCCATCATTTGATGCACACAATTCAATCTCTGGCGTAATGAATGTCGTACACGCCGCAGTACATCTGGTGTAATGTCGCCGCAGGCTGCCACAATACGTTGTTTCATATCCTCTGGGGTTGTAGGCACATCACGGTACACATTCTCCTTTAACGTACCCCACAGAAAGAAGTCCAGAGGTGTAAGATCAGGAGAATGGGCTGGCCAATTTACGCGTCCTCCACGTCCTATGAAACGCCCGTCGAACGTGTACCTCACCCCTCATGGTAATGTACATATGCGTCAGTGAAAAAGACCAAAAAATGGTGGCAAACTGAAATAGTAAAGAAAAAAGTGATATCACTTCCATTACGATTTTCCGTGTATGCATGCGCAGTTGGCCCGCCCTGTCAGTGGACGAGGTTGCTTTACCTTCTCTCATCTACGTCTACATCGTTAAACCCCAAGCCACTAAGTGGTTTGTCGCTGAGGGTAGTTCTGGTACCACTAACTGATCCTCTCCCCTGTTCCACTCGCGAATAGCGCGTGGGAAGAATAGCTGTGGAAGCCTCTTTATTAGCCCTAATTTCTCGCATTTTCTCGTCGTGGTCATTTGGCCATATGTATTTAGGAGGAAATAATATGTTGTACGACACTTGCCGGAAAGCGTTCTCTCGAAGTTTCAATTGTAAACCTCTCCGTGATGCATGCACAACGCTTCTGTTTTAACTTCTGCCACCAAAATTTGTTGCGCACCCCTGCAGAGCAGACTAAACGATCCCGTGACGAAAGGCGCCGCTCTTCGGTGGGTCCTCTCTACCGCTTCTATCACTCCTACCTGGTAAAGATCCCATACTGACGAACATTACTCAAGAATCATTCGAAGAGGCGCCTTGTAAGCCATTTCGTTCACGGATGTTACATTTCATTAAAATTCTCCCTATGAATCTCATTCTGACATCACTTTTTATTACTTTTTGTTTTATGTGGTTATTCCACTGAAGGTCGCTCTGGATAGTTACTTCCAGACGTTTGACGGTAGATATTGTTTCCAGCAGCCTATCATCAATCTTATAGTTGCACAGTACTGGATTTCTTTTCCTATGCATGCGCAGTATGTTACGTTTAGTTACATTCAGTATCAACAGCCAGAGTCTGGACTATTCATCTTTCCTCTGCAGATCATTCTGCAAAATGATACAAACATCTGGCGTTGCTAAAGTTCTATAGACAACCGTATCATCTACGGACAGTCTTAAAGAGTTTCCAAAGCTCTCTACTAGATAACTTATACACATTTTAAACGATAACGATCCTATCGCACTTCCTTGAGGGTCTCCGGAAATGACCTTTACATCCGTTGATTTTTTTCCGAAAACGGCGATTGCTTGGGTTCAATCCGCAACGAAGTCTTGAATCCAGTCGCGAATCTGGTCCGATACTCGGTAAGCTCGGTTTTTTTCCCATTAACCGGCAGTGCGGCGCGGCGTCAAATGCCTTCCTGAAGCAAAGGAACAGGTCATCAACATGAACGTCGCTGTCTAAACATCTATGGATCTCATGGAGGAGCAGAGCGAGCTGAGTTTCGCACTATGTATGACTTGCTCTGAAAGTAGCTGAACGGTTTGCAGCCGAAATATTAGCAGAAGTTTGGATACTGTCGAATTGCCGCAATTTTATAGATGAAATACATATTCTTACCGTTGCCACATATGAGTATAGACATAAGAATCTGTGAAAATCAACATACAGCGTTATTCGTAAGTACCTCTTGTGCTTCAAAAGGCGACTGCATGAGCACTACAAAGCCTACAGAGGACGGACCATTTCTTGAGGGTACTTTTGTTCTGTCGTTCCAACTACAAAATGCGTGATTTTTTTTCACCAGACGCTTTGCTTTTAGATCGGAAAAACAAAAATACCCACGAGAATTATCAAGCAACTACGGACACTACGTCCACACAAATGATAGATCATCTCTTCAAGTTTTTAGCTCACATTTCAGGTGCTCAGTGTGAGCACCGTTTGCGATGCGACAAACGTCGCTACGGGCAGAAGACCATATGAGAGAACAATTCGCTGAAGTCGCTACGACAGCTACCTGCTTAGGAAATCAGCTGATTTGGTTGAATGTATTCAGGCGCAAACAAATTCACTGCGACAGTACGGAGAGATGATGATGATGATGTTTGGTTTGTGGGGCGCTAACTGCGCGGTCATCAGCACCCGTACAAAGTCCCAAACTTTACACAGTCCAATCTAGCCACTTTCACAAATGATGATGAAATTATGAGGACAACACAAACACCCAGTCCCCGGGCAGAGAAAATCGCCAACACGGCCTGAAATCAAACCCGGGACCCCGTGATCCAGAGGCAGCAACGCTAGACCACTAGCTGCGGACATACGGAGCGGATGATTTGCTTACACTACACGTTCTGACACGACTGCCTCTCAGTGCAACCGCGCCACGGTGCGTGTTACGGGTAGAAAATTGAAGAGATTGCTCTATGTGGTACTTTTCTGTATGTCTTGTAGACTTCGTGCAGTCGTCTTCTGAATCCTCGGAGGTAGTTATTAATAACGGTGTATTCAATTTCTCCAGGCCGTTCGTTTTAGCCAACGTTTTAATGTTCTCTGCCGGTGGCTGACGTTGTAACTTATTCCCTTTCATGATATACGGGGATCTACCGCTTACATACGGCAGTCACATCAATTATTTCGCTTCAGCAAACACACTCCCAGTCATCCAGTATTCCACCGCCGAATCAAAATGTTAGCTCGAGGGATTTAACTCTGCCTAATGGACGAGAGCTTTCCCGACAAACTGGGAGGCAGGAGCACCCTGTTTGCTCAGGTTCGAAGCTCTAGTTCATAAATGTGTGTGACTATTTCTCTTTCAGATTCTGCAATTTAACCTCATTTTATTTTATTTTCGGGATTTGTTTTGTTAAAAACTATCGTAAATTCCTTTAGAACTGCTTATATAGAGCTTCGTTGTACTGAAAGACACGTCTCTTTGATTGCAGTCTGGTAGCGGAGTAACTGTGAACAGCCATAAAAACAATCTCCATTTATTCTGCAGCTTTAGTTTGGTACTTTGTATTCAAAACTTGTTCTACCTCCTGAACGCTCGGTTCCTAACACAGTAACGTTGTACCACAATCCTTCTTCGAAGCTATATTACCTCATTGGCATGTAAGGCACTTTCTTATACTGTAGCGACACTGATAGGTTCTTCCTCCTTTCTTTCTCAGCGGTAACTCCAACCTTGAAAAGCAAATCACTTGAAATCTTACCCTTTCTTCGCCTTACGATGCGACTAGAAATTAAAGCGAGACAAGACAGCTAGACGTAGCAAAATACAAACATTATTATATCATCAAATCATAAGCTACTGCTTCCTTGATGAGTATCTTTTTGTGCCTTAATACCTGTCAGTTTATGTGGTTTTGAGCTGGCCTAATAATTTCATTATCTCAAAATGTCAAACTGCAACGTATCTCCCAGCTCTCCTGTAACTGGATGAAAGTGATTCGTTGCATAATGAACCATGAATATCACTTCCACACAGCAAAATTGCCCATTGATTGAGACGTTGATGGCTGCTTTACTTTTACAATAATGTATGTTGCCACTCACGCCATCAGACGTCTTACAATTCAGGTATATCGCACAATAATCCACTAAAGTCCATTTGCTATTATGTAGACAAAAACACCATTTTTGAGAGTTATTTATTTAGTTTGCTCTACAGCGATTCAACTTCATTTACGTTTACGATAATGAGATTAATGAATTTTCTTACAAAATTATGAACTTTTACCCTGTGCTGTCGAGTTACATTTCCCTCCCGATGTTGTCTTTCAGCAAGATAACGGAAGACGGCAAGCTGCTCTTGCTGTCCTGACCTACCTCGATACAAAATAAGTTTGATTGTTGCGCTGGCTGAATGTTTTCCAGACCTTTCAACAACTGAAAACATTTGGTCATGAGCTGACGACAGGCTGGTACGCCACCAATAACTAGCCACTGTGCTTGCTGAAGGCTGCTGGCATAGTGCCGAAGCAGCAGCAGTGAAAGCAGCACAGAGAAAGAGCTGAGTTCGTTATACTGCTAACGGTAACGGGTACCAGCGAAACAAGGTAGATAAAACTGTCTAATGTGTTTATTTTTTTTCAGGCTTGTGAATCCATGATTCCCCTACTCGTAAGTTTTAAAACTAATGGATGATCAATCATTAACTCAGTGACCTGGTGGGGATTTTTTTTCCCCGTCCGTAGCGAGCCAGTGGCGGCGGTGTCGCGGAGTATATTTCCTATCCGCTGCGAGGCCTTTGTTTGTGTAGAAGTATTGCGTAGGTAGCAAGTGTTCGTTAGGCGTCGCAGTAAAGTGTACTGGGTGAAAGTGTTTCAAGTGAAAAGGTGAAATACAAGCATTCTGCTAGCGAAAGAGTACTCTTGTATGATAAGTGCACACGGAATCAGCGCATGCAGTAAGGACGGTATTTCAAGAATATTTTGCTAATATTCAATTTCCTAATCGCAGTACGATTCATGGAATGATAACTAAATTTCTTGAAACGGGACATGTTCTCGTCAGGAAGCATAGGCAACTACGCACAGTACTCAAAGCAGAAACTTTGGATAACACTGGGCGTGTTCTGCAAGTCTCTCCTGGAAAATCAGGTCGACGTCTTTCTCAGAAAAAGGGAAATTTCTATTGCTCTTTTCAAACTGCTACAAGACTACTGAAGTTACAGCCTTATCAAATAACTGCAGTGCACGAACGTGAGCAGGGAGGCCCTGTAAAAAGATTGCGAGTTGTGAATGGATTTTGAATAGGGTGCGTGACGGAGAAAGTGACCCTCGTCAAGTATCTTTTCGGATGAATCGCGTTTCCACCTATGTGGATACGTTAATTCACAAAATAACCGTTAGTGAAGTTCTGAGGAACCTAACGTAATACACAAGACATTCCTATATGATAAAAAAATAGACTGCGATGGACTATTGCCGGCCGAAGTGGCCGTGCGGTTAAAGGCGCTGCAGTCTGGAACCGCAAGACCGCTACGGTCGCAGGTTCGAATCCTGCCTCGGGCATGGATGTTTGTGATGTCCTTAGGTTAGTTAGGTTTAACTAGTTCTAAGTTCTAGGGGACTAATGACCTCAGCAGTTGAGTCCCATAGTGCTCAGAGCCATTTTTTGATGGACTATTAGCGGTGAGAGCATAATAAGACCTACTTTTTCCTGGAAACAATTAACAGTGAGAGACAACGAGAGATATGTGGAAAACTTGTTGTGGTCCTTTTTTTTTTGCCAGTTAACTGATAGAGAACGTGCTTTCGCGACCTCTCAGCAGGAGTCTGCGACGGCACTTACAGCCAGTTTCTCTTTACAGGAAATTCTTGACGTGTTTCAAGATAGTTATTATTAACAGCATATGGCCTCCTCATTCCCTCTATTTAACCCCCAGAAATTTTTATCTCGAGGGAGGGGGCATTAAAAGAGAAAGTGTACAAACCAAATCCACACACTTTATGTTAACTTAAAACTGACATTCGTCAAGAAATTGATGACATTTCTCAGAGGGAACTGCAGAGTGTAATGAGCAATTTCCTAAGCAGGTGTCAGTAATCCTTAAACAATAAACGGAGTCAGTACCAGCATCTCCTTGTTCAATATACGCGAGTAATTTATTTTTAAGTGCTTACGTTATGTGAGAAATAACTTACGTGACAAACCATACTAAATTTTGTGCGGACCTCCTGTCACCCCCACCATCATGGGCACAGCACATTTATCACTTTGCACCTAAGAAATGTCGCATTACATTAATAAATCGTTTCTTTGTAGCCATTGGTAGTTTTGCATCTAATAAGTGTAGTAATTTCGTCACTGACCGATTCTGCCGTTTCATTAATTCAGTACTGCTTCCCGTGATATACTTGTCATTCAGGCTCAATTTCAGTCGGTGCCCGGTCGTGTCAGAGCATTTGCTGTTGAGAGGCGGAGTAACATTTCGCACCCTGTAATCACCTCATCATCTACATAGGTAATCACATATTCTTCGTCTTTCGCTACTTTTCATCCTTCCTATTGTTGCGTTTTTAAACTCTTGCAGACAAATGCTGTCCTAAAATAATACTGGATCCATCACCTCATTTTACCCACTTATGTTTTCGAGGTATGACGCGGTCCAGAACCCCAGACTGCCAGCGCGTCTCTTTAACAAATCAGTCCCCGTTTCAATATAACATTTACATGTATATACATATCCTGCAAGCCAGCATGGTGCACGGCGGAGGGTAACTTGTATCGCTATTAGTCATCCCTTTTTCTGTTCCACTCGCAAACAGAGAAAAACGACTATCTCTATGCGTTTTTTCGTGCCCTGATTTCACTTTTGCTGTCTTTATGGTCTCTGCGGGAATTGCACCGGGTGATCAAAATGTCAGTATAAATTTGAAAACTGAATAAATCACGGAATAATGTAGATAGAGAGGTACAAATTGACACACATGCTTGGAATGACATGGGGTTTTATTAGAATCAAAAAAAAATACAAACGTTCAAAAAATGTCCGACAGATGGCGCTTCATCTGATGAGAACAGCAATAATTAGCATAACAAAGTAAGACAAAGCAAAGATGATGTTCTTTACAGGAAATGCTCTATATGTCCACCATCATTCCTCAACAATAGCTGTAGTTAAGGAATAATGTTGTGAACAGCACTGTAAAGCATGTCCGGAGTTATGGTGAGGCATTGGCGTCGGATGTTGTCTTTCAGCATCCCTAGAGATGTCGGTCGATCACGATACACTAGCGACTTCAGGTAACCCCAAAGCCAATAAACGCACGGACTGAGGTCTGGGGACCTGGGAGGCCAAGCATGACGAAAGTGGCGGCTGAGCACACGATCATCACCAAACGACGCGCGCAAGAGATCTTTCACGCGCCTTGCAATACTTTTTTTTTGTTCTAATAAAACCCCATGTCATTCCAAGCATGTGTGTCAATTTTTACCTCTCTATCTACATTATTCCGTAGTTTATTAAGTTTTCAAATTTATACTGACTTTTTGATCACCCGGTATGTTGGTGGCTGTTGGATTATTTTACAGTCTGTCGCAGATGACGATTCGCTGAACTTTCCCAATAGTATTACACGAAATGAATATCTCCCATAAGTCAGAAACACCCATTTTATGTCACGGAACATTTCCGTAATACTGGCGTGTTGAAGAAACCAGCCTACAAAACTAGCAGCACACCTCTGAATTGCTCCATTGTCTCCCTTTAATCTGACCTGGTGAAACTCCCAAACACTCGATTAATACTGAAGAACGGGTCGCACTAGTGTTCTGTACACTGTCTCCTCTCTCTCTCTCTCTCTCTCTCTATATATATATATATATATATATATATATATATATATATATGAGCTACACGTTCCTACAGTTCTCACACTAAGCCGAAGTCGACCATTCGCCTTCCCATTACCGTTATGTGCTTACGTGACGTTGTTAGAGAAACTAAAGGGCTGTGGAGGGAATCACTGGCCGACGTCTTTATTAGAAATATAGTTTACTGTATTTGGAGATAAAATGGAAGCTGTTTTGGCCCGGATGGAGGGGGTCCGCTGCGCGTCGGGGGAGTGTTTTACGCACCGTGAGTGCGCCGTCTGCCAACAGCTGCGTGTGCGCACGCGACCAGAAGCCCCGCTGGGAGGGAGGGAGGTGCGTAGACGCGGGACTTGCCGCGCGCTCGCAGAGCTGCCGGCCGGCTTAAATTAAAAAATTCCACCGTTGCTGTCTCTCCGCCGTGGCGGGTGCAGTCTTCCGCACTGGAGCACCAGCAGTGGCTCTAGCGACGGGCGGCCCGCCCTGTGTTGAGTAACTGCTGTGAGCGGACCCTTGACATTGATGGCGGCCTACGTCTGCTGCTGGCCTCAGATCATTAAACTCGCTACTGCGTCCTTCACGCACGCAAGTACCGTGTCATTCCCTCGTCAGTATTAGCGTACTTGGTTCATCAGGTGTTGTGTACACAGTTCCGAGTAGTCAGCGCGTACACAACTTTCCCACTAGAGCGCGCCCCGCTAAGCACAACAGCGCAGGCGCAGCGCTCGTCCGTCTCCGCACTACGAGATGGCGCTGCCTTGGACGAAATTCTGCTTCCGCCGATCCGCGTATTAGTATGTAATGCAGCCAATGAGATTGCTGGTAACGTAGAACCTTTTCTCCTCGCGGATCACACTCGCGCAGTGATACCTGAACGCACGAGGTATTAAAACGAGTGTACAGACCTCCGATTACTCAGTCTGCATTTGTCTGCACCCGTCTGTACCAGTCTGCATTACTCTATAGTCATGTTTCAGTCTGCACCTAAGAAGATTATCATATTCCTGTACATAGCCATGAAGATAAATGTATAGACACTTTGTCAAGTATCAGAGACATGTGAGAGTAAGATTAACAAGGCCAAAGGAACTTCAGATTGTCAATTGTAAATAGCATCCAGAATCAAGTTAAGTAATTTTATGCTTGTTATTATTTTAATAAATGTGTGTGAAAATTAATCAAGTTCTGTTTAAAGTTGGTCACTGTCAATCTGCTACTCTAAGCGTGCAAGTGGTATTTCTATCGTCTGACCTAAAGACAGAAGATAAACACGCCACGATAAGACCACGAGACATATTTCTGACACTCGCCTACTTCGTTAGAGCGATAAGTCAAATAATCTGATGGTGTGTGTACCGAAGGTCTTACCGTACGCACACCACATCAGGTTTTCAAAATTTTGCCCCATGTGGCACTATCAGAATTTTTGGATTCAAATTATTGTACATTAAGTTCGAAGTTTCACATATTAGTGAAAAATGTGCACAAGTTAGACTGGAGACGCTCGTTGTTTTGATTGACCTAGAGAAAACATATGATAGTGTACTTACCAACGGACTGCGGAAACGTTGAAGGAGATGGAATTAGATCAAAGAGGCCCGCCTGGCTACCCGCGCGGTCTAACGCGCTGCATCCCGAGCGAGAAGGCATGCCGGTCTCCGGCACGAATCCACCCGGCGGATTAGGGTCGCGGTCCGGTGTGCCTGCCGGCTTGTGGGTGATTTTTCAGGCGGTTTTCCGTCTACCTCGGCGAATGCGGGCTAGTTTCCCTTATTCCCTTATTCTGCCTCATTTACACTGTGACGGCGATTGCTGCGCAGAAACCGTTTCCATGTACGCGTACACCATAATTATTCTATCACGCAAACATTTGGGGTTACTTTCGTCTGGTTTGAAACGTTCCCGGAGGAGGGAGGGGGGGGGGGATGTGGGATTGTTCACTGGGAGCCGAACCGCACAATAACCTTGGATTCGGTGTGGGGCGGCGGTGGGATGGGTGGACTGCTGTAGCATGTTGTGGGGTTGTGAACCACTGAGGGTTATGGCGGAGCGAAGCCTCTCCTCCGTTTCTAGGTCCCTGGTTTAATATATACATACGCGGATCAAATATTGGTAAGTGTTATGAAATTATATAAAAAAAACGAGAGTAAGGATTAGGAATAGCTGGACAGAAGAATTAGAGATGAATAAGGGCCTGCAGCAGAGCTGTGGGCTGTCACCGACCGTCTTTAAGCTGTAGCTAGAACCAATCCTGCAGTCTTGGCATAGAAAATAACACGTTATGGGTGTGACACTAGAGGAAAGCAAGATATTTCGCCCGTATTTTGCAGATGACCATACTGTACTAACAGAAGATTAAGATGATCCGAGCTATACCATAAGAAAGGTGATAGAGGAATACAGTAAGGCTGGCCTGAAGATGAACATTAAGAAAAAAGAGTACTTGGCTGATGGAGGGGAAAAGTAAATATGTTGGAGGTAAATGAAGAAGAAATCGTAGGTGTGGCAAGGCAAAGTATCTTAGGGGTATTATTTAATAAACAAGGCAGAAGGAATGATAAAGTCATTGCTAGATTAATAAAGGACGCTCTGTAACAATGGCAATGATCTCTTTTTCTGTGAAACAAACAGACAAGAAGAACAACAACGAAGAAGATAATGTGTAGTCAAGAGAGTAGTTTTGAACGGCGCTGAAGTTGAGACGTTAGCTAAAGAAATAACAATAAACTGTTTGCCTTTGAGATGGAATACTTAAGACGAAGCTCAAGCTGTACTAGGATGGATAGCATAAGAAATGGTGTAATCCGACAAAGGATGAAAATGAGTATTGATATCTATGACGGCATCCAACAGAAACAGCTGACGTGGTTTGGCCATGTGAATAGGAGGAATGGATACAGAATACCAAACAGGATACTAAAATGGATACCATCCCAGCGGAAGAAAAGGCGTCACCGACGACGTAACTGGGAAAATGATGCAGAGCAGGTAATGGAAGCAAGGAACATGAACGTCGAGGAAAGCCAAGACAGAAGAAGATGGCAGCTGGGGGCGGAGAAGTGGCGGCAGCCGTAGATAATCCTCAGAAGAAGAGGTAGAAAGTGCGATTTTTTTTTTCTTTTCTCTTTGGGAAGAATGAATCCGCCACTCTGCAGTGGAGGGTGTCTGAGAGACGGGCGGGAAGGGGGAGAGGGCAGGGGAGCGCACAGACCAAGGACGGAGTGATGACACTTTCTCACTGACTGACGTCTTGCGTCGCGTGTTACTAACTGGTGGTGCTTTGGAACGAGAAACTAGCGTTGCGTTTAGGTTCAAGTCTCACTTCCGTATTCCTCCTCCATACATACAGATGGGGAACGAGAGGTCTCTGAACTTTTTAAAGTAAGTAAAACAGCTCAATTTGTGGTTTCTTACCGCAGTTCCACGTTAACCAACGGAATTTCTTTAAATGTGAGAGCCTCAGAGAAAATCTACAATAGCCACAGTTATGCAGAGCGTTTCAGTCTCTTTGCATGAAATGTCTAGGAACGGCTGACCATATCATGGCGAACAACTTTTGTTAGAGAGAAAATGTTCGTTGACGCTTCCTAGCGGGGCGTCATTTTAATGAAATTTGTGGATAAAATATCTTATGTCAAGGTAGCTATAACTCCTTTATTGGTTACTAGTTTTAGCTCATTGACAAGCTGTATTCAGAACAATAAAAATTATTACATAACTAAGTGTGTATCAGCCATACTAATATAGTTCTTCATGTTTAATTTACAACGGCAGCCTGCTTTAGAGTGTATATGACAACAAGAGCGATTTACCTCAACAGAATCTGACGATATGTAATGCCTGCTGGCTGATACACACCGAATTAAGTAGTAATATTTATTGGTCTGAATACGTCTCGTTCATGAGCTGAAACTAGTAATCAGCGAAGGAGTTTTACCAATCTGGGAGTACGCATTAGGAGTGATTTAAAATGGAATGATCATATAAAGTTGATCGTCGGTAAAGCAGATGCCAGACTGAGATTCATTGGAAGAATCCTAAGGAAATGCAATCGGAAAACAAAGGAAGTAGGTTACAGTACGCTTGTTCGCCCACTGCTTGAATACTAAAAATGGTTCAAATGGCTCTGAGCACTAAGGGACTCAGCTGCTGTGGTCATCAGTCCCCTACAACTTAGAACTACTTAAACCTAACTAACCTAACGGCATCACATACACCCACGCCCGAGGCAAGATTCGAACCTGCGACCGTAGCAACAGCGCGGCCCAGGACTGGAGCGCCTAGAACCGCACGGCCACCGCGACCGGCGCTTGAATACTGCTCAGCAGTGTGGCATCCGTACCACATAGGGTTGATAGAAGAGATAGAGAAGATCCAACGGAGAGCAGCGCGCTTCGTTACGGGATCATTTAGTAATCGCGAATGCGTTACCTAGATGATAGATAAACTCCAGTGGAAGACTCTGCAGTAGAGACGCTCAGTAGCTCGGTACGGGCTTTTGCTGAAGTTTAGAGAACGTACCTTCACTGAGGAGTCCAGTATATTGCTCCCTCCTACGTATATCTCGCGAAGAGACCATGAGGATAACATCAGAGAGATTAGAGCCCACACAGAGGCATACCGACAATCCTTCTTTCCACGAACAATACGTGACTGGAATAGAAGGGAGAACCGATAGAGGTACTCAAGGTACCCTCAGCCACACATCGTCAGGTGGCTTGCGGAGTATGGATGCAGATGTAGATGTAGATCATGACATAGGATTTTTTATCTACACATTTTAACATAACGGATCCCTGTCTTCCGATTAGCCAGTGTTATATAACAACGTCTTCCTACTGAGTTTGCTGGCCTCGGGACGAAGAGATTTCACCGAACTATCGGTGTCTAATAACCAGGTGTGCTGCGTACTACCGACCCCATTAAATTAATAGACTGATTTTCAGTAAGAAAACCTAAAGAAGGAGTGTCTCTGAGTAGATAATATTACAGATGCTAATCAGGTTTCTACCCCCATTCATACAGATCAGATGACAGGATTATAGCCACACACATGTTGGAAGTTGTCCGCGCCCTGCCGCATCTCAGGAGCATAGCCAATACAAAGGACGATTAATGTCGCCAGGAAAGGTCAGCAACTGTGTCTAACAAAAGTTTTTCCCCTGTTGTTGTCTATCACCCCTAGACTTTTGATGCAAAGACTTTGAAACACCCAGTATGTCAATGCTCCACGGACAGAAGCTGCTGATAAAGAAGTTTTTGAGGTGTGGTGCTACATCTTATTGTCAAATAAATATCACCGAATGAGACGACGTTTCGGCTACGGTTCCAGTTACTCTCCTCTGGGTTTACTGTTGTGCTGCCGCGCGGGGTTAGCCGAGCGGTTTTAAGGCGCTGCATTCATGGACTGTGAGGCTGGTGCCGGCGGAGGTTCGAGTCCTCCCTCGGGCATGGGTGTGTGTGCGTTTCTCCTTAGGATAATTTAGGTTAAGTGGTGTGTAAGCTTAGGGACTGATGACCTTAGCAGTTAACTCCCATAAGATTTCACATACTTTTGAACATTACTGTTGTGCTCTGTTTTGCAGGGTCCGTTATATTTCGCCATGTCTTCTCTACTGAGCACTACATTATGCCATAATTTTATAAAGCCGTCGATGATACTGGTTTCCCTTAGTGTCTGGCGCGCGAAGTTTATTACACCATTTTCCTGTGGTGGAAGGAGTGACGAACCGCTGCTGCCCATGAACCAAGATTCGCAGTCATCGGCAAAGGGGGTGTAGATTCCTGTCATACGAGACGTGGACCGCGATGCGGAAGCTACTCGCCGGCAATCCTCCTGCCGGATGTTATGCGTGCGTCCTGTTGAGATTCGACGGCTGACAGCCAGCATGGTGCAAACATAGAGCCACCCTCTCTGTTGGTATTCTTAGGATGTTTTACTATTTCAGTGGTCTCACAAATATACTTGAAGTTCATTTTCTACATGCGGCCTTTCTGCTGTTCGACCATCGTAGATTAATTCCGTTGCCCAAATCGAATAAGAGCCTAAAAGACCGCACGTTATCAGCGAAGAGGCAAACATGAATGCGCGTTTGCCGCTAGCTGACAATCATGGCTCACACTGTAAAGGGCAGATCCCATTTCCTGAACAACACGAAAATAATCCAATAAACCACCATGCGAAACCAATTATCTCAATGTTTTTCTTTTAACTGTGACGTAATGCCGTGCTGAGTATAAGAGTCATGACAAATTATAATGGAAAACAAACTACAGGAGTAAATTTAGAAAATGTCACTGTAGCAATGGCGCATTCGCAAAAGATATGCATCTGGAGGAAAAGCGACGGTGTTGTGCACTACGAATTGCTTCCCCGAGTTGTAACCATCAGCCGGCCGAAGTGGCCGCGCGGTTCTGGCGCTTCAGTCTGGAACCGCGAGACCGCTACGGTCGCAGGTTCGAATCCTGCCTCGGGCATGGATGTGTGTGATGTCCTTAGGTTAGTTAGGCTTAACTAGTTCTCAGTTCTAGGGGACTGATGACCTCAGCAGTTGAGTCCCATGGTGCTCACAGCCATTTGAACCATTTTTTTTGTAACCATCAGTGCTGACGCTTATTGTGAACGACTGCGTCGCCTTGGAGACGCAGTCCAAGAACAACGACCAGGAAGACGGCGCGAAGTGATACTGCTTCACAACACCCGCCCGCATTCTGCTAGACCGACAAAACAAACTATACAAGAGGAGGGATCGGAAGTCATTCCGCACCCCGACCTTACTCACCTCATCTTACTCCCTGAGATTTTCACCTTTCCGGTCTCTATCGAACAACCATCAAGGAACTTTCTTTCCGGATGAAAACGGGTTCTTCGCCTCAAGACCACGTGATTTCTGCAGTGGCGGAATCGAACCCCGGCGTTGGCAGACTGTTGTAAATAGTGAAGGGGAATATATTATTGATCTCTTTTTTGTGTTTATTAAACTTACGAAAAAAGGTACGAAATTATTCAGCAACCCAATATTATGGCCATGGATTCCGTAAACAGCGATCGTGTGAGACCCAACTCGCTTTATTTGTTCATGAGACCCAGAAAATATTAGATACAAGCTCCCAGGTAGATTCCATTTTCCTTGACTTCCGGAAGGCGTTCGATACAGTTCCGCACTGTCGCCTGATAAACAAAGTAAGAGCCTACGGAATATCAGACCAGCTGTGTGGCTGGATTGAAGAGTTTTTAGCAAACAGAACACAGCATGTTGTTATCAATGGAGAGACGTCTACAGACGTTAAAGTAACCTCTGGCGTGCCACAGGGGAGTGTTATAGGACCATTGCTTTTCACAATATATATAAATGACCTAGCAGATAGTGTCGGAAGTTCCATGCGGCTTTTCGCGGATGATACTGTAGTATACATAGAAGTTGCAGCATTAGAAAATTGCAGCGAAATGCAGGAAGATCTGTAGCGGATAGGCACTTGGTGCTGGGAGAGGAAAATGACCCTTAACATAGACAAATGTAATGTATTGCAAATACATAGAAAGAAGGATCCTTTACTGTATGATTATATGACAGCAAAACAAACACTGGTAGCAGTTACTTCTGTAAAATATCTGGGAGTATGCGCACGGAACGATTTGAAGTGGAATGATCATATAAAATTAATTGTTGGTAAGGCGGGTGCCAGGTTGAGATTCTTTAGGAGAGTCCTTAGAAAATGTAGTCCTCCAACAAAGGAGGTGGCTCACAAAACACTCGTTCGACCTATACTTGAGTATTGCTCATTAGTGTGGGATCCGTACCAGGTCGGATTGACAGAGAAGATAGAGAAGATCCAAAGAAGAGCGGCGCATTTCGTCACACGGTTATTTGGTAAGCGTGTTAGCGTTACGGAGATGTTTAGCAAACTCAAGTGACAGACTCTGCAAGTGAGGCGCTCTGCATCGCGGTGTAGCTTGCTGTCCAGGTTTCGAGAGGGTGCGTTTCTGGATGAGGTATCGAATACATTGCTTCCCCTACTTACACCTCCCGAGGAGATCACGAATGTAAAATTGGAGAGATTCTGGCGCGCATGGAGGCTTTCTGGCAGTCGTTCTTCCCGCGAACCATACGCGACTGGAACAGGAAAGGGAGGTAATGACAGCGGCAGGTAAAGTGCCCTCCGCCCACACACCGTTGGGTGGCTTGCGGAGTATAAATGTAGATGTAGATGTAGAGCTATGTAAAAAATCATTATTTTCAGATGGAACGTCGTCCGCGGCAAATGGCTTTTCCCGTGCGTGCTAACTACATACCGGCTCCGCCCGCACTGCACGCACGCCGTTTCGCACCCAGTCGATAGGCCCCCGCTGCGCAGCCACTAATGGTGTTCCGCAGGTGGCGCGCCAAACTGCTCGGCGACTTCTCAAAGCCGCGAGGCCCACAAAAGCGTCGGCGACAGCGATGGAGGACCCGAGAGGGCCCTTCTGAAACCGCGAAACGCCTTTTGTTCTGACCTACCTTTTGTGCGACGCTTGGCTTAAATTAAAAACGAGCCGAAAAATAAACAGAGCGAGAGCATTCATTAGAGAGCGCGGAGCTGGTCGGCCGCCCGCCGCTTCATAATGGCCAAGTAGCGCACGTCTCAGATGTTGCGGCTCTGAATTCGCGCTCCCCGCGTGTGCGCAGACAGTATATTTATCTCCTGAGGGGTGCGAGCCACCAAACGCTTCCGTCGTCGTTTTTAATTTGGCCCCACGGCCGGACATTGTTCGCCAAATTAGTGCCGTTTGCCTGAGCAATGGGGGCTACTGGCTTAGGGAGCCGTAAACAACTGCAGTTAGGCCCTGGAAAACATTTTCAAAGGCGGAGCGGCATTGCTGTGAGTTGTCCCACTTCTTCTGCACAACACTGCTTCACAGGAGTGGCGCCGTTCCCCGAACTGTCAAACTAGAGCAGTGGAGGGGGATAAAGGGAAAACTGACAAAGAAAAATATAAATGCGTAAGGGCAAAGGGTAGCGGCGCAGCGGTTGTAAAACAAACTGGATTATTACCGGAAACGCTGGAGAACTGGTAAGTGGGATGAAAAGGTCACACAGGGTAAAGAATTAAACTGAAATGTAAATAAAGGAACGACAGAAGTTACGAGCACTAAACGAAACGGGAATAGCAGCTTGACTAAAACTTGGATAATAGCAGTAAAGAAACAGAGTGAGTTAGCTGCTGAGATGAAAATACCTTTTCTCAGCTAAAATTGTGCCTTTATCTAACATTGAGGTAGAATCAGAAGTGAGTGGCAACCATCTACTTGCGCACAGCATTATACCGGAGAAACGCGTATACATAGAACTTCTTGCATTATGAGTTCACAGCTTTTGAGTATTGTTTAAAGGACGCCATTTTACCACTTATTGCTGCAATACTTTTTATTTTTCTATAGCAGTTTCGGCGTCAAGCCACTGTCAAGAATAAATATTCGATGACATGTCACGCTGTATACCTATGTAAGTACCGGTACCGTTTTAGGGATACATATTGTCTCCCTAATGAGAAGAATTATTCTTCCCGTCGACATCGAGGTCATTAGAGACGGAGCTCAAGCACGGATTGTGGCAAGGATGGGGAAGGAAATAGGCCGTGCTGTTTCAAGGGAACCACCCGGCATTTTTCTGGAGCGATTTAGGGAAATCACGGAAAACATAAATCTGGATGGCCGGACGCGAGTTCGAACCGTCGTCAAAATCGAATCGTATCTAAAATTATCTGCTCATATTAGTAGTTGGGATGTTAATCTCAGTGATACGATTATCACGTCGCAGTATACTGAATAACTGATATATGGCGCTGTTAGTTTCGCAGTGCTAAGTTCTGTATGTACAAGACTATTTGTAGTACACCACTGTTAGTTTTTTTAAAATTTGGTGACAGGGGAATAGTCGGAAGGTACGTCAGTGACAGAGTTAAGCACTGCAATCTTATCTTTACTTGGTGAGGATATAAGGAGTTACGGATTTCACTTCGTGTATTAAAAACTTAGCCACATTGTTTGCTCCGTTATATTTATATTCTTTGCTAGGAGAAACGAATTCATTGAGTTTGCTTTGTGATTTGGGTATCTACTCGTTCCACTTTCATTTCGTTTTCTTTACGAATAGAAATGGCTAGAAAACAGTCGAGTCTTTCTGAAATACCAGAATGGCTAAAACGCTGACGACTATCCGGTTTCAAGAATCCAGATAAGACCGTGAGGTGAGATTTGCTGTAGCTCGAGAACATCAGGCTTTAGCATACCCTTTGGAAACCCCTTCTGAAAACGAGACATGACGTAACTTTGATCGAGAAACTCATTCAACCATCTCTCTCTTCAGAGTCCTATACTCACAGAGAAAACCACTGTTCATCTAGAAACTCATGCAACCATCTCTCTCTTCAGAGTCCTATACTCACAGAGAAAACCACTGAAGTCTCATCATGTTTCTATAGCGGCTTCACAGTGTCTCCCATGTTAGTGAAGCAGGTCTTCTTTCATGTCCCCAATCCCACTACGCCAGCGTAGTACACAAATAGCTTTGTAAATAAAAAATTAATTTTATCCTAACGAAGTCACAGGCACTGCTATAAATAAATACCCAGTCAATGCCAGGTTTCTCAACTGAAAGCAGAATATAACATTTTCTAGTCATTTGTGGACGTCCTTTAAACAGATAACTATGACAATACACCTAAAATCTGTAATAAATCATTAAAGAGCCACTTAGTTCAGTGGTAATATATTGCAGTATCATCTGGTAGAGTGGATCAAACCCTTGCTGGGCAATTCTGATTTGTTTTTGTGACTTTTCGAGATAACTTCATACGAATTCAGCTTTCCTAATAAAGTCTTGGTGGCACCTGTAAAAAACTCGGTGGCTCCGAACGTTATTCTTTGCGCTGAAATAAGAATACATAGTAATGGAAAACGTTCTAGCAAATTAGCCCAGGATAGAAATACATGGAGGTGAAAAAAAGTCATGAGATGGCAATATGCACGTACACAAGGTATAAGAGGGCAGTGCATTGGCGTAGCTGTCATTTGTACTGAGGTCATACATGTGAAAAGGTTCCCGCACGACGGGAGTTAACAGACTCTGAACACGGAATGATCGTTGGAGATAGGCCCATGGGACAGTTCATTTCGTAAATCGTTGGGAAATTCAATATTCAGAGATCCACAGTGTCAAGAGCGTACCAAGAATACCAAATTTCTGGCATTGCCTCTCACTACGGACAGCACAGTGGCCGACGACCTTCACTTAACGACCGAGAGCAGCGGCGTTTGCGTAAAATTGTCGGTGCTGACAGACAAGCAACACTGCGTGAAATAACTGTAGAAATCAATGTGGGATGTACGACGAACGTATCGTTTAGGACAGCGCGGAGAAATTTGTCGTTAATGGGATATGGCAGGAGACGACCAACAAGAGTGCCTGTTGTAACAGGGCTCGTGACCATAGGGGTTGGACACTAGATGATTGGAAAACCGTGACCGTGACCTGGTCAGGCAAGGTCCAGATTTCAGTTGATAAGAGCTGATAGCAGGGTTCGAGTGTGACGCAAACCTTACGAAGCCATGGACCCAAGTTGCCAAAAAGGCATTGTGCAGGCTGGTGGTAACTCCATAATGGAGTGGGCTGTCTTTACATGGAATGGACTGGGTCCTCTTGTCCAAATGAACCGACCATTGACTGGAAAGGGTTATGTTCGGCTCCTTCGATACCATTTGCAGCCATTTACGAACTTCATTTTTATAGGTGGCAGTGCGCCCTGTGAAGGATTGGGCACCAGGCCACAATCGTTCGCGGTTGGTATGAAGAAAATTCGAGCGGATTATTTGGCCACCCCGATCTCCCGACATGAATCCATCGAATGTTTATGGGACACACGTGCACAAAATACTGCACTGGCAACATTTTCGCCATTATGTACGGCTACAGAAGCAGCGTGACTCGGTATTTCTGCAGGGGATTTCCAACGACTTGTTGAACCCATGTCACGCAGAGCTGTTGTAGTACACGGAGAAAAATGAGCTCCGATACAACTTTAGGACGTGTTCCACGAATTTTGTCACCTCAGTGTATTTGTAGAATTAAGCACATTGGACAAAAATTAGTCACATTCGAAGCGAAACCATGTGAATACCGTGTAACACAGCCTGGAGCTCTGTTGATTGCCTCGAGTCGGCGGAAAAGTGAATCCACACGTTTCTTCAGGTAGGCCATATCCAGATAAAACCACCCATTGATGATCAGATCGCGTAGAACTATGAATTGAAGGAACTTCTAAATAGGAATATTCATAACACGATTATTCCAGATCCGATCTCAGTGCTATAAAACCGTCTGAGTGGTTTAGCGGACCAGTCGATGTACGATAAGGTGTCTCAGTGCGTAGCTCGTATTTGTTATGAACATAATTACAGCGTCGTGGAATAGTTTTATTGCTGTGTCAAAGTAGCCAACGGTCCCGTTAGCTGAGTAGCATTTCTGATTTGTAAACCAAACGTGGTTGTTTCATATAAACATCATCCACTGTCACTTCTTCAGGGCATCGCTATGTGGCGTTAAGCCAAACCAAAGAATACGAATGATAATTAATTACTAATTTATATTCGTCCATACAACCACAAGTTGTGACAAAGACGACGGAATTTCTTCCCGTCCCTCCCCCCCCCCCCCCTACCCCTTTCTCTCTCTCTCTCTCTCTCTCTCTCTCTCTCTCTCTCTCTCTCTCTTTCATCTCTCCCCTTTTTTCAAGGCATCATAATTACTGTTGTCAAGACATACTGTTGTATCATTCCAGACCATTAGATTGATTTCTACTCCAAATGTCAGCATATTTAACGAGCGGTACTGCTGTTCGTGAGATCTGTCATATGGAGTTGCTAAAATATGGATCCCTTTCGTCTTCTTGGAAGGAGAAACAGTGTATCAGCTCTGAGTTGTACCACCTCCTTTTCCTATCCCCATACTCAGCAGCACAAACACAACACTGCTCACCGTAAGTGTTAATCATTTAGCTACCGAAGGGTGTCAATGTTCGCGCTCTTCTCGGAGAAAAATACACGAATACCAAAGTTTCCACATCAGGATTGCAAATATCATATCGTTCGTGACCTGTGCTTCGCATCAGTGGACCGAGCGAGGTGGCGCAGTGGTTAGCACACTGGACTCGCATTCGGGAGGACGACGGTTCAATCCCGTCTCCAGCCATCCTGATTTAGGTTTTCCGTGATTTCCCTAAATCGATTCAGGCAAATGCCGGGATGGTTCCTTTGAAAGGGCACGGCCGATTTCCTTCCCAATCCTTCCCTAACCCGAGCTTGCGCTCCGTCTCTAATGACCTCGTTGTCGACGGGACGTTAAACACTAACCACCACCGCATCAGTGGATATGAGATGTTTCTCACCTGATGAGAATGTTTGCTACTCTTGTAGAATATCTGTTTCTGGTACAGTTTGATTTGTACGGACTTCAATTGTCTTCCCGTTGATTCACTGTACAACATGACTCATGGAGAAGGGCAACCATCTCATTAACTCCTGACCTGACCTGATGGGCGTGCCCGATTTCCTTCTGCTTGGAAGACCAGAAGCACGCGACCATTCGGTGATTAATGTGCAGAGGGGCGGTGAGGGATATCTTAAGGCAGCAACGCCCCTCAGTATTTTAAGAAAAGTACCGCTGTTAGACGGCCGGTAGACATGCAAGGATGGTAATAACTTCTCGGTCACTACCTGTTCAAATAATTGCTTCCATGATAGTGGTCGGTGTTGTGACGCAAGCCTGCTCAACCATGGCTCGTTAAGTAAGCAAGAAACTGGATAAAGGGGCGATGTACAATCCAATGCGTGATCTCGCTGTGATGCGAATCTTCTCGGCCTGCCAGTCGCACCAAGTAATTAAAATCTTAAGAGCTTTCGACTGAATACCTCTCGTCAGCTCTCGAGTAATAACTTGTGATGCCATTGTCACTACAGATGGTGATGAAACTAGAATTATCTAGACTAAAGAAGAGGAAGGTGCTGGTGACAAAACTAATCCAGAAGCTTGAGCAATTAACGTGGGCAAATTTGTGAGTCATTAGTAGGTGTGATGAGAGGATGACTGAGAAATTATGATAATGATTTCTGCAACTCGATAACTATTGGAACTTGAATGTTTTCAAGAGCAGAGATTCAACGACAAGATGAGGCTGGCCTTAACGAGACACCAGTGCCTGCCAACTAAACGTCCCAGAGTGGTCTTTCTAGATCTGTAGCAAAAGAAATGGTTAGTTCGGCCAAAATAGTGCCATTTTCGTCTGTCCTCTTTGGGAGCCTATGTTGTAAACAGCGAGCAAACCAAGTAGCGATCACACTGTTCGGCCGTGAAGTAGTCACGGATAAACACAGACTCACAGCTAAATGTTAGTCGCCCTATTGTCGCAGCATCCCTGAGTGCTGAGGCCTCAGAAGATTAGGAAATGAGCAAACCAAGTATCATATTGCTCAGTTATCTCGACAACTTGATTAATAAATATTACGATGGTAACTCCTAAGTAGACCATAACCGTAACTTGGAGTCGCCTAAACTGCTGGTAAGGTATCTCTACCTGATAAGGTGGCTCTACTGTCACCATGGCATCACTTGACAGACTTCCACTGGCCTTTATTTTCTCATATGTTTCAGCATTTGTTGTATATCGTTTCTCCTGTTGAAAGAGCAATGACTGTCCGAAGAATATCTCGTAAAATCTGAACATTTTAAGCACACTTTGCCACTCGTTTCATTGCTAAGACGTCAATTGATGAAATTTCCGTTTCTATATCACAGAGTTTTATTCAATAGAGCTTTTTTTAGTCTGTCTGCGATTGTTATCTCCCCACCTATTCTTAAGTTCCATTAGTAGCTTTATCATAACCCAGTGATTAACAGAGAAACCAAGGTCAGAATATGCCCTTGGTTGTTGTGGTCAAGAGGGAAAGTTGTAAGGTAGGTGGCTACTTAGCAAGAGCGAACAGGGAGAATTTTACAAGCTAACTGCCGGGCTCGTCCACAACTGCCGGCTGTGACGGTACGAGTACTCACTCCATCGCCAAGTAAGTCAATATTTATGATAAATTTATGCTAAATAGCGGCGACAAAGGTCTGAATGTATGAGGTCCAGAAGGCATCCAAAACGACGCATTTTTCCTCGACTTTGAATTATTTCCGCAGTGTCACCTAGTGAACAAAAAAATACGGGCTTACAGAACATCGATACAGCTTTTTTAATGCATAGAGGGCACCATAGGGCATATCCGCCCGCTTAGCTCGGTGGTAACGTCCTTGACTCCCGTGCAGCGAGCCCTGGTTCGATTCCCGACCGGGTTGGAGATTTTCTCCGCTCGTAGACTGGTTGTTGTGTTGTCCTCATCATCATATCATATTGAAACTTCTTGGCAGATTAAAATTGTGTGCCCGACCGAGACTCGAACTCGGGACCTTTGCCTTTCGCGGGCAAGTGCTCTACCAACTGAGCTACCGAAGTTTGGAAGGTAGGAGACGAGGTACTGGCAGAAATAAAGCTGTGAGTACCGGGCGTGAGTCGTGCTTCGGTAGCTCAGTTGGTAGAGCACTTGCCCGCGAAAGGCAAAGTTCCCGCGTTCGAGTCTCGGTCGGGCACACAGTTTTAATCTGCCAAGAAGTTTCATATCAGTGCACACTCTGCTGCAGAGTGAAAATCTCATTCTGGAAACATCCCCCAGGCTGTGGCTAAGCCATGTCTCCGCAATATCCTTTCTTTCAGGAGTGCTAGTTCTGCAAGGTTCGGAGGAGAGCTTCTGTAAAGTTTGGAAGGTAGGAGACGAGGTACTGGCAGAAGTAAAGCTGTGAGTACCGGGCGTGAGTCGTGCTTCGGTAGCTCAGTTGGTAGAGCACTTGCCTGCAAAAGGCAAAGGTCCCGAGTTCGAGTCTCCGTCGGGCACACAGTTTTAATCTGCCAGGAAGTTTCATATCAGCGCACACTCCGCTGCAGGGTGAAAATCTCATTCTGGAAACATCCCCCAGGCTGTGGCTAAGCCATGTCTCCGCAATATCCTTTCTTTCAGGAGTGCTAGTTCTGAAAGGTTCGCAGGAGAGCTTCTGTAAAGTTTGGAAGGTGGGAGACGAGGTACTGGCAGAAGTAAAGCTGTGAGTACCGGGCGTGAGTCGTGCTTCGGTAGCTCAGTTGGTAGAGCACTTTCCCGCGAAAGGCAAAGGTCCCGAGTTCGAGTCTCGGTCGGGCACACAGTTTTAATCTACCAGGAAGTTTCATATCAGCGCACACTCCGCTGCAGAGTGAAAATCTCATTCTGGATCATATCATCTTCATCACCGGCACGCAAGTAACTCAATGTGACATCGACTGAAATAACACTTGCATTCGGCGGCCGAACTTCCCCGAATGGGGCCTCCGGGTCAACAATGCCATACGCTCATTTCATCCTAGGGGATGAAACTGAGCAAAATAATGGGGGGAGGGAGAGGAAGATGTAGAGGGGTGAGAGATAGAGAGATGGAGTTGATCCAACAACACATTTCTATGACGTGGTGGTGACGCTATTCACGCTATTGTCTTCACTATCGACATCATTCTCAGAACTATTGGCTTGTTCCGTGGAGAATTGGAGAGCTGGATGTTTCCGACTAGGGATGCTCAGGGCTGACACAAATTTTTATTTTAAATTTTTTTCTTCATTTCTGTTCTTTTTCTTAAAGCACTTCAACAGTTTGCTGGATGCGACGCTCATTTTAGACGCCCGATATCCCTTCAGTGATACAGCTGTTTAAAGTAAGGACCCGTACCGGCAGCACCGGCGCGGCATGGGTGAAAACGATGCCACGCACCCCATCAGCTACAGAAAGAGGAAGACGCAGGGAAAGCGGAACACTCTTACTCTGTAACACAGAACTGAATAGGTGACTGGATCGCACTTCGAGGAACAATATCACTTTCCAATGACGTAAAAAAAAAAAAAAAAAAACCGAGCCAAAGATCAATACATTACTTAAGCATTATCATAAAACTTAATCGGAAAACCTTAAGAATTTCAGGCTTCTTCGTGTTCATTATTCAGCACTCGGTTACGCTGTGCCATATACGTAAGCCATTAATGAAAATCTGGTCAGTTAATGTTACTCTACAGGCCCAGATAGCAATCCAGGTTAGTACACATACCAGCAAACAGCGGGCGCTGTTAGTCACGCCCAACGTTACGCAAACTACTGAACTCACAATCCGTACAGTACCTTCATTAGCTTGGGCCCACGCAGGACTATGTCAATAATTCCTTATGACAAAATATGACTGCTCTTACATTCACTATCCGCAACGTGAACCAAGACTTCAGTTAAAGACGAGGGCCTAACCCCTTTATAACCAAACAGGAATTAGCCATAACTTAAAACCAAACGCGCTATAATAGTAAGGTGCATCTTAGGCTACTCGATCACCACAAAGTATCATTTTCGATGTAGGACTTTACAAAAATAACGAAAGGACCGTCACTGAGGGAAGTGGACGGTGGCGAAAACAAATACACGTTCATTGTTCCTGTAGTACTGCACGAGGTTAACTAAGTAACTATGGAGACGCCTATAACATAAACAACATGGACAAGCATAAAACATATTCATAGAACGAGCCACAAGGCCCTCGCATTTTTAAAAGCGCTCAAAATGCACAACAACAGTTCTGAGACCACACAGCAATCATAGACAAATCATCAAAAAAATGGTTCAAATGGCTCTGAGCACTATGGGACTCAACTGCTGAGGTCATTAGTCCCCTAGAACTTAGAACTAGTTAAACCTAACTAACCTAAGGACATCACAAACATCCATGCCCGAGGCAGGATTCGAACCTGCGACCGTAGCGGTCTTGCGGTTCCAGACTGCAGCGCCTTTAACCGCACGGCCACTTCGGCCGGCGACAAATCATCCCCAAATTACGAAGGGAATACACGAAATCAATATAAGGAAGCACACCGATGTATGTACAAGCACGAACAAGATGATAGCAAACTAAAATATAAAGGGCGTTTAAAAATTTTTGCACAGTCGTCCCTAATCTTTTTATTTTTTGCAGGAGGAGAATGAAATTTTTTGTGAACATACTTGGAACATTTAGCTATACCTTGAGCCTACTCAGTGTAGACCCCATCAGCTGTGACGCATCTGGCCCAGCGTTCTTTCCATGATGGAAATGCACTTTGGTAAAATTCTGGGGATTGACTTTAACACCATCGCTTGACACAAGAAATAAGGTCTTTCTCACTATCAAATGTTTTACCGCGCCGGTGGGGCTTCAGATGACCAAAGGGGTAAAAATCAGACGGAGCCAAGTCCGGACTGCAGGGATGATGAGCAACAATTTTCCAACCCCTTTTTCTGATTTTCTCCTGCGTCATAAGGGCTGTATGGGGTTTGGCATTGTCATGGTGTAGTCTAATGAGCTGACCCTGAAGCTGTGGTCTGTGGGTCTTGATGGCACGTCACAGCTTGTCCAATGACAAACAGTAACGGTCCCGGTTAATTGTGGAGCCAGGTTCCAAAAAGTCATTGAGAATGCATCACCGACCGTGGTCGCTACTTGACATCTACTACACGGTCCATTATGGCTCACCTGTACACAAAAGAAAATACTTTCATGTAGCAACTTATAGCTAAATGTTCCAAGTATGTTCACAAAAAATTTAATTCTCCTCCTGCAAAAAAATAAAAAAATTAGAGAGGACTGTGCAAAATTTTGGCCGAGCGGTTCTAAGCGCTTCAGTCTGGAACCGCGCGACCTCTACGGTCGCAGGTTCGAGTCCTGCCTCGGGTTTGGATGTGTGTGATGTCCTTCGGTTAGTTAGGTTTAAGTAGTTCTAAGTTCTAGGGGACTGATGACCTCAGATGTTTAGTCCATAGTGCTTAGAGCCATTTTGCAAATTTTTTAAACGCCCTTTGTACAATCACACAAATATAATATCGGTCAGACACAGTTCTCAGAAAAAACGTGTCCACAGGTCAGGCAGGCCACTAAGTGGACATCTAACGAGCAGTGCTACCTGCAGTCCCAATTTAGTGAATAGTATTGCGCACTGTACACACACGTTAAGCCTTTCCGGTCTTCCCCTCGGAAACGTGCAAACTATTTCCTTATCGTTAAACACTACACGTGTCATATAAATAAGACATTCAATTAACCATATTTCAAACAGTAGCCACACAGTCTTAACACAAGCTACTACAACACAATAGACAGCCGTATTATATGCACCATCCTTCACGTCGTTGCACTAACAACACATGTTAGCTTCACTGCCTCACTGCCGGTCACACGTCACAGTGGAACCTCTCGCAGACAGTATGGCATAGAGGGCTACTCTACAAGTTGTACACACAAGGGTTCTCCGGGAGCATAGTTAAGCAGATCAAAAGCTATCTCTCGAATAGAACTTTCTCTGTCAAAGTAGAAACAGCCACCTCCACCAAAAGGCGTATTCGTGCTGGGGTGCCACAGGGATCGGTCCTGGAGTCAGTTTTGTACAGTCTGTACACTACGGACACACCAACGGCCCCCCTGGTGCACACCGCACAGTACACTGACGATACAGCCTTCTACACAAGAAATGCGAACAAGGACCTGGTCATCCGTAGGTTACAAAGGGTTTTAGATGACACAGAAACTTGGGCCCGTCGCTGGCGAATCACCATCAACTCCGAAAAGACGCAGGCTATGCTGATTACCCGTAGGCTCGGAAGGCGCGAACCTCCTCAACGCCCCCCCCCCCTCCACCTTCACCTAAACGGAACCCAACTCCCCTGGCGCAGAACCGCCAAGTATCTTGGCGTAACTTTGGACTCTCGTCTTACGTGGAAACCCCACACAGACGAGGTCCACAGGAAGGTCTGCGCCAGAATGTCCATCCTGTACCCAATCCTCAACTCATCCAGCTCCCTTCCCTGCTCAGTAGGAGTGAACGTATACCAGGCCCTGATCCGGCCAGTCATGGAATACGCGTGTCCTGTCTGGGGATACGCGGCGAAGCAGCACCTGGACAAACTCCAGAGGCTGCAGAACCGCGCCCTCAGGAGGGCACTGCGTTTACCTCTTGGATTCCCCATTGACGATTTGCACGCCGCTGCTGAAATCCCACTCCTGAGAGAGCGTTTTCAAGACCTGGCAAGGGCCTTCTATGAAGGTTCTTCCAGGTCGGGAAGCGCCCTCATCCACTCCCTAGGTCGGTATGACATGTCCCGCGATAAGCACAATCGCCCCATGACGATCTTCGACGACTAAGTCGAAGAGAAAATCCCAATATCCATTCTCAAATCCTGCTCCTACCCAAATAACTACAATTATCTCGCCAAACCTCAGGCAAGTACCAGACACACACAGAACAATCATCACATTTCACAGACACCAAAAAGTACAGACATAATCACACACACAAGTACATAGGGGAGTAAAAGTCGAAAGGCTACAAACTCCCCCTCACACTTCCCCAAAGAGGGGAAAGTAAAAGATGAGAGCAGCAGCCTCTCGCAGTGGAGCTATAATCGATTCCCGGACGCACGATCCTAACAAAGGAGCAACACGTACGCCACTGACCCTACAAACCGGCACTGACAACAGCTTGTGTGTGCCAGCCGCAGGGAGAATTCTAACAGTGTACTCCCAGCGCAACCCGACGCATGTGTACTTAATCGCTGCTCTCAAGCCACAGCGGGACCACTCTCCATAGAGTTATAACAGATTCCCTAGCACAGGACACAAAGTAGAGCAGGAACACATTAGTCTTTTACTCTCCCTACTAAAGCCTACCGGCAATCTATTATGAATTGCCAGCCACCTGTAACAACTCTAATCTCGTGTTCGTAGGTCCTAACCGAGGCTAAACAGTACATCCACACTGCAGAGTAAGTTGATAAATAACGTGACAGCGGACAGAAGAACTGAAAATTACCTCAGCTTTCAGCCGTGTACTGTACAGACATTGCACAACTTTCTCCACTATACAAACACATAACAGACAATAAAAGTCCAACCCGAGACTACAGACACCTAAATGGGAGAAGCCCGACTGGAGAACTGAACAAACATTTAGCTGACGGTAGCTAGTAAGAAGGATGCTAAAGGGTACACAAACTCACTACATGGCCCATAACTTGGAGGGATCATGCCTATAACATGAACACCTGAGTATGAAGGGCCTTCAATAAGCAATGCAGCACATTTTTTTCTGAAAGCTGGTTAGTTTTATTAAGGATTCCAATAAACCGTATTACTCCCACTCTTTTGGCTACAAAACTCTATTTTTCAATATGATCTGCATTCAGTGTAACAGCTTTACGCCACTTTACTGGGAGGACCTAAGTGCCCGCATGGTGCCAGTTAACTGGTCGACGTCGGAACCAACGTCTGGCTGCATCAGTAACCTACCCATCATCCACGTACCGCTCCCCACAGAGTGTGTCCTTCATTGGACCAGAAGTTGGAAGGTGAGAGATCCGGGCTGTAGGGCGGATGACGAAGAACAGTCCAATAAAGTTTTGGGATCTTCTTTCGAGTGCGCAGACTTGTGTGAGACCTTGCGTTGCTGTGGAGAATGAGAACTTCATTTGCCGGCCGCTGTGGCCGAGCGGTTCTAGGCGCTTCAGTCCGATACCGCGCTGCTGCTTCGGTTCGAATCCTGCCTCGGGAATGGCTGTGTGTGATGTACTTAGGTTAGTTAGGTTTAAGTCTAGGGGACTGATGACCTCAGATGTTAAAATTACGTCCCATAGTGCTTAGAGACATTTGAACCAATTTTTTGAGAAGTTCGTTTGCATTTTTATGGCAACGATCAAGCTAAAGTCGTTTCTTTAATTTCCTGAGGGTGGCACAGTTTACATACGTGTTGCTCATTGCACCATGAGAGAGAACATCAAACCCCCTTCAGATTCCCAGAAGACCGTCGCCGTGACTATATCGGCCGAGGGTGTGGCTTTGAACTTTTTATTGTGAGGAGACGTGGTGTGGCGCCACTTCATGGCTCGAAGTGATGAAACTGCGTTCACTGCTTGTTACGATGCTAGACAAAAAATTGTCATGATGAACCACGTAACGCGCTAGAAATCCAGCACAGGTAATTCTTCGTTGCTCTTTACGGTCTTCTTTTAGGCGGCGAGGGACTGAGTGGTCACACACCTTTGAGTACCCCAACTGGTGAACGAGTGTGTCAGCACTACTAGAAGGGATGTGCAGGTGAGCAGCGAGATGTTTCACTGTGACCCGTCGATCGCCTCAAATGAGAGTGTCCGCACGTTCCAACACAGCAGGAATCACAGCTTTGTGCTGTGACACACGGAAGATCGGCCAAGTTTTCGCGACGTTGTTGTGATCATGACAGACGCCTCGCCCAACGGACTCAACGTGCTTTTGTTCACTGCCAGGTCTCCGTAGATATTCTTCAACTGCCTATGAAAACGCGCGATGCTCTGGTTTTCCGCCAAAAGAAATTAAGTGACACCCCTCTTTTTGGAACGCACCACCGTGACACTCTCCATTTTGAAGGCTGCATGCAGCGTCGCCATGCGCTGGTACTTCATGAAACTACAGTATATTCCACGATGCGTCACTGCAATTCCGCGTTTTTTTTTCAACCATTTTAGGCCGAGAAAAAAATTAAACGCCCCCCATACATCACTATTGAGTCGGCGACACAAACAGGAACACTTGATCACGACCGTATGAGGTGGCCAAGACAATCGACTAGTTACGCATTAAAGCACGTTCCGCGAAAGAAGATCCCCTTCCAGGCCGCTGCACTCGTGAGTTCGCGAAAACGGCCGTCAGGGAGTGTCACACCGACAGACAGCGCTCCGCACGGAAGATGACAGGTTTTCTCAAATGCACCCGAGGTAGGGCCGCACGGTTCGTCATCTTTAAAATCTTGAGATAGTAAGCTAAATGTCGACCGGTCGCGTTATGAACACTGCACAAGGCAATAAATCTGACGGGGCTCCAAACTGTAAGCTTCAGTTCCAGCTTCACTGATACCAACACTAAAAGGGAGGGTTGCCGCTTCCGCTTTATAATATGAAGTGGGGAGACAAGCTTTTTTTGCCACCGGTTTGTTATGTAAGTACGTCACACAAGTGTTCATTAAACTCAAGCAAAAAGCTACGAAAGTTTCCTCTGTAGAGGGTAGAGATGAACAACATGATGATGTCACAGTACGGTAGGGGACGTCGGATCGAGCAAGACTTTGCGGATAACCACTGTGGAGCCACGGCTGTAAAGCGAAAGCCATTCAGCGACTGCCGTAAGATAATCGACATGTGCTACCGTGGGGTACAATGTTCTTAATAATTTAATGTAAAAGGTTTGAAGTCTCCACATGAGTACCGAAAAAAATCTGTTCAATTTGTGTTACGTGACAAATAAAACAAATTTAAAGGTTGTACGTACAGCTACAAACCTAAGAATTACAATTACGAACAGCTCTAATTGGAACCATCACATATAAAATCTTGCAAGGAAGGCGCACCGAAGACATTGGCAAGAACATTTAATAAATGCAATAAAACTACTAAGGAGACTGCGTTCACGACATTTATCCATTCGCTTCTGGAGTATCTCTATAGGGTATGGAATCTTTACAATATAGCATTGACGGAGGCAATCGATAAAGTTTGTGCTATCGCGGAATGGGTAGAGAGTGTCATGGATAAGATGAGCGAGGTGGGGGTAACAACCATTGAAACAAAGGCGATTTCTTCTTTACAGGCACCCACTTCCCCCTATAAATGTCGAAACACTTTGTTGAGTCTCACCTACACAGGGAGAAACGACTATCATAATAAAACAAGAGAAATGTGTGCTCGCACGAAAAGTTTAGGTGTTCGTTTTTCCTACCAGCTATTCGAGAAATGGAACGGTCGAGAAATAGTGTGAAAGTGGTTTTATGGAACTACTTTCAAACACTCAAGTGTGGATTTCAGAGTAACCATGTAGACGTAGATATAATTTAAAGACTACTCGTTTTAATTTTTGCTGATGTACAGATATCAAGAATGAGCTTTTATTGCAACGAATACGTAAGTCAATAAATGTGATCGAAGGTAACGGTGAAAAGGAAATTAAATTTTAAAAACTCTTTTATTTCACAGATCACAGTTTTTACAGCTGATGCCCGAAATTCATAACTCCAGCACCGCACAGTGGTGGTGGTGGTGGTGGTGGTGGTGGTGTAAATTTCGATGGGACCAAACTGTTGAGGTCTTCGGTCCCTAGGCTTACACACTACTTAATCTAACTTTAACTAACTTAAGCTAAGTACAACACACACACACACGCCCAAACCTCCGACGGCAGGAGCCGCTCGAACTGTGGCAAGGCGCCTAAGACCGCTCGGTTAAGCCGCGCGGCCATCGCACAGTGGAGCACAGCCACCAAAGCGTTGCACAGCAGCAGCTTAGTCGCACGCAACCGCGCTGCTAGACACGGCTAAACACGTTCGCTTAACCGACAAACAAACGTTCCCAACAGTAAGCTAATAGTAAGATTAAAGCAGCAAATGACAGATGAATCGAGCAACGTGTAATGTCATCGTGTGTGTGTGTGTGTGTGTGTGTGTGTGTGTGTGTCTGTGTCACGACATGACCACGACCATAAACTCAGAGAAACCAGAGCTTATTTGGAAGATTAGAGGTGACTGTTCTTCCCCCGAATCAGTCGCTAATGGAACTAGATGGAAGGAAATGGAAATGGATCCAGAAATACCCTCTGCGATACTCCGAAAAGTACTTCGCGGAGTATACGTTAGATGTGAAGAGAAAATGACAATCAATTGAGAAAACGTTTCTACTTGCACGCGGATGATTTCTGCGTGGTAATACGCAAGCACAAGATAATTACTGCGTATTTTCGAGCGTATTATCATTAATGAAATTTAACATTGTCGAATTGGAGAACGCAGCCTATATTGAAACACGTTTTATTCACAACTGTCTTGGTCACGTTTGTTAGACATGCTCCACTTTTTAAAAATATTTGTATCTCGTTACGAAAGTAACATGTACATTATACAACGCAAGCTATCTTATAGTGTGTGGCGGAGGGCACTGTTTGTACCACTAACTGAATCCTCCAACTCTGTTCCACTCGCGAACAGTGCATGGGAAGAATGTTTGTCTGTAAGCCCATGTATTTGTTCTAATTTCTCGAAATTTCTCCTCGTGATCATTACGCGAGACGTATGTGGAGGGGGATTTTAATATGTTGTCCGACTCTTCCTGGAAAGGGCTGTCTCGAAATTTCTATAATAAATCAGTTCGTGACGCACAACGCTTCTCTTGTAAAGTCTGCCACTGGAGTTTGTTGAGCGTTTCCATAAAGCTCCAGCGCCGGTTAAACGATCCCGTGACGAAACGCGCCACTCTTCGTTGGATCTCCTCTATCAGTCCTACCTGATAGGGATCCCAGATAGATGAACAATACTCAAGAATCGGACGAACAAGTGCCGTATAAGCCAATTCTTTTGTGGATGAGATACATTTCCTTAACATTTTTCCGATGAATCTGAGTCTGGTTTCTGCCTTTCCCACTATCTGTTTTATGTGGTCATTTCACTTAAGGTCGCTCTGGATAGTAACTCCTAGGTATTTTATGGTAGATACTGTTTCCAGCGGTTTGTCATCATAGTGTAGCTGTATAGTAGTGGATTTCTTTTCCTCTGTATGCACAGTATGGTACATTTATTTACGTTCGGGGTCAACTGCCAGAGCGTACACCATTCATCAACTCTCTGGAGATCATTCTGCGCATAATTTTTATTTGGCGTTGCTACTTTGTTATAGACAACCGCATCATCTGCAAACAGCTATAAACAGCATCTGACGGTTTCTACTAGATCATTACAAAAAAAAAAGTTCAAATGTGTGTGAAATCTTATGGGACTTAACTGTTAAGGCCATCAGTCCCTAAGCTTACACACTACTTATCCTAAATCATCCTAATGACAAACACACACACCCATGCACGAGGGAGGACTCGAACCTCCGCCGGGACCATCCGCACAGTTCACGACTGCAGCGCCTGAGACCGCTCGGCTAATCCCGCGCGGCTAGATCATTATATATACTGTAAACAGTAACGGTCGTCTCACACTTCCTTGGGTTACTCTGGAAATTACCTTTATATCTGTCGATTTTGTTCTGCTAAGAGCGACGTGTTGAGTTCTATCTGCAAGGAATTCTTGAAACCAGTCGCAAATCTGCTCCGATACTCAATAATCTCACAGTTTTTTTCGCTAAATGGCAGTGCGGGACGGTGTCAAATGCCCTCCTGAAGTCAAAAAACACGGCACCAACCTGAGCGCCGTTGTCTACGGCGCGGTGGATCTTATAGAGGAACAGTGCGAGCTGAGTTTCGCAACATCTCTGTTTGCTGAATCCATGTTGATTTTTATAGAGGAGATTCTCATTCTTCAAAAACGTCATAGTCCTGGAGCGAAAAACGTTTTCATAATTCTATAACAAATCGACGTCAATTATATAGGTTTATAATTGTGTGCATCTGTTCAACGGCCCTTCTTAAAAATGGGAATGACCTACGCTTTCTTCCAGTCGCTAGGTAGCCGTCGTTGCTCAAGCGATGTGCGATAAATTACTGCTAGAAGGGGAGCAAGTTCTTTCGCATGATCTTTGTAGATGTAACACAGTCGTCGTCACTCACTGTGGTCATGTGAACCGTACAATGACGACTTGACGTGTTACTTTAGTAACAAGGGAGGTTTTTTTTTTATTCTGATGATTAGAGTAGAAAACGGGTAACTGTAGTTTTCAATTGAAGACCTAAAGTCTGAAAATGAGTCAGTGATCATATTTCTGGCACTTTATTTTACAGGTCCGTCTTGATCTCACAAACTTTTACACTTCAATATTACCGGTTTCGGCTACTCCCATCATCAGACCGTAAAATATTCTATTAGATTTAGATTAGATTAGCTTAATTATTCATTCCATAGACTCATAAAAGAGGGAATCCTTCTGGGTGTGGAACATGTCAGATAAACACATTACAAGAATGTAATTAGAAAAACTTGATTTTCATTAATTTTAATGATCCTCAGTCAATAAACAGTAAAATTATGTACGTGAATTAAATTTAAACGTCTAATATTTCCAGGTTTAATACTTACATCTGCTTTCATTAAATCCATCATTCAGACATTTGCTTGTTTCTTGGCTATTACAACCAAGTATTGTCAAAAAGTAAAGCAAATTATTCATTTCAGTGATCCTCAGTTAAGAACAGTCAGATTATGTACAAGATTTAAAATTAAACTTCCACTATTTACAGACTTAAGGCTTACATCTGCTTTCCATACATCCATCATTCACACAGTAGGTAGTTACTTGGCTGTTACAAACAAGTACTGTCAAACATTAAAGTATTATACATTTTCATTAAAATGGTCTACTGCACTTGTTGAGAAACTCATGGATGGAGTCGAAGGAGTTGGCCAGCAAAAATTCTTTTAAATTATGTTTAAACTGTGCCTTGTCTGAAACTAAACTCTTAATGGTTGCTGGTAACCTATTGAAAATATGCGTTGCTGAATACTGGACTCCTTTCTGGGCAAGAGTAAGTGATTTTAAATCTTTATGTATATTGTTCTTATTCCTAGTATTGATACTGTGTACTAAGCAGTTAGTTGGAAAAAGAGATGTATTATTTACAACAAACTTCATTAAGGAGTGACCGCATCTCGTGGTCGTGCGGTAGCGTTCTCCCTTCCCACGCCCGGGTTCCCGGGTTCGATTCCCGCCGGGGTCAGGGATTTTCTCTGCCTCGTGATGGCTGGGTGTTGTGTGCTGTCCTTAGGTTAGTTAGGTTTAAGTAGTTCTAAGTTCTAGGGGACTGATGACCATAGATGTTAAGTCCCATAGTGCTCAGAGCCATTTGAACCATTTTTTTTTTCATTAAGGAATAAATATACTGAGAAGCTGCGATTAATATGCCCAATTCTTTGAATAGGTTTCGACATGATATTCTTGCATTTACACTACTCATTACTCTTTTTATACGCTTCTGTACCCAAAAAATTTTTTCTCTGTTTGTGGAGTTACCCCAAAATATGATACCATATGACATAATGGAATGAAAATAAGCAAAATATGCCAGATTTTTTATATTTACATCTCCTATGTCCGACGTCATTCGCATTGCAAACACAGACTTGTTTAGGCGCTTCAGCAGTTCGTTAGTATGTTGCTCCCAACTGAATTTATTATTAACTTGTAATCCCAAGAATTTTACACTCTCAACTTCTCCAATTTCCATGTCATCGTATTTTATACACACACCAGAAGGAAATCTCTTGGAAGTTCTGTTGTTGTCAAACTAAACATGTAGGTACATAGTAAGAGCTCAACTGTAAAGTGTCTAACAATTGCGATCAAGAGATTTGTGAATAAAAGAGTGGATTGGAACTAAGAACATAGTAGCAGCGCTGTTTAGGGAAGTTCTTGACGATATGCTTGGCTCCAACGAATCGTTCTCATCCTTTAGCCCTTCTGCCCTCCGTTAGAGCATTATCGGATGTTTTTTCGAGCTGCTCCCATTGGAGAAACTCTTTGAGTGGGTGAGTCGCCGTGCTGTTGGCTCCACTCCGCTATTCACGTCCCTGGCGACGTTATCGGACCGCCACAACCGCCGACGTGGTCGATAAAAGCCATACCGCGCCGGCCTGTCCCTAGAGTCACGCAAGCCCGCGACGCACGCGACCACGTCAGCCGCGGGCGACTCCGCGACGAAGCAGATCGCGTGTCTCCGGCCGGCCCAGCCGGTGCTGCGCCACGGGCCTCCGCAGACCGCAGAAACTCTCCAGAGGAAACACCACCTCATTACTGCGCAAAGAGGTCGTTACTACGAGGGTCACTCCAAAAGAAATGCACACTATTTTTTTTAATCCATCTTTTATTCTACACTCCTGGAAATTGAAATAAGAACACCGTGAATTCATTGTCCCAGGAAGGGGAAAGTTTATTGACACATTCCTGGGGTCAGATACATCACATGATCACACTGACAGAACCACAGGCACATAGACACAGGCAACAGAGCATGCACAATGTCGGCACTAGTACAGTGTATATCCACCTTTCGCAGCAATGCAGGCTGCTATTCTCCCATGGAGACGATCGTAGAGATGCTGGATGTAGTCCTGTGGAACGGCTTGCCATGCCATTTCCACCTGGCGCCTCAGTTGGACCAGCGTTCGTGCTGGACGTGCAGACCGCGTGAGACGACGCTTCATCCAGTCCCAAACATGCTCAATGGGGGACAGATCCGGAGATCTTGCTGGCCAGGGTAGTTGACTTACACCTTCTAGAGCACGTAGGGTGGCACGGGATACATGCGGACGTGCATTGTCATGTTGGAACAGCAAGTTCCCTTGCCGGTCTAGGAATGGTAGAACGATGGGTTCGATGACGGTTAGGATGTACCGTGCACTATTCAGTGTCCCCTCGACGATCACCAGTGGTGTACGGCCAGTGTAGGAGATCGCTCCCCACACCATGATGCCGGGTGTTGGCCCTGTGTGCCTCGGTCGTATGCAGTCCTGATTGTGGCGCTCACCTGCACGGCGCAAACACGCATACGACCATCATTGGCACCAAGGCAGAAGCGACTCTCATCGCTGAAGACGACACGTCTCCATTCGTCCCTCCATTCACGCCTGTCGCGACACCACTGGAGGCGGGCTGCACGATGTTGGGGCGTGAGCGGAAGACGGCCTAACGGTGTGCGGGACCGTAGCCCAGCTTCATGGAGACGGTTGCGAATGGTCCTCGCCGATACCTCAGGAGCAACGGTGTCCCTAATTTGCTGGGAAGTGGCGGTGCGGTCCCCTACGGCACTGCGTAGGATCCTACGGTCTTGGCGTGCATCCGTGCGTCGCTGCGGTCCGGTCCCAGGTCGACGGGCACGTGCACCTTCCGCCGACCACTGGCGACAACATCGATGTACTGTGGAGACCTCACGCCCCACGTGTTGAGCAATTCGGCGGTACGTCCACCCGGCCTCCCGCATGCCCACTATACGCCCTCGCTCAAAGTCCGTCAACTGCACATACGGTTCACGTCCACGCTGTCGCGGCATGCTACCAGTGTTAAAGACTGCGATGGAGCTCCGTATGCCACGGCAAACTGGCTGACACTGACGGCGGCGGTGCACAAATGCTGCGCAGCTAGCGCCATTCGACGGCCAACACCGCGGTTCCTGGTGTGTCCGCTGTGCCGTGCGTGGGATCATTGCTTGTACAGCCCTCTCGCAGTGTCCGGAGCAAGTATGGTGGGTCTGACACACCGGTGTCAATGTGTTCTTTTTTCCATTTCCAGGAGTGTATATGTCTGAAAGTTTTACAGTGTGTAGATACATCCTTTAGGAACAATATTTTCATTTCTCCACATAATTTCTATCCCTCTCAACTGCCTTATGCCATCTTGGAACCAGCGCCTGTGCACCCGCACGGTAAAATTCTGGACCAACCTGTTGGAGCCATTGTTTGACAGCGTGTACAAGGGAGTCATCATCTTCAAACCTTGTTCTACGAAGAGAGTCTTTCAGTTTCCCAAATAGATGATAGTCACATGGAGCCAGGTCAGGACTGTAAGGCGGGTGTTTCAGTGTTGTCCATCCGAGTTTTGTGATCGCTTCCATGGTCCATCCTGGGAACCCACCTGGCACAAACCTTTTTTAACGCCAACACTTTCAGTATTCTGCAAACACTTCCTTCCCCTACCTCGCCGTAGTGGCCGAGCGGTCCTAGGCGCTGCAGCCTGGATCCGCGCGACCGCTACGGTCGCAGGTTCGAATCCTGCCTCGGGCATGGATGTGTGTGATGTCCTTAGGTTAGTTAGGTTTAAGTAGTTCTAAGTTCTAGGGGACTGATTACCTCAGATGTTAAGTCCCATAGTGCTCACAGCCATTTGAACCATTTTCCCCTACCCAACGTAGCGTTACAATTCGTTCACTGTGATGCGTCTGTCAGCAGTCACCAATTCGTTTACTCTCTACACATTTTCTGGAGTATGTGCAGTACGAGGCCTGCCGCTGCGAGGACAATTCTCAATATTGCCGTGCCCGGTTTCATCACGGAACCTGATTGCCCACCGACTAACTGAACTGCGATCGACAGCAGCATCTCCATACACATTTTTCAGCCTCTTGTGGATGTTTCCCACTGTCTCGTTTTCACAGCACAGGAATTCTATGACAGCACGTTGCTTCTGACGAACGTCAAGTGTAGCAGCCATTTTGAAGACATGATGTGACGGCGCCACTCACGGGAACAGGTTGAACTAAGTTTGAAAACAAGCGGGAAGGATGTATCTACACACTGTAAAACTTTCACACATGCAGAATTAAAACTGTATTGTTACAAAAATAGTGTGCATTACTTTTGGAATGACCCTCGGATTACCTAGCATTGCTGGATACTACCATACAAGTCCTGGTTTCCAACAGAAGTAAGAAACAGTACATTTTTACGTCTCTCAAGACACAAACAGTACTTTCACTCCTGAAGAGCGGTGTTTGGGTTCAATTGGACACTCAGCAGAGCGTGAGTCCTGCAAAGGTGTGCTCGGGTCCAAGTGAAAGATCAACAGATTCTGAGTCTCTCACTAAACGGCAAGAGAGTCTCTCGAAACAATGCTCGAGTTCAAGTGAACCCTCAAAGAACTACAGCCCTCCAAAGATGTAAATCCCACAAAGCAGTGCTGGTTCAGTTTCACACTCAAAAGAACATCAGCTCTCGGGTTCAAGTGGATACTGAGCACAATATCAGTTTCACAAAACGTTGCTCAGGTTCAAGCGAACGGTCAGCAGAATGTGGTGCTCTGGTTCAAGTGCAGAGTCAGTAGAATGCGAGTGTCGCAAAGGGCTGCTCAGGTTCAAGCGGACACTCAGTAGTGCGAGAGTCCCACAAAACAAAACTCGGTTTCAACTGCACACTCAACTGTAGGTGAGTCCCACAGAAAAATGCTTGTGTTCAAGTGGTCCCTTAACGCAACGTGAGTCCTAGAAAGTGGTACTCTGGTTCAAGTAGACACTCAACTGAACCTGAGTCTCACGAAGCCGTGTTCGAAGCGCACACTCAGCAGAAAGCGAATCCTGCAAAGTGATGGTCGGATTTAAGTCCGCAACCCCAAAACGCCGATTTGTCAACTGCAGAACGTCAAGCTTATTTTCAAGAGTTCGTACCTCCCGTAGTTCGTACCTCCCGTAAGTTGGGGGGGGGGGGGGGGGGTGGGGGGGAGCAGCTTCACAGGAAAAGCAGCGAGCCAGCAGTTTCACAGACAAAGCACAAATTGTCAATAGTAGGACACGAGCCGTTCAAAGTGAAATCCAGTTCGAAATGAGGTCACCAATACTGGACTAGAATGGCGGATGTTGTAGGTCAGCTGACGACAGGCTACAGCGGCCTTTGCAGTACTCTGGCTCCCAGCGATATTCCCTATACTGATCATACCGATATCCTCACCCGGAGGTAGATCATCCTCGTGACTGAGTCAGTGCCTAATGAGGATACATTACTTCGGAAAACCTAAAACGAGATTGTTGACTGGTTTCCGAGACGCTCTACTCCCGACTGAATATCAAGGGGATTAATCTTTCAGCCATCTCCATCGGACACTGCGTTTGACTCCCAGTAAGCGCCCGCGTCCGGCCATCCTGATTTAGGTTTTCCGTGATTTCCCTAAATCGCTCCAGGTTCGTTTGAAAGGGCACGGCCGATTTCCTTCCCTAATCCGATGAGACCGATGACCTCGCTGTTTGGTCTCTTCCCCCAACCAATCCAATCCAATCCCAGTAAGGGGCTTTTTTCCTCCTATCTACATCTACATTGATACTCCGCAAGCCACCCAACGGTGTGTGGCGGAGGGCACTTTACGTGCCACTGTCAATACCTCCCTTTCCTGTTCCAGTCGCGTATGGTTCGCGGGAAGAACGACTGTCTGAAAGTCTCCGTGCGCGCTCTAATCTCTCTAATTTTACATTCGTGATCTCCTCGGGAGGTATAAGTCGGGGGAAGCAATATATTCGATACCTATTTGCGTTTTGAAGACAGTCCGTCCGACGGATGCATAACCAAAGGCTTGCGACCACAATATTTGGCGAAAAATTAAATATATTGAGAAATACAGCAAAACAGCCAATGCCACGCAATTTAATTGAGAATCTTGAGCCCGTAGCAAACCCCAGTACCACACGATCAAATACAGTCGAAACACAGGCACTACCATCTCCTTGGTGTGCTCAGCCATCAGGAGTGCGAGAAGCATGTTGATGGTTGTTCCACTTACCTAAATCTTTCTCGTGGAGATTTGTAGTTTGCAGTGAGGAGTATAATTTAGCTAGTACCCCGTAATGCTTAAGGCCCAACTCGTCTCAGGACGGTATCCCAACGTCTAACAAAACTCACAGCAAACCGTATATCGGCAGGCTGCTCAGTTAAACTCAGGAATACCAATAACGAACCAATAAAATCTTACTGTCTTACTACCGTAAAATTTATAGCATACTACTGATGGCCATAAAAAGGTTATTTTTTCCTCTACGAATGGAAAGAGCAATTGTTTGTATGTCGTTAAAACATGGAGATATTGGCGTAATCCAGGTCGGGAGAAAATTAATAACACCGGTACAGCTATTAATGCTGTCCACTCCGAGATTTATGTCACTGCGTTTCGTCATACCAGATATATTAGCATACGCATCGGCCGGGACATTCGCACACTGTTTGAAGCCGTTTATGTCACGCAAGAAATCGGCGACAGTGACAAATCTGCGCGTACATCATTCCTAAAGCGAACAGTGGTCGGGCGGCTCCATTGGCCGCGGTTTCCGAAAGAGTGTCCAGGAATTACGGCGAAAGCCACATGCTATTGTTATTTTGAACGGGACTAACATTAATCGTGGAATATGTGGTAATTAACGTAATAAAGACAGATCATTATACAAAGCCGCCAATACTTCTTCTCATTTATGTGGCAATAAATCATTCGTTATCCATCCACAGGAGCAGCATTATTGTTAAATTCGTTCATTATTAATGTTTCGGATAATGTAGCACTTGTTTACGGTGAAAATGTGGTACGAAAACAGGAACGGTGCAGCAATTAAATTTTCATTGCATTGCTGAGCGGCGGCACGGGAGCTACAGTCGAAATCCTCTTCATATACTGACCTGAAAGGATGCATATCCTTACAGATCTCAAGGTTTTTTCTCCCAGAAGGATATAAATATTTCACTGTTTCATTTTGAAGTTAAAAAAATAAAAACGAAAAATAAAACGCTGCTAGCAATCTTCCCGTGTAGTTCCGTAAACAAAATTATTGGTAGGAGGAATAGAAAGAATGAAAATAATTTGTTTTTCAAATATTCCATATCTTTGTAGTGAACAATGTTCAAATTTCAAAACATAATCTACACACTAAGTATTTTCACAGATAAATGCCACTAGGGAGTTACTCATATTTATAGTCATATACTTCTAACCTCCTACTCCACATAGTGCAATGGTACAGGTGCTATAGCAGGTGTAGGGTGAAATAACATCATCAAATGAGCTGAGGACTACGCAGTTAGTGCATCAGAATATGAACTATAGCGATAATGATCTGAAGACTACGAAATCAATGCTTCAAGATATGAATTGTAGCGATTCAGATAAAGATAAATTTAACCAATTGAAATTATACGGTTCTGCAGCCCTTTTCAACTCTCAAATATATATATCATCATCATCATTTAAGACTGATTATGCCTTTCAGCGTTCAGTCTGGAGCATAGTCCCCTTTATAAAATTCCTCCATGATCCCCTATTCCGCGATAACATTGGTGCCTCTTCTGATGTTAAGCCTATTACTTCAAAATAATTCTTAACCGAATCCAGGTACCTTCTCCTTGGTCTGCCCCGACTCCTCCCACCCTCTACTGCTGAACCCATGAGTCTCTTGGGTAACCTTGCTTCTCCCAAGTGTGTAACATGACCCCACCATCTAAGCCTGTTCGCCCTGACTGCTACATCTATAGAGTTCACTCCCAGTTTTTCTTTGATTTCCTCATTGTGGACACCCTCCTGCCACTGTTCCCATCTACTAGTACCTGCAATCATCCTAGCTACTTTCATATCCGTTACCTCAACCTTATTGATAAGGTATCCTGAATCCACCCATCTTTCGCTCCCATACAACGAAGTTGGTCGAAAGATTGAACGGTGCACAGATAACTTAGTCTTGGTACTGACTTCCTTCTTGAAGAAGAGAGTAGATCGTAGCTGAGCACTCACTGCATTAGCTTTGCTACACCTCGCTTCCAGTTCTTTCACTATGTTGCCATCCTGTGAGAATATGCATCCTAAGTTCTTGAAACTGTCCACCTGTTCTAACTTTGCTCCTCCTATTTGGCTCTCAATCCGTTTATATCTCTTTCCCACTGACGTTACTTTCGTTTTGGAGATGCTAATCTTCATACCACAGTCCTTAAATTTCTGATCTAGCTTTGAAATATTACTTTGCAAACTTTCAATCGAATCTGCCATCACAACTAAGTCATCCGCATATGCAAGACTGCTTATTTTGTGTTCACACATCTTAATCTCACCCAGCCAGTCTATTGTTTTCAACATATGACCCATATATAATATGAACAACAGTGGAGACAGGTTGCAGCCTTGTCTTACCCCTGAAACTACTCTGAACCATGAACTCAATTTACCGTCAACTCTAACTGCTGCCTGACTATCCATGTAAAGACCTTTAATTGCTTGCAAAAGTTTGCCTCCTATTCCATAATATCGTATAACAGACAATAACTTCCTCCTAGGAACCCGGTCATATGCCTTTTCTAGATCTATAAAGCATAGATACAAATCCCTGTTCCATTCATAACACTTCTCCATTATTTGCCGTAAGCTAAAGATCTGGTCCTGACAACCTCTAAGAGGCCTAAACCCACACTGATTTTCATTCAATTTGTCCTCAACTAATACTCGCACTTTCCTTTCAGCAATACCTGAGAAGATTTTACCCACAACGCTGATTAAAGAGATACCTCTGTAGTTGTTACAATCTTTTCTGTTTCCATGTTTAAAGATTGGTGTGATTACTGCTTTTGTCCAGTCTGATGGAACCTGTCCCGACTCCCAGGCCATTTCATTTATCCTGTGTAGCCATTTAAGACCTGACATTCCACTGTATTTGATGAGTTCCGACTTAATTTCATCCACCTCAGCTGCTTTATTGCACTGCAGTCTATTGACCATTTTCACCACTTCCTCAAATGTGATCCTATTTCCATCCTCATTCCTATCCCATTGTACATCGAAATCTGAAACATTACTGATCGTATTTTCGCCTACATTGAGCAACTCTTCAAAATATTCCCTCCATCTGCCCAAGGAATCCACAGGATTCACAAGCAGTTTTCCTGACCTGTCCAAAATACTTGTCATTTCCTTCTTACCTCCCTTTCGAAGACTGCTAATTACGCTCCAGAATGGTTTTCCAGCAGCTTGACCCAAAGTCTCCAACCTGTTTCCAAAGTCTTCCCAAGATTTCTTCTTGGATGCTGCAATTATCTGTTTGGCTTTGTTTCTTTCTTCAACATAACTTTCTCTGTCTACCTGAGTTCTAGTATGTAGCCACTTTTGATACGCCTTCTTTTTCCTTTTACAGGCTGCCTTGACTGTGTCATTCCACCAACCTGTTTGCTTCATCCTACCTTTACACACTACTGTTCCAAGACATTCTTTAGCCACTTCTAGTACTGTGTCCCTGTACCTCGTCCATTCCTTTTCCAATGACTGTAATTGACTACATTCAACTAACTGGTACCTTTCTGAGATCATTGTTATGTACTTGTGCCTGATTTCCTTATCCTGAAGTTTCTCCACTCTTATCCTCCTCCATATGGACCTCACCTCCTGCACTTTCGGCCTCACAATACCAATTTCGCTGCAGATTAAATAATGATCAGTGTCATCAAAGAATCCCCTGAATACACGTGTGTCCCTCACAGCCTTCCTGAATTCCTAATCTGTCATTATATAGTCAATGACAGATCTGGTTCCCCTGCCTTCCCAAGTATGCCGGTGAATGTTCTTATGTTTAAAAAAGGAGTTTGTGATTACTAAGCCCATACTGGCACAGAAATCCAAGAGTTGTTTCCTGTTCCTGTTGGCCTCCATATCATCTCCAAATTTACCCATAACCTTTTCATACCCTTCTGTTCGATTTCCAATCCTGGCATTAAAATCACCCATGAGCAGAACACTGTCCTTGTCCTTTACTCTAACACCTACATCACTGACTGCATCATAAAAACTATCCATCTTATCTTGATCTGTCCCTTCACAATGCGAATATACTGACACAATCCTAATTTTCTTGCTAGACACTGTCAAATCTATCCACATCAGTCGTTCGTTTACATACCTTATTGCAACTACGCTGGGTTCCATTTCTTTCCTGATGTAAAGCCCTACACCCCATTGTGCTATTCCTGCTTTGACTCCTGACAGGTAGACCTTGTATTCTCCCACTTCCTCTTCTTTCTCACCCCTTACCCGAATGTCTCTAACAGCTAAAACATCCAGCCCCATCTTACTTGCAGCCTCTGCCAGCTCTACCTTCTTCCCAGAGTAGCCCCCATTGATATTAATAGCTCCCCATCTCATTACCATTTGTTTGCCGAGTCGTATCTTAGGAGTCCCTGGTTTGTCAGTTAGAGGTGGGACTCCGTCACCTCCAAAGGTCCGAGGCATTTTGCTCTGATTGTTGCCAGCATCATATTTAAAGTACCAGGGAAGCAGGTTGCTAGCCTTACTTGCCGCTAGTCCCATTGAGTTTTACCCCTAACGGTTGAGGGACTAAACCGGTGGATTTGGTAGTCTTTGCCGTATGAGCACAAAGGCGACCACAACTCAATGTCCGAGATACCCAGCCTTATTCCAAAGTAACTGGTATCCCGACTGTCGGGACCACTTACTTGGCCACTCACGCATATATATATATATATATATATATATATATATATATATATATATATATATATATATATATGGTTCATGGTGTGGGTTCCTGTAGTCATGTCCTAGTTCACGAACCACGGGCAACGTATGAGTGGCCAAGTAAGTGGTCCCAACAGTATATATTAGACTGAAGCGACCAATGAAAATTTGTACCAAGGCCGGGACTCAAACCTAGGACCCCTGCTCACTCAGCAGATGCACATAACCACTACTCCAGCCTGGCATAGAGGATTGCTCAACTGCATAGACTACCCTAGCGTGCCCCATTCCTCAATCCAAATTTCCATTCACATCTAAGCCCACTTTTCCACTACAACTGGAGACCCTCTGCAGTGCTGTTCGAGTTTAAGGGGAACACCAATGGGCTGAGACCTGAATGGGGATTCGGATTGAGTAGGGAGGTGCGTTAGGGCAGTGCGTGCCCTTGTGCAAAGCCACTGTGCCAGAGCCGGCCGCGGTGGTCTCGCGGTTCTAGGCGCTCAGTCCGGAACCGCGCGACTGCTACGGTCGTAGGTTCGAATCCTGCCTCGGGCATGGATGTGTGTGGTGTCCTTAGGTTGGTTAGGTTTAAATAGTTCTAAGTTCTAGGGGACTGATGACCATAGATGTTAAGTCCCATAGTGCTCAGAGCCAGCCACTGTGCCAGGGTGGCGTAGTGGTTAGCGCATTTGCCTAGTGAGCACTCCACATCATTTGGCAGGCCCGGGTTCGAATCCCGACCCTGGTACAAATTTTCATTGGTCGCTTCAGTCTATATATATATAAATCATAGATGTTTGAGAGCTTGAAAAATACAGGTTTTATATAAGCATGCAAATTTTATATGTTGATCATGTCACACAAATAACGGTACAAGTTTCGGTATGGTGTTACCTGGACTAAAAGGAAGAGAAACTTCGAATGAAGATCCACCCTTGAAACTTCCTGGCAGATTAAAACTGTGTGCCAGACCGAGACTCGAGACCTTTGCCTTTCGTGGGCAAGTGCTCTACCATCTGAGCTACCCAAGTACGACTCACGACCCGTCCTCACAGCTTCAATTCTGCCAGTACCTCGTCTCCTACCTTCCAAACTTAATAGAAGCTCTTCTGCTAACCTTGCAGAATTAGCACTCCTGGAAGAAAGGATATTGCGGAGACATGGCTTAGCCATAGCCTGGGGGATGTTTCCAGAATGAGCTGTGAGGACAGGTCGTGCTTAGGTAGCTTAGATGGTAGAGCACTTGCCCGCAAAGGGCAAAGGTCCCGAGTTCGAGTCTTGGTCCTGCACACAGTTTTAATCTGCCAGGAAGTTTCATATCAGCGCACACTCCGCTGCAGAGTGAAAATATCATTCTCGTAGATCCACCCTTGATATGGCTGAATAATGCGATTATAGAGTGTCTACTTGGAATGCATTCCACCCACATTAAATAGAGCTTCACGACGGCGCTGTATTGATTACTTTATTATTTTTAGTGTCCTAAGAGGAATGTTAACTGTAATCATTCAAATTATACCTTAGAGGAGCTTAAAGCAAACACCTACTATGTTATCGCAAAGGAAATGCTGTGGCGGCCCGTCACGCTTGTACTGCGTTGTGTCATGTAGTTTATGGTTCAAACAGACAGCACGGATTACGTATGTCGATCACACTGCGTACATTCTCAGTGATGTACGAATTCTGCCTCAGGCGAGAGCGGTGGAATCGGTACAACTGTGCTCATTGACATTGCTCTCCCTAGTTATCGTCACTACTAGCTTGATACCTGCCCGCTCGCTTCTTGGCAACAATTTCGTCGCACATTCCATCGTCGCGACATATCTACGTTAAAGGGCTGCCACGTACTCGTAAAATACGAGGATTTGGAACATATGTATTTACATATTTTTCTTCTCCCCTTGACCCCAGAAACGCCCAAAACTTTTATTATTTACTTGATCGGTTGTGTGTGTGTGTATGTGTGAGCGCGTACAGAACTCGCAATACCGCCTTCGGACAGAGTCGAAGCGGCTGCTGACGAGTCCTCAATGTATTCATCTGTCTTCCACTTGCTAAAATTTCTTTACACCGAAATTACGAACCTATCAGTTTTTTTAACACCATAGACTGATGAGCCACAACATTATGACCACCTATTTAATAGTGTGTTGGTCCACCGGTGGAACGCAAAATGTAAGGATTCGCTGTGGCACGGATTCGACAAGCCTTTCATAAGTGTCTGGAGGTAAATGGAAACAGTCGTTTATGCACAGGTTACCCAGTTCCCTTAACTTACGGACCTGAGGTTTGTGGGCGTGGAGTTGGCACCGTCCTAGATGTATAGTCCACAATTGTCATGATGCCTCTGGTTACTACAAAAAGTCCGATGGAAGCCCAAGTGAATGTTTCCAATCGCATAACACTCCCGCCACCAGCCTCTGCCCGTGGCACGATGCATGTTTCGAGAAGATATTCGTCCAGAAGATAGCTTGCCCGACACGACTCTGTACCTTCTGTAACAAGAAACTTGATTCAGCTGGCCACACGACACGTTCCCGTTGATCCACTCTGAATCTTGATGGCCCCGCTTCCAGCGCAATTGTAATTGAAGATGTCATGCGTCAACATGGGAACGCTTTAGGGGTCACTGGCTGCGGAGCCCAACGTTCAACTATGTGGTCTGAAAAGTGTGCTCAGACAAACTTGAGCCTGAACCACCATACTACTCTGCTTTTGTATGTACATCCTTTTGCATGGAGGTCTTGGGGACCCCGACCATTCATTATCGTAAGAAAATGAAACGCCTACAGCCGTCCTTATAATCTTATTTATTGTGTAGCTACCAATTTCGGCGCCTCAATGCGCCATCTTCAGTCTTTAGTTGATGCTGAAGGGGTTATTACGATCCATATATACGCTGCGTCAGTGGCCAACATAACTGGCTTAGACAGACTATCTGTAACTGTGATGTCAGCACTCCAACCACCAAGGCAGTCCTACATCGTGAAAGCACTGTCGTATCATCATTAGGATTTCTTTTTTGTCTCTATTTCATTATATATTAGTTTACTGTCTGTTGTCGTGGCACTTTTTCCTACAGACTACTTAGTAATATTTCCTGGAAAACGAACTCGGGTGATAGTAGAAGATTTTGTGTTCATCTGGGAACTAAGTCGCAAATTTCCAAATATTTTAGCCTGTTCCTAAAATTATCACCTACTGACAGGCAACTTACGTACTTAATAGGATCGATACGGATATCCGAACGACTGACAAACAAAATATGTAGGTCCATCTAAGTACCTGGAATTACAGTTAAGAACAACTTAAATTGAAACCATCACGTAGCAAATGTTGTGGGGAAGATGAACCGAAGACTGCGTTATATTGACAGAACACATAAAAGATGCGTCGAATCTACTAAGCCTGCCAACACATGACTTGTTCTTACTCTTCTGGAAGACTGCTACACGATATGGGGTCCTTACCAGACGGTGTTGATGAAGGACATCGAAGAAATTCAAAGCAGGCCAGGTCGTATTGTGCTAGAGTTGGGGTGGCAAACATTGAAACAAAGACATTGTTCGTTGTGGCGAGACCTCAATATCACTCAGACCGTTCACAGCCATGTGTCATGTGTGGACGAGAAATGTCCTGTTGAAAAATGTCACCACGATACTGTCACGTGAATGGTAACATATGGTGACGCAGTACCATGTTGCAGTCAAAGTTCTTTCAATGACTACCAGCAGTGACCGTCATACCCACTGGCTCCCAACACCATGACGCCAGGAGTAACACCTCTGTGCCTCTCAAATGGTTCAAATGGCTCTAAGCACTATAAGACTTGACATCAGAGGTCATCAGTCCCCTAGACTTAGAACTACTTAAACCTAACTAACCTAAAGACATCACACACATCCATGCCCGAGGCAGAATTCGATGATGATGATGATGATGATGATGTTTGGTTTGTGGGGCGTTCAACTGCGCTGTTATCAGCGCCCGTACAAATTCCCAATCTTTGCTCAGTCCAAACTCGCCACTTTTAGGAATGATGACGATATGATTAGGACAACACAAACACCCAGTCATCTCGAGGCAGATGAGCATGATTCGAACCTGCGACCGTAGCAGCAGCGCGTTTCCGGACTGAAGCGCCTAGAACCGCTCGACCACAGCGGCCGGCTCTCTGCCTCTCCAAAACACTAGAAGAACGGGACATCTTACCAGGTCACCGCTAACCTCGCTGAGAATGGTCATCCGAGGCAGTGCAGAACCGCAGTCCATCACTGAATACAATGTGACACAGTCCATGTTTCCTGGCTATAAAACAAATGCAGCTATTTGTGTTATGGTGTTAGGGCAGCCTACGCATCGGATGGTAATTCCCTATTCCCGGCGCTGTTGGTCAAAGTCCACATATACGGTATGAGTCAGAATGATGCAGGGAGTCCATTATTTGTCCCGGTCGCAGGCGGAGAAAATGAAATTATATGGTTCCAGAGACCTTTTCAAGTTTTATTTTAACTATATATGGCTTCCCGGCCATTGACCTTCCTGTGTGCGAACGCACACGCTATACCCGAACTCGTACGACACTTGGTAGATTAATCTGCCATGAATAATTAGTGTGATGGGCAAACATCTATTAGGCACACTATGAATGTAGTGGTGTGGACATGTTGGGAATGTGGGTCTCACGGGGAGCGTGCAAAGGATAAGTCCCTGCAGGCGCACTATCATTTGTGCTCTCGGTGGCACAGATGGATAGAGCGTCTGCCATGTATGCAGGAGATTCCGGGTTCGAGTCCTGGTCGGGGCACACATTTTCAACATGTCCCCAATGAAGTATATCAATTCCTCTTTGCAGCTAGGGTGTCCATTTAATTATCATTTCATTAATGCACTATGGTGGACGTTCTACTTGTCACAGAGAATTGCAATTCTAATCATTTACATCTCTCCCGATGATGTGTACGTGTTCGAAATTACGATGACATCGGATCATGAGTGCTGCGTGCTGCACTTTTTTTTATCAGGCAGTCTAACATACACTGAGGTGACAGAAGTCGTTGGATACCTCCTATTATCGATTCGGACCTCTTTTGCCCGGCACAGTGCAGCAGCTCCACGTGGCATGGACTCAACGAGTTGCTGGAAGTCGCCTGCAGAAATAATGACGCATGCTGCGTCTGTGGCTGTCCATAACTGCGAAAGTGGTGCCGTTGCAGGAGCTCGTGCACGAACTGAGCTCTCGATTATGTCCCGTAAATGTTCGATGGGAGTCACGTCGGGTGATCTGTGTGGCCAAATGATTCGCTAGAAATCTCCAGAATGCTCTTCAAACCAATGGTTGTGGCCCAGTGACATCGTTGACTGAGAACATGAAGACCATAAATGCAAATGGTGTCGGAGTAGCTGAACGTCAAAGTGCCCAGACCATTTCATGTAGCCGGCCGGAGTGGCCGAGAGGTTCTAGGCGCTACAGTCTGGAACCGCGCGATCACTGCGGTCGCAGGTTCGAATCCTGCGTCGGGCATGGATGTGTGTGATGTCCTTAGGTTAGTTAGTTTTAAGTAATTCTGAGTTCTAGGGGACTGATGACCTTAGCAGTTAAGTTCCATAGTGCTCAGAGCCATTTGAAGCCATTCCATGTAAGTCGGTCGTTGTGGCCGAGCGGTTCTAGGCGCTTCAGTCCGGAACCGCGCTGCTGCTACGGTCACAGGTTCGAATCCTGCCTCGGGCATGGATGTGTGTAATGTCCTTAGGTTAGTTAGGTTTAAGTAGTTCTAAGTTCTAGGGGACTGATGACCTCAGATGTTAAGTCCCATAGTGCTCAGAGTCATTTGATCCAGTTCACGTAAGCATAGTCCTTACCTCTATGGAGCCACTACCAGCTTGCACAGTGCCTTGTTGACAGCTTGCGCTATGGCTTGGAAAGGTCTGCGCCCCACTCGAACCCTACAATCAGCTCTTACCTACTTAAATCGAGAGTCATCTGATCAGGCCACTGTTTTCCAATCGTCTAGAGTCCAACCGACAAGGTCACGAGCCCACGAGAGGCACTGCACATGCTGTCGTGCTGTTAACGAGGACACTCGCGTCGATCGTCTGCTACCACAGTCCATTAACGCCAAATTTCGCCGAATCCTAATGGATACGTTCTTCATAAGTCGCCCACTGATTTCTGCGCTTATATCATGCACTGTTGCTTGTCTGTCAGCACTGACAACTCTAAGCAAACACTACTGCTCTCTGTCTGTAAGTGAAGGCCGTCGGCCACTGCGTTGTCCGTGGTGGGAGATAATGCCTAAAATTTGGTATTCTCAACACACACTATGGCTCAACACACACTATGGCTGTCGGAATACCGAATTCCCAAACGATTTCCGAAATGGAATTCCCATGCGTCTATCTCCAACCACCATTTCGCATTCAGTGACTGCTACCGAGCGAGGCGGCGCAGTGGCTAGCACACTGGACTCGCGTTCGGGAGGATGACGACGGTTCAAATCCGGATGCGGCCGTCCTGCTTTAGGTTTTCCGTTATTATCCTAAATCACTTGAGACAAATGCCGGGATGGTTTCTTTGAAAGGCGACGGCCGACTTCCTTCTCCATCCTTCCCTAACCCGACGGGACCGATGACCTGGCTGTGCGGTCCCCTCCCCCAAATCAACTAGTTCCCGTCGTGCGGCCATAAACACGTCGGAAATCTGTTCACGTGCGTCCCCTGGGTACAAATGACAACTTAGCTAATGCACTGTCCTTTTGTACCTTGTGTACGCGGCACTACCGCCTTCTACAGTACTGGCCATTAAAACTGCTGCACCACGAAGATGTGCTACACACGCGAAATTTAACAGACAGCAAGAGGATGCTGTGATATGTAAATGATTAGCTTTTCAGAGAATTCACACAAGGCTGGCGCCGGTGGCGACACCAACAACGTACTGACGTGAGGAAAGTTTCCAACCGATTTCTCATACACAAACAGCAGTTGACCGGCGTTGCCTGCTGAAACGTTGTTGTGATGCTGCGTGTAAGGAGAAGAAATGCGTACCATCACGTTTCCGACTTTGATAAAGGTCGGATTGTAGCCTATGGCGATTGCGGTTTATCGTATCGCGACAGTGCTGCTCGCGTTGGTCGAGATCCAATGACTGTTAACAGAATATGGAATCAGTGGGTTCAGGAGGGTAATACGGAACGCCGTGCTGGATCCCAACGGCCTCGTATCACTAGCAGTCGAGATGACAGGCGTCTTATCCGCATGGCTGTAACGGATCGCGCAGCCACTTCTCGATCCCTGACTCAACAGATGGGGACGCATGCAAGACGACAACCATCTGCACGAAAAGTTCGACGACGTTTGCAGCAGGATGGACAATCAGCTCGGAGATCATGGCTGCGGTTACCCTTAACGCTGCCTCACAGACAGGAGCGCCTGCGATGGTGTACTCAACGACGAACCTGGGTGCACGATACGCAAAACGTCATTTTTCGAATGAATCCAGGTTCAGTTTACAGCACCATGATGGTCGCATCCGTGTGTGGCGACATCGCGTTGAACGCACATTGGAAGCGTGTATTCGTCATCGCCATACTGGCGTATCACCTGGCGTGATGGTATGGGGTGTCGTTGGTTACACGTCTCGGTCACCTCTTGTTCGCACTGACGGCACTTTGAACAGTGGACGTTACATTTCAGATGTGTTACGACCCGTGGCTCTACCCTTCACTCGATCCCTGCGAAACCCTACAATTCAGCTGGATAATGCACGACCGCATGTTGGAGGCCCTATACGGGCCTTTCTGGATACAGAAAGTGTTCGACTGCTGCCCTGGCCAGCACATTCTCCAGATCTCTCACCAACTGAAAATGTCTGGTCAATGGTGGCGGAGCAACTGGCTCGTCACAATACGCCAGTCACTACTCTTGATGAACAGTCGTATCGTGTTGAAGCTGCATGGTCACCTGTACCTGTACACGCCATCCAAGCTCTGTTTGACTCAATGCCCAGGCTTATCAAGGCCTTTATTACGGCCAGAGGTGGCTGTTCTGGGTACTGATTTCTCATGATCTATGTAACCGAATTGCGTGAAAATGTAATCTCATGTCTGTTCTAGTATAATATATGTGTCCAATGAATACCCGTTTATCATCTGCATTTCTTCTTGGGGTAGCAATTTTAATGGCCAGTAGTGCATACGTGTGCATATTGCTGTCCCTAGACTTTTGTCATCTCAGTGCAAAGATTGTCAGAAGTATTTGGCGCCGTTGCTGGTGTGCGGTGTCACGGGAACTCAGGAACGGTGGACACCGGACAGCGCAGCACACAGTAGCCGACCTTTAGGACTGATGACCGCCGCGACGCTTCCGGTGTCGGCGCGGGTAGCTTCCGCGTGACGGGTGCTGTCAGCCGGCCACGCACCTCTGCGGCGACCGCGAGATGTATGGCTTCATATCCACGCCCCGCCCCCCTACCAACTGCGCCCCCCCGCAGGAAGCCCGCGTGCTCCGCGGGTGCGACACCCGCCAGAGCCTCGGATTTACGTATGTGCCCGGAAACCGCACGCTCTGCGCCTCTCCCCGGGGCGACAAATCACAATTATTAACTCTGCGGTCCTCTGCACCGCGACGCCGAACCGTAATGCGCCTCCGCAGTGTGCCGCACTCTGCTTTGCGCCTCCTTCCTGTGTGTGTGTACGTGTGAGATTGAGTGTGTGCGAGCGACGCTCATAGACCGCCGGCAGCGCGCATCCGGCAGGTTCCCGTGCTGTAACGAGGTTTCCCGACGCCGCTGCCGGCTTTAATTTTTTCCCCCCCAGCCCCCCCCCCCCCCCGCCCACTCCTCCTCCTCCACCGCTGCGCCATTCCGTACTACCGGCACACCCTCATCGTGCCACCATTTTTTTTTTTTGTCCGGATGCGTCAGTAACAGAATTTTTTTGTGCCAGACCACGATACATATAGAGATAAAAAATTGTTATATAATTCTGATAGCTTGGACATTCGTCAATTAAAAAAAACGGCGCAGTAGGAACCGCGGGTTACTGGACATGCTTTTCGTGTGCAGGAATTAATAAAGCAGTCATTTCTGCTTCGGGAAATGGTTTCCGGCGCCAGGGATAAGTTCAGGAGCCATCAACATCAAACGAATTTTGCGTCGGTACTTGGCTAACATTGTTAAATAGGAAACACTGTTCTAATCTGCTGCAAAATTATACCTATTTGGTTGTGCCGGCCGGATTGGCCGATCGGTTAAAGGCGCTACAGTCTGGAACCGCACGACCGCTACGGTCGCAGGTTCGAATCCTGCCTCGGGCATGGATGTGTGTGATGTCCTTAGGTTAGTTAGGTTTAAGTAGTTCTAAGTTCTAGGGGACTTATGACCACAGCAGTTGAGTCCCATAGTGCTCAGAGCCATACTTATTTGGTCACGAACCATATTCGGCTACTTAGGCTATCGTAAAGTGACAACTGAATATTGCAAACACGTACGACTTACGCGGTTATTTCTTATACAGAAGATAAAACAAAAGTAACAAAATGATGATATGCAGAGTGCTTCTACTAGCGAAATTATCACATGCCACGCAGAGATTCACTATGTGATCGAAAATATCTGGACTCCCCCTTGTAAAGCGTAATTTACCATTAGATATCACGAGAGCCGGACCCACCAGTATAAAAGGAGGAGGCGAGGAGGATTTTGTTGTCCGTCGAGAAGAAGTAACAGCGGAATGAGTCGGTCAGAAGACTTCCGTGACTTCGAACGTAGACTGGTCAATGGATGTGACACGATAACAAATCCAGCAGAAACATTTCATCCCTTCTAAAGCTACCAAAGTGATCATTAAGTGTAAACGCGAAGGAGCGGCCAAAATTAAACCATAACCAGGTAGACTTCACGTACCGACGGACAGGGACCGTCGAGGATCGCAGATCGCGGTTGTAAAATATCATATGAAATCAGCATAAGGAATCACTCGTGACTTCCAAATTGTTATTAGCAATCCGGGTAACACTATGACTGTGAGTAAGGAGTTAAAATGAATGGGGTACATGGTCGTGCAGCTCATCATAAGCCACACGTTTCTCAGTCAGTGCTAAGCGATGGAACTGGACAGTGAATGGCCGCAACCTAGTGATTCGGTATGATGGTTCACGCTCTACGCCGTGGCAATCCGGTGGAAGGTTTGGATTTGGTGAATGCCTGGAGGAAGGTATCTGCAATCATGTGTAGAGTCAGCGGTGAAGTATGGAAGAGGTGGTGTTGCGGTATGGGAGGTGATTTCCATGGTTAGGTTTGTGGTCTCCTTACTTCACTTAAGAAAACGCGAAGTGTGGAAATATTACGTACTAGAGGAACAGTTCGGAGACGATGATTCTATCAGTATAACAATGCGCCCTGTCGTAAAGCAGCGTCTGTGAGGTAATGATTTGTGGACAGTAACATTCCTGAAATGTCCTGGTCTGTTCGAACCCCTGGCCTGAAGACAGCGGCAAACCTTTGGGGCGGACGAGAACGTGGACTTTGCTCCAGACCCCAGCGCCCAACATCAGTATCGTCTCCAGTTTTGGCTCTTGGCGAAGAATAGGCTATCATTCCTTCACAGACGTTCATACATCTCATTGCAAGTGTCCCCAGCAGAGCTCAAACAGTTGGAGATGAAGGGTGACACAGCCCATATTAATATCCATTAATATGTAGACACTACAGTCCCCAACATCACTACAGTCTCTAGTCGTGACTCTTGACGAAAAAAAGGCTATCATTCCTTCACAGACGTTCATACATCTCATGGAAAATGTCCCCAACAGAGCTCAAGCAGTTGGAGGTGAAGGGTGACACATCCCATACTAATGTCCATTAATATGTGGACACTACTCTTCAGCATCACCACAGTCTCCAATTTTGGATCTTGACGAATAAGAGGCTATAATTCCTTCACAGACCATCATACATCTCACTGCAAGTGTCCCCACCAGAGCTCAAGCAGTTGGAAGTGAAGGGTGACACAACCCATACTAATCTCCTTTAATATGTGGACACTACTGTCTCCAACATCACTACAATCTCCAATTTTGGCTCTTGAGAAAGAATAGGCTATCACACTTTCACGGACATTCATGCATCTCATTGCAAGTGTCCCCATCAGAGCTCAATCAGTTGGAGTCGAAGGGCGACACAGCCCATTTTAATGTCCACTGATATGTGTCCTAATGCTTTTTATCAGACAGTTTAGGTGTTTACATTTAACTAATATTACAAGTATCGTTTTTATGTGTATATCGACACATTTAACAGCAGATAACGAAATACAGTTTACAATGGCAGTATAATATTGGCATTACTAATTCTTAATTTAACAGAAGGAAAAAAGGCAACTGAGTTTCGTCACTTAATACTAACATGGAATTCGTTCTCATATGTTCATTGAACTCCAGTATTTTCTGCTTTTCTGAACAGTTTGTAAAATTACACAATCTACATCATATGGGTGCTTTTCTGTTGCAAGATGTTCGGCAGAGAATATTCTCATCTTCAGATAACTCAATTCCCACAGCTCTGCCCTGCCGACCCACGGATATTTTTCCACAGTACCTGCATATTATTTTATCTAGACCACTCTATGCCGAAGGTTGCAATTTGGTCTTACTACTGAGTAAAAAAATTTATATGGTACTGCTTTTGAAAGCGCAATTCTGTGGTTCTGACACTTTAACAGCACAGCACTGTGAATTGGATTGCTGGCGAGTGTTTTACGCCATTTATATTCGTAAAATTTATACGCATACAAAGTATTATATATCAGAGCTCTGTCTTCATCTCATTTACGACCACTTATAAGTCAATGTGAGAGTTTATTAACAGATAAAACATGTATCATCCCATATTATGTTATAAATAAATATTCCCATCCTATCCTACTTCCCATTACAATCATAGCACTATTTAGTAACCTGTATGATGTCGAAAAGATTTTACGATATAAAGCTTATAAGTTGTATCCTTCGTGTGTACTGTCTTTACTACGTGCACAGGCAGTATCTTTAGTAAATGTATTTTAACGCCAACCGACTTAGCTCCACATGTTGTCAGTGCACCATGGTAACATCGACATTCAGTCTATATGCAACAACATATTACGATGTAATAAGTGTCGGACACATCGGATCTTGTGGGACTGTCACAGTTAAAAGGCTGCACTTTGACGACGACAAGCACTCATGTCAGTTAGTTTTATATTCTGACAGAATGTAAGTAATGTACATTTATCTCCAATTTTTATAATTGAGCTACTTTCTTAATGAAATGTTTGCTTAATTATGTATAGCCGAGCGGGATTAGCCGAGCGGTCTCAGGCGCTGCAGTCATGGACTCTGCGGCTGGTCCCGGCGGAGGTTCGAGCTCTCCCTCGGGCATGGGTGTGTGTGTTTGTCCTTAGGATAATTTAGGTTAAGTAGTGTGTAAGCTTAGGGACTGATGACCTTAGCAGTTCAGTCCCATAACATTTCACACGCATTTGAACAATTATGAATATACACCCTGTGCTTCACTTTTGTATTTTTGTATTTAGGTAACTTTGCAGTGTTACTTGTAATAGTAACAATAAATATTTTATACAGTCAACAGCGACTATGATGTCTTTTAAGATATATTATATGACTGTCAATCCCAACCATGAGAAGTTCTCTCTCCAAACTTCCCTTAGTGCTGAAACATACTTTCAAAAAACCTTTCATCGCGTATTTCAGGCCCCGCCCCCCATAGGAATGGAATTTCGGACAATCCCTTCCTAAACGATACCTACAATATACGATACATACCCTCTCCGAACTTCAAGTTTCTATCCTTGACGGTTTGGGCTGAGCGATGATGTGTCAGTGAACCAGTCTGACCCTACCTCAGGGTTGAATTCCCAAAAACTGCGAAACACGTATTTTTACTCCTCTAACCGAGAACGCCAAAGAAATATTTCAAACATTTAGCTTTAAACTGCTTCCGCAATGACATATTTTCATAAAACCTTTCATCCCCTTAGGGGCTCAATTTTCAAAAACACTGAATAACGTATTTTTTTATTTGTAACCGAGAAGTCAAATGCCAATGTTCATAGATGTAAAACTTCCTGGCTGATTAAAATTGTGTGCCGGTCCGAGACTCGAACCCGGGACCTTTGCCTTTCTTCCACGAGTGCTGGTTCTGCAAGATTCGCAGGAGAGCTTCTGAGAAGTTTGGAAAGTAGGAGATGAGGTACTGGCGGAAGTAAAGCTGTGAGGATGGGGCGTTAGTCGTGCTTGGGTAGCTCAGTTGGTAGAGCACTTGCCCGCGAAAGGCAAAGGTCTCGGGTTCGAGACTCGGTCCAGCACACAGTTTTAATCTGCCAGGAAGTTTCATATCAGCGCACACTCCGCTGCAGAGTGAAAATCTCATATCAAAGTTCAAATGGCTTTGAGCACCATGGGACTTAACTGCTGACGTCATCAGTCCCCTAGAACTTAGAACTACCTAAACTTAACTAACCTAAGGACATCACACACATCCATGCCCGAGGCAGGATTCGAACCTGCGACCGTAGCGGTCCCACGGTTCCAGACTGTAGCGCCTAGAACCGCTCGGCCACTCCGGCCGGCGTGAAAATCTCATTCTGGGTTCATAGAAGTAGCTTTAAAATTGCTTAATTAGTTCCTTAATAATGATATATTTTCAAAAAAAATTTCACTGTCTATTTCATCCCCATAGCGTTAAATTTCCAAAAATGCTGAAACACTTATTTCTTTATTTCTGACCGCGACACCAAATACCGATTTTCGTAGGTCTAGCTTCAAAATTGCCTTAAAAGTGACAGTTTAAAAAAAATTCAGCCCCTATTTCACCCCCTTAGTGTTGTAATTTCGAAAAATCCCTTCTTAAATGACGCATGCAGTGTTAAGGTTTGGTAGGGTTGTTTGGGGGAACAGACCAGACAGCGAGGCCATCGGTCTCATCGGATTAGGGAAGGACGGGGAAGGAACTCGGCCGTGCCCTTTCAAAGGAACCGTCCCGGCATTTGCGTGGAGCGACTAAGGGAAATCACGGAAAACCTAAATCAGGGTAGCCGGACGCGGGATTGAACCGTCGTCCTCCCGAATGCGAGTCCAGTGTGCTAACCACTGCGCCACCTCGCTCGGTGCTGTGTTAAGGTCCACAGTTCACCAGATTTCAAGCTTCCATGCGTAGCGGTTTTGCCTGAGCGTTGATCATTCCAGTCAGTCAGGACATTGCCTTTATTTATTGTGTGTGTGGGTGTGTGTGTGTGTGTGTAGTTACGTGTTTTAGCTCCACACTAAAATACAGGAGGACCTATTGACCATCCGCCTCAGGACAGATGATGTGTTGCTTTGAGACTCAGGTCGCCTTGTTGTTGTGTTGCAGGACTGCCGAGCATGCGCGACAGCTTCACGCACCCGGTGCACGTGTACGAGGGCGACGACGCGCTCATCACGTGCGTGGTGCGCGACGTGGGCGACAACACGGTCATGTGGAAGAAGGAGGACCGCGAGCGCCACAGCCGGCGCGTGCTCACCGCGGGCGACGCGCGCGTCACCGGCGACCGCCGCTTCGACGTCCTGCACGACGGAGGTGCGTACGTGCAGATGTCTCCACTCGCTCCGCAACTGTCTCACACTAAATACGTTTTCTTACCGGCGGCACGCCCTCGTAACATTCAGTTCCAATTGCAAAAATAGTGATTCTTTCCTAACCACAACAGACTTTACATTTTTCTGAAGTCTATAGCCAGTAGTTGTTAAGTATTTTATCAAATGTATGACACGCACCCATCTGTCATTAGTACTCGATTCCGTTAAAAATCATTGTCACAGCATAAAACTTCATACACAAGGGGCTGCAAAATACTAACGCGAATTCTTTACAGACGAATGGAAAAACTGGTAGAAGCCGACCTCGGGGAAGATCATTTTCGATTCCGTAGAAATACTGGAACACGTGAGGCAATACTGACCCTACGACTTATCTTACAAGATAGATTAAGGAAAGGCAAATCTGCCTTTCTAGCATTTGTAGACTTAAAGAAAGCTTTTGACAACGTTGACTGGAATACTCTCTATCAAATTCTGAAGGTGGCAGGAGTAAAATACAGGGAGCGAAAGACTATTTACAATTTGTACAGAAACCGGATGGCAGTTATAAGAGTGGAGGGGCATGAAAAGGAAGCGGTAGTTGGGAAGGGAGTGAGACAGGGTTGTAGCCTACCCCCGATGTTATTCATTCTGTATATTGAGCAAGCAGTAAAGGAAACAAAAGAAAAATTCGGAGTAGGTATTAAAATCCATGGAGAAGAGCCGGCCAGAGTGGCCGTGCGGTTCTAGGCGCTACAGTCTGGAACCGAGCGACCGCTACGGTCGCAGGTTCGAGTCCTGCCTCGGGCATGGATGTGTGTGATGTCCTTAGGTTAGTTAGGTTTAATTAGTTCTAAGTTCTAGGCGTCTGATGACCTCAGAAGTTAAGTCGCATAGTGCTCAGAGCCATTTGAACCATGGAGAAGAAACAAAAACTTTGAGGTTCGCCGATGACATTGTAATTCTGTCAGAGACAGCAGAGGACTTGGAAGAGCAGTTGAATGGAATGGATTGCGTCTTGACAGGAGGATATAAGATGAACATCAACAAAAGCAAAACGAGGATAATGCAATGTAGTCGAATTAAGTCGGATGATGCTGAGGGAATTAGATTAGGAAATGAGACACTTAAAGTAGTAAAGGAGTTTTGCTATTTGGGGAGCAAAATAACTGATGATGGTCGAAGTAGAGAGGATATAAAATGTAGACTGACAATGGTAAGGAAAGCGTTTCTGAAGAAGAGAAATTTGTTAACATCGAGTATAGATTTAAGTGTCAGGAGGTCGTTTTTGAAAGTATTTGTATGCAAGTGAAACATGGACGATTAATAGTTTGGACAAGAAGACAATAGAAGCTTTCGAAATGTGGCGCTACAGAAGAATGCTGAAGATTAGATAGGTAGATCACATAACTAATGAGGACGTGTTGAACAGGACTGGGGAGAAGAGGCGTTTGTGGCACAACTTGACTAGAAGAAGGTATCGGTTGGCAGGACATGTTCTGAGGCAGTAAGGGATCACGAATTTAGTATTGGAGGGCAGCGTGGAGGGTTAAAATCGTAGAGGAAGAACAAGAGATAAATACACTAAGCAGGTTCAGAAGGATGTAGGTTGCAGTAGGTACTGGGAGATGAAGCAGCTTGCACAGGATAGAGTAGCATGGAGAGCTGCATCAAACTAGTCTCAGGACTGAAGACCGCAACAACAACAACACAAGGGGCGTGCAATAAGTATTACAACACTCTTTTTTTCGGACACTTCCGGTTGAGAAAAAGCGGAGTTTGTTGCGGCGAAGAACCAAAGCACAACAGAATTCGTAGGCGCTTGCGGAGGATCTACGGAGACCTGGCAGTGAATAACAGCACGGTAAGTCGTTGAGTGGGGCTTCTGTCAACATCCCAACAAGGTCACGCCAACCTCTGCGATCTACTGCTTGCCGGCCGGCCGCGCGCAGCTGTTACTCCTGCAATGTTGGAACGCCGGACACTCTCACTCGATGTGATCGACGGATAACAATCGTACACCTCGCTGCACAATTTAACGTCTTCGTTGGTAGTGCTAAAACACTCGTCCAGCAATTGGGTCCTCAGTTCAAATGGCTCTGAGCCCTATGGGACTTAACATCTGAGGTCATCAGTCCCCTAGAACTAACAACTGCTTAAACATAACTAATCTATGGACATCACACACATCCATGCCAGAGGCAAGATTCGAACCTGCAACCGTAGCAGTCACGCGGTGCCGGACTGAAGCAGCTAGAACCGTTCGGCCACCGCGGCCGACCCTCACTGCATAAAAGAGCACCATAAAGAGTAACGAATTGCTTCCGCTTTGGGAGGCTGATACTGACCATTCTTTTTGTCGAACATCGTCACTGCTTCATGTCCTTCCTCATGATGCAACACTCAACTCTGAACCGTATTGTACTATCCTCTGGAAATTGAAGAACTGACTTCAGCGTGTTCGTTATCAAAAAAAATTACCTCCATGATAACGCAACACCTCACAGCAGTCTGCGCTCCAAGTAGGAGCTCACAAAACTTCATTGGAGAATAAATTTCTTTTATTTCCGTCAGTAATCACAATGATCTAAGGACCCAAAGGTTTGTGATCATTCACGAAAATAAAAAAAAAAAAAACTGAAACTCTCTGGCAGATTAAAACTGTGTGCCAGACCGAGACTCGAACTCGGGACCTTTGCCTGTCGCGGGCAAATGGTCTACCATCTGAGCTACCCAAGCACGACTCACGACCCGCCCTCACAGCTTCAATTCCGCCAGTACCTCGCTTCCTACCATTCTAACTTCACGGTAGCTCTCCTGTGAGCCTTGCAGAACTAGCACTCCTGGAAGAAAGGCCATTGCGGAGACTAGCTTAGGTCCCGAGTTCGAGTCTCCGTCAGGCACACAGTTTTAATCTGCCAGGAAGTTTCATATCAGTGCACACTTCGCTGCAGAGTGAAAATTGCATTCTAAAAAGAATTGTTCTAAACTTCCTCGATCACTGTTTTAATCCGAGACTACGTCGCAGCCGGCCGAAGTGGCCGAGCGGTTAAAGGCGCTACAGTCTGGAACCGCACGACCGCTACGGTCGCAGGTTCGAATCCTGCCTCGGGCATGGATGTGTGTGATGTCCTTAGGTTAGTTAGGTTTAAGTAGTTCTAAGTTCTAGGGGACTTATGACCACAGCAGTTGAGTCCCATAGTGCTCAGGGCCATTTGAACCCACTACGTCGCAGCTTGCTAAACTCCATTGGACAGTTCTTCCTCTTACACTCTACAGCCCTGACCTCGCAGCTTCCCACTTCTATCTGTTAGGCCCAATTAAGGATTCACTCTGCAGGAAGCAGTACGTGGGTAACGGAGAGGTCATTGATGCAGCAAGACCGTCCAGTAGAATGATACCATGCAGTCATACAAGAGCCCAACAGAGTGGCGTAAGGTCATCGACCTGATCGGAGATTATGTTGAAAAATAGGGTTTTGTAGCCAAAAGAATGGTGAATAATATGGTGCACTTTGAATAATCTTGAATAAAACCAATCTGTTTTCAGAAAAAATTTGTTGCATTACTTATTGAACCCCCCTCGTCTTATTATACATCATTTCACGTCATATCTTTCTTTTTAGTCATCACTCATGACAGGATTGTTTCGGGGCCCCAGGGATTCTATCTTGCGCTAACATCTTCTCAGTGTAGCACTTGCAACGTACGTCCTCAATTATTTGCTAGGTGTATTCCAATCTCTATATTCCGCTTAAATTTTTACCCTCTACAGCTCCCTCTAGTACTATGGAGGTTATTGCCTGATGTCCTCTCAGCATGTCGCTTGTTACTTTCAGTCAGTGTTTTCCATATGTTCGTTCCTTCGCCTCTTCTTTCCTTACCTTATCAGTCCACCTAATTCTCAACAGTCTCCTATAGCATCACAACTCTTCGATTCTCTTCTGTCATAGCCATATACTACTCTTATTGATTCATCCCCATCAGAACCGGATGCATTACATAAAATACAACGGATTTTATGCACTTTACTTGAAAACGTACTACTGAACCTGAGATTACAATGATATCTCAATTACTCGTATTCTGTACCAGTCAAGATCAAACTAGGTTGTTAATGCTCCACTGAAGTTTTATCCTGTGTCCATTTGAAACGTTCCTGTCGCCCATCCTCGGAGCTTCTGTGACGAGTGTCACTCACGGTCGTTGTGGAAATCCACGCTCTTTTAGTGACGTCTGTTGCACGAGACAAATTGCACCAAGTACTACTCTGCAGATTTACTCGGAATCATTTGTTGGCGGACCCGTGTTAACCCACTGCACTGCTACACTATGAAGGCAGTCTACATGATGGTCGCTTTAACACGCTACTCAGGCTTAAACTTCTCACAGTGCCAAAGTCGGTAATTAAAGCCCAGCAGCTATCTACCAATTTCAGAAAGATTCCAATCCGAACACTGGACTGGAAAATATCTCCGTCAACAGTACATTCACTGCCACGACCTGGGCATCTAGCAACCTCCGCAGACAGCAAAACAGGAAATAGTTCAAAGTCAACAGGTGAAATCTACACAAAAGCAGCACACTTCAAGTTGCCACGAAGCATTCAGCTTCGGTTACCCTCGCCAAGTCGCGCCTGAATGTAGGCAATCCAATGAACATATTTCCAAAGCGGGCTGTCGTCGCTGCGCCTTACTGGGTAGCAACAGCAAATTCAATGAACTGCACACGAGTTCTCTCCTACACGTACTGAGGCTTGCCGCGGCACACACGGTCTCCACACTGAGCACGTGTAACGTGAGTAAAAAATTTGGAGAGTTGCTCTGTCCACTGACAGCTGTCAATTTACCGCATTTCTTGTAATTTCCGTGGAGTCATCTTCTGAAACCCTTCTGGTAATTACGAATAATTGTGTCTTCAGTGTCACTATTAAGTAACGGGACAATTTTCAGTGGGTGATGCCTGACAAGAAAAGGACCACAAACGTTCACATCAACGTATGTCTGGAGGTGTGTGATCAGTACTATTGATACATCACGTTAAATGACATCAGTTATGTTATATTATTCAAGATGTTCTAAATAGCCACCACAAGATATTTACATGTCACCTCACAGACCGACTCACTCTTTTGAGTATATTCCAGTCTGTAGCAGAATCGCCTCACAGGCTACACGGACACTCTGTTCAAGCATCTGAACATCAGTAACTGGTCCAACACACACATTTTTCAGAGACACCACCAGTAAAAATTAAGGAAATTTAAGTTCGGTGTCGTCTGGTGATGATTTTGTTGAGATGTTGACAAATGATGGTGCTCTATCACACATAAGCCACGCAACCTATCGCACTGGTTAGGCACATTCACAAGCAAAAGAAGCAGAGCGTCCCTCGGGAACACGTAAGTGTGTCCACTAAGGCGTTGTGATGAAACAAATCGTACAAGTAATTGGTCGGCAGTAATACCCGAACATTGATACTAAACCGTGCCTGAGGCATCCCCCAAGGATATGCTGTAGTTCGCAGATGAGGACTGTGTAGGTTGCTGTGTAGGTCGCTTCGTCGGTGAAAAGTATTGACGAAAAAAAGATCCAATAATGATGGTGGCCTACTGCGATGACCAGTGACGGTTATGAAACACCGCGCGATAAGGACGTTATACAATGGTGGCACGCGTTTTTTATCGTTCGCGGATATCGGGATCCAATTCGTTACAATTGCTTTATTGCAAACTTATCGACCATTTGTGGACATTTGTCCATTTCTACGATTCCGTAGCTCAGTCGGTAAAAGCGGAATCATTATAAACTAACTCGTCTGTCTGTCTGTCTCTTAAGAACCATTTTTCTCATGAGCTGGTAGATGTATGAAGTTGATATTTATGTCAAATACTAAAGTCTGCGATCGCTTGACGTTGTAAAAAATTTAAGCTTATAAGTCAATGCAATAAAAAGACATGGCCATTTGTGGCAGATATATTGAGGCACGCAATCACATTCATCAGAACCTATAGATAAGCTATCTATATCCACAATCAAGTCTGTACGGAGCCCTCAGAGCCGCTAGTCCAACTCGCACTTGCCCCCCCCCCCCCCCTTTTTTTTTTTCCAACAGCCTCCTGACAGGTTTGATGCGCCCCGCCACGAATTCCCCTCCTGTGCCAATCTCTTCATACAAAATATAACTTGTACCCTACGTTTTCAGTTACTTGCGGGATATATTTCACTCTGTCATTCTCCTATACGTTTCAACATCTACAGCTATGTCAAGTGTCATGAAAGTAATTCTTCAAGTACGATATAGCAGTGCCTGTGTTATTCTGATTGCGATGGTCCAATGGAACAGGCACTGCAGCGTTCACACCGTTACGAAACATATCAAATCAATTCGTAATTGCGAATAAGAACTACCATTTGCTGTAGAACGGAACGACTCCAATGAAGATTTATGTTGAACCGGGACTCAAACCTGGATTTCCCACTTATCACGAGCAGTCGCCTTATAATTTGGCTATTCACGGCCAGACCCAAACTTCCATATGTCGTCAACCATGCGTCTACGACCTGCACTCGTACATCCATTATATATACTCCCGTACAGGACCGGCGTTGTACTTTACAGTCACTTGCCCGGTATCGGCAGATAAATACGATATTGCGGAGCCCCTGTTATTCTGATTGCGATGCAAAGTTCCTTTGGGCATGCATGCATGTCCGAACGACGTAGACACATGGTTGACGACGTATGGAAGTTTTGGTCTGGCCGTGAGTAGTACACGGATAGCCGAATGGTAAGGCGATATGCGAGAAATCCACGTTCGAGTCCTGGTCCGGTACAAAACTTTCTTGGCGTCATTCCATTCTACAGTTTACGGTAGTCTTTATTCGCAATTGCGAATCCATTTGATGTGATTCCTGATGCCCTGTCATCAAGTTCCTTCATCTTGTCAATATTCTCCCCATATTTCTCGCGAGGCCGTTTCTGTGGAGAACTGCATCACTTCTTGTCAGTGTACGTAATTTTCGACATTCTTCTGTAGAACCATTTCTCAAATGCTTCGATTGCATTATTTTCCACTTTCCTCACAGTCCATGGTTCAATTCCGTATTATATTCTGTGCTCTACACACATTCTCAGAATTCTCTTCCACAAATTAAGGCTCATGTTTGATACAAGCAGACTTCTTCTGGGCAGGAATACCTTATGTACTTGTGCTAGTCTGTTTTTTATGCGGTCCTTGCTTCGTCCGTCCAGTGTTATTTTGCTTCCAAGATAGTAGAATTCCTTTACTAATTTTGGATTGCGCTCCCTAGGTTAACCAAAGCTCCTTTGTGCAATTCGTCATTAATTTAGTTTCCAGAATGAGATTTTCACTCTGCAGCGGAGTGTGCGCTGATATGAAACTTTCTGGCAGATTAAAAGTGTGTGCCGGGCCGAGACTCGAACTCGGGACCGTTGCCTTTCGCGGGCAAGTGCTCTACCAACTGAGCTACCCAAGCACGACTCACGCCCGTCCTCACAGTTTTACTTCTGCCAGTACCTCGTCTCCTACCTTCCAAACTTTACAGAAGCTCTGCTGCGAAATCTCATTCTGGAAACATCCCCCAGGCTGTGGCTAAACCATGTCTCCGCAATATCCTTTCTTTCAGGAGCGCTAGTTCTGCAATGTTCGCAGGAGAGCTTCTGTAAAGTTTGGAAGGTAGGAGACGAGGTACTGGCAGAAGTAAAGCTGTGAGGACGGGGCGTGAGTCGTGATTGGGTAGCTCAGTTGGTAGAGCACTTGCCCGCGAAAGGCAAGGGTCCCGAATTCGAGTCTCTTACCGGCACACAGTTTTAGTCTGCCAGGAATTTTGATTAATTTAGTCTTTCTTAGGTTTACTCTCAATCAGTAGTGTGTGCCCATTAGACTGTTAATTTCCTTTAACAAGTTCTGTAATCCTACTTTACTTTGACTAACAATGAGGACAGCAGTGTCATCACGTAAGCTGCGATATTAAAGAACCTTCAACATCGCAGCGCGTCAGCAATCGTTGGTTAATATATTAAAAAACCAGAAACCCACCTCGATTGCGAAAAATGCACCTAGTGTTAACCTAGGTTTCGGCGTAGATAACTGCACCCTCTTCAGAACAATAAAACCCACAAGTGCCTAAGAAGACCTTTGTCAATGATTAAAAGAACACCATGGCTATACATTTATAAACGAAAAAAAGGAAAACACAAACAGTACATATGCACAAAGTGTAAACCGTTACTTAACTTAATGTTGTAACCTCCACATCACACCGGCCTATGTTCGATGGGCCATGACCCGCCATAAACGCCGAAACCTAGGTTAACACTAGGTGCATTTTTCGCAATCGAGGCGGGTTTCTGGTTTTTTAATATAAGCTGCGATAGACTGACATGAACTTTTTTGTAGCTCCTCGTGCCATGAAGAGCCTGTTAAAAATTGTCCCCCCACTTAATATTCAGCTGCACCTGGCGTTCTCGTCACGAACTTCCACCCGTCCAGCCACCGGTGCCTCACGTTGTTAGTTAGCGACGCGGTCTCAGAGCTGCGGCCGTCTACCTACGGACGCGACGCGGCGGCACTGCGCGACCACAGCAAACAGAGGCCCGGTGGGAGTGCGAGGAGGCGGCCCGCCTGTGTTTGCTCCGGTCCTAAGACGCGGCGCCGCCCCCGCAGCCGGTACTCCGCGCCAAGTGAGTGGATTATCGCCGCGGCCGCAAACAGGCGCCACGGGGCGGCCGCGGCGCCCGCTCGCTCAAACACCCGCCGCCTGATAATCGCCAAACTGCGACTCGTAATGAGATTAGCGAACGCCCACCTCGCGCTGTTTGCGCAAGTTGGCGGATTGGAGCGTAGCTGCCGGCTCCGATTCCCGCAAGCCTCCCGCAGCCGCAGCTTTACGGTTATCGGCGAGTGTGGCCAGCCGTGCGTTGCCCCGATTACAGCTCCTGTCACAGTTTCTAACCCTATGTCCTGTAATCGTACTTTACTGCCCGACCATTCGTCCCCAAGTACGACGCCCATTAACAGTTGCAGCACCAGGAACGAAACCAAGTACCTAAATTTTGCTTGTGGTGCGTGTACAATAAAAAAGAAATTTTTATGGAGTTCAGAGAAATGTAATACACACAGCAGCCATCTAGAACGGCCTTATGGATGGCGGAAGGCAACATTTCACACACCCGGCCGCTCAGAATCGACACGAGAAGGCCTTCACTTGGGGCGTTGACTCCCACACATTTTACCCCCGGAAACGATAGTTTCCAATACGAAGAGCCACAGGACAACGTTACCGTTCACATTCCTGCTACTTCCTGCGCTTTTCAACCCTACGTCCAAAGACATTGTGGGGCTGCAACTCCATTGAAAGCGATCTGACCGTTTTGGTGTGTAATGCGTCCGCTATTTTTGTTCTAGGGGCTTTTCAAAACCATTCGATGAAACCTGAACGTGATCTAGAGCAGCAAAGAGGTTTTATGTTTTTTCAGTACTTCTGCTTCACGCCCTCCTGTGGCATGACCGTCGGCCTGGGTGGCCGAGCCGTTCTAGGCGCAACAGTCTGAAACCGCGCGGCCGCTACGGTCGCAGGTTCGAATCCTGCCTCGGGCATGGATGTGTGTGATGTCCTTAGGTTAGGTTAGGTTTAAGTAGATCTAAGTTCTAGGGGACTGATGAACTCAGAAGTTAAGTCCCGTAGTCCTCAGAGCCATTTTTTGTGGCATGACCAAGAAGGGGTGAGGAGGCTACATTATCATGTGCATGAATAAAACGTAAAAGAATCCTTCTAAGACTGCCTAGTTCGGCAATACCTTCGGTGGGACCCACACACCAATTTGGAGTACTTTAAAAATACACCTCTCGGAAACTTAAACATCAATGTAGCCTCACGGCTGCTGTTACACCTGAAGGTAGGCAAACTCAGCCTAGGGGTGTATTAGGGATTGCCTAACCTCCGACGTTAGAGCAGCTGCGAGACCAAATGTATGGCCGGCCGAAGTGGCCGTGCGGTTAAAGGCGCTGCAGTCTGGAACCGCGAGACCGCTACGGTCGCAGGTTCGAATCCTGCCTCGGGCATGGATGTTTGTGATGTCCTTAGGTTAGTTAGGTTTAACTAGTTCTAAGTTCTAGGGGACTAATGACCTCAGCAGTTGAGTCCCATAGTGCTCAGAGCCATTTGCGCCAACCAAATGTATGTCCAAGTTTCCGATAGTACATTTTTAAAGTGCTCGACAGAGGCGCGTGGGTCTCAACGAGGGTGTTTCCGAACTAGGGCTGCTGTTTTATTCACGAACCTGTTAACGTAGTATACCCTCACCCCCTCCTCCACCCCTTCCATCCTTCTTTTGTGAGCACGTCACAGAGGAATCAGAATCAGTGAAAAAGCATGAAAGGCCTTTGCTGCCTCAGATCACGTTCAAATTCCTATTGGTTCCACCTTGTATACTTGGTTCCACCTTGTATGCAGAGCAAAATGCTGTGATCGTATTACGGTCCAAAATCGTCAGATCAAGTTCAAAGAGGTTGCAACTCCACGATGTCTTCAGAAAAGGGCTGAAACGCCCAGGGTGTAGCAGCATTGTCGATCGTTGTCAAGAACACAAGAACATCGTAATGTTGTTCATCGCACTGCAAACTATGGTTTTCGGAGGCAAAATGTGTGTCAATCAATGCCCCAAGGGCATATGAGACGCCGGCCGTCTGAAATTTTTCTCTCGGCCCGCTAAGTATCGCGGTTCTGACTTCCACCGCAGAGGCGGCAAAAGGGGTGAAATGTGGGTAAGAGAGGGTGTGACGACCTTCCCTGCGTGTTACGAGTCCACGCTGGCGTTGGGCAGAATTTGGGTGCATTAATCCAACTTAAGACTCGCATAAACTTCTGAGCTGTGGCTTTTCTTTCGCACCTGACGGCACCTTGCTGCGTGAATCGCTGCTGGGCCCGAGAGTGACGTCGCAGAGCGCCACGCTTTTGCGCCTTGGAGTCAAATTTTGAGAAGTAAGTTGGAATGGGAGGCAATTACAGGGTTTCTAAGAAGTGAATCTTAGTTTTGTTGCATAGTGCAGCTTGTCGCTTAGACCGGTGAGAGATGTGGAGAATGTGCTGGCCAGGGCAGCAGTCGAAAATTTTCTGTATCCAGAAAGGCCCGTACAGGACCTGCAACATGTGATCGTGCGTTATCCTGCTGAAATGTAGGGTTTCGCAGAGATCGAATGAAGGGTAGAGCCACGGGTCGTAACACATCCGAAATGTAACGTCCACTGTTCAAAGTGCCGTCAGTGAGAACAAGAGGTGACCGACACGTGTAACCAATGGCACCGCATACCATCACGCCAGGTATGGCGACGATGAATACACGCTTCCAATGTGCGTTCACCACGATGTCGCCAAACACGGATGTGACCATCATGATGCTGTAAACATCACCTGGATTCATCCGAAAAAATGACGTTTTGCTATTCGTGCATCCATGCTGCTGCAAACGTCGTCGACCTGTTCGTGCAGATGGTTGTTGACTTGCAAACGTCCCCATCTGTTGACTCAGGGATCGAGACGTGGCTGCACGACCCGTTACAGCCATGCGAATAAGATGCCTGTCATCTCGACTGCTAGTGATACGAGGCCGTTGGGATCCAGCTCGGCGTTCCGTATTACCCTCCTGAACCCACCGATTCCATATTCTGCTAACAGTCATTGGATCTCGACCAACGCGAGCAGCAATGTCGCGATACGAACTGCAATCGCGATAGGCTTCAATCCGACCTTTATCAAAGTCGGAAGCGTGATGGTACGCATTTCTCCTCCTTACACGAGGCATCACAACAACGTTTCACCAGGCAACGCCGATCAACTGTTGTTTTTGTATGAGAAATCGGTTGGAAACTTTCCTCATGTCAGCATGTTGTAGGTGTCACCACCGGCGCTACCTTGTGTGAATGCTCTGAGAAGCTAATCATTTGCATATCACAGCATCTTCTTCCAGTCGGTTGAATTTCGCGTCTGTAGCATGTCATTTTCGTGGTGTAGAAATTTTAATGGCCAGTAGTGTACCATTCCGCGTTCAAAGTCGTTTATTTCCCGGCGTGCGGCCATAATCACTTCGGAAATCTTTTCACATGAATTACCTGAGTACAAATGACAGCTCTGCCATTTCAACGCTATTTTATGCCTTGTGTACGCGTTATTACCGCCATCCGTATATGTGCATATTTCTATCCCATGACTTTTGTCGCCTCAGTGTGTAGTGAATGAGAAGCTCGTTGCGCGATCTCTCCTTGGAGAAATGGCATTTCAATGTTGAGTGTTTGTGAGAAGATCGCGGTACGTCTCAGAAAGTACTATGTCTACCTGCACATGATGGAATTCAATAACGGCACGATCGCCGCCTATCGAGAATGTGGTCCATCACTGCGCGACGGTGCTGCTCGCGTTGTTCGGGTTCTCACGAATGTAATGCGAATATGGAATCGATGGGTTCCCGAGAGCCGTTTTAGATGACGTACTGGATCTCAACGCCCTCGCGCAACTAGTTCGTGATAGGGTAAACATGCTGCCGAGCGGGATCGCACAGCCGCGTCATCACCCTCGAGTCAAAAAATGGACTTGTTCGTAGCAAGAAGAGTATCCACAAGGAAAATTACTCTGGAGCTCCACGGACTGTCAGCGCGGAGACTGCGGCTGCCTCTGATGTCAAGGCAGAGGGGAGCGCTCTGACAGCGATAATACTGGAAATAAAACAGCGGTACCGCTGTGTCTTTTGAGACTACGTTCTGCCAATTGAAGTACTTCTACTTCATCCACACTACGTTTATCTGTATTCTCAGATGAGATATGACTGCTGGGCACTTCACTAATCTCACGTAGTTCAGTGAAAACACGGGTAACATCCTTCACTCAGGTACCCTGCAGTTAGAAAATCTTCTACGGTATTCTTTATAAGCAGTAGCACCATTTGCATTACAAAAATCGTTCACAAACACCGTACCAGCGTACTCTGCTGTTTGTAAATACACTCCTGGAAATGGAAAAAAGAACACATTGACACCGGTGTGTCAGACCGACCATACTTGCTCCGGACACTGCGAGAGGGCTGTACAAGCAATGATCACACGTACGGCACAGCGGACACACCAGGAACCGCGGTGTTGGCCGTCGAATAGCGCTAGCTGCGCAGCATTTGTGCACCGCCGCCGTCAGTGTCAGCCAGTTTGCCGTGGCATACGGAGACGGAGCTCCTTCGCAGTCTTTAACACTGGTAGCATGCCGCGACGGCGTGGACGTGAACCGTATGTGCAGTTGACGGACTTTGAGCGAGGGCCTATAGTGGGCATGCGGGAGGCCGGGTGGACGTACCGCCGAATTGCTCAACACGTGGGGCGTGAGGTCTCCACAGTACATCGATGTTGTCGCCAGTGGTCGGCGGAAGGTGCACGTGCCCGTCGACCTGGGACCGGACCGCAGCGACGCACGGATGCACGCCAAGACCGTAGGATCCTACGCAGTGCCGTAGGGGACCGCACCGCCACTTCCCAGCAAATTAGGGACACTGTTGCTCCTGGGGTATCGGCGAGAACCATTCGCAACCGTCTCCATGAAGCTGGGCTACGGTCCCGCACACCGTTAGGCCGTCTTCCGCTCACGCCCCAACATCGTGCAGCCCGCCTCCAGTGGTGTCGCGACAGGCGTGAATGGAGGGACGAATGGAGACGTGTCGTCTTCAGCGATGAGAGTCGCTTCTGCCTTGGTGCCAATGATGGTCGTATGCGTATTTGGCGCCGTGCAGGTGAGCGCCACAATCAGGACTGCATACGACCGAGGCACACAGGGCCAACACCCGGCATCATGGTGTGGGGAGCGATCTCCTACGCTGGCCGTACACCACTGGTGATCGTCGAGGGGACACTGAATAGTGCACGGTACATCCAAACCGTCATCGAACCCATCGTTCTACCATTCCTAGACCGGCAAGGGAACTTGCTGTTCCAACAGGACAATGCACGTCCGCATGTATCCCGTGCCACCCAACGTGCTCTAGAAGGTGTAAGTCAACTACCATGGCCAGCAAGATCTCCGGATCTGTCCCCCATTGAGCATGTTTGGGACTGGATGAAGCGTCGTCTCACGCGGTCTGCACATCCAGGACGAAGGCTGGTCCAACTGAGGCGCCAGGTGGAAATGGCATGGCAAGCCGTTCCACAGGACTACATCCAGCATCTCTACGATCGTCTCCATGGGAGAATAGCAGCCTGCATTGCTGCGAAAGGTGGATATACACTGTACTAGTGCCGACATTGTGCATGCTCTGTTGCCTGTGTCTATGTGCCTGTGGTTCTGTCAGTGTGATCATGTGATGTATCTGACCCCAGGAATGTGTCAATAAAGTTTCCCCTTCCTGGGACAATGAATTCGCGGTGTTCTTATTTCAGTTTCCAGGAGTGTACATGCGCATGCTTAAACAATAGCATAGATTCACAAGCTGCGATATGGTCGCGAATTGAACAGTGACCCGAAAATAGAATAAATTTCCTTTGCTTCACGTCTGTGCTCACAAATTTTTATGTCATCAGACTACCGGTTTCGATCTATAAGAACTATCTTCAGATCTGCAGCAAAATATGGGAAAAAACACAAATACAACCCGCAGATTATCTATAGCTTAAAATAATAAAATAGATCATGAAACTTCCTGGCAGATTAAAACTGTGTGCCCGACCGAGACTCGAACTCGGGACCTTTGCCTTTCGCGGGCAAGTGCTCTACCAACTGAGCTACCGAAGCACGACTCACGCCCGGTACTCACAGCTTTACTTCTGCCAGTACCTCGTCTCCTACCTTCCAAACTTTACAGAAGCTCTCCTGCGAACCTTGCAGAACTAGCACTCCTGAAAGAAAGGATATTGCGGAGACATGGCTTAGCCACAGCCTGGGGGATGTTTCCAGAATGAGATTTTCACCCTGCAGCGGAGTGTGCGCTGATATGAAACTTCCTGGCAGATTAAAACTGTGTGCCCGACGGAGACTCGAACTCGGGACCTTTGCCTTTTGCGGGCAAGTGCTCTACCAACTGAGCTACCGAAGCACGACTCACGCCCGGTACTCACAGCTTTACTTCTGCCAGTACCTCGTCTCCTACCTTCCAAACTTTACAGAAGCTCTCCTCCGAACCTTGCAGAACTAGCGCTCCTGAAAGAAAGGATATTGCGGAGACATGGCTTAGCCACAGCCTGGGGGATGTTTCCAGAACTAAGGTTCGCAGGAGAGCTTCTGTAAAGTTTGGAAGGTAGGAGACGAGGTACTGGCAGAAGTAAAGCTGTGAGTACCGGGCGTGAGTCGTGCTTCGGTAGCTCAGTTGGTAGAGCACTTGCCCGCGAAAGGCAAAGGTCCCGAGTTCGAGTCTCGGTCGGGCACACAGTTTTAATCTGCCAGGAAGTTTCATATCAGCGCACACTCCGCTGCAGAGTGAAAATCTCATTCTGGAAACATCCCCGAGGCTGTGGCTAAGCCATGTCTCCGCAATATCCTTTCTTTCAGGAGTGCTAGTTCTGCAAGGTTCGCAGGAGAGCTTCTGTAAAGTTTGGAAGGTAGGAGACGAGGTACTGGCAGAAGTAAAGCTGTGAGTACCGGGCGTGAGTCGTGCTTCGGTAGCTCAGTTGGTAGAGCACTTGCCCGCGAAAGGCAAAAGTCCCGAGTTCGAGTCTCGGTCGGGCACACAGTTTTAATCTGCCAGGAAGTTTCATATCAGCGCACACTCCGCTGCAGAGTGAAAATCTCATTCTGGAAACATCCCCCAGGCTGTGGCTAAGCCATGTCTCCGCAATATCCTTTCTTTCAGGAGTGCTAGTTCTGCAAGGTTCGCAGGAGAGCTTCTGTAAAGTTTGGAAGGTAGGAGACGAGGTACTGGCAGAAGTAAAGCTGTGAGTACCGGGCGTGAGTCGTGCTTCGGTAGCTCAGTTGGTAGAGCACTTGCCTGCGAAAGGCAAAGGTCCCGAGTTCGAGTCTCGGTCGGGCACACAGTTTTAATCTGCCAGGAAGTTTCATATCAGCGCACACTCCGCTGCAGAGTGAAAATCTCATTCTGGAAACATCCCCCAGGCTATGGCTAAGCCATGTCTCCGCAATATCCTTTCTTTCAGGAGTGCTAGTTCTGCAAGGTTCGCAGGAGAGCTTCTGTAAAGTTTGGAAGGTAGGAGACGAGGTACTGGCAGAAGTAAAGCTGTGAGTACCGGGCGTGAGTCGTGCTTCGGTAGCTCAGTTGGTAGAGCACTTGCCCGCGAAAGGCAAAGGTCCCGAGTTCGAGTCTCGGTCGGGCACACAGTTTTAATCTGCCAGGAAGTTTCATATCAGCGCACACTCCGCTGCAGAGTGAAAATCTCATTCTGGAAACATCCCCCAGGCTGTGGCTAAGCCATGTCTCCGCAATATCCTTTCTTTCAGGAGTGCTAGTTCTGCAAGGTTCGCAGGAGAGCTTCTGTAAAGTTTGGAAGGTAGGAGACGAGGTACTGGCAGAAGTAAAGCTGTGAGTACCGGGCGTGAGTCGTGCTTCGGTAGCTCAGTTGGTAGAGCACTTGCCCGCGAAAGGCAAAGGTCCCGAGTTCGAGTCTCGGTCGGGCACACAGTTTTAATCTGCCAGGAAGTTTCATATCAGCGCACACTCCGCTGCAGAGTGAAAATCTCATTCTGAAAATAGATCATGATGAAAACGATTACTGACATACATGTGCATTTGCGCGTTTTAAATATGATGTGGCATACCTGTTTAATAAAAACATGTCCTAATATACTGAAGTCATAGTGGCATCGTCTAATGCTAAACACAAAATCAGCGCCAGCATCGTCAAACATACATAAATAATAGTATAAACAAGGGTCATCTTGTCAGCAGCACTACTGTTCAAAACAAACTGCCATACAATAACGAGAAAATGTTTGTTTTGCAGGTTCGCCAGATGTCGTTACTGTAGGCGTACAAATATTCTTCAACTACAATTGTACGATGTAAAATAAATGGGGATACAATGATTAAAATCTTTAATTTACCTATAACTAAATAAAGAAATGTCATGTGACTAGGACCTCCCGTCGGGTAGACCGGTCGATGGGTGCAAGTCTTTCGATTTGACTCCACTTCGGCGACTTGCGCGTTGATGTGAATGAAATTATGGTGATTAGGACAACACAACACCCAGCAATACAACACTCAGTCCCTCAGTGGAGAAAATCTCCGACCCAGCCGGGAATCGAACCCGGGTCCTTAGGATTGACATTCTGTCGCGCTGATCACTCAGCTACCGGGGGCGGACAATTTACTTATAAAGTGGCATTATAGTAATATTTCTTTTTCCTTTATTGAATTTCGATTCCCCCCCCCCCCCCAGAGGAAAGAGGGTCGGGCTGACAGCAGCTTAATACCCCGCTCGACAGCCAATAGATGAGTTAAAAAGCATAATGGGAAGATGACAAATAATATGTAAAAGCGATAAAACGGTGACTTTGTTAAAAACAGTAAAATGGCGGGAAGTTGCGGAAGTTAAAATAGAAAAAAACACGGGGATGACGGTGCTAATGAAGACACACAGTATGTACAAAGGCAACAATTAAAAAAACACGGCGACAGTGTGGGTTCTGCTCGCATCACTTTAAAAAGGGGGCACACAACACTGAACACTTAAACACTGCACCAGAGATTAGAGACGAAAATAATACACCACAGCCTTAAGCAGATGGAGGGGGGGGGGGTGGAGAACCTGGACGTATGAGGGGCAAAAAGGGTTGGGAAAGCAAAAAGGGGGGGAGAGCCGATGGATGGAGAGTACACAGAAAAAGGGGGAGGAGCAGGGTGGACGCGAGAAAAGGAGTGGAAGACGGTGAAGGGGAAAGAACATTATAGTAATAGAAAGCATTACAGCAATAAAAAGCAATGAAATAGAACACGACAATAGTTAGATTGTTAAAAAGGAAAAAGTTAAGAGACAGTAATTGACATACGCTCAAGTGGTGGTATTATAGATAATGACATAAATAATAAACAGCTTTCCGAATACACTGAATAATATAAAAATTACAAAACATATAGCTAAAGAAGCCCAATGAATGAAAACAGACTGCCGCACATAATCAGCGCCCTCTATTGGCGCTAACGCCAGAACGCCGCATAGGCGAGAAGTGGTTAGAGGAACGTGACCGCCAGAGGACCCCTCGTACCCTGCGTCATGCCGTTCCAAGAAAAAATGTGATAAAACCAAGAGCATATTTCAAGCCTAAAAATTCACATGTACGTCAGGAATACTTCTCATCACGGTCTATTTTATTGTTTTAAGCTGTAGACAATCTGCTAGTTGCATTTGTGATTTTTTTCCCATATTTTGTTGCAGATCTGAAGATGGTCATTATCTGCCGACACCGATAGTCTGATGGCACAAGAATTTGTGAAGTAAACGAAATTTATTCGATAAAATAGAGTCATATAAATGCGTAGTGTCTGTTCTTTCGGGCAATTCTCCCTAGTCTGGGATTCCTGCAGAAGGTCGGGCGTACTCGTGCATCCGCACTGAAGAAGATGGATCCACTGCCCATCTGGGCGAATCAGTTATATGAATGCTTGGTGTCTGTTCTTGGACATCTTCAGGGCGGATGCACAAGTACGTCCGACCTCCTGTGGAAATCTCAGAGCAGCAGCATGGAGGAAGGAGACAGGGTCTGTGGATAGGTGCCGCTCGGTGGGGATGTGGGTCGGCCGTGAGGCGTACTGAGAAAGTCTGCGCAATTGCGATTAACACTGTGTCCCGATTAATAATATGCTTCCCTGTAATGTCCCGATGCAGCTGAAGCTGACATCACTAACACCTTCCCTTTTCTTTCCTTCTTCCTCCTCCACCTTCCATTTACCTATTAAATAGAATTGGCCAACAAATTACATCACAGTGCAACAAATTAGCTAGGTTGAAATGTTTTCCTCGTCTTTGTGGTTGTAGATCTGACTCAATCGCGCAGTACGTATTTGTCATGAGTTGTGACAAAAACCTTGATATAAAATGTTGCTGTCTGCTATATCTGAACAGCGCAAGGCCGTTAGCAAAAATTATCACAGAAAACGCAAAACGAAGGTACAGACCTAGGGGCGATCGAAGTATCACTGCTTAATAAACATATTTATTGTCGTACTAAATGAGAGAGTACAACGCTCATTACCTTCTTTGAACTATAAATAACTGATCGTTTTGTTTGGCGCACCACTGCCATGTCATGGCATGCCGTGCCACATTACAGGTTGAAATATGGAATATAACCAGAGTGGCAAATTTTAAATACCTCGGCGCCTTGTTCAACAGGCATAATAAACTAAAACAAGAAATTAATCAATATGATGTCAATGGATGTAAAACTTATTTCAGTCTGAAACAGATAATGTCATACAAAAATTTGTCAGTTAAGACGAACTTAAAGCCTATAATGCAGTGATAGTATCAGTACTGTTATAGGAGACAGAAACGTCAAGCACATAAAAAAAGATGAAGTGAACCTGCTCATTATCGAACGGAAAATCATGAGAAAGATCTTTGGACCAATCCGCGAAGAGAAGACATGGAGACGTAGAAAGAATCAGGAACTTTACGACGTAATTAAACAACCGAACGTTGTGCGAAATATGAAAGCGTGGATATTGAGACCGCCAGGGGGCACTGCCAAGAGGACAGAAACGTGCCGAGATGAAGGGATGCGTGTGCCAAAAACTGATGAAACCCGTTCAATTGGAAGGCCCAGGAAGCAATGGCGGGAGGAATTGCAGAAGAAGGTTCAGAAGTTGGGTGTCGATGAGAACTGGATCCAAAGTGCACAAGATCGCCATCTATGGAGGAACATTCTAAGGTCAGCGCATGATTTTCAAGGTTCGTGATCGGCGATGTGATAATGACGGTATGTTTGGCCACTGTGCAAAATGGATACACTATCACGGTGAGAATAACTTACGTACTCAGCAGGTTACATTTGTTATTTGTGGGTTGCCTGACCACTGAAATGTTGTAGGATCTTTAAGTCAAGACTGGGTACACCAGTTTTCATTTGCTCGTCTGAATTTACGCAATTCACACACAAATTGACAGAGAGCAAGTTTCTATAAAGACTCAGCTGAAGCTACAGACAATGACGCTAACACAGGGGGTGGGGGGACCATATTGTATGGAAGACTGCATGGAGAAAACGCAACAAGATTTCGTCATCTGGGCAGCTAGCGAATTCAAAGTTAACGAAACAAACAAAAGTATTATAACCAATTAGACAATACAAGTTGCATGGCAGAACAAGTAAGTAGCGAGCTGCTCAGAATATGGAACATACTACCACAATCGCAACACTTATTATATTTGTCCAAAGAGCAGCTAACGTGCGCCTATCAGCAACAGACAGCGGCCAGAATACGAGAGCCCCCGGATCTTCGTTCACAACCGTCGACTGCTCAGTTTTCAAAAAATTTCACATGGAGGGAGTTACTCAATGCTGCAGCCAGTGTGACGATCGAGAATATCGTAATTCCACGTAAAAACGTGGGAACGCAGCAGAAACTTACCACTTTATGCGTGCGATAGGTGGTTGTTCTGGGTACTGATTTCTCAGGATCTGTGCACCCAAATTGCGTCAAAATATAATCACATGTCACTTCTAGTAAAATATATTTGTCCAATGAATACCCGTTTATCATCTCCATTTACTCTTGATGTAGCAATTTTAATGGTCAGTAGTGTACTTTGTGAGATTTATAGAGATGCTCAACCCACTAATACGTGTCACTTTTCTGTATGTCTTTCAGTTTTCACGCAGTCGTCTTCTGAAACCCCAGACATACTTATGAATAACACAATATTTACTATCCCTCCTCTACGAATGTTTCATAGAAGTAATTAGACGCAACTGGTATCGATGAGGAACAGATCTTGCAGCCCACAGTACGGGGGACACGGAAGGGGCGCCCACGATCGCAGCCCGTTGCAGCACCTGGGGAGACCTCGGCGCGGCGCGACCTACTTCTGTCGGCCGTCGGCTGTGGGCTGTGGGCGGGGTGACAGTTCTCCGATAGATGCCCGCCAGCCATCTGGCAGCGCGTCGCGGCCCTGTTGCGAGTTCACAAGTTTAGCAGCGCCGCGGCGATCGAAAGCAGCTGCAGTGCTAAAGTTAAACCTCACTCGCTGCACACTGGCTGCAGTGTCGCCACACGACTGCCTCACAAAGTTCCGAACGACACAGTCAAACATGTATTTGTTTATCGTGTTCTTGTTATTCTTTCTTTAACGTGCCCATTCTTTCCAAATGTTTAACACACTATTCTGTCTGAGAGTAGTTCCAGCTTTCAACGTTCAGCCCAACTGGACCACTATCAAAGACCTGTGTCTTTCTCATACAGCGCCCCACCGAGTGTGTCATGCGAGCACGATTTACCACACTGCTCACAGCTTCTATTTGCGCTTTCCTTTCTCCATATGCCTTATTTCCTGTCTCGAAGTAGGACAAGTAGAACATAACCGGTTATTTACAACAAATAAAATTTGCTTCAGCCACAGAGTCCGTTACTACACATTTCCGGTTTCGGAAGACTGATTCCCGTCTTCGGGCGTTGTACATGTAGTATAGGAAGGAGCATCTGCCTATTCTTTTTATCTTATTCTTTCACATTGACAAGGGGAAACATGCGATCTCTTGATTTAAAACATATGTGGATAAAAATCCTGCGTCATGAAGGGAAATTTTCTTTATTGTGTGTGTGTGTGTGTGTGTGTGTGTGTGTGTGTGTGTGTGTGGTTTGGGAACTTATGGGCGCCTAATGGCGAGGTTATCAGTGTCCTGGCATCGATGAAAACAAACGAATGTGGATAAGAACGAAAACAGTCGTACACTCATGCACACGAAACGACCACACAATGACTATCGCACAGGCACTCTCACATCCATTAAAACCAATGTGGAGGCAAGATAGCTAATCAAGAAATTAAAACAGACGGAAAACAAAACACAAAGAGCTAAAAGAACAGCACAGCGAAATGAGGCTGGCTGACCACTTACGAAAAAATTCGGGTGAGCCAGCCACCCCGTTGACACATTAAAAATATCTCCCCAAAATCTTGTTAAAAATGTGGGACAATTCACAGAACTTTAAAACCCGAACCACATTCGTTTCATTATTGCACAAAATAGACTGCAGATCCGCCGGCAAATCCGCTGCAGTTCGCTGGTCACCAAATAAAATGCAGTCCAATAAAATGTGGTGCACCGTGATCTGCACGCCACAAGCACCACACATCGGAGGGTCCTCTCGCCGGAGTAAAATCCCATGCGTCATAGGGCTGTGGCCAATGCGAAGACGAGTAAGGATGACCTCGTCCCGTCGTCGTGGCTGGAAGGAAGTACGCCAGGGCTGAGTTGTGGGCTTGATCACACGGAGCTTGTTGTCGGTCACTTCTAGCCACTCATGTTCCCAACGACATAGGACTTTACACCTCAACAGCGAGGTGAGGGCATGCAGTGGGATAGCACACTGAAAGACCGGGCGGTCACGACACGCCTCCTTGGCTGCTCGATCAGCCCTTTCATTCCCCAGAATTCCCGCGTGCCCGGTACCCAGCAGAAAGACACCTGCTTCCCCAGTCGCTGTAGTTGGAGGAGGGCGTCGTGGACAGTCTGGGTTCCTTTATCTGCTGGGTACAAACGCTGGAGAGGGTAAAGGGCGCTCAAAGAATCTGAACAGACGAGAAATCTAACACTGGGAGAAAGTCTCATCTCCTCCAGTGCCCGCAAGATGGCATATAATTCTGTGTCAAAGATGGTAAATTCGGGAGGCAGTCTGACCTTGAGGACACGATCCTGAAAGACGACACAGCAACCAACAGAGTCACCCTGCTTAGACCCATCCGTAAAAACAGCTACATGGTCGTGGTACTCAGATAAAATGGCAGAAAAGACCCGATTAAAAACGGAAGCAGGAGTGCTATTTCTCCTGTACCGCACCAAATCTAAAATCACTCTGGGTCTCTCCAGTAGCCAGGGTGGCAGGCGGTTAAAACCCTGGATTTGGGGTCGTACAGACTCCACACTGAGCGACTCTAGCACACGTTGCACACGGACCCCAAATGGCAACGTAGCCCGGGGACGGTGGGAGAAAAGGCGGTCCAGAGGCGGGTGAGCAGCAATATGGTGAGCAGGCGAGGCTGGAGCTGCAAGAAACTTGCAAGCCTGACGCACCAGTAGCAGCTGCCGCCGGATGGTAAGTGGCGGTTCCCCGGCCTGATTACCGGTTTCGGCTCATTGACAAGCCATCATCAGATCTACCTAAAATGTTCTTCAGCGTGTGACAATCATTACACGTTACACATTTGTCGCATTCTTTGAACTAAGTCGCTCTAAAATCAAAAATCGTAGTTGGTTAGTAAATTGGGCAACGTTAATCACTAATCAAATATTGTTACTGTGTCCATATTTCCACACATGTGTACAAACAGTCGACAGAAATGATAGCAGCATCGCCCATGAGTCAGTGTTTTCTTGTAGCCATGACGCTACACCTCAGCCAGTAGGCTGACATCTTTCACTCAGACACTTCCCTGTCCGGCTATGAATATTACTCATGGGCGATGCAGCTACCATTGCTGACGATAGTTTGTACAGATGTCTGACAAATTGGGCAGACTAATAATATTTGATTAGTGATTAATGTTGTCAGTTTGCATAGCCAACCACGATTTTTCATTTTAGGGTGACTAAGCCCTAAAAGTACGCCTATGTGTAATGAGACGAAACCGGTAATCAGTAAAGGGAATTTGCCATCTTCAAGTAGGATTTTTATACACACAAGAACTATTCTTTTTACCCTCAGCCCTAAGAAGCACTGAGAGACCTTACACCTACTTTCGGGGACAGGTAGCTTTGCGACATTAATAATGTCACAGAAGCGTCACAAACTGAAAAACTTACGGTACTTTACTACAGCGATGAAGACAGCATAGCTTAAGGTGTATTTACTCGAACACCGGAAAATTAATATATATCGAAGTTATCATCCACGGCCCTTCAGTCTCAGATAGCCGGGCGCGTTAGCACACCGTTCCTGGGATTAGAGCAGGTGTACCGACTCAGGATAGAATCCGCTCGGTGGATTACCGACAAGACGGCAGTTGTGGCCGTGCGGTTCTAGGCGCTTCAGTCTGCAACCACGCGACCCCTACTGTCGCAGGTCGAATCCTGCTGCGGGCATGGATGTGTGTGATGTCCTTAGGTTGGTTAGGTTTAAGTAGTTCTAAGTTCTAGAGGACTGATGACCTCAGATGTTAAGTCCCATAGTGCTCAGAGCCATTTGAACCATTTGATTACCGACAGAGCCGGTGTGCCGGCCAGCCAGGATGTGGTTTTTAGGCTGTTTGCCACATCCTACAAGGTGAATACCGGGTGATTTCCACGTTCCGCCTGAATTACACGCTTCGTAAATATTTTGACAACGTTCTCATACTTCCACATGAGTTAACAATAGAAGTGGGGTATACAAAAACGGTATCGGACTGGGAGGGGTGGCGATAAGAAGCGAATCCGGCCAAGCTCCACCATTAGTATTGCCAAATATACAATAACGTGTCAACCCCTTGAAGACACAGCATCAGGTCCGTAGAAAGAATAAGATTTCAGGTCTGACGCGTGACGTTTGTCGACAGCTGCCTAACCCCTAACTTTCGTCGAGGGGCGTAAATTTCCGCGTTAATAATCGACAACTGCTGGCTATGACAGCAGTATTTACTACGGGAACAGCCCTGTAAGTAAGCATACAGCCCAGAACGACTCGTACGCCGTTTTCATTGTGTACCCGGTCTGTTTCCCACCAGCGAGGTGTCGTTCTATGTGGTGTTCTGGACACATGGGCTTGCACGTTTGCCATTCGCTGATGACAGCTGTGATCTGGAAAAACAATACCTAACATCGATTAAATGTATACTTGAGGTGCCTCTGCAAATTTGGCTGCCAGTCACGAAATCGATCATGTGTCAAAGAGATTGTAAAACCATCCTTGCAGCCTGAGGCAATTTTATAACTAGCTGTTCGCAGCCACGCGCTGCTGTGGCCCAGCGTGGTTAAATGGAAAAGAAAGAGAAAGCACGCGTTTCCAACATGTACTGGAATTGGAATTACTTCTTAATCTCCTTCTCCCCTCTCCCCCTTCCGCTGTACATCTCTTCCTCTTCCTCGTACTCCTCCCCCCTCTCTGTATCCATAACGTCCACCCCCTTTCTATTTCCATCTTCTTCTCTCTCTCTCTCTCTCTCTCTCTCTCTCTCTCTCTCTCTCTCCATCTCCTCCTGCCCCCTCTATCTCCTCTTTTTTGCTTTCCATCTTCATTTCCTTCCACCCCTCCTTCCGTCTTATCTTCTCCCCACTCTCTGACATTGGGCCTTGTTTATTGTTAGTACAGATACAGGCTCTGTAGTAGTACTCCAATCATAAGCCATAGGTACAATATTCCTGTTTGCTAACAACGTCTCGCTATTATATACGCTACTGGCCATTAAAATTGCTACACCACGAATATGACGTGCTACAGACGCGAAATTTGACCGACAGGAAGAAGATGCTGCGATTTGCAAATGATTAACTTTTCAGAGCATTCACACAAGGTTGGCGCCGGTGGCGACACCTAAAACGGGGTGACATTATGAAAGTTTCCAACAGATTTCTCATACACAAAGAGCAGTTGACTGGTGTTGCCTGGTAAACGTTGTTGTGATGCCTCATGTAAGGAGGAGAAATGCGTACAATCACGTTTCCGACTTTGATAAGGGTCGGATTGTAGCCTATCGCGATTGCAGTTTATCGTATCGTGACATTCCTGCGAGCGTTGGTCGAGATCCAATTACTGTTAGCAGAATATGGTTCATGAGGTTAATACGGAACGCCGTGATGGATCCCAACGACCTCGTATCACTAGCAGTCGAGATGACAGGCATCTTATCCGCATGGCTGTAACGGATCGTGCAGCCACGTCTCGAGCCCTGAGTCAACAGATGGGGACGTTTGCAAGACAACAACTATCTGCACGAACAGTTCGACGACGTTTGCAGCAGCATGGGCTATCAGCTCGGAGACCATGGCTGCGGTTACCCTTCACGCTGCATCACAGACAGCAGCGCCTGCGACGGTGTACTCAACGACGAACCTGGGTGCACGAATGGCAAAACGTCATTTTTCGAATGAATCCAGGTTCTGTTTACAGCATCGTGATGGTCGCATCCGTGTTTTGCGACATCGCGGTGAACGCACAATGGAAGCGTGTATTCGTCATCGCCATACTGGCGTATCACCCGGCGTGATGGTATGGGTTGCCATTGGTTACACGTCTCGATCACCTCTTGTTCGCACTGACGGCACTTTGAACAGTGGACGTTACATTTGAGATGTGTTACGACCCGTGGCTCTACCCTTCATTCGATCCCTGCGAAACCCAACATTTCAGCAGGATAATGCACGAACGCATGTTGCAGGTCCAGTACGGGCCTTTCTGGATACAGAAAATGTTCGACTGGTGGCCGAGCAACTGGCTTGTCACAATACGCCAGTCACTACTCTTGATGAACTGTGGTATCGTGTTGAAGCTGCATGGGCAGCTGTACCTGTACACGCCATCCAAGCTCTGTTAGACTCAATGCCTAGGCGTATCAAGGCCGTTATTACGGCCAGAGGTGGTTGTTTTGGGTACTGATTTCTCAGGATCTATGCACCCAAATTGCGTGAAAATGTAATCACATGTCAGTTCTAGTATATTATATTTGTCCAATGAATACCCGTTTATCATCTGCATTTCTTCTTGGTGTAGCAATTTTAATGGCCAGTAGTGTATTTACATACTATGTACATTAAAATATATAGCTTAAGTCTGTCTGAATATTCATTAGAGTATTGTGTAAAAATTTACAATCAATCGTTCGAAAGTTTCGAGATTTTTGGTAATAACGTTACCCTTTCTTCTATTACATATGTATTTATATCAAACAACGGAAAATGCAGGCTGGAGTAACGATATATTATGAAAATGATAGATTGCTATTCAGCATGTAGTCGAGATGTATTTATGTGTATCTTACATATATTTAAAAATAGGCATATAAAATGCGCACGTACTGTAATGCAACGTTGTGGGAAAAATTCAAAACAATCGGTGAAGAACTCTGCTATTTTATACAAACGAACATTACCTTTTTATTAACCTATCTAGATTGCTGCTCGTACGGTACGTTATAGTCTCCCAACTATTAGCAGTTTGTTACAGTAACGACTACCTCAAACGAAGCATTAGAAAGATTTCGACCTTGCACGTGTAAATACGATACACACGATGACGTATAGGTTTCAAGTAAGGGCAGAAACAGAGTAAAAACACCTGTTCTCAGTATACCGTCTTTCATCGCCGTAGAGAAAATGGATACGCCCCCCACACTGATTGAACAACTGTCACAGTCCGGACTTCGGCTGCAGCGGTGGACTGCTCAACTGTTCTCGACGTTGAGGCGGGACACCATTACAGCCTAGGTATTGGTTACAGAATGAAACTTATCGCGCTGGTAGATTCAAGCCTCAGCGCCTATTCAAGTAGTTCAATTAATGCTCGACTGGCTCACGGCTCATATGAACCATGAAGTTTAATTTCAGTGAACATTCCGCAATAGAGCAAGATACTCAGTTCAAATGGTTCAAATGGCTCTGAGCACTATGGGACTTAACTTTTGAGGTCATCAGTTCCCTAGACCTTAGAACTACTTAAACCTAACTAACCTAAGGATATCACACACATCCATGCCCGAGGCAGGATTCGAACCTGCGACCGTAGCAGTCGCGCGGTTCCAGATTGTAGCGCCTAGAACCGCTCGCCCATCCCGGCCGGCCAAGATACTCAGTACACAGACTTTGGGAAGGCCATTCTTGGTATAAACTTTAAGTCCATTCTCTGTAATATCCTTTCTACCGTTGGTGCTAGCCAATTCGAAATTAGGAGCACGGCTGTGAAGATAGTAAATAACTGGAGAGAAGAATTGGTAGACTGAAGTTTCTCATTAAACCTAGAGTCGTGCTCCAATAGTCAAATTAGTTGATCGCTATCCAAAAAAGGCTGCCCAACAATCTATCGTATACCATGTCGTGCTACGTAGATAAAAGTATCTGTAAGCCCAGAGATCTGTTTAAAGTGTCGTACAACACTTGCAGTCTTATTACTTCGTAGTAAACGCATATACATACGCTAATTTCATAAAAGGCTTTAAAATTTGATCATGTGCCCTACTAGTTATTAATGATCGCCAGTGGCACGTTAAAATCTTGCCATATTATTTTATCGATTCGAGGGATTCCACCTACAGTGCTGAACCATTAAAATGTATAACACAAAGATTTCTTACAATAAGTGCAGTTATTATTTTTGTCATTTTATGTACTCTGTCGAAACATAAAATCATCCCAATGAATGCAAAGTTCATCGATATCTTATTAATATATTCCTTGATACATTTGTAATTTTCATTTGTTTGTATTCTGTGTTTTGCTAAGTTCACTTTATTTTGTTAGCTGGAACAGGAAGAGAGGGTTGGTAACATGAATTAAGGTGCATGGATCTTTCATGTTGTAATTGTTAATTCATGTTGAATGACTACAAATAAGTGAGTGTAGAGCCTCTACAAAATCGGGCAGATACCGTCTGTTTGTTGCTAACCCTGTGACTCCTGTATCCTGTACTGTGTGCTGTCGATGCGCTTTGCAGTGCCGACAAAGCGTATTGTGCTTGTGAAGTGAGAGGCTGGGTGTTATTAATCTGTTTTGTTTCTGCTCCCACAGTGGCGCCAGAGGAGCTCTCCATATCAGGCAAGTGCAAACGCTCACGTGATTTGGGCTCTCTGCACGTCTAACGTACCCTATGCACGCCTTACGCCCTCGTTAACATTTCCTACAAAGCACTATCTCACACGCGTGGTGATGGCTCTGTAATGGTGACGGTTGGGGCTTTCGTGCCATGGGACAGATTTAAGTTCGGGAGGACGACGGTTCAATCCCGCGTCCGGCCATCCTGATTTAGGTTTTCCGTGATTTCCCTAAATCACTCCAGGCAAATGCCGGGATGGTTCCTCTGAAAGGGCACGGCCGACTTCCTTCCCCTTCCTTCCCCATCCTTCCCTAATCCGATGAGACCGATGACCACGCTGTCTGGTCTCCTTCCCCAAAACCAACCAACCAACCAACAGATTTAAGGAATATGTAAATACATTTTTTTTATTAACCTCGCACAATATACTAGCTGGGATGACAGGGCTGAAGAAAACTGTGTGTGCTAACTTGGAAGTATCGTATTTTAAATCACAACTAACTGCTGTTCAGTAAACTCATTGATATGTTAATGGTGCATATGGTAAATTAAAATGGAGAATAAGTAATCACATTTTAAGAAAGCATTATATAGAATTGTTTAGAAAAATGAAGAAATATAATTGTGGCATATCAGTACCTCACTATTTATTTTCGCTGCGTATTGAGAGTAGTAATTTCTTTGAGGAATGTTCGTCTGATTAATTTACCAGCAACCAATAAGTGCCAAAAATAGTCTGCTTCTATATAAGAGCTCCCTTGGAGTCGATTGAAAAATAAAAAGTCAATAATTTTTTTAAAAGAACCTATTTATAGAAAGGTGGTCGGTACGTTTCCATGTTGACCGAGTGCACAAAGTATCATCAAAATAAAATATATTTAGGCACTACAACGAATTAATATATGACGTGTGTAGTTTTCTGCTCACGTCACTCGTTCACTTTTGAAGGCTTTCAGCTAACGTTAGTACATCAATCGTACTCTCACAGTAATTAGAACCACAAGCGAACACAAGATGATTTTCCAGAATGTTCGCTACATGCTGTGGAATAGTGCAACATTTCACCCATTGTTGTAAATGATCTTCACCATTTTGACGGCTGACACAGGCAACAGTTAGGCACATACAGCAGAGGAATTATGGTTTTCCAGTTATTTCTGGGACCTGTCAGAATGTACGAAGTCAAATCTCTCACTGAATTAGATACCGAAAATTCTTCTCGTTTGATCTCTCAGAAAGTGAACGTTCAGTTCAGTATTTCACACAATAGACAAATTGCTAAGTTTTTATTGACTAGTTTTAAGTAGTTTTGACGTTTCAAGTAAGCAAAGTAATTAGCAACTGCATTTTTACGCAGAGATACAGCGTGGCGTAGTAGCAATGATTAACTGAAATGTCCCTATTTATTTGTCGGCTTTAAGTAGTTTTAGTTTCACGTAGATGTATTGTAGTACAAATATTCGACGTGGCATAAAAGTAATGGCTCATTGAGATAATCCATTTCTCCTCCTTAGTTCTCAATCTGAATATACTTCTTCTTTAATGTGCATTTAGTCTTTTAGGTTTTTTAAAGATTTTTCGTAGGTAGTAGTTGAAATATACTTTTCAGTTGAACGGCAAATCTGAAGTTTTGTATGACTGGAAGTCGCATTCTAGTAATTCTGACCGAAAGATCATTTGATTAAATAATGTAAACTACGTTATTCTTAATAAACTAGAGAGTAGATTGCCCAATTCGTACTCGAAAATCATAATTAATTCACAATGATTTCCCATAGCATATTTTAGTTGCAGTTCCTGAATGTTGTCGAATGTAAGATCTCACTTTTCTGTAATAACGAATAAATAAATATGAAACACTTAATAATGTAATATTATTTCCGAAAACCGTACAGATAATTTTAAGACGTTTTCAGTGATTAACATCTTGTCCAAGTAGGTACATTTCCACTTAATTTGCAATATCTCTATCACATGAATTAATCCACTCAGTTTGTCCGATTTGCACGATATCAACAGCTCTTATATCTAGGAAAAGCTTTTACTAACATTTGTATTTCAAACATATTTATGTCCATCAAATGGTAATAGGTGTAACGCATGTTCACTTTCCCCAGCACTGGTTAAGCCATGCGTTCGATAACACTTGTGCGCTCGTAACGAGTTGTGCATTTATGTGTGTGTGTTCGTGTGTTTTTATGTGTCTATGATATTTACTTGTAATTGGAACAACTAGTGTCAGTGAGATATCTTAATGAATACACAATTTTCAGAGGGAAATGCCACGCCTTGTCGGTATGTCAAGAAGGCGATGTATCGAAAATGAATGGTTGAAACAAACTGCATGTGGGCGTACGTAAACCGTTTGAACATTGGGAAGTACGTAGCATAGCTCCTTTTGCAACATATTCTTGCTTGACAACTAATACTTGCCTAGTGGAAACAGCGTTGCAAAATCGTAGGAAAGAAGTTTGTTGAAACATAAGGATCGATCGTTCTATTTTTTCTTCCTTTTTTTGTTGAATCGTTCAAACCCCTAAGCCTGCAACAAGTTCAAGGTCAGATTATTTACCCCCTCAACCCCTCCCCCCTCTACAACTCGTTCTTGTCGAACAGGGTCATGATCTCGCATTCGAGGTACTATGGACGGTAACAAAAGAAAGGAGTAAATACTGTAAACGTCATCACAACACTTATTCTCACGATTTCCGTTACGATTACCCAATTTAACATCTACAAAAAGAATGTTTTACTGTTTTCAGCCCTTTCAGAAATTGCCTACGTTGCAATTTATGCCTGCGGTAACAAGAAGTGAGGCTCAAATTAGCCTGTTCCTGTCGTGATTCACGGTCCAAGTGTTCAAAAGTGTAAGAATGTGATATCAGGAACAGAATGAATTTTGGGTTCATGCTAACAACCACTTTCACCTTCAAATGAGTCTGCTACAAAAAGTGTGTAACTTGAATTCTTGTGAACGTTATTTCACTTGACATCGTTATAGATACATAACAGTCAAGAAAAAATAATAACATTTTTATCATTTTTTTAATCGTTTAGTAATGACGACTTTCTCATTCACAGCGTACGTCATCTAACGTCAAGGAAAATAAAACAGACATTCGTAATCTAATATCAAGGAAAATAAAACAGACTTATTGTAATAGTGAAACAGCAAGAAATACATAGAATACAAGGAAAAAATTTATTATTCTGTGTTTTTACAAATAGTTACAACCTACTTCAACGGACTAAGAGGAAATATCTTTCATAAAGTACATCACCTCATGGTGTGTTATTGCCGCCATGTCTCATGGGACGAAGATATCTGAAAACGAGTACAGCTGCCAAAGAAACTGGCCATACTGCGCTGCAGTACTCCAGAAAATGTCGGACAAACGTGGTGTACACATTCTCTTTAGTAAACCTGTTGCACCTCCTAAGTGTTCTGCAAATAAAACGCAGCCCTTGGATCAACTGTCCCTCAACATTTCCCACGTGATAGTTTTTCGTAAATTCAGTCTCTAGGTATCGAGAACCTTTAAGTCTGAGATTTATCGTGTACCTGAAGTTTAATGAATTTCACACTTTTTATTGTTTAGGTTCCATTGCCACTTTCCGCACTATGCAGCTATCTTATCCGTATCACTTTTCAGCTCGTTTTGATCTGCTGATGACTTTACTAGACGGTAAACGTTAGGATTATCTGCAAACAGTGTAAGAGGGCTGCTCAGATTGTCTCCTAAATCGTTTATACAGATTAAGAAGAGTAAAGGGCCTATAACGGTTCCTTGAGGAACCAGAGACATAATTTCGATTTTCACTAGAAGAGTTCCTTTCAATTAGTGCGAACTGACAGGAAATCACAAATCCAGTCACATAGTTGAGACATTTCTCCAAAGGCATGTAATCCGATTGGAAGCCGCTTGTGATGAACGGTGTCCAAAAGCCATCTGGTAATCTAGAAATATGAAATCAACTTGAGGTCCCCTATCGATAGCAATCATTACTACTCGCGAATGAGGAGACCATTGTATTTGACAATGGTGATATTTTCTGAATCCGTGCTGGGTATGTGTGACTAGTTAGTTTTCATAGAGTTTTTTCGTATGTTGGAGCAAACTATATGCTGCAAAATATTACTAAAACTGGTGTCATCTCCAATAGATGACAAGAACGTCCAGTGATTAGTTCTTAGAGCACGTTTTAAAACTAGGTCGTCCCTGTTAGTTAATCGGTAACGTCCGCCAGACCGATACTGGGGTTTAGTGCTTTCTGACGTTTCCTTCTGACATTATCGGCGTTAAAAGTGGGCAAGTGGCTTCTGTGAAATCTTCCAAACATTGAGCCCCCTACATGCAAGCCTTGGGTCCTACGACATCTCATTCTCACGGAGAACATACCTGATGTTGGCTTATTGTGCTTGAACTTGGAAGTATTACATAACAACATAGCGCGTGTATTGGAGTACTAAGGAACTTTGGGTCGCATAATGTAGAGCACGGCAGCGATTACCGAGTGGTATCTGTAACGTATACTATACGCTCATCACGATGCACGAATTCGTTCAGCGACAGACGACAACTTGCGAACGATAAGCATAGTCGTGAATGTGAGAATTGCGAAATAAGAAATGGAATATTTTTTTAGTCCCGTGCGTTCAGCACATGGCATGTACGAGGGGCGTTCAGTAAGTAACGGAACACATTTTTTTCTCGGCTAATTTCGGTTGAAAAAATGCTGAATTTGTAGTGGAACATCGTGAAATATTCCCGCTTCAGCCACTATTGATTCCGGTAGTGGCTATGCTATACAGGGTGTTACAAAAAGGTACGGCCAAACTTTCAGGAAACATTCCTCACACACAAATAAAGAAAAGATGTTATGTGGACATGTGTCCGGAAACGCTTAATTTCCATGTTAGAGCTCATTTTAGTTTCGTCAGTATGTTCTTCCACCTACGCTCAATGGAGCACGTTATCATGATTTCATACGGGATACTCTACCTGTGCTGTTAGAACATGTACCTTTACAAGAACGACACAACATGTGGTTCATGCACGATGGAGCTCCTGCACATTTCAGTCGAAGTGTTCGTACGCTTCCAACAACAGATTCGGTGACCGATGGATTGGTAGAGTCGGGCTAATTCCATAGCGTCCACGCTCTCCTGCCCTCAACCCTCTTGACTTTCATTTATGGGGGCATTTGAAAGCTCTTCTCCACGCAATCCCGGTACCAAATGTAGAGACTCTTCGTGCTTGCATTGTAGACGGCTGTGATACAATACGCCATTCTCCAGGGCTGCATCAGCGCATCAGGGATTCCATGCGACGGAGGGTGGATGCATGTATCCTCGCTAACGGAGGACATTTTGAACATTTCCTGTAACAAAGTGTTTGAAGTCACGCTGGTACGTTCTGTTGCTGTGTGTTTCCATTCCATGATTAATATGATTTGAAGAGAAGTAATAAAATGAGCTCTAACATGGAAAATAAACGTTTCCGGACACATGTCCACATAACATATGTTTTCTTTCTTTGTGTGTGAGGAATTTTTCCTGAAATTTTGGCCGTACCTTTTCGTAACACCCTGTATGTGGCCTTCAAAATGGCGTCTGTAACGGAAGGAGCCTCCCAGATGACTGTACATGTACAGTCGGGCGTCCCCTGGGCAACGGTAAATACCGGCAGATCGTTCCACACACTGAGCTACGTCTAAAACGACATGTAACGGAAGTGCGTTCCAAGCAGAGAGTGGTCGTTGAGTTTCTTTTGGTGGAAAACCAGAGCCTCGCAGATATTTTTGGACGCTTGCAGTATGCCTACGAAGACGTGGCAGTGAACAAAAGCACGGTGAGTCGTTGGGCGACTATCATAGCAACAAGGTACCTCAAACCCATCCGATCTCCGCACGCCGACTGGCCGCACAGACCCGTGACGGCTGCAGTATTGGAACGTGCAGGCACCCTCATTCGAGGTGATCGACGGATCACCAACACCTCTCAGTACAACTAGACGTCTATGTTGGTAGTGCTGACACATCGTCCACCAACGGTGGTAGTCAAACAGGAGTACGCGCGGGGTGTAAAACGGCGTGCGCTTTACGAGGCTGCTGTGACAGTTTCTTTGTCGAGAGGAGCTGTACGTGGATGATGGGGAGGTTACTGATGCAGCAAGAAGTTGGCTGCAAAGTCGACCAGTAGCGTGGTACCATGTGAACACAGAGGCCCTCTCAGTAAGGTGGCATAAGGCGGTCGCTATGAAAGGAGATTATGTTGAAAAATCGGATTTTGTAGCCAAAAGAATGGGGAATAATATCGTGTACTGGAATCCTGAATAAAGCTAACCTGCTTTCAGAAAAAGAGTGTTTCATTACTTGTTGAACGCCCCTTGTAATACTGTGCTGACGCACTCCGCTGTCGCACTGGGTAACACACAGGACTCGCATTCGGGAGGATGACGGCTCGGCCATCCAGATTATGGTTTCCCGTGATTTCTCTAAATAGCTCCAGGCAGATGCCGGGATGGTTCCTTTGAAAGGGTACAGCCGACTTCTTCCCCAATCCTTGACACAATCCGAGCTTGTGCTCCGTCTCTAATGACCTCAGTATCGACGGGACGTTAAACCCAGTTTCCTTTGCTTCCTTAATCACTCCGCTGTCACATGAAGCTCTTAAAAACGCCCGCTGCTTACCGCAACAAAACTCTTTATGAGAGTTCGAGAAATCCTCGTTTGCAGCTGCCGTTATTACTGAAATCCTGGCAGCTATCCCCCCTGTATACGTTTCCCTTTCGCTGCATACGCTAGAGCAGACATGGTATTCACCGATGACTGCTCAACAGCTGGGACTTTTAGCGGAGTCGTGGTCGCAGAGGCAATATTGCCAGCTGGACAGGGCGCAGTGGATATTGCGTCCAGGCCAGCTGCGGCGGGTACCTGACTGGGGTAGCCACCACTTTCCCTCTGTCCGGAGCGGGCCGCGCTCACAATTCAGCCCTGTAGCGGTTCAATTTAGTGACGCGGTGTGGCTGCTCCGTCTCCGTTCAGCTCATGCGTATAGCGTAACGTTGTAAATCTCCAGTTTCGAGCTGTTGGACTTAAGCAAGTGCTCCTTCTATGGTAAATGAAGATGACGGTTACTGAAATTCATCATGCCTAAAGAAAATAAAACGAAAATTGCAGTAATTGTTTTTTCTTTTTATCACGGACTGCTTAACACCAGTTTGTCGCATACTTCTACAAGAAAGTGATGTGCTGACGTCGATGGGAAATCTGTTCCAGTGTTCTCCTCTTATATTTACTATTTGTTGAGTACATAGTTCCGTGTAGTCAGCGCGTACACAACTTTCCCAATAGTGCGCGCCCCGCTAAGCACAACAGCGCAGGCGCAGCGCTCGTCTGTCTCCACACTACGAGATGGCGCTGCCATTGAGGCGGACCAAATTCTGCTTCCGCCGATCCGCGTATTAATATGTGACGCAGCCAATGAGATTGTTGCTAACGTAGAACCTTTTCTCCTTGCGTATCACACTCGCGCAGTGATACATGAACGCGCGAGGTATCATAACGAATGTACAGAACTCCGATTAGTCAGTCTGCATTTGTCTGCCCCAGTCTGTACCAGTCTGTACCAGTCTGTACGAGTTCTACCTTTGTCTGTACCAGTCTATAGTCAAGTTTCAGTCTGCGCCTAATAAGATTGCCATATTCCTGTACATAGCCATGAAGATAAATGCATAGACACTTTTGTCAAGTATCAGAGATATATGTGAGAATAAGAGTAACGTACCAACACGAAAGGAACTTCAGATTGTCAATTGTAAATAGCATCCAGAACCAAGTTAAGTAATTTTTATGCTTGTTATTATTTTAATAAATGTGTGTGAAAATTAATCAAGTTCTGTTTAAAGTTGGTCACCGTCAATCTGCTACTCTAAGCGTGCAAGTGGCATTTCTATCGTCTGACCTAACGGCAGAAGATAAACAAGCCACGATAAGACCACGAGACATATTGCTGACACTCGCCTACTTCGTTAGAGCGACAAGTGAAATAATCTGATAGTGTGTGTACCGAAGGTCTTACAGTACGCACACCACACTATTCTCTTCGCCCGTCGCCCCACTGCAAAGAGCGCCGGCCGAAGTGGCCGCGCGGTTCTGGCGCTGCAGTCTGGAACCGCGAGACCGTTACGGTCGCAGGTTCGAATCCTGCCTCGGGCATGGATGTGTGTGATGTCCTTAGGTTAGTTAGGTTTAACTAGTTCTAAGTTCTAGGGGACTAATGACCTCAGCAGTTGAGTCCCATAGTGCTCAGAGCCATTTGAACTGCAAAGAGCTTTGCCTTTAGATTATTAATATTTGTTAATAACTGATAGCAGCTATACGTTGTGTTAAAAGTTCCGACTGACTTGCAACGATATAGATATAAAGAAAGAATAAATTATGATGGCCGCTGTGTGACCGTAGCGCAAAACCATGGGTGATCCTTGATTGGAACTTAAATTCGAAAGGATGAATCCCGATAAACTATACACATGTAATTTGCTAATAGTTATAGTCCACTGGAAGACAGGTTCTACACTGATGGAAAAAATCACAAGCTGGAGTTATGCGAGATAAATGAAAGTTACTAAGCGTGTTTCTGCAGCTGAAAGATGATATCTATTCAAATATCGCACAAGCCGCATTAGAGTGGCGCAAGTAGCGCCACGATGAGGATCCAAATACACGCTGTCACGTCCGTGAGCGTTAGTTATCTTTGAGATTCGACGTGGTGAATTGGTTTTAGTCACGAATGCCTTTATGGTTCACAAAAACGCCATTATCAACACCTCACTGAGTCTGAACGAGGTCGCATAATAGGGCTACGAGAAGCTGGATGTTCCTTATGCGATATTGTAAAAGGACTTGGCAGGAATGTAGTTATTGTACATGACTGATGACAGCGGTGGCCACAGGAATGTACAGTAACAAGAAGACTAGGCTCCGGATGGTCACGTGGCACTCCCGAGAAGGAAGACCGTCGTGTTCGGCACATGGCTGTGGCCCATTGTCCTGTCTGTTGCTTAAAGGACGGCACCGGGCCAGACGCACAGCGTGGATTCCAATGACTCCAAACCATCGGCATTTTCGACTTCAGTGGTGTCAAGCAAGAGGCAAGAGCTCATTGGAGTGTAGGGTGACGGTCTGTTGTGTTTCCTGATGAAAGCTGGTTCTGCCTCGGGGTCAATTCTGACCATTTATTAGCTAGAAGGAGGCCAGTTGAAGGTCTGAAACCAACCTATCCGTATATTAGACGCACTGGACCTACCCCTGGGGTTATGACCTGGGGTGCGATTTCGTGTAACAGCAGGAGCACTCTCGTGGTTTTCCCACGTACCCTGACTACAAATCTGTACGTCAGTCTGCTGATTCTGACTGTTGTGTTGCCGTTTATGATCAGCAACCTTCCCGGGTTCGATTCCCGGCAGGGTCAGGGATTTTCTCTGCCTCGTGATGACAGGGTGTTGTGTGATGTCCTTAGGTTAGTTAGGTTTAAGTAGTTCTAAGTTCTAGGGGACTGATGACCATAGATATTAAGTCCCATAGTGCTCAGAGCCGTTTGAGCCTTCAGCAACCCAGAGGGTGTTTGCCAACAGGATAACACTTGCTCATATACCGCTGTTGTAACCCGACGTGTTCTACAGAGTTTCGACATGTTGCCCTGGTCTGTTGGATCACCGATCTGTCTCCAAACGACCACATATGGGACGACATCGGACGACAAATCCAGCGTCACACACAAACAGCATTGACCGTCCTGTAGTGATCAAGCAAGTGCAACAGGCATGGAACTCCATTGCACAAACTGACACCCGGCACCTGTACAACACAATGCTTGAATTCAACATTCTGCCGATTACACCGGTTATTAACGTACCATCATTTCACATTTGCAATGGCTCATCTCGCGCTTACTGTAAAAGAGTCCGTGTCGGAAAGGGGGAATATAATTGTCACATCCCACTTCTGACACCAAATGTAAAAGAGTACGTGCCGGGAAGGGGGAATATAATTGTTACATCCCACTTCTGACACCAAATGTAAAAGGGTACGTGCCGGGAAGGGGGGATATAATTGTTACATCTTTTTACATCCCACGTCTGACACCAAATGTAAAAGAGTACGTGCCAGGAAGGGGGGATATAATTGTTACATCCCACTTCTGATATCAAATGTAAAAGAGTACGTGCCGGGAAGGGGGGATATAATTGTTACATCCCACTTCTGACACCAATTGTAAAAGAATTTGTGGTTTGTGGATGGGGAGAGAAACTTCTGACACCAATGTTAATGTATAAAATGGCAGGGAAGGGGAAAGAAGGTTGTTAAATATGCCTTGTGGCGGCTGGAGGTCGAGCGGTCAGGATTAGAGAGTGGGCATTCAGGGCTGTCGTTAAATGACAAAACAGAAAATTAAGTACCATAAAGAGGATATATTTCAATATACGGGGTACAAAGAGCGCGCCTAGGATCGGAAGTTACCAGGTTTAGGCCAGTCTAGGAGGTCGAACAATTAAATGAAACGGGCAACGGAAGGGGAAGCGGTTCACGTTAATTTACGTTGGTGGCCGGTCGGGAAAAGCAGAGCGAGAGGCTCTGCCTCCCAAAAAGACGTCTGTTCTGCCCGAGGTCTGGGTTACAAAAGAGAGAAGCAACTGTGTACGTCACCGCAGAAGACTCCAGCGTCGACACACGTGATCGCTATCCCGTGCACGCTATTGGCTAAAACCAATGGCGTGAATTCGCTAGCAGTTTCAGCAGAGGTCTCAGGGCGTCTACTGTCAGCAGCATTAACTGGACAGAACTGCTTCTGTTTTGAAAGGCAAGCGACTTCTATTACGTAGACACGGCGTGAATTACTCTGGGAGAAAACTTGTAAAGATTCCACTGGGCCTTTGAAATAAATTTTTTAAACTAATTCCCTAAAATATTCCTTGACTGGGTGCCGTCCTGTACATTACGTTAACCTGTGATCTTGCAATGTAAATCACTTAAATATCTTACCTAGACAAACGTTTTCCCGAAATTTCATTACCCTACATTAATTATTTTTTGGTGTTGCATTTTTTCCGTCAGTGTATTTTACTTTCTTCTTAGTGAGTGATAAACGTAAAATAACACGATGCAGCCGTTAACAGAGTACCTATGAAATCGTCACTGCGAAATTTGGCATGCTGTGTTGGATATACAACCTGTCTCCAGTCCCGCGGGGAAGAATAATTCGGAGTCCTTGGACATGTCTTGAGAGAAATTTCATGTAGTTTACCATCTCAGTGTTCTCGTTTCATTTGTTTCCAGTCCCCAAGCCCTTTGTCAGTGAAGAAGATACGTACGAGACCCTTCGTGCATCACGATATTAACGCATGCACTTAATTACTTGCCGCTTGTTTATTTCTTTTCCACATCTTGGTGCAGTGTGAAACGCATTGCCCTGTGACCCTTTGATACGGCGTGGGAAACTGTAAGAGGGCGCACGTTATTGACTTCATTGGGATCGTACAGCGTGGAAGAAGGATGAAGAAAATGTAACTGTCGGCTGTATTAACGTTTCTAGAAATCGTGATGTGCAGAAGATTGTACGCGACAAAATGGTTAAACACAACAGAAACCTGAAGAGACGATCCCGAAGTCAGCTACCCTGTGTGAAGGCTTTGTCATTGCAAATTTAAGAGCTTAGCCAATGCAGCTACTGAATAGTTTATTTAACTTGTAACTGCCAGCAATATAACGTAAATAAATTAAAGAAGCACTCGCATATATCGCCGCATTTATATTCCGGTTGTGTCTTCCATCCAGAGGGTAAAATTTCAGACTCAGTGCTTTGGCGTTCGCGGTGTTTATAAATGCCATGATAATGATGATGTACTTCTTTCACCTTGGTTTTGTTGTATACAATCGCGGTTTCTCTGAACACTGGACACCCCGTCTGACTTGTTGATTCCTCTCCTGGAGGTATTCGGCACGTACATCTGCCTCTGATTATATAGGCTGTCACACGCAACATGGACAGTGCACACCCTTAACTGTTTATACATTTCTACACGTACTAGATTTCGGATTAAGGGATTAAGGTTTTAAGATAAGTAGTAATTTGCCATGCCGTTATTTCCCTTGCCTTTTTAATGTACCGAGATTATGAAGCAGCTATTTTCCTTCTTCTTTCATTTTTACTGGAAAAGTTAACTAGCCTCCTAGGGCTTTTGAAATAAACAGTGCAATAACATAAGGCGTATTATGTTCTCGGTGTTTATAAGTATGACTAAGGAATAACTTATTACATTTAAAAAGTACTATTTTCATCGGATGTATAAAAAATACGAATATTACGCATACAATAAAATCTTCACCTCTTTAGTAGAAAACCTTGTTTAGATATCACGAAATGTAAAGTATGTCCAGGAAATGTGTACTGCTTCCAACAACAGAAGGCAGACATGTTTCCTAACGTGCGCTCTCAATTTACATTCAGTGTGATTTCGACTCGATACTCGTAAACGATTTATGTCTTCTTGAATACCTTATAGTGTGCCGTTAGCTACAGTAAACAAGAAATTCGTGTGGAAACTAAATTGATCTATATTCCTTAGGTACCATAAAAAACTGAAAATTGAGGAGTTCTTGGATAAGCTCGTTTAGCTTCATTGAGCGAACCGTTTGAGTCAGACGCATACCCTCATTATGAGGAAACATGATCAACAATTAAGAGCAGTTAATACAAAAGGAAATTCTACCATAATTCCTTTCTTCCACTGGTTAGTGACCCAGTTACTGCAGTGTTTGACAGATCGGGTAGTCACTTGTCTATTTTCGTGTCGATACAGACTTAGAAACGTAAAGTTAAGTTTCACAGTGGGATAACATTGTGATCTCCCTGGAACATTTGGAAATGTGGTATACAGTGTCGTATACGAATTGTGGGCTCACGATATGCTATGATGACCACCCTCCGAATATTTGAGAACACTACGTAGTTACGTGCTATGAAGTAAAAGAGCAGAATTTGAAACCTGTAACGAAAAAGAGAGAGGCCTGATTTTCCTTCGACGACATGCAATAGAAGTCGGTGCTACAAATGGAACATTAACACACTTATTTATGTTTTTATTTATCATAGTCCACCATCTTGATGACGATAATGGACATTTACATAAAGAATAACGTTTATGTGTGCCTTAGTGATAATCTATTTCGTTTTCTTTTTCTCTGTTCTGAACACTTAACTGAGTCCACAGTACCTGTAATACTATTTTTCCTTGTTTTTATTTCTTTCTGTTACTGGCGCTCTAAATTTTGATAGCTACTTGTACGCTACACTCTATATTTTGCTTGACATCTTTTCCACTCTCATTCGGATATTATTTACCTGTGACAGCAAAAGAGTCACATGTTTTAGTTATTTCAAACCCTTTCAACTACTGCTATGAGTACCGTTACAACAGCATATACACTGCCTAATATCGTGTATGGCTTCCGCGAGCTCGCAGAAGAGACGCAACACGATGTGGCATGGACTCGATTAAAGTCTGAAGTAGTGCTGGAGGGAATTGACACCATGAATCCTGCAGGGCTGTCCATAAAATTTGATGATTTAGCGAATTCCTGATATTCATGTTAAATGGACGTACGGGAAAATCCAAACTTCATCGCTACCTCGGAGATGCTGTGTCCCATCGCTCATGCGCCGACTACAGCACTACGTTCAAACTCACTTAAATCTTGATAACATGCCATTGTAGTAGCAGTAACCGATCTAACAACTGCGCCAGACACTTGTTGTCTAATATAGGAGTTGCCTACCGCAACTTCCTGTTTATATATCTCTTATTAATTTTTGAATACAAATACATACAACAGTTTCGTTGACGCTTCAGTGTATCACTACTACAATAATAAACAATACAGGATCAATAGTCGCTGTTACTACGACCACCTTATCTATTTCTCAACGGCAACTACTACTACTGAAAATTAGGCGAACAGTAGTAATACTAGCACTTCTAGTACGATTACTTATTGGAATGTTAGGGTTACTGATCTTAGGAGAACAGTTAAAGACAACATTGTCTAGTGCCCAGCTTTACTGTTTCTCTCTTTACTTCTCTTCGCTGCTTCCCTGTAGTTTGAGATGGACACACACACACACACACACACACACACACACACACACACACACACACTACTTTTACTACTACTACTACTACTGCTACTACTACTATCAGACAGTATCTAGTTTCTCCGTATGTTCCTTACTATATCGGTTACTATGTTGAGTCCAGCAATATTTCGCGGCCTCCAGACACCATGGCGTTGGTTCGGAACGCATGTCTTATCTTTCACTGATACTTGTCGTTCTTGTAAGATACGCTTGTGGCCACCTCCCCTCATTCTTCCGTTACTAAGCCAACCGATCATAGAGCTATCGGGCACCGTCTACAGGCCTTACTCGGCTCTGCTGTAGTGTCTGTTCCCTATAGTTACACCTTGCTTTCTCTGAGACAGCATTAAGAAGAAGATTTAAGGTATCAAAAACGTCTTTCGTCTGATTACTTTATAAAAACATTAAAGCCTACCGTTTTGTGTGTGTGTGTGTGTGTGTGTGTGTGTGTGTGTGTGTGTGTGTGTAGCGCGGGCTTTGATGCAAGTCTACGAACAAACAATATGCTTGACAATCTCTGTGAACACATCAATGCCAACTACTTTATTCTTATTGCAGGTGGCGACGTTTGGGTACTGGTGATCCGGAACGCTATGCCTTCGGACTCCGGCATCTACGTGTGTGAAGTCAACAGCAACCCCATCGTTCGCTCCTTCCACAAGCTTAGCGGTAAGTAACACGCCTCTCGGTCGACTCTAATTGCATTTTTTTCGGAACAGCACTCGATGTTAATGATCCCACCCCCCCACCCCCTCTCTCTCTCTCTCTCTCTTTCTCTTTCTGTGTGAGCGTATACATAGCAACCACTTAAACACACTTAGAGTTGTTAACGACCAGAAAGCAGTCCACAATGGTCAATCCCACTGGGTTTCTATAGATTTAGCTGCATTTAGCGACTTCGCCAAGAGTCTTTAAGAACTTTTAAGGTTACATTCATCTAAATTCATCCAGGCAATGCATACTATCCTAAAAGATCCACACCTACCGTTCTGAATGTGTGCTTGGACAGATTCAAATTACCATCTGTGTTCCTTCTGATTCAAGCGCTGTGTAGTTTCGACAAATCGCTTGAAATGGACGACGAGGTACGGTAAATATTTTTACGAAGCTTCTTCCGGTACCTCCCTAATGACATTATTGACGCAACGTAAAATTTTCGTCAAATTAAGTTCATCTAATTTAAAATCGTTTGATTGTACACAAACTGCCATTCGCCATACACCATAAGGTGGTTTACGGAATATAGATGTATTTGTAGATGTAGATGTTGTGGGCCTCTGCTCTTTTCATTCAGATCACAGAGCGAACCAGGAGTAATCTAAGAGGAGGTTCCTAATTGGGAATATTTGGGAAGCTATTACCAATTCCGGCACCTTGCTCGGAACCGATAGGGTGTACCCATTTTTGTTACTGGAACTGTGCATGACTAAAAACCTATAACCCGTGTGCGTTTGTAATTTTACCGTAATTTCTGAAAAATGGTGCGGTGTAATGGAGCCATCGTTACTGCAACACTGCATCCAGAGGAAAATTCCCTGCACGTGGGTTGCGAGGGAAGCATATACGAAGGTGACGAAAGTCATGGAATAGCGATATGCATATATACAGATGACGGAAGTATTGCGTACACAAGGTGTAAAAGGGCAGTGCTCTGGTGGAGCTGTCATTTGTACTCAGATGATTCATGTGAAGAGAACTCCAACGTTATCACGCCGGAATGACGGGAGTTTGAAGGTGGTGTGGTACTTGGAGCTAGACGCACGGGAGATACCATTTCGGAAATCGTTAGGGAATTCAGTATTCTGAGATACACAGTGTCAAGAGTGTGATGAGAATACCAATTTGAAGCATTACCACGGACAATGCAGTGGCCGGCGGCCTTCACTTGACGACCGAGTGCAGTGGCGTTTGCGTAGAATTGTCAGTGCTCAAAGACAAGCAACGCTGCGTGAAACAACCGTAGAAATCAATATGGGACGTACGATCGAAGTATCCATTACTACAGTACGGTGAAAGTTAGCGTTAACGGGCTGTGGCAGTAGATGACCGACGCGAGTGCCTTTGCTAACAGCACGACATCGCCTGCAGGGCCTCTCGTGGGCTGGCCTAGTTAGATAAGTCCCGGTTTCACTTCGTAAGAGCTGATGTTAGGGTTCGATTGTGGCACATACCCCACGAAGCCATGGACCCAAGTTGTGAACAAGGCACTTTGAAAGCTGGTGGTGGGCCGGCCGAAGTGGCCGTGCGGTTAAAGGCGCTGCAGTCTGGAACCGCAAGACCGCTACGGTCGCAGGTTCGAATCCTGCCTCGGGCATGGATGTTTGTGATGTCCTTAGGTTAGTTAGGTTTAACTAGTTCTAAGTTCTGGGGGACTAATGACCTCAGCAGTTGAGTCCCATAGTGCTCAGAGCCAAAGCTGGTGGTGGCGCCATAATGGTGTGGGCTATGTTTTCATGGAGTGGACTGGGTACTTTGGTCCAACTGAACCGGACTGAAAATGGTCTGTTCGGTTACTTGGATACCATTTTCCCACGAAGCCGTGAAGTTGTGAACAAGGCACTTTGAAGGCTGGTGGTGGCTGGTCTATGTTTTCATGGAATGGACTGGGTCCTTTGGTCCAACTGAACCGGTCATTGACTGGAAATGGTCTGTTCGGTTACTTGGATACCATTTTCCCACGAAGCCGTGAAGTTGTGAACAAGGCACTTTGAAGGCTGGTGGTGGCTGGTCTATGTTTTCATGGAATGGACTGGGTCCTTTGGTCCAACTGAACCGGTCATTGACTGGAAATGGTCTGTTCGGTTACTTGGATACCATTTTCCCACGAAGCCGTGAAGTTGTGAACAAGGCACTTTGAAGGCTGGTGGTGGCTGGTCTATGTTTTCATGGAATGGACTGGGTCCTTTGGTCCAACTGAACCGGTCATTGACTGGAAATGGTCTGTTCGGTTACTTGGATACCATTTTCCCACGAAGCCGTGAAGTTGTGAACAAGGCACTTTGAAGGCTGGTGGTGGCTGGTCTATGTTTTCATGGAATGGACTGGGTCCTTTGGTCCAACTGAACCGGTCATTGACTGGAAATGGTCTGTTCGGTTACTTGGATACCATTTTCCCACGAAGCTGTGAAGTTGTGAACAAGGCACTTTGAAGGCTGGTGGTGGCTGGTCTATGTTTTCATGGAATGGACTGGGTCCTTTGGTCCAACTGAACCGGTCATTGACTGGAAATGGTCTGTTCGGTTACTTGGATACCATTTTCCCACGAAGCCGTGAAGTTGTGAACAAGGCACTTTGAAGGCTGGTGGTGGCTGGTCTATGTTTTCATGGAATGGACTGGGTCCTTTGGTCCAACTGAACCGGTCATTGACTGGAAATGGTCTGTTCGGTTACTTGGATACCATTTTCCCACGAAGCCGTGAAGTTGTGAACAAGGCACTTTGAAGGCTGGTGGTGGCTGGTCTATGTTTTCATGGAATGGACTGGGTCCTTTGGTCCAACTGAACCGGTCATTGACTGGAAATGGTCTGTTCGGTTACTTGGATACCATTTTCCCACGAAGCCGTGAAGTTGTGAACAAGGCACTTTGAAGGCTGGTGGTGGCTGGTCTATGTTTTCATGGAATGGACTGGGTCCTTTGGTCCAACTGAACCGGTCATTGACTGGAAATGGTCTGTTCGGTTACTTGGATACCATTTTCCCACGAAGCCGTGAAGTTGTGAACAAGGCACTTTGAAGGCTGGTGGTGGCTGGTCTATGTTTTCATGGAATGGACTGGGTCCTTTGGTCCAACTGAACCGGTCATTGACTGGAAATGGTCTGTTCGGTTACTTGGATACCATTTTCCCACGAAGCCGTGAAGTTGTGAACAAGGCACTTTGAAGGCTGGTGGTGGCTGGTCTATGTTTTCATGGAATGGACTGGGTCCTTTGGTCCAACTGAACCGGTCATTGACTGGAAATGGTCTGTTCGGTTACTTGGATACCATTTTCCCACGAAGCCGTGAAGTTGTGAACAAGGCACTTTGAAGGCTGGTGGTGGCTGGTCTATGTTTTCATGGAATGGACTGGGTCCTTTGGTCCAACTGAACCGGTCATTGACTGGAAATGGTCACGTTCGGTTACTTGGAGACCATTTTATTCATGGACCTCATGTTAGCAAGAATGATGTCAACGGGCCACAATTGTTTGCGACTGTTTTGAAGAACATTCTGGACAATCTGAGTGAATGATTCAGCCACCCAGAGCGCCTGGCATGGATCCCATCGAACATTTATGGGACATAAGCGAGAGAGAGAGGCAGCATGGCTCATTATTTCTGCGGGGGACTTCCAACTACTTCTTGAGTCCATGCCATGTCGAGTTGCTGCACTGCTCCGGGCAAACGGAGGTCCAACACAATATTAGGAGGTATCACATGACTTTCTTTACCTCAATGTATATGGCTAACGTGTCTCGCCGAAGTGATCTTACGACAGTCACACCAATGCGTACACCGTGACACCCTCAGTCTATCACTGCGACAAAAAAAAATTACCCTCTCCAACAGCAGCAACGACAACTAAATTACGCCCGTATTAGCTGATTATTACGCGGCCGTAACTCAATTCCGCGTCAAGGAAAAGCCGCGTAGTGTCGCACCAACTTTATTCGTATAAATATTTAACAACCACCAGTGACTGGCTCTCGCGTTCCGGAGACCCTAATGAAATTCAGACCGAAGCGGGTAATCATCGGCCGTGGAAACTGGATATTTGTATGTAAATGAACGACCGGCGACTCTGCGAGCGTCCCATAATGAAATTTGGGGCCACGTTTCCGTGACGGGGCACCGCTTTTCATAAAAAGGTTTTTAGTGCGGTGTGCGTTGCCGGAGTTCTCGGCGGCATATCCGGTATTATGTAGCCGATTTTAATTACGAAAATTAATTTCCTTTTTTCCTATCGCGCTGCGCTGGATATTAAAGGGTGTTGCAGGGACAGCCCTGTCAATCACTCCTGATTGGTGATAACGATTTCTGCTCGTTATGTGGTGCGTACTTCTGGAATACACGAGCTCAACAAGAGAAATGGAAATGGAAATGTCGTGTGGCTAGGGCCTCCCGTCGGGTAGACCGTTCGCCTGGTGCAAGTCTTTCGACTTGACGCCACTTCGGCGACTTGCATGTCGATGGGGATGAAATGATAGTGATAAGGACAACACAACACCCAGCCCCTGAGCCGAGAAAATCTCCGACCCAGCCGGGAATCGAACCCGGGCCCTTAGGGTTGACAGTCTGTCACGCTGACCACTCAGCTACCGGGGCGGACTCAACAAGAGAGCTAGCCTGGATCACGCATGCAGTTCATTTTAACCGCGTAGTTATTAGTACGCCAGTAGAAAATGGCGTTTGCCCTCTTCGTTTTTACGGTCTCCAAAGCTGAAATTTAGATTCTGTTTGTTCGCCCTACTGACGTGTACACCTATACAGTATACGGAAATTCCCGTTGCAGACTTCTACGACTTGTAGAGGGGAGTGAGTAGATAACATTCTGAGTTGGAAACCACGTCCGGAAACGTATCATTCCCGTGCGGCAACCTTATGAAAACATGTTGGCAATGCGACCACTTTTACAACTAACCAATTACGCGTGACCCAGTATATCACTTATTTTACAGTTCCACTCACTAATAGCCAAAGAAATTGCTCGTGTACTCGTTGACAGGTTCTGTTCCACGTGATGCATTAGGACCTCCTCCAATTAGGGTGTGCAGCGTTTCCTCGGAACACCACAGTTACCCTTGCTGACGGCGAAGATATCCTTTCTCGAAGTCGTTGCGTAATTGTGGCGAAAAGACAATGAGCAGCTCTTCCATTACCCTGAGCTTTGCCATTCAGAAGGATCATGTCGGTGTATTCTACAAACGTCTACTCAGCCATGTTGCTCTAACACTCACATACAAGTGAATGAGGCTCGAACCAGGTCACAGAGGTGGAATAGACACCAAAAGACGCCAGCTAAATCGACGTAAACACCCCCACCATGATTAGCCTGTTGCATACTTACCTAGCAAATAAGTTTTCAAATGGCCGTTTCCGAACATGGGTTCCTGTTCAAAATATTATGTACTCTCTCCCCTCTATAAGTCCAAGTTTGTAGCGGGAATTCCCGAACACCCTGTATATACATACTCCGCAAGCCACCGTATGGTGCATGGCGGAGGATACCTTACCACACGACTTAACTATTTCCTGTCCTATTCCACTTGTTAAGAGAGCGAGGGAAAAACGACTGTCTGTATGCTTCCGTAAGAGCACTAATTTCTCTTAACTTATCTTCGTGGCTCTTACACGAAATGTATGTTGGCGGCTGTAGGCTAGCACAGAATTTTATGGGCTTGGAATAGAGTTCATGATTATTTTAGTCATGTAAGATAAATTAAATAAGTTTACTACTTTAGTTATTATTTACTTTTTAATCAGCAAGCTGTCATCGTCAAGTTCCTTTCCTGACCTTTCAGTAATAATTTGCACATGCGCAACAGTATCCACACTTTCTTACGTCATTTACATTTAACTTGGAGCCTGGAAAGGAAATATATGTTTTATAAATCGTTATACTTATTAAAATTTCTTTCAGTTGTGAAGGACGTAGATACATTCATATTTTCACCTGTTTTCGTTAAACTCACTGCAATAATACGTTCTCTATTTTTGTAGGAGTGAATGACGGTGACTCTGCTCGTGCATGCAGCGTTGCGTTTGTTTTGTTCTGAATGGACGGAGCACTTTTGAAGCTCTTGCGGCTTCTTCTCTGGGCTTTTACACTGTCGACGCTCTAATTCCATACAATGCTGCGTCGCGGACTTGCTGATTCAGGAATTTCGTTCTCAGCTGCATTGCGAAATTTAAACCCAGTAGAGTCCTTTGAAGAGCGCTGTCTTTGCGTTTGCCTATTAATTTCCGGTATTTCCCTTGATTCACTCAGCGTATGCTCTCCCGGCTTCTAGACAACAGAAGTTGACAGCTCTTCTACCGCTTTCCAATCTGTATATTTAGCTGCACGTCATTCTAATTCTCTTAATCATTTTCCTCTTAGCTTTCTTCTTAACCCCATTCTTTTCTAAGTGATGTACCCACTCCTTCTGGAGATAGACATGTTGCGTGTGATCTGCTCTCAGTCCTCATAGTACAGCTTCAACAAAAACAGCCATAGTTGTCTTTATACGTACGCTTTCAATCCTTCAGACAATGCTCTCAGAACCCTTATCGATTGTAATATATCGGGTGACCAAAAAGTCAGTATAAATTTGAAAACTGAATAAATCACGGAATAACGTAGATAGAGAGGTACAAATTGACACACATGCTTGGAATGACATGGGGTTTTATTAGAACCAAAAAATACAAAAGTTCAAAAAAATGTCCGACAGATGGCGCTTCATCTGATCAGAATAGCAATAATTAGCATAACAAAGTAAGATAAAGCAAAGATGATGTGCTTTACAGGAAATGCTCAATACGTCCACCATCATTCCTCAACAATAGCTGTAGTCGAGGAATAATGTTGTGAACAGCACTGTAAAGCATGTCCGGAGTTATGGTGAGGCATTGGCGTCGGATGTTGTCTTTCAGCACCCCTAGAGATGTTGGTCGATCACGAGACACTAGCGACTTCAGGTAACCCCAAAGCCAATAACCGCACGTACTGAGGTCTGGGGACCTGGGAGGCCAGTCATTACGAAAGTGGCGGCTGAGCACAGGATCATCACCAAACGAAGCGCGCAAGAGATCTTTCACGCGTCTAGCAATATGGGGTGTTTTTTTTTCTAATAAAACCCCTAGTCATTCCAAGCATGTGTGTCAATTTTTACCTCTCTATCTACATTATTCCGTGGTTTATTAAGTTTTCAAATTTATACTGACTTTTTGATCACCCGTTATTTCTAAGTCTTCCAGCTTCTTCTTCTCCCGCTTTCCACCGTCGTTCAAGTTCAAAAAAAATCAAATGGCTCTGAGCACTATGGGACTTAACATCTATGGTCATCAGTCCCCTAGAACTTAGAACTACTTAAACCTAACTAACCTAAGGACATCACACAACACCCACTCATCACGAGGCAGAGAAAAATCCCTGACCCCGCCGGGAATCGAACCCGGGAACCCGGGCGCGGGAAGCGAGAACGCTACCCGTTCAAGTTCGACTTTCATACAATGCCGCGTGCAAAGACTTGTTCCGGGTAATCAACGCTGCATAAAGCAACAACACCCACTCATCACGAGGCAGAGAAAAATCCCTGACCCCGCCGGGAATCGAACCCGGGAACCCGGGCGCGGGAAGCGAGAACGCTACCCGTTCAAGTTCGACTTTCATACAATGCCGCGTGCAAAGACTTGTTCCGGGTAATCAAAGCTGCATAAAGCAAGAAAATTTAATGTGCTGTCCCGCTATTTAATTAATAGCATATGTGATAAATATATTGGCAGCATTGTAGTATGCTTGAGGGTGGCGCTGGCTGCGATTAGGAGACGGGGCAATTGCAGGTTAGTATTGGAAGGAAGCATCACAGGATGGGGAAAAATGTGATGTATTCGCCATCTGGGGGAAACGGGGTGGAGCTGTCTAGTCAGTAAGTAAATGCTGGATTTGAATGGCCCGAAGGTCTTGATAATAACATTGAGATATAAGAGGCCTGATGTGTGGGGAGAATAGGTGGCTAGAGCATAAACTCGTCACATAACTAATTATCGGTACAAGTGATTGGCTTAGGAGAAGAGTCTGTTAAAGATGTGTTGGACTGGGACATGCAGAGTGTCGATATCGGAGGCTGCATATGTAGGTACAAACTTAGCAGTAACCTATGGTTTGGAAGAGATTGATGAGATAACAGACGTCTGGGAGATGTTCGATTGTTCGAAGATGTGGAGGAAAATTGAAGAAATTAGTGTGTGGAAGTGGGTAGAGGGAGGACTGCAGAATTGTTTCTTTCTGCTGTCCATGTTGACGTTGAGACAGGGCCGACAACACATTAACGAGATGCACACACGTGAACCACAAGAAATACGTTTTCAGTGTGTTTGCAGACAGTAACGAGTAACACGCGTGGTATGGTGTTCCCGCAGTGCTGACACGGTCGCAGTCTGCGCTGGAGGGCAACGCTACGGCAACAGGTGTCCACGGTGGATCGTCGACGGGCCTGGGCGCGCCTGCCGAGCCATCTGGCGACGGCACGCGCAACCACAACTACACCGACTGCTGCGCCGCCAGCAACGTGTCAGCGGCGTGTTTCGGGTTCTGCAACATCCAGAGCATCCTCGACGGCAACACCGGCCAAGACCCCGAGCACTGCGAGGCAGACTTCCCTGCTATCGTGCGCTGCATGGCTGGTGAGTGACACAACGAATGCACTTCTCATTTCATTTCGTGACGAAATAAGAGAATATTATCCGCATTTAGAACTCCTTGCCCCATCCCACCTCATGTAAAGGTGTTTAAATAACAATAAAGGAAAAAAACCGTTTTTTGCCCGCCACTTTGTTCAGTATCATATGTGTCTTCTTTGTATTTTCACTGTCAAACCTGTGGCTGAAGAGCAGCGTAGTATGCTGCTGCCAGCCCACCTTATGTAAAGATGTTTAAATAACAATAAAGGAAAAAAAAACTTCTTGCCCCATATCTGGGACTGGGACACACTGTAACTCCACCCGAATTGCACTTACACATCAGTCTCTCAGACTACAATCCTGCTGCACACTATCCTTTCTGTCACAACAGCCACACCTCTCCGACCGCATACCTAAAGCTAGTCTTTTCATCCTCAAGACATAACCACCATTCTTTTTAATGCAGATTTCAATCAGAACGTAGTTTCACACGTAAACAAGATCATCGACACATCCCCTTCCTGTCACGAAACTTGGAATACGTACACACCATTACACGGACACAAACTCATTGTTACTGTACATCTTATAATGTGACTGTCGCAGAGCAACACGCTCCAAGTTCTTAGACACGACTTCTCCACTTATTACCCTAAGTAAGGTACCCTCCTGTTTCTCAAAACCATCAACATCATCATCCTTGGTAACAGTTGTTTCCCAGAACTGTGAAAGACATCAAAGATGCTTCTATTCCTAATTTTTGTTTGTTGATAATTTTATACAGGGTGATCACAAACTGTCTGAAAAGCTTGCGAGGGTTTCAGAGATAATTGTATATGCTTGACATTCTTCAAGTGCAGGGGCGATTTTGGCTCCTTAAGGTTTTGTAATTCCATTTTCGTAAGAAATAGTTGCCAAGAGAAAATTCGATACTTTGCGCCGTGTCCGAGTTAATTAGCATTGAAGTTAACCAATCAGGCCGGTCTGCGCGCAAATTCTAGCGGTCCTCCAGAGACGGGTGTCGCCGAAAGCGTTCTTTGTTTGGTTGCCTAAAACCGAACAGGAGAGTGATCCAAAAACTGGACATGGGACGGTAGTAAGGATCTAACCTGAGCCAAAGGCTGAGCAGTCTCGTGCGCTGCCATCTACACTACGAGAACAACTGACGCTAACACCCTTACAAGCTCTTCCGACTGTATAAAGAAAATGTTTATCTTTCTTAAACCTAAGAAATCTCCCAGTGGCACCACTGTCTGTCAGCCTATTGACCTTACCAAAATATTCAGCAGTATATATGATTCTGTCCTCGACAAAGGCATCCCCCAACACACCAAACCGCACTTTTCTCTCTTCATCTCAGAGTACGGCTTGAGTCGCCACTCCTCCTATCCCTGGGCATTGATAAAGCCTATCCTAGGTAACAAAAAGCAATATCCACTCCGGTTTTTCTCTTCCAGTAACAAATGTACTCTTGCGTCCTATCATCGCTGCTTTCTCCCCTATGCACAGTTGACGTTCGAAAACCATTCTCATCCGAATACCTGTTCCAGTACACCGAAGACAATGCCTTCCGCGTCGTTTTACTCACACTTACCAAAGTCTGTGTTAACTAAACCTCAACAGCTTCACCTTCCAATGTACCCGACGGCACCTCTGAATTTATCCTGCTGAATCCCAGGCAATAATTATAGCTTTCCACCTTTGTGATCTCAATCTAACAAACGGTAACTTTCCACTTCATAGCACTAAAAGGTTAGATTATGTAAGCGTAATACTCGATCGAGTATTAACATCTCAAAACTAAAACCATTAACTGGGTTTTTGGGCATCACAGTTATCTCACAACTATCAAAACTTACATGATTGTAGTTTGTAACATTGATTTCCCATAGAAACATTATATCTTTGATGAAATGGAACAGAAATTCTGACATCGCCCATAGCCGGGCATTGAAATGAATTCAGTGGCGGCAATTGAAAATCTGTGCCGGACTGCGGTTCGAATTCGGATTTCCCGCTTTACACGAGCAGACGTATAAACAGTTCAGATATCCGAGCACGCTTCCCGCCCAACCCAAATTAACAACTTCTCGCACACTACTTATGTAGTGCCCCCTGTCCCTTGCACTCACTGCCCGCAACCTCAGGCTGTTTCCCGTTGGAGTTCGGGAGAGAAAGAAAGCCCCACACGGAAATGACCTCTAACGAGCGTTCAAGGAGTATACTGTATACATGGTCCGGCCACATTAATGTGATGTTCGACGTCAATATGCAATAGCCACTCTCTGACGCAGGTACCAGCACTAGCAGTGGAGGGTATGTAAAGCATGTCGTTTTGTTAAGCGGAAACGGAACGCCGGCCGGAGTGGCCGAGCGGTTCTAGGAGCTACAGTCTGGAACCGCACGACCGCTGCGGTCGCAGGTTCGAATCCTGCCTCGGGCATGGATGTGTGTGATGTCCCTAGGTTAGTTAGGTTTAAGTAGTTCTAAGTCCTAGGGGACTGATGACCTCAGAAGTTAAGTCCCATAGTGCTCAGAGCCATTTGAACCAGTTTTTTGGAAACGGAACGATTTTACTGACGTCTAAAAGGGCACGATCACTGGCTTTCGGGCCGAGGGTGGAAGCGTTTCCGAAACGTCTGAGTATGTAAACTGTCCACGTGCCGCCTTGGTTAAATTATACAGTGCAAAATGGCGCTGTCAAAAAACCGGCACCGAGGTAACTGTGGTACACCATGGGCCATAAGTGGCAGGTGTGAACAATGGCTGTAGAGATGCGTAAGGGCGAACAGACGTGCAACTGTTGAGCAGCTGACCGCCCACATGAACCAAGAAGCTACCAACAGTGTCTGCTCAATGACTGTTCGTCGAACGTTGCTGCAGGCCTCCGCAGCAAGCACCTGGTTCATGCACCCACGATGACTGCTGTTCATCGATAGCAGTGCAACTGGACGTCCACTGAATGGCGACGGGTGGTCTTTTCAGATTACAGACGGCCGTTGGCGTGTATGGCGTAAAACGCCTGAAAGCAAACACCCTGCAACAATCTTCGGAAGAGTTCAAGTCGCAAAAGGAAGCGTTAATCTTGGGAATGTTGTTGTGAGATTCCCTGGATGATTCCATCATGTTGAAAGGCACAATGGATCAACACAAGTATGCATCCATCCTTGTGGATCACTTTCACCCATATATGCAGTTTGTTTATCCTCGGCAGGATGGCATCAACCGGCAGGACAGTGCAACTTGTCATACAGCTCGCAATTTACGTGCGGGGTTCGAAGAGCACCAGAAAGAGTTTACTATACTCCCCTGACCAACAAACTCCCTGGATTAGAACCAATCGAGAATCTGTCGGACCACCTCGATCGGACTTTGGCACCTGAATCCTCATCCGGGGAACATAGCGCAGCTGGCCAAAGCAGTGGAGCCAGCATGGGTACAGATCTTTGTCGGTATCTTCCAGAACCTCATTCACTCTCTTCCTGTAAGTCTCGCAGCAGTTCGGACTGCAAAAGCAGGTTATTCAGGCTTTTGGCAGGTGGTTAATGTGATTGGACAGTGTGGTGTTCATTCGTACATTATATCCTTGTTCTGAATCATACTACGAAATATCGAAAAGACCATCAATGAAACTGAACACTTTTCTATTGGGTAACCTGTTACTGGGGCGACTAACGTTTTAAGCATAGTATTGTCATCATATAAAAAACCTAAACAGTTTGTCTATAAATAACGAAGAAACCACCGTCACAGCACAACACTATTACAACAAATGATACCAGAAGTCTGGGGTTAATAAACACAATGTGCATACCCCAAATAAAAGCTAAGATGTAAAATACCAAAAGAAGATTCCTCGAAGGTAGAAGCGTTCATACTATTTTGCCACATCAGTACTTGCTGTGTACTCTGTTAGTTTGGGAACTGCCATGGTATTTACAGCAGCTTTAGGGGTTACAGTCCAGAGAAATTACGGTCTCCAGTTCTAAAAACGTCCCCCTTTGTGCAGCGCAGTGATCTTTGGTATTAAACTTTGTCCGCAGCCTGGTCTTTGTGTAGGTTACAAAATTATATACAGCAACTTCAAAAAGGTCAATTACGTTGAAAATCTGTCACATCTCGCAAGGCAGGTTCCTCGGAGGAGGCGTTTTCTTTGATCGCAACGCCAGCTCGTCCCTTTTTCATTTCCATAATCACCTCTCGGATATTCCCTTGCTGGCAGCGCCGCCGTTAGCCTTTTATTAAGTTCTGCCCGCGGCACGGTTCCGGAAGCCCGTGTTTACGAAAGCGTCGTCCGTTACTCCGCCAACGTGGTTCCTGCTCCCCCTCTTTAATCCCTAGTCGCTTATGACAAGTCTCCGCTCTCTGAGGCTCTTAGTCAGCTCATCCCCTTTTGTTTTCCGCCACAGTGCCCTCTTCCGCACGAATGATGTTTTCCGCGCTACTGCGAGGGTACAGATCTCACGTGTAAGGAACCGGGGCCACCCACCTACCAGCAGGCTCACGTCGCAGGCTGCGTGGGTGTAGCCACATTGCCATGAACTGAAACCCAATACATAAGTTCTACGAAGGGTGAAGAACAGGTCTAATCGAATCGACTAGAAATGCATTCACAAGATATGCGGTTTCCGTAAATAAAGGGAATAACTCACAAGGGGAGGCCACGACGTTTGTTTGGAACGCGGATTTACTGTAAACTTCGTACACTCGTAGTACTCCATGAGGACAACACAATGTGTAAGCAGTAGCGCATACCTCTCAAGCGTTATTGAGAAAATTGGAAGATAATTTCGGTCGTCTGTTTCAAAAATGACCGGTATATTTGAAACGGCAATAAAAACTAAACGAGCAGCGATGGAAATACACCGTTTGTTGCAATATGCTTGGGACAACAGTACATTTTCAGGCAGACAAACTTTCGAAATTACAGTCGTTACAATTTTCAACAACAGATGGCGCTGCAAGTGATGTGAAAGATATAGAAGACAACGCAGTCTGTGGGTGCGCCATTCTGTACGCCGTCTTTCTGCTGTAAGCGTGTGCTGTTCACAACGTGCAAGTGTGCTGTAGACAACATGGTTTATTCCTTAGAACAGAGGATTTTTCTGGTGTTGGAATTCCACCGCCTAGAACACAGTGTTGTTGCAACAAGACGAAGTTTTCAACGGAGGTTTAATGTAACCAAAGGACCGAAAAGCGATACAATAAAGGATCTGTTTGAAAAATTTCAACGGACTGGGAACGTGACGGATGAACGTGCTGGAAAGGTAGGGCGACCGCGTACGGCAACCACAGAGGGCAACGCGCAGCTAGTGCAGCAGGTGATCCAACAGCGGCCTCGGGTTTCCGTTCGCCGTGTTGCAGCTGCGGTCCAAATGACGCCAACGTCCACGTATCGTCTCATGCGCCAGAGTTTACACCTCTATCCATACAAAATTCAAACGCGGCAACCCCTCAGCGCCGCTACCATTGCTGCACGAGAGACATTCGCTAACGATATAGTGCATAGAACTGATGACGGCGGTATGCATGTGGGCAGCATTTGGTTTACTGACGAAGCTTAGTTTTACCTGGACGGCTTCGTCAATAAACAGAACTGGCGCATATGGGGAACCGAAAAGCCCCATGTTGCAGTCCCATCGTCCCTGCATCCTCAAAAAGTACTGGTCTGGGCCGCCATTTCTTCCAAAGGAATCATTGGCCCATTTTTCAGATCCGAAACGATTACTGCATCACGCTATCTGGACATTCTTCGTGAATTTGTGGCGGTACAAACTGCCTTAGACGACACTGCGAACACCTCGTGGTTTAAGCAAGATGGTGCCCGGCCACATCTCACGGCCGACGTCTTTAATTTCCTGAATGAGTATTTCGATGATCGTGTGATTGCTTTGGGCTATCCGAAACATACAGGAGGCGGCGTGGATTGGCCTCCCTATTCGCCAGACATGAACCCCTGTGACTTCTTTCTGTGGGGACACTTGAAAGACCAGGTGCACCGCCAGAATCCAGAAACAATTGAACAGCTGAAGCAGTACATCTCATCTGCATGTGAAGCCATTCCGCCAGACACGTTGTCAAAGGTTTCGGGTAATTTCATTCAGAGACTACGCCATATTATTGCTACGCATGGTGGATATGTGAAAAATATCGTGCTATAGAGTTTCCCAGACCGCAGCGCCATCTGTTGTTGAAAATTGTAACTACTGTAATTTCGAAAGTTTGTCTGCCTGAAAATGTACTGTTGCCCCAAGCATATTGCAACAAACGGTGTATTTCTATCGCTCCTCGTTTAGTTTTTATTGTCGTTTCAAATATACCGGTCATTTTTGAAACACCCTATATATATATAATATTCGTGGCCATTTTAACCATGAAGCGGCTGCAGCCGAGTGGTGCCGGCGGGTAGCTCAGCGTGTTCGGTCAGAGCGTTAGTTACCCTTTATAATAAAAAAACTGAGTGAACGGATCATCGACAGACTGAACTGGTGTCATTGGACGTCCGCCCCGAACAAATTCACCGAACAATATAGAACAAAATATTTTTTTAAAACATGTGTTTGGCGTTCAAGCCGCTGGATCGTTGGATCGAGTTGCGTTCGTCAGTTTTTTTTTTTTATTTTCAACACAGTCATTTTCTTTATTATGTCTATTAAAACTGAAATAATGGGGAAGGTACGTGTAATTGGATGAAATTTTGTTAAATTTACAATGTTATTTGGCAGTCTACTAATTTTTATTATCACAAATAATGTAATATTCATAACTATCGACTAGTATACGACCAAATGCATGAAGTCATACTGAAATGTATGCTTGTCCGTGATTTGAGAAAGCCCTTATACCTGGAAGAAGCCCGAAGCGACTTGTTGCCTCCAAGTTTTGAGCGGCACAGACGGCTTTCCAAAGATGTACAATTAATCGTCGCTTTCGACATTACGAGTACGAGTTGCAGGATGGTATTTTTCGTAAAAACATGGAAAACATAAAGTTAAACGGCACCAGCTCCATTGAATAAATGCTATGTTTCCGCATACGCAAGGTCTTGACGTTTTCTGTGGAAAAACAAACCTTGTTAACATATTCAAAAACTTCTCTTTCTGACTATAGTTTAAGCAAACTATGCATAACACAGTATTTCCTTAAAAATCGGTGCTGATAATTGGTTATGCAGTATCGAGTGTATTTTAATAGTGTCTTTAAAAAAAAAACGTGTTCTATATAGTTCGCTGAATTTGTTCAGGGCGGACGTCCGATGACACCCGTTCAGTTTGTTCGTTCATCTGTTCGCTCGGTTTTTTTTATTAGAAAGGGAAACTAACGCTCTGACCGAACACGCTGAGCTACCGTGCCGTCACCACTCGGCTGCAGCCGCTTCATGGCTAAAATTGCCACGCACAGATATATATTCGACGACCGAAATTATCTTACGATTTTCTTAGTAACGCTTGAGAAGTACGCGCTACTGCTTATACATTTTGTTGTCCTCGTGGAGTACTACGAGTGTACGAAGTTTACCGTAAATCCGCGTTCCAAACGTCGTGGCCTCCACTTGTCAAAATCTGTATGTGGAATCTTGTGAAACTTAGGTAAAATGCAGAACTCCCGACTGAACTTGAACTAAATATAACAAAATATGATATCACTGTTCGAAACAAAGGAGTTACATGTTTGAAAAGCACAACTGGCTGTATCAGATTGGTGCATGATAGCACAGATATTATCAACGCCGAGCAAGAATACAATGCATATGTGCACCTGCCGCCAGCATCACAAATACAAAAAAAAAAAAATGGTTCAAATGGTTCTGAGCACTATGGGACTTAACATCAGTCCCCTAGAACTTAGAACTACTTAAACCTAACCAACCTAAGGGCATCACACGCATCCATGCCCTAGGCAGGATTCGAACCTGTGACAGTAGCAGTCGCACGGTTCCGGAATGAAGCGCCTAGAACCGCTCGGCCACCTCACAAATACACTCTAAGAAAAAAAAATGATCTACATGTATAGACAAACAAATGTGTTGTTCCAACTCTGGCACTTACGCAAGTACTTATTCGGCCTGGCATTGACTGACAGAGTTGTTGGATGTCCTCCTGAGAGATATCGTGCCTAATTCTGTCCAGTTATCGTGTTAGATCGTCAAAATGCCGAATGGTTGGTGGACCTTGCCCATAATTCTCCAGACGTTCTCAGTTATGGAGAGATCCGGCGACCTTGCTGGGCAAGGTAGGATTTGGCAAGCACCAAGACATGTAGAAGAAACTCTCACCGTGTGCAGGCGGGTATTACTCTTCTTAAGTGTAAGACCTGGATGGCTTGCCATGAAGGGCAACAAAACGAGGCGTAGAATATCGTCGACGTACTGTTGTGCTGTAAGGGCGCCGCGGATGACAATCACAGGGCTCGTGCTGTGAAATGAAATGGCACCAGTACCACCACTCTTGGTTGTCGGGCCGTATGGCGGGCGACATTCAGGTTGGTATCCCACAGCAGTCCGGGCTGTCTCCAGACACAGCTTCACTGGTCGTCGGGGCTTTGTTCGAAGCGAGACTCATGGCTGAAGACAGTTCTACTCCAGTCAATGACTCCAGGCCGAAGAAGTGGCTGGAGGCGCCCCGGACAGCGATGGGATACTTACCCGACTGTCCTCGCCACACGGCGCGGCATCCAGGAGTGATGGTCTGGGTTGCCTCCAGTACTTGTTTAAGTCTTTCCAACAGTATCCTTTCAAACAGTTTGTAGGTTATAGTTTGCATAGCCATTTCAGCGCTTTTGGTCCAAGATTTTTCAAAAATTCGGGGACGATGTTGTCTGGTCCGGCTGCCTTCCCTGCCCTTGTGTGTTGGAGTGCCATCTTCACCTCTTCTTCTTGGACTGCTGACGTGAACATGTCGGCTTTTTCTTCCTGCGGTGCCACAGCCATCTGGGCTTTTTATGTTTTTTCTTTGCTCAGGAGTCACTGCTGTCTTGGCGTTATCCCTGGGTTTCTTGCTGATTTTGTTTGGGTGGATACTGGCCTCTGCTGACTTCCTGTGGTTGGCTCCTCTCAGCTTTCTCATGAGACTCCAGCTTTTACGGCTTGAATGTGTGAAGTCCATTTGTTCCATCAGCTTTTGCCATCTTTGTCTTCTCGTTCATCGTCCAATAGGTCGGTAAGAGCCTGGGCAGTGCCCTCATCTTCTGTTCTGTTAAATTCTTCCAGTAGGTTGCTGCATTCTTCAGACCAGCATGGGATGTGGTATTTTCTGGCCGCAGTGAATATACCGAAATGAAACTCAGTGAAGTTATTAAGTTATTGAGTATCATTATTACTTACAGATTTTCACGTTAAATGTTGATAGTGTCCCCCCCCCCCCCCCTGTTGTTGAATACACAATTCAATTCGTCTAATCATGCTTTCGCTGCACCCCAGAAGAAAACGTCAGGTGGTGTTAGGTCAGGCGATCGTGGAGGCCGAAGTCCCTGTGAAATTATACGATCACCAAAAACATCAGCACGACTGTCACTTTGTATGGGAAAAGTTATAATTTTTTCCTTACAGCTGTGTGGGCCGTTTCGACACTAACATCGATTTCCTGCGCGAGTTTTCTTACTGACTTGTTGCGGACTCATGGACATTTTATCGGAAATATCGAGGAGTTTATCCTCATCAAAACGCTAGGACGACCACTTCTCGGTGCATCTGTCACTGAACCCATACTTCGAAATTTGTTAATCTAATCTCGCACAGTATCGCAATGTGAGAGTGTTGTCTCCGGGAAAACTGAATTAAATGTTTGACGAACTGAAACTGTGTATTTACCGCCAGCTTTGAACACTTGTTCGACTAAAAACACACGTTCTGCAAAGGTCCTCATTTTACAGTGACAAAAACGAAAACAACGGACAAAGGAAATACACTTAAACGTTCACGTCAACACGTAACGACACACACCAACGATACTACTGCCGCTGTCTGAGATAAACGAAACAGTGGAATGTTGAGAGAGTCTACTTGAAGGGAAGTAACACAGGCAAGCGAACAATCATTCGGCACGCGCGGCTAACAATCATACGGCACTGCGAAGAGACTTTTTGAACAACCCGTATTTCAGCAAGACAATGCCCGTCCTCGCACAGCGAGTGTTTTCATTGCTTGTCTTCGTATTTCCAAAACCGTATCTTCGCCAGTAAGGTGCTGTGCAGGACGTTAGTGTAAAATATCCGCGCATATACCTTTCCGAAACTGCTTCGTTCGTAGGAATAAGCTGTGGAAGCTTCGGTAACCGATCCCAAACGTGATTTTTCTGCACGACAATACAAGGCCACACTGTGCTGTCTTAACAGGGAGAAAACTAGAGGAAAATCATTGGGCAAATTTGGAATGTCCTCCTTATAGTTCAGATTCATCACACTGCTACGAGCAACGTTTGGACCGCTGAAAGAACAACTTGGGAGACACCTATTTGATGAAAACACAGCAGTAGAATTCGTGTGCTAGTGGCTGTTCACATGTCCCTCCTCATTCTTCGAGGATGGCATCCAAAAGTTGGCAGTTCTATATGAAAAATATGAAGCAAAGTCAAGACACACTAAAAAATGAACTGAATGTATTTTTGATTTGGTTGATTTTATAAAATTTACAAAAAACAGTTCCGTTTCACATCTGTTCTCGCCTCATAGAAATGCTATACAGCGTTTCATATCAAACACCTATCGAAATCATTCTTCTCGTCTTAGGTGGTTTTTATCAGGAATACTAAGAGGGGATTCATCAACAGAAATACCATCTTTTCAAATTTTTGTAATAATTGTTACAGATTCGTCAGTATAGTTGGCAGTTCACAGACTAATTTGCATCACTATATATTCACAATTTCCTGCTCTAGCTTCCTGATCACATGGTTTTATTACATTCCATATTATTTCTATACTCCCACTACGAGTCGTCTGCCCGTTATTGCGCTATGAAGAAATTGTAGAGACGGAAGAAGTAATCTCGGTGACTACCGATTCACTAGTCACTGAATAAATATTTTTCTTCGCACACGACAAGCAGTAACGAAACAAAATACCGAAACAACATAGATGTAAGTAACTAAAAAATATAACGCACTAATGAAAGACACCTGACGAGATTACATCTACATCTACGTGATTACTGTGCTACTCACAATAAAGTGCCTGGCAGAGGGTTCAATGAACCACCTTCAAGCTGTCTCTCTATTGTTCCACTCTCGAACGGCGCGCGGGAAAAAAGAGCACTTAAATTTTTCTGTACGAGCCCTGATTTCTCTTATTTTATCATGATGATCATTTCTCCCTGGGTAGGTTGGTGCCAACAGAATGTTTTCGCAATCGGAGGAGAAAAATGGTGATTTAAAATTTCATGATAAGATCCCGTCGCAACGAAAAACACCTTTGTTTTAATGATTGCCACTCCAATTCACGTATCATGTCTGTGGCACTAACTCCCTATTTCGCGATTATACAAAACGAGCTGCCCTTCTTTGTACTTTTTGGATGTCATCCGTCAGCCCCACCTGATGCGGATCCCACACTGCACACCAATACTCCAGAATAGGACGGACAAGCGTGGTGTAAGCAGTCTCTTTAGTGGACCTGTTGCACCTTCTAAGTGTTCTGCCAATGAATCGCATTACACGCCGGACAAAGAAACACGCAATAACAAGGCAGACAATAAAGTCTACCGATAGGGTGACATCTGTCGGACGGCAGATACCACTGAGCATTGGCACATGTAGGATGGTAGGGAGCGAGGCCTCCTTACTAGATCCGTTGATAAAATACTGATATATCGATACGTATCAAAAAAGATTCGACGTATGTCGGCGGCACTTCTTCCCTGATATATCGATATCAAACTAGTAATATCGAATGCAGGTATTTTTATTTTATATTATACTTTTTCAGATTTGAAGTCGTTCCTTTGAAAATGTAGTAAAACGTGATTTTATTTTGACTGTGTGAAGGAATTCGTACTACTTTTTGACCTTTCATCATGTCGAATCTGTCTCTTTGTCTGTGTGAAGAAACTACGAGTGTTGTCCAGAAAGTAAGTTACGATCGGTCGCGAAATGGAAACGACTATGAGCATTGCCACATGTAGGATGGTAGGGAGCGAGGCCTCCTTACTAGATCCGTTGATAAAATACTGATATATCGATACGTTTCAAAAAAGCTTCGACGTATGTCGGCGGCACTTCTTCCCTGATATATCGATATCAAACTAGTAATATCGAATGAAGATATTTTTATTTTATATTATACTTTTTTTCAGATTTGAAGTCATTCCTTTGAAAATGTAGTAAAACGTGATTTTATTTTGACTGTGTGAAGGAATTCGTACTACGTTTTGACCTTTCATCATGTCGAATCTGTCTCTTCGTCTGTGTGAAGAAACTACGAGGATTGTCCAGAAAGTAAGTTACGATCGGTCGCGAAATGGAAACGAATATGAAAATCCGATAAAGCTTTGCAAAGATGTGTTGGGCAGTGTCTCTAGTATGACTCTAGGTAGAGTTATGTCGCTCTTTTCATTCCTGAGCTCTTAGTGAGCGCGTAAAGATGTTACAGAAAATAGTGTCTCCCGCTAAGTGCGAGGGCCTGGTGAGAATTTTCCCCTGAAGCTATGCAACCAACATTACATAACTGTCGTGCGGTTTTTTCTTCAAGACAATTCTCAGCCTCATTCTGCAGGGGCAATGAAGATGTTCCTGCATCGTTTCAATTGGAAATGTTTGGTTACCGACAATACAGCCCGTAATTGTCTCCCACTGACTTTCATCTCTGCTCAAACGAACCGCTGGCTATGAAGACAACATTTTGGCACAGACAGCGAGCTTTAGGCCAGCGTAGAGAATTGGCGGAAAGCACTAGCGGCTGCCTTCTATGATGAGGGTATTGGAAAGTTGGCACAACGCTATGACGAATGTCTGAGTCAGAACGGCGACTACGTAGAGAAGTAGCTGAAAGGTGTAGCTAACTGTTACAAATGAAACATTTCTGATTTTCACTGTGATTTTCATTTCGCGATCAATCGTAACTTACTTTCTGGACAGCCCTCGTATATGCGGTACAAAAGAAGAACTATTACACTGGTGTGAATGGAATAAGAAGATTTTCGATGTGAAGAAATGGCACGCCAGTTGCGTTAATAAACAATTGTTACGCAAGTAGTGTGCTATTTCTTCACACTGGCATGCTTCAAAAACAAATGCTGAAAATGATGAACAAAAATCTAGGACAAGATTGGTCCTTACGGTGGGCGGACACGTGTGAGGGATAATTCTGACGTAATCGGCGCTCGGCGCTACCAACAGAAACTGGAACGTTTAGCTTCACCACGCAATTTTGACACTACAGCTGCTAGGTCGCTGGTGTTGGCAGAAATGAACAAAAGGAAGTCGACAAGTGTTCCGCACAAATACGATATGTGACGAAACCGCATTGTTAGCAAAGCGGTTATCGCCAACTGTGAACGTACATTCTTGCTCTAAGGGGGACAGGCAGGCTGCTAACTTGTTCATGCACAGATTATCTAATGAAAAATCAGTACTTAAGTCTACAGCTGTAAAACCGACATTATACACTGAAGAGCTCTAAACAAACTGGTATAACTGCCTAATATCGTATATGGCCCCCGCGATCACGCACAAGCGCCGAAACACGACGTGGCATGGACTAGACTAATATCTGAAGTAGTGCTGGAGGGAACTAACACCATGAATCCTGCAGGGGTGTCCATAATTCCGTAAGAGTACGAAGGGATGGAGATCTCTTCTAAACATCACGTTGAAGGCATCCCAGATATATTCAATAATGTTCATGTCTGGGGAGTTTGGTGTCCAGCGGAAGAGTTTAAACTCTGAAGAGTTGGCTCAAATGGCTCTGAGAACTATGGGACTCAACTGCTGAGGTCATTAGTCCCCTAGAACTTAGAACTAGTTAACCCTAACTAACCTAAGGACATCACAAACATCCATGCCCGAGGCAGGAGTCGAACCTGCGACCGTAGCCGTCTTGCAGTTCCAGACTGCAGCGCCTTTACCCGCACGGCCACTTCGGCCGGCCTCTGAAGAGTGTTCCTGGAGCTACTGTGTAGCAATTCTAGACGTATGGGGTATCGCATTGTCCTGCTGGAATTGCCCAAGTCCGTCAGAATGCACAATGGACGTGAATGGATGCAGGTGATCAGACAGGATGCTTACATACGTGTCACCTGTCAGAGTCATATCTAGACGTATCAGGGGTCCATATCCCTACACCTGCACACGCCCCACACCATTACAGAGCCTCTACCAGTTTGAAGAGTCCCCTGCTGACATGCGGGGTCCATTGATTCATGAGGTGTTCTCCATACTCCTACACTGGATCCGCTCGATACAACTTGAAACGAGACTCGTCCGACCAGGCAACATGTTTCCAGTCATCAACAGTCCAACGTCGGCGTTGACGGGCCTAGGCGGGGCTACTCGAGTGGGCCTTCGAGTCCGAAAGCCCATATCGATGATGTTTCGTTGAATGGTTCGTATGCTGACACTTGTTGATAGGCCAGCTCTGAAATCTGCAGTAGTTTGTGGAAGGCTTGCACTTCAGTTACGTGGAACGATTCTCTTCAGTCGTCGTTGGTCCCGTTCTTACATGATCTTTTTCCGGCCGCAGCGATGTCGGAGATTTGATGTTTTACCGGATTCCTGACATTCACGGTACACTCGTGAAATGGTCGTACGGGAAAATTCCCACTTCATCGCTACCTCGCGGATTCTATGTCCCATCGCTCGTGCGATGACTAACACCACGTTCAAACTCATTTAAATCTTGGTAACCTATCATTGTAGCAACAGTAACCGATCTAACAACTGCGCCAGACACTTGTTGTCTTATATAGGCGTTGCCAACCGCAGTGCCGTGTTCTGCCGGTTTACATATCTGTTTTTTTGGATACACATGCCTATATCAGTTTCTTTTGCGCTTGAGTGTATTTCTAATGTTCAGCTGATATATTTATAGGCAGGTACGTCGACATTTTTCCTTCCAAATCAACACTTCTTCTTGATATGTCAAGAGCCTATAATGATATTTTTTCGATGTATCGGATTCCCGATATTTTTAAAACTATCAACAATCCTAATTCTTACGCTTCGCAGGCATTTTTCTGTGCTGCCTACTGTAATATGGGCTGTCAATGTCAGCAGTTCAGTATCCTGAGTATTGTAGCCCTAATTTTTTGTTAGTTGTTATGAACTGATGGAACTACATTCGTCAGGTCATAACTATGGGTTCTTCAATTGTTCCGAGAGATGGCTGATCGGAACAACAACATTTGAAACATTAATTTACTTTTTTACAAGAATGATAATAAGAATTACTTAACGTTATATAATTTATTGTCACGGGAGTATGTCGAATAACTGTCTTAGAAAAGTAACGCATCACTTGATGCACACAATTACAAACTCTTCTCTTGAAGTACAAGTTCAACATTCACAAAAGTACAGTTCCATCAGAGATTTTAATAGCACTGGTGTCCTAAGTAAATAATGTTGACTGCTTCATCAGATATCTTGAAATGGGGCACAACGAGTCCATGCTCAGCTCTGTAACGACCTCCGTGCGGTGGCTCTGCCGTGCTGGGAGAAAGGGCGTATCTTCAGGAGTGCTTTCCGTTCGTCGTTGCGGATTGCAGTGAGACATGGCTAATGTCTGTGGCATCGATACGCGATTTTTGGATTATACTACATCAGTGTTATATGTTACCAGTACCAGTCGCTCGCTTGCAAACTGTGATAACGAAAACTGAGTGTGGATGCAATGTACATCTCTGAAATTTGATATAACTTTGTACATTACTTGCACAGAAGATATTGTAAAAGACAGCACTACTGGTTTACAATCTTATCTCTAATGCTACCTTAGAGCAACATGACGCAATGGATGAGTTACTAATTCGCGCATTGCAAGCTGACACTCAGTGCAGTAGCTGACAATAGCGACTGGAAATGAGAAATGCCTTTACAGACGCTTCCATCAGCCACCGCACTGAGTGTCAGCTTGGATTACGCGAATAATACACTCCTGGAAATTGAAATAAGAACACCGTGAATTCATTGTCCCAGGAAGGGGAAACTTTATTGACACATTCCTGGGGTCAGATACATCACATGATCACACTGACAGAACCACAGGCACATAGACACAGGCAACAGAGCATGCACAATGTCGGCACTAGTACAGTGTATATCCACCTTTCGCAGCAATGCAGGCTGCTATTCTCCCATGGAGACGATCGTAGAGATGCTGGATGTAGTCCTGTGGAACGGCTTGCCATGCCATTTCCACCTGGCGCTCAGTTGGACCAGCGTTCGTGCTGGACGTGCAGACCGCCTGAGACGACGCTTCATCGAGTCCCAAACATGCTCAATGGGGGACAGATCCGGAGATCTTGCTGGCCAGGGTAGTTGACTTACACCTTCTAGAGCACGTTGGGTGGCACGGGATACATGCGGACGTGCATTGTCCTGTTGGAACAGCAAGTTCCTTTGCCGGTCTAGGAATGGTAGAACGATGGGTTCGATGACGGTTTGGATGTACCGTGCACTATTCAGTGTCCCCTCGACGATCGCCAGTGGTGTACGGCCAGTGTAGGAGATCGCTCCCCACACCATGATGCCGGGTGTTGGCCCTGTGTGCCTCGGTCGTATGCAGTCCTGATTGTGGCGCTCACCTGCACGGCGCCAAACACGCATACGACCATCATTGGCACCAAGGCAGAAGCGACTCTCATCGCTGAAGACGACACGTCTCCATTCGTCCCTCCATTCACGCCTGTCGCGACACCACTGGAGGCGGGCTGCACGATGTTGGGGCGTGAGCGGAAGACGGCCTAACGGTGTGCGGGACCGTAGCCCAGCTTCATGGAGACGGTTGCGAATGGTCCTCGCCGATACCCCAGGAGCAACAGTGTCCCTAATTTGCTGGGAAGTGGCGGTGCGGTCCCCTACGGCACTGCGTAGGATCCTACGGTCTTGGCGTGCATCCGTGCGTCGCTGCGGTCCGGTCCCGTTCGACGGGCACGTGCACCTTCCGCCGACCACTGGCGACAACATCGATGTACTGTGGAGACCTCACGCCCCACGTGTTGAGCAATTCGGCGGTACGTCCACCCGGCCTACCGCATGCCCACTATACGCCCTCCCTCAAAGTCCGTCAACTGCACATACGGTTCACGTCCACGCTGTCGCGGCATGCTACCAGTGTTAAAGACTGCGAAGGAGCTCCGTCTCCGTATGCCACGGCAAACTGGCTGACACTGACGGCGGCGGTGCACAAATGCTGCGCAGCTAGCGCCATTCGACGGCCAACACCGCGGTTCCTGGTGTGTCCGCTGTGCCGTGCGTGTGATCATTGCTTGTACAGCCCTCTCGCAGTGTCCGGAGCAAGTATGGTGGGTCTGACACACCGGTGTCAATGTGTTCTTTTTTCCATTTCCAGGAGTGTACTTGTGCTTCATTCGGGAAAAGCTGAGTTGATCTCTGCATCCAGCTGTCTAGATTTTGGTTTTCCGCCGTTACGTAAATCATTAGGTTGGTGCATAAGTTTGTAACGTTTTTGTTCTGCGTGTTGGTATTCCGGTTGCTATGAATTTGTTTATCAGGTATCATTTTTATTTGTAGTTCACTGTTGCTATCTCAGTTTACACATTGCCGTTTTGTCATTTGGAGATAGTGAGTGGATCTGCGGACGTTAGAATGTGGAGTGCCAAGGGGAGAAATTGTAACGTTTCCGGCATATTCCTCTGTCTGAGTTCAGTAGAGGGGTGACAGCAGCGGAGACAGCCAGAAAGATTTGGGCCGTGTATGGGGATAATGCTACTGAACAGAGCATAGTAAGAAAACGGTTTCCTCGATCAAAGGGGGTTCCCTTTGACATTAGTGACCCTCCCGTTCAGGAAGACTTTCGGAATTTGATGAAGATCGTTTAAACGCGTTAATCCGCAATGATCCGCGTCATTGTACTCGAGGACTGGCAAATGTGATGAGCTGTGATTATTCCACCATCTTGCGACATTTGCATACAATGGGGAAGGTTAAAAAATAGAGTGCACGGGTATCGCATGCTCTAAAAGCCAAATCACAAAAATCAGAGGGGGCGCCATATGTGCATCTCTGTTTGCTCCTCGTCAATTGGCTTGTGAACAACATCGACCTTCCCTATCCTGCATGGTTACTGGTGACGAGAAATGGTGTCTTTATGTTAACATAAGGAAAAGAACAGCAACTGTCCGTACATAAACCTGCGCGCATCCACGAAAGATAATGTCATGCATCTCGTGAAACAACGACGGTGTGGTGTACTACGAACTGCCTCTCTGAGGTGTAACTATCACTACTGACGTATTGTCAGCAACTGAGACCTCTTGCAGCCGCAGTCCAAGAACGACGAGCAGGAGAACTGCGTCAAGTGATGCTGCTCCACGGCAACACCCACCTGCGTTCTGCTAGACTGACAAAAAACCCTGTACAGGAGCTAGGTTGTAAAGTCATTCCGCACCCACCGTATTCACCTAATCACGCGCCCTCAAATTTTCATTTTTTCCGCTCTCTATCGGACAACCTTCAACGAAATTCCTTTCTGGGTGTAAATGCGCTCCGAACATGGCTCGACGAGTTCTACGTTTCAAAACTAGGTGATTCCTACAGTCGCTGAAACGAGAAGTTATCCCAGCGTTGGCAGACTGTTGTAAATAGTGAAGGAGAATATATTATTGATGACTAAATTCTGTGTTACATATTTATCAAAATTATTGAAAAACGCTACGAACTTAAGCACCAACTTAATAGTTAAATATAATTTCCAGATTAGCCAGCCGGTGTGGCCGAGCGTTTCTAGGCGCTACAGTCTGGAACCGCGCGACCGCTACGGTCGCAGGTTCGAATCCTGCCCCGGGCATGGATGTGAGTGATGTCCTTAGGTTAGTTAGGTTTAAGTAGTTCTAAGTTCTAGGGGACTGATGACCTCAGATTTTAAGTCCCATAGTGCTCAGAGCCAGAGCCATAAGTTCCAGATTTTTCTTTTGAAAATGACGTGGTCGGGTTCTTTCCACATTCGTGACTAATCCGAGCCTTTGTTCCGTTTCTAATGTTTTCTTTCAAATATTAGCTTTCAATTAATTTAGTAACAGTTGTCTCTAGCAGCTTCTTCGGTACCAGACAACCCAGAAACTTGGAAAGTCTGTAGCATTGATCAGCTAGTCATTATAAACACGGAAAGCGCGTCTTTGTGACTAACTTCATATAGATGTTGTGCACTCGAATAGCTGTCAAAGACCCCTGAATGTCGTAAATCTGATCTCCACATGCTATTTGACAAAAAAAGTAATTTTCTCGTAAGACTTAGCGCAAGCATCACGTTGTTATATGTTTTCCCAATACCGCATGGTGGTACTGAATCGGAATCCAATTAGTAAACGCTTCATCTCTCGTTCAATTCATAATAGAAATGAGTATCTCTCGCTCTTTGAAATGACACTTGCTAGCCGCAGAGAACCGTTAAAACCTTAATTGCTTTTTAGCAAATTAAACACCATGCAATTTCGTAAATTATTACATCGCTGCCTTTACAAACGTATTCACTCTCTCTGAAATTTACGCCAAACCATCGATGTTCAAATCGACCGCAATATCCTATCGGAAGGCTAACAACATAAGCAAACGAAATCAAAAGTTTTATCTCAGCACAGAACAGTAAAAAAGATTTTATGATCGCACTGTACATATTAACAAACACGGTATACTGAATTTAACTATACAACTTGATACAACTATTAATTATATGTGCAACGCTCGGTTTATAAATCGCATCAGCTGCACAAGCCACGTCGTCATACCAGCGTGTCTGAAAGATATGGATGTGTAATGTGACTTTCCCCACTTCAAAAACGCCTCTGTGCTATGCATACATGCACATAGGCTTAAATACACAGACGGGAAAAATTAATGTAGAGTTATCCTGGAATACATTTGTCTACGTAACATATTTAAGTGATTAAAATCGCGAGATCACAGGCCACTGTAAGCGCGAAATACGCCATTGCAAACATGAAATGCTGGAAAAACGTGCATAGATTGTGTTTTACAGGTTCCGGATGTCAGTTTGTGGAATGGAGTTCCATGCCTGTTGGACTACGTCGGTCAGTATAGGAATGGTTAGTGCTGCTTGTGGATTACGATGCAGTTGTCGTCCGATGATGTTCCACATATGCTCGAATGCTGGCAAATCTGTTGATCGAACAGGCCAAGGCAACATGTCGATAATCCTTCGAACATGTCGGGTTACAACAGCGGTATGTGGGCAAGTGTTATCCTGTACAAAAACACCCCCTGGAATTTTGTTCAAATGGTTCAAATGGCTCTGAGCACTATGGGACTTAACATCTGAGGTCATCAGTCCCCTAGAACTACTTAAACGTAATTAACCTAAGGACATCACACACATTCATGCCCGAGGCAGGATTCGAACCTGCGACCGTAGCGGTCGCGCGGTTCCAGGCTGAAGCGCTTAGAACCGCTCGGCCACTCCGGCTGACAACTGTTCTTGAAGTAATCGATTTGCAAGAGTTCGTTGTGACACTGTGCTTCCAACTGCTGCTCAAACAGCAGCTGCAGCTGCAGTACTATGCGCTACAGCCGCACGCCGAACGCAATGGTCTTCCCTCTAGTAGGCAGTGCCACATGGCCGTCCGGAGCCGGGTCTTACTGCGACCATACATTCTCGCGTCCATCGTTGCCAGCAGTCAAGTACAGTTGTCACATTCCTGCCACGTCTATCTGCAATATTGCAGAAGAAATATCCAGCTTCTCGTAGATCTGTGATGTAACCTCTTTCAGACTCACTGAGGTGTTGACAATGGAGACTTTGTCGCCTTAAGGGGACACAGTGGCGAGGGAACTCCCATAAGGAATCAATTCAAAAACGAGTAAACGTCAGGTACACTTTCTGAAGTAACTAATGGAGATAAAGACCTGAAACTTTTACAGTGTACAGCTGAAACATCATTCTCAAATCACATAAATAATGGTTAATGTATTTTATATATTTCATGAGTAATCATTTTTTTGTTCTATAAGACAAAAAATTAAAACTTTTCTAAACACCTTGGAGATTGTAAATCTGTTCATTTTATCACTACTGGTCTATTTTTTATCTAATTAATCGTCGTTGTATTACCGAGAGATACTGTAAGTCTGATGTCTGTAGCAGTCATAGTTTTTGAGAAAAGTGTACCAGAAGGTCAAAAAATGTAGTTTTGAGAAAAATGGTATTAAAGTTTACATGCAAGAAAGTAATGTACAATGTCATACAGACACACTTTTAAAACATTCCAGGGCTATACTGTGGCTCAGCTTCTTGATCTCTATTTTCTTTTCTTCTTTTCTTTGATCTTCTGGCTATCCTGGCCTCCTTGGTACCATTTCCTGCAGAATTATCAGCATAACGGATACGGTCCATGTCAATCTTTTTCAGTCCCCTTTCAGTATTGATACCATCCTTTGTTCCCAAGAGTCTTAATACATCAGTCTTCTTTGACACACCAGCATTGAAGCACATCACTGCATCATGAACACCAAATTTTAGTGTTTCTTTTCTAACGAAAACAGTTTTTGGTAGCCTTGTCCAAATGACAGAATACAAACTTTCATTTGGGTTTTGAGTTTTTCCATCGAGACACTTTTTTCAAGAGCTCTTGTTGGCTAAGGTCTCTGAAAATGAGTTTCACAGCTAGCAGGATTTTTTCTGGAATTGAATGTTTGTGCTTGTAGCTGGAAGATGTAGCTGAGTTGTTGAATTTGCACCAGCTGTCAGGTCCCCGTGGGCAAAGGTTATGTTGTGGTTCCTTATCTGTTGAAATTTTATGAAAGAAAATAACCCAGATGGCTCTCCTCATTGCTTCTACATTGTTGCAGTTATTTCTAATGGCCATACCATAATAAGTCTGGATCCTGTCTATTTCAGCTTTTGTCAGGCCCCCTTTACCACCTAACTTTTTTTCCTTACATGTCTTTAGAAGTCGAGATCCCATTCTTTTCTGTATACGTCCTATATATTCCAGTTTATTAATTTTGACTCTAAGCCCATAAGGTTTATCTTCTACCACTTTCTGATAGGCCGTACTGTCCCCCTCCCCAAGATAGTCTGTATAGAGGATACCTCTTGACTGTACAGACCTTTTGAAAATGTTAGCAACACCAGCCACTTCCATGCCTCCACTAGAACCATCATAGTCCTTTTTGCACACATGTTGTATAGTGGGATTTTTGCTACAGATGTTACAGAACTTAGTAATAATTTCAATATCCAGAACCTTCCCAGTATCAAAAGAATATCCTGACACAATGCCATTTAGGGATGTATGCCCACGTTTCTGCCAACTGCCATCAAAACCAGCAGAAATTTGCCTTGGGTCAGATTTCGTATCATTCAACTGAACTGCTTCTTTGGCTGCTTTCAACATTGTAGATTCACTTATCTCAGCTACAACTGCACCAATAGTCTTGTTGTAAACATCAAACTTTCTTGGAGGTGGAGGAATGTTCATCACTGCACAAAGAACAGCACCTGCACTTCGCCCTTTTCCAATAGATCTAAGTGCATACACTAATCTTATATTGTTTTCATACAATCTGCTTCTTGTGACGTGGGATGACATTGTATTGGCAGTACAGCTACATTCCAAACATGTCAAAACTAAATTACAAACAATTCCCTTGGTTTTCACCACATCTTCGTGCAAAGTAACATTTCCACCACAGTTTTTGCAACTTTTGTGTTTTTCGATAAATTCACGTAGTAACCTCATGGAGATCAGAATGTTTATGTCAGTAACAAAAGAAACACTGTTCACACCACATATTGCATTGTCACGCATTTGAGAGGCACTTGCAAACCGGCAGCACCTAGAACCTTCTTGCTTGAAGCACTGACACTCGCACTGACTTCACTTTCAATATTATTTTCTGCCCTCTGTTCAAAACTAGCAGTTTCGTGGTTTATTTTTACATATTGATTTCCACGAAACTTAGGCTTATATACAAACTTCCTTATTCTACCCATTGTGTTATCACGTTTCACAAAATCATTACATTTGTATCACCAAAACGTAAACAACTACGATGAAGAAGCTGACAAACGATAATCGACAATGCAGACAGGCTGGCAAACATCAGAATAACAATTCTCTCTTGCAACCCAAATAAAGAGTATTTATATCCGTGGAACATAAATGATTGTTGTACTATAGTCAATGTTGACTACTGCGCAAGACAGCAAAAATGAACGTGGCGCTAGTTACCATGCTTCACGAATAAATTAATAACTCCGAATCTAATAATCAGATTTGTATGAAACAAACGGCATTTTGTAGCCAAATAATTGGAGCATAGATTAAGACTAAAAAAATCGATTTTTTGAACCTGTTCGCGACTGTGTCCCCTTAAAGGCATTCTAGACTAACATCAGCTCACCACGTCCTACGGCTGATCCCGGCGGAGGTTCGAGTCCTCCCTCGGGCATGGGTGTGTGTATGTTTGTCCTTAGGATAACTTAGGTTAAGTTGTGTGTAAGCTTAGGGACTGATGACCTTAGCAGTTAAGTCCCATAAGATAAAAAAAAAAAAAAAGCTCACCACGTCCAGTCTCAAAGGTAACTATCGCTCACGAAAGTTGCACCGTGTATTTAAAGCAAACCTGATTTACATCTTCATACTGGCATATACTAGCGCCACTCTTAAGCGAATGACGCGAAATTTTGATGGACGTTATGTCGGACAACTTCTTCTTGGTTGTGGAATATTTTTTCCGTCGATGTATAACCGCCTACTTCTCATTTAAACGTTCAAAACTTTGAACTACCAGCAATATCAACCGTGAATCTTCATGGTTTCGATTGTTCCCTTTAATTACAACACACGAGCAACATACAGTTCAGTTCGTGGTTCAAGGGACCTCAGGAAAAATTCTAATAAAACTGAGTTCGACGTAGCAAAAGTTTGACTGGTCAAGGTAGAATCAGGAAATAGTTGAAGTAAGGATCTCACAAGAATAATGTTAAAAATAGTACTATAGTTTCAATAACTACCTATTTCTTTACAAAGGTTAGTGGAACGTAAGATGTAGAATTCAAATTAAAAGGAAGTTTCTTTTTTAACAGTGTTATTAATTTAATTTTTTAATTTATTTTAGCATTTCAAACGGAAGACACATAGTAATTTCCGAAAATACACAAAGAAACGTTAATTTTATTTTGAAAATAAATCAGTGACGCTTTTCTGCTTTAGTGACAACCAGACTGCTTGGTGAAACACATTTCCTTCGCCGTCTACTTCCGTTGTAAGATACATGCGCAACATTTTCAATGACAGCTTTATCTCTTTTGGAACAACATGCGAAATCGGCTATGCTTCTTCTTCTTCTTCTTCTTCTTCTTCGTCATCGTCCTACTTCTTATTTTCTGGACTAGACAAACTTTCAAGGTCAATAAGGGAACTGCAGACTTCTACAAGATCGGCAAAATGGATGAAATCATCAAATGCCACAGGCTCTCCTAAGTCAAAAATCACAGCCTCTGGTATCGTGGAAACCAGGGCCCTTTTCTCTACCCTCTCGTTGTTCCGGCTGAATCTGTAGCTCCGTGATGAATTCGCATTTCCTGAAACTGTTCATAATCATCGTCGGGGTAACACTTTTCCATCAGACATAGTCATCGCTGTCAAAATTTTATCTTGAGTCTCTCCAGTGTAATCCAACATCAGAGAAACAACTTACTTGCGCAAAAGTTTTAAAATTTTTAATTATTTCCTGGTGAGTCGGTTGTAGTTTCGAAGTGGTATTTCCCGAGGAAACACAAAGTTTCACATTATCTAGAGACGGTAATTATTGTGAACTGCACTATTGTCCAGAAAATAGCAGAATTTTTCGCTTCTGTTCTTTATGTCTTTGTCTACGCTCAACGGCCACATTAAACAATTTTGTTGTAATAGAAGCTTTCTTGTGGAACGGTGAAGCACAAAAATGATACCCTTGAAATATCTAGGATTAGCAGCCTTAGCTATCAAAATAGGTTTTAGTTTCTGAGAGCTGGCAACGTTTACTGCAAGTAACAGCTATACGCTTGAGATTTGTCGTCTTTAAAAGTCAGTGCTCTGTCGTCTGTCGGAAACATCTGAAAAACTGCCGTTTCGTCAGTATTGAGGACATCGTATGTGTTATAATTTGCTAGAACGCTTCCGAGTTCATTTTTTCCATACCGAATAAGCTATGTTATTAACATTATTAACATTCGCTCTTTCACCGCGAATCTTCTTAAAAATGATGCGTCTTGTTTTTAAAAAATAAAAAAACGAAGTTGATGTGCCACCCGCACTATGCTCAGACTAACAGAGAATTACTTGACTTTTCTTTCTGCATATAACCTCCGACAAAAACGTTTCGTTTTCCACGTTGACTCTATCTCAGTAAAAGCTGCGCGATCTCACCTTTGCTGGATTCGCATCCTGCCTCCGTGTGATAAGTTTTCATCAATACAATATTTCTACTTCAGGATTGGCATCTGCATGTATGACAGAATCCTGAAAATTTTTATTTCTTTGAAGTAGCTTTCAAAATTTATTTCTATCGTATAATATGTTACGCATTGTTGAGTAAACAGAGGACTAACGTAAAGACTGAAAGATACAAATAGTACAGAAACAACTGGCGAAACAGTTCAAATTGCTGAGTCTTAGATAACAGTTAACTTCGAAATTACAGTGTGTTTTCGGGCGGTCTATCATTGCAAATACTCCGATCTATCGATTGTACCAAAAAGTTTGTGAATTCTTCGGTTTATCGAGGTTTTTCCTAGGAACGGGGCAACTAGTTCGATTTATTTAAATTCGAATTAACAAGAATAGACCGTATCAACAACAGTTCAAGTTTACAGCAATGCAATAGGGTTCAGTATTTTTTACTTTTTCTATGTTCTGCCAAACCCATTGAGATTAACCCTACGGTTAACCTACCCGCTCCTCATCTCCCACCCTCCCCCACCCCCAACCCGGTGGATCCCACGCCATCAACTCAATGAGTCACAGTAGCGAGATTAATCGAGGGCTTGTTGCACAGTTTGGGATACTGGCAGGAGGAAAGCTGGTGGTACGTAATTTCCCATGACCAAATTTTGATGATTAAACTATCTTCAACACTACCATTCTACCTAACCACCTATTATGTGTCACGATTTTTTACGCATTTGCTTTGCACCTGTCGACGCTGTGCCGTATTGTTGCAGATGGACGCAACCACGTGCCCTGCTGCATCCGACAAGGAGTGCCCGACATTTGCCAAGACGTGTGCCGAGGGGAGTACACAGTTATCACGGACAACATCAAGACGCACTTCTCCTGCTCCGCCTACACCGAGGAGACGCTGGCATGCATCGTCGACGGTGTCGGTCAGTATTGCAATGGTATATTGTCTCCATCCACATAGTCCTCTCCCCTCACTCAGTCCATCTGCTCCTCCCCCTCTCTGTTCATCTGCCCCTGCCCTCCGCTGTCCATCTGCTCCTTACCTCTATCCATTCCCTCCTTCCCACTCCACGTCCACCTCCTTTACCCCTCTCACTGCCCGTCTCCTTCTCCTCCTCACTCTAGCTTCTCGTCCTTCTTCTCTGTACCTCCTCCACCTCTCACTCTCTGTCGATCCCCTCCTGCCCCTCTCTTTTTCTATCTGCTACACCCTCTCCCCTCCATCTGTCCATTTCCTCCACCTGTTACTCTCTGTCCATCTGCTATCCCCCCTTTCTTTGTCCACCTGCTCTTCTCCTTTCCCTCTGCCTATCTGCTCCTCCCCTTTTCTGTCCGTCCCATCCTCCCTCTCTCTATCGATCTCCTTCTCTTTCCTTTTTTGTCCATTTCTCCCTCTAAGACCATCTTCACCTGCCCCCTCTATTTCCTCCTCACCTCGTCTAAGTTCATCTCCTTCTCCCCATTCTTTGTCCATCTCCTCCTTCCCCTCTCTCTATTCTCCCCCCCTCTCTCTCACTCCACCTCCTCCTTCTCCCTCTCTCTATCTGTCCAGTTCCTCCTCCCCTGTTTCTCTGTCCATCCCCTCCTCTCCCTCTCTGTCCCTCACCTTTCATTTCCTTTCTCTGTCTATTTCACTCTCCCCTCTATATCCCACTGTCCTCTTCCCTTTCTTTGTCCCCTTCCTCTCTCTGTCCCTCTCATTCTCCCCCACGCCTATGTCCATCTCCTCCTTCCTCTTCCCTGTCTGTCCATCTCTTCCTCCCCATTCTCCCTCCACGTTATCACCCCTATCCCAATACGAGGCTGCTGGTTCTTACCTACATGGGATTTCTTTCCAGATAGGAAGTAACGTGTATACAAAATGTGGCTGAAATCGACTCAAGCGTTTAGGAGGAGCTTTTTACTCGCCAATAAGCCCACATACTGCACATGTCACATATATATTTCACATATATTTAACATATTTGACACTAATTTTTATACATACTTCGCCTCTGACTCCAGCTAATTTCGCTCTGCGGTCTCGTTTCGAAGCAGCTCGGTGTTTATGACGTCATATCTCCAGAATTACGTGTCGTACAATGATATAATTTTGCTGATAAATTCAGTGGTACTTGTAGTGTCTGCAAAGTGCGTCGGGAATACACTTAGTAGTAAAAAGGTAACGAATCAAAATTTTGAGCTTTATGTGGCAGTTGAGTATCGAAAATGTAGTAAGCGATGAACTTTTTTCCGTTCATCAATTTGTGGGCGTCGTCTGAGAGAAAAAGTTTCTTAAAGATTTGAAATTCTGTTTAAAGTCAGTTGCAAGTCGCTAAGTGCTCTCATTCTTGTACTGGATGAATAAAGCCTGGATGTTCACGAGTCGTGAGCTACACTTCTTTCTCACCCCCCACCCTTTTGAGACAGTAAGTGATATGTGTACCAACATTGTTTAAAATCTATCCAGTGGTTTATGTGGAGGTGTGGAATGTTCTTACATCCACACACACATACATACACATTCTTAGCACGATATTGTTGGAACATTCTCACCGCTTCTTGTCATTATCTTCGTCCTATATCAACAAAGGGCTGTACGCCACGCGTGGAGTTTTTGACATTACTTTATTAACTGAAGCACAATAAATAAATTATTTTACTAGCTGCTCAAAGCGGTAATGTGACATTCTTCAAAAAAGTTTCATTCGCAAAAATCTTTCATCGCCAGTAGCAGTTCATTTATGGTAGCAGTCCAGGTAGCGAAAAAGTCTAAAGCAGCGTCCACACCGGCCGCATCGTACATAACCAACAACGAACGAATTCCGTGTAGTGTCGATACATCGAAGGAAATGGTTCGTTCGTGCGCGCCCTGTTTGCACAGTGTTTCTCGTTTATCATTTTTATTACAAGCGCACGCACGCACGCACGCACACACACACACACACACACACACACACACACACACACACACACACACACACACACACAGACATACATACACACGGATAGATCACTGATATCACAAAAACATCCCAAAACATAACATCAAGTAAACAAATGCTCATTTTCTAGAGGAGGAAAGCTGTAAAACAGAAAAAAAGCATACGTAGGCAAAGAAATGCTCTACTGAAACTGGGCGAGATAAACAAATACAAGTTACCAATGTGGTGTCACCGCGCGCCCTAACTTAAATCCAAAGCAGTTGCCACTACTGCCGCTTGGTGACCCAATGTTTCTTTCCCTTTCACTTGCACTTCTCGTGCAAAAGCGATTGCACTCACTCACACATACAGATGCCGAGTCGTAAAGTTGAATCGTACTTCGCAAGACATAAGTGAGTACTAGGATTTGCGCACGTAGAACAGTAATTTAACAATTACAGGAATTCGAGACTATTTCACTAATTATTCTAAAGCGGGATTACAACCATCATTCCGGGACGGCCCCGCAGAATTGGGGACAGTTGGCCACCTTAGGTTTAATAATTTAGTTCGGGTACACTACAGCATTAAGACTATACCATAAAAATATACATAATACCATTTATTAGATGCAGCCATTACACATTATTAATAACCATAAGTCATCACCACCATGTTACGCAATGTGAATCACCTGGAACCAGCCAGCCACCAGTCAATCTAATTGTTTCTCGAGCATAATTGTTTCTCGAGCATCATGTGCTCACTGTGTTGTCCGTACTCTGTAGTTGTAGCTAAGCTTGAACATTCCTTCCCTTCCCCACGGGCGCCAACGACTCCAAGCAAATCTGCACGTATCCGAAACTTGGCCTATAACTCGATCATTTCAGAAGTCTTAAGTTTTCATTGAAATTCACAACCGGTTAAACGAAAACTTTTACGAAAAGAAACGCCATTGAAACCCAAAAATCTGACCAACCCAAGCTATTATAATTTTGTTTACAGCTGATATCTTAAAAAAGGCTGTTGTTAACTTGAAATAATAATTGGTAAATCAGCAGTAATTAATAAGCGACTCGATAATTGCTAACTTGTATTTAACACATGAATGAAAATGCATAAAATATTGATTCAGAATGCACAGTACAATATGATTACACAGAATTAATAAAATCTTGCCATACATAAACAAATAAATCACTTGATACAGTAACATAAAGCCAGATCACTTACTTTACAGGAGGAGACATTTAATATCGTTACTCCCTTTGTAACACTTTCTTTAAATCTCTCATTACACATCAGCCATCTTAATTGGCACAGCCTTCTTTCTTAACCAGTATTACTAGGCAAATATTAATAAAATTTAGTACACGTTCAAGAATTAGGTGCTCAGTATTTATGAAGACACAGAGTAAATGAAACTGAAAATTAAAAATATACAGTTTGATTCTTGGCATCTGGAGCACAGAAGCATTTAAACAATTACTCTTCCCGCACTCCATTTGTGAATGGGAAAAAGACATAATAACTGGTACGCATCATTTCCTGTGTATTTCACAGTGGTTTGCAGCGTATGGATGCAGAATATTTTTGACCAAGCCAAGTGCTTTTCTGCGGTTTTCAGCTACTGAATTAGACGTTTGGCTACTTGTAATTATTATGCTGTTATTTTGAAATGATTACGGTCAGTTCTTAGCGAGTTAAAAATATATAACAATGTTCACTTACCGTTCTTCATCTTTTCGAAAGCTGAAAAAGCTTATGTCATTGCATATTTGCATTACAATTTGAATCACTCCTGCAGCGGCCTTTTTTCTTTGTGACAGATCATTACATCCAAGGGCGCCCATGCGGTAGTTTGAAGGGTGGGAGGGGGCGTGGGGCTAGATCTGGAAGTGTGGAGTATTTTTAATATCTTGGAAGACGAAAGGCGAATTGTACGTAGCCTTAAAAAAAGTTCCAGATGTGACTTAAAAGAAAAACACCTGACTACATTTTTTCCTTTGCCTGCGAGCTATGGGAAGTGCCCCCACCCCCAGCGGTAAAGCTTAAATTATTAACACGTATTTCTAATTTTTGCCGTACATCAAACAACTGTTAACTTGTAGGTAAGCCCAGCAGCTGAATCACATAAGTAATAAAACGAAAAAAAAGCGTATCCGCCTTTGTCCTCAAACACAACAGTGGTATTGTATGTTAACCGGGGACCTAGAAACGACGGAGAGACTCCGTCCCCGCTGCAGCCGCAGTGGTCCACAACCCCACGACGACTACCGCAGTCCACTTCACCCCTCCGCCGCCCCACACCGAACCCAGGGTTATTGTGCGGTTCGGCCCCCTGTGGAACCTCCAGGGAACGTCTCGCACAAGACGAGTGTAACCCCTATGTTTGCGTGGTAGAGTAACGGTAGTGTACGCGTACGTGGAGAACTTGTTTGCGGAGCACTCGCCGACATAGTGTAACTGAGGCGGAATAAGGGGAACCAGCCCGCATTCGCCGAGGCAGATGGAAAACCGCCTAAAAACCATCCACAGACTGGCCGGTTCACTGGACCTCGACACAAATCCGCCGGGCGGATTCGTGCCGGGGACCAGGCGCTCCTTTCCTCCCGGAAAGCCGTGCGTTAGACCGCGCGGCCAACCGGGCGGGCAACACGACAGTTACAACTCTGTTTCAATATGACAGGCTTCGCACCTGTGCACTAAATTTTGGCGCATGTATTGCAGCCGACTTTCCCTTCTATACCTACTCTCTATTCTGCAACAACACGCTGGCGACCAGCCGCGGTGTAGTCCTCTTCGTTCCGGCCGTTAATGTTGACCTTTTCAGAGATCGCGCCCACTCCCTCTCCGTGGAATTGCGCCTCAGTTGCTACGAGCGTCGTTCTTCTAGTGTCCACTAAGCAAAATTCGTTGCCGATACCTCTATTCCACCTGAATTCTATGTGTCAACAACAGTTCTCACCAACAGGTTAGACACGGGGATGATCGTAACCTCGAACTGCGCACAAAGTATTGTAAATCTTTCAGAATATTCTAGAAAAACCAGACTTCACTCTAGTTTCGTACAAACTATATCAAAGAGAAATTAAAAAAAAAACTTCCCGTTGATCTGACTTCCGTCTTTTCCAATAATTCCGAAATGTAGCACATTATTTATGTAACAATATAAAAATAGCTAATGGATGAAATGATGAGAAAACTCAAAATCTGGAACAGTTTGTACTTGGATGCGTTTCTACGCCACTATCAACTATATTGTTCCGTGACGTATTATTAAAAATTTACGAGATAAACTTAAGGAATTGTGTTTTTAGGTCGTCCACTGAGTACAATTTGAAGTCTTCATATAGCGAATCAGTTTCTCCAATCAGCCACGCCTCAAGCAATATGCGAGCATCGCATATAATGATCTATGTCTCCGGCACTGGCAACAGCAACGATAACATTCTTTCAACAATAACAATACAATCAAGGTCGTCAGCAATATGGGAAAGGGGCAATAGGGGCACAACCATCACAACCTGGAATCTACAGTACACGCTATTTATTCCTTAGAGAATACTTATGCACATCTAGAAATGATTGTCTATTATTCCTTGGTCGAAGATTTAGCAATATCGGCATAACATGGACGACCACAAAGAGAAATATTATGGCTTTAGCAATTACCGTATAATTTACGTTTGCTTGGCACACTGTTCACAGAAAATTACAGTTTCTTTCGGTGCAGCTGCGTTTCTGCGCTGACGTAGGCCCAAGGCAGAGACAGTCTTTAGCAGAACAGTGCTGAAACATGGCCTCCAGTCTTTTTCCTGTCAATTCCACCTACCCGATATTGCTGGGTACAAAACCACACTATTCAGTTTTGCAGGGCAGATCACTGGACTGTCTGCGGAAGAACGCAGTCGTATTATACAGTAGGAGTGCGTGTTTCATTCGCAGCAAAGACTTTGTGGAAAATCGTCAGTCGTTTGAACGGTATTTCTGAAATGTTAATACACACGATTTTATCCGACTTACTGATCGTACTATGAAAGACATCGTCATTTTGTACGAAAATTTTAATTAAGACGGTATATGTTTTCAGGAAAAATCCACAATTTAAAACTTGCTGTAAACAGTTCATTGCAATTTTATAGATTTTTTCGCTTTTTTCAAGAGCGTAATCTGTTGTTTTTCACGCTTTACGCAGCCGCTTACAAAGGCTCCTCAGGTGGCTTCTTGGCCAGAGCTCATCGTGCCCTCTGGCGACTACAAAATGTGCTCCTTATCTTCGTTAATCCATTTTGAAGGTTTGCAAGTGGGCTCGAAACAATTACTTCAAAAAAAGAAATTCTCCTGTTTGGCTGCACAACAGTATATGCCCACTCTGAGAAGACATCCTACGATGTGACTGATGGGAGTAGCTGCGTCGTTTGAGATCGAATACCAGTAACTGATATGGACTCCTTTCTGATTGCTAGCCACTTTAGACAGCAGACAAAACTGTGTGGCAATAAATGAAATTCCAAAATGAACTTCACATTACATTTAAACGATCACCAATTTAACTTACCACTTCTGCTCCCGTAATGTAGATTCACATCGTAGTGTTGCCGGCTAGTTAACATCAACATCGGCCAGAAATCAGTTAATACCGGTCAGTGCCATTCGATTTTAACCGCTTCAAGTTAATTTGTCAGATCAGTAACCTGAGAGTCTTAATCACAGCGCGCACATAAAACGCACACAGCAAACAATTCACACTTTAGAAAACCATGTGGGGCCTACACTATGTTTCGTAGTATGATTTAGTGACATACAGTACGGGAAATTTGGTTACCCCCAACAACTGACTACACCTCGTAGTCAGCTTGACTCATTATGTAGAAGACGACAATAATAGAAGTCGGGATGCCACAGAATAGCGGTTTTTGTTTGTTGAGCTCGCAGTACAACAGAGCTCAATACCAGTGAATGTAAAATGACTCACATAGGAACGAAACCTCTGCTCTGTAATCGAGTGTCTTGTCGGATAGAGGACACGGTATGCTTCGGGACACAATTTAATACCTGTGTTAATTGAACTCTCCTTTCTTACATTCATACTGTAAAAAAATATATAATTTTTGTATGCTGCCCCTTGGAGCAGTCCGAGCCTCGGTTGTAAACCATCAGTTCTCTGGATACAATAAAATTAATGTTCAGTAATGATGAAGAGTAGGATGATGTTTAAGAGAATCGCCCGGAACAATGTATGTGAAAAGAAGTGCCGAGTAATGATGAGATGTTTTTTAAGTTCTTTAATCATCGGTGCTGCGGTAATGAATACCGCGATTGGCAGTTCAGTTGATTTTGAATAGACACGATATCTATAAAAAAAACTCATTCACAAAATTTAAACTGACAAACATAGGTAAAAGTGAGGTAACTGCGGTGAAGACCTGGGTACGAAAAGAAGAACTTCAAGTGTTCGACGAAAGCAGAGACTACAAAAATGTTATGGGAAGGACAGGAAAACAGCAATTTAAGTCAGTTAAAAATGAAATAAATGGGAAGTGCAGGGAAGATTAAGCGAATTTGCTGCAGGGAAAATGTAAAGAAATGTGACAAATGATGACTGTCGGAAAGACTAGTTCAGCATATAGTAACCCAAAACAACCTTGGTGAAATTAAAAGCAAAGGCGTCAACATTAGGGGTGCAATGGGAATTTCGCTGTTAAACGCAGAGGAGAGAGCGGATAAGTGCAGAGTACATCTCAGGCCTTTACGAGGAGGAAGAACCGTTCCATGTGGCAAGAAAAAGTGTGATGGTGGTATGCACAGGGCCCTTATCAGCGACGTCATGAGCGCCCTTACTAGACAAATTCGAGACGATTGTAGTTTTTCAGGGGGGGGGGGGGGGGGAGGAGGTTATGCATCACAAGTTTGAGTTAGAAAATAAAATGTAATTCTTTGCCATTCTGCTGCTACACTCTCTCTCAGTAACTCTTATACTGTCACACAGAAGATGAAAAGACGTATGCCTCGAGTCATTTTACGTTTCAAACACATAATTTATAACCACACAATAGCTAAGATAATGTATCAGGTAATCATGCAAGATTGACGATTGGGCAAGTGATAGATGAGACAATCAAGCTGTAAACATATGTTGTCTCCAGTAAAGTTTATTTCTTGTGGCATGCACTAATTAAACTTAGTTATGTTTTAAAAAACGGCAATTTTAGAGTTCCTCTGCCCTGTTCTTGAGTAAATATCTGCTGACGCCCATGACTGCAATATCGTTCAGTGAATGAGTTATTAACAACGTACGTAAATTGTAGAACGAGTACCATTCTGTAACATGTCAATAACATGCATTCAGTTTCGGTTATAAAACATTTTAGGCAGCTTCTGGGAATGCAGGTATCTAGTGGCTGGACTGCCTGAGGAAAGCATAACTTGCTGCCTCCTCATTTTTCCTCCCTGGCAGTCTGTGTGTTGTGTGGAGATCGATTGCTCTGCTGCAGTCACACTCCCTATTAAGCTCTTGATAAAAGGTGTGCAAGTAGCACTTATGTGAACTCGTGTGACACAGAGCTGCTGCCGAGCCCTCCGGAAGACGTGGAAGTGGAGGCCCTCACGGAGAACACCATCCGCGTGTCGTGGACGGCGCCCTCGGAGAACGCCGACACCGTCACCACATACGTCATCAACGTGACGTCACTGCGACAGTTTGACCAGGACCCGCAGCCGCCGTCTGAGGACTACGACCTGCCGCCTGCCGCCGTCACCTTCAGCGCCACCGCCTCCACCGCAGACTCGTCTACTAGGTAGGTCTTCTGCCACACCGTTCAGTACATTCATCACCTAACTAGCGAATTGGAGCAATTCATACACATTGACGGCTTCTCCGATGTTCGTGGCAGGTGACTCCAAATTTAAAAGACGTCAAGTTTATCGAGGCGACTGATAGACACCCCACACGTTCTTCCTGTGCTTCAATCCGCGGTTCAGTTTTGGACAGGGGTCACAGTTTGTTACCCCCCACCCCCCACTTCCGCTTGCGCTTTTAACGTGCCACAGGTGTCTACAACTTTAATATCAATAAAATGGTTAAATATACGAGGGGGACCCGAAAGAAACAGAACTAATTTTTTTGGTGGGCAGAGTTTTTGCAGTACCGCGGTTTGCCGCTAGGAGCGCACAGAGCGAACTTTCCAGAGCCAGTAAGCTGAGTGCCACGAGGAGGTCAGGACTAGTTTCGACAAAGTTTATGATGACTACAGTTTGTGTGACTGTCGTTCTTGCAATCGCTGATTTTCTATGAATTTTGGTTTTTGCTGGGATCAAGTGAAACAGAAGCTCTTGGAATGCAAAAGCGGCGTACAAAGACGATGCTAGGGGGGAAAAAAAGTGTTCGAGTGGATTTCCGTTTCAAAAATAGTGAAATATCAGTTGATGGCAAACCTCGTTCTGTTCCTCCTTCCTTGGCCCAAGTTCATTACAGCGAACTATGACAGAAGATTTGGCATTGACGAGGATGCGGGTCAAATTCCTGCCACGGCTGCTGACTACAGAACAAAAACAAGGTCACGTGGAAGCATGCTGTACTTTGAAAGAAGAGTCAAAATTTTTTTCAAAAATTGTGACACGTGACGGATCTTTGTGCTATGCTTACGATCCTGAATGAAACCAACAATGAAGCCCCTGTGGAAGACAAAGTTCGCCTCGCCACAAGGAAGACCATTAGGTGGAATCAAACTTTAAAACACTTCTGATTTGCTTTTTCGATGTGGGACGAGTCATCCATTCAGAGTTTGTTCTGCAGGGTCAGACAATTTACCGGGCTTTCTACTAGTAAGTTTTGAAAAGATTGCGCAACGTGTGCGCCGGAAGCTGTCTGATTTGTGGCAGTCAGGTGACTAGTTTTTGTGTCATGCCAGAGCCCCTGCTCACATAGCCCTACCTGTACGATATTCTTGACCAAAAATGGTGTGACCCCTGTTCCTTACCCCCCATAGTCATCCGACCTTGGCCTGTGCTTTTTTTTCCTAGAATGAAAATGAGACATGGAAGGAAAGAGTTTTGCTGATGTTCCCGAGGTGAAGAAAAAACGACATAGGCACTGTCAAGCGTCACAAATGATAAATTTAAACAATTTTTTGAAAAATGGAACAAAATATTAGACAAGTATATTTATACAAATGGAGAGTACTTTGAATGGGATTGAAGGTTTGTGCTTAAAATGTGAATAAATAAGTTTAAAAAAATAGCTTCGGTTTCTTTCGGGTATCCTCTCGTAATATCTTGTTTACATTGGCACTTAGTATATTGCTTTAGCATAACATACAAGAAAATGCAACTCAGAAAAATGTTACATCCGAAAAATATTCGTCCGAAAATCTGGGAACAGATGCCGTGCCATTAATTCAAGTACAGTAATAGCAACTGACTCTCACAAATTTGCACAATGTAAACTCAGCGCAAATCTGGAGACTACTAGGAACATGTAAATAAGAGGATTGGTGTTTCTTTCAGTCGTGTCCACCTACATTCTGGAAGTCGATCTTTTTTTTCCTTTTTTTTTCTTCTTGGTGGAGAGTCTTGCTCTTTCTGCCTTCCGTTAGTCAGCTTCCTTAGCTGAGTTAGTTCTACCTGTGGACGTTTTTCGAATCGTGTCGGATTTTTTAATTTAATTCTTTTAGCAGGTGCGATCAGCCTGTGATTGTGCACCATTATCCAGCTGCAATGTTACCGATCCTGTCGTACGCCCACCACGTATGCAGGTCTTTACACATGCAACTGAAAGTATACAGTGTTAAATGTAGCCTGTAATTTACAGAATTCCTCGCCATTCTCGTGACTCATCATTTTCATGCTACTTTTTTCCGAAAGTTAGCTGTGAACTTTTGAAAACTGAAGTATGTAAAAATATAAACATTTATAGTAGGCCATACCATGACATTCAACATACGAAGACAGATTGATAATCGTGGTAATTATTTCTCAAATTGATCTCTTTGGAGGTCAATGCATTTTAATTTCCTCATAAATGAAAGTTGTAAAGTTATTTTGTTGAGGGTAACATGAGCTGTATAGTAAGATAAGTAATTCTAAAGCAGCTGTCAGCCACTAAACTGATGAATATACCCGTATAAATCGTTTTGTCGCTCTTTGTCACTGCAAGTTTTGAATGCCTGTGGGAGCCATCATAGAAGACACAGGGATTCTAAGATAACTGGACGATTTCACAGTAAACATATGAATCATACATATGCTCTGGAATTTTTACCTGGCGAAAAGCAAAGATCATTGTTTTCTCTTCACATCATTTTTATTTCTCGTAGGGCACAACATCGTCAGTTTCTCATAATCTGTTGCATCCATCTGAAGACGAACTATCCGTTCAAATCTGGTAACAGGAAAGAAAAAATAAACAGTTAGGGTACTATATAACCTTCCCCTTTTCTGGGAGCAAAACAATCTGTGGGAATCGGATGACACCGTACCATTGTAGAAGGCCGTTTGCGAAAGAGGGAGAGAATTATTCCCTTACATCTCTCCTCCCATCCCCCTTTCGCACAGCAGCCAATGAAACAGGCGACATTTGTGCGCGCATGTTCCCAGCTTCACATGCAAAGGAGCCAGTGTTGTATATGGCTGGTAGATGCTTCACCATAATGTATTAGAGAAATTTATTTCGAGCTGTGCAAATACTTTTTTTACGAAACAGAGAACCTCTTCATTACCTAAACGTCATTTTTTTTAGTACAGAAAGCAGAAAACAACACATAGGGCAAAATCTGGAGAATGGTGTTGGAAAGGAACAATTTGGGGAACTATTTTCTGTACATTTTCTTATCGCAATGGCTGGTATGAACGTAGACGAATGGTCCTATCATATGAGCAAATATTTACGCTGTTACGTTGTTCAGTCTGATTCAAACGACTAAGAAGATTCTCTAATAACCAACTGACTCACTCTGCTCACGGCGACCTGAACATTGTGTGTCTAATTATGCGCTTTTCGCTATCTATGAATCACGTGTCTGTTCGAAACTGCGAGTGACACAATTCTGGCTTGTGGGAAAGTTTTCTACAGGCACACATTTCTGAAGTCATTTTCAGTGTTTCTTCCTCTTTCCATTTCCTGCAAAGAGGTTGTGCATTGGTTGAGGGCTGAACTCGTTTTGGAAAGTAACGTTCTTCAAATTCACGTTGGGTCGTGCACTTTTAGATTTTCCGTTATTTTCTTATTTCTCTCGAAATGGCCCCTGGTGATTTCTTTATACATGCTTACTCACTCTGAGCTTGTGCTCCATGTTCACGTTGTCACTGGCGGCGTGACAAAACTTAATCTCTCTTTCATGATATTGCTTCTCAACCTTCCAATTTCGCTGATGATGCTTAACATTTGCACACTAGTGTACATTTTATTGTCGGTGAGCATGACGATACATCGTTTATTGCTGGTAGTTAACTTCATTAAAGATACATAAGAGTGAACGACCCACGAGGACACTTCTACGAAGAATTCCGTGAAAAAGTTCTTGCAAGCTGCCATCACAATTCCCAGAAAATATGAGCCTCTATGTGAAGTTAAACGTTGCATTTAGAGATTCAAAGTGTCGAACCTGCCATAAAGTGGGTGACCTCCTGTCTGTGTTTGGTGCATTGACTTATGTTGTCCGCTGACAACCGCCGACATTAATGGATGGGTAGCCGCTTCAAATTGTATATACTAAATATATAATCTACCATGTTCATATGATCTGGAAGTAAAAGTGTCTTCCAAAAGATGGAGCATTGCCCTCAATTACCGAATGCACGTCCTACTAGCAATGCCTTCCATACAGTGTGATGAATATCTGCCTGTTGCTCAGGGACAGCTACGCTGACGCTGCTGATAGCTATGCGCGCGCTGCAGCTGCGGAGATACCGTTCGCTGGTGAGGAGATGACGGCACCTCCGTCACCCCACGAGGTGTCCCCAGTGCAGGCAACCTACTCCTACAACGTCTCGGTAAGTCCTGGCAGCTACATATACAGCCGCAGATATGATCAGCTTTTCTTCTCTGTCATGGGAATTTTTTGTCTTTATTTAACAGTTGTTTAAGTTCCCCCCCTGGGGTGGGCTGGCAGCAGCCAAATTGCGGTTCTTCAGTTTTTTTGAGGTAGGTTATTTTAGAAGCTTGATATAGTATTATTTAAGAAGTTAAAATAAGTGGTGAGGTTTATGGCAAGAAAATGGTGATGTAATGTACATTCTCTTGATTATGAGGACGACATGGAGCCCTCATTTGGAATTAGATGGGTAAGATATGGTTGGAAGGAAATTGGGGTTTCAGATATGATTTCATGGTTTGAGAATCAAAGGCAACTAAAATTTTGCTGGAAAAGGAAACGCTATGTTTGAAGATAGAGGGAAGTGGGATGTGTTGATAAAGGTGAGGCAGCAGACCAGGGGAGGTGTAGGACAGATGCTGGTGTTATATATGAGAAATTTATGAGCTGGCACAGGATATGGGTGGAATAAACAGGTGGATACGGAAAGTGAGGTGCACCATGTGTCTACTATCTGCTTACTTGAAACACAACACACTTATATATTTGGAGTTTCATCTGGCTAGGCTCACACACTTTCTGCACCTACATCTATACTTCACAAGAATGCTTTGTGTACCACTGTTACTTGCACCCTTTCCTGTTCCTGTCGTGAATAGTTCGAGGGAAGAACAGTTCCCAATAAGCTTCTGTGCGGACTCGGTAACTTTACCTTCATAGTCTTTTTGTGATATATACGCAGAAGGCAGTAATATATTTGTTGCTCGTCTAGAAACGTACGCTCGCGAAACTGTATACCACTGGAGTTGGTTGATAATCTCTGTGAGACTTTCGTACTGACTAAATGAGCTTGTAGTTAAATGTCTTGCTCTTCTTTAGATTTTCTCTATTTCTTCTATCAATCCTATCCGGTACGAATCCCATACTGACGATCAATACTCAAGCATAAGTCGGACGAGGGTTTTGTAAGCTACCTCCTTTGTTGATGGACTATACAAAGAGCACTAGGAAAGTTTTGCAATACGACGCAACAATAAGTCGCAGAAAGCTGATCGCTGCAGTGTTCTGAGAATACTTCATACATGGATTGTAGCCGCTGTGCCAATTCTATGGGCGCAGTCACTAGCAGGGTTAGTTTGTAGTGCTTGCTATGGCATCGTGGTCACGAAGTGAGATTTGGGCAGTTTTATGGTACAACTTCGCGCCTGGTTTAAACACACACCAGTGCTTTGAAGAAATGACTCTGCACTCGGCCATGTGTATCCACATCGCACAACTATATTCAGGTGGTACAGAGATTTCTAAAGAGGAAATTTCTCTCTGGAGGACGCTGAGAGGAAGGGAAAACCACGATAATCAGTTACGGAGGAAAACATTGATGATTTGAGGAAAATGATAGACGAAGACAGGATACCTTAGGGCTAAATGTACCAGCAATTCATTCGATTCTGCGTGATCATTTTCAAGTAAAGAAACTTTGTTGTCTCTGGGTGCCGTACAGACTGACGGAAGAGCAGATGACACGATGTGTTGCTTGGTGCTGGGAGATGTTACGAACGTTTTCAAAGGGACAATCGCAGTATGTGAATAACTTCGTGACAGGTGATGAGACTTGGCTGTACTATTATGACTTGCCGACCAAGACTCAGTACAAAGTTTAGGTCTTTGAAGATGACGACTCACCCATAGCTGTCAGAAAATCCCAATCAGTAAAGAAGAAAATGATAGCTGTTTTGTTCAACTCGAGTGGAATTGTAGGGCGTGTTGTTTTACACACACGGAAGAGAGTCACAGCTAAGTGGTGCACTGAGCAGTGGCGGCCCAAAGTCATCCAGTCTTTGAAGAACCTGCGACCGAAGTCAAGAATGGACACTCAGTTGCTCCATCACGACAACGCTCCAGCTCACTGCGCCAAAGCACGCACCGAATATTTGCGGGGTACAGGACTGAAACTTCTTGAGCACTCTCCTTACAGTCCAGACCTTAATCCTTGTGGCTTTTTACTTTTCCCGCGGTAGAAATGAAGGTGAAAGGAGTGCAGTTTTCAAGTGATGAGAACCTCCTGATGGCTTGAGACAACGAGTGTGCCTTACTCCCTACAGAAACCTGGGAGAACTGGTTTAGGGAGTGGTTCCGGAGGATGGAGAGCTGTATTCAATTTGGCAGAAATTACTTCGAAAAAATTAAAAATTAATGTAGCTGTATTGCAAAACTTTTCTAGCACAATTCCCTTTTCCTAAGGATTCTTCTAATGAATCTCAGTCTTGGCACCTGCCTTCCTGCAACAAGTTTTATGTGGTCATTCCACTTTAAATCCCTCCATACGCATACTCCTAGATATTTTATTGAACTAAGTGCTTCCAGTATCGTTCTGCAATTGTGTAAATAATGGGTCTCCCTGCCTGTGTATATGCAATACTTTAATTTGCTTATGCTCAGGGTCAATTGCCACTCCCTGCACCAACTGTCGATCCTCTGCAGGTCTTCCTGCATGTTGCTACAGTTTTCTAGCATTTTGACTGCCCTGTATACAGCAGCATCAAATGGTTCAAATGGCTCTGAGCACTATGGGACTCAACTGCTGAGGTCATTAGTCCCCTAGAACTTAGAACTAGTTAAACCTAACTAAGCTAAGGACATCACAAACATCCATGCCCGAGGTAGGATTCGAACCTGCGACCGTAGCGGTCCTGCGGTTCCAGACTGCAGCGCCTTTAACCGCACGGCCACTTCGGCCGGCTACAGCAGCATCACCCAGAGAAATCTTCATGGAACTTGCAATGTTGTCTACTATATCATTTACATATATTGTGAGAAGTAATGGACTTATAATACAACTCGGGGTGCATTCGAAGAAATTTTTATGTCCTAAGACTTCTCTCTATTGAAATGACATGCAATGCTTTGTTTGCTAGAAGTTCTTCAGTCCTATCACACAGGTTGTATGATATTCCATACGCTCGTATTTTGTCCATTAGACGGCAGCGTGGAACTGTAACGGACGCCTTCCAGAAGTCAAGGAACAGGGCATCTACCTTGGCGCCTGAACCTAATGTTTTCTGGGTGTCGTGGGCGAACAGAATCATCTGGTTTTCACATCATCGTTGTTTTTGGAACCCATGTTGATTCCTGCAGAGGAGACTGTGGTTCTCCAGAAATGTCATAATACCAAGCATAAAACATCTTCCAAAACACTACAGTTGATTGATGTCAGAGATATAGGCCAGGCCTATAGTTTTGTCCTTGTTTTGGCGACCCTTCTTGAAAATGGGAAAAGCCCGTGCTTTTTACCATTCATCAGGAGCACTTCACTGCTGCAAAAACCTGCAGTACACAGCTGCCAAAAGAGGAGCAAGTTTTTTTGCATACTCTATGTAGAATAGTACTGGTATCCCACCAGGTCCAGTTACCTCCCTTCTCTTAAGCGATTTCAGTTGCTTTTCTATCCCATGATCATTTACCTCGATATCAACAATTTTGATACTGGTGCGATGATTTAAAGGAGGCAGTACACTGCTCTTTCTCTGTGAAGCAGTTATGGAAAAAGACTTATAGTGTTTCTGATAGACAGAATTTTGCTTCTGAATTCACTGAACACTTCACATGTGGCTCCCCTTATGCTAATTTTGGCTTCCTTTAATTTTTGTTTGTTAGTAAGGCTTTAGCTCTATATAAATTTGCATTGGAGCTTTCTTTGCTTTCATAGCAGCTTTCAAATATGGCTGTCGAACCAGGGTAGGCCTTTTCCACCCCTCACGACTCCACTCAGCACATACCTGTCTGAAGTGTAGTGTACAATGCACTTGAACATTGTCCAGTGATGCTCAACATTGTCAGTGGTAGGATGAAGTTTTCATGCTGACCACTCAAGTAATTTGTTTCTTGTCACTCTCACCATGCACAGACATTTCCAACCTTTCTTTGTTTGCCTATTTAAAGCTGTATTCAGTGATGCTGTAATGGTCTTATGATCGTTGATTGCTTGTTTACACTAACTGCATCCAAAAGTTTGGGTCTTTTTGTTACTTGCAGATCTAAGATAATACCTTCTCAAAATACTCTTCAGATAAGACATTTACAACAATTTCACATGATTCCATGTCCCTACTACACACCCCAATCACTTGTCTCCCAGTCCGTAGTTGGTATTGTTAAGTGACATTGGATTGTTGCCCGCATTGGTGGAAAGTGAAATGAGACATCAAGATGATAGGAAATGTGTTCAATTAATTTCTTTATTCTCGCCCTTGGTCAAAGAACATCAGGAACAGCTTGGTGGAGGCATTGAGGTGCCTCTCCTGTGAAACAATAGACGTCCACCCTTGCTGACAGTGCAAAGAGTGGGGCCAAGTGTGGCATCAGTCAAATGACACTGTCAGTGAACTCTCCAGCTGCAACTGTGATCACAACATGGTGGCACAGCTGACAACAGTCGTCAACTTCCTCCAGTGAGTGGGCAGCTCTCTCATGACTCAGGGAAGGCTCTCCTGTCTGGTGGTTGAACAGCGGACCCTGCATTGCTTTCCAGGATGTCACCCTGGGTATTACACACTCTTGGTGTAGGCTGTGATACTGAGATGAGAATGTCTTAGTACACAATAGGCTTCAGACTATGTTTTGTTTAGGCACATACTCTAAACACTCCCACAGTGAGAAGTGAAGAAAGGCATCCCTCATTCCACTAGCATACTGCAGTGTCAGATGTTGCTATACCGTGCCAAGTCGGCCGTATTTTGCTTTCAGTTTATAACACTCTCCCCCGTCTGCGGCTGGCTCTGTTGCAACTCACTTCCGCTCTGGCGTATTTTGCACTGACTACGCTCGACACACTACATTGCCCTATTTTTTATCAAGACCCAGTCCCTCGGGTCAACCAAACTAGATTACCCTTTACTCTTAAGTTCCTCATGGTCAGCCCCTCTGTCCCTGCTTCACCTCTTAAGAATTATTCTGCACCTGGTTTCCTTAACCCTATCACTTGATCTTACACATTTCCATAGGACCCCTTGCCCTGCTGCTTAACTCAAACACCATGGAACTTAATTCATTACTAGGTTTCTTGCACATTAACTTCTAACTTCTGTTCCAAACTTGCAAGCTAAAATGAATCAACTATTCATAATACTACCCACGTGTGTTCAGCTTCCTTCTGCTGCTTTTATACTTTGGGTATCCAATCCCTTGAAATGTGAATCACAGCTGGGTCCAAGCTTAGTTTTGTGCTTCTTCTTCTACAGACCAAAATGAGAACTATGCTCAGCAGAATAAGTGCCAATATAGTGGTTGGTATGACAATAGTGAATGTAGCCTCTTTCTGGTACTGATTTTCCTGATATGAATTTACATCCCACAATAAGGTTTCCAGGGAGATTCGTCCCTCCTGCTGGTTCAGAAGTGTGTTCTTGCCCCCAGAGTCTTATTTAAGCTGGTTAGATCTGCAGTAGATAGCATATCCATGGGTTCCTCCAGCCAGTACAAACCAGGCTGTGAAATATTCAGTTGAGTTATCCTTGAAATGATGGTGTGCAGATGGAAAGTAGGCCCCACTATCACACACACTGTTCCATTTAATAACAAAGCACTCCCGTTAAGTTCTAGTCTCTTTGCTGACGTAAGCTTCGTCTGCTCGAAACAATCAGCCACTACTATCATTTTGTCAAAGGCAGAGTACAACCAATGCACCTCAACCTGCTAAAAGTACAATTCTGGCATGATTACTTCTTTATTGCATTCTCTTACCTACTTTTGTTCCATTAGCAATTTCACTGTGCAGGAATCCTGCCCCTCAGGAAGGCTGTCATTTCCCCTCAGTGGCATTTTTGTAACTTTGCTTCCTCCATTTCTACATATCTTTCCTTATCTTTTACAATTAATAACAGTCACTTCATTTTTGCTCCTACAAATTTCTTCAGTATTGCCCACTTCACAGGAGATGCATGATCTATGTAGCACTTGTAATGTGCTTAATTCCCTTCTACAGGTTTAGAAACAGAAATGCAAACTTTCGATCCATCATTTCTCACTGGTACTGGGGTTACCTTGGAATAAAAAGGTAAGGTTTTGTGCTCATGTTCTAAAAGCAACCACAATTCTGGCAGTAGTTCCTTGTGCACTTCCTTAGACCCCATGCCACTCTGGTAACAGCATATTTATCCCTAGCTGACCTCTTACAGCATGTTGCATAGGCTCCTATAGTTCTATTACCTTCCTTCATGCTTACCAAATGCTATCTTCTATGGACTGCAACCATTTTGCCATTATTACTTCCTTGTCTAAGACTGCCACTTCAGTTTGTAGTTCCCTGATATTCTGATTAAGTGCCTCTTCTGCAGCTCTGGCACACTGCATTACTTCTCCAGTCAGTTGTCATAGTAGTTGTGCGTGTTATTCGATATGTCCTTCTCTAAATTCCACCTACGGGCAGGAATACCTATTACTTTCCTCCCCCTTCAAATTCATTGCTGCTCTGCGGCTGCTTGTGCTAATTACACAAAATCTATACCTAACCTACAAAAAAAGATATTAAATGACTATCTCCAAGGCCTTAATCCGTACAGGTTCCTTGTTACCATTTCCTTCACATCTTCTGATACCTTCCTTCTCTTCTCACTCTCCCTTTCTGGTCCACGTCTCCTATCCATGGAATAACTTTTAGACTCACTTGAAAAGGTTTCAGCTGCCCTACATGCACAATTATCATTCTCATCTGCAATTAAAACTTGACAATTATTGGCAATGTAGTCTCTACCGCTTGGTAAGGCCCCTGATGCTTTGCGAGAAACTCCTTTAAACTTTCCCTTCAGCATGTACAACCCTGTACTGACCAACCCTATACTGTGACATTCTAGCTGTGCAGCTCACTGCTTCTTCCTGTTTCTCCAGTGTGGGAGTATTTGCCCTCCATACTCTATTCCAAATTTCCCTAATCACTCTGGCAAATTCCTTAACAGACTCCAGACTTCCCTTTCAACACGTCGAATGCTGATGGCATTTTACGACCACATACTGCTTCATATGACTTTGAGTTATAGATAGATATGATTTACTTCTAATAGACAGCCCAGCTGGTGTGATGTGAGTCAACATAGTATCCAAACATATTCCTGATTCTCCTATGCACTCTTTCAATTCTTCCATTGGCTTGTGGATGGTGAGGACTCATCCTTAACTTCCTCACATTCAATAGCGTACACAATTCCTTGAACAGATCTGATATGAAGTTCATTCCCTACTCTGTTATTATTGTTTCAGGCACTCCAAGCCTCAATATCCAATTTATTCACAAGTGCTTGTTCCATTGTCGTTGCTTGCTAGTTTGGCATTGCATCCATTTCTACATGTCATGAAAAATGTTCTATGATTGTGAGTATGTGCTTATTTCCTGCAGGTGTTTTATTGAATGGACCTAAAACATCAGTCCTCAGAAATTTGAATAGTGCTAATGATTCAGGTAACCTCTTCAATGGTACTTTTGTTTGATGCAAATTCACACTCTGTGTGCACTTTATGCAATTTTGCACTTACTGGTTTAAGTATGTCTGCCTATTCCTCCACCATTATATTTCCACTAATCTTCTATTGTTAGATCTGCAACCTCCATGATGTGCTAATATGTGATCATGAGCTCTATTCCTTAGCTTCGCTGGTATCACTACCTGCAGTCCCAGATTGGATTCTCTGCTTAGCAACCCATTCTGCATAAAAAAACTGTGACTGCCTAAAATACTGCTTACATTCATCATCCGCTCTTTGTGCAGCTTGCTGTTCCTTATGCTTATTACCCCCAATATGTAATACTGCTACTTTTCTAAATTTGGAAATTTGTGGTAAGATTTTATGGGACAAAACTGCTCAGGTCATCAGTCCCTAAGCTTACAAACTACTTAATCAAACTAACTTACACTAAGGAAACACACACACCCATGCCCGAGAGAGGACTTGAACCTCTGATTGGGGGGGAGCCGCATGGACCATGAAAAGGCGCCTCAGACTGTGCAGCCACTCATCCCGGCCTACTTTTCTACTTAAGCCATTTGCATTTTTGTGCTTCTTCCCAGGTTTATTTGAAATCAAATTCAGTTAGTCTTACTGTCCATCATGTTAACCTACTGGAAGGATCGTTTAACCCCAACAACAATTTTAATGCCACATGATCTATTACTATTCTAAATTTCTTACTGTACAGATAACATTTGATATAGGTTATTCCATAAATAAGGCTTAACATCTCTTTCTCCTTCATGGAATAACTTCTTCCTGCAGAATTTAGTTGCCTTGTTGCATAAGCTACCAGATATTCTATGCCTTCTACCTCTTGTGACAACACACAGCCAGGTGCATGGTGGGTCCCATTGCTTACATTTCATAAGATCACTACTGGTGACCAAAACATGTACCCCTGTTTCCTATAATATCCTGCAACCCTTTTTTCCTACTATTCCTCTTATCCCACAATCTTACTATTCTTTGTATTGCACAGTCCATCTCTGCATAGGATTTCACAGCATCCAGTCTTACCAAGAAGAATTGTAGGTGGGCCTGGGTTACCCATTGGCAATTATCACCTTTATTCTGCCCTTGTCCCCTACTTCTCAAACTATTACTTCCTCTTACTTTATTCACAGCACCCTGAGGCTGGTGTCACTGCCTCCTAATACTCTCTGTTCATCTACATCTGACACATCTTATGTTAGCTGCAAACACTGTTCTTTTACCCTAAATTAGTCAACAAATAGATCTCCTCACACTCTATAGCTAATTGTGCTGCAGTGCACAAATCCATCGGATCCCACAGCACAAATCTAGGCATTTCCCCATGAAACTCTCTTAAAAAAAGCATTGAGCACCATCTGCTCAGCATCTTGAAAAATAATTTCATTGACTGCAGCATCCTGTCCTACAAGGTACATACATTAATTTTCCTCATCCTATCTCCAAATTGTTCCACAGTTTCTGTATTTTTCTTAGTTATTACCCCTAATTGTTCCACATAGTTTCTGCCACTATTTCATTACATGTATCTCAGAATCAACCCTTGTTTAAATTCTTTGAATGTTGTGACTCCCTTAAGAGCTTCTGCATACCCTAGATTAGTTTTACCTTCCCTTGTTAGTCTCAATTTTGCAACACTCAATAATCCCTTTTGAGCCAACCTTCCATATGAGCCAGATTTCCAAGGTCTCCTGCAAAGGCCTGCACGTCCTTGGTTGCCTTACCAGAAAAAAAAGAGCTATTAAACTTGCAACTGACAAATCTACACCCTGTTGCAATGATCGCGATTCTACTTACCAACACAGTTCTGTATTATCTCCTGTAACTTGTGCTACCTTTTTTTTTAACAATATGCTTTCTACTTCCGGTTCTGACACACCTTGCATCTTTGGATATGTCTAAGCCCTGTCAATGATAACACTCATTTTGAGGACTAATGCAACGTGAAGTGGGCGTGTAGTCTGAGGTGCCATGTCACGGAGAGTGCAGCCTGTCCTGCTGTAAGTTCACGTCCTCCCTCACACATGGGCGTGTGTGTTGTTCTTAGCATAATTTAGTTTAAGTAGTGCGTAAGTCTATGGACTGATGACCACAGCAGTTTGGCCCCTTAGGAATTCGCACACATTTGAACATTTGAGAAATAACATTCACTAGACAATTATTATATCTGACCATGAGTCATCTTGACTCCCGGCATTGCCTAGCCATATGCCCCCAACGATTACATGTATAACATTTTACTGGAACCACTTTCGTACATGGTGCTGAGTGACCCTCAAGGTTACACTGTGCACATCTAACAGGCACTAACCAGTCAGGACTTCCAGTATCTCTAAAACTAGACAAATCCACTGGTTCTCTATATGCAATAAAATCTACTTTACAGAATACACCACTGTCAAACTTCTTCTCCATGATCAAAATACAATAAATTTCTGTTTTGGCTCTCTGTGCCATAGGCTGTAGGTTCAGACATTGATCTAAGAAGAACGTCAATGTTCTGACACTTGGATTTTCATCCACAGAGAGTGAAAGGAGACACCAGGATGACAGTAGACTTGTTCAATTAATTTGTTTATTCTGGCCCTCAGCCATAGTACATCAGGAACAGCTTAGTGGAGGCATCGAGTTGCCTCTCACGTGAAATGATAGACATCAAGCATGCTGACAGTACAAAGAGGGGGGCCAAGTGGGGCATCACTCAAATATCACAGCCAGTGAAATCTCCAGCTGCAATCATGATCACAGTGTGGTGGCACAGCTGACAATGCCCATAAACTACTTCTGTTGAGCAGGTGGCTCCCTTGTGACTCAGGGCAGACTGCCCTTGTGTTCCGGGATGTCACTCTGGGTGTCACATGTTCTTGGCGTAGGCTGTGATATTGAGATGAGAATATCTTAGTACACGAATGGCTGAGTACTTATATGCTCCAGAGTATGTTTGTTTAGGACTTAAGGCACATACTCTAAACATCTCCATGGAAAGAATTCTCTCCTTCTGCTAGCATATTGCAGGGTTGGCTGTGGCTATCCCACACCCAGCTGGCTCTGCTTCTGCCAGTTGGCCATATTTTGCTTTGCAGTGCGTAACACTCTCACCCACCTGTGGCTGGCTCTGTTGCATTTCACTTCCGCTCTAGCACATTTTTTGATTGAATACAGTCAATACACTACATTATGTTGAGGTCTCCATCTAGTATTAGAACATCATGAAATGTACATGAAATATTCTCCAAGTTTCCCCTCAAATGTTCCACCACTACTTTTCCTGAGGCAGGTGTCTGTAAAAGTATCCAATAACCACATCTATAAAAGTATCCGATAACCATGTCTGATCATCCAAATTAGTTTGCATTCTGAAACTGTACTAATTTCACTAGATATTATTGCATTTCTTCAGTTATACAAAGAGAATAATTTTGTATATCTCCTGCACAGATGTCTTCTGCAATAACGATTAACTCTTCCTTTGTTCAGTTAATTTTTAAAAATCAGTGGCCATTAATTTCATAATAATATACTTCCTCATACTGACTGCATGCTGTAATAGCCTTAAAAACATGAAACTACTGACATATTATTTTTCTGTGGTTGCACTTAACCTGTAAAGCAAAGGATATAACTGTGCTCTTCTCATCAACTATAACAGTACAAAAACAGTGTGAACTAATGAGGGAATGAATGGCAAGACTGAAAAATGACAGGCATAAACAGATAGGTAGATATGCTGGTAGATAGATGGATATACTATTGTTTCATAAACTCATACTGAGGAGATGCTTGGGGATATGGAGCTCACCACAAAAACAAAAAATAAATGTTCATAAAAAAAAAAAAATCTAATATTCCTTCCATGGATCCTAAGTGACACATAATTTGTGGAAGGGGAATAAATAAAAAGTCTGAAACATATTTTTGTTTTAAAGTTCACACTGAACTTTTCACAAACTCATAAATGTATATACACTTTAACCCTTAGAACAATTTCACTACTTACACAGACTATGTTATTGCAGTGTAGACGCGTAGAAGTAAGAATTTTATACAAGACTCATGTCACTGATATTTTTAACATATGTATCAACAGGTTGTACAGAAATACACTGAGGTGACAAAAATCATTAGATACTTCCTAATATCATGTTGGACCTCTTTTTTTCTGGCATAATGCAGTATCTTGACATGCCATGTGCTCAATATGGCTTTGGAAGTCCCCTGCACAAATATTGAGCCACACTGCCTCTATAACCATCCATAACAGCAAAAGCGTTGCCAGTGCTGGATTTTATGCATGAACTGACTTCTCAATTATGTCCCGTAATAACTGATGGGATTAACGTCGGGCGATCTGGGTGGCCAAATCATTCACTCAAATAATCCAGAATGTTATTCACACCAATCATGAACAACTGTGGCCCAGTGACATGGTGCATTGTAATCCATAAATATTCCATCATTGTTTGGGAACATGAACTCATGAATGGCTACAAATGATCTCCAAGTAGCCAAACATAACCATTTCCAATCAATGATTTGTTCATACCACGCAAACACGGCCCATACCATTATAGAGGCACCACAATAAGCCTACACAGTGCTTTATTGACAACGTGGGTTCAGGCTTCATGGGGTCTGCACTGCACCCAAACCGTACTATCAGCTCTTAGTAACTGGAATCACGACTTATCTGACCAGGCCAGTCATCTAGGGTCCAACCAATATGGTCACTACGGATGATGTCATGCTGTTAGCAAAGGCACTCGCATAGGTCATCTGCTGCCATGGCCCATTAACAAAACATTTTGCAGCACTGTCCTCACAGATATGTTCATTGTACATCCCACATTGATTTCCACCATTATTTCACACAGTGGTGCTTGTCTGTTAACACTGACAACTCTATACGAACAGCACTTAAGCAGCAGTTAGACAGATTTGATCTATTTTGCAGAAGTTTCTGTAGTATCATGTTATTCCAATTTTCTTAAAATGGTATTACCATTTACACATTCAAACACATTTGACAGATCATGGAATATACTGGTAGTGTGAGACTTATTGTAAAATGAATTAATTACATTATCACTGTATGTGTAAATAGTCTTCTCAATGAAAACCCTTTAAAAATCCAAATCCTGAATCTCATAACATATTATTTTTAGTCAGATGGTTAAGAAGGTGCTTGTAAAGAGTCTTTCCTAAAATTGTCATGGATGATGGCAAAAGTGAAATGTTACAACCATTTATGACAGGAACTTAACAATTAATTCACTGTGATGCAATGATGTCTCATCATGACATGCTTAATTTTCTTCTCAGTAAGCATCTGGTAGTACACACAAGTGAAAGGTCAAAAATTAAAAAAATAAAAATTAAAAAAATAGAAAAATTCCTATATGTTTGTCAACAGGATGGATGAGGCTGAACTTTGAGATAAATATGTGCTGAATCATTTAATAACAACTCACATTTAAATTTATTCCATTTGAATCCATCTTCAGTGCATCTTCCTTAAAAATAAATTGCACAGCCAGTAAAAGATCTCATTTCAGTGAGTAGTGAAGCCATAGATTCACAATGAGATGGTTGTGTTTTTCCAGCTTTTCATTATACAATGATAGTGACTTCAGATTATCTAAATAAACTTAATCTTACATTGCCACTAAAATCCTGTTACATAGGTGATTTTTAAATGTGGAGTAGAGCTGTCAGTAATTAAAACTGCAGTGCTGATCATTGTCAGAAGTCCTATGCAGTCAGCATCATTTGAGGAAACACAGAAATTTGTTCTGTTAAGAAAATCACAATCCACTATTGAACTTTATAGAGTTCCCTTCTAAGTTAATTTTATTTCTTTTTTTCCCACCAGAGCACACATTTCACTTTCATTGGGCATATTCTGCACACTGAGCAAACTAATGATCAAGACACGTCCATGCTATATTTACACACACACTATGTGATCAAAAGTATCTGGACACCTGGCTGAAAATGGCTTACAAGTTCATGGCACCCTCCATTGGTAATGCTGAAATTCAATATGGTGTTGGCCCACCATTAGCCCTGATGACAGCTTCCATCCTCGCAGGTGCTAGAGGGTTTCTTGGGGGATTGCAGCCCATTCTTCACAGAATGCTGCACAGCTATCGATGTTGGTCGGTGAGCCTGGGACAAAGTCGGCATTCCAAATCTTCCCAAAAGTTTTCTATAGGATTCAGGTCAGGACTTTGTGTAGGCCAGTCCATTACAGGGATGTTATTGTCATGTAACCACTCTGCCACAGGCCGTGCTTGACCGTGTTGAAAGATGCAGTCACCATCCCTGAATTACTCTTCAACAGTGGGAAGCAAGAAGGGGCTTAATACATCAATGTAGGCCTGTACTGTGATAGTTTGCAAGCCCCGTCCTTGAAAAACACGATCGCGTCATAACACCACCGCCTCTGAATTTTACTGGTGGCACTACACACCTTGGCAGATAATGTTCACCAGGCATTCGCCATACCCATACCCTGCCATCAGCTTGCCACATTGTGTACTGTAATTCATCACTCCACACAATGTTTATCCACTGTTCAGTCATTCAATGTTTACACTCTTTACACCAAGCGATGACCTTCTTCGACTGTCAGTGGTCTCTGGCAGTCAACAGACGAGGTCGGCCTGTACGCTTTTGTGCTGTACGTGTCCCTTCATGTTTCTACTTGACTACCACATCAGAAACAGTGGTCCTAGGGATGCTTAGGAGTGTGGAAATCTCCCATACAGATGTATGATGCAAGTGACCCCAATCACCTGACCATGTGTGAAGTCCGTGAGTTCTGCGGAGCACCCCATTCTGCTCTCTCATGATGTCTAATGACTACTAAGGTCACTGATATGGAGTACCTGGCAGTAGGTGGCAGCACAATGCACCTAATATGAAAAATGTATGTTTTTGGGGGGTGTCTGGATACTTTCGATCACACAGTACACACCACTTGTGTGATATAGTACTTGATCATGTTTACTAACTCAAGTAAAATTTACTGTACTTTTTGACTAGAGCAAATTCAATTACCTATAAAACTTACTTAATAATATTTGATACTGTACTACCTGTTTCCAGGTGCCAGGGACTTACAACAGCACCATCATCACTGGGTTGACACCATTTACGATGTACGAAATTAATGTGATTGCACGAAACATCCATGGACAGAGCTTACCATCATACACAATTAGAACTTTGACACTAACATCTGGCAAGCTTAAGCAGACCACTGTTGCAGAATCACCTCAGTTGCCTGACATCAAAAGCTGCTGTATCAAGAAGGGTGTTTCACATGCAACGTAAGTCTTGGATTCATGTCCTGTTGTACTGAAAATGAATGTACAGTATTTGTTTAAGTGAGAATGAGCTATTTTCAGTTTTGGCATTAAGTTTACAACAAGCTAATTCTTGTCACAAGTAATTATTTTTTTCTGTTTTCACCTTAAGAGAAATAGAAATCAATACTACTGTTGTGTTCATTGCACTGATTTTAATTTGTAATATTGATGTACAAAGTAAGCTCTGTGATAATGATTGGGCCTATACCTGATGTCACTTAAGTACATACATACAGACATTCATTAACATATCTTGCTCTACAAATCCCATCTCAGTTTATTGTGCAACCCACATTTAAGTTATTTACATATAAGACATCTGCAGGAGATCACTCAGCTGTACAGTCATGCCCTAGTAAAATTATAGTAGATGAGTGTCATGTCACCATCCGTCAATGAATCTTGAGCTTGTACAGTGTTCTGCAATGCTATTTGCTATATCTTCAGTGATACAAATTTTACACAGACCAAATCTTTTCTGGTTCATGTTAGTCAAGGCTATTACCTGAGTCAGCCTGAGCATTCTTTTTAGCTAGTATTCAATTCTCATTTAAAAAAGAAAGGAACTTAGGCTGGTTATTCATTTCATATTATTTATGAATTTTCCTCACCAGTTGCAATGCAATGCTTTTAATTTGTAACTGGATCAGAAAATCCCATAAATAATGCACTTTCAACAGTTGTGGCCCTGCCTCACATCACATAAATGAATATAATGATTCTCCATTTACTTCTGAACCAAAGGTTACCGGAACCTGAAGATTTTTAATTTTAAAACCTAAACAACAGGAATTCTGTATTGCAAAATATACTATATGCGACTTCCCATTTAGTAAAGATTAAGATACCTGAAATCCACATTGTAGGATGTAGGGTTTACAACCAGTAAGTATGTCAGAGCAAGACAGATTTAATTACTAGAACTACACCACAGCTGAAAACAGTGGTTGACAATGGTAATGAAGACAAATTTACATTGTATATCTTTAGAGATCAAGATTATTGGTGAAAAGGAATCCTGTGTTTTCTTATGTGCATATGAAAAAAACATTGTCTGCTAGATATGACCAAACTGAAATTGCAATTCAACCTCTCTCAATGCAGTAAGTTGTTATCATTATTCTTTCCATTGTTTTCATTCAATTCAAGATGCTCCACTGTCATTTTGTCACCATATCAACATGACAGCTGAGGTCAGTCACATTCTGGAAATATGCTTCAGGGTAATTGATTTGCTAACCTGTCTCTGAACATCATTGGGATACAAATTTGTAATAAAGATATACAGGAAGATCATTCATTTATTGATTCATCAAGTTTTGTAGATTCCACTAAGAAGGAGAATGTTCTGGCATATGGATTGAGTTGACGTGTTCAGTAACAAAAGATAAGCAACTCGCAGAAACTTAATGTGTACAATAAACTGTCATTATAATGCTTAATACTATTTGTCCATACAAATTTGCTGGAGGACTGATTAGGATGATCATTCAGCTGTAAATTATGGTAAAACATAGAGAATGTAACATTCTTGTTTTATGGTAAGTTATAAAAAACAGAACCATTCACAAAGCTACAAAGACTCATTGCTTCCACTTGTTTTGTATATTTTTGTAAAAACAGAGATTGCATTCAGCATTAAGAAAATATATATCTATGATAGGAAATATTATCATTTGTTACAGGTGTGTTAATAAACTGTGTGACCCTACTTTGTCAGAAATTGCTGAGGTCACAGATTTAATGATATGTGCTCCATGGGCAACAGACACATTTCGATGTTTGACAAACGGGATTGACCATACAGCATGTTGTCGGGCCAGAGGCCTTCCTGTTCACTGTCAAGAACTTTGTTCAGGCAACATCACTCAACTGGACTTCAGCTACTTCAAGTAAGTTTATGATCTTGAATTTCATGCTGATGGTGCATGGTATACCTTCAATACATTTCTCAGGATTTTATAATTACATTATTGAACAACCCACTGATTTCATTGTATCCGTAACTGAAATCTTTGCAACATCAATATTTTGTTACTGATATATAGAGAACAGCATACATACTGTTATAATTAGACACAGAAGCATAAATGTTGATGTACTTTGAATGATTGTTACCAACAAAAAAAACTGTTCAATTTTGCAATTAAATTTGTATTTTAGTAATTATAACGTAATTGCCAATTTTCAGCACACACTCTCCTACATGTCTTCTGATTTTCAAATGAGTGTAGGGAGAACTAATCTGCTTACCATTGCTCCAAAGTTGGTATGCTCATTATGTGAAATGTACAATTCTTTTTACAGAGAATGTAGATATGTATTGTTTCTGTGATAATGATAGAAACTTTTTGGAGTTTATCCCTTATGTAGAGAACACATCAGTCAAAACTGGAAGAATCCTCTGGAAATACAATGAGATTAAAAAAGAAAGGACAGAGTTCAATTCTCTATTACGATCTATAAAAGATAGAAACACATTGTGCACATCACTGGATGGAGAAAGGTTCAAAGTTTGGCACGAATGCACTGTTGTTAGTTTGTAACAACATGGTTACTACACCACAAGATAAATCATTTTGTGTATTGGAAATTGTGCAAAGTCAGTCCATTGTCAAGTGTTACACGCATACTGCCATCGAATCAGCAGGAACCCACCTCTGCAGTAAGCAGATTCATGACTGGCATAAACAATTCTTGGATGTTGGTTGCATATGCAAAGGAAAGAGTACCTGTTTATCACGCATGTCTGATGAAAATATCAAGCATATCTGAGATGCATTCATATGGAGTCCTCAGAAGTCCACAAGATGGGTAGACCAGGAACTTCAGCTTCCTCAAACAACAGTATGGCATGTTCTGAATTGAAGTCTTCATATAAAGCCTTACAAGTTGCAGTTACTGCAGCAATCGCATCCCAGCAACCATAACAGAAAAAAAGAATTTTGCCTTTCAGCTCTCCAGGATATGGTGGAGGACACTTTTTCTGAACACTCATCTTTCCTGATGCATTGACGTTGTCATCTATCGGAAAGGTAAACTGCCAGAATGTAAAAATTTGGGGACCACAAAACCCTGATGGTGTTGTCGAACATGAAAGAGACTCACAGAGATTAAATGTGTTTTGTGTCATCTAAGTTCACACAAAATGTATGGACCTTTCTTTTTTTGCAGAGGAAACTGTGACAGGAATGTCATACCTAGACATGCTGCAACATTGGTTGTTTCCTCTTCTTCAGAAAGGTTCAAATAATTTCATTTTTATGCATGATGGCACCCCACATTTTCTTAACAACATCCCACAAGATTGAATTGCAAGAAGTGGACAAGAAGATGTCGTTCATTGCTTTTGGCCTCCCAGGTCACCAGACCGCACACCTTACAATTTTTTTTTCCGTTTTTTTCTGAGAGGTCCCAACTATGCTTCAAGATCTGAGAAACTGATAAACAGAGAACTGCTGATTAGTGTGTAGAATGAAATGTGCTACCATTTCAATGTTCCTTGAGCAACACACCATGCTCAAGCTGATTGTGTAGTACAGTGTCCGTGTGAACATAAAACTTTGAAAATTCTTCCATCCAGTGACATGCACAATGTGTTTCTGTCATTCATGGTTTCTCTGTAATAAACAACTGAAATGCTCTCTTTCATTTGGAATTGCCTATAATTATCAAGCTTGTATTCCAACCTTCATGAAAGACAAAGCCTTGTTGCATCTGTTAAGGATGAGTTAGGACTCTAGAAACTTTGAGTCTATTGCTTCCTGTGTCAGTGTGGAAAAATGTACATAGGTCAGACTCTCTGGACGGTACATTAAAGATGCTCAGAATACTAGTATCACACAGATAAAGAACAACCAATGAAGTCAGATGTCACAAAGCACTGCATGTCCAAAGGACAAAGAATTAATTATGAATGCTTTAAGTCTTCATAACAGACCACCACATTATCGGATTGCATTTTAAAAGAATCCAGCTACATGATGAACTGACGAATAAACACATCAGTGTTGAAATTAGTAAGGCTTGGGACCTACCCTTGAGCATGATCAAAGTACAGTAGGCTGTTGGTCGATCCTCTAACACCATGCCCACTGAAGAACTGAGACCACACCACCTAGTCATGGCTACTCCAAACCAGCAGTGTCCTGACACCTGCAGCGTCAGCACAGAAATTGACAATCATGACTCTTGTCCAGACCACGCTCTTACCCTTCCACCACATTACCCTTGCTTGCATACTGCAGGCCTGAAGTTGAGAGCAGAAGGAAGGGGGAAGATAAAATGGAGCCCAGTGGAAGCCATTAATTAGTACTGGCTGAAGTCAGCAACAATTCATCTGACTGAAATACTGTACAATTCAGATGATGCATTTGGGTGAATAGCCGAGGACATTTTGAAGTCACTGTGTGCCAGGAAAGCTAAAATCACACAAACATTATTCACAGCAGATTGAGGCAGAAGTCATAAGTGAAACCTGAACTCTTAACTAGGTCAGAAAAAATTGTGTACATGGCCTCCAGGCTGCTAATATATGGTATTATTCGTAAAAACCTTAAAAAAATAAAGTGTCATCAGACAACAGTATAGCGTGGATCAAAGGAGAATAGTGTAACAGGCTTGATGCAATATTCATTGACCCAAATACATTTTTAAATGATAAATGTTTGAAAAAGATGGCCTTGCACCTCAACAGGGTAGGCACCATAAAGTTCACTAAATTTTGTATACATGTGAAAAATCCTAAAAATCAAGGGAAACTTATACATTCTGATGGTGATGATAAATTCAAGGTGCAGACCAAAAGCCAAAAGTATAAATATTAGGATTGGAACTTAAATAGTGCCAACTATTTATTTACAGCTTGTACAAAATAGATACATGTTTAAAAGTTTCACTGACATTCAAAGTAGTCACCAGCATTGTGTATAACCCGTTGCCAGTGATGTGGAAGTCGTAGGATACTCTTAGCAGTGCCAGTTGTGTTGACAGTTTGAGCAGGGCGGTCTATTGCCCAATGAATTTGTAGCAGTTCTGAAGCGAGTGCCATGAAGTGTTTCCTTCAGTTTAGAAATCGAGTTGAACTTATGAGGGCTTAAGTCAGGGAGGTGCAGTATGTGGTATAGCACTTAGCAGCCCCATCAGTCAAACAAATCAGTAACTGTATGTGCTTGAGCATTGTCCTGCAAAATGATGGTCAGGTCCTGCAGAAAGTGTCATCAGTTCTGTCTCTAAGCTGGTTGTAGGTTGTGTTCCTAAAATGAACAGCTTAGAAACAGAAGCGATGACACTTTCTGCAGGGCCTGACCATCATTTTGCACGACAATGCTCAAGCACATATAGTGCAAACTGTTACTGATTTGTTTGACTGATGGGGCTGCTAAGTGCTATACCACCTACTGCACTCCCATGACTTAAGCCCTCGTAGGTACAACTCGATATCTAAACTGAAGGAAACACTTCACAGCATTCACTTCAGTACTGCTACAAAATTTTTCGAGCAATAGACTGCGACGCTTGAACTGTCAACATAACTGGCACTGCGAAGAGTATCCTATGACTTCCACATCACTGGCAATGGGTTATACACAATGCTGGTGACTACTTTGGAGCTCAGTAAAACTTAGAAACACATATCTATTTTGTACGAGCTGTAAATAAATAGTTGCCACTATTAAAGTTCAAATCCTTGTACAACATACAGGATGCACTTCGAATCATAGTCAAGAACATAAAAGCTCCCCTTGTACACTGGAATTTCAAAGAGTAATAGAAGGACTTATATACCGCAGATATTCTAAAGTTGATTAACTTAAAATTATTTATTTAGAATGTGTAAACATCATAAGTATATGCTTAAATTAACGCTGGTTAATAGACTCTTGTGTTAAAAGTTTTGCTTAGTGTAGAAGTGATGGAGGTTCCTGTACTCTTGATGAAGATCAATAAATTATAAAGTAAGAGACAATTTAAATCATTGAAATGAAAAAATTTTTTAAAAGCTTTAAATCATCTTCTGCTCAAAATAATGAAGGTAGTATCAGATTAAAGCTATGTGCTGGACCTGGACTAGAACCTGGGGCACTCAATCAGTACAGCACTTGCCTCTGAAAAGCAAAGGCCCTGATCTGGCATACAGTTTTGGTTGCATGCCAGAAAGGTCCAAATCAGTGCACCCTCCACTACAGATTGAAAATTCATTCTTTTGAGAGTTGCCTAGTGAAGTTAAGTGATTTGAACATAGTATGTATAGAAATCTCCAGAATTCCAGTAACAAATAATTTATGAGCTAAATTGCATTGCTTCTCAGAAAACACTGGGAAAGAAAATAAGAAATAAATTGTGACTGCAGCTGACTTTTACTTAAACCTGTTAGTTGAAAGCAGTGAATCTACAAAATTTTGTGATTTAAATCAGTAATCTGGTTTATTTTTAAACACTGAGTTGCACTGATAAATTTATTATGAATAAATGTAAATGCAAATAACTACTGCATATAACTGTGTATTTTTTATTACTTAACTCTGTTTATTGAGCAGAGAAACTAAAATCTGAAGAAATCTGTATTAAAAATTTTCCAGCGAATGTCATACAGGTTATTTCTGCAATAAATTAAGTGTTGTAAGCTGTTGCTGTAGATCACTACAGCTCAAGCATGAGGAACTATGAAAAGGTCTTAAACTATATTTAGGTGTCTTCAATGAATCTTTATCTCTTAAAACTTAATGAAGGTAAACAGTCAACTTACATGGATTAAACTGGGAATAAAAATCTGTGGTGCTAGGGACAGACAGTTTCAAGATGACCTATAAAATCAAAGGAATACCACAATTTTGTTATGTATGTTGAATTTCATAAAGTTGTATTCAGAAAAGTTTATTTATAACTGAAAAACTGACAAACAACAATAACATCTTACAATACAGGTGTAAGACAAAAGCACTATGGTCTGTTCTTAAGTCATATTTAGCAGCCAAAGTAAAAAAAAACAAGATATTTGAAATTGTACTATAGCTAATCCTATTATATAGCAGATATGACGTCCTACCAGGACAAGACAAATGTCATATAAAGTGTTTGAAAAATGGTTAAAATCTTATTTGCCTTCCAACAAGGAAAAGGCACACTAAATGCCGTAAGTGAATTTACGCAAAATGCATGCTCCACATTAGAAAAGGGTAAAAAGGCCACAGTCACAAGCGTATTCTGTGATCCAATAAAAGCATTAGATGCAATAAATCACTCCTTACTCCTCCATAAATTTCTGGTGTGGGATCAGTGACAGTGCTTTACAGCTCATATTTAACACATAAGAAGCAAAAATCAAACATTATATTAAATTCATGTAATTACCTCTCTGGCAGGAAATCAGGTTTCCCAAGGAGTCTCACAGGGTTTGATATTGGGTCCTATCTGCTCCTGTTCTGTATAAATGACCTTCCACCTATTACTGCTGTTAATTCAGTCATATTTGCGAATAGTGCATCACTTATATTTGAAAGTAAGATGCCCCCAAAAAATCCACAAAGTGCCAAAAATACTACAGAAAAACTTGAATCCCTGTACTGTCAAAATGAACTAAAATGGAATATCAATAAAATCCAGATGATACAATATGAAACTAAGCTGTTACAACAGTCAAACAATGAAAAATCCAGGATAGAATGTAGCAATATTATGAGAAGGAAAGTTGCTCAGGATGGAATGTAACAATCTTATGAGAAGGAAGCAACTTACCTTCTCATAATATTGTTAAGCTGTTACAACAGAGAGACATGAAAATAACATGTAATGATTTGGAGGTCACAGAAGCAAACCATGTAAGGTTTCTAGACCTAAATCTTGACAGAAATTTGAATTGGAAGGTACACATAGACTACTTAGTAAATAAACTAAAAAGCTTAGCATTTGTTAGGTGGACTTTTAATGGTTTCCAAAATACAGTCTTCCAGTGTCACTTTAAGTCAGTCATACATTATGACATTATTTTCTGGGAGAATTCAATAGATGTCATGAGGTTACTAGTGTTGTGCACAGATGTGTAAATGAGTATTAGGCAGCTGTACTACAGCATTATATACAAAATAGTGTAAAACTTTTTAATTCATCTAATAAAAATATTTCATTGTGAATCCTGACAGGTTCCCTGTCCAACAAATCAAATAATTTGAAAACTGTATATAATGAGATGAATAAATCTCATTTCACAGAAGTGAATTAAGAGTTTCTTCAGAAGTAACCACATTTTACTATGTTCAGCATTCATTTTTTTATCTAGGTGTGTTTCTTTATCTTTGAAGTGTAAACTACTTAGCCATTCATTTGTTACATTTTCATGATTTTTATTTTTCCCTTTTCTGCTTATACCCACAGAAGAATTGTCAGTTTCAGAGTACCATTACATGTTTTATAGTGTGCTATAAAACACATATTATACAGATGCAGACAGCTCATACCTGTACTTAATGCTTGCAGCTTTTTGGTACTCAAATAAATGTGGTTTGTTGTAGTGACCAGAGTATAAGGACGCAAGTCACACTTTCACAAATTTGAAATAGATTTATTTTCTAAGAAACAACAGAATATTATCTGTTTGACATTTTCTTGTTCTGCAGGTGCCTGAAATATATGGGAGACTACACAAACTGCCTTCTTCAAGGGTATGGTGTACTTCCAAGTGCCCCACAGAGAGTATATATCTCCAACATTGCAACAGAGTATGCTATTATTCACTGGGATCCACCTAAGATTTTGGGCGAAACGGTTCTCTTTTACAATGTTAAGTACAGGAGGATGGCAGTCTACGACAATGAATACCACACAGTGTCCAATGTGCATCCACCTTTTATTCTTGAAAACCTGCATAGTGATTCAGATTATGAAGTATTTGTTGAAGCAGCTAACGCACATGGTGTTGGGCAACCTTCCGCAAGAATTGTCTTTAGAACAGACAGTCAGGTAAGAATAACATATAATACTTCAAATGTGCTAAAAAAAGACTGCTTTTTATGCATTTTTAAAAAATACATTTCTGCATTTATTCTTATTGTGTCCAATTGTTATTGGTCAGGTTTCCAGCTGAGCCTGTTTGATGTCCAACATTTTCCTTGTAAGATATTCCTGATGTCCAGTTTCATGCATGATTCCATTTTCCTACTTAATTTTTGGCTCTGAGCACTATGGGACTCAACATCTTAGGTCATAAGTCCCCTAGAACTTAGAACTACTTAAACCTAACTAACCTAAGGACATCACACACACCCATGCCCGAGGCAGGATTCGAACCTGCGACCGTAGCAGTCCCGCAGTTCCGGACTGCAGCGCCAGAGCCGCTAGACCACCGCGGCCGGCTACTTAATTTTTCAATGGATTCCAGTAACCATATTATTCCCCACATTGTTGGATACAAAATCCTTTTTTTCAATATGATCTCTGTTTAGTGCAACGGCCTTACACAACCTTATTGGGAGGACCTGTATGACTGCATTGTACTGCTGTACTGATTGGGATCAGAGCCAATGTTTTGCTGCATCAATTACTTCCCCATCATCCAAGTACTGCTTCCCAGGGAGTGCATCCTTTATTGGGTCAAACAGATGGAGGTCAAAAGGTGTGAGATTTGGGCAGTAGGAAGGATGAGGAAGAACTGCCCAGTGAAGTTTTATGAGCTCCTCTTGAGTGTGCAGACTTATGTGAAGCCCTGCATTTCATGAAGAAAGAGAAGTTCATTTACATTTTCTGTGCAATGAATATGCTACAGTTGTTTCTTCAGATTCCTGATGGCAGTACAATACAATTCAGAGTTGATCGTGGCACCATGAGGGAGGACATCAAACAGAATAATGCCTCACACAACAAATCACCATGCTTTTGTTGCCTGCCAGATCTCCATAGATATTCTGGAAGCACTTATGAAAATTTATGATGCTCTGGTTTTCTGCCAAAAAACTCAATAACATCTCTCCACCTAGAATACACCTCGACTATAGACAGCATTTTGAAGGCTACGTAAACTGCTGCCACCTATTGGAACTTCATGAAAGTAAAGGGGATGTAGCAGGAACATTCCATGACGTCTTAAAAAATTTCAACCAAAACTGGCCAAGGGAGAAATGTGCTGCATTACTTGCTGAAAGCCCCTTGTATATCCAAGACAGTTAGTTGCTTGCAGTTCCTCACAGGGATGACTGTCTCACTTGTTAAAATACTGTGCACATAAAAGTACTGTTGAATATTCTGTACACCTGGAAATGCACCTTTTGTCTATATTATGTCTGACAAATGGCATTAGAGTCATGCATTTATTGTACTGCCCTTATTTTACAGATATCGGCACTTTGACATTAGAAGTGCTGGTGGCTGGCCTTTAAAAAAAAATAAGAAAAAAAAACAGATAATTGGGAAAGATGAGAAAGATATTGAAGAACTTTATGCCTGAATACCTCTTACTTAACAAGGAGCAAAAATTGAATGTCATATATTTTTAGTATGTGACTGTTCTCTAGACTTAATTTGAGATAGATAAGAATTGATATAATTCAGGCTTTTCCTGTGTATTAGTTTAATTAACAAAGCTTAGTTACCATGTTGTATAATTCTGCAATGTCAGCACTATTTTTCCACAAAGCAGCTGCTTGAAAAAGGTAGATGGGGAGATGAGTACAGCAAGTAGGATGGATGCTCATGTAGTCTTCAATGCACTTACATGTAATGAGCAGTCAGGAATTACGGACACATTGTAGTATACAGAAGTGCTGTCAAGAAATAATTAGAAGCAGTGTATGAAGAACCTCTTACTAGATAAGCAACTGAAAACTTCCGTGCAGGCACTTCACTATTGTGTTAACTTCTTTATGTGGCTTCGCCAGGTATCATGGTGTGTGACACCAGCTGCAAAAGAACTGTAACTGCTTCCTTCATTAGGATTTGATGACTGAAACAGTGAGGGTTGAAACCTTTACTGAGTTGCTGGCATATCATTTGTTAGTGAACTACTGTATAATGTGAAAGCAAAGTGAAAAGTTCTCAGTCTGGCATTTAAAGACTGTTTTTGTTCTGTTTGAAAAGGTATATTTTAGCCCCAGTAACTTTTTAAGTCAAAGCCCACGTCCCAGTGCTTTTCCAATAAGAGGACGCTATCTCTGGGGTGCAATTCTGGAATGTAAGCAGTTTATCCATTTTCAGTTGTCATAACATTTCCACTGGACTTGAAGCATTTTTTGGCCACAGATTTCATAAAATTTGGTAATACACATAAGTCAGAAGGTGCTCAATCTGATTTAAAAATACCACCCAAAATCCTACACTGCACTGGGTTTCCTCTATGTTTGCAGCAATGGACTTTCTCCGTGTGGAGCATCTTTTTGAAAAGTATGGCCACATTGGATTCAGTGCCCATTACTTAATTTTGAAAGTTAAGAAGTTTTTTTTATAAACTTGGACCAATCTTGGATTAATTTCCATTAACAATAAGTCATACAAAAGAAACTAATAAATGCCAGAATGGTATTCCAGGAAGTAAAACATACACAATAGACTAGTTTAAAAAACCGTGTAAACAAAACTGTTCTTCAGATCAACAATAATAGGAGAAGTATTGATTCCTATTCACCATAAAGATGACCTGTTGAGTTACAGAGAGGCACAGCAAAAAAGACTCTTACACATTATAGCTTTTGGTCAAAGCCTTCTTCAGCAAAGAAAACATGCACATATTCACACAAGCAAGCACATCTTATGCACTCATGAGCACTACCATCGGCAGCTTCGACTCTAACGCTTTCCAGCCGGTGATAGCAGTCGTGTGCATGAACTGTTCTTTCTTGTGTGCAGGGGTGGTGTCAAGACTGGGGGGGGGGGGGGGCTATGGGGGTGTATCCCCCCCCCCCCAATGGAGTATCATATTACACTGGATAAAATGACTTCAGAAAAAGCAAATATATTATTCCTACAGATTCAATCTTTTTTTCATAATTATGTAGCAATATAGGTTGCAATATATTTCAAACACATTTTAATAAAAGAATAAGAGTAGCAAATAGCTTACTATCGAAACCAATAAATATTATTTAACTTAAACTTGGCGTCTTATTATCTATTGATACACAGTTTTTACCCTGAACTCCAAAACAGTTACCAAAAACTACTTTAAGCAACACCAAATTTTACCAGTTTGTTGGTGGAGGACCCCTACACTCCTTTTGTTAAGTGATATTCCATTTCCCCAAACCCCCTTCCCCCCTCATTAGCCACCCCCTTGACCAACTTCTAGAATCGCCCCTGCTTTCTGCTTTTTGTGTGTGTGTGTTTTCTTTCCAGAAGAAGGCTTTGGCTGAAAGCTATAATGTGTAGCAGTCTGTTCATTGTGCTTGTCTGCAACTCGAGTCATCTTTACGGAGACTGGCTATCTATCATTTTCCTAATGTTGTTGAGAATCTGACCTGGAGTTACTTTTCTTCAGATCACGTTGACTGCTTACTTATTACACAACATGTACAAAAAAACAAAATTTTATTGAAATCAACGTTTCCTTTGTACCAGGCTGATAACATTTCACCTCATCCTCATAAGATATCCAATAGCGTAAATACTTCATAACACAGGCATAGGGGGGGGGGGGGGGGGGGGGGAATAGAGACTGAATAGAGGATCTTCTTCTTTGTCTTCTTACACTGGGTGTTTGTTGTTTTCTGAGGAAGTGCTCATCTGTCCCAGCTTTTCCAGCTTACTCAACATATCTTCAATGTCAGCATTCACTTTAGTGTTTGAATTCACTGTGGCATTATCCATTACAGCATGACTTTCCAAATCAGTATGAAATTTCATACTGTATTCATTTCCTGAGTTATTACAGAGTGTAGTAAATCCCTTCATTTTAAGAGGATCAAGAATGTGGTTTAAATTGCGTATACTGTGGGTTCTCCCAGTTCTTCTGATGAGATCTAAGAAATGCTATTTTCGTGAAGTTTTTGATTCTTTTCCAAATAAGAAGCCAAATATAGTTATAAAGTGTTTAAGATTCCCAGCAAGGCTGCCACAATCTAATATCTTATGTGCTCTTTGAAACGTGTCTCTGTAATATATCATTGCCCAGTGCAGATGGTTACAGCTCAAGACAGAAAAGTACAAATGAGTGTGAGAAAATGATAACACTCATTATACTGGAATATTTAAATTAATTTTTTTCCCATTAAGACATCCATTAATGTGATTTACTGTATTTGAAAAGAGAGTTTCTTTACTGAAAATCTCACTGATTTCACTGAAATACATTGAATCGGCCAATATTTACTCTTGGAACATTTAACTGAAATCATTAATGGTTTCAGACAGCAGAGTTTTATAGTTTTTCCTTACTTTCATTTCCCTCCTTGTTTTTCCTCATAATGGAGAAAAAACCAAATGAGAATAATGGTGGCAAGATTTCAATGAATAAGCTGTAGGGCCTATAACCAGTGAAAATTTCAATGAAATATGAAAAATATTAATCTAGCAGTTCATTTCACATAGTTTATATAATAACCTATATAAATAATGTAGACTGTGATTGCTAATTATGACAGACAAGTCTATAGTTCATTTCACATATATTAATTAAATTTATTTTAGGTGATTGAAGATAAAATTGAGGCATCTACTTTCTACAATGTGACAGCCTGTTGCGTAGCAGCTAACTTGAGTGAGAGCTGTTTGCCACTCTGCTCATATGATGCCAGTATGTCAGATGTCAGAGCACTGGCAGGAGTGTGTGGATCAGAACTCCACAAACTGTTGCGTTGTGGTGCTGGTGGACGCAATCATGGAACCTGCTGTATGCGTCGCGGCGTACCACCTGTTTGCCTTCCGCTGTGTGCTGGAGTTGTTGCAGATTCTCTTATAATTACTGCCACTTCCTGTATACCATACATTGGGAACATTGTTCAGTGCTTTGAGGAAGGTTTGTAAAACATGTCAAATCACTATGTTTGTATGTAGTCATCTACTTTTTATGTGTGGTATTTTTGCATCAGACATCATAAAAATTCTTGTAGCATAACTTCCTTTCCACAATATATCTGGAAAAGTGAAAAAAATACATGGTGCAAATACAGTCACTACATATTAAGGAGAGTGTGCCTGTGTAATGGTAAATTTATTCTGTTGTAAGGATTGATTATTTCTAGCAATCACAAGTGCTATGATCATAGGAGGCAGTATGATATTGTAAATTTATTATTGTGTATAGCCTCAGGAAGGTCCACTTCACTGAGTGAAGAAGCTCTGTCAATAGATGCTGTAGCAATTGCGATAACACACAGTGTAGGAGTAAATTTTCAAAACACTAAAGAATTTCAGAAACTTCTGATAATAGCAAATGATACCAGAAAACAGTCACAGTAAAGGTCTGAAATTCTCAGTAGTGAAATAAAGGCTTACAATACACTTGATTAAAAACTATGTCAGTGATTACAAACATATTAAGTATGGGACAACAGAATGCACAGAAATCATATGTTTCAGGATCTCACTTTTGATATTAGTGTCATTACATACCCCATCTGCTATTTCTGTCAAACAATTTTTTTCTATTATATTTAGTACAGTCCATGTACTTATTTCAGTTTTCAAACAGCTAGAGACAACTTCTTCTATCAAATTATCCCACAATGAGCATCACACAAAAAATGATGAGCTCTCACATCAAGAGTGTAATAAGTGAGACAACAAAAAGAACTTTGAGCCCTACTGTTACAATAGGGAAGAAGTTCAACATTGAGTGCATTATTATTTTTGATAGATAAATTATTCAAGCTTCTACAAGGATGGTTTGAAAAGTTCTTGGAACTGAACAGAAAAAAAACATACTTAAATCACTGAAACTTTTTTTATTTTTCAATGAGTCTCCTTGTAGATTAATGCACTTGGCACAACGATGTTACAGTGCCTTGATCCCATATTGAAAATGAATGTCCTCCAGGCCTGAAAAATAGTTTTCAACTCCGGCTATCAATTCTTTGTTTGATGTGAATCTTGTCCACCAAGAAAAAATTTCCGTTTTGGGAAGAGACGGAAGTCTGATGGAGTCATATCAGGTGAATAAGGTGGGTGTGCCAACAATTCATACCTTAGTTCGTGTAATTTTGCCATGGTGACAGCACATGTGTGCGGGCGCTCGTCAAGAGTCGCAGCACCCATCTCGCAAGTAATTTTTTCAATTCTAATTCTTCAGTTAAAATGTGATATAGCCTTTCAGATGACATCTGGCAAGCATGAGCAATTTCATGCACTTTCAATCGGTGATCCTCCATGACCATTTTGTGCACTTTTGGAATGATTTCTGGATTAGTGACACATCTTGGCCGACCACTGGGTGGATCATCATAAAGCTCTCCCAACCAAATTTAAATTCATTTGTCCACTTGGAAACAGTTGAATATGAAGGAGCAGAGTCCTACAGTGTATTCTGGAAATCAGCATGAATATCCTTTGCTTTCATACCTTTCTTTACAAAGTACTTAATCACTGCTCGAATCTTCGCAGTTGACTTGGTGGGAACAACAACAGAACCACATCACCACCACAGCTCTCTTCCAAGAGCACTGATGTGGCACACATTTACAGGCAACAGTCCAATGAATATCATGTGAACAACTCATTGTGCTAGTGCTGACCTCTCATGGTGATTCCGAGAACTTTTCAAACCCCCCTCGTGGTATTGTCATTGTGAACTGCTCATTTCTTCATAAATTCACTCTTGCTATTAACTACAAACACTATTAGGGAGTAATTCTATTGATACTTAACTGTAAATCCTTGAAAAGGTCTCATCAGATGAAAAGGACTCATCGGATAGTGGTTCCATCAACAAAATGACAAAAACTTCACATCTTCCACACTGCATCCTAAAAATGGTACACGCAAAGATACTTTCAAGATAAGGCACCGATAAGTAAATAAATTATGAGTTTTTCCCTTCCCTAATATTCTGTATGCTGAGCCAAAACTCATATCTGGACAGCTGTAATTTGTGTGTGGCACTCTGTCAGTTACAGAGCACTGAAATCAAATGACAGGTGTTCAGATTTGAGTCTGGTCTGGCAAATAGCTTCCAGTTGCCAGACTTCATAATGACTATGAATGTTCATGAATAGACACAATTTGTAGTTGAAATACTGGAAATGCTGCATTTTATATTTCTTATAGTCATTAGGTCTGCTTTTAGAAAACATTTTTATTGTCCCTTGAAAAAGTAATAAACTTAAGAAAATTGTTACTATGTTAGTATACACTCATGTGATCTCACAGGCTGTATTTAATATAGTAAGTTGCTACCTTGGCAGAAAGGGGTGGGTGGCAAGGTGCCCATAACCCCCCACCCCCGTCAGCTCTCAAGGAAAGGAAAAAATAAAGTGCATTCTAGTGTTTCTATTTCAGGAAAATGATTGAAAAGTTGATATTATGCAGGTATTTAATGGGGTCAGAAATGGACCTTTTTAATGATAACTTGCCAAAATATTAAAAATACTCCATGCTCCACAGATCTTGCACCCCCTCCCCCCTGTACAAACTATCATATTGCTGCTGTTGGCAGGGGGAGGGGGAGGGGACTGATGCTTACTCAGTTATTTAAATACTGGGTTGTTATAATTAAACTTTACCTATTTAACACATTACGACACAGAAACTAATTACCGTATGAGTACCAGACTTGGTAGCATTAAGGTCAAGGACGTGGGGAAGAGAAATAATCAGACCCAATCCAATTGTAACAATTTTAATGCGCTACTATGGTACAACATACCATAACATACTGGTACCATTACTGCTACAAAAGAGTCTCAATACGGTGCCCATCAGTGTCCAGAAGAGTCTGAAAGTGCAAGATTGCACTCTGCACAGCAGAACGAAGCATGTCCATAGGTATGCTGGCTACTTCTCTTGATATGCTGCACTTAAGATCAGCACATGTGTGTACGTTCCACTAGTAAACCCTGTCCTTCAGGTAGCCCCACAAACAGAAATCACAGGGACTGAGATCAGGTGATGGTCCTCGCCAAGCATTTGGAAATGATTGGCTGATAATTCGGTCATTTCCAGACGTGTTTCAGAGAAGCAGGTGAACTACACCAGTAATGAAAACAGTTGATTTCAATGTGCCTCTCTCAAGTAGGGCGGGTGACATGCTGGTGAAGCATATCGCAGTAACATTGGACAGTCACATTGCACGTCCTTTCTTCAACAGGCCAACGATGAATATAGCCATGAAGCCTCACCATATGGTGACACATACACCAAGCAGAGGAACTTCATGTGTAGTGACTGGAGGTGAAGATCCCCACACTCAGCAATTCTGTGTGTTCACCTCACCCATCAGAGAAAATTGAGCTTCATCATCGTCTACCCATAGGATGGCCCAGGGCCAGCCCTCATCGACTTCAATCCTTGCGAGAAAGTGGAAAGTGAAGTCAACATGTTGTTGCACATCCTGTGATGCAAGCAGCTATGTAATATGAATCTTGTATGGATACCATTTGAGAATGGTTTGAAACACGTTCTGTACAGTGGACCACAGGATGTTCAACTGTCGTGACACAGCACGCGCACTGCCTGATGATCAAGTATTGCATGCAGTGTTGTCTGCCATAGCAATAGTGATTTCATTAACCACCTGTGGTGCAACCAGTCAGCAGCCTCTTCCTGGAGTGATGCCCTTTCTAAGTTGATTCAGGCGGAGAAAGAGGACCCATCCAGAATTCTTTCAGCCAGTGATATTCTCAAAGTGCAGCTGCAGCATTACTGTTACTTTGATAATAGAGCTTCACCAATAATGCCCTGCTCCTTTTGTCCAAGCTCGTGTTGACATATCAACAAGTGCACTGCGACTGGTCAAGTGTGTGTGACTATGAATCACAATGACTGAACACAGCACCTGGTGGCCGTAGATGGAACTGGACAGTGACACTGTGATACATGAGAATCATTCACCCCATACTCTGGACATTAACACTGCCAAGTTTGGTACTCATACGGTAATTAGTTTCTATGTTATAATGTGTTAAATAGGGAAAGTTTACTTATAACCACCCAGTATCTAACAATGGAAAATTCAGTATGGAGCAGTAACAATATTGGGAAAAGGATTGCTACTCACCATATAAAGGAGGTGCTGAGTTGCAGACAGGCAGAACAAAAAGACTACTAAACGTGTAAGCCTTCAGACAGAAGACCTTCTTCTGAAAAAGACAACATGGATAAACACATTAACACACACGTAGCTCACACACACAATGACTGTTTCTGGCTGCAGACTGCAAGCAACTACGCATGATGGGAGAAGCGATCTGAGTGGTGGGGGAAAGGAGGAGGCTGAGATGGGGAAGGGGAGAGAGAGAGCATGGTATGGGTGGGGGACAGTAAAGTGCTGTTTGTAGGAGCATAATGGAGCATAGTGTAGGGACAAGTTGGAAAGAGGACAGGGCAGCCAGGTGGAAGGGGAGAGGGGGGAGGGTAGCAGGAGAGGAAAGAAGTAGAAAGACTGTGGGTGTGCTTGTGGAATAGAAGGTTGTGTAGTGCTGGAGCTGGAGTACAGAAGGAGATACGTAAGTAAGGACAAAGGCTAGAGGAACATTGGATAGAATGCAGGGAGAGTTTGCATCCATGCAATTCATAAAAGCTGGTGTTGGTAGGAAGGAACCAGATGGCACAGGCTGTGAAGCAGACATTAAGATTAAGAAGTTGTGATGGGCACCATGCTTGGCACCTGGGTGATCTAGTTGTTCCTAGGCCACAGTGTTTTTTTTTTTGGGGGGGGGGGGGGTCATTCATGTGGACAGACAGCTTGTTGGATGACATGGCCATGTACAATGAACCACAGGGGTTGTGGCTTAGCTTGTAGATAACATGACTGGTTTCATAGGTAGTTCTGCCTTTGATGGGATAAGTGGTGCCTGTGACGGGTCTGGAGTAGGTGGCACTAGGAGGATGTATGGGACAGGTCTTGCATCCAGCTCTATTACAGGGATATGAGCCATGATGCAAGGGTTTGGAAGCAGGGCTTGTGTAGGAATGGATGATGATATTGTGTGGGTTCTGTGGGCAGCGGAATACCACTGTGGGTGGTATGGTGAGGATAGCAGGTAGGACATCCCTCATTTCAGGACATGAGTGGTACTGAGTCATGAGGGGAAGGCTCCTCTTGATCTGGACAGTGAGGTGGTGGGTGAGCGGAGACATAAGGCACAGGAGATCTGCACCCACAAAGAGCACTTTTCTGTCCCCCACCCATACTCTGCTCTCCCTCTCTCTCCCCACTCCAGCCTCCTCTTTACCATCCCTACCCAGACTGCTTCTCCTATCATGCGCACACAGTTGCTCACAGTCTGGCCTGGGCAGCCAGAGATAGTGGTCATGTGTGTGTGAGTTGCATTTCTGTGAATGTATGTGTGTGTGTATGTTGTCTATTTCAGAAGAAGCCGTTCTGGCCGAAAGCTTATGTGTTTAATAGTCTTTTTGTTGTGCCTGTTTGTGAGTCAACATCTCCAGTATATGGTGAGTAGCACACTATCCTTATCAAATATTGTCAATTGTAAATGTCTGTTGTCTGTTTCATATTAGTTGAATATCTGAATGAATTCTCTTATGTTTATTAATGAATAACAGTGTCTGTGTCTTCATTTGTAGCAATAGAGGACTGTTGAACAGCTAACAGGACTGAGTGGTCTTCTTTACTCCTAAATTATTTACAAACCTCAAAACTGAAAAAAATCACAGAAACACTACATAACAGCCCTTTTATTTCAGGAACTGGACTGCTACCTGGCCCTATTAATGAACTACATGCAACTGTTGTCACTGACAACAGCATAACATTGGAGTGGGAGCCTCCAAGTAACAGCACAGTTACAGGATATATTGTTCACTACCAGAAAGTGGACAACACCTCGATGCACGAAACAGTGCTAAAGCTTGACAATGTAAGACATTAATCCTGACATCTTCAATTAATTATCTGTTAAAATATCTGTGTCCCACCTTAAATTGTAATACCATGTGTGTTTCCACCTCCATGGTAAATACCTAGATAGAAAACAACAATTAGGAGAGTTGTCAGACATAAGGCAGAAAAAGAGAAGCCCACAACTAAAGAACATAATTTGCACTTGATAATTTATTGGTTTTTTTCCCCCCAGAAAGCCCACCTTTCTGCCATTTTGTAATAACAGCTGATTGAAAAACATAGTTTAATTAATTAGGGTATGCTGCAACTGTATTGCATTATTTAACATCAAAATAATCATGGACTTCAGTTAAGTAGCCATAGATCAACAGTTTTACAGTGGCTGATAAGAAAGTTGGGGATTTGTCAACATTAAACAAGAAAACTCTGATTCAAAGGCACAGCTACAAAACAAAATGTATGGCTTGTTATTGCTCACTCTTTAATGAATAATGGAAGAGCAGTGCCTGATATAACTGCTATAAAATGTGGACTTCTGTCAGTAGTCATCAAAGGAAAAATAGACCAAACAGAGCATAAATACTGAGTAAGACCTAATAAAATTCTGAAATTTTAATCAGGAGCAGTCCTGATATCACATGCTATGCACATGAAGGGTATTTTCTGTGAGACTTATTTAATCAGGTAAACATCCACAGCTGAGGAACACATTTATAGAATAACAACCCATTGCAGTTGCTAGTAAATTAAGGAAAAAATTACTAGCAACTGAAGTGGATTTTTATTCTATAAATATTCTATGAGACTTCACTAGAATCAAAGAAATATTTGCTTGCATGAGTTCTGGATGTCAGTTGTTATGACTCTGTATGCAATAACATAGTATGTAGGTATGATATTTGCAGTTTCCTGATGCTCAACTGAATAGCTCTTGTACGTGTACCAAAAAGCAAGGTACCAAATACCTGGAGAAGTTTGATGTCAGAATATCTATGACAGTGGATAACCACAAATGAAAATTTTAGAAACAGTTTAGTTAAATAAAACTGTGGGAAATACAAGTTGGAATAATGTTAGTTAGAAATCAAATTCACAACAGTACTGGTTTGGATTTATCACTGCTGACAGAGTTGAACATTTGAATTGGATTTTGTATCTGTAGCATGGAAATGATTAACTTCCAAAAACATTTTACATGAAGCAGCACCTACTCTGTCCCAGAATTCTGCAGAAAAAAATCTGCATCATTTTGCATCATCTTCTTTAGCTGTTACATCATCCTTGGCATGCTGCATTGTTCTTCAGTGGATACTAGAGCAAGGAACAGATGCTGTTAATGAACAGAGGGTTCATATATTAATTTATTCTACATAAATTATCAGATAGTAAAAATATAATGTAATTGTATAGATAAAATAATCCACTCAAAAAGTGGCAGCAGAACACATACTTAAAAAAAGGTAATATTTATGCAGGCATTCGGAGCCAATGGCTTCTTCCTCCAACAAAAGAGGAAGGGAAAACACTGGAAAGGTTTTGGAAAAGTGGCAGATATCTGAAAAGTCACCCAGAACCATGGGTCAGGGGAGACTTACTGGACAGGGTGAGAAGGAAATACTGATTGTTGGGTACTGCACTGGATGAGATTTGAAAATCTGAGAGCTTAAAGGTGGACGCAGGGTAATATGCAAGACAGAGATTATACTGAAACATTGTACACAAGTTAATAAGGGTGAAAAGCTAAGTGCATTATATGTAAGAGGTGGGGGGGGGGGGGGGGGATGGTGAAAAATAAACACGTCAGAAAATGAAGATGTATAAAACTAAAATGGAGTGAATAAAGTAGTAATTAATATGAAGAAATGCCAAGACTCAGAAATTAATCTAAATTAAGGCCAGGTGGCTGGTGAGAACCAAGGACATGTTGTAATGCTAGTTCCCACCCATGAAGTTCTGAGAAACTGATGTCTGAAGGAAGAATCCAGGTGGCATGTGTGGTGAAACAGGCACCGAGGTTATGACTGTCAAGCCATAGAGCATGCTCTGCAACACAGTGTTGTGTGTTGTCAGTATACCCCCCCCTGCCTATGCCCACTCATCCTAACCGATAATCTGGTGGTAGTCGTACTGATGTAAAAGGACCAACAGTGTTTCCATAAGAGCTGGTATATGATGTGTGTCATTTCACAGGTGGCTCTCCCTTTGATGTTGCCAGTTACAGGGTTGTGATGTATGGTGGTAGGAGGCTGCATAGTGCAAGTCTTGCAGCGGGGACAATCAAACGCTTAGGAACCATAGGATAGGGAGATGGGTGCAAAAGAAGCATAGTGTCTGACAAGGACATGGTGGAAATTTGAGGGCAATGAGAAGCTGTTCTAGATGTGGTGGACAAAATCTCAGACACCATGGATCTCATTCCATGTATGATTTTAGGAAATCATGGCCTTATTGAAGTAGTTGATTAATATACTCCAGACCAGGATAATACTGCGTGACAAGAGGTGTGCTCCATAGTGGTTCTTTGGAGAGATGAGCAGTATCGCCGGCCGGGGTGGCCGAGCGGTTCTAGGCACTACAGTCTGGAACCGCGCGACCGCTGCGGTCGCAGGTTCGAATCCTGCCTCAGGCATGGATGTGTGTGATGTCCTTAGGTTAGTTAGGTTTAAGTAGTTCTAAGTTCTAGGGGACTGATGACCTCAGATGTTAAGTCCCATAGTGCTCAGAGCCATTTGAACCATTTGAGCAGTATCAGGATTGAGTGTGGTGGCTTGGGAAATCTGCTTTTGAACTAGGCTGGTGGGTTAATTACATCCAGTGAAAGCTGAGGTGAGAATGGTGGTTTGTTGCTGTGAAGAATCTGCATCCAAACAAATACATTTGCCTCAAATGCCAAGGCTGTATCTGAGGCAGGGAATGTTTGACATGGAAAGGATGGCAACTGTCAAAATGTAAGTGCTGTTGTTTGTTAGTAAGTTTAATGTGGACGGAAGTGTGGAGCTGGCCTTTGATAAGGATGATATCAACATAAGGAAAGGGGCATGGGATTTGGAATAGGACCATGTGAAATTTAATTGGGAGAAGGTATTTAGAGATTCCAGGAATTTTAACATGTTAGCCTTGCTGTGAGTCCACATGGCAAAGACATCATCAATATATCTAAATGAAACCACCAAACCAGGGGTTGAAGACATGTGTTCCAGGAAGACCCCCACACAGCAACCCATGAGAAGGTTCACAAAAGAATGAGCCATCCTGGTTCCTATGGTCATACCCCTGATCTGTTTTTATGTCTGACCCTCAAAGGTGAAGCAGATGTTGGTAAGTATAGAGTTGATCAACATGAGGAAGAAGGATGTCATAGGTTTGGAATCAGGTCAGTGCTGACTGAGGAGATGCTCAGCAGCCAACAAACTATGGACATAGGGGATGTTGAAATAGAGGGAGGTGGCATCAATGGTGATGAACAAGGTGTCTGGTGGAAGCGGGACGGGCATGAATTTCAGACAATCTAGGAAATGGTTTGTGTCTTTAAGATAAGGGTAAAGACTTCCACTATGGATTGCAGGTACTGCTCAGCTAATACAGCTACATGTTCGGTGGGTGCTTTGAAGCTGGCAACTATAGGATGGCCAGGATGATTGGGTTTATAGATCTAAGGAAGAAGGTAAAAGGTGGGGGTGCATAGTTTGTTTGGGTTAAGAAGGTCTAGACCGAGGTGTTAGTCCTTGTGAGGGGCCTGAGGTTTTGAGGAGGAACTGCAGGTCAGTTTGAAACACAGGGATTGGATCTTGATGGCAGATGCTGTATGTAGAGGTGTCAGGCAGCTGGCACAGACCTTCACTTAAGTACTCCTTTCGGTCAAGTACCACAGTGGTAGATCCTTTGTGTGCAGGGAGAATTATGATGGAGTCATCAACTTTTATGGAATTCACAGCTTGGTGTTCTGCAGAGGACAGGTTAGGATCATGTTGTAGGTACCTGAGGAAGGGTTGTCAAACAATGCTAGATCTGAGGAAAGGCTTGTATAGGATGATTTTGAGATAGTGGTGATGGATCATGTTGGGATAATGGTCAGAACTGTTCAAGACAGGGTTCAGTGTCAGGTTTGCTGTTGGAAAAGTTTTGAGTTTGGATTGCAAATTATTTACAGTTGACATTACATGTGAAGGAAGGTAGGTCCTTCACCAAAGCAGCATGAACAAATACAGGTTTAGGACTGAAGTGAGACCCTTGGATAATATAGATAATTCAGGAGGGGACAGTGCTTTAGACAAGAGATTGAGAACACTGTCTTGTGTGACTGGTTCCTGTGATTTTGAGTTATTATTGGTCTGGGTGGTGAAGGCCATTGGATGTTAAGGAGGTTGGCCAAGCTCAGTCTGTAGGAGATGAGTGGTGGTTGATTGTGTGGATGTTTAGGGAGCTGTGGAGGAACAGGAAGGGAAACACCATTTTTGAGGTAGTTTAGGAGAAGGTGGGATAACTTTTTTGAGGTGAGGTCTGGCATGTTGTTGCACTCTGAAGTTGGCTCGGCAGATGATACCATCCAAAGAAACATGAAAGACAGATAACTGCAGGATTTTGTAGAAGCAGAGAAGTCTGGTGGAGTGGAAATTGGCAGATGGGTCACAGATTAGTCAGGAAGGGTAAGCGATTTCTATATTTGAAACTGATAAAGAACCTGGTGTGGAGTAGGATTACATTTAGAAACCGGGACTTTCAATGTTAGGCCTTTGGGACTAAATCCAAGGGACAAGCAGGTTTCATGAAATAGAATGTGGGATCTTAGTTTTTATATTGCAAAAGCATGTTTTTGAAAATAACAGATGTAATATGTGATAAGATTCATTGCAATGTGGACTTATGGTGAGGCTGACCTGTTAAAATTCCTGGAATCTCTAAATACCTTCTCCCAATTAAATTTCACATGGTCCTATTCTAAATGCCATCCCCCTTTCCTTGATGTTGATCTCATCCTCACTGAAGGTCAGCTACACACTTCTGTCCACATTAAACCTACTAACAGACACCGGTACTTAAATTTCGATGGCTGCCGTCCTTTTCATGTCAAGTGTTCCCTCAGAAACAGCTTTGGCATTCAAAGCAAACACATTAGTTTGGATGCAGACTCTTTACACCACCATTCTCACCTCAGCCTTCACTGGATGTAATTACACCACCAGCCTAGTTAAAAGGAGATTTCCTGGGCCATCACATCCAATCCTGGTACTGCTGAGCCCTCTGAAAAATAACTTCGGAGTACGCCACTTGTAACTCAGTATCATTCTGGTCTGGAATGTATTAATCAACTAGTTTGACAAGGGCATGACTTTCTAAAATCACCCCTGGAATGAGATCCATTGTGTCTGAGATTTTGCCCACCACATCTAGAACAGCTTTTTGTTGCTCTCCCTATCTCCTGTCCCACAGTAAGCTTCTTCTGCAAAAATCTCCCTATCCTATGGCTCATATCCCTGTGACTGTCCCTACTGCAAGGCTTGCACTATGCACTGACCTACCACCATCTATCCCAGTCCTGTAACTGGCAAGACATTTACTATAAAAGGGAGGGCCACTCGTGGGATGACACATGTCATACACCAGCTGTTAAGGAAAGACTGTTGGGCCTTTTACATCAGCATGACTACCACCAAATTACCAGTTTTGATGAATGGGCATAGGCAGAGGGTCTATACTGGCAGCACACAGTACTGTGTTGGAGAGCATGCTCTACAACATAACAGTCATGACTTCAGTGCCTGTTTCACCACACATGCCATCTGGATTCTTCCTCCAGACACTAGCTTCACAGATCTTCACAGGTGGGAATTAGTGCTACAACATGTTCTTGGTTCTTGCCACACACTTGGCTTTAATTCATGTTAATTTCTGAGTGTCAACATTTCTTCACAATAATTACTACTTTCTTCACTCCATTTTAGTTTTGTACATCTTTCATTTTCTGACCTATCTATTTTTCGCCATCCCCCTCCCACCTCTCTTACATACAATGCATTTATTTACTAACTCATGAATGATATTTTAGCAGTATTGAATTTGTATTATATTTTACTGATCCAAGTAACCATAATATTGTAAAATTTGCACATATGATATTGGACAAGTCAGCATACATTTTTGCAAGTAATTTTTACAATTATGTCGTTACAATTTTAATTGTTTCATGAAAGTTTGCTCAATATTACAAGAAGGTAATAGACATTACATTGTACTTTCAGTTGTTCATGCTTGAAGGCAACATACACTATAATTACGCCTGAGTGATCAGTTATTAAGAACTTTGTTACATTTATTATATTTTTCAAAAAAATTATTTATTATGTAAAAGTTTCACTGCAAACGATTTTTTTTAATTTATATGTGAAAACTCTTGAAATCTGTGTTTTTTTTAATTTCAGCTGGTAGATTACTATAAATCTGTATCCCAGCATGTAGAACACTTTTTTGGTAACAAGTCGTTCTGGGCTGAAACATATGTAGGTCAGACTGCTGACTTGTATCGTACTTAGGAATGTGCTCATTTAATATTAATGGGCTGTCTTGCATATTACCCTGTCTTCCACCTTTAAGCTCTCAAGTTTTCAAATCTGACCCAATGCAGTCCCAAACAATCAGTCTTTCCTTCTCATCCCGTCCAGTAAGTCACCCCTGATCTGCAGATCTGGGAGACTTTTCCAAAGCCTACCCCCTTTTCCTAAACCTCTTCAGTCCTTTTCCTTCACTCCTCTTCCTTCCCCTAGTGTCAGAAGAAGGAGTTAGTTGCTTCAAAAGCTTGCATAAATATAACCTTCTTTTATGTGCATGTTCTGCCACCACTTAGTGAGTAGATTTTTTGTCCATTCAGTTACATCAAATAGTAGAAATAATATATAACTACATTGCTGTAATTATAGCATCAGTTGCTAAGAGTAGATCTGAGTTTAGAAATATATACATATACAAAAGATTTATAAATCTGTCACTCTTCAATACAATGTCTATTCAGAAGATGTCAAGCCATGGCCAGTATGAAAGTCTATAAATATTTATTCAACTGGCAAACACACAAAACGGAGACATTCCACAAATGTTTGAAATTAGGTACACCCGCCACTGGCGCTCCGGAGAGCAGATGCATGCATCTCATCAGCAGTGGCATAGTTGTTAATGGCAGTGCCCTCATGCTGCAGTGGTGGCTGTAGGAAATGCGGCAGCATAACTAGTAACACATGTATTTGATAGCACACATTACTATCTGTTGCTATCCTACCATAATTGTTAGCTATGCATATCATGTGTTTTGAACATGCCCACTACGTTTTGAGGGGGCTTACCATTATGTTCTATATTTTCAGCAAATGAATGTAACATCAACAAGTGCCAAAATAACTGGTCTTGAAAGTGGAAGCATTTACAACTTTTTTGTTGTTTCCGTGAATGAGCACGGAACCTCGTTGCCATCCTCAGTTCTCATGATCAATATTACTAACACAGGTAATCAAGTTCTTTTCAATGTATTTTTATGAACTTTACATATGATCTGCAAGATAATATGAAACACGATATTCATGAAGTACAACATTTTTTGTCAGATGTTGGCAAGGAGGGTATTCCAGGTGTGACATCTCCACCACATTCTCTCGCAGTTTCTGGACACAGTGCTACATGGGTCACAATCACATGGCAACCACCAGAATTTAGTCATCCAACAGAACACATTGTGTACAGGTTTGTAAACAGCATTAAGTTTACTTTTTAGTTGACTGATGTTCCTTTTGTCATATATTTCTTCTAATTCACTACTTTATTGAAGGTAATCGAGAATGATACAGGATTATTCATAAGTACCTCAGTTTCAAAAGATGACTGTGCAAAATCTGCAAGACACAGAAAATAGACACATATCAGTGGAGAGCATCCCTGCAAGTTTTTTAACTCACATTACAGTTGTACAGTGTTGCCAAAACGATAATCAAACCATTGGCACACCTGTTCCAACATGTCATGGCCAATATTAGCAACACCGAACAGGGTAGCACAGAGGTTAGCACACTGGACTGGCATTTGGGAGGACATCAGTTTCAAACCCATGTTCAGCCATTCTGATTTAAGTTTCCTGTGGTTTCCCTACATCAGATGCCAGGATGGTTTCTTCAAAAGGGCACAGCTGCTTTCCTTCTCCAAGCTTGTGTTCCATCTCTAATGACCTCATTGTCAACAGGACATTAAACTTTAATGTCCCCTAATATCAGCGACCAATACTTCCTTACAATTCTTCTGAATTAAGCAACAATGGAAGCAGGAGACACACACTCTTTGACATAATCCCATTAGAAGACATCACATGGAGCTACATCAGATGACCATCGGGGCCACTGAAAAAGAGGAGAGTCATGATGGGCAGCTTGTACATCCTAACATGAGGCTGTCCAGCATTGAGGTAATCATGAACATATAAATTAAAATATGGTGGAGCATCATCTTATTGCAAAATGAACTCTCCACTGCCTTGCTGTAATTGTGGCATAAGCCTTGCTGTAGCATGTCCAGGTATATGAAACCAGTCACAGTTTTCCCTGCAGTGAAAAATGATCAATAAACTTTCAAATGAACATGTTACAAAACTTTAGATGAATCATAAATGCGTTCCACAATCTCTTGTGAATGTTCTGTGCCCGAAACATGCTTGTTATAAACAGAACACAGTATTCACACTATCTTTCAAGTTATGGGTCTTTTTCTAGTAAAAGTGCATGCATTCACACACACACACACACACACACACACACACACACACAAATGAACACTACTATCACATGTGCAGCATTTATTACTGATTATCTATTATTGAGAGCAGTTGCCTGGAAAGGAGGAGGTGGGGAGGGGGTAGAAAGTATGGACAAGGAAAGTAGAGGGTAATGTGATAATGCAGGTAGGTTTTGTGACAGATGATGTAGCAGCTGCATAACAAGACAAAAGGCATTCAGAGGATAAAATAAGAGATGTAGAGAAAGGGAGAGGGCAGGGGAAAAGGGTGAGAACAAGATGGAGATGAACAGGGAGGAGAGAGATGGATGGGAAGGAGGATGGGGAGGAAGAGGGATGAAATGGGAGAGGGGGGTGGCAGAGAAGTAGAGGTAGAGAGAGAGAGAGAGAGAGAGAGAGAGAGAGAGAGAGAGAGAGAAATAACATCAATATGGGATTGGAAGGGGGGGGGGGGGGGATGGTGGGAGAAGGTAATACGCAAAATGGATGGGGAAGGAGCAACATGGACAGAACAGAGAAGGGAAAAGGTAACTGAAGTAGTGAGAAACAGTTTACAAGAAGTTTAGGCCATTGTGAGAATGCAGGATATGCTGGAAATGCAATTCCTACCTGCATAGTTCAGAGGAACTTGTACTGGAAGTGAGTACCCAAATGTCTCTTGTAGTGAAGCAGCTGTTGAAGCCATTTTTGTCACAGTGTGCAGTGTGTTTGGCAACTGGATGGTCAAGTTTGCAGTTTTCCATAGTTTGGTGAGTGAATAGGGCAGATCTTGCACCTGACCTGACCACAAGGGATGACATTTAATAGGTTGGGTGGCAATTCCATAGGGAAGAGACTTTTTGACATGGAATGGGTGACAGCTGTCAAAGTGAAAGTACTATTGGTTGTCAGTGTGCTTGATATGAATCAATATGTTTATGGAGCCATCTGAGAGATCAACATCTCTGAAGGTTGTTCTTGTTACGACTATATGTTTGTCATACTCTTGAAACATGGCTTTGTCACTAAAAACCAACTTCTGTGAAAAATTCTTCTCCAAATAGTTTTTGTAGTTTTGTAGTTTTCAAGCAGTTGTCTTCTGGAATTCTGGATATATAAATAACCCAGTATTTGTGTTTTACTTTGGCTATAAACACATGGAACATCTGAAGTACCATTTACAATAATAGATGCAAAAGCTTCATTGTTTCAGATTCCAAAGTACAAGTTAGTGATGTAACCAAGAATTTGCATCTGGCACACCACATGAGACAGTACATAAAAAGCTTCAGATTTGATAGTACTCAAATGAAGGCTCCAGTGATCACACCTCACTCCCCATTTACTAGACATCAGAACTCAAACCAAATACCATATGAAATGGCATAGTGGTTAGACCATCGATGCTCACATTCAGTAGCAGATTAGATTAGATTAGATTAGATTAGATTTACTTTCATTCCAATTGATCCGTAGTGAGGAGGTCCTCCAGGATGTGGAACATGTCAGAAAAACAACAATACATGACAAATATTTAAACTAAAACAAATAAGCTAATGTACCATTCCACAGGTCCCAAGTGGAATGATCGTCATTTTTTAATGAACACTAAGAGTCATTTTACAAATACTATTGCACTGAATTTAAAATAAAAAAGTTTTATATTTATTTATAAGGTAAGAAACATGTAATACAACTACTGTAATACTTATTTACAATGAACACATTACTGCACTGAAATGGTGCAGAAGTTAGATTATACTTACACACACACACACACACACACACACACACACACACACACACACACACACACACACACACACACACAAATTTTCAGTGAACACATTACTGCACTGAAATTGTGCAGAAGTTATGTTGTACTTATATACAAATCAGTTGGTTTTCCTCAGAAATTCATCAATGGAGTAGAAGGAGTTGGCCACCAATAAATCCTTTAGGCTTCTCTTAAACTGAATTTCATTGGTTGTTAAGCTTTTTATGGCTGCTGGCAAGTTATTGAAAATGTGTGTTCCTGAATAATGCACACCTTTTTGTACAAGACTAAGTGACTTTACATCCTTGTGAAGATTATTCTTATTTCTAGTATTGATTCCATGAATTGAGCTATTGGTTTGAAAAAGTGATATATTTTTAATGACAAATTTCATTAAGGAATAAATATATTGGGAAGCTGTAGTTAGTATCCCTAGTTCCCTAAACAGGCTTCTGCAGGATGTTCTTGAGTTCACACCACATATAATTCTTACTGCACGTTTTTGTGCCCGGAAAACTTTAGCTTGGCTTGATGAATTACCCCAGAAAATAATCCCATATGACATTATGGAATGAAAGTAAGCATAGTATGCCAGCTTTTTCATTTTTATATCCCCTATGTCTGACAAAATTCGCATTGCAAACAGAGATTTGTTAAGACGCTTCAGCAGTTCTGTGGTGTGCTCCTCCCAGTTGAATTTATTATCAAGCTGTAATCCCAAGAATTTAACACCGTCCACTTCTTCTATCTTCTTGTCATCATATGTTAGACATATACTCTTGGGACACCCCTTACAAGTTCTGAACTGCATGTAGTGTGTTTTTTCAAAGTTTAGTGACAAAGAATTGGCTAGGAACCAGTGATTAATGTCTACAAATATTTTATTGGCTGATCTTTCTAAGACTACACTTGATTTGCTATTTATTGCAATGTTTGTATCATCAGCAAACAAAACAAACTTGGCATCTGGTAATGTTACTGATGAAAGGTCATTGATATACACAAGAAAAAGTAAGGGCCCCAAAATGGAACCTTGTGGGACCCCACATGTAATTAGTTCCCAGTTGGATGATGCCTGATAGCTTGATACATGTCTCTTTCCTAATAACACCCTTTGTTTCCTGCCAGAGATATAAGATTTGAACCATTTTGCAGCATTTCCTGTTACACTATAATATTCTAGTTTACTTAAAAGGATATTGTGATTTACACAGTCAAATGCAGTGGTCTTCAAATCCCTATCAAGCCATCAGCATTCAAGCCACCACCATTTCCTGCTCAGACACTCTAAAAACATCATAAGTATTTGACTCATCACTCATTCAGTATGAGAGGCCAAAATTCTGGGTGCAAAACAAACAGTAATACCAAAGCAAACAATCATGGTGTTGTTGGTCAACAGATAAGTGCATAAACAAGGTTTTCTCTTACACTATTATACATTCAATTTATGATGTTTGTGTGGATAGTGGTTATTTACCATTTTTCGTTATTACAAAAACATTACTGTCAGAATTCATGCTACTTAATTTGATGGCATTTTGTTATCCTGCATTTTACTCCTACTGTTTACATCCAACATTAATTATACCATGTTGTCATGTACAGGATGTCCAAGAAAAATGGTAAATGTTCAAGGATATGACAGGAATGCTCATTTGGAGCAAAAAACTTCACATGGACATATGCCTTATTCTGAATGGTACCAAGATGGAACATGCTTAAGTACTTTTGTTTTTCAGCTAACATGACGTGTGTACACATCTTACCCACCCAGCCTCTTTGACATTTTATTCTAGCCCAGTTAACTCATTGCTTTCAACCTCTTTGCTGGGGATGTCTCTCTGCATTTGAAGTAGCCCCCAGAACACACAGCTGTCTGTGGTGTGTTGCGAGTGAAGTAGTGTGAGGGACTGAGAGTGTATCAGAGAGAGGCATCAGGTAACTGTGTTTGTTATATGTGCTGGCTAAAATGTCACACATCTAAACTAATGAAGAATGTGCAGAGATGGTGTATGTTTATGGCTTCTGTGATGGTAGTGCACCTGCTAGTGTTGAAGAATACTGTTGGTGCTTCCTTATATGTTGGATTCCTGACTGTGGAGTGTTTATCAGAGTTTCTCGCACACTGCATGAAGCACGTATATTTCGAAATTCCCATTTTTCTTCTGAACATTTAGATCAATAACCTGTGTAGTAACAACAACACATTGTTTAAACCATGCACCATAGTCCTACTTAATGTGTTAAAAATACATATTTTCCAGTTGATTCTTTGTAAAATGTATGTTGTCATGTTTACTAACTACTGTACATGTGTA